>NC_080065.1:68956123-71434062 GCF_949987535.1 Balaenoptera acutorostrata | reverse complement strand
GTCTAAACCCTCTTCCCTGGGACTCTCTGTCATTAGCACATGGGGAGAAATTTCTGGGAAAATATAGCATGACCAGCAGTATCTTGCCCCTGGCAGAGGTTCCCTGGACAGAGATCATGGAACCCTATTTAACTTAACTGTCCCAGTGTCTGAAACCTTTTGGTATTGCCTGTTGTTATTAGAAATTTAGATTATATTCCTTGCATTCTGTGTAATCTCTCAGCTTTCCTTTTGTACTCATGCTAAGTATGACACTACTCACTTGCCCTCATCAGGGGAAAATACCCATTTCTCCCTTATTTTAGGAGCTTCTCTAACAATGAAATAAGAAACAAAAAGGAAATGAGTGAAAAATGCTCAAAATTGGCCAAAGAAAAAAAATCAACATGGTGGAACATGAAAACAACTGGAGTCAAATGACCATATTAAAAATTCCATATTCTTCATATCCAGTGTTTCCAGGCAACTCTGGCTGAAGTTCTAATTTGAAAAAAAAATGAAAAAGAAAAGCAGAACAAACAAAAAATAGTACTGTCACTGCTAGTTAATGAATGTCATTTCGTTCCATTGAAAATTATTTCATATGTTAGCCAGAAATGAAAATTTTGTCTTTGGGGAAAAAACCAAAAACGCCCAGAAAGTCACTGCTGTCCTGCCGCTTAAAATCAGGTGGTCTCCATAGTCAGTGTCAACTCCCCTCCCCCACTCCCAGTCCCACCCCGTTATCTCCAAAAAAAATCAAGCACATGTCCTCTTCTTTTCTGGAAGGAAGGAACATGCCATTTTCAGTGCCTGTGTGTTGCTTCTTCCAGAGAGCAATCAATTATTGATTGTGTGAGATTTCATAAATAAAGCCAAATGTAAGTAGGTGAGTAATCATTCATTTCTGGTTCACCTTGAGAGAACAGTACAATGATAAGAAAAACAAAACATTGCCTGTGTTTCCAATTCATTCTGTGCAAGTTCAGCAGATGCATGCATTATACAGTTCATAAGGATTCTTTCATTGTCAGCTGGGATGTTTGACGTGTTAAAGCACCCAGACAAGAAAAATGACATCTTGAGAGTACCTACTATGTATCAGCAGCTTTATATACTTATATGGGTTACTGTGCCAAACATCAGTTATATCAATTCTTTCTTCCTTTTTTTTTTTTTTAATAAGGCTTATCTGACTGGTTCTGATCCTGATTATATTACTTGCTTGCCATGTGACCTTGGGCAAGTTTTTAACCACCAATTCCATTCCCTCATCTCCAAAATGGGGATAATACAGAAAGTTATTTCATAAGACCATTATGAGAACATACAACACATACATTTTATCACTTAGGCCTCAATCAGAGAAGCAGAACCAGTAGGAGATAAAAGCATACATATATATTAAATGCATTTGTTACAGGGAATTGGTCTTATATAATTGTAGGAATTAATTAAGCAGTCCCCATAAGACTGTTTCCAGATCTGACGCCAGAGCTCAGAATCCACAGGACAGGCAGTCAGGAAAGGAAGATAGATGCAAGGTGGGAAAGATCAAGGGCAGGCTGGAACCTATAAGCTTGAGCTGGGTGCAGCACCACTGGGGGCCTGAGTCTGGTCTTATTGCTCCTGGTCTTAGTGGCATGTGTATCCTGCATATGCTGGGGCCCTTTGTCACAGAGATAAACACACACACCTGGTCCAGCAGTGCGAGCAGCTGATGGGTGATCCTGAGGAGGGAGAGCAATTGCAGGCTCAGCTGCTGCTTCACACCAGTGAGGTGAATCAGCTGAGCAGCAACAATGTGCACTTTTGGTAAGAAATAGCTGCTGCTTCCAAATCTCCCAAGAATCCTCCTTGCGGCCTCCCCTTACCAGAAACATAAAAGAAAGTGAATTCTAGGAAATGTAGTTCATCCTAGCCAAGTTGATACATTATAATAGTATTCCACACACACAGGTGGGCATATACCACATATTTGAGTTTTATTTGACTAACTCATAGTGTCTGTTGTATTATTTTGTTTTACAAGTTGCTTATTTTCACCCAGAAGTTTAGTAAGATTCAGGACAGATTTTATGAGTAGAAGGTGGTGGAGAAGACAGCTTGTCAAATTGAAAAGAGGTAGTCAGAACAAGTGGTCAGTTGACATAAAATCACAACTTATAATGGATTTATTATAAACAAAATTCAAAGTTAACAAAAAATTCATTAAAAGTTGAAATTTCTGATCTTTGTAAATCTGAGGCAGCTTCTTTCTCTCTACCAATTAAGATAAAATGTACCCAAGAATATCCCACTTTCAGCTCTCTTCCATAGAAAGTCCAGGAATGTAGTTCCTGCTTCTCTGAGTACTTATTTACTCAGTCATCTTCTAGGAGGATAGATTTTATTTTGAGATAGAGATTCATTTTATACATGGATTCTGTACGGGACCGCTTTATTCTTGCTGAGGACAAGATTCCTTTGCTGTTGGGGATAGAGTAAACTTACCATTAACTGCTCAATTAAGTTTATCTTCAGTTGAACAAATGTAAATTCAGGTACTCTGACAGTATGTTAAATATGTTTAACCTTTCATGATTGTTAGTTTTATTCTTCAGTAGACAGTATTAGCTTTTGTTCTTTAATAGTAATATGGTGACTCTTTAAGTTCTTCTAATTAACTTTTAAAGTTGGGTGCATTTTGTTCCTTTGTGCCTTGGGATCTTCATGGAATTGAGGAAATTTCACAGTCACAAGCCCTGACTGCTTAGAGCAGAGTCTCAATGTAGTCTATATAATATCAACTGAGATGTTTTTTAAAAATGAATTCAGCTCATACAGAATGGGATTAAGATTTATTATAAGGTCTCTTATGGAGATCAGGATCTACATTTTTTAACAAATCAAGATTTTTTAGGATTACACTTTGAGAACATTATTTTAAAAAATACTGTGTCAAGTTAGGGCTGGCTTTAGAAAGAGAATGATATGTGTAGATATGTATAGATGCAGCAGGAGAAGGAAATTCCCAAAGGGAGTGTGAGGCATGTTGAGGAGATAGCTTTCTCTCTTGTAGAGTTTTGCCTAAGAACATTTGACATCTGCTTGCTTAGTGCATTTTAAGTTCCAGAATCAATTTCCTTCTCTCACATCACAGAGACTCAATGAACCATTTAGTCTGAGGTCTTGCAAATGTATCTGAATCTGGGAAACTTTTACTCTTTCCTTCTTTCTCTTTTTATTTTTCCCTTTATTATATCCATATTATTTGGATATTCATACTTCTTTTCTCTTTATTTCTTAATTTTTATTTTGTTTTCTATATCTCTTTACTTTCTCCCACCATCTGTGAAATTTACCCCATATGATCATTCAGCTCACAAATTCATTTTCAGCTATTTACATTCCATAGTTTTCCATTCTGTTGTGTTATTTATCTCATTAGCATCCAACATGGTAATAGTTTCCTTTTCTTGGTTAAATATACTTATCATGCTTATTTTAATTAGTTCACTGCTTCAATAATTCTTCAGATGATATATACTGTTCAGTTTCTGTTTTTCTTTTGAAATTTTTCTATTCTTCAGTTATTTTGTATTCTGGCCTGTGAGCTCCTATTCTCCTGTATAGCAGCTTTTCTCTTTTGGTGATGTGTATTGGGAAAGAGCTAAGGACCCACTTCATTAATTTTGTACAAAAATATTTAACATAAATATGTGTCATTAAGGAAAACTAAATTTTAACATATTCTAGGTATTTATATTTTGTTTGGTAGTTTTAATTTTCTGAACTGGTATATATGTTCATAATAATATCTATTAAAAAATAATCAGAGTACCTGTACCAGGTTGTGTGTTAAATATTTGACCTACAGTATCAACTGGGATTGTATTTAATGGCAACAAACAAATAATTGACTAGTACTGACATAAATAAGAAAATTGTTCAACACAAAAATTCTGGAGATAGGCTGTTTGGGGCTTGTGTAAACTGCAAAAAAGTTTCAAAGGGGACATTGTTCCTTCTGTCTTCTTATTCCAATTTAGCTTTTGGCTTCCATCACAGGATGATAACTGCTGCACTTCTGTTAATCAAAATCATTTTTTGATAATCTACATAGGAATCATGGAGTAGGTCAAAGGATAAAGGGCGAAATGAGATGCTAGGTTAGTTGTGCATTATATAAACTTTCCTGGTTACCTTACCTAATATCTTTCTCTTATATCATATTGGCTAAACTTGAGTACAAAGCCACTCATAGTTGTAAAAGAAAATTGGAAGACCAGGACAGCGAGGGAGCATCCCCGCTTCTATCACCAATGAAAACACAAGAGACAGGGGCTTTGGAAGGCTTCATACATATCACCTCACTGGATCCTTATACAAACTTGGTGAAGTATGTATGCAGCACCTACACTGGTGCTATGGATTTTTGAGTGTTAGAATATTATTCTTTCCTATTATTTTCTGACCTTATAAAGGCCAGCATCAGGAAGAATGCCTTAAATATTAAACTTTTAGTTGTGCATGGGTCCAGAAAGCCAAGAATGGAGGCAGGGGAGAGTAATTTACCATAGGAACCATGGAGGAGCTTCTCTGATTTAGTTTTGAAAAACAGATATGAGAAGAGGTGGATAAGACAAAATGAGTAAATATAATATGCTATCCTATATGGGATCCTGGAACAGAAAAGGACATTAGGTGAAAACTAAGGAAATCTAAATAAAATACGGACTTTCTGTAATAGTAATGTATCAATACTGGTCTATTAATTGTAACCAATGTACCATACTAATGTACGATGTTAACAGTAGAGGAAACTAAGTGTGGGGTATATGGGAACTCTTTCTATGGTACCCTATTTTCTTAATTTTTCTGTAAATATAAAACTATTCTAAAAATTAAGTTTATATAAAAGAAAAAAGTAGATCTGTGCAGAGCCAAGACTGAACTGTGTCAGTTTTAAGATGTGCCTTGAATTCTTCCATCTTCAGGGAACAGAGTTGACCATGGGCCCCAGCTTATGCACTCTGAAATCCATTGCTCATTTGCTCCCAGACAGTGACTGGTCATGGTAGGGGAATACTAAGCAGGCTTGTTTATAGGAGATATGGGACTCTTCTAATGGGAAATTTTGTTCTGAGAATTCCCTGATGGCCTAACTCAACTTTCTGTAAACTCCACTGCATTCTAAGATACTTCTATTCAATCTTCTATCCATCTCTTCTGCACACAGTGTCAGACATGTGTTGCCTGCTGGCTCCCTAGATCAAAGCCCTCTCTAAATTTTCTCTCACTGTTGGGTCTCCTAATAAAGTCTTTGCATACTTGATCCAATCTTATCATTTGCTTCTCAGAAAACCTGGACTAACACTAAAACCGTGTGATTGCCACATTAGGTGAAAAACAACAACAACTTAAAAATTCAACACACATTTGTGAGAAAAACTCTCAGCAAATTAGGATTTTAAAGAAACAACTTTAACCTGAAAAAGAGCAGCTGTAAAAACTTAACAGTTAGCATCTTATTTAATGGTGAAATATTGAACACTTCCCCCTTTGATTAGGAATAAGACAAGGATATCTACTCTCACTACTTCTATTCAACATTGTAGTAGAGACCCTAGTCATTGTAATAAAGAAAGAAAAGGATTAAAATCAAAAAAGAATAATCAACACTGTCTTTATAATTATTGGCATGATTGCATAGAATATCCTTAGGAATGTACAAAACTAGAACTAGAACTAATATATGAATTTAGCAAGTCAAAGGATACAAGGTTAATATAAAATATATCAATTGTGTTTTTATATACTATCAGCAAACCATTAGAAAACATACTTTTATTTTTTTATTGACGTATAGGTGATTAACAATATTGTGTTAATTTCCACTGTACAGCAAAGTGATTCAGTTATACATATATATACTTTCTTTTTTTACTGTTCTTTTTCATTATGGTTTATCATAGGATATTAAACATAGTTCCCTGTGCTATACAGTAGGACCTTGTTGTTTATCCATTCTAAATGTAATAGTTTGCATCTACCAACCCCAAATTCCCAGTCCATCCCTCTCCCTTCCCCCCTCCCCCTTGGCAACCACCAGTCTGTTGTCTATGTCTGTGATTCTGTTTCTGTTTCGTAGATAGGTTCATTTGTGTCATATTTTAGAGTCCACATATTAGTGATATCATATGGTATTTGTCTTTCTCTCTCTGACTTACTTTACTTAGTATGATAATCTCTAGTTGCATCCATGTTGCTGCAAATGACATTATTTTGTTCTTTCTTATGGCAGAGTAGTATTCCATTGTATACATGTACCACATCTTCTTTATCCATTCATCTGTCGATGGACATTTAAGTTGTTTCCATGTCTTGGCTATTGTGACTAGTGCTGCTGTGAACATAGGGGTGCATGTATCTTTTTGAATTATAGCTTTGTCTGGAAATATGCCCAGGAGTGGGATTGCTGGATCATATGGTAATTCTATTTTTAGTGAGAAAACATATTTTAAAATATTTGCAATATTATCAAAAAACATAAAATAATTAGGAATAAATTTGATAAAGTTTTTAGGACCTTTATACTAAAAATTACAGAACAGTACTGAGACAAGTTGTCAGAAACCTAAGAAATAATGTGAAAAATGTGTGTGTAAATTAGAATAGCCAAATCAATTTTCAAAAAAAAAAAAAAAATTGAAATATTTATTTTACCTAATTTTAAGACCTACTGTAAATATATAGTAATCAATACAGTGTAGTGTTGATGAAAGAATAAACATGTAGATAAACAAAGCAAAATGAATATTTCAGAAATAAATGCAAACATGTGGTCAAGTGATTCTTGACAAGGTTGCTAAGGCAATTCCATGGGGAAAGAAAATTTTTTTAAACATATAATGTTTAAAAAAATATATTATAGAAAAAAATATATTATTGCTCTTTGTTGTAGGCAGAATTATGGTCTCCCAAAGATGTCCAAATACTAATCCCCTGTACCTGTCAATATGTTACCTTTGGCAAAAGAGACTTTATAGGTGTGATCTAGGTTAAGGATTTTGAAATGAGAAAATAATTCTGAATTATCCAAGTGGCTCAGGCTAATCACATGAATCTTCAAAAGTGAAGAATTTTTCCTGCCTGAGTCAGAAAAAGGTGTCACATGAAAGGGACTTTACCAGCTATTGCTGGCATTGAAAGTTGGGGATAAAGGGCCACAAGCCAAGGAATGTGGACATCCTCTAGAAGTCATGGGTGGTCCTCAGCTGACAACCAGCAAGGAAACAGGGACTTCCATCCTGTAACTGCAAGAAACTGAATTTTGCCAACAACTGAGGTGAGTCAGGAAATAGATTCTCCCCTAGAGCCTCCAAAAAGGAATGCAGTCCTCCAAAACCTTGGTTTCTACCCAGTGAGATCCATGTCAGATTTCTGACATCCAGAACTTTAAGATAATGAATTTGTATTGTTCAAGCCACAGCGTATGTGATATTTTATTATGAGAGCAATAGAAAATTAATGCAACCATAGACAAAAAAGTTAATTTGAAATGTATCAGAGAATTAAATATAAAATTTAAAAAGGTGAAAACTCTTAGAAGAAGGCATAAAGGAAAATCTTTACATATTTGGATAGGCAAAGATTTCATAGAACACAACAAAAACATGAAACATAAAAGAACAAAAAAAAAACAAAATTCAAATTTATCCAAATTAGAAATGTTTTCTCTTTGGTAGTCACCATTAAGAAATCAACAAGGTAAGTCTCAGATTGGTAGAACATATTTACCATATATATACCTGACAAATGATATAAGATAAATACTTAAAATAGTAAAATATTTGATCAAAAGACATATAATATGGCCAGTACTTACACAAAAAATATGCTCAACCTCATTTAACTTTCATGGAGTTAAAAATTAAAGCTACAATTACATACTACTCACATCTCTTAGAATGGCTTACATTAACGAGAGTGACCATGGCAAGTGTTGATGAGATGTAGTGGAGCTGGACTCTAATACACTACTGGTGAAAATGTAAAATGGTACAACTACTTTGGAAAACCCTTTGTCAGTTTCTAAAAAAGATAAACTTGTACCTACCGTAGGACCCAGCCATTTCCCTTTCTAGATATTTCCCCAAGAGAAATAAAAACATATATCTACACAAATAGTTGTACAAAAAAATGTGTACAGAAGCTTTATTCATAAAGACAAAACGGAAAACAATCCGAATGTCTATCAACAATTCAATGGACAAATAAAAAATGATAAATTCATGCAACTGAATACTCCTCAGCAATAAAAAGGAAACAGCTATGATACAACAACATGGATGAATCTCAAAATCATTATGAAAGAAGACACAGAAACACAGAAGTACATATGGTAAAATTCCATTTATATAAAAAAACTAATATATAGTGATAGAAACATCAATATTTCTTGCTGCTGGAGTGAGGAGGGAATTATGAACTTCAAAGGACTATGAAGAATCTTTTGAAGAAGATGGAAAAGTCTGTATCTTGATGGTATATGGTTGTAATTCTGGGCAAAAGAATTTGCTGTAGTTTGAAAAGCATGAACTTTAGAATCCAGCAGGCCTGGGTACAAAACTTGTCACTAGAACTTACTAGCTTTGAAATTGTAGAGGACTTATTTACTTATTTAACTCTCTGATTTTCAGCTTAATCATCTCTAATAACACAGAAAAATATTCTGACAAGTGTTGTTTTGATGTTTAAATAAAAACACGTTAAAATGCCTAACAAAAAATCATGTACATTATAGGTTGTTATAACATTTTTGTGAAACTTACCTTCTTTTTTTTTTTTTTGGGTTGTTGACACAAATTGTGAATGATTTCAGATATCAATTTGCTTAATAATTTATAGTTTTACATAATTTAAATCATTTAAAAATTAAAAGGGCTTACGTACTTTCATTATAAACCCTACCAACATTTTATCTGTGTTTAAATGAGCTTGCAAATCATTCCTCTCATCTTCTAGCAATCTTGTTCCTGATTTCCTCATATTCAACTGCCAAGATCTTAATTGTTTCTAATAGAATGAAATGTGTTTAGCCACCTTGGTCACTGCCATGATCAGTTCCAGTGCCTTGTACTGTTTGTCTCATATGTTGGAGACTGCTAAGAATTGGAATTATAAGATCATAAATATAAGAAAGGGTTAGATATTGTTAGTAATGTGTTAAGCAACCATTGCATTTACATCTGAGCTGCTGTATTCAATAAACAAATTTCTGTAATAAGAATATTATTGTTTTATGAACTCAATTTATTTTACCCTATGTAGGTTATTAGAGGACACCAGGAGATTTGCACTTTTATTCTATGATTCATATCTCACAGAGACATCCATTAAATTATCTTTCAAGGCGCAATTTAAATAACAACTTCTCTTCAAACCTCCCCTGGTTTTCTCTGCAAAAAAAGAAAAACATGGTAAATTAAGTAATAAGGCCTTCAAGATATATAATCCATTCCCTTTATTTAGGAAGTAGTTAGAGAAGTAATAATATTACTTGTCTAAAGGAAAACAGCCATATCATGTCAAAGCTAGGACTGGGATAGAAGTTCATGTTCCCTTACAATTCAGTATTCATTCACTACACTATATTGACATTTTTTACATCTTCTGAAATAATATAGCCATTTGTTTTTCTATTTATTTTTCTACTTAGCCATGTACATTATTTAGAATACAGAATTTAATGTTGTAAATAAGAAATGCTCCAAATGGTGACTTAAATAAGAGCTATTTATTTCACTCATGTTTCAAATCAGAGTTGAGCTTTCTGGCACTTGTTGGCTGATGCCCCCATCCTCCCTCATATGTGGTTTCCATTTTGGAGTCCAAGATGACTGTTCAGCCTTTGCCATAGCCCAAAGAGTGTGAAAGGGTGAAGATGAGTGACAAGAAAGCAATTTCCTTTAGGGTGACCATGCACAAGTTGCACACATCACTTTGTCACATATTCTGTTGGTTTCATGGTCACAGCTAGAAGCATGAAAAGGGACAAGTAGAATCTCCAGCTGGGTGATTGATTCTTCATAAAATCAGGAATTATATCATGAATGAAGTGAAGAATGCAAAGTGACAAATAATTTGTGGTGTCTGTCACAGAATACTTTATATGAGGACCTACCATCTGTTTTTCTGGCAAACCCTAAAGAATCTTGAAAAAAAGTTCCTTTATCATATTGCTGTTAGCATAGAAAATTACATCATAAATTTACATAGTTACAAAGGTTATAAATCCCAGCACATTACATATATTGATATTTTAAATTATGTTTTGATATCCAGTATCGTCTATTTTAAAATAAAATAAAAAGAGGTAAAACTGTCATTCTTTGCAGATGACATGATACTATACGTAGAGAATCCTAAAGATGCTATCAAAACTACTAGAGCTAATCAGTGAATGTGGTAAAGTAGCAAGATAAAAAACTTAATGCACAGAAATCTCTTGCATTTCTATACACTAATGATGAAAACTCTGAAAGAGAAATTAAGGAAACACTCCCATTTACCACTGAAACAAAAAGAATAAAATACCTAGGAATAAACCTACCCAAGGAGACAACAGACCTGTATGCAGAAAACTATAAGACACTGATGAAAGAAATTAAAGATGATAGAAACAGATGGAGAGATATACCATGTTCTTTGATTGGAAGAATCAACATTGTGAAAATGACTATACTACCCAAAGCAATCTACAGATTCAGTGCAATCCCTATCAAACTACCAATGGCATTTTTCACAGAAGCAGAACAAAAAATTCACAATTTGTATGGAAACACCAAAGACCCTGAATAGCCAAGCAATTTTGAGAAAGAAAAATGGAGCTGGAGGAATCAGGCTCCCTGACTTCAGACTATACTACAAAGCTACAGTAATCAAGAGAGTATGGTACTGGCACAAAAACAGAAATATGGATCAATGGAACAGGATAGAAAGCCCAGAGATAAACCCACACACATATGGTCACCTTATCTTTGATAAAGGAGGAAAGAATATACAATGGAGGAAAGACAGCCTCTTCAATAAGTGGTGCTGGGAAAACTGGACAGCTACATGTAAAAGAATGAAATTAGAACACTTTCTAACACCATACACACAAAAAAACTCAAAATGGATTAAAGACCTAAATGTAAGGCCAAACACTATAAAACTCTGAGAGGAAAACATAGAACACTGTATGACATAAATCACAGCAAGATCTGTTTTGACGCACTTCCTAGAGAAATGGAAATAAAAACAAAAATAAACAAATGGGGCCTAATGAAAGTTAAAAGCTTTTGCACAGCAAAGGAAACCATAAATAAGACAAAAAGACAACCCTCAGAATGGGAGAAAATATTTGCAAACGAAGCAACTGGCAGGATTAATCTCCAAAATATACAAGCAGATCATGCAGCTCAGTATCAAAAAACAAGCAACCCAATCCAAAAATTGATGGAAGACCTAAATAGACATTTCTCCAGGGAAGATATACAGATTGCTGACAAACACATGAAAGGATGCTCAACATCACTAATCATTAGAGAAATGCAAATCAAAACTACACTGAGGTATCACCTCACACAGGTCAGAATAGCCATCATCAAAAAGTCTACAAACAGTAAATGCTGGAGAGGGTGTGGAGAAAAGGGATCCCTCTTGCATTGTTGGTGGGAATGTAAATTGATACAGCCACTATGGAGAACAGTGTGGAGTTTCCTTAAAAAACTAAAAACAGAATTACCATATGACCCAGTAATCCCACTATTGGGCATATACCCTGAGAAAACCATAATTCAAAAAGAGTCATGTAGCACAGCGTTCATTGCAGCTCTATTTACAATAGCCAGGACATGGAAGCAAGTTAAGTGTCCATTGACAGATGAATGGATAAAGAAGATGTGGCACATGTATACAATGGAATATTACTCAGCCATAGAAAGAAACGAAATTGACTTATTTGTAGTGAGGTGGATGGACCTAGAGTCTGTCATACAGAGTGAAGTAAGTTAGAAAGAGAAAAACAAAAACCATATATTAACACATGTATATGGAATCAAAAAAAAAATGGTTCTGAAGAACCTAGGGGCAGGACAGGAATAAAGATGCAGACGTAGAGAATGGACTTGAGGACACGGGGCGGGAGAAGGGTAAGCTGGGACAAAGTGAGAGAGTAGCACTGACATATATACGCTACCAAATGTAAAATAGATAGCTAGTGGGAAGCAGCCGCGTAGCACAGGGCGATCAGCTCGGTGCTTTGTGACCACCTAGAGGGGTGGGATAGGGAGGGTGGGAGGGAGACACGAGAGAGGGGATATGGGGAAATATGTATATGTATAGCTGATTCACTTTGTTATACAGCAGAAACTAACACAACATTGTTAAGCAATTATACTCCAATAAAGATGTTAAAATTAAAAAAAAAAACTATATGAGATACCATACTAGGTATAATCTTTGGATATATTTCTTTCCATAAGGAGTGTTCCAGTTTATACAGAGAAAAGAAAAAAAAAAAAACAAAAAAAAACAACACATTGTAGAACTATACATAAAAGTTAGATAGGTTTGGCATTAGGAAATTTTGAAATTGATAAAGCTCATCATTAATATATTTAAATTTCCTTTTGGTACTATTTCCCAATTTCCTCAAATTATTTTCTCTCTCTTCACTATGCATAATAATCTTCAGACTACCAAATAACAATGCTGATCAAAACTCTCTGTCTTTCTCATTGTGAGAGAGGAAATGAATTAATACAGTGGAACGTTTAATATGCTACACTTTCTAGCAGTATATATGAGGTTCAGCTGAACCAACCAGAGAAAACACTGTTTACACCAATGGAATAATTGTTCCTGATGGAACTTCAGACACCATAGGCAACCACTTGCAAAGAAGGAGACGTTTTGAAATCCTAAAATCACTGGGGCATTGTCTTGCTGGCTAATCTGTATATGTATAATGCCTGTCTGAAAGCATAGAATAAAATAGTAGAATTTACAATGTAAATTATGAAGCAAAGAAGAACAGGGAACAAACATAATAGTGAATCTTCAAATAGTCTAGAAAAGCTTCCTACAAAAAGAGAGATTTGGATAGTTCTTTAAGAACAGATATGCTTTGAACAATTAAAGAGAAAGAAGGACTTGGGAAGAGAAAGGGCATTCAGGTAGAGGAACAACAAGCACAAAGAATAAGCATGGCAGGTATGGGGGGGCAATATGCTTTTCAAGAATAATTTAAATTAAAACGTATTAAGTTTACCAGTAGCTCTTGTTAGATCTAGATGACTTTCACAATACTCAATGTAGAATGACTGCTTTTCTGATAAAAATGCACAAAAATTTAGCTAAATGTTTTCTCTTGTTAAAAATCTACCTAATAGACAAAATGGACATAAAACACTTGTGATATTGGATCATTTTCATGGTTGTCTACAAATACAGTATATGATGCACTAATAAAATTTAAGAACTGGAAAAAGAAATACACTAAAAAATTATCCCTTAACAATCAAATATGTAATATTTTTTCTCCTTGTATTTGTATTTCTATTCTACTTTTACCATAGAATTGTATTATATATTTTCAAGCCTTTTTTTTTTTTCAAACATCTTTATTGAAGTATAATTGCCTTACAATAGTGTGTTAGCATCTGCTTTATAACAAAGTGAATCTGTTATACATATACAATATGTTCCCATTTCTCTTCCCTCTTGCATCTCCCTCCCTCCCACCCTCCCCATCCCACCCCTCTAGGTGGTCACAAAGCACCGAGCTGATCTCCCTGTGCTATGCGGCTGCTTCCCACTAGCTATCTATTTTACATTTGGTAGTGTATATATGTCCATGACACTCTCTTACCCTGTCACATCTCACCCTACCCCCTCCCCATATCCTCAAGTCCATTCTCTAGTAGGTCTGTGTCTTTATTCCCGTCTTGCCACTAGGTTCTTCATGGCCTTTTTTTTTTTTTTTTCCCTTAGATTCCATATATATGTGTTAGCATACTGTATTTGTTTTTCTCTTTCTGACTTACTTCACTCTGTATGACAGACTCTAACTCCATCCACCTCATTACAAATACCTCCATTTCATTTCTTTTTATGGCTGAGTAATATTCCATTGTATATATGTGCCACATCTTCTTTATCCATTCATCTGTCGATGGACATTTAGGTTGCTTCCATGTCCTGGCTATTGTAAATAGAGCTGCAATGAACATTTTGGTACATGACTCTTTTTGACCTATGGTTTTCTCAGGGTATATGCCCAGTAGTGGGATTGCTGGGTCGTATGGTAGTTCTATTTGTAGTTTTTTAAGGAACCTCCATACTGTTCTCCATAGTGGCTGTATCAATTTACATTCCCACCAACAGTGCAAAAGTGTTCCCTTTCCTCCACACCCTCTCCAGCATTTATTGTTTCTAGATTTTTTGATGATGGCCATTCTGACCGGTGTGAGATGATATCTCATTGTAGTTTTGATTTGCATTTCTCTAATGATTAATGATGTTGAGCATTCTTTCATGTGTCTGTAGGCCATCTGTATATCTTCTTTGGAGAAATGTCTATTTAGATCTTCTGCCCATTTTTGGATTGGGTTGTTCGTTTTTTTGTTATTGAGCTGCATGAGCTGCTTGTAAATCTTGGAGATTAATCCTTTGTCAGTTGCTTCATTTGCAAATATTTTCTCCCATTCTGAGGGTTGTCTTTTGGTCTTGTTTATGGTTTCCTTTGCTGTGCAAAAGCTTTTCAGTTTCATTAGGTCCCATTTGTTTATTTGTGTTCTTATTTCCATTTCTCTGGGAGCTGGGTCAAAAAGAATCTTGCTGTGATGTATGTCATAGAGTGTTCTGCCTATATTTTCCTCTAAGAGTTTGATAGTGTCTGCCCTTACACTTAGGTCTTTAATCCATTTTGAGTTTATTTTTGTGCATGGTGTCAGGGAGTGTTCTAATTTCATACTTTTACATGTTCCTGTCCAATTTTCCCAGCACCACTTATTGAAGAGGCTGTCTTTTCTCCACTGTATATGCTTGCCTCCTTTATCAAAGATAAGGTGACCATATGTGTGTGGGTTTATCTCTGGGCTTTCTATCCTGTTCCATTGATCTATATTTCTGTTTTTGTGCCAATACCAAACTGTCTTGATTACTGAAGCTTTGTAATATAGTCTGAAGTCAGGGAGCCTGATTCCCCCAGCTCCATTTTTCGTTCTCAAGATTGCTTTGGCTATTCGGGGTCTTTTGTGTTTCCATACAAATTGTGAAATTTTTTGTTCTAGTTCTGTGAAAAATGCCAATGGTAGTTTGATAGGGATTGCATTGAATCTGTAGATTGCTTTGGGTAGTAGAGACATTTTCACAATGTTGATTCTTCCAATCCAGGAACATGGTATATCTCTCCATCTATTTGTATCATCTTTAATTTCTTTCATCAGTGTCTTATAATTTTCTGCATACAGGTCTTTTGTCTCCTTAGGTAGGTTTATTCCTAGATATTTTATTCTTTTTGTTGCAATGGTAAATGGGAGTGTTTTCTTAATTTCACTTTCAGATTTTTCGTCATTAGTGTATAGAAATGCAAGAGATTTCTGTGCATTAATTTTGTATCCTGCTACTTTACCAAATTCATTGATTAGCTCTAGGAGTTTTCTGGTAGCATCTTTAGGATTCTCTATGTATAGTATCATGTCATCTGCAAATAGTGACAGCTTTACTTCTTCTTTTCCGATTTGGATTCCTTTTATTTCTTTGTCTTCTCTGATTGCTGTGGCTAGGACTTCCAGAACTATGTTGAATAATAGTGGTGAGAGTGGGCAACCTTGTCTTGTTCCTGATCTTAGTGGAAATGGTTTCAGTTTTTCACCATTGAGGACAATGTTGGCTGTGGGTTTGTCATATATGGCCTTTATTATGTTGAGGAAAGTTCCCTCTATGCCTACTTTCTGCAGGGCTTTTATCATAAATGGTTGTTGAATTTTGTCAAAAGCTTTCTCTGCATCTATTGAGATGATCATATGGTTTTTCTCCTTCAATTTGTTAATATGGTGTATCACATTGATTGATTTGCGTATATTGAAGAATCCTTGCATTCCTGGGATAAACCCCACTTGATCATGGTGTATGATCCTTTTAATGTGCTGTTGGATTCTGTTTGCTAGTATTTTGTTGAGGATTTTTGCATCTATGTTCATCAGTGATATTGGCCTGTAGTTTTCTTTCTTTGTGACATCTTTGTCTGGTTTTGGTTATCAGGGTGATGGTGGCCTTGTAGAATGAGTTTGGGAGTGTTCCTCCCTCTGCAATATTTTGGAAGAGTTTGAGAAGGATAGGTGTTAGCTCTTCTCTAAATGTTTGATAGAATTCGCCTGTGAAGCCATCTGGTCCTGGGCTTTTGTTTGTTGGAAGGTTTTTAATCACAGTTTCAATTTCAGTGCTTGTGATTGGTCTGTTCATATTTTCTATTTCTTCCTGGTTCAGTCTCGGCAGTTTGTGCATTTCTAAGAATCTGTCCATTTCTTCCAGGTTGTCCATTTTATTGGCATAGAGTTGCTTGTAGTAATCTCTCATGATCTTTTGTATTTCTGCAGTGTCAGTGGTTACTTCTCCTTTTTCATTTCTAATTCTATTGATCTGAGTCTTCTCCCTTTTTCTCTTGATGAGTCTGGCTAATGGTTTATCAATTTTGTTTATCTTCTCAAAGAACCAGCTTTTAGTTTCATTGATTTTTGCTATTGTTTCCTTCATTTCTTTTTCATTTATTTCTGACCTGATCTTTATAATTTCTTTCCTTCTGCTGGCTTTGGGGTTTTTTTGTTCTTCTTTCTCTAATTGCTTTAGGTGCAAGGTTAGGTTGTTTATTCGAGATGTTTCCTGTTTCTTGAGGTAGGCTTGTATTGCTATAAACTTCCCTCTTAGCACTGCTTTTGCTGTGTCCCATAGGTTTTGGGTCGTCGTGTCTCCATTGTCATTTGTTTCTAGGTATTTTTTGATTTCCCCTTTGATTTCTTCAGTAATCACTTCGTTATTAAGTAATGTATTGTGTAGCCTCCATGTGTTTGTATTTTTTACAGATCTTTTCCTGTAATTGATATCTAGTCTCATAGCGTTGTGGTCGGAAAAGATACTTGATACGATTTCAATTTTCTTAAATTTACCAAGGCTTGATTTGTGACCCAAGATATGATCTATCCTGGAGAATGTTCCATGAGCACTTGAGAAAAATGTGTATTCTGTTGTTTTTGGGTGGAATGTCCTATAAATATCAATTAAGTCCATATTATTTAATGTATCATTTAAAGCTTGTGTTTCCTTATTTATTTTCATTTTGGATGATCTGTCCATTGGTGAAAGTGGGGTGTTAAAGTCCCCTACTATGATTGTGTTGCTGTCAATTTCCCCTTTCATGGCTGTTAGTATTTGCCTTATGTATTGAGGTGCTCCTATGTTGGGTGCATAAATATTTACAATTGTTATACCTTCCTCTTGGATCGATCCCTTGATCATTATATAGTGTCCTTCTTTGTCTCTTGTAATAGTCTTTATTTTAAAGTCTATTTTGTCTGATATGAGAATTGCTACTCCAGCTTTCTTTTGATTTCCATTTGCATGGAATATCTTTTTCCATCCCCTCACTTTCAGTCTGTATGTGTCCCTAGGTCTGAAGTGGGTCTCTTGTAGACAGCATATGTATGGGTCTTGTTTTTGTATCCATTCAGCCAGCCTGTGTCTTTTGGTGGGAGCATTTAATCCATTTACATTCAAGGTAATTATCGATATGTATGTTCCTATTCCCATTTTCTTAAATGTATTGGGTTTGTTATTGTAGGTGTTTTCCTTCTCTTGTGTTTCTTGCCTAGAGAATTTCCTTTAGCATTTGTTGTAAAGCTGGTTTGGTGGTGCTGAACTCTCTCAGCTTTTGCTTGTCTGTAAAGGTTTTAATTTCTCCATCGAATCTGAATGAGATCCTTGCTGGGTAGAGTAATCTTGGTTGTAGGTTTTTCTCCTTCATGACTTTAAGTATATCCTGCCACTCCCTTCTGGCTTGCAGAGTTTCTGCTGATAGATCAGATGTTAACCTTATGGGGATTCCCTTGTGTGTTATTTGTTTTTTTTCCCTTGCTGCCTTTAATATGTTTTCCTTATATTTAATTTTTGACAGTTTGATTAATATGTGTCTTGGCATGTTCCTCCTTGGGTTTATCCTGTATGGGACTCTCTGTGCTTCCAGGACTTGATTAACTATTTCCTTTCCCATATTAGGGAAGTTTTCAACTATAATCTCTTCAAAAATTTTCTCAGTCCCTTTCTTTTTCTCTTCTTCTTCTGGTACCCCTATAATTCGAATGTTGGCACGTTTAATGTTGTCCCAGAGGTCCCTGAGACTGTCCTCAGTTCTTTTCATTCTTTTTTCTTTATCCTGCTCTGTAGTAGTTATTTCCACCATTTTATCTTCCAGGTCACTTATCCTTTCTTCTGCCTCAGTTATTCTACTATTGATCCCATCTAGAGTATTTTTAATTTCATTTATTGTGTTCTTCATCATTGCTTGGTTCCTCTTTAGTTCTTCTACATCCTTGTTAAATGTTTCTTGCATTTTGTCTATTCTATTTCCAAGATTTTGGATCATCCTTACTATCATTATTCTGAATTCTTTTTCAGGTAGACTACCTATTTCCTCTTCATTTGTTAAGTCCAGTGTGTTTTGAGCCTGCTCCTTCATCTGCTGTGTGTTTTTCTGTCGTCTCATTTTGCCTATCTTACTGTGTTTGGGGTCTCCTTTTCACAGGCTGCAGGTTCGTAGTTCCCGTTGTTTTTGGTATCTGTCCCCAGCGGCTAAGGTTGGTTCAGTGGGTTGTGTAGGCTTCCTGGTGGAGGGAACTAGTGCCTGAGTTCTGGTGGATGAGGCTAGATCTTGTCTTTCTGGTGGGCACGTCCACGTCTGGTGGTGTATTTTGTGGTGTCTGTGGCCTTATTATGATTTTAGGCAGCCTCTCTGCCAATGGATGGGGTTGTGTTCCTGTCTAGCTAGTTGTTTGGCATAGGATGTCCAGCACTGTAGCTTGCTGGTCGTTGAGTGAAGCTGGGTCTTGATGTTGAGATGGAGATCTCTGGGAGATTTTTGCCGTTTGGTATTACGTGGAGCTGGGAGGTCTCTTGTGGACCAGTGTTCTGAAGTTGGTTCTCCCACCTCAGAGGCACGGCCCTGATGCCTGGCTGGAGCACCAAGAGCCTTTCGTCCACACGGCTCAGAGTAAAAGGGAGAAAAAATAGAAAGAAAGAAAGAAAGAGGGTATAATATAGTGAAGTAAAATAAAGCTATTGTAAAGCAAAGCTATACAGACAAAATCTCACCCAGAAGCATATACATATACACTCACAAAAAAAAGGAAAAGGGGAAAAATTAATATCTCCTGCTCCCAGAGTCCCCCTCCTGAACTTGGGATGATTCGTTGTCTATTCAGGTGTTCAGCAGATGCAGGCACATCATGTTGTTTGTGGAGATTTAATCCGCTGCTTCTGAGGCTGCTGGGAGAGATTTCCC
This sequence comes from Balaenoptera acutorostrata, assembly GCF_949987535.1. Taxonomy (NCBI): domain Eukaryota; kingdom Metazoa; phylum Chordata; class Mammalia; order Artiodactyla; family Balaenopteridae; genus Balaenoptera; species Balaenoptera acutorostrata. The sequence goes on along the minus strand of NC_080065.1, from coordinate 71,414,498 downwards.
CTTCTCTTCCCTGTTCGCACAGCTCCTGGGGTTCAGCTTTGGATTTGGACCCGCCTCTGCGTGTAGGTCGCCTGAGGGCGTCTGTTCCCCGCCCAGACAGGACGGGGTTAAAGGAGCAGCTGCTTCGGGGGCTCTGGCTCACCCAGGCCGCGGGGAGGGAGGGGTACAGAGGAGGCGGGGCGAGCCTGCGGCGTCAGAGGCCGGCGTGACGTTGCACCAGCTCGAGGCGCGCAGTGCGTTCTCCCGGGGATGTTGTCCCCGGATCCCGGGACCCTGGCAGTGGCGGGCTGCACAGGCTCCCGGGAGGGTAGGTGTGGAGAGTGACCTGTGCTCACACACAGGCTTTTTGGAGGCGGCAGCAGCAGCCCCAGCGTCTCACGCCCGTCTCTGGGTTCCGCGCTGATCGCCGTGGCTTGCGCCCTTCTCTGGAGTTCGTTTAGGCGGCGCTCTGAATCCCCTCTCCTTGCGCGCAGCGAAACAAAGAGGCAAGAAAAAGTCTCTTGCCTCTTCGGCAGCTGCAGACCTTTTCCCGGTCTCCCTCCCGGCTAGCTGTGGTGCGCTAACCCCTTCAGGCTGTGTTCACGCCGCCAGCCCCAGTCCTCTCCCTGCGATCCGACCGCAGCCCGAGCCTCAGCTCCCAGCCCTGCCCGCCCTGGCGGGGGAGCAGACAAGCCTCTCGGGCTGGTGAGTGCTGCTCGGCACCGAGCCTCTGTGCGGGAGTCTCTCCGATTTTCCCTCTGCGCCCCTGTTGCTGTGGGATCCGCGCTGATAGCCGCGGCTCGCGCCCTTCTCTGGAGTTCGTTTAGGCGGCGCTCTGAATCCCCTCTCCTTGCCCGCCGCGAAACAAAGAGGCAAGAAAAAGTCTCTTGCCTCTTCGGCAGCTGCAGACTTTTTCCCGGACTCCCTCCGGGCTAGCTGTGGTGCACTAAACCCTTCAGGCTGTGTTCACGCCGCCAGCCCCAGTCCTCTCCCTGCAATCAGACTGAAGCCCAAGCCTCAGCTCCCAGCCCCGCCCGCCCCGGCGGGGGAGCAGACAAGCCTCTCGGGCTGGTGAGTGCTGCTCGGCGCCGAGCCTCTGTGCGGGAACCTCTCCGCTTTGCCCTCCGCACCTCTGTGGCTGCGCTCTCCTCCGTGGCTCTGAAGCTTCCCCCCTCCGCCCCCCGCAGTCTCCGCCCGCGAAGGGGCTCCTAGTGCGTGGAAACCTTCCCTCCTTCACGGCTCCCTCCCACTGGTGCAGGTGCCGTCCCTATTCTTTTGTCTCTGTTATTTCTTTTTTCTTTTGCCCTACCCAAGTACGGGGGGAGTTTCTTGCTTTTTTGGAGGTCGGACGTTTTCTGCCAGCGTTCAGTGGGTGTTCTGTAGGAGCAGTTCCACGTGTAGGTGTATTTCTACTGTATCTGTGGGAAGGAATGTGATCTCCGCGTCTTACTCTTCCGCCATCTTCTCTATCATCCAAGTCAAGCCTTTTAATAATCATCATTTAGAGTTTATTATGAAAAAAACTATATATAAAATTTGAATATTCTGTGCTCATATGGTTTGAAGTTTAATTTTTTCCTATTGTATCCTAGTTATTATTATAAGTGTATAATAAAGTTATACATTTCTATATTAGTTATAAAAAAGGTTTCACAATGTCTCAGATGCTTGGGGTTATTTTCCTTTTAAAAATTATCTCTGTGTTAATATCACTTTTTGCTCAATTGAGACAATTCAGCATCAATATAATTCCTATTTTTGCATTGTGTATATATGTTTATATATATGTATAATTATAAGCCAATTTACCAAAAATATAGTTGAGGGTGGGAAGAATGTTGTTAAAAAGCAACGTCCCTAATTCTTGGACACCTGAGTTATATGTCAAAAAATCACATTGTGACATATTATCACATATTTTGAATAATCTATCAATTGAAAAGCCTATGAGGTACTCTTTCAATTTGTTGAAAGCAAACCATCTGGAAATCACATGATATATAAAAATATTTGTTACCAGTCATTACTGTCATTCACTCTCTGGACACTAAACTGAAATTTTGAATCATCCCTTTATTTCTGCTCTCAATAAACTGTATACAATAGGGCAATTTACAATTGTATTATTAAGAATAAGGGTTAATATTTTTTAGAAAAATGGGTGAGGGAGACTCCTCAAGGGGAGAAGGGAAAGAAGAAACACTGGCTTGTTCTCAGGAAGGTTAAGCTTATGAAAGTACACATATGAGAATCAAGGGTCTGACAATGATTGTTTTGTTCCCTCAGGAAATATTTATGTAACCCCAAGTTGCATGTACCCTAATTTGAAGATTATTGCTTCATAATATATTATTTGTTTACTATTTTTTAAATGGTCTGTTTCAAAAACTGCAGAAACATACCCTTCTACTCACAAAATGCTTGCCATTTGACATTTTATATATCTGATACACCCTGTCCAATCAGGATTTCCTACTAGCAAGTAGGCCATTATGTCAAGGAAATGGCTCTTTATAGCCCAAAGAAATTGAGGAGAGACTGCTGAGTAAAAAGTAATGAATAAGAATGTAAAGTTTTCAGGATTGCTTGCTTTTCTCTGGGTGGCTCATTAAATTCCCTGTTATCTCTCTTTATTCTTGTAACCCAAACAATGTTAAAATGGAATCAGCCAAACCCACACTTGGCCTGTTGCCTACAATTCTAGCTGAAAACAAGTTTGTTACTCTGTATTTATCAAAGTCATTATATCCTTTGTTTTGACTGAAAAAATTAAAAGTAGGAGTAATTTTGAATGGCATATTTCAAATTCTTCAAGAACTACAAAATTTACACAAGCCAGGAAAACTATTGGTGTTTTCAGGGTCAAGATCTGTATGTCATCTAACCAGCCTATGAGATTCCCTCATGGCCATACTTCAAGGCTAGATGCTAAACCCTTGATAAATGTGCAAGTGAGATAAGAAGAGGGGTTGCTCCGTGAGACCCTGGTAATCTATCAAGCCCACTGGTATCTTATCTTTGCTTTACCTATTGGTTATCTTGTAACATGTGTTCTTTTAATTAAAAGTAATAAATCTTCTCTTGTTTAACTGACAAGAATGTTTACCCACAGGAAATAGAGGGCAAGGGAATAAGTCTACTATAAGAGAAAAACCTAACTCCTTAACAATGAGTCTTCTACAGGCAATAAAAGGATTTGAAACTTTATTTGCTCCAGAAGATATTAAAATACTTGAGGAAAGAAACATATTTGTGCCTTTGGTTAGTTAGTTTTGTTTTGTTTGTAAATTTTTACGTATTCAACAAATACTTAATGACCCAGGACTTATTAGAAGCTAAGAATATCACAGTAAACAAAACAGCCAAAAATCCCTGTCCCATGGAGCTTGCACTCTAGAAGGAAATTCTCAGTGTGACTTTATGGAGACAGCAGGGAACTGAAAGAGTGGATCCATGGATTAATAGGTGTATATTTACTAAAAGTCATATTTCTTGTATAAGAAGTTGTCTAATGGTGAGTAGAGTACTCTTTTACAAGGACAGGAGAAAAGAGTGATACATAGAGTTTTCCAGACAGTCCTAATTTCAAATATTTTACCACTTCTGTAAACTTATAATTTATTTGAAAAATAATGAATATACATATAAAATCTTTACATTAACATATTTATATTTATATTGAAGTCAGTCATCTAAGTCAATAGTATCAGTTTTAGTACAAAAAGATACAGGCCTAAATACTTTAATGTTTTCTTCATAGGTTTATTATCAGCTTATCATGTCCACAGTTTCCATTTGCCATCTGCTATTATTTCTTTCATTCATATAAATTGAGAACTCTGTTATGTCAGTTACAGCTTTAGAGAAACGATAATGTAGTGGATAGTCTCCAACATATGACTGGAATGCATTTCAAAAGTATATTTCAAATCCATTGTTTGAACTCAGAACACATTTTCCATAAGGGGGGAAATGTTAAAATTGGTAGTCAGGAAGCAAATTATATTTAAAAATATTTAATGCATATATTTGAAATACTTAATGCATAATGTAGCTAAACTGTACCTCTGCTATGAAAAACAGAAATTTATTTTCTCCCACTTCTAGAGGCTAGAAGTCTCAGATCAAGGTCCCCACTGATTCAGTTTCTGGTTAAGGGATGTCTTCCTGGCTTGTGGATATACACCGTTTGACTAAAACCTTACAAGGCCTTCCCTCTCTGTATGTATATATAGACAGAGCCAGGGAGCTCTCTGGTATCTCTGATAGTAATACTATCAGATCAGGATCCCCCACCCCTATCATCTCATTTAACTTTAATTACTTCTATAAACGTTCTATCTCCAAATATAGTCCGATTGGGGGTTGGGAATTCAACAAATGAATTTTGGGGGACAAAAACATTCAGTCCATAATAACTAACAGTAAGTAGTGCCCCTGAAACGTAAACTTGTGTTATTGAGTGATGTCTATCCAGTTGCTACTTAGATACCATATCTCCTGGTGAAAGACTTCTAATGAAAAAAAGTCAAACAAAATTTAGATTTAAAATATAGATGTAAATGACTGATATCAAAATGGTATTAGATTTTTTTTTTTAATTGAGAGAGAAAAATACCAAGAAAAGTAGGGAGGGAAGCAATGGTGAAAGCCTTGTAAATCTCTCACCAATGTAACTGTATCGGATTCTCCCTCACCACTGGTTGGTAGTTTTAGTTCCATGGTTGGGTCTCTACTCAGGCCAGTGGAATCTTAAAGAAAGAAGATAGTAGTCTACCACAAAATCACAGTAAATAACCTAAATATTTATCAGCATGGATGCTTAAAATAATTATAATAAGTATTACTACCACACATACAAAAGCAAAAAAAAAAAAATAGAAAAAGTATTATGTTAATCTAATGGGAATATTGTTTTGTAGACATTGAAAATAATTTTAAATATATTTAAGAACACAAAAAATACGAGAAAGTGTAAGTGACATAGTAGGTTATCATGACATATGTTTATAATTATTTCAATTTTGTTATGTTTGTGGCATGAGGCATGACCTGTCTCACCTGGAATAACCTATTTAAATATATTAGACCTTTTAAAAATTTATACCTATAGACACGGTTATAGTTTTGAGATAGATATAGACACAGATGAATAGATAAATTTAACAACAAATGCATTTGATTGCTGGTTTCACCCAGAATATAAACAAGTTTATGGAATGGAGTTAGAGAAGGAGGTGGTAAGGATTTATAGAGATTCTTATGGAGAAGGAAGGAGAGATTGAAGGACACAGAGGTCTTTTTCTTGACTTGTGCCATGGAAAGCTAAAGCTGCAAATGAAGACAGGACAGAGGTGGCTGGATTGAGAATAGCTTTTCAAATACTTTGAAAACAAAGTTTGCATGAGTGTTTCTCATGGACTAAATGTGAAGCATTTGAGAGACAAAGACTGCCTGAAACCATTTATATCCTGCCCAGAGTACTGTGTATGTGGGTAAAGAGGATGGCCACATAAAGTAAGATGTCAAGATGGAGGCTTAAGAGTATATTGTCTAAGCCAAGGTAGCTGGAGAGAGTAAACAAGATATCTACGATTTTTAAAAGAGAGAGAGAGAAAAGGAAAAAAAAAAATACCTCAGCTGAAGCATTTTGCATATTGAGAGAGTGAGAAGTCGAGCAGTTAAGTAAAAATTTCTTATTCCCCTACCGCTCCTTCCTCTCACTATTTTGAAAATGTTAGAACCTTAATCAGTAAATGTGGAAAAGACAAAAGGCGAAAGGAAAGAGAGAACGGAATCTGACTGTCCTATTCCCCTAAACTGGAGAACCGCTTGTTCACAGGTTATAGTCAAGGAAATGAAGAGAAGAAATATTTTCTTTGAATAAAGTTTGGAGGTTCAGTAGTATTTTTCTATTGCTTTATGCAGGTGTTTTATTTTCCTTTTTCATTGCGGTGAAATTTATATAAAATAAAATGCAGAGATCTTAAGTAGTTGATTTAATGAGTCAATGAGTTTTGAAAACTATATAAATCTGTGTAACCACCATACAAAACATAATATAAACCACTTCTATTACCCCAAGAAGTTCCCTCATGTCACTTTTTAATCAATTTCTTCTCCCTGTCCCCAGAGACAACCACATTCTGTTATTTAACTTACTTGTTCTTGAACTTCATATGAATAAAACCATGCAGAATCTTTGTGTCTGGCTTCTTTTGATCAACATAATATTTGGGGAGTTAATTTATATTTCTCTGCGTATCAGTAGCCCATTCCTGTTGATATTTGAACATACAACAATATGTTTGAACATAGAACAGTGTCCTTTCTTCTGCTTATGAATATTTGCATTGTTTCATATTTGCATCTACTATGAATAAGAGTTAAATACATTCTTGTATAAGTCATTATATGGACATATGATTTCATTTCTTTTTTGATGAGCAGAGAATCTTTTTTATTATCAAGTCGCATACATTAAGTGTTTATGTTAGCAGTTTTTGTTTTGTTTTTTAATTATTACCTCACTCAAAATTGAGAAAGTTTCTTCCTATATTTTCTTCTAGAAGCTTTATAGTTCTAGCTTTTTCACTTATGTGTACAACTCATTTCAAATTAATTTCTGTGCATATACTGAGATAGACATTGAGGTTTATTTTAATCGATACTGTTTTCTAGTTTTTTTAGCACCATTGTTTAAAAGATTTTTATATCCATGTTGAATTGATGCAGTTACTTCATCATAAAACAATTGATTCTATATATGTTTCTGGATTCTCTGTTCTATTCCAATTATCTATTTTTCTTGGTTATTGTAGGTTTATAAGTCTTGAAATTAAGCATACAATTTTCCCAATTTTTTTAAAGATTGTTTTGGCTATTACAAATTCTTTTGTTTTCATATAAATTTTAAATTCATCCTGTGAAAATTTCTATAAACACTCTGCTGTGGTTGTATTGGGTAACAGTAAGTTTATCAACTGATTTATAGGAAATTGGCATTTCAAAAGTACTGAAAAAATTCTTATCCATTAAATTTCCAAATGTATCTTCTGCAAAATTCCTTTTTTTTTGAAAAATCAAATAATCCATATGTTTGACGATTTGATATGCTCCCACAGATATCAGAAGTTGTTTGCATTCTTTCTCCACTCTTTGATTTCAATATAGGTAATTTTTATTGACTTGTCTTCAGGTTCATTGAAAGTTTATTCTGCTTTCTCCAGGCCTCTGTTAAGTACATTGAATAGATTCTTTATCAGTGATATTACATTTAAAAATGTTTTTTTAGAATTTCCACAGGTCTTCAAAAATGTGTTCTATATTACTTCTATAATTCTTCATCATTACATACGTAGTATCTAACTTTTTCACTGTTTTCTTTAAGGTGTTTTTCATAGTTATTATGAAGTTTCTTTTAGTCAGTTTCAACATATGGACCAACTTTGAGTCTGATTCTGTGCCAGTTATCAATTTACTGCCTGTTAGCTCCAAATCCACTCTTAATTGCCCTGCTTGCAATATGGGAGCTAGAATCTATAAACATTTCTCTTTTGCTAGATGACATGATGGTTGGGCAGCATACTGAAATCCAGTGGTGCTCACCTACAGTGACTTTCACTGTAATACCACAGGCAGCTTCCCAGTAAGTTCTTCTCGTTAGCTCAGCAGCAACCCTATGGGCAACTTCCTGGGGAATTTCATTGACATTTCAGCAGGAATTTTTTCCTGCTTGCCTGCTTCTGCATGCAGTACCACAGTGAACTTTTCCACCAGCCAGTGGCTACAGCCACACCACCTCCAATGAGATCTGAATCTAAGCCATGTGCAGAGGAACTTCTTTAAAAAACTTTCCTTCCTTTGGTATTCTGCCTCAGCCATATTGATTGTTAGTGGCTGATACCTATATCTGAAATTTCTTTGTTCTTTAGAGTTCTGTTTATACCTTACTAGTTAATCTCTGTTACTAGTTAATAAATCTTCATTATAAACTCTCCCTATTCAAATGTACTGTGTGGTTTCTGTCTCTCAATGAGAGCCTGGCTGATACAGATAATAGTGGTCCCAGGAGACAGACCCACAGAGATGGGATTTGGGGATTGGAATGTTGTATCCTTGGGCTTTAAAACATTGCTAAGTTCCTTGCTAATTGGAAAAGGAATGCTAATAATTCAGGATATTCAGTGGCATCATAAGTAATCAAGCTATCATCAGTGTTTGATTATGGTGAAGTACCAACTAAAGCAGGTGAGTTGGGAGTCCAGTGACTGTTAACTTGACTGTTATGGCATTAGTGATGACTATAAGAACCTATGAGAACTATAGTGTCAGATTCTTCTGTGTCCACTGCAGGACTTCTAGAAAGCAAATGAAAAGCTCAGGTCCCTTAACTGTCAGGTCAAATCACAGTATGAAACATAGAGCAATTCCTAGAGAGGCTACAGGTCTGATGCTGTTGAAAAATCAAAGAAAAATGTAAAGAGAGAAATGAAAGACAAAAAATGTAGACATGCTGAGTTAACAATGTTAGTTGAATTCAGTCTCACCAATTTTCTATGTTAAAGTTAGGGCATAGATTGGGAAAGACTAAAACTTGAAATGGGAACATCTGCTGGACCTAGGTGAAACGAACAATCTTCATCTCCTGTGTCAGTCTAAGCCTCACTTCTCAGTGGAAGTAGATTGCCCTCCTGTGTCTGGGGAGACTGGACTTCCTTTGCTTATAAATCCTATGTCCATGAGGGAAGATGGATGCCAATTCTACTCAAGGCATATCACAATCACTTCCTTTTACCATTAGACCCATAACTAGTGTCAAGTTTCACAATGTTTCAGGGGGAAAGATACATACTATAACCCAGAAGGAAATACCTTAAACCCCAAGAGAATTTCAAGACTTTGCTGTTATATCTGCAGAAACCTGTGGAATACATTAGATGAATGAAGAAGGAAACAAATACTATTTATGTAAGTGAAGTTACTAGGGATTCTGAATTTAATGCATTAACTGTGTACTGGAGGTGACTCAAGTGGCTTATTATTTGGTTGACTGAAACTTGGACTCAGTGTGTTCTACATTTAATGAGATTGAGATAGTATAGCATACTTGGTATTATAATATGAAGCAGGGAATCCAAAGGCTTAGGCATATAAGAACGTGGGAGTGATGATACATGACCTGTATACCCACTATGTTCTATAAGAAGAAACAGAGCACAGTCCCTTCACTAAAGCATTAAACATTCATGAAAGGAACACCTACATCCTTGAGAAGCCCTCTAGTTGCTCTTCTTTGTAGGACAGATATGGCCATTTGGGGTGCTGGCTATTTGGGATTCTGGCTAGATATGAGTTTCCTGATTTTAGTTGTCATCATGAGTTCCCAGAATAGCAGAGACCAAGTGGCAACACTTAATTGCCAAAATCAAGGTGGTCATATCTACCACAGGCACTTACTGGTAATAAGAATGCCTCAGCTGGAAGGATATTTTCCAGTGTCTAATCATTGCATCAATAGGAATGAAATAGATGACAGCCTACTAGATAAATATTTATTAGTAGGCTAATAAGTTTATTTACTTATATTTATTCTGGTAACATTGCCTGTAGATATAACTTAAATCAAGACCTTTCAAGTATTCTACATTTTCCCTAGATTATTCTTGCTATCAAAATTATGTTGTTTAAAAAAAATTTCACCCTAATCAGGTTCTTTAAATATGTTTATATTTTGTACTTTGAACTTTGAGTGGATCTAGTCATTTGATATGATTCCTTGCTGGAAGTAAGACAATATAAATTCTTACGATAAATGGACATCGTAAAATCCCTTTAAAACTATGAAAAGGTAAAACTAAAGCACACTTGAGATTGACATGGGCTGTACATGAAACTAGTTGATTTTATTGCTCAGTATCATAACGAATTGCTCAGTATCATAACAAGAAACTGTAGTAGAATAGTCCTTTGTTCAAGTTAAATGGATATTTACTGAGTATCTGTGATGCACTCAACACGAAGATGTGTGATATCCAATATATATAAACAATAAAATCCACAGATTCTTCCCTTAAGGACTGTACACTGTATTTGGAAAGAACAGTTCTAACGAAAAAAGCACAACCATTGCATATATATTATACATATGCATTATCTGCACACATTACGTATATGTAATATAATCATTATATAATATATATATATGCACATTACATATCATTACATACATTAGTGTATGTGTGTATACTTTTATCTCTGCTATAACCTTGCCCTGTATTAACAAATTACAGAGTAATTTGTTATCTGTGGGAGAAAGGGGGGAAATAAAGGTGATAGAAGAATAAAATAAAACAAAAAATCCATAAAAATTATCTTAAATAATATCCATACACTTAGAAACTAAATTGAAAAAAGGTATATAATTAACTTAATACCAGAGATGTATTGTCACTTGCATGACAGTTACTGTAGAATACAGTTAATCAGCTCAACTTCTGTCTGAAATAATAAGAATATTGTGTCATTTACTGTAGTCAGATTTGTGTAGAAAACCACATTGATTGAAGGAAAAAAAAATCCCTAAGGTATTTACAACTTTAAAACTCTGACTCTATATATGTTGTTTCACATTTATCATAGTGTTTAGAATAAAATTAACTTTGTATTTATTTTATCTTCCCAGTCAAATATTTGTAATAATGGAGACTATGTTTCATAAATATTTGCCTGCTGTAGTAGCACTTGGTGTAGTGACTTTTTTTAGACATATTCAGTACATTTCCTACACTTATTGTGTATATTTCTTTGGCAGTGAAATGGATACATTACCAGCCTTTTGGTATTTAAAATTGTATAAGCTTTTAGTTGTTGGAATTAAGATAGCTGAATTTTAAGTATAAAATATTAAAGATAATAATTACTATTGGACTTCACAGTAAAGTATAAAAAAGAAAACTCAAAACCAAATATGATATAGCCTGTCATCATGCTACCTTTTTATGGAAGGTTTCCCATCATAGGAGGCTTTTCTTTCTATTTGGGATTTTTAGGTAACAGGAATGAGTATGTGAATATCAACAATCTCTTATGTGTAATGAAAAGTACATATAGCTTTATAAAAAAACGTTTGAAGTCATTCTTAAACAGCATTGTATGGCTTGAGATTTTCTAGTTTTCAGAAGGAGCTCCTCAAGACCTGAGGTTTTCTCTAAAGTAATTCAGTAAAGTGACCAAATACCCCTCGTTTTAATGGACTGTATCGGCCTCCTAGGAATTTTCATTGGAACATTAACTCGTCCCTTTATAGCCCTATTCTCAAATAGTAGTTCTTGTCCTCTTTCAAAAAGTCAGCAATTGTGAAGGCATTTTTTTATTAGGAGTTTTCCCCAGTTTTGTGGAGATGATATTTTTAAAGCTACAGTCATTCTTTTAGAGTATTTAGTTTGAGATAGAGCAGAATATTTTTAGAGTAATTGTTACACATAACACTCCCGTTAGTAGATGTTTAATAATTTTAAATAGCTGCTTTCCTTGTAATTAATAATTTTACAAATATTGCTTGAATATCTGATATATCTTCAGAGTGCTAGATGCTGGCATTATAGAGACAGATTAAAATAAATGTCCTAGAAATACAAAGAAATGAAAATAGAACACATTGTGAATAAAGAAGTATAGAATATTTGCAGCTGAATCACAGTGAAAGGAAAGAAAACTAACTGCCTGAGAAGTGGGTAAAGTGTCATAGGTGTATATAAAGAAATATCTGAAATAAATCTTGAAAAGTGAGCGAGAATCATGACGTGTGTAAAGAGAAAACCATATTCTGGGCAAAAGGTCAATGTGTAAAATTTCAAAGAAGACTTACAGAGCAGTGAGAAACCCTGGGCAAAATTCAATAATAGTGTCATTTGGGAGAAGGGAAACCAGGACATATGATTAAATAAAGTTTTGTTTATTGAGAGAAGATAACCGAATATTCAGCTGTAAATAACAGAAAATCCCAATTCAAACTTGCTTTAAAAACAGTACATTTGGGCTTCCCTGGTGGCGCAGTGGTTGAGAATCTGCCTGCCAATGCAGGGGACCACGGGTTCGAACCCTGGTCTGGGAAGATCCCACATGCCGCAGAGCAACTAGGCCCGTGAGCCACAATTACTGAGCCTGCGCGTCTGGAGCCTGTGCTCCGCAACAAGAGAGGCCACGATAATGAGAGGCCCGCGCACCACGATGAAGAGTGGCCCCCGCTTGCCACAACTAGAGAAAGCCCTCGCACAGAAACGAAGACCCAACACAGCCATAAACAAACAAACAAACAAACAAAAAACCCCAAAAAACCCCAGTACATTTCTTGTACTACATAAAAGAAATTAAGTTTCAGAAATAAAAGCATGTCTTCAAGCATCAGTGTCATCATCAGGAGGTTTGCAGCATCACTTCCAGACACAACAACAGAGTATATAGAGAGGAAAATATAGAATATTTGTGGTATTCCTCTAAGATAGCTGACATGTGGAAACAATGAATAAAATGTATTTAAAAGATAAAGCATATACCTAGAAGTATATAAAAATGAAACTAAAGAGTATCGTTCTAACCCCACTGTGGGAATATATATATAAATAAATATGTATATGAAATAAGTAAATAAATATGTAATATATAAAGTAATTGAAGTGAAAACACAGTCACATCCATAGATAAAGAGGTCTTTTCTGCTTTAGTATCTTTCTTAGCAGTAGAGAATCCATCTCAAGGATTTCTTAGCAGGTCTCCCAATTCATTGGCTATAATTTGATCACATGCCACTAGTAAATCCAGAGAAAAGAATGGGACCACCAGACTGATTGAGATAATCAGAGAAGATAACCTAAAATTTTGATGGCAGTCACTTTCTCTGGTGGGTCACGAATGAACAGTTAAGTGAAATTGTGTGATTTGGTTTTGGTTTTGGTTTGCTTTTAAGAAAGGAAGATTGGGAGAGAATTGGATAGGTAACCAACTTGTTCATTATTTAGAACAAAGAAAAATACCCACATGTTTAATGAAGGTAATAGAGTGTTTATTAAATCAGTGAGACTCTCTCAGATTTATAGCATCAAATGAGCATAAAATGTATGGGTGCAAGTTTCCAGGGTGGTGTTCTCAGTCAAGCTTATGTGGTTTAGGAAAGATTAATTACCTCTATGCTTTTCTTTTCTTTGACATTATGCTATAAGTTTGAATTTAACAAATGATAAGCTAGCAGAAGTTCCTTGTAAGAGAATGTGATGAATTTTTCTTTTGAGAAGCTAATGATAAAAAGGATAATGGATGATCTAAGACCCCATTGGTTAGAAGAAAAAAATTTTATTTGAAAAATTGGAATATATCAGGAGGAACATTAAGTAGGGCTTAATTAAAAAGGCGGTAATGGTATTGGAGGTGAGTGGAGGTTTTCTACACGTGTCTGGGATAAATATTTATAGGATTTATGAACAATGAAATGTTGAAAGAGGGTGAGAAAAACTTTAAGTATGATGCCCAGATTATACTAGGGCAACCTTAAATAATAGCAATAACAGTGAATAAGGTAAGATATTCAATAGGAAGGGAACATTTTTGTTGTACTATTTTGAGCGTATTGAGATATCCTAGAGGCCACCTTCAAGGGTAAGTGGAAATATGCATCAGAAGCACAGGAAACATGAAATCAAGATCTGTAACTTAAGCAGTTGTGTTTAAAGATACGGGAGATCATCTGGAGAAAGTATATGGAATGGAGATAAATGAGATCTACTGTTGCCTAGCAGATTTTTACAGCATTGTCTTTTGTCCTTCTGGTATTTGGGAAGATCTTTACAACTTTTCTTTTTAAAAAAAATCTTTTCTCATACCAATGGACACATAAGAGTGACCTCAATGTGTTGGAGTCTAGAATTTGCATCTTTTCTAGACATTAAGATCTTTGCAGATAAAAGGACCATATAGCAACATTAACAATATTAATTCATACTCTGTGTGAAAACAGTAGTCTCCAAGGTAGATGAATACATCTTTTTTGTTGCAAGAGCTCTGACATCCATTTTTTTCTGCTTGAATGTTACATATTCCTAGTTCCCATATTCTAAAGAGTTACTCAGTAAATGATTTTACTTTAAATGATGCATTTTGATTTTGTTTGGAAATTATTCCATTGTGTGATAATGCTACCTATCTATTTTTAAGGACAAACCTCTTCAAAAATATTGTTTTATTAAGCTTAGAATACAGATATTTTGTGGTTAAAAGAAAAGTCAAAACACCAAATATTTAGCACCTTGTCTTTTGCGAATCCTTTGCCAAATATATATTTGCTAATGCTATAGGATGTTAAAAGTGTTCATGTATGACAAACAATATGTTAGAAACAAAATTTTACAGCAGTTACTTTATAAAAGTTATGCCTAGAAATATATGAAAATAAAATACAAGCAATGTTATTCTAACCCTAGTGTGAATAAATGTATAAAAGCCATATTAATAAAATCCAATATGTATAAATTTCTTTTATATAATGTATAAAGCAAATGGAGTAAAAATATAATCTATCTTCATAATTTTCTGTGTCATTCCTAAATAAAAACAGTTGGATGCAGGTCTAATCTAAAAACCAAAAAAAAAAAAAAAAAAAAAACTAGCTAAAAATATATACAAATTATTCAAATGGTCTCAGTAAGGAAAAAATTTTACTTTGTAAATATTTCTTAGCACTTGACTCATTAACGTTTTGAGATTGAGCAGCGACCTAAGGGAAATACAGGGATTAGCTAAAGAAGAGGATGTATTGTTATGTTCCAGAGATGACTGTGAAAGAAGACTGTGGTAATGGGGTAGAATGATGAGTTCATGAGCTGAAATAGGGAAAGCATTTTTGAAATTCAAAGAATGGAAGAAGCAGAGAATAAAAGGGGACTATAAAGGGAAATAGGAGCTAAACCATAATGAAATAGGGCTTTATCATATTAATTGATTTTGGCTTTTATTTGAAGAGCACCAGAAAGCCATTAAAATGGTTTCAGTCAAATATGGTAAGACCTGCATTTGGAAGACATGACCCATTGCATTCCAGAGAAATAATTGGAGAGTCTTTAAAAGGGAACCAGACAGAATGCCTTTGCTGTTGTCCACATAAGTGATGGCATTAGCTTGCCTCAGACTGATGGCAGTAGATATGGAGAAAGGAGATAGGTTTTCGAGATACTCCAATCATACAGCTCAACTGTTAGTAATGAATTGTCTCTTGGGAGCGTTGGACACCCAGGTAAAGTGATGACAACTAGGTGTCTGGCTTGTGAAAAGGAATGAATAGTGCCATGCTCTAAGATAGAGAAATGAAACAGAAAAGAGCTAAATTTGGAAGGAATGATTATAAGATTACAAATTTGCTTTGATTTTGAACTGCCTCGTTCAGCTGCAAAATTGAGCCTCTGAGTTTAGGACAAAGAGCCCCCAAAAGAAAATTGTAGATTCGTTTTTCTCTACCCAGCTACTCAATTAAGGAGTGTTTTGTTTTTGTTTTTGTTTTTGTTTTTTTACTTTGGGATCCTTAGGATTCTTTTCATCTCATTGTTTAATTTCTGTACAATCTCATATACACATAGTTGCAATTATCACAAACATGCAAATGAGTCACAAATTTATAGTTCAAGTTAATCGTCTTCTGTCTCATTCTTTATTTCTTCTTTAGACAATCTCACACATACATAGCCTCGATGACCGCAAACTTGCAAATGACTCATAGAATTATAGTTAAACTTGGGACTGCTCTGTTGATAATGACCTAAATATGTCCAATTGTTTCTTGATGTTTGCTTTCAACTGTCTCAAAATCACCAAAAATAACAAATAAATAAATAAAAAGAAAGACAGAATGATTTCGGGAGGGAAAAAGCAACTATTGACATGATAATTTAGAAAACTAAATTATAATAGTAATAGGAGAGTACTTAGTACTTTTTTAATAGAAGAAAAGAAAAAATATGCAAAAGCCAATTACAAATACACAGTGGCAAGGGGGTATATTCAAAGGTGTAAATTTCCTGAGCGAGTTAGAAGGGCATAAAAATGAAAGCAAACATGGAGGGATTAAAGCAGATTGCTGGGCTCCAGGCCCAGAATTTGTGATTTAGTGTAGCTCTGGGTGAGGCCAAAAATGTGCATTTTTAGTAAGTTCCAAGTTGATACAGTTGTTGATGGTACATGGACCACACTTTGCGAATCACTGCTGTGGAGAATGGGGATTAAACTGAGCATAAAATGTAGCAATGTTACTGGGCCCTGCTGTGTGCTAATTTTTAATTGTGTTCATGAGCTTATAGTATTACCAACCTACTCTAATATTTGAGTATTTCTATAGCAGCCCTTGACTGCTAGGGTGCTTAATCATCAAAAGCATATACATGTTGGGTATAGTTAGGATTAGGATGCAATGAAAATATAGAGGGAAAGGTGTTCATGGATGGGTAAAAATATTAAAATGATAGACTTTAAAATCTTAACTAAAGATTTTAAAATTACTCTGCTTTTAAATTATTCCATGATAGTATAGTGGGTGGACACGCAGTTTATTTCTTTTAACACAGGTCCATTATCCAGCATGTTCAGAAGATAGTGCCTTAAGTCAGAGATATCAGAGTAGACCCAAGGAGAGTTAATTTTGTAAAAGGCAGGTTTTATATTTTTTCATACTAGACTTACCCATTTTACTTACTTTTTTTCCAAAAATTGCTTCATAAACTGTTTTCAAGCCTATTAGGAGATTATATATTTATTTATTTTATTGACATATCACATCTTCAAAGTTTTTTTTTAATATTTAAGGTTATTTTGTAATCATTTTTATCTTAAAATAATCAAAATACAAATAGTAAAGTGAACATTTTTAAATTTAAAAAATTCTGTAGCAATATTTAAGGAAAAAATAAAGGAAGAATAGATTTTTTTACCCACAGCGTCTCCTAAAGCCATACTATAATTTGATTATTTGAAAGTTAAGTGAATTATTAAATAAATACCTATAGTTTATTTGTATGCACTGTTCTATTTTTATCTATTAGCAGAATTTTTAAGTTGTTTTTTAGCAGAAAAACATACTTCTTTACTTTTTTGAGAATTCACTAGAGTCCTTTCTTAGAATTAAGGTAGATCATTTTTCAAAAATTGTACTTGACATAAAACTAGGTTTAGGCACTTTAAAACAAAAAATTATACTTTTTGAAGCTTCTGAGATTTGAGGATTAGTTTATCACAACGTAACCGAGCATTATCTATGATATAATGGCATGATACACCTGTTTCTTCTCTAGCTGTAAATTTATAATACTGTCATATTTCCCTCCCTATACTCTAGTAACCTTCATACAAACTGGAGAATTTACAAATACTGAGTCACCAGTTTCTTCACGGTGTGTTCTTTCCATAGTTGCTTATTCCCACATATTACATGTATTTAAAAAAACAATTTTACTCTTGTAGTGTAAACTTTCCTTCAAAAGTGTTTCCCTCCCATTTCCATAGACCTACCATATCTGCTAAAAACAAGTTTACTGTTTGTTTTAATGTTATATTAAGTTAAGGTATTCAATGCAATTTAAGGGAATATTACAAATAATATCTATCTGTTTGGAACTGAGGTAAGGATTCTATGCACAAGATTATAACACTGGAGTCATGCCAATACTATAGCAAATGTGTTTAAGGGTAATAAATCACTACATTGAACTATGGGTGCTTGTTTCTATCAAATTAAATGATTTTTGCCTTAAGAAGTATTTTACCATATCATTTCGATCTAAATGAGTATTTTGCCTAAGTATCAGTCACAGTATCTTACTGAAACTCACAAGGTATATAAGCCTAATATTTGCCCTTTTTTTCCTCAATATAAAAAATTTTTTTCAGAATTAACATTTTCTAAAACTAGAAAACTTGGATCATAAACATTTTGCCCTAAATATCAACATATTAAATAATTTCACTGGATATAAGAGACGATTCATGAGTATCATTTTTATTGTTCAATTTGTGTGCACAGGAATATTTATAGGTTATAAGTGTAAATCATAATATGACATACTTCCTAAAATGTCATTTTCTTTTTGCAGGGTATATTTTATACCAATATCTCTACATTTGCATATATATATATATATATATATATATATATATATATATATATGCAAATGTAGAGATATATATATACACACACACACACACATATAAATAATAGAAGAGGACCTTTTTGGAGTATATAAACACATAAAGTGAAATCGAGTGATTATATATATATATATATTTCAATAAGTTCCTCCTTTTATTTATGGTGACATATATTCAGTGCTTTTTTACTTAGTAAGAGCAATGGAAAGATAAGTAAAATGTCCATGCTTTTCAGATTTTAAGTGACTCTGTCTTACCATTTTGGGGGGAAGCATTAACTCTTTGAAGTTATTAGAGTTACATGAATTTCTGTAGTAAAGTGAATTTGTAAAGGCCAAAGAACAAATAAATTAACTAGTGTCACCCTTGTGCTGTGGAAGGTTGTTTCTCTACTTCTCAGAAAATGATATGTGTCAGTGGCAGAGTTTGTTTCGGTAAGTTGCAAAATGCTCACATAAATGGTTATCTGGGACAGTGATAGAAAGGCTTTCAAAATTTGAGCTAGAGAATAAAAGTCTAAAGTAATAGAAATATAAGTGAGAAAAGAATTACTGTGTTCTTCATTATTTTTGACCTAGGGACTTTCACATGCATTGTTTCATGTAATCTTTAAAATATTATATGAGGAAAGTTCTTTCACTTCCATTTAGGAAAAAATAACTGAAATGTTATGTATCTCAACCAAGATCACGTGTTAGTAAATAGCAGGGTCAGTATTTGACTCCTTTTTTCAGGTTTCAGTACAGTGTTCTTCTAAATGTTCATCCTGATATCTTTTTATTTTCTCACTACTGCATGACCCAAGGAAAGAACTGTTAGCACTGGGTATGCAGCATCAGGGTGTAGCACATAGATTAAGGAAAGGAAATTGGGAGAATCTTAGCATGGATATTTAACCTAGAAAAGGGCAATCTTGGGTGACTATATACAGCTGTTGAACCTATACCAGAAATCATATGTATATGGATATTTGGAGGACCTGGAGACTTTTCAGGGTAGTCTGCGATCCAAATTAATTAATTGATGAGTAAAGCACTGCTCTTAGTGCAAATCAAATCATTTTCTAAAGTTTATATATATATTTTCAATTCTTAGCTATACCTGCTTGTCTATACCTGATTAGTCAATAGAGCTTTTGACCATCTAGTCTAAGCCTCAGTGATTTTGTGTAATGCTGGAAACATAAAGCCATTATTATCTGTTGAGGGGAATAGTTCTTTAATTCATATATTTCAGTTAATCATGATCTCAATTTTTAGAGGTACTGATCACCAATAGGCCATTTTTATAGAAACACAAGCATATGTTAAGTGATTTTTAAAAATTTTTTGTAGGAATAAATAGACAAAAGTATATCTTTTTTTTCCAAAAGTGTTTCTTAAATGAGTGATAAAGACTTCAGAATATAAAATGGACATATAAGATGGAAAAAAGAATACAGTATTTATATCAAGAATAGCGTATCACCATAATGGCATATGACCAAATTTATTAATATTAATTATTTACATTTTCTTTATTCCTAGTCACATTTCACTCAATTTCATTCATATAAATTTTACCACAAAAGATAAAAATATCTAAAGAAATAGTCACCTCTAAATAATATGAATGCTACAGTAATTTAAAAAACATCAAAATTAACATGGATAATTGGAAGGATCTAGAAGTAGGTTAGTGATAGACGTGATAATGCGGATAAAGGAAAACTTTTAATGATAGAATCTAAGCTGTGTTTGAGTACCCATTGAAAAATTCTTTCAATTTGTCCATATATTGAAAATTTTCATAAAGAAGGTTTGAAAATGAAAGAGTACGATAGGGATGGTTTATCCCTCTTTTACTTAAAAATTTTTTCTTCCAGTTTTATTGAGCTATAATTGGTATACAGCATAATGATTTGACCTACATACATCATGAATTGATTATCACAATAAGTTTAGTGATTATCCGTCATCTCATATAGATAGAAATTAAAGAAAAAGAAAGAAAATTTCTTTCCTTGTGATGAGAGCTCTTAGGATTTTCTGTGTTAACAACTTCCACGTATAATATATAGCAGTGTTTATTATGTTTATCATGTGGTACATTACATCCTTAGTACTTAATTTAACTTATAACTTGAAGTTTGTACCTTTTGACTGCCTTTGTTGAATTCCTTCCCCCACTCCCTGCCTCTGGCAACCAAAAATCTTATTTCTTTTTTAATGAGTGTTTTTTTTTAAATTGATGATTTATTTATTTATTTAAAAATTTCGGCTGCGTTGGGTCTTTGTTGCTGCATGTGGGCTTTCTCTAGTTGCGGCGAGTGGGGGCTACTCTTTGTTACAGTGAGTGGGCCTCTCATTGTGGTGGCTTCTCTTGTTGTGGAGCACAGGCTCTAGGCACGCGGGCTTCAGTAGTTGCAGCATGTGGGCTCAGTAGTTGTGGCTTGTGGGCTCTAGAGCGCAGGCTCAGTAGCTGTGGCACATGGGCTTAGTTGCTCCGCGGCATGTCGGATCTTCCTGGACCAGGGATCGAACCTGTGACCCCTGCCTTGGCAGGCGGATTCTTAATCACCGTGCCACCAGGGAAGTCCTGTTTGTTAGTTTTTGAAGTATAATTGACCTACAGTACTTTGTTAGCTCCTGTTCAGCAACATAGTGATTCAGTATTTCTGTACATTTCAAAATGATCACCACAATAAGTCTAGTTATGATATGTCACCATACAAAGATATTATGTAGTTATTGACTATATTCCCCACACTGTACTTTTCGTGTCTGTGACTCATTTTTTTTTGCGACTAGAAGTTTGTACCTCTTAATGTCTCTGAACTATTTCATTCCTCCCTCCACCCCCTCCCCTCTGGAAACCACCTGTTTGTTCTCTATATCCATAACTTAGTTTCTGTTTTATTATATCGTTCATTTGTTTAGTTTTTTGGATTACACATGTAAGCGATATCATATGATATTTGTCTTTCTCTGTCTGAATTATTTCACTTAGTATAATACCCTCTAGGTCTTTCCATGTTGAAGCAAATGAGAAGATTCAATTCTTTTTTATGGCTGAGTAATATTCTGGTATATATGTGTGTGTACACACACACACACATACACACGCACCTTTCATCTTTATCCATTCATCTACTAGATTGCTTCCTTATCTTGGCTATTGTAAATAATGCTGCAGTGAACATAGGGATACATTATCTTTTCTTATTAGGGTTTTCATTTTCTTTAGATAAATAGCCAGGATTGAAATTGCTGGATTATATGGTAGTTCTGTTTTTAATTTTTGAGGAATCTACATAATATTTTACATTATGCTACATAATGTATTTACATTTACTTGGCTGCACCAATTTACATTCCCACCAGCAGTGCATGAGGGTTCTATTTTCTCCTCTTGCTCACCAACACTTGCTATTTGTTTTCTTTTTAATAATAGCCATTATATATAACAGGTGTGAGGTGATATTTCATTATGGTTTAGATTTGTATTTCTCTGATGATTTGTGATGTTGAGCACCTTTTCATATGCCTGTTGGCCATTTATATGTCTTCTTTAAAAAAATGTCTGTTAAGGTCTTCTGCCCATTTTTTAATCAGGTGGTTTGTTTTTTATGATGTTGAGTTGTGTGAGTTCTTTGCATATTTTGGATATTAACCCCTTGTTGATTATAACATTTACAAATATCTTCTCCCATTCAAAAGGTGTCATTGCATTTTATTGATAGTTTTCCTCACCGTGTGAAAGCTTTTTTATTTTGATGTAGGCCTATTTTGTAATTTCTGCTTTTCTTTCCCTTGCCTGAAGAGATTTATATAAAAGATTTCTAAGACTGATGCCAAAGAGCTTACTGCCTACGTTTTCTTCTAGAAGTGTTTTATCCCTTTTTAAAAATATATTCTTGAAAGCATGGACCAAGAAATACATAAATTATAAAATCATGCCTAAAAGAGGAATGAGGATTATACTTTACTCTTATAAAATATTCTTAGAGGAATTGTCTATTGTGCTTACAGTCTATTTGGTATAGAAGGTAAAGTATTTGAAATCATCCTCAATTAATATTGCATAAATCCAACAAAAACTTACTTAACAAATCAGGAATTAAAACTTATTTATAAGTAATTACAAAACTAGGCATAAAATTTACTAATTCGCTTCCTGGAGACCCAGTGAAAGTGCAGTAGTTTCTTAAAAATACAGATGTCATTGTGAAAGACTACCACAGTGTTACGGAAATATTTCTTTCTTTCTTTCTCTTATTTTGTGAAACAGAAGTGATCTAACCAGTATTTGAAACATCAAACAAAACAATGATGATAGTAGAAATAAGATGAAAAAAATGGAAAATATCATAAGATATTTCTACATATTAAAGTTAAAATCTTATTTTTACAGAAATCCACAAGGGGAGAAAACTATAAAAAAGTTATAGGCTATTTTTACTTTCTGCAAATAGCTTACAGCTTATCAGTTCTGTATACTATTACATAAGATTTTAATAATGGTGTATTCCCAACTTCCCCAAAGCTGGAACAATAACACACACACAAATATAAATATACATACACACATATATATGTATATATATACATATATACATATATATATACAGTTTTGACTTCTACTTATTAGTCTTGTGACCTAAAAAAATATACTCTTGCTTTCTTAGCCTCAGTTTCTTAATAGAGTTCTCATTTTCTTATTTTATTCATTAATTCAATTTATACCTATATTACAATGAAAAGTACCGCCACATTTCATACTTTCATGATTATTTATTGTCCACATCTAGGGGTTGGTTGTGATCCTTCCCAGAGAAGCTGGATAAGCACTTCCTTCATGTTCTCACTGCATCTTGCTCCAAACAAAACTAACTCACCAGTATCTCTATGGAAGGAGCTGGTTCATATCTAGTGCCCTAACTTTTATAGCTGCCACCTAAGGTATGGGTCCCCATATTACAAAGCTCTGATAGCCAACAAAGCTTTCATTCATGAGACCACTGTGGGTATAGCAAACAGAGGAGCAGTTTTTAAACAGGAGCAGAGGAGCACCCTCCCTGCAGTGATAAACAAAGATCAGAGTAGAAATAAATGAATTTAAAACTAAAAGGACAGTCGAAAAGATCAGTGAAACTAACAGTTTTTTGAAAATATAAACAAAATTGACAAGTCTTATGCTAGATTAACTAATAAAACAAGAGAGTGATCCAAATAAATAAAATCAGAAATGGAAGAGGAGACATTATAACTAATAACACAGAAATACTTACAACCATATCAAAGTACTATAAACAGTTATACACCAACAAATTCGATAACTCAGAATAAAGGTATAAATTCCTAAAACTATTCCTAACAAGACTGAATCATGAAGAAATAGAAAATCTCAGCATATGAATTATGAATAAGCTAATTGAATCAGAACTCAAAAACTTCCAAGTAAAGAAAAGTCCAAGAGCAGATGGCTTCATTGATGAATTCTACCAAACATTTAAAGAGGAATTTGCCAGTTCTTCTCAAACTCTTCAAAAAATTGAAGAAGAGGAAGTGCTTCCAAACTCATTTTACAAGGCCAGTATTACTGTCATTCCAAAGTCAGAGAAGGACAATACATGAAAAGAAAATTTCAGGCCAATATCCCTAATGAAGAAATACCCAACAAAATATTAACAAACCATATTCGACAGCACAATGAAGGGATCATGTGATATGATGAAGTGGGACTTATTCAAGGAATGTAAAGATGGTTCAACATCAACAAATCAGTAAGTATGATAAACCGCATTAACAAAGTGAAGAATAAAAATCCTATAATCATCTCAGTAGATGGAGAAAAAGCATTTGACAAAATTCAACATCTTTTCATGATAAAGCTTTTCAACCACAAAAATAAATAAATAAATTTATTAATTGATTCATCTATCTGTCAAAAAATTTTCTCAGCAAACTGTATAGAAAGAAAGTACATCAACATAATAAAGGCACAATATGACAAATCCACAGCTAAAATCATAGTCAGTGGTAAAAAGCTGAAAACTTTCCTTCTAAAATCAGGAACAAGACAAGGATGCCCATTCTTGACATTTTTATTCAACATAGTACTAAAAGTTTTAAATACAGCAAGTAGTCAAGAAGAAAAGGTATAAAAGACATCAAAACCATAAAGAAATAAACATGTCTGTTTGTAGATGTCAATTATATAGAGAAGTCCCTAAAAACTCCATGAAAAAAGTGTTAGAACTAATAAAGAATTCAGTAAAGTTGCAGGATATAAAAATCAATAAACCAAAATCACTTGTATTTCTATACACTAACAATGAACTATCATAAAGAGAAAATAAGAAAAACTTCCACTTAGCATCAAAAAAGAATAATATACATAGGAGTAAATTTAATCATTGAGGTGACAGAACTGTAGACAGAAAAGTATAAAATATTGATGAAAGAAATTGAAAAAGACAAAAATAAATGGAAAGACATTCTGTGTTCATGAATTGGAAGTATTAATATTGATAAAATGTCAGTATTCCCCAAAGTGATCTACAGATTCAATGCAGTGCATATCAAAATTCTAGTGGCATTTTAAACAGAAATTTGAAAAAAAGTCTTAAAATTCGTGTAGGTCCACAAAAGACCTCAAATAGCCAAAGTAATTTTGAGAAAAAACAACAAAGCTGTGAACATCACACACTTGATTTCAAACTGTATTGTAAAGCTACAGTAATCAAAAACACTTGGCCTAAAAACACATATATAGATCGATGGAACAGAAGAGAACCCAAAAATAAATCCATGCCTATATGTTCAATTAATTTTCAACAAAGGAGTCAAAAGAATACAATATGGAAAAGACAGGCTCTTTAACAAATCGTGTTTGGAAAACAGCTATGTATAAAACAATCAGAGTGGATCCCAATCTTACACCGTACACAAAAGTCAACTCAAAATGGTTTGAAGACTTGAACCTATGACCAACAACCATAATTTTTTAGAAGAAAATATAGGGGTAAGCCTCTTGACAATGGTCTTAGCAGTTATTTTTGGATTTGACAATGAAAACAAAGGCAACAAAAATAAGCAAGTGAGACTATATCAAATTGAAACGTTTCTGTGCATCAAAGGTAACCATCAACACAAAGAAAAGGCAACCTATGGAATGGGGGAAAACATTTGCAAACCACATGTCTGATAAGAGGTTATTATCCAAAATATACAAGTAACTTCATAGGAAATAAATAACCCAGTTAAAAATAGGCAAAGAACCTGAATAAACATTTTTCCAAGTAACACATACAAATGGACAACATGCACATTAAAAGTTGCTAGATGTCTCTAATCGTCATGAAAAGGCATATCAAAACCACAGTGAGATAGCACTTCCCACTTGTTAGGTTGTCTATTATTAAAAAGACAAGAGAAAGCAAGTGCTGGCAAGAATGTAGAGAAAAGGAACCTCTTGAGCACTGTTGATGGGAATGTAAACTGGTATAGCCACTTTGGAAAGCAGCATTGGTGTTTCCTAAAGAAATTAAAAATAGAACTACCATATGATCCAGTAATCCCAGTTCTGGGAATATATCCACAGGAAATAAAAATAGGACATCAAAGATACATCTGCACTCCCATGTTTATTGCAGCATTGCATCATTATTCACAATAGCCAGTCTCAAGAAACAGCCTAAGTGTCCATCAATGGATCAGTGGATAAGAATATATGATATATCACATATATATCTTGTATATATGTGAATATATATATATACACACACATATTCCATATATTATTAAGCCTTAAAAAGAAGGAAATCCTGCCATTTGTGATGACATAGATGAACCTGGAAGGCATTATGCTAAGTGAAATATGATAAACAGGTAAAGACAAATACTTTCATGGTATTACTTATACATAGAACCAAAAAAAGTCAGACTCCTATGAACATAGTGGAATGGTGGTTGACAGGTCTGGAAGATGTGAGAAATAGGTAGAGGCTGTTAAAAGGGTACAGACTTTCAGTTGTAAGATGAATAAGGTCTGACGATCTAATGTATAACCTTATGAGTGTAGTTAATAATACTGTATTGTATAATTCAAACTTGCTATGTGAATAGAACTTAGTGCTCTCACATTAAAAAAGGAGGCAAATACATGAAGTGATGGATGTGTTTATTAACTTGGTGGTGGGAATCCTTTCACAGTGCATACATAAATCATCATGTTGCACACTAAGTATCTTAAAATTTTACTTGTCATTTGTAACTCAGTAAAGCTGGAATAAAAAGATTATATATTGTCAATTTATTATCACAGTCACTGTCACATAGTAAGACCTCATGGTTTTACTTAATAATTGACTCCTTTTAACAAAATAGTATAAGCAGAAGCTTCAAGTTTACAGTTTTTTTTTTTTAAAGACTCTATAAAACATGTTATATTAAATGTTAAAAATATGTTTGAAACTGGTAAGGGTCAGAGCATATGTTTTTAAAAACTCCAATGGAAATCTCCCTTTCTTATAAGAAAAGAATAATCCTGCAATGTTAAGGATATGAATTATTTATTGGGATTAAACCTTGAAATTAAATAAATAAACATGAATAGGAAGCTAGAGATGAATCAGTTACATACATAATTAAGCAAGTAAAAAAATAATTTCAGATTACTTTTTCCTATTAATTTTATTTTACTTGATTTTTTAAAATATTCAATAATAACCCAGTTTAATATCTCAAGTTTTTGTATTTTTCTTTTTATAGTCAAGTCATTTTCCATAAAACCACTTATTCCTATAAAACAGGTTACCAGGTGATGTGGGATAGAGTCAGTTGTCTTATCTGAGTGGCTTACTGAGTACCAGCATTAGCAGGGAATCGATGTTTTATTTTTAACCAGAAGACAGTATAGTACAGGGAACATTAGAAGAATACTTATAGCGGGACAAATCAGAGGTAAAGCTATGTAGCAGTAGTATTCAAGACAAAAGACACAAGTGCTGGGTACATGGACCAATTCGAAGTTGAGGTTATAAAATAACAAAAGGATTAAAGTAGTTTCTGTAGAGCATGTAAAGAATGCAGCTTAAGCTCAAATATTTAAAAGGTGCATATTGTAGTTTCTCAATTTTTAAAAATATTTAGAACAGTTTTGCTATGATAATTTATGTATATATAGTCCTGAGTAGCAGTAGGAATAAAATGATCCCTTGTGGATACTGCTGTTTATGTAATTCCGTCTGAATATTCACATAAACTAGAAACAGTCTATTCGATGATCTGTGAAAAGGACATGCAAAGCAGGGGAAAAGGACTTGAACCAGATGGACTGGTTAACAATAGACCAGTTTACAAATTGCCAAGGAAATAAAAACAAGAGGTAGGAAACCACAGCCTTGACAAGAACATTTCCCCTGACCTGATAGAAGCAGAGATAACTATGATTCTACATTTCTAACAAACATAATCATTGTGTTCACTATAAGACGCAATTGTTCTTAGCCATGTGGAACCAAAATTAATTTCTAAATTATGAACCAACAGATTGTAATAAGCTTCCCTATCATTTAGGAGAAAGACCCAGATAATTGAGTTTATTGTTACAATGTTTAGGGAAAATGTTTAAGGAATATAAATTTTGCATTTTATAATGGAATGGCAGGTTTTAATGATCATGATTTTTCAAGAGTAAAGGAAAAGCAGGGACGATAATGTCAGCATCATGGTGGCATAAGACTATCTTCATTTTGTTCCCCCCTCAACAACAAAAATCAGTATCCTTCCATGAAAAAAAGTGCCTTTGAGGAAACCACGTGATCAGTTCGATACACCAAGGGACCAGGAGAAGTCTTGTCTTCCCATGATTCAGGTAATAGGTAGACAGACCTTGATCCTGGCTGTGGAAACTGTAGTGGCGTCTGAAACAGTTATGGGCCTTTTCAGCTGCAGTCCAGGAGCCACTGGAAAACACTGTCTTAGATAATTACCCATGGATGAGGGAGGCTTTGAGGATGTCCAGGTTTCCAAAGAAGTGCCAGTACCCTGGCCAAAATAAAGTATGAGTTAGATGCATTGGAGTGGGTGAGAGAAACAGGTGGATTTTACCAACATTATCCCTCCCACAAGACAGCACAACTTAGGGCCATGAGAGATACTCCTCAGCATGTGATTTCTCTCAAAGGGGAAAGGAAGAGCATGTGAGTGAGCACCCAGCTTCTCCAGTTGTGTGGGACACTGCCAAAGGGGCTCATTTCTCTGTTGATCCATTAAGAGTATTGAATCATGAGCATCATGAGTGGGGTCAGGAAGAGGCTAGGGGAGCGACAGATAGGACTCTCAGAGGGTATTAAACATGTGGATACTACTATGTTGTGAACTCCATCAAGAAGTCTGCACACAAACCACTAGGAATGCTTTACCTGCAAATCACTGCAACTGGTCCAGTGCTCCATGTGCCTCGCCCACATACACACCCACCCTCTGACTGGCTCCCTGTGCATGCACCAGACAGTGAAAATGAGAACAAACTTTGACACATGGCTAGTGAGCATGAGCAGAAAACTGACCCAAATCTATAGGCCAGGTAAAGACCAAAGACTTGAGCATCAGTATCATCTTTGGGAACAAAAGAGATACTGTCAGCACTCAGCATGATATATAGCAGGATCCAGACAAGTCATAAAAACTTGAGAATTCTTCAACAAGAAGGAGCGAGAATTGTGGAGCAGGTGTACCTACAGAAGGTCTGAGATAGCCTCAGAATATCTACTAGGGCTGATGGAAGGTATCTGCTACTTCAGATGTGAAGACAGCATTACAAAAATCTGGTTCATGTGAAAATTCAACATGATACCACCAAAGGGTTATAATAATCTTCCAGTAACTGAACCAAAGACATGGAGATCTTCAGTTTACCCAATAAAGAATTCAAAACAGCTGTTTTAAGGAAAATCAGTGAACTACAAGAAAACATAGAAAGACAATTCAGCAAAGTCAGGAAAACAGTACATGAATGGAATGAGAAGTTTAAGAAAGAGAAGTCATAATAAAAAGAACTAAACAGAAATTGTGGAGCTGAAAAATACAATGATGAAGGGAGAAATAGACAACACTAGAATAATAGTAGGGAACTTCAATATCCCACTTTCAACAATGGATAGATTATCCAGACAGAAAATCAATAAGGAAATGTTGGAAATGAGCTAGACTAAATGGACCTAACAGATACATACAGAAAATTCCATCTGACAGCAGCATAATACACATTCTTCTCAAGTGCACTCGGAATATTCTGTAGAATAGATCTTAGGACAGTAGGTCACAAAACAACTCTAAGCAAATTTAAGAAGATTGAAATCATACCAAGTATCTTTACCAATAACAGTGTTATGAAACTAGAAAGCAAAACAGGTGGAAGGCTGGAATATTTAAAATTATATGAAAATTAAACAACACACACCTGAAGAAAATATGGGTTAAAGAAAACAAAAAGGGAAATCAAAAAATATCTTGAAACAAATGAAAATGGAAACGTAACATACCAACACCTATGGGATGCTGCAAAAGCAGCATTCTTAGAACAAGAAGTTTTATAGTGATAAATTCCTATATTACAAAGGAAAAAAGATCTCAAACAGACTAAAACAGCCTAACTTTATACATCAAGGAACTAGAAAAAGAGAAACAAATTAAGCCCAAAATTAGCAGAAAAGGGAAATAACAAAGATCAGAGCAGAAATAAATGAAATAGATATCAGAAGAGCTCAACAGTTTTGAAAAGATAAACAAAATTGACAAACCTTTAACTAAGAAAAACAGAAAGAAGACTCAAATAAAAATGAAAGAGTAGACATTACAAATGATACCACAGAAATACAAAGGATCATAAGAGACTACTAAGAACAGTTATATGCCAACAGTTTAGATAACCTAAAATAATGCATAAGTTCCTAGAAACATAGAACCTACCAAGATTGAATCGTAAAGGAAAAGAAAATCTGAATAGACCAGTAACTAGTAGGGAGATTGAATCAGTAGTCAAAATTATATCAACAAAGAAAATCCCAGGGCCAGATGGTTCTCTGGTGAATTCTACCAAACAATTAAAGAAAAATTAATGCCAGTCTTTCTCAACCTCTTCCAAAAAATTGAAGAGCACTTCCAAATTCATTTTATGAGACCAGAATTATGTTGACACCAAAGCTAGATAATGACACAGAGAAAAATGAAAAGTATAGACCAATATTCAGATGAATATAGATGTATCAATAAAACTTCTCAACACGGTATTAACAAACCAAATTCAAAAGCACATTGAAAGGATCATATACCATAATAAAGCAGGGTTTAACCCTGGCATTCAAGGGTTGTTCAACATACAAAATCAATAAATGTGACACACTACTTTCCTAGGATATAAGATAAAAAATCATGATTATCTCAGTATATGTAGAGAAAGCATTTGACAAAATATAATATTGTTTCATGATAAAAATGATCAAAAATCTGGTATAGAAGGAACATGTCTCAACATAATAAGGCCATGTATGACAAACCCACAGCTAACATCATACTCAGTAGTGAAAGAAAGCTTTTCCTTATTCACTGTGGTACTGAAAGTCCTAGCCAGAGTAATCAGGTAAGGAAAAGAAATAAGAGGCCCAAATCAGAAATTAAGATACAAAATTTTCTTTGTTTGTAGATGGCATGATCTTATATATTTAAAATCCTAAAGGCTCCATTAAAAAAAAAAAAAACTGTTAAAAGTAATCAACAAATTCAGTAAAGTTGTCAGATACAAAATCAGCCAACAGTCACTTGTGTTTTGATACACTAACAATGAGCTATCTGACAAATAAATAAAATAATCCCATTTGCAATAGAATCAAAAACAGTAAAATTCTTAGGAATACATTTTTAACCAAGTAGGTGAAAGAACTGTACACTGAAAACCAAGATTTAATGAAAGAAATTGAGGAAGGCACAAATAAATTGAAAGATATTCCATGTTTATGGATTGGTAGAATATTATTAAACTGTTCACACTGCCCAAAGCTATCAATGGATTCAGTGCAATCCCTGTGAAAATCTAACAGCTTTTTCACAGAAATAGAAAAAAAAAACCCTAAAATTTATATGGAACCATGAAAGTTTTTGAATATCCAAAGCAATCTTGAGAAAGAAAACAAAGCTAGAAGCATCACATTTATGATTTCAAACTATGCTACAAAGCTATAGTAATCAAAACAGTATGGACTATTATTAAAAATAGGCGCATAGATCAATGGAACAGAATTGAGAGCCCAGAAATAAATGCTCCCATTTATGGTCAACTATTACTTCACTAGGGAGCTAAGAATGCTCAATGGAAAAGGATAGTCTCTTCAAAAAGTTGTGTTTGGAAAACTGGATAACTACATGGAGAAGAATGAAATTGGACTCTTACCTTATACAACTCACATAAATTAACTCAAAATGGATTAAAGACTTAAACATAAGGCCTGAAAACATAAAACTCCTAGAAGAAAACATAAAACTAGAAGAAAACATAGGGAAATAGTTCCTTGACATTGGTCTTGGCAAAGATTTTTGGAAATCAGATGTATGATTTGCAAATATTTTTAAGCTTAAACAACAAAACCAAAAAGTAGTAAGTCAAACTACATCAAACTAAAAAGCTTTTGCACGGCAAAAGAAAAAAAGCAACAAAATGAAAGTTAACTGAAGAATGGAAGAAAATATTTGCAAATCATACATCTGATAAGGGGTTAACATTCAAAATGTATTAAAAAAACCCTCAACTCACTAGGAAAAATTACAAACAGTCCAATTTTAAAAATGAGCATAGGAACTGAATGGACATTTTTCTAAGTAAGACATACAGAGGGCCAACAGGTGCATGAAAAGATGCTCAACATCAGTAATCATCAGGGAAATTCAGATCACAACCACAAAACTTCAAAATTTGTAATGTTGTCTATTATGAAAGAGACAAGAGATAACGAATGCTGGCAAGGATGTGGAGGGGGAAATCTTTGTGCACCATTATGGGAATGTAAATTGGTACAGCTACTATTGAAAACAGTATGGAGTTTCCTCAAAATATAAAAATAGAACTACCATATGTTTTACCAAACCTACTTTGGGTATATACCTAAAGGAAATGAAAACAGGATCTCAAATAGATAGGTACACTCCCATGTTCATTGCAGCATTATTTGCAATAGTCAAGATATGGAAACAACCTAAGTGTCCATTAACAGATAAATGGATAGAGAAGATGGGTAAAAATACACGATGGAATATTATTCAGCCATGAGAAAGAAAACCATCCTGCTGTTTGTATCAACATGGGTGGACCTTGAAGGCATTATGCTTAGTGAAATAGGTTGGACAGATAAAGACGAATACCATATGATATCCCTTATTTGTGGTATCTGAAAAAGCTAAAATTGTAGAAATGGAAACTAGAATGTTGGTTTTTAGGGGCTTAGGGTTTAGAGTAATGGGGAGATGTTGGTTAAAGAATATAAACATCTAGTTATAAGATGAATAAGTTCTGGTGATTTAATATACACCATGGTGATTATATAATAAGACTGTATTATGAACCTGAAAGTTGCTAAGAGACTTATATGTTCCTACCACACACACACACAATGGTAATTATGTGATGAGATGGAGGTGTAAGCTAACAGTATGGTAGTAGTCATTTTGCAATACATAAGGTATCAAATCAACACTTTGTACACAAACTTAAGCAGTGTTACAGGTCAATTATATCAATAAATCTGGAAAAATGTATAATAAATATGATGCTTATCAAAAAAAAAAGTGAAAGAATAGGAAAGCTTGTAGAAAAAGAAAATTCCATTAAAAAAAAATTTTTTTATTGGAATGAGTTGATTTACAATGTTGTGTTAGTTTCTGCTGTAGAGCAAAGTGAATCAATTATACATATACATATATCAATTCTTTTTCTTTTTAGATTCTTTCCCCATATAGGTCATTACAGAGTATTGAGTACAGTTCCCTGTTCGATACAGTAGATCCTTATTAGTTATCTATTTTATACATAGTAGTGTGTATATGTCAATTCCAATCTCCCAATTTATCCCCCTGCCTCCCCTTACACTCTGGCAACCATAAGTTTGTTTTCTACATCTGTAACTCTATTTCTGTTTTGTAGATGAGTTCATTTGTATCCTTTTTTTATATTCCACATGTAAGCAATATCATATATTTGTCTTTCTCTGTCTGACTTACTTCACTCAGTATGAGAATCTCTATGTCCATCCATGTTGCTGCAAATGGCATTATTTCATTCTTTTTTATGGCTGAATAATATTCCATGGTATATATGTACCACATCTTCTTTATCCATTCCTCTGTTGATGGACATTTAGGTTGCTTCCCTGTCCTGGCTATTGTAAATAGTGCTACAGTGAACATTGTGGTGCATGTATCTTTTTGAATTATGGTTTCTCCAGATATATGCCCAGGAGTGGAAATGCTGGGTCATTTGGTAGCTCTATTTTTAGTTTTTTAAGGCACTTCCATACTGTTCTCCATAGTGGCTGTACCAATTTACATTCCCACCAACAGTGTAGGAGGATTCCCTTTTTCCTACACCCTCTCCAGGATTTATTGTTTGTAGATTTTTCTGATGATGGCCATTCTGACCAGTGTAAGGTGATATCTCATTTTAGTTTTGATTTGCATTTTTTTAATAATTAGTGATGTTGAGCATCTTTCCATGTGCTTTTTGGCCATCCATATGTCTTCTTTGGAGAAATGTTTATTTAGATCTTCCACCCATTTTTCAATTGGGTTATTTATTTTTTTGATACTGAGCTGTATGAGCTGTTTGTAAATTTTGGAGATTAATCCCCTGTTGGTTGCTTCATGTGCAAATATTTTCTCCTGTTCTGAGGGTTGTCTTTTCATTTTGTTTATGGTTTCCTTTGCTGTGCAAAAGTTTTTAAGTTTAACTAGGTCCCATTTGTTTATTTTTGTTTTTATTTTCATTACTCTAGGAGGTGGATTAAAAAAGAGCTTGCTGCAATTTATGTCAAGGAGTGTTCTGCCTATGTTTTCCTCTAAGAGTTTTATAGTACCCAGCCTTACATTTATCGATAGGTCTTTAATCCATTTTGAGTTTATTTTTGTGTATGGTGTTAGAGAATGTTCTAATTTCATTCTTTTACGTGCAGCTGTCCACTTTTCCCAGCACCACTTATTGAAGAGACTATCTTTTCTCCATTGTATAATGCCACTGGCAATTTGATAGGGATTGCATTGAATCTGTAGATTGCTTTGGGAAGTGTAGTCATTTTCACAGTATTTATTTTTCCAATCCAAAAACATGGTATATCTCTCCATCTGTTTGTGTCATCTTTGATTTCTTTCATTAGTGTTTTATAGTTTTCTGAGCACAGGTCTTTTGCCTCCTTAGGTAGGTTTATTACTAGGTATTTTATTCTTTTTGATGCAGTGGTAAATGGGATTGTTGCCTTAATTTCTCTTTCTGATCTTTTGTTGTTAGTGTATAGGAATGCAAGAGATTTCTGTGCATTTTGTATCCTGCAACTTTACCAAATTCATTGATGAGCTCTAGTAGTTTTCTCATTGCATCTTTAGGATTTTCTATGTATAGTACGTCATCTGCAAACGGACAGTTTTACTTCTTCTTTTCCAATTTGGATTTCTTTTATTTATTTTTCTTCTCTGATTGCTGTGGCTAGGACTTCTGAAACTATGTTGAATAATAGTGGTGAGAGTGGACATCCTTGTTTTGTTCCTTATCTTAGAGGAAATTCTTTCAGGTTTTTATCATTGAGAATGATGTTTGCTGTGGGTTTGTCATATATGGTCTTCATTATTTTGAGGTAAATTCCCTCTGTGCCCACTTTCTGGAGAGTTTTTGTCATAAATGGGTGCTGAATTTTGTTAAAAGCATTTTCTGCATCTATTGAGATGATCATATGATTTTTATTCTTCAATTTGTTAATATCGTGTATCACATTGATTGATTTGCCTATATTGAAGAATCCTTGCATCCCTGGGATAAATCCCACTTGATTGTGGTGTATGACCCTTTTAATGTGTTGTTGGATTTGGTTTGATAGTGTTTTGTTGAGGATTTTTGGGTCTATGTTCATCAGTGATAGTGGCCTGTAATTTTCTTTTTTTGTGTTACCTTTGTCTGGTTTTGGTATCAGGATGATGGTGGACTCATAGAATGAGCTTGGAAGTGTTCCTTCCTCTGCAGTTTTTTGGAAGAGTTTCAGAAGGAAGAGTTTCTTCTCTAAATGTTTGATAGAATTTTCCTTTGAAGCCATGTGGTCCTGGACTTTTGTTTGTTGGAAGACTTTTAATCACAGTTTCAATTTTGGTACTTGTGATTTGTCTGTTCATATTTTCTATTTCTTCCTGGTTAAGTCTTGCAAGTTTGTACCTCTCTAAGAATTCGTCCACTTCTAGGTTGTCCATTTTATTAGTGTATATTTGCTTGTAGTAGTCTCTTATGATCCTTTGTATATCTGTGGTGTCCATTCTAACTTCTCCTTTTTCATTTCTCATTTTCTTGATTTGAAGCCTTTCCCTTTTTTCTTCATGAGTCTGGCTAAAGGTTTATCAATTTCATTTATCTTCTCAAAGAACCAGCTATTAGTTTCATTAATCTTCGCTATTGTTTTGTTCGTCTCTATTTTATTTATTTCTGCCCTGATCTTTATGATTTCTTTTCTTCTACTAACTTTGGGTTTTGTTTGTTCTTCTTTCTCTAATTGCTTTAGGTGTAAGGTTAGGTTTTTTATTTGATATTTTTCTTGTTTCTTGAGGTAAGATTTTATTGCTATAAAACCTCCCTCTTAGAACGGCTTTTGCTGTGTCCCATAGGTTTTGGATTGTCATGTTTTCGTTGTCATTTGTCTCTAGGAATTTTTTGATTTCCTCTTTGATTTCTTTACTGATCCATTGGTTATTTAGTAATGTATTGTTTAGCCTCCATGTGTTTGTGTTTTTTAGTTTTTTCCTGTAATTGATTTTTAATCTCGTAGCTTTGTGGTTGGAAAAAGTGCTTGATATGATTTCAGTTTTCTTAAATTTACCGAGGTTTTATTTATGTCCCAATATGTGATCTATCATGGAGAATGTTCTGTGTACACTTGAAAAGAAAGCGTATTCCACTGCTTTCAGATGGAATGTCCTATAAATATCAATTAAGTCCATCTGGTCTAATGTGTCACTTAAGGCTTGTGTTTCCTTATTAATTTTCTGTCTGAATGATCTTTCCATTGATTTAAGTGGCATGTTAAAGTCCCCCACTTTTGTGTTACTGTTGATTTCCCTTTTTATGACTGTTAGCATTTGCCTTATGTATTGAGGTGCTCCTATGTTGGTGCATATATATTTACAATTGTTACATCTTCTTGGATTGATCCCTTGATGATTATTTAGTGTCCTTCCTTGTCTCTTATAACAGTCTTTATTTTAAAGTCTGTATTGTCTGATATGAGTATTGCTACTCCAGGTTTCTTTTGATTTCCATTTGCATGGAATATCTTTTTCCATCCCCTCATTTTCAGTCTGTATGTGTCCCTAGGTTTGAAATGGATCTCTTGTAGACAGCATATATATGGGTCTTGTCTTTGTATACATTCAGACAATCTGTGTCTTTTGGTTGGAGCATTTAGTCCATTTACATTTAAGGTAATTATTGATATGTGTTTCTATTGCCATTTTCTTAATTGTTTTGGGTTTATTTTGTAGGTCTTTTTTCTTCCCTTCCTTTTTTGTTCTCTTCTCTTGCGTTTTGATGATCATCTTTAGTGTTGTGTGGGTTGCTTTTTCTTTTCTGTGTGTGTATCTACTGTTTTTTGGTTTGCATTTCCCATGAGTTTTTGATAAAGCAGTCTATATATACACAAGGTTGTTTTAAGTTTCTGGTCTCTTAATATCAAATACAATTCCCATTTCCTGCATTTGTACTCTCCTCTTCTCATGGTTGCTGGTTTCAATATCATGTTTGTGTATGAATGATTTCTTGCTTTTACTGTATGTTTGCCTTTAACAGTAAGCTTTCCCATTTGTGATTTTCTTGTTTCTAATCGTGTCTTCTCTTTTATTTTCCCCCCCTACCTAGAGAAGTTCCTTTAGCATTTGCTGTAAAGCTGGTTTGGTGGTACTGAATTCTCTGAGCTTTTGCTTGTCTGTAAAGCTTTTCATTTCTCCATTGAATGTGAATGAGAGCCTTGCTAGGTAGAGTATTTTTGGTTGTAGGTATTCCCTTTTCATCCCTTTAAACATATCCTGCCACTCCCTTCTGGCCTGCAGAGTTTCTGCTGAAAAATCAGCTGATCACCTTACGGGGATTCCCTTGTATGTTATTCATTGCTTTTCCTTTCCTGCTTGTAATATTTTTTCTTTGTATTTAATTTTTGTTAGTTTGATTAATATGTGTTTTGGCATATTTCTCCTTGGGTTTTTCCTGTATGGGACTCTCTGAACTTTCTGGACTTGGATGACTATTTCCTTTTACATGTTAGGGAAGCTTTCAACTATAATTCCTTCAAATATTTTTTCAGGCCCTTTCTCTCTCTCTTCTCCTTCTAGGACTCCTATAATGCGAATGTTGGTGTGTTTAATGTTGTCCCAGAGGTCTCTGAGACTGTCCTCATTTCTTTTCATTCTTTTTTCTTTATTCTGTTCCATGGCAGTGATTTCCACCATTCTGTTTTCCAGCTCACTTATCTGTTCTTCTGCCTCAGTTATTCTGCTATTGATTCCTGCTATTGATAAAGCTTTTGGAGAAAGATCTTGTTCAATGGGGAAATATAAAAAAAATTAATAAACAGAAACCTCAATTAAATAGATTTGGGAGACCAGAAGGGGGAACTCTTATGCCCTGCTATGATACTAGAGCCCAACAGGAAGAAGAAAGACTCTCTTCTTTCCTGGGAAAGACTCAGTCGGTGAAAAGCTACTGACTGTTTGTTTACAATAGCATTCCCAGCATCCTTTTCCTCTCCCTAAAAGAGCTCTTCTTTCCTTGCCTTGTGGGGACTTGCTCGTGGCTCACCATGGTTGTAGACCTCAAATTGCAGTTCTCTGTTGATCCTGAATAAACCAACCTTTGTTGGAGAAATATCTGGCAGTCTATTTATTTTAGGTCAACAATATAGGATACTCAGAGAAATAGGAAAGAAAACTAACAGACAACATCTTGGACTAATTTACATTTTTATGTAGAAATTCAGTAATTTATACTCCAGACACATTTGAGAGGCTGTATGTTTTATCATATCTGCCAGTTTAGTTTATAATATTTATCAGATTAAGTACTTGAGAAGAATATTAGTTGAAATATAAAAAAGGAAATTAAATAATTTAAATATATAAAGATTGTTACAAATAGTTAAAAATACATGAATTTTTTAATGACCCCAACATTTTTCAAAAGTTACCTAAAAAGTGATTGCTAAATTTTATAGTCCTAATAACCTTGAATAAATTTTGGGCATCTAGACTTTCAAATTTGTGACTTCAATAAATTGGAAATTAATTAAACTAAATTCCCCAGTGCTCATTTCTGTATGCAAAACTGCCCTCCAGGACATCAAAATAAACAAAAGCAAAAAAAAAAAAAAAAAATTCCTCTTATATGTAGCAGAAGCAGTAAGCACAAATTCAGGTTTAAGATGAAAAGAGATCATATTCTAATAGTCCCTTGGGTTTTTAAAGAAGATTTTGTAGGAGAGCACTTTGACCTGAAATATTGTTTAATGATCTGTGGGTGCCAGTTCTTTAGAGTTCTGCCTCTTCTGACTAACTTTTTGTGCCTTTTGTAAATGTGCTCATAAATGCACAGATAATGATGCTTTACTTATTGGCATGGATTCCGTGCAGTTTAACAGTTTTTAAAGAACATACAGCATGCCGTTTTTCTCTGTCTTACAGTTGTATAGTGAGATTTATTTTTCAAGTTATTCTTTTATCCCCTCCAGTTTATTTCTGTCCTTTTCTATTCTTATATGTAATATGGTAAATAAATACAAATCTCAAGGGGATAATTTATTTCCCTTGTTTTACTACCTTTTAATTTTTTTTTCTTTTTACAAAAGCACATGCTGCACCATCATAATGTTAATAATAAAGTAACATTAATTATTCACCTAGCAGCAGCCTGAAAAGAAAGGGTGCATAGAAGGAGGAGAGAGTCTGAAAGGTAAGTTAATGAGATCATTATCAGTATGTTTCAGTATGTTTTTACATACTTCCCACCTCCAAGCTTTATAGTTTCACAATACTTCATCACGAGTATGAGTTTCTGTATTCTCCTGACAAAAAGTTGTTTCTCTTAGCAATTATCATAAATTTTAAAAAAGGAGAAGAAGCTTTTAAGTGGAATTTCTTTAACATTCCTAAGGCTCCCTGGACTCCTGTTAGCATGTCTTATTCTTAGTATCTGTAGTAAAAGCACATTTCTCCCTTTTTGTTATACATTTCTAAATTTTCATTACTTCCTTGTAAACAATTAAATCACAAAGTAAGCAAAGCCAATTGAATGGTGGCTGAACAGCCATCACTACTGCATAGTATTAAAAATTGAAAAAGAATACAGTTTAGCTTTACCAGCTAATTTAGTTAGGTATCACCCTAAGGCATCAACATCATTTATCACTATCACTGCAGCCTGGCATGAAGGAACAATCAACAGTAGCTTTTACAAAGCAAATTAAGAACTTTTAAAGTTCTTTTTGCTCAGGAAAGGAAAACAAACATTTAATATACTTTACGTGTAAATCCTTTGTGGTGAATCCCAGTGTCACGATCAACCTTAACATTTAGAAGTAAGAAATTCTAATACAAGGATGCACTGCCACATGTAATTATTTATGGTTCTCAGATTCCTGAATATCATAAAAATTATAGCCTCAAAAGGCTGTGTTTATGTTGAAAAATAAATTATATTCAAAATAGAAATGACTCTACAGTCATTCTTACTAATAATTAAAATGTAAATTATTTTTATTCATTAGTTATCATTTTAAATGTTTCTTATGAAATCATGTATTTAATACAGCAAATATTATTCATTTTTTTAATAGACTTTAGTTTCTTAGAGCAGTTTTGGGTTCATAACAAAACTGAGAGAAAGGTTCAGAGATTTCCCATATACACACTGCCCCTACTCATGCACAGCATCCTTCTTACCAAATGCCCCCACCAGAGTGGTACGTTATGTTACAGCTGATGAATCTAAATTGACATGTCATTGTTACACAAAGCCCATAGTTTACATCAGGATTCACTTTAGTGTTGTGCATTGTATGGGTTTAGGCAAATGTGTAATGACATGTACTCATTATTATAGTATCATACAGCCTAGTTTTACGGCCCTAAATATCCTCATTGCTCCATCAATTCATCCTTCCCTCCCTCCAAACCTCTGGCAGCCACTGATCTTTTTATATCTGCATAGTTTTACATTTTTCATAAGTTTATATAGTTGAAATCATATAGTATGTAGTCTTTTTAGATCGATTTCTTTCACTTAGTAATATACACTTAACTTTCCTCGTTAATTTTGCATGGCTTGTTAGCCCATTTGTTTTTAGCACTGGGTAACATTCCATTTTCTAGATGTACCACAGTTTATTTATCCATTCACCTACTGAAGGAAAGCAGTACTGTAGCATTATAGTAAGTCTTGAAGTCGGGTAGTGTTAGTACTCTGACTTTGTTCTTCTCCTTCAATATTAACTTGGCTATTCTAGGTCTTTTGCTTCCCCATATAAACTTTAGAATTAATTTGTTGATATCCACAAAATAGCAGGCTGGGATTTTGATTGAGATTGCATTGAATCTATAGATCATATTGGGAAGGACTGACATCTTGACAGTATTGAGTCTTCCTATCTATGAACAGGGAACGTTTCTCTATTTCTTTAGTTCTTTGATATCTTTCATCAGAATTTTGTAGTTTTCCTCATGTAGATCTGATATGTATTTGTTAGATTTATACTTAAATGTTTCATTTTTGGAGTGCTAAACAGTATAATGCTTTTAATTCCAAATTCCACTTGTTTGTTGTTGGTATAGAGGAAAACAGTTGGCTTTTTTATATTAAC
Organism: Balaenoptera acutorostrata; assembly: GCF_949987535.1. Classification (NCBI taxonomy): domain Eukaryota; kingdom Metazoa; phylum Chordata; class Mammalia; order Artiodactyla; family Balaenopteridae; genus Balaenoptera; species Balaenoptera acutorostrata. Next base: position 71,373,217 of record NC_080065.1, on the reverse strand, counting down.
CTTGTATCCTGCAACCTTGCTATAGTCCCTTATGTTAGGTTCAGGAGTATTTTTTGTTGATTCTTTAAGATTTTCTACAGTAGATAATCATCATCTGTGAATAAAGACGATTTTAGTTTTTCCTTCCTGATTTGTATACCTCTATGTCCTTTTCTTGTCTTACTGCGTTAGCTAGAACTTCCAGTATGTTGAAAAGCTGCGGTGAGAGGAAATATCCTTGTCTTTCTTTCTGATCTCAGTGGAAGAGCCTGGAGTTTCTCACTATAAAGTATGATGTCAGCTTTAGGTTTTTTGTAGATTTTTAAAAATCAAATTGAGGAAATTCCCTTCTATTACTAGTTTAGTAGTTGTCATAAATGGGTGTTGGATTTTGTCAAATGTTTTTCCTCCATCTGTTGATATGATCACATGATTTTTAAAATAGTTTTTTCTGCTGATGCGATTATTACATTATTTTATTTTATTTATTTATTTAAAAAATTTTTTGGCCATGCCACATGGCATGCGGGATTGATCCTATGCCCTCCGCAGTGGAGCCTTAACCACTGGACCGCCAAGGAAGTCCCATATTTTTTTATTTTGAAATATTGAACCAACCTTCCATTCTTGAGATAAATCCCACTCGGTCATGGTGTGTGTGTGTGTGTGTGTGTGTGTGTGTGTGTGTGTGTGTGTGTGTGTGTGTGTGTATACATATATATATTTTATGCTTTGCTGGGTTTGATTTGTAATACTTTGTGAGGATTTTGGCATGTATGTTCACAAAATATATTGGTCTCTAGTTTTCTTTTGTTTTTAGTATTGGGGTAATATCTTGTTTTGGTGTTAGGGTAATACTGGTCTAATAGAATGACTTGAGAAGTATTCCCTCAGTTTCTATGTTCTGAAAGTGAATGTAGAGAATTGGTATAATTTCTAACTTAGATGTTTATATAACTCACCATGAACACATGTGGGCCTGGTGCTTTCTGTTTTTGAAGGTTATTAATTGTGGATTCAATTTCGTTAGTAGATAGAGGTCTACTCATTATCTATTTCTTCTTGTATGAGTTTTGTTCAGTTGTGTCTTTGAAAAAATTGGTCCATTTTACTTAGATTATTAAATTTGTGGGCATAGAGTTTCTCATATTATTCCTTTATTATCCTGTTACTATTCTTGGGATATGTAGTCATGCCCCTCTTTTATCTGTGATGTTAGTACTGTGTGTACTCTATTTCTTAGTTATCTTAGCTAGAAGTTTATCAATTTTATTGATTTCTGTTCTTATTTTTATTAATAGTTTCTTCTAATTTTGGATTTATATGATTTTCTTCTACCTTTTTAAGGCAGAATTTTATATGATTTATTTTAGATCTTCTGCCTAACATATGCATTCAGTGCTATAAATTTTTCTCTAAAAATTGCTTTTGCTGCATCACACAAATTTTGATGTTTTGTCTTCATTTTATTTAGTCCAAGATATTTTAAAATTTCTCTTGGGATTTCTTTTTTGATACATGCATTATTTAGAAGTGTGTTGTTTAATCTCAAAGTACTTAGAATTTTTCAGGTATCTTTCTGTTGTTAATTCCTACTTTAATTCTATTGTGGTCTGAGAACAAAAGTTGTTTTATATATATTCTTGTAAATTTATTAAGGTATGTTTTATGACCCAGAATGTGGTATATCATGGTGAATGTTCCATGTGAGCTTGAGAAGAATGTGTATTCTGCATTTGTTGGATAAAGTAGTCTATAGTTGTCCATTATAACAATTGGTGTTGCTGAGTTAATCGTGTCTTTAATGATTTTCTGCCTGCTGGATCTGTCTGTTTCTGAGAGAGGGGAATTGAAGTGGCCAACTGTAATAGTGGATTCATCTTTTGGTATTTATCCTTGCATTTCTATCAGTTTTTGCCTCATGTGTTTTGACACTCTGTTGTTAGGCACATACACATTAAGGTTCATTATGTCTTCTTGAAAAATTAGCTCTTTTATCATTATGTAATAATACTCTATCTCTAATAACTTTTCTTACTCTGGAGTCTGCTCTGTCTAAAATTAATACAGCTGCTCCTGCTTTCTTTTGATTAGTGTAATCATGATATATCTTTCTCTATCCATTTACTTTGAATCCATATATATGTGTATCTTTATATTTAAAATGGGTTTCTTAAAGACTACATATAGTTGGGTCTTGTTTTTTGATCTCCTCTGATAATCTCTGTAGATATAGTTAGAATAACATCTACCATATTTGTTAATATCTGCCAAAAACATTAACATATTTTCTATTTGTTGCCCTTATTCTTTGTTTCTGTTTTTGTCTTTTACTCTTTTTCTGCCTTTTGTAGTTTTAACTGAACAGTTTATATGATTCCATTTTCTCTCCTTTCTTACACCATATCAGTTTCACTTCAAGGCAGGTCTACGGGCAACAAATTCCCTTAACTTTTGTTTGAGAAAATCTTTATATCTCCTTCACTTTTGAAAGATAATCTTTTATGTGCAGAATTCTAGGTTGGTGTTTTTTGTTGTTATTTTTTTTCCTCTCTCAACACTTCTAGTATTTCACTCTATTCTTTTCTGGCTTGCATGGTTTCAAAGTAGAAGTTGGATGTAATTCTTATCTTTGCTCTATAGGTAAGATACTTTTTCCTCTAGCATCTTTCAAAAATTTTTTCTTTAGGTTTGAATCTTCATAGTTTGAAAATGATATACCTAAATTCTGTATTTTGGTGTTTATCCTGCCTGGTGTTCTCTGAGCTTCCTGGATGTGTGATTTTGGGTCTGTCATTATTTGTGGGATATTTCCTTCCTTCCTTCCTCCCCTCCTCCTCTTGCCTTTCCTTCCCTCCCTCTTTTCCTCCCTCCCTCTTTTCCTCCTTCCCCCCCCCTTCCTTCTTTCCTTCCTTCCTTCCTTTCTCTCTGCTATTTTCATTATGTACATGTTACATTGACTGTATTTGTTTCACAGTTCTTGGATATTTTCTTCTGTTTATTTCAGCCTTTTTTCTATTTGCTTTTTAGTTTTGGAGGTTTATATGCAGATATCTTCAAACTCAGATTCTTCCCCTGGTCATATTCACATTACTAATAAGCTTGTCAAAGGCATTCTTCATTTCTATTACAGTGTTTTTTATCTCTAGCACTTCTTTTTGACTCCTTCTTAGAATTTCCATCTCACTCCTTACACTGCTCATTTATTCTTGCATGCTGTCTACTTTATTCATTTGAGCCCTTATCAAATTAATCATAACTGTTTAAATTCTCAGCCTGATAATTCCAACATTCTTGCCATGTCTGAGTCTGATTCTGTCACTTGCTCTATCTCTTCAACTGTAATTTTTGCCTTTTAGTATATCTTGTAATTTTTTTTTTTTGATAACAGGACATGATGTACTAAGTAAAAGAAACTGCTCTAAACAGGCCTTTATTAATGTAGTGATAGTGTGTGTAGAGGGGAATAGTTTTAAAGTAACGAATAGGTCTTAAATCTTTTAGTAAGTCTGTGACTCTGAACTGTGACCTACACGTAATTATCAGTCCTCCTCTACACCCACTTTAGGTTGTACAGTATGGTTGGAGCAGGCTGATATTAGTTCTCTTCTCCCATGTGGAAAGTCAGAAGTGGAGTTGGACATTTCCCTTCCACCAGGTCAGTTAGGTTCTGATAAAAACCAGGCAGGTTAGGCTCTGTTTAAGTAGTTTCTCTTGAGAGCAGACCTTGTTAAGAAGAGCAGAATTCTTGGGCGTATTTCTAAGTGGTTTCTTTTCTTCTCTCCCTACTGGAAGCAGGTGGGGATTTTTCTGTGATACTCATTTTGAGAACCTAGTAAAGATTCAGGAAGTAAAACTCACCAATTACGGGGGCCCCTCGATGATGACTGAGTCCCCCTAGAGTTTTTAACTCTTCTTGGAGTTGTCCACACTGAGTCTTCAGCAGTTCATCAATTATAATTCAGGGTTCTTTTTTACCCTGGCACTGGTTCCTGTGGAGGCTGTTTCCCCAGCAAGTTGTGATTCTGTGTGCACCTATCTGTATCTCTAATTTTGGAGATAGAGGTTTGCCCTGTGACTTCACTCCTCTAACAGATATAAGAGGGTTTGTTGATTTTTCAGTTTTTTCAGTTTTTTGTTGGTAGGATGGAATAATGACTTCCAAGCTTCTTACATGCTGGACCAGAAACCAGAAGTCTTCAATTATATTAATATGTAATAATCATGATATATTTGAGTTAACAATGTAAAACTCAATCCAGTCTCATAGTGAAGATTTCACAGCAGATTTGGAGATAACAGAAGCATTTTTTATTTTTACAGACAATTCACAATAATGACAGGATTGAATGATTAAATCCAAGTTCGGAAAAATAAAATTGTCTAGTTTAGTGCTCTTACTTTTCTAAGGAAAATTAAAGACAGAGGAATTGAGAGATTTGCCTAAAATCTGTAACAGAGTCTAAATTGCATGACTCTGATATGGTGCTCCTAATTTGATGTTCATCCTACTGTAAAATATACACTTGGTAAAGTTTGTAAAATAAAATCTTGGCTACTTTCAAAATGCTTTGACATTATCAGAGTCAGGAGTGATCTGCCTTGGAACTATAGAAACTGGAAACCCTCAAAGGCCAAAGGCAAATATTAACAGTTTCCATACAAGCATTATCCTAAGAAACTGCAGATTTAGTCAACCAGCTTTAACACTTTTATCATCCTTAATATCTACATAGATGTGAGGTTATATAGGCAATGGGTATTTAGTCCACTGGTATTATTTATAAGAATGTTGCTAATGAAAAGTGGATGTAGCCAACTATCATAGTCTATGTTTTATCCTTTTGACTTATATAACTCCATTGTTCTGATTCCACGCTCATTCAGCATGCTTTGGCTTGCCCCAGGTTTATCTGAAGGAATGGCATAGGAAGATTGTATAGGCATCCAGTCCTCTGGCAATTATTTTTATTGTGAATGAATAAAGTATTTTGCTGTATAAAAGGTACTTTCAGGTATTTATTTTTGGAATACTTCCCTAAGTTTCCAAAGTTGGGTTAGTCCTTGCATAAGCATGATCATAACATATTGCACATACTCTGTCATAACCCCTCCCATACTTTGATATTTATTTGACTGTTTACTTGTCACTTCCACTAAACTGTATGTTCCTCGAAGAAAATAATTTTATAATATTTGTTGTTTTATTACCAGTACAGAGACTATAGTTGTATGAGCAGTTCATAGCCTGCACATAACAGTTTCTCAGTAAATATTTTAAATGACTGAATGGCTTATTGGCTGAATTCTAGATTCTAGAAATAAGAAGTTTCCAGAAGATTAATATCAAATAACCAGTATCTCAGTTTAAATGTTTTGAATATAACAATTTTCACATAGTACTAACTGTAAAACCAATCTGTGATGCAAATTTTAAAGTCCTAAAGAGGGAAAGCTATTACTGTACTTTAAGAGATAAAAATAACATTGACTAATGCAGTGTTTACTTTCAGATAGTATGCACTGTATTTAAATACTGTTTATGTATTGTGATTGATTTTTACAGGCCGTGTACTTCAGTAATGGAAAGCTTTCCACCCAGAAAATTAGGAACTGGATGTAAATATTTTTCTGTCAGATTGTTGGTTATCTTTGATATACAGATTATAGCCACTATTTTTTTTCCTTAAATATATAATTCAAAATATCAAGCCAAACAAATCCCTGGTTGTTGCACAAATTAGGAGTATGTACACAATTACTTACTTCTACTGAAAGCAGCAACCTATTCCTGTGAATCCACCACTACCCTATATAGATACCGTTTTAACCTATCCCGTTACTTTACCAACAGTACTGCGTAGTAAAAGCTAGGCATCACAAAATATAAAAATGAACAGAAATGTACACTTTCACACCCACATATATACCAGATTGTCTGTGTGTGTCTCATTTCTCCTATTTACTTTGTCTGCCATTTGTAGAATTTAATCTATTTCTGGATGACAACTTTTTGTTTTATTATCTTCTATTTTCTCTGTCATCAAATAAGGACCTTTTTTTCACTGAGTTTAAATTCCTCCATCACAGACATTCATAAACTTACGAATGCACAATATCCATTAGTACCCAGTGAGAACTATTCAGAATAATACATAAATAATGTTTACTAACACTGGGAGAATAAGGGGAAGAATATCTAATCAATGTATTAGGTAACTTGTCAGTAAATATTCTATGTCAATAACTAAATACCTAATGCTTGATTAGGAAATGAAACAGATCACTTGGCATGGTTGCCATTGTCATTATCATCATCAATAATTTGCAAGCTTTTTCTAGTTCTAAGCTAGTCCCTGAATACTATATTAATTCATAAAGCCTATCGGAACTCTATTCAGTAGTAATTGCTTCCCCATACTAATTTTTGTCCCAGTGGCCTGAATTCTGGGATGAATCTATACTAAACACTGGTTAATAGTGTTGAGTTTGTTCTGCACTTCTGTAAGATTTATTGAGCTCAGATGCAAAATATGATTTTATGGGTTGACTCTTTGAGATTGATTTGTTCATGATTTCAGTATGATCCAGTTTCTTACTAACATTATTACCTGACTCTTCAGTGGACAAGACATTTACTGATGGATTCTATAAACTCATGGTGACTTGAAACACACTTTTACTGCTTACAGTAATGAATCCAGTAACACAAATAGCAAAACTTTCTATTATTAGCTTCTAACTTGATAGGATCTTGTCTAAATAGAACTTTCTTAAAGTTCCAGGGCACAAGTTATGTTCTTTAGAACTTCTGTGATAGTTGTATAGAATAATAAGAAACACTATAAAGTTAAATACTTTACACACAATAGAATTTTTTCTCCCACTAAATAAGTCATTAACTCATCATTGCTTTAGCACATTGTTGATGATGAACATAGACAGTCTGAGGAAACACATAACTCTTGCATTATAATTTGAGTGCAGTCTCTGCAGTAAGTTCTTACTCATCTCCTATATGCCATGCTGCTCTCTTCCTAAGAGCTACATGAAAATTCAGTTATGTCTGTTAATCCAGAGACCTAGTAAAAAACACCGATGATCTCATAAATTCTAAATTATGATGATTTTGAGTTTTTCAGGTACATTTGAGGAAACAAGTATATAAACCAAGTAATTTATGAATGTATTCGTTTAAATACATTTGAATAAAATAAGAATCCATATATAAACTCTGAGATTCTTAGAAAACCAGTCTACCACTTTATATTAAAAGTGTCACATTTTGGGAGAGCCTCATTTAAAATGTCTACTAACTTAAAAATAGCTATTATTTATATTTATTTTAAACCATCATTATCAACCCATCTAAGAGTTAATATATGATATATATATGTGGATGTGTGTAAGTTTCATTATTCAGGGTGGTTATAGTCTGTAAAGATGCCACAAATACTGAGTTAGTGAATAAGGACTCATTGCTCCTAGGGAAGATACAAGGTTAGGTTCCTGAGAGACTCTGGTCACATTTTCACCTGCCAGCTGATATATAGCTTTGTTTTATATGTGTTTCTGTTTAAAAATATCTTATTTAATATATATTTCTTACAATAATAATCACATGGTCTTTAAATTATTTAAAGCCAGGAGCTTTGGAGGCCATTTGCATTACATAGCTCCATTTGTCAATTTCCTTATTAAACAGGTAGTCATCTCAGTATTGTAAAAATTTCTCTTCCCTGTAAAGCTTTTCCTGTATAACATTTAGCAAGTATTTTAATAATTCTTCCACAGCCTCTTGATTTGCAGAATCTGCTTCACCTGCAAATTTAAGATTTTCATGCACTATCACTGTTTGAAATGTGAAGCCCACCATCACTAGTCAAGAAGAGTTTAACATTTTCCTGACTCTGGGCAATGTGACTATAAATATCTTAGACCTTCAGCCTCACAACAGTGCTGTCCACTATACTTTTTAAAATTGGTCATCATCTCAAGAATTCACAAATTTAGCTGCTTTTCCATCTTTTCCATGGCTTCATCAGGCACACCATAGATATTATGCTAGCACTTTCTGTAATGGCCACATGTAAAGACCAGTGAAGTTCCGCTTCCTTTTCCTGGGTGTACATCTTGTTGATTCATTAACATTGAACTCATGCCAATAGCACTATAAGGCATGCCTGAGTAAAGCTTATCTAAACATGTATTTTCTCCATAAGGCACATCACAGTCTTCTTATGATTAAGAGAACAAGCTAGCATTTTAGCACTATGCTAAAGGGTCATTTAAAACAGTGAAATCAACAAAAAAACACAACAATGTAAAAAAAAAGTGGCAATACATAGTTCACAAAATTGTCCCTTGTTTAAAGTATGAGGGCTGAAACATAAGTCAGAGCACTGCCTTGTTCAACCTAACCTGGGATGGTGTGTGTAAAGTGATTCAAAATTTTTGCCACTCTGCACGTCTGTGAATGACTATGAAAGCACTGGGAGTACTGATTTTGGAGTTACGGATGCATTTTAGCAAGTAGGCAAATTCACAAAATGAAACCATGAATATTGAATTCCTGTTTGAATAATTCCACTGTGAATAATTTTACTGGTTTTAACTTTAATATCTATTTCTGAACTTTACTTCATCCTGGTGAACTCCTAATGGGAGAGTCAGAGAAAAACCAACTCACTCCTTCTCCTCTTCAGTGTTTACCCAACTGTGTTCTTCTCAATGATAACATCCCTTTCCACTTTTATCAGTTATTCATGAGACAAACAGATTTACTGTTTGTCTCTGTCAGACTTTGGTTTTCATATATTATACTGGAGCTCCACAGCTGCAGTACAGGCAGTTAGAAAAGAAAGATGGAATAGGAAGGAAAGATGGATGAAAATGAGGGTAAAGATAAACTGGGACTTGTGCAAAACTGGAACCCACAAGATTAACTGGAACCCATTTCAGTTCTCATTGTTTCTGATCATGATGACATCGGCATACTGCATGAGAGGCTGCTGCCCCTCTTCTTGGAGTGAAATACACACCTGGCCCAGGGACCACAGAAGCTGAAGGACAGTTCAGGGGAGTGTATATCAGTTGCAGACCTGCTGCTGTCCAACCAGTGCAAGTTCAGCCAGCAGAAAGCAACAACATGTGTGAGCTACAAAAGTGCCCAGTGACCTCATTATTATAGCCTTTCTGCACGTAAAGAGCATAAAGTTGCTGGTTCATTCCTGTGCTCCAAATCTTTGCAAAAATATTTCTTATGGCCTACTTTCATCATAAACATAGAGGTAAGGGTATTCCAGGAAAAGTAGTCTAGATTAGCTAAAGTTACGCATTACAAAGCCAATGCATTCCAGTTTGTGTCACTTAGTATCCATACTTTAAACATACTCATTTTCAATCAAAACAATGATAAAGTTATGCTTCCTTCGAACACAGTACAACTTTTTCATCGACTTTAATCACAGATCTTGGAAGTATTAAGAAACCTCCCAGGGGATCTTCTGTGTTTTAGACATACCATTCTGTGTCCACATTATGTAGTGGCAACCCACTCTTCCCTTGGTTGTCAGAGTCAGTTACCCAGTCAGAGGTGTAACCTCCTTTGCCTGTTGATTCATTGGCATGAGGAACTAAAAGTGGTTAGCTTATCATCTCAAATTCTAGTTCAATAGAATCATTATTTTTGTCATTGATATAAGCATTCCTCCTTTTGTATTTAAGACTTCTAGACCATTAGAAACTAAAGTCATATGGACAGAATTTTTTCTTTTTTTCTTAATAGATCATTTGTGGTAATAGTGAAAGGAGGTACTCTCACCCTTTGAGTCACAGATCCATGAATCTTGGCCATAGGAGAAAGATCTCTATATATAGACTGCTGATTTAGAGCACATATCACATCCTGGAGAAAATTTCCCCACATCTACAAGATATAACCACAAGTAAGAATTCAAAAGGCCATTGCACTGTTTTATCAAGCCAGCTGTTTCAAGATAACGAGGTACATGTACATCCAGTGAATTTCATGGGCCTGGGCTCATTGCCAAACTTTATCAGCTAGGAAATTATTTGGTTGATCAGAAATAATGCTGTGTGTAATACCAACATGGTGAGTATGACATTCTAAAATCCATGGATAGTTACTTTGGCAGAAGCATTGCAGACAGGGAAGAAAAATCCATATCCAGAGTAAATGTCTAATCCAGTGAGAACAAGATATTGCCTCTTCCACCAGTTGAGCTCACTGCTAATCCCAGGGAATGGTGCCAAAACAGAGGCTAAGTGTTGGTTTCTGCTGTGGTCATATTGACACTCAGCAGTGGCTATAACCAGTTCTGTTCTGGTGAGTGTAAATCCTATATCCTGCTCCAGTATATAACCTCTATCACTGCTGCCTTGGCCACTTTGTTCATGAGCCAATTAGGCAATGATACAATTGGGTGGGAGCAGGATGACTGACAGAGCAATGGTCACATTATTTTTCTCCATACCATCTATAGCTATCTGATATACCATATGTTTTGTCTATTGATATGTATTGGCTGTTGTCCATGTTAGAATCCAAACTCCATTGAGGGCAGGGTTTATTGATTATTTTGTTCATTGATATATTACCAGGACATTAAAAAGTATTTCTGAAATATAGTACATATACTCAAAAAAATATTATCAAATGAAAAAATAATGAAACTTTATAAATAACTTATATGTGATTACTATTTTTATTCCTAATTTATAGATTAGAAAACTGAGTGTCATAGAGATACATTGTTACTTACAAAATGCCATTCCGCTGTTAAGTAGTAAAGCTGGGATTCACACCCTGTCTGTCTGACTTACAGAGTGTACTTTTAACCAGGATGAAACATTACCTCTTATTTTGAAATATTGGATTATTTGATGAAGTAGGACAATGTAAGTTTTCTGTTTTGAGATTTTAGTGTAATACAGTAAAAGTCCTCTATGAAGTCAAAACTGTGACCACTTTTGATATTATATGTACTTCAAGAAAAATGATGCAAGTACTGTGATCCACCTTTGGAGTTTTTCAGGGTCTGACAGTACTAAAGAGACAAAATTTGAATTTCAGGACTTACCAGGGCTATAAGACAGTAGTAAACACCTTCTACTATCATTTAGGGTTCCTGGAGAATTATTGTCTGGAAAGGGTGATAAGCTACAGTTAGGCAAGTTTTTTGTTTTGTTTTGTTTTGTTTTTCTGCAACCCAGTCACCAGTGAGGTCAGTATGATTAGCTCAAGATGAGTTACTTCCTCTGTGGAGAAAGATATCATCTAGAGCCTCTATATTTTTCATTTACAGTGTCTTTCTTTAATATTTTTATTTATTTATTTATTTATTGGCTGCACTGGGTCTTAGTTGCAGCACGTGAGATCTTCGTTGTGGCATACGGTATCCTTAGATGCGGCATGTAGAATCTTTGTTTAGTTGCAGCATGTGGGATCTTCAGTTGAGGCACGCGAACAATTAGTTGCAGCATGTGGGACCAGGGATCAAACCCAGGCGCCCTGCATTGGGAGCACAGAGTGTAAGTCACTGGACCATCAGGGAAGTCCCAATAGTGTCTTTCACTCAGTAAAACATTAACCAGATTATTAAGAAAATATAGCCATGAACATTGGGGTTATATTTTCTTAATATTCTTGTTAATTTTTTACTGAATGAAAGACATTGTGAATGAAAAATATAGAGGCTCTAGATGATATCTTTCTCCACAGAGGAAATATCTCATCTTGCCACACTGTGTACAATAGCCAGGACATGGAAGCAACCTAAATGTCCATCAACAGAGGAACGGATAAAGAAGATGTGGTACATATATACAATGGAATATTATTCAGCTATAAAAAAAAGAACAAAATAATGTCATTTGCAGCGACATGGATGGACCTAGAGATTGTCATACTGAGTGAAGTAAGTCAGACAGAGAAAGACAAATATCATATGATATCACTTATATGTGGAATCTAAAAAAATGGTACAAATGAACGTATCTACAAAACATAGAGTTACAGATGTAGAAAAGAAACATAGTTACTGGGGGATAAGTGGGAGGGGGGAGAGATAAATTGAAGGATTGGGACTGACATATACACACTACTATGTATAAAATAGGTAATGAATGAGGACCTACTGTATAGCACAGGGAACTCTACTCAGTTCTCTATAATGGCCTATACAGGAAAAGAATCTAAAAAAGAGTGGATATGTGTATATGTATAACTGATTCACTTTGATGTACACCTGAAACTAACACAACATTGTAAATCAACTATACCCCAGTAAAAATAAAAAAAATTTATATAGCCATGAAAAAAATCAAATAGAAACACCCCTAGGGATGACCGAGTTATTACCATTCTCAAATATGGACTTTAAGTTAACAGTGATTAACATGTCTAAGAAAATAATAAGAATAATTTTGCCAGAGGACAGTAAATTATGAAAAAATCAACTGGATATTCTATTTCGGACAAATGGAATAACCGAAATTAAAAAATCAGTATATGGTAATAACTAAATTAGATAGAAAAGAAGATTCATGAAGTAAAAGATAGGTCATTAGAAAATATTCAAGCTGAAGCACATAGATGAAACCATGGCAAATGCAGGAGGGAAGAGGAGAGAAGGAAATCAGGGCAGGAACAATATCCAAAGAGTAAATGGCTGAGGATTTCCTTTTACTGACAGAAGTTCGTCAATTTATATATTCCTGAAGCATAATGGAACCCAAGCAGGATAAATGCAAGGAAGAACACATCTAGACATATTATGGAAAAAGTGCTGAAAACCAAAGGAAAAAAAAAATCACAAGCAGCCAGACAAAAAAGACAACTTTCAAAGGAGTAACAATAATATGGACATCAGATTCCTCAACATAAAGAGTGAGACTCAGAAGAATAAACCTGGATAACTATTGGTGAATACTTTGTAAAGCTACAGCAACTAACAGTATGTAAAATATGCAGTAATCGATAAACCAAGGAAACAGACCAATTACAGAATAAAGGCCCATACACATATAATCTCTTGATTTATGACAAAAGTATCATTACTGTACACTTGGGGAAAATAATCTTTCCAATAAATAGAGTAAATAGGGTATCCATATGGACATTTGAAAGAATAAATAAAATATTACAGATGAATTCCACATCAAAATGTGAAATATTAAACTGTAAAGCTTCCAGAAGAAAATGTAAGAGAATGTCTTCATGAGTGGGGATAATAAAAAGTTTCTTTAAAAGACACAGAAACTTTAGAAAGTTGATAAATTATACTATACATTAATATTAAAAACTTCTGGTTTGTCAAATGGCACTGCGATGAGTGAAACACGTCTCTGAGTGAGAGAAGATAATTGCAATATATGTATCCAAAATAACTTACATTCAAATTTATAATAAATGAATGAAAGTCCAGGCAAAGCAACAGACAAAAAAATGTTTTTTTGAATAAGTGCTTCACACACACACACACACACACACACGGATATCTATGTCTGTATCTCTGTATTAATATCTGCATCAGGGATATACAAATAAATAATGGATGAGATACCATTATTCACACAAAAAGTGACTGCTATGGTCTCAGTGTTTGTGTTTCCCCCTAAATTCATAGGTTGAAATCATAACCTTCAAAGGTGGTGGTATTAGTAGGTAGGGCCTTTAGGTCATGGGGGCGGAACCCTCATGAATGGGATTAGTACTCTTTTAAAAGAGATCCTAAGACTCCCTAGGCCCCTTCTAAAAGATTTGGACACAATGAGAAGGGTGCTGGCTGTGAACCAGGAAAGTGTTGTCACTTGATCATACTGGTGCTTTGATCTTGGCCTTCCCAGTCTTTAGAACTGTGAGTAATACATTTCTGTGGTTTATAAGCTACCCAGTCTGTGGTACTTTGTTCTAGCAGCCAAACAGACTAGGACAGTAGCTAAAATTCAAAAGTATTACTTGGGATATTGAGGAACTGAGTCTCTCATACACTGTTTTAATGAGATTAAATTGGTACAGTTACATGGAAAATAATTTGCCAATATCAACCAAAGCTGAATGAACTCATATCTTACGCCCTAGCAATTCAACTTATAGGCATGTACCTAATAGAACGTGTACATATGTTCACCAGAAGGCATGTATAAGCATACTGTTAGCATTATTCTTTGTAGACCCAAACTAGATATAACCCAGATATCCATCAGTGCTAGAACGGGTAAACTGTGATAGATTCATTCAGGGGATTATCATACGACACCGAGAATGAACATTCCATTCCACACATTACGACAGACAGATCTCAAAAACATGATAAGTGAGAGAAGCCAGACATAAGAGAATGAATTCTTTATATTCCATTTATATAAATGTCAAAAATTGGCACAACATACTATGGTTATCAAACTTGGGAGAGTAGTTTCTTTTGGGGAAGTGTAGTGAGTGAAAACAGGTGCAAGGGGAGATTCTGGTAATGGTCCGTCCTACTGAGTCCTGGTTTTGTCACTGTTAATTTTGTAAAAATTCATTGATAGGTCCACATATTTATTTGTGCATATATTTTATACATTAAATACTTCAATATAAGTTTTTCTCATTTTTTAAATTTACTTATTTAAAATTAAAAATGGGACATTCTGTGCCATAGAAAACTCTGCTGTACAGCTTAGGTAGTTTTTAAAATATATATTAAAAAGTATTGTTGACAGTAGACCATGATAACAAACTGGAAAAGCAAAGTCTATTTCAGTGATCACCCAAAGTAAATTTTTTGAGGTTAACTTTGCCTTGGAGCTTAAAATATCGGAAGAATAAAATATGCCTTTTTTTCCTTAAAATTAAAAAGATTGTGAACTACTGTTACTTCTTAAATTAATTAATAGCTAGGAATGTTTCTGCATATGCACTGTAAGGGTAAATACAGATTAAAAATTAAATTAAAAGAAGCTTAATTCTCCTTGCTAAAAATAAAGGAAGAGACTTCTCCCAGCTCCCTTTTCTTTCTCCCTTGTTTTAGAGCATTTACTTTAGAAAACTTGTAACTTCTTTCTCTCTTTGTAATGTATATAAATATTTTTAAAAGCTAAATAAGACTTCTGTGTTTTGAAACTCAGGAGTGCCTTTCTTAAGGACTTGGGAACCAGCTCATTGAAATGTCATCATTAAGGAAGATAGTGCCCCTTTTACCACGTTTCTATGGGAGGATAGAAGCCTAACTTCAGCAGGCCCCCTGGCTCCAAAACTATGTCCTGTCATAAAGATGTGAGAAGTTTAATTTTTCTTTGGATTAAGCCAGTTAGCATCCGAGTGAATCTAGGATGAACTATGTGTGACAAATGGTATTGTCAAATTCTCTTAGTTGAGGACTAGTTATTGTTTATCTTGAGAACATGTATATAATGAGTTGTACCTGATTGGCTATATAAAAGGGTCAGACTTCTTTCTGTCTTTGCAGTCTCTTAGCAGATTGCCTATGGTGCGTATCACATTCTGTTTTAAATCTAATTCAATAATAGGGTTGTTTTCTCTTCTCTTATACCTTTGTGGAAAGGTTTTCTGGGTTGGTAGAATATTTTGTTTTTAATTATCTTTCTCTAACACCACACATATGTGATGTAAGTATATGCTAATGTGTATGTATACATATATAACATCTATATATATTTAAAATAACTTAAATATCTCTAAAGAGAGCTTTTCAAACTTCAGCCTTTTTTTAATAGCCTTTACAGAAATTAAATCCAAATCCGCTATTAAAAAAATGTGTCATTTTTTTTACTTTCTTCATTGAATGCTCTATGTTTTTATTTTTATGAAACTTCATCTCATTTAAATAAGTAATGAAAACAATTTTGAGTGTAAAATTTCCTTAGAAGAAAAGTACCCGTACATGAAATTTCATTTGTTAAATTTAATTAAAGTGTATGGCTTCAGAGCCTTCCTTGATGAGGGATTCATTGAGTATAGAAAATTGTCACATAAAAATTATAGGAGGGAGTTCCCTGGTGGCCTAGTGATTAGGATTCCGGGTTTTCACTGCCGTGATCCGGGTTCAATCCCTGATCGGGGAACTGAGATCCCACAAGCTTCGCAGCATGGCCAAAAACAAACAAACAAACAAAAAAAATAAGAAAGAGGAAGAGTATATTAAACTCCTTTTGAAAATAATAAAAGTTTAGCTCAAGAAAATTAGAGTTAACATTGACACTAGAGAGGAGAAAATGAACCAGGGTTGTTTTTAGGGGTGCTAATGGCATGTGCTTTACTATGAAATCTATTCATAGCAAGTGAGATGGAGACCCAGACATTCCTGGGCATCATCGTAACACATTCATCCTGATGACCGAAGAAGTGGTGAACAAATGTGATGAATCATAATCAGTCTATTAAACCTTTTGCCAAGTGTGATATATACCACTGATATATTTTTTGGCCACAGCACATTGTGGGGAAGTTATAAAGCCATAATATTTGAGGAACAGCATTAATGGCCAGCGTAGTGTTACTAAATTTGCTCTTCCTAAACAAGAAAGTTCAGATGAGCCAATGATTATTAGACCTCTAATGATTGGGCCTTGAGAGTACAAAAGCCATTGAATGAGCTTATGATGGCAGCAGTCTTAAAATACAGTCTTAATACATATTAAAGTGCACCATCCAATCCAATGTTAAATTTTAATTTCTTATTAAATTCAAAATGTTAGCCAACCCTCTTTTTCCACCCTCTCCCCACTCCCCAGTTAGTGCTTCATGCCTAATATGTGGCTCTTTGAGAGCCATAGGAAGTGATGGTATGATCTATTCTTTTACTCACCTCTTAACTACCTCCATGACCTAACCATTATCTGTTGATTTCAGCTCCTCCAGGATTGAGCAGAGTGGAGAGATTTCAGAACCAGGACAGGGGTCTATTAGTTTAGCTTTTTTAATTTGTATTTCTCTCAAGGCTGAGTCAAATATATTTTTCAAATGCTGGCTCTTTTGAGGAGCGTATAGGTAGTTCTCTCAGAGACAATTAAGGAAGATCCCTGTGGGCCTTCTAACCATTTTCTAACACAGGCAATGTATTCTCCAGCTCACTTTTGTCACATACCTTCAGCTGTGACACAGTAGTGATCTTCCTCTCCCTGCTGATACCTCCTTATCCAGAAGATAGTTCTTTTGAGCAGTATCTTTTCATGACTTCTCAAACTCAGTTACCTTTTATGGCATAGAATTGGAGCATGGAAACTCATGCAACCTTGCCCACTACCTCGGAAAGCAGCTGATTCTTTTTCAGATTTCCTTGCTGCTTAGGGATATTCAAGTCAGCCTCTGCCTTCAGACTTCAGTCAGTTACCAGTCTCTGTGACGCACCACCAAACGTCAGAGGGTTCTTGTTAATTCTCCTAAGAATCTCTCTCACTCTCTATTCCAGTAGTTACATGGCCTATGCATCTCTGCCATTCATTAAACATTCAAGTAAACAGTGGGATGTTTATTTCTCATAAACCATTAGAATCTCTATAACTGCTTCTTTGAGTACCCTTTCAGTTGACTTGAATTATAGGAGATGCAGTCTTCTATCCTCCATGATGAAGAAAGAGAGGGGGGAAAAAAAAAACCACCAGAGTAGTTATGGGTTTTGAAATTCCCTTTAAGAAGCTCTTCCTCTACTGAATTGCTAGTCTTCTCCCATGTAGACTATTGAGGTTGATGATTACTGGACCATTTTGCTACCTCTCAGTAAGTCCTTTGAGTATGTGACTATATTTCTTTTTAGAATATGAAGACATATATCATTAATCATCTCTGACTTTGAGCCTTTAACTGAAATTCTTAGAGAATAGGAAAAGTCCCATTTTACATTCCATTCCATTTGAAAGAGACGTAGCACAGTCAAGAAGTGTCAGCTATACCAGGCACATCCAGGAAGGACAACAAGGAAGATGGACCTTGATCTAACTATGCCATTTTCTTTTGTATATGTGTATGTTTACATATATGTATCATTGATAGATAATCTCTTTTAGTAATTAAGCATCAAAAATCAATTCATTTAATACTCATAAATTACTTGCCTCTTAAAATCAATCTCTTATTCTGAAAAAGGCTAGAAATGAAAATATTTGCAACTTTTCCTTCACATTAAACTGTTGAGATTAAGAAGAAAGTGAGATAATTCTCGAAAATAAATACTCACCAGTTAATGTAGGAATGATAAAGAATGTAATAACAGTGACATGACCTAACATCAAATGATTGTCATTTTCAAGGGGTTTTTTAATGTTTCTGTTCTCAAAGAATTGTTGTGATTTCAGATAAATGGGTATTAGAGGTATTATAAATCCAAATGGAAATTGTTTTCAGTTTTATGTGGAGAGTGATCATCAGGTTATAAATCTTGACCCCCATCTTTAACCATGTGACAACTCAGTGCCTCTGACCTCAATTTCCTGGTCTACTTTTTCTTCCTCTTTGTGCTGTTTTAGTTGAGAATTCAGATTGCATATGTGACCATGCTTTGAAAACTGAAGAATAATACAGCAATGAGAGATGTCAGTCCTTTAAATATGTGAGATAAAACATTTATTTTATAGTACTATGTTTTCACAAGTAGCTTTCATTTTCTCACGGGGTTATCATACACTTAGATACTTTTTTTTGTAATCATGGTGTATTCTTTACTCCTAACTCACTGACTGAGGTTTCCAAATGTTTTATATACAGTAGATAGCCTAGTCTCTTCATGAAAAATATATTTTTCATTTTTCCTGTCACCTTCAAAGAATGTCTTTTTAAAAAAATTTTAATTTTCCTGTTTGCTGCTTCTATAAAGTTGGTGTAGCAATTGATTCCTCTGTTTACTGAGAATTAAGAATTACTTGGCCCAGAGTCAGCAGCTTAGTAGAGAAAAGGGGATAATTGCTTGAATTTAATTTGAATTTAATCTAGAATATATTATATATTCTAGAATATATAATAAATATGTATTCCTATGGTAATAGAATCTCATACAACTATCCAAATGGCTCATATGTATGAACTGTTGTAATAGTAAATTGGATATAACGACTTAACCGTCTCTTGAGAGTTCCTTACTTTTTCCCCATTTTCATTGTTTTAATGGCATGCACATAAGTTTCTGTTAGCATTTCCATTCTCCACACTTGTGTTAGTGAATTCATATTGCATCTACTTCTTTAAATTTCATTTTACACTAATCTTAGGTTTTCCATACAGAAATTCTTCACAACTATTATATTTCAATTTGGCTACAGTAAACCCTAAATGTTAAAAAGAATAGCTGAGTCTTTATTTTATGGTTCCATGCTCCCAATTTGTGCTCTTAGAACTGAGCTGCTTAGATTTTACAGGTCATTAGCACCATCATGAGAGCATCTGCCACTGGCTATATCAGAGACATTTAATTAGTCAGAGATATTGAGGTTTTAAAACTATCTAGTGCACAAGTCTGTGACTACTTGGAATGATTTTTATAGGACGTATTTCTTCTGTAGATTCATAGAACAAATATGGACACAAAATTCATTGTTCAAATAGAGAAAATGCTGTAGAAAAGAGCTGATTATTATTTCCATACAAATTGAGTATAATATATCACATTGAGTTTTCTGTAACATTATGAAGTTTATATTGTCTGGTTGGAAGATATATCAATTTTAGCAATCCACTCTCTACCTTTGGAAATATTCTCATCATTTCTGTGTGTACTGAACTTATTTTAGAGTGTTTTCTCGGTCTATACCTTCCAAACTTTTAACAAAGATCTCTGCCCTGTGAACAGGTTTGCATCCTGGCAATTAGTCTGTACTATGAAATTTGTCCCCTGTCACAGTTGACTTTGGACCAATCCTAAACTTCTTCCCATAGATTTAGAATTTGGACAGAACAATTTCAGTTAGTCTCTGTTATGCACTTAAACTGGTTAAGTGTGACAAAGTTTGGCTGAGATTACTGATTTGACTGTGAACATGCTAAAATCCAAAATAATCCATGTGTCAGGGGAGCAGAATGATGCACATATGTGGAGAAATGCAGAACAAAGAGACCATGTGACCCAGAATTAAAAGAGCAATCTCATTTTCTGATTTAAGAGTTCCTGATTCCTGTTACTAGTGAGATTTAACTCTGCTTCATGTCACTGGGTTTCATGTGGATAAGCTAATGTGCTGACAATAACTTCTCTCCCCTTACCCACTCTTTTCTTAAGCTAATTGGAGTGAATTTCTAATATTTCCATTCAAAAGAGCTTTGACTACACCCTCATGGCTCAGCAAAGAGTGGCCAGTTTATTAATCAGTGTCAATATCAGAGAGAATAGAATACTGTAATAACAAGGTCAGGGTTTATTTAGAATAATAGAATATTAATGCTGAAACGGACTCAGATATCATTTAATGAACCTATCTCATTTTCCTTCTCACACACAAACAGGGAAACTAAATCACAGAGATACTATATTCATTTTTAAAATTTCTTTTTACAATTATTTTTCATTTCACCATGCCTATAGATTAGTATTTAACAATTTTTATAGAATTAGATATAATATTTACTTTCTTTGAGAACCAATAGAAATAATCGTTTTTGTTCTGGCTATATAACTAATTTACAGTTTGACTTTATGCATTGTTATTTATCTCTTCTGAATAACTACTGTCTTATTTATAAAATAAACATATGCATTAACACCATTTCACCATCTGGAGGAGGTGAACACATTGAGGATTGCTTGTCAGTGAGTAATGTATAATATGATTACATAGATATGACCATGGGAGTGACAGAAGGAGTATAGAAATGAGACTTATTGAGTTCTTGCAGCAATTCAAGAAAGGAAACCAAAGGACAGTAAGAGCTCAGTTTGAATCCCAGCTAGGTCAAAATTGACTGAAATAAATGTGAATATACTACACATATTAGAAGGACAATATGAGGCTAGCAAAATCTGTAGAGAGTTGGAAAAAATATATATGTACACACATATATGTATATATAATGTTCAATTTCCCCATGTAATTCTTTAAATCTTTGAATCCTAGCACCTGTTGTATTTAACAAAGTTCATGACAAATACTCCTTTTCTTAAATGAGAATAAAGAAAAGCCACATAAAATTTTTAAAAAAGAAAACAAAATTTGAAAGAAGGAAAGAAAGAGTTGCTGCTGGTATTTCTATAATGTCCTCCATAAGGGAAAAAGGAGGAGAGAAAAAAGAGAATAAGATGACCTATACCTGATATGTCTCACATTGCCACTTTAAATCTTTAGGGTGTTACCCCGTATCCCAGCCAAATTTATGTTCACTTTGACCAGATTCACGGGGGTGCAATCTGAAATTCACAATTCTTGTTGACTGCCTTTGAGCCTCTTTGAGATCTTAGCATGAAATTTCTGAGGAACCGTTCCTTCTTCTGGCATGAGCAGTTACGGAATTAATGCTACCTGTGAAAAGACTACTCTTGACAAAAGCAGGATGAGCGCAAAAGGATGAACTTTTCTTTTTGTCCTCCTGGCACATAGTTCTGAGAACCATTGCTTAAGGCTCCTAAACAAAGTCACGGGGGATTGAGCCCCTGCTACAGGTAGAAATGACCAATTTAATACTGCACCCTTTTATTGGCTTTCCCATCTTCTCTGGGTTACTATCTTTATACCTCACTTGGGCATATGGGATAACTTCCATAAGCTTCCAAATAAGTTGCAGTTTCAGGTTTGACTTTCAGGTAAATCCAGACTGAGAAAGTCAGTACCTAGGAGTAGGCAGACAGGAACATGAATTGTGGGGCTGTATCATTCATTCATCACATGAAAATCATGACCTTAATACTGGTTATAATAGAGATGGGGACAACCCCTAGTAAACAGTACCATCAACAGTTACCAAGAGTCTCTCCTGGTAGGTTGAAATAATGTATAGATAGAAGGTGAAAAGCAGGTTATGATGTAGTTATAGTACTTGAACAGAATGAGGAAATACTAATTATGAGAATTGTTTAAGTAGCATACTTTTGTTAACTGCTTACTAAGTTTAGGAAAAGATAATGATAATTCAGATCAGCCAACTATCAACTCAAGGCATGCTGTGGAACACACAAGGCCTCCATGGAAGCACTGAAGGAGACCAACATGGAAAATCAGGGCCAGAGTCTACTTATAAGAGTAGAAATATGGAGAATACTGGAATTACAGCTTTGGCATGTCACTTACATTGGGATTCTGATATTTAAAAAATGGGACACTGAGGACTTGAAGGAGATAGAGAGCTTGGTAGTCCTGCACACTTCCACCACCTACCACTAAGAAATAGAGCACATTGTGGAAATCTTAGAGCTAGGAGGCAGCATATCTCACACTTGGGAATACTGCTCTGACCCACTATTAGAGGACTGCAGGCTGCAAATATTGATTGGACCAAAGATTATAAGAGAGGTTGGAGCAAATCCAGGTTGTGGTACAAGCTTCTTGACAACTCAGGCCATATGATCTAGCAAATCTGATGAGGCTAAAAGTATAAGTGACAAATAAGAATGTGCTATTGAATCTCTGGTAGTCCAGTAGGAAATTCTCAGCACAATTTCCTAGAGTTCTGGAGTAGGAGCATCATGCTGCCAAATAACTTCTGTTTGAAAACTCTTGACATGCTCTTGGGCCCTCATAGTGACTGAATGCCTGAACAAAGAATCAGAACAGTTCGTCATGAGCTTGGTATTATCAGATCCGTTGAGTCATAAGGTCAGGCAGGCACAGATGCTAACCATTTCAAAGTGGAAATGCATATTGAACTACAGGCAAAAGCAGTATCATAAGGCACAAGTAAATTACATTAAATTGTGGCACTTCTATCATACCTTCTCCTGTTGTACCACTGCCTCTCTCTTAGCTTATACCTTTGTTATGAAGGGGAGTTCCCTATGATCAACTGACAGAGGAGTAAAAACCTTAAGGTTGTGTTAAAGATAGCTAGTGTAATATGTTGGTATTACTTATACATTTGCAGGTGAAGCACTGAGGTGAAGGAAAGGAGTGGGTAGACCTCCAAAGAGTACACTTTAGAGGGAAGAGTGGCCTGAAAAAGAGAATACATGAATACTTGGGCAGTGGCAGAGGGTTTAGTTGGTTCATTGGTGTCTGGAAAGAGCAGTCCTGGAAAATCAGAGACAAACTAGTCTGGGTAGAAGCTTGCACAGTGTGCAAAGCTTTGTGTCTCATGTTAATTTCCACTAAAAAATTCCATACAAGAGGAAACACTCAATAACAAAGTAGATGTCAACCACCCTCTTTTGTTAGCAACTCTAGTCCAGGCCAAAGGAACCCGGAACAGAACAGCCATGGTGACATGTATGGAAATGTTCTGGGGGATCAATGTATGAGCACTGTTCTCTCCAACTCTGATTCTCCTTCAACCACTGCTGAAAACCCAACCTTGTCACAGAAATCAAATCTGTGCCCTTGATATGTTACCATCACTTAAGGAGACCAGCCAGCCGTATGATGATTAGATTTTATCAGATCCTTTCCACCCTGTAGGACAACAATGCATCCTTACTGAAATTGACATATACTCTTGCCTGTAAAGCTTTTACCTGCACCATCATCCAGAGACTTAAGATGTGCTTACTATCTTTCATAACATTGCTTTAGAACAAGGGACCAGTTTTATGGTACCTAAATATCAGATCAATTTGTAATATAAGTGTTTTTGTCCTAATAGAACCTTAAAATACCCTGAATAACAGCTCAGAGACATTTATTATACTCCAAAAATTTCACTTCTAAGTTCTAGGCTAAGGAAATAATCTCAAATATGAAAAATTGCCTTAGTGTTATTTGAAACAGTAGAACATTTAATTTCATACATGTATGCAATGAGGTGACAGACAGATAACTGATTTAAAATTTCATGATTAAAATGTATTTATGAACAGATATAATCAAAGAATTACAAGATTAAAACTGAATTAAAAATAAATTATGCCAAGAAAACTTGAAAACTGATATTCTGAAATATTCATTGTGCTTCTACATAGGTGACATGACTGAGTGGTGTTTTTCTTATTTATATTTTTATTAACTGTTTAGATATAGTTATGATAAAAATTAAGTAGTCAAAAGAAATGGAGATAGTTAATATATTTGCCACTGGAAAAAGAAAAGTAGACATAATCAGTCCAAACTTTTAAATTCTCTTTGTCTTGGGCGATGCAATTTGTTTCTTTTTCTTAAATATTTAGAATGTGATGGCCATTATATCACAAAGTTTTCTGCAGAGAAAAGGTTTAAGGAAACAGAAAGAAAACCTATCAAAGGAACTTAATAAAGAAGACTCTAGAGTGGAGATAATAATATATTTAATTAGGATAAAAATGAAAATATTTTCTAGAGAAACATCAACGAACATTAGTAGTTATATAACCTGGGGTTAATAGCAGTTTGATTTTATAATTAGTTAAGGAAATTATTAATAACTAAGATTGTTCTGGGACTAGATATATAGAGAGGGTTCTTGACCTCATGAGGGTATGTAAAGGGACAGCATTTAAACTTCTGCCACAATTCATATGGGCAAATTGGTATACTCCTAAAGAGGAGGAAAAAGAAGGCTCTGTACTCCAGTATTTTGTGAAGACAAGCAAGCATCTTAACTAAAAATTATTAGTTGTTTGAGCCATACCTTACTGTTGGTCAAAACCGATCTGTGATCTAATTTAAGGCCTAGTCTGTTAGGAGCCAAGCTTTCTTTTCTGGAATATCTATGAAAAGCTTTTAAATTTATTTCTTCAAGAATCTACTTTTACAAAGAATTCTGCTGTACTGTTACACACACTGAATTTCCATCTGAGTTTAGAAGAGAAGCCCTGAACCGCCTGAATTCCAGTTGTTCTGGTTAGTTTAATAATCCTGAGAAGCAAAAGGAATTGGGCAACAGTAATTGACAATGTGAGAGAAATTATAACATTACTATGAGCACAAAACAAGAGGATTAGAAATAAGGAGCGAGTTCATAAGTGAAGAGAATCAAGAACTAAAACACTGTCAAATATAGAAAAAGATACTGAGATTCTGGGCACCATAAATAAATTATCGAGATAATGCAGAAAATTGGTTAAGAATGCAGTCTGTAGTGTGAAATGACCTGGGTTCAAATCTAAGCATTTCATGTGTGTACACAGGTAAGCTTCTTAACTGTTTTGAGTCTTGGTCTCCTTTTTTGCAAAATTATGGTTAAGAGTAGTGCTTAGCTCAAGAAATTATTTTAAAGATAAAAAAAATAAAACAAAAAACTTGCGCACAATCCCTGGCATAGTTAATGGTCAATAAATATTAGCTGTTTTTAAAGATTTGTTTGGATAGTTCATTCAACTAAGATAAATATTGCTAGCTGAAGGCCTCTGTTTTGTTTTTTTTTTTTTAACATCTTTATTGGAGTATAATTGCTTTACAGTGGTGTGTTAGTTTCTGCTTTATAACAAAGTGAATCAGCTATACATATATCCCCATATCTCCTCCCTTTTGTGTCTCCCTCCCACCCTCCCTATCCCACCCCTCTAGGTGGTCACAAAGCGCCAAGCTGCTCTCCCTGTGCTATGCGGCTGCTTCCCACTGGCTATCCAATTTACATTTGGTAGTATATATAGATCCATGCCACTCTCTCACCTCATCCCAGCTTACCATTCCCCCTCCCTGTGTCCCTAAGTCCATTCTCTACTTCTGCATCTTTATTCATGTCCTGCCCCTCAGTTCTTCAGAACCTTTTTTTTTTTTCTTTTTTTAGATCCCATATATATGTGTTAGCATATGGTATTTGTTTTTCTCTTTCTGACTTACTTTACTCTGTATGACAGACTCTAGGTCCATCCACCTCACTACAAATAACTCAATTTTCTTTCTTTTTATGGCTGAGTAATATTCCATTGTATATATGTGCCACATCTTTATCCACTCATCTGTCGATGGACACTTAGGTTGCTTCCATGTCCTGGCTATTGTAAATAGAGCTGCAGTGAACATTGTGGTACATGACTCTTTTTGAATTATGGTTTTCTCAGAGTATATGCCCAATAGTGGGATTACTGGGTCATATGGTAGTTCTATTTTTAGTATTTTAAGGAACCTCCATACTGTTCTCCATAGTGGCTGTATCAATTTACGTTCCCACCAACAGTGCAAGAGGGTTCCCTTTTCTCCACACCCTCTCCACATTTATTGTTGGCAGATTTTTTGATGATGGCCATTCTGACTGGTGTGAGGTGATAGCTCATTGTAGTTTTGATTTGCATTTCTCTAATGATTAGTGATGTTGAGCATCCTTTCCTGTGTTTGTTGGAAATCTATATATCTGCTTTGGAGAAATGTCTATTTAGGTCTTCTGCCCATTTTTGGATGGGGTTGTTTGTTTTTTTGATATTGAGCTGCATGAGCTGCTTGTGAATTTTGGAGATTAATCCTTTGTCAGTTGCTTCATTTGCAAATATTTTCTCCCATTCTGAGGGTTGTCTTTTCGTCTTGATTATGGTTTCCTTTGCTGTGCAAAAGCTTTTAAGTCTCCTTAGGTCCCATTTGTTTATTTTTGTTTTTATTTCCATTTCTCTAGGAGGTGGGTCTAAAAGAATCTTGTCGTGATTTACATCATAAAGTGTTCTGCCTATGTTTTTCTCTAAGAGTTTGATAGTGTCTGGCCTTACATTTAGGTCTTTAATCCATTTGGAGTTTATTTTTGTGTATGGTGTCAGGGAGTGTTCCAATTTCATTCTTTTACATGTAGCTGTCCAGTTTTCCCAGCATCACTTATTGAAGAGGCTGTCTTTTCTCCATTGTATATTCTTGCCTCCTTTATCAAACAAAAGGTGACCATATGTGCGTGGGTTTATCTCTGGGCTTTCTGTCCTGTTCCATTGATCTATATTTCTTTTTCTGTGCCAGTACCATACTGTCTTGATTACTGTAATTTTGTAGTATAGTCTGAAGTCCGGGAGCCTTATTCCTCCAGCTCCATTTTTCTTTCTCAAGATTGCTTTGGCTATTCGGGGTCTTTTGTGTTTCCATACAGATTGTGAAATTTTTTGTTGTAGTTCTGTGAAAAATGCCATTGGTAGTTTGATAGGGATTGCATTGAATCTGTAGATTGCTTTGGGTAGTAGAGTCATTTTCACAATGTTGATTCTTCCAATCCAAGAACGTGGTATATCACTCCATCTGTTTCTATCATCTTTAATTTCTTTCATCAGTGTCTTATAGGTTTCTGCATACAGGTCTTTTGTCTCCTTAGGTAGGTTTATTCCTAGGTATTTTATTTTTTTTGTTGCAATGGTAAATGGGAGTGTTCCTTAATTTCTCTTTCAGATTTTTCATCATTAATGTATAGGAATGCAAGAGATTTCTGTGCATTAATTTTGTATGCTGCTGCTTTATCAAATTCATTGATTAACTCTAAGAGTTTTCTGGTCACATATTTAGGATTCTCTATGTATGGTATCATGTCATCTGCAAACAGTGACAGTTTTACTTTTTCTTTTCCAATTTGGATTCCTTTTATTTCTTTTTCTTCTCTGATTGCTGTGGCTAAAACTTCCAAAACTATGTTGAATAATAATGGTAGAGTGGGCAACCTTGTCTTATTCCTGATCTTAGTGGAAATGGTTTCAGTTTTTCACCATTGAGAACGATGTTGGCTGTGGGTTTGTCATATATGGCCTTTATTATCTTGAGGTAAGTTCCCTCTCTGCCTACTTTCTGGAGGGTTTTTATCATAAATGAGTGTTGAATTTTGTCAAAAGCTTTTTCTGCATCTATTGAGATGATCATATGGTTTTTACCCTTTACTTTGTTAATATGGTGTATCGCATTGATTGATTTGCGTATATTGAAGAATCCTTGTATTCCTGGGATAAACCCCACTTCATCATGGTGTATGATCCTTTTAATGTGCTGTTAGGTTCTGTTTGCTAGTATTTTGTTGAGGATTTTTGCATCTATGTTCATCAGTGATATTGGCCTGTAGTTTTCTTTCTTTGTGGCATCTTTATCTGGTTTTGGTATCAGGGTGGTGGTGGCCTTGTAGAATGAGTTTGGCTGTGTTCCTCCCTCTGCTATATTTTGGAAGAGTTTGAGAAGGATAGGTGTTAGTTCTTCTTTAAATATTTGATAGAATTCGCCTATGAAGCCATCTGGTCCTGGGCTTTTGTGTGTTGGAAGATTTTTTTTTTTTTAATTTATTTTTGGCTGTGTTGGGTCTTCGTTTCTGTGCGAGGGCTTTCTCTAGCTGTGGCAAGTGGGGGCCACTCTTCATCGCGGTGCGCTTGCCTCTCACTATTGCGGCCTCTCTTGTTGCGGAGCACAGGTTCCAGATGCGCAGGCTCAGTAGTTGTGGCTCACGGGCCCAGTTGCTCTGCGGCACGTGGGATCCTCCCAGACCAGGGCTCGAACCCGTGTCCCCTGCATTGGTAGGCAGATTCTCAACCACTGCGCCACCAGGGAAGCCCTGTTGGAAGATTTTTAATCACGGTCTCAATTTCAGTGCTTGTGATTGATCTGTTTATGTTTTCTATTTCTTCCTTGTTCAGTCTCGGAAGGTTGTGCTTTCCTAAGAATTCATCCATTTCTTCTAGGTTGTCCATTTTATTGGCATATATTTGCTTGTAGTAATCTCTTGTGATCTTTTGTATTTCTGCAGTGTCAGTTGTTACTTCTTTTTTATTCCTAATTCTATTGATTTGAGTCTTCTCCCTTTTTTTCTTAATGAGTCTGGCTAATGGTTTATCAATTTTCTTTATCTTCTCAAAGAACCAGCTTTTAGTTTTATTGTTCTTTGCTATTGTTTTCTTCATTTCTTTTTCATTTATTTCTGATCTAAACTTTATGATTTCTTTCCTTATGCTAACTTTGGGTTTTTTTGTTTTTCTTTCTTTAATTGCTTTAGGTGTAAGGTAAGGTTGTTTATTTGAGATGTTTCTTGAGGTAAGATTGTATTGCTAGAAACTTTCCTCCTAGAACTGCTTTGGGTGCATCCCATAGGTTTTGGGTCGTCGTGTTTTCATTGTCATTTGTTTCTAGGTATTTTTTAATTTCCTCTTTGATTTCTTCAGTGATCTCTTTGTTATTAAGTAGTATATTGTTTAGCCTCCATGTGTTTGTATTTTTTACAGATTTTTTCCTGTAATTGATATCTAGTCTCATAGCATTGTGGTCGGAAAAGATACTTGATACAATTTCAATTTTCTTAAATTTACCAAGGCTTGATTTGTGAAGCAAGATATGATCTATCCTGGAAAATGTTCCATGAGCACTTGAGAAGAATGTGTATTCTCTTGTTTTTGGATGGAATGTCCTATAGATATCAGTTAAGTCCATCTTGCTTAATGTATCATTTAAAGCTTCTGTTTCCTTATTTATTTTCATTTTGGATGATCTGTCCATTGGTGAAAATGGGGTGTTGAAGTCCCTTACTATGATTGTGTTACTGTCACTTTCCCCTTTTATGGCTGTTAGCATTTGCCTTATGTACTGAGGTGCTGCTGTGTTGGGTGCATAAATATTTACAATTGTTATATCTTCTTCTTGGATTGATCCCTTGATCATTATGTAGTGTCCTTCTTTGTCTCTTGTAATAGTGTTTATTTTAAAGTCTATTTTGTCTGATATGAGAATTGCTGTTGCAGCTTTCTTTTGATTTCCATTTGCGTGGAATATCTTTTTCCATCCCCTCACCTTCAGTCTATATGTGTCCCTAGGTTTGAAGTGGGTCTGTTGTAGACAGCATATACACGGGTCTTGTTTTTAGTGTCCATTCAGCCTGTCTATGTCTTTTGGTTGGAGCATTTAATCCATTTACATTTAAGGTTATTATGGATATGTATGTTCCTGTTACCATTTTCTTAATTGTTTTGGGTTTGTTACTGTAGGTCTTTTCCTTCTCTCATGTGTCCTGCCTAGAGAAGTTCCTTTAGCATTTTTTGTAAGGCTGGTTTGGTGGTGCTGAATTCTCTTAGCCTTTGCTTGTCTGTAAAGTTTTAAATTTCTCTGTCGAATCTGAATGAGATCCTTGCTGGGTAGAGTAATCTTGGTTGTATTTTTTTCCCTTTCATTACTTTAAATATGTCCTGT
This sequence comes from Balaenoptera acutorostrata, assembly GCF_949987535.1. Taxonomy (NCBI): domain Eukaryota; kingdom Metazoa; phylum Chordata; class Mammalia; order Artiodactyla; family Balaenopteridae; genus Balaenoptera; species Balaenoptera acutorostrata. The sequence continues at coordinate 71,343,112 of NC_080065.1, read as the reverse complement.
CACTCCCTTCTGGCTTGCAGAATTTCTGCTGAAAGATCAGCTGTTAACCTTATGGGGATTCCGTTGTATGTTGTTTGTTGTTTTTCCCTTGCTGTTTTTAATATTTTTTCTTTATATTTAATTTTTGATAGTTTGATTAATATGTGCCTTGGCATGTTTCTCCTTGGAATTATCCTGTATGGGACTCTCTGTGCTTCCTGGACTTGATTAACTATTTCCTTTCTCGTATTAGGGAACTATAATCTCTTCTTCAACTATAATCTCTTCAAATATTTTCTCAGTTCTTTTCTTTTTCTCTTTTTCTTCTGGGACCGCTATAATTCGAATGTTGGTGCATTTGTTTTCCCAGAGGTCTCTGAGACTGTCCTCAATTCTTTTCATTCTGTTTTCTTTATTCTGTTTTGCAGCAGTTATAGCTACTATTTTATCTTCCAGGTCACTTGTCCATTCTTCTGCCTCAGTTATTCTGCTATTGATTCCTTCTAGAGAATTTTTTATTTCATTTATTGTGTTGTTCATCACTGTTTGCCCTTTAGTTCTTCTAGGTCCTTGTTAAACGTTTCTTGTATTTTCTCCATTCTATTTCCAAGATTTTGGATCATTTTTACTATCATTACTCTGAATTCTTTTTCAGATAGACTGCCTATTTCCTCTTCATTCATTTGGTCTGGTGGGTTTTTATCTTACTCCTTTGTCTGCTGTGTGTTTCTCTGTCTTCTCATTTTGCTTAACTTACTGTGTTTGGGGTGTCCTTTTTGCTGGCAGCAGGTTCCTGTTGTTTTTGCTGTCTGCCCCCAGTGGGTAAGGTTGGTTCATTGGGTTTGTAGGCTTCCTGGTGGAGGGGACTAGTGCCTGTGTTCTGGTGGATGAGGCTGGATCTTGTCTTTCTGTTGGGCAGGACTGTGTCCACTGGTGTGTTTTGAGGTGTCTGTTACCTTATTATGATTTTAGGCAGCCTCTCTGCTAATGGGTGTGGTTGTGTTCCTGTGTTGCTAGTTGTTTGGCATAGGGTATCCAGCACTGTAGCTTGCTGGTCGTTGAGTGGAGCTGGGTCTTAGTTTTGAGGTGGAGATCTCTGGGAGAGCTTTCACCATTTGATATTACGTGGAGCTGGGAGGTCTCTGGTAGACCAGTGTCCTGAACTCGGCTCTCCCACCTCAGAGGCACAGGCCTGACACCTGGCCAGAGCACCAAGACCCTGTCAGCCACATGGCTGCTAGTGTTGGAGCGTTTCCTGCAGAGGTGGGTTGTGGCTCTGGCTCACCATGAGGACAGGGACACTGACAGCAGAAGTTCTGGGAAGTACTCCTTGGCATGAACCCTCCCAGAGTCCGCCCTACACAGGAAAGCTTCTTAACTGTTTTGAGTCTTGGTCTCCTTTTTTGCAAAATTATGGTTAAGAGTAGTGCTTAGGTCAAGAAACTATTTTAAAGGTAAAAGTAAACAAAACAAAGAAATAAAAAACTTGTGCACAATGCCTGGCGTTTTAATGGTCAATAAATATTAGCTGTTTTTAAAGATTTGTTTGGATAATCCATTCAACTAAGATAAATATTGCTACCTGAAGATCTCTGTTCAGGTCTCTTTCAGTATGAATTATTCTTGATGGAGAGAAGTTCAAGACTTAAGAATATTAGTTCCCTCTTAGATTAGAATCTCAGAAATTTTGCTTGGGTGCTGATTCTTAAAAAATATATTTTAACCTGTACCTCAAGTATCTTTCCTGTGTCCTCATTGTGAATTAAACTGTATTTTTGGATATATTTCTACAAAAAAAGGTAATATATTTCTGGAAATAAAAGATTAATGTTTAAGGAAATATAAAGTTTCAATTATTTTGTTAAATTTAAGTTTTAGTAATAAGGTCTAGGAAAAAGGAGAGTAGATACACAATGTAAATGTTTGATAAATTAACGGGTAGGTGAATGAATGAACAAATTATTAAATGAATTGAATTAAGTGAGTTTATAGGGGAGAAAGCAATGCAGTATACATGCATCCAAACTGAATTGTGTTAGAATGATAGAAAAGTAGTGATGATGTATTGTTATACATATGTGGTTTATGAGGTCTTATTAAAAATGAGATAAGGAAGAGCTAAAGATTAATATCTTTTAAAAGATTCCTTAGGTAATATTGAAAATATCAAACTGCCAGTTGCTTAAGAGTGAACAAGGATAGGTTATAAAATTTATAAAAATAGAACCAAAGGAAACAATTACATAAAAATAAGGGAAACATGGCTTCTATAGCTTTTTCTGAGCACATTTTTCTGTAAAATTATACTTGAACTCTTAAGCTTATTAGCATACTATACGTGGCACTAGTGATTTATGATTTGACAACAAAATATACGTGTTGATGACCAAATGCCATTTACATTTTAGTGAACCAAACTATTGATCAACTATCAAGATTTAGTGATATACCATAATACCTGCTCTGACTGTGAAAAACATAGGTATTGTCAATATTACACTCAAGTATTTAGCTACTTTGGGAGAAAAGATATCAAGACTACAATGAACAAAAATATCAAAATTTAACATAATTATTTCTTCCTAAAATGTCACATTAGGCTTTAAAATGCCAGTGTTAGGGAAATAAGTCACTTTTCTGCTGAAGACGTTTTTATCATACCTTACTTAAGAAGTATTATCATGACTTTTTAGTCATGTGGCAGCAGACTATTTTATATTTTAATAATAGTTATTTAATATTTTTTGACATAGCATCAAGTTTTTTGTGCAAAATTTTATATAGGAAATAATTTTGGAAAACAAAGCTTCAAACTGGAAGCAAAGAAAATCATAGAAATACATTGTATATTTTATAGTTCAATTCAAAATTATCAAAACCCATTTTTGGCTTTGTTGTTTTACTAAACTATTATTAAAACACTGGATTAACCCAGATGAGAAGAACGTTTTTTTTTTTTTTCTTAAATTGTTTCTTTTCTTTAAAGCATACTATATCATCAGTAATAAAATCAGCACCCTGAAAAAAAAAAAAATCAGCACCCTGAAGACAGTTTTCAAAGAGAAGTTATCTTATGGAACTTCTTTTAGCCACTTTTCAAAGGCAACTATATTTACCACTCTAATTTTCCTGTTTGGTAAAGGAGAAGTATCATTTTTGAAATATTTTTCTATTTGATCTACTTGCTCCCTCTGAAATATATTTTAACACAATATTACACTCAGTGTATGGTCTAATCCCCATCTGTGACAAGATTTATAAGTACCCAATTTGGGCACTACCAATTTAAAGGTTTAGGCAGTCTCTTCTGGGTCAAATTGCTTTCCTTGTCCTGAGGCCAGTGAAGCCTCAGGCCTAGATGAGCTCTTCTCAGATCCTTATATCCCTAGCAAAGCCAGACCTTTCTCCCTGTGCCTCAGATTCATCTGATTCAGCATTAAGGTAAACTCAGACTGGGACTTCTGTTCTTGGCAAAGATGGAGAATAGGGACTGAATATCTCCTTCCACCCAGAGATAATAAAAGACTCAACAAAATGTGCAAGACAGTGGACATTGCCCAACAAAAGTGAGTAGTCTTTGAGAGATAGGGAACAAAGTGTGTAAGTCTTCTAGTTGTCACAGCTGTCTACTGGGAGATTTTCAAGAATACGGTATGAGAATGGGGAACCCTGTGAGAGCCTAACAAATGCCCTGATTTGAGGAGATGGAGCTGAGGGTCTGGAGAGACTAAGGGTAGAGTTCTCAAGGCAGAGCATTAGAAAGGAGAGAGCAGCATGGAGATAGAAACTATTTGAGGCCAGGGAAGGAGACACCTAAAAGGATTAGAGGTGACAGGAGGGACAGGAATTTACATCAGGCCTGAAATAAATCATAATGCTACCAGTGAGAGTTGAAGACTCCACAATTCACTGGACATGCAAAGTAGGATTTTATATTAGTAGTGGGACAAAACTAACCCTAGGTCAAATGTTACTCTGGTCCTATTTAATAAAACCTAAAAGTAAGAACCAAAATAATCAAACTACAAGTAACTTAAATACTTCTAGGCAGAAAATTCAAGAATATGCATAGCAATAAAAAATATCCAGAACATAAAAAAGTAAAATTCACAATGTTTGACATCAAACCTATCAATTTTAATAGAAGCAGGAAAATACAACGTATCATGAGGAATAAAATCAATCAATTAAAACTGACTCAAATAATACAGATGATAGAATTAGTTACTAGGACATTAAAGCAGTTATTATAACTGTACTGCACAGGTACAAAAAGGTAATAAAGATTTTAAGTGTGAACATGCAAGATATTAAAAAAGGTATAAATCTGACTTTTAAGGAAGAAAATTACAATGTCTGAGATGTTAAGTACCACAGATGACATAAGCAGCAGATTAGATATTTCCAAAAAAAAGAGTAGTGAGAATGAAGTTATAGAAATGGAAATTACTCAAAGGGAAAACACAAGAGAAAAATGGCTGGAAAATAAATGAACGGAGCATAAGTGAGGTGTGAGACAACCTCAAACAATGTTATTGGAGTCCTCAGAGTAGGGGGTTAAAAAACTATTTGAAGGAATAATGATTTCGCATTTAGCATATTTGATAAAATCCACAAATGTACAGATACAAGCAGTTTAACAGACCCTAACTGCAAGAAACATGAATAAATGACCATCAGGGCAAATCAGATTACTTAAAATCAATAACAGTGAGAAAAATCTTCAAATCAGCTTAAAAAAAAGACATTATGTACAGAAAAGCAAAGATAAGGATGGCAGTACTTTTCTTGGGCAGAAACAGTCCAAACCAGAAAATTCTGGTGAGTGACTTCTTTAAAGAAGTAAAAAGAAAAAAAAATCAAAATACAAAAGAATGTTATCATAAAAATCTCTACCAAGCAAAAATATCTTTCAAGAATGAAGGTTAAATAAAGACTTCGCAGACACATAAAAGTTGAGAGGATTCATCACCAGCATACTCACACTGTAAGAAATGTTAACAAGAAATCTATCAAGCAGAAGAAAAATGACACCAAATGGCAGTATGGACAGAATCTTAAAAATTTTCAATTTACTCAAAAAAAGGTAAAAATTAACAAAGGGCAAAGAAAGATGAGACAGAGAAAATGAGTAGCAACATGGTAGACTTAAACCAAAGTGTATCAATAATCATTTTCAGTGTAAAAGGTCTATACTTCAATAGAAAGAGATTGCCAGATTTTATTTAAAAAACAACTAGATGCTACCTATAAGATTTCCATTTTAAATATAAAAGGTAAAATAGTTTAACACAAAAAAATGTTAAAAACTATACAGTTCAATGCTAAATAAAAAGAATGTTGTAATGGCTTTTCTAATATAAAGTCAATATCAGAGAAAAGGATATTGCTAGGAAATATGAAGCTTATTTCATAATGATAAAAGGGTCAATTCATCAAGAGGACCTAATGCTAATGATCTTAAATGTTTATGGGTCTAATAAAATAAGATAAAAAAACAGAACTTCAAGGAGAAATAGACAAGTAAAGTAGTTCAAGATTTTAATATTCCTTTTTCAACTTTACTGAATTCACTTATTAGTTCTAACAGTTTTTTTTTTTTTTTGGTGGAGTATTTAGAGTTTTCTATATATAATATCATGTCATCTGAAAATAGTGACAGGTTTACTTCTTCCTTTCCAGTTTGGGTACCTTTAATTTCCTTTTCTTACTTAATTGCTCTGTCTAGGTCTTCTGATAACTGTGTTGAATAAAAATGGCAGAGTGGGCATCCTTGTCTTGTTCCTTATCTTAGAAGAAAAGCTTTCATATTTTCACTATTGAGTATGGTATTAGTTGTGTGGTAAAAAATATTTTTAAATAAATAGAAGGAAAAATCACAGCATATCAACATTTGTGGAATAATGCTAAAGTAGTGTGTAGAGGGAAGTGTATAGCATTTTGATATTTCTGTTAGACATCTCTAAATGTTGAAAAAAGTGGTTTAATATAGAAATTTAGAGTTATGTTAAAAAGTCAGGATTGTAACATACTCTAAAATGTATGTTTGGAGTATGTTAAAAAATCTAACTTAGTCTCATATTTCAGAAATATGGAGCTAAATTATATATATATATATATATATTTTATAGGTCTTCATGAAATGACTTAGACAGCTAAGGAGTGAGAGGAGAAGATGATCCTATACCCAGTATTTAGAGAATAGATGGAGAAGATTTAATCAATAAAGAGGACTGAGAAGAAGCAGACTCTAAATTACGAGCCAGATAAGGAGAGGGTTGTTTCTCAGATTTGAGCAGTGTTGCATTTCAAGGGGTAATGGAAGAACACCTACCAAAACTTCAAGTGAAATGAGGGGAAAAAGGTGGCTAGGGGCTGTAGCTACAAAAAGGATTGTTGAAGACCATGATCTAACAGTTTTGATGATGGAGCTGAGAATGGTATTGAGATTATTATGTTGGGTTCTAGAGTAAATGGTTACTGAGGAAGTACAAATATCAGTTTTAGAACTTGTATGAAGTTTTGCCATTGATATTAAAAAAATCAAAACAGAGCATTGGCTTCATGGGGCAGGGGATCTCAGAAGGGTTTAGATTTTGTTCTTATTGTAAATTATGGGTGTTCCTATAGTATGGTTTTATACTGATGAGTATAATCTAGGAGAGAGGGAGATATGATACAAAAGGGGAAAAGGTGAATAATTTTAAGAGCTTAGTGTCAAAAATTCAAGGTGGTGTAAGATTTCCAACAGTGTTACCGATTTGAACTTTGACTGACTCAGGAACATTTATTCAATTGTAACTAGGGAAAAGACAAAGAATATGGGTAGTAATGCAGGCAATTTGTAAATTGGTAAAGGGAAAAGGAGGAAGTTTCTATCTTTTTTTAAATATTCTCAGTAAATATGAGGTAAAGCTATCAAAGTGATGATGGAAGTGGTAGAGGTATAAAGCAAGATGTGAAGGTAAGAAATAATTGTCTCAGGGGAAGGAAAAGTTAAGTCCTATAGTATCCAGACAGTTTGGAGTGCTGAACTGATGTTTGCAGTCATTATCTTAGAGTAAAACAGTCTGAGTTATTGTTGTTATTATTGTTGTTTTTTACTTCCTTCCATGAGTTCTTGCACTCAGGCCAAAAGAGGACATAGTCAGGTTTAACCAGTATTAAAATGTTTCCAGACGTCCAGTAGAGCTAAGAGTATTTCCACAGAACTGAGTATATGAATATGAGTATGATAGGAAATTATAGTTGTCAATGGAACAATGAAGACATGAGGAAAGTTGATGGGTACAGAGGAAAATGGTGGAGTCAATGAATAGGAAATCTAACTTTGGTGAAGAAGTTTTGGAGTTCACAGTCTAGGACAGGAGGAGGAAACGCAGAAGATGGTTGTAAGATAATGAAATAATTGATTTGAGATTTAAAAGGTAAAAGAAGAGGTATAGCATGTGCCCATGTGGGTGGGATACTGAAAGAAGGGGCAGATGAGTAGGTCAAAAAACATGGCTTGACTGGATAAACCATCTACATGTGTACTGAAATTTCAGAGAAAGATAGCAGAATGTATAACGGAAAATAGTAAGCCTCTGTTGATGAGGTCATAAATAAACATTTTATTGATAAATCCAAACGATCCTAATGGATGAGAGACACAGAGGGAGTAGCATGAAAGTGATTAGCTAGGAACAATGTCTAGCAATGGTAGGTACTGTCAGGATATGATCATTATCTTGGTCAGTTTTACTCTGAGCTTATACCAGTATTTTTATTTATTTATTTATTTAATTTCAGGTCATTTTGATTTTTCTTCTGTGACAACTCAATAGCTTTGCTTCATTTCTAAAGCCTAATTCCTGCTTCCTTCTCTATTCCTAACTAGGTTCTAGGAAGGATATATGTGTGTTATTATTCATGCAGCATATAATTATTTAGTACTTACTATGTGTCAGTGACATAATAGTAGGTTTGGGTTACTATCAACTATGATTTGGACATTTAACATAAAGTTCTTGTCCTTTAGCTTTTAAAATGTGGTTATCATATGTATCAGTTGACCTTCTTTGAAAATGAATTGAGTATTGAATTGAAAATCTTCCTCAGTTCTATTCCCATGCCAGACTCTTATGAATATATAAGAACTTTAGAGAGATTAGGTGACAAAATAGGAAGCACAATACTTGTGTATTTTTAGTATTGTGTACAATTAAGGTCCTAACAACTGTGAACAACACTCTAGATCTCATTTCAGACATTGAAAGTAGCGTCTGTTGATTTGCTCACTTTTTGTTTACATTTACCACATTTGTTCCAGTATATATCAGGTTTGTGCAACCATTGCTTTGTTGGATTTTTATCAAGTCCTATATTGATTACTTAATGTCTTTCTATAGATCTCATTTTGTGTTGTTAAAAAAAAAACAACAAACGCCTGTTTGAAAGTTTATGGCAAATCCACATTGTACAGAGCACATGCCTTTAATGTCTCCAGAAGAAAAAAAGCCTTAATATTTGCACTTTGGGGTATAATTTAACAGAGAGGGCATTAAAAAAAAAGTATGGGTGGAGGTGAATAAATACTTTGAGTAAAATGTTACCTTTGTCTTATGCATAGAATGTCTTTTGATCTAGTAAGTAGTCTTTAAAAGATAGAAATGCTGTGTGATAGATAAAACAGTAATTGTTAAATTTCTCAAAATCTTATATTTTTTCCCATACTTAGTGTATGTTATTTATCAAATATTTTGGTGTGAATTGTGATTTTTTTCTTCCAAATCTTTCTTGTAAAGAAAGTGGATTTCTGCTAATAAATTCAACAAATCTTTAATATTTTATATTCCTTTGAACTGTGTCTTCATATTTGAATACTTGATACCTTATTTTAATATGTAATTGGTACAATGGTGGTGCGTATTAATGTTAGTGTAGCCATATACTTGTAATGTCTGGGAATGTATGGTTATTGTGGAAGAAATAGTTTGTCAGTGTTTGCCAGTTTGCAGTAACTTAGTGTGAGAGCTTAAAATATATAAATAAATAAATAAATAAATAAGTACAAAAAAACCACCCCACAAACAAACACTGAAAACAAACAAAGAAAAGAAATAGACCAGAACATCAATCATTGAAATAGATCGTAACAGTAAAATAGGATGACGTTAAGTTAGTAACTTTCAGGGTAAATGTTCATGGTAAATTTATAAGAGAAAAGAATTGCAAAACAGCAGGATCATATTTGGGAATTAATAAATAAGTTGTGGCATATTTATACAAGGAAAACTATACTTCAAGAAAGCTAAAATAAGTATTGTTACAAAATAAAAACATTGATGATTCTCACAAAGTTTTAAGCAAACACACAACAAAACACAAAAGAGCATATGTATTTTGATTCCATGTGTGTCAAGTTCAAAACAAGCAAAACTTTTTAAGTTTATATAATTGGTGATTGAAGAATGGAGAGAATTTGTTTAACCCAATTCTGATTGCACAAAATCACCCATATATCTTACATAAGCATATACACACACTCATACACATGCATACATAAATGTGTATACAACATGTTACATTGATTTAAGGAATAACTTTGGTACTTGGAGAATATTTTCCTTTGATTTAGCAATGTTTAATGATTAATGATGAAAATATAAATCTTTAAAATAATTTTCACACTCAAAGAAATTTAATGTCCTCAGATATTAAAAGTAAAGATAACTGCATTGACCTTGATTTTGCAATTTCTTTAACCTCATAAATATATTCAAAATAATAAAACATTATTATAGCCTGTTTTATGTAAGTTTTAATGTTCACTATTTTATAACTTGAGAAGAAAGTTATAAAGGATTTATACTCTTTTACTATAAAAGCTGTAAGAATTATGTACTGAGTGATTAGAAATAAATTCACAAGGAATTAAAAATGTAGTAACAAATTTGTTTTGTTGAAACGTATTTGTTTAGAATTATTGATTATGTTTGATGTGTAGCATATTTCCCAAATACTGTGTGTGTGCATGAGTATATGGGGTGTGAGGGAGGTGTAGGGAAGGGTGTTATAAATAGAATCCAATGTGATGTGGGTAAGTATCCTAACTTTGTAGTTTTTGTAAAGTTTGATACAAGCTTTGTATTAAAAACTAAAACTAAATACATAAAAAACTAAAGAGTAATTTTAAACTATCATCAAGAATAAAACTACTATAACTAACCACTTTAAAATTGTCTGATGGGACAATATGTTTATACAGAGAAAGAAAAACAATAATAATTTTGGAAATAATTTAATAAATGTAAACACAGTTCTGTTTCTTTTATAGTAAATATGTAGAATCATGTCTTGTGAATTGCTTTGTTTGCTTCATATATTGTTTGTGAGAAGCATCCAAAGATTTATGTGTAGAAAAATTGATTCATTCTTGTGGCTGAATAGTACTCCTTTGTATGAATATACTACAATTACTGTGTGACAAATTGTCAATTCTACAATTGATAAATATGTCAACATTTTGGGCATTTTGGTTGTTCCAGTTTTTATCTATTAAAATCATGTGCACTTCTTTTGGTAGATATTCATATACATTTCTGATGGATATATAACTAGGAGTACATTGGCTAAGGCATGAGGCATATGTATGTTTAGCATTAATATATACTGGGAAGATAGTTTTCCAAAGAGGTTGTGCCATTTTACATTGAACAGTGTATGAGTTCCAGATGCTGCATATCTTCACCAGAATTTGGTGTTGTCTTTTTCATTTTATCCATTCTCATGGGTCTGTAGTGGTATTATATTTTGGTTTGGGTTGGAATTTCTCTGATAACTAGTAAAGTTGAGTGTCCTGTCATGCACCTCTTAGACATTTGAATTTCTACTTTTGTATACTGCTGTTCAAGTTTTGCCTTTTAAGAATATTCCTGGAGAGTTTATGTGAACTTTTTGTTTGTTTGTTTGTTTTTTTATTTAATTAAAAAAAATTAACTATAGTTAATTTACAATGTGTTAGTTTCTGGTGTACAGCAAAGGGATTCAGCTATATATATATATATATATATATATATATATATATATATATATATATATTTGCATATTCTTTTCCATTATAGTTTATTACAAGATATTGAATATAGTTCCCTATGCTATACAGTAGAACCTTGTTGTTATTTATTTTATATATAGTAGTTTGTATTTGCTAATCCCAAACTCCAATTTATCCCTTCTCCCCTCCTCCTTTCCCCTTTGGTAACCATAAGTTTGTTTTCTATGTCTGTGAGTCTATTCCTGTTTTGTAAATAAGTTCATTTGTAACATATTTTAGGTTCCACATATAAGTGAGTCATCTGATACTTGTCTCTGACTTACTTCATGTAATATGATAATCTGTAGGTCCATCCATGTTGCTGCAAATGGCATTATTTCATTCTTTTTTATGGCTGAGTAATATTCCACTGCATATATGCACACACACACACACACACACACACACACACACACACACACACACATCTTCTTTATCCATCCATCTATGGACATTTAGGTTCCTTCCATGTCTTGGCTATTGTAAATACTTCTGCGATGAACATTGGGGTGCATGTATCTTTTTGAATTAGAGTTTTGTCTGGATTTATGCCAGGAGTGGGATTGCTGAATCATATGGTAATTCTATTTTTAGTTTTCTGAGGCACCTCCATCCTGTTTTCCATAGTGGTTGTACCAACTTACATTACCACCAGCAGTGTAGGAGGGTTCCCTTTTCTCCACACCCTCTCCAGCATGTATTATTTGTAGACATTTTGATGATGGCCATTCTGACTGGTGTGAGGTGGTACCTCATTGTAGTTTTGATTTGCATTTCACTAATAATTAGTGATGTTGAGCAAAATGTGCCTATCAACCATCTGAATATCTTCTTTGGAGAAATCTCTAGTTAGATCTTCTGCCCATTTTTTGATTTGGTCGTTTGTTTGTTTTTGTTACTGAGTTGTATGAGCTATTTGTATATTTTGGAAATTAAGCCCTTGTTGTTCGCATCATCTGCAAATATTGTCTCCTAGTCTGTAGCTTGTATTTTCATTTTGTTTATGGCTTCCTTTGCTGTGCAAAAGCTTATAAATTTCAATAGGTTCCATTTGTTTATTTTTGGTATCATTTCTATTGCCTTGGGAGACTGACCTAAGAAAAATCTGCTAAGATTTATGTCAGAAAGTTTTGCCTATGTTCTCTTCTAGGAGTTTTATGGTATCAAGTCTTATATTTATGTCTTTAAGCCATTTTGAGTTTATTTTTGTGTATGGTGTGAGGAAGTGTTCTAACTTCATTGATTTACATGCGGCTATCCAGCTTTCCCAACACCACTTTCTGAAGAGACTGTCTTTTATCCATTGCATATTCTTGCCTCCTTTGTCAAGGATTAGTTGACCATAGGTCTGTGGGTTTATTTTTATCCTGTTGATCCATATGTCTGTATTTGTGCCAATACCAAGCTGTTTTGATTACAGTAGCTTTGTAGTGTTGTCTGATGTCTGGAAGGGTTATTCCTCCAGCTTTGTTCTTTTACCTCAGGATTGCTTTGGCAATTCTGGATCTTTTATGGTTCCATATAAATTTTAGGATTATTTCTCCTAGTTCTGTGTAAGATGTCATGGGTAATTTGGTAGAGATCACATTAAATCTGTAGCTTGCTTTATGTAGTATGGGCATTTTAACAAAGTATTAATTTTTCCTATTCAAGAGTGTATGCTCTCTTTGCATTTCTTTGAATCATCTTCAATTTCCTTGTTATCAATGTTTTCTAGTTCTCCTTGGTCAGGTTTATTCCTAAATATTCCTTTTTTTTTTTATGTGATTTTGAAATGGATTTTTTTTTAACTTTCCCTTTCTGATATTTCATTGTTAGCGTAAAAAGTGCAATTGATTTCTGTATGTTAATCTTGTATCCTGTACCTGGCTGGATAGTGTCCTAGGTTGTAGGGTTTTTTTTCCTTTCTGCACTTTTAATATATCATGACACTCCCTTCTGGCCTGCAGATTTTCTGCAGAAAAATCAGCTGATATCCTTATTGGGGGTTCCCTTGTATATTTATCTTTATTTTTCTCTTGCTGCCTTTAAAAATATTTCTTTGCATCTTTAAATTTTGCCATTTTAATTATGTTGTGTCTTGATGTGGGTCTTGTGGGCTTATCTTGTTTGGGACTTTATGTGCTTCCTGTACTTGGATATCTGTTTCCTTACTCAAGTTTGCAAACTTTTCAGCCAAAATTTCAAGATATATATTTTCCATGCCCTTTTCTCCTTCTGGGACCCCTATAATGTGAATTTTGGTATGCTTACTGGTCCAGAAGTCCTTTAAGCTTTTCTCGTTTTTTAAAATTTGTTTTCTTTTCACTGTTATGATTGTTATTCTACCTTCTAGGTCACTTATGAATTCTTCTGTATCACCTAGTCTGCTATTAATTTTTCCTAGTGTGTTTTTTATTTCAGTTACCATAGTCTTCATTTCTGGTTCTTTTTTATATTTTCTAGTTCCTTGTTATAATTCTTACTGTGTTCATCTATTGTTTTCCCTAATTCAGTTAGCATTCTTATTACTAATGCTTTGAACTCTTTATCTGGTAAATTGTTTAATTCTGCTACGTTATTTTTTTCAGGAGTTTTCTCTTGCTCTTTCAATTGATTACATTTTCCTCTGTCTTCTCATTTTGTTAACTTTCTCTGTCTCTATGAAATTAGGTAAAATAGTTACCTGTTGCAGTCTTGAAGGTGTGTCCTTGTGTGGGAGCATCCCGGTATAGCCTGAGGGTGCCCAGTGGCATGGTGGGAGAGCTGTATCTGGCGTGAACACATATCAGATCTTTCCCCAAATTGTGTTGGCAGCTATCATTGGTAGGAAGTTTGGCTGGAGATAGGGGGACTAGGGCCAGAGCCATATGTGAGCCAGGACTTCCCTTCTGCTCAGTGGCCCTCACTTCCCTATTAGGGAGGGTGGGGTCAGATTCCATGTTTCTGGAGAAGAAGCCCTGAGTCTGAGTTAGAGCCCGCTCTGTCCCCTTTAAGTTTGTGCTTTGCCCCTTCCCAGAAGTGGCACCCTCACCCCGGAGGGGAATAGTGCTGGAGTAAGAGAGGCTGATGTGGGTGCTTGGTGTGGGTCCGGGCATGGGCTGGGTCTGTCTCCTCTGTAGTCAGAGACCTGGACTGCTTCTGACGTGCTGTCTGTGTAAGCGCCAGTAATGGCTACCCCATCCGGCTCAGACACTGCTCTGGGTTTGAGCTACCTTTGTGCCTCACAACCAAGTTCTCACTTCAGCCATGGCCTCCCTCACCCCATTGTGGAGCTGGGTCATGAAGCAAGCAGGGCTGGAACAGGAGCTCAGTTCAGACTGGAGTACACTCCAGGGCAGTTGTGGGAAACTGGCTAATGACCCTCACAGTTTCAATCCACTCTCTGCCCTGTTTTGGGAGTAAACAAGCTTGTGCGTGCTCCTCATGAGTGGAGTCTGGGTTCCCGCAGCCTTCCTGTTAGTTTCACCAGCCCTTCAGCCAGCCAAGGGGACTCATCTTTACAGTTTTTGGACCTCAGGGCTGGGTGCTCAATATGTGATTTGAACCACTCACTCCCCAAGGAGGATCCCTGCTTGTGTAATTCCCCTCCTGTGAGTCCTCTCCCAGGGTCCCAGGTCCCGACCTCATTACTTGTCTTACCTTCCTAACTGATTCTGTGTGGGTCTTTCTTACAGCCTTGGTTGTACAGGAGTCCTTCTGTCAGTCTCTAGTTAGTTTTCAGTGAGAATTATTCCACATGTAGATGTATTTTTGATGTGTTTGTGTGGGAAGGTGAGTTCCACATCCTCTTACTCTGCCATCTTGATCTCTCTCCCTGGGAGTTTGCCACATTAACTTTTAACATAGTGTTACACACATGTACACACACACAAAGTATTACAAGTGACTTTATGTTAAGATAATACAAATAATTATGTTAATATTGATGTGATCCAAAATTATCAGCATAACAAAAAAAAAACACATAATGTAAGTAAAATAGCTGAAATATAAATGTGTTTTAAAAATGTAAGTATGAGTCCATAATATATTTTCTCTTAAAAAAAAAAAAAAAGAATAGTCATTCCTAGTTGTTTCCAGTGAAAAGGCCTAGAAACAATGACTAAATCCTTCACAATGTACAGTTGTAGTGTCAGATATAATCTGTAACTAAAAGGAAAACAGGGCTCTTTGAGGGGGTGTGATTAATCCCACATTTGGAACAGGAGTTTTATGAGTCTGGAATACCTTGTCATGTAGAAAGTTCCAGAAAACAAAGACTATTAGGATCATGTTAGAATGGCCTAAATTTTAACCTGAAAGGTCTCTTATTAGCCAAAGATAGGATGCTTGAGCATCAATAAAAATAACTTCAATGATTTGAAGTATATCAAATATGTCAAAATTCATTAATTGTTCCTCTTTGTAAGGTGCTGTGGAAGATGGAATAAGGTAACAGTCTCACTTGCATGGAGCTAAAGAAATATAAACTAGAATTCAAGACTCCCCGGTCAAAAAAATTTGAGAATTTAACATCTTATTATTATGAAAACTAGTAAATAACAAAGATACTCATTTTTTTTTTAACATCTTTATTGGAGTATAACTGCTTTACAATGGTGTGTTAGTTTCTGCTTTATAACAAAGTGAATCAGTTATACATATACATATGTTCCCATTTCTCTTCCATCTTGTATCTTCCTCCCTCCCACCCTCTCTATCCCACCCCTCTAGGTGGTCACAAAGCACCGAGCTGATCTCCCTGTGCTATGCGGCTGCTTCCCACTAGCAATCTATTTTACATTTGGTAGTGTATATATGTCCATGCCACTCTGTCACTTTGTCACAGCTTACCCTTCCCCCTCCCCATATCCTCAAGTCCATTCTCTAGTAGGTCTGTGTCTTTATTCCCATCTTGCCCCTAGGTTCTTCATGACCATTGTTTTTTTTCTTTTTTTTTTTTTTTAGATTCCATATATATGTGTTAGCATATGGTATTTGTTTTTCTCTTTCTGACTTACTTCACTCTGTATGACAGACTGTAGGTCCATCCACCTCACTACAAGTAACTCAATTTCGTTTCTTTTTATGGCTGAGTAATATTCCATTGTATATATGTGCCACATCTTCTTTATCCATTCATCTGTTGATGGAAACTTAGGTTGCTTCCATGTCCTGGCTATTGTAAATAGAGCTGCAATGAACATTTTGGTACATGACTCTTTTTGAATTATGGTTGTCTCAGGGTATATGCCCAGTAGTGGGATTGCTGGGTCATATGGTAGTTCTATTTTTAGTTTTTTAAGGAACCTCCATACTGTTCTCCATAGTAGCTGTATCAATTTACATTCCCACTAACAGTGCAAGAGTGTTCCCTTTTCTCCACACCCTCTCCAGCATTTAGTGTTTGTAGATTTTTTGTTGATGGCCATTCTGACCAGTGTGAGATGATATCTCATTGTAGTTTTGATTTGCATTTCTCTAATGATTAATGATGTTGAGCATTCTTTCATGTGTTTGTTGGCAATCTGTATATCTTCTTTGGAGGAATGTCTATTTAGGTCTTCTGCCCATTTTTGGATTGGGTTGTTTGTTTTTTTCATATTGAGCTGCATGAGCTGCTTGTAAATTTTGGAGATTAATCCTTTGTCAGTTGCTTCATTTGCAAATATTTTCTCCCATTCTGAGGGTTGTCTTTTTGTCTTGTTTATGATTTCCTTTGCTGTGCAAAAGCTTTTAAGTTTCATTAGGTCCCATTTGTTTATTTTTGTTTTTATTTCCATATCTCTAGCAGGTGGGTCAAAAAGGATTGTGCTGTGATTTATGTCATAGAGTGTTCTGCCTATGTTTTCCTCTAAGAGTTTTATGGTGTCCACTCTTAATTTAGGTCTTTAATCCATTTTGAGTTTATTTTTGTGTATGGTGTTAGGGAGTGTTCTAATTTCATACTTTTACATGTACCTGTCCAGTTTTTCCAGCACCACTTATTGAAAAGGCTGTCTTTTCTCTACTGTATATTCTTGCCTCCTTTATCAAAGATAAGGTGACCATATGTGCATGGGTTTATCTTTGGGCTTCTATCCTCTTCCATTCATCTATATTTCTGTGTTTGTGCTAGTACCATACTGTCTTGATTACTGTAGCTTTGTAGTATAGTCTAAAGTCAGGGAGCTTGATTCCTCTAGCTCCATTTTTCTTTCTCAATATTGCTTTGGCTATTCGGGGTCTTTTGTGTTTCCATACAAATTGTGAAATGTTTTGTTCTAGTTCTGTGAAAAATGCCAGTGGTAGTTTGATAGGGATTGCATTGAATCTGTAGATTGCTTTGGGTAGTAGAGTCATTTTCACAATGTGATTCTTCCAATGATACTCATTTTTAACCTCCAGTTCCTACATGAACAGTACCTCATGAAAACCAAATAATTGATGAGAGGAAGTTTAAGTTTCTCTAAAGAAATGTTCCCACTAAAAGTGAAGTATTAATTATTCTGAATGTTACTCTTATGCCAACGTCTAATAGAATAATGAAGCTAGGCAATGATTATCAAAGTCCATTAATATCATAAAAAGGGAGATATGTAGATGTTATGCGCCACCTTGTGGAAATACAGGACTCTACGCATGAAATATTCTTGCCAAAATGGAACCTGAGCAATATCAAGATGCTAGTTGATTCTGAAATAGCCAATAAACAGATGAAACATTTCTCATTCTTAATAGTCACAGAAGAATTTAATTAATATCCAAATGAGATAGTAGTACAGACACTCAAGGTTTTATAAAAGTGAAAAGGCTGAGAATCTCATAATCCCATCTTTTGGCAAGAATGAGAATTAATTGGAATTCTCAGTATACTGCTGATAGGAATAAAAATTGGTATAACCCACTTTGGAAAATGTTTGGAGATATTTACTAAAGTTGAAAATGCAAGTAATCTGTGACCTATCACTTTCACTCATACGAACACAGTCAATGTAAATATGGAAATATTTGGACCATACTTTATATTCATGTATTTTCTTAGTGGGAATATTATAATATCCAAATCCTGGAAACAACTAAAAGGTCTATAAATATTGGAATAATAGATAAATTACAATATAAATTTTCAGTGTAATTGTGTTCAGAAAAGTGACTGAACAAACTACTCATGTGCACAACAATACACTTAAAACTCATGAGCCTGGTATTGAGTGAAATAAACCAGACACAAAACAGCATATATTGTGGAATGCCATGAAGATAAATTTAAAATTCAAATACAGGGACTACATATTCACAGCACTAGAAGTTAGGGGATGAGAAGAGATGTCACTGAGAGAGCTATGAGGGGGTTTCTAGGATGTGGTAATGTGTTTCTTGATCAGAATGGTGGTTTCATAGATGAGTCCAATTTGCAAAAAGTAATCAACCTGTACTCTTCTGATTTGTATAATTTTCTGAATTAATTTTATATTACAATAACAAAATTTATTTTAAAAACTACTTTAAATTAGTCCTTGTCTTGTAGAATTCTAAATATAGTTTCTGAGATTGCAAATCTTGGGAATGCCAGGCCAAAATATAAAATAAGAAACAAGAATTAAACCTAAGTTCAATTATTATTTTGATTATTTTGATTCTCTTTCAAATAAATCAACCAGTTAGTTGAAAGCTAAGAAATTTTCAGTTTTAATGTATGGTAAGTGTATTATAGTATGCATTAATAAATGAGTTCTTAGGATTTAGAGATTTATATTGAAATGTTTATGGATGAAATTATGTGACACATGGAACTTGCTTCAAAATAGTGCAGAATGTGTGGACAAAGAGGTGAGGGGAAAGCTATGTAGTTATAGATGAAATAGGTTTGTCCATAAGTTGATAATTTTTGAAGCTGTGGGTACATTATACTAAAAATGATACATTAAAAATATAATTAACGGCTTCCCTGGTGGCGCAGTGGTTAAGAATCCGCCTGCCAATGCATGGGACATGTGTTTGAGCCCTGGTCTGGAAAGATCCCACATGCCACAGAGCAACTAAGCCCGTGCATCACAACTACTGAGCTCTTGTGCCATAACTACTGAAGCCCGTGTGCCTAGAGCCCGTGCTCCACAACAAGAGAAGCCACCCCAATGAGAAGCCTGCACACTACGACGAAGAGTAGCCCCCACTCGCTGCAGCTAGAGAAAGCCCACGCACAGCAATGAAGACCCAATGCAGCTGAAAATAAATAAATAAAATAAATAAATTTAAAAATATATATAATTAAGTACAATTATGATTTTCAATTGAAAACTTTAAAAAACCTGTAAATTTTAAAATATAATGGTAAAAACATTAAATAAAATCTATACAAATAGCATTATAAAGTGTGATTACAGTATTAATAAGTAATATAAATAATTTTTTGTTTTAAACAGAGACTATTTAGAGGTATTGATTTGTTTTTTCTGAATGTACCTGTATTTTTCAGGAAAATAGAGACTTCCAAACAACTTATTTTTAGATTATATACAATAATTTTAACTTCAGATGTTCAAAAAGATTGAGGACTTTGGACACTAAGAATGCACTGTAGCTTTAGGACAAATTAGTCTCTTGAAGCAGACTTTTTAATTTGTATTAACTCTTTTTACATACATATCCTTGTACATATCCTTTTACCTTAACTGAGAAATATCAGCATATTAAAGAGTAACATTTTTATGAGAGTTCTGATTTAATGTTACTGAAAGCTCAGTAGTTCCACTGATCATGCATTGAAGTAAAGTAGAAAGATATAGGTAACCTTTCAATAACAGCTTCATGGAAGGATATGACGACAGCTGTAGGTTATTTTCTTACATAAAAAGCTTCCTTATTTAATTTGAATTCATAAAGGATTATCAGCAAAATTTCAATAAAACATTAAATTTCAAACTATTTGGAGTAACATATTTTACCAGTGTTTTATAACTTCTTGCTGCATTTTGCCACCAAAGTTCTTGAGGCTTTCTTCAAGTCTTTGTAAAGTAACCTAAAATCCTTTATGTTAAAATTAACACATTTATAATCATTTTAAATTGTTTTACAAGTGAAGCAAGGCTATAAAACTTGCTTCAGAAGATGGAAGATTGTCAGAAGATAGTTATGTGACATTTAACAACCACATTTTCTAGTCATCAACTTCTTATTTGATAGAGTCCATGGCACAGTTTTAAATTTCCCATCAGTTCAAATACCACTTAAAAGCAGAAGGGAGAAAAAGCCACTGTTGCAAATAAGTGTATTCTCTTTTCCATTTTGAATGATTCTCTGAAAGATATCAGGCAATGATAGCACCATTTCAAGTTAAAATTGGATACATATGTGAATTATTCAAGCATTTGTTTTTGAGTCAATTAATTTTAGATCCAATATACTTTTTCTTTTTTCTTAAAAGCACCTTCGTCCTCTGTGTTATCTAAAGTTAAATAGGGTAAGCCTGTATGTTCAGTACATGGAGATATCCTCTTGCAAGAAAGGAAAAACCATCTGCCTTATTATAAACATTTGAGTGGTTAATGCTATATTGCTATTACAATGAGACTCAAATGTAAACCTTAAAAATCATATAAATTCAGTTATCTTTCATTTAACACTTCAAGGGGGACCAGAAACAAGCAATATATCTTTGCTTCTTGGTCATTTGCAACCCCGGTACCCTAAGATTGTTCTGCCTACCCTAACAGAAAGAAAGGGGTTCAAGACCATGCAGAGAAACTCTAAAAGTATTAAGTACAAGGCATGAAATCAGTAGACATCGCTTCTGCTCACATTTCATTCATAAATATATAGTCATAGCTGACTGCAAGGGAGGCTGAGAAATGCAGTCCAGCTGGGTAGCATTGTGGCCTGTTATATTTCTATTATTATGATTAAAGAGAAGAATGAAGTTTTTGGAGAGCTCCACTAAAATTAATAACTAGAAGTAAAGGTTGGTGTATTAGATTAAGAGAAATGGAGAAGTAGGAGAAAATAGAGAGCCAAAGGAACAGTCACCTGTGAGGATATCTTTTTACATAGGGTTTTGTTTAGTCCCTGACGTTAACTAAATGAATGGCCTTGATTAAGTCACTTTTTGGATCCTATTTTTTTGTATTTTTAAGGTAAGCAGCTTGTGTTACCCAGCATTTCTCAAAATTCAGTAATCAAAACGTAAAAAAAGTGTGTGTGTGTGTGTGTGTGTGTGTGTGTGAGAGAGAGAGCGCGAGAGAGAGTGCGCAAGAGCGCAAATCTGGGAACCTGGAGATTCTAATAGATTTAGTTAGGTGGGTGGGATAATCTGAGAATATATGTTTTAACAATCTCCTTAAATCCTTCCATTGCATTTAAACCATAAGTGATACTTGGAGAAACTCTAAATTTAATGTTCTCTAAAATACCATTCAGCTCCAAAATTTTGAATCCAGATATTCATGAAACTGAAAAATATGATATGTGAAACACACAGAAAGACTTTGGAAGTCTTGAAGACTATAAGGAGCAAGCATATTGGAGTTGGGCAAATATTATACTGATATCTGAAAATGGAGAAAGGTAGTTTCCAGAAATGACTACAAAGTATAAAGGATAAATAGTTAAATTCGTCCTTGGTAAAATTGTAAACTTCTCTTTATCAAAAGGCACACCAAAAAATAAAAGATGTATTGATATATAACTAACATTTAACATATAGCCAACACATATAGTCAACAAAGGACTGATGTTCTAGAATAGTGGATCAGTAGATAGAGAGATGATAGGTAGATAGATGGCCATAATTTTAATAAGAAAAAAGATGTATAGTCAAATTAAAAAATGGGCAAAAATCTAATACTAGCCCCTTAAGAGGAAATCCTTTATGATCAGTAGTCAATAAACAATCTCAAATTAATGGAAGCCACTTCCTCTGACACCAGTGTGCTGCCTCTTTTCATTCTCTTTGACTTCCATATGGCCAATATACCTATGAAAAGGCACTCAGCATTATCAAAAATCAAGGAAATGCAAAATAAAGTAAATAAGTTACAATTATACATCCACCAGATTGGCAAAGATTTAAATGTTTGACAACACCAGATGTTGGGAAGGACATAAACCAATAAAACACATATACAGTGTTGTTGGAGTATAATATTTGAAAAGCAGCTTGGTTTTTCCAAATCCAGAAAAGGTAAAGTTTTGCATTATGTATGACTTAGTTATATGCTCTAGAGAAATACTTGCAAATTTACACTGAGGGACAAGTATAAAATATTCATAAAAATATTGCTTTAGGTAAAATTTGGAAGCTTTGCAAAAGTCTGTAACACATTCTATTCCTACCAAAGACATTAATAAACACATAACAACCATCCTTATCCTTACCAATATAATTTTGACTGGCACAGACTAAAAAGGAAAAGGATAATTGAAAGTTGAGAAAATTGATTTCCTATATGATTTAAATGATTTGAAATCATGAAAAACATTATTGATTAAAAAGAATAGAAGAGAAATGTTAAGTACCACATTTAGATGCAAAACCTGTTACATAGTCAAAGCATGGTCTTGCTTTATACATACCTACTATGAAAAAGGCTTAAAGGTTTTGGTGGATCACAAGTGTAATACAAGCCAACAATGTACTATGATGTCAAATCAGACCGGACTAATAACATTTTCAGACTTTATTAATACATGCAAAAATTCTCAAATCAAGGAGAATAACTATCCCATTTTTCTCTCCACTGGCTAGTATGTATTTGGAATAGGGGCTTCAGTTTAAAGGGCATATTTAATGTTAGATTAACCTAGACGTTGTGAACACTGGAAATGTCTGAAGGAAAAGAAGATAATTCAGCTAAGGTTAGCCACTCAAATTTTTTCAGAGGCTAGATAAGTACATCTGCTTTCTTGCAATAGACCAGATAAGATAACTACGTGAAGTGTCTGAATTTAAAACTTTCAGGCTCTGTCTCAAGAAAGCAGGTCTTTTTTTGTCAGTAACAGAGACTGAACAATTACAATATGTTACCTAAAAAAATGAGTTTGTTTCACCACTGGAAACGTTCAAACAAGCATGATATGATCAGCTCTGATACAGCACTGGAGAAAGGGTTTGATTGAATTTTGTATAAATTATTTTGTATAAATTATCTTTGCCATATAAAAGTATATTTAGGGCTTCCCTGGTGGCGCAGTGGTTGAGAATCTGCCTGCTGGTGCAGGGGACACGGGTTCGAGCCCTGGTCTGGGAAGATCCCACATGCCACGGAGCAACTGGGCCCGTGAGCCACAATTGCTGAGCCTGCGCGTCTGGAGCCTGTGCCCCGCAACGGGAGGGGCCGCGATAGAGAAAGGCCCGCGCACCGCGATGAAGAGCGGTCCCCGCACCGCGATGAAGAGTGGCCCCCGCTTGCCGCAACTGGAGAAAGCCCTCGCACGAACCGAAGACCCAATACAGACAAAAATAATAATAAACAAATAAATAAATAAATAAATAAAAGAAAATCCTTTAAAAAAAAAAAAAATAACATTGCTGTAAAAAAAAAAAAAAAAAAAAAAATATATATATATATTTAATTTTCCAAAACACCTTTATAAAACACTTCTTTTTAGGTATAATGTCAACTTTTTAAAAAGTGTATGATTATGGTTGTGTTCAAAAGGAATGGTGTTTTTGAAAAGAATTTTATTTTCCAGTGTTGATTAGAATTATCATTCCCATATCAGATAGATTAAAAAATGGATGTAGTTAGGCTCTTAAATTGGTTCTAAGCTTCCAGACAAAATGTCTACACATACTTATATTCATTTCCTGTCAATATTATGGACTATAAGAATGTAATTTATTCTGCCTGCATTTAAGTGGGAAGTACAAAGCTACTCATCTAAATTTTGATTTTAGATTTCAGTTGCTGTTTTGCCTGTGGTTAAGACAATTGCAAAGGTTTTATCCCAAGTGATTCAAATTGTATTCTACTGATAATAGTGCCTAAATGCTCTTAATTTGATTTTCGTGGAATCTTCAGATGCTTTTCTTCCCAACCAAATATAATAGTGATTTAATGTTGTTGAATTGAAGTTTAGGATCACATTCTTAAGGATGTTTTGGTCATTTCATTTCCACATTTTGAAGTTCTGATTTCAGTTTGTGTAAGGGTTATTTTCCTAATGGAGATACAAACTTTATGTCATTTGTAGACAGAAACAATTTTGTGAGAGAAAACTAGCACAGCACGTAATCACATAGACTTTTTCATCTCTCAACCCTTATTTCCTATGTATATCCTTAAAATTTATAATAATAGTTAATAGAAAATAACTCAGCACTTACCAATTACCAGGCATGCATCTAAGTAGTCTACATGTATTACATCAGTTAAACCTTCAAAAAATTTATGAAAAAACACTTTGTTCTATTATAGGACTTTATTTCACTAAGCTTTGTTTCTTAAACCTTGCTTATAGATCCAGGTTTGTTTGTTTATTTATTTTGGTGACAAAAGCCAATGTCAAATTTCAGGTTTCTGGTGAAGTTGGACAATGTTATAATGCTGTAAAAGCTTCTCAAAATATGGCCTGTGGAAGGGTAGATGTAGGATAGAAAGATTGCATTTACCATTGTTAAAGTGCTCCTACTGCTGCCTGATTCATTCTGTGGGGCTACACTCCCTTGGAGAGTCCCATGGCCAAGGAAGGGACATTCAGGCACATTGCAGCTTTATTAATTAAGCAAGTGAGGTTTTCGTAGCTACTGCAGTGCCTTGGATATTCTAGGCACACCTATGTAAACATGCTCGAAATGGATTGCCCTTCATTATAAGATAGTTTTATGCCCTAAAAAGAAAATGAATAAATTCAGGACTGCAGAGGTGAGTAGAAGGCAGGAAAGCATGAAGACAGAGAGATTTTAGGGCCTGAATAATGCACAAGAATACAACTGCAAGTAAATTAATTTACACATTTGTCAAGATAAGAGTGAAAGGTCACCATACAATCCTAATTTTTCTGTAAAACAAAAAGTTAGGTAAATTCTAAGAAAGAATTCTCACTTAAGGCAGTTTTCTCTCAGTTGTTTTTAGGTAATCCTGCTGCCTGTTAAGCAGAGATTTACAGGGGATCTGTGAAGGAGAGTTTGTACTGCCACACATTAACAGAAGGTGGAGAGTAAAAACATAATCGAAGTCTTAACTTCTTGAATTTATGATATTGAAACTCTTTTAATGCCATTTTAAATTTGCTTAATTTAATCTCCCTGTTAATTTAAAAGAACATGGAACCCATTAGTTTTATGCTTATACTTTATTTTTCCCTCTGTGTCCCTCTATTTTAATTCATTTCATGGTGGTTTTAGGCAGGCAAAACTAGGCTCATCACATTGCACCTCAATGATCTTACCAATCACAGTGTCATTAGCTAATCTAGGGATGCCTTATCTCCCTTTATTTCACTTGTGCCCTCTCTTCTTTAAATGCATAATGAATGCAAAATAAAGGTTGTTTCAAGTTTGTTGGTATTCTTCCACTTTTAGTCATATTGTGAATGATCTATGCCTGCTTCCTAGTGGTAAGGATTGGATTTGGGGAGGGGACTGGTAGAGGAAGGGGCAAATCGTCTGGTCCTTAATTGCTTCTTCCTGTTCCAAGTGAGAAGGTAGCTCTATGTGACTTACAGTCAGTCTCCAAGGAGACTTGCCTTGCTAAGAAATGAGTGGCTTCTTTGGAATCCTGGCCATTTATAAGCAGTATCCTGAGTGTTTTTAGTCATCCTCTGAGGACATAAAACTCTCTGGAATTTGTTCCTTGTAGAATCCTGATTGCTGCAAGGTCATATCTACTTGAGAATTAATCTGGTATAATTGGTTATTTCGTTTTCTAACTATGTTCCTTAAAAGGTAAGTTGCAAAAGTGGCCATACTTCTTTTCAATCTAAGAGAAGTCTAGTCCTTCAATAAGCAATATCTATCTATTAGAATTGTAATATTCACAATTCTTATAGATTGTATACTGAGACAAAGTCAAGACATTTACATGTATTTTCTTATTGATTCTTCACAGTGAAGGTGTTTTTTTTTTATTTTACAGAATAGGAAAATAGCATGCAGAATTTTGGGCTCTCAGAGATTTTCTTATGTAATCCCTAGACATCAGGCAATCTATTGTACTAAGAAACCCAAGACTACCCTATTACTTGCTTCAACAATGAGAGGCTACCCCTGAGTTAAACTATGTTTGTGCTACCTTATTCCTCATAGGAAACAGTTTCTGATATTCTGGAGTTTTGTCTGCAGTACTTTACACACACGGTATTTAAATCTGATGATGAAAAATGTAGAAATAATTTAACATAGGTTACAGTTAGAGCCCCTTAATTATGCTGATTCATTTCTCTACTTGGCCCATCCCTGTAACTTACACACAGATAAATGGACTCATCTGCAGAAGTAATCAGGTCATAAGCTTATTTAAGGAAGAACATAATTCCAAATGAATAACAGTTAAACATGATAACCCTGCATTTTTTTCTTTTACATTGTTTGTATTTTTGAACATTTTTAAACAGTTTACCCTTGTTAGCATATTTTGAATTGTTCACTTCTAGGTAACAGGCTACAAATTCAAAAAAAGTATGCTTCTAGAAATTTGAAGTCATGAGGGTATATTCAACTTACTGAATATAATCAGGACTCAAAATGAATCTAATGTACAGTAACAGGCTATGGTATGGCTAAATGTGGGCAGTAAAATACTAAGTGAAAATGTAAATTTGAAAGATTACATTCAATATGATACACATTTTGCAAATGGAATAATAATTTTAATACATATATGCTTCAGGAGATACATGAATATTAAAAGAGGGCAGAGTAATAATGAACGCTGGGTTTAGGAGGTCTGTTACTTCAAGGGAAGAAAGACAAGGGTATGAGATGGGGGCAGACCACATAGAAAGGTTTTTGTGGTCTTAGATTCTGTTTTTGTTAGTGGGTTCCTGTGTCCTTATTATATGATAATACTTATAAATATGATTATGTACAAGTTTATACTTATATAAAATAAAAAGAGGGCTTTATATGGAACAATGATCAGAGTGTACCATGAGGCAAAATTATGGTTAACCTAATTCTTTGTCCCTGACATTTTAACAAAAAAACCTACATAAATGTAGACATGAGATTATATTCTAGCTCAGCCATTTGCTAACTGGGTCTTCTTGGGCAAGCTACTTAATACTTATGACTCTAATTTACTTCATCCATAAATATTTGGGTTGAACAATAATACTTACGTCTCTAGGTAAGGATTAAATGATGCAATTATCCTACTTCCTGGTTAGAGTAACAGAGGTTATTTTATTTTCCTTTTAAAGAATTTAATTTTCTCAATTTTGAACTAAAATTACCTAAGAAATATATATTGCTAAAATTTTAAAGTGTTAAAAATTCTCTCATAGTTTTATCTACTGTATTTCTGTGAATTGTTCTTATAGTAGATTCTCTGCATAAATGTATAATATAAGGGGGAGTATAAAAATAATTTATGAAATAAATAATAGATGAAAATCATAATTAGATAGAAATGTGACACTATGTACTAAGAAGTTAAAAGAAATCACTTGCCATTCTTTGGTGAAGCTCAGTCTTTTAAAAAAAATCTTTATGCTACCCCATGACTAATTAGCTCACTTGCTTTTACTCCCAAATATGCCTACTTTTCCTTGGAAAATGTTCATATTCTGGAAATGTCCTTTTTATTAAATAGTTTTTGAAGGTTTCTAAGGGAAAGTCACTGGCCTTGGTTACTCGAGTTTGTAACAAAGATTAAAAACAGTCCCTGACCTTGAGGGTGTACTATAACTTTGGAGAGGAAATCTATATGTGAAATATATAATACCTAAGTATGATAGAATTTATTGCCCAACTGGTTCAAGCATTTTTCTAATTGTTTTACAGAGAATATCACATTTAATGTTTTTGAAGCCTGTGAAATAGCTATGATTATTTTCACCCCCATGTTACAGATGATGTAATTAAGGCACAGAAAGTTCAGATCATTTTCCCAAGGTCACACACTTTGACAGTAGTTGGGATTTTAACCCAGCTGCTAATTCCAACCCTTTGATCTTTAGTACTATTCTATATACTTATTCCTGTTTCTCCAGTGATACACACTATAATGTGATACATGGAAAATGATAAATGAGTACCTATGACAGAGCTTTAAAATTTCATTGAATAGAGATGACACTCCTATTGACTGGCTAAGATATGGCTGTACTGAGAAGGTTTAATTTGAAGCGAAATTAGAGTATAGATAAGGTGCCAGAGCAGTAATAATTCTATGAAATTACCCAGAAGAGAGTAGTGCTGAAGTGACCAGCTACCATTTGTTTGTTTATTTATTCTTTCAATAAAGCATTAGTGAATGTTTACCATGTGCAAAGCAGTATATGGTACTAGAGATGCAAAAATTTTAAGACTGCTGGTTCTATTAAAGTATTATGTATTAGGGAAAAAAGCAGAATGAAGCATTAACCACACAAATTACACATCTAACAAGTGGCAGAGGCTGTCCAATCTCAAATAGACACTGTGGGTTGTAAAAAAAAAAAAAGGTTAGGGTGATGAGGAACACATTAGTAAGACATTGCTAGTATTCAACCCTCATCTGCTTTTTTTCCTTGGCACAAGAGTGGCAATCTTCCCAGTACCTTTGTAGTTAGATGGGGTAATAAGATTAATTCTATCTTATGGACTATAGTGAGAATGATGCATATAACGTCTGCTCCAAAGCATGGAAGAACAGATGTGAACCCTCGGTGTTGCTTCTCTTCTGGCCACAGTGACAAAAAGTAAGGTTGAGATAGTAGAGGCTGTAAAACCCAAGGAAACTTGATAGCAGTTGGAGGGAAGCCACCCTGGAGAGTTATCCAAACATATCATCAGCATTACATAAGGATAAGCTTACTATTTATTTATTTATTTATTTATTTATTTATTTATTTACTATTTTGGCCGCATTGCGAAGCTTGCAGGATCTTAGGGTCTTAGTTTCCTGACCAGAGATTGAACCCAGGCCATGGCAGTGAAATCACTGAGTCCTAACCACTGGACCACCAGGGAACTCCCCCACTATTTTCAATCACTGAGATTTGGGGGTTATCTTTTATCACAGCATAGTTTAGTCAAACCAGACTAATGTAAATGATTGCCCTTGTCTTTTGGAAAATTATTCCTGGGTGGAGGTAATGTGTTATAAAAAAGACTGTTGAACTGATCACAAAGAACTAAGGGTCTTAGTCTTCATAATGATTTGTATATCT
The DNA here is from genome assembly GCF_949987535.1 of Balaenoptera acutorostrata. Classification (NCBI taxonomy): domain Eukaryota; kingdom Metazoa; phylum Chordata; class Mammalia; order Artiodactyla; family Balaenopteridae; genus Balaenoptera; species Balaenoptera acutorostrata. The sequence goes on along the minus strand of NC_080065.1, from coordinate 71,313,804 downwards.
TTAAGAAAATCTTTTTGGCTCAAGTGATCATTTCTAAAATTAGAAAACTTTATCAGATAGTTCTCTTTCAGCTCTAATAGTGCCTGACTATATAAAATAAAGTCTTTGAACATTTTACAATGGTAGGTGTATGAAAAATGTTTTTGAGAGAATGGACATGACCTTTTCTCTTCAAATAGTGAAGGATGTAAAATAGAATGATCTGACTTTGATAGCTATGTGCTTTGACAAAAGGAGGCAAATTATTTAATCTTGTATGTAGTGTGCCCCTACTCCTTGGTTCAAAGTCAACATTAATATTTAGTTTGAAATACAAATACTTTTTTTTAAAGCTGTGGAGATGTTTTTCTCTAACGTCAATCAAATGTACAAAATTACTTGCTATTCAAGGTATTTGGTTATAGCTTACATTCACTTTTTAAACATATGCATAATAGCTTATCATGATCTTTCAGACAAGCCTTTTTATAACATGCTTTGTAATTTACTTTATAATTTAAGATAAATAGCTATATTCATTAAATTGTGTTACACTATGAATAAAATTTTATAGATGATACTATGAGTCACCAAAGTATTTTACCTACTTTAATTCTACAATGTTCTGTTCAATAACAACCATTATCTATTTCATAAGTATAATTAATGCAGTGAATGTCAAATAAAATACTTTTTTAATAAATGATTTAGCCAAGTTCTCTTCCCCTCTTGGGAAAAGAGAAGGCTCACATTTTTCTAGTTAGAGGAAAAGACACAATATTCTATCTTCCCTTTTCTCTGCTTCAAAAACATACGAGTGTAATGGTCATAGAGGCGCAGAATTGCAGGGTGACTGGGTTGGGCCCAAGAAAGTGGACACAAAAAGGAAAAAATCTTCAGGACCATGATCCCTTTTCATCTGCTGGCAGCAATCACAACAAAGCTCCGTCTCCATTTACTCTTCTTCTGCATAAAATGTCTACAGTTCACATCTGTAAAGAAATAAATATAGTACATTTATCAGAAGATTTCTGTATTGTAAGACGTAACAGAAAGTGTAGTTAGGCATTTCCATATGTAGCCTTGAAACAATTTAGCTTCTTTTCAGAGACACCAAGTTTAGCCAAAAATGTTCCTATCAAGTCTATAAATGATCCCTGCTGTTTGTAATATTTATTTCCAAAGGCTTAAAATAGGAAAGGAAATATTTTGTTCATTACCTAGAGATGTCAGTAAATATTATTTCCAAGTCACTTAGTTTTTATTTTACATTTGACCATCATAAATGACAAATAGTAAGACTGCATTCCTGTGTTCTCACTATGAAATCTTTAAAGTTCGGATTTAAAGATTTTCCCTCTAGTTCTTGTAGGTGAAAAAGAGCTACAAATGATGAGAAATCCTCCTTCTGTGTCTCTCTTCTGGTATCTGTCTTCATTCATCTGAAGCTGAATCATTGCACATAATGATGGTAGTGATGGTGGTGATGTGCGTGTGTGTGTGTGTATGATGTGTATATGTACTGGAGGTGGGGCTGCACCAATACAGCTTAATCACTTTTCTGTGTTGTTTTAAGAAAGCTAGACAAGGAAAAAATCTGAGACTCCACCCAGTTTATATTCCCAAACAGAGGTATACGCCCTAGAGAAGACAGCAATCATAACACCTGTCACTCTACCTAGTTTCAGAGAGCTGACTGCAAGCCTTTCATAAAACTAACTTAATAACAGATTAACACATGTTATACCACTCTAACCAATAAGTGTTGTTTAGGTTGCAGATCAATTTAAGCCACAAAGTGTCTCCTCTCCTCTCTTGATTTAGGAAGCTTATATATGAGACACCCTGATAAGTAGAATTTGAATAGCTTACTGCTGTTGCCCTAAAATATATGGATTTGTCAGTATAATAGCTTGAGGGACATACCTAAAGTGGTACATTACTTAAATAAATAAAGGCCTGAAGTGAAAGCCAAAGGCTTCACTGTGTTCAGCAAGTTTAAAGATTATTGTTAAGCATCTGCATGGGCAGCGGTATTTGTAACTTTGCCATAGTTTCTGAGGAAGTTGTAAGGAAAATTAATGAAACCATGTGTGAGAACTAAAGCTTTATGAAATGTCAGCTGTTTTATTTTGTTAGCATTTTCCTTGTAGTATTTAGGTTCAATTTCTGTATTTGAGGAATATAAAAATGATGAAAAATATTTTACCATCATGATGGATTTCAAATGTTAAAATATTCTGTTACCCCACCTTATCAAAGTTTAATTTAGATTTAGATATATCAAATCTAAAGAAGAAGATTGATACTGCTTTTTTTTCTCCAAGTTGACAACATTTTCAATATAATCAAAATTTGTGTTTGGGATTACTATAAACCTTCAAGAAAATTAGCAGAAATGCTGACTTCCAAATATTTTATAAATTGATTTAATTATAGTCTAATTCTTTTATCTGTGAATTGGTGGGCACTTCTGTATCTTATTGAGATGAATATCTGTTGCAAGCAGAGAATTAATGAGGGTCAGGGAAAGGGAATGTGGGGTTAAGTTGACTCAGTGTCTCTGTATCTTTCCTGTATAAATCCAAAGTAGAAGTGGGCCGTGTACTACATATATGAGATAGAGGGAAGTCAAAGACTTTCCATTATTATAGTCTCCAGGCCAGATAAGTATTAAAATTTTTTTCCTGTCAACATAAATTAGCTTATTTTTAAAGAAAGCAACATGTTGCTTTTTTTGCCTTCTTTTCCTCCCTTGCCTTGTAAGTGTACTAAATTTCCAGTAAAGAGTGGCCAAATGCTATTGCCACATGGATCCATTGCCTTGTCTCCAAAGCTTCGTAGTAGGAATGATGTATTTGGTCCCTCAAGCTAAAAGAACACCTCTAGGCCTGATATTGATGGACACAAGAGAAAACTGCCAGGACTCAAGAGGGAGATGCACAAAGTACTTAAACTGTTCAGAGAAGATTGCCAGAAGGTAGTTAAAGGTAGAAAAGCAGGGATTTAAAACTTTGGTTTCAAAATATTTAGCTTTGTAGAGTGGAAACATTCCTTCTTTCAGTCTTTTTTCTTACAGGGTTTAGAACAGTACAGACCTCCTAAGAACTAGAGAACATTAATTGGTAAAATTAGGTTTATAATTTCAAATAGCTATTGATTCAGTCCTACAGTCTGAAATAAGCTTCAAATTTAGAGAAATAGGTGATGAATATGTTCGGAATACTGTTACATAAATTGACTTTTAACATGTGTGCACTTTCACAAATATACTATTTTGAGAAAAGAAATTTACACATATTATGGATTCCACCCTCCCCCTTTTAGGCAAAAGTTACAGTCTAGTTTATGCCAAGGGCTAATCAGGCTTCTCAATGCTGGGAATGAATATATTTGGTGATGACCAAGAGCTTCCCAGATGATATAAAGAACCCTCATAAAAAGATATTTATCACTGCTTTATCCAAAGGACATGCATATTTTTTCTTCATTAATGCATGTTAAGTGTTTTTATTTAATATGCTGAGTCTTTTCTCAACATGCATAACTGAGTGCAATTGCAAATGAGAGTTAAATGTTGAAGTGGCCCAAAAGGAGTTTAGGCTTACTTCAGTGGTGTATAGACAATTTAAGAAACACATATTTAATCTATTCTTATATGTAAATGAAAAAGTAGACTTAAAAGTCAACGTGACCTCTTGATGGAACTTGCTGATTCAAAGGAAATAGAATTATGTGTAAAATACGCATACATTTTAAGTTTTCTAAATTTTTTGGTCTTTTATTTTTTATTAGTTATCTATTTTATACATATTAGTGTATATATGTCAATCCCAATCTCCCAATTCATCCCACCAACACCCCCCCCCCACCCAGCTTTCCCCCTTGGTGTCCATACATTTGTTCTCTACATCTGTGTCTCTATTTCTGCCTTGCAAACCTGTTCATTTGTGCAATTTTTCTAGATTCCACATATATGTATTAATATGCAATATTTGTTTTTCTGACTTACTTCACTCTGTATGACAGTCTCTACGTCCATCCACATCTCTACAAATGACCCAGTTTCGTTCCTTTTTATGGCTGGAACGTTGCAATGGTGAATGGGATTGTTTCCTTAATTTCGCTTTCAGATCTTTCATTGTTAGTGTATAGGAATGCAAGAGATTTCTGTGCATTAATTTTGTATCCTGCAACTTTACCAAATTCATTGATTAGCTCTAGTAGTTTTCTGGTGACATCTTTAGGATTCTCTATGTATAGTATCATGTCATCTGCAAACAGTGACAGCTTTACCTCTTCTTTACCAATTTGTATTTTTTTACTTCTTTTTCTTCTCTGATTGTCATGACTAGGACTTCCAAAACTATGTTGAATAAGAGTGGCAAGAGTAGACAGCCTTGTCTTGTTCCTGATCTTAGAGGAAATGCTTTCAGTTTTTCACCATTGGGAATGATGTTTGCTGTGGGTTTGTCATATATGGCCTTTATTATGTTGAGGTAGATTCCCTTTATGCCCACTTTCTGGAGATTTTTTATCATAAGTGGGTGTTGAATTTTGTCAAAAGCTTTTTCTGCATCTATTGAGATGATCACATTGTTTTTATTCTTCAATTTGTTAATATGGTATATCACATTGATTGATTTGCGTATATCAAAGAATCCTTGCATCCCTGGGATAAATCCCACTTGATCATGGTGTATGATTTTTTTAATGTGTTGTTGGATTCTGTTTGCTAGTATTTTGTTGAGTATTTTTGCATCTAAATTCATCAGTGATATTGGTCTGTAGTTTTCTTTTTGCAGTATTTTTGTCTGGTTATGGTATCAGGGTGATGGTGGCCTTGTAGAATGAGTTTGGGAGTGTTCCTTCCTCTGCCGATTTTTGGAAGAGTTTGATAAGGATGGGTGTTAACTCTTCTCTAAATGTTTGGTAGAATTCTCCTGTGAAACCATCTAGTCCTGGACTTTGGTTTGTTGGAAGATCTTTAATCACAGTTTCAATTTCATTATTTGTCATTGGTATGTTCATAGTTTTTATATCTTCCTAGTTCAGTCTTGGAAGGTTATTATACCTTTCTAAGAATTTGTCCATTTCTTCCAGGTTGTCCATTTTGTTGGCATAGAGTTGCTTGTAGTAGTCTCTTAGGATGCTTTGTATTTTGGCAGTGTCCGTTGTAACTTCTCCTTTTTCATTTCTAATTTTATTGATTTGAGTCCTCTCCCTCTTTTTCTTTATGACTCTGGCTAAAGCTTTATCAGTTTTGTTTATCTGCTCAAAGAACCAGCTTTTGGTTATATTGATCTTTGCTATTGTTTTCTTTGTTTCTATTTCATTTATTTCTGCTCTGATCTTTGTGATTTCTTTCCTCTACTAACTTTGGGTTTTGTTTGTTCTTCTTTCTCTAATTACTTTAGGTATAAGGTTAGGTTGTTTATTTGAGATTTCTCTTGTTTCTTGATGTAGGATTGTATTGCTATAAACTTCCCTCTTATAACTGCTTTTGCTGCATCCCATAGGTTTTGGATCATCGTGTTTTTGTTGTCATTTGTCTGTAGGTATTTTTTTTATTTCCTCTTTGATTTCTTCAGTGAGCTCTTGGTTATTTATTAACGTATTGTTTAACCTCCATGTGTTTGTGTTTTTTACATTTGTTTTCCTGTAATTGATTTCTAATCTCATACTGTTGTGGTCGAAAAGATGCTTGATATTATTTCAATTTTCTTAAAGTTACCCAGGCTTGATTTGTGACCCAAGATGTGATCTATCCTGGAGAATGTTCCATGTGCACTTGAGAAGGAAATGTAATCTGCTGTTTTCAGATGGAATGTCCTATAAATATCAATTAAATCTGTCTGGTCTATTGTGTCATTTAAAGCTTGTGTTTCCTTATTAATTTTCTGTTTGAATGATCTGTCCATTGGTTAACTGAGGTGTTAAAGCCCCCTACTATTATTGTGTTACTGTCGATTTCCTCTTTTATAGCTGTTAGCAGTTGCCTTATGTATTGAGGTGCTCCTATGTTGGGTGCATATATATTTATAATTGTTATTTCTTCTTCTTGGATTGATCCCTTGATCATTGTGTAGTGTCCTTCCTTGTCTCTTGTAACATTCTTTATTTTAAAGTCTATTTTTTCTGATATGAGTATTGTTACTCCAGCTCTCTTTTGATTTACATTTGCATGGAATATGTTTCTCCATCCCCTCACTTTCAGTCTGTATGTGTCCCTAGGTCTGAATTAGGTCTCTTGCAGAAAGCATATATAAAGGTCTTGTTTTTTGTATCCATTCAGCGAGCCTGTGTCTTTTGGTTGGAGCATTTAATCCATTCATGTTTAGGGAAATTATTGATATGTATGTTCCTATTACCATTTTATTAATTCTTTTGGGTTTGTTTTTGTCGGTCCTTTTCTTCTCTTGTGTTTCCCACTTAGAGAAGTTCATTTAGCATTTGTTGTAGAGCTGGTTTTTTGGTACTGAATTCTCTTAGCTTTTGCTTGTCTATTAAGCCTTTGATTTCTCCATCAAATCTGAATGACATCCTTGCCAGGTAGAATAATCTTGGTTGTACGTTCTTCCCTTTCATCACTTTAAATATACCATGCTACTCCCTTCTGGCTTGTAGAGTTTCTGCTGAGAAATCAGCTGTTAACATTGTAGGACTTCCCTTATATGTTATTTGTCATTTTTCCCTTGCTGCTTTTAATAATTTTTCTTTGTTTTTAATTTTTGTCAATTTGATTATTATGTGTCTTGGCATGTTTCTCCTTGGATTTATCCTGCCTGGGACTCTCTGTGCTTCCTGGACTTGGGTGGCTATTTCCTTTCCCATGTTAGGGAAGTTTTTGAGTATAGTGTCTTCAAATATTTTCTCGGGTCCTTTCTCTCTCTCTTCTCCTTCTGTGCCCCTTATAATGCAAATGTTGGTGTGTTTAATGTTGTTCCAGAGGTCTCTTAGTCTGTCCTCATTTCTTTTCATTCTTTATTCTTTATTCTCTTCCGTGGCAGTGAATTCCACCATTCTGTCTTCCAGGTCACTTTTCTGTTCTTCTGCCTCAGTTATTCTGCTATTGATTCCTTCTAGTGTAGTTTTCATTTCAGTTATTGTTTTGTTCATGTCTGTCTGTTCTTTAATTCTTCTTGGTCTTTGTTAAATATTTCTTGCATCTTCTTGATCTTTGCCTCCATTCTTTTTCTGAGTTCCTGGATCATCTTCAGTATCATTATTTTGAATTCTTTTTCTGGAAGGTTGCCTATTGCCACCTCATTTAGTTGTTTTCCTGGTGTTTTATCTTGTTCCTTCATCTGGTACATAGTCCTCTGCCTTTTCATTTTGTCTATCCCTCTGTGAATGTGGTTTTCGTTTCACAGGCTGCAGGATTGTAGTTCTTTTTGCTTCTGATGTCTGCCTTCTGGTGGATGAGGCTATCTAAGAAGCTTGTCCAAGCTTCCTGATGGGAGGGACTGTTGGTGAGTAGAGCTGGGTGTAGCTCTGGTGGGCAGAGCTCAGTAAAACTTTAATCTGCTTGTCTTCTGATGGGTGTGGCTCAGTCCCCTCCCTGTTGGCTGTTTGGCCTGAGGCGACCCAGCACTGGAGCCTACAGGCTCTTTGGTGGGGCTAAGGGCAGACTCTGGGAGGGCTCATGCCAAGGAGTACTTTCCAGAACTTCTGCTGCCAGTGTCCTTGTCCCCTCAGTGAGCCACAGCCGCCCCCTGCCTCTGCAGGAGACCCTCCAACACTAGCAGGTCGGTCTGGTTCAGTCTCCTATGGAGTCACTGCTCCTTCTCCTGGGTCCTGACGCACACTCTACTTTATGTGTGCCCTCCAAGAGTGGAGTCTCTGTTTCCCCCAGTCCTGTCAAAGTCCTGCAATCAAATCCCGCTATTGTTCAAAGTCTGATTTTCTGGGAATTCCTCCTCCTGTTGCTGGACCCCCAGGTTGGGAAGCCTGACGTGGGGCTCAGAAGCTTCACTCCAGTGCGTGGACTTCTGTGGTATAATTGTTCTCCAGTTTGTGAGTCACCCACCCAGCAGTTATGGGATTTGATTTTTTTGTGATTTCGCCCCTCCTCCTGTCTCATTGCAGCTTCTCCTTTGTCTTTGGATGTGGAGTATCTTTTTTGATGAGTTCCAGTGTCTTCCTGTCAATGATTGTTCAGCTGTTAGCTGTGATTCTGGTGCTCTCAGAAGAGGGAGTGAGTGCATGTCCTTCTACTCCACCATCTTGAACCAATCTGACCTCTAAATTTTTTATATATCCAAATTGTTTTGAGATTATTTTGAAAAAATGAAAGTATGAAATTACTTTAATAAGTTACATATGATTCCAATTAAATTTAATTTCAGTGATTTTTAGCATCTTTTCTTGGCCCAAAACCTCTGAGAATAATATACTCTCCCTTTAGCTAATAAGGTGGGTCACTAAAGTGTAGTTCTCAAAATCGAAGAGTGATATTATATAGTGTAGTATATCCAAGTGTAGATGGAAATGCGGGACATGCAATATATTAAGAAAGACAGGTAATTTTGTTATATTCATTTAGATCTACCAGTAAAGCTAAATCTTCACTAAATGCATTTCAGTTTTCTATGATTCTTTGATAAAAGACAATACAGTATTGCATGCTTTTGAAATAAACAAAGTACAGATTAATTATTTGCAAAAAGAGACTAAGGAAATCTTTAAAATTTCATTTTATTCAATCAATTTAAATTTCGTAAGAGTAAGTTTACTTAGCACGTTTTTTCTTAGCACGTTTTTTCTTATTTTTGTTTGTTTAGATCTAGTTGTTTAATATGTTAGTTTTCCTTTGGTATCTGATAAATTACCACAGCTTAATGCTTTAGCAGCTTAAAACAACATAAATTTATTATATTACCATTTCTGTAGGTCAGGAATAGAGTACAGGTTAGCTGTTCCAAGCTTGGGTCTTAATAGACTGAGGTGTTTGTAGCTGGGGCTGATATTCTCATCTATCACTCAGAGTCCTCTCTCAGGATCACTGGTTGTTGGCAGAAGGTCTCTTCTTTCTCCAGTCTTTCTCCAGTTTTTGCTCTTCTCTGATGATCAAGCCTGCCCTTATCCAGCATGAAAATAAGCAGATCTGGGTTCCACTTTGCTATATCTTCTCAGTAAAACATATACTCTAATATTTCAATCAGTGGGCTTTCTAGTCCCCTCACTCCAAAACTTCTTTTCCTTATATCCCCTTATTTGCCCAGAAGGCAGGAAAAAGATAACAAAAATGTCAAGGTCATTGGGTTTTTTTAGTTCTTTCTCTAAAATTTTACTCTCTTTGTTTCATCTCATCACTCCATAGATTCGTTTTTTTCCTCCTATTCAACACTTTTCCTAAGTTTTGTTTTTGTTTTACAGTAGTCTGCACATGAGAGCGTTTGTTGTTTGCCACAACTAACCTGCCAAGTAATAGTAGCTCAAACAAGATAGAAGTTTATTTTTTTCACAGAAAAAGAGTCTAGACATTGGTTATTCACCACTGCGATTGTGGATCTCCATAATTTAAGGACCCAGACTCCTTTTATCTTTCTCCTTTGTTATTCCTGATGCTTCCCTTGTTATCTTAGAGTCATGGGAATAAACACAGACTCCAGGGGAGTTCTAGCACAATTGCCTAGCAAGTCCTCAATACCTCTTTTTGTGAATGAATGACCACATGAATTAATGAACAGAAAGATGCTTATTTTCTCTATCCTTTTGTTGCTTTGCAACCTCCTCCGGAGCTTCCTGAGTGTGATCTAAAACTGTCCCTTTGTGCAGAGGGCAGGGAAAGACTGAAGAAAAAGGAAGACCACTCCAGATTGGTAGGTGGCAGGTTTAATAGGCAAGGGAACTTACTTAAGTGGCTTGTCTTGGGCATGCCCAACACTAGTAGATTTCTGTACCCATCTGCCAGATCTTAAAAGTTTATATTGAGGCCTTAACTGGTTTCAGTCATGTTCACAGTCCCTATGGTCTCCACACCACATTGCTATCTCACGGCTGTGTCCTTGGGCAGCTTTTATCAAGGGAAAGGCAATGAAGCACATATTCCAAGGACAGGGAGAGGGTGAGGAGCTTCCCATTGTCCGGGTCCAGCTTGCAAGTCATACCGGCAGTCACTGTCTTCTTGATGACCTCCTTTGACACCTTTATATGAAAATTTTCTTAGCTTCATACAGGATTTGCATGATTGAAAACATTTCTTTATTCCAACAGTAGAAGAACTTAATTCTTTAAAAATGAGACATCCCTTCTCTGATAAATACATTTTCTTTTATTGCTTTCTTCCAGTACACCTATAAAGTACACAAGAGCTCAGCAATTACTAGTGCATGACTAGTACATGGGTATACTTTGAGGGAAATTTTGATAAGTTTACATTTGAGGACAGTTTTTTATTACAAAAATTGCATATGTTAGACACATTTTTAAAAAGAAAAATTCTTTTAAATTTTCAGCATTATATGATAAATGCTAAAACATAGAAAATACTTTTATTTTAGCATACAGTTTTAGGCATATGCCATAAAATAAAACATTGTCCCAAATGTATAGAAAGTTAAAATACAATATAACACATTAAATTTTAAGAAAATGTCAGTTTTTAAATAGAAAATTCGTGGAAAAAGGACAAGTACTAAAAAGTAATTGAAATCACAATAGCTACATACTAAGAATGACATGAGAAACTTGTGTTTATGTCAAATAAAGCCCTCATGGGGCTTATTTTCTACAGTCTGCTTTGTATTCTCTAGCTGCCAAAATTTTAATAGCCAATTGGTTCTAATTGAAAGATGTTCTTAGCTTTCCATTCTAGCCTATGGGGTAGCTTGTTATGAATCTATACAGAGCTGTCCTGTTCATAATCCTTTATATCAAAACTTAAATTTGTAATGTGAACTAGAATCTGAAATGGGAAAGGCTTCCACAGAAATTCAGTGCCTGAATGCAGTAGGAACAGCTCGGTCAAGCCCTAGAACTTGCACTTTCAAAATAGTCATCAAAATACCAATTATTCAATCCAATAAATAGCAGGTAGAGACAGGAAGATTATTCATATGAGAAGCAAGTCTGATGAAAGTCGATTTGCAGAATAGAACAATAAAAATCTGTGTTAGACCTTTATACAAAATCCCCAGTAGAGTAATGTATTCTGTAGTTCATACAATTATGAATTTTTCTGCATTCAAGAATCATTTTGACGACAAAACCAATCAGGGCTTTTGAAGGTTTGTATTCTCTTTTTTGGTTTTAAGACTCTTGCTTGTCCACCTAGCTATTTTCAGTTTTCCGTCATGTACTCTTTTATATGATTACCTTCCTGAATGTTTCCTAGAGTTCTCACTTCCTCAGTTCTCTTGCCATCTCTTGACAGCCCATTTACCACACATGTTTATGTGCATCCTTGTACACTTTGTACGTAACACAAAGCATATGAAAGTTTGTTAAGAAATAATTCTAAAGGAAATGAATGCTGTTTAGCACAATAAAATTTTGCTCAGGAGCCATTTTTTGTTGGAAGACATCCTTCAGATCTTTAATGACTTTTATTTCCCAACCAAATTTCTCTCTCTATATATATATATTCATTACAGGGGTTTTATAATCAATAAAAAAATCAGGTTGTTTTTGGTAATAAAGAGTATTTTTGTAGGTCCAGTGCCCAACAGAGAAGCCAGTGGAACTCTTTGTCTCTCTTCGAAGTCCCACTCACCCTCATATCCACATATTTCAGGGATTTATCAGCATCTCTCTAATGGTGAACAAGTTCTCTTTACTTCCATCCACTTTTTGGCAATTTCCTTTTTTGCTCTAGCTGCAGGCACTTTGGAACTCACAGAAAGGTATCTCAGTGCCGCTAGTGCCCATCGAAACAAAGGCACCATCTCCCTTTTCCTTCAAAGCCACCTGTATTGCCTGTTACTTTTGGTGTCAATTCATGCGGGATTCCCTAAAACTTCTTAGAGCAAAAGGCTCTCCCAGGAACCGCCACTGCTACCAAAATGTATTGGCGGACACTGCAAGCATTGCTGTACCAAATTATCATAGATTTGGCCACTAGTTTTCAAACCAGTGTGGGCATTATTACCACTAGCTGTCTGTCTCTTTTATTGATTCAGAATAAATTGTAGTGTGCTAATACCAGACAACACTTAATCCTGTCTGATAAAGAAAGAACAATCCTTAAGTTTCACCTTTGTTTTACAGTCTTGTAGCAATTAGGATTCATATTTGCAATCACTGAAGGCTGACTGGGTGATTAAGCAGAAAAAGAACTTGAAAGGATATCTCACAGATTTGTTGAGAGTCTTGAAGAACAAGGCCCAAGGCTACATTTTCAAAAAAATTCCAAAGCAACACTAAAAATATATCTTTGAGAAAAATATTGCTCTTGTTGCCGAGTTCAACTGGATGCTACAGGTTTCCATTACTTCCATTTATGCAAAAGTAACTAAACTTTGCAGCCACTGCTACTGTGGGGAGGGAGGGAGGGAGGGAGGAGGGGGTAGGGGGAAGACAGAGGAGAGGAGGAGAGGAGAGAGGAGAGGAAAGGAGAGAGAAAAAGAGAGATATCTTTATTCCTCATCCCATGTCATTATGTTAGTCTGATGTATGTGTCTGAGTAAAAGAGCTTAGGTCATGTGCTTGTGTCTTAGGTGCAAAGAAAGCTGAGAAGATGAGTTCATAGCAGTTTTTTAGCTTCCAGAGATGGAGGTGTTTATTGCTCCCTCACCAAGACTCATCAGCTTGGACATTCCCACATAAAACAGCATTCAGAGATTGTTTGGCCAAAAGAAGTAACAAACAATATATACAGATGTACATGAAACATCTCTATTGGTCTCCCTGTGTGTCAGTGCTTTGCAAAAGTGGTGTTAAAAATAAAGATATTTCCACCTAGACTTAAGCTTGTTTCCCTGTTCATAGGAGGAGAGAATACTCTGAGTTACAGGCTCAATATTTTGATCAAAATTGCTCATTCCATCCATATCATGCTAAGTAATTGTTTTTGGACCTAGTCATGTGCCCCATACTCTCTCTACTTATAGTGAGTTCTTTCTCTGTAGACTCCAGATTTTTTTTTTTTTATCCAAATAGTCTTCTGGTATGTTCCTTGCTCAGTAGTTCTTCATATATACCTCAGTAATAAAGTGAGTGAGCTTAAGTTCAAGTGTTCCCTATAGCATATGATATGGTTTGATGATTATTTAGGTATTTTCCGTGACTAACATATGCATTAACTTGATGGCAGGGTAATTTATTGGCATATAATCTTGTGTTTTTTCTCCATTTATATTCTCTCACTCTTCCAGGAATGCAGTGTAGAAGAAACAGTGTGTGTGTATGTGTGTGTGTATGTGTGTGTCTGTAGAAAATTGTTAGAGGAAACTTTAATATTAGCTTATTGTAAGCAGCTGCTGAGATGCAAGAGTCTCAAGTGTTCCCACTCCTCAGCTCCCTGCCAGATGTATTGTGGAGTATATGTAGATAGTAAGAACAAAGAAAGAGAAATAGGAAAAAAAAATACTACTCACTTATAAAACTAGTTATTAACAACCAGCCAAAATTATCAGCTATATTCCATAGAATTTAGGGGTTGCTGTGATAAAAGCAGTTTGACATTTCAGAGCGCTTATCTTTATATTCAAAATGAGGAAGCATAGAGTGAGAATCTGCAACTTAGGGTAAAGAAGAGGGCATAGTCATTCCATTTAATCTTACTGAGAACCTTTGCTCCAGCCAGATGAACCAGTTAACAGGAATCTTTATTTAGCTCGCTAGGTTGTAAATATTCCTTGTCTGTCTTAGCCTTGTACTACAAAGAATAGCAATTTTTTAAACATAGTGCCAGAACTAAAAGAATTTCATGATATCATTTCCTCTTTTTTTGAAATACCTTGTCTATCCCAAACGTTAATCAAAGTGGATTCTTTTCTCAAAATGAGACCTATATTCAACAACCTCTAAGCTTTTCCTCATCATCACAGGTTAGGGGTAGAGGTAACAAGATCAATCATACAGCAAGACTAAAAATAGTTGGAAGACAAATATAAAATAATAATCTCCTATATGTGAGAGGGTACTGATTGAAGAAGAAAGTAGAATCCCAAGGTAATATTACAGAAAACATAGGCAATGGAGAAACTTTTCAGAGAACATCACTTAGGGTGTGTAGGTCAGCTACACAGAAGAAGTTCTGTGCCTTCTTGCAAGAAAGTAGCATACCACTCCTGAGGAGTGTATTTATATTTACTTACCCATCCTTTAAGAAGCCATCACACCATGAGGTGAGTCCCTGTGAGAGATATTGCTGTGAAGATTCCAGCGTCTTTACACCTCTTCAAGGAACATACAAATGAGCAGTCAAATTTTATGCTGATGCCTAGGTTCCCTGGGATGTCTACATGTCTGTATTTCATGGTAGTCTTTACCTTTTAAAGGACCTAAACCAAGAGTACAAATGGAAGTCTATAAATCATAAGTCTAAGTATTTCAGAGTCCTAAATCAAGTTAATAAAATGTTAATATAGCTTATCTCCTCCTTTGAAAAGATATAATTCCATAAAGGCTAAGAAATCCAGATTCCAACTTGAAATACTTAGACAATTGGGGTTCCACAAAAGACAAAAGGTAGTGCCTGTACCCCTTATCTTCCCACTCCTGCCTCTATTTTGTTCCTGCTATAGGCATGTCTGTCCACCTAGGTAAATCCCTGTTTCAGCATGGAATGCTGGGTTCCCATATATCTGTAGCGTTATGTTGAAGAGACATCCTGTAGGTCTCATTAAATGTGTAGAGGCATGTTGGATGGAAGGCCAAAGTGGGGACTTTTAAAGTGTGGGGCCCATGATGGGGGCCCCTCTTCCTGAGTATATCAGTTTTATTGAACATGAAATGACTCTCTGCTTCAGATGATGAAGATATGACTTAGGTGAAGGAAGATCACTGTTTGGTTTATACTCCAAAGAACACTTTGAGAGCAGAATATCTGTAAAGCTAGAATGAAAAGAGAGGGAGATAAAGTGAGTTTACAACATATAATACCAAAGTAAGATTACTAACTTCTAAATTAAAGGTCGTAAAAGAAGCACTGAATAGTATATTGATATGGGAGAAAACATAATTAGTTCAGTACAGAACAGTTGAAAAATAATCCTAGAATTCCAAGGAAATATTTTTAAAAAAGAATGGAAATATGAGGGACATGGGGAACTAAGAGAAGCTTCAGAATATTAAATATGTATAGATATGAAGTGCTATGTAGAGTTATCCAAATAGCATTTTATTTATTGTAGAACACTGGATAAAGGTGATAAAATCATCATTTCTTTGAACAAGGTTTTATTTTAATTAAATATAATTATATCTATTTCACAAATCCTCAATCATGACGCAAGTGATGATGTTAATAGAAGTACAGCACATACTTTAGGAAAAGGTCAGGGTGGTGCCTGGAGCAATATTTTTCCTGGAGAGAGAGGATATTGCGGGGGTTTTTTCATGCTCTATCCACCATACATCAGCATCATTTTCTTGAAACTTCCTGGACATTGAACTTAGACATTGTATTTTAAAAGTTTAACAGTTATTTAAGAATAAGAAAAATCTACTCAGGATATGAAATCAACATTTTAGAAAGTATTCATTTTTCTCTCAGAATAGCTTTCTCTTTTTTTATTTAATGAAGATCATTACCCATGGTAGTGCTCAATGTGCTCAGGGAATAAAATTCTTCAATATTTGCTAAACCAAATATAGTTCATTTGACAAGTTTAAAGCAGAAAATTTTTTCTCAAACTAAAACTATATTTTTTGGTTTTTCTATGCTGTTGTATTTTTTCTTCCAGTTTTTTTGAGATATAATTGACATAATTTAAGGTGTACAGCATAATGATTTTACTTACATATATCATGAAATAATTATCACAATAAGTTTAGTAAACATCTGTCACCCATATAGTTATGAAATTAAAGAAATAATTGACGTACAACACTATATTAGTTTCTGTTACAAGATACAGTGATTTGGTATTTCTATACATTTCAAAATGATTACCACAGTAAGTCTTGTTACAATATGTCACCATACAAAGTTGTTACATAGTTATCGACTGTATTACCCACACTGTACATTTGATACCCATGCCTCATTCATTTTGCAACTAGAAGTCTGTACCTCTTAATATCCCTTACCTGTTTATTTTCTCTCTCTACACCCCTCCCCTGTGGCAACCACCTGTTTGCTCTCTGTATCTATAACTCTGTTTCCCTTTTGTTGTTTGTTCATTTCTTTTGTTTTTAGATTCCACATAAATGAAATCATCCAGTATTTGTTTTTCTTTGGCTTATTTCACTTAGCATAATACCTTCTAGGTCCATTCATGTTGTTGCAAATGACAAGATTTCATTCTTTTTTGTGGTTGAGTAATAGTCCATCATATACATATATACTACATCTTCTTTATCCAGTCATCTCTTGATGGGAACTTGGGTTGCTTCCATATCTTGGCAATTGTAAATAATGCTGCAATGAACATAAGGGTGCATATATCTTTTCTAATTAGAGTTTTTGTTTTCTTTGGATAAATACCCAGGGGTGGAATTGCTGGATCATATGGTAGTTATGTTTTTAATGTTTTGAGGAACCTCCATACTGTTTTCCACAGTGGCTGCACCAATTTACATTCCCACCAACAGTGCACCCTTTTATCCACATTCTCTCCAACATTTATTATTTGTGGTCTTTTTGATGATGGGAGTTCTGACATGTGTGAGGTGAGATCTCATTTTGGTTTTGATTTGCATTTCTGTGACCATTAGGGATGTTGAGTATTTCTTCATGGGCCTGGTGGCCATTTGTATATCTTCTTTGGAAAAATGTCTGTTCAGGTCTTCAGCCCACTTTTTGATTGGGATGTTTGTTCATTTGTTTTTATATTGAGTTATACGTGCTGTTGATTTGGGGTATTAACCCCTTATTTGTCATATCATTTGCAAATATTTTCTTCCATTTACTAGGTTGTTTTTTTGTTTTCTTGGTAGTGTCCTTTGCTGTTCAGAAGCTTTTAGTTTTACTCAGGTCCCACTTGTTTATTTTTGCTTTTTTTGCCCTTGCCTGAGGAGATAGATCCACAAAACTACTACGATGATTTGTCAAAGAGCATTCTTCTTATGTTCTCTTCTAGGAGTTTTATGGTTTCAGGTCTTACATTTAGGTCTTTAATCCATTTTGAGCTTATTTTTGTATATGGTATGAGAAAATGTTCTAATTTCATTCTTTTCCATGTAGCTGTCCAGTTTTCCTAGCACCCCTTATTGAAGAGACTGTCTTTTCTCCATTGTTATTCTTGCCTCCTTTGTCATAAATTAGGTGACCATATGTGCATGGGTTTATTTCTGGGCTCTCGATTCGGGTCCTTTGATCTATGTATCTGTTTTTGTGCCAGTACCATATTGTTTTGATGACTCTAGCTTTACAGTGTAGTTTGAAATCAGGGAGCGTGAAACTTCCAGCTCTGTTCTTCTTTCTCAAGGTTGTTTTGGCCATTTGGGGTCTTTTGTGTTTCCATTCTTTATAACATTGTTTTTATTTCACAGGCACTTCTTTTTGAGAGTTAAAAGTTTTATAGATATATCAATAAACCAACAAACAAAATCCACCAGTTGAAACACAAGGAACAAATACTTGCATGTGGTAATCATGAATAGGAAACAGAACCAAGAAAGAATTACTAGTGTTTAAAGGCAGAAAAACTGATGTTTAAAGTGAGAACTTGATATTAAAGTCATAGAAATAGAAATAAATAAAATAGAGATCTAGATATACATATAACAATGATATAGACTGAATATATTGATGAATAAGCTATTCTACATGAACTCAATAATGCAGGTGGTAAAGTACAATTTTATTTTAATATAAAATAAATATTAAATCATTAATCTTCCAATGTCAACTACTTTTTTTGAATCTAGGAATTTTCAAAGTCACCTAGCTTATTATATCTTTCCAACATATTAGGAAAGCAAATGTTCACATCAGTGCTCTCTTTTGATTTCTTGTGCTGTTTTTGCATTTTCAAATTGCAGTTTTCAATAACACAAAAGCAATTTTATATTAAAAAAACTTGGAAAAAAATGCTGTCTTAGAGAAAACTGAATACCTAAGTGAAGGAATTACTCTTCTTTTCTGAAAAGAAACCAAGTATAGTATCAATGATGTACCAGTGTACACACAGAATGTGTGTACAAAAATACACAGAGTATTTTTTTTTTTTTTGAGTGACGTTATAAGATAGGAGAACTCTTCATGATCAAGAACAAATAAGAGGGACTTCCCTGGCGGTCCAGTGGTTAAGACTTCATCTTCCAGTGCAGGGGGTGCAGGTTCGATCCCTGGTTGGAGAGCTAAGGTCCCACATGCTTTGCAGCCAAAAAAACCAAAACATAAAACAGAAGCAGTATTGTAACAAATTCAACAAAGACTTAAAAAAAATAAAAGAACAATAAGAAAACATCAAGCATTAAATTTCTTTTGAACATATGAGTTGTGTAAATGTAATTCTCTTGCTTTCTGGATTGTTTTGTCAGATCCTAAAATGAGGCTTTCTGAATATATAATCCTTTCCTTTTCTGGACTTTGCATGCATTGTACTGTCACTTTACAGTCATTTTCCCTTTATAAGATACTAGTTTGTTTAACATCACTCTGCCAAAGCTACAAATTCTGGAAGCTTCTTAGAGCTATTAGAACAGTATCTCAAGGTTCCTGAGTTATATATTTGACACGAGTGAACCTAACAGTATATGAGCTAGGTGGTTGTTGGACTGTATGAGTTAAAGTTGTTCAGTGTTGAATTACAGTGGCCAGTTCTCACTAGGACATTTTTTTTTTCTTTTTAGGGGGAAGGGGAGGAGTGACCATTGTTCAGTAAAGTTAAAGAACATAATAGTAAATCTTTACTGCAAATTTGCATTTAATTGTGTACACATTTATTAAATCTGAAAAAGCATGAATGTGGCAAAAAGCAATATAAATTCAATTTTCTGAATTTTAACATCTTCAAGAATTTGATATAAGCTAGATTTTTGGCTATTTTCTTCAATATCTTATTAAGTTTGCCATAAAATATAAATAATATCCTGTGTCATGTCAGTAACCATGAGAGTTAATTAGCTTTAGTCAACTGAATTACGGGAAATAAGGGATGGCAACCAAGCAAAACAGTTCCTACTATAAAAAAAATTCCAGCACAGGATTTACAGTTGCAGCTTTGGAGTCTCAAGATATAGAAAGAACATGGCTGTCAGTCTCAAAATGAAAAATGATTTTTTTAACCCATTGGATTGCTGAAGTTGCAGAGGAATCAATTGACCAAAAATTTAAAGAGAGATGACACTGGCCGACAGAGAAAAGATGTGAGAAGTGGTTCCCTTTGGGTAGACTCAACTAGACGGCAGTAAAAAAAAAAAAAAAAAAAGTTCAGCTAAAATAATTGACAATTCATCCAAGACCGAGTGTGAGTTAGTAGGACATTATGAAGCCTATAGGAGGCTCAAAAAACTGTGGGAGTCTATATCATCTTGGAGGTTCTTTCTCTGTAGACCCCATTGAGGAGTCACAGAGAAGATCTTTAAAAACTTAAGAAATGAGCATTGTGATGCAGATCTATGGAAGAGGAATAGAAGTCCTCTAGAACTTCTCAACAAGATCCTTAAAATATGGAGGAAAGGGCAATGAACACTGCTTCCCTTAGTGCCTTTATGAAAATTCATTACATTTGAGGAAAGGAAATAGGGGAAAAAAATAAACCTTATTTCAGGAGAAGTGTGAAATAATATGTTGGGCCCAAATTTAGTTTGGGAAGGGGCAGAGGGTACAAAAAGGCCCACATCTAAAACCCAGACACATGATTACCTAAGATTCAGGCTTAAAGCAACAGAAAAAGCACCCTCCCCTTCATCACCAACTCTTCTGTAGGTGACATCCTTTGAATAACAAATAACAGTAGAAAACTGCTGGGAGAGAGAGAGAAGAGCAGGAGCAATCGGAGACCCTTTTTGAGGCACAATGCAAAAGGTAGATACAAAAATCAGAAGCAAATACTCATTGCTCCAGTAAACCAAGCCCCACCCTAAAAGAAAGATATCCCTTCAAGAATTTGAAGGCTGTGTGGTATACTGAGGGTAACAATAGCAGCAACAAATTTAAACCCAGACCAATTCCTAAGTAGTTCACCTAAACATCTCCCTACACTAAATGAGCAGAAGCAAAGCCCTGTCCATTTCCAAGCATAAAAACTATTCATCTTATTCTCTACTATTCTATGTAAAGTGACTGGCTTTCAACAACAACAAAAACAATAACAAAATTATAAGACATATAAAACGGCAAGAAAGAATACACTCATAAGAGACAAAGCAATCATCAAAACTAGACACAGGTAGGACACTGTCAGACAGGAAATTTAAAAAACTATAGTTAATATCACAAACGTGCTAAAGATAGAAAACATGCAAGATTAGATTTGGTTTGATTCCTTTTCTTCCTGTGGTTGTATAGGTGGAGCTCCTTCCTGAAATGTCAGGCTGTCCCCCAGTGGTCCTTTCCTCCACTCCTGTTTTGATGAATCTGTACCAGATGGATATCTTTATAGGGGAGATGGAGATTTAATTATTTAAAAACTGAAAATGGCAAGAAGTCATACTAGAATTTTTGAAT
Source organism: Balaenoptera acutorostrata (assembly GCF_949987535.1). Taxonomy (NCBI): domain Eukaryota; kingdom Metazoa; phylum Chordata; class Mammalia; order Artiodactyla; family Balaenopteridae; genus Balaenoptera; species Balaenoptera acutorostrata. Next base: position 71,293,100 of record NC_080065.1, on the reverse strand, counting down.
ACTAAAAGGATGAAAAAAATAGTAAACCAGAATTTCTTCAGTAAATCCTTGAGAACTTTGGGACCAGTTTTCTATGAAGACCTTCAGTTTCAGAGAACTGACACAGATACGATTTGTCATTATATTCTTCTTTTAAAATTTATTTATGAAAAATTTTCTCTGATGTGAGGAGATTTATAAAAGGAAAATAGTAATAAAATGTTAATAGTATTTTGAAAGTGGTAAGAAACAGTAAAATGAAAATGCTGAAAATTAAAAAGAATAGCAACAGAGATGAAGAGTGTCTTCAATGTGTAGACTCAATTCAGACAAAGAAAAAAAATCAGTGAACTTGAACATAGGTCTTTAGAAAGTACTAAATATAAATACAAAAGAGAAAAAATAGTTAAAAGAATGAAATAACCAGTCCATGGGGCAATATAAAATGTTGTAACATAAGTGTAATAATCCCAGAAGGAGAAGATAGAACTGGAAAGAAGATATATTTGAAGAAATATTAGCTGAGAATTTTTCAAAAGGAATAAACACAAATTTTCAGTTGCAAAGAATTCAGAGAATATCAGATAGGATAAAAAATATAAAACAAAACAAACCTAATCATATCATATTTAAATTTCTAAGAAAATACAAGAAGAAAATCATGAAGACAGCAAGAGAAAACAGAAGCACTAAGTTCTTTTTTTAAAAATTAAAAAAAAAATTTTTATTGGAGTATAGTTGATTTACAATGTGTTAGTTTCAGGTGTACAGCAAAGTGAATCAGTTATACATATACATATACATGTATCCACTCTTTTTTATATTCTTTTCCCATATAGGCCATTTCAGAGTATTGAGTAAAGTTCCCTGTGCTATACAGTAGGCCCTTATTAGTTATCTATTGTATATATAGTAATATGTATATGTCCATCCCAATCTCCCAATTTATCCCCCCCCAGCCTTACCCCCAGTATCCATAACTTTGTTTTCTACATCTGTAACTCTATTTATGTTTTGTAGATTAGTCATTTGTACCACTCTTTTAGAATCCACATATAAGCAATATCATATGATATTTGTCTTTTTCTGTCTGACTTACTTCACTTAGTATGACAATCTCTAGGTCCATCCATGTTGCTGCAAATGACAATATTTCATTCTTTTGTGTGGCTGAACAATATTCCATTGTATATATGTACCACATCTTCTTTATCCATTCCTCTGTTGATGGAATTTTAGGTTGCTTCCATATCCTGGCTACTGTAAATAGTGCTGCAATGAACATTGGGGTGAATGTATCTTTTCGAATTATGGTTTCCTCCGGGTATATGCTGGGGAGTGGGATTGCTGGATCATATGGTAGCTCTATTTTTACTTTTTCTAAGGAACCTCCATACTGTTCTGCGTAGTGGCTGTACCAATTTACATTCCCACCAACAGTGTAGGAGGGTTTCCTTTTCTCCATACCCTCTCCAGCATTTATTGTTTGTAGATATTTTGATGATGGCCATTCTGACCAGTGTGAGGTGATACGTCATTGTAGTTTTGATTTGCATTTCTCTAATAATTAGTGATGTTGAACAGCTTTTCATGTGCTTTTTGTCCATCTGTATATCTTCTTTGGAGAAATGTCTAGTTAGGTCGTATGCCCATTTTTTGACTGGGTTGTTTGTTCTTTTGATATTGAGCTGCATGAGCCGTTTGTATATTTTGGATATTAACCTCTTGTTGGTTGCTTCGTTTGCAAATATTTTCTCCCATTCTGTGGGTTGTCTTTTCATTTTTTTTTTTAAATGGTTTCCTTTGCTGTGTAAAAGCTTTTAAGTTTAATTAGGTCCCATTTGTTTATTTTTGTTTTTATTTTCATTACTCTTGGAGGTGGATCAAAAAAGATCTTGCTGTGATTTATGTCAGAGTGTGTTCTGCTTATGTTTTCCTCTAAGAGTTTTATAGTATCCGGCCTTATATTTATTGATAGGTCTTTAATCCATTTTGAGTTTATTTTTGTGTATGGTATTAAAGAATGTTTTAATTTCATTTTTTTTTACATGTAGTTGTCCAGTTTTCTCAGCACCACTTATTGAAGAGACTGTCTTTTCTCCCCTATATATTCTTGCTTCCTTTGTCATAGATCAGGTAACCATAGGCATGTGGGTTTATCTCTGGACTTTCTATCCTGTTCCACTGATCTGTATTTCTGTTTTTCTGTGCCAGGACTATACTGTAGAAACACTAAATTCTGATGAAAAAAGATAAGAATTACAGGTGACTTCTTGTTCATACCACATAAAGCAGAAGCTAATGGAGTGACATCTCTAAAGTGATGAATGCAAAAGAAAAAGCAAGAATTACATGCATTGGAAATATCTTTCCAAAATGAAGGTTATATAAAGCCTTTCTCAGACAAACAAAAATTTAAGGATTTATTGCCAACGGATAAACTACAAGAAATTTTAAAATATATGTAGACATAAAGAATGTAATAAACATAAAGCAGAGAATAATTAAAACTACAAACAAAGAAAATAAATCTAAAATCTGGTCTTTTGAAAATATCAGTCAAATTGATAACCTTTAAATAAACTAACCTAGCAAGAAATAGAGGAGACAGAAATTACCAATATTAAGCATGAGAAGGGATAATACTACATATATTACATACATTTAAAAGAGAATAAGAAAGATTGGGTGCATCAGTTGAACAATGGAGGTGAAAGAGACTGATTCCTTGTAAGGTACATATTTCCAAAAATCACTTAAGAAAAAATAAAAAATATAGGATATAGGAATGGTCTTATATCAAATAAAGAAACTGAATTTGCAGTTAAAACTATTCTAAAAATAAATCTCTAAGCCCAGATGGAGTTGAGTTCTACCAAATATTTAAGAATAAAATAATATTAAATCTGCATAATTTCTTACAGAAAATTAAGGAAAAGGAATCATTTTCCAACACATTATATAAGCCTAGCCTAACTCTAATACCAAAACAAAACAAAGATATTGCAAGAAAAGAACTGAGCAACCCTTAATGTTCCTCATGAATATAGAAACAAATATCTTTAAGAGAATTCTAGCAAATTTAATCTGGCAATATATAAAAATAAAAATATCCAACCAAGTGGAGTGTATCCTCAGGGAAACAAGGCTCATTCAACACTCAATAATCTGTATCATTCGTCGTATTTAAAGACTTAGGGAGAAAAAACATATGATAATCTTAAAAGATGCAGAATTCTAGAATATTCATCATTTGATAGAATTCTAAAATATTCATTTGATAGAATTCTAAAATATTCATCATAAAAGCTTTCAGTTAACTAGCTATAAAAGGGAACTTTCTTAATCTTATCTGATTATCAAGATAAGATTATAATCTTATCAAAACAAACTTATAGCTAATATCAAACTTAATGAAGAAAGACAGTGAATTTTTCCTGAGATTGGGAGCAAGGTAAAAATGTCCTCTCACCTCTACTATGTGACATTGTATTCGAAATCCAAGCCAGTGCATTAAGGCAAGAAAAATAAATAAAATGCATACAGATCAGAAAAGAAGAAATAAATTGATGTTTTCGTGTTATAATTTTCTAGGTAAAATATTTTTTATGTAAAAAGAATTCACAAAGAAACCTCTCTAAACTAATAAATTAGTTGAGCAAGACCCAATACAGACATAGAAAAGTCAACCCTATTTCTATGTACTTGTAATAAACAAGTGAAATTCACAATGGAAAAAACATTATAATGACACTAGAAAAAAAGATGAAATACTTGGGTAAAAATCTAACAAAATATGTGTAGGATCTGGTATATTTGAAATTATAAGTTACTGACATAAATTTTTAAAAATTGGAGATATACCATATTCATGTGGCTAAGTTATAGTAGCCCAACATAAAAGGCTAAGTACTGTATGATTCTATTGACATGACACTCTGGAAACTGGTAAACTATAAGAAGGAAAAGAGGTCAGTGGTTGCCAAGAGTTGGTTGATAGGGAAGAGGTGGGTAGCATGGGGGGATTTTTTTGTGGGAACTATTCTCCTTGTAACTAGTGTGACAGATACAAGACTCTATGTGTTTGCTACAACCCATAGAACTATACAGCACAAAATGTGAATTTTGTTGTATGAAATGTCTTTAAAATATCCACTAGGATGTTGGGGGATATTAGGATTACTATGGACTGAATTGTATGCCCCCAAAATTCTTAATGTTGAAGCCCCAATGTGAGTGTAATTGGAGTATGGAAGCAATTAAGGTCAAAGAGGTTATAAGAGTAGGGCCCTAATCTGATAGGATTAGTGTCCTTATCAGAAGAGACACTGGAGAGCTCTCTTTGTCATCACCATGTGAGGACACAGGAAGAAGGGTGCCATCTGTGAGCCAGGAATAAAGCTCTCACCAGAAACTGAATTGACTAGCACCTTGTTCTTGGACTTTTTAGTCTCCAGAACTGTTAGAAAATAAATTTCTGTTGTTTAAGCTGCCCAGTATATGGCATTTTGTTATGGCAGCCCAAGCTGACTAATATTAAATACAAGGACTGGACAAGTGAATCTAACTGTATTATACATGAACTAAATAACCACATTGAAGGAGATGGAAAGAAAGGAGCTGACCTAAGAAACATGGGAAAACAGTGTTTTGACTGGATGCAATATGACTAAAGACAAAAAGAAATTTACGCAAACAGTTTACTCTAGTTGAAAATTATTTTTTCCTCACAAAGGTGTGGCTTCAGTGTTGTGAAACTATAGTTTGTATCTTAAGATTGAACAAATAGGTACTATATTATAGAAAAAGAAAATTACATTTCTCACTGTAAGAAAATGAAATTAACAAATAATGAAATGGAGAAAGCTAGATTGAGCTCACTGCTCCTGAATTAGAGTCAGAGTAATTTTTATGTACTCATTTAAAATATATATTTAGAGAAAAATCGATAGAAATATACTTGTGTGTTTGTGCATGGTTAGTATACGCTCATACATTCCCTAGCTTTATTCATTCATAAGAGTTTGAAGCAATGACACCACCTAGCACCCAGATAATTGTTTCTAAATACCATTTTCTAATAAAAGGAACCAGGGCTCCTTGAAGAACAGTCATTCCAGGGCTGGAATAGGGGAAATACAAGATAAACCTGAACCATCTTTTGGATTCCATGAAGTAAGGAATTGCTATATAAGAAAGGGGGAGACAGGGAAAGAGAAGAAGGGAAGGAGGGAGGGAGGAGGGAGGAGGGAGGGAGGGAGGGAGGGAGGGAAGGAGAGAGGGAGGTGGGGGAGGAAGGAAGGAGAGAAGGGAAAGATGGGAACTTATTAAAAGAACATCATATAGACAACCTGAAAGACTTCTCAATGGCCACAAAATTAAAAAAGTATACATAGCGATAGTATTGGACTATAACATAATAAATATCCATGTGTCCATATTGCTGCAAATAAGTAATAAATGAGGAAGAACAACACTTCCTTATAGAAGCATTCTAATTAGTAATGTAGAAGCATTCTAATTAGTAATGTAGAAGCAATAAGCAACTAGAAAATCGTTATTAAAATACAAGAGTAATAATTGCCACAGACAGGATCCACTGATGGATATTAAAATTAGTGGATAAAAGTTTAAGCAGAAACAAGATATTTCTGTAGTTTCAAAGTATCTCTTCCCCAATATTTAATAATTACAAAAGGAAAAAAATAGAAATTTTGCCTTGGAGAATCCTGATAGATACCACTTCAGTCAAGTGATCAAGATTTACATTAGATAATATCATGTACCTCCTGATATTATGTAGTGAGGGCATATCACCTGTGTGATATTTTCCCCAAAATGCAAAACCTCATTCTAATAATGTAAAATGCCAAACAAACCTATATAGAAAATATTAAAAATAACTGTCCAGTACTCTTTTAATTATCAAGGTCATGAAAGACAAGGAGTAACTGAGGAGCTCTCACAATAGGAGAAGACTGAGGAGACATGGCAACTAAATGCAATGTGAATGGACAGTGTCTTGAAAATGCTCATTAATAGCTCCAAATTTTGAGGGTAGAGGGCTAAGGAGAATTCTTTTTTATTTTCATTTGAGGGAAACCAAATGGCTTTGAGGAAAAGATATGTGAAACAGGGACATTAGACAAGTAGTGATAACTCACTCTGATAAAAATAAAGTCTACAATGCTTCACATAGAATCAGGGAATGAGCTGCATCCAAAGTGAATCATCAGATGAGAATATGATTCAAACTCCCAACCCAAAGAGCAAATCCTTGAACAGAACATTCAGTAAAGCCTCAGAAAAGAAAGTGAAACTAAGTTCCTTCACAAAAACTATTTTTGCCCAGTTTTACCCTCTTCGGTATGTTACAGAAAAAGGCTCAAATACACAACTTTCTTTCAAATTACAGCTTAATTATGGAGACAAACAAGTATTGGATAAGGTGCAAAGAAAGCCAAGCATCATATAAAAGTAAATGAATGGTTTGCACTGCGCTGCCCACTTTAAACATGAGCAAAAATTAAAACATGATTGTACAGATATTAGCATTACCAAAAAAAGAAAGAAAACAAAAAAAACAAAGACCAAAAGACCCTATGGAGCCAATGTGGAAAAATATACATGATCAAAGAAATTATTAGCTGATAAAATGACACAATTACAGCCATCTCAAGTACCTAATTGCAGTCTAAAAGATGAAAACGTATTAATCTCATGCTCTGTGATTCCAAGTTGTCTACTGTAGTGATAGGTGCCCTCAGAGGGAATTCAAAACATATTTTAGATTCCTGTTCCTAGTATTTTAAAATTAAATTGTATTAACATGCAGTCATGGTTAATTTAGCTCAGTAAATGAATAATAATATTGTGCCTGTATAAGTTAATGCAGTAACAGAAAGAGTAGTTGTTTTATGTTGTTTGGATTATAACTGTTCTATAAGTCTGCAAGGCAACAGCTAGATTCTTCATTTAGTAATTTTTTTTTGTCAGTGATTATCTCTGAGATAATCATGGCATTTTATCACAGTGAGACAATCATTATATCAATTTGTTATACAAAATAAAGACAGGTGATATAATTATTCTAGCAAAAGGCAAAATAAATGCCCTTATCCTTATTTCCAAATTCAACATTAACATAGATTTGCTGGAACTAGACATTATTTATTGTAAAAATTATACTATAGAAAAGAAAATGCTTATATTTTATACAACTGATTTTTCACTAATCATTAGGGTATGTTTGGAACGATTTGACAAAACTATTATCAAACTAATAAATAATTACATTCCTGAAGCTACCTTCTTTTCCTCATTAATTCTGTCAACAGATCACTTTATGGGTCTGTGTAATGTGAAGCACACCCAGATGTGAATAGATTTCTCTGGAATTGAAGAAGTCTAAAAATGCTGCTGATTAACTGGATTTTTCTGTGCTCTAGTATCTTGACAGAAATTGTCAGTTACATTCATCTAGTCAAGGCATCAATAGAAAAAAGTGTACCTTATATTTGCAAAGTATATGGAATCATATACTACTTGTTTAATGGATCTGTAAACTGGTGAATATTACCCAAAATAAGACCATCAAATTTGCATTACATGTAAAATAATATACAAACTAATGAAAATATATAACATATTAACCAACAGAAGTAATGTAACATTATGAGTCTTCAAATTAAACCATAAATTAATGGAATCCAATTAACTTCTACTAGTATTCTTTGAGGAATTTGACAAACAGATTCTAAAATTAATTTTGAAAATACATGAATTGGTAATGAAATTTGTAAAACTACAGCAAAGACTGTGTTTGGTACAAAAAGATTCAACTTACCAAATATTTAGGCATAATTCAAAACCATGTTAATTAAAAAGCTTAGCAGCAAACTAAAGTTTCATATATGATAAAAGGTAAATGTGGCACTGCATAAAAAGCCTGATTGTTTGATAATAATGGAAAAGCTGGCTTGGTATATAGATACAGTTATAGTTGGATACCTAATCAATATAGTATACAAAGGAGTCCATGTGGAATAGAGATTTAAAGGTTATAATAGTAGTGTTGTAATTAATAGAAAAAAATAGAGGGATGTCTTTATGATCATAGAATAGGAAAGAATCATTAGATAAAATCTTAAGAAGAAAAAATAAGGCAAAAACAATAGATTTTTATCATCAACATTTAGGAATCATGGTCAATAGAGAGGACTATCTATATCCAAAACTACAAACAGAATTAAGATCTAGAATATAGAGTTTGGAGAAATCAAAATAGAAAACGAAACAACAACAAAATACTTAACAGAAAAATAGGGGACTCAAATGAATTCAAGTAAAAGAAGATATACTCGATCATCTAGTAATAAAAGAGATGTTAATTAAAACAACCTTGAGATACCATTTTATATCTATCATATTGGCAAAAATTTGCATTTCTGCAATACAATCACAGTTTTTACTGAGACAACCTGAATGCCTCTGGTTTACTAGGCGAAAGATCACTTCCTAGGAAGTGTAGAAAAGTAGAATGCACAAATGAATACTTCCAGATACTATCACATTCCATGTATCTGAAAATATTTTCATTTTTTCCTTATGTTTGATTATGGGTAGAGAATTCTAAGTTCTTTTTATTTGATTCTTATTTTTAGTAATTTGAAGACATTGTTCTTTTGCCTTTATGATCAGTGTAATGATGAGTGCATTGCTAATCTAATACTCATTACTTTCTTGATGAACTTTTCTTCCTAGTCATTGGAAATTTTTAAAATCTGTTTTTTTTTATTCTCGGCACTTTGAAATTTCAGAAAGGTATCTTGAACTTCATCTTTTTTCTCCTATAGGAACTAGGTGAGCTCTACTAAACTCTGATGACCTTCTTTCTTTAACTCTGTGCATTTTTATTATTTTTTAAAATAAATACTCTCTTTTGTTTTCTCTGCTCTTACATAATGGAATAGTTTTTAACCACATTTTATAACTCCAGGATTGATCTACTATGTCTCTTACACTCGCTCATATTTTCTGCCATTTTGCTTGATATTCAGGAAGATATTATTGACTTTATCAGCTATCCTTTGTATTCAATTTCTCATTTTGGCAATAGTATTTGTAATTTCCAATAACTACTTTCTAATTATCTATCCCTTTATTTTAAGTGTCGTTTTCTTATACTGTCAGAATTTACTTTACTTTGATGTTGTAGGCTCCCCTAATGTCAAGGGGTAGATTTACTGAAAGACAAGCTATATCTTCAAAGGCATAGAAGAATTTAACATACACAGAAAAGGAAGGAAATTCATATTGTGTTAAAACAAAAATAGAGGAAAAACATCACACACTTTGCTTGGGGAATTGCAATCCATCCATTTTATTTGAAATATATCATACAAATTCTGGGATAATCACATAGTAGAACAGATTAGAATCTGGTTTTGACAGGTAGTTCTTACATGTCTAAAATTTGGAACCAGTTTATTAGGCTGTGGGAAGCCAATGAAGTTTGCATTATTTAAGATATAAAAAGTTATAAAGCCATATATATATATGTATGTGTGTGTTTCTGTGTGTGTGTATGTATATGGAGAGGGAAGATGGGAAACTGGGCACAATACCCAATAAGAAGATTTAAAACTTAGATGAATTATGATGCCATTAACTAAATTGTATAAGCTGGAAGCTGATCTGTAAGGGGATAGTAAAGTGCCTCCATATATCACAAATATCTTCTATATTAAATTGTTAACCTCTGTGATAAAATTATGTTTTTATGACTAAACGAGAAGCTAAACTATATTATTTTGGTTGAATCAAATAGTCCACTTTCCAAAGATTTTTTTTTTTGAGTAATTTTCTTTCCACACCCAACAGCAATCTTAACATCAGATTTAAGTGTAGTTTAAGATAGTAGACAGTTCCCTTCAGGAACATATACTCCAGAATGAGTTTCCCAGGTCAGTGGCAGATGACATTTATTTCTGTTTCAATAATCTAAGAGAAATATTAAACACCTAAATACTTAGGAGGAAATAAAAATATATTCCCATAAGCAAAAAGTTGGTAAGGGAATATTTATAGAATTTATAATGCTATAAAAGTTGTTTTAGGAATAACTTAACACTTGCATATTAGTATGTAAAAATTAACAGAATTATTTTATCACAAATCAAATAATTGTATTTTCTTCTTCCAAAGCATCCAGTATTAATCCCTCTTAGTGCTCCTTTTACAGACTCCTGCTGTTTATCACACCAAACTCATTCTGGCTCCAGGACCATTCTATTTGCTTTTCTCTTTCTGTGGAATCTCTTGCTATAGATCTTCATATTACTAATGCTCCACACATTTCTGGTCTTCGTTAGAATAACATTGCTTTGGAGATATTTCTCTAATCACTTAATCTAAAATAATACTCCCCCTCCCCATTCCGTCTATCCCTTGCTCTCATTTTTCTTCTCAGTACTGTCTTGGCATTATATTAATTGCTTCTTTATTTCTATAGTTGCTTGGTGTCAGTTTCCCCTACTAACAGGTAAGTTCCATAGGAACAGGAATTTTCTCCAGGAGACTGAAGGTAGAGTTCATGATGCTATTCCTGCAATACTGTCTGTGATCTCTCCCTTGTCCAGTGACCTGTGTAGTACTGTTTGGCACAGATAAGGTCCTCAGCCACTTATCTAAATGAATGAGTGAAAGAATAGAGCGGGTTTTGCCAAACAGTTCTGAAAGAGTGCCAAAATATTGTTAACACATCAAACAATTTGCATTCCAATCTCTCCTTTCTGCCACATTACTCATCCATTCTTATGAATCCATTTTTAATCTTCTCCTTCAACTTTTGTATTCTTTCAGTCATCAATTAGTACTTTTTTTCTATTAGTATTACATGTTACTGCCTGTCCAATCACACTTTTGCCAGACTAAGATTAGGATTCTGTTTACTTCATACCTATACTGTAAAACTAACTCCTAATAGATGTTACATACCAATAATTACCCCATGCTGTGATCACTGTTACTTATATAATGGATGCCAAACTTCCTATTTTAACACTTAAATTTCAAACTTTACTGCTTTTCCCGCACCGTTCCCTCACTATCCCCTACTACCCTTTATTAATGTTATTAATTGTTGGCTTTGCTATTTCTCAACTTTATGTGTTTTAGTTTCTTTTCACTATGCATAACTTGTTTTTTTCTCTTTCATTTCATCTATCATTCCTCCAATACTCAATTCATCATGTACTTCCATTGATGTTTTCCCTATTCACTTCATTTTCCAGTGTTCTCTCCTGAAATAAATATTTTACATCTGATAATATCTTACCGTAGGTGATGGTAGTGCATATTTTTATTTATGATTAGTATTCTCCTCATTCTAAATCCTTACCCTTACCCCTTAGAAATATAAATGCTTACATAGAAACTTACTTCAAGCCCTGGTGTTTAAAACTTAATAATTTGATTATCCCACTATTGCTACGGAGATAAGTCCTGACTTTTTTGAAAAACACAAGTCTCCAAGAGTTGACAATGAAATATTTATTTTTAAATACAGTTTTCTGACATGGTGCAGATGTGGTATTGGAACAGTCATACCAAGATCCCTTTATTGTGTGGTAAGTAAAAATTAGCAAATCATAGAAAAGAAGACTAAGAAAGAGACTGGCCAAGTAGAAGGATGGGTCTGTATATTTGAATATATATATATATAAAATTTATATTTAAAAGATTACCATAGAAAAATGATAAAAGAAGCCAGAAGTTTGTAAGATTAATGTTTTCCCCCTGAATGCTTATCTGGCTGGAACAGATATTCAATTTACATCTGGGTAAAGCTATTGCTGACAAATTCTGATCTACCTTGTCAACACCAGGTGTTATTAGGTTGTTTCTACCGCATTCTGGAATAATTGATTTCTGTGTAATATAAAATTCTAATGAGTAGAGTGCACGTAAACGTCTAAACAAATTGACTAAAAGAGTCATAAAATTGGACAAAAGACGGTAAACATTCAAGGGAAATTTATTTGGGGGAAGTAGAGTCTCTGGCTGATACTTGTTGTTTTTGATGGGAGATCAGATCCATAAGTCTGGATCATAATTATCAACTTAAAACCAGTTTATTTCTGGGGACACTAAATGAGTATAAATGAAATTATAAGATAAGTAGCAGAAGTGCACATGGAGTGCAATGCTACCATGATATAAAAAACCAACAATCAGAGTTTTTATCATAATCATGGGTAGTTACATATCCTTTTAAAGGTTAGAATTTAGTATTCTGGCAGTGGAAAAATTCTGAAAAAGGAAGATGACTAAATTTTTAAAATATGTGATGGCCCCTATATTGTTACTTATACTTTCTTTAGTAAAGATTACACAGTCATGATAGTTAGTTAATACCAATGAAATATCAGAACAAATTAAAAGTTACATAGTATTTAACAACAACAAAAAAGAAGACCAAAGGTGCTGGAAAGTGATGTTTTCTTTGCATCTATTCAGGTATCTAGTGACAGATACTTAAAGAGCTTCCAAAGAGACTGATTTAAATGTCAAAACTAAATATACTTTTTATTTGCTTTTGAAATGGGGTTTAAATTTTTAATTTTGAAAATAATTTGAGTTATTCAGAAAAACACGTCTTCAGTAATTTGTCGACTGAAATGTAAAGTGGTTGTCTCTTGCTCCTTTTTCCCCCTGCAACTATACTTCTCCTTGTCCTTGTAGAGCAACTACAACATGTGGTTAGTATCTGATATATTCAGAGTAGAAATAACATATTGTACTGTTTTGACCTTTTCAATATTCTGCACTTTAATTGGCTGTTCATTCTATCCCTTCCCTACAGGTTAGTGGGACACCAGGCAAGGGGAAAATGCAGTGAGTAGCCAATCAAATCATAGAACACTGAGAAGGTCAAAGCTGTATAGTAGAATCCTGTAATTTACAGGAATATGTGAGACATTAAAATTCTACCACATCGTTCTTATGATAGAGACTATAATGAAACAGAAAGTGGCACCACGTGAATCTGTTCCTACGACAATCATTGTTCTGAGAGTTGAGAACATAATTTAACACATTCCAATTATGATTTTTGAAATTGTATTATTTTGGTATCCCACAGATTTTGTAGTGGTGGAGTTAAGTTACACTTAGATAGTGGAACTAATGTCTAGCAGTAGATATTCAGTTCAACATAGAATAGTTTATCAATCTTAAATTTAAATAGGTCTACACTTATAAAAATCCAGAGAGACATTATTCGCATAAGGCGTACTTTTGTCTTACGCAGGACTCACCAGACTTACTTGAAAAACTTAGGGAAGCTTGTTTTTTATTTAAAAGGGAGACCCCAAACTAATATAAGAAAGTTTTCTCCATTTTCACAGAAGCTATCTTCATTGATGATAAAATCCGGACTCAGAGTTCCCTAAGAGAAAGCTATGGGGCCTGAAGCTGTAAATATATTCTGTTAGCTGGTTCTTAGATGATAATCAAGGACGACAGTTATACACACACACACACACACATACACCAAGAGCACTGGAATTGATAAATTTGTGGATAAATATAAAAAATATTTCTCCTGAATCCCCCCAAATTTAATTGATTGATGAAAGCAAATATTTTAACAATGTATTGAAATAGAACTAAAGTGAATAAAAATAATACACAAAGAATAAGGGAGGCTGGTTAAAATTATAGTGCTGTTAAGTTCTTATACTGGAGAGAAGGGGGGTAATATTAATACAGAGTATAATGTGATAGGTTAAGGATATATATTGGAATCACTAGAGTAAGCATAAAAGTAATTAAAAATATACAGCTGATAAGCCAAGAAACTAGAAAAAATATTAAAACAAGCAGGCAAACAAAAACAAAGAAACAAAAAACCAAGATTAACAACAAAAACAAAAAAACAAAAGGTAGCAGAAAAGGAGGAACAAACCAGAAGAGATGTATAAAAAACAAATAGCAAGACTGATGATTGAAACCTTACATATTAGTAATTACATTTAATGTAATTAGATTAATATGTTTTATTATAAGGCAGTAGTTGGTATCTCTCTCTCTCTCTCTACGTATATCATATAGAGAGGCAGTTTAATTATAAAGACCCAAGTTGAAAATAAAAGGATACAAATATAAGAGTGTAAGAAATTTGATGTGATTGTATTTATATCAGATAAAGCTGACTTAAATACAAGGTGCATAGCCAATGGTTTGAAAATGGGTTTGGGGGCCATTTCATAATAACAAAGAAGACTTCATGACTTAACAAACCCAGAAGGAGGTATTTTGTTGGTGAAAGCCAGTGAGATCCTAGGCATCCTTACATTAACCAGAGTTCAAACACCACTATCATTATAAACTCTATCCAGAGCCATCTAAGGAGGAAAGCAAAAGGAAAGGAGAAGGGTAGAAACCTGAATTAATTCAATTAACCCAAAATAAACTAAATTTTAATAGAAGACTCCAACTTACTTAAAAGGCCAATGTTTTCCACTGACATCAGGGGATATAAGAACTTATAAATAAGTTGAATTCACTAGCAGAAAAACAGGTTTCATTTCTTACCTCTGAATTCTATCAATAGAATGTAATTTTTTACATAGTCCAAATTTATATATTTTTTTAAATAACATTTTTATTTTAGAGCATGTTTAGATTTTCAGAAAATGAAAAGATAGCATAGTTTCCATATACCTTGTGCCCAGTTTCCCTTATTAAATCTTATTTGAGTGTGGGAGAAAAGCCACTTGCCAGCATGGAAGAGGAAATTGCTTCTCAACCACAATCAGGAAAATAAGTAAATAAGTAGAGAGATACATAGATAGATGATAGGCTTTTGAGCTTTAAAAGCTGATTAAGACTAAATCTTACAGAAGGATTAAATCAAGAATAAGGCCTTCACACTAATTTTTAAAAACCTGAATGGACTAGTGAATTTCAGAGTAAAGATCCAGCTCAGTTTGTGGCACCTTTCAGTTATATAAAAGGTTTAAGGAAAAGAGAATATATGTGCATATATGTGTGTGTGTGTGATCAAAATCTGACATGCTAACTAAAATTACATAGAGAGAGAGGAGAGTAAGATAAAGGTAAGGAAGAAAAATACAGAAAATATGGGAATTTTGTCTACAAAGAAATTGTGTGTTGTCTTTTGGCATATACAGCTAACTAGAATCAAATATATAAGAAGTCAACAAAGTTTGAGAGAGCTTAAATTCTGGTGTCAATAGAAACATTAGCCCAGACTAAATGAAACTTGGATCATTCTATATCTGTGGGCAGGATGAGGGTTGGAAAGTGCTGTTCAACCTCCAAAGCGGATGTGGCCAAGGAAAAAATTTTGAGAGGGAGGAACCAGGGTCCCAAATAAAAATCGACACTGATCCCAGGAAACAGATAAAAGGCTAATCAAGAAACATTCTCTACTCTTAGAGCAGTAGACCCATAGACCCACATAATACTTCTAATTCTAGAGAAAATTCTGTTTTTGAATCTTTCTGCTTTATACTGTTTGGTCTCATTGGGATAGTAGAAAGATCTAATACATTTTTTTTGTAGTGATGCTTGTCATTTTAGTAAATAGGTATCTTATTCCAGAGAGTCCACCACCAGACCTGATGTAGATACCACAGCTGCTACCCTACTATCAAAAGACTATGTAGCACATCACCCAGGAACCCTGGATTTTGAGCCTGATTGAACATTACAAATGCAGATTGTGGTAGTTATGGGGGCTGATCAGAAATAATCCTCACACATGATAAGATTGTACATCCCTCCCCCACTTTGAAAGAAAGTGTGGCTTTCTATGTGGATTTGATCTATATATATGAATGGAAGTGATAAATACATTTCCAGGTAGAAGCTCTAAGAGCTAATATACAATTTGCCATTTTCCTTTTCCCTGCTTTGTTGACTCTGAATCACGTATTAAGATTGAACATCTGTCATCCCGGGTCTCTGAGTGACTATGATCTGAGACTTATAGAACTTTTAAGTAAAATACCCAAGGCCACATAATCTGTTACAGTACAGATATGGGAATTCAACACTTGACTGTCATCATAGTAAAAGTATGTGCTGTTAACTACACTATTACAATAGAAAAATAGACAAAGCAAAGGAATAACAATTCACAAAAGAATAAATACAATTGGCCCCATATATATATATATATATATATATATATATATATATATATATATATTATATATATATGTTACATATTTATATATATAAATGTTTACTTCAGTAAAAACAAAATGAATACTTAGGAAAAATTAGATCATGGTGTTGCCTGCTATCTTGATAAAGATATGTGTACACATACAATCACACACAAAGTGCAATATTAGATATAATGCAGGGCAACAGGTGGTCATGCACTGCATGTGGTATTATGTTAGTATACTCTTTATGGAGAGTAATTTGACAATATTTACTTAATGCCATGAAAATGTGCATTCACTCAGATCTAGCAATTACAGTTCAAGGAAGTTATAATAAATAGATAATTTCACAAGCACACAAACCTTAGTGTGTATGGATATTTAAAATGCTTTGTCACTTCCAATAATATTTTATAGGCCAATGAAAGTTATATGGCATGTCAAAATTCATATAGACAGAATTCAGTGCCATCAAATTCTGGGGAGGAAGATAATTAGAATGAGCCTTAATGTCTACCACAGGATGACCATGTATCATCATGTATTCAATATATATTTTTGCTTGTGAAAAATATACTCACCTTCTTCCAAAGGGTATCAGACTAAAGTTTTATTCTAGTCGCAGCATCAAACTCAAAGATAGGGATGCAAAGTAGTTCCCACGTAAGTTTCAAATATGGTCCTAGGCTCTGTACCCAGTAGAATTCCTTCTTTTCCACATCTTCCTTAGATACCTAAAAAATGAGTTTTGAAGCATGTACCATCATTGGTTTGTCATGCCAAAAAGTGGTTGCTGATCCCAGCGCTATTTTAGGTCTTGGAAGGTCTTGTTTTTTATTCTCTACTTCTGATTTCTTTAGCAACACACAGCTCTCAGATACTTAGTAGGCTTCTCCTCTCTTTAACTCCAGTCATTTCCCTTTTTTTTTTTTTTTCTTTTTTTTACATTTGCTATATGTTGAGGTTTTGTGACCCTATGCCTTTGCCTTTCTCTCTCTTAAATTAGATTGGTTAACTTGAGACTCTAAGGCTTTTATAAAAAAGCCATTAGTTTAGTTTCTTTTCTCTCATTTGACAATCCAATTGAAAGATTTTACTCAGTGTCACACCCACAGTTAGGCCTTTTCTCTCAGGAATATTATTTATTTATTCAGTTTTTAAGAATGGTTGCAATGTTTTTACTCTTAATTTGACCCTTCCATTGGGCTTTAGTGAATCAAGGCATTTCTCCAATGTATATATTCTTGAATGGGTCTAAAATAACTGGATTTTCCAGTATTTCAAGGCCATGAATTTCTGGAATCAGTCTAGTTTCTTTCATTTCTGCTTGAAAAGTAAATGATTCCTTTCTGAATACATTTGTTTATTATAATTCCTACATAGTAAGGAACTAATATTCTATTTTCTAACTTTGTCCAATAGAGCTAAACATTTATGAAGTACATTTTCTGTAAGGTGATTATATGATATACTGCTCAAACCAGGACCCTTTTGAGAGGAAAGGGAAGACCACTAAGAGTAATACCGGGTCAGTGGATACAGACTGGAAATGTACTGAGCAAACTTGGATAGAAATTCACACTAATTATCTGTTATTCAAATCATGGCAGATGAGAATTTTACAAAATATTTTGCCACCGTATTAATCAAGAGCACTATCTTTCTAGGTTCTGGATATCATTTTTTCCTGTCTATGGGAAGATTGCTAATCCAATGCCACATATTTTAGATTTTTGTACAATACCACTCGATTTCTGTATACTGCATTCTACATGAGACAAAATGGGCTAGTTTATATTACCGTTTAAAAAGCAACTCTAAAATCTTTATGGTTTAATGAAACTTATTTTTATTTCTCTTATATGCTGCTTATCTATTATGGGTTGGCAGTGAATCCCTGCCCACTTTGGAGACTTTATGGACTGAATTGTGTCCCCCAAAGGTTCATATATTCAAGGTACACCTCGGAATATGACTGTATTTGGAATAGGGCCTTTAAAGAGGAAACTAAGGCTAAATGAGGTCACATGGGTGGGTCCTAATCCTACAGGACTAGTGTTCTTATAAGAAGAGACACCAAGGGTGTACATCTACAGAAGGATGACCATCTTAAGAGACAGCAAGATGGAAACCATCTGCAAGCCAAGGAGAAAGGCCTCAGGAGAAACGAAACCTGTCAAAACCTTGATTTTAGACTTTTGGCATCCAGAAGTGTGAAAAAAAATTTTTTGTTATTTAAGCCACCCAGTCGGTGGCATTTTGTTACAGCAAACTAATACAGAGACTGAAAGAATCTTTTCTTGGATTCCGGACTGAACGTGGGCTTTCATGATCACTTGGACAGGCAGAGTAAGCTTGATGAGTCACACTCTGCCTGAAACAGGATGCTACCAGGAAATTACATATATATATTTGTATATATATTTTATATGTATATATATTTATTTAATGTCATTGGCAAAACAATTCATGAAGCCACACATGATACTTACAAGATTCTGGTTCTGCATGTAAGATCTTGGAAGTCACCACTCTGTCCTAACAACAAATACAAAGCTGAGCAGACTGAAAAATTAACAACTCTTCTTGGATACGTAAGAGTTAGTAGGATACAGGGAAAATTGCTGCCCCCAAGATTGGAGAGATAGACAAGTGTATACAGGGAGTCACAGCTTACTGGAGCAGACTCGAAGTGGAAACTACCTTGGGAACCAGTGCCAGAATGGGAAACCCTGAACTGGTATTGACAAGTTGCTGGAGGCTCAGTTTGGACAAGTCTGAGATTAAAAACTCATGGGTTGTGGAGTTGGGGGACACAGTGTTGGAGATTTACCTCCAGGAACTTGACCAGATTCCCAAAGTAAAAATCTGAGAAAAATCCCCTCTTGCTTCTAGCAGGGAGAGGGAGAAAGAAACTATTTTGAAATATGCCAGGGTATTCTGCTCTTCTTAACAAGGCCTAAACTCAGGGGAAGCAACATAAATAGAGCCTAACCTGCTGGGAAGTTATCAGAGCCTAACTGACCTGGGGGAAGAGGAATATGCATCTCCAACCAGCTCTAGCCTTCCCCATGGGAAAAGGGGAGCACCCAACTCCAGCCCATTCTAGCTATCCTGTCCTCCAAGGGAAGATTAAAAAAAAAACTGGGAAACTCTTGTGAATTCACAGACCAGAGTCATAGGCTCACTGAAGGATTGAGTCATAGGCTCACTGAAATCATAAGACTATAGAATGCTTCCTGGCCCCCAGCACCTCACCACCACCACATTACTAAAGGCCTATTTAGAGCAGTTACTTTTATCTGTTACATAATGTCTGGCTATCAAGAAAAAATTACAAGGTGTACCAAAAGGAAAAAAAAGAAAAAAGAAAAACACAACTTGAAGAGACAGAACAAGTGTCAGAAAAAGACATGGCAGGGATGGTTGGGCTTTCAGACAGAGAATTTAAAACAATGATAATTAATATGCTAAGGGCTCTAATGGATGAAATAGACAGCATGCAAGAACAGATGGACAGTGTAAGCAGAGATGGAAATCCTAAGAAAGAACCAAAAAGTCACGCTGGAGATTAAAAAATATTGTAACAGAAATGAAGAATCCCTGTGATGACCTTTTAGTAAACTGAATGGTGGCTGAGGAAAGAGTCTCTGAGCTAGAGAACATGTCAGTAGAATACTGGGATCTACATAAAGAAGCAGAGAGCATCAAAGAAAGAATAAGTGAAAGCAAATAATAGCATCTATTTTTCTTACTCATAGTTGGCTAACACAGGGGTCCCCAACCCCCAGGCTGTGGACTGGTACTGGTCTGTGGTCTGTTGGGAACCGGGCCGCACAGCAGGAGGTGAGCAGCGGGCGAGCGAGCGAAGCTTCATCTGCCACTCCCCATCACTCCGCATGGCTCCTGTTACGGCCTGAACCATCCCCCCCATTGCTCACATTGCCACCTGAACCATCACCCGCCCCCGTCCATGGAAATATTGTCTTCCACGAAACCAGTCCCTGGTCCCAAAATGGTTGGGGACTGCTGGACTAACAGATAAGAGATTGTTCAAAATAACAGCAAAACTATTCAATTATGTATGCACCTTATGTGTATATATGTATATATATGCTTATAAATGATTATATATAAGTGAAATGAATGCCAGCAATGATACAAGAGATTGGAGGGAGGAATCAGGATTATTTGGTTATTATAAGGTACTCACACTATCTGTATAGTGGTATAGTGATATTGGAAAGGTGGCTTGGATTGGTTATAAACGTATATTGCAAACTTTAGGGCAACCACTAAAAAAGTAAAAAGTATAACCGATGTGCTAAGGAAGGAGAGAAAATAGAATTATATAAAATGTTCAATTAAAACCAGAAAAGGAGCAACACTCAGCTCTACCCACCACCAGAGCCTCCCATCAAGCCTCTTAGATAGCCTCAACCACCAGAGGGCAGACAGCAGAAGCAAGAAAAACTACAATCCTGCAGCCTGTGGACCAAAAACCACAGTTACAGAAAGATAGACAAGATGAAAAGGCAGAGGGCTATGTACCAGATGAAGGAACAAGAAAAAACCCCAGAAAAACAACTAAATGAAGTGGAGATAGGCAACCTTCCAGAAAAAGAATTCAGAATAATGATAGTGAAGATGATCCAGGACCTCGGAATAAGAATGGAGGCAAAGATTGAGAAGATGCAAGAAATGATTAACAAAGACCTAGAAGAATTAAAGAACAAACAAACAGAGATGACCAATACAATAACTGAAATGAAAACTACACTAGAAGGAATCAATAGCAGAATAACTGAGGCAGAAGAACGGATAAGTGACCTGGAAGACAGAATGGTGGAATTCACTGCTGCGGAACAGACTGAAGAAAAAAGAATGAAAAGAAATGAAGACAGCATGAGAGACCTCTGGGACAACATTAAACGCAACAACATTCGCATTATAGGGGTCCCAGAAGGTGAAGAGAGAGAGAAAGGACCAGAGAAAATATTTGAAGAGATTATAGTTGAAAACTTCCCTAACATGGGAAAGGAAATAGCCACCCAAGTCTAGGAAGCGCAGAGAGTCCCATACAGGATAAACCCAAGGAGAAACACGCCGAGACACATATTAATCAAAGTGGCAAAAATTAAAGACAAAGAAAAATTATTGAAAGCAGCAAGGGAAAAGCGACAAATAACATACAAGGGAACTCCCATAAGGTTAACAGCTGATTTCTCAGCAGAAACTCTGCAAGCCAGAAGGGAGTGGCATGATATACTTAAAGTGATGAAAGGGAAGAACCTACAACCAAGATTACTCTACCCGGCAAGGATCTCATTTAGATTTGATGGAGAAATCAAAAGCTTTACAGACAAGCAAAAGCTAAGAGAATTCAGCACCACCAAACCAGCTCTACAACAAATGCTAAAGGAACTTCTCTAAGTGGGAAACACAAGAGAAGAAAAGGACCTACAAAAACAAACCCAAAACAATTAAGAAAATGGTCATAGGAACATACATATCGATAATTACCTTAAACATGAATGGATTAAATGCTCCAACCAAAAGACATAGACTGGCTGAATGGATACAAAAACAAGACCCATATATATGCTGTCTACAAGAGACCCACTTTAGACCTAGGGACACATACAGACTGAAAGTGAGGGGATGGAAAAAGATATTCCATGCAAACGGAAATCAAAAGAAAGCTGGAGTAGCTATACTCATATCAGATAAAATAGACTTTAAAATAAAGAATGTTACAAGAGACCAGGAAGGACACTACATAATGATCAAGGGATCAATCCAAGAAGAAGATATAACAATTATAAATATATATGCACCCAACATAGGAGCACCTCAATACATAAGGCAACTGCTAACAGCTATAAAAGAGGAAATTGACAGTAACACAATCATAGTGGGGGACTTTAACACCTCACTTACACCAATGGACAGATCATCCAAAATGAAAATAAATAAGGAAACAGAAGCTTTAAATGACACAATAGACCAGATAGATTTAATTGATAAATATAGGACATTCCATCCAAAAACAGCAGATTACACGTTCTTCTCAAGTGCGCACGGAACATTCTCCAGGATAGATCACATCTTGGGTCACAAATCAAGCCTCAGTAAATTTAAGAAAATTGAAATCATATCAAGCATCTTTTCTGACCACAACGCTATGAGATTAGAAATGAATTACAGGGCAAAAAACGTAAAAAAGACAAACACATGGAGGCTTAACAATACGTTACTAAATAACCAAGAGATCACTGAAGAAATCAAAGAGGAAATCAAAAAATACCTTGAGACAAATGACAATGAAAACATGACGACCCAAAACCTATGGGATGCAGCGAAAGCAGTTCTAAGAGGGAAGTTTATAGCTATACAAGCCTACCTCAAGAAACAAGAAAAATCTCAAGTAAACAATCTAACCTTACACCTAAAGAATCTAGAGAAAGAAGAACAAACAAAACCCAAAGTTAGCAGAAGGAAAGAAATCATAAAGATCAGAGCAGAAATAAATGAAATAGAAACAAAGAAAACAATAGCAAAGATCAATAAAACTAAAAGTTGGTTCTTTGAGAAGATAAACAAAATTGATAAACCATTAGCCAGACTCATCAAGAAAAAGAGGGAGAGGACTCAAATCAGTAAAATCAGAAATGAAAAAGGAGAAGTTACAACAGGCACCGCAGAAATACAAAGCATCCTAAGAGACTACTACAAGCAACTTTATGCCAATAAAATGGACCACCTGGAAGAAATGGACAAATTTTTAGAAAGGTATAACCTTCCAAGACTGAACCAGGAAGAAACAGAAAATATGAACAGACCAATCACAAGTAATGAAATTGAAACTGTGATTAAAAATCTTCCAACAAACAAAAGTCCAGGACCAGATGGCTTCACAGGTGAATTCTATCAAACATTTAGAGAAGAGCTAACACCTATCCTTCTCAAGCTCTTCCAAAAAATTGCAGAGGAAGGAACACTCCCACACTCTTTCTATGAGGCCACCATCACCCTGACACCAAAACCAGACAAAGACACTACAAAAAAAGAAAATTACAGACCAATATTACTGATGAATATAGATGGAAAAATCCTCAGCAAAATACTAGCAAACAGAATCCAACAACACATTAAAAGGATCATACACCACGATCAAGTGGGATTTATCCCAGGGATGCAAGGATTCTTCAATATACGCAAATCAATCAATGTGATATACCATATTAACAAATTGAAGAATAAAAACCATATGATCATCTCAATGGATGCAGAAAAAGCTTTTGACAAAATTCAACACCCATTTATGATAAAAACTCTCCAGAAAGTGGGCATACACTGAACCTACCTCAACATAATAAAGGCCATATATGACAAACCCACAGCAAACATCATTCTCAATGGTGAAAAACTGAAAGCATTTCCTCTAAGATCAGGAATGAGACAAGGATGTCCACTCTCACCACTATTATTCAACATAGTTCTGGAAGTCCTAGCCACGGCAATCAGAGAAGAAAAAGAAATAAAAGGAATACAAATTGGAAAAGAAGAAGTAAAACTGTCACTGTTTGCGGATGACATGATACTATACATAGAGAATCCTAAAACTGCCACCAGAAAACTGCTAGAGCTAATTAATGAATATGGTAAAGTTGCAGGATACAAAATTAATGCACAGAAATCTCTTGCATTCCTATACACTAATGATGAAAAATCTGAAAGAGAAATTATGGAAAAAAAAAAAAAACAGAAAAGGCGGAAAAAGAATGGAAGATAAAAACAAAGAACAAGGGCAACAAATAGAAAACAGTAACTAATGTGGTAGATATTAACCAGATCTATCGATAATCACTTTCAGTAGCAGTGGTCTAAATCTACCAATTAAAAGACTAAGATTCACAGTGGATCAAAAAACAAGGCTCAATTATATGTTGTCTACAAGAAACCCACTTTAAATGTAAAGACACATATAAACAGTAAATGGTTAGAGAAAGATATACCATGGTAACACTAATCAAAAGAAAGCAGAAGCGCTATCTCAGTTTCACAGAGTGGACTTCAAAGCAAGGAAAGTTAACAAATAAAGAAGGACATTACATAGTGATAAAGGGTCAGTTCTCTAAGGAGACATAACAGTCCTTAACATGTATGTACCTAATTACAGAGCCTCAAACTATTTGAGGCAAAAACTAATAGAAATGCAAAAAGAAATAGATGAATCCACTATCATAGCTGGAGTCTTCAACACCCCTCTGTCAGAAATGGACAGCAAGAAGAAAATCAGTAAGGACATAGTGGGACTTAGTAGCACCATTAAGCACATGGGTATAATTGACATGGCCACACTTACCTTCAAGAGATTAGAGAAATGCAGTCCTTTCATGTGGCCTTCCCCCAGAAAAAGAACTGCAATATAAGTGAATAGTTCTAATGAGACTTGCAGAATCTATTGCATTTTCCCTTTGAGACCAATAAACCTATATATCTGCATTCATTATGCTTTGTGCAGACCACTGTATAGCTCTTATCTTACAATTTTGTTTACTGTAATTAGTAGCCCCAGTTAGATTATAAACTCATTAAGGCACAACCTATAGCTTTTTTTTTTTTAACCTCTGATACCCAGAAAAATGCAAGTCATGATTCTGAGTGTGTGCTTAAAGAATGCTATTTAAAGGACTACCTGCCTGATTTTCTTTTCATTCTTTCAGTATGAGGTATTCCTTTCTGAATTCTCTAGTTTAAATCTAATTATTCTTTTGATAAGCATGCACCAGTTATCCAGTGTGTTAGGCACTAATACAATATCTCTTTCCCTGAAGAGCTCACAAATATAAATAAGTAGACACCAATTATATAGGGAAAGACAACAAGCACATACTCACAAAATATACTGGGGAGGTAAATAAATCCTCCCACAAGGAATTTTATATAGTTTACAAGGATTAAAATGCACAGATCTTATGTGTATAATTTAACAAGTTTTGACAAATACATGCATGTGTACACTGATGAATTTTACAGCCCTATGAAGATAAAGTTCTTATCTTTCCAGAAAGTTCCTCATGCTCCTTCCCAGTCAATTCTGATCACTCCCCAGAAGAAACCACTGTTCTGATTTTTAAACACAAATGATTTGTGTGCCTGTTGTTCTAGAAATAGAGTCATAAATGTAGCATATGTATTTCTAGCAAAATATTTTTGAAGTTCATATTATTGGGTATATTTGTAGCTCTTTTCTATTGGCATTGTGTAATATTTATTTTTGTTTTTTATAATATCCATTTATTGTTAAAGGATATTGGGTTTGTTTCCAGATTTGATTATTCTGATTATATGGCTTTTAAGAACCTTCATATAAGAATATATTTGTTGACTTACATTTTTATTATTCTGGGTTAGTTAAGTAGGAATAGACTCACTGGATCACAGGATAGGTGAATGTATAACTTTATTAGAAACTGCTAGGACAATTTTCACAGTTTTTGTATCATTTTACACTTCCATTGGTTGTTCTACATAACTTGCCAACATCTGGTCATTTTGGTCTTTTGGTAATTATCCATCTGGCAGACCTGTAATGGTATATCACTGTAGTTTTAATTTTTATTTCTCTGGTGACTAATGATATTGAACACTTTCTGATGTGTATTGAACATTTGTCCATTTCTGCATCATCTTTTGTAAACAGGTTGGCAAGTGATCTTGTTTTATCTTTTTTTTTTTTTTTGTCTTTTTGACTATTGAGTTTAGGAGTTCTATATATGTTCTGTATACAGGGGTTTTTTTGGTCAAATATATTTACTGTGAATATTTTCTCTATATAGCTTTATCTATTTATTTTCTAAAATATTCTTTTGATGAGAAAAGTGATTTGTTGTTGTTGAAATACAATTTAGCATTTTTGTTTTACAAATTTGCTTTCTGTGCCATTTTTAAGAAATGTTTCTAACTCCAGTTATGAAGATATTTTCTTATGTTTTATTCTACAAGGTTTATAATTTTAGCTTTAACATTTATGTTTGTGGTCCATCTCAGATTAACTTTTATATATGTTTGAAGGTAGCATCAATTTATTTTTTCCCACATTGATATAAAGTTCTAGCCCCATTTTTTGCAAAAAGAAAACCCTTATACTATGAATTTCTTCAATGACTTCATTGAAAATCAGTTGATTGGATGAGTTTATTTCTAGTCTTTTTTCTGTGCCATAGGTCTTTATGCCTGTGCTTCTGTTATTACCAGGCTGTCTCAATTCCCATAGCTTTAGAGTGAGTGGAAATTAGGTAGAATATCTAAAATCAGATAGTATTTTCCTTCCTACATAATCCTTCTTTTCCAAGATTATGTTGCAGAGAAAGACTACATTTTTCTTTTCTTGCATCAGTCCTGCAATATTTGTCTTTTTTAGAGATTTTCCATTTTATCCAAGATGCAAGTTTTTGACATATATCTGTTGGTTACAATCACTTGTTATACTTTTAGTGATCTGAAGTGATGTCCTCTCTTTGTTTCCCTTTATTGGTAATTTTTTTTCTCTTTTATTATCTTAATAATTCCTATAATGGTTTATAAATTGCTTTAATCTTTTTTAAAGAACACATTGTTCTCCTTTTTTTCCTGCTTGTCCATTTTCTAATTTATTCATTTCCACATTTATAATTTTAATTTGACTTCATTTAGCCACTTTGTTTTTAGTGTGTCTTTTTTTCCCCCTAATTTTTCTAAGGTGGAGAATACATGATTGATTTTAAGGCTTTCTTATTTTCTAATACAATAATTTTTCAAGCCACTATATTATTTGCAATTTACAAAGTTTGATGTGGTGTATTTATACTTCATTCAATTCAAATATTTTATATTTTCCTTTTTAATTTCCTTTTTAACAAAAGTTTTTAGAGATATGTTATTTAATTTGCAAATATTTGGGGATTTTAAAGATGACTTTTCCTATTGATTTTTAGTTTAATTTTATTAGGGTTAAATAACTTTTTTAAGATTGTGACATTTATTAAAACTTGTTATATGGCTCAACAAATGATATATCATGGTGAATGTTCTATATGCATTTATAAAGAATATCTGTTGTATTGTATTTTTGGCATACTGCTCTACAATACCAGTAAGGTTAGGTCGGTTATCTTTTTCAATTTTTTTTAAACTCTAGGATTATTTTGTTTATTTCTTTTAGTAATTATTGAGAGTTTTGCTGAAATCTCCAACTTTATCTATCTAATTTACTTCTTTATTTTGAAGGTCTATATTTAATCTTACACATATTTAAGACTAATATCTTTCTGATGAAAAGACCTTTTATCATTATGGAATGTACTTTTTTATCTCTGATATTATTTTTCTTGAATTATACTTTGCCTGATATTAAAATCGGCAAATAAGTTTTCTTATATTTACTGTTTGCATATTGTATATTTTTCCAGTTTTTAATTTTACCTATCACATGTCTGTGTATTTTTATTTTATAAATATCTACTCTGTCTGATTTTAATGTAGTTGTACCTTCACATTTACTTTAATCTATGTTTATACTTTTTATATTTTATACTTAAATATGAAATAGGTATTTATATTTTAAAATGTAGAGTAAGTTCCATATAGTTGGTTCTGTAAAATTTTCAGCCATTATTTCTTCAAATATTCTTCTCCTCCATAATTTTTTTCCTCTAATTCTGGGATTCCACATACATATATTAGACTATCTAATATTATCCTACAGGTCATTGAAGACCTGTTCTCTTTTTCATTTCTTTTTCTTTTTCCACATTCCGTAATTTCACTTGCTATATCTTCAAGTTCACTAATCTTTTATTCTGTAGTGTTCAATTTGTTGTTAAAGTCATATAGTTAAATTTTAGATACTTTATTTTTCAGTTCTAGAATTTTCATTTGGTTACCTTAACAGTTTCTATTTATTTTCTAATATTGCCCATATATTCACTCATTATGTTGATCTTTATTCCTTGGATGTTAATTTCAACACATAAGCTGTCTTTGGTTTCATCCTATTGACAGGTTTTTGCCTCAATATTGGTTTCATTTTTTTCTGCTTCTTCATATGTCTTGTGAACTTGTAATTGAAAATTTCTGACCTTTTTATGCCTACTTTTTTGAGATACTAGATTTTGGTTTCTTTTTTTAAAGATTGTAGAGTTTTCTTCTTACAGGCAATATATTTACTGTTGGATCAGATTGTTCTGTTAAGGTTTATTTGGGGCCTAGTTGGGATAGGTTCCAGAGTAGCTTTCTCACTAGGGCTAAAGTAGTTCTAATCTGAAGAATTGGTCTCCAGTTGATGTTTTCTTACAGACCTTGCAGGGTCTCACCCTGCATATAGAGAGCTTATGATTTGGCCAAAGACAGAAAGGGCCACACACAGATTTTTCCAGCTTCTTCTCTTCGTAATGCTTTCCTGTCCATTATCTTAACCCTCAAATTTCAACCTCCTCAGCAGCCCAGGACTGTGATCTCTGTTTCCTCTATCCAGTGACATTGTATCATGGAATGCATACTTCAGTTTCTTGGAGAAATATTTCTCAGACTGGTATCTGTGGAATCCTAGGGTTAATTAGAAAAATTTTTATAAGTTTAGAATTTGTTTTCATTATCTGTGCTTTACTTAAGTTTGAAAGGCTTGAATAAAATGTAACCTAAAATGAATAAAAGTCAAGCAATTTTGAGCTACACCTGAAGTTGTAGCATGGCTGTGAAATGAAGCCAAAATTGCAGAATTGCATAATTTTTTCCAATCATATCTTATCAGCATATGAAAAGGAAGAAAGTGATGTGGTTTTCCATGATTTTGTGTTAGCAAGACCATTCTCAAAAGATTGAGGAAGTAGGAAAATATAAAATGCTTATAAAATTCTGGCACTTTCTAAGAGATTCTTAGAATCAGATAGGCTTAAGTGCCATTAAAATGTACATTAGATCATGTTAATGTCTCCGTTAAAATTCTTTAACAGCTTTTAGTTGCAATTTTTTAAATTAAAGACTTGATATTTTTAGAGTAGTTTTAGGTTCACAGCAAAATTGAAAGAAAGATACAGGGATTTCCCACATACACCCTGCCCTTACACATGCATAGCCTCCCCTGTATCAACATCCCCCACTAGAGTGGTACAGTTGTTACAATTAATGAACCTACATTGACATATCA
Organism: Balaenoptera acutorostrata; assembly: GCF_949987535.1. NCBI lineage: Eukaryota > Metazoa > Chordata > Mammalia > Artiodactyla > Balaenopteridae > Balaenoptera > Balaenoptera acutorostrata. Next base: position 71,263,727 of record NC_080065.1, on the reverse strand, counting down.
TAATTACCCAATGTCTGTAGTTTCCATTAGGGTTCACTCTTGGTGTTGTGCCTTCTATGAGTTTAGACAAATGTATAATGACATGTAGCCATCATTATAATATAAAACAGAACATTTTCAGTGCCTTAAAAATCCTCTGTGCTCATGCCTCCCTCTTCTCCCCTGCCCCAATTCCAGTCCCTTGGCATCCACTGATCTTTTTACTGTGTCCAGAGTTTTGCCTTCTGTAGTGTCATTTAGTTGCAATTGTACAGTATATAGCCTTTTCAGATTGGCTTCTTTCACTTACTAATATGCATTTAAGGTTCCTCCATGTATTTTCATGACTTGACAGCTCATTTCTTTTTAGCATTAAATATTTTATTGTCTGGATATACCACAGATTATCCATTCACCTACTGAATATCTTGTTTGCTTCCAAGTTTTGGCAATTATGAATAAAGCTGCTACACACATCTGTGTGCAGGTTTTGGTATGAACATAAGTATTTCACTCCTTTGGATACATACCAAGGAACATGATTGCTGGATTGTGTGCTAAGAGTATGTTTAGTTTTGTAAGAAACCTTCAAAGTGTCTTCCAAAGTAGTGGACCACTTTGCCTTCCCATTATTTATGAGACTTCCTGTTGTTCCACATCCAAATCAACATTTGGTGTTGTCAGTGTTTTGGATTTTGGCTGTTCTGATAGGTGTGTAGATTTCTCATTTTTTTTTTTTAATTTCCATTGAAATTGAAATTAAAACAAAATCAGGTCTCCTTATGATGATTCACTAAGCCTTGCCATAATTTGGCCCTTACACAATTTTCACCTTAATTATTTATGACTATCCTCCTCAAGTGTTGTGCTCGAGCCCAACTGATCATTAAGTTCATCAACCACATCAAACTCTCTCCAGGCACAGAGCCAATCTGAATGCTTTTTCTTCTACCTGGATTGTTCTGTGTCCACTCTAATGGACTTTTTATCCATTAGATATAAACTTCAATGTTACTTCTGAGAGATTTTCTCAAATAACCACCCTATAGAGTGAGTTTTTTATACCATTTTATACTTTTTCCATCTCTATCTCTTAATTTCGGTCCATTATTACAAGTACCATAATTGCAAATACTTAATTTTACTTTTTAATTTTTCTCCCTGACTATAATACAAAGTCAGTGATGATGGCATCCAAGTCTATCTTATATGTATGATATTCTGATATCACACAATTTCAAGTAAATAGTGGGACTTTAAGTATTTGTTGACTGCTGAGTAAAATACAATGTTATAGAGAACATAGATTTGTTTACATTCACCTCTCATGAAATAAATGGAACTTAGTTTGGGGAGAAATCTTAAAGGTCATTTAATCAAATATCTGACTTCACTGAGACTCCCTTTCACAGATATATACACAGATTTTGCTTGAATGCTTCACCCTGGGAAGATTAGCAGTGACATCTTACTGGACGTATACACAGACTAAATAAAAGCAGAAAAAGTATTATCCCCAAGAATAAATATTTTTTCAAAGCTAAACAATAAGGTCCAAGAAAATCCAGGGTTTGCTACCGAGTTCAGTGGTTTGCCTGCATCTTCTGCATTGTTATGGCCTTTCAAATGTGTTGGGACCCTGGAAACTAGCATAGGAAATGAAAAAGGCCAATGGAAAAAGTTTCAATCATGACTACCAGGACAATGATAACTTACTGACACACTTAGCTGTAACTCACTTTCTAGTGATACTAGGTAAATGTCTTTATAATATTTTGATATATATGTGTGTGTGTGTGTGTGTGTGTGTGTGTGTGTGTGTATGTGTATGTATGTATGGATGTGTGTATGTGTGTATGTTTTGTTATGCCAGGATCCAAGTTTTAGAAAATCTGAACTCTCCTAGATTTGGGCCATGCTACTATGAATCCTAACTTTAGTTAGTTTCCTAAAGTTTGCATACTTTTTCATTTCTTTTGAAATTTTTCCTTAGCTCCAAAGTATAAGTGTGTAGCTACTTAACTTAGTGTGTTTATTAGTGAATCTGCTATGCTATAGTTAGTTTTTTGTAACTCTATAGTTAGTTTCATATAACATTGACTTTCTTCTTGAACAATTATGTATGTCAATAACAATACTCTAAAACCAATACTCTTATTTTAACAGGTATGAGGATAAGCTCCCCTGATGATAACTGCTAAGATATATGGTCAGTGCAAAATCTGCTATCATAATATGCAGACTAGAAATGAATACCCTTAGGTCTTTTTCTATGACTTTTGATAAACTTTTTAGACCCTATGAAAGTCTTTGTTCTTGAGTTAATACTTACTCTTGACATGCAAATCTCTAAATGTTAGTAAATGATGAATTTGGATGTTTCCTTTAAAAAAGAATCAGCCTCTACTATTAGAATTTTTTTCTAAAATATTTCTTTGGATGTCTGATTATAAATTTGATACTGGCTCTTTTCATTATTTTAGGTTAGGATGTCCTTGCACATAGTCTTCACTCTACCATGCATGGAAATTAATTTTTCCCTTAAATTCTCATAAAAATAGGTGATTTTTAGGCATTTGGAGCAGATCCTTACAATATAAATTTTGAGGGTCGGTATTAAGTTGTTTCAAGTGCTTTAAAAAGATTAGCAATGTTTGCTTATTTTAGTAATGACTGTTAATCTAATGTCCAAACTAATCAATTTAGTAAATATTATGAATTAAATTTTAGAACTGTGTCAACTGAGAAAAAAGTGACTATTGACTAATTGAATTATCATGTGGCAAAATTTTAAATTTGAATATGTACGAATGTGGGCATTTGTGTTTCTTTGTATTTGTGTGTTGCAGAGGGAAAGAAGACAAAAACAGTTTTCGGGTGCAACTGTTTTTTTTGTTGTTGTTATGTATTATTTTGTGTACTTTTTAATATTAATATGATATAGAAATATGCTTCTGCTAAAATATAATATTTATATGTATATTTATATTTTCATTTGGGCATATGGACTTTGGATTGTGCACTGGGTACTGGTGATGTTTTATTGTTTAATCTGGGTGGAATTACAAGGTGTATTCACAATGTGCAATTCACTCAATTTATGATATGTACACTTTTCTGTGTGTATGCTATCCTTCGAATTTATTTTTTAAAGAATAAAAACTGATTATAATAATTTAAAAAAATAGCATTAGATTACCAGCTAAGTAAAGTATTATATTTGCAAGGATTAAAATAAAATGTATTTCTGTTAGTTGTTGCCTAAGTAATTTGGAAACACTTCCCCATGAGAATAAAATCAATACAATTTTTTTAGTAAAAATCATAGCTAATCTTTAGGAGAAGAGAAAAATCCAGAAAAATGGGCTAACTCTTCAGGGCTGCTTTCCCCCAGGGGTGTCTGATCCAAATAAAAAACTTAGATATTCAGACTCCATAAAAATTAGTACACAGATAGTTTGAAACTAAAAGGAAGTAAAAAATTACCATGTAATCATAAAAAGAAAGCTGATGAAGCTGTAATTTTATCAAAGAGTGCTGTAAAGCTGGAGATTATTTTAGAGATAAAGAGGGGCATATCATAATGATAAAGAGGTTAAGCCATCAGGAATATATCCCACTTATGTATGCACCCTGTAACATCTTCAGAATACAGAAAGCAAAAATTCAAAAATGGCAAAGTGAAATAGAGAAATTGCCAAGATAACGGAAAATATTAAGAAACCTCTCTCAGTAGCTGCTAGGGAAATAGACAAACAAACAGAAACAGTATTAAAGATGAAAACAAACTTGATCAATGAGCACGTATACAAAATTACACCCAAAATTGGGGGAATTTACGCTTTTTCAAGTGTACTTAGAATATTTACCAAAAAAAAAAAAAAAAATTAAGTAAACCACATGCTGGGCAATAAATAAAGCCTCAGAAGTCCTTAAATGTTTGAAATAATTCAGCCTAAGTTGTTTGAATGCCATATAACTCAGCTAAAATCAATAAGGAGAAGAATAACTAGAAACCCCAAGTAAATGCAATTAAACAATACTAAGTCATCAGAATGAAAACACTGAAGGCTTAAAATCAGTCAACTAAATTTCCATTTCAAGAAGCTAATAAAATCATGTCCTTCAACTTCAAAGAAAGTAAAAACAAATAATAATGACAGAGCCAAAATCCATGAATATACAAAAAAAGAGAAAAAAATTGATAAAAAAGTTGGTACTTTTAAAAGACTAATAACTAATAAAATCTTAGCAAATCATAAAAAAGACATAAGTAAAAATTTACCAATATCATAAATGAAAAAGGAGCTATTAATAGACTTCCATTAGACATCAACATAAAGAGAAGATAAAAATTGATGCATAAATCTCATGTACTAAATGAACATCATTTTCAAAACTGTAACTTTGCAAAAACTGACAAAGAAATAGGCCAATATTTAGCCTACAAATTGAATCTTTTATTTAAAATCTTCCCACAAAGAAAATCCCAGGCTCATATGGCTTCACTGGTGAATTTTTCTGAATATTTAAGAAAGATAAAAACAACGATATTGCGTGAACAGTTCCGGGAAATAGAAAAACAGAGAACACATTCCTGCTCTTTTTATGAATCCAGCATATCCTCAATCTCAATACCTAACAAGCACAGTATAAGAATGGGAAATTACAGAGCAATCTGCATTAAAAACTGTGATGGTAGATGGAGTAGTCTTTTATATTGATGGCCTCTAATGAACCATGTCTCTCAGTATTCATGCTCTTGTGGAGTCCCATTTTCTTCAATTTGGCCTGAACCTATGAAATGATTTTGCCAATAAAATGTGGTAAAAGTGATGCAGTGCTAGTTTTGGACCTAGGTTTTAAAAAGGTCTGGCAACTCCTGTGTTTTGCACTATTGGGAACTTTGAGCAACATGTAAGAAATTCATTTATCTTGATGGGTAGAGAGACCATATGAAGAGGCTACACGGAAAGAAGTCTGTAACATGGAGAAAGTAGGCATGCTGTTCCATTATTCTAGCTAACCAAGCCCCAACCAACCAATTAGATGCAGTTACATGAGGAAGAAGCACTAGCAGAAATGTTGCCCATCTGTATCCAGTCCAGACTTCAGAATAATGAGCAAATAAAATGGCTTCTGTTTAAATCTCAAGCTTTGCAGTGATTTGTCATGCAACAGTGGATAAGCAGAGTGATAGGGTGTATTATATCTGAATAGTTCTACTCTTACATATACAACAAAAATGAATCTATAGGTCATGAAAATACATGTGCTGGAATATTTCTAGCAACCATTATTTATACTGGACAAAAACTGGAAAACACCCACATATCCTTCAGCGGTAGGGTGGATAATACATTTTGGTATATTTGAAACACTATAGTGCAATACAAATAAACAGCTACATTCAGCTAGTTGAATGAATTTCACAAATATAATGTTCTACAATTCAAGCCAGACACAGAAGAGTTCTGAATAATTCCATTTATATAAAGAAAAAAATATAGGCAGATCTAAACTATACTGCTAAAAGTCAGAGTAATGATTATTCTGGGCAAGAGAGTATAATGAATGGTCAGAAGCAAGTCAGGGAGTTTTTAGGTGCTGGCAGTATTTTTGTTCTTGTTCTGGATGGTAAGAGGTGTGTGTTTCATTTAAGAAAATTTATTGAGCTGTACACTTATGTGCTCTTTACATTGATAAAAAGTTGGAAAACATACGGTACAAAGTGACAAGAACAACAAAAGACATTATTGAAGAAGGTGGGACTACTGACTATCAAATATGAAGACTTATACAGCCCTAAGAATTAAGAAAGTGTGGTATTAGTGAAACAATAGACAAATTAGGAAACAGAAGAGAATCAATAAATAGATCCATAGTTACATGAAATTTATTTATGACCAAAATCACATTATAGTATAGTGGGGCAAAGCATGGTCATTTCAATGAATGATGCTGTTTCAACTCACTATCTATTGTAAAAATCACAGCTTGACCATTCATACCTTACATGAAACTATTTCAAATTTGATTATAGATAAAAATGTGAAAGTTGAGATAATGAAATATGCTGAAGAGAATATCTTTGCAATCGTGGGGTTGGGAATGTTTTAAACAGGACACAAATGGAATAAACAACAACAACAAAAGAAATGTAATACACTGAATTGCATTGAAATTGAGAACATCTGTATATCAAAAGATACCACTAAGAGAAAGAAAAGAAAGGCCACAAAATGGGAGAAGATATTTGCAGTATCTGTAATTGACAAATGACTCTTCTCAAGGATATAATACAAACGAATAAGCAAGCATATGAATCCGTCAAAAAAAAAAAGACAACCAAATATGATGTGGAAGAAACATGTTATTCAAGTGGTAAAGTGGTATGTAAAGAGTGCTCTATTTCATCTTTCTTAAGGGGATGCAAATTAAACTCAATAGATACTGCTGTATGCCTGCTAAAATGACTAAAATTAAAGACACTGGCAATACCAAAAGTGTGCAAGGATATTAAGCAACGGAAGGTCTCATAACATGCTATTACCAGAAAACTGATAGAACCACTTAAACGTATATACCGTAAGACTCAGTTATGCCATATTCAGAAATGTATCCATATGTTCAGTGAAAGACTTGTAGAAAAATGTTCATAACAGTGTTTATAATCACTTCAAATTGGAAACAACTCAAATGTCCAACATCAGAATAAAGAAATTTATTTTATTTATCTTATTTATATTAAGATGTGCATGCAGGTATGTATAATAGTATACCAAAATAAAAATGAAAAACTATAACTGTGAGCTCTAACGTGGATGACTGTAACAAAAAATAGTAAAAGAAAGAAGATATTGAAACCAAAGCATTGGTTTCCCTCGGGAGAAAATGGTGGATGTACTGAGTGAAAGCAAAAGGGGTGCTTCTAGAGAGTTTTGAATATTTGTAATAGATGCTTACTTTGTGCTAATCCAGTAAACTGAATTTACACTTGGTGTCTGCCTGCTTATTATCTATCTGTCTGTCTGTCTGTCTATCTATCTATCTATTTGTGTGTGTATTATTTCACTCAGAAAGTTAAGGTCATGATTTCTGCCACAAAACTAGTCTTTTGTCAGGATATTATTTAATAAGATTATATGTATCAAGGATGTTCCTCTAGATTCAATTAAAATAACCTCTATTCACAATAACCAAAATAGAAACTTAACTGATACCTGCATTAAGCAAAACAAGTTTAAAAGGAATTAACCTTACTTTAAACAAATGAGCTAGTATAAGACCAGGAAAAAGTAAGATGTGCATTTTTTAATGCTGTATAATTCCACTTAGGTTGCAGTTTTCATACATTGTTAATTTTTTTTAAAAAAGAACTTCCTATGACAAATTTGATAACTATGGCAGTTACTCATTATATATGCCAGGCATAAGATTATCATTTTCTTTGTAAAATCTCTTTAAAGGCACTGCATTGGGAATTCTAAGATCATTGCTCTTTCTCTGTTACAACATACTGGTTATATATTTAGCACAGATAGATCCATGATGCTTTGGAATAAATAGAGCTGCAAGCACTTATATATTAGAAAATTAAGATTATAAAACAGTTAAAATGAAAATAAACATGTGCCACATCTGAATATAAGGTCTATGGAGACTTCTACAGCAAGTCAGTATTGTCATTGGTGTATAAAATGTTGAATTGAGTCTGCCCACGTGTAAACCTCATTCTGATTATTAGGGCCTGTTTGAAAGCAATGCTAACCAGATTCTCCAAGAAACAAAACAGAGCAATGATACTGTTAAATGGAATCTTGATGGAGTGCCTTAGTGACTGTCAAAGTTTCACTTGGTTAATCCATTTGAGGTATGAAGAATGGGAAAGGAGAGAATAGAAATTGAAATATAATAGTAAGGGTGATTTGTTTTTGACCTAATAATATGAAAGAAGTAGTTTAGTTTTCACAATGCTTACTCACCAAATCTGTTCTTTCTTAAAGAACATTCCTTTAATCATCTGTAATCAATCTTTCTTTTCCATTGGTATATTTAAGTGTCCAGTATCTACAGTGAATGTGTCATTGTTGCAGTCAAGTATTATGTTAATTAAAAAATGGTTCTGGTGATAAAGATAGAGAGAATACATCAAGTGAGTAAATATCTGTGACATTTTCCTTCTCCTCTTAGAGCTACAGCAGTACACACTGATTAACAGTTACAGGGAATCTTGTTAGCTGTCTGCTTTCTACAAAATGAACACATAAATGCAAGAATGAGAATCTAGTAAGGTTCAAAATGACCACAATTCATTTCTCTGTCCTGTGTGTTTTACTTTTGTTCTCTCTCTTTCTCTCACTCTCACTACTTCTCTCTCATCTTTTGTCCTTATTAATATACCTTCAGAAAAATATTGTATTAAACACACATAAGCATTTGTGCATACACACACCTATGACATAATAAACACTGGTTTATAGTTTTACTGTTCTGTTCTTAAAAATTTCCTGGAGAGATATTCATAAACGTGAAAAAGGTAATTAAAAAGTAAAAATGGGAAACAAGCTAATCTGAGCTGAAGTGGAAAAATAATTTTAAAAAATAAGATACAAATAATGTGGGTCATTTGGAAAGCTCATATAGTTTTTTCCAAAGAAAACAAGGAAGTTGAGCACGTGTTTTACTTAGATTAAAAAAGAAAAAGATTCTTAAGAAGTCTGACTGTTTATTCAAGTTTTAAGGATCCTGGGATCATCTGTTAATGAATTATAGAGGCCTCATTCATTTTGCAGTCAGCCAGAGAGCTATTTAGTTTTATGGCTTTCTCCCTCAAGGTGTTAAAGCTCACAGGGCACCTTATAATTCAGTTATATTATAAGTACCCCTAGAATTTTAATTACATAAGGCAGATGAGTTTAATTCTTGAATTTTTATGAGGTATACTTGAATAAACATGTGTTTAAGTTTTGAGTCCAACTTTCTCCTTGAACAAAAGAAGACATATAAATGACACTGTCTTAGTTATTAAGGAAAGTAAACTACTTTACTTTCCTTACTCCAAGTTCTCTAAGGGACCCTTCTCTCATCTTACCTCATACAAAATATTTTGACAATCCTGTTAGACACAGTCTCATGTATAATATACTAAGAAAGGAGAGAAACTAAGAAGTCCTTAGAAAATTTCTCATTACTTCTTCAACTTTTCATTTTCTTATTCCTTCCTAAATCAAGACTATGACACTGACTGACTCTACAAAATCCAAGAAAGAATATTAGCAGAATAGACAGGTGACAAACAGTCCAATGTCATTAGGAGAATTGTGTTCCTATCTATTCTGTTCCCTTTTATGTAAAGAATTGAATCAACTATGCAGGTGGAAGTCAAAGCAAACCAAACTAAACCAACAAGCAATAAATAAAAGTTTAAAATAATTGGGTTTGTTTGTTTGTTTTTTTAGTTCGCTTGACAGATCGCTAGTCCTAAGTGATACTCTCAGAATAAAGCCTAAATAAATTTAGGAAAAACTCTATTTCATGCATATCTCTTTCTAGGTCTTCATAATGCAAATTACTATATTAAAATTTCTGATAAGTATTACAGTGAAGAAATCTGCTTACCTGGGTAACACATTAATCTCTCAAAACTACTGGCCAGAGAGCTCTATTTTCCAAGTCCTTGCTATCTGGTTGTACCAATATTTTGGAGAATATATCCCGAGAAGCTCTTTGATGTAAACAATAAATATGTTTTGGAAAATTGTATGCCAAACTAATTTTTTAACTTAATTCTTATTCTAGATAGAATTGTAAAGGTTATAGTTTCAGTAACCTCTAAATATATGATTGATACCTTTAGGATTTGGCCAAATAATTTTCTTATACCAGAGAACATCTATACTGTAAAGTATTTGTAAACAATTGATAATTCAATAATTTTACATCTGAAGTAACATATATCTCTCATTTTAAACAGATTTTTACAGTAATGTGTCAAGGACATTTTAAGGATATTGTAAATTAGTTCTTGTTTGCCTGCATTAATGGATTTAGTCATTCCATACATATAGTTTAGTCACTGGGTCAGGTATGGAGATAGAATAATAATACTAAATGTAATAATAATTAGTGGTTAACAGTTACTTAGTGCTTTCTGTTTATATTGCATGTTTTAATCTCAGTTTATCCTGAATATTGCCCTGTAAGGTAGAACTATTATTGTTCCCATTTTCCAGATCAGGAAGCTAACACAAAGGCTTAGTAATTTGTCAAATATCACAGCACTATTAAAATACATAGCTGAATGTTGGCAATCTGGTTCCAGAGTCTGCGTTCTTTACTATGCAATAGAATGAGTAACATAGAGATGAATAAGGTAGGCTTCCCTTTGCAAGTTTAAAGTTCAGTGAGAGAGTCATGACTACAAACAGATATGGAAAAACAAGTGGATGATAACAGTAAAAGTGAAATGAGAAATACAAAGAAGTAAACATATATGAGTTGATGGAAAAGTGAGAAGGTCAGTGTTGAATATGTGTGAGTACAGTGGCAGGGGTAATCTGGGTCAAGATATTAAATAAAGAATTGATAATACTCGAAGGTGCTCAAAAAGAAGTTAGTGTTAAAATATAATTAGGAAGTTGACAGGATATAAGTTGAAATCAAGGAAATCAAAGCAAGAAGATAATGTGAACCAGGGTGAATCCTGGTTAATATTAGCAATTAATCTGCGATATTAAGGTGTAATAGATATTATTTTTGCTCATGTTCTCAACGAACAGGAAACACTAACCAATCCATTTACAGTGCTTATTTTATAATATGGCTGACTTATATGAGAAGCAATATAAATAATAAAGTAAATATATTTTTAAAAATTCTATACTGGATCTGGCATGCGTTTTTATTTAATTTAACTCCCTTTGACAAATGTAACATTAAAAAAAGGAGTAGAATTTATCAATATAAGCCTATTTATAATTTGATCCTCTTGGTTAAGTAAGTCAGATCAGGCACAATGAAGCTGTCATCTGTGAGTGGTCAGGGAGTAACTGCCAGAAGGAAGAGAATTATATTCTCAGGGCTTAAAACACTAATAGAGTTTCTGCATAAGATATTTTTATTGAGGTGCAAAGTAGTTTAAAGAACAGTGTTAATGAAAGACATTTACCACAAAAGGAAATATAAATTCAAATCTTTTCTAATGTTTCTTATTAACTTTATACAAGTAAAGAATTTTAAATATTAGCAAGCATTTGAAGCTAAAACTATGCTTTAAAAGTTAATTTTATTATAACTCAAGCTCTCAGTTAAGCTTTTTTTCCAGTCTTGCTATTAACTCCATCTGCAAACTGGCATTTGTCCATTTGAGCATGCATGTGTGTGTGTTGGGAGCTGTACATGTTTAACAGTAATCTAATATGACAATTTTCTGACTATATAGCATCCTAGATTTAGCCATCAATGCAGTTTTATTTTATGTCTTTGAGTAAGTGACCTTTCCATTTCCTGAAATATAATATTGCCTATTCAATTCAAATGCTTTGGGCAGGTTTTCTCTGTAGTGTGTACTTCCTACACTGAAAAATGCTAGTGTATACATTTATTGAAAGCTATGTCCCTATTAATTGAGCAAAACCAACACCTACTGCATTTCTTTTTCATTGTTTCAGGAATACAGTAAGTCCCCTACATATGAACAAGTTCCATTCTGAGAGTGCATTTGTAAGTCTAATTTGTTCGTAAGTCCAACAAAGTTAGCCTAGGTACCTAGCTAACACAATAGGCTATATAGTACTGTACTGTAATAGGTTTATAATACTTTTCACACAAATAATACATAAAAAAGAAACAAAAAATATAGAAAACATTTTTAATTTTACAGTACAGTACCTTGAAAAGTACAGTAGTACAGTACAACAGCTGGCATACAGGGGCTGGCATGGAATGAACAGACAAAAGAGTTACTGACTGGAGGAGGGAGAGGAGGTGGGAGATGGTAGAGCTGAAGGATTGTCAGCAATAGGAGATGGAGGGCAAGCTGCAATTTCACTCACGCCTGACATTGATGGCACAGGTTCTGGTTCCTTGCTGGATTCAATTTTATCTACCCTCTTGAAAAAGTGATCCAGTGATGTCTGGGTAGTACTGTACCAGCTACATCACTGCTGCTTTTACGCGTGCTTCCAGACATCCTGGACCTGAAATAAACATGCTCTACTACTGTACTCTATACAGTACTGTACAGTAAAGTACACAAAAGCACAACCACTTGTAGAGGATGCATGCACGTGCAATGTACGCCAGACACTTGAACTAACTTACATGATTAGAAATGCAAACGCACTTTCGCATCTTTGAAAGTTCGCACTTTGAAAGTTTGTATGTAGGGGACTTACTTTACCCTCCTCCACGTACCAGTTTAGCTTCTTTTTAATTATTACATGTTAAATTACCCTGCTTTTCATTGGTATTATTTTGTATCCAATATTTAAAGAGTGTCACTCAATTGTTGAATTTTAAAATAGCATTCTAGTCTTCCTTTTTTTTCTTTATTGCTGATTCTAAACATCTAGTTTGCATTTTCCCCTCCTTGTCACCCGTTGTGTTACTACCTGCAATATCTGTTTATAGAATGCTATGCTTTATTCAGATTTGAACTTTTTTCCTAACTTGCCCAAGAAATCAATCCAGTGATCTTTACTAAATCATAATGTTGGTGGGAAGAGTAATGGCACAAAGCATGGTTTTATTAACAGTAGTAGTTCTTTGGACAGCTATGTGAAATGATGGGTGCAAGATGCGTGAATCTAAACACAGGCTATGGATGAGGATATGGTAGTTTTCTTAGGTAGTATCTGAGGAAGCTGTGAGCTTATATGAACCAGAAGAATAAAGATACCTTGATGGGAATAAAGGGAAGAGGAGAACTACCATATCAGTACAGGATCAACCTATTTTACCATTTTCTTGAATATATTAAAAATTAGTATTTAGAAAAGAAAACAAAGAACAGAAACCATTGTCACTGGGAGGCATTTTTGGTCAGTGAAGGTATCTTCTTGAACAACACATTCAGAGTTGCCAAAAACAAAATAAGATTACTTCACATAAAAATAGAATATCAGTAGAAGATATATTCAGTGGTTTGTGATTACTAAGTTGCTAAGGTCAATAAATAATGTGTTTCATGGTAAATTAGGCTTTGGCGGGTATATCAACTCTTTTAGTTTGTAGGAAACCAGAGAGAAAATACTGAATGATTCAGGTTAAAAATTGTTCTATTTTAGAATCAGATAATCTGTTAGGGAGCTGACAAATTATCTTGTTCAACTATGTAATTATACAGGTGAAAAAACTGAGGCCCAGAGAGATAAATGAATAGTATCAGAGCTATATAACAATAGCAGGTCTCATAACTCCTAGATTGGGGAAGGGAAGGTTTTAGTATGCTGTGTGATTTTCTGTTTTTCTGAGGCCCTGAGCCTATATAACACAACAAATACGTTTTTAAAACAGTTAAACGAAAGAGTAGATTCCACTGGATTGGGGAATTTGTCATTCTGCTAAAGATGATAGAAAAGAAAAAATTTTCTTTCCCTAACACGTAGGAGAAGGGTTAGAGGGGATGGTGGGGAAAGGAGGGGCTGCTTTAGCAGTAAACTAGATTCATTCTCCACTGAAGATTTAACACACACAGGAATTTGCTGCAGTGGATTCAGCACAAAATTTGGTCAGAGAAGAACCCTGTTGGACCCCAATTTTTTTGAACCTTTCAGAAATCAGCATGACTTCTGCTTCATAGAATCTGTAGATATTGAGTGGCTTTCTGAAAGGTTAAAAATAAAAGAGATCATGATGTTAGAAGCCTGTGCAGGAGTGTATTTCACAAAAGGTGGGTCTCTTACTGTGCAAGGAAAGACATCTTGCTGTGTGAGCCTCCTTATAGCAGCATTTCAGTTTTAAAGCAATCTGTGCACTATGTTATTGCAGGATTTCCTTATTTCTCACAAATTACCTAATTTAAACCAGTCACAAACACAGAATGATTCACTTGGCATATAGGAATAAAATATAAACATAAATATATATTTTTATGCATGGTAGAATGTAGTCATGTTTATTTTCAATGAGATTACAGATAATATCTTGCGTGAAAGATTGCTAGAGTCTGGGAAATCTACAGTGACAGACCTCTTTTTATTTTTGGAATAAAACTTGTCAAGCTTAACAGTCTTCTATGAACTGAATTAAATTTTTATGCTGTAGTATCATTTTTGCCAAAGCAATTGCTTGACATTACGAAAGACTTATTTACAGAAATGTTTCCTGTATGAGAAAAAAAGAGGTAATCCTATCTTTTCTGAGAATATGTGAGGTTTTTACATTTTTTAAACATTTGTGACAGTTTGAGAATTTAATATGATTATAACTCTTTCATAATCTACAAATGCTCTTTAGCAATAGAAATTGCTACTCATTGCATAGGATTGGAATAAAAACATAATCTGCAACTTGGAATTTGAAGATAAATGTAATAATACTTGCTTTAGACAAGTACTATTGAATACTTAGGGAAATTATGGCCAAATTACCATAAAGGGATGAAATTACATGTAGATAATGAATAATACTATAAAAATAAAAATATACCTGTGATTTTTAATAACCAATTAGACTTGAGCTAAAATAAATGAATCTTACAACTTATTTTCTTTTTATAAATGTGTGACAATTATCAACTGTAGTTAACCACCATCTTTGTGATATTATCTAGAAAAAATGTTTGGTGATAATCTAGTATTATGTCCAAATTAAAACCTTGGAATAGAATAAAATGTTCAATAGATTGAAAACTGTAATTTAAAAATAACATTCAATGTATTTTTAACGTAAAAGACAAATAGACATCAAAATACAAATCTGGGAGCTAGATTGTTAGCTACTATTTTTGCATTTCTTCTGTTCTCCACGCCAGTTCTTCCTAAGGCAAACAAGATTCCTTAAAAAGAGCATTCTATTTTTATAAAATTTCTCCATACTTCCTACATACTCTACCTTTGCACTTACGAAAAATGGAAAGAATGGGGTGATTGAGAGAGATTAGAGTATATAATCACGGATAAAATAATATTGAATAAAATTGATTAATTATCACTAATTCAAAAATCTCATAAACTTTTTATAAGTACATTTTAAAATAGATTCTTAGTTTTCTGTAACTTGTAACAAAAATTTTGGTATCACTTAAAAAGTCTCAATTATACTGTGAAAATCTTTGGGGTTTTACATCATTGGTATTCAAGGTATTCAGAGTTACTCACTTTATTGACTTCATGCCCATTTATGTTCCCTGAATGGCTGCAAGGGTAATCAAATTATACAATACCCAAGTTTCTACTTGTCTAATGTATTGTATTAGATTCTGCTTGTGTAATATATATTTTGAGTCAAATAGCTATTCCTCTATATGATGTGGTACAAATACTATATTATAATCATATAGGTCTGTTTCTATATCTCAAAAAGTGACATCCATTGCATCACTGGCTACGGTGGATTAACATGGCACAAACTATATTTAATTAATTAATAAAATATAAAATGCTCTTTAGGTTTAAGTAATTAATTTCATTTATATTGTGTAATTTGTTATAGGTATTTCAAAATGACCACCTCTATAGACTTAGTTGGTGGAGGTTCCCTTCAAAGTTCCTTGCTATGCAAATGTGGTGTTTGGATAATTCAAAGACCAACTCCAGTTCTATGAAAAATGCCATTGGTAATTTGATAGGGATTGCATTGAATCTGTAGATTGCCTTGGGTAGTATAGTCATTTTAACGATATTGATTCTTCCACTCCAAGAACACGCTATATCTTTCTATCTGTTTGTGTTGTCTTCAGTTTCTTTCATCAGCATCTTAGAGTTTTTGGAGTACAGGTAGTTTAATCCTAGCTATTTTAGGATTTAGGTAGTTTAGTTTAATCCTAGGTAGTTTAATCCTAGGTATTTTATTATTAGGTAGTTTAATCCTAGGTATTTTATTATTTTTGATGCAATGGCAAATGGGATTGTTTCCTTAATTTCTCTTTCTGATCTTTAATTGTTAGTGTATAGAAATGCAACGGATTTAAATGCAAATAAAAACTACAATAAGGTATCACCTCACTCTGGTCAGAATGGCCATCATCAAAAAGTCTACAAATGATAAATGTTGGAGAAGGTGTGGGGAGAAAGGAACCCTCCTACACTGTTGGTGGGAATATAAATTGGTACAGCCACTATGGAGAAGAGTATGGAGGTTCCTTAAAAAAATTAAAATAGAGTTGCCATATGAACCTGCAGTCCCACTCCTGGGCATATATCTGGGCAAAACTGTAATTCGCAAAGATACATGCACCCCAGTGTTCATAGCAGCACTATTTATAATACAATACAAAACATGGAAACAACCTAAATGTCTGTCAACAGATGAATGGATATAGAAGATGTGGTATATATAGGCAATGAAATATTACTCAATCATGAAAAGAATGAAATAATTCTATTTGCAGCAACATGAATGGACCTAGAGGTTTTCATACTAAGTGAAATAAACCAGACAAAGACAAATATCATATGATATTGTATAAGTGTGGAATCTTAAAGATACAAATGAACTTATTTACAAAACAGAAAGAGACTCACAGACATAGGAAACAAACTTATGATTACCAAAGGAGAAAGGGCAGGGGATAAATTAGGAGGTTGGGAATAACATATACACACTATTATATATAAAATCGGTAACCAACAAGGACCTACTGTATAACACAAGGAACTCTACTCAATATTTTGTAAGGAAAAAGAATCTGAAAATGAATATTTACATATGTGTGTGTGTGTGTGTGTGTGTGTGTGTATATAACTGAATCACTGTGCTGTACACCAGAAACTAACGTGATATTGTAAATCAACTATACTTCAATAAAAAATAAAATTTAATTAAAACAACAACAACAAAGACCAATTCCAGTCAATTTCTTTTGCCAAGAGACTGTTTCTTTTCCAGGCTTTCCCTCAAGATTCCCAGAGGTACCTGGAGTGTTAAGGGGGAGATGGATAGGAAACAGATGACCACATGGTCTAGAAGACTTTTTCACTGGATAATTGTCAATGACTGTAAATCAGCCTATTTAGAAAAGAGAGGATTCCAAATGTTGGACAGATCTCTAAAAGCATTAAAATGTGGACTCAGCAGCTTAACATGATCTGGATCTCCTGATTTGGGTGTGGAGAGAATGACCCATTTAGTGAGTTTCCACTCATAAGTACATATGATGACAGTTGTCCACAGAATAGTGCTGCTGTTCTCTGGGCCCTGCACATTGGCAGTTTAGTTTACATTGTGGGGAAATAGAGGAAAATCACATGCCTTGGAGAATGCCGAGTAATAATTTTGCATTGGTTCTACATGTATGGCATGCTGATACCTGAGTCTATTTCTTTATTTTTTTAAAAATTGTAAACTTAAAAATCATATAAAAACGTGATACAGGAGGTGAAAATTTTATTTTCCATCACAGAAACAGTTCTACTATGACAACTATTAAGATCTGGATAAGAATACATAGGCCATTTTAGTACAAAGAACATTAATATTTGTGGAAAGAAATTTAAACAAATTAACTGTGCTCCCTCTTTACTAGCTTTTAACAAAAAATTTTGTTCTACTTGAATAGGTTCTAATTTTATACAAACTATTTGATTAGTTAATTACTTTTGCTTCTGAAGTTATTTCTCTAAAGAAATTACTAGCAGTTTGTAAAGCATGCTGTTCAGAATTGTTTTGACATATGTGGGTAGAAAAAATGATGCTGAAAATATAAAACAAATGCCTTTGGTTTGGAACATTCATCCTTAAACATCTGTTAATACAATTGGTATTGCAACAGAATGCAAACAAATTCCTCACTTTGGACCCCACTAGGTTTGGAACATATAAAATTTATAACAAGTCTTATGAGCCTTGGTTTCAGTTCCTAAGAATGCTTTGCCTATGCTCACCAAAAGCCCACTCAAAACAAATCAACCTCACTCCTCAAAATTGTATCCTAGATTTATGATTTCAAAAGCTTGCTGTTTGTCTTATACTTTAATTCAACGTTAGGTTAACCACCTTAAATGACGTTTAAATTAACCACCTTAAATGATGCTTTTAAAAATCATAAGTACTATTATTTCTTACACATTACTGAAGAACCATTATCCCAGTTGAGCTCTTTGGAAAAGAACTATAATATATTTACTGACTTTCAACTCTTACGACTATAAGTTGTGCTTTTGTCCTACTTTAGCTGCAGACTAAATGTTCTTTTTTATTTTATTTTTTCACTTCTTATACAGGGTTTTAGAAGATTCGCTTTTCTTTTGCTGAGAAAATATACAGAGCAAATTTCCATCCAAGTTCTTTTATCTCCTCTAAAGCTGTACCGAAACCAGAAGCATGGCCTTTTGATTCCTCCATGACCCCAGCATTCTCAGCAGGTATGTTCAGGGCAGGTGGTGTTGTGAAGCTAGTAAGCAAGGACTGGAATGACAGTGTCTTCCCTGCTGTCCTCACAGGGCAGCTTCCATGAACTCGCTGTTTAAGTGTGTTTACAGTCTGACAAACTATAAAGTTCTACCACCTCTTAACACTTCTCAAGGCATTTCATTGTTTGACATCATTGTGTTGCCAACAGCAGAAAACACATACTATGATTTAAATAGTAAAAATACAAGATGTCTTTGAATTTAGTTAAAAGACTGTCATAACATGTTAATAGAGCAGTGCATGCATAAGGATACTCCTCCCGAATTCCCAGTTAATATACATGGCTAGATTACTTAATGAGAATTTGCTTTATTAGTAATGTTACAATGCCCACGATGATAATTAAATAAGATGTTCAGTAATCTATTATAACATTTACAATCTCAACATTTATATGTATTCCACATTTTCAATTTTCAATTGTGAATTTAAGCAATTCTTTATAAGTAATGTAATAACCACTAAAGCCATTCATATCACATGAAATTCAATATCATATATCATGAAATTCAAATTCAATATCATATTACATATTATATAATAGTAATCTCTGAGAAATTCTAGACTGTGTTGCCTTTCAACTTTGTATTATATTAGTGCATGAACACATTATTGTTTCACAGTGACTTATATATTATCATTTTAGAATGCATAGTTAGAATTTGTTACACTGCTTTTAACTATCTAATTTTTTGTTGTTGTTGTTCATATATTTGTCTGCTCCTTTGAGAGTAAAGTCCGTGAGAGCAGGTATTTGGTTATTTATTGTTGTATCCAGTGTCATTCAAAGTTTGGAAAAATACCTGACATATAACAAGTAACCAATAAATATCCAAAAAAAATCTTAATAAATGTAATATTCATTATGCCACTTTGCCATGAGAAGCTTATATGACTTGAAATAGGAATTTGGTTGTTTCTAAATTATTATTTTTATAAACATCTTTTTCATTGAATATATGGAATTATACAGAGTAAAAAAGTATTACATATTTGATAATTTTCTCAAACATTAGCATTTTTTCAGTAAAATAAAACCTATTTTTATATCTGAAAATTGCACCTTTATGCCCAAAAATCTCTAAACTTTTGCTTAATCTCATCAATTTAATTTTTTAAATTTCACTGACTTTTGCAGTACTTTCTTATGTTGCTCAAATTTAAGTTTTTCTAAACTTTTGAACATAAGACATATCTTATTTCATTTTATGTAATTAATGTTTAAAGTGTGCATGTTTGGGATTGTATATATTTGAACAATTTGCTTTTCATATTTGATAAAATTATATTAAATATCTGCTTCAACTTGTTTATTATTGTGTTATAATCACCATTTTAACATATGACTTTTTTATTGAATTGTGTATATAATTTTCTGTAAAACATACCAGTGTATATGATTTCTGCAGAAATATGGGTATAATCAAAATAAAGGTATAAATCAACTTTACCTGCAGAAGAAAACAAACGTGAATTGCAATATTGAGTAATATTGTTTGTAAATGTGATAAAGTTAATGTTCACTATTATATAATATTATTTTTACTGTGCTTTCCTAAGACTTTTCAAAACTGCACCCTTTTCCAGCCCTCTGTTCATACACTTACCTCCCACATATTTATTATGTCATTTTCTATTTCTCTCAAAAGAATTAAATTGGAGAGATGGTTATTTGTTTTTAGAAGAATTTTTTTCACAAGAACATACTGCAACAATAGTGTGTATGGAAAGCACATGGTTTCCTAAAAGTTAATTGTGAGAAATTAAAAGTACATTGGCATTTTCATTTTCAATGATTGACTAGGAGTACAAATATTTTAAAATTAGTGTTTAAATATGTCTTTGTTTTGTTTAAATATCTTAAAATATCTTTGTGATAGGTGTATGGATAATTATTGAAGTAAAAATATAATAAAATCAATCATTAAATCCAAATTAAAAAAAAAAAGCAACCATTTGAAAGAAGAGTAAACATAAAGTTGAGCATGTGTACCTATTAGCTGAATTGCTCCTAAAGTGCAGACCTTATTTTAGGTTGCTGAATGCTCATGTTTATTTATTTATTTTTCATAGAAAATTTATTTCAAGTTTATCTCATTACAAAGTTGTAGCAGTTTTATTATTTTTAATATCCAGTAATTGGCTTATATAAATAACAAATCCTAACTTATGTAGTTAAATTTTATGTAATCTCCCAAATTAGTTTTATTTTTCAAGTTTCACTTAAGTGCCCAATATTGAATATATTATTTAGATAAGTGTTTCTTGCTCCAGTGTGATGACTTATTGAAATCAAAAAAATAATTTATCACCAAATTCTTAATAATCAGAGTGTGTAAATGATTTTATACATTGCAACATTTGTAGGTTATCCTCAGTAACATCATTAATTTTCACTTCCTCTTTTGGTCTCCTCATTCATTTTACTAAAAGAGTAGGAGAACATCAAGCTCATTAATCCCTTCAAAAAATGTATGAGCACTTATTTCATATATTCTAAATAAGTGTGTTATCTATTTTGTATCATAGCAAAGAAAAATAACGTTTCAATGCTTTGAACCGTTAATATAAACGTCAAATCTGACCCATCAGGCATCATTATAGCATATGATTAAGAATTGTCTTAGTGTCATCCAAGGACACTTTATGGACTCAGTGATGTCATCAGCAAAATATTTTAATTGCCACTTGGACATTTGGCTTATCAAATGTCTTCTTTTATGCAACCCAATCCTAAGGAGAGAACTATAAGCTTGACTTAATTTCTTACAGCCCCATGAAGTCTTAGGACTTTGAAAGAACTATTTTGTTGCTATGTTATGTCATGCTTATGTGTGTAGAGAAATTCAGCTAAAGAGTGTAGAGCGGAAAAGATAAAATTTGGATAGGTTAAGGTCTGATAGATGGAGAAATAGAAATGTAGGGTAGTGGGAGTAGAGAACCAGAGAATGATCATTACATTTAAGCAGAAGCAGGGTAAACAAGAATAGTAGGAACTCTAGAGACTGAGGGTCAACCAGAGATGAGATTTTCATTGATGCAGTAGGGATAGGGAGGAGTAGGAGGAGGGAGAAAAACAGAGAAATGGATTTTTTGTAAATGATGTTGCCATGATTGGTGCAGTAGGGGAGAGTTGTTGTTTCTGTGCTTATGAGGAGGAGCATCACCAACACATTTAACATGGAGAACAAAAGGTGGAAAGAATCTGCATATTGATGATGTGGAGATGTTGAAATAACTAATGCTAGAAATGCACTACCTATGAGATTATTTTATATGAAAGAACAAGTTTCCTTCTTGTTTAACCCATTTTTAGCTGCATTTTCTGTGATGTGCAGTTGAAAGTTGTTTGATAAACTGTAAAAATTAATTTACTTCTAAAATGAGTACTATGATACTGTACTTGATAATATACAAAAATGATTTTACCACTGAGAAAGTTAAAACATCAATGAGTAAAATCAAACATACCTGTGTCAATCTCATCCTATGCATCTTAATTCTCATGGTTATTACTGTGAACAATTTACTCATTTTCAATGAAACCTAGGTTCTTCAAAAGACCCAAAACAATTAATTTCAAGGTGTTTAGGTCTTGTCTTTGTAAAGCAATAGACAGTTTTAGGAATAACACCAAAATGATTGTCACTTAAATGTATTTTACTCTGCTTAATTATCCTTAAAAGAGGTAAGGTTCTTTTACAGAAAAAAAAAAAAAAGTATGGATTATTTCAGCATATTTCTAAATATTTATAGGAATAAAAAAATCCTATACTCAAAAAGATAAAATTTACAATGTTGGGCATCCAATAAAAAATTACCAGGCATGCATAACAAGCAGTAAAATATCTGTAATAATGAAGATATTTAATCACCTGTGTTTGACCCACATATGTAATAGATTATAGAATTACAAAATAAGGATATTAAAAGATGTATTATAATTGTATCCCATATGCTCAAGAAAATAGAGGAAAGAAAGACCTGTAAAGACATGAAAGATAGAAAAAGAGATCCAAACTGAACTTCTAGAAATGGCAACTACAATGATTGAGATGAAAAATACACTGGATGGGATTAAGAGAAGATTAGACATTGTAGAAGGAAAGATTAGTGAACCTGAAGACAAAACAATAATATTATACAAAATAAAACACAGAGAAAGAGATACAGAAAATTAAAAAAATGAAGAGTATCAGTGACCTGGGAGATAACATCAGATATCAGTGGAAACCCTGAAAAAGAGAAGAAGAGAGGGCAGACAGACACAAATTTGAAGCAATGACAGCTAGCGTTTTTCAAACTTGGTGAAAACTGTAAACATACATACACAAGAAGCTAAACAAACCCAAGCACAAGAGTAAAAGATAGGAAATTGTAAATGTATCCAGAGGAAAAGAGACTTGCTATATACAGAGAAACAAAGATAAGAATGAGAGCAGATCACTTTTTAGAAACCATACAAGCAAAAACACAATGGAAAATATCTTTAAAGTAGTAAAAAAACAAATCTCTGCCTAGAATTCTTTACCAAGAAAAAATATATTTCAAAAATGAGGATAAAATAAATGTTTTTTTCAGTTATATGAAGGCTAAACAAATATATCACCAGCCAAACTGCACTACTAGAAATGCTAAAGAATTCCTTCACATAGAAGGAACATAGTACCAGATGGAAATGGTTTAAATCCAATGAATGACAAGCACCAGAAATGGTAAATTCATGGGTAAATATAAAGATTTTTATTAAAGATTTTTATGAAAATTATCATTTAAGGCTCTTTAAATGATAACTGACCAGCTAAAACAAAAGTAATAAATCTGTATTGTGGAAGTTATAGAGAAGTAAAATGTCAGACAACAACAGAACAAAGGTCAGAAAAGAAGAAATCCAAATTATACTGTCATAATGTCCTTTCACTCTGCATGAAATGATAAAGTATCATTTCATAATAAACTGTGATAAGTGAAAAATGCATATTCTAAGCCCTAAATTAAACCTGTAAATAAAACAGTTAAAATCAGTGTATTAAGTTTCTCTTCCCACATAACGAATTGCCACAAACCTAGTAGCTTTAAACAACATGTATTTATTATCTCACTCGATTATCAACTTTCCTTGGGTTAGGAGTCTAGGCATGTTTTAGCTGGTTCCTTTGCACAGGGTCGCACAAGACTGCATTCAAGGTATTGTCTGGGACTACATTCTCATCTGAGGCCCAAGATCCTCCTTCAAGAACATGTGGTTGTTTCCAGAATCATTTTTTACAACAACAGAACTCATGGCAGCTTGCTTTTTCAAAGCCAGCAGGAGAGCATCTCTCTGACCTCTAGACCATTATTTAAGGAGTCCATCTGATTACCCAGGTCAGACCTACCCAGGAGGAGTTCCTTTTGATTAACTCAAAGTCAACTGATTATGAGAACTTAGTTAGAAAATGCACAGTTCTTTCACATGTTCCTTATAATGTATCATAATCGTGGGAGGGATAGCATATTCCCAAGTCCTGCCTCTACTCAGGGGGGCAAGTGTCAAGCAAGGGCATAGCTCATTGTCATAAAAGATTTATGCCTACTGCAGACAATAAGCCAATAAAGGAAATAAAATAGAAACATAAAAATAATTAATACAAAAGCAGGCAAACAAAGATAAAGGAGGGACAAATTGAAAACAAATAACAAGATTGTAAATTTAAACCCAACCATAAAAATAATCTCATAAGTGTAAATAATCTAAGAATGTCATTTTCAAGAAGCAATTAGCAGATTGTATATAAAACCAAGACCCAACTATATGCTGCCTATTTTATGTAAACTTTAAATATAAATTTACAAATAAAATAAGAATAAAGCAACAAATACACCATGATGATGCTGATGACAAGTCAGAGTGACTGTATTAATATCAGGCAAGATAATTTTCAAGCAAAGAATAATATCACAGATAAAGAGAATGATTGTTTAATGATAAATGGGTCAATTCATCAGGATGACAGAGGATGCTGAACCTTTTTTGCATATCATATCACACTTACAATATATTAATACACATATAGCAAGATCTGATAGATCTGTAAAGAGAAATAGAGAATTCCACATTAGAGCCAGGAATTTCAACACCTGTCTCTATAATTGATAGAAAGAGTTGACAGGAAATCAGTGACGTTAGAGAGAAATTGAGTAAAACTTAAATACTTTGATCTAATTGACATTTCTAGAACACTGCACTCAACAACAGCAGAATGTATATTCTTCTCAGAGCACACAGAACATGTTCCAAGATAGAACATATTCTGGGCTATAAAACAATTTAAGAGGATTCAAATCATTTGAAAATTGTGGGATCTAGCTAAAGCAGTACTTAGATTGCAACATATAACCCTAAGGATGTATATTAATTAGAAAGAAAGAAATATTTCAAATAAATGACTCTGACTTTGGCACCCACTTTAAGAAACTAAATAAGGGGAAGAGGTTTCCGGTTCAGTGTGTAAGGAGCTTGGAAGTAAACACTCCCTCCTAACAAGTAAAATTGCTAAACAAACTGAAAAATGAACAACTCTTCGTAGATCCTTAAGAGTAGTGAGGTCATAGGGCAAGCCACTGACTCCCAGTATTGGTGAAAAAGATAAGTGGTTACAGAGAGTGACAACATACTGTAGCAGAAACATCTGTAGGAACAGTGCCCAGTGGGAAACCTGAACTGTAATCAGCTGAGTCACACTGGAGGCTCAGTGTGGACAACTCTGAGATTTAAAAACTCCAGGAGGATCCAGTCATGGGAGGGGAGAGGGCATGCTTTTGTGAATTTTACCGCCAGGAGCTTGACCAGATTCTCACAATAAATATTGGGGTGGGGAGGGAATTGGATAATTTCGAAATAAGCCAGAGCACTCAGCTCTTCTTAACAAGAAATACCCTCATGAAAAACTAGTTAATCAGAAACTAACTTGCTGGGGTATTATCGGACTAAATCAGCTAGAAGAGGAGAAATATCCAATTCCAGCCCACTCTAGCGATTCAGTACCACCTATAAAGGGGGAGAAAAAAACTAAGAAACACTTGTAAAGTTTGCAGTCTGGAGGCATAGACTAACTAAAAGACTGAAACCTAATTATAGGACTATGAAATGCTTCCCTTTCCCCCTGCAACACATTACTAAAGACCTATTTATAGTAGTTCCTTGGCTCAGTACATCATATCTGACTGTCAAGAAAAAATTACAAGGTATACTAAAAGGCAAAAAACAGTTTCAAAAGATAGAGCAAGTATCATAATTAGACATGGCAGGAATGTTGGAATTATCAGATAGGGATTTTAACAACTATGATTAATATGCTAAGGGCTCTAATGGATAAAATAGATGAGAGAAGAAAAAAATCACCAACCTCAAATTGTGTACCCTGTGAAATTTTGCTTCAAAAGTGAAGAAGATATAAAGACTTTCTCAGATTAAAAAAAAAAAATTGAAGGAATTTGTTGCTAGTAGAATAGCTTTGCAAGAAATATTAAAAGAAGTTCTTTAGAGAGGAGGAAATATTAAAAGAAGTTCTTTAGAGAGGAAAATAATATAGGTCAGACTTGGATTAACATAAAGAAAGGAAGCATGATAAAGGATAAGTGAAAGTAAAATAAAAACATATTTTTCTTATTCTTTTTTTTTTTTAATTTTTAAATTTTTCTTATTCTTAATTGACCTAACAGGTAACAGTTTGTTCAAAATAATAATAGCAACAATGTAGTTGATTATGTATGCTTATGAATGATTATATATATGAAATATATAACAAATAACAATGACACAAGGGATGGGAGTGAAGAATTAGAATCATTTGGTTCTTATGAAGTGCTCACACTGCGTACAAAGCGGCATAGTGTTACATGAAAGATGGCTTGGATAAGTTGTAAATGTATATAACAAACTGTAGGGCAACAACTAAAAAAAGTAAAAAAAAAAGTCTAACTGATATACTAAGATAAGAGAGAAAATAGAATCATATAAAACATTCAGTTAAAACCAGAAAGGCAGGGCTTCCCTGGTGGTGCAGTGGTTAAGAATCTGCCTGCCAACGCAGGGGACACGGGTTTGATCCCTGGTGTGGGAAGATTCCACATGCCGCGGAGCAACTGAGCCCATGTGCCACAACTACTGAGCCTGTGCTCTAGAGCCCATGAGCCACAACTACTGAGCCCATGTGCTACAACTACTGAAGCCCTTGTGCCTAGAGCCCATGCTCCACAACAAGAGAAGCCACCACAATGAGGAGCCTGTGCACCGCAACAAAGAGTAGCCCCCGCTCGCCACAACCTAAAAGAAAGCCCGCGCTCAGCAACAAAGACCCAATGCAGCCAAAAAAAAAAAAGAAAAAAAAAAAAACCAGAAAGGCAGAAAACGTATAAGACAAAGGTAGGAACAAAGAACAAGAGCGACAAGTAGAAAACAGTAACAAAAACGGTAGATATTAATCCAGATATATAAATAACCACTTGAACTTCTGAGTGATTTGGAAAACACGAACCAAATATATGTTGTCTGTAAGACCTGTTTTAAATCTAAGGACACATATAGATTAAAAGTAAATGGATAGAGGAAGATACACCGTGCTAACACTAATCAAAGGAGTAGCTATATGAATTTTAGAGCAAACTTCAAAGCAAAGTTATCAGAGATAAAGAGGGGCATTACATAATAATAAAAGGGTGAGTTCTTCTCAAGCTCACAGGAATATGCACCAAGGTAGACCACATTCTGGTCCATAAAACACACCTTAGCAATAAATCATACAGTGTCTGCTTTCAGATCACAATGAAATTAAACTAGAAGTCAACAACAGAAAGATAAATAAGAAATCCCCAAATGCATAGGGATTAGACAACAAACCTCTAAATAACACAAAGAAAAAGAAAATCTAAAGAGAATTTAAAAGATATTTTAGCTAAATGAAAAGAAAAGCACAACTTACCAAAATTTGTGGGGTGCAGTCAACATAGTACTTAGAAATTTATAGCATTGAGTGCATATATTGGAGAAAAAGAAAGATCTAAAATTAATCATCTAAGCTTCCACCTTAGGAAAATAGGAAAAGAAGAGCAAATTAAATCCAAAGTGAAAGAAGAAAAAATAATAAGAAATAGAGCAAAAATCAATAAAATTGAAAATAGGGAATCAAAGAGAAAATCAATGAAACCAAAAGGTTGGCTCTTTGAAAAGATCAATAAAATTCTAACAAGGCTAAGAAAAAAGAGAAAACACAACTTACTAATAGCAGAAATAAAAGAGGGGACATCACTACAGATCCCATAGATATTAAAAGTATAATAAAGAAATACTTTGAACAGCTCTATCCCTATAATTTGGTACGTTAGATGAAATGGACCAATTCCTCAAAAGAAACAATCTACCAAATTCACATAGGAAGAAATAGAAAATTTGCATAGGCTAAATCTGTTAAATTAATTGAATTAATAATTTTCCAAATCAGAAAGCACCAGGCCCAGATGGATTCACTGGCAAATTCTCCCAAAGTTTTAAGGAAGAAATTATACCAATTCTCTGCATTCTCGTTCAAAGGGTGAAAGCAGGAGTACTTCTTAACTCATTCTATGAGGCGTAGTACAAAAAACAGACAAAACATCATAAGGAAAGAAAACTACAAAACAATGTCTCTCATGAGCATAGATGCAAAAATCCTGAAACAAATATTATCAAACCCCGTTCAAAAATTTTATGAAAATAATTATACATCATATCAAAAAGGATTTATTCCAGGTATTTAAGACTAGTTCAACATTTGAAAATGCATTAATGTAATTCATCACATTAATGGACTAAAATTAAATCACATTATCATATCAATAAATGCATAAGTATTTTACAAAACCCAACACTCATTCATGTTAAAATTTCTCAGTAAGTTAGTAATAGAGGGGAACTTTCTCGACTTGATGAACATCATCTACAAAAATCCTACAGCTAACATCATACATAATGGTGAGATACTCGAAGTTTTCCCACTAAGATCAGGTATGAAGCAAGAATGTCCTCTCTCAACACTTTTTCAGTATTGAACTCAAAGTCTTTGCTAATGCAATAAGGCAAAACAAGGACAAAAATATACAGATTGGGTAGAAAGAAATAAAACTGTCTTTGTTCACAGATGACATGAGAGCCTTTGTAGAAAATCCAAAAGCATCAACAACAAAATCTCCTGGAATTAATAAGCAATTAGAACCAGGTTACAGGATATGAGGTTAATATACAAAAAAAAAAAAAAATTCACTTTCCTGTATATCAGCAATGTATGAGTGGAATTTGAAATAAAAAAACACAATACTATTTACACCAGCATCAAAAAAATGAAATACTATGGTATAAATCTAACAAAATACGTACAAGACATATATGAGGAAGACTATAAAGTTCAGTTGAAAGAAATCCAAGAAGAACTAAATAAGTGGGGAGATAACCCATTTAGATTGATAGAAAAAATTAATATTGTCAAAATACCAGTTCTTCCCAAATTGATGTATAGATTCAATGCACTCCTAATCAAAATCCAAGTAAATGATTTTTTACTTATTAGCAAACTGATTCTAAAATTTCTATGCAGAATAACCAACATAATTTTGAAGGAGAAGAACAAAGTTGGATGACTGACACTATCCTACCTCCGGACTTACTACAGTAATCAAGATGGTGTGGTATTGGGAAACAATAGAAACATAGATCAATGGAACAGAATAACATCACCATACTGGAGTCAACTGATCTTTGAAAAAGGTGCAGAGGCAATACAATAGAGCAATGATTGTCTTTTCAACAAACGGTGCTGGAATAACTGAACATACATACGTAAATTAAAAAAGAATAAATCTAGACACAGACCTTTTGCCCTTTATAAAAATTTACCTGTAATGGGTTCTAGACCTAAATGTAGAACACAAAATTATAAAAACTCATAGAAGATTACATAGGAGAAAATCTAGATGACCTTGGGTTAGGTAATGACCTTTTGGATAAGGCACCAAAGGCACAATCCATGAAAGAAAGAATTGTTAGGCTAGACTTCATTAAAATTAAAAATTTCTGTTCTGCAAAAGATACTACCAAGAGAATGAAGAGAAACCACAGACTGAGAGAAAATATTTGCAGAAGATATATCTGATACAGGATTGTTAAATACACAAAAACACCTTTAAAACTTAACAAAAAAAACACTTGATTTAAAAATGTACCAAAGACCTTAAGAGACACCTCAACAAAGATATTCAGATGTCAAATACGCACATGAAAAGATGCTCCACATCACATGTATTCACAGAATTGCAAATTTAAACAATAATAGGATACCACTATGTACCTATTAGAATGGCCAAAATCCAGAAAACTGACAACACCAAATGCTAGAGAGGATTTGAGTAACAGAAACTCTCATTCATTGCCAGTGGGAATGCAGAATGGTACAGACAGTTTGGAAGACAGTTTGGAGATTTCTTACAAAGCTAAACATACTCTTACCATAGGATCCAGCTGTCGTGCTTCTTAGTATTTACCCAAAGGAGTTTAAAACTTACGTTCATGAAAAAAAGTTGCAAACAAATACTTAGAGCATCTTTATTCATAATTGCAAAACCTTGGAAGCAACCAAAATGCCTTTCAGTTGGTGAGTGGATAAACTGTGGTGCATACAGACAATGGAGTATTATCGTAGTGCTAAAAAGAAATAAACTATCAAGCCATGAAAACACATGGAGGAAACTTAAATGTATATTACTAAGTGAAAGCAGCTAATCTAAAAAGGCTACATACTGTATGATTACAACTATATGACATTCTGGGTAAGGCAAAACTATGAAGACGGTAAGATCAGTGGTCGGCAGGGGTTGGAATTGGGAAGGGATAGTAGGCAGACCACAGAGGATTTTTAGGGGAGTGAAACTACTCTGCGTAATACTATAATGGTGGATGCATTCATTATACATTTCTTCAGAGCTATAGAATGAAGAGTGAAACTAATATAAACTGTTGACTTCAGTTGATAATGATCTATCAGTGTAGGTTCACAGTTTTAACAATTGTACCACTGTGGCAGGCGTGTTGCTAATAGCGGGTGAGGCTATTCATGTGCATATGGGAAATCTCTGTACCTTCCTCTCAATTTTAGAGTGAACCCAAAACTGCTCGAAAAATAGTTTTTAAAGAAGCTAAATAGGGCTTCCCTGGTGGCGCAGTGGTTGAGAATCTGCCTGCTAATGCAGGGGACACGGGTTCGAGCCCTGGTCTGGGAAGATCCCACATGCCACGGAGCAACTGGGCCCGTGAGCCACAATTGCTGAGCCTGCGCGTCTGGAGCCTGTGCCCCGCAACGGGAGGGGCCGCGATAGAGAAAGGCCCGCGCACCGCGATGAAGAGCGGTCCCCGCACCGCGATGAAGAGTGGCCCCCGCTTGCCGCAACTGGAGAAAGCCCTCGCACGAACCGAAGACCCAATACAGACAAAAATAATAAACAAATAAATAAATAAATAAAAAAGAAAATCCTTTAAAATAATCTGTTAAAAAAAAAAAAAAAAGAAAAGAAGCTAAATAAAAACAAAAGAAACTCCAAAGTATAAAAAATAATGAGAAGAAATCTATGAAATAGGAAAGATAAAATAATAAGGAAAAGTAGTGAACAGAATAGTTATATGTTTGAGAATATCATGATAAACATTGAGACATATCAGAAAAAGAGAAAACACAAATAACCAATATCAGGAATAAAACAGGTGATATTTAATACCAAAATTAGAAAAATACAAACAGCAAAAACCAATAAAAAATAATCCACATAGTTCTAAATTATGGAAATTATTTTTAATAAAGCATGCATACAGTGAGTAGCCATATAAAGCGTTCAGAACAATCAGTAAGGATGATTTCAGTAGCACTAAAAACAAATGCCCTAATTGATATTTTAGAACACATCACCCAACAACAGCAGAATAATCATTTTTTAAAGTGAACATGAAATTTTCAACAAAAGTGAGCATAAGGTGGACCATATAATTAGTGTCAATAAATTACAGAAAACAATTGCTATGTTACAGAGTACATATTTACTGACCAAGCAGGAGAAAATCTGTAATCAGTAACAAGAAGTTATCTAGAAGATATCCATGTATTTGGAAATTAAACAACACATATCTAAATATATCTTATATTTTTAAAACGGATATTTTCAATTGAATGATAATGAAAATGCAATGTATTACAATTTGTGCAATGTAGTGAAAGCAATGTTTAAAGGGATTTTTTTTTTTTTGGTTTAAATCTTTCTATTAGATAATAAAAGTTTAAATTAATTTTCTAAATCTCTAAATTAAAAAACTAAATAGAGTAAAAAATTAAAAGCAAATTAAGTAAGAAGTAAAATTATAAATGACTATGTATTATAAGTTTATTTTAATAGCCTCAAACTGGGAACAACCCAAATGTCCATCAATAAGAGAATGGGAAGATAAATTTTTCTAAATTTATATGATGGAATCCTACTCACCAATTTAAAAAATACTTAACCAAATTCAGAAAAATGATGAATCTCAAAAACCTTATGTTGAATAAGAAAAATCAGACACATAATAATATGTAATATATTATTTCATTGATATTAAATTTAAAAACAAAACTTAAAACTGATTTCTGGTGATAGAAATCATCACATTGATATCCTAGGGAGATGAGAGCTAGGTGGAATGATCATGAGGGAACTCCCTGGAGTGATGGAAATGTTCTGCCTCTTAATTAGGTCCCTGATGATGTGTGTATGCCGTCATTAAATCTTGTTGAGCTGTAGAAATAAAATGTCTATATTTCACTGTGTTTACATTTTACCTGAGTAAAAGTGTAGAAGTTATTTTTATCAATAAAGCAAAAAGAGTGGGGTAATTTTATCTCCATATGGACCTGTTTTTTTAAATATATTTGACATTGCCATATGAGTACTTCAGCCACACTTTTCAAACTGTTCTGTGAAACATGGTGGCAGCAAAATAGAACGGCACTTTACTCAGGAAGCAACTGCTTAACTAGCTGTATGGAAATGACTTTGGATCAAACAAGTTTATTACTTTTTAAGAATACTGGAATACTATTTTTATTTATGTTTATTTTTAGCCTCAATCAACTTTTCTGTTTGTTTGTTTATATAGAAAATGAATAGATCAATAGTAATCAGTCATACTGCACAGAGAGCCCTGATATAGTGCAATTAGTTGTGGGACCTTAAAAAGACCTTCTTGACTCATTCATCTACTCATTCAACAAGCATATGAGTTTCTGTGATGTTCCTGGCCTGATTCAGGCACCAGAGATATATTGACGAGCAAATTAAGAACTTTCTGTATGAAATTAAGAGAGAAACAAAGGATGACATAACTGGACATTAGCTATCTCAGTTGAGATCTATGATAACTGAATTATAGCAAATCCTTTCTCACTTATTAATACCTCTGCAGAGACTAGATGAAATAACATATATAAAATATTTGAAAATTGTAAATACAAGACATTAGAGTACAGTATGCTTTATCAAGTAAACTGCTTTACAATGTAACGAGCTTAACTTGGCATGTAGGAAGACTTTTAAAATATAGTTCTAGAAATGTTCTGTTACTTATTTCTAAGGAGTTACCAAAGTTTATTTTGGCTGATGTATAAGCAGAGATAATAACCACTGTATATATTTATTAAATGAGGCTCTCACTGTATGCTTCTATTAGTCAATGTCGTTGAATCCCTTTGTCTGCTTGGTTTGAATAATTTTCATATATATTCATAGGTTAGCTGACAACAAGAGGAAACAAAGACACCTACAGAAGAAATTCTGCCTCTTCTGTAAGTTCTTATCAAATACATTTATTGTTTACAAATCCTGGTTTCTAAACACATGAAGTATATAAGTATACACTGTGTATTTGTGCAATTGTGTTTTGGGTACAATTAGCATATATGTGTATGTATATATCCATATACATGGATAAATAGCAACTAAGATATTCCCTTAAACAATAAATTTAAACCATATAACCATTTTGGGGGGAAAAACATGAAACAATGGAGTCTTGTCACATCTTTAAAACATGAGAGCTATAAAGGATGGAGTGTGAAACTTAATACTAGGAGATTTCAGGCTCTATTAGCAAGGCCATCATTTCCTCATTATAACTATACATTGTACTGTTGTGATATACAAGCCATAATTGATAGCAATTTTTACATCTAAAAAACAAACAGCAATATAGAGGAAGAATAGAATATTTAGAAAAATCACTTAATTAACTTATCCTAAATTTTGCCTAAAGAAAGAAAAAGGTTTGTCATCAGGAATTTGTATCTACCAACATGTTTTATACTAGAAGATAAATAATAGTGATAAATTGGTGCAGTGAGCGAACAATATCAGAATTGTTTCAAATTTTCATTTAGACTCCATGCTACTATAGATGGCAACATGGGGAACACTGAAAATTGCTGCTTGGATAAAATTTGGATAAAATATTATGCACCAAATAGGGAATTTATATTTCTCTTATTTTGTCTACATTTACAAAAAGCAAAAACAATATTTGACAAATTTCCCAGCAGTTTCAATACATTTATTTTAGAGCTAAATTATCCAATTTTACAGGATATATTGATAAGCTTTACCACATACTTGCTGTCTCTTCAGTTCACACTGTGTTATGTAAATACGGCAAAAGTATACTGCTACTGACTAGCCATAGTTAATTTCTTATAAGTAATTTAAACGTATGTGTTATAGAATTAAAAATTAGATTCAACAATGTTATCTCTCTAGAAAATATATTTTTACCATCTATAATTTTTTTCACCATCCTGTATTTGTTTCTCTGTATCATCCACTGTAATTGTCCCTTAAATATTTTTGGTTAGTATTTTTTAATGCCTTTTCATCTTTTAAAATATGGAACTCCCTAAATATAAGGATTGTACATATCTCATTACAATGTGTTTCCAATACCTGACAGAGTGCTTGGTGCTGAATCAGCATCAATATATCGTATTGAATAATGGATTATTAACTAAATTAGGATGAATTCTATTTATGGAATTCTGTTCCATTAGATTGGGAAAGATGGGCTAGCTTGGATATCTGCTTTCTGCACTGCTACCATAACAGAAAGAGGACATAATGACTGGAGGTGGGGTGTCATTATCTTTAAAGAAGATTTTATCTTTTAAAAGCTTGTGGAATGATGAGAAAGAGGTAAACCTATCTTAAGGAAAGGGGAAATTGTTAGGTATAATAGCAGCCTAAACTGTGGCTTAATGACTAGAGATTACATCTAAATGCAAATTTAGAGAATTCACTACATTTCCAGGTAGTCATCTATTGGAAGGGAGGAGTTCTACTCCTGAGACATCTATCAGACAGAGTGGGTGGTAGTAGGAAACTCGGAAAATGAAGTGGGAAGGAGAGAAACAAGGACCCATATAACTAGCAGAATGAAGCAAAGGACTAGCAGGACAAAGTGGAGGGGGCAGGATGGGGATGTGAAAATATCCTAAGTTCCTGGTAGTAAGGTCAACCTGCATTGTGTTTGAAGGTTTGTTTTTATTTTTCCTCACAATGCGTGTTTGCAGTTTTGGTCTTTTGTGTTTTGTTGGTGGTGTTGTTTTTGTGTGTTTCTTTGTCTGTTTGTTTGTATTTTCATGCTTCATGCTGGATAATGGAACATTTATAAAATGCATGGATTCAAGAAGAGGAACAACAATCTACTAATACCTGGGTGTTCATTCTTTACTGATGTAGTCAGGCTGAGACAGAGTAGGGTGGGGTTAGAGGTGATGAACAGGTATTACTCAGTTTGATGTGCTAGGTCTTGACGTTCCTATCCCTTCAAGAGATGGTCTCACACAATCCTTACTATGCAAGTGCTCCAGGAAGGAGAATGGCTGGGTTTTCCTAAATTTCTTGCCACTACTCTCTGTTCTCTTTTTTGTTTACTGTATGTAGCTTACTCTGGATTCTGCTGCTTTTACTGAAATGTTGAAGTTCCCCATCCACTTTCACCTCCTTCTGGATCTGAAGACCATTGGTCTTCTAATAATGATATGGTTAGATCATTACAATCTCTCCCTCTATTTATCAAACTTGCTTTGCGTATTTTATACTTAGGTGCCTCCCACAGACGTAACACCTAGGGTTTCAAAATTATCCTGCATTTCAGTCTGGAAAACCTTCAGTTTCTGACTGTTGAATCCCTTGCCCCTCATACTGTGTCTTCTCTTCTTTCTATTGACAACTCATCTTTTTGAATCCCACTTCTATTTAGACTGAATACAGTTTATATGTTAAGAAAGATCTATTTTTAGTGTTCTTTCAAATGCTCATATTCATATACCACGTGATACATTCATCTTACATCAGAAGATTGATTTTACTAGTTACTTCTTATTTTCCCTATCAACTTCAAAAATATTTATGTTTCTATGTAGAATATAGTCTAATTATGTCTTCTCAGTTACTTTCAGAGAGCTGTAGTAAATTTGGGGTTAATATTTCAGAGGTAAGCAAATGAGACTGATTCTGGATATGACAGTAGTCACTGCATTCTGGAGTGTTTGGCTCTGTGTCAACGAGGATTTTTTTGAAGTGTTACACATTTGTTTTTATTTTCCCTTCAATCTTCTATTATCTGAGAGAAACCTGTTACCATTATAGTTCTGAGTCTTCAGTGTTTAGCTCAGTCAGTTTGCTAAATTTAAAGATTCGGAAGCTGTAGCCTTAAATATACTGCATTAGTTATATTGTTATTCATCGTTATCTAAATTCAACTCACATTAATAAAAAATCTATGAACATGATTAGTTTGTATAATAGAATTAATTCTGCATAGGAGAACTTTTCATGATATAGCTATTTTGCCATAAGTATATTTTCAATAATCTATTGATATTTAATTTCTATTACTAATTTACTACTAAATATTTATTAAAATCTGAATGAATCATTTTGTTAAAATTTAGTAGAGCTAGCAGCTACTTTCTTTTATAATAAATGTTTATTCAAAGTCAGGTTTTGTTGTTGTTAAATCAGACGTGTGTGCAAAAATTCTAACAAGCTTGCTTATGAAGGGTCTTTGTACCTGGTTTTAGATTGCTAAGGAAAGAAGATGAGACAGAGCAAGGTCATTGGTCTGGCTATATCCAAGTTGTTCAAAGCATCAAGACTAAAGGGGAATAAAAAGTTAAACATATTTTGTGTAGGCCCTTCTAGTAAGGTTGGTAGGGTGTATTAGCAGAAATCTAGGAAGCAGGTACAGAGCTAAGTAGTGCTCCTTGAAATTGAGCAGAAATAACAGCAGCTATCTGCCAAGCAGATCATTCACAATAAACAAGCAGGTATATTATGGAAATTCAGTCTTCATGAAAACTGAAGCTGATATTGTACTTTTTTGTGTCTGACTTCTTTTACTTAGCATACTATTTCTGAGATTCATCCAAACTATATGTATGAGTAGTTGGTTATTTTAAATTTTTATTGTTGAGTAGGAGTCCACTGTGAGTGTACAAACATACAGACACACAGACACACACATACACATGTTTGTTTACATATTCACCTGTTGATAGAAATTTGAGATGTTTTTAGTTTCTGGCTATCAAGAATAAAAAACAATTTATGTTCTTACTTCTCTTGGATGGAGTTGCTGGGTTGTACGTATAAATTTATAAGAAACAGACAAATTGTTTTCCAAAGGCTTGTTTACAGTTACTCCTTATCTTTGACAGCATTTGATATTATCAGTCACTTTAAATTTTTCTATTATAGTGTGTTTGTAGCCATATCTTACTATGATTTTAATTCTCATTCCCTTGATGACTAATAATGCTGAACATTTTTTCATGTGCTTAATAGCTAGCTTTATATCTTTTTTTTTTGTAATTTATTTATTTATTTTTTTTCACACACACACACTGTATTTTATTTTTACAAGAGATGAATAGACTGACACCAAGCATCATATATGGATGACCACAACAAAAGCAACAATGATTGCAATTACCATATCTTCTGTAAAGTATGTCTTAAGATTATTTAGTCATTTTTAAATTCTAATTTAAATTGATCATTTTTAATTTATTTCTCTTTTTTATTATTGTTTTAAGGCTTCTTTATATATTCTTGAGCATGATTCTATGTCATATCTATATGAACCAATATTATTTTACTTCTGGTCTGTGGATTTCCTTTTCCTTTATTTATCACTGTCTATCAAAGGTTTTTATCTTGATGAAGTCCAATTTATAAATTTCCCTTTTATGGTTTGTGATTTATCTGTTCTATGCATGATATCTTTGCTTACTCCAAGGTCACAAAGATTTTCTTATGGAATACTTTTATTTTCTTGTAGACGTTTCATAGTTTTACATTTTAAATTTAGGTCTGTGAATGGCTTAAATTTAATTTTTGTACATGGTGTGAGATGAAAATTAAGGCTCTTTTTTAAAAAAATATAGATATTCATTTGTTCCAACACCTTGACATCAGTGTAAATCATAAATTGGCCATATATGTGTAAGTTTATCTTCAGTCTCTCTACTGTAGGCTAATGTTCTATATGTGTATCCTTAAGTGAGTTGTTGTTATTACTGTCTTTCCAGTAAGTCTCAAAATCAGGTAATGTAAGTCTTCCAGTTTATTCCCCCCACCAAATTGAAATTGTTTTGGCTTTTCTGGGTTCTTTGCATATTGATATGAAATATTAATGCCAGCTTTTCAATTTCTCCAAAATTACTTCTTACATTTTGTTTGGAATTATATTTAATCTATTAATTAGTTTGGGAAGAATTTCTACCTAAACATTATTCTATGACTTCCAATCCAAACACATGCTAGATCTTACCGTTTATGTCAGTCTTCTTTAATTTCTCTCAGCAATGTTTATAGGTTTAGGTGCAAAGGGCCTTGCATAGATTTTGCTGAATTTATTGCTATTTCATATTTTGAGATGCTATTTTAAGTGGTATTATTTTAAATTTTATATTACAATTTTTATTGCTAGTATATAGAAACAATTATTTTTTAATAAATTGTATCACTAAACTCACATATGAGTTCTAGAAGTTGTTTTGTGATTCCTTATTTTTTGTGTGCATAATTGTTTCATTTGTGAAAAAAAGATTCTTTTGTTTTTATTTCCAAAGTGCAAGTCTTTTATTTCATTTCCTTGCCTAATTGCACTTTTTAGAGCCTCCAGGAAAATGTCAAAGAGAAGTAGTGTTAGTGGATATCTTTCTTTTTCCCAATATTACAGGGAAAGCATGTAATCTTTCACTATT
Organism: Balaenoptera acutorostrata; assembly: GCF_949987535.1. NCBI lineage: Eukaryota > Metazoa > Chordata > Mammalia > Artiodactyla > Balaenopteridae > Balaenoptera > Balaenoptera acutorostrata. Next base: position 71,224,827 of record NC_080065.1, on the reverse strand, counting down.
AAAGATAATGTTAGCTGTAGTCTTCTTTCTTGCTTTTGTATTTTTTTCACAATGTTCTTTCTCAGATTAAGGACTTTTACTCCTTCCCTAGTGTTCTTACTGTTTTGTAAACAATTGATAAATAGAGGTTTAATATTTTGTATATATTGAGATGACCATATTAGTTTTATCCTTGTGAATATTCAGGTTTTTAATATCACTTTATCCCAACAAAGATAAATAAAATTAATCCCATATCAAGCTAGACATATGAAGAGACAATTTAGTATACCTAAATAAATAAATAAAAGCTCTTAAAAACAAAGAGAAAGAAGAGATTATAGATGAGGAATTCACACACAGGACATAATAGTAAATATGTAAAGAGAACAGAATGGAATATAGTAAGTCCCCTACATATGAACCTTCAAGTTGTGAACTTTCAAAGATGTGAACATGTGTACACATGTCCAATCACGTAAGTTAGTTCAAATGTCTGGTGTGCATTGTCACATGCATGCATCCTCTACAAGTGGTTGTGCTTTTCTGTACTTTACTGTACTGTATAGAGTACAGTAGTACAGCATCTTTATTTCAAGCTAGATCTGTAAGAGGACAACTTCATTGAACTCCTTGCTGTGCAGCACGAGCTTACTAATGAAGACCTGATGGAATTGGAGGCCCAGAGAAAGGACAAAGAGAGACAAGAGGAAGAAGTAAGTGAAGAACCGAAGAGATTCACTTCGCAGGAAATAGCAAGTGGATTTTCTTTATTTGAGGAGGCACTGTTAGTTTTTGAGGCACAGGACCCGAACATAGAATGATACATGAAGGTTGCAGCAGCCGTTCAGAATGCAATCCAGTACTATTGTGTCATCTGTGACAAGAGAAAAAGAGCTACTACCCAGACATCAGTAGATCATTTTATCAGGAGGGTAGATAGAATTGAATCCAGCAAGGAACCAGAACCTGTGCCATCAATGTCAGGCGTGAGTGAAATTGCAGCTTGCCCTCCATCTCCTATTGTTGACGATCCTTCAGCTCTACCATCTCCCACCTCCTCTCCCTCCTCCAGTTAGTAACTCTTCTTGCCTGTTCACTTGATGCCAGCCCCTGTATGTCAGTTGTACTGTACTACTGTACTTTTCAAGGTACTGTACTGTAAGATTAAAAATATTTTCTTTATTTTTTGTGTTTGTTTTTTATGTATTATTTTGTGAAAAGTATTATAAATCTATTACAGTACAGTACTATATAGACGATTGTGTTAGTTGGGTACATAGGCTAACTTTGTTGGACTTACAAATGTGCTCTCGGAACAGAACTTATTTGTATATAGGGGACTTACTGTAATAGCTTCAAAATGCTCAAATAAAATAATTACCAATTTATTTTTTCTAGACAAGAAAGTGTTATTTATGGTCAAAAGTAAAATACAAACTAAAAACTAACAATAACGAAATTCTAAAGCATGTCCTCAGGAAAGAGGCAAATGGAAAGAGATACCTACAATACTTCTGAAATGCATGATAAATGGTAAGAAAGAACAGTAAACATGGATTGAATATGAACAGTAAAACACTATCATAATTATGTGTAACTATTGAAGTAAAAAAGCAAACAAGATAAACTTAACACAGGATACAAATAAGCATAGTTCACAGAAGCATTTAAGATTGTTGTATTTTTCAAGAGGAGGGAAGTGATAGTAATTATCTTTGAACCTGGGTGAATGAATATTCATTTTAAAATTTTAACAACACGTTTTTGATAGAAATGGAGTATATAGCTTTCAAGCTAGTAGAGGAAAAAGTGGAGTAAAAAAGTCAACTAAAATATGCAGAAAAGAAGAAAAATTGAAGTTTAGAAAAACGTAGAAAAATAAAGCAGATAAAATAGAAAGTATAAAATTAAAGGGCATTAATAAATTTGCAGTTAACAGTAATTAAATGATTAAAAAGAGGAAAAATTTATAAAATTAGCTATATTTTGTTGCACTATAAAAATGAAGACAAACATAAAGACAGTAAAAAAAGTTATGAAAAATATGCTAGTCAAATATAACAATAAAACAATTCAGTGTTTTAGGTTGAAGATAAGGAACACAAAACAAAACAAAATAAATAAACAAATGAAAACAAGGTTTCTACTTTATTGGCAAAGAAAAGATTCAACATCACCTGTTTAAGGTATGTACTCATTGCTATAGTTTAACTCTTGCGTAGAATTCCAGAGGATATACCCATAAAATCCTACTTATTTCCCCTAAAGATGGATATCTAGGTTTCCTCTATATTTCTGTTCTATCGTCATGAAAATGAGTGTATTCATATTCCCTTATGCACCAAGAAAAGGTATTCTCTGGTGGAAATTGCCCAGGAATGTATTTCTGGGACATTAATATGTGCTACTTAATTTCACCAAGTTCTGAATCTTTCTTTTTTAATTTTTTAGACTATAGCCAGTTTACAGTTTTGCCATGAGCCAGTGAAGTTTCCCAGATCTCTAACATTGGTATTATCTTTTAATTTTTGCCAGCTAGGTCATCTGAAATTATTATCTTATTATATTAATCTGAATTTCCATCACTTTGAATTTATTACTTTTAACTTAACCTGAATTTTCTAGTTTAATTTCTCATCATACTCATGTTCTTTGCTCCATTTCCTATTGTTTTTTGTGTCTCAGTTGTTTTGCAGAAGTTCCTCCTAAATTCCTGATCCTAATCCCTTGTCAGTTGTAGATGTTGTAAATATCAAAGTTCAGGCTGTCACCCCATCTGTTAACTTCGTTTATGTGCTTCACTGAATAGAAATCCATGAATCTTAAGATTTATACTTTGTATACCTTTGATTTGCAAAACTTAGAATACTTTCTCCACTCCATATTCTCAAAGGGGACTTCTTAAAATCACAGTGAAGAGAAAGAATATATTTCCCTTCACTTCATCCCTCAGTCAGCATCCATAACTTTATAAAGGCAGCATTTTCACATCTTTAATTATTCCAGGTATTCTTTTCATAAAAAACACTACCTAAACTTGATAATCAAGTGTCACCCCAAGCTCAAAAGCCCTTGCCTTATGCTGTGATTTTAGTGGTTAATTCCAGGGTATATATTAACTTGGAAAAAATGGGCTACTGCTAATGGGATATCCCATTGAAGTGCTATCTTTTGTCACTAAATGGAGTTTACTTAAGTCATTTGGTGGATTGTCCTTTTAGTTTCTGGATGGTACTTTGAAGCACCAAAGTTTTAACTGTGTTGAAGTTTATCTACTTTTTCTTTGGTTGCTTGACACTTTGGTAGCATATCTATGAAACTGTTGCCTAACCCAAGGTCAGGAAGATTTATGCATAGGTTTTCTTCTAAGAATTTCATAGTTTTTAAAAATAGTTTTAGTTCTTGTATTCAGGTCTTTGATGCATTTTGAGTAATTTTGTGTATGATGTAAGGTAGGGGTTGAACTTAATTCTTTACATGTGATATCCACTTGTCTCAGTATCATTTGTTGAACAGAATATTCTTTTTCCTTTGAATTTTCTTGCAGCCTTTGTCCAAAAATGCCCATAAACTTAAGAATTTAAGACTCTTAATTCTACTTCATTTATCTTTATGGCTATCTTTATGTCAGTACTACACAATTTCCATCACTATAATTTTGTAGTAAGTTTTGAAATTGAGAACTACAGTCCTCCAGTTTTCTTCTTTTTTTAAAACTATTTTTTGCTCTTCTGGGTCCTTTGTAGTTCTGTATTATTTTGATAATCAGCTTGTCAATTTCTACAAAAAAAGTAAACTGGGGTTCTGATAGAAATTGCAATGAATCTATAAATTAGTCTGGGAAGTATTGTTATTTCAACAATATTAATTCCAATCTATGATGAACACATGATGTCTTTCCATTTATTTAGGTCTCCTTTAGTGTATTTCAAGAATCTTTTGTAGTTTTCAGTATAAAAATCTTATACCTCATGGGTAGGCTCATTTCTAAATAATTTACCCTTTTTGGTGCTATTGTAAATGGAATTATTTTCTTCATTTCATTTTAGATTTTTCACTAGCAGTGTATAGAAATACAGTTGACTTTTTGTGTCTTGATCTTGCATTCTGTAAAATTTCTGAATTCATTTATTATTTGTAATGATTTCTAATGTATTCCTTATGATTTTCTATACACAAGACTATGCTCCTTTGCTGCAAGGATTTAACCATCTTAAGAGTCCTTGAGGGGAACCCAAAGAAATAAACACTTGTTGCACCAGGTAGTGACTCCCACTGAGTATCTCTCAAGATATGAGACAACTACAGAAACACTACCTGCATTCAATAAAGATTCAACCTATACAATTTGTTGGGAATGCCCAGACATGGTAACTCTCTCTGTAATTCATTACAATTCAGTGTACACACATTCACACTCATGCAGTAACTCTGAAGAGTTCCTGTTATTTGAGTATGGGCAAAAAAACCTTTAACATTCTCTGTGCCCAAGTTTCTTCAACGGTAAAATTAGTATTAAAAATCCTGCTTTATTGAGTTTCTGTGTATATTAAAGTACATGTTTATAAACTAGAGAAAATATCTAGCACATTTCCTAGCTGCTATCTAGTACTTAATAAACATCAAATACTTTGCCCTGCATATCCTTTTCCAGAGAAAAGAGGGATAAATCTTTACAGCAGAGGAGTATTTATGGCACAGGCTGTAGTGCTCTTTTCCTTTCCTTTCACATGCAATATGACCTGTATATGCTGGGCAGTGATGTTACAGCTTAAAAAACTCCTATAATCAGCTTGAGGAATAGGGCCCACTCACCCATGTACCTCTTTATTCTCCCTCATCTACTTGGCCAGCAATGCCTTTGAATATGGTACATGCCCAGGGTAAAGACATAGATGTAGATGACAGCATTATAGATTTCAAACAAACATGTCAAGAAAACTCTCCTTCTGGTAAATGACTGAATAAGAAAAATAATTGAACCTAGTTTTCTGGAAAGAGAATGGGGAAACTTCTGCCCATAAGTAAGTTCATCACTGTTTAAGACTTTATTTAAATAAAAAAGAAAATCTAGAAAAGAACTACAGAATCTCTTAAACACAGTGTTCCTCAAGATCCATAAAGAATTAAGTGATCACTGTTGGGAAAGGGAACCAATCTATACTCATGTGTGAGGTGTGTGTGTAAATGAATGTTGCTGCACTTTAATTTACAAATTTGGAAAATACCATGAGGTGAATTGGTTAAAGTGAAAAGGTATCTGAATAAAAAATAAAAAATATAAAAGAAGTATATTTTCGTCATCCATGAGGATCTACTTCTGTATTAGATATACATAGTATATCTAAAATATGAATTAGCTGATACAAGGTTATTCCTGTGAGTTTACTTAATGAAAACTGGATGCTGTACAAACTCAGGGCTGCATTACCACACTGACAACGACACTCCCCTATTACAAAACTTAGTTTCATAGTCTTGTTTTCTTTTCTTGGAGTATACTTGCTTTACAATGTTGTGTTGGTTTCTGTTGTACAACAAAGTGAATCAGCTATAAGTATACAAATATCCCCATATCCCCTCCCTCTTGAGCATCCCTCCCATCCTCCTTATCCCACCCCTCTAGGTCATAAAGCATAGAGCTCATCTCCCTTTGCTATGCAGCAGCTTCCCACCAGCCATCCATTTTACATTTGGTAGTGTATATATGTCAATCCCACTCTCTCACTTCGTGCAAGCTTCCCCTTCCCTCCTTGTCCTAAAGTCCATTCTCTACGTCTGCGTCTTATTCCTGCTCTGCCACTAGGTTCATCAGTACCATTTTTTTAGATTCCACGTATCTGTGTCAGCATACAGTATTTGTTTTTCTCTTCCTGACTTACTTCACTCTATGACAGACTCTAGGTCCATCCAACTCACTACAAATAACTCAATTTCATTTCTTTTCGTAGCTGAGTAACATTCCATTGTATATATGTGCAACATCTTCTTTATCCATTCATCTGTTGATGGGCATTTAGGTTTCTTCGATGTCCTGGCAATTGTAAATAGTGCTGCAATTAACATTGTGGTACATGTGTCTTTTTGAATTATGGTTTTCTCAGTGTATGTGCCCAGCAGTGGGATTCCTGGGTCATATGGTAATTCTGTTTTTAGTTTTTTAAGGAACCTCCATCCTGTTCTCCACAGTGACTGTATCAATTTACATACCCATCAACAGAGCAGGAGGGTTCCCTTTTCTTAACACCCTCTCCAGCATTTATTGTTTGAAGGTTTTTGATGATGACCATTCTGACTGGTGTGGTTTTGATTTGCATTTTTCTAATTAGCAATGTTGAGCATCCTTTAATGTGTTTGTTGGCAATCTGTATGTCTTCTTTGGAGAAATGTCTTTTTAGGTCTTCTACATATTTTTGGATTGAGTTGTTGCTTTTTTTTTTTTTGATATTGAGCTGCATGAGCTGCTTATATATTCTGAAGATTAATCCTTTGACAGTTGCTTAGTTTGCAAATATTTTCTCCCATTCTAAGTGTTGTCTTTTCACCTTGTTTATGGTTTCCTTTCCTGCGCAAAAGCTTTCAAGGTTCATTAGGTCTGATTTGTTTATTTTTGATTTTATTTCTGTTACTCTAGGAGGTGGGTCATAAAAGATCTTGCTGTGATTTCTGTCAAAGAGTGTTCTGCCTATGTTTTCCTCTAAGAGTTTTATAGTGTCCAGCCTTTACATTTAGGTCTTTAATCCGCTTTGAGTTTATTTTTGTGTATGGTGTTAGGGAGTGTTCTAATTTCATTCTTTTACACGTAGCTGTCCAGTTTTCCCAGCACCACTTATTGAAGAGGCTGTCTTTTCTCCATTGTATATTCTTGCTTCCTTTGTCAAATATATGGTGACCATAGGTGCGTGGGTTTATCTCTGGGCTTTCTATCCTGTTCCATTGATCTATCTTTCTGTTTTTGTGCCAGTACCATACTGTCTTGATTACTGTAGCTTTATAGTATAGTCTGAAGTCAGGGAGCCTGATTCCTCCAGCTCCGTTTTTCTTTCTCAAGATTGCTTTGGCTGTTCGGGGTCTTTTGTGTTTCCATACAAATTGTGAAATTTTTTGTTCTAGCTCTGTGAAAAATGCCATTGGTAATTTGATAGGGATTGCATTGAATCTGTACATTGCTTTGGGTAGTATAGTCATTTTCACAATGTTCATTCTTCCAATGCAAGAACATAGTATATCTCTCCATCTGTTTGTATCGTTTTTGATTTCTTCATCAGTGTCTTATAGTCTTATACATACAGATCTTTTGCCTCCTTAGATAGGTTTATTCCTGGGTGTTTTATTCAGTTTGTTGCAGTGGTAAATGTTAGTGTTTCCTTGATTTCTCTTTCTAATTTTTCATTGTTAGTGTATAGGAATGCAAGAGATTTCTGTGCATTAATTTTGTATCCTGCTACTTTACCCAATTCATTGATAAGCTCTAGTAGTTTCTGGTGGCATCTTTAGGATTTTTATGTACAGTATCATGTCATCTGTAAACAGTGACAGTTTTACTTCTTCTTTTCCAATTTGGTTTCCTTTTGTTTCCTTTTCTTCTCTGATTGTCATGGCTAAAACTTCCCAAACTATGTTGAATAAGAGTGGCGAGAGTGGGCATCTTTGTCTTCTTCCTGACCTAAGAAGAAATGGTTTCAGATTTTCATCATTGAGAATGATGTTGGCTGTGGGTTTTTCATATATGATCTTTATTATGTTGAGGTAGGTTCCCTCTATGCCCACTTTTTGGAGAGTTTTTATCATAAAATGGGTGTGGAATTTTGTCAAAAGCTTTTCTGCATCTATTGAGATAATCATATGCTTTTTATCCTTCAGTTTGTTAATATGGTGTATCACATTGATTGATTTGCGTATATTGAAGAATCCGTGTATTCTTGGCATAAATCCCACTTGATCATGGTGTATGATCCTTTTAATGTACTGTTGGATTCTGTTTGCTAGTATTTTGTTCAGGATTTTTGCGTCTATATTCATCAGTGTTATGGGCCTGTAGTTTTCTTTTTTTGTGACATCTTTGTCTGGTTTTGGTATCAGGGTGATGGTGGCCTCATAGAATGAGTTTGGGAGTGTTCCTCCCTCTGCTAAATTTTGGAAGAGTTTGAGAAGGATAGGTGTCAGCTCTTCTCTGAATGTTTGATAGAATTCACCTGTGAAGCCATCTGGCCCTGGGCTTTTGTTTGTTGGAAGATTTTTAATGACAGTTTCAATTTCAGTGCTTGTGATTGGTGTGTTCGTGTTTTCTGTTTTTCCTGGTTCAGTCTTAGAAGGTGGTGCTTTTCTAAGAATTTCTCCATTTCTTCCAGGTTGTCCATTTTATTGGTATACAGTTGCTTATAAAAGTCCCTCATGATCCTTTGTATTTCTGCGGTGTCAGTTGTTACTTCTTTTTCATTTCTAATTCTGTAGAATTGGGTCTTCTCACTGTTTTTCCTGAGGAGTCTGGCTGAAGGTTTATCAATTTTGTTTATCTTCTAAAAGAATGAGCTTTTACTTTTATTGATCTTTGCTATTGTTTCCATCATTTCTTTTTCATTTATTTGTGATCTGATCTTTAGGATTTCTTTCCTTCTGCTAACTTTGGGGTTTTTTGTTGTTCTTCTTCTTCTTTTTCTTCTTTCTCTAGTTGCTTTAGGTGTAAGTTTAGGTTGTTTATTAGAGATTTTTCTTGTTTCTTGAGGTAGGATTGTATTGCTGTAAACTTCCCTCTTAGAACTGCTTTTGCTGTATCCCATAGGTTTTGGGTCATCGTGTTTTTATTGTCATTTGTTTCTAGGTATTTTTTGATTTCCTCTTTGATTTCTTCAGTGATTTCTTGGTTATTTAGTAGCATATTGTTTAGCCTCCATGTGTTTGTATTTTTTACAGTTTTTTTCCTGTAATTGATTTCCAGTCTCATAGCGTTGTGATCAGAAAAGATGCTTGATACGATTTCAGTTTTCTGAAATTTACTGAGGCTTGATTTGTGTCCCAAGATGTGATCTGTCATGGAGAATGTTCCATGTGCACTTGAGAAGCAACTGTATTCTGTTGTTTTTGGATGGAATGTCCTATATATATCAATTAGGTCCATCTGGTCTAATGTGTCATTTAAAGCTTGTGTTTCCTACTTATTTTCTGTTTGAATGATCTGTCTGTTGGTGTAACTGAGGTGTTACAGTCCCCCACTATTATTGTGTTTCTGTTGATACCCTTTTCTGGCTGTTGGCGTTTGCCTTATTTATTGAGGTGCTCCTATGTTAGGTGCATAGATATTTACAATTGTTATGTCTTCTTCTTGGATTGATCCCTTGATATTTATATAGTGACCTTCCTTGTCTCTTGTAGTAGTCTTTATTTTAAAGTCTATTTTGTCTGATATGAGTATTACTACTCCAGCTTTCTTTTCATTTCTATTTGCATGGAATATATTTTTCCATCCCCTCACTTTCAGTCTGTATGTGTCCCTAGGTCTGAAGTGGGTCTCTTATAGACAGCATATGTACAGGTCTTGTTTTTGTGTCCATTCAGCCAGTCTGTGTCTTTTGGTTGGGGCATTTAATCCATTTACATTCAAGGTAATTATTGATATGTATGTTCGTATAACCATTTTCTGAATTGTTTTGCGTTTCTTATTGTAAGTCTTATCCTTCTCTTGTGTCTCCTGCCTAGAGAAGTTTCTTTAGCATTTGTTGTAAAGCTGGTTTGGTGGTTCTGAATTCCCTCAAGTTTTGTTTGTCTGTAACGCTTTTGATTTCTCTGTTGAATCTGACTGAGATCTTTGCTGGGTAGAGTAATCTTGGTTGTAGGTTTTTCCCTTTAATCACTTTAAATATATCTTGCCACTCCCTTCTGGCCTCTACAATTTCTGCTGAAAGATCAGCTGTTAACCTTATGGAGACTCCCTTGTATGATATTGTTGCTTCTCCCTTGCTGCTTTTAATATTTTTTCTTTGTGTTTAATTTGTGTTAGTATGAATAATAAGGCGTGTTTCTTCTTCGGTTTATCCTCCATGGGACTGTCTCTGCTTCCTGTACTTGATGGACTATTTGCTTTCCCATGTTGGGGAAGTTTTCAACTCTAATCTCTTCAAATATTTTCTCAGACCGTTTTTTTCTTCTTCTTCTGGGACGCCTATAATTCGAATGTTGGTTTGCTTAATGTCCCAGAGTTCTCTGATACTGTCCTCTATTCTTTGCATTCTGTTTTCTTTATCCTGCTCTGTGGCACTAATTTCCACAGTTCTTTCTTCCAACTCACTTATCCATTCTTCTGCCTCAGTTATTCTGCTATTGTATCCTTCTAGAATATTTCTAATTTCAGTTATTTTGTTGTTCATTACTGTTTGTTTGCTCATTAGTTCTTCTAGGTCCTTGTTAAATATTTCTTGTATTTTCTCTATTCTATTTCCAAGATTTTGGATCTTTACTAACATTACTCTGAATTCTTTTTCAGTTAGTTTGCCTATTACCTCTTCATTTATTTGATCTTTTGGGTTTTTATCTTGCTCCTTTGCCTGTAAGATATTTCTCTGTCTTCTCATTTTGTCTAATTTACAGTATTTGAGGTCTCCTTTCCCTAGGCTGCAGGGTTGTAGTTCCTCTCGCTTCTGTTTTCTGCTCCCTGAGGTGGGGTTGGTCCAGTGTCTTGTGTAAGCTTCCTGGTGGGAAGGACTGGTGCCTGCATTCTGGTGGGTGGAGCTGAGTCTTTTCCCTCTGATGAGCAGGTCCGTGTCAGGTGGTGTTTTTTGGGGTGTCTGTGAGCTTAGTATCACTTTAGGTAGTCGGTGTGCTGATGGGTGGTTTGTTTTCCTGTCTTGTTTGTTGTTTGGTGTGAGACGTCCAGTGCTGGGAGCTGTTGGCAGTGGGGGGAGCCGGGTCTTGGATTCAGATAGACGCCTCTGTGAGAGCTCTCAGTGATTAATCTTCCCTGGAGACAGGAATTCTCTAGTGGTCCAGCATCCTGGACTCGGTGCTCCCACTCCAGAGCCTCAGGCCCGACCTCTGGTTGTGGGACCAGGACCCTGCAAGTTGCTTGTCCCAGCAATTGGAGAATTAAAAAAAAAAGAAGAAGACTAACAAAACCCCAGGCAAATGGTAAAAAAGTTAAATCAAACAAACAGAAACAGAAACAAGGAAACATGCACACACACAAAAGAAACAAAAACAGAGCCAAATAAATCAAATAGCAAGAGAACAACCAAACAAAAGAACCCAAGAATGGAATCAAACAATTAAGAAGAAAGCTGACAAAAACCCACAACCAGAAGACAAAACCAAAGCAGAGTGCCAACTGAAAAATGAGCAAAGAAACAAAACAAACCTACAAAAATATTTTTTAAGAAGGAAGAAAAAGAGAAAGGGGAAAGAAGACAGAACAAGACAAAAGCAACATAGAAACAGAAATATAAAAAGAAAAAATATATTAAAGAAAAGAAAAGACAAACAAAGCCCTGGAGAAATGGTAAAAACAAAATCAAACAAACAAAAACAGAAACAAGGAAACACACACAAATGTAAAAGAAACAGAAACAGTGCCAAATAAAACAAAAAGCAAGAGAAAAACCAGACCAATAGAAGAACTTAAAAATGAAATCTAACAATTAGGATTAAAGCTAGCAAAAACATATCACCTAAAAACAAAACCGAAACAGTGTGCCAACTGAAGCATAAAGCAAGAAAACAGGACAAACCAATAAAAATGATTAAAAACTAATAATAAAATAAAATAAAAAGGGAAAAAACACAGGACAACAGAAAAGCAAAGTAGAAATGGACATATAATATATATATATATATATATATATATATATATATATATATATATATATCTAAGTTAACAGAAAAGAGGAAAAAACAAAAATATAAGGGAAAATAACACAAAACAAAAGAAAAGCAAACTAAAAATAGAAATGTAAAGGATTGGTTCAAGATGGCAGAGTAGAAGGACGTGCGCTTACTCCCTATTGCTAGAGCACTGGAATCATAACTAGCTGCTGAAAAATCATCAAAAGGAAGACACTTGATCTCACCAAATAATATTCCCCACGCTCAAAGACAAAGGAGAAGCTGCAATGAGATGGTAGGAGGGGCGCAGTCACAATAAAATCAAATCCCATAACCACTGGGTGGGTGACTCACAGACTGAAGAACAATTATACCACAGAAGTCCACCCACTGGAGTGAAGCTTCTGAGCCTCACATCAGACTTCCCAACCTGGGGGTCTGGAAACGGGAGGAGGAATTCCCAGAGGATCAGACATTGAAGGCTAGTGGGATTTTATTGCAGGACTTCGACAGGACTGGGGGAAAAAGAGACTCCACTCTTGGAGGTCACACACAAAGTAGTGTGTGCATCAGGACGCAGGGTGAAGAAGCATTTGACCCCATAGGACACTGAACCAGACCTACCTGCTAATGTTGGAAGGTCTACTGCACAGGAGGTGGGCGGCTGTGGCTCACCGCGGGGATAAGGACACTGGCAGCAGAAGGTCCGGGAAGTACTCCTTGGTGTGAGCCCTCCCAGAGTCCACTATTAGCCCCACCAAAGAGGCTGTAGCCTCCAGTGCTGGGTCACCTCAGGCCAAACGACCAACAGGGAGGGAACTCAGCTCCACCCATCAGCAGACAAGTGGATTACAGTTTTACTGAGCTCTGCCTTGCAGAGCAACACCCAGCTCTGCCCACCACCAGTCCCTCCCATCAGGAAGCTCGCAGAAGCCTCTAAGATAGCCTCAGCCACCAGAGGGCAGACATCAGAAGCAAAAAGAACTACAATCCTGCAGCCTGTGGAAGGAAAACCACATTCACAGAAGGATAGACAAAATGAAAAGGCAGAGGACTATGTACCAAATGAAGGAACAAGATAAAACACCAGGAAAACAACTAAATGAGGTGGAAATAGGCAACCTTCCAGAAAAAGAATTCAGAATAATGATACTGAAAATGATCCAGGACCTCGGAAAAAGAATGGAGGCAAAGATGCAAGAAAAGAAGATGCAAGAAAAGTTTAACAAAGACCAAGAAGAATTAAAAAACAAACACCGAGAAGAATTAAAGAACAAACAGATGAACAATACAACAATTGAAATGAAAGATACACTCGAAGGAATAATTGAGGCAGAAGAACGGTTAAGTGACCCGGAAGACAGAATGGTGGAATGCACTGCTGTGGAACAGAATAAACAAAAAAGAATGAAAAGAAATGAAGACAGCCTCGGAGACCTCTGGGACAACATTAAACACACCAACATTCACATTCTAGGGTTCCAGAAGGAGAAGAGAGAGAGATATGACCCAAGAAAATATTTGAAGAGATTATAGTCGAAAACTTCCCTAACACAAGAAAGGAAATATCCACCCAAGTCCAGTAAGTGTAGAGAGTCCCAAGCAGGATGAAACCAAAGGAGAAACACGCCGAGACACATAGTAATCAAATTGACAAAAATTAAAGACAAAGAAAAATTATTAAAAGCAACAAGGTTAAAACAACAGCATACAAGGGAACTCCCGTAAGGTTAAGAGCTGATTTCTCAGCAGAAACGCTACAAGCCAGAAGGGAGTAGAATGATATATTTAAAGTGATGAAAGGAAAAACCTACCACCAAGATTACTCTACCCGACAAGGATGTCATTCAGATTTGATGGAGAAATCAAAGGCTTAATAGACAAGCAAAAGCTAAGAGAATTCAGTACCACCAAACCAGCTCTACAACAAATGCTAAAGGAACTTCTGTAAGTGGGAAACACAAGAGAAGAAAAAGACCTACAAAAACAAGCCCGAAACAATTCAGAAAATGGTAATAGGAACATACATATCAATAGTTTCCTTAAATGTGAATGGATTAAATGCTCCAACCAAAAGACACAGGCTCACTGAATGGATACAAAAAACAAGACCCATATATATGCTGTTTACAAGAGACCCACTTCAGACCTAGGGATACATACAGACTGAAAGTGAGGGGATAGAATAAGATATTCCATGCAAATGGAAATCAAAAGAAAGCTGGAGTAGCAGTACTCATATCAGAAAAAATAGACTTTAAAATAAAGAATGTTACAAGAGACAAGGAAGGACACTACATAATAATCAAGGGATCAATCCAAGAAGAAGATATAACAATTATAAATATATATGCACCCAACATAGTAACACCTTAATACATAAGACAAATGCTAACAGCTATAAAAGAGGGAATTAACAGTAACACAATAATAGTAGGGGACTTTAACACCTCACTTACACCAATGGACAGATCTTGAAAACAGAAAATTAATAAGGAAACAAACTTTACATGACACAATAGACCAGATAGTTTTAATTGATCTTTATAGGACATTCCATCCAAAAACAGCAGGTTACACTTCCTTCTCAAGTGCACATGGAACATTCTCCAACATGGATCACATCTTGGGTCACAAATCAAGCACTGGTAAATTTAAGAAAACTGAAATCTTATCAAGCATCATTTGTGACCACAACACCATGAGATTAGAAATCAATTACAGGGAAGAAAAATGTAAAAAACACAAACACATGGAGGCTAAACAATATGTTACTAAATAACCAAGAGATCACTGAAGAAATCAAAGAGGAAATTTAAAAAATACCTACAGAAAAATGACAACAAAAACACGATGATCCAAAACCTATGGGATGCAGCAAAAGCAGTTCTAAGAGGGAAGTTTATAGCAATACAAACCTACTTCAAGAAACAAGAAAAATCTCAATCTAATCTTACACCTAAAGGACCTAGAGAAGGAGAGCAAACAAAACCCAAAGTTCGTAGAGGAAAGAAATCATAAAGATCAGAGCAGAAAGAAATGAAAGAGAAACAAACAAAGCAATAGCAAAGATCAATAAGAGTAAAAGCTGGTTCTTTGAAAACATAAACAAAATTGATAAACCTTTAGCCAGAGTCATAAAGACAAAGAGGGAGAGGACTCAAACCAATAAAATTAGATATGAAAAAGGAAAAGTTACAGTGGACACCACAGAAATACAAAGCATTATAAGAGACTACTACAAGCAACCCTATGCCTATAAAATGGACAACCTTAAAGAAATGGACAAATTCGTAGAAAGGTGTAACTTCCCAAGACTGAATCAGGAAGAAATAGAAAATATGAACAGACCAGTCACAAATAATGAAATTGAAACTGTGATTAAAAATCTTCCAACAAACAAAAGTCCAGGACCAGGTGGCTTCACAGGTGAATTCTATCAAACATTTAGAGAAGAGTTAACACCTATCCTTCTCAAACTCTTCCAAAAATTCCAGGGGAAGGAACACTCCCAAACTCATTCTATGAGACCACCATCACCCTGATACCAAAACCAGACAAGGATACTATAGGAAAAGAAAATTACAGACCAATATCACTGATGAATGTAGATGCAGATATCCTCAAGAAAATACTAGCAAACAGAATCCAACAGTACATTAAAAGGATCTTCCACCATGATCAAGTGGGGTTTATCCCAGGAATGCAAGGATTCTTCCATATACGCAAATCTATCAATGTGATACACCATATTAACAAACTGAAGGATAAAAACCATATGATAATCTCAATAGATGCAGAAAAGCTTTTGACAAAATTCAACACCCATTTATGATAAAAACTCTCCAGAAAGTGGGTATAGAGGTAACCTACCTCAACATAATAAAGACCATATACGACAGACACACAGCAAACATCATTCTCAATGGTGAAAAACTGAAAGCATTTCCTCTAAAGTCAGGAACAAGACAAGGGTGTCCACTCTCACCGCTCTTATTCAACATGGTTTTGGAAGTCCTAGCCGTGGCAATCAGAGAAGAAAAAGAAATAAATGGAGTCCAAATTGGAAAAGAAGAAGTAAAACTGTCACTGTTTACAGATGACATGATACTATACATAAATAATCCTAAAGATGCCACCAGAAAACTACTAGAGCGTATCAATGAATTGGGGAAAGTAGCAGGATACAAAATTAATGCACAGAAATCTTTTGCATTCCTATACACTAACAACAAAATGTCGGAAAAAGAAATTAAGAGCACAATCCCATTCACCATTGTAACAAAAAGAATAAAATACCTAGGAATAAATCTACCTATGGAGGTAAAAGACCTGTACTCAGAAAACTATAAGACACTGATGAAATAAATCAAAGTTGACACAAACAGATGAAAAGATATACCATGTTCTTGGACTGGAAGAATCAATTTTTTGATAATGACTATACTACCCAAAGCAATCTACAGATTCAGTGCAATCCCTTTCAAATTACCAATAGCATTGTTTACAGAACTAAAACAAAAAATCTTAAAATTTGTATGGAGACATAAAAGACTCTGAATATGCAAAGCAATCTTGAAGGGAAAAAATGGAGCTGGAGTAATCAGACTCCCTGACTTCAGACTATACTACAAAGCTACAGTAATCAAGACAATATGGTACAGGCACAAAAACAGAAAGATAGATCGATGGAACAGGATAGAAAGCCCAGAGATAAACCCGTGCACCTATGGTCACCTAATCTATGACAAAGGAGGCAACGATATACAATAGAGAAAAAAGACAGTATCTTCAATAAGTGGTGCTGGGAAAACTGGACAGCTACATGTAAAAGAATGAAATTAGAACACTTCCTAACACCATACACAAAAATAAACTCAAAATGTATTCAATTCCTTAATGTAAGACCAGACACTATAAAACTCTTAGAGGAAAACATAGGTAGAACAATTTTTGACATAAGTCACAGCATGATCTTTTTTGACCCACCTCCTAGAGTAATGGAAATAAAAACAAAAATAAACAAATGGGACCTAATGAAAGTTAAAAGCTTTTGCACAGGAAAGAAAACTGTAAACAAGATGAAAAGACAACCCTGAGAATGGGAGAAAATATTTGCAAATGAATCAACGGACAAAGGAGTAACCTTCAAAATATTTAAACAGTTTATGCAGCTCAATATTAAAAAAACAAACAACCCAATCAAAAAATGTGCAGAAGACCTAAATAGACATTTCTCCAAAGAAGACATACAGATGGCCAAGAGGCACATGAAAAGCTGCTCAACCTCACTAATTATTAGAGAATGCAAATCAAAACTACAATGAGGTATCACCTCACACCATTTAGAATGGGCATCATCAGAAAATCTACAAACAACAAATGCTGGAGAGGGTGTGGAGAAAAGCGAACCATCTTGCACTGTTGATGGGAGTGTAAATTGATACAGTCACCACGGAGAGCAGTATGGAGGTTCCTTAAAAAACGAAAAATAGTATTACTATACGACCCAGCAATCCCACTCCTGGGCATATACCTGGAGAAAACCATAATTCAAAAAGATACACACACCCCAATATTCATTGCAGCTCTGTTTACAATAGCCAGGACATGGAAGCAACCTAAATGTCCATCAACAGAGGAATGGATAAAGTAGATGTGGTACATATATACAATGGAATACTACTCAGCCATAAAAGGGAATGGAATTTTGACATTTGCAGAGACGTGGATGGACCTAATGCAGCTCAGTTTTGATTCATTGTGTTAGAGATAGCTTGAAAGAAGTTCAAGAATTTTGTAGCCTCTTCCTTCAAGGTTACTGGCATAACCTTAGTGTTAAGGCTAGATTTTCGCTGAAGGAAAATTATTACTAAAAGACTATGAAACTGAGATTCAAGATGGTGGAGGAGTTGGCGGAAGTGGAGCACATGTCTCTCCACGAATGCATCAGGAATACATCTATAGATGCAACAATTCTCACAGAACACTGGCTGAAAACTAGCAGAAGGCCTTGGACACTGGAAAGGACTATAAAGATCCCTGTATAACTGGGTAGGATGGAAAAAAAGAAGGGAGGAAGAGGAGAGGAAGTGGGATGGGACCTGCACCCCAGGGCAGGGAAGCTGAAGCAGAGGAGAGGTTCCCGAATTCAGGGAAGCCCCCTCCCCAATGGGGAAACCCCCTCTCCACTGGGGAAATTGATTGGGACAGAAGGGAAGCATTTGAGGCTGTTGGAAGAGGGTGAAGTGGCTGATCTGTGACAGACAGGACAGTGAGAAATACACAGACGGTCCATACCTTGGCCCTACATGCCCTGGACTGGGACGTTTGTTCACAGGTGTGCAAGGGGGCTGGGAGCTGGTGCATGGGGATTGGAGAACAGGCCCAGAGCGAGAACTGCTGTTGGCTGTAGGGAGACAAACTGAAGGGATGGGAGGGAGGAAGTCTGCAGCAGGGAATGCCTATGGAGGAAGACTGGACTGCCATGGAATCAGGCGCTACTGCTGAGTCACACGCAGGGGGAGGAACCACTATTGTAGCCTCTCTCTCCCCCCACATGCTGGCGTCTGCTGACAACAATAAAAGAAGCCCGCTCAGGGCTGGCTCTTGTGCGCTGGCTGCGGAGCAATAAAAAAGTCTCCTCAGAGCTGGCCCTCACACACTGGCTGCAGGGCAAAAAAAAAAAAAAAGCCCTCTCAGGGCTGGCCCTCGTACGCCTCCTGCCAGGTACCAAAAAAACCCCGGCTAGGGCTGGCCCTCGCGTGCCTTAAGCTGGGCAGAAGAAAAGGCCCTCACTAGGGCCATATCTCTTGCATCTGTGGCTGCCGACTTCCCTGGACATTTGGCACTGCCAGGGCTCCCACGATCCAAGCAGTCATACCACCTCTGCGCCTTGTCCTCACAGGGGCAGACCCAAGAGCTCCAAGGCAACCTCAGGACCAGACTCCTGTGGGTGGACCACACGCAAAGGTGGGGATAAAACCAAAGCTGACCCCCAGGGATGGGGTGACTAAGGACGAAGATTGAAAATCTTTCCATCAGCTGTATAAGCTGCAGATTAAATCTCCATGATCAGCTAGGTAGACCCTGCATCTGTGGAATGTCTGAGTAGACAATGAGCGTTCCCACAACTGAAAACGATCTAGCTCTGGCCGCTGTGGAATTTGGGGGCAGCACACGCAGGAATTGGGCCAGATAAGAGTCTGAGTGGTCCCCACAGGGCCCACAGCAGGTCCAGAGACCAGCCCAGAGTCAGGAAAGAGCCTCTTGTGTAGGCGGAGGTGGGCTGTGGCTCACGGCATGTGCAAGGACACTTACAGCAGAGAGCCCAGGAAAACATAATTATTAATTATATTATGTTTTGATTCATTCTGATGTTGGTCCTAGCTTTTTTTTTTTTTTTTTTGGTTTCTTTTTTGTTTGTTAGTTGTTTTAGTTTTGTTTTGTTTTTTTTTTTTAGTCTTTTGGGATCTCGTGTATTATAACATACATTTGTTTTTTACTTTTTATACATTTCTATATTTAATTTAATTTTATTTATTCTTTTATACAGCAGGTTCTTATAAGTTATCTATTTTATATTTTATAAATATTAGTGTATATATGTCAATACCAATCTCCCAATTCATCCCACCCCCCACTCCCCCCTTGGTGTCCATACGTTTGTTCTCTACATCTGTGTCTCTATTTCTGCCTTGCAAACCAGTAATTGTATTTTTAGTTTTTTAAGGAACCACCATACTATTCTCCATAGTGGCTGTATCAATTTACATTCCCACCAACAGTGAAAGAGGGTTCCCTTTTCTCCACACCCTCTCCAGCGTTTATTGTTTGTAGATATTTTGATGATGGCCATTCTGACCGGTGTGAGGTGACACCTCACTGTAGTTTTGATTTGCATTTCTCTAATAATTAGTGATGTTAAGCATCTTTTCATGTGTTTGTTGGCCATCTGTATGTGTTCTTTGGAAAAATGTCTATTTAGATCTTCCACCCATTGATTGGGTTGTTTGTTTTTTGATATTGAGCTGTATGAGCTATTTGTATATTTTGGATATTAATCCCTTGTCAGTTGCTTTGTTTGCAAGTATTTTCTCCCATTCTGAGGGTTGTCTTTTCATCTTGTTTATGGTTTCCTTTTCTGTGTAAAAGCTTTTAAATTTCATTAGGTCCCATTTGTTTATTTTTGTTTTTATTTCCATTACTCTAGGAGGTGGGTCAAAAAAGATCTTGCTGCAATTTATGTCAAAGAGTGTTCTGCCTATGTTTTCCTCTGAGAGTTTTATAGTGTCTGGTCTTACATTTAGGTCTTTAATCCATTTTGAGCTTATTTTTGTGTATACTGTTAGGGAGTGTTCTGATTTCATTCTTTTACTTGTAGCTGTCCAGTTTTCCCAGCTCCACTTATTGAAGAGACTGTCTTTTCTCCATTGTATATCTTTGCCTCCTTTGTCCTAGATTAATTAACCATAGGTCTGTGGGTTTATCTCTGGACTTTGTATCCTGTTCCATTGATCTATATTTCTGTTTTTGCACCAGTACCATACTGTCTTGATTACAGTAGCTTTGTAGCAGAGTCTGAAGTCAGGGAGCCTGATTCCTCCAGCTCTGTTTTTGTTTCTCAAGATTGCTTTGGCTATTCGGGGTCTTTTGTGTTTCCATAAAAATGTAAAATTCTTTGTTCTAATTCTGTGAAAGTTGCCATTGGCAATTTGATAGGGATTGCATTGAATCTATATGTTGCTTTGGGTAGTATAGTCATTTTCACATTATTGATTCTTGCATTCCAAGAACATGGTATATCTTTCTATCTATTTATGTCAACTTCGATTACTTTCATAAGTATATTATGGTTTTCTGACTACAAGTCTTTTGCGTCTTTAGGTAGATTTATTCCTAGGTATTTTATTCTTCTTGTTGCAATGGTAAATGGGATTGTTGCCTTAATTTCGCTTTCTGATCTTTTGTTGTTAGTGTATAGAAATGCGAGAGATTTCTGTGCATTAATGTTCCTTCCTGCAACTTTATACCAAATTTATTGATTAGCTCTAGTAGTTTTCTGGTGGCATCCTTAGGATTTTTTATGTATAGTATCATGTCATCTACAACCAGTGACAGTCTTACATCTTCTTTTCCAATTTGAGTTCCTTTTATTTCTTTTTCTTCTCTGAGTGCTGTGGCTAGGACTTCCAAAACTATGTTGAATAATAGTGGCTAGAGTGGACATCCTTGTCTTGTTCCTGACTTTAGAGGAAATGCTTTCAGTTTTTCACCATTGAGAATGATGTTTGCTGTGGGTTTGTCATATGTGGCCTTTATTATGTTGAGGTAGGTTCCCTCTACGCCCACTTTTTGGAGAGTTTTTATCATAAATGAGTGTTGAATTTTGTCAAAAGCTTTTTCTGCATCTACTGAGATGATATATGGTTTTTACCCTTCAGTTTGTTAATATGGTGTATCACATTGATTGATTTATGTATATTGAAGAATTTGCATACTGTCATACAGAGTGAAGTAAGTCAGAAAGAGAATAACAAATATCCTATCTTAACGTGTATATCTGGAATCTAGAAAAATGGTATAGATGAACTTATTTGCAAAGCAGAAGTAGAGACACAGACATAGAGAACAAACATATGGATACCAAGAGCGGAAAGAGGGGTTGGGATGGATTGGGAGATTGGGATTGACATATATACACTACTGTGTATAAAACAGATAACTAATGAGAACCAACTGTGTATAGCACAGGGAACTCTACTCAGTGCTCTGTGGTGACCTAAATGGGAAGGAAATCCAGAAAGGAGGGGATATATGTATACATATACCTGATTCACTTTGCTGTACAGCAGAAACTAACACAACATTGTAAAGCAGCTATACTCCATTAAAAAATAAATGAATAAATAAAATGAATAAAAGTCCATAGATTGCTAAGGAAAGCAATTATATTGAAATACATTTTTCAAAATATATATATATATAAACTGGGCTGCTTTATACATTGCAGGATGAGCCATATTCTTTTTGACTAAAGAAAGCAACAGTAACAACGAAAAATATTCTCTTTCTCTCATCTCCTTTTTTTCATGGTTTTCATTAGAATAATCATGTTGTTCCAGCTGCATCCAGACTCTTAATTGCCTTTTCAAAGGTGCATATTTTTCTTTGCTCTCAGTAGGAACCCCACAACACATTTAGAGATGGGATGCTTGTTCATGACTTTCTAACGTAAAATGAACAGTAGTTTCAGGCAACTCTATCTTGATCTTCATCTTTTGATTATTTTGTTGTTTAAGCACCAACATGCATGCACACATATTAAGTTAGCCAAAAGAAAGTGGAATAATAAAGCAGTCAGAAGAAGCCAAAATATAGCAGTTGTGGTGAAAAGCTGAGAGCAAGGAGAAGTGCATTTTCAATCTCGATGAAGTCATAAAGATTTTTCTGCCATGATTTAAAATTTATAGTAAAAAAATTAGATAAAGTGTTACTTAGACATAAGCATTCAATCTGCTATCATTAGTTTCTCTATTTGTGAGATTTCAGATACCAATGAGAACAAAACAAAACAAAAAATCCCCCAAAGGTTTAAACTTTTTTACCTAGTACAAGATTCAGGAAAAAGGGGTGGGAAGTGGAGGTAGGAGAGACGTTTGAATTTCTAATGTGAGCTTCAGTTCTTATCCTTTCAGTTTTATCCTTGTAATCAGTAAATCGCTGGGCTTGGTGATAATGCATGCATATGGAAAAGGACTAATTTATTTTCATGAAGACGATTAATAGTTTGCAAGAGAGAAAAAGTAATTAACTATAACTTCCAGCCTTATAATAACCATAAAATTATTAAACCTCTCCTCAGTAATGTTTAGAGAATACTGATGCAGTATGTCTTTGAAGATCAAGTTGTACTGGACTTGCATGCAAATATTAAAGAACTTAATTAAAATGTGAATTATTTTTGAACTCTGATTTTGGTTATATTGTAAAAATACATTGCAATTATTACTTAAAAATCCAGTTTTTCTTCTTTTTGCCTCATTAGCATTTCTGATTATGTCTGCTTGGACCATCAAAATTCAGTGCTACTATGAGAGATATTGGTATGGACTGCAAAGTTGGAGAAAAAGTGTATTTTAGTAGTTTCCTCTTTTTTTCCAAATAATAAATAATTTGTAAATTTCCAAATAATTTATCCTTTACTCTGAGTGTCCTACTTTTATGTTGAAAAATGAAATCTGGTGTTTTTAAGATTAAATGAAGGTGCTTCCATATTTTTGCCTATTTTCAGAATATTAAGAAGCAGATGGGCCTCAAGCCTACAACTACAAGAGAATAATTAGTGGTTCTAGGTTATTTCAATTGATGACCCTACAACTCATTATATTAAATCTCTATGTCTTAGTATCTGTGTCCATATTAGAATTAAGTTCGGCATTTTCCATATAACCCTGAAATATCAATACAGATGCATACACATGTAAATTTAAAGTAGTTTGCTTTCTGGATGCGTAATATATCTCTTTAACACTTCAGTGTGACTATAGGTCCTAAGGTATTGATACTTACCATTCTACATGCAGCTGAATCTAGGTTCCAAAAACAATCTATACTAGCAAATATTTGGATAGAGTTCAATAATTAGCATCTTAAAGATTTATGTTTTTATTTATGTAGTGATTTCTTTAAGTAATGTTTATTTTTATTTTAGTTAAGACTTAGCAAATCAATTAGGAATGGAACTGTATTTGCACTGTCTAAAGATAGGCAAGTAACATAACTTAGCAAAGTCACATCTTTTATAAATATTTTTCATTGAAGACATTTGTTGTACATTTGCACAAAATGAAGGATTCTTTAAAAGAAAACAAAAATTAATGGAATGAATTGTGCATGAATAGTTTTAAGCTAAAACGATGTGTCTCTTTTACATCTTAGCTTGTTGTAAACTATTAGTAAAAATCCAGAGCTGAATTAACACCTAGAAAAAAGTTATCACTAAAAAGAGACCACCAGGTATCTACTAAATAAGAAAGGCCTAAATTCTCCAATATTAGTGATTGCCTGATATCAATTCAATGAACCAACATCGTTTGAGAACCTGCTGAGTCATTATTATGCTTGGTTCTGAAGATTTAAAGATAAATTAGATGTTCACTACCCTTGAGAATTTGTTTTGATAGCTATGGAAAGAAGGAATGAGGGAAGAAAGGAAGAATTTTACCATTTCTAATATGATCTGAATTGGCAGTACTCTTTCATGTGTGAAGGACGAGGTTCATATTGTGTCAAAATAATAAGAGTTAGTCAGCTACTTTATTTCCCACATAAGAAAATTAATGCTCAGAGACAAAAAGTAAATGTTTCAAGTGCATACTGCTTGCTATTTGTAAGTCCAAAATAAAAATCTCATGTTTTCTATGGATTTCTAAGAGTCTCAATGAATGTATAATTATAGATGGTAGGAAATAATACGTAGATAGGAAAAACTTGTTTCTTTTTCAGCTTCCTGACTTTTGAGGCTGCAAATAGTACCTGAATTGCTCTACCTTGGTCATGCCATCATTTCGATTGCTGTTGTTTAAATATACTTTGACAAGATTCAATTCTGTTTTAAACAATCCCAATTTCTTTCTTTCTTTCTTTCTTTCTTTCTTTCTTTCCCTCTTTCCCTCTTTCCCTTTTATTAGAAACAATTTTTTCAATCCATATAAAGTAGTGCTTCTGAAACTTCAATGAGCATATAAATTACCTGGGGTATTAGTAAAATGCAGATTCTCATTCAGTAGGTCTAGTTAGCAACCTGAATTTTGTGATTTTGATAAATCCTTAGGTATTACTAAGCTGCTCATCTGAACACCATTCTTTACTGAGTAACAAGGCTTTGAAAGAGCAACATGATAGAAATTTGTCATTCCTCTACCTTAAATGCTGTGTGGTCTTTCCACTGCTTGCAGTAATTTGGGATTTGGAATAGTCCAAATTGAGGGATGTTGCCTTAAAGCATTTAGTTGTATAATGAAGGCTTATGCATCATTGTGAAAAAAAAAAAGACCCTTATATAGCACAAACTGGGAACAGAATCAGCCATTGACTTCCATGTTTCCCTTTTCTCAGTGACTGTCAGGCTTTTGGCATATATCTGATAGCACACAGCCAAGAAAAAGACAGAACATTCTCCAAGCATCAGTTCTGGTGTTCTGAATTATTGTCACATGAATAAACCCTAGGTTTATGCCTTCGACTAAAAATGTAGCAACAGATAGGATTTATTCAGTCAGTACACATTTATTAGGCCCAGCTACCAGGCATGCATTGCCCTTATTGCTGTATAAGTGCAAGAAACAACCAATGGTGTTACTGTCTCCAGCAAGTCACAATAAAAAACACTCTGCTCATTTGACAATGACCTAGAAATTTTATATTTATCTCCATATTTGTTACTAAAATAATACCAGTTATATACTTTCTGTCTTCTTATAGTAGTAATAGATGATTGAGGTAATAGTGATGGTGTGAAGATAGATCGTGCAACTTGTCCTCCCTACACCCCCAAAATAGAAAGAAAAATAAAAACGACAAATAAAACTATAAATATCCATGTTCTTAGCATAAATAGAAAACTTAGAACATCCTCAATTCAATTTTCCTTTAAGTGGAAATACAAATAAGATATCCCATCAAGCTATTGGCCATGTTCCAGCACATGTGTTTATAGACAGCAAGAGCAGTTTGAGAAAGAGATCAACATCTTCAAAAAACTAAAGAAGTATAATTGTGAACCAAGAATTTTATAACCAGCCAAGGTTTTTTTCTATCGGGGTTGCATAAAAGGATTAAATACACAAGAGCTTAGGGAGTTGTGCACCCATGAGCCATTCCTGAGGAACCTATTAGAAGATGAACTTCATCCAGCCAAGAGACAATGGAGACATTTGCTACAAAAGTAGTGACAGTGGACATTTTATATATTTAATTCTAGATTGAAGATGAAAATGAATGCGTAGATGAGGATGGAATAAAATATTTCATATGATGAATGTCATGTGTTGTATATCTGACCATATACTGCAACAAAAGAATGGAAGGAAATAGGGGAATATAAAATTAGCATATGCTTAATGATTGCCGTACTGGTATTAGATATACCATTTAAGTGTACTATTATAAAGCAACAAAAAATTAGTAAAATGTTAAATAAGAAAATGGAAAAATAACATTAAATATGTGTTCATGCAAAGGTAACCAATAGAACAAAAGTACAAACCTGGCTAAATGCCAAAATGAATTTAGTAAGTAAAAAAAGCAAAGGAAAACATTATATAGAAAAATAAATAGAAAATATAGCAAAATATATAATAATTATATCAAAACAATGTGGCAGTTGAGACAAATACACTACTTATCAACAAATGGAAATAAGCTAATTCACCTATTAAAAATATTTTGAGTTTGATTCACGAAACAAGAAACAACTATATGTCTTAGAAGAACAACACTTTAAAAAAAGCTTCCCAAAAAGATAAAACTGAATAAATAGATGTATAGCAGGCAAAGGGAAACCATAGTAAAGCAAGTGTAGATATACTGATATCAAAGTAGAATGCAAAGCTAAAACCATTAAACAAAAAATAAGGGCATCATTTATGGCTAAAGCCAAAATTCATAATGAAAATGTAAAATAACTGTGCATCAAATACCACAACAGCAATCTTTATAAAGCAAAAGTGGCAAGAGATGCAAGAAAACAAAGACAGAAACACACTGATAACCCAAGAACCAAAAAGCTTTTTTATAGCATAGACAAATTGACACTAAAATATACTTGGAAAAAGAATCATGCAGAAGTAGACATAAAAACAATTTAAAAAAAAGAAAATCTTTGAAGGAGAATAAGCATACAAGGGATTAAAATATAGACCCTTCATATTAAAAAAGTATGGTTCTGATGCATGAATAGACATGCAAACGAGGGAAATAGAATTAGAAATCCAGAATTACGCTAAAAAATATGAAACTTTAGTATGTGATGAGGATGGTTTCTCAAATCTTTTTGAGAAGCAGTAAGCTTTTTAATAAGTGTTATTGGGATAACTGGTTAGCCGTTTGGCAAAGATAAAATTAGATCCAAATCTCACACCACTGTACAAGGGTAAACACCAAAGAGCTCAGGGCTCTAAATATAAAAATATACTACTCAGACATAAAAAAGAATGAAATGTTGCCATTTGCTACAACATGGAGGGACCTTCAAGGCATTATGCTAAGTGAAATAAGTCAGATGGAGAAAGACAAATACCATATGATCTTACTTAGACGTACAATTAACAAATGAACAAATAAAACAAAACTCATAGATACAGAGGGCAGAATGGTGATTTCTATGGGGGAAGGGACACTGAAGGTAGGGAAATAGTAAAAGGGGGTCAAGAGGGACAAACTTTCAGTTATAAAGTAAATAAGTCATGGTGACGTAATGTACAGCTTGGTGACTATAGTCAATAATATTGTAGTGCATGTTTGAAAGTTGCCAAGAGAGTAAATCTTAAAAGTTCTCATCACAAGAAAACAAATTGTAACTTTATATGGTGATGGATGGTAACTATACTTATTGTGGTGATTATTTTGCAGTGTATACAAATATTGGATCATTATATTTTACAACTGAAATTAGTATGATGTTATATGTCAGTTATACCCCAATTTTTTTCACAGTTGATTAACAATGTTGTGTTAGTTTCAGGTGTACAGCAAAGTGATTCAGTTATACAGATACATGTATCTATTATTTTTCAAACTCTTTTCCCATTTAGGTTATTACAGAATACTTAGTAGAGTTCCCTGTGTTATACATAAGTCCTTGTTGGTTATCCATTTTAAATTCAGTAGTGTGTACTTGTCAATCCCAAACTCCCAATCTATCCCTCCCCAACCCTTCCCCCTGGTAACCATAAGTTAATTCTCTGAGTCTGTGAGTGTTTCTGTTTCGTAAATAAGTTCATTTTTATCATTTTTTTAAGATTCTGCATATAAGCAATGTCATATGGTATTTGTCTTTCTCTGTCTGACTTACTTCACTTAATATGATAATCTCCAGGTCCATCCATGTTGCTGCAAGTGGCATTACTTCATTCTTTTTAATGATTGAGTAATATTCCATTGTATATATGTACCACATCTTCTTTATCCATTCCTCTGTTGATGGGTATTTAGGTTGCTTCCATGTCTTGGCTATTGGAAACAACGTTACAATGAACATTAGGGTGCATGTATCCTTTTGAACCATGTTTTTCTCCAGATACATGCCCAGGAGTGGGATTGCTGGATCATATGGTAGCTCTATTTTTAGTTTCTTAAGGAACCTCTATACTGTTCTCCATAGTGGCTGTATCAATTTACATTCCCACCAACAGTGTAGGAGGGTTCCCTTTTCTCCACACCCCCTCCAGCATTTATTGTTTGTAGATTTTTTGATGATGGCCATTCTGAGAGATGTGAGGTGAACCACGGACAAAATGAAAAGACAACTCACAGAATGGGAGAAAATATTTGCAAATGATGCAACCAACAGGGGATTAGTCTCCAAAATTTACAAACAGCTCATGCAGCTCAATATCAAAAAAAAAACAACCCAATCAAAAAATGGGCAGAAGATCTAAATAGACATTTCTCCAAAGAAGACATACAGATGGCCAAGAGGTAACATGAAAAGATGCTCAATATTGCTAATTATTAGAGAAATGCAAATCAAAACTACCTCACTTTTTTTTTTAACGCAAGTTTTAGAAGAAAATGTAGGTGAATTCCTCCTTAGTTGTAATATATGGAAATGCTTTCTAATTATGAATAAATATGTAAATGCATAAAAGAAAAGATTGATAAATTTTTCTTAATAAAAATAAAATACATGCCAAGAAATGCCATGGAAAAAAGTAAAAGAAAATAGATACTAAAATAATTTTAAAAACAAGACACAAATTGGGAGGGACTATTTTCTGATAACATATCTGGAAAAAGACTTTTATCCAGAATATATAAAGAACTCTCAAAATTTAATAGTAGGGAAACAAATGACCCAATTTAAAAAAAGATCAACAACTTGATATACTTTATCAAATAAGATATACTAAAAGGAATTATAATCATATGAAACAAGTTCAACATCCTTAGCTATTAAAAAAACACAAATTGAAACCATGATGAGATACTATTCCACACCTATCAGAATGTTAAAATTAAAAATATTGTTAATACCAGCTGTGAGTGAGAATGCAGAGCTACTGGAATTTGCATAAATTGGTGGTGGTTATGCAAAATAGTACAGCCACTTTGGACTGTAATGTGGCAGTTTCTGACATAGTTAAACATATTAATTGTATTTCCCAGGAATTTCACTCCTATATATTTGCCCTAGAAAAATAAAAAACCTATGTTCACACAAACACCTCTACCCAAATTTTTATAGCAGCCCTGTTCATAATCACCCAAACCTGCAAATAAAGCAAATGTTCTTCAGTGCCTGAATTGATAAGCCATGGTACACCCATACTAATCTGTAATAAAAATGATCTCAATATACATAAATAATTTGGATAAATCTTTAAAAATATACTGAGTGATAGAAGCCAGTTTCAAATAGTTACAAAGTTTATGACTCCATTTATGTGGCATTGTGTCTATAGAGGCAGCACAAGGGAGATTTGGTGCTGATGAAAGTGTTGTATGTTACAATAGTGGTTACACAAATCTACACATATATTAAAATTCAAAGAATTGTATACCAAAAAATCTCAATTTTTGTATGTTAATATAAAAAATAGAATAAATACTTGAAAACTGAGACTATGTTTG
The DNA here is from genome assembly GCF_949987535.1 of Balaenoptera acutorostrata. Lineage (NCBI taxonomy): Eukaryota > Metazoa > Chordata > Mammalia > Artiodactyla > Balaenopteridae > Balaenoptera > Balaenoptera acutorostrata. The sequence goes on along the minus strand of NC_080065.1, from coordinate 71,195,181 downwards.
AAAGATAATATCACATATAAAGGACTAGTACTAATAATACATAAAGAATTATTAATATGCTTAAATAATTAGTTAAATTATTTTTAAAAAGACCAAAACTCAGAAAAGAAATGAAGACGCTAACCACAGGATACAAAAATGACCCTTAAACATATGAAAAAGATGTTCAATTTCACAATAAAAGAAATTTAAATTTCATGTAACTCAAATAACATTTCTCACAAGATTGGCAAATTTGATATGTGTAACAAAATACTCTCTTAGCAAACATCTGGGGATAAGTGCTATCATTCACTACTATTAGAAATGTAGGTGGGTATAAACTTTATAAGGAGAATTTGGCAATATCTTATTAAACTACATGTGTATTTACCTTTGACCCAAAAAATCTTTATAGAAATTTACTGTTATAGATATCCAACATGAAAAAGTAAATGCATTCATACTTATTCATTATTATATTATTTGTAGTTTCAGAACATTGGGAACAAGTTAATGCCATATGCCCTTACATAAAAGGGTAGTTGAATAATTATGATACATCCACACAAAAGAGCGGTATGGCAGTCATAGAAAATAATAAACACCTTAATGAAGAAAAATCGAGTGATTTCTAGATACATTTCTCAGTGAAAAAAGTGATGTGTAAAAGAATATCTTCAGTATAACATTCTTTATGTGAAAAAAGAGAATTTTAAAAATACACATGTAATTTATTTGTGTAAGGAGAATCAGAGGAACTATGGAGGTATTTTTCTAGCCATGAGAGGTTAGGTGAAAATGGGGTTTAAATAATGGAATGGTGTTTTTTGTACGGTTTGGCTATTTGGAATCATGTTTCTGTTTCATGTATCCACAGAGTGCCTAAGTAAAATCAACAAGGATGGCAAAAGTTTTAAATGGCATATCTCCTCCTATAAGTGTACAAAAATATAGTATATCTGATAAATATTAAGATTTATACTGTATTATTTATAGTGAGCTCCTTTTCTTCCAATAACTTTTATAGGTGATTGTTTTCATATCTGCAGAAGGGAAAACCTGTAATATTCTAAATACTGCCAATATCAGCTCTTCTCTATACCAATAAATACACTAGTCTTAGAACTCTCCACTTAGGACATAAAAGCTAATACCTTAAAAATTACTGGGCTGAGTTGTTGACTGTAAGAGGAAAGAATATCAAATACTGTAGTCTGTTTGGTTTAATAAAGGTATTATACCTGTGTTTCCCATAATGTATTAGATATTATTTTTTATAAAGAAAGATATTATGTAACTTTTTGTCATACATGAAAGATATTTACAAAAGGACATAAAAAGAAGTAAAATTTGATGTGATATATTTAAGCTCAGGAAAAACAATTAAAACCCCTGATAGGGGCTTCCCTGGTGGTGCAGTGGTTGAGAATCTGCCTGCCAATGCAGGGGACACGGGTTCGAGGCCTGGTCTGGGAAGATCCCACATGCCGCGGAGCAACTAAGCCTGTGAGCCACAACTACTGAGCCTGCGCGTCTGGAGCCTGTGCCCCGCAATAAGAGAGGCCGCGATAGTGAGAGGCCCGCACACCGCGATGGAGAGTGGCCCCCGCTTGCCGCAACTAGAGAAAGCCCTCGCACAGAAACGAAGACCCAACACAGCCAAAAATAAATAAATAAATAAAAAATAAAAATAAAGGAATTCCTTAAAAAAAAAAACAAAAAAAAAAAACAAAAAAAACCCCCTGATATTTCTTAGACAACATTATTAAGAGTATTAATTGAATTATTTATGCCATTTTTCTATGTGAAAATTTTTCTATAGTCAACTTTATGGATAAACCTTATTCTCTAGTTCTTGCACATTTTTATCTGGATCAAAAGATAACTAGTTAATAATGCATAATACATTATTTATTACATCATCCAATGAAAATAAATGTTAAATTATGGAGATATTTTATTCAAACTTTTGAAGATGAACTAAGCAATTAATTGTGTTTAGTATAAAATATATTCCCCTCCTGGCCCTTTCTCAATATGTGCATTTCATTAAATACTGAGGGATTTTCTCTGTCCTTACAGTTAAAGTCCTTGAAGATATGCAAAAAAAACCTCCATGGCTATTGTTCTGTTAAATCCTAATAAAAAACTAGGTCCAGGGCCTTGAGCTTTAAGAGCTCCTTAGAGAGAGAAAGCAATAATTATTGAGTTCAAGCAAATATAATTCTGGCCTTTAATAGCAAGAATAAGGACAAAAATCGAAATTAGAGAGATGTCTGACCTTCAGACATTTTAAGGACATTTAGTCATTAATTTAAAAATAATAAATGCTAGCAATAAAATAAAAACTAGGAACCATTACTTAGCATGGAAAAGTTAGGAAAATCAACCAAAGAAATTTTAAACTGGATTTTTAAGACACCAAAGATTTGTCGAATTTTTTTTCATTCATCTTTCAGACCTAATCTGGAAATAGCTACTAAACATGCATTACATTTATCAGACAGCATCTCTGTGTGAATGTTAATGGGTTTTATCAAGTCAGCATCTCAGGAACTCTGGGGAAAACAGGATCTTGGTCAAAGCCTCCCTTCTAAATTAGAATAATTTATGTTGCCCCAGACTTCTCAAGCACTGAGTGCCATGCAAAACTTAGTTCTAACAGTTTTAACCCAAATTTCATATATGTTTGCAACATAAAATGATGTCATCTAATGAAGGACAGGTCTTCTTGCCTCCTACCATTTAACACTGTGTGTTTTGTTTTTGTTCTTGTTTTTTTCTGGTTTGTTGATTTTCCTTCCATTCATTAATAGTGCAGTACTTTATTCCCATTTTGAAATTTAATTGTCATATCTGAAGTGAGATTTTTCTGATTTTTTTTGCATCTACTTTTAATACTGACACTTCTTTGTTGCACATTTAACTGAAGTTCCATTAATCAAAAAAAAATTACTCTGCAATTTATTTTTAAAATGCTTTGAACACTTTATTTGTTCTCTTCTGAACTCTCTTCAGCTTCGAAAGAGGATTAATCAGTTTCAAGTAGAAGACATTAATTACTTTGCCTGTCTAACATGTGCTGATTCCATTTGTGTACACAAATGTAGGATTCAATTAATTTCTATAACATTTTACTGAGTCTTATCCAGTTCATTATGTTATTATTATAGTCATATGATAGCTTATCCTTCTATATTAATTATTCAGAGTTCTCACATTCTATTCCATTTGCTCTTTTAGAGACTCTAAATAATTCCCTGAATTCTAATTGCATTTGACACTAAAACTCCCACCCAGAAGTTGATATAAGGAGACTTTTTAAATGCTATTATCAGGTAAAAAAAAAAAAATGACTTCAGAATTATTTAAATTACAAGAATTTTAAAAACTGATATAATCACTTGTCTATTTACAGGAGTGTGATCTCTGCAGTATGTGTTTACTGTATGAGTTACACAACATCCAACACTTTCTACATTTACTTGTAAATTGTGAATGCTAATCACAGATTCTCAGATTCATGGTAATGAGCACAGAAAGGTTTTATGAACATCTAGGAGATTCAGTCTCATTTAATCCCTGATTAAACAGAAAGACATTAATACATTTCAGTTTATAAAGTTATTAATTACATTTACTTTAGTTTCACAAAGTATCAAAACCAAAGGATTTCTGGTTAATTTTTAAGGAAACTAGGACCTTCAGTCAAATTCAATTCCAGCTGATTGAAATTTTCTTTTATATCCATTCACTTAGTCATTCACTCAACAACAGGGAAATAGTCTTAGGCATGAAATCCTTTGTTAAATCTACCTTGATGTATTTCATAACACTTTGCAAGGAAGATCCATGGTTTTGCATGCGAAGTATCAAACTTACACGTTATTAACACAAAACAGCAGAGTACATTGAGATTTAATGATTCTGAGGAGTGGTAAGATATCATTAGTGTGATGACATTCTCCTATTCATCATCAATTTCACAGGTTGAGTACCACAGATTTGCAAGTCTTAGTATATCTGACAGAATGAGGATAGTTTGGTGGTCCAATTCTTTGGCAGATGGAAAGTTCCAATGAGTTCTAAGTATCCTAGGGGTATCTGAGAAGATGCTTGCCAACATTGTCTTCTACTGGAATTCCTATTACATAGAGCATGGGAGAGGCATATTAGTGTGACAAAACGTATCTGTATACATTTATTTTATTGATAAAGATTCGTTTTGTCTAAATATGCATTCATTCAATGGACACTGCCCTCCTGAGGTTAATAGTTTAGGCATTTAATCCAGACCAAAACTAATTACACATGGAAAAGACATCTCTTATTTTCATCTGTTCAGCGTTCTTTCCTTGTTCTCTCTGATGAAAAAAAAAATAATCCATGTGATTGGGTGATCTGTAGTTTTTCCTAGCCTGTTCGTATAAGAGACGCACTCACAGCTCAACCAGGATCATTACGCCTGTCTTGTCTTAGGGATTGTCAGCGAAGGGATATAAATGTAACCCAAATATGTACAAGCAGATTCCTTTCCAGAATTGTAATGAAATTATGGAGAAAGATGCACTGTATTCTCTTTTCTGGGTTCACTAGATGTAAGGAAAATGTGAACCTAAAACTGCTGTTAGGTGACCTTTGACAACATGTGGGAAGAAACCACTTGAAAATCAAATTATCAGAGAGGAGAAATAAGCAAAAGGAAACAGGGATCTGACCCATCATTTGTGACCTTAAATCTAGCCATTTCTGAAGCCACACTGTGTAGGTGGACTTTCCTATTGTGTGAACCAGTAAATTCCTAGATGAGGTTAAACTAGTTTAGGTTAAAGTTCTGTTGTTTGCAATGAAAATGTTTCACATTTTTATCTAAGGTAATATGTTTTCTGATTACAAAGTAACCCATGCTTGAAAAAAAAATCAGAAAATGAAGTCTTGTATAACAAAAAAAAATTGACTCCCCAAAACAATTAATGGTATATATGCATATGTGTGAGCATGTAAAAGAAAGAGGGGGGCAGGAGGGGGGAGAGAGAGAGAGGGAAAACGAGAGAGAAAGTGTCAATTGGTACTCTAGTAAAGAATTTACTCAGAATAGTGGTGATTTTAAATAAAAAACATAGTTACAGAAAGTCATTTATATATATATATACATATAAATAATCAACATTTATATAATATATATAACATGTAATATATACACACATACACACACACACAAATGCAACCATAATTAACATTAAGAATACTCAAAAGTTAATGAAAGAAAAAACTAAGTCTCTTATTCTGGGTTTGGAATTCTTCATTAATATAGATTCTTAATGTTAGTGCTAGAAGTTGAAATTAAAATACCTCCAAAATAATTGCTTCATTCTTACACTTACAGAGAAAGTATGCATTTCCTTAGGAGAGTTGTTTATTTTATATCAAAAAGAAAGATAAAGGGACTTTCATAAGTGTTTGCTTAGAGGTCAATAATTTAAACTTACAACATGACAAAAGCTAATATATTTACTAATCATAACACTACAGGAATGTTAATCAAATGTGAAGAAATAAAAAAAAAAAAAATCTAGTGACAACCATATGGTACATTGAGAACAAGTGTTCCAACTGTTGGAGGGAGGGCGAAATAGTCTTCTAAGAGACAACATAATTAAAAGTGAGAAGAATGTCCTTCTCCTACAAAAAGTGATTTCTAAGAACAAAGAACATTCAACATAATTGTGGGAAAGAATTATGAAATAATTAAGGATAAATATACTCTGCAGGAGAGGTATGGAGAAGAATATAGAATATTATTAAATGTCACTTAGAAAACAGATACAAAAAATCATTAAGCAGAATAAGTAAATGTTAGCAAATGAGAAAAAACATACCACACAATATTCTTACATATTTAATACAGCACAACATACTAAAAACTAAACCAGCCAGATAAGGAATAACTGAAAGTTCCATGTAATTATTTTTTCAGTCTCTGAAAAGTAAATAAAAGAATCTGCTGATTTGTATTTAATAGATAATTTTAAATGCAGGAAAGTGTATGTTGGATAATTTTAAATGCAGGAAATGCATTTAATTTTAAATGCAGGAAAGTGTATGTTGGATCATTTCCCTATTTAATGTTGAATTAAAAATGTGTGTGATATGAGAAGCTTGCCCCTGTCCAAGGTACAATTTTCTGTAGAGTGAAACAAAATAAAGATAATGCTGTGTTTCTAAGGGTAAATATTATACACTTTGTATTTCTGGTTTTCCAGAAATGTTCTGTGAAATTTACTAAATTTACTAATGACAAATGTAATTGTAATTGTAATTGAGAGTCCACATAATAGAATAATACACCGGGAAGTGTGCACCGGCTTCTAGTGGGTAGAGACCAAGATGCTGGTAAACATCATACAATGCACAGAGCAGCCCCTTAAAGAACTGTCTGGCCCCAAATGTCAGTAGTGCCCACCTCAGGGCAATGACTCAGGGCAATAGTTATTATGGATGAAGAAACTGAGACGTTGAAAATTTATCATTGACTAAGTTCACCAAGCAAGTAATGGAAAACTAATTGTTTGTAGAAAAAGATTTGAGGTAAAAAACAAACCCCTATTCCAGATACTAATTTTCAACTGAATTGTGAAAAAGTACTTTAAAAATGTCTAATGTAATATTTATCCTTTTTTATCTCTGACCCCTTTCATTTCTCTATGGTATTTAATTCAGTATTTTCACTTGTACTGAAAAAATTAATTCCCTCACTTCTCTTCTAAATTAGAGTCCATAAAGTCTTCCCATTTTGGTAATAGCAAATCTTTGAAGACTCTTCTCACATGTTTGATTTAAGCACTGCTTAAGCCGATCATGTATTTTTAATCATGTTTCATGAGGCAGTATTGTCATATTTTACTTTCTCTGATCTGAGAGTACGTGATCTTTAGAAATGGCCTAAAATAGGTATATTATTATTTTTCTTTCCTATATAACATTTCATTAATTTGTATTTTGACACTTTCTCTGCTAGTACTGTTTTCATTTTTATTTTATTTTCTTTTTTTTTTTGTCCATACCAAGTGGCTTGTAGGGTTTTACTTCCCTGACCAGGGATCGAATCCATGCCCCCTGCAGTGGAAGTACAGAGTCCTAACTACTGGACCACCAGGGAATTCCCCAGTTTTGTTTTCTTATTTACTACCCCAGGTATATTGCATTTCATAAAATTTGTGTTCTAGGATGTTTTTCTCCCACAGTAAACTAGTAATATATTAAGGACATAAACCAGCTGTCAAACCTTACCTTTATTTCAAGTTTGTTGAATTCTGCAGACTTTTTGTATTTGTTTTTCATTAGTGATTATTCATTATTGAGAGTAAGTGGCTATATGTAGGATCTGGATGAACATCAATAGTTAGAGATTGATATTGAGCTCACGGGATTTGGCTCATAACTGACTTTGGTCCATAAACTTCAACACTGAGTGAAGGACAGAAATTGCTCTCCACTATAATACAGCACAAAATGCTGGTTATACAGTGAAAGAGCTCTACTTACTCTTGTCTGATATTCCTACAGAATGTTGGGACTTTATGAAGAAACATTTAAATTGGCATAATTTCACACGGCATATCTAGTCATGTAATAAGCATGTGATTTAGTGGAGGAAAAATATTACCCTTTAAAGGAAACAGGGCAGATTGCCTATACGCTGCTGCCATAAAGAACCGTTCTAATGCATTTGATATAGATGAACATGAATTGCGGTATATTTTTGAAAGGGGTCTTGAACTGGTAAATCAAATTTGTATTGCTTATGTTAAATTTCAAAAAATTACTCTTAATTTATATTAGGATTATATGAATAATGGAAGTTTATTATAGAATAAAGTTAAAACAAATAATTACATTGATTTATATATTTATATCGGTATTTCTCCAAACCTATTTATATATTTATTTGCAAAGAATGGAAAGAAAACTTAATACATTAATTTAATTCTCATTAATTCATTTATAATTGTATGAGGAAGATGCTTTTATTCACTCAGTGTTTTATAAAATGTATTTCAATGGTTATGTAATAGTCAGTGTAATTCAGTTATATTAATATACTATATTTATTTAAACTTTTCTTCATTATTAGGCATTTACACTTCTACTTATTTTCTCTTAAAGTTCAATAAATATTTTAGTTCAAAAGTATTTTTTCTCTTTGTTAAATTTATAAAAGTTGGAATTACTGGGTAAATATTTTTAAACTACTTTATCATGTATTTTCCCACCATGAGAATTTAATGTTTGTCTTTGATTTCTGAGGGTTTTTATTTTCATAGTTAGTTGTCATTTCCATCTGAAAATTATTTTCACATTGAATGTTAGTTCATACTGTAACTTAATGTTTTTCAAATATATAATTGATTTTCTCAGAAGCAATATTGTATAATTCTTCATCCACTGATCCAAATGAGACTTAAGTACAAAAGTCTGATAAATCCATACTCTGTTATCGTGCTGCTTAATTTATATAATTCTTAAAAATTAGCTTTTAATTTCTTACAGTACTGCTCTTATTTTATTTTTCAAAAACTTCTTTGTAGTTCTTACACAGTTTTGTGTCAAATGACATAATGATCATCATTACCAGGTTCTTCCGTAAATAGAAGCTGGGTTTTAATTGAATTTTCATTAGAAATCTATACTTTGAGGAAATTGTTTATCTTCACAATTTTATTTTTCCTAAACACAAGAACATTTATTCAATAAATTATTCCTTAATATACTGTGGTAAAATTTTGTATGATCATGTATATAGGGCTTGCATTTTTTATAATTAACTATTAGATAATATCATGAATTTGCCCTATGCTAGGCCCTGTTCTTAAATGTAACACATTTAATCACCACTATAGCCCCTTGATGCTTATATTATTATTATCTCATTTTATAGCTGTGAAAACAGCACTGAGAGATTTTTGAGACCATCTAAGGACACAGAGCTATGGAGTGATGAAGCCACTATATTTTTAAATAAAAGTACATAGCATATAAATATGTGTTATGTGTTGTCTGTGATGCATATTTATAAATGTATATATAAATATGTTCTGTTTTTATATGCTCTATATACATGCACAGATATATACACATACACACAGATACATATACTCACACACAAATATGCTTTCAATTGTTTAGTTTTGGTGTATAAGAAAACTGTGTTATTTATTGTCTCTTAAACCACTATTACAGGATAAATTGCGTCCCCAAAAAAGATATGTTGAAGTCCTAACTCCCTGTACCTGTGAATGTGACTTATTTGGAAATAGGGTTTTTGCAGGTGTAATGAAGTTAAGATGAGTTCATACTAGATTAGGAGACCGAATCCAGTATGACTGATATCCTTATAAGAAGAGAAAGCAGACACAGGGAGGAGAATGCCACGTGAAGACAGAGACAGAGATTGCAATTTCCCTGCCACAAGCCAAGGAACACGTGAGGCTAGCAGAAAGGCAAGCGGCAAGGAAGAATCCTCCCCTAGAGGCTGCAGAGGAAGTATGACCCTGCCAAAACTTTTACATATTTTGAACTTCTAGCCTCTAGAACCTTAAGATAATAAATTCCTGTTGTTTTAAGGCACGTAGTTTGTGATGCTTTGTTACAGCAACCCTAGGAAATCAATATAACCATGAAATTCTTATATTAGTTCTAATAATTTTCATTTGATTTTAGTATATTTAGACAACTCTATTTTCTGTGAGACAACTGAAGTTTATTTTCTAACTTTTAATGTATGTGTCTGAGCATATTAGCTAGTACTTCAAAAACAAACTTTGACATTACAGTGATATTGTATTTCCCTTGATATTCACTATAATGAGACTGACTTAATGTTGCACAGGCTGCTCATTTGTTTTATTTTTATTTCTAAATCTTGTTAAAAGAGAATTACTAGACCATTCAGATTCTTTTAAGGAAAATTTTGAATTTGATAAATGTTTTTTAGCATCTATTGCAATAATAATAAATTTTTCTCTTTATGTTAGATATGCTTATGTCTGTAATATCAATATATTTTTATTGGCTAACTATTCTTGTAGTCCTAGGATAAACTTTTAAAAATAATGATGGAATAGTCTTATAATGCATAATTTCATCTGTTAGATTTTATATATGATTTCTACAAGTATATTCAGTAACTGTCTTTTTAAAAAATAGACTTTACCATTCAGAACTGTTTTAGGTTTACAATAAATTGAGAAGATAGTAGAGAGTTTCCATATACCCTAAGCTCATTTGTTATACTGTTAACATCTTTGTTAATAAAATTAATGCATTTTGTTAAAATTAATGAATCAATATTGATGCTCAATTATTAATTAAAGTCCATAATTCACTCAGATTTCCTTAGTTTTTACTTAACATCATTTTTTTTGTTCCAGGATTTCATCTAGATTGCATTTAGTTGTTGTGCCTCCTTAAGTTCATCTTGGCTGCAACAGTTTCTCAGAATTTCCTTATTTGTGGTGACTTTGACAGTTTTGAGGAGTCAGGGTACTTTGTGGAATGCCCCTCCTTTGGGATTTGTCTGATATTTTTCTCATGATTAGCCTCAAGTTATGAGTTTTTGGAAGGAAGACCACAGAGGTAAAGTTCCATTCTCATTGCAGCATATCAGGGGACGTGCTATCTACATGACTTATCACTGCTAATGAGAATCTTGGTTACCTGGTGGAGGTAGTGTTTGTCAGGTTTCTACATGATAAAGTTATTCCTTTTTTCTGCCTTTCCATCCCATACTCTTTGGAAAGAAGGCCCTATGTGCAATATAGTTTACTCTGTGATATAAAATTCTGTGTGTTTTGTATGATCCAGCAATCCAACTCCTGGGCATATATCCAGACAAAACTATAATTTGAAAAGATACATGCACCCCTATGTTCATAGCAGCACTATTCACAATAGCCAAAACATGGAAGCAACTTAAATGTCCATCAACAGATAAATAGATAAAGAAGATGTGGTATATATATATACATATATGTGTGTATATATATACGCACACACAGTGGAGTATTACTTAGCCATAAAAAAATGAAATCATGTTATTTGCAGCAACATGATTGGACCTAGAGATTATCATACTAAGTGAAGTAAGTCAGATAGAGAAAGACAAATACCATATGATTTCACTTATATGTGGAATCTAAAATTCAACACAAATGAACATATCTGTGAAACAGAAACAGACTCACAGACAGAACAGACCTGTGGTTGCCAAGGGGGTGGTGGGGGAGGGAAGGGAGTGTGGGATTAGCAGATGCAAAGTATTATATACAGAATGGATAAACAACAAGGTCCTACTGTGTAGCACAGAGAACTATATTCAGTATCCTGGGATAAACCACAATGGAAAAGAATATGAAAAATTATATATATATATATATATGTATAACTGAATCACTTTCTATACAGCAGAAATTACCACAACATTGTAAGTCAACTCTACGTCAATAATTTTTTTTAAAGTTCTGTGTGTTTTGAAAAATACCTAGTGTCATGTATCCACCATTAAAGTATCATACAGAATAATTTCACCACACTGAAGAATTACCTATGCTTCACCCACTCAATCCACCAGCTCTCCCCCTGAACCATTGTCAGTATTGACCTTTTTATCATCTCTATAATTTTGCGTTTGAAGAATGTCATACAGCTGAAATCATACAGTAGCTTCTTTTGCTTAGCAATATACACTTAAGAGTAGTCCATGTCTTTTTGTGTATTGGTAACATTTCATTTTATCACTGAATAATATCACTGAAGGTGAAGTTTGCTGGGTTGATTTCCAGTTTTGACAAATATGAATAAAGGTGCTATAAACATTTTAGTACTGTTTTTGTGTGGGCATGAATTTTCAAATCGGTTGGGTAAATATCTAGGGGTGAAACCACTGGATCATATGATAAGACAATGTTTGCTTTGCAAGAAACTGCTGAAGTGTCTTCCAAACTAGCTATACATTTTGGATTCCCACCAGCAATGAATGAAAGTTTCTGTTCTGCATCCTCACCAGCAATTTGTATTTTTGCATTTCAGTCATTCTACTAGGTATTATCTAGTGTTAATTTATAATTCCCTAATGACAAATAATATTGAACTTTTTTTCATATGTATGTTATCTATATATCCTAATTGGAGACGTGTCTGTGCAGATCTTTTGCCTATTTTTTAATAGGGTTGTTTTCTTACTGTTGAGTTTAAGGGTTTTTCATACATTTTGAATACAAGACCTTTATCAGATGTATTTTCTCCCAGTCTGTGGCTTGTCTTTTCATTCCCTTAACAATGTCTTTTGCAGATGAGAAGTTTTTAATTTTAATAAAGTCTGTTTAATCATTTTTTCTGTCATAGACCATGCTTTTTGTTGTGTCTAAAAACTCATTACCAAACCAGGTCATGTAGATTTTCTCCTGTTATCTTCCAGAAATGTTATTGTTTTGTGTTTTTTATTTAGGTATATATTCCATTTTTAGTTAATTTTTGTGTAGAGATGAGTTCTGTATCTAGATTCTCTTTTGTTTCATATAAATGTCCAATTGTTTCAGCACTAATTGTTGAAAAGACTGTCTTTTGTCCCTTGATTTTCCTTTGTTTCTTTGTCAAAGAAAAGTTGACTGTATTTGTGTGGGTCTATTTTTGTCCTCTCTATTCTGTTCCATTTATCTGTTTATCTATTCTTTCATCAGTATCATGCTGTCTTGATTACTATAGCTTTGAAATAATGAATACTGAAATTCTGTGATGTGATTTCTCCAACTTGTTTTGTTCTTCAGTAATGTGCTAGTTATTTTAGGTCTTTTGTCTTTTCACATAAAATTTAGAATTAGTTTGTTGACATATAAAAAACAGCTTCCTGAGACTTTATTTGGAATTTAGTTGAATCTATAGATTATTTAGGAAAGAATTAACATCCTAACAATGTTGGATTTTTCAATCCATGAAAATGAGACATCTCTTTATTTACTTGTCTGCTTTTATTTTGTCATCAGGATTATTTTGCTACATTTATACTTAAGAATTACATTTTTGTGGTATTGTCAATTGCATTTTTAAAATTCAAATTGCAATTGCTGATTGCTGACATGGGAAAGCAATAAACTTTTGGATATTAAACGTATTCTGTGATCTTGATATATTTATTAATTAGTTGTGGAATTTTTGTTTTGTTATTTTCTATATAACTTTGTCATCTGTATACAAAGACAGTTTTACTTCTCCCTTTACAATTGTATACATTGTATTCCATTTTCTTATTTTAGTGTACTAACTGGGACTTCCAGTGTGATATTGAGTAGGAATGTTGAGAGGGATAATCCTTGCCTTGTTTCTCATCTTCAAGGAAAGCATCCAGTTCTCACCATTAAGTTTTTTAAAGGTGAATATATTATCTTAAAATAGAGTTTATTTTGTACTACCCCTCTTTCCTGCAGAAGCACCGCATGATAAGGTAGCTAGACATAATAAACTAAAGTGAATTAGAATCACTTTTCATGAAAATCCACTCAGGATCTGTGTATCACATGGGGGCTATTCAGGAGTATCATAACTAGAATTAGAAATCTCTGGCCTACTGTAACTTTTAAGGGTCTATATTTTAAAGATGAAAGAGACATTTATAAAGCTTTACATTTATGCACCTGAGCACTGATTCAGTTAGATAGACAAGTGACTTTACCCTTAGGGAGCTGGCTGTCCTCAAGAGGCAGGAGAGAGGTTGGTGAGGGTTAGGGGCAGATGCCCTACACTACCAGTGGAGGTATGTGAAGATCAGCTACACTGAACATATGATGTCCTCTGAAGAAGTATAATATATACGGGAGACAACATGGAAACTAGGGAGGATGGGGAAGAGACAGTGAGGGAAGAGAGAGGGCTTTGGGGGCTCAAGTTCCCCCAACTAAGGCTAGTTCAGCATGGGCCTGTTTTTCCCCACCCAACTGCCCACAGTACTTCATTATATACTACCTCTGTTGGAGAACTCTGCCACGTAAGCTGCTTTGGTCCCAGCCAGATTCCATACTCTGCACGTGGATCTCTAACCCTATCCACTCACACAAGACAACTAAGTAAGAAGAGAGCAAATAGTCATATAAATAGTTGATAACTCTTCAGTGCCTACTGGGCACTAGCCACTTTCCATAATCCTCACCACAATCTTGCACGGTTGACTTTATCATCCTCTCTGCTTTTCAGATAGGGAAATAGAGACTTAGACAGAAGCAGACTTGGTTGAATCAAGATTGGAACCTGGGGCTGCCTGTCTTCAGAGATGTGTTCTTCCAGCAGTTTCTAGGAGACTGGGGTTGAAGAGCAGTGACTGTTCTGTTAGGGGATGAGGAGGGAGAGGGGTGGGTATGGGGGCCTGTAGGGGGTTTAGGTATGTATTGCTATTTGTGGGTCATTTCCTGGGCTGCATGGGAGTTTAAGTGTGAGTGTGTGTATGGGTTGAGGTGTGGGTGCATATGGATATTTGTGAGTTAGTTTTTGGAATATGTGTACTTGAGTGTGTATGTATGTGTGCATGGTGGGGGGGTTATCCCTGTGCTGTGCAAATATATGCGTGTTGGGGCTCCAGTGAGGGCAAATGGGCTTGGATTTTGTGCATTATTTTTAATGTGAATGTGTGAGCTTGAGGGTGCAAGTATGTTGGGGTGCTGGGTGAGGGTCAATCCTGGTCGTGTGTTTCTTTTGAGGTATGGTTGATGTACAATATTTTATGCAAGTTTCAGATGTACAACACAGTGATTCACAATTTTTAAAGGTTATATTCCATTTATAGTTATTATAAAATATTGGCTATATTCCCTGTGTTGCATTACATATCCTTGTAACTTACTTATTTTATACATAGCAGTTTGTACCTCTTAGTCCCCTACCACTGTCTTGCCCCTCCCCTTTCCCTCTCCCCATTGGTAAGCACTAGTTTGTTCTCTATATCTGTGAGTCTGTTTTGTTTTTGTTATATTCACTAGTTTATTTTTTAGATTTAACATGTAAGTGATACCATATTTGTCTTTCTCTGTCTGACTTATTTCACTTAGCATAATACCCTTCAAGTCCATCCATGTTGTTATAAATGGCAAAATTTCATTCTTTTTTAATAGCTGAGTAGTGTTCCATTGTATATATACACATCACGTCTTCTTTATCCATTCATCTGTTGATGGACACTTAGGTTACATATCTTACTAATGTAAATAATGCTGCTCCGAAGACTGAGTTGCATATATCTTTTTGAATTAGTGTTTTCTTTTTTTTTTTTTTTTGGATAAATTCCCAGGAGTGGAAATTCTGGGTCATATGGTAGTTCTGTTTTTAGTGTTTTGAGAAACCTTAATACTATTTTACATAGTGGCTGCACCAATTTACATCCCAACCAAGTGTGTATGAAGGTTCCCTTTTCTCTGCATCCTTGACAACATTCCTTATTTGTGGTATTTTTGACAATAGTCATTCTGACAGGTGTGAGGTAACATCTTGTTGTGGTTTTGATTTTCAAAATTTCTCCAATTATTAACAATGTTGAGCATCTTTTCATGTGCCTGTTGGCCATCTATATGTCTTCTTTGGAAAAATGTCTATTCAGCTCTTCTGCCCATTTTTAATCAGGTTGTTTTTTTTTTTTTAATGTTGAGTTGTATGAGCTGTTTATATATATATATTTTGAATATTAACCCCTTATTGGTCATATCATTTGCAAATATTTTCTCCCACTCAGAAGGTTGTCATTTTGTTTTGTTGATGGTTTCCTTTGCTGTACAAAAGATTTCAAGTTTAATTAGGTCCCATTTTTAAATTTTTGCTTTCATTTTCTTTGCTTTAGGGGATAATTCTAAAAAAAAATATTGTTATAATTTATGTTAAAAGAATATTCCGCTTATATTTTCTTTTAGGAGATTTACGGTTTTCATTCTTACATTCAGGTTTTTAATCCATTTTGAGTTTACTTTTGTATATGGTGTTAGAGAATGTTCCAATTTCATTTTTTTACATGTAGCTGTCCAATTTTCCCAGCATCACTTAGTGAAGAAATTGTCTTTCCTCCATTGTATATTCTTGCCTCCTTTGCTATAGATTAACTGACTGTAAGTGTGTGGGTTTATTTCTGTACTTTCTGTCCTTTTCCATTGATATATATGTCTTGTTTTTGTTCTAGTACCATACACTTTTGATTACTGTAGCTTTGTAATATAGCCTGAAGTTGGGGAGTGCTATTCCTCCAGCTCTGTTCATCTTTCTCAAGATTGTTTTGACTTTTGGGGGTCTTTTGTGTTTCCATCCAAATTTTAAAATTTTTTGTTCTAGTTCTATAAAATATGGCATTGGTATTTTGATAGGGATTGCACTGAATCTGTAGATTGTCTTGGGTAGTATTGTCATTTTAACAATATTGATTCTTCCAATCCAAGAACGTGATATATTTTTACATCTGTTTGTGTCATTGTCAACTTCTTTCATCAGTGCCTTAGTTTTTGGAGTACAGTTCTTTTGCCTTCCTAGGTAGGTTTATTCCTAGGTATTTTATTCTTTTGGATGCGATGGTAAATGGGATTGTTTCCTTAATTTCTCTTTCTGATATTTTGTTGTTAGTGTATAGAAATGCAGCAGATTTCTGTATATTAATTTTGTATCCTCCAACGTTACCGAATTCATTGATGAGCTCTAGTAGTTTTCTGGTAGCATCTTTAGGATTTTCTATGTATAGCATCATATTATCTGCAAACAGTGACAGTTTTACTTCTTCTTTTTTAAATTTAGATACCATTTATTTCTTTTTATTCTCTGATTGCTGTGGCTGGGACTTCCAAAACTATGTTGAATAAAAGTGGTGAGAGTGGGTATCTTTTTCTTGTCCACTGATCATAGAGGAAATGCTTTCACCTTTTTGCCATTGAGTATGATGTTAGCTGTGGTTTTGTCATATATGGCCTTTATTATGTAGAGGTATGTTCCCTTCTTGCCCACTTTCAGAAGAGTTTTTATCATAAATGGATTTTGCATTTCATCAAAAGCTTTTTCTGTATCTATTGAGATGGTCGTATGGTTTTTATTCTTCAATTTGTAAATGTGGTGTATCACATTGATTTGTGGATATTTAAAAATCCTTGTACCCATAGGATAAGGTGTGAAATCATTACTAAAATTCAGTTACAGATATTTTCACTACCATTTCAAAATTGTTCCTTTACAACTTAGAGTGTACTTAATATGGAATTAAGTGGATCTTTGTAGTGAGATGGTTTGACTTCAAATGATACTTTTTGCCTCACCCCATTTCACCACCCTGCTCTACCATATGGATACTCAATTTAAAAACACTATTTTGAGTATTTACCAAAGCAATACAGATAAGTTATAGGAATGTTCAATTTTTAGATTTTTTTAAATCTTTGTTGGAAGCTTCCATTATTCATCCCCACCCTCCAACATCATGTCTTTGGCCTAAAGAATCAATGATCAAACTATGTCAGAAATCAAATATAAAAATGTAACTAATATGTGAGATTGGAACTCATTTCTTTCTTCCTTTATTCATTAAACAAACGTTATTAATACGCACTTAAGTTATGTGTACTCCTCTTTAAGTTGGAGAGAGAATTGAACAATAAAAAGAAAGTATCAGCCATTGTGAACTTTATGTTCTGGGGATGCTACATTTGCCTTATTAGAGTTCTGAAATTTTATCATAGTTATTCTAGATATCGTTTTTCATTTATCTTGTTCATTATTCCATAGGCCTTTTCATTTGTGGACTTGGCTTCTTCTTCAACAAAGGGAGATTTCTACATAATTTTTTTTTTTTTTGGAAGTAAGGATTTCTAGATGTATTGTCATGTTTCAACTTGTTCACATATTTTTACTTTTATCCTGTATTCTAGGAGAATGTTAAGCTACTACACCTTCCTGCTTACTATTTAACTCTTTAAGTACAAGGACACATCTATCACATTTTCCCCCCAACATAAAATATGTTAATGTTCTGATGGTTACACAACATTTTGAATGTATTTAATGCCACTGAATTGTACTCTCAGTGGTTAAAATGTATATTTTATTTTATGTATATTTTACCACAATAAAAAGTGAAAAAGTTATCATAATGCACACATCATTCCACAACTTGCATAATCCTCCAGAGCTATATCTTTTATTTGTTATAAATAGATAGATAGATGAAACTCATACTCTTTATTCCATTATTTCATATTATGGGTACAGGCTTATGAAAAACTAAGGACAGTAGCTAAGGTCTTTTATTTATTTAATCTTAAAAAAAAAATTTTTTTTTTTGGAATGGAAATTTCTAATACTTATCTAGACATTTTTATCCCCCAAATGCCCTTGAGATTTCTTTTTAAAAAATAGAATAATAATAATGATGATGATGACGTTGTTGAGATGTTTCCTTCGCTAATTGAGCTAAGGTCTTTTTTTTTTTTTTAAAGAAATTCACGTTCATTTATTTATTTATTTATGTATGACTGTGTTGCGTCTTCATTTCTGTGCGAGGGCTTTCTCTAGTTGTGGCAAGTGGGGACCACTCTTCATCGCGGTGCGCGGGCCTCTCAGCATCGCGGCCTCTCTTGTTGCGGAGCACAGGCTCCAGACGCGCAGGCTCAGTAATTGTGGCTCACGGGCCCAGTTGCTCCGTGGCATGTGGGATCTTCCCAGACCAGGGCTCGAACCCGTGTCCCCTGCATTGGCAGGCAGATTCTCAACCACTGCGCCACCAGGGAAGCCCGAGCTAAGGTCTTTTTAAATGGAATAGGATGCCTTGCAAAGTGGTGAGTTCCTTATCAGCGGAAGTCTTCAATCACTGTATAACTGGACCTGTCAAGAGTATTTTAGAAGGATTGTTACATTGTATTGGAGACTGAAATATCTGTCCTCTAAGATCCCATTCATTTCTACAGTTCTGAAGTCTAAAAAGTAATATAAAATTGGTGACACCTGTTAGTCATTACTTACTGAATTAGATTTACATTCCTGTAATTAGACAATGGCTTTTTAAAAACTTATGGCCAGGGCTTCCCTGGTGGCGCAGTGGTTGGGAGTCTGCCTGCTAGTGCAGGGGACACGGGTTCGAGCCCTGGTCTGGGAGGATCCCACATGCCGCGGAGCGGCTGGGCCCGTGGGCCACGGCTGCTGAGCCTGCGCGTCTGGAGCCTGTGCCCCGCAGCGGGAGGGGCTGCGATGGTGAGAGGCCCGCGCACCGCGATGAAGAGTGGTCCCCGCACCACGATGAAGAGTGGCCCCCGCTTGCCCCAACTGGAGAAAGCCCTCGCACGAACCGAAGACCCAACACAGCCAAAAATAAACAAATAAATAAATAAGGTAGCTATAAAATTAAAAAAAAAAAAAAAAAAAAAAAACTTATGGCCATTTTAATTATACTGTATTGTAGTTATTGAAATTTAGCAAGACATGTCCCTAAACTTTTCAAGAATTAAACACTGCATTGCCAGCTTATTGCATTGAATTTCAGGACTTCTGCTAGAAAAAATAATTGCACAGTACCAACTCATATATATGCAACTCATATATGTGCAAAGTGTAGCATCAGAGTGAAAGCATGGGCTGTGGCATTAGGCAGTTTCCCATACCACATCTTTGGCAGAAAAAAAATTAGTAATCAAAATGTAACAAAGAATCAAATATCAAAGTAAAACTGATATGTGAGATTAGCGCTCATTCTTTCAGTCCTTCATTTATTAAACAAACATTAATAAGTGCCTATGTATTAAACAGGTTCTCTTCTAATTAAATTCTACAGTTAAATTCTACCACTAACACTTGGGGGATGTTGGACAGGAATTTAAGCTATCTAAGCCTCAGATTCTTCGTTGAATGGAAGTAAATATATCTACTCCATTGAATCCTTGGGAAGAATAAAATTAGGTGCTTGCTTAACAGAGGCTAATAATTACATATCGTAAGTAACAGCTGATATTATTTTTGTTATATCAATACGATTCCAGGTGATGACTTCTGCACAATAAAAAAAAATCTTCTATTCCATAAAATCAATTCAAGAACAAATTGAAATATATAAGATACACTCTAGAAAGAAAGAATAAGATATTAAGTGAAAAAAAAGTCCAGGAAGAAGGCTAAATAGACAAATATATAAGCTTATATTTTACGCTAATAAATTTTACTTAAGAATCTCTGTAGGAACTCAGTTTATTTGGTTATTTTGTAAAGTATGGCTGTCCTTCTTATACCATATTGTGTACAAAGTGGCTAAATAAAAATATAATTTGAGATGAGTACTGATGAGGCTGGCCCAGTGACATCACAACAAGGGGTATCTAGAGAGATAATCTTTTAAAAAGACAGCATATCAAAGTGTTCTATAGTCTTTGGCAACCATTATCATTTTTAGCGCTCTGCTGCTGTACCTGTGACTTTCTTTGCTCTTCTCTGAGATTTTCCATTTATACTTCTTTTATTTACTTTTCTTCTACATACTTCACTACCATCTCTAAAAAATGACTCCTTTAATAGGCAGAATTAGAGTATTTGAGAGTTTTTTTTGTTTTGTTTTGTATGGTAAATAACATGTAATAGTAATTTATTGGGAACCTCCAGTGCTTAATATTTTTTCCTGACAGAAAATGTATCCACTGAACTTTAACATTCACGTGCTGATTCATTCTAATAAACACATGGGGAGGGGGTAGTATGAAGGACACTACTAACAGGAAGAGAGCAAATCTATAAATTGAGCATTCCAGAACAGATGTAAATACTGTATCTAAGGTATTTTGTTTCCTAGCTCTGTGTGCTCCAAAGCAGCTATCTTTAGCAAAGAAAAAACATAAAGGTAATGCAATCAAGAAACTTTCAAGTTTTTTTAGAGTCAATTCAGACAATTTTAATAAAAGGTATTAACACTGGCGAAACCTGGTGGTACTGTGACTCTTCAGTGCAATAAAATGATTCACTGTATGGATTCTGGAAAAAATAAGTGACGCATTCTCATCATTTTTTAGTGTTTTTTCCCCTTTGTCATATACATTTCTGAACCCCATCAAAGCATCATGGCCTGTAAGGAGGAGGAAGTAAGATCTGATCTCTTACCTCTTAAATATTGTAAAATAATTTAAAAAGAAATAAAAAATGATGGTGACTGTATGGTGTAGTCCCACCCCAAATCCCCATTATTATGCTTTTTCTGGCTGTCTTTGAAAGTTTCTGGTATTGGAAGTGATATGTATCATGAGAGAAAGAGCAGGTTGATTCAGCTTGTAGAGGTGAGCAATGTGACCACAGAAATTCTCATGAAGGAGTTGATTTTTGGTCTGTATCTTGAAGTGTAGATATAAAGTGATACAAAGATCAATAAAAGGAATACTAAAGTTTTAATTTAGACTATAGAGTTAGAAACAATATAAATCTGGCCATTGTTTTATGAAGTTTAAGACAACTCAAACTCTGACATTAAAATCCACTAACTATGGATTATCATTACCAACCATTCTTTTACCCATCAAGACCAAAGTTACTTCTTTCACCTTACTTCCAAATTGATACATAAGAAAGTAATAAATCTAGAAAAAGGTACGTCACATAGAAATTGCTTAAAAACATTGATTGAACCAATGATTGCACATTTTAAAAAGGATCCATGAGTTTGCAACTGGAAACAGAATTCTGGGGATTTTGCTACTAGCTATTCTGTATTTATAAATACTCCAGTATGCAAGCAGTCTAACTTTCATATCTCAAACCTACCAAATTTTGTTTCTAATGGGATGAGAGATTAAATTTATGACGAACAAACGTCCATTTCATAAAAAAAAAATTATAAAACCACTCTTTCAGGAAATACACTGAGATCAGAAAATAAATGGTGGAATAATTCATGAGAAAATTATATAAAATGAACAATTTTGTTAAAACTTTTTATTTTTTGAAGGGGTGGGGATAAAAGATAGAAGCACATGCAATTAATTTTCTAGTGTTCCTTTCAAATATATTGCAGGACTTTGCTGTCTTGCATTTTTATTATTTATTTTTGGTGATAGAAGTTTCAGGATGGCTAGGAGTCATTAGGTTTCAAGAAAGTAAGTAGAGTAAGGCTCGCTAATGTATGAACTTGTTTTTAAGCAGTTCCTATGGTTTTAACAATTCTTATGTTTTTAAAACAATTTCTATGGATTATAATTCAATATGCTTCTGTCTTAAGGTTTTCATTGGAAAAAGTAAATTGATAAAACTAATACAATAATGATCATGTAAATAATTTTAATAATAGTTGCCTTTTCTTGACCCATTTTTAACTTCCAGAAACTGTATTAAGAATTTATTTATGTAATTCCAATAGAAACCTCTAAATTAAGTTCTATTTAGTATGTATTTTATAAATGAGAAAAATTAGTGTATAGCAAAAGCAAGTTACTTGGCTTTGCTTACCCAACTATTCAAAGCTGTAGTCTCCCGACCAGGTAACTCATGATTTTAAGAAAGAGTTTCAAGAGTAATTGAATTATGACAAAGTGATGATCTTAGGGTTTTTCTGTCATCAAGAGGAGATAAGACTATAGAAGCACTATCACATGTCTGAAACCTTGTGCTAACCCAATTTTATTTATTTTCTATCAAAATTGTACTCAGAGATTATTCTGTAGGATTTACTTAGAATTTTACATGGAGATGTACCATTCAGCTTCATAATTATCTAGTCTTTGGATTTAAAAATCCTAATTTGAGTTTGAATTCAACGACTCAGTTATTTTATATTTATGATATTTACATGCTGATGTTGTTATATTGAGGTATAAACTAAATAGCTTGGATGAGCCATACCTGATTTTGCATTAGACCATAGTATTGTTATATTTTCACAAATTTTAAATTATTTTACATATAGTTATTGACTTAGTATAACCCTTTTTGTTTTACTCTAATTACCTTTATACTTACGTAGGAATGGGAAACCTAATTACAACTAAAAAAAAAAAACAAAAGCAAAAAAAACCTTCAAATAAATATGCACATAACCATCACAGTAAGTAGAATTTTATAATGATTTAAAGAAAGTAATATGAGAATTTGACTGTGTTCAAAATTTTCTTTGATTTAAAGTTATATAACATTTCTAACTTTTATTCTAAACCCTACCTAACCTATTAGTGGAGTTCTACTGCTTTAATTCTGCTAGTGACTGTGAAGCTTAGTCATTTATTCAATCTTTTAGCCATATTTACATAACAGGAATTCCTTTAACATTGTCCGTCATTTTTCCATAAAAGTCACACTTGCATTATATTATATGGTAGCTTAGTAAACTAACGCCTCCCATTCCCATAGGTAACAAAGTAAATTTTCCATAGGACCATAGAATTCATTCTAAAAACTCAGAAACATTACTTTGTTGACAGTGTTGACATATCTGTGTCAAAATATGCATCATAGCATTGACTCTTTGCCAGTTCCCTAATGTACCCAAAGTGCTTTGAAGAGAATGTGACAGACTGGGTACGCAATAAATATTTATTAAATAAATGCATTTTCTTTATTTCCTTCTTTTATTTGTTAATATGCATTTTGAGTGTCCATTTGTTTACCAGGCATTTTGTTAATCACTATGAACACAAAAGAGGTTTAAAAATAAAAAACTTAGCCATAATGTAAATGCTTGTTCAGATATTTTATGCTACCCATTAGGTACACTGTGATGGAGTGCTTCACGGGCCTAAGAAGTTAAAAATGTTTAGTTCACTTGACTATAGTGACTGTTTCACATTCCAGTTGTTGATTATCCATGAAATCACATGATACAATTATGAAGAGAGACAATTATTCAAAGTTATATTTCACAAAAAAGTTACACATTCAAAAACAGAGTGCTCTGAAATTATAAAGTTATCAAATCCAAGTTAAAAATTATTTAATTTACAACTATCTGGATGGTTAAAGCTCATTAGATTTTTGATAGAATTTCATCCACCCACAAATTAAAAGTAAAAAGTCACCCATCTGCCTTTAATGGTTTATGTACCAAAGGCTTCGTAATTTATTGTTTCCTGATCCCTCAAGGAAAGAAGAGGTTTTAATAAAAAGCTGTGCTAAATTCAAGCCATTAATGCCATACATTATTTAGCTCCAACTATCATAATGGTATCTATGAACTTTCTTTGCTCATTATTTTTATGCTTGCTTTAACATGGGAAGCAGCTTGTCCTCTTATCCTGTCAGATCCACCGAGCTGTGCATTGTTGGTCTGAGTGAGTACTTGTCAGAGAGCCCTTCAAAAACTCCTGAGACCCTTGTGCTGATTCATTGGGTGGCAAGCTTTCTTCTGCCTCAGGCTTTAATGGAAGGACTTCTCAAGAGCAGCTAGACTATTCCTGATTTCTGAGCAAAAGGGAAGATTAGTTATGTTGTAATACCTTTCTGGCTTAAAATGCTCAAGTGTAAATGTGTGCTATGTAGATAGAGACACTTCCCATTGCTCTCTGCTGGCTCCAGAAAGCTATGTTTAATAGAAATAATAAATAAAGTAGTGAGTCCCATGCCTCTTTTCCCAGGAGGGTGAACACAATCAGGAAACAGATAAAATTAAGAATAAAAAGTATATTGTTCCACAAGAAGACAGTTACATCTCACCCAGGAATTTGCTCAAGTAGAGGAAGAAATAGTCATGTTAGGGAAGAGCATTTTGAATTTGCAATTGAACTAGCAATATGATCGTGGGCTAATGCCAAGCTCTCTGAGCCTTCGCTTCATTCATCAGCATAGGTCTGAAAAAGATAAATGAGATATATGAACATTGTAAGGCAGGTGGAAAAAAATGACATGTAACTAAAATAATGTTAGTATTTCCCTCAGGTTGACTAAACTTTAGAGAATCTTCTTCCAAACTCTAAACCCTGACCTCTCTTTCTTTAGAGAATTTACTTTAGAAAACGTATAGTTGTGAATTATTCCTTTGCTCCTTTGAGATGTAAAAATTTAAAAATCCTCTTGCCAGTTTTGCAACTCAGGATTGTCTCAAGGACTTGGGAGCTATCCCCTTGAGATGCATTCATCAAGGAATATAGGCCCATATCTGTCAGTCTCTCAGGGAGAGTAACAGCCTAACATCAGTGGCTGCCTTGCTCCAAGTTATAAACTGATCTCCTTTCATGAAGATATGAGAAAGTTTACTTTTCCTTTGGGTAGGCAAATTTAGTAAACACAAATGGCCTACTGTCTCCCCTCTATGCACCTCACCCCAGCTATTAAAAACTCTCTGGCCCTTTGTTTCAGCACAGTTGAAATCACATGGTGCTGGTTTCTGTCCCCTATAGCAATAGTCTCCACCTCTTTAACTTCATCCAGTGCAATTCTTGCTTTGACCCAGGCTAACAAAGTCTCCTTGTGCTTACTTATTATACACACTGCAGCATTCACTTTAATGTTCATCTTTATTTGCTGAAAAATGACCCAAAGTCTGAGTAGAACATTAATATTGCTTGGTAAGTCCTTTCTCAGCAGATCTCACTGAACACAGTACGATTTGGACAGCTCTCTCTGCACAAAGAAGCTGAAAAAATGGCTTCTTTTATTGGCACATTTCATCCTAGAAATATTTACTCAGTTTTTATTATTAATTCCTCCTTGCCTAAAAAGCCCCCAGAAACAATAATAAAATATCATTAATTAAAAGTGAAAAAAAATGATAAATTTGCAAGATAAAACCCAATAGTAACAAGAAATAAACATTAAAAGGGGATTAAAACCTTAGAGACTCTAGACCGAGGAAGCTATCTCAAATAGGGTGATTTTTCTCATATTTTAATACTTAACCATAAGTATAAATTTCTTATAAAGAAATTAGAAATTCTGGAATATGTTATGAATTCTTTGTAATTTTTTAGAACAATTTAAGTTTATGTTTGTATAATGAACACAATGAAAATAGTCCAAAAATGGGAACATATGTGGGTATCTTAAATGGGCACACACGTCCACACACACTTGATTTCACTTTTTCTTTTTTTATATCAAAACTGAATCTTTTGGGTAATGCATAACCGATAGGTGTTTCCACATGGCAGTGAAAATAGGTTTCCAAAATTTACAACTCCTTAATAATAGATTGGGTTATTTCAATATTGTGTTAGACTAGGATTACAGAAAGAAAAATTTTCTCAATTATAGAGTATTTTCCTTATTTATAGTAGGGAAAAATTAACTTCTCTGGCTTTCTAAAATCTGCGGTACTCACTGGAGGGTTAGTGAGCTATTAAATACTGGTCCAAGAGAGGGGCCAATTTTGCTTAGTCAAAGTGTGCATAGTTAAGTAGTACCCAGAGAAATGTAAGCAAGTGTGCATATCCCTGAGTAGATTCGATAACCATCCCCACTTCTTTTCAACACAGACTTGACAGTCACAGTTTTGCTTATTGAGTGTGCTGGGTGTAGAGCTGCTAAGGAGCTGTTGGCTTAATTCAAGTTTAGTAACATCAGCAGTGTGTTCCTTGTATACCTTTGCATAATTTTACAGTCTGTGCAGTAAGAAAATGAACATAAATTTCTAGCATATTACAAATTTGATATAAATACTGAAATGAAAGCCTCAGTCAACAGTTTGACAACACTAACAAATATATTACCTCTCTTCTATTTCCAACTATCCCCCAAAACAAACATACACACACACACACTCACACACATGCACACAGCTACAGTATTCACAAACAGTGCTAGAGCCAAGAAGTTCACAATACATGACAATTGAGACAACTTTTTATAAAATGTAAATCAAGGATCTAAAAAGCTTTCTTTTTAATTTGTAAATAGTTAATTGGCCAATTAGGTAAAAATATGTTCTTTAAATGATTTGAAAGATGTCCATAACTTTGAAGCAAGTCGAGTGAATATTTCTACACCTATGCCTCACTGCTAATACATCTAAAGTTTCCAAAAATGAAAATAATATGTCTCCACTATTTATTTTCATACAAATTGATCATATGAACTAAAAGTTTGTTCACGCAATTTTATTTTGTGATATAATTCTGATTACAAAAGTCCTAGGAGCATATATCTTATTTATTTAATAATAAGCACTTTATTTGGAGAGATAAGGCAAAAATAAACATTGGTTAAGGGTGGGAGAAGCATTATTAATTCATTATTATTGTTATTATGACTGCATTATGGAACATCTGAGAAACAGGGAGCATCAAGATCACCTGTAATATCAGAACCTTAATTATGAAAGTCAGTGTAGCAAACTAATTAAAAACATGATCCTTGAAGTCAGAACAACCTGGGTTTGATTCCAGATCCACTACGAGCCTTGTGATTTAAGGTCAATCATTTGATAATTTTATACCTCAGTGTCTTCAATGATATAATAGTATATTACATCATTTAATATTTAGTTATGTAATGTATAGCTTTGCTGTGAGGAATAAATAAATGTATATAATATATAATTGTGTACCACCTGGCATGTACTAAAACTTAATAAATATGAGCTACAACTATTAACATTATCCTTCCTAGCAATATATATAAACAATCCAATCCTTTTTCTATATTTTGAAAATATAAATCTGTTAGTTATTAATTTGTATCCTATTTTTCACTTATTCATTTTTCATTTTTACACATAAATAACACATAGTTTTTACATTACCTACTTTTTCATTTATTTATTTTTTCATTCTATGTTGAAAAATGATTCTCGAGTTCCTACTATATTGTGATATACTGCTAGGAGTTGAGGCTAAAATAGTGAGCAAAATAAGTATTGTCCCTGCTCTCATGGGAATGACAATCTAGTATGGAAGGCAGGCACGGATATGAAATCCCTACAAACAATTGTAATATTGCAGTTGGGCCAGGTGCCCAAAGGAGAGTCACAAGGTGGTATGATTTGTCCTAGCCATAATGTGGTGTTTCCTCTGTAAACTCTTGCTGAAGAGGGAACTGAAAGATAATTAGGTTAAAATGATGTAGGTTAAAATGACAAAACAACTTCAGTAAAACCCCTAGTGGCAGGGAATATGGTAATTATATACAGTTATTTATGTCTTGTTTTAATCCAAAGAACAAAGAGGATACAATGAGGGTTTTATCAGATTTTTGTTTTGAGAAATTTTTTTGACTACATGTGATGAACAGATTCATAGGCACTAAGATGATAAAAGACCAGTTGGGAAACTTAAAATAGTATGGGCTATATTCCTGGTGAACATGAAGAAAAGTGTATTGTTTGAAAAATATGCAGGAGATAACACTAACTGATACAATGATGAATTGACTATGGGGGATTCTTACGGGGAGAGATGAAAGAATGACACGAGATTTGTGCAGATTTGTGGTGATGGTACCATTTTCTGAGCTAGGCAACACTGGTTCAGGGTCAGATTAGGTGGAGTTAGAAGATGCATTGAGACATGTAAGAACTATCAAGTACCATGTTATTAAGCTCTTTATACTGGAAATTTCTAATTACTGTATTTTATTCCATTGATAGTATATGCTTCATTGTCTTTAGAATTCCTTCATTGCTGAACAGTTAAATTCTGTTTTGTTTTTTTTATTAAAACAAGTAGTAATGTTATAATTGAACATCTTTGTGCCTTAGCTTCTTCCTTGTTGCAGATTATTTATTAGGGGGAATATACTAGAAATAAAAGTCCTGGGTCAACTAGCACTAAAACTTCTTTTGCACTTAATGAATATTGCCAACTAGTTAGCCAAAATGTTGTAATTATTTATACTGTCACTAGCTAAACATAGATGTACAAATTTAATTACACCCTTCTGCTCATGACAAGTTCAATAAACTACCTCCTCCACCCCATCACAAAGTCCCTATTAAGGGAGAAGATAAACTTCTCCATATTCCATCTGAGGCCAGCCTTCTGAGATTTCTAAGTGCTTTATATTTCTTTACCCAGATTGATTGAGAGTAATAATGTCTCTGCTTTCAGAGTAAACCTTGCTGGCAGGGTGACCTCACCTCCAGCCCCTACTGAGCAATCATACTAAAGCAAATAGGCATGAAAATAATACTTTACTCAAAGTCTAGGCCATCATCCTATTTAATTCTTAATCTTATTTAAAACAATATTTTCCTTTTAAAAGTGATGCTTGATAAAATTAAAAATTTAAATCAGTATGTAAGGAATATTGCATATATATTGTATTATATATATACACATACATATATAATTCTACATATTAAGAGAATATTGTATATTATATATAAACAGATAAATATGTGTGTATAGAATTATATGTATTAGAAAAAGAAAAGCTATATGTGTGTATGAATATATATATGTGTATATATATATATATATATATTTTTTTTTTTTTTCTCCTGACATTTAATCCTCCTTTCTAAAGGCAAGTAATGTTAACACATTTTTGGTACGCTTTCAAATATCTTCTTGGTTTTCTTGTTACACAACTTTATTAGCACAAAGAAATCATACTATATCCACTGTTTAGTAACTAGTTTTTCCATTTTAGATAATATTTGATATGCATTTTCATATTGTTATATGTAACACTTTTTTACTCTTTTTAAGTAAATGCAAAATTTTCCCTTTTTCTAGATTTTCATAATTTTTTGTGTCAGTTTCTATCCCTGGACATTTAGGTTGTTTCCATTTGTTTCTGGCATTTACAAAAATGAAACCATGGTCAAATTTATTCATAGACATTTATATCTGTCTAAGTGTATTTTAAGGATGAATTCATGCTTAAAATGAAATGGCTGTGTCAATATGTACACATTAAAAATTTAGTTATAGATTTATATGTGGCCCTCTTAAGCAGAAGTTGTATCAATTAAATTCTCATTTTAAAGTATGAGTACACATAGTGGTGTGCTGGTAAATGTTTAACAGTGGGTTCTCTGGCTTAAAAAAAATGCCCTTATTGATAATGATTGACATATTCTATGGTAAAACTCTTCCAGCCAATGACAGTTTCAAGCTATCAACATGATATCACTCAAGTCAGAGTTGGGCAAAAATGAGCAAAATTAGCTCTCGTGAGCCAGTAAAACTGTCTCCAGCACACCACTTATTATGTTTTCTGAGAACCCTTTAACTGTGGATGCTATCCAACTTCTGAACAGTTTCGATTTGACAGATTAACAGAGGTATTTCTTTGTATTTTAATTTTCATTTATTTAACAATAAATAGATAGTTTTTCATAGATTAATTGGTTATTTAATTGTTTTAGCTATGTGCTCATGTCCTATGCTTCATTTCCACAGAATTATTCATCTCTCTATTATTGATTTGAACCCCTTCTTTGTGTAGTAAGGGAAGCATTCCTTTTCTTAAGTTGTCAATATTTGTCTCACTTGTCATTTATCTTTTAACTTTTGATTTTGTTTTGTGTGTGGCATAGCTTTAATTTTTATGAAATCAAATGTATTCATCTTTTAGGCATTCATATTTGTAATAATTAGAAATGAATACATGGAAAAATTAATTAAGTCTTTGCATGTCAGTTTTCTTACCTGTTAAGACGGAGCTGATGTCTATAAGATGTTTCTTCCCAGCTCAAATAGTATATAATTCTTTAAAACATTTCTCCTTTGGTCCCTTTAAGCTAGGTTATTTCTCTGAGAATCAAGTCTTAGAAAAATTTCACTTAGTGAAATAATCCACCATTTATAAGCAGTATACTTGAGAACAAACCTTCAGTTGTATCCCATTCCTATTTCTTGCCAAATGTATTAGTATGTGGAAATTTCCCAACCAAATGACTAGGTTCTTTCTTAAAGTGAGAGTAGTGCCCATGTTGTGGTTCTACAGGGGAGGGTGTGTGTGTGTTGGTGGGGGGGAGGGTCTTCTAGTGGGAGGTGGGTTCTTTCCTCATATCTAGCAAGAGTTTCTGTTCATGAAATCTCACCAAATAATTCTTCTATCATGTATTCTGTAAAATTTTCCCCATAACTTTCCTATGTTTTTTTAATAAAACAAAAGACAAGACAGATGTAAACATAAGCAACTTTCAAATCATGATTTCTTATCAGCTGTAGATGAGCTATTTTAAGTAATATAGTTATAAGACCAGTAATCTTTTCTTTATCTTCAAATTCATACTTCATTTTTCTTCCAGGGTATTAGGACCAGAGAACCTTAGATGCAAGATAATAGTCTAGATTACACCACATAAATAAGATACAGCCCAATCAGAAAAGTGTGTGTCTCTGTGTGTATGTAATGTAGCTGCAATCTTTTCTCAACTGGAAACTGGTTGTGTTTGAAAATGCTGCTCACAATTTCGGAATTTAAAATGTATTTGGCATTTTAAAATATGGTCATTAGGATCCCAGGTGAGTTCTTAAGTTTCTATTTAACAGATTAAGTATCTAAAAGAAAAAATATTAAGAGGAATTCTAAGGAACAGAATGTGGATCCTGGGAATTAAGCCGCAGAAGTTAGAAGAGGTTTTCCCGGTTATCTCTTCTGTTACTGTTCTCTTTGTTGCTACTCAAGGTTATTGAGGGCTGTAGCGAGAAAATGAATGAAGAGGTTTATCAACAGTAAGATGAAGAGGAGAAATATAAGTCAAGTTCTTTATATGTTCATTCTGCTTCAGAGCTCTGAGTCAGCAACAGGCAGATGTAGTATCCCAAAATAGTGATGCATTTCTTTTCTTTCTTCTTTCTTCTTCATGTCTCCTTCTATCCCTCTGCTCCTGTTGTAGCACATCAGATCCAAATTCTAAGTAACTGGCGTTATAACAAGGTAAGAAGAAAGAACCAGGTTGAAACTGATTAAGGGTAAGCAACTGCATCTGACAGGTAGGGAACTGTAGTAATTAGGAAAAAGCTGAGGGATAAGAAGAGAAAGAGAGTCTGCAAAACAGAGAGAAGGCAAGAGCAGTTGCTGTTCCTCTGTAGCACATGAGAGCAAGTGTTTCCAAAAGCTATTTTTTTCTTAAAAATTATTTTTTAAAGTAGGTTCTCAATAAAACTGAGAGGAAGGTACAGAGATTTCCCATATACCTCCTGCCCCAATACATGCATGTCTTCCCCCATTATCAACATCCCCATCAGAATGGTACATTTGTTATAATTGATAAACCTGCACTGACACATCATAATCACCCAAATTCCAGAGTTTACATTAGGATTCACTCTTGGTGTTGTACATTCCATAGGTTTGGACAAACATATAATGAAATGTATCCAACATGTGGTATCGTAAAGTATAGTTTCACTGTCCTAAAAATCCTCTGTACTCTGCTCTTTATCCCTGTATTCCCCTTAACTCCTGGCAACCACTGATCTTCTTACTGTCTTCATAGTTTTGCCTTTTCCAGAATGTCATATAGTTGGAATCATACAGTTTTAGCCCTTTCAGATTGGCTTCTTTCACTTAGTAATATCACCTTAAGGCTCCTCCATGCCTTTGCATGGCTTGATAACTCATTTCTTTTTATTACTAAGTAATATTCCATTTTCTGATGTACCATAGTTTATCCATTCACCTACTGAAGGGCATCGTGGTTGCTTCCAGATTTTAAAAATTGTGAGTAAAGATGCTGTAAACATCCATGTGAAGATTTTCATATGGACCTGAGTTTCCGATTTCTTTGGGT
The DNA here is from genome assembly GCF_949987535.1 of Balaenoptera acutorostrata. Taxonomy (NCBI): domain Eukaryota; kingdom Metazoa; phylum Chordata; class Mammalia; order Artiodactyla; family Balaenopteridae; genus Balaenoptera; species Balaenoptera acutorostrata. The sequence continues at coordinate 71,162,567 of NC_080065.1, read as the reverse complement.
AAACACCAAAGAACATAATCATTGGATTCTATGTTGAGTATGTTTAGTGTCTTGAGAAACCACCGAACTATTTTCTAAAGTGGCTGTATGTATCATTTTGCATCCCCACCAACAATGAAAGAGAGTTCCTGCTGCTCCACATCCTTGCCAGCATTTGGTGTTGTCAGCGTTCCGGATTTTGGCCATTCTAATAGATGTGTAGCCAAAGGCTTTTCAACTTTATAAAATATGACTAATGGTGCTTAATAGCATTGCTTAAGCAAGAATAACATTGATTAAGCAAGTCTGTAATTTTACTTCAAACCAAACTGTTTTCTATTTGTGTTTTTGTTTAGCAGCATGTTACTGAATGGAGTAAATTTATAAAATTTAGAACCTTAAAAGCTTTGAGTCCATCTTGTACATTCTCTTACCAAATTCAGGAATCCCCACCCCCACAAATTCTTTAAAGTCAGTGGTACAGACACTGATTGCATAATTTCATTCATGAGACACCCGCTCTGTAGGGATCATTCTCTCAGTGACAACAAGTGAGACAGTAAAGTAAGTGTTTGAACATATAGGCTCTAGGCAGATTGTTTTGTTCCTGCTAACAAGATCTTAGGCAAGACATTGGACATCCTTTGTATTTCAGTCTCGTCAACCCCCAAAATGGGCAAAATAGTAGAGTATTTTAAGTATTGAACCAGAAAATGTATGTAAAGTGATTAGGGCATGCTTGTCCCTACCTAAATCTTAGAAAATCCCAGTTATTATTATTAACTATAATTAGATAGAAAATAGCTTTTATCAAACTAAAATGTTTCCACTTGAAATCCAGTTAATTTCTCTTAAGATTCTCCAGGTTTGTTAACAAAGGATGGAAAGGAGATCTGTAATGTAGCTCATGATTATACTACTACCTTTTTCTTCTAATTTTGTCCAAATTTAAAATATAAAATTTTCACTTCTAAGGTTCATTACCAGTCAGCTACATCCTGATTTAAATACACATATTATCAAAGTAGGAGGTGCCTCCAACCTGTTCGCCAGTACTGGAACATCTTGGGGGCCATCTGTGAATTGTAGTGAATACAGAGGTCAGAGCAATAGATACTGTGCCCAAAGTTAAACCCACAGTGCAAAAAATCATCAACCCTCTCACTCTTTGCCTAGTTCTTTGCCTTCCCATTATTATAACAATTTTCACTTTAAAAAAATGAGTGAATAGTATTTCTAAGAAAAATCATGAAGAATAAGATATTCATGCTTTTCATGATAAGCCAGTCTCATTTTGTGGATTTTATTTTCTCATACAGACTCATGATCTACAATGATAGTTCATACCATTTGGTCAATCAGCGTTTAAAATGTAACCAGTGGCTCAGAGCACTATGCACAACTGGTACTGGGGCAGTGTTGGAAAGTAGATGTAGCCTTACAAACAGCCAATCAACATCAATACATCAAATGTATGGTGATAAAGATTCTAGTCAATCATAAATAACAAATATGAGGAACATAACTCTAATGTTAATTGTACCAAATATATATATGGATGTTTTCATTGTGATATGAAGATTTCAGAAGGTAGTGAGACATTCCTAAGTGCCTTTCATCTCTTCTAGTAGGAACAACAGCTTGTCTTTGTCACTGACATAATTTATGATTACATTTAGCAAGAATATAAAACATGTCATATCTCCTGAATATCATTGAGACCATTTTCTCATTGGCCACGTTACTAATTGTACTTAGCTTTCCTTGGAAATTCTATATGTAAACTAACATAGAAAATGTGTAGAAAAATCTTTTAAGTATATTCACTTGTGGTTAGCTCACTAAATTTTAATTTAAAATTACAAATTAGAACCAAAAGTCACAGCTTCTAGTTTTTAAAAGAGAACAGATTCAAAACTCTCTCTAGTGAAACTTTAAGACCCTGAAGGGTGAACAACGGTGTTCTTAGGTGATAGCTTATAAGACTCTGACATGATGTATAATGAACCACAGACAATTCTTGAAATATTTTACTCTTTTTTTGGAATTATCACAGAATCACACATTTATTGAGACTATTGTGGGGTTTTTTAGGTTAGGTTATGTTTTAATCCCTCTTTGCTTTCTTTGTAGTGGAATTTAAGGGCTCAACTTGGTCTCATTACTTCTTTTGTGTGTGTGTGTGTGTTTGGGTGCCGAGTTTTTTTTTTTGTTTGTTTTTTGTTTTTTAATTTTTTAAAAACTTTAGGGACTTCCTTGTTGGTCCAGTGGTTAAGACTCCAAGCTCCCAATGCAGGGGGCACAGGTTCAATCCCTGGTCAGGGAAATAAGATCCTGCGTGCTGCAAGGAGTGGCCAAAAAAAAAAAAAATTATTGGAGTATAGTTGATTTACAATGTTGTGTTAGTTTCACGTGTACAGCAAAGTGATTCAGTTATACATATGCATATATAAACTCTTTTTAAAGATTCTTTTGCCATATAGGTTATTACAGAGTATTGAGTAGAGTTCCCTGTGCTATACAGTAGGTTCTTATTAGTTATCTATTATATATATACTAGTGTGTGTATGTCAATCCCAATCTCCCAATTTATCTCTTCCCCTGTTATCCCCTGGTAACCGTAAGTTTGTTTTCTACATCTGTGACTCTACTTCTGTTTTGTAAATAAGTTCATTTGTACCCTTTTTTTTAGAGTGCACATACAAGTGATATCATGTGATATTTGTCTTTCTCTGTCTGACTTACTTCACTCAGTTTGGCAGTCCCTAGGTCCACCTATGTTGCTGCAGATGGCATTATTTTGTTCTTTTTTATGGCTGAGTAGCATTCCATTGTATATATGTACCACATCTTCTTTATCCATTTCTCTGTTGATGAACATTTAGGTTGCTTCCATGCCCTGGCTATTATAAATAGTGCTGCAATGAACACTGGGGTGCATACATCTTGTCGAATTATGGTTTTCTCTGGGTATATGCCTCAGAGTGGGATTACTGGGTCATATGGTAATTCTATTTTTAGTTTTTTAAGGAACCTCCATACTGTTCTCCATAAGTGGCTGTACCAATTTACATTCCCACCAATAGTGTAGGAGGGTTCCCTTTTCTCCACATCCTCTCCAGCATTTATTGTTGTAGATTTTTTGAAGATGGCCATTCTGACCAGTGTGAGATGATACCTCATTGTAGTTTTGATTTGCATTTCTCTAATAATTGGTGATGTTAAGCATCTTTTCATGTGTTTTTTGGCCATCTGTTTGTCTTCTTTGGAGAAATGTCTATTTAGATCTCCACCCATTTTTTGATTGGGTTGTTTGTTTTTTTGATATTGAGCTGCATGAGCTGTTTGTATATTTTGGAGATGAATCCCTTGTCAGTTGCTTCATTTGCAAATATTTTCTCCCATTCTGAGGGCTGTCTTTTTGTTTTGTTAATGGCTTCCTTTACTGTGCAAAAGCTTTTAAGTTTAATTAGGTCCCATTTGTTTATTTTTGTTTTTATTTTCATTACTCTAGGAGGTGGATCAAAAAAGATCTTGCTGCAATTTATGTCAAAGAGTGTTCTGTGTTTTCCTCTAAATTTTTTTTTTTTTTTAGCTGCACTGGGTCTTTATTGCAGTATGCGGACTCTTCGTTGCGGAATGCACGCCTCTCTAGTTGTGGCGTGCAGGCTCAGTAGTTGCAGTGTGTGGGCTTAGTTGCCCCATGGCACAAAAGATCTTAGTTTCCTGACGAGGGATCAAACCCGCATCCCCTGCATTGGAAGGTGGATTCTTAACTACTGGACCACCAGGGAAGTCCCTCTGACAGTTTTATAGTGTTTGGCCTTACATTTAGGTCTTTATCCATTTTGAGTTTATTTTTGTGTATGGTGTTAGGGAGTGTTCTAATTTCATTCTTTAATATGTAGCTATCCAGTTTTCCCAGCATCACTTATTGAAGAAACTGTCTTTTCTCCATTGTATATTCTTGCTTCCTTTGTCATAGATTAGGTGACCATAGGTGTGTGGGTTTATCTCTGGACTTTCTATCCTGGTCCATTGATCTATATTTTTGTTTTTGTGCCAGTACCACACTGTTTTGATTACTGTAGCTTTATAGGATAGTCTGAAGTCAGGAGCCTGATTCCTCCAGCTCTGTTTTTCTTTCTCAAGATTGCTTTGGCTATTTGGGGTCTTTTGTGTTTCCATACAAATTGTAAAATTTTTTGTTCTAATTCTGTGAAAAATGACATCAGTAATTTGATAGAGATTGCATTGAATCTGTAGATTGCTTTGGGTAGTATAGTCATTTTCACAATATTGATTCTTCCAATCCAAGAACATGGTATATCTCTCCATCTGTTGTGTCTTCTTCGATTTCTTTCATCAGTATCTTATAGTTTTCTGAGTACAGGTCCTTGCCTCCTTAGGTAGGTTTATTCCTAGGGATTTTATTCTTTTTGTTGCAATGGTAAATGGGATTGGCGCCTTAATTTCTCTTTCTTATCTTTCATTTTTAGTGTATAGGAATACAAGAGATTTCTGTGTATTTATTTTGTATCCTGCAACTTTAGCAAATTCATTGATGAGCTCTAGTAGTTTTCTGGTGGCATCTTTAGAGTTTTTTATGTATAGTATAGTGTCATCTCAAACAGTGACAGTTTTACTTCTTCTTTTCCAATTTGTATTCCTTTTATATCTTTTTCTTCTCTGATTGCCATGGCTAGGACTTCCAAACCTGTGTTGAATAATAGTGGAGAGAGTGGACATGCTTGTTTTGTTCCTGACCTTAGTGGAAATGCTTTCAGTTTTTCACCATAGAGAATGATGTTTGCTGTGGGTTTGCCGTATATGGCCTTTATTATATTGATGTAGGTTCCCTCTCTGCCCATTTCTGGAGAGTTTTTATTGTAAATGAGTGTTGAATTTTGTCAAAAGCTTTTTCTGCATCTATTGAAATGATCATATGGTTTTTATTCTTCAGTTTGTTAGTATGGTGTGTCACATTGATTGATGTGCATGTATTGAAGAATCCTTGCATGCCTCAGATAAATCCCACTTGACAAGGTGTATGATCCTTTTAATGTGTTGTTGGATTCTGTTTACTAGTATTTTGTTGAGGATTTTTGCATCTATGTTCATCAGTGTTATTGATTGATCTGTGATTTTCTTTTGTTGTGATATCTTTGTCTGATTTTGCTATCAGGGTGATGGCAACCTTATAGAATGAGCTTGGGAGTGTTCCTTCCTCTGCAATTTTTGGCAAGAGTTTGAGATGGGTAAATGTTAACTCTTCTCTAAATGTTTGATAGAATTTGCCTGTGAGGCCATCTGGTCCTGGACTTTTGTTTGTTGGAAGATTTTTAATCACAGTTTCAATTTCAGTACTTGTGATTGGTCTGTTCATATTTTTTATTTCTTCCTGGTTCAGTCTTGGAAGGTTGTACCTTTCTAAGAATTTGTCCATTTCTTCCAGGTTGTCCATTTTACTGGCATATAGTTGCTTGTAGTATTCTCTTATGATCCTTTGTATTTACCTTCCTATCTATCCTTTGATTTTTTTCTTCCACCAGTTGCAGTGGTTTGTGACAGTGATTGTCCAAACGTTTTTTTCATTGCCCTCAAAGATAGACGTAAAGGGTCCATTCATTTTAAGCACTTTATTGTATTTTCTGTGGAAAAACTGAGATGTTCTAATAAACACAATAGTAAATGTACACAAGTCGTAAATAGCAATGCCCACATAGTGAGGCTGTGCTTTCACAATACCCCCTCACTTAACAAATTTATGTATAATTTCTTATTTTTTCTTTAATATAAGGTTTTGAATTTGAGTTTTGTGGCTGCCATAAAAAATGTTTTTTTCAAATCTTTGACATAAAAGAGGATAATTGATCAAAGACCAGTCTTCTGGATTTTGAGATCCGTCTACATGTTTGAGTTGAGATATTCTCCCCATGGTGATGACTGAGCATGGCAGGGATACTAAGGGAGATACAGGATTCCTTTACCTGGCAACTTGGCCTTGAAGATTCCCCATCAGCCTTGCTGAACGCCCTGGAACTGCACTGCAGTCTAAGACCATCCTCCCCACCTTCTTTCCTTCCTTCCCTCTCCCTTTCACAAGGGTCAGAACTACACCGCAGTCCCGTAGCTGTCCCAGCACCACCTCTGTTCTTGCCCTTTTACTTTGCCCCCACAGGCATTTCACCTAATAAATCTCTTGAGTGTTTTTCTCCATATTGAAATCTGCTTGTCAGATGGCCTGAACTTATACATCCCTTCATGAGAATTTATCCCATTCCATCACTGAAAAAAAATGCTAATTTAGATAAAACAAACATGTAGAAGGAGTAAAAATTTTTTTAAAGTTAATAGGATGTTTTAGTAGAAATAAGTAATATTTAACCTGAAATACCCTAGGAAAAGATATTATGGTTATAAATTAAATATGCTAGTAAATGTTTGCATTTATTGAGTTTTAGAGATCATGCATATATAGGTAAGTTGTTTTTTAGAAAAGGTTTATTAACACCTAGTTGATAATTTCGTAGCAATCTTTATAGATGCTAAAGGCACATAAAAAGAGGCATAAAATTACTTGCCCTTGTCTTTAGGAAATGTGCTCAAAATACCTCAAGTTAAGAGAAGATTAAAAGTGCCCTTAGAAATTACAGGTTTCACTATCACAGATTCTATCTTTGTTCTGTCACTTCTGTTACCTTAACTAATCCACACCATTTTTCCAGCTAAACTTTGTTTTTTTATCTGAGCCATGAACTGTTTGAAAACAGGAAGAGAAGCAAAAATTAACAAACCACAGTAAAGTGTTATCCTATCAGGAAGGTTTAAAACCACTCTACCTTCTGTTTGAATTACCAGTGACAAGCTAGGCTTAAAACATGTCATAGGAAATGTCACTTACTAATTAATTAGTTTCACCTCTGTTGAAAAACAACAATCCATATTAGGATCCTGATATCTGTTGCTTAGAGAAAATGCAAATCAAATTGTTCTAGTTCCAAGCATATTTACAATCCTCAAATTAAAATGTTAGTTAATACGTAAGCTGTTATGATGGTTTCCATAAAGTTAAAAAAAGTTTAAAAGGGACAATTTGTGTAATGATCCAGTCACTTAAGATTGCAATAAGTAATACACAATAATATTCTCTAATACAGTTACTTTCTGGGCTTCTTAAAAAAGTATAGGAATTCCTCTCAGATTATGGAAAATACAGCAATGATGAAACAGAAATAATTCCAAGCAGAAGGGTTAGAACAAAGAAATGAAAATATCTAGGAGAACTAGAGATGTGTATTTGGAAAATCAAATACATTTAATTGGACTGGAGTGAAAGTTCATGAAGAGTGTTTTTAGGAAATAATATTGAAAAAGATAGTTAAGTAAGGCTCATGGAATATGTTGAATATCACAGTAAAGCCTGTATTTCTGATTGTTTAAACCAGTGTTTCCCAACTGGTATACAAGGAGATATACACTGAATGCCCAGAAATGGGGCCAGTTTCAAGGAATTCACTATTGTTGAATGTTTTTGAGAAGTCAAGAGGAAAAAGACTGAGGAAAGAGATGGGATTGTATAAATAATAGCACCATTTATTGTTTACCGGTACCAACAATTGTGGCAAGTAATTTACCTTCATTTATCTTATTTAATTATCATAATAACCATATGAGTTAAATATTGTTTTGATTTTGCCTGTGAGGAATGGCAGCTTAGCGGATTGAGTTACTGTTTTAGTCATTTGTTAAGTAACAGGAACTAGATGCAAACACAGATACGTAGGACTTCAAAGCCTGTTTCTTAACCATTCCACTGTTCCACAGAATTTGTGACTCTTCACAGAATCTACATGAGATGATAAGGAGTTAAGAAGTGAATAAATGGTCAGAAAATAAAGCAACTAGAAAAGAACTTCTTTTGAGAGGCTTTGAGGTTAATAAGGAAAAGGAGAAAAGCTTGAGAAAGGAACAGGATCAAAGCTGTTTGGTTTTTGTGGTTTGCAGAATGGTGTGTGTCTCTTTTGTCTCCAGCCTTCCTTTTTTGCACACTTTGCCTGTTTTTCACCCATTATAAATGTCACTAAGTTTAATGTAAACTATTGCCTTCCCCTTGACTGTGTTACATTATTTTAGTTAATGCTTAAAACATCTTTGTCCCTTATCCAGGGCATTCTCATCTGTTACCAGAAACTGAGGGATGAAGGATTATAGTTTCATTTTTATCCAATTTCAGGTAATGCAGTTTGGGGCAAGATGCATTGTCTTTCTTCCTTAAAAAGGATAACACAGTAAAACAGGTATGAGGTTTTTTGGGTACACGTAATTTTAAAGAAAAGTCCAAAATCTAATATCAAATGCAGATTTGCAGCAACAAAGAAAAGCTATAAAGCTGAAGGAAATAATCTGAAGCAAACTCATGAGAATGAGGCAGAACTTGAGGAGAATAATGTCCTTTGGGGGATGTGAGGGCTGAGGCCAAAAACAATGGGAGCTAAGATCCACAGCTTGTCCTGGTTTCCTGTTACCAATCTGTACTTACCCCAAGCCAGGTAGCCTAGGCACAGAGCAGGTAAATCACCAGCATCGGTGCAGTTTGGGATTGCCTGGCTCATCCAGCTCTAGTGAAACCCAGCAGGGAAAGCTGATCAGTGGCCAGGGGTGGAGATTGGGGAAGGGGCACAGAGAACCGTTTGCTGATGAATATATTTCATATTTTGATTGTGGTGGTGGTTTCATGGATGTATATATTTGTCAAAGCTCCTTTTGAACTGCAATCTGGTTGTCCACAAGAGGCATCCCAAAGGTAGAGTGATTGGAGTGTTCCACTGGAAAGTAGAGGCAATAAGGGCATTTATAGTCTGGAGAGAATTTACAATAATAATAAAACTGACTGATCAGCTTTCTATCACTATAGATTTGATTTGTCTTATCTAGAGTTTCATATAAATGGAATCATATATATTCTTTTTTGTCTGGCTTCTTTCACTCAGCATACCGTTCTTGAGATTCATCCCCATTGTTGCACAAATCAGTAGTTCATCCATTTTAATCCTGAGCAGTATTCCATTGTATAGGTGTGCCACAGTTGTTTCCTGTTCACCTGTTGATGAACATTTGAGTTGATTCCAGTTTAAGACTATCATAAATAAAGCTAATTTGAACAACAACAACAAAAAAAAAAACCCCCCAAAAAAAAACCCAGCAAGGAGAACCTCCTGCAACCTTAGGAAAGGAATGTTCCTATTCATGAAGGACTGGGGCCTTAATTGCTTTCATCTTTGCACCAGCTTTTCTCCCAAAGAATTTGGAAAATAAAGCAATGTAAACATGCTTTTAGGAAAAACCCAGTGGTTTTGAAACTTAATAGGGTAGAAAATAGATGCAATAGTTAAGGAAATATGATGTTTAAATAAAAACCCTTATATCGTTTAACACAAGAAAACTTTGTTTTTACTATACAGTCTGGTGCCCTTCCTCCTGACAGGAGGCTGTCTTCCAATGGCTGATTGAGATACCTGGCTGTTTGTGGCTTTAAGGTTGTCATGCTCCTCTGCATGAAGCCACAGAGGGGAAAAGCATGAATGATGATGCATGAGAGATTTTTATGGGTATGGTCTAGAAGTAGTGTTTTTAACTTTTACCCATAATTCTTTGGCTAACACATGCTACACCTGCATGCCAAGGAGACTGGTAAATGTGTGGCCAAAACAAAGGTAATGACTTTGGTGATCATCTGTCAGTCACTGCCACAAAAGGAAAAAACAATATTTTAAAGCTGTCAGCAGTGGTTTTTAATCTTTTTCCAGGCAAAAACGGTTTTTTGTTTTAATGGAAAATGTTACCGGACATTTTGTTTTTGCGAAAGAAAAGCCCAGTTGCAAGCTGTTATGGAGTAATTCAAGCTAAAGTACTCTGCACAATAATTTAAAAGTTTATCTTAATTGTAGATTATTTGCATTTCCAAAGTTTATTAAGATTTTGATTGGAGGTGAGCAAGAGCCTGGGAGTAGAAAATAATATTTTCCTCCATCACTGCAGTAATCTAGAGAAGATGAAGGTAGAAGTCAGGTTCAAAACATCACCACTGAGGGAGATAAACTGGCCCTTGCCATCTGACAGCAGGAAAATGGACACTAAGACGAGAGAGAGCCAAGAAGATTCACCCTGTAAAGACTCATCGTTCGTGGTGTACAGAATTTATGGCCCCCGTCTGTTGCTAACATTTTCTTTTTTGTGCTGTAATTTCTTCCTGCTACCTCCAAACTTTCACTAAAGTTTGGTTTAGAATTACAACTTGGACTAAGCAGAGTTTTGTAGAATTAAGGGAGAAATCTGCTCCTGTGTATGGAGTAAAGAATTATGGGCAGACTGAGAAAGCCAGTAACTAGGTTATCTGCAGGGTCTGGAGCAAAAACCAGAGCCCTTTCACTAGTGACTAGAGGATTGTGGTCTAGAAATACTTAGGCACTGGAACCCAATAAAAACTAAGAAACTAAGATTTCTGTAGTCACAGAGCATAGATATTCTTAAAAATAGTTTCCTTGTTTATGAAAAAGACCTTCCTTCTTCTTCGGTGGTAGAATGAATATTTATGGGATATCAAAGTTAATATATCACAGAATATAAATACATGATTCCAGCGCTATACTTTGAGTTAATTTTTCCTATTAGTTTGTGTCACACACTTCTTGGTTCTGACTATATTTACTCAAAATAATATTATAATATCCAATTCATACATTTTTTGGTAATATAAGGTATATGAATGTTCTCTGGGAACTCTAAAGTACTATACAAATATAAGGGGTAAGCATCCGTGCTGAAAGTCACAAATATTCCTAAATATTAATATCTTATTGTCTAATAAAAGGTTAGTTTTCTTTTCGATGTTTTGTGCATTCAGACAGTTTCTGTATCCCTGCACCACAGAAATCAGTAATAATGTTTCATGTCAAATGAAAGGAAATGTGGCTTGGAAATATTTTTATTATTTTTTTCTCAATCGGATCAGATAAGGAAAAGTTTGCTTACCCACTGCTATAGGGGAAAGAGTTCATCTCCGCTGAATCACTAGGCTAAATAGTGGAGGTGTTAATCAGAATTGCATCCAGGCTCTTTTAAAGGTTAAAATCTGCTCAAAGCCATGAAAATAATTTAAATTAAAAAATGGAGTTTGCTCTTGCCGTGTTGCTCTGTATACATTCAAGTCGAAAGCACAAACTGTTCATTTAAAAACATATTGAGTTATCAAAATGCAATGCAGAAATATGATATTTAGGTAGAAAAGGTCAGATTTTAAAAGAAGCAGGAGTCTCAAAAACTTGAAATGTCAAGATTCTGGGGAAAACTATGAAATAATTTTTAAGCTTACTATTTGATTAAAACTATTTCTCATGAAGTATAAGGGAAATGCAACATAGCACACTTTGATACAGCTCTTTGTAAAAGTTGTGAGTGATAAGTTCTTTCTATGGAGTAGTATTTTGGGGGCATAGAGTTGGAGGGTGTGTTTGAAAGTATGAATTTAATTATAAATGCTACTGCTTTGGTAATCTTGGGATTTGGGGGAGTAATTTGGCATCTTTGGAATTTTTAATACAAAGATAACTCTTTGAATGTGTGTGAAAATACACCCAGACCTTCTTAATATCTCTCTTCTTTTAAATGTTCTGTGAATTGCAGTAGAAGGGATTAGTTGGACTATATAAAGTTGTTTTTTGAGGCGAAACAGAATAAAAAAATTGAAAGTTCAAAATAACAACTTGACAAAAATCAAATATTCATCTCAACTGCAGACAGTTTTGTTAGCAAACTAGGCCACCGATTACCAATGGTACTAATGGATAGACTTGATTTCTAAAATTTTATATTTTTCAGAAATTGTGAGGTCCTCTATTCCAATTTCGAATGGTTCATCTCTGGCCCTCTTGGAATTTATAGTCTATTTAAATTATAGGGTAGATTATAGGGTATTTAGAATTCAATATTTTGATTTTAAGATATTCTGGACAGCATCCAAGTTCAATGAAAAAGAGAAAGCAAATAAAAGCAAAATTGTGATAAGAGTTATGTTGGTTCTTTTATTGGCAGGGGGTCCTTTCCCCCTAAGATTTCAGGGAAGGGGCAAAATTATTGGTGGGAAAAGGAACTTAGTTTATCCCATGAGAGGGTGTTACTCATTTCCACTTAATGTGGTATAATCTGTAGAATTCCAACCAAAAATGCTGCCTGAAATTTTGCAAAACTCCTTTCCTTGTGTTAAAAGAAGCAAAGGCTTTAATGTGCAACTTACACAACAATGATTGATGTTTCTGTTTTAGTGCATTATCTGTATCATTTCCAAAGCAGAGACTCAGATACTGTGAAGGAGCTGAAGAAACACTTAATGGCCTACACTTAATGGCCTAACGGAAAATTGAGGAGCAGGACATAAAATAGGAAGAAAATTCTACCTAAAGTAAATAGACTCTTACTTCTTCACAATTTCTTCTAGAGATATCAGTAAAAAAAAGTTGGCTTAAACTAACTGATCTTGGGGGATTTAGGAAGTTCACTTTTTTCCCTTTTACTTTAAAAGATAGTAATCAAACAGAAATCCAAAAATACTTGTTAAACTGGAAGGATATCTTCCTAATTGACAGTATTACATACAGAGTTCAAATATGAAGCATAATCGATAGCTAGTGGAAAGTAGTCGCATAGCACAGGGATATCAGCTCGGTGCTTTGTGATCCCCTTTTTTGAGAACATCAGCACGTTTAAAATAGTATTGTCTCTAGAGGTGCAGACACAGAAATCTCACACCGGGCAGCTTTTTGTTTAGAGATACGGATTCAGTTTGCAGGAGTGGTAGAATATAGGAGAGATTTTTTTAAAAAAAGAAAAGAAACAGAAAAAGAGCCACTTTCCTTCCTAGGCGTACTTTCTCACCACTTGGAACCGTGTCTTCATCTTTGTCTACCAACTCTAGCATCCTCATTCTTCTGGTAAACACTCTAAAGAATTTTTCAAAATCCTTATCATTCAATCACCTCTTTCAGGAAGCTTTTCTTAGCTTCCCCTTCTGCAGCCTGGATAGCTTCTCAGAAAGACCTTCCTGAGTCTTCTCAGGTTCCCTGATGAACCATGACATGCTCCATAAGGGCAACCACTATATTTTAAGATTATATATGCTCTGTACCAGAAACTGTGGCTGGCATGATAAATGTAAGATCAAGATTGAATATATAAGTAAAATAATTAATGTGTTTTTTACTTCCTCCTCTCACAAATTCCTTTTATTCTTCAAGACCTGGTTTTAATTTCCTTCATAGGCAATTTCCCTCCTGTGGCACATTATACATATTTCTACCATTATGTTGACTCTATTTCATGATGATGTAATTTGATTGTATTCCCACTGAAGTGGAGATGCTCATGGCTTTTAATTTTTCTTTCTCACACAGGCACCTAGTAAATGCACATGGTAGGCATTCTAGATATGCTTTAAAAAGAGTGAGAATGAGTAGCACAAATGAAAATTGTGTATGCAAAAAAGTTGTTTTCTAATTGATATATATAGTTTGCTTAGAAGTAGGAATTCATGACTAAGAAGTTTGGGAGAATGTTGTGGTTGAGGAGAAATTTTGCTTGGCATGTATTGAAGTCTCCTGGCATGATAGTGACTGGCTTATTTTTTTTTCTATTAGTAATTACATCAATTTTTGTTTCATATCTTTTGAAATTGTGGTATTAGGTGTATACCAAATTATAATCATTATACATTTTTGGTGAAAAATATCTTTCATCATCGTATGGTGATCCCTAATATGGAGTCAAGGTCCAGTAAGGAAAACAGAAACCACAAGAAGTCGTTCAAACAGAGGGAATTTAAAACCAAAAATTAAGTTACACAGGAGAGTTATGAGGTCAACAGGTGATGTTAACACAGCGCACGAATTAGCAACAGAAGGAGGCCACTGCTATGATTAGGCTGGAAGGAAGAAAGAAGGAGCTGGAGGCAACTGAGCCAGGAGCAGGGAGGATTTGTCCAGCCAGAGCTTCAGATACAGGCAAGAGGGAACCAGTGGGGGACACAGAGCCCAAGGCACAGAGAGAAGTGTTGAAACACACTGACTCTTCCTTTCCTGCCTGCTGCAGTCTCCTGCTGATGCCACTCTTTGATCAGATGACCTGCAAGAGCCAGAACCCATTTATCAATGGGAACAGCCAGGGAGAGTGAGGAATGGATCCAATGGAAAATAGGCCAGATTCAAGCACATCCTGCTTTTTTTTTTTGTAGTGTAAAATCTAAAGCATATTTTAACAATGTTAAAAACTTTAATTTGGAAAGTTTTTGTTTGATATAACTTTTTCCATCATTCTACTTCCAACAGTTTTTTATTCTTGTTTTAAATATAGATTTTGGTAAACATTACATCACTGGATTTTTCTTTTTTATTCTTTCTCTGTACATTTTTTTCCTGTAACTAGAGCGTTTTTATTTTCTACATTTTTATTTTCTTTATATCATCACTTTTCTGTGATTTCCATGTACTTTGCCTTTCTGTGCCTTTATTTCCTCTATTCCTGCCTTCTTTTACATTGAATGATTTTGTTTTAACATTCCATGGTTTTCCTTAATTATGTTAGGAGTTATATATATTCTATTTGTTTATTAGTTATCATAGAAAATTTAAATGTTCAAAATGTAAACATTAACGTTTAATCTTTGCCTCTCATGATGTTCAAAATCTAAAGTCATTTATCTTTCAATCCTCCCCTCTAAAAATACAAGGACCTTAATTTCAATTACAACCCCATCTTTTTTACATACTCCAGTTATTAAATATGCTAGTTTTACATTATTTTTAACCCTATATAGCATTATTATTTTTGTTTTATTTGGTCAGTATTTGTTTAGATAGACCTACATGCTTACCAGTACCTTTCTTTTCATTCCTTTATAAATCTAACAGACCTAGTTTCCTTCTATCTGAGCAACATTCTATACATTTTTGGGTGAAATCTCTTGATGGCAAGCTTAGAAAGTTCAATATCTACATTTAATTCAAACTACTACACATATATGTTCTTTTCCTCAGGCACCCCCATTTCCTGGAGTCCTTTATAATTGAGCAGAACCTAAAGTAATGACTAATATTTGCAAAATGCAGCATATAAATGATCTTTTATTCAAATTACGTGCTTTCCATTGATGACTGGCTTGTATTAGGCTTTATTTTTCTTCCATAGGGAAGCTAAATAGAACAATTAAGAAAAAGGAATTTAACAGCCCCTACAATTTAAAATCACCAGGGAGGAAAAACGTGGTCCATCTCTATCATTACAGTGAAAATATCCATTTGTGCCTTAGCTGGCATGAAATCACAGAACAGAACATTTGACTTAAACACAGGATCTGCTGGGATTTTCACATGACAACCCTCAGAGCAGAAATGGGACTCCATTCAACTGAGCAATTAAATACAGTTAATCTTTCTAGGTAATTGCAGTTGTTGGTCTGGCTGCATCTCAGAATAGGTAATGAGAGGTAATTTGGGGATTATGAGTATTGTCATTTTATACACTGGCAGTAAAGAATAGTCTACCACTAGCTGAATTATCCTTATCAATTGTTCATTTTATCTATCCATATGACACAGAACAAATAAGTCTAGAAAGGCCAGGCTACAAGATAATTTAATGTATTAAATCACCTCTAATCTGGGCATAATTTATTTTGGAAATAGTGTCTATGTAATAAAAATGATAAATGAAGATGTGTCAGTTATCCCTTATTCCACATCACCATTTCAGGGTTTACAGAATGGAAATGATGTTTTGGTGAAAATTGTACTTTTTCATTTTCAGATAGTTTGTCCTCAGGTGCAGAAAAACCTTACAAAAAAAATTTACAAATAATCAGATTATACATTGACATTGGAAATTTAAAAACAAAGTGTTTACAAGGCAATATATTTGGTTCCTAAAGGAGTAGTAAAGATAATTTCTTTAAGTATAAATTACTATTTATTTACATGTATTGATATATTAAATGATATTGAATTAGTATAGATTTATATCCTATAAATACTATTAATAACCTATTTCATTTACCTGTCAAGATGTACTATGAGAAAAAAATGTAAAATGGGTATATTTTAAATTTTTATGCTATTTTTATACAGAAAATATATATTTTCATAGATTTTTTATTTTTAATAGATATTTTATAGCTTATCTAGCACTTCAATGAATTAAGTGATCAAAAAGGTACATCTGGAAGAAAATAATAAATTAAGGACTACACAGACGGCAACTGTGATCTTCACTTATCATACCCTGACATGTGGCAGAGAGGGTTAGACATCTGATATGTTTAATAAATAAATACATGCATTTTCACACCAATAATATGACACTTCTGTCATCCATCAACCTTCATTTTCCATCAATGTTGAAGTTAGCTCTAAGGGTATCTGAGAATAGAGTGGCTTCTGATTTACTGCCCCTTCAATTTTTTATTTGTACTTTTCCTTTTCAGTACCTGATGAGGGTCAGTCTGTCAGAGTCCATATCCTAAGCAATGACCTGAAATGGTCCTTAAAGTTTAAAGATGTGGCTGGTGATATCCCATTAGACAGCAGTACGAGTCTCACCGTCTGTTGGGTTGTAATTTTAGTTAGGTTGAAAATGGAGATTCACCACGTGGAAATATTCTAAATCAGCTCTGTCAAGACCCATTTTTCCATGCTTTTTACTTTAGTTCAGAGGCCACTTAACAGTGATACCATACAGTCATAGCTTCAAGTACATTGGTATTGTAACTTCAAAATAATATTGGTGATATCTTGCTATGTAATCTATGGGGCATCCCAACATTTTCTGCAAACCTTTAAATAGCTTTATATTTTTCTAAATTATGTTATTGATTTTAAAATAGCACAAATATTGAGTTAGGAAAACATTAAAATGTCAAAAAGAAACTTTCTTTCTCAATATATATACTTTGAAAATAATACATTTTTCTGTCTTTCATATTAATTATTTTCAAAGTTGGCCAGTTAGGAAAACAACAGTTTTGAACTTCTTCTATCCACTATATCAAGTAAAACTAAATCCATCGCTCATAATTTATAGAGGGTGGACTTTTTTTTAATCCAGCAGGTGTACACTTGTGAAATGTTCAGAAAACCTTGTAGGAATTCAAAAGTTGCCACCTTACGCTTAAAAATATAATTTTTTTACTTCTCTAGATTGAGTTTTTAGTAATTCTATTTATTTTATATATGAATATCTTTTGTTTAATACTTAACATTTTATATTTGCAATAACTATTCATAATAGCTCATAATAGCTCCAGGTATACGGTTCTCTCAAAAATGATCCACATCTATCAGAGTAAGATTTATTATCAGAATAGTGGGGTTCTGCCAAATTTACACCTGCTATAATGTTTCTATCATCATTCATACATTGCTGTGGATCCCAGACTCAACTCCCACCTCTCTGAAAATTTTACTGCATTTGACACTTTCAAAATGATTCTAATTCATTTACATGTTGTTTCCTTGGGATATAATGTGATCTATTTGTCTCTCAGACAAAATCTCACTCACTGACTTTTCTACATAATGAATGCTGAGTCATATGTTAGTTGTGTTAAGTGACTAGTATGTTGAATTTCAGCTTTTTATCTGTCATTTATGTATATACATGTTTGGTTTTGCAACCATGTTTACAAGTTTGTCAGAAAAATGAATGCAGACAAAATTTACATTAGATTCTAGGGGCAAGAAATGCATAAAATATTTACTTACCTAAATTTTTGTCACAGTGAGCCATCATCAACATGTGAGAAGCAGTGTTTGATTTATTTTCTTATTGATTCTTTTCATATTCTCTGATTCCACTATGTTTTCCCCCTTTTATGATCTTTCCACTTCATTTAACCCTCTGCCTGTCCAAATTCGCTTGTCAAGATGAAAACAACATTTTGTAATATTTGTAATGGTGGCCAGTCTGTAGTGTTTAAGATGACCAACAATCTCTAGGCAATTTCATAGAGAGTAAATGTTTTGGCATTCATTTTACAATCAGTTAGAAATTACTTTAAAATCAGTATAAGGAAAACTTCTCAGAGAATATTTGGCCATTCCTTGATAATTTAATCAATTTTCTGGAATATTTTCATTTGTATGGCCTAAAAAGAAGTGCAGATTTTCACATATTGAGGAATCAGTATGTCCATTTTAGCTAAGTTATACTACTGGGCAAACTTCTCCCACATCTCAGTGGTTTACAACAACCAAGGTTCATTTCTCCCTAAAGCAATATGACCATCATGTGTCGTCTGTTGCCCTGCTGCATGATTTCATGTCTTTACTTTGACACCTTGACTGAACAAGCAGCCCTTGTGTGGGACATCACCAGTCTTGTGACAGAGGGAAAACATCTTGTGAATCACCTGTCAGTTCTTTGAGCTTCCATTCAGAAATGGCACCTATCATTTCCTCTTAAATTTCTCTCTCCACAGCAAACCACAACAGTACCAGTTACCACAGAGAATATTCTTTTCCACATGGTTTTTACAATTATTAAATGATATTCTTTTGGTTCTTTATATAAAGTGATCAGAAAGTTTTAAACAAATCCTAATTACCAGTTTCAGCAGAAAAAAAAAAATAATGTGAGTTCAAACCAAAATGATCTAGGCAGGGGAATTTTGGATCATTTGAAGATCCATCAATAAATACCTGATGTATGAATTAGTGTGTAAAAAACAAGCCAATTACTTTAGAAAATTATGTATAAAATCAAATTTCTGTTTATCTTCAGTTGAGGGTTGTGCTCTCTGCTCCTTCCAGCCTCCCTCCCTCCTCCCCTCCCTCTTTTTCTTCTCTCCTCACTCTTTCACATACACTCACAACCTATTTATGGATACATTCAAAATAGATTTGGATTCATAATAAATATAAGAATGTTAGTGAATATAGAAAAATCAGTATTCCCAATATTCCCGAGTATAAATTACATACCTATTATAATAATGCCAGGGCTTTTGAGATTTATATTTCATTTTTAAGTTATGTTAGTTTTCTGGCATTTAATATTTTGGTGGCTTCTCCAAGTTAAATAAAATCTCTGATTACTTCATAAGTTTCTACTATCCTCTAGTGAATGTTATTCCTGAGTTTACATCCTGCAATCATAAATAACTAATGCCACCTTTTTCTTTAAATGACTATCAAAGGTATTCCTTAGTAATCTTGTTTTATAAAGGTAAGTGTTATACTATTAAATGAATGCATACCATTAACAACGATTCAGTGAACCTATGTATTTAGAAACAACTACAGCATTTTTCTCCTTGTTTATCCCAAGATCTTTTCCAGATGTGTGCTCCTCAAGTTTAAGACCCCTCCAACTGTCCCCTTGTCTCTCCAGATCTTCCCTCTGTGATAACCTCACCAAGACTACGTGGCTCCCCATCATCTAATAATTTAGTCTGTCTCCAAGACTTCTAATTTCATTTTATTTTCTTCTTTCAAATTGCTGTCACAGAATAATATCTTTATGAAATAATTCATACTCAAACATTAAAATTAATAGATTAAGTTCTCATCCACTATAAGGCATAGTACGTGGATAATGGAGTAGAAAGCTTGAAGCAGGATCTGGACTTAAAGATGGCATGTCATGGACAAAAGCCTATGTGCTTAAGGCTCAGTAACAGTGCCAGTGATTTGTTATAGAATATTTTATAATTGAATGGCGGAAGTGGCGATGATCAAGAGTTATTCATAGTTGTTATCATAGGTAATCATTAATGAGCATTAAAAATATCATATTCTGAAACATAGGAGTAATCCCAAATCTATTATGTTACATAGGATTTGTTTCCTTTTTGGAAACTGAGAATACATCAGAATAAAGACAGAATATCCTTGCCATCTTAAACATCTAAATTCTATTATAAAAACATTATTTTATGAAATGGGTTCATTTTTATTTAATATTTTATTATTTCAGGATGAGGAATTTTGGAGTAATAACTAATCACTGAGCTCTTAGTTTATTGTGTTAGGGATAAATTGACCATATATTTAATCTATTTGTATTCACATGATTAGTAATACACAAAGAGCCAGGGGACCTGAGAAGTCAGGTGCCATTGCCTTTAGTAGACACAATGAAACTGCCAATGTTTTCAAAGTTTGGCATGTGTGGCTGGGACTCTAGTGCCTCATTCACCTATCCCAAGTCCTGGGCAGGAGAACACCAAACAAACAGACAAAACCAACCAACCAACAAACAAAACCCCCTGCATAATCAAGATAAATATGTTAATGCATTATTTTGAAAAATCAAATTGAATGCAAAATACCCATAAGTAACAAAATAAAATTTTAAATAAAAACAGCATCAGTAGAGTAGGTTATAGGGAAGAGTTTTTTTTTTTAAAAACTGGGGTCTATAGGGGGGCTGCAGGCAGCTTGTGGACCACCTTAAATTGTATAAAAAATGTGGTGTGAATGTCCATATTTATGTGTATATTCACAGCTTTTTCTTGCAAAATAGTGTGGGTCCCATCATGTTTACAGGGTAGCCTCTCCCTCTGAATAGTTTAAGATTTACCAATCTTCATGCTATTATTGATAATTATATAAATATCAAATATGAAAATGAGTTACGATAAAAAGTATAAAAACAGAAGTCCAGTTCTTACCCAGGATATAAAATTTACTAGCAGTATTACTAACCATTTGGGAGAGGAAGTATAGACAAGAAGCATGAACTCTAAAGCCAGGCAGTATGGATTTGTATATTGAAATAACTACTAATTAGTTCTTTGACCTTGGGAAAGTTATGTAATCTTTCTGTGCCTCAGTGTCTTCAATTGTAAAATTAATATCAACTCTAAAATGAATTATAGTGCCTCTCTCATGGGGTTTCTGTGAGAATTAAATAAATGAAAAAAGTAAAGCCCTTAGAAATGGCTGACATGCTATACACACTATTTGAGTGTTTTAGTTATTATTGTAGCTGTTGTTACTATTTGAGGAAAGAATTACACCATGCAAATTAATGGTTTTCATAAAATCCTATAAAAAATTACTAAGCCTACTTTTTGAAGAACAAAATATTTTAAACACTCAAAATGTCCTAGCACATTACATACAATTCAAACGCTATTCTCATTTACTCTGGTGTCAGTAGATCCAGTGATTAACATTGTTCAAAGTACAGAACAGTAATAAAACCACATCCCTTTAAAAATATTTTTTAGCTTAGTTTCCATTAATTCAGACTGGTCTTCACTCTATTTCAAATTATAAAGCTGCATTATTAAAGAGTTATACAGTATAGGTATAAAATACACATCCATATTGTTTTTAACTAACAAGAACAAAATATAAATTGAAAAAGTTCAAATTCTTTTACTAGTTCAGATAAGTACAGACACATATATAATTATAACCATTGTGAAATCAGTGGCCTAGCAGTTGAAATAAGCATATATTGAGAACATTTTCTTTTCACTTGGCTATGATTGGGTAAGTTACCTAACAAGGGATGACTTCTTGCTATTACTAACTGATTTTAATATATTAACCAAAATGCATTAATGCTAACCTTTGCATTGTGAAACCACTGTCTGTTCTCTGTGACCTGAAGATGTACTGTTTTAAATCGATTAAATAAAATTGTGTGACACTGAGCTTAATTAATTACACCTACCTAGCAGCTGAAAATCGAGCATATAAATGGAATATTGATCTTCAGGAAGGCTGTTGCCTTATAACTGTAATGGAATTAGCCACAGGTGTGTTTTGCAAGCAATGGTAGGATGATTATCATCAGTAAACCCAGGGCTTGTAGCTAAGTTAATCCATTACAGAAGAGTGTTTCACCAAAATGTTACCAAGCACTTAAAAGCTGTCTTAAAAGAGCAAATCATAATTTCCTTTATTCACCTGGGTGTGTAACAAATTAAGTGGATAAAGACACTGGCGGGGGAGGAACCAAGATGGTGGAGTAGAAGGACGTGCTCTCATTCCCTCTTGCGAGAACACCAGAATCACAACTAGCTGCTGGACAATCATTGACAGGAAGACACTGGAACTCACCAAAAAAGATACCCCACATCCAAAGACAAAGGAGAAGCCACAGTGAGACGGTAGGAGGGCCACAATCAGAGTAAAATCAAATCCCGTAACTGGTGGGTGGGTGACTCACAGACTGGCGAACACTTATACCACAGAAATCCACCCACTGGAGTGAACGTTCTGAGCCCCACGTCAGGCTTCCCAATCTGGGGGTCCGGCAACGGGAGGAGGAATTCATAGAGAATCAGACTTTGAAGCCTAGTGGGAATTGATTGCAGGACTTTGACAGGACTGGGGGAAGCAGAGACCCCACTCGTGGAGGGCACACACAAAATAGTGTGGGCATCGGGACCCAGGGGAAGGAGCAGTGACCCTGGGGGAGACTGAACCAGACCTACCTGCTAGTGTTGGAAGGTCTCCTGCAGAGGCAGGGGGTGGCTCTGTTTCACCGTGGGGACAAGGACACTGGCAGCAGAAGTTCTGGGAAGTACTCCTTGGTGTGAGCCCTCCCAGAGTCTGTCATTAGCCCCACCAAAGAGCCCAGGTAGGCTCCAGTGTTGGGTTGCCTCAGGCAAAACAACCAACAGGGAGGGAACCCAGCCTCACCCATCAACAGTCAAGTGGATTAAAGTTTTACTGAGCTCTGACCACCAAAGCAACAGTCAGCTCTACCCACCACCAGAGCCTCCCATCAAGCCTCTTAGATAGCCTCAACCATCAGAGGGCAGACAGCAGGTGCAAGAAAAACTACAGTCCGGCAGCCTGTGGAACAAAAACCACATTCACAGAAAGACAGATAAGATGAAAAGGCAGAGGGCTATATACCAGATGAAGGAACAAGAAAAAACCCCAGAAAAAGAACTAAATGCAGTGGAGATAAGCAACTTTCCAGAAAAATAATTCAGAATAATGATAGTGAAGATGATCCAGGACCTCGGAATAAGAATGGAGGCAAAGATGGAGAAGATGCAAGAAATGATTAACAAAGACCTAGAAGAATTAAAGAACAAACAAACAGAGATGACCAATACAATAACTGAAATGAAAACTACACTAGAAGGAATCAATAGCAGAATAACTGAGGCAGAAGAACGGATAAGTGACCTGGAAGACAGAATGGTGGAATTCACTGCTGCGGAACAGACTAAAGAAAAAAGAATGAAAAGAAATGAAGACAGCCTAAGACACCTCTGGGACAACATTAAACGCAACAACATTCGCATTATAGGGGTCCCAGAAGGAGAAGAGAGAGAGAAAGGACCAGAGAAAATATTTGAAGAGATTATAGTCGAAAACTTCCCTAACATGGGAAAGGAAATAACCACCCAAGTCCAGGAAGCACAGAGAGTCCCATACAGGATAAACCCAAGGAGAAACACACCGAGACACATAGTAATGAAATTGGCAAAAATTAAAGACAAAGAAAAATTATTGAAAGCAGCAAGGGAAAAGCGACAAATAACATACAAGGGAACTCCCATAAGGTTAACAGCTGATTTCTCAGCAGAAACTCTACAAGCCAGAAGGGAGTGGCATGATATACTTAAAGTGATGAAAGGGAAGAACCTACAACCAAGATTACTCTACCCAGCAAGGATCTCATTTAGATTTGATGGAGAAATCAAAAGCTTTACAGACAAGCAAAAGCTAAGAGAATTCAGCACCACCAAACCAGCTCTACAACAAATGCTAAAGGAACTTCTCTAAGTGGGAAACACAAGAGAAGAAAAGGACCTACAAAAACAAACCCAAACCAATTAAGAAAATGGTCATAGGAACATACATATCAATAATTACCTTAAACATGAATGGATTAAATGCTCCAACCAAAAGACACAGGCTTGCTGAATGGATACAAAAAACAAGACCTTTGTATATGCTTTCTGCAAGAGACCTAATTCGGACCTAGGGACACATACAGACTGAAAGTGAGGGGATGGAAAAACATATTCCATGCAAATGTAAATCAAAAGAGAGCTGGAGTAACAATACTCATATCAGAAAAAATAGACTTTAAAATAAAGAATGTTACAAGAGACAAGGAAGGACACTACACAATGATCAAGGGATCAATCCAAGAAGAAGAAATAACAATTATAAATATATATGCACCCAACATAGGAGCACCTCAATACATAAGGCAACTGCTAACAGCTATAAAAGAGGAAATCAACAGTAACACAATATTAGTGGGAGACTTTAACACCTCACTTACACCAATGGAAAGATTATCCAAAATGAAAATAAATAAGGAAACAGAAGCTTTAAATGACACAATAGATCAGATAGATTTAATTGATATTTATAGGACATTCCACCCAAAAACAGCAGATTACACTTTCTTCTCAAGTGTGCACAGAACATTCTCCAGGATAGATCACATCTTGGGTCACAAATCAAGCCTCAGTAAATTTAAGAAAATTGAAATCATATCAAGCATCTTTACTGACCACAGCGCTATGAGATTAGAAATGAGTTACTGGGAAAAAAACGTAAGAAGCACAAACACGTGGAGGCTAAACAATACGTTACTAAATAACCAAGAGATCACTGAATAAATCAAAGAGGAAATCAAAGACTACCTAGAGGCAAATGACAATGAAAACATGACAGTCCAAAACCTATGGGATGCAGCAAAAGCAGTTCTAAGAGGGAAGTTTATAGCAATACAAGCCTACCTCAAGAAACAAGAAAAATCTCAAATAAACAATCTAACCTTACACCTAAAGGAACTAGAGAAAGAAGAACAAACAAAACCCAAAGTTAGCAGAAGGAAAGAAATCATAAAGATCAGAGCATAAATAAATGAAATAGAAACAAAGATAACAATAGCAAAGATCAATAGAACTAAAGCTGGTTCTTTGAGAAGATAAAATTGATAAACCATTAGCCAGACTCATCAAGAAAAAGAGGGAGAGGACTCAATAAAATCAGAAATGAAAAAGGAGAAGTTACAACAGACACTGCAGAAATACAAAGCATCCTAAGAGACCACTACAAGCAACTCTATGCCAACAACATGGGCCACCTGGAAGAAATGGACAAATTCTTAGAAAGATATAAACTTCCAAGACTGAACCAGGAAGAAATAGAAAATATGAACAGACCAATCACAAGGAATGAAATTGAAACTGTGATTAAAAATCTTCCAACAAACAAAAGTCCAGGACCCGATGGCTTCACAGGTGAATTCTGTCAAACATTTAGAGAAGAGCTAACACCCATCCTTCTCAAACTCTTCCAAAAAATTACAGAGGAAGGAACACTCCCAAACTCATTCTATGAGGCCACCATCACCCTGATACCAAAACCAGACAAAGATACTACAAAAAAAATTATAGACCAATATCACTGATGAATGTGGATGCAAAAATCCTCAACAAAATACTAGCAAAGAGAATCCAACAACACATTAAAAGGATCATAAACCATGATCAAGTGGGATTTATCCCAGGGATGAAAGGATTCTTCAGTATACGCAAATCAATCAATGTGATACACCATATTAAGAAACTGAAGAAGAAAAACCATATAATCATCTCAATAGATGCAGAAAAAGCTTTTGACAAAATTCAACACCCATTTCTGATAAAAACTCTCCAGAAAGTGGGCATAGAGGGAACCTACCTCAACATAATAGAGGCCATATATGACACACCCACGGCAAACATCATTCTCAATGGTGAAAACCTGAATGCATTTCCTCTAAGATCAGGAACAAGACAAGTATGTCCACTCTCACCACTATTATTCAACATAGTTTTGGAAATTCTAGACACAGCAATCAGAGAAGAAAAAGATAAAATGAATACAAATTGGAATAGAAGAAGTAAAACTGTCAGTGTTTGCAGATGACATGATACTATACATAGAGAATCCTAAAAATGCCACCAGAAAACTGCTCGAGCTAATCAATGAATTTGGTAAAGTTGCAGGATACAAAATTAATGCACAGAAATCTCTTGCATTCCTATAAACTAATGATGAAAAATCTGAAAGGGAATTTAAGGAAACACTCGCATTTACCATTGCAACAAAAAGAATAAAATAACTAGGAATAAACCTACCTAGGGAGACAAAAGACCTGCATGCAGAAAACTATAAGACACTGATGAAAGAAATTAAAGATGATGCCAACAGATGGAGAGATATACCATGTTCTTGGATTGGAGGAATCAATATTGTGAAAATGACTCTACTACCCAAAGCAATCTACAGATTCAATGCAATCCCTATCAAATTACCAATGGCAGTTTTTACGGAACTAGAACAAAAAATCTTAAAATTTGTATGGAGACACGAAAGACCCCAAAAAGCCAAAGCAGTCTTGAGGGAAAAAAACGGAGCTGGAGGAATCAGACTCCCTGACTTCAGACTATACTACAAAGCTACAGTCATCAAGATAATATGGTACTGGCACAAAAACAGAAACATAGATCAATGGAACAAGATAGAAAGCCCAGAGATAAACCCACGCACTTCTGGTCAACTAATCTATGACAAAGGAGGCAAAAATATACAGTGGAGAAAAGACAGCCTCTTCAATAAGTGGTGCTGGGAAAACTGGACAGCTACATGTAAAAGAATGAAATTAGAACACTCCCTAACACCACATACAAAAACAAACTCATAATGGATTAGAGACCTAAATGTAAGACCGGACAGTATAAAACTCTTAGAGGAAAACATAGGAAGAACACTCTTTGACATAAATCACAGCAAGATCTTTTTTGATCCACCTCCTAGTGTAATGGAAATAAAAACAAAAATAAACAAATGGGACCTAATGAAACTTAAAAGCTTTTGCACAGCAAAGGAAACCATAAACAGGACGAAAAGATAACCCTCAGAACGGGAGAAAATATTTGCAAATGAATCAACGGACGAAGGATTAATCTCCAGAATATATAAACAGCTCATGCAGCTCAATATTAAAGAAACAAACACCCCAATCCAAAAATGGGCAGAAGACCTAAATAGACATTTCTCCAAAGAAGACATACAGATGTCCAAGAAGCACATGAAAAGCTGCTCAACATCACTAATTATTAGAGAATTGCAAATTAAAACTTCAATGAGGTATCACCTCACACCAGTCAGAATTGGCATCATCAGAAAATCTAAAAACAACAAATGCTGGAGAGGATGTGGAGAAAAGGGAACCCTCTTGCACTGTTGGTGGGAATGTAAATTGATAACAGCCACGATGGAGAACAGTATGAAGGTTCCATCAAAAACTAAAAGTAGAATTACCATATGATCCAGCAATCCCACTACTGGGCATATACCCAGAGAAAACCATAATTCAAAAAGACACATGTACCCCAATGTTCATTGCAGCACTGTTTACAATAACCAGGTCATGGAAGCAACCTAAATGCCCATTGACAGACAAATGGATAAAGAAGTTGTGGTGCATATATACAATGGAATATTACTTAGCCATAAAAAGGAACGAAATTGAGTCATTTGTTGAGACGTGGATGGATCTAGAGACTGTCATACGGAGTGAAGTAAGTCAGAAAGAGAAAAACAAATGTCATATATTAACGCATGTATGTGGAACCTAGAAAAATGGTACAGATGAACCGGTTTGCAGGGCAGAATTTGAGACACAGATGTAGAGAACAAACATATGGACACCAAGGGGGGAATGCTGCCGGGGGGTGGAGATGGTGGTGTGCTGAATTGGGCAATAGGGATTGATATGTATACACTGATGTGTATAAAATTGATGACTAGTAAGAACCTGCTGTATAAAACATAAGTAAAATTAAATTTAAAAATTAAAAAAACAACTAATACTAAACTTTCTTTGGGTTATTTGTATGGAAATATGTTAATATATATGTTTCAGACATTACATGAAATTCCTAAAAATCTTATATGTTCTGGTGTAATGTTATAAGTCATAATTCTAGTTATTACTTTAAAATGTATATCTCAGAAATAACTAAATTTCCTTGTCAATTGCATTATTATGAACTTTCATCAAATCTTTAACCATGGTCATTTTTAAGTCTTTTGTCATTTACAGACAGTTCTGGGTGTACTCTGATGCTTTTGCAAAAATGTTCCTATAAAAGGTTTTCATCTTCAAGGAATATATGGAAAAGACGCTGACAAGTACAGGTTTCTGGTAACTGACTATACTGCTAAACTGAGTGAATAAGCATTTTCAGAACTGATGGAAAACTGATGAATTCATAAAAGTGCTAAAAAAAGATCAAGATGAAAAAAAAATTACATGGGACTGAATTAACTGATGAGGATGATTATAATTTTTGTGACTTTCTGTTTTAATAAAAAAAATGTGATGTAAATTTATGTAAAAAGAACTTAATGTAAAACAGTGCCACTCTTCTCACATATTTTCTCTTGTTTTGGAAAATATAGATATTTTCTGTTAAAAATGTGATTTATGCTGACACGTAATAGGTTGATTATTGCTATTATAAATGAATTAATAAATATTTTTAAGTTTCAAAAAAAAGAAAAAAAAGTAAATGAAGAGACTTCCCTTTTGGCACAGTGGTTAAGAATCTGCCTGCCAATGCAGGAGACACGGTTTCGAGCTGTGATCTGGGAAGATCCCACATGCCGTGGAGCAACTAAGCCCGTGTGCCACAATTACTGAGCCCATGTGCCACGACTACTGAAGCACTCACGCCTAGAGCCAGCACTCCACAAGAGAAGCCACCGCAATGAGAAATCCGCACACTGCAACAAAGAGTAGCCGCCGCTCACCAGAGTTAGAGAAAGCCCGCACACAACAATGAAGACCCAACACAGCCAAAAAAAAAAAAAAAAATTATTAAAAAAACCAGTAAATGCAAACCATTAATGAAACTTAATGGAAGCGACTGAAGATGGAGAGCTTTTTGCTAATGAGAGTTGGAATGATGGCATTTTTTAATATACTTGCTGACAACTACTGACTTGGTTGCAGCAGGTTTACAACTTCCTGAAAATAACCAGATACAAGAGGTTTCAACTTGCTGGAACTCTTATTATATGCTTGAATGACTCCTGGAACAAAGGAAAGCTGTGCATGATTGTTTAGGAAAGTATAAGATAAACAAAGCATATGTTTTCTAACATCTAACTGTAATCTGATAGTTGTGTTATATTGGTCTCTGCTCATTTTAAGGTTATGTGATGAAGATGACTTTAGTGATTCAGTACATAAATAAATGATGTTAAGACTCCACTTTAAAAAAAATTAAGAAAATAGACCTTGGGGCTTCCCTGGTGGCACAGTGGTTGAGAGTCTGCCTGCAAATGCAGGGGACACGGATTCGAGCCCTGGTCTGGGAAGATCCCACGTGCCACGGAGCAGCTGGACCCGTGAGCCACAATTACTGAGTGATGAAGAGTGGCCCCCGCTTGCCGCAACTAGAGAAAGCCCTCGCATGAAACGAAGACCCAACACAGCCAAAAATAAATACATTAAAAAAAAAATCCTTCCCTCTACTTTAAAAAAAATAGACCTTACCTCTTAAATAAGTGTTATTTTGTACTTGTTTCCTTAGAATAAACCTTTATAAGTGGATATGCTATATTAAAAATTATTGGAATTCCCTGGCAGTCCAGTGGTTAGAACTCAGTGCTTTCACTGCCATGGCCCAGGTTCAATCCCTGGTCAGGGAACTAAGATCCCAAAGCTGAGGGGCCAAAAAAAAAATAAAATAAATAAAAGTTATTGCTTAACACTTTTGTTGCACTTCTTCCTGTCTTCCTTCCTTTCTTCATGCTTTCTTGATTCTTGTTTTCTGTCAGTTTCAACTAACATTTATTAAGCACCATCTTTATACCAATAGCCCTAATTGTCCTGAGAAGGATTTAAAAAGTAGAAGGCAAATGCTTAAATGGATTAAAATATTGTTGAAGAGGCAAGACAAACATTAATATCAATATTAATAAATGAGCTAATAAAATAATATAAATTAAAAGTTGCGTTAATAAAGTTAAAACTGTCATCAAAAGTTGTACATCAAATAATGAAATGTTGACTCCACTGTTCTCCTTCACACACAGAAAATCAATGCTTCAATTAAATGAATATTTATTAAGTGCTTATTACCTGTAAGAAGATGTTCAAGGCAACAGGTTTTAGCAACTCAATCAGGCAAATTCTTGCCATTTTGGCCAAGAGATTCTCATAAGAGAGAAGACAGAAAATAAATAGCAAATATAAATAACAAAGTTACTTTTTTTAAATGGTGATCTCTTATAAGGAAAACAATGTGAAATAATATAATGAGTTATGGGAGGGGTGTAACATAAATAAGGTGATCAGGAAGGCCTACTGTCAAGAAGGAGACAATATGCAGGGATTGGGGAAGAAAATTCAGGCAGAGAGAATAGAAAAGGCAGGAGCTATGTATAAAGAATTCAAAATATTAGCTAATTGAAAATATATAAAGATGTTAAGTGGGAAAGTTGCTTCAAGGTATTTGCTTTAGGAAAAATAACACTAGCAGTTTATCAGAAAGAGAAAATAACCTCAAATATATTTGAATGAGTAATATTTTATAGTTTATTTCAAATTATAAAATCAATAATCCTGTGGAAAAGAGAAGAAGAATTTGTTTGGATGTTGATGATATGTTTTGATAACTTGGCAGCAGTCCCTGCATTTTCTTTTTCTATAATATTTATCCATAGCTAAGGAAGAGCTGGAAAATTCTCTAGGGCTTTTCTGTCTTCTTTGGCCCTTTCTAATAAAACCTTGATCACTTTTGATGTAGTGGTAGTAATTGTTTATTTTCTTATCTGCAGGAAGTCTTTATTGTTCATCTTTCCCACTACTGAAGAGAGTATATTTAAGATCTTAGAAAAAACAAATATCTGTGGCTCAGCTTGCACAGACCTTTAAAATTATTTTTTAATGACTCGGCACTACTGAAACTGAATGACTGAGTATTAAAAAAAAAAAAAAAGCTACACCGTGTGATATTTTCTTTAATAGAATTTCATTTTAGGACTAATGATCTGAGTTTTATCATTTATATTGATCCTAACAAGTGTCGGTAAGAAAATTAAGGCAAGACTGTACACAGTACATTGAGCTCAACCTGGTTCATTTTTCTGGCTTTCATTTTTCTTCAAGCCTTTTCCATTATTATGCTTCATCTGTTGTTTTTTTCACTTAGTCTTGGAGACATCTGGAAAACTGATTTGCAGACAGAGCAACTGGATTTTAATTTTCAGGAAAACAGGAGGAGAGGAGGAGAAAACAATAGTTGGGCTCTTAGTTAAATCCTGGCAGTTTTATCATGGTCTTTTCAAGGCTGATTTTCCTGATATGGTAGAAAGAGTGAAGAATCTTTGAACTACTTACAGATACTATATTTTGTGAAACTTAACTGGTTAGAAATAAATCTTATAAAGAATGAAATAAACCCTATAGAAGAAATTGCAAGGAATTACATAGACATAATCATTTAATTACTGATGTAGTAGCCATTCTCCAAACCACATTTTCATATTACTACAAAGAAACTCAGATTTCATACAATTTCAAATGTACTTAATAAAGAGAAGAAAAATATAAAGGTTAAGCTGATGAGAAAATGTTGCTCTGAATATCCTATTTTCTCATCTACTGAGTTTTGCATATCTAAATGTATATAACTTTGGACTTGCATAAAATTATTCATTTTCAGTTACTTTAGAGAATAAAATAAATAAAACAATGAACAAGTGAAGAATTCCCTAAAACAAGATAATATTTACCCTCGTAGATACTATTAGATTGTTCTTTAAGTTATAAGCTTTATTAGACAATAATCATAAATCATTAATAATTGTTTAGTATGGTAAAAATTTCAACATATTTTAGGAAATATTTAAATAATATATTTTAAGTAAAATTGTATAACTTTAGGGAAAAATAGAATTGCTTAAAATAACCTATTTCAGTAGATATTCTCTACTGAAAATAGATAATTTTTTCCTTTCCCTTTTATTATCATTTTCTCCTATTTAAAAATGTTTTACTTAAATAACCTATTGAATAGTTAATTTAATAATTGCCTAAGATTATCTCAACCTACTGCAACACTAAATTTCAAGAGTTTAGGAAATTCTGTGTTCTTAAAAATTTTAAAGTATCCAATTCTAAATTTCAAGCATACCTTCTAAGCAAGCTAATAAACTATACCACACAAGAAATGACATATCACTAGTGAACAACCATTTGCTCAAGGGTATATCAACGAAAATAATCCAAATATTTGCATACAGTATTTTGAAGGGAATATGAAGTGATAAAATGCAATGGCTACAACACTTTTATAATTTTCAATAATTCCTCTTCCAGGTGAAATCTTTTTTTTTTAAAATTTGGCTAAAACTTCAGAAACTACATTAATCACATGTATTATAATGTTATATTGCTGCAGTTCAGTTTGTTCAATGTATTTTGAAGCTGCTTTAATTTTTACCTTTATTAACAAAAGATAGTTAATTTTGTTAACTCATTTTATTAGGAATTATTCTTTAAAAAAAGATTTCTTCCATATTGCAAACAAAATAAAGTAGTAATTCTTATTGCACTTACCTTGGAAGTCCAGATCTTCTGCAGTAGCTCTAGGACCCATGAAGATACTAGTTAGCAAAATAGGTAAGAGTCATGCTATTGTAGAGCATATGGTCTAGTGGTTGAGATTATGTTAAAGAAAGTATAATAACAAAAGTGTCATGACAAACAATGATAAAGGTTTTGCAGGGGAAAAAAATGAGGAGTGCTTTGGGAAAACGTAGTAGGAAAACATAACTTAGATTGAGGAGATGTTGCATAAGACCCTTTTGATAAAGTGATATTTATGGTTCATTCTGGACACTGAGTAGAAATAAACATTCATCAAAGATGAAGCAAGGATGAAGAGAGGGAGAACATTTCAGGCAGAGTACAGCATTTGGGGGGTGGGGATTCAATCATGAAAGTGCTTGAAGCATTGGAGGTCAGAAAGCAGATCAGATGGCTGGCAAGTTTTGAGTAAGGGAATTGGACAAGATGAAGCCCTAGAAGTGGTCAGGGAAGAATACCACATTTTATAGACCCCATTAAGGTTAGTGAATTGACAGGATTTGGTGATGGTTTCTTTATAGTTGAGCAGTGGAGAGGGAAGTTTTAAGATTTAAATGAACATATCTGGCTTGAATTGAAACTTAGATGGTTTGAAGTATCATTAATGAGAGAAGAAATCACTCCAATGTGAAGAAGAGCAAGAATTCGGTTTTGAACATACTATATTCAAGATCTTTTTAAGAAGGATGTGTTAAGAGGCAGAATAAACTGATTTGGAACTCAGATGACTCTGAATGAGATATAAGACATTTATCACTTATAAATATTTGAAGCCTTGGAAATGAGTGAGAAGGCCTAGGGCAAAAGTGTTGGGTAACTAGAGTTGAGAGCTAGAATTTTAATAGTTAGAGGTAGAGTGGAAATGAAAAAGCCTTCAAAGGAAATTGAAAAGGAGCAGTTAGAGGGATGGAAGAAAATCTGCAAGGGTATGATACAGTGAAACTCAAAGGAAATGAGAGTTTCTTGAACTTTTTCTTTCTTTTTTTTTTTTTTTTTTTCAGCAGCCATAGTAATCCTTTAATTTTACTTAGAAATGGCCTTCTCAATGTGTTTTGCTCTCAGGCCAGATGTTTCTTTTCTATCTATTAGGAGTTGTACTAATTAGAGCACTCTAGAGGCCTGGCGGGATCTGGGCCTCAGAGGCAGACAACAGGAACCTCGGCAATAACAGGGCCAAGTGCCGAACAGGACAACCCCCCCACCTCCTCCTCCTCACCTGCTTCTCAGACTATTGCACACACTCTCAACAGCTACTGGGAAAAAGCAGTCACTTAGTCTAAGCAGTTGAACAACAGAATACTCAGCCAGCCTATGCCATGGGGAGCTGAGGCAGGCACAATTTCCCTTGATCCTCAGGGAAATCAATTCCCTTGATTTTTGTTGTTGTTTTTATTATTATTATTAAATCAAAGGCTGCACCAGAAAGCTAGGCAGGTTTTTGCTCAAATGTGTCCACTTCTTTTTAACTCCCTTAGCTCTGCCATTGTCCAAGCATCATCATTTTATGTGATGAACTATCATAATAGACTCTGAACTGGTCCCATCCTCTCCCCACTTCTACTCATTCCTCTCCAATCCATTTCCCACAAAGGACCCAGAGTTATCTTTATACAGTATAAGTCAGAATGTATAATTCCTCTGTTAGCAACCTATCAATGGCTTCTGTTCACACTACTTACTTTGGCCTATGAGTCTCAGCATGACAGGCTCCTATCTTTCTCCTCAAGCACATCCCATACCGTGCTTCATCCTTCTCCCTGTGCAACATCACACTGGCCCTCTGTCAGTCTAGAACATATCAAGCTCTTTCCCACTTTGGAGCCTTTGAGTTTAATATTCCCTGAAATAAGTTTACCACCACTCTTTGCCTGGTAAGTTCTTTCTGATCTTTAGTTCTCCTCGAAATGTCAGTTTCTTTGAGAAGCCTTTACAGATAACCCATTGATTTCTACAGCTGTTTTTTTAAAACTGCTTTAAAAAAATACTTATTTTTTTATTTAATGTTTTAACCTGTTTATTGCCTTTCTCACATACTAAAGTGTAAATTCTACAAGGATGAGGAGCCAGTCTATCATTTTCATTATATCCTCAGCAGATAGAATAATCATAGGAAAGAGGAGATCCTTAAAGTATTTGTCTAGTGAGTGAATGAATAAATCAAATAAACTAAGGATTAAATATTTTGTGTGATTCACCTGTATATATGATTCATAATTATGAATTTAGCACACATAATTGATTAAAATGATGCCATAACTATGTTATGATTTATAATTAAACCTACAGAAAAATTATAGAAGCTTTTTAAAAATAATAGTGCTTTATTTAAAAAAAATTTTTTTTTAATACAGCAGGTTCTTATTAGTTAACTATTTTATACATATTAGTGTATATATTGTCAATCCCCATCTCCCAGTTCATCCCACCACCCCCACCACCACCCCCTCCGCTTTCCCCCCTTGGTGTCCGTACATCTGTTCTCTACATCTGTCTCTATTTCTGCCTTGCGCACTGGTTCATCTGTACCATTTTTCTAGGTTCCACATATATGCGTTAATATATGATATTTGTTTTTCTCTTTCTGACTTATGTCACTCTGTATGACAGTCACTAGGTCTATCCACATCTCTACAAATGACCCAATTTCGTTCCTTTTTATGGCTGAGTAATATTCCATTGTGTATATGTAGCACATCTTTATCCATTCGTCTGTCGATGGGCATTTAGGTTGCTTCCATGACCTCACTGTTGTAAATAGTGCTGCAGTGAACATTGAGGTACATATGTCTTTTTGAATTATGGTTTTCTCTGGGTATATGCCCAGTAGTGGGATTACTGGGTCATATGGTAATTCTATTTTTAGTTTTTTAAGGAACCTCCATATTGTTCTCCATAGTGGCTGTATCAATTTACATGCCCACCAACAGTGCAAGAGGGTTCCCTTTTCTTCACACCCTCTCCAGCATTTGTTGTTTGTAGATTTTCTGATGATGTCCATTCTAACCAGTATGAGGTGATACCTCATTGTAGTTTTGATTTGCATTTCTGTAAGAATTAGTGATGCTGAGTGGCTTCTCATGTGCCTCATGGCCATCTGTATGTCTTCTTTGGAGAAATGTCTATTTAGGTCTTCTGCCCATTTTTTTATTGGGTTTTTGTTTTTTTAATATTGAGCTGCATGAGCTGTTTATATGTTTTGGAGATAAATCCTTTGCCCGTTGATCGGTTTGCAAATATTTTCTCCCATTTGGAGGGTTGTCTTTTCGTCTTGTTTATAGTTGCCTTCTTTGTGCAAAAGCTTTTAAGTTTCATTAGGTCCCATTTGTTTATTTTTGTTTTTACTCCCATTATTCTAGGAGTTGGGTCAAAAAACATCTTGCTGCAATTTATGTCAAAGAGTGTTCTTCCTATGTTTTCTTCTAAGAGTTTTATAGTGTCTGGTCGTACATTTAGGTCTTTAATCCATTTTGAGTTTACTTTTGTGTATGCTGTTAGGGAGTGTTCTAATTTCATTCTTTCACATATAGCTGTCCAGTTTTCCCAGCACCACTTACTGAAGAGACTGTCCTTTCTCCATTGTATATCCTTGCCTCCTTTGTCAGAGATTAGTTGACCATAGGTGCGTGGGTTTATCCCTGGGCTTTCTATCCTGTTCCGTTGATCTATCTTTCTGTTTTTGTGCCAGTACCATATTGTCTTGATGACTGTAGCTTTGTAGTATAGTCTGAAGTCAGGGAGTCTGATTCCTCCAGCTCTGTTTTTCTTTCTCAAGATTGCTTTGGCTATTCGGGGTCTTTTGTGTCTCCATACAAATTTTAAGATTTTTTGTTTCAGTTCTGTAAAAAATGGCATTGGTATTTTAATAGGGATTGCACTGAATCAGTAGATTGTTTTGGGTAGTATGGTCATTTTAACAATATTCATTCTTCCAAATCAAGAACACAGTATATCTTTCCATCTGTTTGTGTCATCTTCGGTTTTTTTCGTCAATGTCTTATAGTTTTCAGTATATAGGTCTTTTGCCTCCTTAGGTAGGTTTATTCCTAGGTACTTTATTCTTTTTGATGCAATGATAAATGGGATTGTTTCTTTAATTTCTCTTTCTCATAGTTCACTGTTAGTATATAGAAATGCAACAGGTGTTTGTATATTAATTTTGTATCATGCAACTTTACTGAATTCATTGACAAACCTAGTAGTTTTCTGGTGGCATCTTTAGGATTTTCTATATATAGTATCATGTCATCTGCAAACAGTGACAGTTTTACTTCTTCTTTTCCAATTTGTATTCCTTTTATTTATTTTTCTTCTCAGATTGCTGTGGCTAGGACTTCCAAAACTAAAAAAAAAAACAGTGCTTTATATCCTCCAATGTGATGGACTTTTTACATGTATAAGACATATTTTGATTGATGAATATGTGCTCACCCAAAATGATCAATATATTTAGGAAAGTTTGTCTTTTTAATGATAAATATTTTTTTCTGCCTAGTGAAGCCTACCAAAATGTTCAACCCAGTTTCTATTAATAAAAGCAAATGTAACTTGGGTTTTGAGTCATTTAATAAATATTTTTTAAGTATGTTACAGACGATTTGAATTTTAATTCAAGCTCCAATATTAACTGTTGGTATAACATTTTCCTAGCGATGTAGAATCTGTATGAAATGGATGACTGTGCACATTGTACATATTCAGCGATTTCTTTGGACTCGTTTATACTTGCTTATATCAAGGTAGATTCAAATTTTTTTAAGAAAATAGTTGATGCAACCCAATAGATTTGAATTCAAGTTCCCTTATTTTATTTATTAGGTATGAAACACTGAAAAGTTAATTAATATAATTATATCTTAGTTTCTACCTGTGTAAAATGAATCTAATAATAATATCTGCCTAGCAAGGTTGTTATGCTGATTAAAATATTACATATGAATACTTAGCCTATGGGCAGGGAGCTTTGCACATGTTTGTGGGTGTTACCGTTACTGTTATCTTTATTCAGAAGCAAATCAAGTGAACTTGCAATGGAAATCTTCCAGAACCAATATCTGATGGCAAATAAAAGCTTTTTTGTGTGTTCAATGTTGGATCAATGTTAGTGACTGAGTTTAAAACAATACAAAGAGAAGTGAAAGCTGACATTGTCTTATGCTTTTTAACATTTATGTATTAACAACTCTAGAAAGCAGGAAAACTTTCCAAAAGAAAAACATTTTTACATGTTAAAAAAGGTACATAGATTGATGTGAGAATAGTATTACCTCTAACAATTTCATTACTTAACATGTCTGAAAAGTTCATTTTCATTCTACTGTCATAGCCACTGATTTAATAAGGTACTTTCTTGATTAATGTATTCATGCCAATTTGAATAAGAATCTCTACATTTTCTTTGACTGTTGTTTCATGAATGGATAGATTTATTTGAAGCAAAAATAAGTGCTTGGATATTGTCTTTTGAAAGTTCAGTTTTAAGGTAAAGTACCTACAAAATAATCTATTTTTTTCTTTATCTGAAATATATAATTCATGGTTTTTTTTTTTTAATGTTTCTCATACTTCCAGGAATACCCTACATAAAAAACACAAAACTATTGCCTAAAAATTGTGTGAAATCTTGAATTCTGTTAATAATTATGCTGACATATCTGTGTATATGAATATAGATAGATATATATAAGCATCATGATAGCAGTGATTTAGCTCATTCTTCCTTTTAATAAAAATGGATTTTCAGTAACATTCCTTGAGTTTTAAAATACTCAGCTCTTATATAGAACAAAATATCTTAGAACAGAAATTAACTGTAATTTAAAAATGTTTAAATAATACATGGAGCATAGCTATATGATGTGAATTCCAAATACTACCAAAGAAATGTCTTCATGTAGTCATTAAGGCATATGAAATATGCATTTACACCTTTTAAAATATTTATTTTGAATATAATATATGTCTTCTAGAATTCTGCCATTTTATAAAGCACTGAATTGAAAGAATAAAAACAAGTTTTCCTGGAGAATCTGTTTGAAATACTTGAATAAAGAAATTGATCTTGGGCCAATTTTTAAAGTAAATTTTAAATATTGTTTTAATTATGTTAATTGTACTCAGGTATAATATGTAACTTGCTTTTGTAAAAGATAATTGTGATTTTAGTTAGTGGCATTGTTTTCTCAGGAGTTTTGAATATGTCTTTAAGATTGCAGTAGTAATCAAAGTTGGAAAACTTATTGCCCACTATAGAAAAGAAACAGAATCAATTACTGTTCATTTCTAAGCACTTTCCATTAAAGAAATTGCCAGTTACATCAAATGGAGGTCGGTCATATCACACACAGCTACTCTCAGCAATCTCTTTTTATTAAGCTATGCTACGATATTTGGTACTTTGAGGAGTGGAGTGGTGAAGGAAGCTATTTGGTAACAAATGTTTTAAAATAACTACTAGTATTAATATAAATTTGTTTGAGTATTTTTAATTTATATATACAAATATTCAATGATATGACTACTGCTAGGGGTGCTACTGTGGTGGTAGTAAATTGTGGTTTATGCAATATATCAAAGAGAATTGATATAGGTAACTTTACATTAAATTTTAAATAGGTGTAACTATACTCCATTATACATGTTTTCATTTCCTAAAAACATTGTTTGGAATTCTCTTTTTTTGTTAGAAAGAAGTTTTGAAGCTACTTTAATTATATAAAATATGAAGTAACTAAGTAATATTCAACTTATTCAAATGTTAGTTATAAAATGTCTTCATATAAAATGATAATTTGTTAATTGAATTTAATCCAAATCAAAAGTACAAAATCCATAGTTTATGACTGACTCACAAATAGGTTTTTGCATTTCAGTTAAGGGTTTAATTTGTTCTTTAATAAGTGTACTTAAAAACTAGGATCATTCTGTGATTATTTTTAATGGGTTCACTTTATAATGGATACATGTATTTATACAACTGGATTTTAATGAAATTTGTTCTAATCAGCTTTGATTATCGTTTTATTACATGTATCCCAGACCACATAATGAATGCTCAGTAATAAATGGTCAGCATGTATGTTTTGTTAGTAATGTCTTCATCTATATTTCTTTATAAAATAGTAATGCCACCTTTTTACCGTGCACTATTCTACTTTTTTGCTATAAAACTTCTTACATTCTGAAGTACTATATAATTTATTTATTCATTTTTTTATTGTTTATTACCCATTCCTTCTCCACTAGAATGAAAATTCCATGAGAGAGAGAGAAATCTTCATATGTGTTTTTACTGATATATCCTAACTATCTAGAACAGAGCATGACATATAATAGATACACAATAAATACTGCTTAAATGAATGCCTGAATGAAATAACATTAGTGGCTTTATTCTGACAAAATTTTCAGATCTTCATGAAATAAGTGAATTTTTAGAAATTCTATATTTTAATATTGATGTAAGTAGTAGAAAAACTAACAAACTAATATCATTGTAGAAAAATTAAAATGTCTTTATTATCTTCTATTAAAAATAGTCTTTTATTCAATATAGTTTTGGAAGTCCTAGCCACAGTAATCAGAAAAGAAAAAGAAAAAAAAGGAATCCACATTGGAAAGGAAGAAGTAAATCTGTCAGTGTTTTCAGTTGACATGATACTATAAATAGAAAATCCTAAAAACACCACCAGAAAACTACTAGGGTTCATCAGTGAATTCAGTTGCATGAATTTGCATGAAGTTGCATGATACAAAATTAATATACAAACATCTGTTGCATCTCTATACACTAACAATGAAGTATCAGAAAGAGAAATTAAGGAAACAATCCCATTTATCATTGCATCAAAAAGAATAAAGTAGCTAGGAGTAAACCTACCTAAGGAGGCAAAAGACCTATACTCTGAAAACTCTAAGACACTGATGAAAAAAATTGGAGATGACACAAACAGATGGAAAGATATACTGTGTTCTTGATTTGGAAGAATCAATATTGTTAAAATGACCATACTACCCAAAACAATCTACAGATTCAGTGCAATCTCTATCAAAATACCAATGCCATATTTTACAGAACTGGAGCAAACAAATTTTTAATTTGGATGGAAGCATAAAAGACCCCAAAAAACCAAAACAATCTTGAGAAAGAAGAACAGAGCTGACGGAATCATGTTCCCTGATTTCAGACTATACTACAAAACTATAGTAATCAAAGCAGTATGATACTGGCACAAAAAGAGACATAAAGATCAATGGAACAGGATAGATGGCCCAGAAATAAACCCATGCACTCATGGTCAATTAATCTACAACAAAGGAGCAAGAATATACAATGGAGAAAAAACAGTCTATTCAATATGTGGTGCCGGAAAACCAGACAGCTGCATGTAAAAGAATGATATTAGAACATTTTCTAACCCCATATACAAAAGTAAACTCAAATTGGAATAAAGACTTAAATGTAAGAGTGGATACAGTAAGTCCCCTACATACACGCGAGTTCTGTTCCGAGAGCACGTTCGTAAGTCCAATTTGTTTGTAAGTCCAACAAAGTTAGCCTGGTACCCAACTAACACAATTGGCTATATAGGGCTGTACTGTGATAGGTTTATAGTACTTTTCACACAAATAATACATAAAAAACAAACATAAAAATAAAGAAAAGATTTTTAATCTTACAGTACAGTACCTTGAAAAATACAGTAATACAGTACAACAGCTGGCATACAGGGGCTGGCATCGAGTGAACAGGCAAGAAGAGTTAATGACTGGAGGAGAGACAGGAGGTGGGAGATGGTAGAGGTGAAGGATCATCAGCAATAGGAGACAGAGGGCAAGCTTCAATTTCACTCACACCTGACGTTGATGGCACAGGTTCTGGTTCCTTGCTGAATTCAGTTCTATCTATCCTCTTGGAAAAATGATCCAGTGATGCTCTTCTTTCTTCATCATAGATGACACGGTAGCACTGGATTGCATTCTGAATGGCTGTTGCAACCTTTGTGTACTATTCTACGTCCGGTCCTGTGCCTCAGAAACTAATAGTGCCTCCTCAAATAAAGAAAATCCTCTTGCCATTTTCTGCATCGTGAATCTCTTCTGTTCTTCAGTTACTTCTTCTTCTTCTTGTCTCTCTTTGTCCTTTCTCTGGGCCTCCAATTCCATCAGATCTTCATTAGTAAGCTCCTTGTGTTGCACAGCAACAGTACTGTACAGTAAAGTACACAAAAGCACAACCACTTGTAGAGGATGCACGCACGTGACAGTGTACACCAGACATGTGAATTAACTTACGTGGTTGGACATGCGCATGCATGTTTGCATTTTTGAAAGTTTGCAACTTGAAGCTTTGTATGTAGGGGACTTACTGTACAATAAAACTCCTAGAGGCAAACATAGGCAGAACACTCTTTGACATAAATCACAGCGATATTTTTTTTGCTCTATCTCCTAAAGTAAAGGAAATAAAAGCAAATATAAACAAATGGGACCTAATTAAACTTAAAAGCTTTTGCACAGCAGAGGAAGTCATCAACAAAACAAAAAGACAACCTATTGAATGTAAGAAGATATTTGCAAATGATATGATTGATAAGGGGTTAATATCCAACATATGTAAACAGCTCATACAACTCAACATCAAAACAAACAACCTGATTAAAAATTAGGCAGAAAAACTGAATAGACATTTTCACAAAGAGGAAATGCATATGAACAATAGGATCATGAAAAGATGCTCAGTATCACCAATCTCATCAGGGAAATGCAAGTCAAAACCACAGTGAGATTTCACCTTACACCTGTCAGAATGGCTATCATCAAAAAGAACAGAAATAACAAATGTTGGCAAGGATGTGGAGAAAATGGAACCCTCCTGCACTGTTGGTAGGAATGTAAATTGGTGCAGCCACTGTGGAAAACAGTGTGGAGGTTCCTCACAAAACTGAAAATAGAACCATATGATCTAGCAATTTCATTCCTGGGTATATATTTGAAAAAAAGAGAAAACACACTAAATCGAAAAGATACATGCACCCTGATGTTCATAGCAACATTGTTTACAATAAGCAAAATATAGAAGCAACCCAATTATCCATCAAGAGATGAATGAAATTCTGCCATTTGCAACAAGGTGGATGGGCCTAGAGAGTACTGTGCTTAGAGAAATAAGTCAGAAAAAGGCACATACTGTTATCACTTATATGTGTAATCTAAAAAGAAAATAAATAAATATATATATCAGTAACAGAACAAAAACTGATGCACAGATAAAGAAAATAAACTAGTGGATACTAGTGGGGAGAAGGAAGGGGGGGGCAAAATAGAGGTATGAGATTAAGAGATATAAACTACCATGTATAAAATAGATAAGCAACAAGTATATATTGTACAGCACAAGGACATATAGCCATAATTTTGTACTAATTTTTAATGGAGTATAAGCTATAAAAATTTTGAATCACTATACTGTACACCTGAAATTTGTATAATATTGTAAATCGACTATACTTCAATAAAGATTACTTTATAAAAAGTGTTGAAAACGACTTGTGTAATTGAAATAAATTAATGTCCCAATTTATGAGTTTGCATCCTCATTTCCTTTGATGGGCTCTCCCAAACATCCAGTATCCCAGCCTGCCTGCTCACAGCTTCTCCCTCTTCCTTCCACCCTCCATCCTTCCCCCTGTTTCTTTTTTCTTCTTCTGTCTCCATCTCTCACCTGTTGTGTTTCCTGCCTTTAGCTTCTTCATGTGGTAAACAGTAGAGCCATATTCAGATTACATTCAGTATTTAGGGCATATGATACTAATTTCTGGGGGAATTAGGTCAGCAGAGCACAATGTCTCAGTAGTCAAAAAACCAGGCCTCAGACAGGATGAGATTTCAGTTCAGGATACTATAGCAGAAAAAACTGGGGTCTGTCTGGCTTTGATGATTGCCAGTCTAGTAATTCAGCTTCTTTCTGTCCCCATCTGCTCCTCTAGTCATTTGGCCTGCTACTTCTATTTGCCTCACGTTTAAACTAGCTGAAAGAAAGTCCATTTGAATCTATTAATCACTGGGAAAATAAAGCATATTGTTAGACAGATACACCAGTCATGAGCTCCTGCACTAGCCTATTAAGGTGTAAAAGCTCTGCCAAATGGCATAGTTCTTGGCCTACCATTTATACAAGTACTTGTCCTCTAACAGGGTGATAGGTGTTCAGCCTAGATCAAGATTCCATAAATTTCTTGTATACTAGTTTACTGTTCCTTTTCAACAGTCTACTAAAGCCTTTGAGTTGTTTTCTAGTTTTAAGCTATCAGAGGAGACTGCTTAATACATGAGGCACTTTGGGAATATGCAGCAGTGGTGCCAAAGGCCGTATATAGAGAGTCATAAAATTCTTTAATTTTTTGAGATTTGTATGAAAATCGAAAAAAAAAAAACTTAACTATGATTTAAAATTGCAACCTGTCATATATGTTTCCTGTTAAATAATTCTTATCAGGCAGCTATAAATAACTTTTTTATTAGCACACACTAGTTTGTAATCTCTTCATTTATTGACATTTATGTGTGTGTGTGTATGTGTGTGCCTATGCATTTGTGTGTACTATATGTATGTATAGTGTGTTTTATATTTATGTGTATATAAAATAACACCAAAAACGAAATATTGAACTTAATGACTTACATTGCAAACCCCTGAAAAGAAATGGTGAATTCTTTGTGTCATGTACTACACTATAGGGCACGCTTAGAACTCAGCAAACTAAAAAAATAATAATAATAAAAAAATTATGTAATAAAAATGTTCACAGAGGGAAGACTGGTAGCAGGAGAATTGAGCCCAGTAATAATAATTGATGTAATCTAGTCTCTGGATGAACATGTAATTGTCCATCTCTTTTGCCCCCAGGAGTCTCTTAAAATTATTCAGGTGAAGTCTGATTCACAGAACTCTAAGGATATGTAAATGTGAGGATTTATAGTCTTAAGTTTGCTGTAAATAATGGGTCAGTGCATGTCTGGGACAAAAGCATAAAAGAATAGTCAGGTTGAGATATTTTATTTTTCATTTAATATCATTTATTTGCACATTTATAAGATCTGCTGGGTGGCTAGCTCACA
Organism: Balaenoptera acutorostrata; assembly: GCF_949987535.1. Classification (NCBI taxonomy): domain Eukaryota; kingdom Metazoa; phylum Chordata; class Mammalia; order Artiodactyla; family Balaenopteridae; genus Balaenoptera; species Balaenoptera acutorostrata. The sequence goes on along the minus strand of NC_080065.1, from coordinate 71,117,783 downwards.
CTGAGGATAAGAGTCTCCAGCCCTCAGGGGAGCATCTCTCCCAGAAAGGGGACATCTTGAGGGTCTACTTTGAGGAGAATGATGAAGAGATGAAAAAGCTCAAAAACATGCAACACCTTGCTCTATACATTTGTATAACATGCCTTGGTGAGGAATTCTTCTCACTACTCAGTACCCTTTTCTTCCAAGCCAAATGTAATTTTAATATCTACACATATGCTATGTATACACATAGCCAGGGCACCATCTGAGTTCAAATCAGGACTCTTAATGCAAGATAGTTAAGTACCAACCTACACACATTTTGGCCAAAGTGAAAAAAAAAGAAAAAAAGAGGCCATTGTTCTAATAAAGATTTTAAAATGAATGTAGAAGAAATAGCAAGACAGGGACTGATTTCACTTACGTTGGATTGGGGACTGGTAAGGGACACTGGGAAGAATTCACAGAGTTTTCCTGGGTAATTATAGGAACCTAAGAAGCAGGAGAGAAGGACATAACTAATAGCAGCCTTAAATAAAGACACGTGCTGTGTAAACTACAAATGAGTCAGGGGGATTAAAATACTGGATATATCCAGGGGAGTAATTGCAAATGAGTATGGAAAAATAAAGTCAAATTGTGAAAAGCCCTAAATGCCAGGCTCAGGAATTTATAATAAATGGAGTGCCATTGATAAAATTTAAGCAGAAGACTATTACAGTCATATATAAATTTTGAAAATTTATTTCTGACTAAACATAAAAGATAAATTGGAAGCAGAAAAGGTAGAGATTAAGGATTATGAACTGAAGAAGTCTGAGTATGCCATGGAAATGAGGATGGAGGTAAAGGGTTGGAAATGATAGGACTTAAAAGAATTGGGTTGGAAGATAAGGGAGAAGAGTAGAGATGCATTCAGGTTTCTAATAACTGTGTGTGAAGCCATTCACTAAAATAGATAACATAGATTTATGAATGGGGAGAGGAAAAGAAATTTATTTAGTAGATTAAGTCAGGTTGCATTGTGTTACTCCTTTCATTCCTCCTGTGGCTATCATTTTCTTTTCTTCATATCTTCTTACATGGCATCTGTTATTATCGTACTTTAAGAATAAAGAACAAAGAAAATCATTTGGGAATTATGGCAGTCAACTAAGAAAATGCAATCAAGAGGACTTTCAGTAGGAAGTGTCAAGTACCTGTGTTTCTCTTCTCTTAGCCGAGAAGACTCAGCCTCCTTTGACTTTGTATAGCAGGTATAACAACTTAAGCTGATGAATATGTATTGATTTATTCATTTAACAAATAAACATGCATCTGCTCTGAAGTTGCTAAAAGAATTGTACAATGTACTATGTATATTGAAAATGTGTAAATGTATACCAAGCTTGCTTCAGTTAAATCCAACATTTCAAAATATGGTAGGCAGAATAATAGCCCCCAAAGTTATTTACATCCTAATTCCCAGAGCCTATGAATATATTATGATACATGACAAGGGTAGATTAAAGTTGCAGATGGAATTAAGTTTGCTATTCAGCAGAACTTGAGATGAGGAAATTATACTGGGTTATCTAGGTAGGCCTAATAAAATCTGAAGATCCTTATAAGTGAAAGAGGGAGGTATGATAGTCAGTGTCAGAAAGCTGCAGTGTAAGAAAGACCCAACCAGCCATTGCTGGCTTCTAAGATGGAAGAGGGGCACAAGTCAAGGAATGCAGGCAACTTCTAGGAGCTGAAAGGGGAAAAAAACTAAGACAGATTTTAGCCTAGAGCCTTCAAAAAAGAGTACAACCTTGCCAAACCCTTAATTTTAACCCAGTGAAACCCATTTTGAACTTCTGACCTCCAAAACCAAGATAATAAATGTGTGCTTTTTTAATCCACTAACTTTGTGGTAATCTGTTATAGCAGCAATAGGAAACTGCTACATAAAACACTCCATTTTTTTCTGTTTGTTTTCTGTTGTTTAATTCTTTAACTGGATGACATAAATGTGGTAAATCAGCAAATGATTTTAATGTGTTATTTGAGGATATCAAAATTTTAATAATGTTTCTGCTTCATAAATGGCAAGATGTTTCTGTAAGTCAAATTTTTTAATGGAAATGTTTTCCACTTAACCATCAGTCAGTCATCTCTCATATCCTCATCTACATGGACAAGGAGGAATCATTTAATAGCTAAATTCTAGATAGAATTTTAACACAGGTACTATGCAACTTTGAGGCTAAAATTGTGCATTGGTGTATAAAAATATATACGGCTGTTTTGGAGGCTAATGAATGATAAATGTTTAACCATGGTAGAGAGCATCTAAAATGGACCCCAATCAGCCTGACCTCCTAGTTTTCATAAGCTTGGGTAATCCTCTACCCTAGTGTGAAAGCTAGACCTAGTAACTCACTTCTAAAAAACAGAATACAGCAAAAGCGATGGGATGTCAGTTCTCTTGCTATATACCTTTCTTGTCTTGTCAGCTGCCCTATGGAGAGATCCAAGTGGTAGGGAACTGATATCTCTAGGTGACAGCCAGTGAGAAGTTGAGGTCTGTCGAAAAGCATGTGACTGATCTCGGAAGTGGATCCTCTCCCAGTCAAGCCTTGAGATGACTGCAGTCCCAACCAACTGTTTTATTGCAGGCTCATGAGAGATCCTGCACCAGAAGACCCATTTCAACTATGCCTAAATCCGTGATCCGCAGAATGGTAGGATCATACTCATTGTTTTAAACAGTAATGTTTCTGGGTAATTTGTGAAGCAGTAATAAATTAGTAATGCATAGCTGAAATACATGGAGAATAAATGCTATTGCATATATAGAAATTCAGGTGGGATTTGGAACCCCAATATTTTGACTCTGTCCTATATTTAAAAGTTTTGGCTCTATAGATAGAACCATAACCAAATTATCATTGACTTATATTTTATATTAAAAAGTCTAAACATATTATTTAAAATTTTTATTTCCAAGTTCTATTTTTCAGCCAATAAATATTCTGAGTGAGATTTGAGCCCAATAAGAAATGGCAGAGAATAGGTGAAGAATGTGGACATATCAATTATTAGAGTAAATTATGTGGAAAATTTCCAAAGAATATTTTCCTTCTATCACACCTTCATAAACTCAGAGCCAAGTTGAATATATTTGGAGGTAGTTTTTTGAATAAGCAATTTAGAGGTTATTTTGTACTGGTCACCATGACCCAGCCACTGAAATGTTTTGATCCCTGGTATTACTAAACTTTGCTTAAGAAAAAAGTAATAGAGTCTATAATAGTAATTATACTCTGCTTTATTTGAGTTCTGCAAAGCAAAAGAGCCAATAAAAGTCAGCCCCTCTTTAAATTTAGGAACTTTGGGAGAGAGGTTCTACTGTGAGGGGTAAGAATGTGCCATGCAACATGGGAGATCCGGTCAGAAAGAGGGCCTCTGGGTATTTGTTCACTCATTGGCTGGGCAGGGCCGGATCACTAAAGGATCTGGGCTTCTCCTCCTTGTCTATTCAATGACAACTTGAAACCACATGCCAAACAGGGAGCAAGCTTTGCTGCGTAACAGTTAAAAATAGGGTTCAAGAGCAAGATAATAGGAGACAAGTATTTTTACAATATAAAAATGAGGGGCTAGGTTATCTATAAGAAAACTATAAATAATTTTTTTAATGTTTTGCATCTTTCAAATCTTAGTCGAATATCTACCTCAAGGGTATACAATGTTTGATGTGTTGAAACTGACCAAAGAAAGATATGATTTGTTTGGAGAATGTTGTTAGAGTGCTATGAAAATATCCTTCACTTCCTCCAATGGGTGAACCCAAGCCAATTGAAAAAACTCCTTGGAAAAGTTAACAAATGTTCATCATGGTTGGGGGACCACAGTTGACTGAAATCTTATTCACCCTTGAAAAGTGCACAGCCAAGACACTGGCTAGACTGGACTATGAGAGCAGAATAGTGGAAGTAGGAGAAAGATAGTTACATTTTCCCGTGGACCACATGCAGACACCAGGAGAAAGTCCAACTAGGTCATTTTGAAAAGAACCATAACACAAGATTATTTTCTTCCGAGGTTAATCAATCTTGGCATAAAGAGATACAGATGCACCATTAGATTCAGAAAGTAGAAAAAAAGCAAGCCATTACCTGTCAGAGAAAAGAACTCTTCAATCACTGAAATGAAACTTTCGTGTGGGGAATTTTTATTATCTGAAAATGACCAAAATAACCCTCTGAAATATCAATATAAAAAAAATCAATAGAAATGTGTTACTCTTAATTGGGTACAGATTATTATTATAGAATTTCTTGGTATTATTTTGCAGTGATTCATTGTTAAATCTTGACATTTTAGTCACTCTCAATTTTATTTTGTCAACTTTTTGATATCAACTCTTTTAACTGATATAGATATGGTTAAGGTCAAGCAGATAATTTTTAAGAGCATCATGTAAAGCTTACTGAACCTCAGATCTATTTTAAGTAAGAGTCCATAACCAAAGTAGATAATTTGTAAATAGGTTATTTGCTATCAATAGATGTTTACAGGAATAGGCCAAGTGCAGAACAAAAAATAAAAAGCTTCAAACTACAAAGGGCCAATATCTGACCTTTTCTAACATGGCTTTGAAGAATCAATGTTTTTCATTTTCTTAACCTGAAAGGAAAGCACTATGTTAGTACCCAGAGACGTGCTGTCTGGATCTATTATTGTAGTTGCATTCCTAAAGTACACTTTGATATTAATAATTTAAAAAGCACACTCAAATTTTTTAGAAAAAATTCTCTTTTAAGCAAGGAAAATAAAATCTTAAAAATGATTAGATTTTTGGATAAAATAAAAACTCTGCTAAAGCTGTGGAATATTAAACATTTGTTTAACAATTGTAGTATGGAAACTTATAGGAATATTAAACTCAGTTGCTACTGAATGAAGATGGACATTGTTTGAAAATATGCTCTTAGATATTCAAGAAAAATTAGGCTTAACCCACAAAGAGGTCTTTGGAAAGAACCTTCTCCCAATTTTAGAGAAATTTACCTTTCTTCCCCCACCTTCTTCTTTCCCTCCCTCCCTCCCTCCCTCCTTTACTTCCTTCCTTCCTTCCTATAAAATGCCAGTCATCTCACATAGTCATCTTTCCAGATTAAACAGGAAACAAATGTTGATTAATATGGAAAAATTTTATGATTGGCCTGAGTTCTCATTCTGGAATGCTGTGTGAATGTTATTTCTATTATTTAAGTTGATTCACTAGCCTTAGGGAATCACATGACACAGTGTGATGCTAAATTTAGGGTACAAAATGGTACAGACACTATGATCCCATTTTGTAAATATTTGTACATAGATTCATATGTGAGTACTATGGATAGGTGTGCACCAAGAGTTTACTCTTTATATCTTGCTTGCAACATATAGATTTTTATTTTTCATCTTACAACTTTTGTTACATTCTAAATTTTCTATGAGTACACACACACACACAACACAACTTTATTATTTTAAAAACCAGTGAGATTTCAAGAAGAATAGAACTAGATAGTTTTCAGAAACAGAAAAATGTAAGCCAATTATAATTGTTATCATGCTAAATGAATAGTATTATAACTTGTATTTTGTCCACATTGTCCAAATAATATATTACTGTGTATTAGTAATGTGAACATTTTCTGGACTTGGAAAAAGTCATAGATATCTTTACATGTCTATTCTGTATTCTGCCTTCAACCTAGTTATTAGTCAAATGATTAGTGGCATTTCAATAGTATAGCAAAGGCAAAGTGATTGATTTATGTCATGTATTAAACTAAGAAAACTAGGGAGATACTGTGTAATAGCATACTGCTTAAAAAGAAAAATATAATTAAATACTTAACACATTCATTACCTTCATTTACCACACCTAAGCCATGAAATGTCCAATAGGGAACAAGACCAATTCCTTTTAAGTAATATTTTTGAATATTTTTGATATATTCTGAATTGCACATTCTTTATAAATAACTCGCTAATTTTTTAACATCTGAGAAATACTGATCATTTTCCTTATTAGCCTTTATCCTATCTGTTTTGACTTAGGTAGCATTATTGAGCATAGATTTAAACAGTTTTTAATCTGTCCCCAAATAATTTCAGAACAGTATATCATCCTAGCACAAAGCAAGTGGCTCCCTAAAATCTCACTTTTCATTAAACTCTGAACCTCAGCAGCAGCTGTTGTCTTTCCTTTCCCCATCCTTGCAGTAGTGATGATGATAGAGGGAAAAGGCAGAGAAGAAAAAAAGAGGTAGAGGTAGAGGAGGAAGATGAAGGAGAAAGAGGAGGAGGAAAAGTGGGTAGAGAAAGGGGAAAGAAGAGGAGAAGGAAGAGAAAAAGAAACAAAAGGAAAAGGAATCAACCATTTAATGAAATATGCCTGGCTTTAGAGTAGGCTATTCATATAAATTATTTTATTCAGTCCATATAATAACCATGTAAAGGTTGTATTAGTTTCTGCATTTTACAGATGAGAAAATCAACATTCACAGAGGCTAAATAACTTAGTAAAGCTCACACACACATATTAGGTAAAACTGCACTCAGAGCCAGTTTTTCTGACTCCCAAGTGTTTCCCACTTTATTGCCTTGGGTTTTCTCTTCCCTTTTCACCACTCCTCCGTTTCTCACCTCCCTGTTCCCCCTTTCAGTAAGTAAGCTACCCTCCGGGAGAAACAGTCACAGGGTCACAGCTGTATGAAATGGCACACTCTTTCCCATCTATTATGGATTTCCATCTCACTTGCTAGAAGTGTTTTATTGTGGTTGTACCATAAAATATTTGTGTATATTTTTGTGCATATTTTATAAATTTATTTATTTATTTGTGGCTGCATTGGGTCTTCATTGTTGTGTGTGGGCTTTCTCTAGTTGCGGCCAGCTGGGGCCACTCTACATTGCGGTGCGTGGGCTTCCCATTCCGGTGGCCTCTCTTGCTGTGGAGCAGGGGCTCTAGGCATGCAGCCTTCAGTAGTTGTGGCTTGCGGGCTCCAGAGCGCAGGCTCAGCAGTTGTGGCGCACAGGCTTAGTTGTTCCATGGCACGTGGGATCCTCCCAGACCATGGCTCGAACCCGTGTCCCCTGCATTGGCAGGCAGACCCCTAATCACTGCACCACCAGAGAAGTCCCTGTGCATATTTTAAACAAAATAAAATACAAAAAATATTCACTGTCAAGTTCATTTTTATATATAGTGTTTCATTTTTCATATTTGCAAATAAACCTGCCAATGTTAAATACAGAATTTAACCTCCAACTGACTATACAAGTTAAAAGGTACAATTGAGGTAATTTCTATGAAAATACTAATTATTTTACCTTTCTGGGGGGTTAGGTTTAAGGGAAACCTTGATTAAATTCATCACTTATTCACTTAACTCTCTAAATTCAATATTCTAATGTGTAGAATTTTTTCACTGTTAGGTAATTATGAAAAAGACAAATGTTCAAGATAGAACCAATACAATATGAAGTCACATAGGTAATTTAGCTGAAATATTTTTGGTTTGAATTATCTTATTAATATTTATTTGATAACTATATTAAGCATTCAAACTATCAGTGATAAAATTTTTAATTTTGCAAAAATTTATATTTTAAGTGTTCAAGAAAAATATTGCACACACATAGCTTGAAAACATATCATTAAATGTCTAACTTTATAGCACATTGAAGATATAGATTTTTCACTGTATATATTAAAATATTTCATTTTCACACATCTGCCACACCCTATCATGATATTTAACCAATCATATCCAAGAAATTGTGACTAAAATGACTAAGTGGTATGCCTTCAGCTTAATTCTATCTCAAACCATAAAAGGAAGTAAAGTAAATATCTATATATTATAATAACAAAATTTTGCTTAATAGAGAACTCGATCAACATTGAATTCTGTCCTATGGTTATATTGACATAGTAACTATTATAGCTGTTGGTAAATGAAAGCAATGCATCCCTCTTCTGTGAGTTGGATTTATTTATTGAACTTTGGTATTTCATATGTTATCTGACCTGCTTTTTACAAAGTTTAAATTCTATCCCCATAATTATTTATTAAAGAAAACTAAACTTTACATTAAAGTTCAATCAAGGCATTTTAGTTGCCAATTAATAATGAAGAAAGAAAGCAACTGTACTCCAATAAAAATTAATTAAAAAAATATAATGAAGAAAGCATGAAACAAAACTTATTTTAGCATGATAACATTTTTGTTTTAATTAGTTTACAAAAAGTATAGAAAATAATAATTGTTTACTTTCCAAATATGCCAGAATTATTATTTAGATCTGATACTAATATTGAGTAAAATAAATGGAAACCTTGAACCAAATCTATAATAATTAGCAGACTTGATGAATTACTACATAATTATTTAGTCATCATGAAACTGCACTTTGATTGCTTTTTTATTAAGTCAGTTTGCAGAATTGTGAAGATCAGTGTGTTTAGAGTGCATATCAATAATCAAAATCGAAGGACTTCCCTGGTGGCGCAGGTGTTAAGACTCCACGCTCCCAAAGCAAGGAGCCCGGGTTCGATCCCTGGTCCGGGAACTAGATCCCACATGCATGCCGCAACTAAGAGTTCACATGCTACAATTAAGGAGCTAGCGAGCTGCAACTAAGGAGCCTGCGAGCCACAACTGAAGACCCCCACAAGCCGCAACTAAGGAGCCCACCTGCTGCAACTAAGACTCAACACAACCAAATAAATAAATAAATAAATAAATTTCTTTAAAGTTTAAAAGAATAATCAAAATCAAAGTTAATAATTCAGAGAAGAAAAAAATTCAGTGCATATATGATTAAAGTTAAGACTCAAACAGGTCCCTTTTTAAATATAAAGCATATGGTACAAAAATTACAAACTGCAACATTTCTTAGTCTTTATAAATGTATCTCTTCAGCTGAGTTCTCTGATTTTTTTTAATTGTTCTTTGGTTTTTGTTTTGTTTTGGTTTTGGGCCACAAGATAATTATCTTCACAAATTTAACACCAATGTTATAATACATATACAGATGTATCCATATATCTTTCTATATATGTATAGGTATACTCAAACATGCTTACTGTTTATTCAGATTTAGTAAGAACACAGTTACAGCTCATAAAAAAATGCCATTTAGTTTTGGACGATGTTGTTTTTGTCATTAATAAACTATTAACAAAAGTCAAGTATTTTACAGTTTAATATTTCCGGAAGTAGAAAAACCCCAATTAATCAATGAACAGAAATCCGAGACAAGGCAATAACCACGTTATTTTGGTTGTTTCACTTGGGAAGTGCTGAGCAGCAGGAATGTTGGAATCACAGCAGGAGGTTCAACTCAGTTCAGTGTCTCCTGTTGCTTTTAAAATGGCATTGATCTTATGCAGCAGATATGGTTCTTGCTTATTCTAGGCTCCTCCACTATCAAAAGCTTCCCTGACGTAAATGAAAACTTTACCCTTCCACATTGGAAGCCCTATTGTGGTTGACCCTACCTATCTTTCCAATGCCTTTACTGTTACCAGAGTTTCTGACCCTGCCTATTTTTGCTGCGTCTACACCTGTTTTTTAATATCTTGCTCAGGCATTCAGGTCTTCAGTGTTCTCTTTTCATTCTGAATTGACTCTGTCCTGCCTATTTTCTTTTTATTATGTCCATATTTAACTTCTAGTTAAAGATTCCTTAAGCATGGACTTTTATATCCAGCATTTGAAAGTAAAGAATAAAGCAGAACCAATAATGAGATATAAGATTCGCTGGTACACAATTTCAAGTTGATAAGGTTCAACTCAGAAAAAACTGCAGAGGATACATATGTTTGGGCTTTAGTCCTTCTTCAACTCTGAAGAAGAATGTTCTCTCACCTCCGCTTTCCACCCTCGTCTCTTCCTCTTTCTCTCTAGAACAACCTGGCAGGTTTACACTCTTCTCTAACTCTCTGCTTGACCAAAATGTCACAAATCTGCAGGCACATCCTAAATGTCATTTTAGCCTTTTGCAAATACGTGTATTAGCACTTATCTCACTCTTTAGCAAACACTTGCATATATTTCTGCCTCCACCACATGATTTTGAGCTCTTAAAACACAGGAAGTTTTTCTCACTGGCACAAGTTATTATTAAAACAGTGTTGAATGAATAAATAAATAAAATTAATGCTCAAGAGAATGAATAAGGATAGAAAATAAGTTTGGGGCAAAAATCTATAATGGTGATTATGTATTTCCCTTCTTTACGCCACCATCTCCTTGTTGTGTAAATAACACATTTTATCCTTATAGAAGATTGATTTTAGTCAACACTTAAACACTTTTATCATTAAGTCTTAAAATGATATTTTGAGTCTATATATTAAACAGCAACTACATAGTCCTGTCATATCTTTCATTCCATAATAATTTACTTACCATCAACACAACTGTGCAGTAGGGCCAAATTTTACTTTTACAACACAAGGAACCAAAATCTAGATGAATTATTGCTTTTATAAAATGCAACCCCGTGGCCAAGGAAAAGGAAATACAGCCTCATTACAAACCATTTCAGATTTACTCACTTTAAAGCAGCCCATGGATCTACACTTTTTTTGTTTCACATAGATACAAGTAACATAATAGAAAGAAGTAACAAGACTGCTACAAATATCAAAACAACCAAATGGTAATAAGACTGCCTATTATTTGTATCAAGGTTTTAACCTGATCAAGTTATTTAACCTAATGTCAATTTCATTACCTGTTACATGGACATAAAAAAATCTCCATCTTAAAAATGATCAAATGTGACTATGTATATTAAGCCTAGGGTAAAGAAAAAGCAAAATACAAATATTATCTATTATTATTTCACATCCAAGTTCTTCCAGCAGTTGGTTAGCTATTATTCTTACATTATGTACAGATTTTATATATTTTCCAGGTTTTACTTTCATTATATACTGTGAAAGATTTTATTATTCCCCACTATTTGCACCCCCTTTACTCGTAGTAGGATTATACATCCTATTTATTGCCATGTGGCAAGCAATGCATTCTTTATCATCCTCACTTGTGACAAGAAGCTTGGGCATGTGACTTGCCTTGGCCAACGAATGTGAACAAAGGTGACAGTGGATCCTTTTCCAGCAGACACTTTAAGAGCCATTATGTTCTTGTGTTGCCTTCTTGCTCTTTACCCTCTGTTATAATTAGAGCATATCCTATTGGGAACTGTTCATTCAGCCTAGATCCTGGAATAAAAAATACATAAATTAATTACTTAAAAAAACAACAACAACAAGGAGCAGTAGTGCAAACACCAGTGAACCCTACATTTAACATGAGCAAGAAATAAATCCTTTTGCTTTAAGCTGTGGTGACACTATAATTTATCAGCCAGACTAGGAATTGTTTGAGAATGAATGGTGTCCTATTAATAATTATAGCAAGACTGTAGACATAACACAGACAGTCCAGGGCAAACAGGAAGAATGTGCAGCTTAGCTACATAAACAGTGTGTGAAAGTTCTGCGAGGCATATTACAAAAAAAGGTATTACTCCCAATCTTCTCTATCCTTTCACCCATTCCCAATAAGACCTTTATCATGATTTATCTACCAACAGTATCTGCTAATATTATTTGGATTCTATATATAGTTTTCTGTCTTGAATAGACATATTATGGTCGATTTTCATTTCCTGTATACATTTTCCCCTGGATTTAATTATCATTTATAACCTTTTGTTCACTTTTTTATGGACATGGCACTAATTCAACTCCCAACTCTCTTCCAGTTGTCTAAATCTCTTGTCTATATTACTGTGCATCAAAAATTTTCCCATTTAATTTCCTTGAATAACGTGAAAGTTCTTGAAGAACTCCAAGAGGTTTTTTTATTTTCTATAGACTGAACTACATGTCCTCTAAATCTGGTATGGATTTGTCATCATTTTCCCTTCACCAGTATCTCATGTATTCTTTCATATTCCTTCATTTATTTCTCTCCTGAAATGGATTTCTGTTTTATGGAGTTTTTTTCTGTCTAGGTTTACTGCCTTGTTTCAGTTGAAGCACATGCCTGTCTGAAAATATTTTCGTTCTAGCTTTAGTCATAATTAATGTTAAGCTAAGTGAAGAGTTTTACTTAGACATCATTTTCTATAAAATGTTTTAAAATTATTTTTCTGTTGCATTAACTTGCAATGCTATATTGAGAACTTTAAAGCCATTATTATCCCTAACATTTTGTATGTGGACTGTCTAGTCCCTCCTCTTAGAAGCTTGCAGAATCTTTGTCCCCAGAAATATAAGATGCTGCATGCTTTGGTGCGGATGTATTTTCATTCACTGTGCTGGCCTGTTGTTGTTTGCTTTTGAATATTTATTTTATTTTTTTCCTCTCGTCTATTTTCTTGGCTCGGTAAGTCAAAGTTAACTGAAGCTAAATGTTGTGATGATTGAAGTCAACCATGCCAACAACAAAAACTCATCTAAGCTGCTAATCTCTAGCAGTCAGGGGAGCCAGAACAGAGAGAACCTCTGTGGTCTATTCTTCACTTGTTTATTGGAAAGCGATGATATGTGCTATTGCCTGTAGTTAGGAATAGGCAACCTATGGAGAAGATATCAAGCTCCAGATACTAGCAAAATGTGCCCCAGAGTATATTCTACTCTGTCCATTGAGATAAGTTATTCCTCTTTCTTTCTGGATGATACACTAAGGAAGGAAAGGTCAATATTATTTAATCCAATACTTTTATTTTATGGGGAGGAATATGATTGTCCACATCCTTTAAAAAAAAGGGTTATTATAAAAGCCCATGCTGCGCAACAGATTTGATGTTTGAAAAACCACACCAGAACAAATAGACAAATGTTAAAATAGGGATGGAAGTTCAAAACACATATTAATGAATAAGAAAGAATATTCAAACCAGAAATCTAGAATAAAAATGGTTCTTGAATTTAGCACAGACATACTTCATTTTATTGTGTTTTGCTTTATTGTGCTTTGCAGGTACTGTGTTTTTTTACAAATTGAGGATTTGTGGCAACTGTGCATCTAGTGAGTCTATTGGCACTCTTTTCCCAATAGCATTTGCTCACTTGATGTCTCTGTGTTACATTTTGGTAATTCTAGAAATATTTCAAACTTTTTCATTATCATTATATCTGTTACAGTGATCTGTGATCAGAGATCTTTGATGTTATCGTTGCAAAAAGATTATGACTTGCTGAAGGCTCAGGTGATGGTTAGAATTTTGATGTCTTTCTTCACTATGCAAAAAAACTTTTTAGTTTTATGTAGTCCCATTTGTTTATTTTTGCTTTTGTTTCCCTTGCCTGAGGAGGCATATCAAAAAATCCTGCTAGCATTGATGTCAAAGATCTGCTTACAGTTTCTTCTAGGAGATGTATAGGTTCAGATCTTACATTTAACTGTTTAATCCATTTTGAGTTTATTTTTGTATATGGTGTAAGAAAACATTTTAGTTTCATTCTGTTGCATGTAGCTTTCCAGTTCTCCCAACACCATTTATTGAAGAGGCTGTCTTTGCCCCATTGTGTAGTCTTGCCCTTTTTGTTATAGATTCATTGACCATGTAAGTGTGGATTCATTTCTGGGCTCTCTATTCTGTTGCATTGATCCTTGTGTCTGGTTTTGTACCAATACCATACTGTTCGGATTACTGTAGCTTTTTAGTATAGTTTGAAATCAAGGAGCATGATGCCTCCCACCTTTATTATTTTTTCTCAAGATTGCTTTGGTTATTTGGGATCTTTTGTGGTTATGTAGAAATTTTAGGATTATATGTTGTATACGCTGAAAAATGCCATTAGTATTTTGATAGGGATTACGTTGAATCTATAGACTACTTTAGGTGGTATGGACATTTTAACAGTATTCATTCTTTCAATCCATGAGCACAGTATTCATTTCCATTTATTTGTGTCATCTTCAGTTTCTTTCATCAATGTCATAGTTTTCAGTACTGGTCTTTCAGCTCCTTGGTTCAATTTATTTATTCTTTATGATGCAATTGTGAATGGGATTGTTTCCTTAATTTCACTTTCTGATAGATCATTATTAAGGTATAGATATGCAATTTATTTCTGTATATTAATTTTGTATCCTACCACTTTACCAAATTCGTTGATGAGCTGTAGTAGTTTTCTGGTGACATCTTTAGGATTTTTCTATGTATAGTATCATGTCATCTGCAAACAGTGACAGTTTTACTTCTTCCTTTTCAATTTGATTTCTTTTTCTTGTCTGATTGCTGTGGCTAGGACTTCCAATACTATGTTGATTAAAAGTGGCAAGTTGCCATCCTTGTCTTGTTGCTGATCTTAGAGGAAATGCTTTCAGCTTTTCACCACTGAGAAGTTAGTTGTGGGTTTTTCGTATATGACCTTTATTATGTTGCGGTATGTTCCCACTATACCCATTTTGTTGAGAGTTTTTGAAATAAACGGATGTTGAATTTTGTCAAAAGCTTTTTTCTTTACCCATTGACATAATCATATGATTTTTTTATCCTTTGTTTTGTTAACGTGGTATACAACATTGATTTGCAGATATTGAACTATCCTTGCATCCCTGGGATAAATCCCATTTGATCATGATGTATGATCCTTTTTATATATTGTTAAACTCAGTTTACTAATATTTTTTGAGGATTTTTGCCTCTATGTTCATCAGTGATATTGGCCTATAATTTTATCTTTTTGTAGTGTCTGTCTGGTTTTGATATCAAGGTAATTCTGGCTTTGTAAAATGAATTTGGAAGTGTTACTTTCTCTTCAGTTTTTGTAATAGTTTGAGGATAATAGGTATTGAGGTTTCTTTAAATGTTTGATAGAATTCATCTGTGAAGTCAACTGGTCCTGGACGTTCATTAATTGGGAGTTTTTTTTTATTACTGATTCAATTATATTACATAATTAGCATCATCAGATTTTATATTTCTTCATGATTCAGTGTTAGAATATTATATGTTTCTAGGAATTTATCAGTTCCTTCTAGGTCGTTCAATTTGTTGTTGTATAATTGTTTGCAGTGACCTCTTATGATCCATTGTATTTCTGTGGTATTGTTTGTAACTTCTCTTTTATTTCTGCTTTTCTTTATTTGAGCCCTGTCTCTTTTTCTCTTGATGAAAAAAAAGGGTGATGGCTAAAAGTTTATTGATTTTGCTTATCCTTTCAAAGAACCAGGCTTAGTTTTCTTGATCTTTTCTATTATTTATTTAGTCTCTATTTCATTTACCTCCTCTCTGCTCTTTATTATTTCCTTCTTCTAAGTTTAGGTTTGTCCTTATTTTTCTAGTTTCTTTGGGTATAAGGTTAGATTTTTGTTTGGTTGGTTGGTTGGTTTTTTTTGTTTCCTGAGGTTGGACTGTATTGGTAAAAAATTTTCCTCTTTAACTGCCTTTGTTGTGTCTGATAGATTTTTGGATTGTTGTGTTTCCATATTCATTTTCTCAAGGTATATTTTAAAATTTCCACTTTAATTTTTTCAGTGACTCATTGGTTGTTTGGTGTTATGTTCTTTAGACTTCATGTGTTTGTGGGTTTTTTCCAGTTTTTTGTTTTTTTTTTTTTTTTGGTAGCTATTTCTAGCTTCATACCATTATGGTCAGAAAAGATGCTATATATGATGACAGTCTTCTTAAATTTATTGAGGCTTGTTTTGTGGCCTAATTTGTGCTCTACTCCAGAGAATTTTTATGTGCACTTGAAAAGAATGTGTATTCTGCTGTTTGGGGGTGGAATGTTCTATTAATTTTATTTGGTCTAACATCATTTAAGACCAGTGTTTCCTCATTGATTTTTCATCTGGATATCTATCAATTGATAAAAGTGGGGTGTTAAAGTATCCTACTATTACTGTATTACTATCAACCTCCCTTTATATCTGTTAATATTTGCTTTATGTATTTTGGTGCTATGTTGGGTGCATATATATTTACAAGTGTTATATCTTCTTGTTGGATTGATCCCTTTATCATTTATAATACCCTTCTTTGTGTCTTATTAACAGTGTTTGATTTGAAGTCTATTTTGTCTGATATAAGTATTGCTACCCCAACTTTCTTTTTGTTTCTGTTTTTATGGAATATCTTTTGCTACCTCCTCACTTTCAGTCTGTGTGTGTCTGTAGACCTGGATTGAGTCTCTTGTATACATAGGTATATACTTATTGCCATTTTGTGAATTGTTTTCTTTGTTGTTGTCATTGTTCTCTGTTCCTTTCTTTTGTTCTCTACCTTTTTGATGACTGTCTTTAGATTTATATCTGTATTCCTTTCTCTTTATTTTTATATATCTATTATCAGTTTTTGGTTTGTGGTTACCATGAAGTTCTGATAAGACAACCTGTGTATATAGCAGTCTATTTTAAGTTGCTTAAGTTTGGGCATATTCAAGAAGCACTACCTTATTATTGCCCCTAACATTT
Source organism: Balaenoptera acutorostrata (assembly GCF_949987535.1). Lineage (NCBI taxonomy): Eukaryota > Metazoa > Chordata > Mammalia > Artiodactyla > Balaenopteridae > Balaenoptera > Balaenoptera acutorostrata. The sequence goes on along the minus strand of NC_080065.1, from coordinate 71,101,325 downwards.
TATTTTTTGACATCATATTTTGCATCTTTAATTTTGTGTATCCCTTAACTAATTATTGTAGATATGTATAAGATTTTGCTAGTATTGTCTTTTAATCTTTATACTATAGCTATACAGGTGATCAATACAGTACCTTTATTGTATGTTTGCCTTAATAGTCAGATTTTTTCTTTCATAATTTTCATATACCTAATTATGGTCTTTTCTGTTTAAAAAAGCCCCTTTAACATTTCTTGTGAGGTTGGTTTAGTGATGATGAAATGCTTTAGCTTGCTTGTCTGCAAAACTCTATCTCTCTTTTAATTCTGAGTGATAACCTTGCCAGACAGACTGGTTGTAAGTTTTTCCCTTTCAGTATTTTGAATATATCATGACACTTTCTTTTGCCTGTAAGGTTTCTGCTGAAAAGTCAGCTGATTATCTTATGAGGGCTCTTCTATATGTAACTAGTTGTTTTTCTCTTGCTGCTTTTAAGATTTTCTCTTTAACTTTTGACATTTTAATTATAATGTGTTTTGGTGTGGGTTTCTTTGGATTTATCTTTTTGGTACTCTCTGTGCTTCCAAGACCTGGATGTCTGTTTCCTTTACCAGGATAGGGCAGTTTTCAGTCATTATTTCTTCAGATAGGTTTTCTGTCCCTTTCTTTCTACCTCTTCTCCTTCTGGGTCTCTTATAATGCAAATGTTTCTTAGTATGCTTGATGTTGTCCAAGAAGTCCCTTAAACTACCCTCATTTTTTTTTCTTTTTGCTGTTATGATTGGGTGATTTCCACTAGCCTCTCTTCCAAACCACTGTTCTGTTCTTCTGCATCATCTGCTGTTGGTTCCCTCTAGTATATTTTTCACTTTAGTTATCGTATTCTCCAGCACTGATTGGTTCTTTTTTATACTTTCTCTCTTTGCTGAAGTTCTCATTGTGTTCCTCCATTTCTCTCCTGAGTTTGGTAAGCATCTTTATGACCGTTCCTTTGAACTCTTTATCTGGAAGATTGCTTATTGCCATTTTGTTTTCTTTTTCTGAGGTTTTAATCTTGTTCTGTTGTTTGGGACATTTTCCTTTGTCTCCTCATTTTTCCTAACTTTCTGTGTTTGCTTCTATCTATTAGGTAGATCAGCTACATTCCCTGGTCTTGAAAGAGTAGCTTTGTGTACAGGGTGTCCTGTGAGGCCCAGTAGTGCGGTTCCCCTTTAGCCCCTGGAGCCAGGCGTTCGAGGAGGGTCCCCTGTGTGAGTTGCATGTGCCCTCCTGTTGTGGCTAGACCACAGTTGCTATGGGCATGCTAGTATGTGGTGCTGACCCCCAGTGCATCTGACTGTAAGGCCTAGCTGCAACTGATGTGCCAGTTCAGCCCCTAGGGGGAAGCCAGTTTGAGGAGATGTCAATGCTGGCCAAAGGCACCTGCCAGGAGTGGTGGGGTGGAGGGCTGCTTTTGAGGGTTTCTGTTGCAGGGCAAGGGTGCCTGCCTGGCCTGACAGGATGGGGGTCTGCTTTGGAGGAGCACAGGCTGGGTGCATTCACAGGTGAACATGGGATGGGGTGAGTAGTGCCTAAGTTAGATGAGAAGAGTTGGAAATGGTGCCTGCCAGCATCAAGTCAGCTAGGTAGAGAATGAGCCAAAAACAAAACAAACAAACAAAAAAACGGTACCTGATAATTTCTTCGTAGCCAGAAAAAGTTGCAACAGATACCTGCCCGTTGTTCAAAAGCCCTAAAATTAGTCAGTGAATCTCCTTCGCTGACGACCCACATGCCTTTGAAAATGCTACCTCTGCCCTGGGATTTAGAGTGTGTGAGGCTTTTTACATGCCCTTTAAGAGCAGTTTCTCAGTTTCCTACAGCATTCTAGTTTTCTCAGATATAAGCCCTACTGGTTTTCAAAGCCAAACATTATGGGGGCTCGTCTTCCCACTGCAGGTCTCCCCAGGGCTAGAGAGCTCAATGTGGGACCCAGAGCCCTCACTCCTCAGAGAAGACTTTTAAGGTTGTGAAATTCCTCCTGCCTGTGGTACACAGTGCTGGGGGTGTGGGTCTCACCCAGATTGTGTGTCTACCCTCCTACCCATCTCAATGTGGCTTTTTCTTTTTATCCTTAGTTGCAGAAAATCTTTTCTGGTAGACTTCAGGTCATTTTCAGGGATGTATTAATAGATGCTCTATACATAGTTGTAATTTTGTTTTTTTCATGGTAAGAGGCAAGCCCAGGATCTTCCTACTGCACCATCTTGTCTTACTTGGTCAGTTTCTTTTCACGAAGTCAGTTTCTTTTCACGAATGCAGATATGAATGAAGTACGAGATATATGGAGAAAATGGAGAAAAATATTTGAGTCAGATTAAAAAGTAAATGTAAAAGCCCCGAGTGGGGTATTGTTTGGAATGTGCAAAGAACAACAATAAAGTTGATAAAGATACAGCTCCGGAGTGGATGAGAGTAGTGGGGATGAGGTAAGAAGTAAACGGGCTCAACCATGTGAAATCAACCAAGCCTCTTTTGGGACTTCAACCTTTACTGCTCTTGATGTGAGATATACAGCGAAGGTTTTTGAAAAGAGTCAAAATGATCTTCTTTAACAATTTTACAGAATTACTCTGAATGATATGTTGAGAATAGAGTGTAGAGGGAGCAAGCATTGAAATAGGGATATCGACTGGGTACATATTATAATAATCTAAATGAAGAGTGATGGTGGCTAGGACCAGGGTGGCAGCTATGAAAAAGTGAGAAATGGACAAATTTTGTATGTTTTTTAGAGAATTGATGTACCAGTATATATTGATCAATTGGATGTGAGGTATGTGAGAAAGAGAGTCAGGGATGACTCCAAAGTTTGGGACCTAGGCAGTTGGAAGGACATAGTTACCATTCACTGCTTTGATAAATATTGTGGGGAGAAGATTGTTGGGGGGAAAGAAATCAAGATTCTAAAATAACATCTAAAATATCTCTTAAATTTCCAAGTGGAAATGTAGATGAGACAATGTGATTGAATTCAAAGGAGAAATTGACATGATATCGGCAGTCAACTTGATGAAGAATTTCAAAAGGTAACAGCAAAAGAATGCAGATGCCCTAGAGTCTCAAAACGGACAGTGTCACCACTAAGGTCACACAGGTGGGTTATTAGCAGTCACATCAAAGCAGAGCAGATGGCAAGGCAAAAAGCAGGGAAATAATGGACAAAGCAGGACTACTTGGTTCAATAGTGGCCTAGGAAGGACGATGACTGAGATCCTGCCACTTGGCAGGTAAGAAGGGACAAATTAACAAAGTAAGCTTTTCAAAGTTCTTCATCTTAGATGATTGATATTTGTTCTAATGGTCATTTGGCTCAATTTATAATACCAAAAATGTAAAACAACCCCAAATATTCCAGAATAGGTGATAGACAAGATCAATTATAGTATAATCACAGGAACATTAATATTTTATGACATGTAAAAAGGTTCATGAGTCTTGATGCCCTCACAGAACAACCAGGCCTGTTCAGGAATAGGTGTGAGAACCTCTAGGCAATTACTGGAAATGTTAAGAAAGAGCAATATTAAATACTAGACTTCCTACAGTCAGGTAGCTGGGCTGCTCAGAGCTGTTGAAATTTGCTTGTTTAGTATTACTGCGTTGACAAACATGACCTGATAGGGCATATGGGTTAACCATTTAAACAAGAAGTTATTGATCAGTCATGATGGCATAAACCTATATATCATATATTGTTTGGGCCATGGAGTTAGCAGGACTGTCTCCCCTGAAGTCTACTTTAAGAGGAAAATTACTTCCTCGGTCCATATAAGGTTTTGGAATTGAGGAGGCCATTACTCCAACTAAAAGTCCTTATACCTAGATCTTGAAATTATTTTTTGGTGTAGAACCAGAAATATAGACAGCACAAAATTAAGCAGAACAAATTTAAGGAGGAAATACAGTTTGCTTTAGATATGCACATTGATTGATTTATGAATAGAATTAAGTTTTGCTTCTGTCTTCTGTTATTGTCTTCTTTTATCTGTGCACATAATATATACTGTTCAAAAGACTGGAATATGTAAGAGTTATTTAACATTCATGTGCATACCTTACAGTCTTTCTTACCAGGTAGCTAGATTATTTTATGTTCTAGCATATGATTTCCCAGCATTTCCCAGCAATGATTCCTGATGTTATTACTGGCCTACCCAAAGAGTAAATGATTTATCATGACTAAAGGGAATGGAGTCAAATGCATGATAACAGGCAAGGTGTTATCTGAAAACAAGGCAGTTTCCTAGAGATAAGACTGAGTTCTCAATAGAGTATGTAGCCAAATTGTGGTTAAGCAGAAGGAAAACTCAGTTGGGAAGTTCCATTATGGAGAAAGTTTCTGTTTTAAAATCCTTGGAAATGGTCAGTACCCTGCGGGAATACTAGTTCACCAGGGTTGGCCTCAGTTCCCCTAAGAGAGGTGTGCAGAGAAGAGAATAGAACCTTCTACAAGCATTCTTCTATTACAAAGGAATTTTCTCTGAAGGTTGCATGGCCAAAGTAAGAGATGGGTTTTTGGCTCTTGCAAATTACTGAATTATAGTAATATACAAATATTAGCTGTTACTAATACTACTGTTGTTATTAATATTCCATAAAAATGGGAAAAAATCTTGACATGTGCAAAAGACTTCTGGGTAAAGTTAGATATTTTATTTAATTTATGGTTCAAATGATACACCAAGACATGATATCAGAAATCTGGTTTTGACCATTCCAACAACTCTAGAGAGCTTAATGGGAGAGTAAAACTCTTCTTTCCTTCCTTTCTCCCTCAGGATGAGCTTGTGTTACATTCAGTCACCTATCCAGTCATTCACACACGCAAAAGATATTTATTATACACCAACTATGTGTCAAGCACTATTGGATATCAGTGAATCAAAAACATTTCTTAAAGAGAGAGCCTGAGGTTAAAACTTATAAGGATGTAATTCCCCCAAACAGAGGAGCTTGGACAGAGAACTAAGGAGAAGTAGAAATCTTTTGCAGAAACATGCATGGTTAATCAGAGAAGATGCTCTATTTCTTTCAAAAGATTTGTGGGTATCACACAGCACAAGCAACAGACAAGCTCTAACCAAGTGTCCCCCGTCCCCCTGCTTCACTCCCATTGCACCTCTAGCCTTGATAATAAACAGTGGCAATGAGATGATATTCCAGTGTATACAGATGTTTGTATTTTCCAGGAAGGACCTAAACAGAACAACAAATAAGAGAAGTTTTATTTTGCTACTCTCCCAGTTCCTTTCCTTTGGAACAACTTCTCCATCCCAAATTTTATTTTCCTCTATCCTTTCCCTTTATGGTAACTTGATATCTACAACTGCCCGCATTATGGCGCCTCCCTTTGGCCCTTCCTTTCAGAATTTTAATCTTGCATTGTTACTTATTCCTCTCTGAAAAACATGTTTTCTTTCTCAGAATGACTGTTTTAGATGTTAGATCATGTAATTAAATCAAACCACTTTTAATGTAGTAATTTACTAGTCTGGATGATCACTAAGTCAGCTCGAAACTAAAATGAATAAAATTATTATATATTCACAGCATCAACCCCAGCAGCTATTAATATGAACCTCTGGAGGTGAAGCTTAGGAAATCAGAGCTAAAAAGATGTTTCCTAATGCAACCTGGCCCATAAATTGATTTTGGGGTGTATTTGCTTTACCATTAAGGAGTGATGGCAGAAGCAAGAATGTCAGAGTGAAGCAGAAGGGCATAAAGGTAAAGTCTCTGACTGGTTAAAGCTAATTATAGAGAGCTAGTTTCCCTAATGAGTGAGGCAGAATTCTCCCCCATGCTTCTGTTACTTCTGACTTCCTGCATAGAATTTCTTCCTGAAATTTTTGATTTTTCTCTATACTTAAAATTTCAGATCAAGCCTAATCTTTCCATGAAGGCTTTGAAAACTATGCATGACCTCGATTTCTATTTGAATATTTTCTACCTCCTTGAACCCTTTGAAGGCTAAATATGTTGAGTTGAGGAAACAGAGGGGAGATCATGAAACTTCCCTGGGCAAGAAAGAAATAAGAATTCTAGTGTAAAAGAGAGAAGAGGAGGAAGAAGAAAACAGTTCATGGAGAGTAGAGCGAGAGAGGGTCGAACAGCTTAGAAGCAGACTAGAGCCTAATTCCAGGGAAGTGTTGCTCAGGATAAAAATGAAAAATTAAATTGTTTATTACATTTTGATGTTTTTCTTCCATCTTCTCAAATCTTCAAGAATTTGGCTGCACACACACAAATGCTCTGTGAAGAAATCAAGGAAAAGAGGGACCATGTTTTACTTCTGAGGCTCAGACTTGGGGAATCAGAGTCAGTTTGAATATGCATGACAGACCCCCTTCTTCTGTCATAGGATACTTGTCAGTTATTAAACCTCTTAGCTTGCTACCGGTGTAGGCAGTTGGCTCATGAGCAAAATGTAACTTTCTATAATCTGCTGACAGACCTCTCCATGGAACATGGAAAGTGTTGAAATAATTGTGAGTGTGTGTATATGTAGCAGGGAAGGTATCCAAGAATGCATAGGACTGTAGCGGGCTGTGGTACCACATATTCCATCACACGATGAATTACACCACTGTTTTCTGGAAATTTTCCCAGCCATGGGTGAGTAGTGCTTGTTGGGGCAGAAACCAGGACTGGAAGGAATCAGAAATGTTCATCTTCTTGTTATGGTTATAGGAAAGCAAGACTTCCCAGACAAAATGTACCCCTGTGCTGCTGAGAACTCAGTGACATGTGGAATTTTTCCATTGACTATTGGAAATGGGCCATTGCTGGGTCAGGAGTGCTTATGGGGATGAACCCTGGATGTTTAGAAGCAGAAATGTCCATCCTTTAGTTATGGTGGTTGAGAATCTGAAATTTCCAGATAAAATGCAGTTGCATTATTTCAGGGATACATTTTTTTTCAGATTTTAACATATCTGAATTTAGATGACCTAAATTGTTGTCATCCAGGAGCAGGTAGGCTAGATAGTTGTTATTGCCTGCCCCTGTGTATCAAAAATTATAAAATAGCGTTAGCTGCTTGGACAATAATTCTACAGAAAATAGTGCAGCATTTTTTTAGGAAATAAGGAATCACCAAATGCTTGTGTAGCCATAGAGGATGATTCTACATGGAAAAAAAAAAATGCACTGACGATCCCAGCTCAAAAAGTTGGACCCTGAATGTAAAGAAGTTTTAGTTTTAAAATCAGTTAATTAGTTATTTCACTTAAATTTTCTTTTTGTGATTACACAGCGTGATATATAAGAAAAGAGTTATTTCAGTAAGAATAAAATAAAAACTGTAAGTGATAGGAAACATTGTATCAGTATTAAATTGGCAGAGATTTTCCCCTTTTCATTTAGTGGTACGTATAATAATGGTGCATGTATTTTAGATGGCATTTTAGATCTAATTGCGTTCACTATTTTGAAAATTTGGCCCTGGTCAAGCAGAAGTTAAAGCTTATTTAGAGGTTCTGAGTACAGGATAGGAAAGATTAATGACAACCACTTCAGAAGGAAGCAGGAATCCTTGACTGAGGGCCTAAAGGAGCCAGGGTAATAATCTAATTTCTTAATATCTGTGTATAGAACCAGGCCCTACACACTGCCTAGTCAGCCTGATTTCCCTTCAGGCATAATCCCTTACGCTGAAGATATTGTGGCAATAACAGCTGTTTATCTCCCAATTACCATATGCCTACCAGAGACTCTGTCTGATGCATAGAAATTTTGCCTGGCACAGTTAACCCAGCTCTAGAGAAAATGGCACTAGACTTGAGATTTAGTGTGAATAGCTAACATCCTATGGGAAAGGATGCATAACAATACCCTATCTATGCACCTGAATATAATTCACCACCAACTGGAAGACAGAGGGGAAAGTTGTGAGTCAGAGAGGAAGGATGAAGAAATGAGTGACCTAGAGTGAACCAGTTCTCAATCTTCTTTCTACCTCAGAAATTATTCCAAATTCAGGACACCTTAAGCCAAGCAGTGCACTTAGAGAGGGTTTCATAGAATTGGAAGACAAACATCTAGGAGAAAGAGATAACATAGTATAACACAATGTAATGCATAGGATAGTATAGCATAACATATAACATAGCATAGCATACATAGCATACTATAGCACATGTAACATAACATAGCATAACATAACATAACATGTAATAACATACATGCATCCCCTCTGGAAGATAGAAAACATTTACATCTTCTTTAGTTACATTCTCTGTGGACCACATGGGAAAGATATCACGTTCATTATTAACCATTATTTGATATACAGCGTGGACCATCTTCATAAAACTGGTTGAGAATATCTTTCATCTGCATGATGTTTCAACTACATAATTAATTTATTTTGTCATGACTACATTGTATTTGGGGAACAGAGACAGCTTTTGCAGGATCTGTAAAACATTACTAGAGGAAAATAATAGCTGTTCAAAAACATATTACTTCATTTTAATAATGATTATATTATTATATTTTAAAATTATTATGAAATATAATAATTATAAAAATTATTATTTAATTACCTAGCACTGTAGTTCCATTTGGGAAGAATTTTTTTTCAAGAATATATTGAATAAATGGAATGGGAGTACTGTAGATAAAACCAACAAACATGGTGGTATCCAAGAACTTGTGAATGGTGGCCAATGAACTTTGAAAAACTAAGCTTTTCAGTATTTAAAATTTATGCTTTTGTGTTCTTGTGGAAACACCCATATTGATTTTTCCAGACCTAAAATGTAATCGATTGTATAAGTTAGTTTTGTTTTATTTTTTGTTTGCTTGCTTGTTATGTTGATGATGGTATATAAATTAAATGAAGTGGGCCATATTTCATATCCAGGACAGTGTGACAGATCACATCAAAACAGGAACAAACTGTTGGGAATGGTAAGATGATCCATAAAGCAATCGAAGCCAGTGGTGACAATAAGGGAGTGAAGCCAACTTCTTACCTCAGACTCCAAACCATGGAGATGATAGGAATCATGCAGATCTCAAATGTATGTGGAAGAAGGTACTTCAACTGATACTTGTCTTACCCTGAAATAGTAGCAATCTTACCAAATATGACTTCTAGGAAGCAGTAGACTCTACATCAAGGATAAAAATTTACTAGATACTAGATGATTTAGGCTTTTATTTTTCCTTTAAGGCAATTGAATTTTCATTAAAAGGGATTCTGAGAAATTCTCTGAACACAATCCAACATAATTGACTGCAGCTCTAAACCTAAATGAAACAATAAGTACAGATAAATTATAAGTTTATTTAATAATGTTCATTAACATTATAAGAATATTTTAAAATTTTAAAACAATAATTCTTTAAAAAATTTTCCTATTTCAAGTTTTACTCCATTTATTATAAGATTTAACATAATTTGAAAAAATCTATTCTTGTAAAATTTTCCCAAAACATTTATTTTTATCAATTTAAAATCTTTGACCTTCTGAGAATTTCACCGTCTTATTGTCTAATAGAAGTATCATGGACTTCAAGTCTTCTTTTAAGAAATATGTTAAAAGTTTAAAAGTAGAGATCAAAGTTCTAGCTACAGAATCCTAGTTAATTCCTGAGAATCTCTAAATTTCAATAGCAAAATTATTCTAATTCACACAGTCTTTTCATCAGTCACCTCAAGTTTGACAGGAAGACAAAACATGAAAATAAAATTTCATGAAATTATAATAAAATTTTTCTGATGCTTCTAATGATTATTCTAATGATTCTCAAAAAGGAATCATTGAAAGTCATTTTAAAGCAATTCAGTTACATCTACTGTTTTTCTAATGGAGGATATGCTTTAGTGTTGATAAAAGTTTAAGTGATTCAAGCAATTTTCAAACATGTTTTTCTCTTCTTTTGAGGTTCATACAACTCCCTTTCCCCTTATTGATAAAATTAAATTATGTCTCTTTATTTGCTCTCTCCCTTTTTGCAATACAGAGTAAGCTCATCTTTTCCAAGTGAAATAGAGATCTCAAGACTGACATTCATTTCATACCAGTTTGTAGCAGGATTCTAAAATTTATCAGGTTGAAAGGTATTTCTTTAAGGCTGAGGTTTAGGGACAGTTCATGAATACATGTGAGTATGAGGAAGTGAAGCTTCCAGTAAATTTTCAGGAACTGGGCACAGAGATTCTTCCTCAGTTTTTTTGGTTTAGGTCCATAATTGCAGTCAAGCCCTTAATTATTGACTGATTGATTGTTCAGCAGAGGTGGAGCAAAATCATATCTAAGACATTTGCCAAATTTAAACAAATGAAAATCCACAGTTTATGAAAGAAAATTATTTTGAGGTAATAAAAGACTCCGCTCATCAAAATGTATCTTTTGAATTATCTGTGGAATTATGGAAAGAAATTGCTGAGTGCTTGGCATCAGAGAATTTGTCTTCAAGTTCCTGCTTCATTTATAAGTTTGTGTGATCTAAGACAAGTTACTTAATTCTCTAAGCTTATGTTTTCTCACCTATAAAGTTAGCATACTCATAGATTGCAGTGAGCCTTGAAGAAAAGGAGTACCAGCTATTATCATTACTGCTCCATAAAGATGTCCCAAATATAGAACTAATAAGCTTCAGTGTTAACTTACTTTGAAAGATGATCATCCAGACACATGCAGGATCCAAGGCTATTCAGAAAGATGAAGATTTGGTGATGTGTGCTTGGAGGATAGTCTGGCCTGAAAGCAAGTACAGGGGTAGTTTTCTGGCCTGAATGTTCATAGAGCTCTCTGAATCTGCCAAGAGGTAAAAAACGGAAACTTCTGAAACCCATAATCTCTTCAAGGATTTTGGCTCAGCCCTCAATCCTCTGCAGTTCTGTAACCTCTTCTCTTCTTGGAAATGTCATGGTCAATTTTTAGGCTAACTGGATGTAGGTAAACTGTATTTATGACTCCTCTTATTTATCTACCCCTCCTGAATTCCATAACCAAAATATATTGCTTCAGATATATCATATGCTGGAGTCAGTGATTATCATGTATTTTGGTCTATCCTTTGCTACCCAAATTTGAGAATACTGAGATTAACCTACATAACACATTTTTTTTCTGTTGTATTGTATTCACCTAAATGAATGTGCTTTGGATGTTTCACTCCTCTAAGAACAAGCCAGACAAGGAAAAAAAGGAATTTTCTTACCAGAACAGTTCATATCTGGAATAAGACAATCTATGTAATGGAAAAAAAAAAAAAAGAAAAGAAAATGGAAAGCATTTTATTCAATCCACAGATTGAGAAACACTTGAGAATAGGCTATATAGATATGTTCACAGAAACATGTGATTATTAAAAAAAGAGGTAATGCCAACAACTTCAATAAAATAGTTGAAAATATAGGAAAAGAACTCCAGATAAGAAATTTACTAATTCTGAGATGATAGAATGTAAATAAATGTAAATGCCTCTGACCAAGTTCTGCCTGAGTTTGACTGTCGCTTTTGTAGTAGGGAATATTTTCCTTCACCTCATAGTATCCTTCATATTCTCAGAACTGCTTAATGAGGTTTCTAATATTTTAATAATAGTTAAGAGTTTAGAATAGTCCAAATACCACCTTGATCGTAAAACATTGTTAAGTGCTCATGGCAATAGTGTCAAAGGGCTGGGCCCAGGAACATTTACATTGTTCAGAGCACCAAGGCAAAGAAAACCCTAATGTATAGGGAAATTAGTGTGTGTTGCAATTCCAGGATCCAAAGAGCCCTGATATTTTTCATATAATGACAAAACTAAACCTGTACTGATGTATGATTATTTACTGACTTTTTTTTCTTTTTTAAATCAAATATTCATATTGTTTATATATTTTGAAGTATTAACGTATCTGAGTAGGAGGAGCTGCTCCAGGCCCCACTGAGTGTTAGCATAATATAAGATACATGCAAAATGTTACCTTTAATAAATTCAGACAAAATCCCAATTCTGGGGCTTCCCTGGTGGCGCAGTGGTTGAGAATCTGCCTGCTAATGCAGGGGACACGGGTTCGAGCCCTGGTCTGGGAGGATACCACATGCCACGGAGCAGCTGGGCCCGTGAGCCACAATTGCTGAGCCTGCGCGTCTGGAGCCTGTGCCCCGCGACGGGAGGGGCCGCGATAGAGAAAGGCCCGCGCACCGCGATGAAGAGCGGTCCCCGCACCGCGATGAAGAGTGGCCCCCGCTTGCCGCAACTGGAGAAAGCCCTCGCACGAACCGAAGACCCAACACAGCCAAAAATAAATAAATAAATAAATAAATAAATAAGAAAATCCTTTAAAAAAAAAAAAAAAAATCCCAATTCTGGAATACATTTGGCCCCTGGGGTTTGGATAAGGAATTGTAGATCTGATCATATTTCATAAGCAATGTATTTCTCTCTCTCTAGCTCTTCTATTTTAAGTCATATGATTTATATTAGGGAATGTATTCCTTAACATGTTTATTTTGATTTCAAGTAATTGAATCAAATTAAGTATAAGTGAAATATCTTAAAGCATATTTATATAGTAAATAAATCCTTTGCTTTCCTTCTACCAACTGAATTACAAGCTCCTTTAGACTAGTTTCTAGTAATTTTATAATATTTTCTTTAACTACAAAATCATGCATCCAAATGAAAAGATTACACTGAAACCATTATCTAATTCTAAATAATTTAAATCACAAGTCATATTTTTAACTCTTTTCTACTAAGTATTTGAACTAAAATCAGAAAATATTGTGTTTGCATATGCCTCATTGAATATCTTAAGAATGGCCTCATACACAATATAGAGGTCTATAAGCATAAAGTTATGGTGACTATTATTTATGGTAATGAATTTATATAAAAGCAACCAACTAGCACTCCTTTGCCTTGAATTCAGCATAATATTTCAGGAGAAATTTTAAAAGGAATGGTTAACCAGGAACATATTTATGACAACTAAGAATGTCTCATTTCAAGAGAAAGTTTTAAGTCATGGATTACATCTAGGAAACGAAAGTGCAGTAATTTTAAAAATTCAAGAGACCCTCTTTCAGGAAGAAAATTATTTATTGCTTTCCAGAAACATGTAGCTTGATTGATTATATTATCTTTCTTAACAAGAAAATTGTCATCTTCATACTCATTTTGCCAATTTTATGTGTTTGGCTAATCAATTAATTTATAAAAAGTGTGTTACTTCTATTTCAGATCGGGACCTAAGTCCCATGTTTATGATTTACAAATATGAATTTAGTGTCACAATTACAGAGGACATAATTAAAGCAAGTGAAAAATCAAAATTGACTTAATTTTCTCAAAAATACCACGTCAGAAAAATTGACACAGATGCAGCTGTGCTGCTGCATATTTTTAGTATTCTCTTTATTGTCTCCTGTTTACTGAAACATCTGCTTCATTTTCTAAGCTAGTAAAAAGTCTTCAAGCCCTAATAGACTCCACACTGAGTTTTATGGATCATATTAGTTGAGTTCTTCTTTCCCCTTATTCATCTGAGGAACATCTTTCTCATAAATCACTGTTTAACTTGACAATTTAGTAGGAATATTGTTGAGTTTCTTGTTTATAAATCTCTTAAACATTTATTTGAAAGGATTCTTTTATTTATTTATTTTTTTTTTTTTAAAGGATTTTCTTATTTATTTATTTATTTATTTTATTTTTGGCTGTGTTGGGTCTTCGGTTCGTGCGAGGGCTTTCTCCAGTTGCGGCAAGCGGGGGCCACTCTTCATCGCGGTGCGGGGACCGCTCTTCATCGCGGTGCGCGGGCCTTTCTCTATCGCGGTGCGCGGGCCTTTCTCTATCGCGGCCCCTCCCGTCGCGGGGCACAGGCTCCAGACGCGCAGGCTCAGCAATTGTGGCTCACGGGCCCAGCCGCTCCGCGGCATGTGGGATCCTCCCAGACCAGGGCTCGAACCCGCGTCCCCCGCACTAGCAGGCAGACTCTCAACCACTGCGCCACCAGGGAAGCCCAGGATTCTTTTATTTTTAAATTTAAAAGTACTTGTACAAAAAAATCCATTTATCAAAATAATAAGATATTTAAAGGAGCAAACTCTTCAGAATTAAAGAATAATGTATAATTGTCAAAGTTCAGTGAATTGGTTTGTATGTGAGTACCTATGTATATGTTTCATATCTAAGTGCATGTGAAAATATAGAATCTACATGAAAATATACACTGTATAGTTATTTAATTAGGAATGCTCACTAATTTTTTACAGTGACAGTAGATGGGTGATTGTGGAATTGTGGATTATCATAACATTTCACTAGACTATAATAGAGTACCTAGTGGGTTGATATTATTTTCCAAAGTACACAATTACCACAGAGTTTTAAAAGGTCATACCAATTAAATAAAAAAGGATGACATGAATGGCCAATAGAAAATTATACCTATATATCTGTATATGTGTGTGCATATGTGTGTGCGTATACACACACATTTCTTTTTAACAAGAGATAAAACGATTAAAACAAGAAAAAGTATTCACATTTATTGTAAAACTTTCCTGAAATGTCCAAAGAAATGTCCAAATTCTATCATGAAAAGGTCCACCTCTTTGAATATCAATTTTTAAAAATGGAGATTTAGTCATATCCAATGAATATAAGGAAAATTTTGTGGATAAATAAAATAACATGTACAACTCTGTGCATAAGTCTCCTATGAAGCAAAAAGAAAATTAGACTCACTTCATCTCTCCTCTCAATGTGAGAAGTCAATAGTTCTATCTAAACAGTGGGGTAAACATTATTTCCCATGAAATGTTCTCCATTTTGAAGAAGCCAGGAAATTTTGAGTGGTTTGACCTCTTCCCCAGTTCCAGATGGCATTGATACCAATGCCCTTGCCAGTATGATTGGGTCAGTGGTGAGCACATCACTGTACTGGCTGATTAGCCAATCCTATAGCTGATATCCTATGGGCACAGTGATTGTTTTTGAGGTGAGTTTCTAAACTACACTGATAAATCAGAATGATGTTCAAGACTTTTGTATGATGGCTGACAATAATAAAAAATGAATAAGTTTGCTTTGGACAGTGTGCTGTAAAGTAAGAAAGTGATAGAATAAGGCCATCAAAAAATTACAACTAGAGCATAACCAAAAACACACAGTTCATCTAAAAAACTATGAAAAACAATAAAACTTTAAAAAATTGTGTCAAATATAAGGCAAAGTAACGACTTTTTTTCTGTTTTTTCAAATAATTGGATTTGAGATGTAGAATTGTACTATTAGAGTCAGAATGGAAAGAGAGACTTCTGATTTTTCCTATCAATGGATTAATTTTTATACCAAACATATATTACTTAATAATAATTTTAAATAAAATTTTAAATTTTATTTAAATTAAAATAAAATTTTAGTGCAATCTTTTTCTTAAAAGGTGACAATCTTCCTTGAATCTACATCTTTATGCCTCAATATCATGAGGAGTTTTCAGAAATAAATTTTAGAGGCCACACTCTATTGTAAGCCCACTAGTTTTTAAAGAGCACATACTAACTGTGTAATGCTGGACCTCTTGTTTAATCTTGCTATCCCTCAATTTATTCACCTGAAAATGTATGAAAATAGTACATGCTATGGTCCGACTGTTTGTGTCCCTCATGTGAATTTCAATTCACATGTTGAAATCCTAACTCCCAAAGGTGATAAGGTGATGATGGTATTAGTAGGTGGAGTCTTTGTAAGGAGGTTTGTAAGTTATGAGGGTGGAGCCCTCATAAATAAGATTTGTTCCCGTATTATAGCAGACTGAATGGTCTAAGACATATTTCAGTATGGCTGTGTAATGATTACATTAATAATGTTTTATATATATATGTATATGTGTGTATGTGTATATATATGTATCTATATCTATATCTATATATCTATATCTATATCTATATCTATATCTATATCTATATCTATCTCACCCTTAAAACAGCCTTGACCTGTAGGTATCATTCAGTAAAAGCATTGGCATTGCCCATTCTTGCAGAAAGAATACATGGCATTTAAATTTGTGCTAATAATGTAGAAGTACATACAAATGTAATAGTATGGAAAAGTGGGATCTCAAAATGCTAGCTACTGGATGGATGAATTTCTTCAATTTCTTACCTCAGATTTTGGGAAAGAGTAATTACTTTAGAAACACCTTTTTTTTCTGTCTAAATGCTGCTAAATTTATTACCCACTGTTTGGAAAAAAATGTTTTAGTTCAGATATCAAAGGAGATCTGTAAGATGTTCTCTGCTTTCAAGCCTGCTCACTAAGATTGGAATGTAGCAGCAGTTGGGACTCACAGTTCAATGTGTTTCAAAATGGCTTGACATCTAAGTGCACAATTTTTGCTTTAGAAAACTTATATTGGCATAGTAAGCTAAAAGAAAAAGTCTCCTCAGAGCAAGCATATTTGCTTGATAAAAATCTTAATAGATACTGTCTACATTTATACCTATGTTTTGATGAAATTAAATAATGTGTATAATATATAATATCTACACCTGTTTATATGTATATGAAAGAGAAAAAGGAAGAGAGGAAAATATCTAAGGGAAATAATTAAAGTTTAAACAAATCAAATAGTTTTATGAAGTCATAATTTATGCTACACAAAACTTTGAAATAAACTTTATTATAATGTTAAGCTAATATACTATATTTAAATAACCATTTTAACAATAATGCTAGAGTTGGTTTATTAAAAATTGAATTATCTGAACATTTTAGTTATGGCAGTCAGAGTTTTCCATCTTATAGCACTTTCTAGATGATATCTATGTTTAATATTTGTAAAATACAGGTATATAAATGTATACATAAAAAACAGCAAGTAGTTTACAATGGGGCTCAGGAGTCATTATCCTAATGTCTAAATCCAAATTCTGGTACACAGCTTACTAGCTGTATCACACTTTGGGCATGTTGCTGACCTCTGTAGCCTTTATTCAGATAATTAATTTAAATATATAAGTAACATACTTAAGAGTACCTTATACAGTATAACAATTTGGGTATCTTTCTAAACTCATTAAGTAGGAAAAAGGATCAATTCACGTAAACAACTGCAGGTGAACACCTGAGAATTTGACCTGTGCATAATATATTCAAATTGACACAAAATATTGGTGAAGATCTCTGAGACCAGCATTAGGTAAAGCCCCGATGAATCAACTACAGCTGTCTTATGAGGAATTCAGAAAGTGTCCTGAGATTAACCTTTCATTAAGATTTATTTCTGAAGAATGTAAAGTTCCAGTTTCTTCCATGTAACCAGCGACTCTTTGTTTACTAGATTCCGATTCTATAATTCGTTATAATTTCTGCTCTTTTCTGTTACTTTCCTTCACTTTAATATACAAAATTAACACAAATCAAATCAGTGGACGTAAAAATCTGAATTTACTTATATGATATTTGACTGCTGCCGTTAATAATTTCCACTGGATCTGCTATAAGTTTATAACATTAAGATAATTATCCTAACTGCGTGAGCAACTTTGTTAGCTGGCGTCTCTTCTTGGTGCAATTATATGGAAAAGCTCTATCAGATAATCAAAACAATTAAAATGGTTGATGCAATTCTTGCAGAATAGAAATTAGTCTTCGGAATTTTAAACAAAGGTTAATTTATGTTTCAGGATAATTTTAAAAAGGAGTCTTTTATATGACTATGCACAGAGACCAAAAAAAAAAAAAAGAAAAAAAGGCTGTTTTTCTCTGTCTCATCATCAAAGATATAAAGTATCCTAATTTTCATACACAAAGATGAAACTAGTGACCCATAATAAGTATAAGATTTGAATAATTTTTTTCTGAAGTAGTCATTTTACAGTTGTAATCTCACACTTTAGTTGCTATTTCAGTTAATGATACACAGCAGTGGTGACTTACTGAGGTAAGAAGTCAATCTGTGGGCACTTAAATGGAACTGAGCTAACTATAAGATCTGTAGCTATAACCTCATTAGTATCCTGCCCTGATGAATTAAATTAACTAAATTCAGGAAACACGTAATTATCAGCATCATCGTTGTTAACAAAAATAATATTTACTGAATGTTTCCAATGTTCTCTGAGATAGTACACATATACAAAAAAAAAAGTCAGTTTAAGCATTTGTCAGTCACTCCTACAATTACTTTGTCTGTAAGATGGCCTCTAACTCCTTTAACTTAATGTTTTCTTATTTTAGTGTTATTTAGACATGTATAATGGGAAATTGAGTTCTATTTACCTTATGAAAAAGATTTTGTTCTCAATAAATCCATGTACTTTACCACAGATATTCTGTCTTTTCTAACTCTAATCTTTTGGCCAATCCACTGCTATTTTGGTTTTAATAAACACCCATTCAAGTTTCAGCGTAAATGAAAAAAGATGGTAAAAATAGAGGGAACTTTTATTATTTTAAGTTCAGCAAGATCTCATAGAACCCAAGAGCCTAAAGAGTAGTAGAGCTTGCTGTTCTGGAAGAGCAAAGTCGGAAGCACAAGGTGATCTTCTCTTCTCTCTGACTCAGGAGTCCATCTTTACTACTCTTTTCTAGCATTTCCACTACCTTCTGTGACTGTTTGTCATCTCTGTTTCTTTAGCTTATCTCAAACCAGAGTGTTTTTAAATCAGAGTGTGAAGACTTCATTCTGTTCAAATTTAAAAGTTTTAGCTGAGCTCATAGGTGCCCTGGGGCTTTGCCTTCCCTAGTTCAATAATTATCATTAGGTTGATCATGTGGTCACGGGGCTGTAGGGAGAAGTTCCCCCAGCCCAAAGCTATGGACTGAATTGCAGAAAACTGAGAGTGGTACTAGCCAAATTTCAGAAGTAGTCTTTTTGACCATGTTAAAAATTTTGACCTTCATCCCAAAATCAGAGGATGGATTTATTTTTCATGCAAAATCATCTTTGTACTTTGAAAAGGTAATTCTAACTGCAGGGTTGAGAGTGGATTGAGGACAATAGATAGTACATTGAGATCAATAAAGAAGCTATTGCCAAACCTCAGGCAAGTGTTAGTGATCAAATGAGCCAGAGTAGCAAAAGTAGAAAGACAGAAAAATGGGAAAATCTGAAAGAGATTTAGAGTCAAGGTCATCCAGGACAAATGGTGGATTGGAATTTGGTGTAGGGGCACAGGAGAGGGCAGTGAAGGAGAGGAATATGTCTTAGGTGTCTGGTTTAGGAGAATAGATGGTACTGTTCTCAGACAGAGATGCTAGAAGAAACCATTCTCAGACACAAAGATACCTGAAGAAGAGTTATGCACTGTAGCTTAAACTCCTAGAAGAGTATCACCTAGCATAGCTCTAGATCCTGGGAAATTACGTTATGACTCAAAATTCACTAAGAAGCTTTGAGTTAAATAAGTACTTTAATCACCATATATGTATGAGGAATTAGACTTCGAAAATATGCAGGTTGCTATAAAGGGATGTGGTAGGCTGAATAATGGCCCCCCAAAGATAGCTATATCCTAATGCCTGAAACCTGTGACCCTTACTTTTACTGACAAATAGACACTTTGCAGATGTGATAAATTAAGTATCTTCAGATGGGGAGATTATCCTGGATTAGCCTAGTAGACCTTAAATACAATCACATGTCTCTTTATAAGAGGGAGGCAGAGAAAGATTTGACAGATGGAAGAGAAGGCAATGTGACAACAGAGGCTGAAATTTGAGAGATGGGACCACAAGCCAAGGAATGTGGTAGCCACCGGAAGCTAGATGAGGTAAGGGAGGGATTCTCCCCTAAAGCTTCCAGTAGTGCAGCCCTACTGACACCTTGATTTTGGCCCAGTGATACTGACTTTCGACTTCAGAATGGTGACATAACAAATTCCCCTTGTTTTAAGCCGCCATTTGTGGTAATTTGTTATAGCAGCCATAGGCAACTGATAAAAGGGGCTTTCTGGAAATTGCTTTATACTTAAAATATATACTTTTGACATAAATATCTTCTGATAGAGCATTTAAAATGTTTTATTCAAGCTAGGATATTCTGTATCACTGAAGGATATCTGCAGTTATTGTGTACTATATAGCCAAAAAAAAAAAAAAAATTGGTGTCTGCTCTTCAGATAGAATTTAGTCTCAGAAAATTGCAGCTATGTATTTGAAGAATTTACAGGCCTAACTGCAATATTAGTATGATGTTGAAATTCAGATAGTGTATTTCTAGGTAAAATGAATTGAATGAATATTTTTAATGTTTTTCTAATGAATGCAAGTGTTACTGAAATTTACTTGCATAATATAACACATACTCAGTTTTGGAAACCACTTGAATAATTAACTGCACTCTTCTGTTAGCATTACCAGCATAGACCCAGCTCCAGAACACCAAACACAGAAACATTGCTCTTAGAACTATAATTCTAAACTTCTACTTTACTGTTTTGGATTTAAGTAGAACAGTATTAGAAACATGTTTTCAATTATTTTTGGACTCATCACCTAGAGAGAGTCAAATAAATTATGAATATAAAGTAGCATAAAATGGTGGCTAGAATCCTCTAGGTAACTTAGTTTGTAGGTAACAAGTGAATCAATAAAACTGTAATAAATTTTCAGGTATATGTAAACAATAGATGAAAACGAAAAATATATTCATATGCAGATGAGTGAAGATAAGCAAATAGCTATTCTTGCTAAACTAATCTTTATGTTTATAGAGACATTTTTTAAGGGAATTATGTCATCATGAATTCTGTATAAGAAGCAATTAATCATAGAGAACAATTTCAGAAGACATATTGTTCCATAGGGTAGGTCCCAAGAGATGTTTATAACCTGATAAATGTGTTTAAACTAGTGGAAGCATTGATGCAAATTAAATCAAATGTAAAATTTGAGCAGGGATTTCTTACCTTGTATATTCAATCATTTTTTCCTAGGTTAATAATTAAGTGGAGATCATATTTCTTTCTTAATATTACATTAGTGATTGTATTACACTCTTAATTTACCCCAAAGATATTAGAAATGGCTCTGTAGGTATGCACAATGTGAAACATTTAATGCTGTTTAACAATCACAGACATATATAAAACTAATATTTCATGAAATTGCTTCCCATAATTCTGAGATGGAGTAATGCTCTGTGTTATCAGATATCCAGGTGTTTAAAGCCTTGGCTACTTGGTTCCAAAGTGACAATCTCTTCATTCAAAATATATGTCTTTTCAGGAGGAAATTTGAGATAAATGAATTGAGGATTGTATATACATAATATACAGATTGGAACTTAGGGTATTTCCTAATTCTTTCTTCGTCTTTTCTTAGTTGTGTTTTACTAGATTTTTGTTAGTTTACAATTTGTTCATTTTTCAATTAATTTCAGTAAATAATCCTCAAATCACACATCTAAAATGGGTGCAGAAAAAGAGAAAGAACTGTTGAAGAAATGAAAATTATAGGTAAGTAAATTTCAACAATTTGAGAATCTCAAAGAAGGGTGTTTGGGAATTATATGTACTATTCTCACAACTTTTCTGTGATTCTGAAATTATGTCAAAATAAAAATTTAAAGGTAAAAAGTCCCTTTGTTTAAAGAGATTAGCAACCTCTCCCAACCTTCCCGCATATTGTCACTTCTGCCACCACCACTATCAAAGCTTCAGCACATGCTTAACCACTCTGACTTTTTGTTTTCTCCCTTTTGGAGAAAACCTAGGAACTTTCCTTACTGCCCTGACAGCTCAGCTATACAATATCAGCATGTTTTTAATATTTTATGGAGAATGTCTTACGGTGTTGTAGCTAGAGTGTTTTCAGCTTATCTGATTTCCTATAGTACCAAAAGTGGAGGGCATCTTATGTTTTTTAATGGATGTATTATCCTCTCAAAGTAACTTCCAAGATACTTATTTTATTCACTTGAGTGATTTGGTCTTTCCTTCATTTAGTATATTATTTGTTGGTAAGTTCTTCTGTTTCAAATGTTTGGTTCCCATATATCATGCTGTTTTACTTGTTTTTCACTTTAAATCATTGGTGATTCTAAGTTTTCTCTTCATATTTTCAATTAGGGGATATTTTGAATAGTACTGGCAATGGCAGAGTTATCTGGGTCACAGATATTAAACAGTATTTTTCTCTGTTGTATCTCCAGTAAATCAATGCCTCGTACATAGGGGGTACTATGTAAAGAATAAATAAATGAGAGAGTAAATAAAATGAATACATAAAATTAATAGAATGAATAAATAAAATATGAATGTAGACTCTGGAACCATCAACAGTAATCCTTATGCAAAAACAAAATGCAATAATTAAAACTTTTCTATCTTGTTTAGTATATAAAACTGGGAATGTAAGATTCTTGAGACAGAATTCACAATGAAGAGTCAGTTCTGGTAAATTTGGAATATCAAATAATGAAGAAAATCATTGGATGAGAGGTTTTACAATTAAAAGATTAGATATAAAAGCAATAAGATAGAGCAGTTCATGAAGACAAATAGGATAAATTATAGCTCAGAATTGTCTTTCTTGAGAATTTTTGGTTGTCACCTTTATGGAAGCCTAGTTGATTTGAAATGATATTTGCATGACACTTAGTTCAATGTATGAGTAAAGCATGGGGTCAAAATTTTTTACCATTATATTTATTACCTTCCTGAATAATTGTTCTGTCCATGATACCTCTACAATGAATTTCTCACTCAGTTTGAGTTTGTTTCTTTTCCTTGCAATCAGTGAAGTCTTCATCAAGATAGAACTCTTCTTTGCTCAGAGAAAGGAGACTCCTTTCATCAATCAGTAATGCCTTTGGAAGTTAAGTTCACAGGGCTTTGTGCATATACTTGCCCTCCCCAATTTGGTAGATACCAAGATTTGAGGTGACAAAGGACAGAATGCCAAAATATTACCTTTTCCTGAAAATCTCCTCATTAAAGAAGAAAATTATATATGTTCATTTGTCTCCTCATGAAATTTGTATCCAAATACTTCTTGTTACATTTTTTTATCTTTCATTTACTTTTTTGGCCCCACCACTGCATTATCAGCAACTCAAAGACCATAGGACCGTTCAGTTAAATTTGAATCTATAGTATGCAGCACAGTCCTTGGTATATTGTAAGACATCAAACATAAATTGATAATGAATGAAATTATTTGGTGATGCAGAATTAAAATGAGCCACATTTGTTCAACAAAAATTAAGTGTCTGCTCTTTGTAATGCATATTGTCAGGTGCTAGAGATGGTGTTCTGATCAACACAATCTTATAGGCAACATTTTAGTAAAGGAGACAGATATTATATATCTAAGTGCACCACTTATTATTTAATTACAATTATAAGAAAGTTCTATGAACAAGAATTAAAGGTGCCATGAGAAAATAAACAAAATAACATGTAGTTGTGCAGGTCACTGCATCTTTGAAGAAGCAATCTCTCAGATCTGACACATGGTAGGAATTACCTAAAGATGTATGGAGAAGAACCTTTGGACATAAGGAACAGCATTTGCTAAAGCCCTAGGACAGGAAGCATTTCAGCATGCATGTCCTGGAAATGAAGGATGATTTGTATGGTGGAGAGCAGGTAAGAGAACGACACCGAAGGAAACGTGAGTCAGTTAGATTAGCTTTTGTGGAGCTGACTTAAAGAAATGGCCCGATTGTAAAAAGATTTAGGAGATAAAAATCAAATGGCTGCAGTAAATAAATTGGAAGCAGACAAAGGTAGATGTAAGGTGATCAGTTCAGAAGTCAATGCAATGGTCCAGGCAAGAAAAATGATAATTTGATCTCAAGTTATGCCAAATAGGTGGAAAGAAGTAGATGGATTTAAGAAATACTTAGAGGTAAAATGACCTTTAGAGGAAATTGGTTTTTAGGGTCATAAAACAAACAGGGGAAAGGGAAGGAACTAGGTCTGTCCAAAGGAAAAACAGATTTCAAAAATACACTAGATATAGTTCACTTTACATGGTCAACCTAACAATAATTTCCAGTGGATTTAAAAGATAAATAATTGCCACTCTTACTTATCCATCTTTATATGACTGACTTCCACATCTTTATTGGAAAAAAAAGAATGCGGAAGCCACCAATTCAACTGAGATTCCTTATGAATGTTAAGTACCATTGTGCTGTTTTTTCAAGCTCTTTTAAGGTAGATAAAATCTTAATGTGACAGTTATCATGTATGTTCCTGGTTCATCAGATGCAAATCAACCCTGTTTCCTTGTCCTGGGTATACAGAAAGACTACAGTTTGCAGCCTTTGTTCTTCTTGGTCAGGGCCATGTCATTCAGGACTGGCTGGTGGAACGTGGGTAAAATTATGCACCTCTCATAAAACATCCTAAGCGAGCCTCTACACACTCTTTTCATTTATCTGTTGGCCAGTAGATGCAGAAGATACCTGGGACTTATGTAAGGATGAGAGACCCACAAAATTAAGTAGCCTGGGTCCCTGTTTAACTACAGAATAGGATTTTTCAGTAAAGCCTCCAAACTCACATGGGACTGTGATAAATAAATCACATTAACTTGAGCCACTGAAACTTTGGGAGTGTTTACTATAGACACTGACGAACATAATATACAATGCTACCTTTTTTGTTTTATTTATTTAACAGCAGCAACAAATATATATGCCAAGGAATTCTCCTAGGCACTTTGTGAATATTAAATCATTAACCCTATGAAATAAGTAATATTATTTCCATTATACAAGAGAGGAAACAAAACACAAGTTCACACAGCTAGTAAGTAGCAGAGCCAATAGTCACGTTTGTCACTCTGACTGCAGAGTTTCTGCTGTTAGTTTCACACTGTACTACCTGAATTTAAATGAGCGTTCTTTTAAAAAAATACTCATTTATGGAAGCTACACTTTGTGTTTTTCCATACCCTTGAGTATTTTAGGAGTTTCATATCAAGGCTAATTTATTGAGAGACCAGAAAGTCCATTTGGCCTAAGTCTCATATCCAAGAAGAACCTCAAATGTAAGGTGATTACATTTAAGTCATTGTATTTTGTATGTTTATGTTTAACTACATGTTAGTTAAATATAAAATATTAAAATTTTTGTAACTTTGTTTTCACGCTTCATTTTCTTTCAAATTACCAGGGAGCATTAATAACTGGAAGTGGTCCAGGCAGGCTCTTAGTCTCTAAGGGCCCTGTTTGGCACACTCACTGATAAGTATCTAAAAAAAATTAATTTTATATTCTCTGGAGTTCTGAGTGAACTCAACACAAGATCTCACTGAGTATCGAAAAGGTCGTAGAACCTTAAGAGTTACGGGAACATTCCATGGCATCACCAGGTAAGCCTCCGATGGAGCTGCAGTAGGCAAAGATAAGTGGCACAAAGGGGCTGAATAAAGGTAATCACTTGTCTTGAAATAAACCTCAAAAACTTTTAATTTTCATCTAATTCTGGGGGAAAATATGTGGTTCAGTCTTTTCTATATTCCATAAGAAATTGTTATGCCACATCTAATTAGAAGTTATGTTATTGGCAAGGGGATTATTTGACTAAGGCACCTGTGCCACCTCTGACTCACTTTGAAAAGAGTCATGGGATCTGTAACGCTTACTTGGCTCTACTGAAAAAAAAAGGAAAGCTCTGTGGCTAATGAAATGTCAAAAATGTAACGTCTCTAAGGGTTTGGCTCATCCCTTCAGAGTGCACCAGAGCGTCAGTACCAGGCTTAAACTTAAGTCCCTACACAAGCTGAGAGCTTTGAGTTGTGAAGAATATTTGGGTTTCTTTCTCTATCTTTCTGTAAGTCATTTTTTCCTGCTTTCCTAAACTAAAGTTATTTCTCCCTTTAAGGAATAATTGCATTCATGGGACTTAAGATTTAAGTGGCATGATTCATATATATTGTGCTGTCATTTTACCCATTTACATATGTAATATGCATATGTGACTTTTGTCAGATAGCTAATATGGTCCTTAGTGGCACTAGTGAAATTGTATGTGCTTGTGTTTATTTTTGCCTGTCATAATTTATTAACTTTAATTATCCAAATCCCTCTTCCATACACAGAACTAATTCAATTTATACTCTGTTTATGGTTTCATTGGCCTTCTAAAGAGACCTAATCAGGGAGAATAATCAATTGAGTAAGCATCTTTTAAAAAGATGTCTTGAGTTGTGTAGGGGAGGAAAAAATCTTTCTTCTACCAATCTTAGGTCTCAGCTGGGGATCTGTAACAAAAGACAGATTAGCAAAAGAAAAGCATTCAGTTTTATTTCTTATAAGTTTTATGTGGCCTGGGAGTCTCCCAAATGATTGGCAAAACCTAAGTGCTATATATGAAACTGAACAAAGAGAAGCAATTGTGGAAAAGTAAAATATATGTAGAGAAGAAAGGAAGACAAAAGTCATTTTAATAATGTCTGTACAGAATTCTCTCAGCCTGGACTCTCTGTCTCTGGTAATACGAATGTTTCTTTCCTTCTGGTACAGGGAGGACATATTTCACATGGGAGTTTTATCTCCTGCTTTCAAGAAGAAAAAGGGGGGTCAGAGTGCTTTTCTTGCACCTGCTGCTTTTCAAGTGCCTTTAAATCAAAATAATCTTCATGCCAGAGTGACGTATTTTGGGGTGACATATTCTGCCACCCTTCAGTGGAATAATAAAAGAGATCAAGGAATTGAAGTTGGATGGTCAAGATTTTAGTTCCAGATCATTTTTACTAATATTTGAAATTTTTGAGACTCAATTTCCCCATCTGTTAAACCAAGATAAGAATTACTAGTGAAAGTATTATAATAATGTAAAGTAATAACTTTTGTGGAAACACTTAAAACACTAAAGTTTAATGCAAATGTTAGACTTTTAAATTTTATTTTTAAAATAAATAATGAAAAGGATAATGTAGACAATCATGGTAAAATGAAAGTCATTATTATTATGAAACATGTCCCATTTTGGCATTTTTGTAACAAAGCATATAAATGTTTTTAAGTGCTCTTACTAAGTAACTATTGAAGGTATATAACAATACAGTAAAGATTTTCAGTGTCTTTTCTAAAATTTCACTCATTAGTCTTTACTAATCTAAGGAAAACATTATAAGTATAAATGAAGATTGAAGAAAATATGCATGACACTTTAATTTTAAACATTAGAAATTTTAAATAAGAAAGGAAAACTATTTTGTTGAAGATAATTTATTATATGTATCATCCACTTAGAAATGTAAATTCATTATTGAACAAGACAACTTTATATTGGGTGTTAATATTTGGCTCAAAAAACATCTATTAAATAATGAATTTATTTGTTGTTATATATTTCTTTATGACAGAAAAAAATTTACTGAATTTCTTTGGTATTCATTATATTTGTATTTTTTCCAAACAGTTTTAGCTCAGTATTCCACACTAATTATCTATTGTAATTCAGATGGCGCATACCTCAAACTAGCATAAAATTCAATGTGGAAAATGTGACCAAAGTATTTTTCTTTTGAAAAAAAATAATTTTTCAAAAGATAAACACTCTGCTATCTATATATGGCCAAGTTTTTTTTTTTAAGGAAAAATATAACCTCAAGTAAAGTTAACAGAAGAAAAGAGACCATAATAGTATAATTTAAGTTATTAAGATAGTTAAAAATATTGAGATTACCCAAACTGCCAAATAAGGGCATAAGGGCCTACTACTTTTATATTTTCCTATGCCACTGAGTAATCCAATATGTGTTTTAAAATTTCTATGTCTATGATTTTTTGACACATTTGAAACGTTATTTATAGTATAGTTTAAAAATTGGCATGCATTGTTTATGTTTATTTTGGCTTTCACACTTTTGAATGAGATTTACTGTATTCTTTCCAAAAGAATGCTTTTCAATTTCCTAATGAAAAAGAAATATAATTATTGCAAACTTTATTTTTCCAAAAGTTATAACTCATATAATGCTACTGAAATACATACTATTTTCATGTAGACAAAATTGATCCTGAAAATACATGCTGCCTTCAGAGTTTCTAAAAAATAAGCATAGAATATTAGTCTGAAAAGATTAACTTTTTAGTGATCAAATATATTTGTTTGCTTTTTCTTCTATAAGTACATTTGGAATTTAGACTCATACATTCAAGTATTAAGTTGTTTTTTTTTTTCCACAGACCCATGGATCATAGTTAACTTTTGAGTAAGTTACATGTAACAATGACTGTGGAGTCAAGTAATAATTGGGGAAATTTCTCCAGCAGTTCATAAAATTATATCTGTGTCTTACTTGCAAGCACTGAGGGGTGCCAGGTTAAACAGGTTAAGATCATTCTAGAGTGGCATCAGAAGTTGTTTAAATTGCAATTACAGTTTATAGTGCAGCTGTTAAAATCCACCAAACCAAACTTCCAAAATGACATTTTCCATTTATCTAAGGAATTTTGCCAAATGTTTAATTTATAGGCATCTCACTTGGGCCCTTTTCCAAACATACACCTTTGAATGAATTATCTCATCTTTAGCTTTTACACACAAAACTGAATGTCTGTAGGTGACCTGTAATGTCAATGAAGTTAAATTTGCTTCATATTGGTGGTGCTTTCAGACATGTAACTTACATTTAAATAAGATAAAATAGTTACTAACTCTCCTGAAAAGAGATTTCTTAAAGGATTTCTTCTTTAATGTCTGTTAGAGCTGTCTTATAAATATTATGAATTCAGTTTCTGAAATCTACATGTAATATTGGAGGAAAACATGGAAATGGCAACATCAGTGCACTTATCTGACCCTTGTAAATGTCAAGTGACAAATGAAGAAAATACATTAGGGTGTACTTAATAATTTTTGTTTAGCCATATGTATATTAATTATATTTTCAACCTCCAAGAACATTATGTACTTAATTTTTTCATTGAATCAAATAGTTACAATATTAGCCAAACAGGAGAATACTATTTGAAAATCGATTTTGCTGTGGCCTGTCTTGCTATCAGAATGGACCAGCTCTAAATTACAGCAAGCAAATCAGACAAGGGTAAAAAATGTAGGTAACTGAATTAGTCACTTTTCTTCTGTAGGTCAGGAAAAGGTGATAAATACCTGGAAGAATTCCAACCCTTCTCCTAAGTAAAATGGCCTTCTCTGTATCATCCTAAATGTTCAAACAGAGCTCTGTTCTCTCATTAGCTGCACTGCCAGAATATTTGAATGATAAAACCTTAAGTATAGAATCTAAAAATAAATAGAACTATCTCAGACTGTAGATCCAAGCTTTTGTAGAACATAACATATAAATGAGAACATTGAGCATTGTGTAGTTTGTAATCATTAAAAATGAAGACTCAGAGGATCTCAAGTTAAATATAGACGCCACCACATAGAAGCTGTGAGACCTTGGAAAAACTAATGTATTGAGGCCTGAGTTTCCTCATCTAAAAAATGAGAACGATAATTGTACCTGCCTGTTAAAGTGTTTGGTAGGATAATACCAAACATTGAAGAACATGCCCTCAGTACAGAGCCTGGCAAATTGCAAGTACTCTGTAAATGATACCCAATATTATAGGTAAATTAGAATTAATATAATCAATGAATATTTTATTAGCTCCAAGGTCAAGTGTCTAAAGGTCTAGAAGTTGTTGTCCTTGGAAGAAAGTAAGAGAAATACATATGGGAAATAAGTAAATGCGGGGTGGAAGGAAATAGGGAATCATGGTGGAAACTAGACAAGCCAATTGTACTACCTCTAGTGAATTAATTTGCTAGTGTGGGAGATGGGATTCACCCCAGGTCTGTCTGCTCCTGACCTGACCCATACTCTTTACAGCTATGTTATACAGCCTCTCATTAACAAAATTTCAGATATGTATTTGGATATACTGTTGTTGCAGAAATAAGAACATGTATCATTAGACTGAAAAGGAAGTCTCATCTGAGCAACCGAGAAGGAGAAGTTGGGAAAAACCATTTCAGTGGGTCACTCTCTGAGGCAATGAAGCCTTAGTCGTTGAAAGCCTGTTTGAACTTTGCATAACATGAACTTGATTTGTATCCCAGCTCTAACCATTCTTCTTGTGTAACATTGTTCTGGGACTTCCACCTCTCTAAATCTTGGTTATCTTTTTTAAAAAAATGAAACTAGTAAGGTAGCTTTCAGTACAGAATAAAATAATTTCTTTAAAACATTCAGCACAGATTCTAATAAACAATGATGTGGGTATATCATTGTTATTGTTATGTTGTTTAAATAACAAAGGTAGTCCATGACCTGAAAGATGAAACACACATTGGTAAAGATGAAGAACAAAATTAATACCTTTGTGAGCATAGATATAATTTCCAGAGACAAATTAAGCTTTGGATATAAAATTAGCAACCAAAGGCCCTGAGTCCTGGGGTCAGATAGGCCAGAATTTCAATTCTAGTCTGCCACTTAAGTACTCTGTGATCTTGTCCAAGTTAATTACTGTCTTTAAGCTTCAATTTCTACATCTATAAATGATATTGGTAATAGCAATGTGGAGTTATCTGATTCAGGATTGATTTAGATTATATTATAATTGATAACAATCCAGTCTACATGTCCTTCACAGATGTTCAAGTTTAATTCTTTTAGTTTATAAAAACAGATTTATTCCTTATTAGATTATAAAAATGCCAAGTAGTAATTGCTAACTAAAAGTATGTTTCTATGGTAAGCACTTAATATATGTTAGCTATTCTAAAAGCTATACATTGAGAAAGTTGTGCTTCGACTAATTTGATACATGAAGACTTAAAATAATTCTGTTATGGAAGTTGTTTTCATGCCAATCAAATAGCTAATAAGTTTATTATTCTTTTTTGTTTCATTTTAGTCAGTGCAAAGAAAATAAAATCTTTCTTATTTGACTTTTTAAAATCTCAGACCACATTATCTTTTACAAAAGGAAATCTATAGAGTACAACTTCAAATACTAGTAGGATTTTAGTGCTATATATAGAGGAAAAATACCAAAATTATTATACACTGGAGCACTCTGGTAATATTCCTTCTGGCTTTAGTCAAGACATTGTTTGGTGCTAGAGTACTAAAGGTGATTTATTATAGATATCAATTTTATTTTCTGATATGGCCTTTATTGAAATTTTCTCTAGTATTTCTCCCTTTATAGAAATTCACAGTCCTCTCAAGGAAGCTGTGAGGAAATTGCTATTTGTCATGTAAAATACTTACATTATTTCATTCTGTTGTCTGTGAAAAAATTCTGTATACAACCTAAGATTTAACTCTGAATTTTTACAGCAGAAGAAGCCTTAGAAATGAAATAGAAATGAAAATATAGTATTTCCAATTATAATAGAAAAAATAAAGATCCAAGCCCAAAACACAGAGGTCTTTTATAGCCACATTCAAATGGATGGGAAAAGAGAAAGAATATATTCAGCCCCCAAACAGAAGATAAGGATAAGGAAGTATTATGGCTTTCAACTCTCATTTGCGTTGCTTCTACCTCAAAGTATCATCACATATCATAAGTTCATGTTCTGCAATCGTAATGATGCAGTTTCAAATATAATGGTAAAGGAAAGTGAGCCATATGAAAAAGCAGCAGGGAATTGTTGTGCCAAAATCTAACTTCTTTTAGAAGAAGGATTTAATAGGAATCTCACTGTGCATGAAAACAAGTTATGCAGATGTAGGTACATTGACATTTCAGTCATTTCAGCTCTTTGTAGCTTGGGCACGGTTATGATCTCACATGTGAATTGAGTTTTTAGAGCTTCTTGCGTAGCCACATGTTGGGATATGATTAAACTGAGTCCAGGTACTGAATCAGGCAAACAAAGACTCAAATGCATTTAGACAAGTTTTTACTTATTTCGTCATGTATATGGTCTGAATATAGGCAGGAAGACTATTATACATGTACCTTTGGCATTGTATTATAAAATATTTTAAAAGGAGAAACTCAGAGGAAAAAAAACTGTTCACCTTCTTTTTCATTTTTGCTGGGATATGAGTTAAGCTTGGCTCTCACGTCACTTTAATTCAGAACAAATTAGAATGTGTTCTAGGACATTTTTAAATCAACTTTACTGAGATACAATAAATTGCAAGTAAGTTTTTCATTAATGGATATTTGATTTGTTTCTAACTTTGAGCTATTTTGTTTATAGCAGCTATGTTCATTCATGAACCCATCTTTGCATTAACAGAAGTTTTTATTATCTTTGGTAAATACTTAAGTGAATGGCTAAAGTTAGGTATATTTTTTTTTTTTTAATTTTATAGCTACTTTATTTATTTATTTCTTTATTTTTGGCTGTGTTGGGTCTTCAGTTCGTGCGAGGGCTTTCTCTAGTTACGGCAAGTGGGGGCCACTCTTCATCGCGGTGCGCGGGCCTCTCACTATCGCGGCCCCTCCCGTTGCGGGGCACAGGCTCCAGACGCGCAGGCTCAGTAGTTGTGGCTCACGGGCCCAGCTGCTCCATGGCATGTGGGATCTTCCCAGACCAGGGCTCGAACCCGTGTCCCCTGCATTAGCAGGCAGATTCTCAACCACTGCGCCACCAGGGAAGCCCAGGTATATTTTTAAGATTTTAAGGTGCTGCTAAGTAAACTTTTTAAATTATTATACTATTTTACATTGTCCTCAACAGGGTATGAGATTTCCAGTTGCTCCAAATCCTCATCAACACTTTGTACTGTCAGACTCTTCACTTTTGTCCATTATCATGGGTGTGTAATGTTATCTCATTGTGCTTTTAATCTGCATTTCTCTGATATCTAGTGATATCTAACATTTTATCAGGTGCTTATTGGACAACTATATATATATATAAGAATATTTATATATTCTTTTGTGAAGTATCTGTTAAATATTTTGCCCATTTTCAAATGCGGTTGATTGTTTTCTTACTGTTGAGCTACAAGACTTTCTATATTCTAGAAGCAAGTCCTTTGTCAGATTTAGCATTTCAAATATTTTCTCCAGTTCTGTGGCTTGCCTTTTCATTTTCATAATTGTCATTCAAAGAGTAAACATTGTTAATTTGAACAATGTCCAATTTCTCAAGCTCTGGGGTCATTTTAAAATAGTTGAAAATCATTTTCCTTAAAGCTGTCTAAATCATTATATGGGTATTCTGGTTTCTCATTCAAATGTGAGTTTATCCCGCTCTCTTCTTCCAGCCATTTTCCACCTTGTTAGCCATCCTTTACCTTACTGAGCCACAAGAACACAGGCCTCTGTCAGCTGCCAACACTCAAAGGACTCATGAATTCACAAACCTCCCATGAAAGCAATAAAGGAAGAGAAAGTAAACATCATATTCCATTTCTTTAGGCTCTTTGCCCATTTGATTAGGCCCCCAAATTTTTGAGTTTGTACAAATAAGCAGAACCAGGATCAGTTTTAAGCAGAACAAGGAGAGGATGTTTGAACCATACTAAGTGTGTTGATTTGAAGCCAGTAAAATTAAGTAAATGCAAAGAAAGCAAGCAAGAATAAATAGTATAATATAATACAATAAATAGAAAGAGTATCAAATGTCCACAATTAGGGGGAGGAAAATTTTGCATGGTTTCCCATGAGGTACCTCAATCTGGAAAGGTATAAATATACATGATAAATTGGATCATGAATTGAATGGTTATAAAATATAACAAGTCACAAGCAAGTCCAAGTGGACTAATAAATTAACCATAAAAAATAATAGAATAATTGTCATACTGGTGAAGGATTAAACACTTGATAATATTCTAACTTGATGCAATTAAATGAACTACACAAAAAATATTGGCAGCTACAAATAAAAACTTTCATTTTTTGCAAAATGAAAAAGAAGAAAATTAAAAGAAACAACTGTCATCAAATATTTTAACCTCAAATATGAGAAAGTTAACATCTATAATGACATAGGTGTATTTGCATAGGTGTGACCTGACAAAACATACCATAAACATATAATGTAATTTAATATGCAGTAATAATCAAGGAAATTAAAACAAAGCAGGCTTAGAATATAGCTCTTCTTTAAAATAATATATTAAAAATTATGTAGTATACAATGTTTATGAGATTGTGATGAAGCCAGCACATTTAAGCACAGGAGGTAATGTAAATATTTGTAGCTATTTTTGAGAATAGTCTGGCAGTATGTATGAAGGAAAATCATATTTCTATTTTTTGATATTGAAATTGATTTGAAAAAATTTACCTAAAGAACAAAAGGAACTAAAGCTTTTATAAATCCACATCTATAATAATTAAACAATCTCTAATGATAAATATCTAAAAACCTAACAAAAAAAAATGAAACAATGGGGGAGGGCCGTTGGCCGGGGCCTGCGGTTCGCCACTGCAGTGAGGGGCTCAACCGCGGTCAGCCGGCGTGTTGCTTTCCTGGTCGCCACTCCCCCGGGCAGGCCCGACAAGACCCGCCAGTAGCGCGACACCGATTCTTCTCGGGCTCGTGGGCGCTGCTCTGAGCCGCGTCACCCTTTATACCAGAAAGCTGGCGGGCACTATGGGGAAAAAACAAAACAAGAAGTGGAAGAGGTGCTAGAAGAAGAATATGTGGTGGAAAAAGTTCTCGACCGTCGAGTGGTGAAGGGCAAAGTGGAGTACCTTCTAAAGTGGAAGGGGTCCTCAGATGAAGACAGCACGTGGGAACCAGAAGAAAACCTGGATTACCCCTACCTCATTGCTGAATTCCTGCAGTCACAGAAAACAACACACGAGACATAAATCAGAGGGAGGCAAGCGCAAAGCTGATCCTGATTTGGAAGATAAGGGGGAGGAGAGCAAACCAAAGAAGAAGAAAGAAGAGTTAGAAAAGCCACTAGGCTTTGCCCAGGGTTTGGAACCGGAGCGGATTATTGGAGCTACAGACTCCAGTGGAGAACTTGTGTTCCTGATGAAATGGAAAAACTCTGATGAGGCTGACCTGGTCCCTGCCAAGGAAGCCAATGTCAAGTGCCCACAGGTTGTCATAACCTTCTATGAGGAAAGGCTGATGTGGCATTCCTACTCCTCAGAGGATGATGACAAAAAAGATGACAAGAATTAACTCCCCTGAGCACCAACCTCTGTCACATCTGACTGTGGGTTTCAAGTGGGGAAAGAAGGAGTTCTACTTGTCTTGACACCATAAAGGTGGCTTGAAAAGATGTCCGTTGAAGAGCCAGTATAGTTTCTGTGCCCTGCAGCAGCCCAAGTGCTTTAAAGCTGTTCCTTGCTGTATAGTTTGCACACCCATCCTAGTGGAGGGGAAGGAGGGTCAGTGTTTCAAGGCAACCCATTCTGAACTTTGCTGAGAAAAGTAAAGGGCCTTCTATGAAGGACAAAACTTGCAGAATGGGATGTGGGAGAGCAAAAGATACTGTAGATCTTCAAAGAGCATCTCCACAACCCACAGCCTTCTTCCCAATAGTGTTAACTCTGCATTTTTACAGCGTAGCATGTATGTAGTGTTTGGCTATTACTGGTGTATTATTTGGGGTGGGAAAGAAGGGAGATGGGTTAGGATCAGTTTTGTTAAAATTTGGGGCCTGATGGCAAAAATGGTGAAACAAAGGAAAGAACAACTAATGATGATTTGGTTCTGTGTCCAGAATATTTTATCCTTTCAAAGAATGTCATTGGCAACCTAAATGAGGACTGTGAGAGACTGTTTAAAAGCTGTGAATGCCTGAAACTCAGAAGCCAACGTGTTCCCTGCCTGAGCTTAAGGCTGTTCCCAACAAAGGACCAAGCCAGTTAAGAAGTTACCAAAGCTGCCATTTGGGGAATGGAAACTGGCTGAGGAGGAACAGTCTTACTGGAGTGTATACACAGGCAGATCATCCTGTCTTAGAGGTGCTAATTATTGAAATTGACAAGAAGACCCTTTCTTTTCCAATTATGAAGTTATAAATATCAGCTTCTCCATGCAAGCCACTGGCTGAAGTATTTGAGGAAGGGCAGAGGGTGGTATAGGAGATGAGAGAGTAGGGAAAGACAAGCGCCGGTGCTCTTCAGGTGGAAAACTCTTGGAGCCTCTGTTTTTTGAACTTTGAAACCATTGGTGGCAGGGTTCAGTAGTCACTGATAGCACAAGTTCACTGAATCACTTCAAGAGTTGAATGATTTCAGAGGCCCTGTTCTCAGGAGAAGATTAAATTTTCATAGTGGGGTAGTGGTTCACTTTAAAACAAATTTTTTTAATCCTAAGAATGAACTAAAACCCAGAACGCTGTCTTGAATCATGAGATCCATCATTTCTTGACATCGTCTAGACCTGCATCTAGAACTCCATTGTAAAATCTTTTTAGGCATGTGTTAGATTTTTGTCAAAACTTTTGTTTAAATGTTAAACTTCATACCAACACTGTCAGTTTTTGTCTTAATAAAACTGTAGATTTATTTTTTAAAAATGAAACAATGACTATAGTAATGTTATGGCTATTTAAATTTTGAAATGCCAATCTAATAAAAATATTATGTAAGCCTTTTAAATAATAACCATTAAGACTGTGTATCAGTGGAAAATAACTAATATTATAGAAATGTACTATTTATAAAATGATTTCATTTACTGCATATGACCCTCAAGCAACCATATAGTCAAGGATAATATAGTATAGTATAATAGTCAAGGGTAATATAGTATAGTAGATAAGAGCTTGTCCCTCAAAATAGGCAGTATTCAAACCCCAACTTACAAACTTTGTAAACTTGGTCACATTACTCATCCTCTCTGGGATTACTGGCTTTCTAATCTGTAATGAGAATAATAATTAGACCTACCCTGTGGATTTCCTTAAAAGATTTAGATAAAGCATTAATGATATTATAAGAAACTTTTATTATTCCATTGTTCCGATAATAAAACTGGCCTTTGGAAAAACATGTATTATCTAATATAATTTATTAAGTAAGTGTTTGCATCAGAATTTGAATACAGGCATCCAGATAACACAACTGTCACAAGTATGATACGTTATATTCATCTGTCCATAGTTATATATTTTGCTACTTCAGCAAAAGAATGTAATCTCCTGAAAAAAATTGAGTCAAATACATGTTTTATTTCTTCCAACTCCTCCATCCCTCAGCAGTGTATATTAAAGGTGTTCCTTAGGTGAGGAATTCCCTTCACACCAGTTCTAACAAGATTACTGAGACAGTTTAAAGTGCCCCAGTGTGAACTTCTTCAACTTACTTCATTTCTGCCTAAAAATCTCTTTGTTCATTCACCTTCCTTCATTATTTCTTGTAAGAATAAATCTGTCACCATTTTATTGGTAATTTATTTCTATGATTCAAAACTGAGAACATTATCATTCCTCCAGTCATCTGATAGGCTGTTCCAATTATATGCCTTGTGATATAATTAGGATGGGGGATATAAAATTTCAACTACATAAAATATAGATGCATGCAGAAAAAAAAAGCTACAATGTAATAAATAGAAATCAACTGATTGCTATTTTAGGGTTATGGAATAATATGCCAACTTTTAATATCGATTTTCTTTTTAATGTTATACTACTTCAAAAGAAAAAAAATTAAGCACGGGAGAAGAAAAAAAGTCTGATAAGGGACTCATAATAAATCATTCCTCCTAAATGCCTAGGTAAAACGTTGTACTACAAAACATATTTTTTGGCCCAATGAAAATCATAGTTTGATATACAATTTATTTTAATTTTATGCTCGTATGTGCCCTATAAGTTTTGTCCACCTTACTTCTTTTTCCACATAATTTTCAAAATTAGTGGACATTTTTATACATAAAAGTTTGTAGAATGTTTTATTTTATTTTATTTTATTTTTTTAAACATCTTTATTGGAGTGTAATTGCTTTACAATGGTGTGTTAGTTTCTGCTTTATAACAAAGTGAATCAGTTATACATATACATATGTTCCCATATCTCTTCCCTCTTGCATCTCCCTCCCTCCCACCCTCCCTATCCCACCCCTCTAGGTGGTCACAAAGCACCGAGCTGATCTCCCTGTGCTATGCAGCTGCTTCCCACTAGCTATCTATTTTACATTTGGTAGTGTATGTATGTCCATGCCACTCTCTCACCCTGTCACATCTTACCGATACCCCTCCCCATATCCTCAAGTCCATTCTCTAGTAGGTCTGCGTCTTTATTCCCATCTTGTCACTAGGTTCTTCATGACCTATTTTTTTTTTCCTTAGATCCCATATATATGTGTTAGCATACTGTATTTGTTTTTCTCTTTCTGACTTACTTCACTCTGTATGACAGACTCTAACTCCATCCATCTCACTACAAATACCTCCATTTCGTTTCTTTTTATGGCTGAGTAATATTCCATTGTATATATGTGCCACATCTTCTTTTTCCATTCGTCTGTTGATGGGCACTTAGGTTGCTTCCATGTCCTGGCTATTATAAATAGAGCTGCAATGAACATTGTGGTACATGACTCTTTTTGAATTATGGTTTTCTCAGGGTATATGCCCAGTAGTGGGATTGCTGGGTCATATGGTAGTTCTATTTTTAGTTTTTTGAGGAACCTCCATACTGTTCTCCATAGTGGCTGTATCAATTTACATTCCCACTAACAGTGCAAGAGTGTTCCCTTTTCTCCACACCCTCTCCAGCATTTATTGTTTTTAGATTTTTTGATGATGGCCATTCTGACCAGTGTGAGATGATATCTCATTGTAGTTTTGATTTGCATTTCTCTAATGATTAATGATGTTGAGCATTCTTTCATGTGTCTGTTGGCCATCTGTATATCTTCTTTGGAGAAATGTCTATTTAGGTCTTCTGCCCATTTTTGGATTGGGTTGTTCGTTTTTTTGTTATTGAGCTGCATGAGCTGCTTGTAAATCTTGGAGATTAATCCTTTGTCAGTTGCTTCATTTGCAAATATTTTCTCCCATTCTGAGGGTTGTCTTTTGGTCTTGTTTATGGTTTCCTTTGCTGTGCAAAAGCTTTCAAGTTTCATTAGGTCCCATTTGTTTATTTGTGTTTTTATTTCCATTTCTCTAGGAGCTGGGTCAAAAAGGATCTTGCTGTGATTTATGTCATAGAGTGTTCTGCCTATGTTTTCCTCTAAGAGTTTGATAGTGTCTGCCCTTACACTTAGGTCTTTAATCCATTTTGAGTTTATTTTTGCATATGGTGTCAGGGAGTGTTCTAATTTTATACTTTTACATGTACCTGTCCAGTTTTCCCAGCACCACTTGTTGAAGAGGCTGTCTTTTCTCCACTGTATATGCTTGCCTCCTTTATCAAAGATAAGGTGACCATATGTGCATGGGTTTATCTCTGCGCTTTCTATCCTGTTCCATTGATCTATGTTTCTGTTTTTGTGCCAGTACCACCCTGTCTTGATTACTGTAGCTTTGTAATATAGTCTGAAGTCAGGGAGCCTGATTCCTCCAGCTCCGTTTTTCTTTCTCAAGATTGCTTTGGCTATTCGGGGTCTTTTGTGTTTCCATACAAATTGTGAAATTTTTTATTCTAGTTCTGTGAAAAATGCCTGTGGTAGTTTGATAGGGATTGTATTGAATCTGTAGATTGCTTTGGGTAGTAGAGTCATTTTCACAATGTTGATTCTTCCAATCCAAGAACATGGTATATCTCTCCATCTATTTGTATCATCTTTAATTTCTTTCATCAGTGTCTTATAATTTTCTACATACAGGTCTTTGGTCTCCTTAGGTAGGTTTATTCCTAGATATTTTATTCTTTTTGTTGCAATGGTAAATGGGAGTGTTTTCTTAATTTCACTTTCAGATTTTTCATCTTTGGTGTATAGGAATGCAAGTGATTTCTGTGCATTAATTTTGTATCCTGCTACTTTACCAAATTCATTGATTAGCTCTAGTAGTTTTCTGGTGGCATCTTTAGGATTCTCTATGTATAGTATCATGTCATCTGCAAACAGTGACAGCTTTACTTCTTCTTTTCCGATTTGGATTCCTTTTATTTCTTTTTCTTCTCTGATTGCTGTGGCTAAGACTTCCAAAACTATGTTGAATAATAGTGGTGAGAGTGGGCAACCTTGTCTTGTTCCTGATCTTAGTGGAAATGGTTTCAGTTTTTCACCATTGAGGACAATGTTAGCTGTGGGTTTGTCATATATGGCCTTTATTATGTTGAGGAAACTTTCCTCTATGCCTATTTTCTGCATGGCTTTTATCATAAGTCGGTGTTGAATTTTGTTGAAAGCTTTCTCTGCATTTATTGAGATGATCATATGGTTTTTCTCCTTCAATTTGTTAATATGGTGTATCACGTTGATTGATTTGCGTATATTGAAGAATCCTTGCATTCCTGGAATAAACCCCACTTGATCATGGTGTATGATCCTTTTAATGTGCTGTTGGATTCTGTTTGCTAGTATTTTGTTGAGGATTTTTGCATCTCTGTTCATCAGTGATATTGGCCTGTAGTTTTCTTTCTTTGTGACATCTTTGTCTGGTTTTGGTATCAGGGTGATGGTGGCCTCGTAGAATGAGTTTGAGAGTGTTCCTCCCTCTGCAATATTTTGGAAGAGTTTGAGAAGGATAGGTGCCATCTCTTCTCTAAATGTTTGATAGAATTCGCCTGTGAAGACATCTGGTCCTGGGCTTTTGTTTGTTGGAATAGTTTTAATCACATTTTCAATTTCAGTGCTTGTGATTGGTCTGTTCATATTTTCTATTTCTTCCTGGTTCAGTCTCAGCAGGTTGTACATTTCTAAGAATCTGTCCATTTCTTCCAGGTTGTCCATTTTATTGGCATAGAGTTGCTTGTAGTAATCTCTCATGATCGTTTGTATTTCTGCAGTGTCAGTGGTTACTTCTGCTTTTTCATTTCTAATTCTATTGATTTGAGTCTTCTACTTTTTCTCTTGATGAGTCTGGCTAATGGTTTATCAATTTTGTTTATCTTCTCAAAGAACCAGCTTTTAGTTTTATTGATCCTTGCTATTGTCTCCTTCATTTCTTTTTCATTTATTTCTGATCTCATCTTTATGATTTCTTTCCTTCTGCTAGCTTTGGGGTTTTTTTGTTCTTCTTTCTCTAATTGCTTTAGGTGCAAGGTTAGTTTGTTTATTCGAGATGTTTCCTGTTTCTTGATGTAGGCTTGTATTGCTATAAACTTCCCTCTTAGCACTGCTTTTGCTGCATCCCATAGGTTTTGGGTCGTCATGTCTCCATTGTCATTTGTTTCTAGGTATTGTTTGATTTCCCCTTTGATTTCTTCAGTGATCACTTCGTTATTAAGTAGTGTATTGTGTAGCCTCCATGTGTTTGTATTTTTTACAGATCTTTTCCTGTAATTGATATCTAGTCTCATAGCGTTGTGGTCGGAAAAGATACTTGATACGATTTCAATTTTCTTAAATTTACCAAGGCTTGATTTGTGACCCAAGATATGATCTATCCTGGAGAATGTTCCATGAGCACTTGAGAAATATGTGTATTCTGTTGTTTTTGGGTGGAATGTCCTATAAATATCAATTAAGTCCATCTTGTTTAATGTATCATTTAAAGGTTGTGTTTCCTTATTTATTTTCATTTTGGATGATCTGTCCATTGGTGAAAGTGGGGTGTTAAAGTCCCCTACTATGATTGTGTTGCTGTCGATTTCCCCTTTTATGGCTGTTAGTATTTGCCTTATGTATTGAGTTGCTCCTATGTTGGGTGCATAAATATTTACAATTGTTATACCTTTCTCTTGGATCGCTCCCTTGATCATCATGTAGTGTCCTTCTTTGTCTCTTGTAATAGTCTTTATTTTAAAGTCTATTTTGTCTGATATGAGAGTTGCTACCCCAGCTTTCTTTTGATTTCCATTTGCATGGAGTATCTTTTTCCATCCCCTCACTTTCAGTCTGTATGTGTCTCTAGGTCTGAAGTGGGTCTCCTGTAAACAGCATATATATGGGTCTTGTTTTTGTATCCATTCAGCCAGTCTGTCTTTTGGTGGGAGCATTTAATCCATTTACATTTAAGGTAATTATCGATATGTATGTTCCTATTCCCATTTTCTTAAATGTTTTGGGTTTGTTATTGTAGGTGTTTTCCTTCTCTTGTGTTTCTTGCCTAGAGAAGTTCCTTTAGCTTTTGTTGTAAAGCTGCTTTGGTGGTGCTGAACTCTCTCAGCTTTTGCTTGTCTGTAAAGGTTTTAATTTCTCCATCAAATCTGAATGAGATCCTTGCTGGGTAGAGTAATCTTGGTTGTAGGTTTTTCTCCTTCATCACTTTAAGTATATCCTGCCACTCCCTTCTGGCTTGCAGAGTTTCTGCTGAAAGATTATCTGTTAACCTAATGGGAATTCCCTTGTGTGTTTTTTGTTGTTTTTTCCTTGCTGCTTTTAATATGTTTTCTTTATATTTAATTTTTGATAGTTTGATTAATATGTGTCTTGGCGTGTTTCTCCTTGGATTTATCCTGTATGGAACTCTCTGTGCTTCCAGGACTTGATTAACTATTTCCTTTCCCATATTGGAGAATTTTTCAACTATAATCTCTTCAAATATTTTCTCAGTCCCTTTCTTTTTCTCTTCTTCTTCTGGGACCCCTATAATTCGAATGTTGGTGTGTTTAATGTTGTCCCAGAGGTCCCTGAGACTGTCCTCCATTCTTTTCATTCTTTTTTCTTTATTCTGCTCTGCAGTAGTTATTTCCACTATTTTATCTTCCAGGTCACTTATCCGTTCTTCTGCTTCAGTTATTCTGCTACTGATCCTGTCTAGAGTATTTTTAATTTCATTTATTATGTGTTTCATCGTTGCTTGGTTCCTCTTTAGTTCTTCTACATCCTTGTTAAATGTTTCTTGCATTTTGTCTATTCTGTTTCCAAGATTTTGGATCATCCTTACTATCATTATTCTGAATTCTTTTTCAGGTAGACTGCCTATTTCCTCTTCATTTGTTAGGTCTGGTCTGTTTTGACCCTGCTCCTTCATCTGCTGTGTGTTTTTCTGTTGTCTCATTTTGCTTATCTTACTGTGTTTGGGGTCTCCTTTTCACAGGCTGCAGGTTCGTAGTTCCCGTTGTTTTTGGTATCTGTCCCCAGTGGCTAAGGTTGGTTCAGTGGGTTGTGTAGGCTTCCTGGTGGAGGGGACTAGTGCCTATGTTCTGGTGGATGAGGCTGGATCTTGTCTTTCTGTTGGGCACGTCCACGTCTCGTAGTGTGTTTTGGGGTGTCTGTGGCCTTATTATGATTTTAGGCAGCCTCTCTGCTAATGGATGGGGCTGTGTTCCTGTCTTGCTTGTTGTTTGGCATAGGGTGTCCAGCACTGTAGCTTGCTCGTTGATGAGTGAAGCTGGGTCTTGATGTTGAGATGGAGATCTCAGAGAGATTTTCGCCGTTTGGTATTATGTGGAGCTGGGAGGTCTCTTGTGGACCAGTGTCCTGAAGTTGGCTCTCCCACCTCAGAGGCACAGCCCTGATGCCTGGCTGGAGCACCAAGAGCCTTTCATCCACACTGCTGAGAATAAAAGGGAGAAAAAATAGAAAGAAAGAAAAAAAGAGGTTAAAATAAAATAAAATAAAATAAAGCTATTATAATAAAAAATAAAAAAATTTTTAAGAAAAAATTTAAGAAAAAAAATTTTTTTAATTTTTTATAAATAAATTTATTAATTTTTTATTAAAAAAAATAAGAAAAAAATTATTAAGAAAAAAATTTATTAAGAAAATTTTTTTTATTTTTTTAAAATAAAAAATATAAGAAAACTTATTAAGAAAAAAATTCTTTTGAATTTTTAAAAATAGAAA
This sequence comes from Balaenoptera acutorostrata, assembly GCF_949987535.1. Taxonomy (NCBI): domain Eukaryota; kingdom Metazoa; phylum Chordata; class Mammalia; order Artiodactyla; family Balaenopteridae; genus Balaenoptera; species Balaenoptera acutorostrata. The sequence continues at coordinate 71,057,640 of NC_080065.1, read as the reverse complement.
ATAAAGAAAAAATTATTAAGAAAACACTTATTAAGAAAAATACATTTTTTTAAGAAAAAAAAAAAAAAAAAAACGGATGGACTGAACCCTAGGACAAATGGTGAAAGAAAGCTATACAGACAAAATCTCACCCAGAAGCATACACATATACACTCACAAAAAAAGGAAAAAGGGAAAAATTAATATATCCTGCTCCCAAAGTCCACCTCCTGAATTTGGGATGATTCGTTGTCTATTCAGGTATTCAACAGATGCAGGTACATCAAGTTGTTTGTGGAGATTTAATCTGCTGCTTCTGAGGCTGCGGGGAGAGATTTCCCTTTCTCTTCTTTGTTCGCACAGCTCCCAGGTTTCAGCTTTGGATTTGGACCCGCCTCTGTGTGTAGGTCGTCTGAGGGCGTCTGTTCCCTGCCCAGACAGAACGGGGTTAAAGGAGCAGCTGCTTCGGGGGCTCTGTCTCACTCAGGCCGGGGGGAGGGAAGGGTACCGATGCGGGGCGAGCCTGCGGTGGCAGAGGCCAGCGTGACGTTGCAGCAGCCCGAGGCGCGCTGTGCGTTCTCCCGGAGAGTTGTCCCTGGATCACGGGACTCTGGCAGTGGTGGGCTGCACCGGCTCCCGGGAGGGGTGGTGTGGAGAGTGACCTGTGCTCGCACACAGGCTTCTTGGTGGCGGCAGCAGCAGCCTTAGCGTCTCATGCCCGTCTCTGGGGTCTGCGCTGATAGCCGTGGCTCGCGCCCATCTCTGGAGCTTGTTTATGCGGCGCTCTGAATCCCTTCTCCTTGCGCGCCACGAAACAAAGAGGCAAGAAAAAGTCTCTTGCCTGCTCGGCAGCTCCAGACCTTTTCCCGGACTCCCTCCCGGTTAGCTGTGGCGCACTAACCCCTTCAGGCTGTGTTCATGCCGCCAACCCCAGTCCTCTCCCTGCGATCCAACCAAAGCCTGAGCCTCAGCTCCCAGCCCCTGCCCGCCCCAGCGGGTGAGCAGACAAGCCTCTCGGGCTGGTGAGTGCTACTCAGCACCGCTTCTCTGTGCGGGAATCTCTCCGCTTTGCCCTCCGCACCCCTGTGGCTGTGCTGTCCTCCACGGCTCCGAAGCTTCCCCCCTCTGCCACCCGCAGTCTCCGCCCGCGAAGGGGCTTCCTAGTGTGTGGAAACCTTTCCTCCTTCACAGCTCCCTCCCACTGGTGCAGGTCCCGTCCCTATTCTTTTGTCTCTGTTATTTCTTTTTTCTTTTGCCCTACCCAAGTACGTGGGGAGTTTCTTGCCTTTTGGGAGGTCTGACGTCCTCTGCCAGCGTTCAGTGGGTGTTCTGTAGGAGCAGTTCCACGTGTAGATGTATTTCTAATGTATCTATGGGAAGGAAGGTGATCTCTGCGTCTTACTCTTCTGTTATCTTCTCTAGGAGTCTAGAATGTTTTAAATTTATAGTTTCTTTTTATCACTATTGCAAAATTGCTACAGTACAATATAAAAGTAATTGTTTCAGGATAATTTCAAATGATTCACTTTTCTTTATTAGTCCAAAAATGAATTTTGTAATAATCATCACATTTCCTTACTTATTTTAAGGTAGTTCTAATGGTCAGTTTTATGTGTCAACTTGGTTAGACTATAATCCCCAGTTAATCAATCTAGGTATCACACTAATCTAGGTATCACAGCTAATCTAGGTATTGCTGTGAAGGCATTTTGTAGATGTAATTAACATCTACAATTAGTTGACTTTAAGAAATTATCCTTGATAATCTGGGTGGGCCTGATCCAATCAGTTGAAAGGCCTTAAGAGCAGAACTGAGGTTTTCCCAAGGAAGAAGAAATCCCACCTGTGAACTATATCAGTGTCATTGTCAGCTCCTGCCAGACTTTTTTCAGTCTTACTTTTCTGACAGCCTGCTATAAAGATTTCAGACTTGCCTAGCTAAAAAGCTCACCCCATATATATCCACCTGATTATTAAGATCCTTTGGTGAGCATTTATATAGGACATAAATAGCTTCACCTTCTTTGCCCATCCAGACAGGTCTATCCACATATCTCTTTCCAGATCACCTCGTCACCAGTTTTCCAATGATGTTCCTTCCAAGTCCCTGACTATCCAGCCAAATCATTGGCCATAGCTCATGGATCAATATAGACTTATGGTTCTGGCTATCCCCTTATAGGCAAAATGAACAACCAAGTACACTACTCAAAGTTCAGCCCACTGGAAGGATTTCCCATCACTGTTGTCTTCAGTGATGTTCCAGAAGAGGGCTATAGGACTGCAGCTGTCCACTTTCAGATGGTGTCTTCATATTAACCGGATCTAAATTTTGTTTTCTTCAGTCAACTTGTTGTAGAGAACTTATGAGACCATGGGTACTAGCTGAACAGACAAGATAATATAGCAAAATAGGGGCCATGAGCATTTGAACCACTATCTCATGTAACTTACATGTGCCTTCATGGTCTGCTTGAGTCCAATATTATAAATATAATTCCATTTGATAATGGACAGCTGATGGGCACACTCAATTTAATAACTTAGCACATCAGACAACATCCAGTTTGTGACGGAAAGTTCACATTGCATGGTAATTTGGTGGCCCAGAGTTAAGCATCCAGTGTCTACTGAAGCCAAGCCAAGAACTGTTTCTCAAAAAAGAATAGGTATTGACAGAGGATGGCAGGGCTTTCCTCCAAAATCCTAAGGGTCTGAACTATGATTCATTTATAGAGGCCAGCCAGAGGCACCAAACAACATCTTATTTGCCACTGACACTTCAAGTATCACTGAATCTTCTGGATCATATGGCATCAAGTGGTAAAATATCTAGAAACAGCATCCTGGACCTGTTGCAGAGACTTCTCTTATTCTAGGTCCCACCCAAAACTACCAGCTTTTTGGGTCACTCAAGAAATGGGCCAGAGAAGCATACCCAAATAAGAAATATGTTGTCTCCAAATTCAAAAGGACACATGAGGTGTCATGCCCCTCTTTTTATTTGTAGGATAAATACAGATACAGCAACTTATCCTTCACTTTCAAAAGAATATATTGACATGCCTCACACCGCAGGACATCTAGAAATTTCACTGAGGTGGAAAGCCACTGAATTTTTGTCAAATTTGTTTCTGAATGTCTAACATGGAATTATCTTACCAACATGTTTGGAGTAGCTACTTCTTATCTTTCCAGCCTCTTTCACCACCTACTCCTGTGATTGTCCAATGGGCTTATGAACAAAGTGGCCATGGTAACAGAGATAGAGAAAATGCATGGGCGGGCTCAGTGACATGGAGTTTCACTCACCAAGCCAACCTGGCAACAGTCACTGCTAAGTGACCTATCTGCCAGCAGCAGAGACCAGCACTGAGTTCCAGAAATGGCACCATTCCTGGGGTGATCAACCAGTTACCTAGTGGTTGGTTGATTACATTGGGTCACTTTCAACAGGATGAGGCAGTGCTTTGTTCTTACTGGAATAAACACTCTGCACACAGATTTGCCTTCCCTGCATACAGTACTTCTGTCAAAACTACTGTCCATGGACGTACAGAAAGCCTCATCCACCATCATGGTATTCTACAAAGCTTTGCAGTGATCAAGAAACTCACTTCACAGCAAATGAAGTGTGGCAATGGACCAAATGGTGTCCACATGGGCAGCTATACTTCATTTAAAGCAAAATATAGTCAAAGAAGGAGTTGATGGTGGAGGGTAGTTTACTGCTCATTGACTAAGAATTCCAGAGTTAACAGCAGGAGAATTTGGGAGGAAGGGAACTATAGTAACTCAGGACAGAGGAACAGAGTTACGTACATTGTGAAGAACAGAGTGTGAGAAAACATGAATGATCCTAGAGGCTTGCTTATTGAGTGGAGAGGAAGAAAACCGGAATGAAAAGTAGGATATATTTAGTTTTGATAGTGTATTGAAGAGAGACCCTTAATTCTAATGGAATTTTCCTGTTTTTGCAATGGTTCACACCCTTGACTGCAGTCTAAAATCTATCAATACTGAATAGAAGCCCTATCCCCAAACTTATTTAATTATTCAAGTATTTGCTCCAGCAAAAGATCTGATATAATTTAAAAGCCCCCCCATGTGGTTCTAATGCACAGTTAGTGTTGACTACTAGTCATTAACTACTGAGATATTATCTTGAAATGAGTTCCAATGATAACAGATTGGGATTTATGTTTCTCCTGGTCATCTGGTCAGTAGCCATCTGGTATAGGAAGAGTATAGAATGGAAAGCAGTACAGGAAGTTAAGCACAGTCCCTGTGTTTCTTCACCTAAGGGAAGAATGAAGATTCTGTAATTCTAAGCAAGTTCAGTAGGTGTATAAGATAAATAGGCAAAGAAACTGTTTATAATTGAGTTTTCTCACTTGAATGTCCCCAGGGTTGGTGTGTTCAACAACCTTGCAATAACTGTAGGCTGGTGCTCCCTTCTGAGACCTAATCATTTGTGTGGTAGGTCCTTGGTGGAAGTTGCATCAGTGAAAGAAGCTGAGTCTTAATAGAATTAGTTTGATGAGATTTTTTAGTGTTCTCTTCAGGTTTTGAGATCACCAAATTAAATTAGAACAGACTCTAGATCACACTAGAGAACATATATTTGGGAATGGAAAAAATGATTGCAAGATATTAGGATTCAAGGGAGTGCTTAGTGATATTTATGATAGCACTAAGTGATTAGTGATATTTATGGTGCCAAAATAAAGTATCACTATAGACAGGTGTAATTAGATTTCTGTTGTTCTTAACAGTTAAGTGACACTAATGATCTAGCAATATATTACCTCCAAAAAGTAAGATTGTAACCTCCAGACACTTGGAAAAAAAATATTACCTAGAATAAAATAATTTACAATGAGGCAAGTTTACAGAAGAAAAAAAAAAAAACTCTTTTGCAGATTATTTAGTGCTTTAAGAAGGACATGGATTCTCACATAAATATATGGAATGTCTAGCCATAAATTTAGGCTGAGGAGTAAGTGTGGAATATATAACTATACATATTGATTTATCTCAAGGAAATAGGTTTCCATGATTTAACAAAATATAATTGTAGAGTAAAATTAAATAAGTAAAAGAGAAAAAAGATGAAGTTATTTTTTCTCAGCTTAACAGCTTAATTTTTTTTAAGAAACACGAGCTAAACTTCAAAATAATTGGTAACAATTTTATGAATCCTAAAATGAACTCTCCTTAATGATTAATGTCTTACTAAAGGAAACCCATCCAACTGGAACTTTTTAAATAAAATAGTAATAACAACAAAAATAACAAAATCAGATCAAGAACTTTTCAGAAATAAACCTAAGTGACAAGATTCAGTTGGGCTGTACTGACTACATTCGTATTAACTATTTAACTATTAACTATTTACCTTCATATTTAACTATTTAACATGAACTCAGGAAGGCACATTCCAGTCACTAATCCTCTCATCTTTGTTCATCACTGCTCTTGTTCTAGCTCATCTCTACCATTTGGGTCTTCCCTCAGGTATCAAATGTTACTTGGAGGACTTTTACGCTGTATTTCTAAATCATTAAACCAGAATAATATCACTTATTTTCTTATAACTAGTTCTTATTTTTTATATAATTGAATTTTTCAAGCAGATAAAAACATACAACCTTAATAGAATCGTTACAAAGTAAAAACAAATGCATGTGATTATCTATTTCACCCCTTTGTACCACCCCATCCTGTTCCCCATAAGTAACTATTTCAGTTGTTCTTAATTTTAGTCTTTACATTACTAAATAGCACAAGTGTACTTGGATTCATCAATTTTAGGCATTACTTATTTGTTATGGTAGATAATGACTTAGCCTTTTTTCATATCACTTGTCACTCCACCACTTTCCAATATCATTATATCACAAATGGGGTTAAACTAATGTATTAATAATAAAATACTAATATTTTATTATTATTAATGATTAATATTGCATAACCATGTAGTATATTAGTAATACCTTTTCCTTTTGATACCAACTTTTTATTTTTCTACATTTCTTTTATATAAATAAATATACTAGAAATCTATACAAATAAACAAAAGCATCAACTAAAAATGATCCAAAAACTAATAACAGATGCTTCATAAGAGTGGATGTTCAAGAGACTAATAAGCATATGAAAAGGTGTAAACATCATTAACTATCATGAAAAAGCAAACTAATACTAAAATGAGATAATACTGCACAACCTTTAGAATGGATAGGATTTAAAATAATTACAATATCAAATGCTGACAAGGATGTGGAGTAACTGGTAGGTTGCTGGTGAGTGTGTAAATTATTAAAATAACATTGGGAAACTATGTGTCAATTTCAATACAACTGAATATATAGCTACCCATGATGTAAAAATTTCACTTTTAGGTATATTCCCAGGAGAATTGAGTTCATATGTCCACCCACCAAAAGACATATATAGGAAAGTAGATTACAGCTTTACTCATAATAGCTATTTATAGAAAACAATCTAAATATTTCACAATGGTAGAATGTATAAATACATCATGGTTTATTCACACAGTGGAATACTACACAGCAATTTAATTTTTTAATTAAAAAAACAGCTACACTTAGACACAGCAAGGGGGTGTGTGAATCTAACAGACATAACAATGAATAAAAGAAACCAGATGCCCCCCCAAAAGTATACACTGCATGAGTCTATTAATTTGGAGTTAAAAAACAGACAAAACTGGGTTATTCAAATATTTGTTATCTTAGTTGAGGTGATGATTCCACAGTCTATATATATATATATATTTGTCAAATCTAATCAAATTGTATAATTTAAATATATGCAGTTTAGTGCAATTAATTTAAACCTCAATAAAGTTTAAAATGCATAAAAAATAAATACAGGCAAAAGGTAATAAAAGTCAAAATAATGATTATTTTTTCGGGAGGATATTGAATAAGAAAGAGCCCAAGGAAGCTTTCTAGAGTGTTGATACTGTCCCATATATTTATCTGGTATGTATGGTGTGTATGTGTGTTTCATTTATAGGGTGAATTTTAAAGGATGAGGCAACACAAGTTTCTAAGAGTTGATACATGATGTGAGGGAAACATAAATCAAGAAGAGCTCCTGAGGTTTTCCCCTGAATTAGTGGATGAATTGTGGTGTTACTTACTGAAGCAGAGAGTAATGGACCAGGTGTAGGTATATGAGTAGGAGTGATGGAGGGAGGGACAGATATGTTTTCTTCTTATCTTTAATTTTTTGGAATATATTATTTTGAGAAGCCTACCAAACATCCAAGTGGATAAGGTTAATAAAAGGTTAATATATGAATCTGGAGTTTAGCAGAAAGATTAAAACTTGAGATAAATATTCAGGAGTCAAACTCATATAGATGGTATTTAAAGCTTTGGCAATACATGAGCTCACTTAGGGAGTTTTTGTTCAATGATTGAATACTGTGGCACTCCAATAGTTGAAATTCAGAAAGTATAGTAGGATTTTTCATTCAACCAAGAAGTTATAGCTGAAGATATGAGGGAAAAATAAGGATATGATATTTTAGAATCCAAAGATAGATTGTTTAAAGAAGAATAAAATCCAGTAATTCCAATTTGATACATGTGCAATTAAGGTATGCTAAACTATTATAATAGAAACAATGTCAAATCTAGGTGGTTTTACATACTAAAAGTTTATTTCTAGTTCATATATATCCTGTTTTTATTAGGTAGAAAGGGGAAGGGTACCCTACCTCACTTGGCATTAAGGGCCCAAAGCTAAAAGGGCTCTCTCTTCTTCAACATTATCTTCCAAGGTCATCCTGGCCATCCATAATCAGCTGGCATATAAGAGGAAAGAGGGAAGATCAGACATGGGAGATTTTGCATGCCAAACCTAGAAGTGGTGCATATCACTTCTATCTACATACCTCTCATCAGAACCTTGTTATGTGGCTGCAGACAACTGCAAGAAAAGCTGGAAAACACAGGCTAGCCTGAGTATGTGTGGCAAATAAATTGGTATGATGAGAGGCCACCTAGCTTCTGCAACAAATATCAAAACTCTCTCAGACTTACTTTTCATTTACCGAAAGCAACTTTTTTTCTTCTTTGTGTTTCCTATGTTCTCCTATTACATTTCATATAATTTTTTTCAGTGCAATTACATATCTGCCTATAACAGATGCATTTCAGGCCTTTATCTTCATGGATCCAAGCAAACAAATCAGCATAGAATAGAGAAATTTCTGATGACATTTTAATGATGATCTAAGTTACTACACAATTTGACTAAGCACACCTGTTGAGATCTTGTAGTTGAGCCTTAGCAAACCATTCTAATAAGAAATGCTGTGTCCAGTTTCATTTGATTTTGTTACAGACACACACACAGAGGGAATGAATTCGCTAGTAGATATTCTTTGAAAGAGACAACAAACACTTTGAAAAGAGAAAGGATAGTGTCTGAACATTTAGACCCCTGACTTTGCAATAGGCCTACTCTAATTAATTTTAGTCCTAAAAGGGGCAATTCCTGGGGTTCTGTTGTGGCTAATATGGAGGGAAGTCCAAATAAAAGTAGAATCCAGTTTCCATGAAAGCATAAGGCCAGAAAGAACATTACACTTAGGACCAGTGTAATAAAGTCTATACTTCTTCAATTACTGGTCCAGCGAACTGAGAAAATGCACTTAACCTCTCCATGAAGTCAGATAATGACATCTACTTCACAGGGCTGTTGTTAAATATTAAATGTAGTGATGCAAATAAAATGATTTTCAAATTAAAAAGAATGAAATTCAAAAAAGTATCATTTCTTCCTTTCTTGAATATTTTCATTAGCAATTTCTTTTTCAAGACCAGATATACATACTTGTATTTGTGTAATTGCTCATATAAACTCTATCACCCCCTTTACCTTGGTTTATACCATAAAACTGAGTAATAATGCATGTGCCTAATTCCATTTACCTCTCCAAGAGATGGAAAATGTAAGTATTCTGGTTGCTTCCTGTCAAAAAAGGCAGAGTTTATTCTTGCTACTGAGACCTTACTGGCTTGTAGTGGATTGCTAACATGATTCTGGTCCTCACAAATTAGAATATTTGATTTTTATAATCTCTAAATTACTGACAGAGTAGCAGAAAAAATACTGTTAGTATTTATTATATAATTTAAGTTCTATAATTGAAATCATTAGAGAATGTTATTTAGAACTGATTGCAATATATATTTTAATAGACTTGTGGTTCATTAATAAAAGTAATATATTTTAAATTTATGAGTTTACTTATATGAACATATGGCCTTTGGACTTAGTTATCTTGGAGCACAAAATGCTAATGACACACGCATGTATATAACATATATATGTAAATGTATACACACATAAACACACACATATATGTTTATATATACATAAAATGTATGTATAATCAATATATAATAGTGAAACACATGATTTATTGATCAAATACCAAGCCATAATATTTAAATGTTGCACAAATGAAATCAGATTTCACCTCATAAGGAAATAGCAAAAGAAATTAAACATCGAATGTAACACAAAGGAAAAAAATAAACATACAGGGACTACAAATAGTTTCTTAGACACTTGAACAATCTGTGCATGTTTTCTGGATGCTGAAATGTGACTCTTTTATAAACTTGGTTCTTTATAGTCACTATCACGGGGAAGCACAAATGTTAAGAACAGTAGTGGAGTAGTTCCAAGGGTCTTTAGGATTGTCTGAATTGCCACTCAATGTTGATATCTCTTGGCTTGAAGAGAAAAATTATGGATAGAACTCGTACTGAAGTCTGTAAACAATAAATAAAAGCTGTTGAGTAGAAATAAGATTATGGATAGAGGCTAGCAGAAATTGAAATAATTTTATAGAATAAGTTTTGAAGTAATATAATTTTGTTACTTCTATATTCTATCAATAAACAATACAGTGTAGAACATTAAATTACAGTGGTATAGTTCCTCTGTTACATTTTCAATTTATTTAAAGACAGACTAACGGCAGAAGTAAAATCACCAAAGCACCTTTTTTCCCCTGCAGTTTACAGCCACATATACTGTTCCTTTTCTTTCTATTTATTTCTATCACAGAGTCGTTCTATAACCCAGAAATTTCTCCTCACAGCTTGGGTGAAACCTAGGCTTGATGAGACATTTTACAGTTCACCAGTGTTTTTTATCCAGGCACTGTTTTCTTTAAGACTTTTGAAATACTGCCAATTGTTAAATCATTTTTATAGCACGTGCAGACTGAACATATACTACAAGTTTCTGAAAGTCCCATAAAAAATTAAAGTCAATTAGTAACCCCAATAATTGTGCACTGACCTTTAGAATACAATAAACCTGTATTTAGCTTGTCCATAAAAAAAAAAAAACAAAATAATCCTTCCTACAGACCCATGCCCAGTAGCAGTAATGATGACGTACCTATGGTAGTTCTGAAGAAAACAAAAAATAGGAATTAGGAAAAGATTCAGTTTTTCTAGAAGGGAAACACTAAAATGATATGCCAATAAGGTATACGTGTTGGAGGGGAGGGAATATGTTAAAGTAGTAAGAAAACCCTTTATTTAAATGGTGCACAATTCAGGTACACCTAGCCTTGGGAAGAAAGCAAATAAATTTTGAAATCTAAGATGCACCACACACAGTAATGAATTCTTACTATTCTACAAAGACTCAAAATATTATGTGTATTATGCTACTGTAACAAATTACCACAAACTTAGTGACTTAAAACTTTAACGCAAATTTATTATCTCACTCTTCTGGAGGTCAGAAGTCTGAAAATCAAAGTGTCTACAGGACTGCATTCCTTCTGGAGGCTCAAGAGAAAATCCATTGCCTTGCCTTTTCCAGCTTGTAGAGGCCACTCACATTCCTTGGCTTGTGGCCCCTTCCTCTACCTTCAAAGCCAGCACTATAGCATCTTCTCTCCTCTCCAAGTTTTATTTCCATCTTTACATCTTCTTGTCTGACTGTGACTTGCCAACCTCCCTCTTATAAGAACCCATGTATCAATAATTGTGTTGGACCCATCTGGATAATCCAGGATAATCTCATCATCACAAAATCCTTAATTTAATCACATCTGTACAATCCTATAAAGTAACATATTCACAGGTTCCAAGAATTAGGACATGGACATTTTAGAGGGGCCATTATTCAATCTATCACACTAATTTTAATTTAAGAAAGTACGCTTTCTTTACTTTCCAGCATGTATTTCCTATCATAATTTTAAATTTTAGATCTGATACTGAAGCCTGTGAAGTCTGGGTTCTACAGTGAGCTGCAACTCAGTCTATTTAATTTGTTTAATTTAATGAAAGAACTCTTCAAACAACAACAAAAAAACCTTTTTTGCTGCTCTTAAAAGCTGTGTTATCTTCAGATCAAGATCATGCAATTTATTGACTACTAAAGAAAGACAATTTCAACTTGCAAAATCAATTTTCTTCAAATATATGTTATCTAAATATGAGCTGAACCTTAACCTGCACATTTGGCTTCCACTGCCATTAGTTTTTCTCTTCCTCTCACTTTATTATGTACAAAACCCCTTCAATCAATTTTCACAAGAGTTCTTGTCACACCAAGTATTTCAGATATTAAGTTTCTGAAAGGACCCATCACCCACCTCAAGGCATAAGTTACTCAGTACCTCTCAAAATCTTTTATTTTCATTCTCTTCTCACTTGCCATGCGGTGCCTTCTCAGAAGCAGCACAAACCTCTCCCCTGGCCTTCTGCACAGCAGTTTAGAGGCTATTATTTCATCAAATCTAGCAGAGGTTATCAAAGTTTTTTTTTTTTTCATTCTAAACAATTAGACAGGTTGAATACACTTTTCCCTACCACATCTCACATAATATATTCAATTTATTTAGTAATGCAAAGAGCAGATGAGGAAACATAAATCACTGCCTGTTTCTTCAATTTGTAGACTTTGAATATAATGCCAAAAGTAGTAAATGCTAGTAGGGCTTTTACTCTTTGTGACCCAGGATGTCTCAGAGAGAATTCAAAGCCTTAGTGTTGATAATTATTCTGAGTGATTTACAGAGGGATTTTGAAATTATTTGTTGTTGGAGAGCTCCTCAGGTAGGAACTTTCAGCTATGAAAAGTATTGGAAGAAATGGATCATCATGTAATGTTTTCTACACTATTAAATATTTATGGTTTTAATCACAACAAAAGAAATTGGAGAATTCTTTAATGTTATTCAGTGACAAGAGTTAAGAACTTTCTTTAGCTTATAGAATTACTGAAATAAGGAAAATAAATGTTTCTTTAATTTTCAAAAATTAAATTACAGTCATTTTATTTGACAAATATTAAATGTTTGTTACAAATGCCCTTGAGAATGAATCTCTCTAAATACAAGGAAATGTCTTTGTTTTCTTCCTTTCATTTAATTTTATGTTATTCAATATCTGAATTGTAGTAGTATTGGCAAAACTAATATAAAACAATTTATTTGTTCCAATTCTCAAGGACTAAGTAATTAAACACTTCCATAATTTTGAAGTATCTAAATTATCAATTTACTGTGGCAAGTGTGATGATTAGTTATCCAAAATCATCCACAACCCACGTCTCCCTTGTCTTCCTTTACTATAACATTGTAAAACGTTAAAACATTAACCTTCCCCTACTCTTGCAGCTGGCGTAGCCAAGGACCCAGTTCTAAAAGATGAACCATAAGCAGAAATTGCTTGCTGGGGCTCCAAGAACTCACTTTAAAGGTGGGTGGAATCAGCTGGAACACTTTCCCCTTAATTCCCCCTCCCATTTACCATTCCTACTTCTTCTTTCCTGGATTAGAGATCTGATCCCTGGAAGTGAGTGGCTAGCTTCAGACCATAAAAATTAAGGGTCACATGCCAAAGGTAGCAGAGTAGGAAAAGGAAAGGACCTGGATCCTAAAGAACTTAATCCACTACGCTAACATTGGGTCTTCTACATCTTTCCTCTTTTTGTGTGAGATAAATAAATCCATTATTTATTTAAGTTGATTTTAAGTTTTATTCTCCTTGCATTAGAATGGAATCTTGTTAGTTTTTACTTATTCTTTTTTGGCATTCTTTCCAATTTCCATATGTGTGTATGCATGTGTACACACACCTGCATATTTATATAAAAATATGTAATTGCTAGAGAAAAATAAGTTATAAAAGTAAATAAAAAAGATTTTTACATTCATAATATTTTTGTGATAACTTTCTAAAGAAAAAAGTCACAGGCAAATAGTATGTATAAAATCATGGAAAGAAATATGTTCATTCAAACTGAAGTTGCCTGTAAGGATAACATCCCTAAGTGTTTTCCTCATCCTCACTCCTGTGGGCCCTGAGTTACTTCATCTAAAACCCTAGTGCTTTAAAGAAATTGGAAACACTGCCCTGGATTAAAGTCATTGCTCTGTGAGTATGTCTACATTTCTGACTTTGAGTTCAGTACCCACAGGACATACAGAAGTGAGAGTAGAGTTCAAAATTTAATAAATGATTTAAACTTTAATTTCATCTGCACTTGCATGTAGAACTAAACTTAGAGTCTCATAGCCATTTATATTTATTCAGACCATTTAGTAAGAAATGTCTAGAAAGTACACTTTATGATCCAGCTACAGTGATTATTACTAAGGCAATTGGCTTCTGAATTTTTAGGGAGTTCTGTATTTGAACCCAAACAGCATCCCGAAACATAGTGTGCCTTATATTACTAGGTATTTTAAGATCCTCAACTATTACTATTTCTTGAAGAACTTCTTTATTTCTTAGTAAACTTAAAAAAGAACACTTTAATTCTACCACATCAAATTTTGCCAGTTCCGATGTCACTCTTCATTATGCGGGGTTCTTCTGCTATGTGTTGGAAACCCTGCTAAATATTTCACTTGCAATTTGTTTTAATTCTTAAAATTACCTAAATGATGCTTACATACATATTTTAAGCAATTTGCTCAATTTCTCATGACTAAGAAGGGACTAATCCAGATCCTCTGGGATCTGACTCCAGAGGCAGCTTTCTGAACTCTGCACTGTAACAGCCCTGTGTTGCAAAAATTGCTTTCCATCTTCCTTAGGAATTCACACATTTTACCATCGCTGTATTTCCCAGGGTCTGTGCTCTACTTTTTCAATGATTCAATAAAAACGGTTTCAGTGCTTTAAAGAAATATTGAACTCTTCTTCCCTCAAACTTCTCCATCCAATTTGAAGTTTTACAGAAGAGGGTGCCTTCAATAACTTTCTCTTTGACGTAACCTATTCTTCACTGCTGCTCTGATGCTAAAAGAGACTTGTCAAGTAATGTCTACCCACTAAAATCATTTGTGGCAACAGAGAGGCACGCATTAAAATAAAGTAGGATAGCCATAGTAATTTTAAAACTTTCTCCTAACATGCTTTTTAAGGTTTAAACTTTGGCATTTTATAACAATACAGTTGTTCTTTCAGAAATGTTGTCAGTTTTTGCTGCTCTCCTGGTTTCATCTTATTTGCAAATTAAGTTATTGACAGGTTTGGGTAAAGTTTCTTGAAATATTTCATATTTTGAAACTGTTGGCAGTGATTATGCTGAGGCTACAGAAAGCAAATGCAAAGGACTTGGAATTCAGAGACACTTATTTATCATTCAAGAAATCAGGATCCATGTTTTCTTCTAATTTTTTGTGTTTTGGAGGAAAATAACTATGTATTCTGGTAGTTTTTAAATAACTTAAATGTAGGCTAAACTAAAAATAGTCATTTAGGTGTATATATATTTTTGAAAATTTCGAGTGTATCACTGATGCATAAGATACACACACATACATGTGTACCTACACATATATATGTGTGTGTGTACAGATGCACACCCACAAACACACATACAAAGGTACTTTACAAGACAAAGAATTCTGCACACCTTGTATCAGTCTCCAATCCATAGAACAAGTCATCCATTGTCTATTAACCCCACCCATCTTGACTTTCAGTAAAATCATATTTACTGCTTAAAATATATGCTACAAATTTAAATCCTCAACTAATTTTAAACAACCGTCTCACACATATTGGTGTAAAAATAATCTCCACACACTATAAGGCACTACAATAGAGTAGCTTTAAACAGAGATTCTAAAGAGAAGCCACCTGAGTTTAAAATGCATGTTTATTGTTTACTAATTGTATAACATTTGACAAGTTCCTTAAACTCACCTGTCTCAGTTTTTCATCTGTAAAACAGAAACATAATATACTTCTTTTTTAACGTTATAATCTGGGTGATGCGTTCATTACTTTCACTCACAACCTGTTATTCAGAATTTAATCACACAGGCACAGCTTACCACAAGCATTGTCTAAGAAATGTGCTTTTTATCTGGAGTCCTGTGTGCCTATCTAAAAATCAGGGCTAAATGATACTAAGTGATAACCATCAGTCTATTCTCCAAACAATAGCAGAAAATGGTTCTTTCAAACTGTTAGTCAGATCTTGCCATTCTTCTATTCCAAACTGTAATAGCTCCCATTTTGCCAAGATAAAAGCCAAAGCTCAGCACGGTATCATATTATCTGATATTAAGACTTACTATTTAAGCTGATAAATGTTTAAAAATAGGGTCTCTGAGAAAAATGTGTGTATGTATACTTATATTAATTTATTAGAAAGTTTGCTAATATAAGAAATGTGAAACAATCTATAAATAATAATAAAATATGCAATTTTATTTATTAAAAATTGTCTTACACTTATAACTTTAGATTGAATTGTTATTTCTTCCAAAATCTGCTATTTAATCATTCTTTTACCAACAGTAGTGTCTCAAAGTCAGGTTTTGTATAAATGTTTAATTACTGTTTAATTCCACTCACATCATTGACAAACAAGCATAATTCTGACATGAATACTGGTTGATATTTTTGTTTACGTTCAGAGTAAGACAAAAGTGAAACAATGACAACATGTCCATGTTAGAAGTTCTCTCATTGGTCAATGACATGAGTGATTTCTTTGTAAATCAGTTGATAGTTTTTGAATACGGGAAGAAAATATCCTCAACTTTTTGTGCAATTAACAATGTAACAGCTATAAACAAAACATCATTTTAAGTTTTATCTTCATTACTTAATTTTCCTCATCACTTTTTTAAAGCAAGTGACAATAATCAATTAAATCAACCACTGATTTATAGCTCTTGACAATTTCTATGTTGTACACACTCCCACCATGACCAATTTCATGACACCAACATGACATCTCTGAATTTAAGTTTGAGAAGAAGTATGCAGTAACACACCGTTATACAGTGTTTTCACCGATATGAGAGATGTAAGTAACTCCAAGATCAGATATAATAGTAAAATGTTAAATAATTAGGAAGTGATGAGTTTTAAATATTTTCTTTGATTTTAATATGGTTTATTATAAGAATATATAATTTTTTCTTAATGGGAAAGTAGAAATGATCACAAAATTTCCAAGTCACCCCATTTTCCTTTTGCACTGGAGCTTGATCATTCTTTATATAAAGAGAAGGGGTGACAACTCTCATTATTAAAAATGGTTACTGGAAAATATGCAAAATAAATTTTATATTTCTAAAAAGTGCCTCTCACGATTCCATTAGGTTTGATGACTAATTTGATGATCATTTTACCCTTCCCAGCATCAAATAAATATACTGTAAAGAATTAAAGCAAATATGAGTAGCTGAAATTTCAAATCTATTTCTCAGAACAAGATCAAACTCATAGATGAACATGTATTCAATTTTAAAAGATGATATTTCTCACATTAGCTTGATTGGCCTATAATTCTTGTAAGTCAGAATGAAGCACTCTTTTATTTTTAGCCTTAAGCAGAGTCTCACACTTTTCACTCTTCTACCTCATAAACTCCAGCAGATTGGATTATAAATACTAAAGTAGTAGGATCCGCTGGCAAATTTTGAAGTCTTTAACCACTTTTGGATTTCTGACTATTGCTTTTCGAGGACTTCAAACCTACTCCTGTCATTTCATATCACAGGTAACAGGCAAAGTCTTCCAGCAGTCACAAACACACACTTTTCTCTGTCTTTTCCCCAGTGGTACAGACCAAATACAAGGGTTATACAAATATCACGATTAATCATAAAACACAAGGACTAGATAGAAATGTAGGTACTTCCATTGCAGGAAGATTCTGAAATTGGAAAAGACCCAGTCATTGGAATTTTGCACGATATTCTTTTGGTGATAGGATTTGTTTGGTTTTTTGTTTTAAACAGGAGCTGGAGAATGGAAGGGAACTAGACTTTCGCAAATCAGTGAGATCAGTGCTAGTGTGCTGGAGGGAATGAAGAGTTATGATATTTATTCTCTCTGATTGAAACTATTTATGAGACTATGAGAAAGCCATCAATACCCTCAATCTCAGTTATTTTATTATTTTTAAAGAAAGGTTTGGAATTAGATGTTCTATACTATTTAAGCTCTATAATTTTATTAAAATATTTTTATGTTATAAAATAGGTAGTGATATGATTGGAAATAACAGGAAGTCTCTTGCCTTCAAAAAGAGTGTAGGCAGTCCAATCCCACTGTAAACTAAGTGAACCTAATGCAAGATTATACTATGGTGATATTTTTGTAACAAGACAATTTTGTAATTTTCCCTTAGAAAACTTTGATCAAGCAGACTTGTTTTTGTGATGTTCCTCATCTTCTTTTCAATGGTGTCTTCCCAGATGACACTATGCTTTTGTTGCATTTTAAAAGTCTTGCACTCAGCTAATAACTAGTCATTCTAATGTTTTCAGAAAATGAGTTCTCCAAACAATAACTTGCATATACTTAGCACATAATTACTAATAAATTATGTGTTGTTTCTTAATATGGAAATATCACCACTGGCAGGTAAGAAATCCCAGGATCAGAAACATCAGGAGAATACATATGCTTATAATAGCTTCTGAAGGTCAAAGCTGGAAATGTCTTATAACAAGGTCTTATAACAACTGCAGTTGATGTTTCTCTTTCTTCTGTAGCATGCTGCCTCCCAATTCAAAGTGCCTTTGATCGCTTTGATACAGAGCAGGATGGATCCATGAACCGTATTACAAATGCAGGGTCTATACAATGCTAAGTGGCAAATGAGCCTCACTGATTTTTATAATGAAGATTTGGGAAAATACAAGATGGCAATTACAACTGCTCTAAGAGTTCCTAAAAGGCAAGATAAAACAAAGTACTAGATCTAAGCTTAGGAATACAATCACGCATTTCATTTTAATGGAACTGATTACCTAGTATAAACCAAAAATTAAAAAATTAAAACCCTGTCTAGTTTATAGATATAACTTATGTAGTTCTGGGTGATCCCTCAGAAATCCTTAACCCTTGAGTCATATAAAAAAAGTTAGAAAGAAATAGAAAAAGGATTCTTGGAAATTCTAAATGTAAAAAATGAATACATTTAGCCCCAATGTCAGTGTGCTCTGGTAATGGGGGAGAAAGAGCCATTAGTTTAGACCTAGTTATTTTCAACTCTTTCCATATCTGATAATTTAGAAAATACATGTATGCATATAGGTATGTGTTTGTGTGTAGGTACAGGTGTATATCTTCCTATGCCACCTTTTTAAATTAAACTAATCATTAATCTGGATGGAAAAAAGATTCAGAATAAAAGAAAATATACTTTAAAAATTATTTTCCTATCAATGTATTTGTTTTTGTTCATTACACATTTGTCAGATAGTTACTGTGTGCTGGGGATTATGCTATTTATTTGGCTACAGTGGAGAGATAGATAAGGTTACTGCCCTCATGGGCTGTTAGTTTTGTATGGGAGACAGATATTAGTGAAATAATCACATTTAAATGTAAAATTACAAGCAGGGGGTAAAGTTATATAAAAACAGAATGTATCATGCACTTAAATAAAAATTAATTCATAAAGATCATGCTGTTTGCTCACATATGTAGCATTAGTGCAGTGTTGAAATTCTTAAGTAGTGATATATTATGATTCTTAAAAAACAGAATGTAGAAGAATACTCAAATTTTTCCTTTAATATACACTATAAAAGACAGAGAAAAGATACACCAGGCTGTCTAATGATGCTAGGTAAAGCATGCCTTCTACTAGGACTACCTTATGATATATGAAAGGATTCTTAAACTTAGCTTGAACATTTTTAAGGTGTTTTTGACTGTGGCTTAAATTTTCTTTTCACCTTGGCCTGAAATAATGTAGCAAATGAAACCCAAAGACATGTATCAATCCATGACTGAAGACAAAGATGTTACAGTTATCTAGGAAAATAAATTGACTCATAGTGGTTAGGCTTTTTAATAACTAGTTTAGTCAGATCTTGAAATATCTTTAATAGCTTCACTTAGGCATAGCCAGAAATGGTCTTTGGATTAATGATATTCCTGATATCGCTTGATGTTTCTTACTCCTTGAATTAATGAGATGGAACAAAGTGCTGGAGTCAGCAACAGAAGTAAATATTGTACATCAATTCAAGAGGAAACTCAACAAGTTTTCTTATACTGAAGAAATGCAGCAAAGTTATTGTAACTATCTTTTGTTTTGTTATTGTTTTTTCTGGAGGCTTAGAAAATAGGATAATCATATTTTAGCTTGTATTACATTTCTTAATAAGTTTACCATATGTGCTTGGCTTGTTTAATGAGACACTTTTAGCTATTGAGAAATTATAACTGAAAGTCTAATTGTATATACATACGGATGTAAGAAGCTCCCTTACATTTCTGATACTTTTAAAATTTATATTTTCTTTATCTGTTGTGTTCTGAGGCTTCAAGGTGATTTGTCTACATGTGGATTCTTTTTTATTTAATGACTTGGGATTCACCGAGATTCCTGACTTGAAAGAATAATGTATTTCATTAATTAGTTCTGGAAACTTCTCAGTTAATATTTTTCTTTCCTTATGTCTCTCCTCTACTTTCTGCAGTATCTTCTATGGCTCTCAATCTCTCTTGCATAATTTCCATGTCTATCTTACTCTGCTGCTGGATAGGTTCTTCAGGATCTATTTTCCAGTTTTTAAATTATTATTAGAACTATGTCTAAACTTATATCATCATTTCCATTTCTTGAAGTTTATTTTTTCCAACTTTACCTTTTTTTCTGTAGTTTCTTCCTTTTGACCTTTATTCATCTTGGAAATCCCCCATTTTATTTAAGTTCCTAAAGTTTCTTTAATGTGAAATATATACACATTTTAAAAAGTGCATAAAATATAAATGTAAAGATCAATAAGTTATTACAGAGTGAGCACTCGTATAATTTTTACTGAGGTCACAAGATGGTATATTTCTAGCTGTCCTTTCCTCATATGCTTTTCAAATTAAGACTCTTCCCTACCATGCAAAGGTGATTACTATCTTGAATTTTATAAACAACTCTTTCCTTATTTCTATGTTTTTACTCTTAAACACACAACCACAATGAGTATAAATCATATTGCTGGTTTTTAAAACTGTGTAAGTGAAATCCTTCAAGTTCATTTCTTTCACTTAAAAAGTGTATTTGTGACATTCGACCAACTTGTGCTTAGTGGTAATCGTTTCATTTTCATTAAATTATAGTAATATGGTGAGAATATAACATTTTGTTTATATATTCTATTCTTGTTGGACGTTAGATTGTTTCCTTTTGGGGGCTAGTACAAAAAATAAATTATGAACGTTTCTGTTATGCCAATTAGAAAATATATAACAATTATTTTTTGTTAAATTCCAGGAGTACAATAATTTGCTCATAGAATATATGGAACTTCAACTTTACTAGGTGATGCTGAACTGTTTTCCGAATTAGCAATACTACTTTTCACTTCCATCAGCAGTGCACATGTATGTCCAGTGTGCTACATTGTCACTAACCCTTTGTGCTATCAATATTTTTTAAGTTTAGCCATCTGTGTTGTAAATTCTTATTTTGGTTTCAATTTATAATTTTTTAGATTATGAACAATATGAGCAGCTTTTCATGTAATTACTATACATTGAGCATCCTCTTCCTCAAAGTGCTATAGACACTGGGTAGCTTTGTTAAAGTGAATACTCAAAGTTCATTCTCATTTTTTTCATTTGTGATTTATAAGATTTTTTAAAAATATTCTTTATTAGTTACATGTTTTACATATATCTTCTTTCACTCTCTGGCTTGCTTTTGTCTCTCTTAATTGTGTTTTTGATGAAATGAATTCTTAGTTTTCATGTCATCAAAATAAGCTACCTTTTCTTTTGTAGTAATACTATTCTTCTCATTATTTAAGAATTCTTTATCTTCCATAGTTGATGATGATATTTTCCTGTTTTATCTTCTAGGGACTTTATTATTTAACCTTTCATAAATGTCTGCAGTGTAACTAAAATTGAAGTTTGGGTATGCTGTGTGTTAGAAGTCTCATTTTTTTCCATATGAATATCCAGTTTTCCTAACACCATTTATTAAAAGGATGGATCCTTTCTCTCTGTCCTGCAATGCTGACTTTGTTACAAGTCAATTCTCATACACCAGTGGGTCAGATTCTCCTCTCACTTGCTAACTGCAATACGCTAAGCTTTCTTCTGTTTTCTAGCAAGTTTTAATATCCACTAGAACAAATCTTCTTACCTAGTTCTTCAAAACAGTCTTGACTATGATTGACCCTTTTTATTTCCCTATAAATTTTAGAATTGATTTGTAAATCTCCTTAATAAAACCTGTTGGGATTTTTATTTATATCACATTAAATGAACAGATGAGGGTGGAGAATTGATATCTTTAGAGTTCTATATCTACCTACTTATTTAGGTTTTCTTTCTTTCATTAATGTTTTATATTTTTTTGCATAGAAGTCTTGCACACATTTTGTTAGACTTAATCTTACAAATTAGATTAGATATTTGATATTATTCGATGTTATTATAAATTGTATTTTGTTTAAAATTGTATTTTCTAATAATTTTTATTGGTGCATGGTGACACAAATAACGTGGGCATATTGAATTTTTTTCTGGAGAAACTTGTTAATCTCATTTATTTCAGTAATTATCAGATTCTTTTGATTTTTATATATACAATCATATCATCTGCAAATAATAAATTCTTGTATTTCTGTCTTTCTAATCCTTCAAGCATTTATTTTTCTTGCCTTCTGTACTAATTAATAATATCCGTTCAGTATTGAATAAAGGTATTGAAAGAGAGCAAGATTGTCTTTCTTTTCAATTCCAAAGAAAAAGTTTTTAAGATTTTATCATTAACTATAACAGTGTATCATTAAGTATTAAATATAACAGTTTATCATTAAATATAACAGTAGATATCCTTATTGAGATTAACAATCTCTTGTATTCCTTATTTTACAGAGTTTTTTAAAATAATGAATATGTTTATTTTATCAAATGTTTTTCTGAATCTATTAAAATATCAGATATAATTTCTACTATATTCAATCAATGTGGTGAATTATGTTAAATGATTTTCTAATGTCATGCTGACCTTACTCGACTGAAATAAATCCAACTTGTTTATTATGCATTTAACTTTACATTTTTTCTGGATTTTGTATCTTAATATTCTAAGATCTGTAGATTTATGTTTGTTAATGATATTGGTATATAATTTTTTTCTTTCTTGAAATGTTCTTTTCCAATATTGACATCAAGATTTTACTAGACACATTTTTAAAATTCCTCTTATTTTCAGGAAGAGTTTGGTAAAATTTGCAATTTGTTAAAAACAAATTTTTGCTTGCATTTGCTAGTGAACCCATCTGAGCTGATAGATATAAGGATGAGATGGCTTTATTGATAACTGATGTGATTTTTTAAATAGTTCTAGGCCCATGAAGATTTGCTATTCCTTCTTGTGCCGATTTCCATAAAATACAGTGTCTTTGATTTTGCCCATATCATGTATATTTTCTAATGTATTGACTTAAAACTGTTGATATGTTCCTATACCTAAAACCAAATCCTGTGGAATCCATAGTAACGCTGCCCGTCTCATTCCTAAATCTGATTATTTGTGCCGTCTCTCTTTTATCTTGATCACTCTTTTCTTTCTGTTGTACATTTATTTTCTACTTCATTAATTTCTGCTTTTCATTATTTTCTTTCTCTTACATTCCTTGCATATTACTTTCACAATTTTTCTTAAGATAGCCCATTTATTTTTATCCTTTATTCTTTCCTTCAATATCCAATTAGAGCTATATATTGTTCAGGATGGCTTTAGTTTACCTCAGTGGTTTGATTTGTAGTATTTTTCATTATCATTCAGCTCAAAACATTTTCTAATTGCCACTGTGACTTCTTTTTTGACCCATATGTTGTTTAAAAGTATATTTATTTATTTCTAAACATATGGGAAACTTGTTTATGGGTTAATGACAATGCATTTAGAGAATATACTCTGTATAAATTTAGCCTTTAAATTTTGCTGAAATATGCTAGCATATGATCATTTCTGTAAAAAGCCCATATGTGCTTTAAAAGCATGTGCATTTTGCTCTTGGACACAGAAATCTATATACGTAAATTAATATATGTCATAACGTATGCAGATTAATATGTAATAATATATTCAAATTAATATAATATATGTAAGTTAAGGAATTTATTAATGTTGCTGTTCAAAGTTTATACCTTATTTCCAAATATATCTACTAAAAATGTATATACATTTTAAATTGTGTTATATTTCTCTGGATTTAATTATTTATCAAGATTAAGTGTTCACTTTTATATGTGATTTATTTTTGTTAACTTTTTGAATTTTATTTTGATAAAAATATTGCTTTATTGGCTTTCTTTTGGTTAGTATTTATGAGTATACTGTTTTCCACCCTTCTATATTTTCTGTAATCTTGTGGGTTTTTTTCTTATAAGTAGCATATTGTTTGATTTCAGTTTTACATACAGTCTACAATCTTTGTGTTTTCATTGGATTCTTTACTCCATCTGTATTTAATTATTATCATATGTTTAAATTAAAACTACCATCTGGTTGAGTGCTTATGCATACCTCATTGAATATATTGTTTATGATGGTTTGCTTTTTATTTTAACAAATTTGGAAACTTCTTGTTATAGATCGTAATATGTTCCACCAAAATTCGTATGTGGAATCTCTAACCCCTAATGAGACTATATTTGGCTACAGGGCCTTTGGGAGGTAATTAAGGCTAAAGTAGGTCATGAGGGTGTATCCCTAATCCAATAGGTCTGAAGTCCTTAAAGAAGAGGGAAAGAACCCAAGAATGCACGAGCACAGATAAAAGGCCATGTGAGGACAGGTGACAAGATGGCCATCTGCAAGGCAAGAAAAGACACCTCAGGAGAAAGTAACCCTGACGGCACTTTGATCTTCAACTGCTAGCATCCAAAACTGTGAGAAATTTTTTGTTGTTTAACCTACCCAGTCTATGGTATTTTGTTATGGCAGCCCTCACAGACACAGTTCTCATCCATTATCTCTTCAATAGGCCTGCCACATTATCTTTCCCTCTCTTTCTTCTCCTTTCAAGTCTTCCATTTGTACATAGGGTGGATTGTCCCACAGTATTCTCTACGTCTATCTTAACATGTATTCGATATTTTTAAAGTTTCATTCCCTTCAGTCTTCATTCAGTATATTTTCTACTGAGTTATCTTCTAGCTTACTAATTTCCTTTTCAGCTGTGGCTAATCTTCCATTACAGCATTTGCTTAGTTCTACTTTTTCTTTACTTCTGTAATTTCCATTTGATTATTTTTTAATATTTCCAGGTGTCTGATTAAATTATCAATATACCTTTTATCTGCTTGAATTGAATAGGATAAATAGTCATTGTAAGGTCTATGTCTGATAATGCATATCATTTGTAGTCTCATTACATCATTTCAATTGTTTATTATTTCTATTATTTCTATTGTTTTCAGATATTTTATCTTTCAAATATGACATGATTGGCTATATAGAAAATTCCAAAGAATAAACAACCAAGATTAAAAAAAAAAAAAAATCTCGAAGTAATAAGTGATTATAGGAGTATAGCAAAGTCACAGGATAGATCAATATACAAAGGTCAATTGATTTTCTATCTATTAGAAGTGACAAATTGGAATATGAAAACTAAAAGTAACACAATTATAATATACCAAAAATGAAATACTTCTGTATAAGTCTAACAAAATATGTACAAAATTTATATGTGTAAGCTACAAAACTTCGATGAAAGAAATTAAAGAAGACCCAAATAAATGGAAAGATATTCTGTTTTAGTGAAGAGAAGACTCAGTACTGTTGTTGGGTTTTTTTCTGAACTGATCTACAGATTACTGCAATTCCAATCAAAATGTCAGCATAGGATTTTATAGATGTAGACAATACTACCAGATTTCATGACATAATATAAAGCTACAGTAATCCTGACCGTATGGTGTTGGCAAAATAATAGACACATAGGTCAATGAAACAGAAAAGAGAGCCCAGAAAAGGAAAAAGAAAAAAGATACATAATTCTTTTAAAGATTGTGTCCTGCCCCCTTCCTGTCTGTTTCACTACCACTCAGACAGCTTACTTAACCTTTTTGTGGCTCAATTTCTTCATCTATAAGATGGAAATTAGAATTACTCTTGTGAAAATTAAATGAGTTGCTATAGGGGAAGGAGCTTCAACATGGCTGAAGAGTAAGACGTGGAGATCACCTTCCTCCCCACAAATACATCAGAAATACATCTACATTTGGAACAACTCCTACAGAACACCTACTGAATGCTGGCAGAAGACCTCAGACCTCCCAAAAGGCAAGAAACTCCCCACGTACCTGGGTAGAGCAAAAGAAAAAAGAAAAAGGAATAGGGACGGGACCTGCACCAGTGGGAGGGAGCTGTGAAGGAGGAAAGGTTTCCACACACAAGGAAGCCCCTTCGTGGGTGGAGACTGCGGGTGGCAGAGGGGGGAAGCTTCGGAGCCACAGACGAGAGCACAGCAACAGGGGTGCAGGGGGCAAAGCAGAGAGATTCCCGCACAGAGGATCGGTGCTGACCAGCACTCACCAGCCCGAGAGGCTTGTCTGCTCACCCGCTGGAACGGGTTGGGGCTGGGAGCTGAGGCTCAGGCTTCGGAGATCAGATCCCAGGGAGAGGACTGCGGTTGGCTGCGTGAACACAGCCTGAAGGGGGCTAGTGCACCCCAGCTAGCCGGGAGGGAGTCAGGGAAGAAGTCTGGAGCTGCCGAAGAGGCAAGAGACTTTTTCTTGCCTCTTTGTTTCCTGGTGCGTGAGGAGACGGGGTTAAGAACACCGCTTAAAGGAGCTCCAGAGATGGAGCACCCAACATAGGAACACGTCAATATATAAGGCAAATACTAACAGCCGTAAAAGGGGAAATCAACAGCTCATGCAGCTCAATATCAAAAAAACAAACAGCCAATCCAAAAATGGGCAGAAGACCTAAATAGACATTTCTCCAGAGAAGATATACAGATTGCCAACAAACACATGAAAGAATGCTCAACATCATTAATCATTAGAGAAATGCAAATCAAAACTACAATGAGATATCATCTCACACCTGTCAGAATGGCCATCATCAAAAAATCTACAAAGAATAAATCCTGGAGAGTGTGTGGAGAAAAGGGTACCCTTTTGCACTGTTGGTGGGAATGTAAATTGATACAGCCACTATGGCAAACAGTATGGAGGTTCCTTAAAAAACTAAAAATAGAACTACCATACAACTCAGAAATCCCACTACTAGGCATACACCCTGAGAAAACCATAATTCAAAAAGAGTCATGTACCACAATGTTCATTGCAGCTCTATTTACAGTAGCCAGGACATGGAAGCAACCTAAGTGTCTATCAACAGACGAATGGATAAAGAAGATGTGGCACATATATACAATGGAATATTACTCAGCCATAAAAAGAAATGAAATTGAGTTATTTGTAGTGAGGTGGATGGACCTAGAGTCTGTCATACAGAGTGAAGTAAGTCTGAAAGAGAAGAACAAATACCATATGCTAACACATATATATGGAATTTAAAAAAAACAAATTTTTATGAAGAACCCGGGGCAAGACGGGAATAAAGATGCAGACCTACTAGAGAATGGACTTGCGGATATGGGGAGGGGGAAGGGTAAGCTGGGACAAAGTCAGAGAGTGGCATGGACATATATACACTACCAAATGTAAAATAGATAGCTAGTGGGAAGCAGCCACATAGCACAGGGAGATCAGCTTGGTGCTTTGTGTCCACCTAGAAGGTGGGATAGGGAGGGTGGGAGGGAGGGAGACGCAAGAGAGAAGAGATATGGGGATATATGTATATGAATAACTGATTCACTTTGTTACAAAGCAGAAACTAATACACCATTGTAAAGCATTTATACTCCAATAAAGATGTTTAAAAAAAAAGGAAAATGTTACATAGTTAACTAATTTATCACAATGGAGAAAAATCAATTTATTAAAAAGGGTAATTTTTCAAAAAATGGTTGTAGAAAAAATTCAATGTCTATATAAAAAAACCTAGAGTTTACTCTTTTATAAAAATTAACTCAAGATCTCTAGAATTGAATCATAGATCTCAATGGAAAATGCAAAACTATAAAATTTTAACTTATAGAAGAAAACATGGGAAAACTAGGTGACCTTGGGTTTAGTGTAGAATTTTTAGATATAGCACCAAAAGCCTGACCCATGATAGAAAAATTAAGTTGTACTTTATTAATATACAAACATATGTTCCATGAAATACACTGTTAGGAAAATCAATATATTAGCTAAAGCCTGAAAAAAATATTTACAAAATACATGTTACAAGACTTGTATTCAGTATTTGCAAAAAACCCTACAACTCAGCAATAGGAAAATAACTCAATTTGAAAACTGCCAATAGACCTGAACAAACACCTTAACAAGAAGATATGTAGATTGCAAATAAACTTATGAAAAATGGTGCTCAACATCATTTGTAATAAGGGAACTGCAAATTAAAACAAAAAATAAAACATTACTATATACCTATTAAAATGGTTAAAAATCTGAAAATCTGAAAATATCAACAGCTAGTGAGGATGCAGAATAACAGGAATTCTCATTCCTTGCTGGTAGAAATAAAAATGGTACAGCCCCTTTCAAAGACAAATTAGTAGTTTTTTACTAACTGAAGAGTTTTACCATACCTTCCAAAAATTGCACTCCTGGGTATTTATCCAAGTGATTTGAGAAGGTTTCCACACAGAAAACTGTGTGAATGTTTTTTGAAGTTTCTTCGCAGTCATCAAAAACTGGAAGCAATCAAGATGTCCTTCAAAAAGATTTTTTAAAACTATGATTCATCCATATAATTATATTGTATTCTTTCATAAAAATGAATAAGCTGTTGAGCCATGAAAATCATGGAAGTATCTTAAGTGCACATTGCTAAGTGAAAGAAGCCAGTCTTCAAATGCTGCATAATATGTCATTCCAGTTACATTCTGAAAAATGCAAAGAATTAGTGACTATAAAAAATTCAGTTGTTACTTTTTTTTTTTTAACATCGTTATTGGAGCATAATTGCTTTACAATGGTGTGTTAGTTTCTGCTGTATAACAAAGTGAATCAGCTCTATGTATACATATATCCCCATATCTCCTCTCTCTTGGGTTTCCCTCCACCCTCCCTACCCCACCCCTCTAGGTGGACACAGAGCACCGAGCTGATCTCCCTGTGCTATGTGGCTGCTTCCCACTAGCTATCTATTTTACATTTAGTAGTGTATATATGTCCATGCCACTTCTCACTTCGTCTGACCTTACACTTACCCCTCCCTGTGCCCTCAAGTCCATTCTCTACGTCTGCATCTTTATTCCTGTCCTGACACTAGGTTCTTGAGAACCATTCTTTTTTTTTTTTTTTTTTTTTTAGATTCCATATATATATGTTAGTATATGGTATTTGTTTTTCTTTTTCTGACATACTTCACTCTGTATGACAGACTCTAGGTCCATCCACCTCACTACAAATAATTCAATTTCGTTTCTTTTTATGGCTGAGTAATATTCCATTGTGTATATGTGCCACATCTTCTTTAACCATTCATCTGTTAATGGACACTTAGGTTGCTTCCATGTCCTGGCCATTGTAAATACAGCTGCAATGAATATTGTGGTAGATGACTCTTTTTGAATTATGGTTTTCTCAGGGTATATGCCCAGTAGTGGGATTGCTGGGTCGTATGGTAGTTCTATTTTTAGTTTTTTAAGGAACATTCATACTGTTCTCCATAGGGGCTATATCAATTTACATTCACACCAACAGTGCAAAGGGTCCCTTTTCTCCACACCCTCTCCAGCATTTATTGTTTGTAGATTTTTTGATCATGGCCATTCTGACCAGTGTGAGGTGATACCTCATTGTAGTTTTGATTTACATTTCTGTAATGATTAGTGATGTTGAACATCCTTTCATGTATTTGCTAGCAATCTGTATATCTTCTTTGGAGAAATGTCGATTTAGGTCTTCTGCCCATTTTGGATAGTGTTGTTTGTTTTTTTGATGCTGAGCTGCATGAGCTGCTTGGATATTTTGGAGATTAATCCTTTGTCAGTTGTTTCCTCTGCAAATGTTTTCTCCCATTCTGAGGGTTGTCTTTTCATTTTTTTTTTTATGGTTTCCTTTGCTGTGCAAAAGCTTTTAAGTTTCATTAGGTCCCGTCTGGTATTTTTGGTTTTTATTTTCTTTACTCTAGGAGATGGGTCAAAATGATCTTGCTGTGATTTATGTCATAGTGTTTCTGCTTATATTTGCCTCTAAGTGTTTTATAGTGTCTGGCCTTACATTTAGGTCTTTAATCCATTTTGAGTTTATTTTTGTGTATGGTGTTAGGGAGTGTTCTAATTTCATTCTTTTACACGTAGCTGTCCACTTTTCCCAGCACCACTTATTGAAGATGCTGTCTTTTCTCCATTGTATATTCTTGCCTCCTTTATCAAAGATAAAGTAACCATATGTGTGTGGGTTTATCTTTGTGCTTTCTATCCTGTTCCCTTGATCTATATTTCTGTTTTTGTGCCAGTACCATACTGTCTTGATTACTGTAAATTTGTAGTATAGTCTGAAGACAGGAGCCTGTTTCCTCCAGGTCCATTTTTATTTCTCAAGATTGCTTTCACTATTTAGGGTCTTTTGTGTTTCCATACAAATTGTGAAAATTTTTGTTCTAGTTCTGTGAAAAAAACCCATTGGTAGTTTGATAGGGATTGCACTGAATCTGTAGATTGCTTTGGGTAGTATAATCATTTTCACAATGTTAATTCTTCCAATCCAGTAACATGATATATCTCTCCATATGTTTGTATCATCTCTGATTTCTTTTGTCAGTGTCTTACAGTTTTCTGCATACAGGTCTTTTGTCTCCTTAGGTAGGTTTTTTCCCTCGGTATTTATTCTTTTTGTTTCTATGGTAAATGGGAGTGTTACCTTAATTTCTCTTATGGATTTTTTATCATTAGTGTATAGGAATGCAAGAGAGTTTGGTGCATTGATTTTGTATCCTGCTACTTTAACAAATTCATTGATTAGCTCTAGTAGTTTTCTGAAAGTGTCTTTAGGATTCTCTATGTATAGTATCATGTCATCTGCAAACAGTGACAGTTTTACTTCTTCTTTTCCAATTTGGATTCCTTTTATTTCTTTGTCTTCTCTGAATGCAGTGGCTAAAACTTCCAAAACTATGTTGAATAATAGTGGTGAGAGTGGGAAACCTTGTCTTGTTCCTCATCTTAGAGGAAATGGGTTCAGTTTTTCACCATTGAGAATGATGTTGGCTGTGGGTTTGTCATATATGACCTTTATTATGTTGAGGTAAGTTCCCTCTATGCCTACTTTCTGGAGGGTTTTTATCATAAATGGGTGTTGAATTTTGTCGGAAGCTTTCTCTGCATCTATTGAGATGATCGTATGGTTTTATTCTTCGATTTGTTAATATGGTTTATCACATTGATTGATTTGCATATATTGAAGAATCCTTGCATTCCTGGGATAAGCCGCACTTGATCATGGTATATGATCCTTCTAATGTGCTGTTGGATTCTGTTTGCTAGTATTTTGTTGAGGATTTTTACATCTATGTTCATCAGTGATATTGGCCTGTAGTTTTCTTTCTTTGTGACATCTTTGTCTGGTTTTGGTATCAGGGTGATGGTAGCCTCGTAGAATGAGTTTGGGAGGGTCACTCCCTCTCCTCTATTTTCTAAGATTTTTAGAAGGATAGGTGTTACCTCTTCTCTAAATGTTTGGTAGAATTCGCCTGTGAAACCACGTGATCCTGGGCTTTTGTTTGTTGGAAGATTTTTAACCACAGTTTCAATTTCAGTGCTTGTGATTCGTCTGTTTATATTTTCTATTTCTTCCTGGTTCAGTCTTGGAAGGTTGTGCTTTTCTAAGAATTTGTCCATTTCTTCCAGGTTGTCCATTTTATTGGCATCATATAGTTGCTTATAGTAATCTCTCATGATTCTTTGTATTTCTGCAATGGCAGTTGTTACTTCTCCGTTTTCATTTCTAATTCTGTTGATTTGAGTCTTCTCCCTTTTTTTCTTGATGAGTCTGGCTAATGGTTTATTAATTTTTTTTATCTTCTCAAAGAATCAGCTTTTACTTTTATTGATCTTTGCTATTGTTTTCATCATTTCTTTTTCATTTATTTCTGATCTGATCTTTATGATTTATTTCATTCTGCTAACTTTGGGGTTTTTTTGTTCTTCTTTCTCTAATGGCTTTATGTGTAAGGTCAGGTTGTTTATTTGAGATTTTTCTTGTTTCTTGAAGTAGGATTGTATTGCTATAAGCTTCCCACTTCGAAATGCTTTTGCTGCATTCTGTAGGTGTTGGAGCTTCGTCTTTTCATTGTCATTTGTTTCTAGGTATTTTTTGATGTCCTCTTTGTGTTCTTCGTGATCTCCTAGTTATTTAGTTGTGTATTGTTTAGCCTCCATGTGTTTCTATGTTTTACAGATTTTTTCCCCCTGGAATTGATATCTAGTCTCATAGCATTGTGGTCAGAAAAGATACTTGATTCGATTTCAATTTTCTTAAATTCATCAAGGCTTGATATGTGACCCAAGATATGCTCTATCCTGGAGAATGTTCCATGAGCACTTGAGAAGAGAGTGTATTCTGTTGTTTTTGGATGGAATATCCTATAAATATCAATTAAGTCCATCTTGTATTATGTATCATTTAAAGCTTGTGTTTCTTTATTTTCATTTTGGATGATCTGTCCATAGGTGAAAGTGGGGTGTTCAAGTCCTCTACTATGAATGTGTTACTGTCAATTTCCCCTTTTATGGCTGTTAGCATTTGCCTTATATATTGAGTTGCTTCTATGTTGGGTGCATAAATAATTACAATTGTTATATCTTCTTCTTGATTTGATCATTTGATCATTATGTAGTGTCCTTCTTTGTCTCTTGTAATACTCTTTATTTCAAAGTCTATTTTGTCCGATATGAGAATCGCAGCTCCAGCTTTCTTTTGATTTCCATTTGCATAGAGTATCTTTTTCCATCCTCTCACTTTCTGTCTGTATGAGTCCCTAGGTCTGAATTGGGTCTCTTGTAGACAACATATATATGGGTCTTCTTTTTATATCCATTCAGCCAATCTATGTCTTTTGGTTGGAGCATTTAATCCGTTTACATTTAAGGCAGTTATCAATATGTATGTTTCTATTACCATTTGCTTAACTGTTTTGGGTTTGTTATTGCAGGTCTTTTCCTTCTCTTGTGTTTCTTGCCTAGAGAAGTTTCTTTAGCATTTGTTATAAAGCTGGTTTTTTGGTGCTGCA
Organism: Balaenoptera acutorostrata; assembly: GCF_949987535.1. Classification (NCBI taxonomy): domain Eukaryota; kingdom Metazoa; phylum Chordata; class Mammalia; order Artiodactyla; family Balaenopteridae; genus Balaenoptera; species Balaenoptera acutorostrata. The sequence goes on along the minus strand of NC_080065.1, from coordinate 71,024,805 downwards.
TTCTCTTAGCTTTTGATTGTCTGTAAAGTTTTAAATTTATGCATCGAATCTGAATGAGATCCTTGCTGGGTAGAGTAATCTTGCCTGTAAGTTTTGCCCTTTCATCACTTTAAGTATGTCCTGCCATTCCCTTCTGGCTTGCATAGTTTCTGCTGAGTGATCAGTGTTATCCTTATCTGGATTCCCTTGTATGTTATTTGTTGTTTTTCCCCTGCTGCTTTTAATATATTTTCTTTGTATTTAATTTTTGATAGTTTGATTAATATGTGTCTTCGTGTGTTTCTCCTTGGATTTATCCTATATGGAACTCTGTGCTTCCTGGACTTGATTGACTATTTCCTTTCCCATGTTAGGGAAGTTTTCAACTATAATCTCTTGAGATATTTTCTCAGTCCCTTTCTTTCTCTCTTCTTCTTCTGGGTCCCCTATAATTTGAATGTTGGTGCATTTAGTGTTGTCCCAGAGGTCTCTGAAACTGTCCTCAATTCCTTTCATTCTTTTTTCTTTATTTTGCTCTGAGGCAGTTATTTCCACTATTTTATCTTCCAGGTCACTTTTCCATTCTTCTGCCTCAGCTATTCTGCTATTGATTCCTTCTAGGGAATTTTTAATTTCATTTATTGTGTTGTTCATCATTGTTTATCTGCTCTTTGGTTCTTCTAGGTCCTTGTTAAACATTTCTTTTATTTTCTCCGTTCTATTTACAAGATTTTGGATCATCTTTCCTATCATTACTCTAAATTCTTTTTCAGGTAGACTACCTATTTCCTGTTCATTTGTTAGGTCTGGTCTGTTTTGACCCTGCTCCTTCATCTGCTGTGTGTTTCTGTCTTCTCATTTTGCTTAACTTACTGTGTTTGGGGTCTCCTTTTCATAGGCTGCATGTTCATAGTTCCCGTTGTTTTTGGTGTCTGACCCAGTGGGTAAGGTTGGTTCAGTGCGTTGTGTAGGCTTCCTGGTGGAGGGGACTGGTGCCTGTGTTCTGGTGGATGAGGCTGGATCTTGTCTTTCTTGTCAGCAGGACCGCATCCGGTGGTTTGTTTTGGGGTGTCTATGAACTTAGTATGGCTTTAGGCAGCCTCTCTGCTAATGGGTTGGGTTGTGTTCCTGTCTTGCCTGTTGTTTTGCATGGGGTGTCCAGCACTGGAGCTTGCTGGTCCTTGAGTTGAACCAGGTCTTAGTGTTGTGATGGAGATGTCTAGCAGAGCTCTCACCGATTGATATTTTGTGGGGCTGGGAGGTCTCTGGTGGACCAATGTCCTGAGCTCGGCTCTCCCTCCTCACAGGCTCAGGCCGGACATCCAGCTGGAGCTCCAAGACCCTGTTAGCCACACAGTTCAGAAGAAAAGGGAGAACAAAATATAAATAAAATAAATGAAATAAAATAAAGTAAAATAAAAAAGTTATTAAAATAAAAATATTATTAAAAATTTAAAAATTAAAATGTAATAAGAAAAGAAAGAAGAGAGTAACCAAAGCAATAAACAAATCCACCAATGATAACAAGCACTAAAATTATACTAAAAAAGGAAAAAAATACAGACAGAAACCCAGGACAAATTGTAAAAGCAAACCTTTATAGAAAAAATCACACAAAGAAGGGTACACATACACACTCACAAAAAGAGAAAAAGGAAATATATATATTTTTTTTTTTAAAAAAAGGAAGAAAGCAACCAAATCAATAACCAAATGTACCAATGATAATAGGCTCCAAATACTAAACTAAGATGAACATAAAACCAGAAACAGTTAGATGCAGAAAGCAAACCCTAAGTTTAGAGTTGCTCCCAAAGTCTACCACCTTAATTTTGGGATGATTCGTTGTCTATTCAGGTATTCCACAGATGCAAGGTACATCAAGTTGATTGTGGAGATTTAATCCTCTGCTCCTGAGGCTGCTGGGGAAATTTCCCTTTCTCTTCTTTGTTCACACAGCTCCTGGGGTTCAGCTTTGCATTTGGCCCACCCTCTGCATGTAAGTTGCCCTCTGGTGTCTGGTCTTCACCCAGACAGGAGGGGGTTAAAGGAGCAGCTGATCTGGGGGCTCTGGCTCACTCGGGCCAGGAGGAGGGAGGGGTATGGAATGCGGGGCCAGCCTGCAGCAGCAGAGACTGGTGTGATATTGCAACAGCCTGAAGCACGCCATGTTTTCTCCCAGGGAAGTTGTCCCTGGATCACGGGACCCTGGCACTGGCGGGCTGCACAGGCTCCCAGGAGGGGAGGTGTGGATAGTGACCTGTGCTCGCACACAGGCTTCTTGGTGGCTGCAGCAGCCTTAGCGTCTCATGCCCATCTCTGGTGTCCGCGCTGATATCCCCGGCTTGTGCCTGTCTCTGGAGCTCGTTTAGGCAGTGCTCTGATTCCCCTGTCCTCGCGCACCCCGAAACAATGGTCTCTTGCCTCTTAGGCAGTTCCATACATTTTCCCTTATTCTCTCCCAGCTAGCTGTGGTGCTCTACCCCTCTTCAGGCTGTGTTCATGCAGCCAACCCCATTCCTCTCCCTGGGATCTGACCTCTGAAGCCCGAGCCTCAGTTCCCTGCGGGTGAGCAGAAAAGCCTCTCAGGCTGGTGAGTGCTGGTCGGGCACCAATCCTCTGTGCAGGAATCTCTCCGCTTTGCCCCCTGCAACCCTATTACTGCACTCTCCTCCGTGGCTCCGAAGCTTCCCCCTTCTGCCCCCCGCAGTCTCCGCCAGTGAAGGGGCTTCCTAGTGTGTGGAAACTTTTCCTCCTTCACAGCTCCCTCCCAGAGGTGCAGGTCCCATCCCTATTCTTTTGTGTCTGTTTTTTCTTTTTTCTTTTGCCCTCCTGGGGAGTTTCTTGCCTTTTGGGAAGTTTGAGGTCTTCTGCCAGCGTTCAGTATGTGTTCTGTAGGAGTTGTTCCATATGTAGATCTATTTTTGATGTACTTTTTGGGAGGAAGGTGATCTCCACGTCTTACTCCTTCGCCATCTTGAAGATCTTCCTCAGTTTTTGCTCTTTAATGGAGGAAGGTTGAATAGATGAATATATAAGTTTTTAGGGTGGTGAAACTATTTTGTATGATCTTGTAATACTAGATACAAGACCTTAAGCATAGAACTTTCCATCACAGAACATTAACCTTACTGCATGCAAGAATTATTTTAAATTAATAGTTGAGGTGATTCAATGATGGAATACAGAATGTGACAAAATAAATACATTACAAATGAATGAAACAGGCTCACTGAATGCGTGGGGGGAGAGGAAGTTACATAACTTTGGAAGTGAGTAGAGTAAGACTAAAGGCAATAGAAACTGTACCTAAGCACTATACCATAGTTGATAAAGTTATTCCCTATTACAGACAGAATTGTGATACCCCTATGTATATATACTGGAAGTAAATGAATGAAAATTGTGGGAGTCAGGTTTCTTTCTCTCAGTGTGGGAGGTTACAAATAAGCAAGGGAGGAGTCATATGGCAATATGGTAGGTAATGGATTAGAGTTGAAGACATTGGTATGAACTCATGGTTAGTTTAATATAGATATGGAAAAATACATATGGAAATATAGAGAGAAATATGTTTTGAAGTGATTATTGAAATATATTTATAGGAATATATGTGTGTACTAATGTGATCCCCTCTGCCAGCTGAAATATCACCCCAGTAGCAGTTAACACACATAGCACCCAGAACTTGATTTCTAATACCATTCTCCAATGAAAGGAATCAGAGCATCTTGGAGAAATGGCTGAGTCTAGGACTGGGGCAAGAAACATAAAAAATGAGCTTTGAGTATTTTATAATTCCAGAAAGAAAAGAAGAGATTTTAAAAAATTACATTGTTAAGGGTATGTCAAAGGGACACAGGAGTCAACTGAAAAAGCTCCCAGTAGCCATAGCTGGAAGAATTTAGGCAGAAACAAAATTAATAAAGTAGTATTGGATTATAGCCTAAAATATAAAATAAATATTCATGAGTACATACCAATATGTTAGTGATTGAATAAACAAATAATTAGAGAAGAGAAAAATATTTTATGCAGAAGAATTCAAAATAATATATGTAGATATGATGCTTCCAGGAAAATGGAGCACAGCTCCCCATTCCTTAAGTGTGTAGTAGCTTTCTTCCCAAGAGCATCATATGGAAAGAGGAAAAAATGACTAACTTTACAATGGAGAAATAAACACTACTTCAGCCTTGTGATCAAGGTAAAAGTAATAGTAATAAATTATGTTGATAATATGTATCCTTGATATGATATAATGAGAATGGCACTTTGTGTCTGTGGTCTTTATCCCCAAAACCCAGAAACCCAGTCTACTCATAAGACACCAGAAAAATCCTAATTGAAGGATATTCTACAAAATACCTGAGCAGCACCCCTCAAAACTGTCAAGGTCACCAAAAACAGAAGAAATCTGAGAAACTGTCATAGGCAAGAGTAGCCTAAGGAGACATGAAAACAAAATGTAATGTGGTGTCTTGGATGGAATCCTCTACAATGAAAGGACATTAGGAAAAAACTAAGGAAATCTGAATAAACTGTGAACTTTAGTTAATAATAGTGTATCAATTATGAATCATTAATGGTAACAAATGTACCATACTAATATGTTAATAGGAAGGTAAACTGGGTGCAAGGCACATAGGAACGCTCTGTACTATCTTCTCAATTTTTCTGTCAATCTAAAATGGTTCTAAATTTTTTTTAATTGTTTTTAAAATGTAACTCATAATCTCAAAAGTCAAGATATTATTTATACTATGCAGTGTTAAGAGATCTATTCTGAGTTATATTGAAAAATCAGAGGAAGGTCATATACTTAGACCTCTAGGATCCTTAAAAAGTATTCAGTATTTGTGATAATTATAATGATAGTGCAACTCTGTATTCTTAGACAAACTTGTGGTATAGGTGTTATTTTTCTCCTTTTGCAGATGAAGAAATTGTATTGAACTTTTGACAGTGAAGTGACCTGTTGAAAGTCACTGAAATCTGTCTGGCTCTGAAATCTGATCTATTTAACCACTATGGCATTAATTCTCTGTCATAACTGTGTATCAGAACCATTTTTGGAACATTTCTTCAGAATGTAATGATTTCCTGGGCATAAAACAATTGAGTGAAAAATTTTTGCAGGGTTTTATACCTTGACTCAAGATAGTTAAAAACAAAACAAGCCACCCACTCCAAAAAATAATAATAATAATAAATACAGATTCTGATGTACATCAAGGGTTAAGAATTTGAGGCCTGAAGATTAAAGAGTTAGGTAGCTGGCGCATGTGTGAGTTGATAGAGTTTCAAATACAGGGGATATCATGTCTAAAAGTGACTGCATGTCATAAAAAAGGAGGAAGCATGGTGTTTCAGGAGGTCCACGGTAGTTTAGGGTGTTTTGAGCAGGGGCTGCATTTGGAACCATGATGAAAAATGAAGCTGTAGAAGTCAGGAAAGGTTAAATAGTAAGCTACAGGTGAGTAAGTTAGTATAAGCACACAGAAATAATGCTTTTGAAAGATTCTAACAAAGGAATCATATAATCTAATACATACTTCATAAAGAGGCTTTGGTGAGAGCTCAGAAGAAAACATAGGGAAAAGCTCCTTGACAATTACTCCTTGGCAGTAATTTTTTGGATATGACACCAAAAGGAAAGACAACTAAAGCAAACATCAACAAATGGGACTACGTCAATCTAAAAAGCATCTGCACAGCAAAGGAAACCATCAACAAAATTAAAAGGCAGCTTATGAGATGACATAAAATATTTGCACACCATATATCTCATGAGGTAAATATTCAAAATATGTAAGGAACTCGTACAACTCAATAGCAAAAACAAATAATCTGATTTTAAAATGGGCAAAATACCTGAAAAGACATTTTTCCAAAGAAGACATACAATTGGCCAACAAGTACATGAAAAGGTGCTCAGCATCACTGATCATCAGGGAAATGCAAATCAAAGCCACAAAGAGATGTTACCTCACACATCTTAGAGTGGCTACTATCAAAAAGTCAAGAGATAATGAATGCTGGAGAGGATGTAAACTATTGGCAGGAATGTAAATTGGTGCAGCATGGAGTTTCCTCAAAAACTTAAAAATAGAATTACTATATGTTCCAGCAATCTCACTTCTGGGTATATATTTGAAATAAATCAGTTATCTTGAACAGATATCTACAACCCCATGTTCATCACAGCATTATTTGTAATAGCCAAATCATGGAAACAACCTAAGTGGCCATCAACAGATGAATATATAAAGGACATTGTGTGTGTGTGTGTATATATGAATATTCAGCCATATTAAAAAAACGAAATCCTGCCATTTGTGACAACATGGATGGACCTTGAGGGCATTACACTAAATGAAGTAAGTCAGACAGGGAAAGATAGTGTATGATGTTCCTTATACGTGGAATCTAAAAAAATCCAAACTCATTGAAACAGAGAGTAGACTGGTGGTTGCAAGTGTGGGTAAAGGAGTGAGGGAAATGGATAAAGGTGGTTACAGGATACAAACTTCCAGTTGTAAGATTAATAAGTTCTGGGGATGTAATGAACAGCATGGTAACTATAGTTAACAACACTGTTTTCAATATTTGAAAGTTGCTAAGAGAATAGATCTTAAAAGTTCTAGGGCTTCCCTGGTGGCGCAGTGGTTGAGAATCTGCCTGCCAATGCAGGGGACACAGGTTCGAGCCCTGGTCTGGGAAGATCCCACATGCCGCGGAGCAACTAGGCCCGTGAGCCACAACTACTGAGCCTGCGCGTCTGGAGCCTGTGCTCCGCAACAAGAGAGGCCGTGATAGTGAGAGGCCCCATGCACCGCGATGAAGAGTGGCCCCCACTTGCCGCAACTAGAGAAAGCCCTCGCACAGAAACAAAGACCCAACACAGCCAAAAATAAATAAATAAATAATTCTTTAAAAAAAAAAAAAAAAGTTCTAACACACACACACACAAACATAACTATGTGAGGTGATAGATTAAGGGATGTAACTAATCTTATTGTGGTAACCATTTTGCAATGTATACTGATATCAAATCATCACATTGTACATCTTAAACTGACACAGTGTTATATGTCAATTATATCTTAATCAAGTTGGGCAAAAGAGGAACCTTTAGTGATTGTTAGGGATTGAGAGATTGGTTAACAGGTGTTCATAGTAATCTAGTTAAGAGTTGATGAAGCATGCACAGTAAGAATAAACAGGCAGGTATGAATTTGAGAGATATGGAGAAAAGGATTCAATACTATTTGAATCCTAAATGAATATGAGAGATTTTAAAAAGGTAGTTCATTCTGGGATGATTCCCAAGTTTTCCACTGAGAACTCAAATCAAAGCTTTAACTGATATAGGTCCAAATATGAGGGTAAAATTATGAATTTAGTTTTTTAATGCTGTTTTTTTGAAATTCCTGAGGATTTCCCAAGAGTAGATAACCAACAGGTAAGTGGACACAATGTTTTTCAGGAAGTTCCCTGGCTGGTAATGTAGATGTGGGAGTTAAACTAACCAGGGTTCAGTTTCAGATAATATAATCCAATTTTGCTGTTTTTTGTAGAAAGAGATTTATTACACGTTATTTTAGATTGCATACCTAACTGGAAAATTGTCTAAAGGAACAGAGTCTGGCCTGAACTTCTGGGGGAAAATGACTCAGCCATAATAAGAATCTATGGAATCAAGAAACAACTTTTACTGACTACCAAGTGGTCAGTAAGATACTGACTACAAAACCATTCTAGTATGACCACCACTCACGGCAGCAAAACACATGCTTATTACCCAGCCTGCCTCCTAACTTACTGTGAGAGGCAGAATGATAACCTGGGAAGCTGGGCCTGTTACCTAACATGGTAAAAAGGGCTTTGCAGATTGTAATTAGGGTATGGACCTTGAGGTGGGTAGATTGTCCTGATTATCCAGGTAGGCCTGACTGTTGGAGGAGGTCATCAAGAGGCAGTGACCGTTGGTTGACCTGAGAGCTGGACTCTGGCTATCAGCAGTTCCTCACCCCCCTCCTGTTCTTGAAATGTACATTTTGCCCATCATTTCCACTCCAGGAGCTGTTTAAAGAACATAGACTTGAGAGGGTAAGGTGTTGTTGAGACCACCTGTTACTGAACCAGTTTCATTGCCTGGCATGCAGCGAGTTAAAAGGCTGGGACACTGAGGTTTGCAGCAAATGGAGGGTTTATTCACAAGGCAGCCAAGCAGGGGGATGGGAGAACGATTCTCGAATCTCCCTCCCTGAAGGGAGGGGCTTCGGGTGTTTCTGGGATAAAGAAGCAGGGTGGTCTGAGGTGTGGGGGGCATGGGGCAAAGTGATTGGAAAAAGGTGTGGTAATCACTAATCCTCATTCTGCCCAGGTGTAACTAGGCTGCCTAAGGTTGGAGTTTTCAGCCCCCTGGCATCAAAAGGTCACTGAGTGGTCCTCTCCATGCTCAACCAGCTCAGCTAGAACTAGGCAGAGCTGACTTCAAGTCCCTGGAAAACAACTCTATATTATTGCTTAGGCTACGTGCCGCTTGGAGGACGTGCAGGTCTTAACAATGACCTTTATTAGTGAAAGCAGGTTATAGGTGAAATGGATTTAATTAATGATAACCCACAGCTTCACTTCTCGACTGAATACGTGACTGTACCCCCTTAAGGCCTCTAAATAGACTTTCAAGATTCTAGCAGGCGAATTCGGACATCTCTTCTTCTTGCAGCCATCCAAGACAAACCTCCTATGTAAGTTCCCTTGCTTATTAAAACTGCCGCCTCTCAATCTTCAGTGACCTGCCTCTTTCTTCGGTCTCTCATCCTCCATGTACAGGGACCAGTTTCAGATTTTACCAGGGAATGCCCCAGTTTGTAAACCGACACCACTCTAATCACATGGGTTGTTAAAAGTAGAGAGAACCCTTTCCAGCTGCAGTGAATGAGAGATTCATCATGAGAAGGACTCAATACACCTGTTTCTGGCTTTAAAATGGAGGAAGGAAGCCAGAAACCAGGGGATGGGGAGGTCTCACCAAGCTGTTTCTAGAGGAAGGATTCTCCAGCAGAAATACAGCCCTGCTGATACCTTGATTTTTTTCCACCAAGATCCATGTTGGACTTCCAACCTGCGGCACTCTAAGGTAAGAAAAAAAAATTGTGGGGCTTTGTGTGTATTTCAAATATGCTTTTAAATTTTTTTAAAGCTTTTAATTGTGGTAAAACATACAAACCATGAAGTTCACTGTTTTAATTGTATTTAATTGTACAGTTCATCAGTGTTAAGTATATTCACAGTATAATATGTGACCAATCTCCAGAAATCTTTTTGTCTTACAAACTGAAATTCTATACCTGTTAAACAACAATTCCCCATTCCCTCGCTCCCTCTCACCCCTGGTAAGTACAATTTTACTTTTTGTCTCTATGAATTTGACTGCTTTGGTTACCTCCTGTAAGTGGAATCGTATAGTATTTGTCTTTTTGTGACTGGCTTATTTCACTTGGTATTCTGTCTTTAAGCGTTATGCCTGTTGTAGCATATGTCCAAATTTCCTTCCATTTTTATGCTGAATAATATTCCATTGTATGTATATATTTTGTTTATGTATTCATCCTTTGATGGAAGCTTGGGTTGCTTCTACCTTTGGGCTATTTTGAATAATGCTGCTGTGGAATGAAAGTAAAAATTAGTGTTGTTTTAACTAAGTTTGTTGGAATCAGTTTGCTAATATTTGGTTAAGGATGTTTGCATCTCTGTTTATCAGGGATGTTGGCCTGTGATTTTCTTGTGCCCTTGTCTGGTTTTGGTATCAGGGTGATGCTCTCCTCATGAAACAAGTTGAGAAGTGTTCCCCTCACTTCTATTTTTTTGGGGTGGGGGGAGGGAGGAAGAATTTGAGAAGGGTTGGTATTAATTCTTTGAATGTTTGATGGAATTCACCAGTGAAGCTGTCTGGTCCTGGACTTTTGTTTGTTGGGAGATTTTTGATTATTGATTCAGTCCCGTTACTCATAATTGGTATGTTCATATTTTCTATTTTTCATGATTCCGTCATAGTGGGTTGTATATTTCTAGGAATTTATTCATCGAGGTTTAAGCCACTAAGTTTATAGTAATTTATTACAGGAGCAAGAGAAAACCAATACACTTGCTTTCAGTCTTTTTGAGATCCTAAGTGTACTTATCTGTTCAATAAATCTTAAGTCATATTCATATCTAGCTGCAAAAGAATCTGAAAAATGTAGCATTTAGTGTTTTCATCTCTATAGTCAAGAAAGCTTCCTAAAATAGTTTGAATGAGTGTTAAAGTGCCACTCAACAATAGCGTCACAGGAGTTATTGCTGTAAATGAGGTAATTGATGCCATGGGTGTGGATTAATAATAAATAGGAGTTTTATTTGTTACTTTTCCTGGATTGAAGAGAGAAAGCAATATTGCAAGATGAGCAGAGGGAAAGGACCTAATTCATATGACTAATGAGAATTGTCAGAATTTATTTGTGTGTGTGGAGAGAGAGAGAATATGAATGAAACAATATATGAATTATGGTGTGGAATCAAAAGAATGATTTTGAGGAAGAGTCAAATGGCCAAAAGTATCAACTGGCATAGAGGAGCCAAGATTTAGAAAGGTAAGATTTAGAAAGGTAAAGGTCGTGATGTTGGTGAGAGCAGTTTCCAGAATTCGTATGTACAGAAAATAAATTGCAATGAAGTGAGGCATGAGTGAGGGATAGGGATTTTTCTTTTTTATTTTCATAAATAACATAGATTGATAATTGGATAAGTCTTCCTAGTCAACATTTCTCTTTATCTTAGAGAATTTGTATGTAAAACAAGTTACATACTCTGCACATACCTGAAGGGAAACCTTAAGCAATCATAAGTAAAAGAGCAACAAAACCCAAGCAATAGAGAGAGGAAAAGTGTTAGTCTTAACTTTTTCAAAAAGGTGGTGTCTGGTAGAAGAAGATAAGAAACAACTTTACACACTAGTGGAGGAATCTTCCAGGTAATAATCAGCTTGAAAGATTTTGTTTGGCTGTTTCCCTCTAAGTTAAGGAAGGTCTCAAAAACCACTCTGACCCCAGCTGTAGAAGGCATCCTCATAGGATTCTATTATGAGCAGTTTGCTGCAGGCGTTTTGCAAAACACAGAGGGAACTTTAATTCATCATTGCAGTATTGGGACAGAGAATAAAAACAGAAATATCTGAAGGGAAATAAAAATAAGTGATGTCCCTGTGTAGTCAAAGTATATGTATTTGTAAGAAGGATCTTGAAACAAAATCAGACAAGAAGGCAATGAGAGTTTTATTGGTAATTGGCATTTCAGTTTCAGTGTACGCCATGGGGGCTGCTTGCCTCATAACAATAACATGACAAATACTCCCACATCCCAAATTGAGGTGCAGGACCATCAATTCAGGATATGCAAAGGGGGTGTCTAGATTCTTTTCGTGCTTCTTGGCTCCAAACACTTGGGATTATGAAAGAGTTGTATTGGAGACAGAGAAAAGAATTTCAACCTCCCTTACCGTCATGGAAGAGGTGGGGTGACAGTTTCCTCTTACCTCTGGGATGATGAGAATAGCCCCCTAGTGATAGTGTTCCAGGGGAAAAAAAAAAAAAAAACAGAAAAAAAAAATCAGTTTTAAACATATCCCAATTGAACAGTGCAGCTACTCAAACTACTCGGTACGAGTGCACTGGGGATCTTTCCTTCCCCTCATAAAGCTCGATCTCAGGAAAAGCTGTGTTTGTCCTCTTCCTCACTTTCCCATTTCCAGACTATACCAGACTTGATAGAAGAAATTATCTCGGAATAATTTCAGAATTTTATTATAGTGGAATGAAAGTAATAACTACAGAACTGAAACTTTGTTTGTTTTTACTAAAATTACCTGAGGGTTTCTTGAGATCTAAGAGGGAGCAAGTAAGCTTTGAGTCTAGATGGAGGTTTTATTCTGAAGCAGGAAAAATCTATCCCCACAGAGCAGATTTCAACAACAGGTGTGGGGAAAATATATTTGCTTTATGATGACACTGTACGAGTCCTGATCTTTGAAAAAAAAAAAATGTATATTCACTAAGCTTTTCCCCTTGCCCAAGAATGTGTGTATCCAGAGAAAAAGCTTTTCATCCTTCATATTGCCTCAGACTTTTCCCTTAACTAACCTGTCTGTTCTGATCTCCTTCAGCTGCCTACTTTCTTGATTTTAAACATTGACTTCTCATGTGAACACCTTCTTCCAGTTGTTCTGATCTTTTTCTAGTTGAGTTAGGTTCCTGATTAGCACAGCTTTTCAGTCACAACTGTATGTAATTGCAGAAGAGAGATGTTCTCACTGAGTCATCGTCTGAGCTAACTAGCCCCCTACTCTGCGAGTACAGTATCCCTCACATACTGTTACCGACATACATCTGATCCCAAACATCAGTTTAGGGAAACTAATCTGGTTAGCAAGAAAAGCTCACATTAGGCCAATAAATGATTTATACTTTCTCACTTGACATGGTTGCTTGCCTCTTTACTGTAGAACTAAAGGGAAGAGCTGCCCTTGACCCATGCTTAATTTTTTGTTTTATTGGATTTTATATTTTCTGACTTAGAAGAAAAATAAAAAGACTTTTCTGATCATGACATTGTAAGTCATATGAAGATATTTTCTCCAGTAGAAGAAATGTGTTCTTTAAGTGTTTTGTGACATGCAACATTAAACTGTCAAGATTCCCTCACCTAATAGTATATCTGTTCAGTTCACCATTTACATCTGTATTCAGAGTGCACATTCAGTAGTATCGCCAGGGGCTTCCCTGGTGGTGCAGTGGCTGAAAATCTGCCTATGCAGGGGACACGGTTCGAGCCCTGGTCTGGGAAGATCTCACATGCCGCGGAGCAGCTAGGCCCGTGAGCCACAATTACTGAGCCTGCGCGTCTGGAGCCTGTGCTCCGCAACAAGAGAGGCCGCGATAGTGAGAGGCCCGCGCACCGCGATGAAGAGTGGGCCCCGCTCGCTGCAACTAGAGAAAGCCCTCGCACAGAAACGAAGACCCAACACAGCCAAAAATAAAAATAAAGAATTATTTAAAAAAACAAAAAATAGTATCGCCAGCCAGGGTCCACACACACAAAAATGATGGTGTGATTTTGGAAACTGAAGTGTCTATTAAATTTGCTGTGGAATTTTTTACATTCTATGCAGCAAGCCATAATTACTTTCCTGGTCTTACATTTGAAATACTGACTGGTATTTAGGCAGCTTCAATGCACATTAATACATTTTTAAAGGGTTAGAGAAGGCACTATCTACTGTAAAATGTAGATGTGAAAAGTTGATTTTGGCTTGTACTGGGCAATTATCACACATTCTCAGATCTGTGCAATGGAACTGGAACCCTTACCCTTTTGTACATTGACAGGGCTCTTTAGTTCCTGAATCTCATGGCAAGCTACCTGCAGAGAAACCGTCTGATTACTATTGAAAAACAAAGGTTTGGAATGAGTTAAACTGTTACCAAACCAAGTACAGCAAAGCCAAATGCTGAGATGCCAAAGTCTGCAGCAGTTTATTCAGAAGGCAGCCAAGTGAGAAAACGGGCAGACAAATCTCAGATTCGCCTCCCAGAAGTCAACGGGCTTGAGATATTTATGGGATAAAGAAGCAGGGTGGTCTTATGCATGTGGAAAGGTGGTTGGAGGTAAGGAAAAGATGAGCTAAGTGGTGCTTTGTGCAGGCATATCTGAGTTACATGCTTTTTCATGGGATACATGTTCAAAAATGGAGGCACTTAGCATAATCTGAGGGTGGGGCTTTTGGCCCTCTGACATCAAAAGGTCATTCAGAGGACACCTGCACAGGCTGAGTTTTAGGGTTGGTGGTCCCAACCAGTCTTAGCTGAGTTGAACTGGACAGGAGCCAACTCAAAGTTTCTGGAAAACATCTTAAGCCCACCCTCCCCATTACTATAGTGACCCATACATAAGAAACATTACCTTATAGGTGTGGTCAAGGAGACAAAAAATAATTAAGGCAAGTTTGGTCAGTGAAGCCAGTTTACGAGCTGATGGATTTTTAACAGCTGTTCCCTTACCTGCTGTTCTATAAGACAAGCTCAAGCATTTCTGTTAGTCACGAGTTTCTGTTAACCCTATGGGGCATGGTTTCAGGATGGGTTTTTTAACCATATTTGGCATGGTTTCAAAGCCACATATTATCTCTTTTCGAGAAAGTTTCCCCTCTTGGATTGTTATCTACTTTGCTCTCTTCGTTTTCCATCAGAGGAAGGGGAGACAGCATTAGAAAGGAAAAAGTGAGGGGGCCAACTAGGCAGAGTAGGGAAGACATTTTTATTAATACTTGCCTTCCCACTTAAAGCCCAGTGCTATTAGCAAAAGTGAACTACTACACTACTGCTTACTATCTATGCCACTTTGTTTTCTTACATGTATGTTTCACACACAGACATACCACAAAGAAAATGTCCTTTTCTCCTTTGTAACATCCATGCCATGACCTCCATTATTACACCCCCTTCCAGAGTAAGTCCTCACCTTCTGAGTCATCCCTAGAGTGAGATCAACCTCAATCTGGTGAAACTTTACTACCACTTCCATTGCAATAGACAGTGGAGTTTATGTTTTAAAGACCGTGCATAAGGTAAAAATGATGCTTGGTGATAGATTCTTGAAAATCTCAAAAATCATCTCTGGTAATTAATATACCGTCTTTCAGTAAACTTAACTCTAACACAGCAAGCTTTTCCTAAAGTTAGAATGCATTGTTCATTCTTAGTTGTATATTTGATATAATAGAGGCTCATGCTTTGGAAAACAATACTGTGTCTAAACACTTGAAACACCTGCACCATCGCAAAATGCTCACCCTGGGAGAGGCAAGGGGACTGAGACAGAACAAAAAGACTGCAGACTCAAGTCCACTTCTCACTTCCCTGCAAAAGTCCCTTGAGTTTCATGGCAGGAAAAATTATCAGCATTTATTTATCTAAATTGTTTTCTTTTATGGGGAAAACAAAAGTTATGGAGATATATGTATATGTATAGCTGATTCACTTTGTTATAAAGCAGAAACTAAGACACCATTGCAAAGCAATTATATTCCAATAACAATGTTAAAAAAAAAATCCTCTAGTACAATGCTCCTTTCTGTTTAAGAGGACAGTGAGACGTTTTAGAAGTTCATGGAATCTCCACCGAAGATTACACAGCTATTTATCATGTATCAATCTCATTAACTTCATCATGTGCAGGGTGGCAAGGATGTGATGATGAAAAGACTGAATGTAACAGCCTTGCTTTTGCAAGATTTTGTCACATAGCCCTCAACAGTCACAACTAAGTCCACTCGGCTGCAACCCATCTTGTCTCACTAGAGGCACATTTAACCACCATTATACATCAGAGACTGGTCTATATTACTACCATATAATCCAACAATCTCACTCCTGGGTATATATCCAGAAAAGACAAAAACACCAATTCGAAAAGATACATGTGCCCCAATGTGCATAGCAGCACTATTTACAGTAGTAACCAAGACATGGAAGCAACCCAAGTGTCCTTCGATAGACCATTGGCTTAAGAAGATGTAATACATATATACAATGGAATACTACTCAGCCATAAAAGAGAATGAAATCTTGCCATTTGCAGCAACACAGGTGGACCCAGAGAATATCATACTTAGTGAAGTAAGTCAGACAAAGACAAATATGGTATCACTTTTATGTGGAATCTAAAAAAATAATACGAGTGAATCTATATACAAAACAGAAACAGGCTCACAGACATAGAAAACAAACTTCTGGTTACCAAAGGGGAGGTGGTGGATAAATTAGGAGTATGGGATTAACAGATACAAAGTACTATACATAATATAGACAAGCAACAAGATTTACTATACAGCACAGGGAACTCTATTTGACATCTTATAATAACCTATAATGGAAGATGATCTGAAAAAAAATGTATATATACATATATATATGACTGAATCACTTTGCTGTACACCTGAAACTAATACAATATTGTAAATCAACTATAATAAAAAAGAAGAAAAATAGCTCTTAAAAAAAAAAAAAAGATGCATGGAACTCTATTGTGTGGATGTAACATAGGTCCTGATCTTTTGTTCCATGAATGATGCAAAAATGAATAGCCAGGTGCGTAAGACATTTCATATTTTTGCCATTGCATGTTAGATTCCTAGAAGTTGGGCTCATGTATAATTTAGTTAGGTATTGCAAACACAGTGGAGATTTCAACGCATTGCATTTCCAACACTGTGAAAGAGTTTGTTTCCTATGAAACAGGCTTACAAGCATAGTATGTTATCAAACTTTTGAATGTTCTGAATTTGACAGGTGAGAAATGGCATATCAGTGCATGTTTAATTTGTATCTGTATAATAAATATGAGCTAGACTGAGCATCTTTTCTTACTCTTGGGAGTATTTGCATTTCTTATTCTGTTAACTGCATTTATACATTATGCCCATTTTTTTTATTGGGTTATTGGTCTTAATATTTTGAAACATTTTGTATATTAAGGCTATTGTGTTTCTAATACAAGTTGCAAGCACACCTTTTTGTCATTTTTCATTCTACTTTTTTTAAGTGAATGAATTTATTTTTTGATTATGTAGCTAAAAGCTTTTTCTTTATGGATTCTGAACTTTAGGGCATAGAAAAGTTTTCTTTGCTTCCTGAATAGACCAGTATATAGTACTTGCCTAGTTTTATCATATTTTGTTTTTAGATTTCATATGCATTAGATATTTATACTATTGGATGACAGGATTTAATACAATCTTATATTTTTCCATCTGTATATACAGTTGTCCCAGCCCTATTTATTAAAATGAATATTCCCCACCTTTATCATAAACTCCCTTATACATTTAGATCTATTTTTGAATATTTTTAGAGTATCCATATTTTTGTCTATCCATGTATCAATTTTTTAATTTATAAGAACACCTTTTAATTTATAGAGCCTTATAATATTCTTTAATGTACTTTAAGTACTGTAATGCAACCCGCTCCAACCCTCTTCCACTGATCTTCCTCAGTGTCCCCAAGGCATATTTATTCTTCCAAATGAATTTTAAAATCAACTTATCTAGTTTCCAGAAAGAAATGCAATTCTTGTGCTTGAATAATATTTATAATTTAATATAATAATGTTGAGAACCATTGACATTCTATGAAGTTTGAATCATTCTATCCAAGAACATCTTATTTTCTGGAAATACCTCTTATTCAACTGTACTTTTGTTTCTCTCAGGAGTGTTGTTTTGAATTCCTTACTTCTTTTTTTCCCCTCTCTCCTCCCTCCCTAATTTTTCCATTCCTTTTATGTTTATATATAGTTGACTTCTTTTCCTGTATGTAGAATCTTGTATTATGTCACCTAACTGCTTATTGTCTGTGTATATAAAAATCCTGCATTTTAAAAAGTCAAATTATCTCTACTCACAAACAGCCTCTATCTGATCATAAATTTCTGCAGTTACAGATAATCCTACCCCTTCTATATGATTGAATTTCTTTTTCTTCAGCATGCGTAATTTTTTGAAATACCTGTATGAAAATTGTTTCTCTCCTGTTTTAGTAAATACAAGTATACATATGCCATTGAATCTGTTATGGTAAAAGACTCTAAAGTCCAGAGGCTGAGCAAATTCTCTGCTGGTACCTTATAAAGTTCTAAAGTTGATTTAAGATATTGAACTTGATTACAGGGTTGAATTTATTTTGTTGAATAAGGAAATGTAAATGTATTCAAAACAGAAGGTAAAATATTCCATAGTTTCACAATTTTTACCAAGTAGACAACAGTGATTTTCTGATGCCTGAAATACTGTTTAAGCTTAACTTGATCATGAATCAGGAAACACAAACTTAACAAGAATTGAACAGAAGATCATTTATTGAACTTACTGGCTCTCCAGGCCTGGCAAATCATTAACAAAATTAGAGTAAATCTCTGGATAAGGTCAAGCTTTGTTTTTGTATTTTATTTTATTATTTTTGTCTTGTTTTCCAACAAATGTAGACATTAACACTGATAGAGGTAGTATCTGTACAGACAACATATTTTAAAAATTAATCTTCTCCTTTGCCTAGTGCTCTCTTTTGCCCCCATTCACTTAAAAATTCTGTGTGAATTCATACAGGTAGCTTCAAAGAAGCCTCCTTGTCCTTGTAGGAATATTACCTATGGGTAATTCCTAATATCACATGACATCTGTAGACAGAGTTCACTATGCACTTTTGTTTATAATGCCTGTGACTTGATTAGTGTGTCTGCCCCTAGTCATGTTCACAGCTAAATTCCACGGCTAAACTTGAACTCTGTGTTGTACTAGGGACTTAACAGAAGCATGGGAAAGAGGTACCTGTGTTAAATAGTTACAAACAACTTAAGTGCCAGAGTTCTAGTCTTCCAGAAAATCCTTATCTCTGGATAATGATAAAAAAATATGTACACAGACAACATATTTTTGAAATATGACATATACGTGAAATGAAATGAAGCTGTAAAATAATAAATATAAACAAATACCACATTAACACAATGAAAGAAATTAATGCTTTTGAGCATTCAAAGGTTGTGTCTGACAAATTTAAGGGATTTCAAAGTGTAATTCTGACTATGAAAAACACCCAAATTTAGTACCTAATTCATACATAAAATATGTTTTAATTGTATATAGGAACTGGACATACACAGTTTAGAAGGGAAAGAAGTAGATTTGTATGGAGGAGATGCAGTAGGAAATAGTGCTCTCTCCCCATAGGCTCCTGGTCTTCCGTGGTGGTCCACACTTTGCATCTTTGGTAGCTTTGGGAGCCACACTTAACTAAAGGGCATGAACTTCACTGGACTGTTTTAAATTATCCCGTTCAACCCATTCATATTCTAGAGGTAGAGAAGGGAAGACAATTTAGCTGAAGGGTGGCTCTGCTCATTTATTTCACAACACTGCTTGATAAATTAAGCTAATCCTCTACAGAAATGTTCCAATCACCTCTGTAATTACTTACTATATGGAAGCACAATGGATGTGGCCTTAATTACTCTGCTATAAGATACGAAGTCTGCAACACATTGTTATCTACATAAAGTGGAAAGGCGCTGTGTATTCATGAAATCTAAGATTATGTTTAGTGTGAAATGATTTTGAAGGTCATAATAAGCAAACTTGCAAATTAAAAGTTGCTGATAAGACTTACTCTCACATTTTCTCTACCATATAATGGCAAAATTAAGTTAGATATAAAAGCCATATTTCCATGGTTAGAATTTGAAATCTGTTCAATTTTACTATACTGAAATTTCTAGTCAGATGAAAACTTAAAAAATAGATTATTATCACTGGCATTTCTCCCTTGAACAGTCTGTATGATTCAGTCTATCATAGAAAATGGAGAAGCTCTAAATTAATGCCAGTGGATTAATAATCCTGATTTAGAGCAGAGGCAATTTTAGCCTGGCCAATTTTTCATATCTGTTCAATTAACCTCATAGTGCTTTAGAACAAAAGGCAGCATGACACGTGTCATTTAAATTAAACAAATGCCATTTATCTGTCAAGGTGCTGACTTATATCAGTCACTCCAAACCAGGACCACAGTATCAAGTGGGGTGGATGAGCAGTGAGCCACTGGGATTTAATTCTCCAGCATTTCAGAAATCATGCATAGCATAATACGTTAAGCTTATCATTTAATGAGCTCTTCCAGATGATCTAGAAAAGCAGGACTGGGTTAGCTACCCAGCAGCATTTGTAAAATGCCAGTAGAATCAAGTCAAACCCAGTAATCCAGGTTCTGTGAACCAAAAGATCTCTCTTTAAAATTTCCATGAATACTGA
Source organism: Balaenoptera acutorostrata (assembly GCF_949987535.1). Lineage (NCBI taxonomy): Eukaryota > Metazoa > Chordata > Mammalia > Artiodactyla > Balaenopteridae > Balaenoptera > Balaenoptera acutorostrata. The sequence goes on along the minus strand of NC_080065.1, from coordinate 71,004,920 downwards.
ACACCAAAAGGCATTACAGCTAGGAGGTAGCAATTATTCTGCTGCTGATAAACACAGTATTGATAATGGAATTCTCAGCTTGTTCCTACTTCAGTGTTTGGAGCCATGGGTACTGGCAAGCTCAGGAGCACCAGCCATTCATGTCCTTCTAGTATCAGGAAAAAAATAGAAATTTTAGAGAACTTTGGGAACAGACCTGCCTCTTTGGATATCAGCAGTATTTAAAGATAGAACCAGATTAAGAAGGAAGAAATGGATATTTGTAAGTTAGAGGCTGAGAGAACTCAGCCTATCTCAGAATCACTCAAAGGTGATTCTAAGAACCATTCGGGATGAACTGGCATGGCATTAGAGTTTCTAAAGGGTCTGTAGGGAAAGGACTGGAGAACTTCAGTGTTTGTGCTCAAAGTTTTATTCCCAGTTTAAGGTGGGCTAGGAAGTAGAAGCTAGTCCAAAAAATTCATATTTTCATTTATTTATTTAGGGTAATAAATAACGACCGACTAGAATTATTTTGTAAGACTACTCAGTATCTTATTGAAATGTCAAGTGCTGAGTCTAATCGCCTAGAATCAATACTTTACTAAGGATTTGAACAACACTGAATATATTTGAAAGATGTTCATGTGTATTTACTGCAGATTTCTACTAATACATACTAGTATCAAGTTCACAGTCAATATTGGAAATAAATGTTGAAATCCAGAAACTCATTACTGTAAAATTTTGTTGGGATTCTTTATTTCACTGAAGGCATCAGTAATTAGAAGTCTCCTGGGGCCAAGCACTTTGTGATAGACTGAATACAGCAATGAACAAGATAAACTTCTCTTTCTCATCAAGTTGGATCTCCTTCTCTCAGTAGGAGCTCCTGCTTAGACTGAGCAGGAAGAAAATAATCTTGCTCACTGAGGTAGTAAAAACTTCTAGCTTCCCCTTGAGGTCAAAGGTCAGGCTGCTCTGACTCCCTCACACCACCATTAGTTCCTAGGGCCAGCTGCACCTTGACTCAGCTCAGTCAGCTGTGGTCACCACTTCAGCCCTGGCACCCCCATTCATGATACACTCTGCATTTTAGGCATAACAATTCTAAAAGTCATTTCTCTTCCTCCACAGTGATAGGTGTAGAAGTCCTCCCATTTCTTCATTCATCCAACATCTTGTATCCTACCCCCACCCCTTTTTAAAAGAAATACCAGTTAGAAATTTAATGACCTTATTACAATGTTAGGTGGGCCATATGCTAGCCTTAGCTTATCAAACTTATTTATCTCTTTTCTTGGTACTAGTGAAATGTTCTGGACAAAATGGCCCTGCATAAATATGGATTAAAGGCTGTAGCTTTTTGTTAGCAAATTGCAAAGTACAGACAAGAATTTTATGTATCATTTTGTAAAGTCAAAGTCACATTCAAGAGAAAGTTATTTTAATGAAAGCGCAGAACATCTATCTATTGCTAATTAACATGGAACATTAATTGAGATGGTTTATGTTGGAATATCACTTAGCAATAGTGTTTATTTTTCTTTGAAACAGTATTTCATGTTGATAATATATGCCTAAACTAAATTGAATAATATTTCCCAGGCTGGAAGTTTTATTGAAAATGTTATTCAATTAATTTAACATTTTTCTTTTAGAAATTATGTTCTATGTTAAGTACCATGTTACAGTCAGTTTTTTAGAAATATGCATTTTAGTTTTGCTCCAACTTCCAACAAGTACTCTTCAAACTGTTAAGCATTAATGAACATTGCCTTCAAGCCATTAGAATAAAAACGTTCAGGTTTCACACACAAAAGGACATTTCCCTTAGCTAGATTCCCTTCCAGATGTTTACTGAGCCCCCTCTTACTACTCTCCACTTTGGATGACATCTACTTGTGCACCTCTCTTCTTCTGAAGACTGTGAATGTACTGAGTACAGGGATTGACATTTTATTAATTGTGGTAATGACTGGTACAAAATATAAATTTTAAAATATTTTAAACTGATAGTGTTGAGCTTAGTTTTTATAGTAACAAAAAATAAATGATACTAGGTTTCTCTCTTTATGGAAGTTGAAAAATAAAGGTTAACTGTACTTACAAATACATTTTTAAATACATATCAAATTTTTCCTATGTATTTACAAGGTAATCTACAGTTAGTATGTGTGTATGTATGTATGTATATTCTCCCCAGTATACGTAAAATAAGACTTTTTTTTCAAAGGCAACTAGAATGCTTGTTCAATCTACATAACTGCCAAAGAGGGGCAAAAACCCCTCTTTATCACTTAAGCATACTATATGTAATTCACTTAGAGTGTGAGTGTGTACATGCTATGGACACACTTGTATAGTGATGACCATTATTCCAGAGCATTCTTTCCCATGCCCACTACTTCTTGTAATGCAAAAATCAGAATCTGTTACTGGATGTCAATGTGTATAGTTCTTAGAAAGAATTTAGAAGTTCTTAGTCTTTTGTATTGCAACCTGTATAATATAAGCCAATGTGTGATATTCTGGAAACAACAATTTAAACTGTAACCACATATTTTGATCATTTTAAGAATTTAAAGCCTGCTTACTTACAAAAGAGTTAGAGAGGGACCTGCTACGTTATTCACTGTCCCAATGAACAGACTAAGTATGAAACTGCCCCCCAAAAAAATCAATTCCATAGACAGTTGACTCTCTGTGCTAATGGAAGACATTATCTTTGTAATCTATCTGTGCTAATGGAAGAGTGTCACGAATAACATAAAATATTAGCCATGGTAATGACAACACCCTTTAAATTTGGTATTGAAAAGTATTTATGTTTATGCTTGAATATGGGCTTATGCTACTTCAAACAAAATAAATGAGGTTATTCAATCAATCTCCACTTACTTCTCATCATTAGCTGTGTGCACTAACCAACCTCCATTATTTGGTATTCTTCAAACATGGCTTAAACTAATTTCATGTGTCCCCTTCACTCAGCAATTTTTCAGTCCTATATTTCTTATTATCCAGTGCCTGAAAATGGTTACCTAAAAATAGATTTTATCCAGTTTTGTAGTTATTTATGTTGGAAAGGCAAGTCCATTTATAATTACTTCATCATGGTCAGAAGTGGAAGTGTCTCCATGAAGAAATATGCAAATATATAATCTAAATTTCTTTCAAAGAAAGTAGAACTAGTATGTGGCAGGACTGTGGAAAGTATAAGGCCATTATATTTAGATGATATGTTGAATATTTAGTAAGTGAGTGAGTGAATAAATGAGTGACTCAGGATTAATACACAGGCTATTCACTTTTCTATCCAGCTCCTTTTTCTAATTTCTGATTTTTCTCTCTCCCATGACTGTATTCATTTTATCCCAGGCTCATAAAAAGTTTCTGTTAATGTATATACTATTAAATTGTCTTGTTGCAAATTCCCTCTCAGTGGAAAGTATACAAGTTAATTTATTGTTTTTTTAAGATCTTCTAATATGATTCTGGTTGTGTAAAGGAAACAAATATTTTGTACTGATTAGAATGAATTCCTGAAACTTTTTTTAATGATTATGGATTTACCTCACACATTTTTTCTCTTTCTAACGATACTACTTAAATTTACTCTCAGAGCTATAGCCTTATATGAAAATTTCTTTTCATGTTATAAAACTGACTTTCACTTATAGGGCTATATTTACAAAACGTTATTTATATATATTATATATTTATGTATTTATATAAAACAATGTATTTATAATGTTTATATTCAGAGTGTTTCCAGAGAGTAGAGTTTCTGTATATGTTCAAATGTACCACATAAAACCAGGTTCAATTTATGCATCCTATATTTGAAAATATATCCATATAGAGTACATAGGCTCTCAAAAGCGTTCTTATTGCTAGCTTTTTAGAAAGCAGCTGCACTATAATATATATGTGTGTTGTGTGTGTGTGTATACATATATATATATATATCACAAAATGTATAACACAGAATTTGCAGGTACTGTCTCAGTTTTTGTGGGTGATTTCCTTTCTAAAAGTTTTCCATCAGTCCTATTTATTTCATTTCTTAAAAGAGGTTTATTATTGCTGCCTACAGTCTAATGTGAAATTGCAAAATTCTGGCTCATTGCCCCACAGAATAAATCACCACACTGTATCATTTATGCACAACACAGTTTGGCATCTGTACTATTGAGGTCAGTAGTTTTGCACAAATCAGATATACTTAGAAAACTGAGTAAGTCTTGGGGTTATTTAAAAAAGTGATATCAAGTCTATCCACATTTCATGGAAAATTCATAGGAATTTTAATTTGAAAAAATGTAACCTAGTTAAGGGAGACCCAGATTGAAGCTGAAATGTTAACTCTTATGGACAATTCAGTAGAAGGGCCATTTTATGTTACAGTGATTATATTAGAAATAACACTAAGGGAGGATGGATCAAGATGGCAGAATAGGACATGGAACTCACCTCCTTCCACAAATACATCTAAAATACCTCTACATGTAGAGCAATTCTCACAGAATACCTGTTGAATGCTGGCATATTTCAGACAACCAAAATTGCTAGAAAGATCACCACGTAACTGGATAGGATGAAAGAATTTTTTAAGAAGGAATTGGGATGAGACTTGTGCCCCTGGGAAGGAGCTGTGAAATAGGAAAAGTTCCCTCACCTGGGGGAGCCCCTTCACTGGTGGGGAGATCAGCTGAGACAAAAAGGGAGCTTCAGAGGTTCAGAGGAATGCAGCAGCTGGCTTGTGACAGGCAGAACAGTGAGAGACCAGCACAGACTGTCCTAGCCACCTCCCTGCACTCCACAGCCTGAGATGTGCACTGGTGCACTTGGGGGCTGGGTGCTGAAATTTGGACTTTAGAGGACAGACCTGAGGAGAGGACTGGGGTTGGCTGGCGGAGACAGCCTGAAGGGGCTAGAGCGTGGTCTGAGCAACAATGGGAGCTGTGCACAGGAAGAAGCCTGGGTGGGCCACTGAAGCCCCGTTGTTAACGTGCACATATGAAGGGAAGGGCAGGGCAGGGCCTGCCACAGCAGCCTCATTCTCAGCATGCTCAGAACTGGCACAGTGCCACCTCTACATGGAGAGCAGGGGTGGCCAGACTTTGGAAGCAGGGCTGAAATCTGAGTCCTCTCCTGCAGCTTTGCCATCCACAGATCTATGCCGCTACCACCAAGGCCTTTGTAAACTCAGAACCTGTGGGGCATCTGAGCAGATTACTGGTGCTCCTGTGACTGGAGTGGGTCCAGCATGTGCATCTGGAGGAAGGGCCAGGGTCTGGGCTGATTCAGTTGCTCTTACTGTGGGTCCAGGTGCACAACTATGGTGGTCCCATTGTCTCACCTCATCAGTTTTGCACCAGTGGATCTGTTCTAGTGGTTTTGTAAGCACAGTGCCTGAGGGACACCCAGGCCTGTTGCTTGAATTCCCATGATTCAGGCGGGGCTGAGGGCAGTGCTAAAACAGTGTACTTGGTAAGCCTGCACAACAGGTGACAGGCAACACCATAGAGCTCATTTACCAGTGGACAGTTCCTGTGGAGGAATGCTCAGAGCTCCTCTCCCAGTAGGAGCATTCCAGGCCTGTCTACTTCATGTCACAGTTCAGAAACAGATCTGAGGGCATCTATTTCAACAACTGGGGAGCAGACTCTGCCCCCCCACAGGGCTGTGACGACCACTGAGCAAAGAGGAGGCCCTGCTCAACATCAAATGCATGCTCTGGTCACCTCAACACGAATCACATTGAAAGTGAGGGGATGGGAAAAGATATTTAATGCAAACAGAAATGACAAGAAAGCAGGAGTAGCAATACTCACACCAGACAAAGTAGACTTTAAAACAAAGGCCATAAAGAAAGGTAAAGAAGAACATTATATAATGATAAAAGGATCAATACAAGAAGAGGATATGACACTCATTAACATATATGTGCCCAATATAGGAGCACATAAATACATGAAACAAATACTAACAGACATAAAGGGAGAAATTGACAGGAATACAATAATACTAGGATACTTTAACACCCCACTCATATCAATTGACACATCTTCCAGACAGAAAATCAGTAAGGCAACAAAGAGCCTAAATGATACAGAAAAGCCAGAACAAACATTCTTTTCAGGTGCACATGGAACATTCTCTTGGATTGACCACATATTAGGACACAAAACAAGCCTCAACAAATTTAAGGTAATAGAAATTATTTCAAGCATCTTTTCTGACCACAACAGCATGAAACTAGAAATCAACCACAGAAAGGAAAACAAGAAACAAACAAGTACATGGAGACTAAACAACATGCTACTAAGAAACCAATGGCTCAACAATGAAATCAAAGAGGAAATTTAAAAATACCTTTAGACAAATGACAATGAAAACAACCATACAAAATCTATGGGATGCAGCAAAAGCAGTTCTTAGAGGGAAGATCATAGCAGTACAGCCTTCCTGTTTTGAAAATCTCAAACAACCTAACCAACCACCTAAAACAATTAGAAAAAGAAGAAAAAAATAAACAAGAAAGAAACAAAGCCTAAAGTCAACAGAAGGAAGGAAATAACAAATATCAGAGAGGAAATACATAAAATAGAGATTTAGAAAATAATTTTAAAAACCAATAAAACCAAAAGGTGGTTCTTTGAAAGGGTAAACAAAATCAACAGACCTCTGGCCAGGCTCATCAAGAAGGAGGACCCAAATAAACAAAATAAGAGGTGAAAGAGGAGAAATAACAACTGATACCACAGAAATATAAAAAGCCATAAGAGAATACTATGAACCATTATATGCCAACAAATTGGACAACCTAGAAGAAATGGACAAGTTTCTAGAAACATACAGCCCACCAAAACGAAATCAAGAGAAAGATAATTTAAACAGACCAATCACTAGAAGTAAAATAGAAACTGAAATTAAAAAACAAAACAAAACAACAAAAAAACTCACTGCAAACAAAAGGCCAGGACCAGATGACTTCACTGGGGGATTCTACCAAACATACAAAGAAGAACTTATACCCATTCTTCTCAAACTCTTTGAAAAGACTGAAGAGGAGGGAGCACTGCCAAAGTCATTCTATGAAGCCACCATTACTCTGATACCAAAACCAAAGACACTACCAAAAAAGAAAATTACATAACAATATCTTTGAATATAGATGCAAAAATTCTCAACAAAATATTAGCAAACTGAATCCAACAACACATAAAAAAGATCATATACCATGACCAAATTGGATTCATCCCCGGTTCACGCGGATGGTTGAACATACACAAATCAATCAGTGTGATATACCATATCAACAAAAGAAAAGACAAAAAACACATAATCATCTCAACAGATACAGAAAAACCATTTGATGGAACTCAACATCCATTCATGATGAAACTGTTACCAAAGTGGGTGTAGATGAAACATATCTCAACATAATAAAAGCTATTTATGGCAAAGCCACAGCCAACATAATACTCAATGGTGGAAAGCTAAAATTCTTTCTGCTAAAATCTGGAACAAGACAAGGATACCAACTTTCATTGCTTCTATTAAACATAGTATTGGAAGTCCTAGCCACAGCAATCAGACGAGAAAAAGAAATAAAATATACTCATATTGGAAGGGAAGAGGTAAAATTGTCATTATATGCAGATGACATGATACTATATATAGAAAACCCAAAAGACTCCACATAAAAACTACTAGAACTGATAAATAAATGCAGCAAGCTAGCAGGACAAAAGATGCACATACTGAAACGTGTAGCATTTCTTTACACTGACAATGCAATATCAGGAAGTGAAAGTAAAAAACAATCCCTTTTAACATATCATGAAGAAAAAGAAAAACACTTAGGAATAAACCTGACCAAGGTAGTAAAAGACTTATATTCTGAGAACTATAAAACATCAATAAAGGAAACTGAAGATGATTCAAAGAAATGGAAAGATAGCACACACTGTTGGATTGGAAGAATTAATATTGTTAAAATGGCCATACTACCCAAATTAATCTACAGATTTAGTGCAGGCCCTGTCAAATTAACCATGAAATTTTTATAGCACTAGAACAAATAACCCTAAAATTTATATGGAACCATAAAAGAGCCAGAATTGCCAAAGCAATCTTGAGGAAAAAGAACATAGCTGGAGGCATAACCCTTCCAGACCTCAGACAATACTACAAAGCTACAGTGATAAAAACAGCATGGTATTGGCACAAAAAGATATATATGGATCAGAGGAACAGAATAGAGAGCCCAGAAATAAACCCACACACCTACAATCAATTAGTCTTCGACAAAGGAGGCAAGAAAAAACAATGGAGAAAAGACAGTCTCTTCAGCAAGTGATGTTGGGAAAGCTGAAGAAGCCTCATGTAAATCAGTGAATTTAGAACAATCCCTTACAGCATACACAAGGGGAAGGAAGGGATCCCATGCCCGAAGGGGGAAATTGGGGAACCATTGGGAGGGCAGAGGATTAAAAGGGACCATGGCCAGGTTTCTTCTGCCCACTTGGACCCCCAGGAACGTGCTGAGATCCTGGGCCAGATCCTCTGCCCACTGAGGTTCCCTCAAGCTACACACATCTTAAGAGAGTGGGAAGGAGAGAAGGGGGAGGAAAAATATAGGTCGGACCTCCAGGAACAGCACCCCTGAAGGGTGGCTGGGAGAGGGGAGGAGTTCCTACACCCAGCGGGACCCACCCACATTTAGGGGTCCAGTGGTGACGGGAGAGACCTTGGGAGAGATGGTGGAGGTGTGTGAAGTAATCAAAGGGAATGCAGCCAGTGCTTTCCCTGTCCACTTAGGCACCAGGGAGCCTGCTGGGCTCCCAGGCCTAATCCTCTGCCCTCAGAGCCTCCCTCCTGCCATGCAGAACCCAAGCCCCACCCCTACACCCTGACACAAGGCCCTACCTCTGCAGTCGGAGACCCCCTCCAATGCTCTGGGCCTAAACGCCACCCACACACCCTCACTCAAGGGCCTACCTCCAAACTCCAGAACTCCACACTCCAGAGGCCCTCCTTTCGACGTGCTTCTCTCCCCTTCAGTGCAAGTCCTAAGCAGAGGCCCCACCCAATGCTTGATACATACATATTGCTAATTACCTTAAATATAAATGGATTAAATGCACCAACCAAAAGACATAGACTGGCTGAATGGTTACAAAAACAGGACCCATACATATGCTGTCTACAAGAGGTGCACTTCAGACCTAGGGACACATACAGATGGAAAGTGAGGGGATAGAAAAAGATATTCCGTGCAAATGGAAATCAAAGGAAAGCTGGAGTAGCAATTCTCATATCAGACAAAATACATGTGAAAATAAAGACTATTACTAGAGACAAAGAAGGACATTACATAATGATAAAGGGATCAATCCAAAAAGAAGATACAATAATTGTAAATATTTATGCACCCAACATAGGAGCACCTCAATAGGTAAGGCAAATGCTAACAGCCATAAAAGAGGAAATCGACAGTAACACAATCATAGTAGGGGATTTTAATATCCCACTCTCACCAGTGGACATGTCATCCAAAATGAAAATAAATAAGGAAACACAAGCTTTATAAATGACACATTAAACAAGATGGACTTAATATTTATAGGACATTCCATCCAAAAACAACAGAATACACTTTCTTCTCAAGTGCTCATGGAACATTCTCCAGGATAGACCATATCTTGGGTCACAAATCAATCCTTGGTAAATGTAAGAAAATTGAAATCGAATCAAGTATCATTTCTGACCACAATGCTATGAGACTAGATATCAATTAGAGGAAAAAAACTGTGAAAGATAGAAACATATGGGGGCCAAACAATACACTACTAAATAACTAAGAGATAACTGAGAAAATCAAAGAGGAAATCAAAAAATACCTAGAAACATATGACAATGAAAACACGATGATCCAAAACCTATGGGATGCAGCAAAAGCAGTTCTAAGAGGGAAGTTTATAGCAATACAATCCTACCTCAAGTAACAAGAAAAATCTCAAATAAGCACTTAACCTTACATCTAAAGCAATTAAAGAAAGAACAACAACAACAACAAAAATCCCCAAAGTTAGCAGAAGGAAAGAAATCATAAAGATCAGATCAGAAATAAAAGAAAAAGAAATGAAGGAAACAATAGCAAAGATCAAAAAGCTAAAAGCTGATTCTTTGAGAAGATAAACAAAACTGATAAACGACTACCACACTTATCAAGAACAAAAGGGAGAAGACTCAAATCAACAGATTTAGAAATGAAAAAGGAGAAATAACAACTGTCCCTGAAGAAATACAAAGGATCATGAGAGATTCCTACAAGCAACTATATGCCAATAAAATGGACAACCTGGAAGAAATGGACAAGTTCTTAGAAAAGCACAACCTTACAAGACTGAACCAGGAAGAAATAGAAAATATAAACAGACCAATCACAAGCACTGAAATTGAAACTGTGATTAAAATTCTTCCAATAACGAAAGCCTAGGATGAGATGCCTTCACAGGTGAATTCTATCAAACATTTACAGAAGAGCTAACACCTATCCTTCTCAAACACTTCCAAAATAGAGCAGAGGGAGGAACACTCCCAAACTCATTCTACTAGGCCACCATCACCCTGATACAAAAACCAGACAAAGATGTCACCAAAAAAAAAACTACAGGCCAATATCTCTGATGAATATAGATGCAAAAATCCTCAACAAAATACTAGCAAACAGAATCCAACAGCACATTAAAAGGATCATACACCATGATCAAGTGGGGTTTAATCCCAGGAATGCAAGGATTCTTCACTATACACAAATCAATCAATGTGATACACCATATTAACAAATGGAAGGATAAAAACCATTTGATAATCTCAATAGATGCAGAAAAACATTTGGACAAAATTCAGCACCCATTTATGACAAAAACTCTCCAGAAAGTAGACATAGAGGGAGCCTACCTCAACACAATAAAGGCCATATATGACAAACACACAGCCAACATCATTCTCAATGTTGAAAAACTGAAAACATTTCCTCTAAGATCAGGAACAAGACAAGGTTTCCCACTCTCACCACTCTTACTCATTATAGTTTTGGAATTTTTGCCACAACAATCAGAGGAAAAAAAAGAAATAAAAGGAATCCAAATCGGAAAAGAAGAAGTAAAATTGGCACTGTTTGCAGATGATGTGATATTATACATAGAGAATCCTAAAGATGCTACTAGGAAAATACTAGAGCTAATCAATGAATTTGCTAAAGTAGCAGGATACAAAATTAATGCACAGAAATCTCTTGCATTCCTATACACTAATGATGAAAAATCATTAGAGAAATTAATGAAATTAAGGAAACACTCCCATTTACCATTGCAACAAAAAGAATAAAATACCTAGGAATAAACCTACCTAAGGAGACAAAAGACCTGTATGCATAAAACTGTAAGACACTGATGAAAGAAATTAAAGAGGATACAAACAGGTGGAAAGATATACCATGTTCTTGGATTGGAAGAATCAACATTGTGAAAATGACTATACTATCCAAAGCAGTCTACAGATTCAATGCAATCCCTATCAACTACCAATGGCATTTTTCACAGAACTAGAACAAAAAATTCTCAATTTGTATGGAAACACAAAAGACCCCAAAAAGCCAAACCAACCTTGAGAAAGAAAAATGGAGCTGGAGGAATCAGGCTCCCGGACTTCAGACTATACTACAAAGCTACAATACTTAAAACAGTATGGTATTGGCACCAAAACAGAAACATAGATTACTGGAACAGGATAGAAAGCCCAGAGATTAACGCACACACATATGGTCACCTTATCTTTGAAAAAGGAGGCAAGTGTATACAACGGAGAAAAGACAGCCTCTTCTTCAATAAGTTGTTCTGGGAACACTGGACAGTTACATGTAAAAGAATGAAATTAGAACACTCTCTAACACCATACACAAAAATAAATTCAAAATGGATTAAAGACCTAAATGTAAGGCCAAACATTATAAAACTCTGTGAGGAAAACATAGGCAGAACAGTCTTTGACATAAATCACAGCAAGATCCTTTTTGACCCACCTCCTAGAGAAATGGAAATAAAAACAAAAATAAACAAATGGGACCTAATCAAACTTAAAAGCTTTTGCACAGCAAAGGAAACCATAAACAAGACGAAAAGACAACCCTCAGAAAAAATATTTGCAAAGGAAGCAACTGATGAAGGATTAATCTCCAAAATATACAAGTAGCTCATGCAGCTCAATATCACAAAAATATGCAACCCAGTCCAAAAATGGGTGGAAGACCTCAGTAGACATTTCTCCAAAGAAGATATACAGATTGCCAACAAACACATGAAAAGATGCTCAACATCACTAATCATTAGAGAAATGCAAATCAAAACTACAATGAGGTTTCACCTCGCACTGGTCAGATTGGCCATCATCAAAAAATCTACAAACAATAAATGCTGGAGAGGGTGTGGAGAAAAGGGAACCCTCTTGCACTGTTGGTGGGAATGTAAATTGATACAGCCACTATGGGGAACAGTATGGAGGTTCCTTAAATAACTAAAACTAGAACTACCATATGAACCAGCAATCCCACTACTGGGCATATACCCTGAGAAAAGCATAATTCAAAAAGAGTCATGTACCACAGTGTTTATTGCAGCTATATTTACATTAACCAGGACATAGAAGCAACCTCAATGTCCATCAACTGATGAATGGATAAAGAAGATGTGGCACATGTATACAATGGAATATTACTCAGCCATAAAAGGAAACAAAATTGAGTTATTTGTAGTGAGGTGGATGGACCTAGAGTCTGTTATACAGAGTGATGTAAGTCAGAAAGAGAAAAAGAAATACCATATGCTAACACATATATATGGAATCTAAAAAAAAAAAAAAAAGGTTTTGAAGAACCTAGGGGCAGGACAGACACAGGCGTAGAGAATGGGCTTGAGGACACGGGGAGGGGGAAGGGTAAGCTGAGATGAAGTGAGAGAGTAACATTGACATAAATACACTAAGAAATATAAAATAGATAGCTAGTGGGAAGCAGCTGTATAGCACAGGGAGATCAGCTCAGTGCTTTGCGACCACCTAGAAGGGTGGGATAGGGAGGGTGGGAAGGAGACGCAAGAGTGAGGGGATATGGGGATATACGTATGCATATAGCTGATTCACTTTGTCATACAGCAGAAACTAACACAACATTGTAAAGCAATTTTACTCCAATAAATATGTTTTAAAAAAACACAAAAACATACACACCAGTTTTAAGAGCAGCACTATTTATAATAGCTAAGTCATGGAAGCAAACTAAATGTCCATTGGCAGATGAATGGGTAAAGAAGATGTGGTACATATATACAATGGAATATTAGTCAGTCATAAAAAGGAACGAAATTGAGTCATTTGTTGAGACGTGGATGGATCTAGAGACTGTCATACAGAATGAAGTAGGTCAGAAAGAGAAAAACAAATATCGTATATTAAAGCATGTATGTGGAACCTAGAAAAATGGTACAGATGAACCGGGTTGCAGGGCAGAAGTTGAGACACAGATGTAGAGAACAAACGTATGGACACCAAGGGGGGAAAACTGCAGTGGGGTGGGGATGGGGTGTGCTGAATTGGGCGATTGGGATTGACATGTATACAGTGATGTGTATAAAACTGATGACTGATTAAAAAAAAAATTGTCACAAGGTGACATAAATCTTTGAAGAAAAAAAAAAAAAGAAAATGTGGTATATTTACACAATGGAATACTTCTCACCAGTAAAAAAGAATGAAATAATGCCATTTGCAGCAACGTGCATCGACCTAGAGATTATCTTACTAAGTGAAGTAAGTCAGAGACAGGCAAATACCATATGATATCACTTATACAAGGAATCTAAAATATGATACATTTGAACTTATTTACAAAACAAACAGACTCACAAACATAAAAGCAAACTTTTGGTTACCAAAAGGGTAAGGGGATGGAGGAGGGCTAAATTAGTAGTTTGAGATTATCAGATACAAACTTCTATATGTAAAATAGATAAACAACAAGGACGTACTGTATAGCACAAGGAACTACATTCAATATCCTTTAATAACCCATAATAGAAAAGAATATGAAAAATGTGTATATGCATAAATTAATCACTTTGCTGTAGACCAGAAACTAACACAACATTGTAAATCAACTATATACTTCAATACAAAAAAATAAAATAACACAAAGCATGATCCCTAGAATTTTGCTTTTATGAATCAAGGTAGTTTTTTTTTAGAGAACTTTTATATTTTTAGGTCATTTGTTTTTCAAGTAGAATATACAACAATTATTTTGAGTGGAACTTTCAAATATGTGGCACTTATATATGTTATTTCTGTTGCAAGTAGAAAATGCCCTCTTTCCCACAATTACCTCCCTCGTAACTGTAAAGGAACTTGAAATGCCAACATTTTTGAGTCATTCCCTTTGTTCTTAAATATTATAATGTTTTAAGCAATTATACCCCAATAAAGATGTTAAAAAAATTATAATATTTTTTGTTTTTATATCTATTGGAATTATTTATCAATTAAACAAATGTTTATTAAATATCAACCTTGTACCAAGCTATACTAAGTGATATGCAGAAAAGTAAGGCAGAACACTGGGAGAGAGGCATGGAGGTGCTATTTTATGTGACATGGTGACAGAGGTATCAGACGAAGTGACATTTAAGCAGAGACCTGAATGATACTGAGGAGTGTGCACTGGGTAACTCAGGAAAGAGAATTCCAAACAACAGGTAATATAGAGAACTTGAAATGGGAGTGTGTTTGGGAAACAACGGGCCAGCATAGCCAGAACAGAGCAGGTGAGGAAATTGTTAAGAGAGAACATCAGAGAGCCTGCCAAGAATACACGGTGACTTAGACTTTCTGGAAGAATTCCCAACTCCTATCCCCATTTTTCTTATCATCTATATCTAATCAATTCCATCAAATCAGAGGTCAGTTTTTAAATTATATCTCAGAACCAACATTTGACAGAAGCCCCCTTCAGCATGTCCACTTTCACTGTTTTAGTTTAATTTGCTCATCTTCTTACCTAGGTATTAAAAATACCTCCTAACTCAGTTTTTTTTCCAGAACAGCATGACCATAAAGAAACTGTTAAACTCCAGATCCTCTGGCCCCACCCCCAAACCACTGGGTAATAAACGTAAAGGCAGGGCTCTGTGTAGCCATTTCTTAAACATGTGCTTTAGATGAATCCACATGTTTCTTGTTTCCTAAAACTTAAGTTTTTTTCTACATTCTTATCAGACTTTTCATCCCCTCCTCCCACCAAAAATTCAAATCTTATGGCTTTCTGATTCTTTCCTTGCTTAAATACCTCAATAAATAAGATGGTATACCTTTAAATTCTTAAAAATATATGTAAGCCTTTTCACAGTTTGATATTAATCTACATTCCCTACCATCATTTCCTGACTCATATGAATCATGCACACACACATATGTCTTGCATTGATAATCAACCAAACTCTAGTAGATGATCAGAAGTACAGGTATTTTTCTAGTTCTGCTTCTTCGTCTTTCTCTTTTATATGTATGCGTATGTGTGCTTGTGTCTATGTCCTCTGCTTTGATAGCTGTTTGACCTTTCAGTTGGATAGGATAAACTAGTTATCCATCAAGAACTAGGTCAATTTCTCTCCTTTTGCAATTGACAAATTTAGTTGACCTCCACTGTGCTCCACATCTATTGTAGCACTTGAGACATTGTCACAAGTAAGTTATGTAAATGTAATATGTAATATTAAATATGTAACATCAAATATGCAATATTAAACATTTAAATTACTTGGTCCTCCATTAGAGTGTGAACTTCTTGAAAGCAAGACCATATTTCATTAATGTTTGATTTACAGTTATTGCAGAATTCATGGACCAGCTACACTCTCATGAAATATTTGCTAAGTGAGTGAATAAGTTTAGTATGTTAAATTGGCAAAAATGTGGGGTGATGAAAATTTAGACTCTTTTCTCGAGTACATAAGCATGTTAAATTAATAATGATGTTTTAGACTTGTTAATTTAAAAATTCTAACTTTTAAAATTTAACTTTTTGGAAAGATATATTAAATCTCTACCATAGCAGAGTTAAATATTTTTTTGATCAGTTTATAATACTTTTCTGAACTCAAATTTATTTATTATTTACTATCTTTTTAAAAAAGACCTCTCTTATATATTGATGTGTTTCACATACTACTTTAAATCCAGGTATGCAGTTTTTCAAATCACTCACTGCCTATTTAGGACCAATTTCATATATTTTTATTTCCAAAGCACTTGGTTTAATGACAAATCCAGTAATTGTGGGGTGTGGGGGGAAGCTGAGGAGAAATAGAAAGAGAAATAAGGAAACCTAGAACAAAGTGGGAGCCATGTAGCCAAAGGAAGAGGCGGACATTGGCCAATGTTTCAGAGTAAGTTGAGGACATATGATTATGTAGACAGTGTGAATGAATATAAGTTAATACTTCAAGAAGCATAACTGGGGAGGGAAGAGATAAGATAGTAAATAGGGGACACTATTGGGGTTTTTATTAAGAGAAGTTAATTTTTTATCTTTGCTTTCAGGCATGCATGATTTAAACATTTCCATTTAAAGAACAGGAAACAGATACTGAGGTGGGTGGGAAGTTAAAGATAAATTTGTGAGAAGGGAAAAAAAATAAAGGCATCAGGTTTTGGAGGAATGAGATGTGTGAGTAGAGGACTGAGAGCCAGGGAAGGGAAACATTTTAGAATTCAAAATGAGGGAATTACCTTGGAAAGGAAATCTAGGGACCAAAACAATACTAAAAATAACATTTTCTTCATCTTACATCATAATTACTTTTACTATGATTAACTGATGAAGTATCTTCTGCTGGGGTCTATTATTGATATAATTACTCAAACTTTTGTCTGTAATCGAGGCATGCATTAATCCAATCAATGTGCTTATCTATGTATCAGTCCATATCTTTGGAGCTCTTTCTTCTTAAATTTTAAAATCATTTTGTATAGTCAGCTTTTCAAGAATAACCACCAAAAATGATGATCTGAGAGACGTTGTGGTCTATGACATGGTGCCAGTGGATTTGGAACCAGTAAACTTGGGTGTGCACATTTATTAGTTAGAAAATACAGTATCTAATTTTAAGATCTATTATAAAGCTACAAAAACCAAGAGAGTATGAAATTTCTGTAAGAATAGACAATAAGACCAAGGTAACAAAACAAATGGTGCAGAAATAGATTGACACATTCAGTAAGTGGATTTTTTTCCAAAAAAATGTGCTAATACAAAGATTAAGGAAAATTTGTATTTTTCATTTTCAAACCTGGATATCCATAAAGGAATAAAATGAACCTTAACCCATACCTCACACCATAAAATTTTAATTTGAGGTGGAATATAGACAGAAATATGAAGAATACAACTGTAAAGTTTCTAAAAGAAACAGCATATTTTCACAACCTTAGAGCTAGAAAAGATTTCTTAAAGAGAGGAAGCATAAAAGAAAAAAGGACTAATCATACTTAAAGTAAAAATTTCTGTTCATAAAAAACACCATTGAGGAAAATGAAAATGTAAGCAACAAATTGAAGAAAATAACCATAGTGATTATATATATGTATATTTATGTACATCTGACATTGTAACAGTTATATCAGGATATATAAAGAATGCTTACAGATCATTAATAAAGAGATCGACAATTTCACTGCCCCCTAAAAAGGGCATAAGACATAAACAGATTCTTTTTTTTTTTTGAACATCTTTATTGGAGTATAATTGCTTTACAATGTTGTGTGAGTTTCTGCTGTATAACAAAGTGGATCAGCTATATGTGTACATATATCCCCATATCCCCTCCCTCTTGTGCCTGCCTCCCACCTTCTGTATCCCACCCCTCTGGGTGGTCACAAAGCACTGAGCTGATCTCCCTGTACTATGCAGCTGCTTCCCACTAGCTATCTATTTTACATTTAGTAGTGTATATATGTCAGTGCTACTCTCTCACTTCATCCCAGCTTACACTCCCCCCTCCCCATATCCTCAAGTCCATTATCTACATCTGTGTCTTTCTTCTTGTCCTGCCACTAGGTTCATCAGAACCATTTTTTTTTTTAGATTCCATATATATGTTTTAGCATACAGTATTTGTTGTTCTCTTTCTGACTTACTTCACTCTGTATGGCAGACTGTAGGTCCATCCACCTCACTGCAAATAACCCACTTTCATTTCTTTTTATGGCTGAGTAATATTCCATTGTATATATGTGCCACATCTTCTTTATCCATTCATCTGTTGATGGACACTTAGGTTGCTTCCATGTCCTGGCTACTGTAAATAGAGCTGCAATGAATATTGTGGTACATGTCTCTTTTTGAATTATGGTTATGTCAGGGTATATGCCCAGTAGTGGGATTGCTGGGTCATATGATAGTTCTATTTTTAGTTTTTTAAGGAACCTCCATACTGTTCTCCATAGTGGCTGTATCCATTTACATTGCCACCAACAGTGCAAGAGGGTTGCCTTTTCTCCTCACTCTCTCCAGCATTTATTGTTTGTAGATTTTTTGAAGATGGCCATTCTGACCAGTGTGAGATGATATCTCATTGGAGTTTTGATTTGCATTTCTCTAATGATTAACGATGTTGAGCATTCTTTCATGTGTTTGTTGGCAATCTGTATATCTTCTTTGGAGAAATGTCTACTTAGGTCTTCCACCCATTTTTGGATTCGGTTGTTTGTTTTTTTGATATTGAGCTGCATGAGCTGCTTGTATATTTTGGAGATTAATCCTTCATCAGTTGCTTCCTTTGCAAATATTTTCTCCCATTCTGAGGGTTGTCTTTTCGTCTTGTTTATGGTTTCCTTGCTGTGCAAAAGCTTTTAAGTCTCATTAGGTCCCATTTGTTTATTTTTGTTTTTAATTCCATTTCTCTAGGAGTTGGTTCAAAAAGGAACTTGCTGTGATTTATGTCATAGAGTGTTCTGCCTATGTTTTCCTTTCAGTTTTGTAGTGTCTGGCATTACATTTAGGTCTTTAATCCATTCTGAGTTTATTTTTGTGTATGGTGTTAGAGAGTGTTCTAATTTCATTCTTTTACATGTAGCTGTCCAGTTTTACCAGCACCACTTATAGAAGAGGCTGTCTTTTCTCCATTGTATATTCTCGCCTCCTTTATCAAATATAAGGTGACTCTGTGTGCGAGGGTTTATCTCTGGGCTTTCTGTCCTGTTCCATTGATCTATATTTCTGTTTTTGTGCCAGTACCATACTGTCTTGATTATTGTAGCTTTGTAGTATAGTCTGAAGACCAGGAGCATGATTCCTCCAGCTCCATTTTTCTTTCTCAAGATTGCTTTGGCTATTTGGGGTCTTTTGTGCTTCCATACAGCTTGTGAATTTTTTTTGTTCGAGTTCTGTGAAATATGCCAGTGGTAGTTTGATAGGGATTGCATTGAATCTGTAGATTGCTTTGGGTAGTATAGTCATTTTCACAATGTTGATTCTTCCAATCCAAGAACATGGTATATCTCTCCATCTGTTTATGTTATCTTTGATTTCTTTCATTAGTGTTTTATAGTTTTATGAGTACAGGTTTTTGCCTCCTTAGGTAGGTTTATTCCTAGGTATTTCATTCTTTTTGTTGCAGTGGTAAATGGGAGTGTTTCCTTAATTTCTCTTCCAGCATATTTGTCATTAGTGTATAGGAATGCAAGAGATTTCTGTGCATTAATTTTGTATCCTGCTACTTTACCAAATTCATTGATTAGCTCTAGTAGTATTTTGGTAGCATCTTTAGGTTCTCTATGTACAGTATCACATCATCTGCAAACAGTGACACTTCAGCTTCTTCTTTTCCAGGTTGGATTTCTTTTATTGCTTTTTCTTCTCTGATTGCTGTGGCTAAGACTTCCAAAACTATGTTGAATAATAGTGATGAGAGTGGGAAACCTTGTCTTGTTCCTAATCTTAGTGGAAATGGTATCAGTTTTTCAGCATTGAGAAAGATGTTGGCTGTGGGTTTGTCATATATGGCCTTTATTATGTTGAGGTAGGTTCCCTCTATGCCTACTTTAGGAGAGTTTTTATCATAAAAGGATGTTGAATTTTGTTAAAAGCTTTTTCTGCATCTATTGAGATGATCATATGGTTTTTATCCTTCAATTTGTTAATATGGTGTATCACATTGTTTGATTTGCGTATATTGAAGAATCCTTGCATTCCTGAGATAATCCCCACTTGATAATTGTGTGTGATCCTTTTAATGTGCTGTTGGATTCTGTTTGCTAGTATTTTGTTGAGGATTATTGCATCTATGTTCATTAGAGTTATTGGCCTGTACTTTTTTGTGACATCTTTGTCTGGTTTTGGTATAAGGGTGATGGTGACCTCATAGAATGAGTTTGACAGTGTTCCTCCCTCTGCTGTATTTTGGACGAGCTTGAGAAAAATAGGTGTTAGCTCTTTTCTGAATTTTTGATAGAATTCACCTGTGAAGCCATCTGTTCCTTGGCTTTTGTTTGTTGGAAGATTTTTTTTTTAATTTTTTATTATTTATTTATTTATTTAATTTTTGGCTGTGTTGGGTCTTCGTTTCTGTGCGAGGGCTTTCTCTAGTTGAGGCAAACAGGGACCGCTCTTCATCGCGGTGCATGGGCCTCTCACTATCGTGGCCTCTCTTGCGGAGCACGGGCTCCAGACGCGCAGGCTTAGTAGTTGTGACATACGGGCCTAGTTGCTCTGCGGCATGTGGGATCCTCCCAGACCAGGGCTCGAATCCATGTCCCCTGCATTGGCAGGCAGATTCTCAACCACTGCGCCACCAGGGAAGCCCTGTTGGAAGATTTTTAATCACAGTTTCAATTTCAGTGTTTGTGATTGGTCTGTTCATATTTTCTATTTCTTCCTGGCTCAGTCTCGGAAGGTTGTTCTTTTCTAATAATTTGTCAATTTCTTCCAAGGTGTCCATTTTATTGGCATCATATAGTTGCTTATTGTAGTCTCTCATGATCCTTTGTTTTCCTGCAATGGCAGTTGTTACTTCAGCTTTTTCACTTCTAAGTCTCTTCTTTTGTGTCTTCTCCCTTTTTTTCTTGATGAGTGTGGCTAATGGTTTATCAATTTTGTTTATCTTCTCAAAGAACAAGCTTTTGGTTTTATTGATCTTTGCTGTCGTTTCCTTCATTTCTTTTTCATTTATTTCTGATCTGATATTTATGATTTCTTTCCTTCTGCTAACTTTCATTTTTCTTGTTGTTGTTGTTCTTCTTTCTCTAATTGCTTTAGGTGTAAGGTTAGGTGATTTATTTGAGATTTTTCTTGTTTCTTGAGGTAGGATTATATTGCTATCAACTTCTCTCTTAACTGTTTTGCAGCATCTCATAGGTTTTGGGTCATCGTGTTTTCATTGTCATTTGTTTCTAGGTATTTTTTGATTTCCTCTTTAATTTCTTCAGTGATTTCTTGGTTATTTAGTAGTGTATTGTTTAACCCCCATGTGATTCTGTTTTTTACAGTTCTTTTCCTCTAATTGATATCTAGTCTCATAGCATTGTTGTCGTAAAAGATACTTGATTTGATTTCAGTTTTCTTACATTTCCCAAGGCTTGATTGGTGACCTAAGATATAGTCTATCCTGGAGAGTTTTGCATGAACACTTGAGAAGAAAGTGTACTCTGTTGTTTTTGGATGGAATGTCCTACAAATATCAATTAAGTCCATCTGGTCTAATGTGTCATTTAAAGCTTTTGCTTCCTTATTTTTTTCATTTTGGAAGATCTGTCCTTTGGTGAAAGTGGGGTGTTAAAGTCCCCTGCTATAGTGTTACTGTCGATTTCTCCTTTTAAGGCTGTTAGCATTTGACTTATGTATTGAAGCACTCATATGTTGGGTGCATAAATATTTACAATT
This sequence comes from Balaenoptera acutorostrata, assembly GCF_949987535.1. Classification (NCBI taxonomy): domain Eukaryota; kingdom Metazoa; phylum Chordata; class Mammalia; order Artiodactyla; family Balaenopteridae; genus Balaenoptera; species Balaenoptera acutorostrata. Next base: position 70,982,938 of record NC_080065.1, on the reverse strand, counting down.
GTTATATCTTCTTTTTGGTTTGATCCCTTGATCATTATGTAGTGTCCGTCTCTGTCTCTTGTAATAGTCATTGTTTTAAAGTGTATTTTGTCCGGTGTGAGAATTGCTACTCCAGCTTTCTTTTGATTTCCATTTGCATGGAATATATTTTTCCATCCCCTCACTTTCAGTCAGTATGTGTCCCTAGGTCTGGAGTGGGTCTCTTGTAGATAGCATATTTCGGGTCTTGTTTTTGTATCCATTCAGCCAGTCTGTGTCTTTTGTTTGGAGCATTTAATCCATTTACATTTAAGGTAATCATCGATTATATGTGTTCTTATTACCGTTTTCTTAATTGTTTTGGGTTTGTTTTTGTAAGTCTCTTCCTTCTCTTATGTTTCCTGCCTAGAGAAGTTCCTTTAGCATTTGTTGTAAAGCTGGTTTTGGTGGTGCTGAATTCTCTTAGCTTTTGCTTGTCTGTAAAGGTTTTAATTTCTCCATCAAATCTGAATGAGGTACTTGCTGGGTAGAGTAATCTTGGTTGTAGATTTTTCCCTTTCATCACTTTAAATATGTCCTGCCCCTCCCTTCTGGCTTGCAGAGTTTCTGCTGAAAGATCAGCTGTTAACCTTATGGAGTTTCCCTTGTATGTTATTTGTTGCTTTTCCCTTGCTGCTTTTAATATTTTTTCTTTGTATTTAATTTTTGATAGTTTGAATAACATGTGTCTTGGCATGTTTCTTCTTGGATTTATCCTGTATGGGACTCTCTGTGCTTTCTGGACCTGATTGACTATTTCCTTTCCCATGTTAGGGAAGTTTTCAACTATAATCTCTTCAAATATTTTCTCCATACCTTTCTTATTCTCCTCTTCTTCTGGGACCCCTATTATTCAAATGTTAGTGCATTTAATGTTGTCCAGAGGTCTCTGAGACTGTCCTCAATTCTTTTCATTCTTTTTTTCTTTATTCTGCTCTGTGGCAGTTATTTCCACTCTTGTATCTTCCAGGTCACTTATCCATTCTTCTGCCTCAGTTATTCTGCTATTGATTCCTTCTAGAGAATTTTTAATTTCATTTATTGTGTTGTTCATCATTGTTTATCTGCTCTTTCATTCTTTTAGGTCCTTGTTAAACCTTTCTTGTATTTTCTCCATTCTGTTTACAAGATTTTGGATCATCTTTACTATCATTATCTGTATTCTTTTTCAGGTAGACTGCCTATTTCCTCTTCATTTGTTTGGTCTCATGTGTTTTCACCTTGCTCCTTCATCTGCTGCATATTTCTCTGTCTTCTCATTTTGTTTAACTTACTGTGTTTGGGGTTTCCTTTTCGCAGGCTGCAGGTTTGTAGTTCCTGTTGTTTTTGGTGTCTGTCCCCAGTGGGGTGGGTGAGGTTGGTTCAGTGGGTTGTGTAGGCTTCCTGGTGGAGGAGACTGGTGCCTGTGTTCTGGTGCATGAGGCTGGATCTTGTCTTTCTGGTGGGCAGAACCACATCCAGTGGTGTGTCTTGGGGTGTCTGTGAACTTAGTATGACTTTAGGCAACCTCTCTGCTAATGCATGGGGTTGTGTTCCTGTCTTGCTAGTTGTTTGCCATGGGGCATCCAGCCCTGGAGCTTGCTGGCCATTGGGTGGAGCTGGCTCTTAGTATTGAGATGGAGATCTCTGGGAGAGCACTCGCCGATTGATATTATGTTGAGCCAGGATGTCTCTGGTGGTCCAGTGTCCTGGACTCGGTGCTTCTATCTTGGAGGCTCAGACCTGACACCTGGCCAGAGCACTAAGACCCTGCCAGCCACACGGCTCAGAAGAAAAGGAAGAAAAAAGAGGAAAATAATAATAATAATATTAATTAAATAAAAATGATAATAATTAATAAATAAGATAGCAACCAAACCAATAAACAAATCCACCAATGATAAGAAGCACTAGAAGCTAAACTAAGATAAAAAGTCAGAAACAAATCAGTTGCAGAAAACAAACCTCAAGTCTACATTTGCTCCCAAAGTCCACTGCCTCAATTTTGGGAACATTCGTTGTCTATTCAGTATTCCAGAGATGCAGGATTCATCAAGTTGATTGTGGTGATTTAATCTTCTGCTCCTATGCTGCACAGAGAAATTTCCCTTTCTCTTCTTTGTTCGCACAGCTCCTGGGGTTCAGCTTTGATTTTGGCCCTGCATCTGCATGCAGGCCGCCCTCAGGCATTTGTTCCCTGCCCTGACAGGAGGTGGTTAAAGCAGCGGCTGATTAGTGCTCTCTTGCTCACTCAGGCTGGGGAGTGGGAGGGGTACAGTAGTCATAATTGGAATGCAGGGTGAGCCTGCAGCAGCAGAGGCCAGCATGACATTGCAACAGCCTGAGGTGCACCATGTGTTCTCCCAGGGAAGTTCTCCCTGGATCTCAGGATCCTGGCAGTGGCGGGCTGCACAAGCTCCTGGGGGCAGTGGCGGGGGTGGCTGGTAGTGACCTGTGCTTGCACACAGATTCTTGGTAGCAACGGCAGCAGTGTTAGCATTTCATGCCCGTCTCTGGGGTCTGAGCTGATAGCCACAGCTTGCGCCCGTCTGTGGAGCTTGCTTAGGCAGTGCTCTGCCTTTTGTGGGCACATGGGGTAGGAATCCCCTCTCTTGGCACACCCTGAAACAATGGTCTCTTGCCTCTTTGGCAGGTCCAGACTTTTTCCCGGACTCCCTCCTGGCTAGCTGTGATTCACCAGCCCCTTTCAGGCTGTCTTCATACAGCCAACCCCAGTCTTCTCCCTGGGCTCTGAGCTCTGAAGCCTGAGCCTCAGCTCCCAGCCCCCACCCACCCCAGTGGGTGAGCAGACAAGCCTCTCAGGTTGGTGAGTGCTGGTTGGCACCAATCCTCTGTACGGGAATTTCTCCGCTTTGCCCTCTGCACCCCTGTTGCTGCGCTCTCCTCCATGGCTCCGAGCCTTCCCCCCTGCCCACACCCCTATCCCTGCCAGTGAAGTAGCTCCCTAGTGTGTGGAAACTTTCCTCCTTCACAGCTCCCTCCCAGAGGTGCAGGTCCTGTCCCTATTCTTTTGTCTCTGTTTTTTCTTTTGCCCTACCCAGGTACTTGGGGATTTTCTTGCCTTTTGGGAAGTCTGAGGTCTTCTGCCAGCATTCAGTAGGTGTTCTGTAGGAGTTGTTCCACATGTAGGTGTATTTTTGATGTATTTGTGGGGAGGAAGGTGATCTCCACGTCTTACTACTCCGCCATCTTGAAAGTCTCCTAAACAGATTTTTTTAAAAAGACACATACAAATGGCCAATAAGCACATGAAAAGGGTCTCAGCATAATTAATCATCAAGTAAATGGAAATTAAAACCGCAAGATACCACTCTGTAAAATTTTCTTTGTGTCAACATATAACTATGACCCAGAAGTTGCACTCATTATTTATCCATGAGAAATGAAAAAATTTTACACAAGAAAGTTCACAGCAGCTTTATTAGCTAAAAACAGAAAACCAAATGTCCACTAACAGGAGAAGGATAAACCAATTTGTAATTTGTCATGTAATTGAATACTTCTTAACAATAAACAGGAGTAAGCAACTGATACATACAACATAGATGGATAGTCAACGCATTATGTTGACAAGAGAAGTCAGTACAGCGTACAGTTCTATTTATATGAAATTCTAGAAGAAGCGAAAGTAATCCATGCTAATAGAAAACAAGACAGTGATTGACTAGTGAGTGGAGGCTGTGGTGATTGACTGAAAAAGAGCATGTGAGGACTTTCTGGGATTATGGCAATAGTCTGTAACCTGAGTGGTGCATAAACTGTTAATTCCATATACGTTTCCTGAAATGAGAAATTAGATTAAGGGAGACCTTATCTCTTTTTTCCGTTGGTATGATGCATTACTCTACCCTTTGAGAGAAAAGCCATATCTAATCTTTCTGCAAAACCCATATGATTTCATATGGGTTTATAATGAACTATTGCAGAAAAAGACTACTTTTTATCAATTTAGACACTTTTCTGAGAAAACAAGATTATGCTTTTGAGTATAATTGTAATTATATATGAATTCATATATGAGGCTTCATATAGGTACATATACATACACACACGTGTGTGTGTGTGTGTGTGTGTATATATATATATATCTAGGAAACTGTTGAATCGGAAAACCATTTCTTATTTGAGTCTGAAGTGTGATGACAATGTGAAAGTATAACCAAAAACATATCTGGGACATCAATATAATAAGCCAAGGTTAACTAATGAAATTGAGTTGATAAGAGATATACTTATTTCTTTTACTCATTTATGTGAACACATATGCAAACATACTGAAGGGTTTCACAGAGGTTTCAACCATTGAATTCAATATGAATTTAGGTAAATTAAGGGGTGAGAAGTGTTGGGGAGTGACCTACCCCTTTTATCTGAATGAAGTGTCCATTATCTTTTTTATTTACCCATATTGTTTCTTAAAATCAAGAAATTTGTTTATAATTCAAACTAAGCAATATTAATCTGCTTTAATTCAAATAGATATTTCACTTAATTATTTTACAATAATGAACTATTGTGGAATGATAGCAAGAAAAAAAAATAACCTTTTTTAACGCCATAAACTGAGATTTATTTTCAAATTCCAGGATAAAGCAGTTTCCTCCCAGGTCTCCATTAGCAAGCAATATATAATAGTTTGTGGAATTACCCCTTCACATGAAAGAAGACATTTCCTTTTAGTAAAGAAAGTGAATATAGCAATATGTAATCTTTTGAATTAATTTTTGTATTAATCTTAAATGGTATCTTGACAGCAGTACAAAGTTTATCAACAAAAAGAATAAAGTTTTGAGATAAAGTGACCCAATATGCAGCAAATCCCATACTTGATTGTTTAAATCACAAGAGTTATTAGCATTAAAGAAATAATCCTTGATATAAGAAAAGGTGGAATGAAATCTTTCCTAATGGTTTTAACTCAGAATTAAGGATGTTCAGTTCCCTCAAAAAGCCTTCCTCTTTCTAACCTAAACTCGAAACACAATCCAAAATTTGACGTCAGTTGAGGTATATTGATAGATAAACATTTATAGAGCATTCATTTAAAGAATTGTACAGAACTCATTTGAGTGTTTTTTTTAAATCATTAGGAAGTATCAGAATGTTCAAATAATATTTAAATATAATAATAATATTAATTATTTTAATTCCCCAGGTGTAGATCTCACTTTTTTAAGAAATTACAAGGTGCTTTCTGGGGACATTCTCTCTATACATTCTTTTTTTAAGCTCTCCTTTGCACTGTTGCTCTGCTGTTACTTTTTTCAGACCCCCTTTTTGTTTATAGCTCCTTAAATGTTAGGCTCCATTTCTGTTTCAGTTACTTTTGTCCTTAAATCTTCACATTACACTCACTTACTAAATGTTTAATAAACAAATAAACCTTAAACAAGAATGGCAATGTAAACATATTACTACGTTCCCAGGATCACAAACACATATACTATTGGGAACTAATACAAATAGCTACCTGAAAATTAATGAAACGAATTTAAAGTTGAGGGAGGAATTACCTAATGGTTTATATCTTATGGAGATTAACTAGTTTTAGTTTTATGGAGATGAACTAGTGGACCTTTGGCATTTGATAGATATGTAGACACATAAACATACAAAGTACTTGGTGTAGTCTGTGTAAATGAATATTAATAAGGAAAGCCTTAAAGATTTATTCTACTTCTTCATAGATCTGATTGAATTTCACCACTTTATTCATTGCTTGGGCTTGTCTGAATATTACTCAATTACTCAAATGTTTTGTTTTTATCTGCCTTAGTTCCTCCCAACCTTAACTTAGATTAAAACCATAAAAAAGTCCATTTTTAAAGCCGTGCAAAGAAAACACTACATCAAAATTGTTAATATACACCTCAAACAGAAAACATGCATATCTTCATTTGTCTTTCACCTCATTTATGTCAGCCTATATCTTACTGGCAAAAATTGCTTTCCAGCTCCAGACAATCTAATTTGACTGTGATGCTTTCTGACACCTGAGTATTATGGTTTCTTTGGTTAAAGTAAAAGATTTGCAAAAACCAGTCCAAAAGCTTTATTATCAGGGCAGAGCATCAGTGCATTTCTTGAACATTCATCACAAACAGAATGTGTGAGAGCTGGAGGAGAATGAATCATCCTAGATTACCTATCTGGTACTTGAGAAGCCTACCACAAAACAGCAACAGCAGAGATTAACTTGCTGGTGTTCCCAGGAAATTTAGAGGCTGTTCTGTGGAGAAATAGAAACCCCATTTGCAAGATCCTTACCTGTGAAAGGTATCTTAAATCAGAGGAAGCCTGGACATGAAAATTCTGTGAGGGTGCCTCATAGGTCAAGGTAAACTTGGTAATCTTTCCAACGATCTCCCTTTTCATTGGATGTTTTTAATCTTTGAAAACCTATGTATATTCACGTACAGAATAGCTTGACATAGGAACAAAAATTTAAAACTGATGTTACCGTGGGAGATTTTTTTATAGTTCTGGGAAGATAAGTAGGGACCCGAAATCTCATGCTTTTGCCCAGAGAAGTGAACCGTGATCTGATATATATGTGCATCCTCTTTCTAGCCACCAATTTTCTGCAGTCATTACCAGCAAGTTGGTCTTTCTAAACACTTTAATCAATTAGTGTGGCCTATAAGTTTATACACTGGAATTCTCAACTGGTTAAAATGCCAGCCTTTCTCTATGCTGATCACCTTTCCAATTTCTACTTTAGTGACTTCCCTGGTAAGCATACTGCATTGACCTTGAAAGAATCCAAAGTATAGCTACTCTTCAAAGATTTTGGAATTCCTGTCTCTATGTAAGCAGAATAGGTACGAAAAATTTTGACTTCCTCCTCTACTCCACAGAGATATGTCTCTGCATCTAACGCTTTTGTTTGAGATATTCATTGGGACTTAGAAACTGAGGACCCTGGATAAAATACTATTTGAACTAATCTTAAAATCCACATTTAATGTATTGAACTAAGATTGGAGGGTCATCTATTGCTGGTAGGTCATAGTTAAGAAACCAATTATTTTCTTACTCATCACTTGCACTCTGTCTATTGAGACAGAACAGGGTATTCCAGTCAAAATGTATAATTTAATGTGAAGCAAAAATTTCTATACATTACACACACACACACACACACACACACACACACACACACACACACAATCTCCTTGTCATCAAAAGGCATCCTGGGAGGGCACTGTTTACAAATAGAATATTTAAAGGAAATCCATTTTTACTTGTCTGTTTTAGATACCCAAATATAGGTGCTTACACAGGCCCTGAGTCAATCACTATATTGGTCATGATGGAAGAATCTGGTGAATTCTGGTGGTCTGGCTACCAGAAGTAATTTAAGAGTCCCTCCTATTCCTTTCAGTTGTGTGTGCCCCTTTATTATCCTCCATGGTTGTTTCAGACCTCTTCTGGGTCTTACATTGTTCACTTTCCTTTGTCTTTAAACTAAGCTTTCCATTCAGAATGAAAAATGCAACATATCTATCTGGATTTTCACATTTCATAGCTTGTTGTCATTTCCCTAAAGTGTGTTCATACTTCTGTATCTCCTATCTAAGAAGTATATTTTTTGGTTAGAAATGTATAGATTATTAAAATATTCCACCCCACTTAGCTGACTATGTTTTTGCCATATTATTTATGTTTTAAACATTTAGAACAGTAAAATGGGGCATTAGTCCTGATGAAAAATTTTGAGTAATTCCATTATTTTTCACTTAAGAATGCTTGTTCCTGGGTGTGTTTGAAAGGAAAAAAATCTCCTAACCATTCCAGAACCAGACTTATACCAAGTTAAATAGACATTGCTGAGCTCAGTCTAGGAGTGTTGGGCTTGTCAAGCAATTCTAATTTACAGGTTTAAACTTCTGAAATTAACAGCAAAAGGAATTAGAGACTCAGCATTATTGTAAAACTGAGAAGATTTCCAAGGGAATATGAAATTCCTTACTCCACCTTGAATTGAAGATTGATTGGGTTTCTCTAATAGCTTCAATATTATTTCTAATTCTTTTTCTGGAAAAAAAATTTTCATATTTTTATAAAAATAAGAACTTCACAATGAAACAAATGAACATAAAATTGCTGTCTTTGTTCAGTCACCAGTGAGGGAGATTAGAAGTTAATTTATGCCAGAAACCAAAGTCTAGACATGGTTGTACAATAAACATACCAGCATCAGTAATCAGACCATGGGTTAACTTGATGATCCCAAGCACTTGTTTGTAATCCAGGTTTCTGAATCCCAACTTCAAGGACATTTTTTATAATTTAAAACATGAGTCCTGCCACAACAAAGAATATATCAACTAGCCCAGTGAAGGAATAGGGATTCTGCTTTTTAAACCTGTAAATATATTCATATACAGACCTCTATTCAAACCCATTATCGTTTCCGAGAGCTGCAAAAAAAAAATGTACAGATGTTTTCTTTGTCAATCATGACAATTACCTCTGACTACTTTGCAGCTTGGAGGCCAGTAGTTTCTCCTTTACCTATTGTGGTGCCCGAAAGCAATTTATCTTAATGCTTCCATAGCTATTGTCTGTCTTGTTCTCCAATGTTTAATCTAGAATTATGTAAAACTCACATGACATGGTTTGTATATTGAGTCTGTAACATGTTAAGTTGAATTCCCATTGTATAAGAGATGGGCTAGATATATTGGCGATAAAGATAAATATTTAATGTAATAGTGATATTTAACTATGATATTAAATAACTGAAGTACTTTTGTTAAAGAATATACCTATAAATTGAAAGTGTCTAAAATTTTTCACATAAAATAATATATATTATAGAAACTATGGTAACTATACAAAATTTGAAAGAAAAACTTTAAAAGTACCCAAGCAGACACACTTTTCACTGGTGTAGTGGGACAAAAGTTATCACTTTATGTTTCAAGTTACAAATCTACATCCATGTTACAAATGTCACCATCATTCCAAAGTGGAAAACAAGGATCAGTAATGTGGTTTTATCTGGATAATATAGCTCACTCCATTTTTGATGACTGTTGATGATAGTTCATATTTTAGTAGTGACACACTTGCTATTATGTTTTTAGCCATGGTTGTAAGAGTTAAGAAATTAAAAGCTCCCTAGTAAATAGCATACTTTCACCACTGTAATATGCATTCATATTACATTTCTTTTATTTCTGAAGTTAAAATACATTTTTCTACTTTTTTATAGAGTTCAGATTGGTTTGAAACTTATCCTACTGCTCAAAGAAAAGTAGTTAATACTTTTTTTTTTGTTATACCTACTACTTTGATATCTTTTTTAAAAATAGACTTTATGTTTTAGAGCAGTTTTAGATTCACAGCAAAATTGAGCAGATGATACAGAGCTTTCCCATATACCCACTGCCTGCACACATGCATAGTCTCCCCCATTTCCAATATCCCCCACCCGAGAGGTACATGTGTTATAATTGATGAACCTACATTAAACACATCATGATCACTCAGCGTCCATAGTTAATCTTAGAGTTCACTCTTGGTGTTGTATATTCTATGGGTTTGGACCAATAATGACATGTATCCACCATTACGTTATCAGAGTAGTTTCAGTGCCCTAAAAATTCTCTGTACTGCACTTACTCATTTATCTCTCCCCCCAACCTCTAGCAACCACTGACTGCTCTTTTTATTGTTTTCATAATTTTTCCTTTTCCAGAATATCATATAGTTGGAATCATATAGTGTGGAGCCTTTTCATTTTGTCTTCTTTCACTTAATAATATCCATTTAAGGTTCCTCCATGTTTTTCATGGCTTGATAGTTTATTTTTTATTTTTTAGGGCTAAATTACATTCCACTGTCTGGATGTACCACAGTTTAGTTATCTGTTCACCTACTAATGGGAATCTTGGTTGCTTCCAAGTTTTGCAATACTGCATGCATTTATAAATATCCATGTGCAGGTTTTTGTGTGGACATAAGTTGTCAACTCCTTGGGGTAAATACCAAGGGGCTCATTTACTGGAACATATGGAATGAGTATGTTTAGTGTTGTAAGAAACTGCCAAACTGTCTTCCAAAGTGGATGTACTATTTTCCATTCCCACTAGAAGTGAATGAGTGTTCCTGTTGCTCCACATCCTTACCAGCATTTCGTGTTGTTGGTGTTCCAGATTATGCCCATTCTAATAGGTTGGTAGAGGTATCTCATTGTTTACATGTCGTTTTCCTGATAACATGTGTAACATATTTTTGTTTTTACATGTGTAACGTATTTTCATATGCTTAGTTGCCTTGTGTATATCTTTGGTGAGGTGTCATTTAAAGTCTTTGGCCTATTATTTAATCGGGTTCTTTTTCTTATTGTTGAGTTTTAAGGGTTCTATGTATATTTTGGATAACAGTCCTTTATCATATGTCTGTTACAAATGTTTTCTCCCGGTCTGTGGCTTATCTATCCATTCTCTTGGCAGTCTTTCTTTTCTAAAGCAGAAAATTTTAGTTTTAACCAAGTTTAGCGTATCAGTATTTTCTTTCATTGATTGTGACTTTGTGTTGTATCTAAACACCAAACCCAAGGTTAACTAGGTTTTCTCCTATGTTATCTTCTAGGAGCTTTACAGATTTGCATTTTACCTTTAGATCTGTGATCCATGTGTAGTTTATTTTTTGTTTGGGGTTTAAGTTCTGCATCTAGATTTATTTTTTTACATGTGGATGATTGGTTGTTCCAGAACCATTTGTTGAAAAGATTATCTTTGCTCCATTTTATTGACTTTTCTTCTTAGTCAAATATCAGTTGACTTCTGGGGTGTCTATTCTGTTCTATTGATCGATATATTTGTCTGTTCTTTGACTAATTTCACACAGTCTTGATTACTATAGTGTTATACTAAGTCTTGAAGTCAGGTAGGTGCAGTCCTCCAACGTTGTTCTTTTCCTTCAGTATTGTGCTGGCTCTTCTGGGTCTTTGGCCTTTTCATGTAAACTTCAGAATCACTTTGATAACCGTGAAGTAACTTGTTGGAATTTTGATTGGGATTGAATTGAATCTGTAGATAATGTTGGGAAGAGCTGACATATTTACAATACCAAGTCTTCCTATCTGTGAACATGGAATGTCTATTTCTTCAGTACTTCATTGACTTCCTTCATCAGAGTTTTTTAGTTTTTCTTATGTAGAAGTTGTACATATTTGTTAGTTTATATGTACTTCATTTTGGGGAGTGCTAATGTAAATGGTATTGTGTTTTTAATTTCAAATCCTACTTTTGCATTTCTGGTACATAAGAAGGAGATGACTTTTTGCATATTGACCTTGTATCCTGCAACCTTGCTACAGTCACTTCTTCCAGGAGGTTTTATTTATTCTTTCAGACATAATCTAAATATAGTCAGTCATGTCATCTGTGAATAAAGACAGTTTTATTTCTTCCTTCTCAAGCTCTATAACTTCCCTCTGACCCCTTTTCTTGTGTTATTGTGTTAACTAGGACTTCCAGTTCCATGTTGAAAAGGAGTTAGGAGAGGGGCATCCTTCCTTTGGTTCTGATCTTAATGGGAAAACTTCTAGTTTCTCATCATTAAATATTGTTAGCTGTAGGTTTTTGTAGATAGCCTTTATCAAGTTGAAAAGTTCTCTATTTCTAGTTTACTGAGAATTTTTAGCATGAATGGATGTTGAATTTTGTCAAAAACTTTCTATAGTACTATTGATATAATCATGTGATTTCTTGTTTAGCCTGTTGGTGTGATGAATTTCTTTAATTGATTTTCGAATGCTGAACCAGCCTTGCATATTTGGATAAATCCCTCTTTGTTGTGGTGTTTAATTTTTTTCTTGCTGAATTCAATTTGCTAAAGTTTTATTCATGTTTTTTGTATGTATATTCATGAGAGATTGATCTATAGTTTTCTTCTATTTTACTAGTTTTGGTATTAGGGCAATGATGGCCTCATAGCATGAGTTAGGAAGTATTATCTCTGCTTCTGTCTTCTTAAAGCAATTGTAGAGTGTTAGTGGAATGTTTTCCTTAAATGTTTCATAAAATTTACTGGCAAACCCATCAGGTACTTTCTGACTTGGAAGGTTATTAATTATTGATTCAATTTCTTTAGTATTTATAGGCCTATTCAGAGTTTATTTCTTCTTGTTTGAGTTTTGACTGACTTTGTACTTCAAGGAATTTGTCTATTACATTCATGTATCAAATCGAATCGTGGGCATAGAGTTGCTCTATAGTATTCTTTTTCTATTCTCTAAATGTCCATAGGCTCTATAGTCTTGTCCCCTTATTTCTGATATTAGTAATTTGTGTGACTTCTGTTTTCTTATTTAGCATGGGTAGAGGCCTATCAATTTTACTGATCTTTTCAAAGTATTAGTTTTAGTTTTTGTTGATTTTCTCTATTGATTTCTTTTAAATTTCAATGGTTTCTGCTCTAATTTTTTAATCTCCTTTTATCTGCTCTTTTTCTAGTTTTCTAAGGTGGAAGCTTAGATAAATTTTTTTTAGACCTTTCTTCTTCCCTAATATAAGCATTTAATATTATAAATTTCCCTTTAAGCATGGCTTTTCACTGGATCCCACAAATTGATAACTTGTATTTTCATTTAGTTCAAAGTATTTTGAAATTTATTTCTTTTTTGTTCCATGTGCTAAGGAGAAGTTCTTATTTAATCTCCAAAAACGTTGGGATTTTCCAGCTACTTTTCTGTTACCATTTTCTAGTTTATGATTGACCCTTAAACAGAGTGGGGGTTAGAGGTCCCAACTCTCTTCAAAGTTAAATTCACGTATAACTTTATAGTTGGCCCTCGGTATTCAACCATCCACAGATGGTGTAGTGCTGTAGTTTGTATATAGTGAAAGAAACCCTCTTATGAGGACCTGTGCAGTTCAAACCCATGTTGTACAAGGGTCAACTATAACTTCCTTGTGTTTTGAGAGCAGACATTGTATGATTTATAGTCTTTAATTTAAAAAAAAATATTTTATGGCCTAGAATGTAGTCTATCTTGTTGAATGTTCCAAGTGAGCTTGAGAAGAATGTGTATTCTGCTGTTATTGGATCAAATATTCTATAGATGTCCATTATACCCAGTTGATTGATGGTGTTGAGTTCAACTGTGCTCTTACTGACTTTGTGCCTGCTAGCTGTATCAATTTCTGATAGAGGGATGTTGAAATCTCTAACTATAATAGTGGACTCATCTATTTCTTCTTGCAGTTCAGTTTTTGCCTCACATAGTTTGTTCTATAGTTAGATGCATACATGTTAAGAATTATTCTGTTTTGGAGAGCTGATCCCTTTTTTATCATGTAATGCCTTTCTCTATCCCAGATAACTTTACTTACTCTGAAGTTTGCTGTGTCTGAAATGAATATAGCTATTCCTGCATTCATTTGATTAGTGTTAGCATGGAATATCTTTCTCTATCCCTTTACTTTAGATCAATATGTGTCTTTATATTTAAAGTGGGTTTCTTGTAGATGACATATAGTTGGGATTTTTTTTTTTTTGATCCACTCTGACAGTCTGTCTTTTAACTGGTGCATTAGATCATTACTATTTAATAATTATTGACACAGTTGGAATACTATCTACTGTGTTTGTTACTGTTTTGTTTTCCATTTGTTCTTTATCTTTTGCAGCTTTAATTGAACATTTCATGATTCCATTTTTTCTCCTTTCTTAGTATACTAGTTATACGTTTTTTTAGTTGTTGACCTAGAGTTTGCTATATACATTTACAACTACTTCAAGTTCACTTTCAAATGACACTACACTGCTTCATGGGTAGAGCTAGTGCCTTATAAAAACAGAGTAATCCCAATTCTCCTTCCTGTCTCTTGTGCCATTGCTGCAATTCATATCACTTATACATAAGGCTACATAAGTGAATATATACATAAGCATATTACAGTTGAATATATTATGGCTATTATTGTTTTGAATGGATTTTTAACTTTTAAACCAATTAAGACAAAGAAAATAAAAATTTTCTTTCTCTGTCATTTATTCCTTCTGCCGTGTTCTTCCTTACTTTACATAGTTCTGAGTTTCTGACCTGTATTATTTTGCTTTTCTCTAAAGAACTTTTAACATTTCTTGCAAGATGGGTCTACTAGCAACACATTTATTCAATTTTTGTTTGTCTGGAGAAGTCTTTGTTTTTCCTTCACTTTTGAAGAATAGTTTCATTAGGTTACAGAATTCTAGGTTGGCAGATTTTTCCTCTTAATAGTGTTTCACTCCACTCTCTTCTTGCTTGTGTGGTTTCTGAGGAGAAGGTGGATGTAATTTTTATCTTTATTCCTCTACAGGAAGGTGGTTTTTTCTCCAGGATTTTTTCATCTTTGATTTTCTTTCATTTTAAAATTATATGCCTAGATGTGTTTTTTTTGGCATTTATGCTTGATGTTCTCTGAGTTTCCTGGGTCTGTATTTTCATGTCTTACATTAATTTGAGGAAATTCTCAGTCATTATTGTTTCAAATATTTCTTCTGTTTCTTTCTCATTCTTCTCCTTCTTGTATTACCATTATGCATTAAGTTGCAGTCTTTTGGTGAGCCTATGCCTCTGGAATGTGAACTTTATAAGCATTTCTCTGTACCCACCCCTCCCCTTCCCTTTAGGTTGGACCAGACAGCTAGAATGGGCTGGAGTTGATCATTTCCCATTCTCCAGTATAGTTAGACTCTGATAAAACCCCAGCAGGTTAGGCTCTGGTTAAATAGTTCCTCCTGAGGGCAAGCCCTGTTAAGAACAGAGTGCTCTGATGTTTTTCAAAGTGAATATTTTTCCCTCCCCTGCTGGAAGCACGAGTGGATTTTTCTCTGATACTCATTGTGGGAACTAGGTCAAGTTCATGGAGGTAAAACTCACAAAATTGTGGAGCCTTCCCTATGACTGGATCCTCCTGGAGCTTTTATTCTCAGCATTGTCCACATTGAGCCTCCAACCATTAGTCAGTCACAGTTTAGGTTTTCCTACCTGGCTCTGGTTTCCAGAGAGGTTTCTACTCTTGTGCTTCTGTTCTGGTAAGTTGTGATCTCTTTGTCTGCCTGTCTGTCTCTCCAGTTTGGGGGTGGGGAGGGGTGGCAGGGAGTGGTGTGTCCTATGACCTTACTTCTCTTAGAGATCTAAGAAGAGTTGTTGATTTTTCAGTTTGTTCAAATTTTTACTTGTTAAAACAGAATAGCAACTTCCAAGCTTCTTACATGCCAGACAGGAGACCAGAAGTCCTTTGATATCTTTTTAATGTCTGTTTTAACATGAAGACAATTACAGTGATAAACTATACTTTAAAAGAAATTACTTGATATTCTTCCTCTGTGTTTATAGTTATGATAGTAGAAAGCCTGAGAAGTGACAATTCATTTTTTACCATTTCTCTGAATTTGAATATTGAGTTTTTACAAAATGATGAATATGGAGCTGTATAAGAATATTTTGATCAAATAGAAAGCATCATCACTGATAATATGCTTTATTCTCAATCCAAAATATTGGTATATAGGATCTTGATTGTATGAAACATTTTGCATATTGACTTTCAAACAGTGCATAATACTTTTGACCCAGAGTTCAATATCAATGAACAATTAACTACTTTTAAGTAGTAATTTGGGTCTGGAGAAATGCTTAATTATAAGGGAGTCTGGTTTGATAGGACTTTGGATAATAAAAGAAAACTGTGGAATAATATCAACTTTTATTCTTCATGTACTTCAAAAAATAGAAATGTCTTTCTGCAGCTTACCTCTACTAACATTTTTTGTTAAAAACTAAATTATGCGTGTATTTTACATATTCCTTTCTAATGTTTCCATACTATATTTCTTTCTCATTTTCTTCTGAATGACTTTAGGATTTCCTAGTTTTTAATAACACTAAGTTTTTTAATAAATGGCTCTAATCAATATTTCATAAATGGCATACTGGTGTATTCCAAAATTTTTAATTATTTTGTTTCTTAAAAGTTATCTCTATTTTAATATCTTTTTCTGTTCTTAGTACTCAGGACATAAATGCATTTTTTACTTGTCCTTTTCCTCTACTGTGATGCTAATGTAGCATGCAGCATGAAAGAAAGAAATAAGCCTTGTTACATTATTCTATTCATGCACTCTGTGAACTAAAATAGTCAGGTAGAATCCATCCAATTCATATGTTTATGAATAACCATATGTAGACAGGTATTTATGTATTTATGGCTTTATTAAAATGCTCCCCAATTAGCATCAAATGACTAAAAACACAGTAAAATGAGTTTCCTACACATTCTGTACCATGACACACCATGATGTCCAGTATCAGTAACTAGTTTTTCTCAATTGAACTAGTGATGAACCCAGATGAGGGGGTTAAAGAGGGATAGTCCAGATGGTTTTCTTCCAGAGTCTGGGAGTCAACAAGTCTGTCCCCCTTAGAAGTCATGTGTCCTGGAAATCTGCCTCTTACCTTAGAATCTTGATCACTTAGCTCTTGGGCTTTATTTATACAGTTTCTCAAAGTTTTGTTGTTGAAAATGGAGTCATTGATTTCTCTGAAAATGTTGCTTTCTTTCCCAAACAATGTTGCCAATATTGGCTGCTTTCTTCGCTTGTTATTCCTAGAATGGTTGAAGAGTACTGGTCCTCTTTGTATACCTAAATCTGAGTTCTCTGGGCCTCTCCTTTCCTTTTGCATTCACTCTGCCACATTTTGGTTTTTGGTGACAAGTGGGGCAATGTAAACCCATTTTGAATTACCTGAAGGATTGCTGTTAACAGAAAGGTACTTAGTGTCTTTAAAAAAAACTTAACTATAGCTTCCAACTTCAACATCTGCCAAATCTTCTATAATTCATTCACTTCAAATTTTATCACTTTCGCTTTAAATTTTTTTCTAAATCTGAATGAATTTAGAAAAGGTTCTCCAGTGATTCTGGAGCAGTGGTTCTCAAACTTGAGAATTTACTTTTCTAACGAGCTCTCAGATATGCACATGATGCTCTATCTGGGGGCCCCATTTTGGAAACCACACCTCTGGAAGAAGAGGTGCAGCAGTTTTCTTTTTTTGAAGAGAAAAATCTCTGCCAACATGTAAGTCAGTAATGGTTCTTCCTTATACTTACTTGTTAAACTTAGTACCCATAAAATATAAAATATTCATAGGCTTCTAGAGTTTAAAAAAACCCTTAGGTTTCATGTTTTCTTCTTTGTTTTGCCTAAGAATACTAGATCATTTAAGTAGCCAGTTATAAAGCTGAGATTAAAATCAAGGTTTCTTGACTCTCAGTTCATTGGCCTTGGCCTTTCATCCCATAAATTCTTCTTTGTTTTATATAGTTAATAATTTGTAACACCAATAATATATGAAATGCCAATTTTAATTACTATAATACTTTGATTTTTCCAGAGTCATAAAATGCAGTTTATTGTAGAGTTGGTTTAGACAGAGTCACTACAAGATTTGTTATGATTCTCATCTCATCCTTTCTTTGAATGATAAAATTAGGGAGGTTTACTGAAATATCTTTATATAGGCTTTATACTGGAAATTAAAGTGCATGCAGTATTTAAAAAAAGAAAGTATTACTGCCCAGGGAAACTATAATACTAATCAGCTGTGAGAAATTAAGTCCTTTCCCTAGGAAGTTTTGCTTTTAGACCCTGCCTTGGGCTACTAGTATCAGAGGTACTTAAATGCCTCAAAGAAACCCATGAACATTTCACTGCATCTCCTGTCCTGTGTCTTTAATACAAGCCAACCATATTCAAATGAGGTGAAGATGTGCAGGTTATGTCACTGCCAAAGTGGGAGATGAACACTGCTTCAGAGTGTAGGGAGGACTTGAATGGGAGGAGTGCATAGATAAAAGACAAATTAACTTCTCAAATTCCTTCTTTCACAGAGTATGACTGCAGTAGCCTCTTCCAGAAAGGAGTGTCATTTTCTATTAGTACTGAGTGTCCATTTTTCTTGCCTTTCTTTTATGGTTCTAAAGGTACAACAAATGAATGTACATTCTGAATAGTAGCACATGATGGCTAAGGAATGTTTGGTATTATTAATTAATTTACATTATTCTTAAATTTGTATATATGTAGGTCTAGATGTTACATGTATAAAGAATGATACCAGTCTACATTGGTAACTAGATGAATATTGAACTAAAAACTAATTTGTATTTAATAAAATTAAATTTAATTAAAAATAACTTTAAAGCTCAATTATTTTAAATAATTAAAAACATTATTAACCACAAACTTATGACAATGGCATTGGCTTTGTTGGTATTCTGATTCCAAATCCAGAAGCATACTCTATGTGGGTGTGTATGTGCCATATATTGCATTTAGTTTAAATTTGCTTATAGGAGCTGTGACCTCAGTTATGCCTATAATGATGACATTTTTTGGACCAATTCATACATTTAATATGACATATTCTGAATTAGTTTAAAGATGAAATATCTTAACAAAGGAAAATATGTATCAAACTTGATCTTACAGGCACTCGCAAACACAAAATATGAATGTCAACTAAATGATGTTAAGGCAATTTGATTAATTTTATCAAGATGCATAAGAAAATTTACAGAAATGACATGATTATTAAGAGCAAATTGTAGTTCCTGTAAACTTTAAATTATGCTCATTTTTTCCATACTTAATATTTGTTTTCTTTAATAATGAATTTACCATGTAGAAACCCATTACAATATTTACACTTTATAGTTTAGCAACCTTGTAGAACTGATCCCTTAACATTCATTGTAAAATGAATGGCTGTTTCCAAATCTAGGTATAACTATGCTAATTTTAGATACTTCAAGTTGCAGTTTTCAGAGTGGTGTTTGTCATACTGAAATATTAAAAATCTATCTGAGAACTATAATCAAAGATTTTCTAGTTTGTCATTATTCTCAACCAAGCACAAGTTACATGAAAATTTTAATTACAGCAAGAATTATTTTTTCTGAAATTAAAGCAAAGAAGCCAGTTTAATGGAAATATAAAACAAAAATATTAATTATGTTTTTATTACTCATCCACATACCACCAGAATACCCCCACATGTATAATAATCTTTAAATTCACTTGTTTAGAATATTTTACCAAGTTTAATTCATAATTAAACCATAGGTATTAAAAGATTATTTTGACATTTATAGATTGTCCAGAAAGAAAGATAAAACGTGTTTTACTTAAAATCTGTGGCTTAATTCATAACTCTTAAAGATTTAGATACATAAGTTTCTATGCTTAGGTTTTTGCCCAAGGCTCTGCAAATTCTAAAGGTAAACCTGCCTTATATCTTAGTTTCCTCAGTAAGAGTGGTGAGTTTGATATTCTCTATCTGTATCATATATGTTTTTTGTATTCATAAAAAGAAGAAAATTACCCCTGTCCTTTCCTGGAAGGGCCAACCGACTCAGGGCTTCAAGCTTCTCACGGACTTAGTAGAGTTTTGATTAGTGCCAACTATGTAACGATGATTAAACTCTCTTAATCTTGAACATTTCTGGTTCTGCAAAACACAATCATGCAGTTAATTGGAAAAAGATTGCCTCTAACATTTTTTTTTTCCTGGAAATATGATGGTAAACGCTTGGTAAACATTTTCTGTCTTGATATTTTTATCTACTTTGGAATAATCTCAGATCTATTTCTTTAAGTCCATTAAGTAGTCTCAAATCATTTGCTGCATTTGAGTTATTTCAGGTACAATAAACAAACTCAGCTTCAGATCTCTGCCCCATACTATGCCTGCTAATAATCACTACATGTAGAACAAAGTATGATTTCACTTCAAAGGGTAATGACAAGGACTTTTACACCTCAGGTATGTGTGAAAGAAAGATTTAAATGGGGGTGTTTTCTATCAGAGACTGCGTCTCATTCTCCAGCTTCCAATTCTGGAAACAAACAAATAATCAATGAGATTTTCTTCTTTGTTCAAAGTTACTGGATCCTCCTGGGATATAGTTGCATAGTTTTACTATCAAGCGAAATGCAGGAATAAGCCATTTTCTTTGAGCATGTCGATAGAGAAATAACTAACTTCTCATTGTGGAATAGCTTCAGGACTCTTGACACAGAGGGAATTTTCTGATTTGCTGCCGAGAACAGCATCTGAATACATCTTAATACCCACTGAATGGATCCAGTAGTTGCAGATGTTTCCATTTTTATTATTTGAATTTTTTAATATCATTAAGAGACTACAAGTATTTTTTTCTTGTTGTTTGAGATTATTGCACTGCTCTGATGATTGAAATCACTTGCACTTCAGCCTTTACTCATGTAAATATTCTATGGAGACAGAGGAAGGCACTTGCTGTCGATGTCTTATTGCTCAATTATGAAGCACAGAAAATGCTCCTGTGTGGGTAGTACAAGAACAAAATGGGCTCATACATAATAAATCAGGACACAGGCCCAACTCATGTTGGTAGAATTCACGTACAAAACACAATCATGCATTTATTTTTTCTTTACAGAATCTGAATGAAACTTTGAAAATGAGAAAATATATATTGGTACTGAAACACTGATAGATGTATCACTTTGTAAAATAAAGCTTAAATTAACAATTATGTTCACTGAAGACTCGTTAAGAAAGAGATGAAGAGAAAAAATAAAGATGAATTCATATCTCACTTTAATTACATTAAACTACATCAAAAATATGACCAGACTCTTAATATCAGAGCTATAATCTTCTAAAATCAAAAATTTTGCCTTGCAGACTTCCTACTAGAAAAGTTCTGGAATGGAATACAATCATCTTTCAATGAGTTCTTTTCATGAACTCATATAAAGTCTTATTTATTACCTTATTTTTGCCTGTTTGACCTGAAGCAACCTCGAAGAGAACAATTTCAGCTGATTTTTTTTTCTTCCTATCATGCTCAAAGAGATAATGAAAGCCTTTTTTTCAGTCGTGCAACTTACTGGAGACCTGCAGGTTTTTTGATCTGAACAAAATTAAGCCTGGCCTAAACTGAATTATAAGCTAGAAACTCGGGAATCCTTTATTCAAGTTATCAGTTTCTTTGCTGACACTTCCACCAGTATTCAAATATTATGTTCAACTGTCTGTACTGATAATCAGCATTTTTTCCCCATAGTCGTCGTCAGGATCATGTCTATTTTTTTGTTTGTTTGTTTGTTTATTATTGACTGTTCCATCTAATACAATGTAAGCTCAATGTCTTTCTGTTCATACCAAAATCATAGCACTTGGCACAGTGCCTGGCAGTGATACATTGAATAAAGTGAGTAAGCAAATAGGATTGTTAAAGCTACAATAATATTTCCTTAATTTTCAACACTTTCATTATACTAAGATTTATAGCTATGTTTCACTTGAGAGAATGAATCCAGAGTTGATTTTTTGACACTGTTCCTTGGTCTTAGGCTTTTCTATGTATTTACAGTTGGGTTGTTTCAAGGCTTAGGCATTTTATGAGGGGAAGTTCTCCCTGGCACTGCATGATAATAAGACTGCATGGGGAGCATAGGTTTTTCCTACTTACTAAGAGAGTATCTCCTTTTATATTGATGAAAGCTGATGAAATACTAGAAATGTTTCTATTTCTTAGAGTTTGGAAGCATGAGAACTTAGGAGAGGAGATTTTCATTTATAAGCTGAAGCTTTCATGTTCCACACAAACAAAGCATAAATGATGTTAACCAGTGATGACAATACATCCCCTACCACTGGGAGGATATTCCACATGAGAAGGAATTTGCTCTGACTCTTGTGATATACCACTATATTCAGCTCATCTATCCCATTCGATAAATTCAACTTTATCCTTGGATCAGGCTAGACCATTAAAAAGCTTTGGATTTATATTGCACCATTTGAGTCTTTCATCTAATTGCTTTTATCAAATTGAGTTCTGGTTTTATGCTACCAGCTAACACTGAAGGGTGTGAAAAAAAGTAAATACTGTAAACTAGTAATTAGGTCTATTGTGGAGATGTTGTTGAGAATACCCTGCAGTGTCTTTTTCCCTATCCTGGGAAAAAATACACTGCAGGGTCTTTTTACCTCCCATCCCCCCATCCAATAGCGCTGGTACCTCCTTTGTTCTCCTACAGTATGCTATATTAATTTCCATCTTATCATTAATAAAGACACTTTAATAAAACTTTTCCACCAAGTCTTTCTTTCTCTGTCTCTAGACTATAAACTCGTTGAAGGCAGAGGTTAAATTTTTGTGTGTGTCTTAAAATCAAGAAACTTTGTATAACTCCTGGCATATTATGCATATTCAATGTGTTTGTCATATGAATACTGGGTGGATGAATGAACGAATGCATTATTAAATACTACAGAGTCTGTGTTAAGCATTACAGATTTACAAAAATGAAACTAGAGAGTAGATGATTGATTGCCCATGCTGTGCTTCCTCTTTCAGTCTGTGGAGTATACTATATGAAAATCATAAGAACTATGGAATGCTGCTAAATATACTATGTCATATATTGAAAGAACAAATGTATCTGCCTAATTTCCAAATTTAAAACATGAAATAAAAAAATACTGTATTTGTGAATATATACATGCTGAAGTGTTTAGTTGTTATAAAGATGCCAAAATTCATGTAAATGTAGACAGAATCCACCTATTACTAAGGTTGTTTTGATTTCTTGGGGCCTCACCACCATCATATTTTTTTTTAATTAATTTGAAATAATCATTAGGAATGATGCTTTGACACATGTCACTGAACAAAAATTTAGGGCTTTGAAACTCAAATTAAATATTTGGGGTAAGGTCAATCCTTAGGTAGAAAGAAATGATACACATAAGTAGACCTAAATTTTTCATTTTATAGATAACTTATCTGTATTCAATTATTCTGATTTCCAGCACTTTCCAGTTCTTCTGTTTCCAGATTCGAACGAGTAGATGAGACCATCAATAAGTAATTTTTCAAGAAATTTTTATTTTGGGACTTCCCTGATGGTCCAGTGGTTAAGACTCCACACTTCCATTGCAGGAGGCATGGGTTTGATCCCTGGTTGGGGAACTAAGATCCTGCATGGCGCAGAAAAAAAGAAAAAAAATTTATTTTAAAAGCATTCCAGGAAGACACTGGAATGAACTTAATACTTACTGTATGCTGGAAAACATAAAATTACCTTTTATTTGAATTTATACTTTTGTTCTAATAAATGTGATTTTTATAGCTTTCAACATATGTAATTTTCAGACTCCTTTAGTATAACCATCACTCTGTATATGACAGCTCTTTAATCATGAAATTATATAATCTTACATTATTCTATATTAAAGGGATCTTATGAATCACTCTAGTCTAACCCCCTTCATTAATATTGATTTAATTATGTCCCAGATAATTAAAGCAACTGGCCAAATCTTTCAAAGATTTTATAGTTTTGACAAAAAAAAAAAGTAAATTCCTAGCCATGGATAAATGCCTTAATTTTGCTCATATGATAATACATTAATCCATTCTTCATTCATACGGTAGTATATTAATAAAATTGCATCAACTGTATAAATCAAATGATCAATATATAATTGGGACAATAGGAGGAAGGATAATAAAGTACTGTTCTCACTAATACAGGATTTATAGAATTGACAATTTATATTAATATATGAAAGGTACCTATGTAGTGGCTCTCCATTTTGTCAGGATTAGGTTGTTCAGTCTTTCTTTTCACCTGTTCTTTGAAAATTGAAAAATCTAGGAAATGTGATTAAAACTGTCAGTAACTATTAAGCACACACTGAAACATTATTTTGGATAATAAATTAAGTAATTACAATAAGTATAATTAAAGAAGTTAATAGATTAGAGGATTAATGCCTATATAAGATACTTGAAACTGGAAACCAATTATATAGACTAGCTCCCCAGTATTAGTGATGGTCTTATATTTCCAAGTATATTTTTCTTTTATTCCTTAGACCTACTAGGACCATTGCAATTATGTTAAAGAAGGAAATGAGCGTAAAATTCATATAGTTTAAAATTTTGTGTTTAAAAATATCATTTTTAAGCAGTAAAATATTAGAACTAATAAATTCAACAAAGTTACAGGACACAAAATTTACACACAAGTCAGTTGCATTGCTATACAATCATAGTGAACAGTCTGGAAGGAAAATTAAGAAAACAATTCTATTTACAATAATATGAGAAAGAATAAAATACTTTAGGAATAAATGTAACCAAGGAGATGAAAGACTTGTACACTGAACTAGAAAAATTACTGAAAGAAAGAAGACATCCCTTGTTGCGTAGATTGGAAGACTTAATATTGTTGATAGTACCCAAAGTGATCTACAGATTCAATTCACATGGAGTCTAAAGAGACCAAAATAGCCACAACAGTTTTGAAAAAGAAAAAGTTGGAGGACTCAAACTTCCTGGTTTCAAAGAAAACTACAAACCACCAGTAATCAAAGCAGTATGGTACTGGCATAAAGACAGACAAATCAATCAAAAGAATATAATAGAGAGTCCAGAAATAAGCTCATATTTTATATATAATATATATATAATCATATATATATATATATATATATATATATATATATATATATATATATATATATATATATATGACTTTCAACAAGGATGCCAAGATCACTTAACAGGGAAAGGACAATCTCTTCAAAAAACTCTTGTTGGAGAAAACCAGACCTCCACATGCAAAAGAATGAAGATGGACCCTTATCTTATAACCATATACAAAAATTAACTCAAACTGAAATAAGACCTAAGTGTAACAGCTAAAACTATAAAAATCCTAGGAGAAAGCATAGGGGGAAACCTTTGTAACATTGGACTTGGCAATGATTTCTTGGATATGACACGAAAAGTATAGGCAACAAAAGCAAACATAGACAAATGGGACTATATCAAACTTAAAAACATTTGTGCTTGAAAGGATACAATAAATAGAAAAGACAACCTATGGAATGAGATAAAATACTTGCAAATTATATATCTGAGAAGAAGTAAATATCCAGAATATATAAGGAACTACAACTCAAGAAAAAATCAAATAATTGGATTAAAAATGGTTAACTGGTCTGCACAGATATTTCTCCAAAGATGTACACTAATGGTCAACAAGCATATGAAAAGATGCTCAACATCACTAATCATCAGAGAGATGCAAATCAAAACCATGAAAAGATATCACTTCATGCCCATTAGGATGGCTAGATACTATCAAAAAACAGAAAATAACAAGTGTTGACAAGGATGTGGGGAAATTGGAACGCTTGTATACTATTGGTGATACTGTAAAATGGTGCAACTGCTGTGGAAAATAGTATGGAGGTTATTCAAAGAAAGAAAATGAGAGCTATGTATGGTGTAGCAATCCCACTTCTGGGTATATAGCCAAAAGCATTTTTGACATCTGGGTTTTGAAGAGATACTTGTACTCCCATGGTTACAGCAGCACTATTCATAATCACTAAGAGGCAGAAGCAACTCAAATGTCCAATGATGGATGAATGAATAAACACAATGTGGTATATATACACAATGGAATATTATTCAGACATAAAAAGGAGAGAAAACCTGTCACATGCTACAACAGGATGAACCTTCAGACGTTTTAAGTGAAACAAGCCATTCACAAAATGACAGGGTATTATTCCACTTACCTGAGTTATCTAAAGTGGTCAAATTCATAGAAGCAGGAAGTAAAATGTTGGTTACTAAAGGCTAAGGGGAAGAAGAAATGGAGAGTTGTTTATTGGATATAGTTTCAGATTTATAAGATGAAGTTCTGGAGCTCTGTTTCAAAACAGTGTGAGTATATGTAACACTACTGGGCTGTACACTAAAAAGGGATGATGGTAAATTTTCTTATGTTTTTTACCATAATTTTAAGAATTATTTTTATACATAAACCCTCTACACATTTCCCCCTTAATTCAAAATCACTGTTTTCTTGAAATATCCAATAATTAATATGCAATGAAAATAATGATTCACCCTGTATATACACATCACAGTGTAAAATATATGGCAGAAAGCTTAACATCTGAAGAAAACTCAAATAGGAAAGAAATAAGTGCATCATAAATTTTGTATCGTATACGTTGAGGTTCCAAAAGTCTTTTTACAGTATGTTCAGTTGCTTAGAAAAATCACTGAAAGAGTCCTTAGCCTTTTTGTTTCACATGCAAAATAGAAATGGCTAATATCTGGAAATATGATGAAATTATAAAAGTAATGTGAAAAGCATAGAGAAGTAACTTAATTTTACACATACATGCACATAAATTTTTTTTTTAAATCAGCATCAGGTACATGAAATAAAATTGTAAATGGAAAAATAGGTAGCAAATTTGTTAAATGGGCTGTATCAAATTTGCCAAGAAAAAATATTTATAAATTCCTATTTCAAACTTCAAATTGTATGAATATCAGTTTCCTGGAAGTAATTCGAAATTTGTTATTTAAAGGTTGACAGACTTTTAGAAATCCTTAACTTTCTTCCTGAGAAGGATTTTATAACAGGGATCTCTAAAAACAATGAATTCTGAAAATATAGACAATGAAAGAAAATTTAAAACGTGGTATTTAAAACCATACTTTCTCTGACCTCCCACCTTTCTAATGCTTATTGACAAGAATCAAAGCTCATTTAACAGCATTTAAAACCTCCTCTCACATTCTGGCCATTTAAGAAAAATGTTTTTTTTTTCCATTTGCAAATGAATTTCATGTACAATCTGTGCTATGAAACTTTTTAAAATAAAAGTGAAACCTCTAATAGATAGTCCATAATGAAGATCATTGCTTCTAAGAAAATCTTTCTTATTTTTAATCTCCCAGCATGAGCTCCCTGTTAGATGACTCAGTTAGTGCTAATTCTTATCAATAAATTGAATTGCCTCATGTTCATCCAGTTTTCTTGTATCTTTGTCCATTTATTTTCTATAGAACAAAAATAAACTTTTGAACTAGGTGGAAGTCACACCATATTTTTGGTAATCTATTTCTTTTTTTTTCTTATTTTTTTTTATTGGAATATAGTTGATTTACAATGTTGTGTTAGTTTCTGCTGTACAGCAGAGTGAGTCAGTTATACATATACAGTATGTACACTCTTTTTTAGATTCTTTCCCATAAAGGTCATTAGAGTATTGAATAGAGTTCCCTGTGGTATGGAGTAGGTTCTTATAAGTTAGCTATTTTATATATAGTGGTGTGTATATGTCAATCCCAATCTTCCAATTTATCCTTCCCCCCACCTTCCCCCTTGGTAACCATACGTTTGTTTTCTACACCTGTGACTCAATTTCTTTTTTGTAAATAGGTTCAATTTGTACCGATTTTTTAGTTTCCACATATAAGCAATATCATATGATATTTGTCTTTCTCTGTCTGACTTCACTCAGTATGAAAATCTCTAGGTCCATCCATGCTGCTGCAAACGGCATTATTTTTTTTATGGCTGAGTAATATTCCATTGAATGTACGTAACCACATCTTCTTTATCCATTCCTCTGTTTATGGACATTTAGTTTGCTTCCATGTCTTGGCTATTGTAAATAGTGCTTCAGTGAATATTAGGGTGCATGTATCCTTTCAAATTATGGTTTTCTGCAGATATATGCCCAGGAGTGGGATTGCTGGATCATATGTTGGCTCTATTTTTAGATTTTTAAGGAACATCTATACTGTTCTCCATAGTGGCTCTGTCAATTTACATTCCCACCAACAGTGTAGGAGGGTTCCCTTATTTCCACACCCTCTCCAGCATTTCTTGTTTGTAGATTTTTTGATAATGGCCATTCTGACCAGAGTGAGGTGATATCTCATTGTAGTTTTCATTTGCATTTCTTTAATAATTAGTGACGTTGAGCATATTTTCATGTGCCTCTTGGCCATCTGTATGTCTTCTTTAGAGAAATGTCTATTTAGGTCTTCTGCCCATTTTTTGATTGGGGTGTTTTGTTCTTTTTTTTTTTTCATATTGAGCTGCATAAGCTGTTTGTATGTTTTGGAGATTAATTCTTTGTCGGTCACTTTGTTTGCAAATATTTTCTCCCATTATGTGGGTTTTCTTTCTGTTTTGTTGATGGTTTCCTTTGCTGTGCAAAAGCCTTTAAGTTGAATTAGGTCCCATGTGTTTATTTTTGTTTTTATTTCCATTACTTTTGTAGGTGGATCAAAAAAGATGTTGCTGCGATTTATGTCTCTTCAATTTCTTACTTTTATTTTTATTTATTTATTTTTTAACATTGTTATTGGAGTATAATTGCTTTACAATGGTGTGTTAGTTTCTGCCTTATAACAAAGTGAATCAGCTATACATATACATATATCCCCATATCTCCTCCCTCTTGCATCTCCCTCCCACCCTCCCTATCCCACCCTTCTAGGTGGACACAAAGCACCAAGCTGATCTCCCTGTGCTATGCGGCTGCTTCCCACTAGCTATTACACATTTTATAGTGTATATATGTTCATGCCACTCTCTCACTTCATCCCAGCTTACTCTTCCCCCTACCCGTGTCCTCAAGTCCATTCTCTACATCTGTATCTCTATTCCTGTCCTGCCCCTAGGTTCTTCATAACCTTTTTTTTTTCAGATTCCATATATATGTGTTAGCATACGGTATTTGTTTTTCTCTTTCTGACATACTTGACTCTGTATGACAGACTCTAGGTTCATCCACCTCACTACAAATAACACAATTTCATTTCCTTTTATGGCTGAGTAATATTCCATTGTATATATGCGTGACATCTTCTTTATCCATTCATCTATCGATGGACACTTAGTTGCTTCAGTGTCCTGAGTATTGTAAATAGAAATGCAATGAATATTGTGGTACATGACTCTTTTTGAATTATGGTTTTCTCAGGGTATATGCCCAGTAGTGGGATTACTGGGTCGTATGGTAGTTCTGTTTTTAGTTTTCAAAGGAACCTCTGTACTGTTCTCCATAGTGGCTGCATCAATTTACATTCCCACCAACAGTGCAAGAGGGTTCCCTTTTCTCCACACCCTCTCCAGCATTTATTGTTTGTAGATGTTTTGATGATGGCCATTCTGACCAGTGTGAGGTGAAACCTCATTGTAGTTTTGATTTGCATTTCTCTAATGATTAGTGATGTTGAGCATCCTTTCATGTGTTTGTTGGCAATCTGTATATCTTCCGTGGAGAAATGTCGATTAGGTCTTCTGCCCAATTTTTGATTGGGTTATTTGTTTTTTTTGATATTGAGCTGCATGAGCTACTTGTATATTTTGGAGATTAATCCTTTGTCACTTGCTTCATTTGCAAATATTTTCTCCCATTCTGAAGGTTGTCTTTTTGTCTTGTTTATGGTTTCATTTACTGTGCAAAAGCTTTTAAGTTTCATTAGGTCCCATTTCTTTATTTGTGTTTTTATTTCCATTTCTTTAGGAGATGGGTCAAAAAGGATCTTGCTGTGATTTATGTCATAAGTGTTCTTCCTATGTTTTCCTCTAAGAGTTTTATAATGTCACACCTTACATTTAAGTCTTTAATCCATTTTGAGTATATTTTTTGTATGGTGTTAGGAAGTGTTCTAATTTCATTCTTTTACATGTAGCTGTCCAGTTTTACCAGCACCACTTATTGAAGAGGCTGTCTTTTCTACATTGTATATTCTTGCCTACTTTATCATAGATAAGTTGACCATATGTGCATGGGTTTTTCTCTGGGCTATCGATCCTGTTCCATTCATGTATATTTCTGTTTTTGTGCCAGTACCATAGTGTCTTGATTACTGTCGCTTTGTAGTGTAGTCTGAAGTCCGGGAGCCTGATTCCTCCAGCTCCATTGTTCTTTCACAAGATTGCTTTGGCTATTTGGGGTCTTTTGTGTTTCCATACAAATTGTGAAATTTTTTGTTCTAGCTCTGTGAAAAATGCCATTGGTAATTTGATAGGGATTGCATTGAATCTGTAGAATGCTTTGGGTTGTATTGTCATGTTCACAATGTTGATTCTTCCAATCCAAGAACATGGTATATCTCTCCATCTGTTTGTATCATCTTTAATTTCATTCATCAATGTCTTATACTTTTCTGCATACAGGCCTTTGTCTCCTTAGGTAGGTTTATTCCTAGGTATTTTATTATTTTTGTTGCAATGGTAAATGGGAGTGTTTTCTTAATTTCTCTTTTAGATTTTTCATCATTAGTGTATAGGAATGCAAGAGATTTCTGTGCATTAATTTTGTATCCTGCTACTTTATTGAATTCCTTGAATAGCTCTAATAGTTTTCTGGTAACATCTTTAGGATTCTCTATGTATAGTGTCATGTCATCTGAAACAGTGACAGTTTTACATCTTCTTTTCCAATTTGGATTCCTTTTATTTCTTTTTTCTTCTCTGATTGCTGCAGCTAAAACTTCCAAAACTATGTTGAATAATAGTGGTGGGAGTGGGCAACCTTGTGTTGTTCCTGATCTTAGTGGAAATGGTTTCAGTTTTTCACCATTGAGAATGATGTTGGCTGTGGGTTTGTCATGTACGGCCTTTATTATGTTGCAGTAAGTGCCTTCTATGCCTACTTTCTGGAGGGTTTTTTTTTTTTTTGTCATAAATGGGTGTTGAATTTTGTTGAAAGCTTTCTCTGCATCTATTGAGATTATCATATGGTTTTTATCCTTCAATTTGTTAATATAGTGTATCACATTGATGATTTGCCTATATTGAAGAATGCTTGCATTCCTGGGATAAACCCCACTTGATCATGGTGTGTGATCCTTTTAATGTGCTGTTGGATTCTGTTTGCTAGTATTTTGTTGAGGATTTTTGCATCTGTGTTCATCAGTGATATTGGCCTGCAGTTTTCTTTTTTTGTGACATCTTTGTCTGGTTTTGGTATCAGGGTGATGGTGGCCTCATTGAATGAGTTTGGGAGTGTTCCTCCCTCTGCTATATTTTGTAAGAGTTTGAGAAATATAGTTGTTAGCTCTTTTCTGAATGTTTGACGTAATTTGCCTGTGAAGCCATCTGGTCCTGGGCTTTTGTTGTTGGAAGATTTTTAATCACAGTTTAATTTTCAGTGCTTGTGATTGGTCTGTTTATATTTTCTGTTTCTTCCTGTTTCAGTCTTGGAAGGTTGTGCTTTTCTACGAATTTGTTCATTTCTTCCAGGTTGTCCATTATATTGGCATATAGTTGCTTGTAGTAATCTCTCATAATCCTTTGTATTTCTGCAGTGTCAGTTGTTACTTCTCCTTTTTCATTTCTAATTCTGTTGATTTGAGTTTTCTCCTTTTTTTTCTTGATGTGTCTGGCTAATGGTTTATCAATTTTGTTTATCTTCTCAAAGAACCAGCTTTTGGTTTTATTGATCTTTTCTATTATTTCCTTCATTTCTTTTTCATTTACTTCTGATCTGATCTTTATCCATCTGCTAACTTTGGGGTTTTTTTGTTCTTCTTTCTCTAATTGCTTTAGGTGTAAGCTTAGGAGATTTATTTGAGATTTTTCTTGTTACTTGACGTAGGATTCTTTTGCTATAAACATCCCTCTTAGAACTGCTTTTGCTGCATCCCACAGGCTTTGGGTCATTGTGTTTTCATTGTCATTTGTTTCTAGGTATTTTTTTATTTCCCTGTTGATTTCTTCAGTGATCTCTTGGTTATTTAGTAATGTATTGTTTAGCCTTAGTGTGTTTGTATTTTTTGCACATTTTTTCCTATAATTGACATCTAGTCTCATACCGCTGTGGTCGGAAAAGATACTTAATATGATTTCAATTTTCTTAAATTTACCAAGGCTTGATTTATGGCCCAAGATATTATCTATTCTGGAGAATGTTCCATGAGCACTTGCAAAGAAAGTGTATTCTGTTTTTTTCGGTTGGAATGTCCTTTATATATCAATTAAGTCCATCTTGTTTAATGTATCTTTTTTTTTTTAAAGAAAGAAGGTTGTTCTTTTCCACTTTATTTTTATTATTTTTTAAATTAATTAATTAATTTATTTATTTTTGGCTGTGTTGTGTCTTCGTTTCTGTGCGAGGGCCTTCTCTAGTTGTGGCAAGCGGGGGCCACTCTTCATCGTGGTGCGCGGGCCTCTCACTCTCGCAGCCTCTACTTGTTGCGGAGCACAGGCTCCAGAAGCACAGGCTCAGTAGTTGTGGCTTACGGGCCTAGTTGCTCCATGGCATGTGGGATCTTCCCAGACCAGGGCTTGAACCCGTGTCCCCTGCATTAGCAGGCAGGTTCTCAACCACTGCACCACCAGGGAAGCCCCTAATGTATCTTTTAAAGCTTGTGTTTCCTTATTTATTTTCATTTTGTATAATCTGTCCATTGGTGCAAGTGGGGTGTTAAAGTCCCCTACTATTATTGTGTTACCATCAATTTCCTCTTTTATGGCTGTTAGCATTTGCCTTATGTATTGAGGTGCTCCTATGTTGGGTGCATAAATATTTACAATTGTTATATCTTCTTCTTGGTTTGATCCCTTGATTGTTATGAAGTGTCCCTCTTTGTCTCTTGTAACAGTCTTTATTTTAAAGTCTATTTTGTCTGATATGAGAATTGCTACTCCAGCTTTCTTTTGATTTCCAGTTGCATGGAATATTTTTTTCTATCCCTTCACTTTCCTACTGTATGTGTCCCTAGGTCTGAAGTGGGTCTCTTGTAGACAGCAGGTATATGGGTCTTGTTTTTGTATCCATTCAGCCAGTCTATGACTTTTGGTTAGAACATTAAATCCATTTACATTTAATGTAATCATCAATTATATATGTTCCTATTCCCATTTTCTTAAATGTTTTGGGTTTGTTATTGTAGGTCTTTTCCTTCTTTTGTGTTTCCTGCCTAGAGAAGTTCCTTTAGCATTTGTTGTATAGGTGGTTTGGTGGTGCTGAATTCTCATAGCTTTTGCTTGTTTCTAAAGGTTTTAGTTTCTCCACTGAATTTGAATGAGATCCATGCTGGGTAGAGTAATCTTGATTGTAGGTGTTTCCCTTTCTTCACTTTAAATATGTCCTGCCACTCCTGGCTTGCAGAGTTTCTGATGAAAGATCAGCTGTTAACTTTATGGAGATTCCCTTGTACGTTAATTATTGCTTTTCCCTTGCTGCCTTTAATATTTTTTCTTTGTATTTAAGTTTTGGTAGTTTGATTTATATGTGTGTGGTGTGTTTCTCCTTGGATTTATCCTATATGGGACTCTCTGCACTTCCTGGACTTGATTGACTATTTCCTTTCCCGTATTAAGGAAGTTTTCAACTATAATCTCTTCAAATATTTTCTCCGTCCCTTTGTTTTTCTCTTCTTCTGGGACCCCTGTAATTCGAATGTTGGTGTGTTTAATGTTTCCCAGAGGTCTCTGAGACCTCCCTCAATTGTTTTCATTCTTTTTTCTTTATTCTGCTCTGTGGTAGTTATTTCCACTATTTTATCTACCAGGTCACTTATCCATTCTTCTGCCTCAGTTATTCTGCTCTTGATTACTTCTAGAGAATTTTTAATTTCATTTATTGTGTTGTTCATCATTGTTTGTTTGCTCTTTAGTTCTTCTAGATCCTTGTTAAATGTTTATTGTGTTTTCTCCATTCTATTTAAATGATTTTGCATCATCTTTACTATCATTACTCTGCATTCTTTTTCAGGTAGACTGCCTATTTCCTCTACCTTAGTTTGGTCTGGTGGGTTTTACGTTGCTCCTTCATCTGCTGTGTATTTCTCTGTTTTCTCATTTAGATTAACTTACTGTTTTTGGTGGGTGGAGTTTGGGGTCTCATTTTCGCAGGCTGGGAGTTCATAGTTCCCATTGTTTTTGGTGTCTCCCCCCAGTGGGTCAGGTTGTTTCTGTGAGCTGTGTAGGCTTCCTGGGGGAGGGGACTGGTGCCTGTGTTCTGGTGGATGAGGGTGGAACTTGTCTTTCTGGTGGGCAGGACTGCATCCAGTGGTGTGTTTTGGGGTGTCTGTGGACTTATTATGGTTTTAGCCACCCTCTCTGCTAATGGGTTGGATTGTGTTCCTGTCTTGCTAGTTGTTTGGCATGGGGTATCCAGCACTGGAGCTTGCTGGTCGCTGAGTGGAGCTGGGTCTTAGTATTGAGATGGAGCTCTCTGGGAGAGCTCTGGCAGATTGATATTACATGGAGCCAGGAGGTCTCTAGGGGACCAATGTTCTGAACTCAGCTCTCCCACTCAGAGGCTCAAGCCTGACACCAGGCCAGAGCACTAAGACCCTGTCAGCCACATGGCTCAGAGGAAAAGGGAGAAAAAAAAAAAAAGAAAATGAAAAAAAATTAAATAAAGTTATTAAAATAAAAATATTAAAATTAAAATAATTGAAAAGTAATTTAAAAAAGAAAAGAAAGAAGAGAGCAACCAAACCAATAAACACATCCAGCAATGATAACAAGCACTAAAAACTGTACTAAAAAAACAAAAGGAAAAGAAGAAAAAAAAAAGACAGAACCCTAGGACAAATGGTAAAAGCAAAGCTATACAGACAATGTCACAAAAAGAAGCATACATATACACACTCACAAAAAAAGAGAAAAAGGAAAATATATATAAAGTAAAAATGGAAGAGAGCAACCATATCAATAAACAAATCTACCAATGATAATAAGCTCTAAATACTAAACTGGGATAAACATAAAACCAGAAACAAATTAGATGCAGAAAGCAAACCCTAAGTCTACAGTTGCTCCCAAAGTCCACCACCTCAATTTTGGGATGATCCATTGTCTATTCAGGTATTCCAGAGATATAGCATACGTCAATTTGTTTGTGGAGGTTTAATCTGCTGCTCCTAATGCTGCTGGAAGAAATTTCCCTTTCTCTTCTTTGTTCGCACAGCTCCTGGGGTTCAACTTTGGATTTGGCCCTGCCTCTGCATATAGGTCGCCTGAGGGCATCTTTTCTTTGCTCAGATAGGATGGGGTTAAAGGAGCAGCTGATTAGGGGGCTGTAGCTCACTCAGGCCAGGGGGAGGGAGGGGTACAGCATGCAGGGTAAGCCTGCGTCGGCAGAGGTTGGTGTGATGTTGCAATAGCCTGAGGCACGCCATGTGTTCTCCCGGGGAAGTTGTCCCTGGATCAGGGGACCCTGGCCGTGGCAGGCTGCACAGGCTCCCGGGAGGGGAGGTGTAGATAGTGACCTGTGCTTGCACACAGGCTTCTTGGTGGCTGCAGCAGCCTTAGCATCTCATGCCCGTCTCTGGTGTCTGCGCTGATAGCCGTGGCTTGTGCCCATCTCTGGAGTTCATTTAGGTGGTGCTCTGAATCCCCTCTCCTCGCGCACCCTGAAACAATGGTCTCTTGCCCCTTAGGCAGTTCCAGACTTTTTCCCGACTCCCTCCCGGCTAGTTGTGGCACACTAGCCCCCTTCAGGCTGTGTTCACTCAGCCAACCCCAGTCCTCTCCCTGGGATCTGACCCCTGAAGCCTGAGCCTCAGCTCCCAGCCCCCGCCTGCCCTGGCGGGTGAGCAGACAAGCCTCTCGGGCTTGTGAGTGCTGGCCAGCACTGATCCTCTGTGCGGTAATCTCTCCACTTTACCCTCTGCACCCCTGTTGCTGAGCTCTCCTCCGTGGCTCTGAAGCTCCCCCCGTGCCACCCACTGTCTCTGCCAGTGAAGGGGATTCCTAGTGTGTGGAAAAATTTCCTCCTTCACAGTTCCCTCCCAGAGGTGCAGGTCCCATCTCTATTCTTTTGTCTCTGTTTTTTCTTTTTTCTTTTGCCCTACCCAGATACATAGGGAGTTTCTTGCCTTTTGGGAAGTCTGAGGTCTTCTGCTAGTGTTCAGTAATTGTTCTGTAGGAGTTATTCCACATGTAGATGTATTTTTGATGTATTTGTGGGGAGGAAGGTGATCTCCACGTCTTACTCCTCTGCCATCTTGAAGGTCCCCCTTGATTTCTTACTTTTAGAGTAAAGTTTATCTTCAGGACTCAGTTACTTATAAAGTTTTGTAGGGAAAGAAATCGGTATTGTAAGAAAGAAATAAGCCAGGGCACCTGAATAAAGGTTGCAAAAGAACTCTCACCTCCTAGAGCTCTGTCTTTCCTATATTCTCAGAATGCAAATTTAAGGAATGCAAATTTTCCTCCTGATTAATTAGTTATTCCCTCAAGAGATGTTTAAAGCAGTCCTTTACCTCCATTACCAAGTCATTAGAGGGAATTTATAATTCCCAGGCCTTTAGATAATAAGCCACAGGCCTCTTAAATGTACTACTAAGAGTAGAAGTTTGGCATCAGAATATTCAGTCATAGATGGTAAATGGAATGTCCACTGTCTACTGCATCTTAGATACAGAGATTAAATCTCTGTCTCAAATTTGTCTCCACATCTCTTAAACTATTTTTTGTTCTACAAAGTTTATTTTGTTCTGCAGCATTTGAAGCTTCTGAAGAGATTGATACTTTCTCATTTTCTGGGGAGGAAAAGTGATACAGATTGCTTTGTAAATGAAGACTCATCCTGTTTGTGTAGTCATGTTAGATTATACAGCATTGTGTTGTGGGCTCCTTATTAATTATGATGCTTCCTGCTGCCATGCTGATTCATTTTTTCTGATGGCTTCACTATGGAAAGCACAGTTTCTTTTAAAGAAGCCCATCACAATGCAAGCAGCTCATTAACTTCAGCCTTCCTCCCAGTTTCCTATGACAAGCTGAAGAACCTTCTCTAACTAACTTTAGAAACAGATAATAAAGTTTTATTTCCCTTTCACAGCATCTCAAGGGCAGTTTAGCATGTTCTCTTCCTCCAGACAGAATTTTGAACAGAAGCAGAGGGAATCAGAACTTTATTTTTTAATGTTGTGGATGTCACTAAATTAGAAGTTACTGTAAATGGCAACTCCTTATACTTAGTAGTTTCCATATTTTATTTTTAAAAAAATCGTATATCTTTGTGTGTTATTTGCTTCAGAGAGAAAAAATAAATGAAATTATCAAGACTATCTTTCCAGATTCAAGTTCTGTGACTGTTTTTCTTTAGTTTTCTTTTGTTTTTGTTTGCTAGCAAGGAGGAGAGTATTTGCCTAATGTGAAACCCTTCAAGTATGAATATTCTTTAATTCTCTCAAATTCCAAAAATCCACCATTAGATGTTCTTTCTTTTGGCTTGTCTCTCCAGGCATTTTCTAACACTGTAAATATCTTTGGAAGCAGGTACATATCTGGGTGATTGAATGAATACACTTTATTCAGTCAGAATAGGCTATGTTTTGCTGTAATAATAGACATCCCCTAAAATCTCACTGCCTAAACACACACAAACATGTGTTTCTGTCTCTTGCTACAAGTCTGATGTGGGTTGGCAGATGGCTTTAGCCATCATATTCATTTAGGGACGGAAGCTGAAGGAAACTCCATCTCCTCATGTATTTTTCCATGACTGATGGAGCAGGAAAAAAAGATATTGAACACTGCCTTTCAAAATTCCTCCAAGGAGTGGCACATGCCACTACTCACAGTTGGTCAGACAAAGTGAGTCCCATGACCATTTATAACTTTAAAAAGGTGGAAAGGTATCTTCCTACCCAGAAGGAGAAGGAAAAGCACATTTGTAAACAGCCCCAATGATCAACAGTACACTGTTGTAAATTGTTCCTTATACCACATTCTGGCTGATGGCTAGTGGGTTGAGAACTGGAAATTTGAATGCCTTTGGAGCATAAAAAGCAAACCTAGGAGGCACAGCAGAAACACGCGGCTAGGCACCTATCTCATATGCAGAAGCAATATTCCAGCTCACCAACCTTTGGTGTTCTTCACTAAATATGGAAATCCTCAACCTAGGTAAATTTTCTGAATAATAAAATGTAATGCACTATTTCAATAAGATACCTGTATGCAATCAATACATAATAAATGCCATTTATAAGGCTTTTTAAACCAGACCTTTCTTGAGAAGTAACACTATAAACTGTTGATGATGAAATTGTTGGAAACTCCTGACCTACAGTATAAGATTTAGTGTTCCCTAGAAACAGGGGCTGTGTCTTACATCTCTCTGTGTCTCCATTTGCTAAGTTACAGCTGACAATATTCATTGTAGAGGGTACAAAAAATACTGCGGGAACTAAGTAGCCTAAGTTTCTGTCCTTGCCTGACTACTTACTTGCTGAGTAACTATGAATGAGTAGCTATTGCTTTTGCCTACTTAACATCCATCTCTCCTTCTGTTAACAGTGTCATAATTCCCCACCCCCAGCTCTTGGATGACCCCAAACACTTATTCAGTCTCTGTGATTCCATTGGAGTTGCATCTCCCAGCTTCTGGGATAACACATATCTCACCTTATAACCCATCCCTGTGATCACAGTGATTGTTTCAGAAAGGGATACATATGCAACATTTTCCATGGGAGATTTTTTTTAACCATTAGGAAAGAAAAGCTCTATTTTTATCTATGGCTGCTGAAAGAATATGATGCAAATCTGAAGCATTTGGCTGCCATACTACCCCCAAAAGGGAACATCTATCTGAGAAAGGAGGCAACACAGAAAAACTCTAAATTGAATGGTAGAAACCAAGAGATGGAGAAAATATGAGTAATAGGGAGACTAAAGTGATTGAGTGAGCCCTGCATGATTTGACTTTGTGCTTTCAATTATAGGACACAATTCATGTCCTTTTTATTAAACCTAGTTAGAGTTAAGGTGTTTGAAATACCAAGCATCATGACAAGTTAACCTTCCTGAGCCTGCTTCTAAATGTATAAGATGAAGTATTGCCATAATATGTGGATTTCCCTAAAATAACTATACATCCTTAAAAGTGCTATATGCAGTAGATTTGTGGATGAGGATTTTAAATCCAGTTTGTTAGAGACGTTGGGTTTGAGACATCTGTGAGTTGGGTATCCTTGTCTGCAGCCCAGGATATAAGTACTGGAGGGAGATAGAGATTTGGGAGTCATCAGCAGAGAAATGGTAATCAAAGCCAAGGTGATAAATAAAAGTACCCTGTCAGAGTGTGTGTATACTAAAAGGTGAAGAAGGGAATACTGTATAGTTTAAATTTGATAGAATGTAAACCACAGTGGGGCCTGGGGCAAAGATAAGTTTTGATCTAAGGTTGGCAAGGAAATGCAGTGGCAAGTTTATA
The DNA here is from genome assembly GCF_949987535.1 of Balaenoptera acutorostrata. NCBI lineage: Eukaryota > Metazoa > Chordata > Mammalia > Artiodactyla > Balaenopteridae > Balaenoptera > Balaenoptera acutorostrata. Next base: position 70,943,838 of record NC_080065.1, on the reverse strand, counting down.
TATGACCCAGACCTGGTGTGAGTTGCTAAAGAACTTATCGTTTATCACTTAGGCAAATAAACGGGAGTCGATCCAGGGTTTCAAGCCAGAGACAAAATAGCATTTTGACTTTTATTAAGATCACTCTTGTGGAAGAAGAGACAATGGATTATAGGTGGAAGTGAATGATGTCAGAGTTACTAATCGATTATTCCAATTCTTTAAGCAAAAGATAATGAAGACCTAAATTAAGGTAATGGCAATGAGAATTAAGATGAGGATAAGGTTGGAATGAGATTTAAGAGAGAGAATCTTACACTATTAAAGGTATTTGAGGGCTAAGGGAGAGAAGAAAATTCAGTATAAAGGTTTTTACTAGAATAATTGAGAGAAAAGTAACAATTCAATTAAGAGACAATAAAAAATGAGTAGGTTGGAAGCAAATTTCAGTTTTGAGCAGGATGATCTTAAGACCTGAAACCAAGAGAATTTAGAGTTGATTTGTTAACAAATAGGTAGTAAAACCCCTGACATGAATAAAAAAGCCTAAGAGGTGTTAGAAGATGACAAAATGATGAACTCTAAGGCTGAATCCCTAGAAACAGCCAGGCTCTGAGAACACTTAAGAATAAAAGAACATAAAAGTAGAAGGTGAAACCAAAGGATCTGGATGCCTCCCAAAAAAGGGAGAGTATCAAGTATGAGGTAGTGGCTGGTTGGCCACTGTCTATCTAGATCCTCAGTAAGATTTAAATTGGGAAAAATTTAAGGAACCAAGCATTAACTAATAATTCAGGTCATCTTTAGGGTAACGATACCATTCTCAAGTACAGTTTACTCACTGTTTGCATAAATTTCTTTAAAATTTTAATTAAATCTGCCTGTCGATGAGAAAGGGCTGTACTTCTATAAACTATGAGATTTTATATCACATTTCTCTAAGATATCACTCAAGTTTTCAATCCTCGTGAAAGCCCCTGCTTGCTCTTCTGCCCACTGGATGTTAAATGTCCCTTTACCTGGGTTCTTAGAACCCTCTGTGCATACCTTCTTCACACTTAAGCTCTTGATTTTAATCACTGGCTATATTATTTTACATTTCTAACAAATCGCGAAGTCATTGAGGATACGATTTCTTTTCTTTCTCCATCCATTCATGGCCCTATGCTCCTGGCCTAGCTCAGAAGAATGCTTATAGAATGCGTCACCCTAATAGCTACCATTCCTTTTCTAAGTGTGGTGTCCATTAACCTACCAGTCAGTTAGAAGGCTAAAATTTCCTATTTCTGACATATTAGCTCTCTGATGCGTTCCATGTCATAAGTCGTTCCCACCACTTATAATGGCCACTAGTCTTCATGTTGTAGACCACTGAATAGCTCAACACTCTTTCTTCCATTGAGCCCTGAAAAAAACTGGATGGAGCAGAAGCAAGCCATTTTATCATGTCAAATTTCACAAGACCAGTGATTGAACTCAATTCAAATGTATTATTATTCATTAATAATACATAGAACTACAATATAAGAGGAACTAGGTAGAAATTCTAGTTAACTTAAACTTTTCCTAGTACTGCATAAAGGTAAAAAAAATTTTCTTTTATTGAACTATAGTTGACTTACAATGTTGTTAGTTTCAGATGTACAGAAAAGTGATTCAGTTAAACATTTATATTGTTTTTCATATTCTTTTTCATTATAGGTTATTACAAGATATTGAATATTGTTCCCTGTGCTATACAGTAAATCCTAGTTGTTTAATCTATTTTAAATATAATGGTATTTATCTGTTAATCCCGTACTCCTAATTTATGCCTCCCCACCCTTTCCACTTTGTTAACCATAAGTTTGTTTTCTATGTCTGTGAGTCTGTTTTGGTTTGTAAATAAGTTCATTTGTATTATTTTTTAGACTCATATAAGTGATATCATGTAATATTTGTCTTTGTGTGACTTACTTTACTTAGTGTGATGATCTCTAGGTCCATCCATATTGCTGCAAATAGAATATTCCATTCATTTTTATGGCTGAGTAATATTCCATTGTATATGTTTACCACATCGTCTTTATCCATTCATCTGTTGATGGACATTTAGGTTGCTTCCATGTCTTGGCTATTGTAAATAGTGCTGCTATGAACATTGGGGTGCATATATCTTTTCAAATTAACATTTTCTCCAGATATGTACCCAGGAGTGGTATTGCTGGATCATACATAACTCTATTTTTAGTTTTTTAAAGAACCTCCGTACTGTTCTCCATAGTGGCTGTACCAATTGACATTCCTACCAATGGTGTAGGAGGGTTCCCTTTTCTCCACACCCTCTCCAGCATTTATTATTTGTAGCCTTTTTGACGATGGCCATTCTGACCAGTGTGAAGTGTTACCTCATTGTAGTTTTGATTTGTATTTCTCTAATAATTAGTGATGTTGAGCATCCTTTCATGTGCCTCTGGGCCATCTGTATGTCCTCTTTGGAAAAATGTCTGTTTAGGTCTTCTGCCCATTTCTGATTAGGTTGTTTGGGTTTTTTTGATATTGAGTTATATGAGCTGTTTGTTAGGAGATTAAGGCCTTGTCAGTTGCATTGTTTGCAAATATTTTCTCCCCGTCCATAGGTTGACTTTTCATTTTGTTTATGGTTTCCTTTGCTGTGCAAAAGCTTATACATTTGATTAGGTCCCATTTGTTTATTTTTGCTTTTATTTCTATTGCCTTGGGAGAGTGACCTAAGAAAACATTGATATGATTTATATCAAAATGTTTTGCCTATATTCTCTTCTAAGAGTTGTATGGTGTCATGTCTTATGTTTAAGGCTTTAAGCCATTTTGAGTTTATTTTTGGGTATGGTATGGTATGGTATCTTTGTGTATTTTTGTGTATGGTATGAGTGTTCTAATTTCATTGATTTACATGAGGCTGTCCAGCTTTCCCAATACCACTTGCTGAAGAGACTATCTTTTCTCTGTTGTATATTCTTGCCTCCTTTGTCAAGGATGAATTGACCATGGGTGTGTGGGTTTATTTCTGGGCTCTCTATTCTGTTTCATTTATCTACATGTCTGTTTTTGTGCCAGTACCACACTGTTTTGTTTTCTGCAGCTTTATAGTATTGTCTGAAGTCTGGGAGGGTTATACATCCTGCTTTGTTCTTTTTCCTCAGGATTGCATTTGGCACTTCTGGGTCTTCTGTGGTTCCATATAAATTTTAGGATTATTCTAGTTCTGTGAAAAATGTCATGGATAATTTGATAGGTATCACATTAAATCCATAGATTACTTTGAGTAATTTTACTTTGAGTGGTCATTTTAACAATATTAATTCTTCCAATCCAAAAACATGGGGTATCTTTCCATTTTTTTGAATCATCTTCACTTTTCTTTATTAATGTTTTATAGCATATAGGTCTTTCACCTCCTTGGTTAGGTTTATTCCTAACCTTGGTTAGGTTTATTCCTTGGTTAGGTTTATTCCTTGGTTAGCTTTGTTTCCTCCTTGGTTAGGTTTATTATATTTTTTGATGTGATTTTAAATGGGATTGTTTTTTGTTTTTTGTTTTACTTTCTCTTTCTGATATTTCATTGTTCATATAAAGAAATACAAAGATTTCTGTATATTAATCTTTTATCCTGCTACCTTGCTGAATTCATTTATTAGTTCTAATAAAGTTAGAAAATTTAAGACAAGACCTTCACAAGAAGAATGGACCTTATGTATTCTCATAATACATGCCTCTACTGATGTACCTATCTCTTCAAATTTCTTTGTCCAGTAGAACACATGTCTACCTTATTCACAGGAATAATATCTTGGGTTTCTCCTGAATCTGCATCCTAGGCCACCACCTGGAATTCAGCCAGGTGGTAAGTTGTATATCCCTCTAATCATCTCTCACATTCCAGGGAGATTTTAGGCTGTGAACAAGCAGAAAGTAGGATCTCAGATTCTTGTTCAGTTTTTCCACCAATGAGTGTCATGAGTCACTGATTTTGTTACCTGGTAAATAATTTACACTCTCCAAAACACTGAATTATTTTCTTCTGAGACATCACAATCTAATTTCATTTTTTAAGGATATTTTTCACATTAACAAAACTCGGGACAGGTCATTATAGAAAAAGGAGTGTGAATGGCTTCTTGTCTGCTCTACCTAGCACTTTAACATTTAATGCCTATGCTATTTATTGGCCATTTCCTCATCAAAATCTATTCCAATTAAATTATTTTGATTCAGGATCTTGCAATAATGTGGAGACAGTTTGACAAATATGACCCCTGAGAATGAATGAATGAATGGATCTTTTTTATATGAGATGCATCTTATCACATTAAATAATTCTTATATACCTACATCCACTGTTCTTTTAGAGGTTGCATGTGATATTGGCACACCTATAACTCATTTAGCTGTAAGTACTCTGTCTCTAATAAAACTGGATTTGGCTCCTTATAGAAAATGATATAATGGGAGGGGACAGTTATTACACATGAAAGCACACTTGCCTGCTGGGATTAAGTATTTAAAAAGATGAGGCAACTGTAAATGTTTACATGCTAATTTACCATGAAATATTTTCCCAGCCCTAAGGACACAATAGCTTTATGTTTAATGTTTTAGTCCAGTGTAACAGATAATTTCAAAAGAAGTTGTTTTTTTGTTTTTTGTTTGTTTTTTTACTTCAGTAACTTCATATTTATTATTACCATCATTGCATCAACTATTAACTACAAGACAGAAACCTAGGATTTATCCATGGCTCTTTGCTTTCCTTTCCACCCTTGTCTATCATTATGTCCAGTCTGTTTTATTTTCTTAATGTCTCTAGAATTGGTAACCACCTTCATCATCACTGGTCTACTTAATTTCATGCCCTTATTAATGACACCTGAATTATTATGATATACTATTAACTGGCCTCCTTTTTTCTGATCTTATACATTTCAAGGCATTTTTCATACAACCTGATATTACTCTCATATAAATCCTTTAATTGCTTACTGTTGCCTTATGAATAAAATCTAAACTCTTCATTATCTGTAGCAATCCTTTAGTCCCCAACTTTGACCTTGTTCTCCAGCCTACCAACTATGTGCAGTTGTCACACTCCTGTGTCTTTACAAACACTGTTTTGTCTGGTTGACTCAGGCTCATCCTTCCTCTATACTTGGCTGACTTTCTCAATCTTCAAGACAGTTCAGCATCATCCTCATTGAGAAGGTGTATCAGACCTCCTCCTTGGTCCTTCCCCAGTACTCTGCATTGGCCTCTGTCTTAGTTCTTCCACTAATATTGTAATTACCTATTTACTCCTCGATATATGCAGTAGAACCTTTAGAGCACTAGAGTTGTGTCCTATTCCCCATATAGCAGAGAAGTAGATATTCAGAAATGCTTATGCATGAATTCATGAGTTAAAGAATGAATACTTTTTAAACAGTTTTTTTGTTTTCTTTTAATTTATCAATGCTAAGACAATGGAAAATTTGTTTTAACCCGTTTAAATATTGTTTCTCACTGGAAGATATCTATGAAGATCTTTATTTGAGGAAAAGACAGCAGAAGAATACAGAGTAGATAAAATTTCCCTAATTTTATGATGCTTCCTAATATGTTTGTATATCATTCTGAATTCATCTTTCCATGAACATCCATATGGAAGTTTAAACCTTGTCCAAGATTTCTATAAATTGCTAGAGGGACCTATATTCTCTTAATGACTTCAAGTTCAAATGTCTCCTTCTGCCTCAAAAAGGTTGTGTATTACATCTCTGTCTTGAGAGTTCTGTCTTTGTTTCATTCTTTGTGGAAATTTTAAGCTTTGTCTCAATTTCTTTTTTTTTTTTTAAAGCAAGTTTCTTTTTTTTTTAATTTTTAAAAATTAATTAATTAATTTATTTATGGCTGTGTTGGGTCTTCGTTTCTGTGCGAGGACTTTCTCTAGTTGCGGCGAGCGGGGGCCACTCTTCATCATGGTGCGCGGGCCTCTCTTGTTGCGGAGCACAGGCTCCAGACGTGCAGGCTCAGTAATTGTGGCTCACGGGCCCAGCTGCTCCGCGGCATGTGGGATCTTCCCAGACCAGGGCTCGAACCTGTGTCCCCTGCATTAGCAGGCAGACTCTCAACCACTGCACCACCAGGGAAGCCCTGTCTCAATTTCTTAAAAAGTTTAGATTCACAGGGCATTTGTGAATAGAACAGACTTCAGTGAAGTATTTTTATTTTCAGGGGAGGTGGTGGAGAAGAGGGATCATAAGAATGTTTTTGTTTTTTAAAAAAACATATCAATGCAGATTGTAAACAAGCCTCATATGAGTTCCTTCAGCCATCCCTCCACTATAAATATTTATTCTTTAGTTCATTTCACTCTAGATTGTTGCTCCATCTTCATGCCATTTCACTAACTCATTTCTTCTGTCATTTCTATTCTGTAAATTACCCAGGAATTCAAATTATTTTCTTTGCATTTTGCAGAGTAATTAATCTTTCTCTAGTTCCTACTGCTAAACTATTTTCAAAACACACTTTTGCATATTTAAATCCATTGTGAATCTCTGTAGGAGAATGGGAATTTTCATTAAACAAAGTCCACCCTTGCCTTAACTAAGTTTCAACATAAGAAAACTACCCTAGCTGTGCTACGCAGAGAGGGATTTAATATAGGAAATCAGGTACTTACACAATCTTTGGAAAGAATGGAGAAATGGGCCTTAGACTGAGCCTTAGGAATGACTGAGAACTCTACAGCACTAGTACACCAGGGAAACTACATTGACTTAAGCTTCCAAACTACAACCATAGCAATAACAACATATTCTTACTTAAAGTAAGAAATTATGTATCACCAAATAAAAGCATTCACCATTTCCCCAAAATGGGCTACACAAAGTACCAATAGTAAATTTATTCATTTCTGAGTGATGTCCATCCCTCTTCTGTTCACAATAATGCCTTTATATCATATTACTTAGAGTAAATAATTAATTTAATGACTCTACACATACAGTATATAAAGCCACTGGAGGGGGAGGGGAAAAGTTGTTAAACATATAAATATTGGAAGAAGCAAGGAAGGAAAAATACAAAGCAAAGTTGAAGACAGCAAGAAACAGAACATCGTTATAAGTAAAAGTCTTCATGTTTGAAAATGGTCTTGAGGGCACAGCCAGAATCGCCATATATAACATTCATCTTCTACCCCTTTGCTGTTCCCTTCACCTGCATCTAGAACCTCAACTGATCAAGGTTCTCTACATGATAGTCTACCAACTTGTTTATTCTGAAGAAGAATGAGCGCTTGGTATCTTTCCAGTTTGTTAATTCTCTAGAAGTATGAGCACTTGGTATCACTACATTGTGATAGTCTTGCATTAAATTTGTCACTGACTGTGGACACATGAGAGATTTCCTAGAGAACTAACTGCTCAAGAAATATACATTATACTCCTCCCTGCTCCCATATGTAGCAGTAATGGTATTTTCCTCTGATGGTTAGAAGCAATCACCCCACCGTGACACTACTACTTTTAAAAAATCAATCTGTGGATTCAGAAGCATCGGGAAGTCCAAAAGACCAGATAGAACAATTGTTGTTACCTCTTTGAACTCACCCTGACCTTGAATACTAACACCACTAATGCAGAAAACCTCTAAATCACAGAGACAGAAAGTAACAATTTTGTGAATAAATTATTAGGTGTAATAGTATGACGGGACATAGTCACGTTCCCCTAAGAATTGCAGATTACTTATCTACCTCAGCTATCCTTATGGATATAATCATTCTGATTTTGTTTCCTGTTGAATACCTATTACAAAAATTACATGAACAACTCCCCTGCTGGTTAAGTTGCTATTTGTCTTCTGACATTCTAGAGTCTCCCATGCACATTGAAACAGAGATGCCTATTTCAGTGGTAGCATTGTTAACCCTCATCCCTGGCGGATAGAGGACAGACACTATGGTGCTATTCAGGGATGCTAGTGCACCCCTCACCAGTGTATTTTTTTAGTGCATTGGCAAAATAATTGTCCTTTTTACCTTCTCAGGAAATAAATAGGCAATGGAACCATTGAACCCCTTCATTCACACTAAACATATGAATTTTTAGGTTCTCAAATCCATTTATTATAACCATAGTTAGTGTTTTTTTTCATTTTTATTTCTCTGTTATAGAAGCATAGTTGCTGTAAAATATTATGAGTTTCAGGTGTACAATATAGTGGTTCACACTTTTTAAAGATTATACTCCATTTATAGTTATTTTAAAATATTGGCTATATTGCCCATTTTGTATAATATATCCTTATACCTCGTTTTATACCTAATAGTTTTTAATAGTCTTAATTCTCTACCCCTGTATTGTACCTTCCTCCTTCCCTCTCCCCACTGGTAACCACTAGTTCGTTCTCTGTATCTGTGAGACTGCTTCTTTTTTGTTACATCCACTGGTTGGTTGGTTGTATTTTTTTGATTCCATATATAAGTGATATCATATAGTACTTGTCTTTCTCTGTCTGACTTATTTCACTTAGCATGATGGCATCCAAGTCCATCTTGCTGAAAATGGCAAAATTTCATTTCTTTTATGGCTCAGTAGTGTTCCATTGTGTGTGTGTGTGTGTGTGTGTGTGTTATAATCACATCTTCTTTATGCATTCATCTGTTGGTGGGCATTAGGTTGCTTCCATACCTTGGCAATTGTAAATAATGCTGCAGTGAACATTGGGGTGCATATATCTTTTCAAATTTGTGTTCCTGTTTTTTTCGGATATATACCTGGGAGTGGAATTGCTGGGTCATATGGTAGTTCTATTTTTAGCTTTTTCAGAAACCTCCATACTGTTTTCCATAGTGGGTACACCAACTTACATTCCCACCAACAGTGTACAAGGGTTCCTCTTTCTCCACATCCTTGCCAACACTTGTTACTTGTCTTCTTTTTGATGATAGCCATTCTGACAAGCCATAGTTAGGTATAAATTTCAGTTAACCTATGAACCAAAGTTACAACTACTACAGGCTGCTCTAGCCACATCTTGAAATCTAGATTTTCTGGTAATGTTATCTATGTAGATACATTAGATTAAACCCAACATTATGTTCCTTTTTCCCTAGTGCCTCATTCTTAGGATCTATTCCCACACATGTTCTGCAGCATTCTACTAATATATTACAGTCTTACAACAACTCTTTGGATGTTTAAGCATTTGGTTCTTTAATCATGCTAGTATCTGATTTTAGTTTAAAATATGGAAGAAATGGGATATAGTACAGAAAGAGCATTTAGGAAAATGGAATTTGTTTACAACCTAGTTATGTCAGGTATAATCATTTTGGGACCTTTAGACAAGTGAGGCCCAGCCTCAAAAGATTGGAGGCCTGAGGAATAGAGAGTGAGAGGCTGCTTCTGCCTGCCAGAGAATTCACTGGTTTTGAAATATCAGACTGTATATATTCATCTTAATTTACCCAATGTTTCATTTATTTCATTTCTGAGAGCTTCAGTCATTTCCCAGTTAATACATTAAGTTTTACATAGGAAACCTGGGAAGAATATGAATTAAATTTGTGTCTGATTTCCAGCTACATCAGTTTCTGTGACTATAGAGATAAGAGATTACATTAGTATAGTCACAGTAGCTCCTTGGACCTCTGTGTATTTCTCAAGCCAAGAATTTAAACCCCAGCCAGGACATTTTCTTTCTGTAGGTTTCCAGGGCCATCAAAAGTTGCCTGCCCATCCCACAGCACTTGTAAACACCATTCCTACTCTAATGATCTGTTGCAGCAGCCACTTGGTTCACCAATGCTTTGTCTTTAATAGGCACTTCATTCCAGGTGACTACTTCATTCCGGGTAAGATAATCTAAGAAACTCATCAGCCTTCTTATGCTGTGGACTTCCGGTATAGTGTACCATTTTCCCACGAAAAGCAGCTCAACACTATTTGTTGCTAGAAAACATTTAGTACCAAGCACTAAATCAGTCAGGTTTAGTAAAGAAAATAGGAAATACTTTATGTATTTTAAAGGGGAGACAGATTTAATGTAGGAGTTGGGTATTTACAAATGTATCAGAAGGGCTGGAAAAAATGAGTTCTAGCCTGAGTTTCACACTAACTATCTCAACCCTTTTTAAGACAGGTAGGTATTTTAAGAACAGGGTTTCTCTCCCCACCACTGAGTTGCATATTTTAACATATCCCAAATTGTGACACATCACTTCTGAAAGGTGGTTATTAAGTTGATGGTGTCTTAGATTCATAGAAATGTGTCATTTATCATCTAGTCATCACTTAATTTCCATTCTGTCCTCAACGAGGCTGTCTTAAGTGGCATTCATCTTGGTTTCTCGAGTAGCCAGTTTGGTTAACTTCTCCATCCGAGGCACAGCCTTAACCTTAGTCTTCAAATGACCTGTTAATTTAGGCTTTTACCTTTCAACCTCTTATCAGACTCTATTCCACATTTATATTAATGTAGAAATTAAAGAAGAATTCTTTAAATATTCTCCAAGTACAGTTTCATTTTGATGTTGATGAAAGTGTAAGGTTAAATTTTAATTATGAAATATCAGATGACCTTTGTTTACCTCTAAAATATATAAATCTTATTATATTAGGCTTTAGGATTTTCACTTGTACTGTGAATTTCTGATGTAGATGTTATTTTAATAGCTGTTTCCAAGTAAAAGGTATATCAGTATAGAAAAAAATCTAAAACTTTGTTAAGATAATTAGACAAAGGATATGAATGGGCAAGTACATGCAGCAAGGAAGGATAATAAGGAAACTGTTCTTTGATCATAATGTTCCTTATTTGGAAGTCTTCAATAGATCTCATTGTTTAAGTGTTTTGGAAGGAACTTGAAGCTGTAGGCAGAAGAGTCAATCTCAGATGCTGAAAGTGCTGCCTCAGGAGGGTCATAAAATTTCTCCAACCACCACATTCTTCTTCATTAAAAATGGCAATAGAAATATCAACTCTGAGTTGTGTTATGAAATGCAATAAAATGGTTGTAGAAGCTGACATCATGGTGTCTAGTAAGCTTAGGAATACAGAATACCTCTGTTCTCCTAACCCGTTTATATTTCTAATACACATCCCTAAAGGTAGGGAAGATAACAAATAAGTATTTCCTGCTGATATGAGCAAGATACTTAATGTTGGTGAATTCTAAAAGTGGTGTATATATTTGTTGAAAAACCTCATTTCCCTGTGATGTACTTTTTGTTTGTGCTTACACAGTATGCATTTAAAATTCTACAAACAATAACAAGGGACAAAGGACAGAGGTAATATTGCTTTAAAATTTGCTTCTTGACATTTTTCCATTAATAAACAGGGTGAAGCCCACAACTTTCAAAAGACTGACGTGGACATCTCCTTTCTATGCAAATTTATATCATGAAAGAATGATTGGCTTAGGTTTCCCACTGTGCAACAAATTTGTTAAGTGGAACATATTGAAAATATCATGGCATTTCCCACAGACATAGGACTTGTAAATCAGCTTGCAAATTATAATGCGATCACAAAGAATCATTTGGAAATGATTGACTGAAGATTAGAGGACCAAGTGTGAAGTGATGGGCAGAAACTAAGTGCCAGCTAAGACTCAAGTAAATGACACACACAGAGACCCTGAGCAATAATTTTTAATATTATCCTATTTCTGTATTATCCTGAGAAAGGATCTGTGCCATGCACTGTTCTAATGGTTTACATATATTAACTCATTTAATCCTTACAATAACACTGTGAAATAGGTGCTATTGCTCCCTGTTTTTAACGTGGAGAAACTATAGCATAGATAGATCTGTGGTGATTTCATGTATTTACTTACTCACTTCCTTACCCTTTGCCTAGATTGATAGTTCCTCAAATTTCATTCTGTTCCTTTTGAGTTCAACTATATTTGGGGGAATTCATTAATAAAATACTGATCCATTGAGGAGTAACAGGTATATCTATTGATTTTTTTATGTACACTAGTTGTATTTCCCTAATCATTTCTTTATTACGGACTCTTATTTTTCATTCCTATTTTAATTTTGTCTTCCTTTTTCTTGAATTTTGAGTTAATTTCCCAGAAAATGAAAAGTCTTACATAAAATTTTTAATAAGGAAAGCATTCTTTTTTTTGTCAGCAAAATGAAGTGGCTCAGAGTACTGGCCATGTAGATAGAATACCTGGAATTTAATCTTCACACCAACATTTAGTTGTGTGATGTGTGATCCTGAGCAGGTTATTGGCCTCTCTGTACTTCAGTTTCTTTATCTGGTAAAATGAGATTTTAGGAATTATATGTAACAAGCCATGCAGAGCACCAATTGCTGAACATATTTTATGTTGCCTTTGCTGCCATTGTTTGGGGAAAGATAGTCATTTTACTAATTCAGAGAGTGGCCTGGTTAAAAGAATTACAGAGAATATAACTGTACCTTTTGAAGGTCTGTAGATAAAAGGTGAGTGTGTGTGAGAGAGAGAGAACTGAGTTTACTGAAGTAGACTGGTCATATATAAAGAAAAGATTCTGAATAATTACAAAGCTCTAATTATTGAATAGGCTTCCTCACAAATTTATTGAGTTTTTATTAGCAGAGTTAGTCAAGCAGGATCAAATTACCACTTTCTGGTGATTTTGTTGAAGGGAGTCATGCACGTAAGAGGGTTGGACTCAATGATCTCCATGATCCATTTGAATTAAAAGATTCTGTGAATTAAATACACATAGTAACCAACTGTTCTACCAAAAAATTCAGTATCTCTGGCTCTTCTCTCTTTTATCACGCATTAAATCAGAGATGCAATCTCCCTCCAGGCAGACTGTCATTACCTCTTCTGAATCGAGTCAGGAGATGAACCCTCAGCTCTTGAGAGTTGGAGTCCAGTGTCATAGCTCCTTTGCCGTGGGGGCCACCCTGACTACCACTTGTGAATCTGGCTTTCACAGAATGATAAACCCAGTGGCTGTGCATTTATTTACTTGGTGATAAAATTAGAAATTTTAGTAATTATTGTATGTCAATTACATCTCAATAAATATGAAAAAAAAATCCTGGAACAGCAAAAAAAAAAAAAAAAAAATCATGGAAACCATTATATGTTGTTAAAGTGTAGTAAATGGTCCCTGGGGGTATTAAAATATGTTCTGTGTTGATCTGTGAATAGAACCTTTTTGGGTGTCTTTGAGTGTGAGCTTATCAAGCACAGTGTATTGTCATGAGCATTAAAATGCCTAAGCCCATGCCAGGAGCAGAGGGTCTGAGATTCATGGCAGGTGGGGCAACATTGAGAGGTATAAAAGAGAATTTGGTCCTTGGATGAAGAGAAGGGAATAAGGTGTCTCATAGTGCTGATTTGGGCAGCTAAAAAGCAGCATAAAGGAAGGGGACAACTGAGGAATGGAATAACACATGGGACAGTGTGGGCATGGGAGACAATGCAAGAAGAGGAAGAAAAGGGGGGAAACTATGCAAAAGGTCCACAGTAATTCCAAACTCATGTTTCTATTCTTTTGTCCTGGATCACTCTAACAACAAGAGATAATATCCTTCACACTTTCTGAAATGACTCCTGGAAGAGAGGTATATAGGCATTGGAACTGTACTTATATAATCCATCTAAAGATGGGGTACACTTTTGAGTGAAAAGCTGGAGAAATTTTAATCTGTAATCTATTTTTACCACCAGGCTATGGCCCAGTGTTTAGATTTATAGCTGTTGTAGCTGTCATAACTCCTTGTAAATGTATTGACTCTCAACATAAAAGAGAAGAATCTAAAATGATAACGTTTGAACGTCATATGGGAATGGCCATATCGTTCAGTTTATTCAGCTCAATAGTGTCAAGTTATTGCCTTTAACTAGGAGACAGACCTGCTTAAGTTATGTCTTAGTAAAATGTGTTATTGGTCATTTCTTAAAATACAGCAGATGTTAAGCAGCATAAAAGTTGAAACGTCAGGAAATTGAGATTCTATTTAAATAGAGAAACTAAGATCAGTTTCAAGCAGGATCTTTATAACACTCATTCTGCTGTAATATGGCCATGGACACCCCCTTTATAGTAGGTGTTCCAAAGCAGTTCCTCATGTAAGCTACATCTGTGGGTCATGTTTTATGAAATTTCCTAACCTCTTCCAACCTCCTTCCCCTCCTGCTCCCAGCAGTGTACCCAGAGCCTCCTCCTACAGAAGTTCTGTTACTCTAAAAAAAAGTTACTCTTTTGAGTGGGGTAATTTTAAGTTGGCTCGAACCTGGTTTCCTTTCAAACCATCCACCTAACCCAATGGAAAATCACAGAGTGGAAGTGCAGGCTGCTCCACTTTTGCTGCTTTCTCTCTTTTCCTTCCTGTTAAGAACTACTCCAGGCAGCCTTGGACTTCCAGAATTTTTCAGGCAAAATGTGTCCATCTCAACCCTCTCATATATCCCCCAGCCTCCAAGTTCTCAGTAATTCTTCCACTGCGCTCCAGTCTGGTGGGAGCTCAGGGATATCCTTTGCATGTCAGCTTTATGGAAAGCACGAAGCACCCAGCCAATCTCTTCTGACTGGCACTGGCAGCCTTACTCATTGATTCTTTTGGAGCCTCCCTCTCACTGCCCTCCACCCTCTGCTAGATGTGTTTTCCTGAAACACAACACTAGCTGCCATGCCTACAGAACAGTCCTCCTAAGTGCCCCCTACTTTAGTGAAGTGTCTTCTCATGTTCATTTTATAGACTGGCTTGGTTATTGAGTATAAGGATAACAGGTTTGGCGATGTCCTATTAAACTTAGAAGAATCATCTGGCAATCCCTTGGAGCTGTCTTTAGAATAATGGTCTTTAGAATAAGTATTCCAAGAATAATATGTCCTGCTTTCCTTACTTTTGGTTCTTTAGGGAAATCATGAGAAAATAGGGGAAAAAAAAAAAGACGCTTTTGGCATCCTGTTCCAAGTGCTTTATACTATTATTTAGGATTTTTTTCTCTATCATTTTCTCATAATCATATGAGACAGTGTTGAGAAATACATTGTTTTATTCATCTAAAATGTTCATTAAAAAATAAGTAAATGTTTTGTCATAGCCCCATTTTTCTATGTAAAGTAGAATAACCAGAATTATGAAAATAGAAAGGTGTGACTTGGTCATGACGGATGATTCATGGAAGTCAATAAGGGAAACCCTAGGGAAAAAGAATAAGCACAATGATAGCAAATGATATGATTTTACCCTCTGCATGAATAGTAGCCAATCTTAAGAGAATGAATGTGATGTTAGGTACTGGAAACCACTAAGTGTGTAATAGAATCCTGTACTAGATTGAAAACATAGCTGCATTATTTTATGGCTTCTCTCATGAAGAGATGATATCTGTATCTTCACCCTTTAAATCCAGGCTTGTGTTGTGACTTGCTTTGACCAACTGCATGTGGTATAAGGGGCACTGCTGAGTTTCAGGAATGCTGCCCTGAGACCTCTATGTAAGGAAGACAGTCTAGCCTACAGGACGATAAGAGACCATGTGGAGGAGACACGAGGTACCCTAGCCAGCAGGCAGTGTTAACTGTCAGACATGTTCACACGAGTGAATCTAGACAAAACCAAAAAACAAACGGCCAAGCAACACATAGAATCATACATAATCACACATATTTCCATACATATAAATAATACCTACCAATGTACATCAGAAGATGTATATCAGAATACTGCCTCAAGACATTAGGCAATCAGAACCAGCCTATATGGATTTAAAGTTAGTGGTGGTTCGGGAGGAGCATGCTTTGGGTTCTTTGGACCAGCATCATAATCACTGACCCTGGTGCTATTACAAAGTCAGAGACCTTCTTATGTGACTCACAATTCTGAAGGAGACAATCTTCAGAAGACAGAATGAGTAATTCTCCTAATATCATGACATATATATTTCATTTGATCACCCATTTATACATTTGCCAAATTTGTGTACTAGATACTTTTCCTATCTATGGGCTTAACTGTCTAGTGAGGAGGCAGATATTTAAGTCAAACAAAGTGCAATATTGTGCAAGTGTTATGCAAGAGGTGGACAGAGTGCCAAGTAAGCCTGGAAAAGGGGTTATTAAACTCTAGGACATTAAATAATGCTTGCAGAAATGTGGTATTTAAGGTTACTTTTAAAGGATGATTATGACCTTGGTCAGTCCATGCTCGTGGGGGACATTAATTAGGTTAAGTCTATTTGACATAGAATCCACACATCTGACCTTATTTTATTATGTTTTTCTTCACTGTCAGACTAAATATATGTTTCCATAGCATAGATTTCTCACCAAAATCCTATTCAGATGTCTTGGCCTAAGACTTAGTAAATCCTGTGAACTTTAGATAACACAAAAAACTACTAAAACACTAAATCTGAACATTTAATGTATATTACTGTATTGATGTATCTTTATTCTTTCCATTGAAAGAGATCAAATATCTGTATCTTTTTATCATGAAAGATTACTCATGATAGCTTAGCAGGCTCAAGATATAAACTGTAGGTCTGCTCTTAAGTAACACATATTTATTATGTCGGTCTCAAAATAGCTGGATCAATTTTACTTTACTAATTGCCCTAACATCACGTATTTGCCTAGACGTTTTAACTCAGGTAGAAGTAAGCAGAAAAACATTTTTAAATGATGTAAGCTTAGATCCACAGAAATTATTTAGTTATAGGAACTCATTTGTTATTTATAGTTTAAAGTATTTGGGAACATTTTATATTCATTTACTTTAAATGTACTCAACTTCACCAAAAGTGATTTATTTTCAGGTTTTAATTAAAACTTTCCATTATAAAATCCTCTAAAATATTCTAAAACTTCTCTTTACTAGGAATCAGTGAGCAAGGCCAGTACATATATTCAGATCCTCAACCTTATATTGTCATGCCCCATTAACAACTTCAGAGAGCTCACTGAATTTTTTTAAATTGTTTCAGAACACTTTTTTTATATTAATCAACCTGTCCCTCAAGCAGATCATTCAAATTACTCATACAAGTCAAAATTGATCTTCTACGTTAGAGGCAGTAAGTACATAAGAAACATTTGCCATCCTTTGAACGCAAACTGTTTTTAAGTTCAATAAATGATTATGATTCTCTTCTTCCAGTTATAGGATTTATAAGCTGAATTGTTTTTCCCTCTTCACCCACTTGCATTTTCTTTTTTCCTTTTTCTGTATTTCATCCTTCTATCTCTTAATGCACACATGCATGCACATGCACATTATTAGGGTTAAATTTTAGAATTATCTTTGTTTTACTCTTTTACCTTATAAAATTGTAATATATTTTAAATACATTTAATAGAATGTATGTATACTTACAAAATCACATTAAGACACAAATTTGACTTGGAATCCAATATTCTAATTTTCATATTAGAAAACATAGTCTGTTAAATGTCAGCAGCATCAAGCCATTTTACATAGAAATTTAGCACTATTAACTTTGAGAATATTCTAAAACAAAAACAAGCTGAAATACTCCATGTATGAGGAGCTGAGAATTTGAAGCTATGTTAATCCTAATATATATTACATATGTAATATATATATAACTATATATAAGTGTGTATGTATTACATTAATATATAATACATATACATGGCTATAACATACAGTATATACATTGCATATGTAATGCATATATATGACTATATATAATTATATATAACCACATGTAGTTATATATGTATTATGATGAGAAGAGAGTGTCTAAAAATTAAGAAAATGCTAAAAATTATTAGCAGTGCATATTTAGGCTGGCTGTATCTCAAAACTCTTCTTAAGTTTCAGCTCCAGTAAATGTAGTGCTATCTCTTCACACCTGTGCCCCTACCAAATGACCATGTCTGATTTTGTATTTAAAAAAATGAAGCAAAACTAAAAAAAAAAGAAAAGAAAAGAAAAAAAGCTAATAGAAAACTCTGTGACATACTGGCTTTAATATGCAAAGTGAGATGGCTATAGCCTATTTAGAATACTTTAGTGTTAGACATCTCCTAAGATTGCTCTTTCATCTTCCATCTTTCATCCTTAATACTTTTGGTCAAGCCAGGCCTGTCATTTCTATCATCTCTTACTTTTATTTCCCTTCTGGGAATTAATCTTTCTTCTTCCAGCTACAGGCCAAAGCCCAATTGTACTTACTATGAACATTCACCTTATGAAGATTCTAAATCATTATTTACATATTTCCAGATTATTACACTAGTGACTTCACCAGTGACCCAAATGATACAGTTAGTAGGAAAAGGTTAAAAAAAGTCAATAACAGGATATTTTGTTTTTGTTAAAGTTGAAACTTTTAAAAAACACTTTCCTTTATTTGTAGTCTTTTTTTTTTAGCCATTTTTTTCATGTCTATTTAACTTGCAGATTTATTACGCATAAAACATATTCTAGCAAACCAGTGTTGTTTTAGCGGACAAAAAATACTGAGATCAGATATTTCCCCACTTCTAACACCACTAATTATGGTTAGGAAATGTGGGAGGAAGCAGTGATTTTCATCCTCCAAACACATTTTATTTACTCATTGGGACTAACCATGAGGTTCCTAAATTTCATATCAAAAGAAATGACTTCCTAGGTCTCCTGTAGGCAATTTCTTTTAGAGAGGAAATTCTTTTTTGTTTTAAGATATAAACATTTACTATTATAATATCATGGGGTGGCTCAAGCTTTCTATTACTTATTTTTGAACATGAAGAAGAAAACTCTGGGTGGAGAAAGGAAAAGGAAAGGCTAAAATTTCCTTCTCTTCAGCTATAAATTACAGAAATAAATTCACTACGTAACAAGGAATACTATATTATTCCTGTAAGTATTTAACATTTTCCAAAGAACGTATATAAAAAGAAAACCAGAGAGTTACACTCTTAACTACATGGCTGGAACTCTAATGCTTTAAACCAAGAAGAGGAGCATTAAAATTACTGTCACTTGCAGATTATCTTGATAGCAATAACCATTATTATTGTCAACAGCTTAAATACAAAACGAGCCATAATCTAAAACCTTCTAATAATGGAAGCTATAGTGCCCCAAGCAAAAAGCACTCAGCAAAGCATCACTAGCTAAACACATGCTCTCAGCACAACTCTGTGAAACATCAAGAATAATTGCATCCGATTCCTATTTATTATGCTTATAAATGTAGCTCTCTACACATTGTACTCATTATAGCCACGTGCTGTAGCTTAAATAATAGGTAAGGAACATAGCAAGAGACTTAATTTTCACAGATCATAATAATTACACACTTTCTGTTGATACCTGATCCACTAATTAACCATCAAAATTGCAGATCAATGTCTGCTGCCTGGATTATTTTGATACCTTCTCTTGGCATGTTCCTGTCAGGACGAAAACAAAACATCAACAAACCTCAAAGGAAACAACTTTCCAGGTGTTTTGAGTTGCCATTTAATAGTTCCCTATAGCTTCAGAGAAAGGAAATTACAGTAGACTGTGACTGTTTTTTGAAGAAAAATGAAGGAGAAGGGGACAGAAAGTGAGTGAAAAGGGGAGGGAGAGAAGAGGAAGGAAGAGAAAAAAAGAGGGAAAAAAATCCTATTATTACATTGCTATGTCATAAATATTTGCAAGATATGTCTTCTATTATTTTAATGCTCTCCTGTCATTCAAAGACTTATTTTATTTTCCTCCTTCATTGACTTTGGTCAGTCACTGACCATCAGGACAATGACAAAATTTAATAGTTTCCAATCTATACATTTATACATATCAGTGTAGTAACTGGGTTACTGTCTATAGAGCAGTATGATTTCAAACCAGTGTTCTCAACTGGCTGTTAAGTTGTGCTGAAGGTCTGATCAAGGAAAGGGAAGCCTAGAGGGTTTAGCATTAAATAGACAAGTTATTTAACAACTGCAGAAAATCAACTGGTTGCCCTAAACTCAAAACTTAGTAAAAGAAAAAGAAATAACAGATCTCTCAAGACTGTGCTTACTGTATTTTTTTTTAATTTTAAGGATGTAGATTGATTTCAATCTTTTTATTCCTTCTTTACCCTCCCTTCTTTAATATTACAAAATCAATGCCATTTGGCTTTCCTTGCCTCTCTTTCCATGATTTCACATATTTACATTTAGTATAAATTGAGGAAGAATGTGTTCCCAGAGATGTTTCAATTTTAAAGCTTTTTAAAATTACCTGAGTAATAGGAATTGCCTTGTTCCACAATGTCAAAATTTAGGCAGGAGAGATGGATGTATTTTAGGTAGTCACATGTCTTTCCTGTGATTCCTGAATTCCTATCATAAAGGCAACCACTTTCCAATGGAAGTTCACTCACTCATCAGCAGTAATCATAGAAGTATTCTCCATATCAGGGTTTATTCTTCACCCAGGAGAAAAATCATCACTAACCCAATATCCACAAAGGCTCAGTAATGTTGTATGGAGATGGGCATTAGAACCCCTAAGAATATGAGGTGGGATATTTGTTAGAACAGTGCTGTGTCATAAGGCAGAAAAGTAAAAGGATGGCAAAGAGTGAGCCATCTTTTCTCACTAAGAAAGTTGTAAGCAAACGAAAGGAGGCCTTATGCAGCTAACATCAAGGATATATCTCCCGAAATTATTTTATGTATGCCTTCCTCACCTGTGCCCCAAGTGGCAGGAACAGTAGCCTTGCTGTTAAAATAAATGATAACTTCAGTATCACACACACACACACACACACACAAAATTTGCAAAGAAAAAAATGACAAGGGAGTAGTATTTGCCTTATCTCCTTCAGAAATGTTCATATTAAAAATTCAGAAACTAATATAATCTGTACATTATTCTATTTCTATAAATTCACAGAATATGTTGCTGAATTCATAGAATAGGTTTGTCTCTACTGAAAAAAAGTCTGTTTATAAAAGAGCTATTAAATAGTAGAATGCTTAGATAACCTGATTACTTACATTATATTTTCTCCCCACTTGGGAACTACAGGAATCACACTCAGCTCTGTACTATTGGGCAGTGATAAAGTGCTCAGTGCTATAATGTCTATAGAATACCATGGACTATCATCATCATTATCTAAATATTTTAGTCTCTGTGACACACTGTGAAAACCTCTAAGAAAATAAGTGAACCAGAAAGATTTTTATTGTATACCAAAAACTAAAGCATACCATCAATATTTTAAATTATGGAAAGAAAAGAAATTAGACAAGTTGAAAAAGCAGCATAATCTCAATAAACAAGCTCAAAATAAGCAGCTACTATATAATGCACCTGATAAAATGTCAGTGTTCTTTAGATTGCAGAATAAGTAAATAAGATAAATAAAACAATCACTTCCTTTGTTAAGGAATAAATTTGTGGCCATTATATTGATAAGCTTATAATGTTGGTTAAGGTGCCATTATCCAAGCCATAGAAAATGACATTTCTTCTTAAGTATTTTTACTGTTGATCTATTTTCTGACATTTAAAAAAAGGTCTCCAATTGGGAAATTACATGAGAACAGATCATTTTAGAATTTTTCCACAGAAAAAAAATTTTTCCCCAAGTATTAAATTCTAATTCAATTATAAATTAATAAAACCGAATTACTGAAGACAAGTAAATTTGACATGCATTTTATTCTACTACAATTGGTTGCCAGTTTTCATTACATTTGAATGCAGCTCACTGTAGAAATTTCATTAAAATTAAATTTTAAAGGAGAAAAATATGCATGCTCAGCCTTTGAGTTTTATTATTTACTTCTCAAGAGAACCTTCTTTCATGTACGTCTAGACCAAAACTATGCTAAAAGGAGGTTTTTTTTTAAATAGCTTAGGTTTAAATAAAGAATTTATTGAATAGTTTAATGATAAATCTCATTAGACATTAAAACTATTCACCATGATTTTTTCTTGTCATAACATATTATTTTTGTGATTCTTGATTATTTAAACATACAATCCCTATGTACTTTTGAAACAGTGCCACTAGGGTTGTAAATAATAGTCAAAGACAGAACATACTGAATGTAAGAGAATCCAATTTCATATTTTTGTCCCAGACAGTTGTAGCAAGACCATATTTAGATTAAGGCAATTTCTTTTTCTACTCTGATGCACACAACCTTTTAAAATGCCTGCAATAGAGCTACAGTCTTCAATATGAATTGCAAATGACCTTTTAAGGCTTTAAACTATTGCTTATATGTCTTAAGCCATTGCAAAGTTTCACAATAGGGAAACTTTTTGCTTTCCAATGTTCTTTACATTTATATTCATGTATTACTTTGCATATCTAATATTCACATATGCACATGTTCATTGCCTTTTAAGAAGGTAAACATGGAAACAAACTACAAAGTATTCTTCAGTGACTTGGGTGCCCAACAGAATTCTCTAACTCTGAAAATCACCCCATGAGGTCTCCTGAGAACATCACAGCCAGATACCTACATCACAGTAGCAGCTGGGAGACAGAGAGCCTAGTTAACACCTGCCCAGTTGTAATTAATAGACAAACTCATCTGCTTCGATTAGGATTCAAGAAATAATGTGTCTTATCATAGGCAGAACAGAATATAAAATTTGAACAGCTAAAAGGAACGCTTTTTCCTCTTTCCAATAACCCAAAATGAAAGGCATTTTTAAAAGTTGCATAGAAACGTTTATAGATATAGTAAATACATGTGAATGCTCTTTGATAGTATTTTAATATCAAAGTATCTAGAGGAAGACTACAAAGCATGTCCACCCATTATAACTATTAATACCTAGATTAAATAAAGCAGTCATCCCATTAATTGAAAACAATTTTAAAACACTGTAATTTCTGTATATTGATCTAAAAACATTGTGTATTACATGTGTGATGCTAAATCCAAAAAAGGAAACACGCAAATCTTGTTAAATATTTTATGACATCATTTTACTTCAGTTAAATTTGCCAGTTATGGAGAATTTTATTTTAAAATGTTAGTGATCTGACCATTTTAGTAGGTTGTAATAAAGAAGCTGACAAATACAAAAATTGGAGGTGCTGGAATTAGGAAAAATATTTTTATAACAGTAGAAAACACTATACTCACCACTGATATAAACATTTTAAATATATTGTCTCATTTATTACAACAGCCCTATAAGAGAAGTACTGTTATTATCCTTTCCCTTTTACAGATGAGGATTCTGATACTAATAAAGTTTATATAACAGTTCTCGTGGTTAACACATTGCAGCAGGAGTATTTGAATTCAGGCAGCCTGGTACCAGAACCCATGCTCTTAACCTCTACACCACATTCATCCTGAAAAAGGTCACGTAAAAGCATACAAGGAAAAATAAAAGGGGCGGGGGATCGAGGCCCCCGGATGAGACTGTAATAGGCAGAAGAGTGACCACTTCTCTTTGGAGAAGAGATAAGAAATGATTAAGTGATGATACGCAGACACTGTGGAGGGGTTTCTGATTGTTGGGATTGATGAAAGCATGACCTCAGTTATCTATGAGAAAATTATTTTTGGTTTGAAAAAAGAATAAGAAAGATGGAGAATCCACAGACCCTGATTCCACACCTAAGTACTGTCAGAAAAGATTTGAAAGAGCCGCTATGGAGAATACAATTGGGAGAAAACAAGAAATAAATAAAAGAATAGCTAGGAGGTAGTGAGGACTTACTTGGAGCTGGTTAACAAGATGTAGTAGTAAAAGGGCAGTAAGGAAATAAGTGTGACTTCCCAGCACCAAAGAGCTGGGGGTGACCAACCATTAAAAAGGCAGATATTTGATAGATTAGGAGTGTTCTAAAATTTTTTTAAATCAATGATTTTAATAGTTAAAATAGACTTTATTAATATGTGATAATGGGGGACATAAAATGAGATCTTGGAATCTGAGTCTTTTTGAAAGAATGATGGGGAATTTTAGTTAAAGAACTTGATCCATCAAAGTGCACCATTTGCCATCAGTGTGAATGATACACAAATACTGAGACAATAAGGAAGAAAGGGAAAAGGGAAACCCAAGTGCTACAGTGAGGTAGGTAGAGGGCACCGTGGACGTTAAGAAAACCGGTGATGCACATGTGGAGAAAGCTGTGATGTCCATGCTCTAAAATGTAGTCTTACTCCGTGGTAGAAACTGGGACCTCACAAACAGTTAATCCTTTGAGTAACTAAGAAAAGGGAGCAGTGAGCTGGAAACTCAGGCCGTAAGAGATTAACCCTCTCTTGGGACAGTTCTGTGGGGAAGTGCTACTTTGGAAGAGATCGTGGATTTCAGACAAGGGAATGTGATGAAATAGATGATGGGAGGACTATTTCTAGAAAAGAAATGTCATTCTCCAAGGGTAGGAGGTGAAGTGGGGAGAGTTTGCTCATGTATGATAACAGGTTCCCTGGTTTACAGCAGAGAAAAGGGGTAAAGAGACTCATCACAGAAGAAATGACAGTTCAGGGAAAAGAGCGAAGGACTAGAATTGTGCCAAAGGGCAAGTATAGCCAGTAGTGAACAAGCACAACTAGAGGTTGGGAGACGGCTGGAGAAGAGATAGGAGAAAAATAGTCTGGCCAAAATGTGTTCATGGTGAAAATTGAAGAGTGAGTGGTTTCCACTTAACTGAAATATTCAGGTGCCAAATGTTGGAGAGGCAGCGAGAGTGATGGTATCACTTGGTAAGGCTAAAGTACGATAGCCTTGGACATGGAAGGTTACCTCAAAATATTTGAAGAGGGAGAAAAAGATTGGCTAATGACTATAGTGACGTTACAGTGAGCTATAGAAGTTTGACCTTCCTGTAATTCCAAGTCACCAGAGAAAGAACTAGCCAATAGTGACTTTAGAATTCTTTAAAATCATCTTCCACATTAATTAGTGTTTTAAATATTTTAGGTTTAGGTGACCTTCTGATGCTTATACTCTAAAAGTGTCCTTTTGTCCCCAAAATAGTCAGTTGGTACTATATCCTATCATATGTGACATCAGTAAATCTGACTGCATGATAAAACGATTCCTATACATTCTTTTTTACTTTTCACCTCACACAGTATGTAATCCTATATAGAAGTAGTTTGATACAAGTACAAAAGAAAATTTATTTTGAGCAACATTATTTCCACATTTTATTTGCCTCTGTAAAACATCAAAGGAGGAATTTTTCATCATTGCTTCAATTTTTCTGTGTGGGTTGTTTCTATGTTTGCCCCTAAGGCTCTTTAAAGGTTTTTTTGTTTTTTTTTTTCTCTCCTCTGCCTCTGCTAATCTTTTGAAATTCTGTGATTTCTGTCACCTAACCCATGTCTACATGACAGCAAACAAATGTTTCAGCAGGAATAATTGGTTCCTAGAGGAATATAGCATCTGAGTTCCAAACAGAATCATTAAAACAGTTCTTTGCATTTGGAAGAATTGAAGGGGATATTTCTGAACCAAATATTTTTATAACACTTCAATAGTCAAAAATATTATATACTCTTACCATGAAGCCAAAACAATTGCATACAGAATTGTGAGCTCTCTGGATCTGCCAACTCTACCTCTCCTACCAACATGATCTCTAGAACTTCTCTGGAAACACCTATCCTTCTCTCTCCCACTCCACATCTTCCTTTAAGATTCCCAGTACTAAACTCTGCCTCAGAGCCTGAATTAAGATTTTAAATTTAGTTAGTAGAACAAATAGCATGAATTCTTCATTATTTTGACAGGATTGAAATTGCTCAGTGATTCATTAATCAATTTATCAAATATGGAGTGGGATATGAATATACTAATTGAAAGTCAAGAAATAGAGCTTAATTGTTTAATGTCAAAAGCTCAGGGACAGATTTCAGGTAATTGCTAGGAAGCCTATTCACGTGAGTTTTAAAATATAAGCACTTGATCTAGGTTAAACTAAAGAAACTTTCTAATTATTTGGAAAGGGCTTCTCGGGCACACACTTCAATTTGGATTAAATAGGTAACTTAAATAAAATGACATGCCTGATTGTGAATAAAATTTTAATTGAAGTCTGGTACAAAAGTGAAAAAAATTACATGTATGCAAAAAAGAAAAGACATTTCTCTGTTAAAAGCAAATTATATTCTCAAAAGAAAACAGTGCCTATTCCTAATTTGAGGACATAATTTGTTTTTAATATATACTTTAGAGCAACTATTTATTGTTATATCAGTAGCACATATAAAGATGATAATGTCTCTAAAGTTTAAAACTGAACAGAAGAATTTAAACATTCTTGTCTGAGGCCTTAATTTCTGTTGAAACACATAAAAATGGCCTGCATGATTTTACATACTTTGCTTTTTTTTCCCCCCTTCAGTCATAAGTCTAGGAAATGAAAGTCCTTGAGAACTGTGAAGGTTAGCGAAGTAGTTTTAAAATACAAAATCCTAAATGGCTTCAACAGTCACTTCTACTGAGAATAACTTCCATAAAGTTCTGATATATTTCTGACCATCAAGTTTCACATTTCAACCAGCCTTATATGCCTTTCCACTAGGATGTCTTGCCAGCACATCGATTTTAACAGGCCCCAAAATGAACTTTTAACACAGCTCCTCATCCAAACCTGGCCCTCTACTCTCATTTTTTTTTTTTTTTTTTTACTGTATTTCTGCAAATTGTACCACCTAGGTATTGAGACTCAAAACCTTGGCATCATTTGTGTGAATGTATGTTTGTTTCATTTTTAACAGACTTTTTAAAAATTAATTTTTATTGGAGTATAGTTGATTTACAATATTGTGTTAGTTTCTGCTGTATAGCAAAGTGAATCAATTATACATATATCCACTCCCTTTTAGATTCTTTTCCCATATAGGTCATTACAGAGTATTGAGTAGAGTTCCCTGTGCTATACAGTAGGTTCTTATTAGTTATCTATTTTTATATATAATAGTGTGTATATGTCTATCCCAATCTCCCAATTTATCCTTCCCCCCAACCTTGGTAACCATAAGTTTGTTTTCCACACCTGTGACTCTGTTTCTGTTTTGTAAATATGTTCATTTGTACCATTTTTTTTAGATTCCACATATTAGCGATACCATATAATATTTGTGTTTCTGTGTCTGACTTACTTCACTCAGTGTGACAATCTCTAGGTTCATCTGTGTTGCTACAAATGGCATTATTTCATTCTTTTTTATGGCTGAGTAATATTCCATTGTATATATGTACCACTTCTTCTTTATCCATTCCTCTGCCGATGGACATTTAGGTTGCTTCCATGTCTTGGCTATTGTAAATAGTGCTGCAATGAACACTGGGGTTCATGTATCTTTTCAAATTATGGTTTTCTTTGCATATATGCCCAGGAGTGGGATTGCTGGATCATCTGGTAGCTCTATTTTTAGTCTTTTAAAGAACCTCCATACTGTTCTCCATAGTGGCTGTACCAATTTACATTCCCACCAATAGTGTAGGAGGGTTCCCTTTTCTCCACACCCTCTTCAGCATTTATTGTTTGTAGATTTTTTGATGATGGCCATTCTGACCAGTGTGAGGTGATACCTCATTATAGTTTTGAGTTGCATTTCTCTAATAATTAGTGATGTTGAGCATTTTTTCATGTGCCTCTTGGCCATCTGTATGTCGTCTTTGGAGAAATGTCTATTTAGATCTTCTGCCCATTTTTTGATTGGGGTGTTTGTTTTTTTTGGTATTGAGCTGCATGAGCTGTTTGTGTATTTTGGAGATTAATCCCTTGTCGGTCACTTTGTTTGCAGAGAAATATTTTCTCCCATTCTATGGGTTGTCTTTTCTTTTTACAAACTGAAGAATAAAAACCATATGATCATCTCAATAGATGCAGAAAAAGCTTTTGACACAATTTAACACCCATTTATGGTAAAAACCTCTCCAGAAAGTGGGCATAGAGGGAACCTACCTCAACATAATAAAGGCCATATACAACAAACCCACAGCAAACATCATTCTCAATGGTGAAAAACTGAAAGCATTTCCTCTAAGATCAGGAACAAGACAAGGAAGGATGTCCACTCTCACCACTTTTACTCAACATAGTTTTGGAAGCCACGGCAGTCAGAGAAGAAAAAAGAAATAAAAGGAATCCAACTTGGAAAAGCAGAAGTACAACTGTCACTGTTTGCAGATGACATGATTCTATATATATAAAATCCTAAAGATGCTACCAGAAAATTACTAGAGCTTATCGGTGAATTGGGTAAAGTTGCAGGATAAAAAATCAATACACAGAAATCTCTTGCATTCCTATACACTAACAACAAAAGATCAGAAAGAGAAATTAAGGAAAACACTCCCATTTACCATCACATCAAAAAGAATAAAATACCTAGGAATAAACCTACCTAAGGAGGCAAAAGACCTGTACTCAGAAAACTATAAGATACTGATGAAAGAAATCAAAGATGACATAAACAGATGGAGAGATATACCATGTTGTTGGACTGGAAGAATCGATATTATAAAATGACTATACTACCCAAGTAACCTACAGATTCAAAACAATCCCTACCAAATTACCAATAGCATTTTTCACAGAATTAGAACAAAAAATTTTACAATTTGTATGGAAACACAAAAGATCATGAATAACCAAAGCAATCTTGAGAAAGAAAAATAGAGCTGGCGGAATTGGGTTCCCTGACTTCACTACAAAGCTACAGTAATCAAAACAGTGTGGTACTGGCACAAAGACAGAAATATAGATCAATGGAACAGGAGAGAAAGTCCAGAGACAAACTCAAACACCTGTGGCCACCTAATCTATGACAAAGGAAGCAAGAATGTACAGTGGAAAAAAGACAGCCTCTTCAGTAAGTGGTGCTGGGAAAACTGGACAGCTACATATAAAAATGAAATTAGAACATTCTCTAACACCATACACAAAAATCAACTTAAAATGGATTGAAGACCTAAATGTAAAACTGGATACTATTAAACTCTTAGAGGAAAACATAGGCAGAACACTCTCTGATATAAATTGCAGCGAGATCTTTTATGATCCACCTCCTAGAGTAATGAAAATAAAGACAAAAATAAACAAATGGGACCTAATTAAAGCTAAAAGCTTTTGCATAGCAAAGGAAACCATAAACAAAATGAATAAACTTTATTTTTTAAACAGCAATATTGATCAGAAGGTACAGAGGTTTCCCATTTTCCTTCTGTCACCACACATGCATAGCCAAACCCATTATCAACATCTCCCACCAGAGAGGTACATTTGTTATAACTGATGAACCTGCATTGACACATCATTATCATGCGGTGTCTATAGTTTATATTATGGTTCACTCTTGGTTGTATATAGTAGGGATTTGAACAAATTTATAATGATGTGTATCCACCATCATAGTATCATACAGAGTAGTTTCACTGCTCGAAAATCCTCTGTGTTATGTCTATTCATCCCTCCATGCCTTGGCAACTGCTGATTTTATTTTTCACTGTCTCCACAGTTTTTCCCTTTCATGTATGTTATATGGTTGTAATCTTTCAATATATAACCTTTACAAATTGGCTTCTTTCACTTAGTAATATGCATTTAAGTTTTCTCTGTGTCTTTTAATGGCTTGATAGCTCATTTTGTTTTAGTGCTGAATAATATTCCATGGTCTAGATGTACCACAGTTTTTCCTTTCACCTACTGAAGGTTGCTCCCAAGTTTTGACAATTATGGATAAAGCTGCTCTAAACATATGTGTGCAGGTTTTTGTTTGGACATAAGTTTTCACTTCCTTTGGTTAAATACCAGGAAGCCCAACTGCTGGATCATAGGCATCATTTTCATAATTTAGCTTGTTGTTGAATGTTGAGTGAAAAAAGATGTAGATGATTCTATGCATGTTTATTTAAATGTACATTAGAGATATCAAATATTACAGATATAGATACATGAATTACATACATCAAACTCATGATAATTACTACTAGGAGGGGAGTGCAATGCAAACTTTAGTTTTATGATATGCTTTAGGAAGATAAAAAATAAAAGATCAGTTCTAATGTGTTTTATATCTTTCTATTTTTTAATATAATTTTCCCAAAGCTAAAGAGTTATATATATATAAGTATATATGTATATATATATATATACACACACACACACATATACATATGTATATATATGTAAGACAACAGTGTCAAAGGATAAAAAAACAGAAAAGGGAACAGAAGAATGGGAAAAGCTAGTTAATCCAGGACAGAGTTAGTATGCAAAGTATATAGCAAAAGGCCCTGTACAATATAAACCATACAGTTGCCAAGTTCCTTCTCTGTTTGATCTTTACAGGTTGTCACCATTTCCACTTCCCCTATCCTGCTTTCCAACCTTATTTGTTATCTGGACAGTGGCACAAATGCTTCCAATAGATCACACTGTTTATAAATTCTCTTCAATCCATTTCAAGTTTTACATGATGCTGGGTTATACTATTTTATATATTTTACAAGCCTAGATTACAAAAGGAATGAATATCTTACTTTTATCTAAATACTCAAGGCCTATGATGATCTGGCACATGCCCTCCTTAAATCCTTTTGTTTCTCCCACCTCTGTCCTTTTCAAAACTATTGCACATTGTTACCCAGATCCATCCTATGTTTTCTATTTTCTCTCGTTAGCTATCTACTGTCCTCAATCATGAATGCCTTGTCCTGTGTCTCTGTGTCAAGAGAATCTATCCATCTTTTACATTTTAAAGTTTAAAGTTCAATTCCATTGCCACCTCATCTGTAGAATCTTTCTCAATTTCAAGTAATAGAAGTAAAACCTCCCTTCTGCTTTTATATAAAAATTCATCTGTAAGTTTAGTGCTTATCAGTGTCTGCTTCATAATGTAATTGTTAATATATGTAACTTACCTTTATTTTCTAGCATGTGAGTTCTTGGAGGATGGTTTTTGTATGGATATATACAATTTACCCTCCCTATTGGAAAGTGTGGAACCCAGGAATGCTGAGGGCCAACTGTACCACACCATTTTATATAAGGGACTTGAGCATCCGCGGAGTTTGCTCTCCATTGTGAGTCCTGGAACCAATCCCCTGCAGATACTGAGGGACAGCTGGACTTACATATCACCCACAATGCATAATACAGTCTGTTATATTTTTTTTTCTTTCATAATGAGATTTTATTGGTTGTTTTGAGGATCAGTACACAGACATTTCAATTTGTGCACAATTCTTAACATACATACCAAAAATCTAAAAAATCATGTAGTTGTGATTCTTTTCTGAAGTTATTCCAGTGACTTTCCAGCTTAAAATTTGGAGGCAAATTTTCCTTAACAGGCTATCAAGTACCAATATCTTCAAATATTGATATGCTGTTACATCATAAGTCCCACTAATTCACAGTTTAATATCATATACACTACATACTCAAATCATCAATCATTCACAAGACATTAACAAAGTTACTAGAAGAACGGGACTACCACGGCCAAAGATGTTACAGAGTGCACGAAATTCTGACAAGGAGAGCCAAGATCAAGGAGTGAGTCGTTTGCTTTAGGATACAATTCTACCAAAAACAACATGGGAAGAGAAGTAATTTAAAATGTTCAAGACATTAAATGCACAACTGACTCCAAACTGCCATTTTAGTATGCTTTGTATTATAGGATATAAAAGCTACCCCCCCCCCATCTATGAAATCTTAAACTGACACCCAAGACAATCAAAACCTCCCATATTCAACATCCCACTATTTTCTGTTTGTACCAAAAAATAAACAACGAGCAAATGATTTCACCTCTTAAAAAAAAGCATTTACACTTAAAAAATGGGATGAGGTGGGATACCTTCCTTTTTAAAAATGTTTCTAGAGCTACTAAGAAATTGCATTTACGAAATAGTTGATAAAAATATTCCTCTGGATTATACAAGAAGGGAGACAGGGACCACTGATAGGACCGGGTGTGTGATATTAATCAGACTTGGCTTCTTTCTCTCCTGCTTCATCAGAGGCTGGGCTCTCCTCGTTTTTAGTTTCTCCGTTTTCCGCAGGTAGGTCTTAAGTCTGTTGGTTAGTCACTTCGGCCTCTTTTCCCTTTGCTCCCCTTTTCCCTTTTGTTTGCACTTTTTTGTCTGAAGATTTATGCTTTCCTGCCGCCTTTTTTGGCTTCTTTTCCACTTTTGCGGGAGCCGGTTTAGCGGGCAACCTCGCGGATCTCCTCTTGGGCTTCTCGTTCACCGCGCCCTCGGCAGAGCTGACCTTGCTCTTGAGCATCCTGGTGGCCGCGGCGCGCCGAGAGCCTTCGCGAAGCTGGGCTGCTTGGCCGCTGCGGCTCCTCCCGCCGCCCGAGCTGCTGGGACCCGCCATGTTGTACTTATTAAGTGATCAAACATATGTTCATTACCCATAGCTTTCAGGAAATATTTCAGGATTTAGCCAAATGTCACGCTTTCCATAATGCCTTTTCCCGTGACAATCCAAGCAACATATTGAGTTCTGGTCCCCAACAAAGTCCATTGACAGCCTTTCACATAGTGGAACTTTTGTACCCTTTTCTGCTCGTCAGTGTCGGTAAAACCCTTCCTTGCTAATGACTAGAAATATATCAGTGACCGTGAAACTGAAAAAAGAAAGTGGGAAACTATCAACCCTTTTCTCCCAAGAGGCTTTTTGACCACCATGCACATTTGCCCATAGGGTCCCTAAAGACCATGAGTTGTGGTATGGTGCGACTTTCACCAAGCCAAAAAGCCCTACCTAGTTACATGTGGTTTTAGATTGTAGACACATTGTTTTCCCAGTTATTATGATGATCCTGTCATCTTCTCCGGTTTCCTTTGTAATTAAAAAAAAAAAAAAAATTCAAAACAGCCATTGGAAATTAGACTTTTAGTCTGTGAACAGAGAGCACTGAGACTACCCACCTGTCCTCTGTTATCCTTCCCACATGTATATATAAGGTTATTTAAAAAGAATAATTTTGTTTAACTCATGTTCACCATCTGAGACATAAAACAACACTTAAGTCACTTCTCCGCTAGAATAGTTAGTAATGCATCCACTAACACAAATTTTTTTTTAATTTTTGTAAGGCACTACTTTGTGTGTCTCACAACAGCATGAATTAGGTAGGAGAGCAATGACATTGACAAATGGGGAAGATCACAAAAAGAGAGTTTAACTGACTTACCTCTGTTTATAAGTCGTAGCAATGTTAAGAGAAAATACTGCCTTGCATTTTAATAACAATTATAGCGTCTGCTCAGTCTTTTGCTCTATTTTCTTTTTGATATGTTGTCTTGTCACTAGAATATAATCTCCTTAAGAGCAGAGATCATTTTTATCTTTCCCAAAGCGCTATGCACGTTGGATAATTCATTAATTTATTATATTAAGCATAATAAATATATTAAGCATGTATATTTCTCCTGTATTATCTTCAATTGACTAGGGAAGATAAGTGCTTCTTTGGCAGCTAATACAGAAATCTAGTATCCATGTCCTGACGTTATGTCAAAAATATCGCAAGGATTTATTTAAAAGGCTTGTATAGTTATTTTTGCTTGTTCACAAGTAAAAACATGTAAAGTTATGTGTATAAATCTATACAATATAAATAGAAAATCACCTTTACACCAAGTTATGTTTTTGGTTCACATAAGATAGTCGTTTTGTCTCTATGTAAAAATATATATTTCTACATTAAATTTGAATCACAATCTGTATATCATTTTGCAACCTACCTTTTTTTTTTTAACATCTTTATTGGAGTATAATTGCTTTACAATGGTGTGTTAGTTTCTGCTTTATAACAAAGTGAATCAGTTATACATATACATATGTTCCCATATCTCTTCCCTCTTGCGTCTCCCTCCCTCCCACCATCACTATCCCACCCCTCTAGGTGGTCACAAAGCACCGAGCTGATCTCCCTGTGCTATGCGGCTGCTTCCCACTAGCTATCTGTTTTACGTTTGGTAGTGTATATATGTCCATGCCACTCTCTCACTTTGTCACAGCTTACCCTTCCCCCCTCCCATATCCTCAAGTCCATTCTCTAGTAGGTCTGTGTCTTTATTCCCATCTTGCCCCTAGGTTCTTCATGACCTTTTTTTTTTTCTTTTCTTAGATTCCATATATATGTGTTAGCATACAGTATTTGTTTTTCTCTTTCTGACTTACTTCACTCTGTATGACAGTCTCTAGGTTGATTCACCTCACTACAAATAACTCAATTTCGTTTCTTTTTATAGCTGAGTCATATTCCATTGTATATATGGGTGACATCTTCTTTATCCATTCATCTGTTGATGAACAGTTAGGTTGCTTCCATGTCCTGGCTATTGCAAATAGAGCTGCAATGAACATTGTGGTACATAACTATTTTTAAATTATGGTTTTCTCAGGGTATATGCCTAGTAGTGGGATTGTTGGGTCATATGGTAGTTCTATTTTTAGTTTTTTGAGGAACCTCCATACTGTTCTCCGTAGTGGCTGTATCAATCTACATTCCCACCAACAGTGCAAGAGGGTTCCCTTTTCTCCACACCCTCTCTAGCATTTATTGTTTGTAGATTTTTTGATGATGGCCATTCTGAGTGGTGTGAGGTGATACCTCATTGTAGTTTTGATTTGCATTTCTCTAATGAGTAGTGATGTTGAGCATTCTTTCATGTGTTTGTTGGCAATCTGTATATCTTCTTTGGAGAAATGTCTATTTAGGTCTTCTGCCCATTTTTGGATTGGGTTGTTTGTTTTTTTGATATTGAGCTGCATGAGCTGCTTGTAAATTTTGGAGATTAATCCTTTGTCAGTTGCTTCATTTGCAAATATTTTCTCCCATTCTGAGGGTTGTCTTTTCGTCTTGTTTATGGTTTCCTTTGCTGTGCAAAAGCTTTTAAGTTTCATTAGGTCCCATTTGTTTATTTTTGTTTTTATTTCCATTTCTCTAGGAGGTGGGTCAAAAAGGATCTTGCTGTGATTTATGTCATAGAGTGTTCTGCCTATGTTTTCCTCTAAGAGTTTGATAGTGTCTGGCTTTACACTTAGGTCTTTAATCCATTTTGAGTTTATTTTTGTGTATGGTGTTAGGGAGTGTTCTAATTTCATACTTTTACATGTACCTGTCCAGTTTTCCCAGCACCACTTATTGAAGAGGTTGTCTTTTCTCCACTGTATATTCTTGCCTCCTTTATCAAAGATAAGGTGACCATATGTGTGTGGGTTTATCTCTGGGCTTTCTCTCCTGTTCCATTGATCTATATTTCTGTTTTTGTGCCAGTACCATACTGTCTTGATTACTGTAGCTTTGTAATATAGTATGGAGTCCTGGAGCCTGATTCCTCCAGCTCCATTTTTGTTCTCAAGATTGCTTTGGCTATTCGGGGTCTTTTGTGTTTCCATACAAATTGTGAAATTTTTTGTTCTAGTTCTGTGAAAAATGCCAGTGGTAGTTTGATAGGGATTGCATTGAATCTGTAGATTGCTTTGGGTAGTAGAGTCATTTTCACAATGTTGATTCTTCCAATCCAGGAACATGGTATATCTCTCCATCTATTTGTGTCATCTTTAATTTCTTTCATCAGTGTCTTATAATTTTCTGCATACAGGTCTTTTGTCTCCTTAGGTATGCAACCTACCTTTTTACTTGTTCACCTAATAATTTATAATCATTCTAACCTGCTATTATTATAGCAACATACTAACAAGGAAAGTATTTAAGGGTACCTATTGGAATACAGTTTCAGTTTGTACTTTTCTGACTAGTAATCAAGCAGAGTCAATTCATTCTATTTGCTTTTAATAAATAATTTTTATACTTTGTAGTAGGATGGTACAACATTTTGGCAAGAATTAGTAAGAAATGAAAGTCTGGGATACACAATGCAAAATAAATCTGCCAGTATTTTAAAATAATTATAAAAGGTGATCAAAATAAAAGTTTTTAAAATTATGAAATAAATCACAGATTTGAAAACTTATATAATTATTTAAACTAGAAGTTCAGAAGTAAGATATTTTAAAAAGTTCGTGATAAAATTAGTGAACTGTAAGAACTGAAGAAATTATCTAGAATACACCTCCAAAACCAGTGTCAGAAGATAGAGGGTTTACAAAACTTGGAAGATAGATGAGATCTAACAAATGAGGGAAATGACATATTTTAGAGGTAACAGCTAAACATTTTCTGTTGAGAGACATGCACTCAAAATCAGCAAAAACAATGAATGCAAAAAGAATCAATAAAAAATAAATGTACACATCGATATATAATTTTTGTACTAACCACCAAAGACAAAGAAAAGACGTTAAAAGGGGCTAGAGGCAAATGATAAATTACCTATAAAGAGTTAACTGTTTAGGGGCTTCCCTGGTGGTGCAGTGGTTGAGAATCTGCCTGCTAATACAGGGGACACGGGTTCGAGCCCTGGTCTGGGAGGATCCCACATGCCACGGAGCAACTGGGCCCGTGAGCCACAACTACTGAGCCTGCGCATCTGGAGCCTGTGCTCCGCAACAAGAGAGGCTGCGACAGTGAGAGGCCCGCGCACCGCGATGAAGAGTGGCCCCCGCTCACTGCAACTAGAGAAAGCCCTCGCACAGAAACGAAGACCCAGCACAGCCAAATAAATAAATAAATAAATAAAATTTATTAAAAAAGAAAAAAAAAAGAGTTAACTGTTTAGTTTACAATAACAAAAACAGAAATGAGAAGATAGTAGAATCATTTTTCAAAAGACCAGGAGAAAATGTCCACTGGAAAGAAACTTTTAAAAAATCTTTAAAATTTTGAGTGAAATAGACAATTTTAGTAATACCAGAATGTAGAAAAGTTTAACAGCAATGAATCTCATTTAAAAAATCTTCAAAACTGTGCTTTTCAAGGAGTAGGAAAATAATTTAAAAGGAAGTTCTGACATACAAGAAAAATATGGCAAGTAAAGAAAGTGGTAAATACTTGGGTAAATCTAACCATATATTGACTACAAAATATAGCAATAAGAGTGACTAATATCTTAAAATAAAAAGGTAAAAAAAAGATAGAACTATGGTATTGATTAAAAGGATATGTGAGTCAAGAAAAGGAGCACGATCAGAGACAGAGCTTTCTATAGTCCTTGAATTATTTACAAATATGAAAACTTTAATAAATTTATCCTGTGTTAAATAATGTGTGGAATTAAAATACCAAAGATAACCTTTGAAAGAATAGAAACAGAATGTGTACCTTACAAATAAATTTGGGAGTAATATTATATTTTAAAAAAGTGTTTTAGTCAACCATAACTTAATAAAGCAGCTTTTTTAAAAAAAGAATATTTTCAAAAAGGCCAAAGAAAGCTTGACAATGTGATAAAAATGACATTTTGGGTTATATCTATGATAGAATAGCTGATATCAAGGTAACCTCCCCACAGAAGATAACACAAGGTGAATATTAGATAAAAGAATAGATGATAGATTTATACATATATAAAATATATGGAATAGTATATTTGTATATATATGTTTAAATGCATA
The DNA here is from genome assembly GCF_949987535.1 of Balaenoptera acutorostrata. Classification (NCBI taxonomy): domain Eukaryota; kingdom Metazoa; phylum Chordata; class Mammalia; order Artiodactyla; family Balaenopteridae; genus Balaenoptera; species Balaenoptera acutorostrata. The sequence goes on along the minus strand of NC_080065.1, from coordinate 70,906,397 downwards.
AATTTAAATATAAACTATATATACTTTATTCAATATATGTATAACTTATGTTTATAAGTATTATATATCATATATACATGCATACATATACACATATATGTACATATATACATATAAGGAGAGGTTTAAAAATTATTAGGAAACAACCATGACAACCAGACCTAAGAGGCAAGAACAGGGAGAAAAACACATTGATGTGAGCCTCAAATTCTCCTTGAGTTTTTCCCCTTGGAACCTATTTGAACTGAGGACATAAAAGCTAAAATGAAAGGATCACAATGGTATCACTAGCCTGAGGTAACTAAAAATTACACTTCAAAGTTATCAAGCATTCAGTATTTGAGGAATCAAAAACCCTGAGAATTTATGTGCAATTTTTCTTCAAGATATTTGTCAACTTCTAAACCAAATGATAACTTTAAAGAAAAAAGTAATAAAAGTTAAAAATAAATCTCTAAATAGGTATGGTCATAATAGAAATCATAATAAAAATTAGAAAATTCTCAAAATTGAATAATGAAAGCTTCATATATAAGAATCCAAGAGATGCAGCAAAAATGGTACTGCAGAAGACAATGCTAATTTAGGTGCTGTATTAGGGAAAAAATAATAGAGTTTAGAGGAGAAATTCATGAAATTAAAAATAAAGATAAAATAGAATTAACAAACCAGAAAGCTAGTTCTTTACAAAAACAAATTGTAGCAGCAAAGAGGATGCACCTCACATACCTCAACCTATGAGCATGTAATCTATCAACAGTAACAGCTGCTGTGCTCTGAAATCATCGTCTTGTTTACACCAAGACCACGGGCTTCTCCCAGTCAAAACTGGGATCATAATGCAAGCCTGATCCTGGGAGACGTGGGACTCCTCTTGTGGCAGACTTCAGCTCAGGGACTTTTCAAAGGCCTTGCCATGTCTGTTTTGATTGGATAGCTGTATAAGGCACTTTACCCAGCCTTTCCTCCATCTCTTCTCTTGCAATCAGACTTGCGTGTGGTCTGGTGGCTCTCTTAGATCTTCACCATCTTCCTCTCTATTTTCTCTTACACCAGCATTTCCCTTGATGAAACCTTTGCACATTTAATTCCATCTTGGTACCTACTCCTAGTAGAACCCAGGCTGATACATAAAAATAAAATAGCTATTCAGAAATTAATAAGAGAGAAAAGAAAGCACAAGTAAATATTAGAAATTAAGATATGACATAATTGTAGGCACAACACATTTCTAAAAGATAACAATTGTGGACAAATTTATACAAATAAAATTCTAGGTAAAAATCACAAAGTTCAGGGAAATATCACTAAAACTGGCTCAAGGAAGGTGGAGGGAAGGCCTGATTAGCTGTAAGCAGTCAAGATATCAAACAGTTTTTAAAATCTATACCAAAAAGGAAGAAAAACCGAAATAATTTTACTGAGAGTCCTGTCAAATATTCAGGAACAAGATAATCCCAGTGTTCGAAGAAATAGTCCAAAGGTTGAAAGTGGGGGACCAATGGGCAGAAAAAAATGCCAGGCATATGCAACAATATTACTATTATTTTGATGATAACTGTATTTTAAATTTAGGTCTCATATATATTTTAAGTTAATTTTTGTGAAGGGTGTAAATTCTATGTCTAGATTCCTTTTTTTGTTTGTTTGTTTCTTGTGAATATCCAGTTGTTCCAGCACTATTTGTGGAAAAGATTATTTTTTCCTCGTTGTAATGTCTTTGTTAATCAGTTGACTGTATTTGAATCTATTTCCAGGCTCTCTGTTTTCTTTCACTGATCTATTTGTCTGTTCTTTTGCCCATACCACAATTTTTTTTTTTGTAATTGTTCTTTTGTTTTAATTTTTTTTTTTTTTTTTTTTTGGCTTCGGTCATTTTTCTGCCATACTTTTTTTTTTTTTTTTAATTTATTATTTATTTATTTATTGACTGCATTGGTCTTCGTTGCTGTGCATGGGTTTTCTCTAGTTGCGGCGAGCGGGGCCTACTCTTCATTACGTTGCGGTGGATTGTTGCGGAGCACAGGCTCTAGGCACGTGGGCTTCAGTAGTTGTGTTTTGCAGGCTCTAGAACACAGGCTCAGTACTTGTGGCGCACAGCCTTAGTTGCTCTGCGGCATGTGGGATCTTCCCGGACCAGGGCTCGAACCCACGTCCCCTGCATTGGCAGGCGGATTCTTAACCACTGCGCCACCAGGGAAGCCCTGTTTTCATTTTAATTAATTAATTTATTTATTTTTGGCTGTGTTGGGTCTTCGTTTCTGTGCGAGGGCTTTCTCCAGTTGCGGCAAGCGGGGACCACTCTTCATCGCGGTGCACGGGCCTCTCACTGTTGCGGCCTCTCTTGTTGCGGAGCACTGGCTCCAGACGCGCAGGCTCAGTGGTTGTGGCTCACGGGCCCAGCTGCTCCGTGGCATGTGGGATCTTCCCAGACCAGGGCTCGAACCCGTGTCCCCTGCATTGGCAGGCAGATTCTCAACCACTGTGCCACCAGGGAAGCCCCCACAATTTCTTGATTACTGTAGTTTTAGAGTAATTCTTTAAGTTAGGAAGTGTCAGTCTTCTGACTTTGTTCTTCTTCAATGTTGTGCTGGCTCTCCTGGGTGTTTTGCAAACTGGAAAACTTTTAGAGATAACAGAGGAGAAAATTCTAGATGACCTCTTGGGTATGGCAAAGATTTTCTAGATATAACAACAAAGGCACGATCCATGAAACAAATAACTGATAAGCCAGACTTCAGTAAAATTCAAAACTTCTACTCTGTGAAATTCACAATCAAAAGAATAAAAAAAGAAGCCAAAGACTGGGAGAAAATATTTGCAAAGGACATATCTGATAAAGGACTGTTATCCAAAATATGCAGAGAACACTTCAGACTCAATAATAAGAAAACAAGTAGCCCAAATAAAAAATGGGCCAAAGACCTTAACAGACACCTCACCAAAGAAGCTACATAGATGGCAAGTAAGTCTATGAAAAGATGGTCAACGTCATATGTGGTCAAGCAAATGTACATTACAACAATATACCAATACGCACCTATTAAAATGACCAAAATCCAGAACACTGACAACACCAAATGTTGGTGAGGATGAAGTGCCACAGGAACTCTCATTCACTGCTGATGAGAACCTCAGATGTTTTGGCACATAACTTTATGCAAAACTTTGCACTAAGAAATGACCAAATCTATCATTGCTTCTAGCAGCATAAGGCTGTGTCCCTAGGACGACCTGACCCCTCCGTTAAATGGCTGCCTGAGAAAGCTCAACACTGCCAGGAAAATGTGCTGTTCCTTCTAACCAACATCTGAGGATAGGTCCCTGACTTCCCTTTCCTACAGCATTTATTTAAAATGCCTTACAATTGTGAACATGTATCTTTAACAACTCAGAAGTATCTTTCTTAAGGACCTGAGAACCATTCCTTTGAAATGTAATCATCAGAAAGGATGGGGCCTCTTTTTCCCAGTGTCCCGGGGAGGGGTAGAATCCTAACTTCAATAACTGACAGCTGGCACACACAACTGTCCTCATCTTATTTACACTGACCAACCCTCTGTACAGTAAGTCCCCTGCATATGAACCTTCAAGTTGTGAACTTTCAAAGATGTGAGAGTGCGTCCGCATGTCCAATCACGTAAGTTAGTTCACGTGTTTGGCGTACATTGTCACGTGCATGCATCCTCTACAAGTAGTTGTGCTTTTGTATACTTTACTGTATAGTACTCTATAGAGTACAGTAGTACAGTATCTTTATTTCCAGCCCAGGATGTCCAGAAGCAAGCGTAAAAGCAGCGGTGATGTAGCTGGTACAGTACTACCCAGACATCACTGGATCATTTTTTCAAGAGGATAGAATTGAACCCAGCAAGGAACCAGAACCTGTGCCATCAATGTCAGGTGTGAGTGAAATTGCAGCTTGCCCTCCGTCTCCTATTGCTGACGATCCTTCAGCTCTACCATCTCCCACCTCCTCTCCCTCCTCCTCTCCCTCCTCCAGTCAGTAACTCTTTTGCCTGTTCACTCGATGCCAGCCCCTGTATGCCAGCTGTTATACTGTACTACTGTACTTTTCGAGGTACTGTACTGTAAGATTTAAAATGCTTTCTTTATTTTTTGTTTTTTTAATGTATTATTTGTGTGAAAAGTATTATGAAGCTTTTATAGTACAGTACTGTGTAGCTGATTGTGTTAGCTGGGTACCTAGGCTAACTTTGTTAGACTTACAAATAAATTGGACTTATGAACGTGCTCTCGGAACGGAACTCGTTAGTATGTAAGGGACTTACTGTAACTTTTCACCTCTCTGACTCTATTAAGCTCCCCTTACCACCCGCCATCCTCCCTTTAAAATGCCCTATCACCTCTGCACAAATGGGAAGGGAGCTCAGCTCTCTACCCTACTATCAGTGCTTACTAAATAAAATTTGTTTTTACTAATTTAGCTAGCATCCAGCTGTGTTTATTTTTCACACTGGAAGTGCAAAATGGTACAGACACTTTGGCAATTTTTTACAACAAACAAACTCTTACCATACAGTCCAGCAGCCATGCTCCTTGGTATTTACCCAAGTAAGTTGAAAACTTATGTCCTCACAGAAACCTAAACCTGTGTAGGTTTTGGCAATTTATTTATTATTGCCAAAACTTGGGAGCAACCAAGATGTCCTTCAGCAGGTGAGTGATTAAATAAAGTGTGGTGCATCCAGACAATGGGATATTATTCAGTTCTAGAAGGAAATGAATTATCAAACCATAAAAAGACAGTGAAGAATTTTAAATACATATTAAGTGAAAGAAGCCAACCTGAAAAACCTATGTATTATGTGATTCCAACTAGATGACATTCTAGAAAAGGCTAAACTATAGATAACAGCAAAGAGAACAGTGGTTGCCAAGGAGTAGAGGAGAGGAAGGGATGGATAGGTAAAGCACAAGAATTTTAGAGTAGTGAAACAGTTCTGTGTGATACTGTAGTGGTAGGCACATATCATGATAAATGTATTCAAACCCATAGAAATTACAATACCAAGTGAACCTTAATGTAGACTATGGACTCTGGGTGATGATGTGTCAATGTAAATTCATGGATTGTAACAAATGTACCACTTGGTTTCTGGATGTTAATAGTGAGAGAGGCTGTGTGTGTGTGTGAGTGTGTGAGTGAGAGAGAGAACTCTCTGTACTTTCCACTCAATTTTGATATAAAGCTAAAACTACTCTAAAAATAAATTCTGTTTAAAAATATTGTAAAGTGTGACAAATAATGTTATACCAATTAGAAGAAAAAACAATGTTGCCAATGAACTAAAATATAAGTGCTTTGATAGCACTTAGTTTTATTACTTACATAATTTTTTTTAAAAATCAGAAGCTCTTGTGATATATCACTCTACTACCTTGCTATCAAAGAATACACAGTAAAAATTGTAAAGGATTTCTGTCAGCTCCTCAGAATCTGCCTCAGTTGCAGAGGTTCAGCAGGATGAATGCTGTGCTCTCCCCAGATGAATGGGTGAGGCAGTGGTATGAAGGCACAGCCAACATGAGATTACAATGCCACACCCTCTCCAGAGCCCCCACTGGGGTGGCCAAGACCTTGAGGGCTTGTATCACCATTCAATTTCTGCTTTTGTCCAGTCCTCCTTTTTTTTTTTTTTTTCTCCTGGTCACATTTGTTGATCTCTGGTCACAGTTGTAAATAGCTTGTCTCCCAAAGTCTCTCTCATTTTCTCTCATTGTCTGCCTCCAGATGATATTTCCCTAAACAGTGTGTTGTTTAAAGTCAAGGCCAGATCATTTCTGTTTAATATAAATGTCTCAACACCTCATATAATGCACTTAAAAATGTGTCCTATTCAAGTGTAAAGGCTACTGGTATTTAAGTAGGACCTAGAAAAAGGATATCCAGTTTAATAGGTCTAGATGTAAAAGGGAAAGGTGATACAAGTGACGGACAGCAAAGGCCAGGAGGTAGGAAGGTGCAATGACTATGAGGCAGTAGAAAGGAAGACAGTTCTTCTGGAGAAGGATGCAACTGGAAAGGGAAATTGGGGCAAGAATAGATTGAGAGGTGGAGGAAAGGCCATCAGAGAGTCAAGCTTGCAATAAGGCTTTTACTAAGTGCTCAGCTTCATGCCCAGGTACATGTTAAAAAGTTGCAGTTTGTATTTGACAAACCATTGTTATCTTCCATTTAAAGTGGTAGGTGGTGTAAAATGTTTATTTACAGCAGTTACCACTTGGGCAAACTAATCTATTGAAATCTATTAAATTTCTATTGAAATTTAATCTTTAGTTTATATAGTGGGATTGTTATTATCTACCTTTTCCTTACCATATTTGCCAAATTATATACTGATCATCTATAGATATATTGCAAAGGTTCTTAAAAAAATAGTATCTAAAAATTAAGTCATTTACATTCTCCCACTTGATGGTCTTTAAAGCTCACAAAATATATTGTTAAAGTTATGTTTCAGATAGAGAGGAAGCAATAAATGTGAAATTACCTTTAGACAACTGAGCCACCTGGTGGATCTTGTACCTAAGAACTTGGCTTTCCTCCTTCAAATCATGTTTTCTTAAGGACCACAACATTCTCAAAACCACCAGCAGATTTCTTAAAATTTACTTGACCAGAAAAGAAAATCAAATTAAAGGGCAAACATGAAGTCAGTGAAACAAAGATAGCAATGCCTTCCCTTTGTTTTCCTTGGGCAAACATGCCATGAAATGAAAGATCCAGTATCTTTCTGCACATTGACCCACGCAGCCCTGCTACCTTGAAGGCAGTCACACCACACTCAGAACTGTTGAGGAAACGCTGCCAAAAGTGCAGAAGGCCTTGGCAGCGAAGAGCAACGTTTTGCCTATTTGTACTGTGCCCATCGCAGTGACAGCTGCTGAGACAGATTTCAAAGCCTTTTACACCGCCAGTTAGCCACGTATTTCTATCCTTGGCACCTCTTTCAAGAATAGCAAATGCCAGCTGTTCCTTCTGGCCTCCGATGTGGTGCATAGAATTGCTTCTGCCCCCAAAATAAATAAATAAGAAATAAATAACAGCAACAGTAAGTAAAATCTAAGCTGAGACAGGGGATAACCAACCCAGAATTTCTATTTGCACTTCCAACTAGCACATCAATACTTTGGCTCATGCTTTATCCAAAACATCATGCCACTCCTAATCTTTCCTGAAAATACAAACAAAACTGAAAAAAAAAATCTGCTAATAGCCTGAATGATGTGTTATTTGAGGGCTTGGAGGAATTTCAGTATGCTCCTTAAAGAGTGCCAGAAAATATCAATATCCTATAAATCTCAGTAGTCAGTGCAGTGGTTCCTATCCAAACCTCGTTGGTTTCATAAAAGTTTTTAAAATATTATGACAATTATATAATAAAATCTAATTAATGGGGAAAAAGACTTTTTAAAATATTTGGGGCATGTGGGAAAGACCTAGATAAAGAAACCTGTTTATATATAGGTTCATTCTTATTCAACATAAACATAGCACTGATAAAAAATAGAGGATGGCATCATGTTTAATTAAACCTTAAAGTACTTATCTATTATTATAAGACCTCCATAAACACTTAATAAGCTTTCTAGTTTCCCTTTTATAAATTTTTTTCATACTTTTTATCTTTTTTATTTAAAATAGACTCATAAATACATTAGCATAACATTGAAAAGAATCTATTTTTACCGAACTCCTACAGTCTGTCAGTAAAAGAAGAAAAAATTAAGTTAAACTTTCCTGTTGGTTTTAAGTTCTGCATTGGAAGTGCATGTGTTTTTAATTATTTTGATAACATTTCATAAAAGACATTGCAATATTTGTTCAAATTAACATTTAAACTGATAAGCATTCTGAAGCTTTCCCATCTCTGATTATATAAGATTTTGGTACAATGCCTATCATTATATGTGAAGTGTCGGTCTTAAATTGAGAGGAAAATGAGGACATATTGTTTTTCATTTTTTCTAATTTTTGGTTATACTAAAGGAATATGTAAAATAAGGAGATTCAACTGCTGAGCCAATGGCCCAGTAATATGAACAGCCCCTTAAGAAATGATTGTGCTACTCATTTAATATGTTTTAAACTTCATTCTAATTTAAGGTGGATTCAGGAAAGTAGGAGAATATATCATAATTCTTGTACACATGGGATTAAAATCACACTGTACATTTAAAAATCTACATAATATCTGAGTCATGACAAATATGTGCTTCTCATTCCAGCTACTTTCTACCAGGTTGTTACTCTTTCATGTTTTTACTTTTTCATAGAAATTAACCAGTTCTTTCAAAGGAGTCAAACATTCATCCAACACCCAATTTATTCTTTCTACTCTTTAAAACATTTATTCATTTCATACATAGGCTCTTCTTCTTTCCCTTCAGAATTGAAAGCTTGCCTGTTTCTCAATTTGATTTTATAAAATCTATCATGTTACATTTGAAAGGCAAAGGACTCTCCACCTAAGTCCTTTTATTCCCATTAATGATTTTTATATAGACACTGAAATGATTCCTCCTCTCTTTCATGTCCCCCAATCCAGCCTCCTCTCAAAATAAGTAACGTTTCTAAACCTTATATTCTTTCCATTTGCAAGCATACAAGCTACAAAGTTGAAGCAGTTGGTTTACAATGTCCCTAATATTACAAATGTAGGACTATTCACATATTTGGTATTATCAGAAATGCCAGCTCTCAAATGGTGCTCTCATAGGATATCATACAAACCTGGCCCATAGACACATTCCTTGTTTTGACACTTGAGCCGCAAGATTAGCATCCTACATTCAGGGAGGTTTATGTGACCTTCTTTAAACATCTTTTGGGATGTGTTTTATTATCAAATTTCCCTTAGCAAAAATATTTTTAAAATAAAGCAGTCAGTACAGTAAGGCCCTCACATATGGATGAGTTCCATTCCAAGAGCGCATTCATAAGTCCAACAAAGTTAACCTAGATACCCAACTAACACAATCGACTATATAGTACTGTACTGTAATAGGTTTATAATACTTTTCACACAAATAATACATTAAAAAAACCCACAAAAAATAAAGAAAACTTTTTTTTAAATTTATTTATTATTTACTTATTATTTTTAGCTGTGTTGGGTCTTCGTTGTTTTTTTTTTCTGTGCGAGGGCTTTCTCCAGTTGCGGCGAGCCGGGGCCACTCTTCATCGCGGTGCGCGGGCCTCTCACTGTCGCTGCCTCTCCTGTTGCGGAGCACAGGCTCCAGACGTGCAGGCTCAGTAATTGTGGCTCACGGGCCTAGTTGCTCCGCGGCATGTGGGATCCTCCCAGACCAGGGCTTGAACCCGTGTCCCCTGCATTGGCAGGCAGACTCTCAACCACTGTGCCACCAGGGGAGCCCAAGAAAACATTTTTAATCTTACAGTACAGTACCTTGAAAAGTACAGTAGTACAGTACAACAGATGGTGCTTCTTAGCAGTACCAGCTACATCACTGCTGCTTTTACGCTTGCCTCCGGACATCCTGGGTTTGAAATAAAGTTACTGTACTACTGTACTCTACACAGTGCTGTTCGGTAAAGTACACAAAAGCACAACCACTTGTAGAGGAGGCACGCACATGACAATGTACGCCATACACGTGAACTAACTTACGTGATTGGACATGCGAATGCACGTTCGCATCTTTGAAAGTTCGCAACTTGAAGGTTCGTATGTAGGGGACTTACTGTATAGGATTAACTTAAGTTTACTAAATACATAAAGTTTAGAATTTTGATTCCCTTTTTTTCTGAAATGATAGTTTAAGACTAGAAGTCCTATTATGTTCCTGACTCAAAATTTACCCTTTGAGAACTGGAAGTAAGATTTTGTTTTGTTTAGCTTTTGTTTTGTTTTTGGTACAAAGTGTTTTTGGTTTTTTTCACATGGTTCCTGGCTTTTGCTCCAGAGGTTCTTTGTCGGAGTGAGTACACATGTATCTTGGAGGAATTTGATCTACCGCCTCTGGAATTTATTCTGTAGATATGGCATCAGGAAAACTCATCTCTAGTTTCTTGGTTGAGAATGTCTAAATAAACTTACTAAGCTTGTGTATCTTTGCCTTCAGGTTAGAATCTGATTTTTCACTACGTCTTTGTATTTTTAATACTTTTGTGTTTGTGGTTTCTTTAATAATTTAACAACTATTTATTTAGCAGCTAGTACATAACAGACACATAACACATTATCTCTAAAAATTCATAACTACCCTGCATTTTACAGTTAAGGACACTGAAACCCAGAGAACCTAAGAGATTTGCCCTAGAAAACATAGCTTAGCAATATAAAAACAGGCTTTGAATTCACACTTGCCTAGTTTCACAGAGTGTATTTTTTTCTCAAAATTGCTACCATACCTTCTGGTTTATTGTTAAATTTTTTAATCTAAATTTAATATGGAGAGGGGAACTGGATTTAGGGGTAGGTTGTCATAGGAAACTTCAGCTGTATCGGTAGTAATTAAGACTTTTACAACACATATATTCATGTGTTGTTGTTTATTAAAAATAAAATATGTACTTTGAAATGCAGTTGGACTTCAAGTTTATGAAGTTTCTATTTTAATAGCTGAGTTAGAAAAAAAAGTACCATTAAACTCTGGAAATAGAATTAAGTATTTTGTGGTAAATCATGGACTAGTTTAGTTATAATTATCTGTTCGATTGTGGCAAAGCTGAGGTCTGGCTTTAGTTTTTTATCAGTAAAGATTCTGCCTTATGAGGAAATTTTAAGAAGAGTGTGTTTTTTCCTCAAAAAATAGATGTGAAAAATAAGCAGTTATTCCCTAGGAAAGATACAACTTGAGACCTAGGTCTTTGACTGGGATTTTTTGCTGTGTTGGTCACCTAAGACATACTTAACTCCCCAAGCATTTCATGTGTTTCTCTACTCAGAAGTTTCTCTCCTACATGTAATTCCCTGGATGTTATTTCCCAAGTTCTTGAGCCGGTCTAGACCAAGAAGTGTGTGTGTGTGTGTGTGTGTGTGTGTGTGTGTGTGTGTGTGTGTGTGTGTTTTGGAAGGGACTTTTGATCTTATCGTTTGATATGTCTTAGAATTACACTTAGTCACAAGACTTTTCACACAAGAAACATTATACTATGCTATGTAATAAAATCAACTAAATAATGAATACTTTATTAAAGTGAAAATTATTTACAGCCTTCTTGGGAATCACTGCTAGGCCCCAACAATACCAAGCCTCTCATTATCAAAGATATTCAATAGCAAAGACATGTCTAGAAAAGATTTGTAATACACATTTTTGGAGGCAGAAAGGATAGATAAAAGCATATGCCCATCATATTGACACCTAAGTTTGTATCAGTCCCCTTATGGGAAAATTATGATTGTATCAGAACATGAAATGATTCCAGGAGAAAGCAAATTACCAAGTATGATAGATTTCATTATGGCAGATCAGCAGGTGATAGATGCAGTAGACACAGCAACCAGGATGCGGGCGTATTATAGACTGTTGACCCTGCTATAAGCTTCCTCTACTGATCATTAGCCCTCAAGGATCTGATGTGTTCCTTTGGCCTGGAACATATATCCACAATCAGTGTAGAATTTTAGCTATAATTAGTTGAATCAAGAAAATAACAAAAGGTAGTCCAAATCAAGAGTAAAGAACATCAAGACAACAGCAACTCTATTTCCAAGTTAGAATTTTAAGCCTAACATGAGGCTTTTTTTTAACTCTTAATACTATTCAAAAAAAGTTTGAGACATTCAGCTTTTTGTGCAAAAAATATTAAAAGTTCTTTTCCTTAGCTATATGCTTTATGGAAACTTGAGTTTTTGTCATAATAAATCACACAATGGCTTTAATAGAAATATATGAAAATATAGATTATCCCATATCTGAATAAAAACAAATTTGAAATTTAATGCATTAGAAGATAAAGCTGAAATATGAAATGTTTGGAATGGGTTTTCATTTCTTATTCCCTTATGCTAAATGTACCTTGTAAATTCATTTGTGGCTTTTCCTTTAAGGATGTGACTTATGTTTCAAAAATTGTAAGATTTTGTTTGAAATGTCATCACCACCACATAGATTCCTGAAATTCAGTTCACAAGCCATGATAGTTCCATTTGTTCAAGGATGTAGAAAGAAGACAGCTTGATTTTGTAAAGCTAGACTGCTGAGCAGCAAAATAGCTATGGTTTAGTTCATGATTTTATCTAAATGGAATCAGCAGTTAGAGAATAAGCAAATCAGACTAGGCACCTTTAGAACACCATGTGAACTCATTCGTGTAAAAGGCCAGATTTACATCCTTAGGAGCAAGCTATTGTTGATTGTCTCTTCCTATTGCATAGGATGACATAAGGAACTTGCAATATGTCCATTAATTGCATGTATGGTGCACCTCAGAGGTTAATGTACAATAGTAAGATTAAAAGTAGCCTGAGAATAAAATGAAATCCAAGTTTCAAGACCTTTGGCTTTACAGTCTCACAATATGCTAGTGGAAAATCAAAGTGATTGTTATCCATGTTTGGCATACATGTATACTTAACAGGAATATTTTCCCCCATCACACATCAACATGTTAACAACTATTATTCATCAGCCAGTCTCATCTAGCAGTATCCTACTTACCTGCTGATTTATTAAATACAGCAAAAAAAGTGATACACTTCAAACGTTTTAAGCAACATTTGAGGTTAATTCAAGTTAACTAAAATCTCAGTGACATTGATCTTACCTACTCTAAGTAACTACACATGAAAAGTAAGAATGGATCCAGTGAAATCGAGAGTGAAGTTTAGTGTTTACAGAAATAAAGGTATGTAAAAAAATGATAGAGGGAATTGAAGCCATAGATTAAACACTTCTCATCTTCCAGTAGCAGTAATTGAGAATCTTTTTCAATATAAAAGTCTCCTTGAATATATGATAAGTATATGGAAAAATTACCTAGAAAAAAATTTACCTGACCAGCATTTAGTATTGTCATTGTTTTCAATTTTAGCTACTTTAACAGGTATGTAGTGGTATCTCGTTGTTTTAATTTGGAATTTAATAATAACATATGAAGTGGACTGTCTATTCACGTGCTCGTTTGCCATCTGTATACCTTCTTTCCCCTGCAATCTTGAGGAAGTCAGTAAACTTCTCTGGATCACAAAAAGTTTAACAAGCAAATTAGTTCCTGTACTGGAGAAGTAAGATGACAAGAAGTTCATGAAGATAATAATGAACGTTTAAAGTTATTTTCAAATATGAAAGGACAATGGTAAATATTTACATGATTGGGATTACTAAACCCAGAATGTGGAAAAGTTGATTGTATTCAGTAATTGTAACTTATATAGTGGACCAGTTCTTTCAAAACATGGGACCCAGCGTTCTTTATACTGTATCTTGTCAGTGTGATGTTATTATCCACGCTTTCCTTGCTCATTTGCATAACTGCTCTGACTTATCACCTCTATTTTTTTAAATAAATATCCATATTAGAACCTTATATTCCATTGGATTTTCTCATGGTCTCAAAATTCTTGATTACTGGAAATATATTATGATCATACAGTTCCCCTTTCAGTATATAAAAAGAAGGCTAAACATTTCTGCTCCCTACAGTAAAAGTAGTTCACATTGGAGCAGCTGATGATGCTTCTGCATGCTGGGAAAAATATTTCACTGACAGTCTCTGTCATCTGGTTTACTGAAAATGACAATGAGGCAATTGGTCTAGTAAGTTTCCAGACACGTTTCTGACAAAGCCAATCACGTGAATATGTCAAATCAGTTGTGCCACTATTTTAACTTTGATCCCAATCCTAAAATAGATTCCTACTATTAGGATTTTGTAGTGTGTATAAACAAAGTGAATAAAGATTCTGCATAAAGATTCATGGAGCTGTTGGGGAAGCTAATTCACAATAATGCACTATTATTACTAACTGATGAACTTTTGTCAACTTACCTTCTGCCATTAGTGAAATAGCTCTTTGGTGAAATGTATTACCCAAATCACTTTTTCTGTTTCAGTTTAATTTCTAATTCTGTGTCAGAATATAAATGCTTGGTCCCTTTAAGCGGTATTTTCTGTACTCTATATCCTGATTTACTGCCATTGAGGTTAGATTCACTCCCCTCTATACTCTTCCTCCAGACAATGCAGACATGGGAGTTGTTGACAAGATAACAGTGTATTCATTGTGGTAAACAATACCTTTTGGAGTCTGCAAGGGGAACACAGTCACTGATTTATTCTCGCGCCTATAAAATGTGTCAATTAAAGATATATGGTGCAGCATAAGTGGAGGAAATAACACTTGACAGAACTAAGTTTGAAATACAGGGAATCACAGAACTGAACACTAGAAAAATAGAGAGGCCTGTGAAGCTGTTGAAAGAAAACTAAAGACCTGTTTTTTAAAATAAGATGTTGAAATTTTAATGCATAAGATACAAATCAAGAAAATCACTGGACTCTCTTAAATTTCAAAGTAGGTATAAGATCAGTGTGTCTTATAGTTATATATCCATATGCTACAACCTAACTTCAGCCACTTACCCTTTAAATATACTTTATAGGTTTTTTTATATTTCAGCATTTTTTTTTTCTTTTATAATGGAATAATTCCTCTCCTCTTTCTTCTCTGAGAGACTTCTCTAAAGTTTCTTGTACTTAATTCCTGATTTTTCCTTCTTCCATAGAGCAAGTTCTGTTCTCTATTTGAACTCCTCTCATAATATACCATGCTGTGTGTCTTTCTCCCTCATTTGGCTGTGAATTTCTCAAAAGCCAGTCTATGTCCTATTTATATTTACATTACCTTCTGTCCTCTACCACTTATTACAGTCTGACATAAAAAATCTTCCAATAACAGTTCTGTTCTCTCTATAAGGGAAGAAAATTGTGAACCTTTACCTTCCAGAAAGACAACCTATAAATTTTTTTTATTGTAATTATGTATCATGTATAAATACAAAGAGAGACATATGAGTATCTAGAGTCTGAAGTTGGTAACAGGGTGTCCCTTGCCTCTTGGCCTCAGACTCCACAAAAATTCTGCCTGTGTTATGCAATATACAGTGGAAGCATTTAGAAACATCCATGGAATGATTTCCAACCACAACCTTCAACTCAAGCAACATGCCCAGGACCTGCTTTGAATTAACAGTGAGTCAACTCAGTACTGTACTATTAGGGAAATTTTTTCAGGATCTGAGTAGAAAGACTTCTCAGAAATTCTAATTCCTGACTAAGGGGAAAAAATAAGGAGAAAAAAATTTTAACTAAATTAAAGTCTCATGAGTTGAGATGAATAAAGTATTGACTAACCTTCTGATTCTCCAGCAAAATTTCTGTGAATCCCAAACCCTGTTTAGGAGAAGCTAAATTTTTCTAGTGACTTAACGTAAAAAAATGATAACAGCATAAATAATGTGTTTTGATTTAGAAAACAATATTATTCATTTGATACTATTTAAAGACTAATATATTCTAATACACCAGTAGGGACTTGTTTGGGGGAAGTTCAGATGGATAGTGGAAAATAAACTATGGAAAGAGAATTAAAACATAAAAAGGTCCCAACCTTTCTTTTTGCTACCTTCAAAACTGAGATGATCTAACTGAACAATTAATTATGGCACTGTCCCAAGTTTTATTGGTAATAAATCGTATGTGACTATGTTTTGAATCTTTCTTGATTCTCATAGCTCATATTATCTAAAGTGCTGCCTGCTAAAAATAGATGTAATAACATTACCAAAGAAAACAGTAGTGTTGACCACTGAATCATTTGTGTATTTAGCATTACAATCTTTGCTATTTTCTAGGAAATGGTCAACATACATTCTGAAATATTTCCTTATTTTTTTCCATATTACTTCTAAGTAGAAATATATCAATTGTTAGACCTCTAATTAATAAATTTGGTTCTCATAAGAGGGCTTCTAATTCCTGCAAAGCTCTTACTAAGAGACATGACAGAAACCCCTTTGACTGGTAATTGGGTGAGATGAAAATATTGACAACTCCAGTTTGTCTGCTTAGGAGACTACTACTATATCTATTAGAAGGATCAAGTGCTGGCTGACATTTCCTCCCGGCAAACTGACTCCAGAGAAGACCTAAGTTCATCATATCCCTCCCAGTCTCCCAGGGATACTAAGAGGACCCAGTAATAAGGGCAGTGGGGAGAGAAGTAAGGTACAAAATGACTAATATGCCTTGCTGCCTAAACCGTGGGATCTTTGCTATTGAGCATTTTCGTTTTGTCTATTAATATATCTTTTGGTGAGGAGCAGAAAGATCTAATGCTTATTGGAATCATATGATTATTCAACCATGGCATAAAATAGATAAAAGAGAATTGTAGGCTGATTTGTTAGAGCAATAGCAAATGACTTTCTCATCATCTATTCGTGCAACAAACTACCCTAAAACTTAGTGGCTTAAAACAACTATAATCATTTACTTTTCTCATGAAATCTGCAATTTGGGCAGGACTCGTTAGGGAAAGCACATCTCTGTTGCATTCAGCCTTATTTGGGGTTGCTCAACTGAGAACTGAAGGATGTACTTCCAAGGTGAGTCACTAACGTGGTTGGCAAGTTGGTGCAGGATTGGGCTGAGAATACAGCTTGGACTGAGGGATAGGGCTCTTGATTCTTCTCATGTGGGTTTCTCTCTGTGGCCTAGACTTCCTCACAGCATGGTGGCTGGATTTCAGTATCAAACATCCTAAGAGAGAGTTAGCAGAAGATCTATCACTTTCTCTGACCTAACCTCAGAAGTCTCAGGAGTCACTTCCATCCTGTTTTATTAGTTGAGGCAATAGCAAAGACCTCTCTCAGTATTAAGAAGAGGGGGAGATAGACTCCAGTAACAAGATTCTGACAGGGCATCTGGGATGAGAAATATTGTTAAGGTCATTTTTGGAAATTGAAATCTGGCATAGAACCACTAAGAGTGATAAAAGGGATTTGTTATGTAAATTAGAACTTAAGTAATGGTGGCGCTGGTTAAGCAGGTGTTGTAAGTCTGGATCCCTGAGTTCAGTGGTGGGGCTGAAGTCCGGAAGGGAACATGGAATTGGAGTAGGTGAGTGTAGGTGCACAGTGAAACCTATGAGGATGAGCCAGAAACTTAAGAATGAACTAGAACTTACGTCAGTCTCTGTGCAGAACCTGCATAAGTCTCTTACTGCTTTTAGGCCTCTAAATTTGATGAAGGTAAACTGCAGAGATGGTGATGCACTTTGCCAAAGACCTGTACACAAACTGGTCCAGGAATTAGCAGAACTAAAAGAAGTAGCATAACCAGTGTGAATTGGAAGAGCTAATAACCCAGCTGCTACCCAAATGCAACAAAGAGAGCCAGCACATCCCAGACCTGTACTTGAGCTATGCTGACCTGAGTGAAAGCATGTCTGCTGTTTCAAGTCCTTATTCCACCTCTTGGAATATTTTTCTTGTGCCTAATCCTAACCCAAAACCATCCAGGAAAGGGCACTCTGGTTCCAGCTTAGCTAAATTAACATAGTACAGAGCTGTTATTATAGCTTAAAATATGGTCCGTTTTCTTGAATGTACCATATACTCTTAAAAATAGGCTATATTATCTATTTTCAAGATCAGTTACATATCTATAAATCTACTTCTGCTTTGTTTTTTGGTCTTCTACAAGCTTACTATAAAATTTTTTCACTTGTTTGATCTTGGGTTGAAAGAATGTATCCTGTCATTAATATGTTCCTGTTTTTGCTTCCATGGTTTGTTTTCTGCTTTAAGAATGTTATTGGTATGTTAGTGGCTTTATAAATATTAATAAATATATTGTCATTGTGAACGTAGCCTTTAAGATTATATCACGTCCCTTCCCTCTTTGTTTTTTTAATACTTTTTGTCTGATTTTTGTCTATTAGATATTAGTATTATGACTTCCTCTTTCTCTTGGTTTGCATTTCCCCTGTATAACTTTTTAATATTTATGTAATCCTCTAAGGTTTTAGCACTTCTGTCTTTAAGCGAGCCTCTTATAAATGGCAGAATGTTGAATTAGCTTTGTTAAACGATCACCCATCAGAAGATCTTTTTTCTTTTATTAGGTGACTTAAGCCAACTTACATTTTTACACTTGGCCACTTATGCAATATTTTTAAAGTTTTCGCTCTCCTTTTGAGGAGGGTTGTGTATATATATTGATTTTTAGATAGAGTTTTATTTTTGATCCACTTGTTAATTTGAGACTAAAAATTTAATATAACATCCTTAAATCCCTCTTTTCTCTCTATTTTTGTAGCTCCCTAATATGAATTTATACATTGAAATGAACTAGTAAACTCTTCTTATTACCAAGTCCAAGCTTATACTGCTTGCTGCACAGCAGGCCAATAAATTGAGAGACAAGTTGTTGGGGCAACTGCTGAAAAGCCAGCAGACCAATAAGATGGTGGACTCATGTCCCAAAGAGCCATCTTGCCCGGGTGCAGATGGTAGTTTCTTTTATAGAACAAAGAGAGGGAGGTGAGGAGGTAAAGTTAAAAAATAAATAAATAAATAAATAAATAATTTTAAAAGGCCATAAGTTATTGCAAATATTTCCTGGTCCTGGCCAGGCTCAGGAGGGGATGTGTTAATTTCTTCTTTCTTGCAACCATTCATAGGTGGACCTTGTCAGTATGTTTCCTGTGAGCTAAACAAAGGTATTTTAGTTTAACGGTATTTTAGCTTAACACTCAGGCATGGGAAGCAGGATTCCAAGAGATGGGCCATTATGTATACTTTAAGCTATAGGCAACATCACTTTAGTGATTAACTTGTAGCAAACGCAGTAGAATGCAAACTTTAAAGTAAAAGAAACAGATCCAATATGGAGTCAGATTTGTTCTGCCCTGTTACATTCTTTCAACATTACTCTGATCTGAATTGAAGTAATAGGCTTATTATCCCATTTCATACCTATATATGCTCCCCCTTCTTTCTTCAATTCTAACAAATTTAGCATATGCGCCATTGGCAGAGGATACAGTATTCCATGCTAAACTATCTTCCTTATAACAATAATTTACTCTAAGGTAAACAGGTAAAAATACATTTAATGTTCATCATTCCTTTTTACATCAGTGTCTCCATTTTGTTTTTGTTTGCCTGAAATTTGTAGATTCTTCAATAAGGAATTATGGGAATATCTTTGCATATTCAATTCAGTTTATCTGAAGCCTACATATTGAAAGTTCGTTTTGACTAGATATAAAAATTTATTCACTTTGTTATAAAGCAGAAACTAACACACCATTGTAAAGCAATTATATTCCAGTAAAGATGTTAAAAAAAAAATTTATGGCTCACATTTTCTTTCATTAAGTTGTTTTTTTTTTTTAAAGGAACAGCTACATGACTGAAACTGCTCTTTTTTTAAAAATTATTATTTATTTATTTTTGGCTGCATTGGGTCTTAGTTGCTGGCATGCGGGATCTTTGTTGAGGCATGTGGGATCTTTCATTGCACCGTGCATGCAGGCTTCTCTCTAGTTGTGGCGTGTGGGTTTTCTCTTCTCTAGTTGTGACATGCAGGCTCCAGGACGCGTGGGCTCTGTAGTTGTGGTGCTTGGGCTCCAGAGTGCGTGGGCTCTGTAGTTTGCGGCATGTGGGCTCTCTAGTGGAGGCACACAAGTTCAGTAGTTGTGGCGTGCAGGCTTAGTTGCCCCACGGCATGTGGGGTCTTAGTTCCCTGACCAGGGATCAAACCCACATCCCCTGCATTGTAAGGTGGATTCTTTACCACTGGACCACCAGGGAAGTCCCTCATTAAGTATTTTAAATATGTTATTTCAGTGTCTTCTAGTATAAAGTGTTGCTGTTGAAAAATATACTGACAGTCTAAAGTTCTTTAATTTATAATGTCTTGCTCTTTATACTTAAATACCCAAAGGATTTTTTTTTTCTTTTTCCTTAACATCTCATAGTTTGACAAGTTTGACAGTAATATGTCTTGCCATTTTGATTTTAATGATGCCGTTTGAGTATGTAGTTTCAAGTTGTCTTTTATGTCAGGAAATTTTTCTTGAGCTATGCTTTTGTTATGTTTCCTTGTTTTAGTGTTGTTTTTCTTCAGACTGATAGACATACAGAGACATCGATCTCTCTCTCTCTCTCTCTCTCTATATATATATATACACATACATATAGTGTTTGTAATACATATAATATATATTGTATTTATATAATCTTTCCCTACTTCTATATCTAAATTTTTTATCTCTTCATTTTTTTATTTTAAAATTTTTATACTTTTAATCATTTATCTTTATATATCATCCATTTATTTACTACTATGTTCCTTCTAATTTAGTTTCAGTTTATAAAATGAATGTTTATTTTATGAGGTTATCTCATCAAATCTTCTTTTACTCTAATCACTTTATTTCTAAATTGATTTATGTTCTTTTATAATATCTATTATTTTTAAATTAGTTTTTAATCATTTTGAAATATTAGATTATTGTTTTCATCTGATCTATGAACAGGTTTTTCTGGTATATTTTTTATTGCACATTGGGATGTTATTCTGCTCCTTGTTCTTTTTCTTTCTCATCATAAATTATATATGGAATCTTACTGAAGCTTTTCTGTTGCTTATTAATTACATGATATTATTGTTTCTATACTTTTAGGACATTTGGGTGGCTCAGGAAAGCTTCACTTTTTGTAGGATGAGAAATAATAAATACAATACAGGATCCTCGATAGGATCTCGGGACAGATAAGGATAGTAGATGAAAAATTCATAATATTTGAGTATGATCTGTACTGTATTTAATAATATATGAATATTAGTTTCCTGTTCTTAATAATTGTATTATAGTTATGTAAGCTCTTAAAATTAAACAGGGTAAGGAATATAAATGAACTCTGGCAATTTAAAAATTTTTTTAAAAATTGAGATATAATTGACATATTGTGTTAGTTTTAGATGTACAGTGTAATTATTTGATATATAGGTATACTGCAAAATGATTACTACAATAAAGTTAGTTAATGTTCATCACCACACATAGTTACAAATTTTTTGTGCATGTGTATGATGAGGACTTTTAAGATTTACTCTCCTAGTAACTTTCAAATGTACAGTACAGTATTGTTAACTATAGAGATCATGCTGTACATTACATCCCCAGGATTTATTTATCTTATAAGTGGAAGTTTGTATCATTTATTTATCTTATAAGTAGAAGTTTGTATCCCAACTTCACCTATTTTGCTCACTCCCACCCTCTGCCTCTTGCAGCTACCAATCTGTTCTTTGTATCTATGAGTTCTGTTTTGGGGTTTTTTTTGTTTGTTTTTTGTTTTTTTAGATTTCACATGATGTCATATAGTATTTGTTTGGGATTTTTTTTACTTATTTCACTAAGCATAATACCCCTAATGTCTATCCATGTTGTCACAAATGGCAGGATTTCCTTCTTTTTAATGGCTGAATAATATTCTGTTTTATGTGTAACCATATTTCCTTTATCCATTCATCTGTCAGTGGACACTTAAGTTGTTTCCATGTCTTGGCTATTGTAAATAATGCTGCAGTTTACATGGGGGTACAGATCTCTTCAAGATCATGATTTCATTTATTTTGGATAAATATCCAGAAGACCCAGAAGTGGACTTGCTCAGTATTATGGTAGTTCTTTTTTTAATTTTTTGAGAAACCTCCGTACTGTTTTCCATAATGGCTGCACCAATTTACATTCCCACCAGTGTACCACAGCGCATAAAGGTTGCCTTTTTTCCACATCCTCACCAATTCTTATTTCTTATCTTTTTGATAATAGCCATTCTTACAGGTGTGATGTGACGTCTCCTTGTGGTTTTGATTTTCATTTCCCCAATATTTTGTGATATTGAGCACCTTCTCATGTACCTGTTGGCTTCTTTGGAAAAATATGTTTTCTTGGGAAAAATATCTATTCAGTTCCTCTGCCCATTTTTTTAATTGGATTGTTTGTTTTGTATCTACTGAGTTTAGGAGTTCTTTATATAATTTAGAAATTAACCCCTTATCAGATATATGATTTGCAAGTATTTTCTCTCATTCCACAGGTTGCCTTTTCACTTTGTTCATGGTTTTGTTTGCCATACAGAAGCTTTTTAATGTGATGCAGTCCCACTTGTTTGTGTTTGATTTTGTTTCCTTTGCCTTTGAGGTCAAAGACCAATCTCAATGAGTATACTGCCTATGTTTCCTTCCAGGAATTCTTTAGTTTCAAGTCTTACATTCAAGTCCTTAAACCATTTTGAGTTGATTTTTGTGTATGGTGTAAGATAGGGGTTCAGTTTCACTACCTTGCATATGGCTCTCCAGTTTTCCCAACACCATTTATAGAAGAGGCTATCTTTTCCCCCTTATGTGTTCTGGGTTTCTTTGCCATAAATTAATTGACCATATAAGCATAGGTTTATTTATGGATTTTCAGTTCTGTTCCTTTGTTCTATGTGTGTTTTTATCCAATACCACACTCTTTTGATTACTATAGCTGTGTAATATAGTTTGAATGTGTGTTAGACCTAGTGATTTGCTTCTGATGAATAGAATACTGCAAAAGTAATGGGATGTCACCTCTAATATTCAGTTATAAAATACTTTGACTTTCATCTTCCTGGTATTCTTTCTCTCATTCTTCTCAAATGCTTGCTCTGATATGGAGAGCCACTAGCAAGGAACCAAGGGTGGCCTCTGGCCAGTGCCTGCAAACAACTGAGGATTTCAGTCAACAGCCTGCAAACAATGAAATCCTGACAACAAATACTGAGTGAGCTTGAAAGGGGATCCTAATCCAGTAGAACCTTGAGGTGAATTTGGCCCAAGACTAAACTTTGATTACAGCCTCCTGAGACCCTGAATCAGGGGGGTAATGCCAGATTCCTGACACATAGAAAGTGTGAGATTTTGTTGTTCGAAGCTGCTAAATTTTGGTGTAATTTGTAATGCAGCAATAGATAATTAATACTGTAAGAATAAAAAGGAATGAGATAGCAATCTGGACCCAAATAACAAGAATTTACAGTCGAAGGATGAAAATCACAGGGAAAAAAGGTAGTGTTACCTTGGGTGCAATTTCAGTAGTACCTGGAGGAAACTCTGAGAAGACAAAGTTCTAATCTTTACACACACTCATAGCTTAAAATTGACTCAACCAGACATCAAATAAATTACTATATACAATGTACAGTCTGGTACTTAAAAAATAATTTTTTGAGTCATATTTGAGTCTGATTCATGTTCTGTTTTTATTGTAAATAAAATAAATGTATTGCAGTTACACAGGTTTGGATATGAGTACTAGTTCTACAGTATACAGCTTTCAACTTTTGGTCCCTAAAACAAGAAGAAAGACTGAAAAAGAAAAAAAATAAACTTTTTTTATCTTAAGTTATTATGTTTTTCAAATTTAATTCCCTTTATTTTTAAAAATTGGATTCATTTTCTTTTTTTCAATTTTGGATTATCTTGGCGATGTCTAGATTGTTAGGATTTTTCTCCTATCTTAAAAAATAATAATCTAAGCCAGGTTAATTAAATCTGTACAATATATATATGAATATCTATCTACACTGTTACTAAATTTCATTACATACTTAGCCATCATTAGGGGAAAAAAGACATCAGGAAAATACTAAACAGATAAACAATGTGGAACAATTTTCAGTTTCCCATGTAATATCAAACTTTGCTGATCATCAATTTTTTTCTCTTGGTGGTCAAAATATAATCCTAACCTGGGCTAACAATTTTAAAGGCTCTTAGATACTAGGGAAATAATGGGAGAGCATATAGCTGTATTGACACACAACTCACACCACTTTAGAAAGTCTTCTTGAGGATAGGCATTTATATAAGTGGACATAAAAAGGATAATATGCTTTACTCACCTCTTACTATAATCCTTCCTGAACCTTCTACCAAACTATAAATTCACATTGATTCCTTGTACAGGTGCTCTATCCAGCATCAAATGTAACCCTCAAGGATGTTTAATAGTACAGAGAATTGTGCCCTCCCACCCTAAAATATAATTTAAAATTGATCCATAGCAAAGAATACCTCCTGATTTTAAAGCATTCATTTTAAAACATTCTAAAATTAAATTTACTATCATTGTAGTTCTTCGTTAAGAGCGTAATTCTTTTGTTAATGACTCAATGCTCTTTTTATGTACTAATTCTCATTGAAAACTAAAAGTTGCCATTATTGACTCTTCCAAATCAAGCAAAAATTTGGTATTTGTTCATATTTTCTCATTAGTTTTATATGCTCCTCCATACACCACCATGCACTTTTTTAATTTCTAGCAAAGGCCTCCACTGCTCCCACTATCCTTCTTGTTTCAAGAGGAAATGCCATTTGAGCACAATGTTGTCCAATCCTCCAGCTACAGTTGACTGGATTAGGTGTGGGGATTGGATCCATGCCGAGGCAAGGAGTACATTCCTTATGCATTTGAACTTGGTACTCAGAAAGTCAAGTTAGTAGATATGTAACTACAGGTTAGCTATTAACCTATGTGGCTCAGCTTTCAACTGTGCAAATTGGTGATAATAAAAGTACTTCCCTCTTTGGTGTCCTGTGAGGATTACATAGGATAACAGAGAGAGAATGCCTGGCACTTAGTACATACTCAGTAACTGGTTACTGAGTTGATGGTTTTTGTTGTTATTTTTGTTTTATTGTTGCTTAGAAATATTATAGACCAACAAGTAGAGTAAGCCTACCTACATTTAGAAAACATAAGTCAAGAAATTAAAAAACTGATGGCATTGGAGTCCTTGTCTTCAGTTGTCTTCTATGTCTAGTGAATTCCTCTCCTTAGTTTCCAGGAGCTTCTCCAATAATCTCATAATAAAATTCCTTTGAGTTTAAGATTATTTGTAATAGATCTACTTTCAAGCAGAGGAGCCATACATAATGGGAGAAATTTACATATATCCAGAATATTATCTACATTATTAATTTATCTTTTATTACTCTTTTTTGTTTTTGTTTTGTTTTGTTTCATTTATATTAATCTATAATTTTCTTTTATTACTCTTGTGGAAAAAATAACAAATATCCTATGACTACTTAGAAAGTTTTATCATATTTAAGATAAAACTAAAACTTCAAGTAACAGTTGGCCATAGCATTGTTTGTTGCCCCTTTAACAGTTAATGTACACTTTTCTATTTAGACACTAGAGTTATTCTATCCATCTTCAAAGTTCATCGACCCTGTCTCAATGGAGCAGCTAATGAATGGACACTTGTGATGGTGATAAATTATTTGGCAGCCTACATAGTTTTAATAAGCACATCATTTTAAACCTTTACCATCTGTCCTTTGCTGTAATTATAGTTGCAAGATGACTATAATTATGAATTATGTCACAGAATAAGGCACAGTGATTTAAGTGTTTTACATTTTCAATCAGTGCTTATCAACTAGTATATTCATTTTTTATAAGTAGATAAGAACCTAAAAATGAGAAACATCTTCAATTTCTCATAAAAAAGAGCATGCTTAAACACACATTCAAATAATATACTATGGAGTGACTAATAATGATGCTACATACATAGATGTTTTTGAAATAACTCAAAATATGAGAGTTAAAAATAAACCCCTGTTACTAAACGGCTTACTTATATGAGAAACATACGTATACTTCTGTGTGTGAGTGTGTGTATGGATGTGTGTATTCCTCCAGAAACCGATCCTGAGAAAATGATTTGAGTATATGTAAATTTAAGGGTGTATTACTTATCCGTTGTGTAACCCATTACCTGAAAACATAGCATCTTAAACAACAAACATTTATTATCTCACACGATTCCTGAGAGTCAGGAATACAGAGATGGCTTAGTTGGGCAGTTCTGATTCAGGGTCTCTCCTGAGGCTGCAGTCAGGATGTCAGCCCGTCATCTGAGGACATAACTGAGAAGACCGCTTCCAAAAGGTCTCACACACATAGCTCTTAGCAGCAGGCCTTACTTTCTTGATGGCTGTTAGCAGAACATACCATCATTTCTGCTACATTCTCTTCATCAAACCTGTGTGATTAATTCCAGCTTACCCTCAGAGGAAGAGGATTTAGGCTCCACCTCTTGACAGGCGTATCAAACACTGTAGATTTATCTAAAACCCATCACATTAATTTAATCTCAGGAAAGACTGATAGAGGAACAGGGATATGAAATATGGAATGGAAAGAATTCAAAACATGTTAATGTGCAAGTTAATAATTGTGGACAACCAGGCTCAGTTACTCCTGGGAAGCCCTGGGAGAGAGTGTGGAACACACTTGTGGTCTTTCTGAGAAGTTGAGATTAAGATGAGCAGTAAATTTATTGGAGGAATTCCAATGAAGGATAAAAGTGAGGAAGAAAGAATAGGCAGGGAAAAATTTGGAATACAATGTAAGTATGATACCTATGAAAGGAAAAGGGAAAGGAAAGAGAATTTGACCAGAAAAGTCTCAAACAGCAGTGCAGTTCTGAGTTTCAGTTAATTGGGAGTGCTCATTAGAGTTGTCCCAGATACTACAAAGGGGGCTGGCATTAGTAACCCACCATCCTCAGTCATTCGCTTACAGCAGCCCTAGGAAAGTGTGGCTGTGGCATAAATGCAGTGTTGGGTCCAGAAATGTGGCAGTCAGAACTGTTGGTCAACTATGATCCCTGCAGCATAAGACCTGAAAAAGGTTATTTTCTGCAATCCATTCATTGTGCTGCACAGATCCAGTTCTCAATGAAAGTTCAAAGAATAGCTTCGCCATGGTTGTCATGGCCCTCTCTTCTCGAAGGGAAACTTAGAAGAGAGGGACTGATGATGCCAGCTACAGCACCTGCCATTGCAGTTTGTCTTAGGGTCATAAGTCATATTCATCCTCTCCTCCACTCTCCATTCTAAGATCCCCTCACTCTCAGCTATTACCTTGGCAGGTTTGGATGACTAACCTTGTACTGTGACCCAAAACTTCATTCCTGAGGGCCTAAGCCCTTGGCAATCATGGCTTCTTTAGCCATGGTTGCTACAAATGTTCATTCATAGTTAAAATAGGCATGAGATTACTGAGGAGCCCATGAGGAGCACATATGGATCACCCAGGTTTCATAAATATTTCTACCTGCCCCAGTTGTATAAAAGCAGCTCTGCCACCTCCTGCTTATGAGCATCTATTACTCTGGCCAAGATGGTGACTCCTTTTTTTACCTGGAGTCCAAAGTGCCCGGTGGCATCTGTAGCTTATAATTTAATGGTTTCCTTGCCATGCCAGTGGCATCCTCTTTGCTCATAGGATAATCAGTTGGCCCATCTCAAAACTCCATCTTACCTCTTATTTCCTCTAACTACTCCTGGCACTACCTTTGTTTTAGATTTTTTGAAAAGCAGCCAAGATAGGATTTGATATAAAAGAGATTTATTAGGGAGACAGCTGTGAGGAATAAAGGGGAGGAGGAGGAATTAGAAGGAAGAGTGCTCAGGCCACAGTGCAGGTCTATGCAAAAGGAGGGGAAGGATAGAAGATTGGGTGAGAAGAGGCTCAGTGAGCTTTGTCAGGCTAATGGCAAATTCTCCACAGCCTTTGTTCCCCTTTAGAGCAGTCCACATCTCATAGGAGAAGGCGACCACAATACCTTAGAGTCATCCCCACCCCCCTGAATTTCAAGAAAGCTGAGTTCTTCATCTTTTAATGCCCATCATTATTGGCTAAGGACTACTCCCTGGGGAAGAAAGAAAGTTCTCAGGCAGAGCATCATGGGTGCTTTCAAAAGGATACCATGGGCATTTATCAGTGAGGATCTAGGGAATATTTTAGGGGAACCAGTGAAATTTTTTATAAGTATGCTCATATACACATATCTTTAGGAAAAGGAAGGTCTAAAAATTGTAAACAAAAATGTTAACAATAATGGTATCTGACTGGTTAGATTTTGTGTTTCTGTTTAGCTTTTCAGTATTTTTTGACCTCTCTGATAATCTAATATTTTATAATAAATCTTAGTGATAGAAGTTGGGTTTAGTTACGGTTAAAATGCTATAGAGCAAAATGAAAACTACTTGTGATATATTGTTCATGGGAATCAGGAGAACTCAAAGGACATAGATAACATCTATGTTAAATATATTTAAGCAAACACATAGGGAGGGAACACAAGTATTACAGTTATACCCTATTATTATGGTTATTGTTTTTATTATCACAAACAGGAAATTTACTGACACAGGTAAGGAAAGAATCTATTTTTAGAAGTTTGCACATTTAGCAAATATAAGACAGATATATGTATCTCACAAGTTTCCATTATTACTTTACATTTTACTTCAATTTAAATGCAGTTTGGAAGTAGAATTGTCCAGTGAAATGTTTGACAATTGAATTTGCTTTAAAGTGTAATATTAATTCAAATGTCAACCTAATAATCACATTTGGAGTAGTCATAAAAAAAGATTCCATTTGAAATATAGTAATGCTGATGTTACTACAAAATTTCTGTGTTAAACACAACTGAATTAGCATTTCAGTAGCCACAGAAGAAAAACACCAACGTGGGCTACTACAGAGATAACCCTTCTGCAGAACACCATGAAGGCTCTATTTCCACCGTTCTCATACGTCTCTGCAGGAAGATCATATAGTTAAGATCCTTTCTTCTCTCCTGCAAGGCAGTGCCTTTTCTGTTGGCAAAAATGAGGAAAGCATTCTGCTTTGTGGTGCTAAAAATAAGAAAATAATAGAGAATGAAAATCATCCCAAGTTTAGATAAAAGTCAATTCACATCAAAGACAAAGACTTGGCTGGCAAACAAAACTAAATCTCCAAAAAATAATTTTGAACATATTTGACCTTTTCTTCCCACTTTAATTTGTTTTGGATTCTGAATTGACTAGAATATTCTTCTCTGAGCTCTAGTTATTCTGCATTAGGTTCTAACCACAGCCCACCTTCAATTTGACTCCAATCTTCCTTCCAGCCTTATCCCTGAAATGAGCACTACCTTTTATTTTCCTTTCTCTAAGGGAAGAAAATAAAAGGACCTGCATTGTATGTACAGTTTCATAGTTTTCATTTTTATACATTCTGATTCCTCGTTCTTTCAGACATTTTTCCCCTAAATTTCTCTTTTGTTTTGATACTCTATGTTTGGAGAATTCTGTTTGTTTTTATATTTTATTTGTTTTATTTTTAGTGACATTGTCTACTGATGTGTATTTAGTCCGATAGGTGGTAGCTTCTTAAAGTATTTTTTTCCAGTACTTTGTTTATAACTGAGTTGATATTCTTCCACTGAGTTCTGAGGCTCTCTGAGACTTTCCAAGCATATTTTTAGATATCTTTGAGTATTCAATAATAAAACCCTAAAAAAATATTTTTAGTATATATTGGACCATCTGCCTGCCTAAGACCAGATATCACTGTATTTGAGTGACTACATTTGTGTTTATTATGTGACTGACTTGGCAACAGTACCTCTATGTCAAAAGCTAATGAGGGGGGAAAAGAAAAGAGTGGACACAATAACACAATTCAAACAAGAACAGTAAATAGTGTCACTGCTCTACATACAAAAATCTTAGTACAGTTTGAAATTGAAAATTTTATGACAGTTTGGAAGAGCCAGTGCCTAAAAGCTACTTTCACATCTTGAAAGGCAATTTTAGCAAAACATTATTTGTCAAACAAAACTGATATTGTTAATTTGAATTTTATTGTTTCTATAGTTTAACTTGTAAAATTGTATAATTTTGTAAGAGATATAAGCATAAAGGTCTTATATCTGATTTTATTTTTCTACCATTTTAAGTACTATTGTAAGTACCATTGTAATATAAATATTTTATGTCAATACTACGGGTTCATGATTTTTTTTTTCCTTTAGAAGTGATAAGCATATTTCTCAAGTATAAGAAACAGTGGATTAGAATGTAAAGATAAGTGAAAAATTCTGAAAACCCAGAGTGGAAATAAAATAATGAATCCAATAATGCACGCATTTTACAGATTTCAAATGTTTCTTTGTACCCTCTAGAAAATCTGTGGACAGAGATTTCTTGCCCCTAATGCTTTTCTCTGATCTATCTCAGATTCTGAAGCCCATAAATTCGCGAGCTAGTTACTCTTACAATATTGTCAGATTATTTTCTTCCAATTAATGACTAGATTTATACTTTCATCTGTACCTCTCTATTTCTAACATGTTTGCAGAGTATTTCTCAGAAACCGTTTTCACATTTTGTTTTCTATGCACTTGTTCAGCTGTCACTGCTGCTTTTGATAAATAATGGTTGGTGATGAAGAGGTCATACTTTAAAGATATTAGGTTCATTTTATTTATCCCCTGTTAAGGCTTCAAGGTTATCAGGTTGTTTCATGACTCACAGAAACGTTTTAGAATACAGTTAACCCCCGCTTTTTCTCTGGAGCATAAATAAGAGAGGATTATTCTTCTTCAAAAAAATATTTATTGATACTTAAAGAATTATGTTGTTTTCCAAATATTATAAAGTGATGGGTATAAAATCTCAAATGGCAGCACTTTTATGTTAGCAGAATAGATCAAGAATGACTTGGAGAGAGTAGATTAATACAGAAGAGTTTGTTCACTGTAACCCATTAGGTACAGTCAGCGAACAAAATACTGCTATTTCTTTTCTCAAAATATTTGCATCTCACGAGCCCACCTCACTGAATTTTTCTTCATTAGGCACAAAGCATACTTCTCTCCTGAAAATCTTTAACATTGTTTGCTCTGCAAATGATATGGTTTAACAACATAAAATAAAAAGAGAAAAACAGCATAATTACCTAAACCATTGGTTGGTTTAGGTAAATAAATAATGCTTTTATTTTCATAACCAACTTAGGGTCCAAGGGAGAATTTTAAATCATGAAGAAAGATCAGTAACAAGAATCTTATCCCTTTGAAAGCATGATGTAGAAAATGGCATACGTATCTGAATATAAAATCTTCCCCAATTTAAAAATATGTATAAGGAGAACTAAATCGTTTATTTTAAAAAATGAAAAATGGAGGCAGGATCAAGATGTCAGAATAGGAAGACCCTGAGCTCACTTCCTGCCAGGAACACATCAAAACTACAACTACATATATAGATCAACTCTTGCAGAGAATGACCAGAGGACTAGCCAAATGTCTCATCTACAAGCAAGCCTGTAAAGAAAGAACCACACAGAGTCTGGTAGGAGGGGAGGAGAAGCGATTCTAGTCAGGACCCACACCTGTAACAGGTGACCCAGAAGAGGAGGGGTTTATCACAGGCTCGGGGATCCTCCCTAAGGAGCAATGGGTCCAAGCCCCTTATTAGGCGCTGCAGTCCTGGGGCCTGACACCGTGAAGCTGAGCCCTTTAGCTGGTTTGAAAACCAGTACGTCTTACTGGAGGGCTGTAGGAAACTGAGACTCCACTTTTGAGGAGCTTGTACACATACTTACTTGCTCCTAGTCCCAGCACAGAGGCAGGAAATTGAAGATTGCCTTGTGCTCTGGCCAGCTTGCCAGGACCAGCGTACTCCCCTGCCCTCACTGGACTCTTGCTCCAGCCCCTCCTGCTCCTGCACTGCTACCCTCTAAGTTGGAGACCACCATTGATATGGTGCCCATGCGCTTGGAAAAAGCAAAGCCAGCTCAGAAGTGCAGCTACAATTCTAATGTCTCTAAGCCCACCTATAACCAAGGGGGCATGTGCACCAGGGGAAAAAGTGGAGCCAGCTTAGAAGTATTGCTCCAAGCCCACAGCCTGGGCCATGCTCCCAACCAAGGAGGAGACTCCGATCATGCTGGGAGAAGCCTGACTCCCTCAGGGCTCCTACTCCAGACCTTCAGGCCCAACCTACACCCTCCCACAGAGTGCGACCACCATTGAACCCAAGAGAAATCACAGCTTACGCTTGGCTCTGGTGCTAGCCCTTCTGACTCCAGCTCTACCTTCCCCCAAGACAGCAGCTGCTAGCACACCCCAGGAGAAGACAGCCTGCACTCACTTCAGGTCCAGCTCTCCCACCAAAGCCACTAGGCACACACTAACTGCATAGGGACACTCCCACAAAGGACATGCCTTTAAGATGGAGATAGGTAATTGTTTTCCTTAATTTCATAGAGATAAACAGAGTCAAATAATTTGAGATGACAGAGGAGTATGTTTCAAATAAAAGAAGATAAAGCCACATGCAAAACCCCTGATGAAACAGAGATAAATAATTTACCTGGTAAAGAGTTCAAAGCAATAGTAATAAAAATGCTAACAGAACTTGAGAAAAGAATAGAAGAGCACAGTGGGAACTTGAGCAAAGAAAGAGAAAAAAATTCTTTTTAAAAACCAGAGCTGAAGAATATAGTAACTGAAATGAAAAATACACTAGAAGGAATTAACAGCAGATTAGGTGATAAAGAAGAATACATACCTGACCTGGAAAACAGAATAATGGAAATCATTATATCATTATATGAGAACAGCAAAAAAAAAAAAAAAAATTAAATGAGAAGAGTTTAAGGGACGTCTGGGACAATGTCAAGAGTACTAATATTCATACTATAGGGGTCCCAGAAGTAGAAAAGAGAGAAAAAAGGGAAAAGGGCAAAAATGTATTTGATAAAATTATGGCTGAAAACTTCCCTAACCTGAAGAAGAAAACAGATATCCAGGTACAGGAAGCACAGAGGGTCCCAAACAAGATGAATCCAAAGAGATCCACACCAAGGCATATCATAATTAAAATGACAAAAGTTAAAGATAAAGAGAGAATTTTATTTAAAGGCAGCAAGAGAAAAGCAAAGAGTCACATAAAAGAGAACCCCCATAAGGCTATTAGTTGATTTTTCAGCAAAAGCTTTGCAGGCCAGAAGGTAGTGGCATGATATATTTAAAGTGCTGAAAGGAAAAAAACCTATAACCAAGGATACTCTACCCAGCAAGGTTTTCATTCAAAATTGAAGGAGAGAGAAATAATTTCTCAGACAAGCGAAAACTAAGAGAGTTTGTCACCACTAAACCAACTTTACAAGAAATATTAAAGTGAATGTTAAGTGAAAAAGTAAAGTCTATAACAAGAAATAAGAAAATATTAAAGGAAGGGAAAATATACCTGGTAAAGGCAAATACATATTAAAGGCAGTGGATCAACAACTTAGATAAGTTAGTATAAAGGTTAAAAGATTAAAAAAAAAAAAAAAAAAAGTAAAATCACCTATAATTACAACAAACATTTAAGGGATAAACATGAAGATGTAAAATATATCAAAAACCAAAAACGTTTGCAGGGGTAGATCTTTAAGAATGTGTTAGACCATAAATGACTACCAGTTTAAAACAAGTAAATATATTTACAGTTTGACCTACATGAACTTAATGGTAACCACAAATCAAAAATCTACAATAGATACAAAAAAAAAAAAAGAGAGAGAGAGAGAAAGGAACCCAAACACAGCTCTAAGGAAAAACATCAAACCACAAGGGAAAAGACTAAAAGAAGGAAAAAGAAGAATTACAAAAATAATCTGAAAACAAGTAACAAAACCAAAGACACCACAAAAAAAGAAAATTATAGGACAAAATCCGTGATGAACATAGATGCAAAATCCTCAATGAAATATTAGCAAATCAAATACAGCAATGCATAATAAGGATCATACACCATGATCAAGTGGGATTTTATTCAATGACTTGGGATGCAAGTGTGGTTCAATGACTTGGGATGCAACCACACTTGGGATGCAAGTGTGGTTCATTATCCGCAAGTCAATCAATGTAACATACCACATTGACAAAACAAAGGATAAAAAACACATGATCAACTCAGTAGCTTCAGAAAAAGCATTTGACAAAACTCAACATCAATTTATGATTAAAAATTCTCAACAAAGTTGGTATAGAGAGAACATACCTCAACATAATAAAGGCCATTTATGACAAACCCACAGCTAACGTTATGCTCAATGGTGAAGAGCCAAAAGCATTTCCTCTAAGATCAGGAACAAGACAAGAATGCTCACTTTCTTCATTTCTATATAGTATGGTATTAGAAGCCCTAGCCACAGAGGTCAGACAAGAAAAAATAATAAAAGACATCAAGATTGTAATGGAAAAAGTAAAACTGTCACTATTAGCAGATGGCATGATACTACATGTAGAAAACCCTAAAGACTCCACCAGAAAACTTTAGAACTGATAAATTAATTCAGTAAAGTTACAGGATACAAGATTAATATGCAGAAATCTGTTGCATTTCTATATAATAATAATGCATTATCAGAAAGAGAAATCAAGGAAACAATCCCATTTACAATCACATCCAAAAGAATAAAATACCTAGGAATAAATTTAACTAAGGAAGTGAAAGACCTAAACTCTGAAAACTATGACATTTATGAAGGAAATCGAGAACAATACAAATAAATGGAAAGATATCTCATGTTCATGGATTGGAAGAATTATTATTGTTAAAATATCCACCCTACCCAAAACAATCTGCAGATTTAATGAAATCCCCTCTGAATTCCCATGACATTTTTCACAGAACTAGAACAAATAATCCTAAAATTCATATGGAACCACAAAAGACCGAGTAGCCAAAGCGATCTTGAGAAAAAAGAACAAAGCTGAAAATATCATGCTCCATGACTTCAGACTATACTACAAAGCTACAGTAATCAAAATAGTATGGTACTGGCACAAAAACAGACACATAGATCAATAGAACAGGATAGAGAGCCCAGAAATAAACAAACACACATGGTCAATTAATCTATGACAATGGGAGCAAAAATATGCAATAGGGAAAAGACAGTCTCTTCAATAAGTGGAATTGGGAAAACTGGACAGCTACGTGTAAAAGAATGAAATTAGACCATTTTCTCACATTATATACAAAAATAAACTCAAAATGAATTCAAAAGATCTAAATGTAAAACCTGAAACCATAAAACACTTAGAAGAAAACATAGGCACTACAGTCTTTGACATCGGTCTTAGCAATATTTTTTCTTGGATATGTCTCCTCAGGCAAGGGAAACACAAGCAAAAATAAGCAAATGGGACCTAATCAAACTTAAAACCTTTTGCACAACAAAGAAAACCATCAACAAAATGAAAAGACTGAATGGGAGAAAATATTTGCAAATGATATGTTTGATAAGGGGTTAATATTCACAATATATAAAGCATACAATTCAATATTAAAAAAAAAAAACACAACCCATTTAAAAAATGGGCAGAAGACCTGAATAGGCATTTTTCCAAAGAAGCATACAGGTGGCAAACAGGCACAGGATAAGATGTTCAACATCACTGATCCTCAGGGAAATGCAAATCAAAACCAGAGAGAGATTTCACCTCCCACCTGTCAGAATGGCTATTATCAAAAAGAGAAGAATAAACAAGTGCTGGTGAGAATGTGGAGAAAAGGGACCCTAGTCCACTTTTGGTGGGAGTGTAAATTGGTACAGCAACTATGAAAAACAGTGTAGAGGTTGCTCAAGAAATTTAAAATAAAACTATCATATAATCTAGCACTTTCACTTCTGAGTACATATCTTAACTTGAAAAGATATGTGCACCCCAGTGTTCATAACAGCATTATTCAATAACCAAGATGTGGAAGCAACCTAAGTGTCCATCAACAGATAAATGGATAAAGAAGACGTTGCATATATATACACAGTAGAATGTTACTCAGCCGTAAAAAATTTTTGCCATTTACAACAACATGAATGGACCTGGAGGTATCATGCTTAGTGAAATAAGTTAGAGAAAGACAGATACTGCGTATTTTAACTTATATGTGGAATCTAAAAAATAAAATAAAGGAATGAATGTAACAAAACAGAAACAGCCTGACAGATACAGAAAACAAAGCAGTGGTTATTAGTGGAGAGAAAGGTGGGGAGAGGGGCAAGATCAGTGTAGGGGACTAAGATGCAAACTACTAGGTATAAAATAAATAAGTTACAAGAATGTAGTGTATAACACAGGGAATATAGTAAACATTTTAAATAACTTTATATGAAGTATAATCTATAAAAATATTGAATCACTATGTTGTACAACTAATACAATATTGTAAGTCAAGTATACTTCAGTAAGAAAAAGGCAATTACAAAAATGAAAAATGTAAAACTTAAGAAATATTAGAGAAAAGCAGTCAATACTAGTACATCCAAAAATAAACATTTAAATATTCCTGTGAAAAAATATATGTTGTTGAAATCTAGAGACATAATAATAAAATTAAATTACTGATCATCTTAGTTCCACTAAGGTAAATCTCTACATGCTGTTTATCATATAATAGCTCAATAAATGTTCTCATGTTCTCAGCTGTTTGAATTATAACAGGATAATTGGTGTTTATAATGATAACCCACCAAGCACTCCCAGAGCTTAAAGTATAATTTTCTTGATGCAATTTTTACCTTTCATACTATAATTTTAATACTAAATGTCTTCTGTTGGATATCTAATACATGAAAAATCATTAACATATAGCAAGTCTGTACACTAAAATAATTGATAAAACAAAATACCCTATTCTCGGTTCCTCTGATAAATTTAGCTTACAGTGATCTGACTGTATTTGTAGATCTGGAAAGGTAGACGGTAAATACCACTTCTTTACTGAGAAAACTGAAATTCCAGAAAATCTTTCTTAATAGGACCTTTCCCAGAACTTATAAAAAACTAGGATTTCCCCAATTCTGTCAGCATATCTCAAGCTCTCACTACTTGCACTGCATTGTTTTGTATGTTTTAGGGGTATAAAGATAAGATAACATGATTCCCTTCCAGAAGGTTGTTGTTTAATGGGTGCAAGTGAATGTCTAAATATAAAGCAGTAAGACCCAGGAATCTGCACCTATCCCCGGTCTTCCCATGCTACCTTTCACACCTACTGCCTCACCACTGTCCCAAAGAGATTCTCCATACATAGACTTACACTGTGTTTGAATTATCATAATCTAGTAGAATTTTAGGGAGTTTGCAATTAATAATCCATGTTTATGTGAAAAGCTCCTTTTACTGAAAACCTAAAAAGAGAGAACAAAAAGATAAAATCAAATGACCAGGACACCAAATACATGGTGTAATGCAGGTACTCAACTGATATTACTAGAATGGTTAGCTGTTAACTCAGTTTGTTAGGATATGATGCACTGGATCAAGTTCAGAAGACTCTTCCACAGTTCAGAAGTAGTATGCATTCCAAAGCCAGCCTAATATAAATGTATGACCTTATCTAAAGGAAATCTTATGAAGGCCATTAACAATACACCAAGTAATCTGAACCATCCCTGACTGTAGAAACACAGAGTACATGCACTATTACTTGTGTGTTGGAAATATTGATACTTTCACTTAAAACAGACATTACTTCCACATTAAGATGAACAAGAAGATTGTTAGTCATGTCACAGAATAAATCATAGGACTAAGAAATTCTGATACACAATGATAAGTGGTAGCTAAACATTAAAAATGCCAGATTTTATTTCTTAATTTTGGGGGGATATGGAAAATATCCCTTCCATTTAGTAAATAAGCTGGCATCTGTAGGTTAAATATCTTGATATTTTTTTCTTTATGTTGGC
This sequence comes from Balaenoptera acutorostrata, assembly GCF_949987535.1. Taxonomy (NCBI): domain Eukaryota; kingdom Metazoa; phylum Chordata; class Mammalia; order Artiodactyla; family Balaenopteridae; genus Balaenoptera; species Balaenoptera acutorostrata. The sequence goes on along the minus strand of NC_080065.1, from coordinate 70,868,748 downwards.
AAAAGGAACATTGTTTTTTTATATATTCACCAGCAGAACTGACAGAAAAGGAAAAAGATAAGGATATTCTAAACTCACATTTTCTTTAAGGAAACAAAAAAGAACAACAGTCAGATTCTGTGACGCCACACTATTTTAAAAACTCAGACACTTGCCATTACTCTGTGCTTCTGCAAATTCTTGTATTTATTAATAATAGGAAGGTTACCGTTACACCTTTGGCAACAAGTCACATTTTTCTGTCTCTGGGAAACTGAACCACATTTTAAAAGAAACAGTGGCTCTGCCAATATAAATTTTCTGCATGTATCCATTTTTTTCTTTCACAATATTTTTAAGACAGCTATTTGCCAATTTTATGCCTCAGTTTTCTTAAATGCACTCTTTTCCTCTATATTACCACCATGTTCTAAGTAACATTTGTCTTCAAAAAATAACAAGGAAAAAATCAATTGTACTACGAAGGGATGGAATGGGTGCTAAATGAAACAGATGGAGTAAATGAGATTATTTTTTTCCCCATTTCTTTCCCACTATTTCAGACAGAAGCAAAGCTATAAGCCTAGTATTTTGAATAGCTACTATAATATGATATCATCTTTCCAATAATGAATACTTGATCAGTTTGTAATATTTTCATAAATCCTCTTATATCTAATGGATTTACAGTCATGTATTTTTTCTAGTGTTAACTGTATAACATACACTTCGGTTTACAACCCAAGGCATTTGTGAGAAAGAGATAGACTGCTGAACATGGAGAAAAGGCTGTCTATTTAGAGTCAGAAAAGGCTGTGAAACCTAAGGGCCACAGAAACCTAATGCTTTGGACCACCGCTGGAAATGTGCAATTACCATTGGAAGCATAATTTCCAAAGAGCAGTACAAAGCATGCAACTGATGTATGGTTATTTTTCAATATATATTCTCTATCTAACAGCAAAAATAGGGACATATGCAATTAGAGTTTGGCAGTTCCCGGGTTATTTTGTAATAAAAGATTCACTCTTTTCTATTTAAACTTATTATCGATATTAAACATGTGTAGTCAAATCATCATGGAAGTAAGTCATCAGTAATTAAAAATAACTTTTTCAAGGGTTTCTTCCTTTTAAGAAAACAGTATAAATAAGGAACACTGCTTATCTCTCTTTGGAAACAAAAAAAAAAAAAAAAAAAAAAGGGAGAGAGACAAAGGGAAGAAAGAAGCAAGGGGGAAGATAGAGGGAAGGAAGAAGGGAAGGAAGGTTAAAAAAGAAGGGATGAAAGGAAGGGTGGGGGGAAGGAAGGAGAGAGAGAGAGAGAGGAAACAAAAGAGAAAAAGAAACCACACTTAAATGCTTTGTTTTTCCTGAGCCTATAAGCCTCACTTATAATCCAATTATATTTCAGAAGTCAAGTAAAATGAGTATAGATTACTAGCAAACTTCACCCAATTCAAACATTCACTTTTCAATCACCAAAATGAACACTAAAAACAGTAATGTTCAACAAATTAACAGCCTTCTATCAGGTCTCCTACACCTGGGAAAACTAATGCCAGGGATATCTTTTTATTTTTTTTTTACTACCACTGAAAAGCAAACTAAATTCTATTATTGAACGAACCTATTTAAAGGACAACATAAAAATAAAGTAGTGTGTTCTATCTTCATCCCAAACTCTATATGATGATTTTCCTTTGTTTTCACCTGGAGAGAAGAATTATTTCAAATTTTTCCTCAAGTTGGAAAGTCTGATAGGAAATAAATGACAATTAAAAGAAACAACTCAAATTATATTTTTCCTGGTGTTTACCATATTCTTTATATCAAAGGCTTTTTTGCTCTGAAACTCAAATCTATAAAACATCTTCAAATATTTAAAACAGTAACAAATGTAATTTTTATCCACTGCATGCATTCTACAATTTGCCCTCTTACCCTGTTATTCTGCTATTTATTTAGCCATATGTTCACGTAACCTTCAAGGGAACAATCCAACTTCACTATATGAATCATAATCTTAACCCTGCCTTTTTATTTTATTTATTTATTTTTTTGCCCTCCATGCAAAAGGATTTTACTTTACCTGTGGCATTAATTACCCATTTATGAGTCTTTTTTTTTCTCTTATTTTACCCATCTGTAAAGATGATAGATATTAAGTCATGGCAAAACATTCTATTTTCACATTACTACCTGAGCAAGGTACTAGATCGGTCTACTTTTATAGATGAGAAAACTGAGGCTAAACGTGATGACGTAAATATTGTTTCCTCGTTTCCTGAGGTATGGAGCTGGTTTTAGAGCCTGTGTGACTCCAGGGTTTGAGCTCAGCACCACGCCCATCCCTCCCACAGCATTAGTGTTATGTATCGGATGCATCCGATCACGCGTCGTGTGCAGGGATATCTTCTTCCTCTTTGCGCATCTTCCATGGCTCTTTCCGTATCATGTGCAATAACATTCAGATGAAGGAATGACTACATGAGTAATTCTAATGTACCTACTTTTCATGCTTAGCAGCAGCTCTTTAGAGAAACATGGTTACAGCTCTCAAATGCCTTTAGAAAACTGCCTTTTCAGATTTTTATCAGGCATGTTTGAATGTCTCTTAGAGTGGAAGTCCCTTGCATAGAGAACTTGTTTAAACACAACTTTTATGAATAAACATGTAAGCCTCAAACAATAACAGCAAATGACTCAGAGCAACACTTGATATATTACATCTCATTACTTAGGAAATGATAATAGATTTTTATTTCACATTTAAATTTGAATTATAATCTAAATGATCTTAAAAATATGAAAGGCCACATCTTCGCAAACTAGGTGTTTATGCATAGCCATAAGGGGTTAATCGAGCAAAGAAAGCACACACTTGAGACTCTAAATTGAATAATTTGATTTGTAAACAGGTACTTAGTGTACAAGAAGCCATTACACATGCAATTATCTGCCTTCAATTAATTGTGTGCATCTCTAAGGAGTGACTTAAAAATGTTTGTTTCAATTTAACTGGCTGTAAGGCCTGATATCTATAAACATTTATTTTACTTATGCTATAGCTTTGAACTTCGGAAAAGTACTTTGCTAACAGCAATTATTATGTGCCTATGAGGAAACATTGGGCCTGGAATAATCACACCCTGAGTTTAAGTCTTATTCCTCCAGTCTCCACTCTCCCCATATGAGACATATGCGCAGAAAGAAAATCAGGCCTCTCACTAGTCTAGTAAACCATGTATTAAGAAATCTTTATTTGTAAATATAGAATTGCCCTTAGTTTAAAAGCTCTTTTTACTGAATGCATACTCCTTCCAACTGTCGGAATAGCAGAAACCTCGTTATTGTTGCTCGTTCCTATGCTATTACTCCTATAATAAACTGGATATCAATTGTGTCAAAGCTAAAACAAAGGTAAGACACAATATGTGCCTTTGAAGAAAGCTTCAAAGCATCACTTTAGGGCAGCCTTTAGAGAGAGCACTGTTCTCTTCCAACTCTTCCTTGTTTAGCCCCTAAGAAACCCATTGCTTTCTGTGTTTCTGTTTACTTAGAAATCTAGTTCTACTAAATGTGAGCGTTTGATCCTCCTCTTCCTCCCTGTTCTCATCTTCTTCCACCTCTACCTCCTCCTCAGCCTTCTCCTTCTTCCTCACAATCATGCAAAGCTGGGAATTACAACTTCAAACAGGTAGAAGGAGAAACTCTATGGACTATACAGCCCTCCTAAGCAAGGCCAAGGTCTTACTTATCTTCCTACCCCAGCTTTTAATGAGTGATTGGCACATTCATAATAATCAATAAATCATTGCTGAATGAATGAATATTTTTTCTCTTAAACATCAAAATGTTGATCTCCTTCTGGGAATCCTTTCTGAAATGCCTAGTCTGTGTGTGCTGCCCTTCAATTTGCTCTTTTATTTTCTGTTATTTTCATCTATTATATATAAGAGCCATGGCAAAGATATGCAGGAAAGGCTATGGGACCCTCATACAAATATGTACCAGGTTGAATTATTATAACAGTAATTATTTTACTACTACACTAAAAAGACCATTCATTCATGCAACAAACATTTTTTGAACTTCTACTATGTTGCAGGCATGGTTCTAGGTGCTGAAGTATCAAGAGTGAACGAAAAAATATTTGTGCCCTTGAGAAGCTTATAATTTAGTGTGGGAGACAGAAAATAAACCTGCTAAATATGTAAAATATTATATTCTAGATAATATTATATTCTAGAAGATAAGTGCTAAGGAGAGGGATTAAAATTTTATGTATGGTGACCATACATAAACTCATCTTAAGATGAGTTTTGAGTAAAGACCTGAAGGGAGGAATGGAGATAGCCATGCAGATGTTGCAGGGAATATCATTTTAGGTAAAGGGAACAACATGTAAGGGCCCTAAGATGTGAATAGCCAAGCTTGCTCAGGTAACAGCAAGGAGGTCAGTGTTCTGGATGAGTGTTGGGATGGGGAGTGGAATAATAGAATGTGATGTCAAGAGAGGAAAGGAGTTGGGACAATGTAGATTATGTTGGTCATAGAATTTTATTCTAGGTCAGATGGGAAGCCCATAGAGGGTTTTGAGCAGAGTACCAATGGGAAAATTCTGGCTGTTGTGTCGAGAACTGACGGTAAGAAAGGGCAGAAGTAGGGCAGACAGTTAATAGGCTATTGCTTTTCCAGACAGAAAAAGATGATGCCTTGGACTAAATTGGAATCAGTAAGAGTGGGATCACTCACTCACTGAATTGAGTCCTTCTAAAATTTGTATGTTGAAGCCCTGCCCCCCAGTACCTCAGAATGTGACTCTGTTTGGAGATAGGACCTTTAAAGAAGCAGTTAAGTTAAAATGAGGCAGTTAGGGTGGACTGTAAACCAACGTCACTGATGTCCTTATAAGAAGAGGAGATAAGGACACACAGAGAACACCAGGGATGTGGGCTCACAGAGAAGAGGTCCTGGTGAGGACACAGTTAAGAAGGCAAGCCAAAGAGAGAAGCCTCAGAAAAAACCAATCCTGCCCGCATCTTGATCTCAGACTTCCAGCTTCCACAATTGTGAGAAAATAAATGTATGCCACTTAAGCCACTCAGTCTATGTTTTTTTGTTTTTTTGGTTTTTTTTTGTTACAGCAGTCCAAGCAGACTAATACAGCCACTAAGGATGGAGATGATTGGTCAAATTCTAGATGTATTTAAAATAGATGCTACAAGATTTTCTGATAGTCAGTTTGAGGTATGAAAAAAAGGGAATCAAGAATGACACCTCGGACTTTGATCCAGCAACTGGTAGAACTGGAGTTGTCATTGACTGATGTAGGAAAGACTCCAAGAAGAGTGGGTTTGTAGGGGAACATCTCAGTTTGGACTGCCTTGACACATGAGCATTTGAGTGCAAGTAGTTTATTTGGGAAGTTTAAAGAACAAGAGTAGGGAAGTGTGGAGGTGAAATAAGAAAAGGATGCCACTGTGGATGTTCTGTTAAGCCAGCTGACAACAGAGAGTGTCTGAAGCTTAGCGCTGTGAGAAAACTCTGGGAAACAGAGCACTCCATTTCTGGGAAACAGAGATAATTCCGAATTATCCTACCTTGGCAGTGAGAAAGGGGAGGTATTTATCCACTCCCAGTCACTGTTTGAATGGTGTTGATTCCGTAGCACTTTTGGCTTCATAGTGGGTTTCTATAGTTGGAGAAAAGAGTCCTCAGGCACAGAAATGCAGATACTGGCAGTTGGAAATGGGAAGTCAGCCAGAGCTTTTAAATGAGTGAGTTTAAGCAAGTTTAAGTGAGTGAATGGAAGACATGGGAGAGGAAATGACAGTGATTACTACAAGGAGCTTGTGTGGACCAAGTGAAGCTTGAGGTTCTATTAAACATCCAACTGGAAATGTCAATAACAAGTCTGGATTTCATACATAACTGCTAAGAAGGGAGTGAAAACATTGTCAAGATGACATATAGTGCAGCACTTTTAACCCAAGGGGTAGAAAAAAGAAAGAACTGAAAAAAGTAGTCTCCTATGAGGTAACTGAATTTGAGTCATAATACGTACTGTTGAACTGAAGGTAAATCAAAGTATTTACTCCACATTTATAAAAACATTGAAAGGCCAAATTCTGTCATCTTTTTTCAAGATTCCGAATTACAGCTATTTGTCCTCTTTCATTGTCGAGATTTTAAAATTACAGCCTATAATATCTAAAGGATTTTGTTGAGGATTTGTTTATTATTTATTAGAAGGTCAATTGCTTAAAATGGATAAATTGTAATGACTCAAGTTAAGATGTATATAAATCCCTGCCATCAATACTCATAAAAGCTCGATAAGAAAGAAGTCTGAAGCATTGTATGGATACTTCTAATTAAACATGAATCTTTCTCGATATGGGTTCAAAAGATTCCATAATAGTTTATTATGTCCACAAAGTTATTTCATAAACGTCAGGGTAAGAATATTGCTTTTAAAGCTAGTTTTCCTAATTTTTCATTGGAAACAAAACTTTCCTACAATTAGAGATAGACTTCTGGAACTAGATATTCACAAGTACCTAAAACATAACATGTTTAAATATAAACCCAATCTGTCCCATAGAAAACCTGTTCTTCCTTATGGGTTACTTATCTATGTCATGCTTATTACCGTCCACTCAATATTCCAGGCAAGAATATTGGGAGTCATGCTTCCTTTCTTCTTTTGCCACCTCAGTAAATAGCACAATCCTCCATCCAATTACAAGAGTCAAAAATCTAGGAGTCTTTCCATTTTTCCAACATACAGGGCATCAGTATGCCCTGTCAACTTGACCTCCAAAACATATCCAGTCTAAATCCAGAAAGCTACTTCTTTCCATCTTTACTGCTACCATCCTTGGTAAATTACCATCATTTTGAATGCATTATTGCAATATCCTCCTAGTCTATCTCCTTACTTCATCTCATCACTTCACCTACTGTCTATTCTCTATACATCAGAATGATGTTTTTAAACTTACGAATCAGTTCATGTTGGACTCCCTTACTGCAACTCTCTAATGGCTATTCATCACACGGGAAGAAAATCCAAACTTTCTAGACCTTTACAAAACTCCACATAATCTGGCTCCTCAGTATCTCTCTGACATTCTGACGTCATTTCACACCACTGTATCCTCTCCCACACTGCTCAGACACACTGATCTTTTTATTACTTATTTTAGCCCATGTAACCCACTTTCAAATTTAGATAAGGGTGTCCTCAAGAATGAGGAGGACACATCCAAGTGCAGTAATGTGCAATCAAAAAAGAATTCCACAGTCCCTCCCATCAGGAAACTTGCACAACCCTCTTAGATAGCCTCATCCACAAGAGGGCAGACAGCAGAAGCAAGAAGAACTACATTCCTGCAGCCTGTGGAACAAAAACCACATTCACAGAAAGATAGACAATATGAAAAGGCAGAGGGCTATGTACCAGATGAAGGAACAAGATAAAACCCCAGAAAAACAACTAAATGAAGGTGGAGATAGGCAACCTTCCAGAAAAAGAACTCAGAATAATGATAGTGAAGATGATCCAGGACCTCGGAAAAAGAATGGAGGCAAAGATCGAGAAGATGCAAGAAATGCTTAACAAAGACCTAGAAGAATTAAAGAACAAACAAACAGAGATGACCAATACAATAACTGAAATGAAAACTACACTAGAAGGAATCAATAGCAGAATAACTGAGGCAGAAGAACGGATAAGTGACCTGGAACACAGAATGTTGGAATTCACTGCTGTGGAACAGAATAAAGAAAAAAGAATGAAAAGAAATGAAGACAGCCTAAGAGACCTCTGGGACAACATTAAATGCAACAACATTCACATTACAGGGGTCCCAGAAGGAGAAGAGAGAGAGAAAGGACCAGAGAAAATATTTGAAGAGATTATAGGCGAAAACGTCCATAACATGGGAAAGGAAATAGCCACCCAAGTCCAGGAAGTGCAGAGAGTCCCATAAAGGATAAACCCAAGGAGAAACATTTCGAGACACATAGTAATGAAATTGGCAAAAATTAAAGACAAAGAAAAATTATTGAAAGCAACAAGGGAAAAATGACAACATACAAGGGAACTCCCATAAGGTTAACAGCTGATTTCTCAGCAGAAACTCTACAAGCCAGAAGGGAGTGGCATGATATACTTAAAGTGATGAAAGGGAAGAACCTACAACAAAGATTACTCTACCTGGCAAGGATCTCATTCAGATTCGATGGAGAAATCAAAAGCTTTACAGACAAGCAAAAGCTAAGAGAATTCAGCACCACCAAACCAGCTCTACAGCAAATGCTAAAGGAACTTCTCTAAGTAGGAAACACAAGAGAAGAAAAGGACATACAAAAACAAACACAAAACAATTAAGAAAATGGTCATAGGAACATACATATCGATAATTACCTTAAACGTGAATGGACTAAATGCTCCAAACAAAAGATACAGGCTTGCTGAATGGATACAAAAACAAGACCCATACATATGCTGTCTACAAGAGACCCACATCAGACCTAGGGACACATACAGACTGCAAGTGAGGGGATGGAAAAAGATATTCCATGCAAATGGAAATCAAAAGAAAGCTGGAGTAGCAATACTCATATCAGATAAAATAGACTTTAAAATAAAGAATGTTACAAGAGACAAGGAAGGACACTACATAATGATCAAGGGATCAATCCAAGAAGAAGATATAGCAATGATAAATATATATGCACCCAACATAGGAGCACCTCAATACATAAGGCAACTGCTAACAGCTATAAAAGGGAAATCGACAGTAACACAGTTATAGTGGGGGACTTTAACACCTCACTTACACCAATGGACAGATCATCCAAAATAAAAATAAATAAGGAAACAGAAGCTTTAAATGACACAATAGACCAGATAGATTTAATTGATATTTATAGGACATTCCATCTGAAAACAGCAGATTACACTTTCTTCTCAAGTGCACATGGAACATTCAGGATAGATCATATCTTGGGTCACAAATCAAGACTCGGTAAATTTAAGAAAATTTAAATCATATCAAGCATCTTTTCCGACCACAATGCTTAAAAGATTAGAAATCAATTACAGGGGGAAAAAATGTAAAAAACACAAACACATGGAGGCTAAACACTACATTACTAAGTAACCAAGAGATCACTGAAGAAATCAAAGAGGAAATCAAAAAATACCTAGAGACAAATGACAATGAAAACATGACGATCCAAAATTTATGGGATGCAGCAAAAGCAGTTCTAAGAGGGAAGTGTATAGCTATACAAGCCTACCTCAAGAAACAAGAAAAATCTCAAGTAAACAATCTAACCTTACACCTAAAGGAACTAGAGAAAGAAGAACAAACAAAACCCAAAGTTAGCAGAAGGAAAGGAATCATAAAGATCAGAGCAGACATAAATGAAATAGAAACAAAGAAAACAATAGCAAAGATCAATAAAACTACAACCTGGTTCTTTGAGAAGATAAACAAAATTGATAAGCCATTAGCCAGACTCATCAAGAAAAAGAGGGAGAGGACTCAAATCAATAGAATTAGAAATGAAAAAGAAGTAGCAACTGACACTGCAGAAATACAAAGGGTCATGAGAGAGTCCTACAAGCAACTTTATGCCAACAAAATGGACAACCTGGAAGAAATGGACAAATTCTTAGAAAAGCACAACCTTCCAAACTGAACCAGGAAGAAATAGAAAATATAAATAGACCAATCACAAGCACTGAAATTGAAACTGTGATTAAACATCTTCCAACAAACAAAAGCTCAGGACCAGATGGCATCACAGGCGCATTCTATCAAACATTTAGAGAATAGCTAACACCTATCCTTCTCAAACTCTTCCAAAATATTGCAGAGGGAGGAACACTCCCCAACTCATTGTACGAGGCCACACTCACCCTGGTACCAAAACCAGACAAAGATGCCACAAAAAAAGAACACTACAGGCCAATATCACTGATGAACATAGATGCAAAAATCCTCAACAAAATACTTGCAAACAGAATCCAGCAGCACAGTAAAAGGATCATACACCATGATCAAGTGGGGTTTATTCCAGGAATGCAAGGGTTCTTCAGTATATGCAAATCAATCAATGTGATAAACCATAAAACAAATTGAAGGAGAAAAACCATGTGATCATCTCAATAGATGCAGAAAAAGCTTTTGACAAAATTGAACACCCATTTATGATAAAAACCCTCCAGCAAGTAGGCATAGAGGAAACTTACCTCAACATAATAAAGGCCATATGACAAACCCATAGCCAACATCGTTGTCAATGGTGAAAAACTGAAACCATTTCCACTAAGATCAGGAACAAGACAAGGTTGCTCACTCTCACCAATATTATTCAACATAGTTTTGGAAGTGTTAGCCACAGCAATCACAGAAGAAAAAGAAATAAAAGGAATCCAAATCGGGAAAGAAGTAAAGCTGTCACTATTTGCAGATGACATGATACTATACATAGGTAATCCTAAAGATGCTACCAGAAAACTACTAGAGGTAATCAGTGAATTTGGTAAAGTAGCAGGATACAAAATTAATGTACAGAAATCTCTTGCATTCCTATACACTAATGATGAAAAATCTGAAAGTGAAATTAAGGAAACACTCCCATTTACCATTGCAACAAAAAGAATAAAATACCTAGGAATAAACCTACCTAAGGAAACAAAAGACCTGTATGCAGAAAACTATAAGACACTGATGAAAGAAATTAAAGGTGATACCAACAGATGGAGAGATATACCATGTTCTTTGATTGGAAGAATCAACACTGTGAAAATGACTATACTACCCAAAGCAATCTACAGATTCAATGCAAGCCCTATCAAACTACGAATGGCAGTTTTCACAGAACTAGTACAAAAAATTGCACAATTTGTATGGAAACAAAAAAGACCCTGAATAGCCAAAGCAATCTTGAGAAAGAAAAACGGAGCTGGAGGAATCAGGCTCCCTGACTTCAGACTATATTACAAAGCTTCAGTAATCAAGACAGTTTGGTACTGTCACAAAAACAGAAATATAGATCAATGGAACAGGATAGACAGCCCAGAGATAAACCCACACATATATGGTCACCTTATCTTTGATAAAGGAGGCAAGAATATACAATGGAGAAAAGACAGCCTCTTCAATAAGTGGTGCTGGGAAAACTGGACAGCTACATGTAAAAGAATGAAATTAGAACACTCCCTAACACCATACACAAAAATAATATGGATTAAAGACCTAAATTTAAGGCCAGACACTATAAAACTCTTAGAGGAAAACATAGGCAGAACACTCCATGACATAAATCACAGCAAGATCCTTTTTGACCCACCTCCTAGAGAAATGGAAATAAAAACACAAATAAACAAATAGGACCTAATGAAACTTAAAACCGTATGCACAACAAAGGAATCCATAAACCAGACAAAAGACAATCCTCAGAATGGGAGAAAATATTTGCAAATGAAGCAACTGACAAAGTATTAATCTCCAAAATATACAAGCAGCTCGTGCAGCTCAATATCAAAAAAACAAACAACCCAATCCAAAAATGGGCAGAAGACCTAAACTGACATTTCTCCAAAGAAGATATACAGATTGCCAACAAACACATGAAAGGATGCTCAACAGCACTAATCATTAGAGAAATGCAAATCAAAACTACAGTGAGGTATCACCTCACACTGGTCAGAATGGCCATCATCAAAAAATCTACCAACAATAAATGCTGGAGAGGGTGTGGAGAAAAGGGAACCCTCTTGCACTGTTGGTGGGTGAATTGATACAGCCACTATGGAGAACAGTATAGAGGTTCCTCAAAAAACTAAAAATAGAACTATCATACAACCCAGCAATCCCACTACTGGGCATATACCCTGAGAAAACCATAATTCAAAAAGAGGCATGTACCACAGTGTTCATTACAGCTCTATTTACAATAGCCAGGACATGGAAGCAACCTAAGTGTCCATTGACAGATGAACGGATAAAGATGTGTAACATATATACAATGGAATATTACTCAGCCATAAAAAGAAACGAAATTGAGTTATTTGCAGTGAGGTGGATGGACCTAGAGTGTGTCATACAGAGTGAAGTAAGTCAGAAAGAGAAAAACAAATGCTGTATGCTGACACATATATATGGAATCTTAAAAAAAAAAATGGTTTTGAAGAACCTAGGGACAGGACAGGAATAAAGATGCAGATGTAGAGAATGGACTTGAGGACACGGGGAGGGGGAAGGGTAAGCTAGGACGAAGTGAGAGAGTGGCATGGACATATATATACACTACCAAATGTAAAATAGATAGTTAGTGGGAAGCAGCCGCATTGCACAGGGAGATCAGCTCTGTGCTTTGTGTTCACCTAGAGGGGTGGGATAGGGAGGGTGGGAGGTAGATGCAAGAGGGAGGAGATATGGGTATGTATGTATATATATAGCTGATTCAGCTATATACAGCAGAAACTAACACACCATTGTAAAGCAATTATACTCCAATAAAATGTTAAAAAAAAAAAAAGTTTACCAACCATCTTTGATATACTAAGTCTCTTGAATTTAATTGACTTTAGGATGTTAGGTTAGAAATCTATGAAACCACTAACCAAACTAATTTATCAGCTGCTCTGTTAATGCCTGAAAGGGCTTATTTTTTTTCTCAAAAATGCTTACATTAATCGCCATTGTATTTGCAAAATAAAATTGAACATTTAGAGAAAAGCTTCAAACACATGCATAATTCACATTAAAAAAAAAAGTTGTTTAAAAATATTGTTAATTCCAATTAAGTTTTATAGGAATCAAAATACCCACAAATTAACATACAGAATATTTAAGCAACTTAACAGAATGCTTTTAAGATAACATATAAATTCCAGTGATTAAACAAATGGGCTCCAAATAGATGAGATTATTGTGGCCCTAACAATATTAAAGCCGTCAGACAAATAGTAATGCTAAATGGATGAAAACCAGCTTAGAGAGGAGTGCAAACTTTTAAAATAGCATAGATGAAAATTGACCTGCTGAGAAAATTAAAATGCAGCATCTTTTTTGAGTTACATGCTAAAGTTTTGCATTGTTTGCAACAATCTGACTTTTAAAAATTATATTTCTATTGTATTTTACTTAAGTTAGAAATTAAAAATGTTCACCTTCAACTGTGAGCTCTGTACTGGCATTTACAATCACATATTGATAGAACTTCTTCTGAAAAACATGTTAATCCGTTGGTGATTTAAGAAATCCTAAGGGAGTTTTTCTCAGCTTATGTACTAATATTTAAAATACAGTGCTCCCAAATTACTGTATTTGTCAACTAACGGCATGCTTCATTGAGTAGAAGAGAAGCTGAGGAAGACTGCAAAACCCTTTGGAGATTTATCATTACAGAACAGCTGCATATCTGTATTTCTTTCTGTGTCTTAGTAAATAATAACGTAATGATAGCAAATTTTAATATATATTTGTATCACAGTTGCTTTCTAATAAGAATATATTTGAGCTTAACAGTAATTTATGGATTAGATAGGGCCAGTATTGTTATCTCTAAAGAAATTGATGTTTAAATGTTTGACTTGCCCAAGGTAACAAAGCTTGTACATTTTGAAATTCATATCACTTGTAGATCCAGAGATTTACAATGTGATAGGCATGTAGAGGAAAGAAGCCAGGCTTATTGTAGTGAGAACTGTATTTGCACCTTTTTTACATTCAGAGACAAGCGCTATAAATAACTCTTGCTAATGCTCTCAGGGTGAATAGAGATTCCACAGAGTAGAAAGAATCACAATATAAACTAAAAGGAAAAGACATGTAAAACAACCTATGAGTGGGAAGTTAGAAATGGATGTAGAGGCGTATTATTCTTCAGGAACAAAGAAAAATAAAAAGAAAACAGGATAAGTGTGGGTTATAGACTTGCACATGGTAATAAGCAATACAATTTAATAAAACCATAAATAAAAGCAGCATGACCTGTGGATGCAATTATCTCTGCCTTGGAACTCTACAGCATTACCTATTCTGATGAAATACAGCTCACTTTATTTTAATTGAATGAATCTGCCTAGTTGGAAACACTTCTCTGACAGTTGTTCTGTTGAAGTCTCAGTATCTTTGTGAATTAACTGAAAGATGTGTCTTGGAAAGAAGAAACAAGGAGACAAGGACAGGAGAGATTTTGGAAAACTGCAGTGATAAGGAAACAGGCCAAATAAAGCTTACTGTCCAGATATATTAACCACTATTGGACTGGAGAAAATATGTATATTTGAATGCAATCTAGAAGGAATGTAATTATAACAAATTCTGCTTATTTTATTACACGGGGTGAACAGAGATTCAACTTACATTTCTTGTCTCCTTATATTTCCCTTATAAATCCCTTTCTGGAGGTCTTGGGGATCCAGTTAAGTTGACAGATCTGATCTTATCTCCAGCTTTCAATCAAGAACTAAATGCAATTTAAGTCTAAAGTGATAGCTAAAGAAAGCTAAACAGGGCTTAAATATCAGTGTGCATGTGAATAAACAGGCATCAGCTGTGTAGGAAGAACTCTATGTGGATCACTGACAAAGAGAACTGAATAATACAGATGTCCTAGGCTCATTGAAAACCAATTACAGAAAAGCAACACTGGGTTCTCTTGAGCTGGAAAGTAGTATTTAGCTACCGTTAGAACATATGAACTATGAGAAGTCAGTACCTTAGGACCTTATTAAAATCCTCTGTCATCATATTTTAAATAAGTAGCTAGGTAAAACCTAAACATTTGGAAGATTTTTACATTACAGTTTATAAAAAGGAAGATTTAAAGTTTACACTCAGATCCTAGTAGCAGTTCTGCCACTTACTAGTTGTGTGGCGTTTAGAGATTCATTTAAATTCTGTGGCTCTTGGTTTCTGCCTCTGTATAATAAGGCTGGTTTAGAACCATATTAAGAATATAAAAACTGGTTAAAATAAATAAAATTCAAATCAAAGAAAAATTGGTGATTACACAATGAGATCTGTGTTGAAGAAGTAAAGAACACTTCATTTTATTAGACTTAAATCACATATTGATAGAACTTCTGAAAAACATGTTAATCCATTGGTGATTTAAGAAATCCTAAGGGAGTTTTTCTCAGCTTATGTACTAGTATTTTAAAATATAGTGCTCCCAAATTACTGTGTTTGTCAACTAACAGCACGCTTCATTCACATGTTCATTTTTTCATTCATCTAACCAACATTTATGAAGCAGTGTCTGTGTTCCAGATACTCTACTATGTAATGGGCATATGGTAAGGTGCCCTGCTGCCTGGATCATAGATTTTACTGGGAGAAGCAGAGAGTAAGCAAAGAAAAATCAAAACTGTAGTTACACATGATGAAAAATGATTAGAAGAAAAGATGCCTTGAGAGGTAATAATGGAGAATCTATTTTAGATTTGGAGACAAGGGAAGGCCTACCTGAAAATGAGAAGAAGCTGTCCAGCAGCCTAACTGCAGAAATGAATGAGGCCCCAGATGAGAAAGTTTGAGGAAGTGAAAGGACAATGTGAACTAAGTGTGCTGAAGAGAAAGACAGCCTAAGAGGAGAAAGAGAGGCAGATAAAAGAGCTGTGTAATGTATAGAGTATTTAAATTTCCTTAAGGGGTTTAGGGCGCTACTTAAGGGCAACTGAAAACCATTACAGCCTTTTAACCTTGGGAGTGGTGGAAAGTGATTTACATTTTACAAAGCTCATCATGAAAGTTGGTTAAAGATTAGGTAGCCAGGAGGGAGCTAGACATCAGGAAAGAGAAGTTAGTTGATGGCAGTGGTAGAGAAGAAGATGGAAGAAAACTTCACTAGTATTAAGGAGATGATGGTGCATTTATACTAAAACCAACTTCCCCAGTTGTGGGATTCTGTTTAGAACTGATTAGTTTTCACCAGAATTCAGTTCATGGGTCCAGGCAAGAAGAAAGCAAAGGGCAGAAGGCATTTGCAAGGGTATGATTGTATGGATCATGAAATAGGTAGGGAGGCAATAGAGGAAGGAGGAAATTGATAGACAGTAAGTGGTGGGATTCATGGACTCACAGTCTTGATGCTATAGAATTATAACATGGGACAAGGACATTTGTCCCTTTCAAATGGTGAAAGGCATTAAAAGAAACTATAAGACCGAGGCATGACTGTATCAGTGGATGAGTGAACATAACATGGGACTTATATCACACTTTTATCATGGTCTTGCTCAGCTCTGTGCTTTAATGATACCTGAGCAGTTTATAGAAATGTCTGTTACTCAAAAGATAGGCTCAGGACTTTTTAAAATTAACATTGAGGTGTGATTCTTATTAATTTTACTGCCATATCATGTTACTGAAAAGCTGTCAAAATTAGTATAAATTAGTGTTAATGCAGAATTTTCTCAGAATTTTAATAACATCTTTCCAACAACCTTTTAAATTGAACAAGTTGTTAGCAATGTACTGGCCTGGCATTTAAAAAAAATCATTTGGCTCATTATTTAAAAGAAATAACTTAGGAAGTTTGAAAATATGGTGGGATGACATAATGTATGTGAGAAAATTATCTGTCATTCAGATAATTAAGTTTAAAAGAATCTGAAGCCCCATTCCATAATCAAAATATGCTGGAGTCTATAAATTTATATGCACAAAAGTTAGTGCATTCAAAGCTAGTTCTTCTGCCCACAAGCTGCCACCTCTTCAATATAAACGATATGTAACAATTATCTTTGACCACATTTTAGAATCTGCATACATGCAAACCTTTAAGATTTAAATATGCATGAACATGCATTTATGTACTGTGTTGTAAATGAAATTTAAATAGTATAATAGTTGTGATTTGGTTATTTAAGGATCATCGTCAGAAATGTAAAAAAAAACAAAAAGACTTTAATGTGAGATTAGACTTAACTTAGAATTATTTTAAATTCAAAATAGAAAAAGATTTTTGAGTGTCTTCTATGTGCTAGGTTTCCTGTAAGCATTAATAAATAAAACCAGTTACTTTCAAGAAATTCACAAGGTATTACAGATTTTTTTGCTTAAATTTTTTTGTTTCCTTTATTCATATGATGTTTTGGAATTTCAAGAATATAATATTGTGATGTTTACATTGAATCAATGACCTGCCTTTTCATGTTGAACTAAAATGGAATAGGCAAGCTTTAATATAGAACTTCCTTTACAGTGGTATTTTCTCATGAAATCAATAAATTATTCATCAAATTTATTTTTAAACACAATACTGTAATATTATAAAGATTGTCCACACTAAGTAAAAAATTTTGCACCAATCCTTTGAAAAAGCAACACTAACATCATTTCAAGAGCAGCAAACTCACACACTAATCTCAGAACATGAAGGAAAGGGGCACTGCTTTTAAAAAGTGGTATGAATTTTTTTTATAAGCTAATCTCTAACCCAGGCTCATCATTCTCCCTTCCCTTTAACCAAACTATCCTTTAAGAATCAATTTCAGTCTCATCTTTTCCATTGAATCTTCCTGGGCAAAGAGATTTCCTTGTTCTGAACTCACAGCTCTTTCTGGACTCATTAACCATGAAATATTCTATATCATATATTGCACTTGTTATTTAACTTCTCATGGCTCACAATGTATTTCTATAATTGGATCACAAATTTTGTAAGGATGCATACCATGTATTATATTTGCCTTCAAAGTAATTTTTCTTTATTAAGACTATGTTTATTTTTGAGTAGTTTAATGTTTACAACAAAATTGAGAGAAAGGTACAGAGATTTCCTATATACTCCCTGTATTGTGTACTGTGTACACATGCATAGCCTCCCCATTATCAATATCCCCCAGAGTGGTACATTAATTCCAATTAAAGTACCTACATTGACATATCATAATCACCTAAAGTTCATAGTTTATATCAGCATTAACTCATGGTATTATGCATTCTATCAGTTTAGGAAGATGATAATGATATGTATCCATCATTATAATATCATACAGAGTATTATCACTGCCTTAAAATCCTTTGTGCTCTATTCATTTCCTCCCCTGACCCACAACTAGTAGCAGCCACTGACCTTTTTACTGCCTCTAGAGTTTTGCCTTTTCCAGAATGTTATATAGCTGTAATCATACAGTATGTAGCCTTTCAGGTTAGCTTCTTTCACTTACTAATATGCATTTAAGTTTCCTCTATGTCTTTCCATGGCTTAATAGCTCATTTTTTAGTGCTAAAAAATATTCAATTGTCTGGATATACCAGACTTTATTTATCTACTCACCTACAGAAGGACATCTTGGTTGCTTCTAAGTTTTGGCAATTATGAAAAGAGCTTCTATAAACATCCATGTGCAGGTTTTTGAGAAGATAAATGTTTCAACTTTTTTGAGTAAATACCAAGGAGCGAAATTAATGGATTGTATGGTAAAGGGTATATTTACTTTTGTAGGAAACCACAAAAATGTCCTCCAAGTGGCTGTACCATTTTGCATTCCCACCAGCGATGAATGAAAGTTCCTGTTGCTCCATATCCTCACCAGCATTTAGTGATATCAGTGTTCCAGAATTTGGCTATTCTAATAGGTATGTAGTAGTATCTTCTTTTTTTTTTTTAATTAGCAATTCCTTAATGACATATGATGTGCAGTGCCTTTTCATAATGCTTATTTGCCATTCATACATCTTTTTTGGTGAGGTGTCTGTTCAGGTCTTTTGCCCATTTTAAGCCAAGTTGTTTATGTTCTTATTATTGAGTTTTAAAAGTTACTTGTGTATTTTGCATAATATTCTTTATCAGATGTGTCTTTTGCCAATATTTTTTCATAGTCTGGCTTGTCTTCTCATTCTCTTGAAATTGTTTTTTGCAAACTGGAACTGTTAATTTTAATGAATTCCAGATTATGAATTATTTATTTCACAGGTTGTGCCTTTGATGTTGTATTCTAAAAGTCATGCCCATACCCAAGGTCATCTAGGATTTCTCCTATATTATTTTCTAGGGGTTTTATAGTTCTGCATTTTACATTTAGGTCTGCGATTCACCTTTTGTGAAAGGTGTAAGCTCTGTGTCTAGATTCATTTTATTTGCGTGGGAATGTCTAGCTGTTTTAGCTTTCCATTTGTGGAAAACACAATCTTTGCTCCATTATATTGTCTTTGCCTCTTTGTCAAAGATCAGTTGACTATATTTATGGGAGTCTATTGTTGAGCTCTTTATTCCGTTCCATTGATCCCTTTGTCTGTTCTCTCACCAGTACACACTGTCCTAATTATTGTAGCTTAATAGTGAGTCTTGAAGCCAAGTGTTGTCAGTCTTCTAGCTTTGTTCTCTTTTAATATTGTGTTGGCTATTCAGGGTCTTTTGCCTCTTCATATAAACTTCAGAATCAGTTTGTCAATACCATAAAATAACTTGCTGGAATTTTGATTGGGATTGCATTGAATCTGTAGATCAATTTGGGAATAACTGACATCTTGACAATGTTGAGCCTTCCTATCCATGAACATAGAATATTTCACCATTTATTTAGATTTTAAAAATTTTTTCTTCTTCAGGATTTTATAGTTTTCCTCATATAGATTTTGTACATACCTTGTTAGTTTTAAACCTAAGTATTTCATTTTCAGAGCTGCTAATGTAAATGGCATTGTGTTTTTAATTTCAGATTCCACTTGTTTATTGCTGGTACATAGGAAGATGAAAATGATTAACTTTCGTTTTGGGTTTTGTTCCATAGCGTTTTTATTAAATGTGTATGCTAAAAGAGGAATGCGGCAGGGAATAAAAGTTGCCCCTCTCCATTAAACCACTGGTGTCTCTGTTGCTGACTCCAGGCTCTTTCTTCAGTCTTGAAGCTGGGCAAGTTCAGGGCTTGTAGGCCTGCAGGGTGCAGCCCAACAACCCTATATATTCCTTCACTATACTGTGGAAGAACTCTACAAAATCTTTCACCAAACTACATTTTTATTTTTAAATAGAATTCCTCGGGGCAAGTTCATTTCTAAGTTTTAATTCTTTTGTCTTATTGAGGTTGGTGATACCTGCTCCTGTCTGGCCTTGGTGGCTCTCTTCCTGTGGTGTCTAACATCTACAGCTCTTGGTCAATAACTTTCCAAAAAGCAGGGCACTCTGAGAAAAGCACCAAATAACCATGGAATCGCTCATGTTGTAGGATGCTCTCCCTGAAGCCAAAACTGCTTTGGATTTTAAACATTTGTTGTAAAAAAGTTGGCCAAGTAATCTCTGGACAGGTGGATTGTTGGGTTCTATGAAGCTGTTTTGAAGGGTTGGATCTCAGTCCCCATCTGCTTTTGGCTAGCGTATAGTAGGTTTATTTAGAATTTACGGGGTATTAATTAGGCTCCAGGCTTTTCTACATTAAAAAAATATAATAAAAATGCTAAAAAATGGTATCTTGAGTTTTAGCTTGGAGGCATTATAAAGAAGGTGAAAATTAAATTTAAAGACACATTAAATTTTCCTTATATACATGAAATTCTAACTGGCAAGTATAGAAGCAAGTGACTTCACTGCAAGAAGACTATTTTATGTGCCTTTATATTTGAGACACCCTATGAACTGAAGAGGAATGTCAGGAGAATGCATCTTTTGTGCAACTTGTAGTTTGGGGAATATTCTCTAGGAAAACTGCATTAGCATCAAAATGGCAACATGAACGTTGAAAGATTATTATAATGGTTTGCAAGTCTTACCCTCCTTCACTTAAGAACATGAAGGCAGCACCAGAAGCCAGCTGTGTTGAGAGTTGTTGGTCGTCTAAGTTCTGATATTACTGCTGCTGATTGCAAAGCAGAAAGGCAAAAAAACAAACAAACAAACAAAAAAAACCAAGCTTGTGTATGCCCTCCAGCTGAAGGCAACACCAAACTTGACAAGTCAAAAGATACCATTGAATTATAGGTATTCAAAACCCACTTAATAAGTAACTGGGATTAGTGCTGTCTCTTAAAAATGCTGGCTTGACTTCAGGGCTCTATTTGTGGAAGAGAAATGAAGAATAAAAGCTTCTCCGTAAATGATAAAGAAATAGAAAATAGAAAATAAGAAAAAAAAAAAAAATGCCTAGAGCCCAAGGCAGGGAAGTTGGCTTAAGGCTAAATCATAACTTTCCTTTTATAACCAATGAAATGTATAAAAGCCATTTTTCAATGTCTCTCTATATAAAATGTACCAATGTTATGCCAAGCTATGAATTTATAATCAAAGGTAAGTGTGGTGATAACATGATGGTTTTGAGGCTTAATGCACTTTGCATAGCAGAAAAACATCTCTAATTTAGAGCACTGATTAATAAACTAGATTTGTCTGGAATATTGGGCATTCACAAATGCACTGTTCTCTATCCAAGTCGGTCCATTTTTTCAGTGGGGAGCAAAGACTCTTTATCTTGCTATTATATATAGTGAAAATAATGGAATATTGGGACCAACTTTCTAAGAATCTGACTTGCTTTCTGTTAACCATTTTTTCTAGTTTTATTGAGATATAATTCACATACATCAGTGTACAAGTTTAAGATGTACAACATAATGGTTTGACTTACATATATTGTGAAATTATTATTGCAATACATTTAGTGAGCATCCATCACCGTTAATCTTTGAACCCCGTTCCCAGTATGCTTATTTTTTTTAATTAATTAATTAATTTGTTTTTATTTTTGGCTGTGTTGGGTCTTCATTCCTGTGCGCGGGCTTTCTCTAGTTGCGGTGAGCGGGGGCTACCCTTCGTTGCGATGCTCGGGCTTCTCACTGTCGTGGCTTCTCTTGCTGCAGAGCACGGGCTCTAGGTGCGCGGGCTTCAGTAGTCGTGGCACACAGGCTCTAGAGTGCAGGCTCAGTAGTTGTGGGCACGGGCTTAGTTCCTCCACGGCATGTGGGATCTTCCCGCACCAGGGCTCGAACCCGTGTTCCCTGCATTGGCAGGTGGATTCTTAACCACTGTGCCACCAGGGAAGCCCAGTATGCTTGGTTTTAAGCATAGTGTACTTCAGTCCAGATAATTCTGGGTCACTCCCAACAGAATAGATTAAAAGCACTATCTTGCCACTTGGGGGCCAGGCTGCAAAATAATATAATAATAATTTATATTATTTTAAATAATCATGACACATTTTTAATGGAGATGTAGTTTACAGCGTGCTATCATTTGCATTATTTCATTTGATTATAGGCAGGTTTGCCCCTGTGTGTCTTGCATTTAATAAGAACTCAGGAAGTATTTGTGGATTGATTAACTATATAATCTTCTTGCTAATGCAAGCAGTAAAATATTCAGTAACCCTGGTTACGTCATTACCTCAGCTGTCTGGTCCATTGTGGTAATTTCCACAGGGAAACTGCCTCCAAATACCAACACTACAGTTTTACTGAAAAGGGGGAAGATTTAGCCTGGCGATTAGATAAAGGTGTGGCTTTCTGTGTTATACAAAGGCAAAAGCTGCTGCTTTGTTTACCTGGTGTACCAAATTCTACACACTTGCAGTCACTTTGAAGTCATGGCTTGCCCCATTAATATCCCAGTCCCAACGATTTGTTCTTGCAACATTTTTCATCATGCTAAGCAATAATTAAGTATGCTTTGGCGTTAGATTGCTTTTGGTTTTTATTCCATAATGTTTTTATTAAATGTGTATGCTAAAAGAGGAATGAGTCAGGGAATAAAAATTACCACTGGATAATTATAGCCAGGCAGGCTTCATAAATAATGCCTTGTTTTTGCTACTGATGTCAATCCAGCCCAGCCTTTCAATGCCTATCTTTGTTATTCTGAATGCCGAGTTTGCTAGCACCAAGGCTCACTCCCTCTCACTCTCCCTTTTTGTAAGGAAACACAGATAGAAGGATTGTAGATGAAACCATTACTCAAGATCAAAAATGCATTTTGTTACAAAAAGAGAAGACCTCAGGATGTGAATAAATGCAAAACGGAGAACATTATAACTTAATTTACTGTGCCCATAATAGTAAAAAAAAAAAAAAAAAAAGGAAGAAAAGAAAAAGAATTGTAAGCTAACTGGAATGTTTTTTTTTTTAATTAATTAATTAATTTATTTATTTATTTTTGGCTGTGTTGGGTCTTCATTTCTGTGCGAGGGCTTTCTCTAGTTGCGGCAAGTGGGGGCCACTCTTCATCGCGGTGCGTGGGCCTCTCACTATTGCGGCCTCTCTTGCTGTGGAGCACAGGCTCCAGACGCGCAGGCTCAGTAGTTGTGGCTCACGGGCCTAGTTGCTCCGCGGCATGTGGGATCTTCCCAGACCAGGGCTCGAACCCGTGTTCCCTGCATTGGCAGGCAGATTCTCAACCACTGCGCCACCAGGGAAGCCCGCTAACTGGAATGTTATTCTTACAAAATGCAGTAAATGGGTTAGTAGCACTTGTATTCAAATAGCTAAAAAATATTTCTGAGAACGGAAGTCCTTTAGTATGTCTCGAACCATTTGGGGATGCATACTTTAATACAAAAAAAATCTCACGGGATACATTAAATAATATATGCTTAGCTGTCAAGTGATCACGCTAGGTCATTTAATCATGAGATTGGAAGGATATGACAGACACTCCCAAGGTGACCCCCCCATGAGTCATACCCTTGTATGATCCCTTCATCTAGCATGCAGGAGGACCTGTGACTTGCTTCTAGACTATAGAATACGGCAAAAATATTTCTTTTTACATAACATACTGTTTTAGCAGACTGGAGCCAGAGATTCCCTTCTTGGCCTTGAAGAAGCAAGAGGCCATGTTGGAAACTGCCCGGGAAAAAGACCCCATGGCAGGGAACTGTGGGCAGCCTCTAGGACCTGAGAGGGCCAGCAAGAAGCCAGAGCCCTCAGTCATATAGCTGCCAGGAAATTAATTCTGCCCACAACCTGAATGAGCCAAAAAACAGATTCTTCCCTACTTGAGCCTTTAGATGAGAACACAATCTGGTCAAAATCTTGATTGCAGCCTTCTGAGAGCAGAGGACTCAGCTAACCCATGCCTGACTCAACCCACAGAAACTGTGAGATAGTAAATGTATACATTTTAAAGCCCCTAACTGTGTAGCAATTTGCTAAGTGGCAATAGAAAATTGATAAACCCAATGTCACCAAATTGAACAGAACTACAACATTTAAAAAAAATTTTTTTTCTTTTTCATTTTTTGGTGAAGACATTTAAGTTCTACTGTCTCAGCAATTTTCTATTTTACAATACAGTGTCATGACAATACAGTGCTATTAACTATAATCACTATGTTTTAAATTAGATCCTCAGACTTTATTCATCTTATAGCTGAAAGTCTGTACCCTTTTACTAACCTTATCCTATTTCCCCCAGCCCCCAGCTTTTGCAACCACCTTTCTACTCTTTGTTTCAATGAGTTTGACTTTTTATTAGATTCCACATATAAGTGACACCAAGCAGCATTTGTCTTCCTCTGTCTCGCTATATCATTTAGCATAATGCCCTCAAAGTCCATCTATGTTAGCTCAAATGGCAGGACTTCCTTCCTTCTTTCTCATAGCTGAATAGTATTCCTGTGTGTGTGTGTGTGTGTGTGTGTGTGTGTGTGTGTGTGTGTGTGTGTCTCACATCATCATTATCCATTCATCCATCCATGATGGTCACTTAGGTAGTTTTCATATCTTGGCTATTATAAGTAATGCTGCAATGAACATGGGAGTGCAGATATCTCTTTAATGTCCTGTTTTCATTTCCTTTGGTTATAGACTCAGAAGTAAAATTTCTGGATCATATGGATCATTTCCGGATCATATCTATTTTTAACTTTTTGAGGAACCTCCATACTGTTTTCCATAGTAGCTGTACCAATTTACATTCCTACCAACACATCATCATCAACATGTGTTATCTTTTGTCTTTTTGATGATAGCTGTTTAAACAGGTGGGAGGTAATGTGTCATTGTGGTTTTGACTTGCATTTCCCTGATAGTGATGTTGAGCACATTTTGTGTACCCTTTGGTCATTTGTATTTCTTCTTTGGACAAATATCTATTCTATTCCTCTACCCATTTCTTAATCACATTTTTTTTTTATATTGAGTTGTATGAGTTCTTTTTAGAAACTAAACCCTTTTCACATATATGATTTGTAAATATTTTCTCCCATTCTGTAGGTTGCTTTCTCATTTTGTTGATTGTTTCCTCAGCTATGCAGAAGCTTTTTAGTTTGATATAGTCCCACATGTATACTTTTGTTTTTTTGCCTTTGCTTTTGGTGTCAAATCTAAAAAATTATCACCAAGACCAGCATCAAAGATCTCACTGCCTATGTTTTCTTCCAGGAGTTTTATGGTTTAGGTCTTATATTTTAGTCCTTAAATGGATTTTGAGTTGATTGTTGTATGTGAGGTAAGATAGTGATCCAGTTTCATTCTTTTGCATGTGGCATCCAATTTTCCCAGCATCATTTATTAAAGAGACTGTCCCTTTCCAGTTGTATATCTATCTATGGCTCCTTTGTCATAATTTAATTGATTACTCATGTGCTTATTTCTGGGCTCTGTATTTCTGTTCTATTGATTTCTGTGTCTGTTTTTATGACAATACCATACTGACTGATTACTATAGCTTTGTAATACAGTGTGAAATCAAGATGTGTGATTCCTCCCACTTTGTTCTTCTTTTTCAAGATCACTCTGACTAGTTGGGGTCTTTTGTGATTCTATAGAATTATAAAATGTATAGTATATGGGGCCTTGCTACAGCAGTACGGCAGAATTTTGTGAATGGTTTTTTCCAGAACAGGTTGAGTTTTCTGCAAAGTAAAATAAATGATAGTACTATTTTGAGGTTAGAGAAGATAAATTCTAAAAAGTAGAATTACTCATAAGTTTTTAGCAAAATGAGACTAAAGTATTGGGAGTTACACATTATATATTAAATGATAACGATAGAATATTACTATTTGAAAGCGAAATCAATATATATTACTGGAAAGAAGGAAATAATGTGAACTACTAGATGTTTGAAAAGCTTCATTGACTAAAATTAAAAGCTGCAGAATCTTAAGACTAAATACAGATGCATAATAACTAAGAAAAAACTGAATTTTCTTTAGTATGCATCATCATATATGAAAGGATTGGAAAAATTCAGAACAAATACTCCCAATTTTTATGAAGGATAGATATGAAGGATTTCGTTTTAAATTTTCATGAAATAAAATCTGGTTGGACATGGGGAAGAAAAGCTACTGACAACAATATTTGCTAAAAATTGTAGAACAGCTGCAGGGGGTGAAGAATTGCTGTCTGCTGAATGTACGAATGAATCAGTTACCATATATCTTGGGTGATACGTAAATCTACTTCAACTGCTCTGGGATCTGGGGGCCCTATTGTTGCTTCACTAGAAGTGCTGCCTACAGACACTGAAGCAGCAGCTGAGGCTGGTTATGGAGCACAAACTTCGGTGCTTCAGGTCTTGGCAGTGTCTGGAGGTCCTTGTTGCTGTCCCCAAAGCAGTGCTCATGTCATAGCCACCTCTGCTGAACTATCAAGGGCTGGAGTCAGGTTCTCCTAGGTCTGGAGACCAGCCCTCGCATGGGCCTTGGGGAGAGCAGTTAGGAGTGGGCTGCTCACCCTGGAAGCAGGGGATTCTCCTTGGTGACACCTACGTTGGATGACCTGGTACAGTAGGGCAGGGGCTATGGTGCCAATACCCGGAGGGCATTGGGCTCCCGTGTGCCTCACATCTGCTGGACATAATACATGGGTTGGTGTCTCACTGCTTTTGCCCCTCACAAAGAAAAATATCCAATTTTTACTTTCAAAAGTTTTGGTGACAAATTTCAAAACATACTTAGACAAAATGGTCTATCTCAAAGAACTGAAATTTTCCATTGCCTTTTTCATGAAAATATTTCTTTGGTGGAACTTTGTGTTTATCTGTTGAAAACACTCATGGCTTTGAATGAGCTTGATGAGCTTCTTTTTCACAGCCTCCTATCCTCCTTCCCATCTTGATTTCAGACTCTTTCCCATGTTTTCTTAGCTCTGTTATCTTGGACAAATTACCTCCCTCATTTCTCTTTTCTCAAGTACCTCATCTGAAAATGGGGATAATATCTCACAGAAATGTCAATATAAAACAGGAACAGAAATATATAGTACTCAACTTTTGCATCTTTTTTTCTCCCATAAGTATACAGTTTTACATTATGACAGAGTTCTCCACAAAGGTCCAAATTTTAATCCCTATAACTTTTTATGAGAGATACTCCAGCTTTCTTTCAGGAACCCCCAGAAATATAAGTTTTACTGAACCACAGTAAATTCAATGAAATAGGGACTCTCACATATTTTCCACCCTGACATCTTTTGAACTTTTCAAGAATTATCTGTAAGCCTAAAGAAACTGCTACTGACCTTTGCTTATACCTCAAATTTATAGTTAAAGATTTGGAAGGCCAATGGTCCATTATTTTTCCACTTTTTATTTTTGGCTAGGTGAACAATTGTAAAGGTCTAAAAGTGGTAAAAATAAGAGGACAGGTTAAAGTGTCTGATACTGCTCTGATGTACTGACTCTCACAAAGTCAGTGTATGAAGCACTATATTTAGTTGAAAGGCTAACTACGTCCTCTCTTTAAAGCACTCACTGTCGTCCCCACCACATTTAATTCTCTTAGATATTTACACAAGTGTACCATTTAGTAATATTTGAGTTATTATACTGTATGTTTTACTCTTTTCCTCATGATGCTGGTAATGAGATAGAAAATTTAAAAATTTCTCCAAAAAGTATAAAGATAAGTAGACTGTCATCAGCCAACTAAGTTATAGTAAATATAGGAGGAGTTAATGTCCTATGTCAGTGGAAAGTCTTATAGTATGGCTTCAGATAATGAAGATCAGCAAAGCACTTTTCCAAGATGTAATTCTGATTAGTTAAAATGAGTAATAATTAGTGTTCTAATCTCACTGGAGTTTCCTGAGAATAGCCTTCCCAAAAGTCTAGTAAAATTCAGTTGACACAGTGGTCCTGGAACTTTTCCATAACTTCACCCAGTAGAGTTTGATTGACTTCCTGTGGCTTTAATCTAGCTGGAAATATATGCTAACATAACTTCTGTAATATAGAAGAAAGAAGAAAGCTGCAATTTCTAAGCATTCTTCTTTCATGTAACTTTGAATACATAATTTGTTTGTTTCTTACTGTTAAATATGGCCTCTCTAATGCTGGATCTAACCATGGACCAGAAGCACAGATAGGGAATGACAGAGAATAAATTGCTCTCTGCACTGGACATGGCAATATTTGGATAAGGAGGAAATGAAACACCCTGGAAGTACTTCAAGACTAGCATGACAAGGGCTAAAATGACAAGGCTAAAATTCTGATTGGTGATACCACTTTTCCCAAATAAAAGCTTTCTTCATTGTTGGACTCTTCAGTCTATGAATCCATTTTTTATATTGAGCCCATCTGTTTCCTTGGCATTGGTTGGGCCATTTTTCCTGCAGTATAAACATGTTAAAGTTTGAAGATAGTTCTCAATTTCCTTAAATTTTTTGTTCAGAGATTTTGTTAAATCTTTGAACCCTTTATCCATTTTCCAATATTCATTTTATATTCTTTAGTATCTTCCTTAATTTTAAATTTGTTACTTCATATATCCACCTTGTTTCCTAATTAAAGGGGGTTGTAAAAGGGGAAGGAGGAGAGAAAGAGACAGATCTTGTGATTAGGGAGATGAACAAAGAAATAGAAAATCAGGTCTTTTTTTTTTTTTTTTCTTTCAGTTTTGTATCTTATTTCGAGTAAACATTTAACTCCAAATTCTTTTTTGGAGGGGAGTGACAGTGCATAACAGGATCATTGTCAAACCCAAGGAAGTAGGAAGACGACATGAAAAAGTAAGAAGAATTGGCAGAATTGGCTAAGTGGAAGGGAGGAGAGGGGACAAAAAAAAAGAAAGCTAGGTAGTAAAGTAATAATAACATCCAACATTTGTTGAGCTTTATTTATGTTCTGGTCCTTTAATATTCACAACAGTCCTGCAAATACTGCATCTTTAACTTTGTAGATCAAGATATTGAGTCACAGAGGGTTAAATAACCTTACTATGTGGCAAAACCAGGATCTACAAATATGGCTGCCTGATCCCGATGTGCAGGAGTGCCATCATCAATTACAGTACAGTGGCTATTCTGATTTTCTGAAGAATCTTTTGTTTGTTTGTTTGTTTACTTTCATGATAAATACAATTTCTTCAGGGGTAAAGAATCACACAGCTCCCAGGAATAAGCGCCAAGGCACGTAAATGCATGGTTGACTTTTCGT
The DNA here is from genome assembly GCF_949987535.1 of Balaenoptera acutorostrata. NCBI lineage: Eukaryota > Metazoa > Chordata > Mammalia > Artiodactyla > Balaenopteridae > Balaenoptera > Balaenoptera acutorostrata. The sequence continues at coordinate 70,839,415 of NC_080065.1, read as the reverse complement.
GTAACACTGGCTATAAATTTACATAAAGTAACAGCCTAGTTTTAAATTCTTAGGCTTTTAGTTTGATAAACATTAATATTCTTTCACACCTGAATGTATGCCAGTCATTTTAGGAAAGAGAATTGAATTTTAATCAGCTGATAGACCCTAAAATTATATTATCTAAAATTTAGAGTTCATTATAATTAATATTAAGACAATTTAAGTGTGATGGGCCTTTTCTAGCCATTCAGAAAATACGCTTGTTAATTCTTTAAGTAAACCACAGGGCAAAATTAAAGCATGTACTTGGAAATAGGCATTTCAGAAGTCCGTAATAAATTCAGCTTTTAAGATTTACACAGCTATCTCTATGCATGTTAAACAATGAAGAACAGATTGGGGAAGATTTTAGATTTATCAATTAAGTGATAAGTGAATCTCTAAAGATTTCATGGAGTTTTGATAAGCATCCAGGGTTTCTGTAAGTTATTAAAATTTTATCTCAAACCACATACATTTTTAGTTAAAAAATAAATTAGAATGTCCTATGAGACTAAGCTTTTACATATAAACTGTGCAAGTCTTACTCATAGTTGGGATGACAAATGCTTTTTTGTACTGGTAATCATTTACTCCTTGACTACTAAATAGCTATAGTGTGACTAGCATAAGTCTCAGGCAATGAGAACAGATATAAATCAGACACAGCCACTTGCTGTCAATTAAGTACACAGTCTTATAAAAGATACGACCATGTGAAAAATAATTACACTTCTGACAAGTAAGTGCTAAAAGAGGGTATGAGTAAGATCAAATTTAGAGGATGAAAGTTTCTGCCAGGAGTTGTGGTCGAGGAAAGAGCATTAGTTGGGAAATATTCTTGTGAAGAAAGAGTGTCTTAGCAGAAAGTTTGAGTAAATTAACCAGATAAAATATGTTTTGTCCAAGAATCCTTCATTGTTTGGTGGTATCCTCAAAAGAGACTCTTCAAAGTCCTGTCTTCTATTCCCTCCCTGCACTGCAGCTTGGCATTCTGGGAAGCACTTTGAAAGCTGTTTTTTGTTGTTGTTGTTTTGTTTTACTTTTTAATGAGATGATATAATGCTTGTTTTACTTTCCATGGAAAAGTCACTGTTTTCCTCAAATATGAAAATTTCTTTTTGTTAATCAAAACCCTTAAAATACGGCATTATTTATCCACTATAAATTGAACTTCTGAAATAAGAGGCATACAAAAGCCTGCAGGAGAACACACAAGAAACTTCTGACCTTAGGATTTGCTTAGAAGGAACCTATAAGCAGTTTTCCACCTTCCCAAGAAAGAAGCATTATGACCTGTCCCCGTATCTATTCAGCCTTTCTCAGCTTCTTGTATACACCTACACCACTCTCCACTAAGAACATACCTTCATTCACTCAACCTCGATCCCTCCCTGGATCACATTATATTTTTGTCTCTTGGCTTGTTTCAGCTAAAAGACTAATAGAATTTCCCCTACAATGGCTCTCATAACTCTATGCCGTTTCTGCTCCATATAAATTCAGCCAGACTGTCTGAGTTTGTAGGCGTCATTCTGGAGCCTTGAACTTCTAGAGAGTTTTCTTCTCCTTTATTGGCTCTAAGTGCATTCAAAACAGTCTTTAGCATAGCTACAAATGCATATCAAATTTTATTCTTTTGCAGAATTATGCCTTTTAGCTTCATTTCTATTTATTTTTATTCCATTTTTATTGTTATAGGGACACAATAATAAAGATACATTGAAGAATTTCTTCAAGCTGTAAAAGATGAGTTTAAAGAAGTTCACTTTTACAGCATATTAAATTGTCAGAAGACTAAACTGATTAGCAGAGTCATGGGATTTCAGAACGTCATAAAACTCAATATCATTTTTCCAACCTTTTTCTGTTGAGGATAGAAAAAGTGAGACTCGGAGTTTCTCTACCCAAAATTTTAACTTCTTTCCCTTTTTTTTTTTTTTTTTCCATTTTGAGTTTATTTTTGTGTATGGTGTTAGGGAGTATTCTAATTTCATTCTTTTACATGTAGCTGTCCAGTTTTCCCAGCACCACTTATTGAAGAGACTGTCTTTTCTCCATTGTATATCTTTGCCTCCTTTGTCATAGATTAGTTGACCATAGGTGTGTGGGTTAATCTCTGGGCTTTCTATCTTGTTCCATTGATCTATGTTTCTGTTTTTGTGCCAGTACCATATTGTCTTGATTACTGTAGCTTTGTAGTATAGTCTGAAGTCAGGGAGTCTGATTCCTCCAGCTCCATTTTTTTGCCTCAAGACTGCTTTGGCTATTCGGGGTCTTTTGTGTCTCCATACAAATTTTAAGATGCTTTGTTCTAGCTCCGTAAAAAATGCCATTGGTAATTTGATAGGGATTGCATTGAATCTGTAGATTGCTTTGGGTAGTATACTCATTTTCACAATGTTGATTCTTCCAATCCAAGAACATGGTATATCTCTCCATCTGTTGGTATCATCTTTAATTTCTTTCATCAGTGTCTTATAGTTTTCTGCATACAGGCCTTTTGTCTCCCTAGGTAGGTTTATTCCTAGGTATTTTATTCTTTTTGTTGCAATGGTAAATGGGAGTGTTTCCATAATTTCTCTTTCAGATTTTTCATCATTAGTGTATAGGAATGCAAGAGATTTCTGTGCATTAATTTTGTAACCTGCAACTTTACCATATTCATTAATTAGCTCTAGTAGTTTTCTGGTGGCAGTTTTAGGATTCTCTATGTATAGTATCATGTCATCCGCAAACAGTGACAGTTTTACTTCTTCTTTTCCAATTTGTATTCCTTTTATTTCTTTTTCTTCTCTGATTGCCGTGGCTAGGACTTCCAGAACTATGTTGAATAATAGTGGTGAGAGTGGACATCCTTGTCTCGTTCCTGATCTTAGAGGAAATGCTTTCAGTTTTTCACCATTGAGAATGATGTTTGCTGTGGGTTTGTCATATATGGCCTTTATTATGTTGAGGTAGGTTCCCTCTATGCCCACTTTCTGGAGAGTTTTTATCATAAATGGGTGTTGAATTTTGTCAAAAGCTTTTTCTGCATCTATTGAGATGATCATATGGTTTTTATTCTTCAATTTGTTAATATGGTGTATCACATTGATTGATTTGCGTATATTGAAGAATCCTTGCATCCCTGGGATAAATCCCACTTGACTGTGGTGTATGATCCTTTTAATGTGTTGTTGGATTCTGTTTGCTAGTATTTTGTTGAGGATTTTTGCATCTATATTCATCAGTGATATTGGTCTGTAATTTTCTTTTTTTGTAGTGTCTTTGTCTGGTTTTGGTATCAGGGTGATGGTGGCCTCATAGAATGAGTTTGGGAGTGTTCCTTCCTCTGCAATTTTTTGGAAGAGTTTGAGAAGGATGGGTGTTAGCTCTTCTCTAAATGTTTGATAGAATTCACCTGTGAAGCCATCTGGTCCTGGACTTTTGTTTGTTGGAAGATTTTTAATCACAGTTTCAATTTCATTACTTGTGATTGGTCTGTTCATATTTTCTGTTTCTTTCTGATTCAGTCTTGGAAGGTTATACCTTTCTAAGAATGTGTCCATTTCTTCCAGGTGGTCCATTTTATTGGCATAAAGTTGCTTGTAGTAGTCTCTTAGGATGTTTTGTATTTCTGCGGTGTCTGTTGTAACTTCTCCTTTTTCATTTCTGATTTTATTGATTTGAGTCCTCTCCCTCTTTTTCTTGATGAGTCTGGCTAATGGCTTATCAATTTTGTTTATCTTCTCAAAGAACCAACTTTTAGTTTTATTGATCTTTGCTATTGTTTTCTTTGTTTCTATTTCATTTATTTCTGCTCTGATCTTTATGATTTCTTTCCTTCTGCTAACTTTGGGTTTTGTTTGTTCTTCTTTCTCTAGTTTCTTTAGGTGTAAGGTTAGATTGTTTACTTGAGATTTTTCTTGTTTCTTTAGGTAGGCTTGTATAGCTATAAACTTCCCTCTTAGAACTGCTTTTGCTGCATCCCATAGGTTTTGGGTCGTCGTGTTTTCATTGTCATTTGTCTCTAGGTATTTTTTTATTTCCTGTTTGATTTCTTCAGTGATCTCTTGGTTATTTAGTAACGTATTGTTTAGCCTCCATGTGTTTGTCTTTTTTACGTTTTTTGCCCTGTAATTCATTTCTAATCTCATAGCGTTGTGGTCAGAAAAGATGCTTGATATGATTTCAATTTTCTTAAATTTACTGAGGCTTGATTTGTGACCCAAGATGTGATCTATCCTGGAGAATGTTCCGTGTGCACTTGAGAAGAACGTGTAATCTGCCGTTTTTGGATGGAATGTCCTATATATATCAATTAAATCTATCTGGTCTATTGTGTCATTTAAAGCTTCTGTTTCCTTATTTATTTTCATTTTGGATGATCTGTCCATTGGTGTAAGTGAGGTGTTAAAGTCCCCCACTATAACTGTGTTACTGTCGATTTCCTCTTTTATAGCTGTTAGCAGTTGCCTTATGTATTGAGGTGCTCCTATGTTGGGTGCATATATATTTATAATTGTTATATCTTCTTCTTGGATTGATCCCTGGATCATTATGTAGTGTCCTTCCTTGTCTCTTGTAACATTCTTTATTTTAAAGTCTATTTTATCTGATATGAGTATAGCTACTCCAGCTTTCTTTTGATTTCCATTTGCATGGAATATCTTTTTCCATCCCCTCACTTTCAGTCTGTATGTGTCCCTAGGTCTGAAGTGGGTCTCTTGTAGACAGCATATATATGGGTCTTGTTTTTGTATCCATTCAGCCAGTCTATGTCTTTTGGTTGGGGCATTTAATCCATTCACGTTTAAGGTAATTATCAATATGTATGTTCCTATGACCATTTTCTTAATTGTTTTGGGTTTGTTTTTGTAGGTCCTTTTCTTCTCTTGTGTTTCCCACTTAGAGAAGTTCCTTTAGCATTTGTTGTAAAGCTGGTTTGGTGGTGCTGAATTCTCTTAGCTTTTGCTTGTCTGTAAAGCTTTTGATTTCTCCATCAAATCTGAATGAGATCCTTGCTGGGTAGAGTAATCTTGGTTGTAGGTTCTTCCCCTTCATCACTTTAAGTATATCATGCCACTCCCTTCTGGCTTGCAGAGTTTCTGCTGAGAAATCAGCTGTTAACCTTATGGGAGTTCCCTTGTATGTTATTTGTCGTTTTTCCCTTGCTGCTTTCAAAAATTTTTCTTTGTCTTTAATTTTTGCCACTTTGATTACTATGTGTCTCGGCGTGTTTCTCCTTGGGTTTATTCTGTATGGGACTCTCTGCGCTTCCTGGACTTGGGTGGCTATTTCCTTTCCCATGTTAGGGAAGTTTTCGACTATAATCTCTTCAAATATTTTCTCTGGTCCTTTCTCTCTCTCTTCTCCTTCTGGGACCCCTATAATGCGAATGTTGTTGCGTTTAATGTTGTCCCAGAGGTCTCTTAGGCTGTCTTCATTTCTTTTCCTTCTTTTTTCTTTAGTCTGTTCCACAGCAGTGAATTCCACCATTCTGTCTTCCAGGTCACTTATCCGTTCTTCTGCCTCAGTTATTCTGCTATTGATTCCTTCTAGTGTAGTTTTCATTTCAGTTATTGTATTGGTCATCTCTGTTTGTTTGTTCTTTAATTCTTCTAGGTCTTTGTTAATCATTTCTTGCATCTTCTCAATCTTTGCCTCCATTCTTATTCCGAGGTCCTGGATCATCTTCACTATCATTATTCTGAATTCTTTTTCTGGAAGGTTGCCTATCTCCACTTCATTTAGTTGTTTTTCTGGGGTTTTTTTCTTGTTCCTTCATCTGGTACATAGCCCTCTGCCTTTTCATCTTCTCTGTCTTTCTGTAACTGTGGTTTTTTGGTCCACAGGCTGCAGGATTGTAGTTTTTCTTGCTTCTGCTGTCTGCCCTCTGGTGGTTGAGGCTATCTAAGAGGCTTGATGGGAGGCTCTCTTCTTTCCCTTTTTAAACTTGGTAACTGGTTACAGCATGATTTTCACACTTTCTCTGAATGCATTTAATTTTTTGAATCCAAATTTAAAAAATAGTTGGTAGTATTTCCCCCTGACATTTTTTAAGGTTTTTCAGTTATTGGCCAAAAACAAAAGCAAAAACACATAAAAGTACCCCCAAACACCTGATTTTAAAGAACAAGTAGAAAGTTCTCCTTTTATAATAAATTACTGAGTACTTTAAATCTATCTTACAGATGGATAGCTTAGCAGCAACCCGTAGAGAAAAAAAAATACATAAGCAAAATGTTAAAAATTTGTAATATGTCTAGCCTGATAATTGAGATGTCTCCTCATTAGTTTTTATTGCTTGCCCAGCAAGAGAAAAGATGGTGCTTCCTTTCACCTATTCAAATCAAAGGATTTGAATTAGTTTGCTAAAAGACATGGAGAAAGAATATGTCAGAAGAGAGGAAAGCACTTTTCTAGGGAAGATGAAGGAGGGACAAATACAGTGAAGTTGGGCATAGAGCAAGTCCCCATAATGCATGTCTTAACATGACTTATTGCTGCAGTTGAGAGCAAGACCTCTGACCTTCCATTTTTCCACTTTTTGTAACATTTACTCACAGGTAAAATCACATCAGGTTTTCGTGCAATTGACCAAACAGTGTTCTTTGAATTAGCTTTCTGCTACTTTCATTTTTAGTCAACGCTCAGGAAAAAATTGCTAACTCCTTTTAGTTGCAGGTTTACTACATTTTTAATATGAAAAAGGAGAAATTTTCCTACTGAGTAGTAATGGTTATCCAGAGAAAACCATTTACATTGTTTTCATAAGCAGTCAAGAGAACTCTGAACAACAATTTATCAGAAATGTTAATGTAATAAAAGAGTACTATCAATTTATTTAAGACATAAAATCCACACTGCCTCTGCCTCAGCATGGCATCTCCAGCATGAACCTTTTTATTTTTAAATTACTAGTATCATTATGTTTTTGTCTACAGATGACAACCAGAAGAACAATTAAACAAATGACAATATATTTTTCACTCTCTAGAAAATGATGAAAAAAATTCAGCTACCTACTATCACATTTTATCTTGGCTTTTTCATATGATATGAACATTTAAGTCTATTCTCTAATTGATCTTTATATTTACCTGTTAATGTGAAACATTTCTAAAACTGTAATAAGCCAAACATTTCTTGTAGATGTGAAAATTGAAAACATTATCAAAGAATGATGGTTTTCATATCAAATTAACATCAAACAGTAAGATACCACTTAGTTTTTATGATAGGGTATGCAGATGGGAAGAAGACCTAATTTATTTTTCAATAGGAAAGGGAAAAGCTGTGTCAGAAAGTGTGATTAAAATGTAACACTTGCCTGTTAGTGAGACTTTGCAGAATAGATGGGAATTTGAAAAGTGCTGGGTGAAAACCTATTATTCATATGCTCTCTAATTTGCCGTGCTCAATCATTTTCAAATTGTGATCAACCAAAGTAAAAATGGAACAGCTGTCATTAGTATCCAGTGGTGTGCAGGGAAAAAAAAAAAAAAAAAAACAACATTTGACCTCAGGACTGTAAGAAGGCTAAAATCTAAACCTATCTTTATAAGTTTCAAAATTTAAACACATCACTGACTAGCAAAAACTTTAATGAAAATATAAACATCATTTAATCCTAAAAATCTAAGATACATAATACTGAGTGGATCTCTAATATTATCAAATAGCTATTTTTTAATGCTGTGAAATGGAAAAATAATACTATATATTTGATCAGAAACAAAAGAGATGTTTCAGGGAATAGAAAAATTGATTGTTTGTATGATATAAAATCAGCATTCATGGCACAATAAAAATACCAAATATTTGAAAGGCTTGTAGTGATAAAATGTAATGTTATCAATTCAACACATATTTATTAAGTGCTATATTAGTTTACTATTGCTATTTAACAAATTACCACAAACATAGTGGCTTAAAATAACCATTAGCTCACAGTTCTCTAGGTGAGAAGTCCAGGTATGGTGTGCCTGAGTTTTCTGCTTTGGGTCTCAAAGGCTAAACTAAGGTGTGTATGATTACACACACTCACACATATAAATGAGAAGATTTATTTCAGGAATTGGCTCACATGATCACGGAGGCTGAGAAATCCCACAATCTGCTCCCTGGAACCAGAGAACCAGGAAAGTCTATGGTATAACCCAGTTCAACTCCAAAGGCCTGAGAACCCAGGGAGCTGATGGTGTAAGTCTGATAATAATTGGAAGGCCAAAGAACAAGGAGCAGTGATGTCTGAGGGCAAGAGAAGATGGATGTCTCGCTCAAACAGAGAAAGGGAATTGGCCCTTCCTCTTCCTTTTATTCTATTGGGGCCCTCAGTGGGTTGGATGGTGCCCACCCATGTAGGGGAGAACGGTCTGCTTTACTCAGTTCATCAATTCAAATGCTGATCTCTTCCAGAAACACCCTCACAGGCACACCCAGAAATGTTTTACCAGCTACCTGGGCATTCCTAAGTCCAGGCAAGTTGAGGCACAACGTTAACCTTCACAAGTTATCAACTTGGCTGAGTTCTCCTCTGGCAGCTCTGAGGAAGAATCTGCTTGCAAGTCTAATACGATCATTGGCAGAATTCAGTTTCTTGCTGCTGTAGGTTTGAAGTCCCCATTTCCTTGCTGGCTATCAGTCAAGGGTGATTCTCAGCTCCTGAAGACTGCTCTTATTTCTTGTCACATGTCCCCCCTCCATCTCCACACCTTGGGACACGAATAATCAGAGTTTGGAATATAAGCAGAAGACTGCAAAGGATTCTGAGTAGTGGCCAAAGACGTAGGAAGAAAACCATGATAATATGGTGTCATTGGCGCAAGTGAAACAGGCATTTCAAAGAAGAGAAGGTGTTATAGTCTGTCAAATGCTGGTAATATATCAAATATGATGAGAACTGAGAACTGACCATTGGATTTGGCCATGTGCAGAACAGCTTTTACCGTAGCAACAGTTTCAGCTGGGATGGAGTAAATTTTAAAGAGCAAGGGAGAAGAGAAATTGAAGATAAAGCAGGTGTGGAGACAACTCCTTTAAGAAGTTTTGCTGTAAAGGGAATCAGAGAGAGAGGTATCAGAGGGCAGAGGAAGTGCGGTTAAAACAAATTGTTTTAACGTGAGAAAAATAAGAGCATATTTGTATGCTAAGGGGAATCATCCTTTACAATGTGAAAAATTGATGCTTTCGAATGACACCCTTGAGTAAGCTAGAGGGAAAGGGGTCTTATACACAAGTGGAGGAATTAAGCTTCGTAGAGCAAGGAGAGTCCCTCCATAGTGATAGGAGTGAAGGTAGAACACTGATTATCCAGGAACAGATGCTGGTATCTAGGAGGATGTGGTAGGTACTTGTGGATGTTTGTTTCTGATTGCTTTTATTTTCTTCGTGAAATTATATTATCAATTAGCACTTTGAAGATAGAAAAACCTAGTGTAGCAGAAAGAGCACCCCTTAAAAAATTAGGAGGACTGTATTCTCATACTTTGCTGCCCTGAAATGACCCCATGGTTACTTGGGACAGCCATGTACAGCCTCTGTGTCTCCATCCTTCTGTCTGCAAAGGGTAAGGATTTAGCTAATTACCTTCACATCTTTCCCAGTGCTGAAACATTAATACTTTATAATGATAACAATATCTTTATTATTTTTATGGGCATATTTAGTTTTAATACTTAACTGCAAAACTACTGTACATTTTTTAACAGACAACAGGGAAATGTGAACTCCATCATTTCAGATGAAAAATTCTTCACTAATTAGGACACAGATTATTTCTATTGCAAATTGTCAGGGTGGGATTTATTTTTAACACAAGGACTATATAGGTCAATTCTCCTCACTTATACCTTCATGAAAAATGCTATGGAATCATAGATTATCTAGATAAGACTTGGTTATTTAAAAATGAAAGAATTTAAGCATAGAAGAGACCTTAGAGATAATAATCCAGGACCTTCACTTCTCAAAGGAGGAAACTGAGACCTAAAGAAAATGAAAGAATTGGTCTGAAGTGCATAGATATATCACCACTCCGAGACAGGAGCCAGGTCTCCTGGATGCCAAGTCATAGACATTTTTTTTTTTTTTTAATTTTTGGCTGCATTGGGTCTTCGTTGCTGCATGCGGGGGCTACTCTTCATTGCGGTGTGCGGGCTTCTCACTGCGGTGGCTTCTTTTGTTGCAGAGCACGGGCTCTAGGAGCATGGGCTTCAGTAGTTGTGGCTTGCGGGCTCTAGAGTGCAGGATCAGTAGTTGTGGCACATGGGTTTAGTTTCTCTGCGGCATGTGGGATCTTCCCGGACCAGGGCTCGAACCCTTGTCCCCTGTATTGGCAGGTGGATTCTTAACCGCTGTGCCACCAGGGAAGCCCCAGTAATAGACATTTATTCCCCAACATAGCTCTGCATTTTTCTTCCTGTATTTGGATAAATTTGTTTACTGTTTAGAGTAAGAGTGAACGTTTCTGACAAATACCTTTCCATTTTTGCTAATTTAAATGAAGTGGTTCTCTTACCCATTAAACAATCAACAAGTATTTGTTGAGTATTCACTGTATGCCCACCTCTATTTTAAACTGAGAGATACAGAAATAAACTAAGTATATGATGTCAGTGCTCCCATGGGGCTTAATTCTAGTAAAATAAATGTATCCTTATTCCAGGGATAGATAAATCACTACTCTCAAGAAACATTCTTTCATCTTTTCACCTATTCCAAGAACACAGAGCACTGGGCTAGGTGCTGGTGGATAGACACGAGCATAAGGTGTGGTCCCTGCTCTCAAAGAGTGATAGCATATCAAAGCAGACAGAAATGCAGGAGGACAACTGCAGTTGACATTGATAATTGCTGGCACAGGAGTGTGCACAAGGAGAAACTCTAATTAAGACTAAGAAGTCAAACTCAGCTTCCTGGTAGAGCTGATACCTGTGTCCAGGATTAAACACGTGTGAAGAAATTAACCCACTAAAGGTGGGGAGTTAAACAGCTTTGCAAGTCAAGTGAAAGGTCAAGAAGCAAGGGAGTAGATTATACAAGGTAGGAAATGGAAGACTTTCCGCTGAATGAACACACTAGGCAAAGAGAAAGAAGAGATTGGCATGAGATTTTTGTTTTGTTTTGTTTTGTTCATGAGTAACTCTTTATTTAAATGTTCCAAGGGTCCCAAACCCCATTTAAAACTCAAAATTGCAGAGCACTCCAATAAAAGAACATAAAACCCTCATAATTAGTATCACAGTTTATGATACAGCTCTTACTTTGAGAGAGTTTATTTTACCCTTTATTACAAAGGCACAGAAGTCATCTGAGACCTCAGATATTAACCCCACTGTATACTAGGTTTGGAGAAGGACCTGGAGAGTTAGTAGATGGTAGTTCTATATGTTAGGCTTTCATGGTGTGCCAGGAATTGGAGTGAGCCCTTGTTGTTCAAAACAATCTTACAATTCTGCTTAGCCAATTCTTTTAGCCCTATTTAACAAGTGAGGAAAATGAGATTCAGATAGTAGCCACCCACACTACAGTGTGCATAAGAAGTGATGTTGAATGAAGGTCTGTCTAATTTCAAAGGCAGAATTTAATTATTACCCTAAAACATATTTAAATTTTTTATGATCTGTTTTTTGTTTTATTTGCTTTTGCTTATTTATACACACACACACACACACACATATTTTTTACTGATGGCAAAGGGAAGCCTTTAATGTTTTTTAGTAGGAGATTGACATGATTCAAGTAAATTTGATTTTTTTGGATTCTAAAATAGTCTGGCTGCAGAATGGATTTAGAAAGAATGGATGGGTGAGAGAAGACAATATTGGCGGTAGAGAGATGTTTTGGAAGGCTTTTTTCTGAAGGCTCTAAAAATAATGAGGATCTAAATTAAAGTAATATTACAAGCTATGGTTAGACTTAGAGACGTTCAAGAAATACTAAAAAACTCGAGAATACATGGTGACTAAATGTGGAGAGCAATGGGCTAAGATAGATATTCCATCACTAATACTGGGAATATAGGATGGCAAGTGTGGTGGGTTGAATTGTGTTACCCAAAAAGATATATTCAAGTCCTGACCTCTGAATTCTGTGAATGTGATATTATTTGGAAATAGAGTCTTTGTAGATATCAAGTTGAGGCCATACCGCATTAGAGTGGCCCCTAAATCCAATGACTGGTATCCTTAAAGAAGACAATAGGACACACAGGAAAACAGGCCATTTGAAGATGGGTATATAGATTGGGGTGATGCAGCCAATAGCCAAGGAACACCAAGTACTGGTGGCAACTGCCAAAACAAGGAAAGAGGCATGGAATGAATTATCTCTCAGAGCTTGCAGCAGGAACCAACCCTGACAACAATTTGATTTTGGATTTCTAACCTCCAGAACTGTGATACAATAAATTTCTATTGTTTTAAGCCACCTAGTTTGTGGTCATTAGTTATGGCAGAACTAGGAAAGTAATACAGCAAGCAAGATTATTGGTAGGGGTAGGAGGTGTTAATGATTCAGATTTTCATTGGTTATATTTGAGGTCACTGTGAAGAAATCCAGAAGGAACTGAAAATATAAAATTTTAAGATAAGGAAAGATACATGAGCTGAATCTATAGATGAAGAATTTTCTTCTTAAAACTTCCTTCTATTAATTTAAAATGACTGGCTCCTTTATTTCATTCAGTTCTCAGATTAAATATCATTTCGTCAGAGAGACCTTACCAGATCATCCAATCTGAAGTAACAATTCAATTATACCTATCTGTTACATATTTTAATTCACTTTATAGTTCTTATTACTCAACATTTTTCTCTTTCCTTTCTTACATTATTTTTTCCTTCCTCATCAGGGGGCTTTGGGGTGTGGGAATGTTAGAATGGAATTATATATGGCCTGAGAACCCATCACTTCACTCTTTGCCTTAGGAGTTGCCAGAGGACACTGCCTTCACTAAGGAAATGAGAAATGTACTAGTGATGGTGGTCCCAGCATCACGGAGATGCTCAGTAGAAGCTGACCTCTAGAGGCTGGCAGTGATGAGGCTCCTATCAAATATCAGAATCTAATGGTAAACCCGGATGGGAGAGGCTAGTTGTGAACTCATAGCTATAAGCTACAAGGTAGATGCAATTCCATCGATGGACAGCAAGATTAAAGTGACAGTTAGGGTGCATTGACCCACAAGCATCTACAGCAATGGGTCAAGTTGGTCCTAAGGGTAAAACAGATGAACAGCCACTTAGTGTGTTACTTTATTTATATAATGAAGAAATGGTGACGGCTGATGCCAGTCCCTGAAGTCAACTCTTGCAGCCCCTCTTGCTGTATCTAACACAGTTCTCATTCTCAAATGGGCTTCCCTCACTAGTGCACGTGCATGCACACACACACACACACACACACACACACACACAATGAGGATGTTAGTGATCTCGAGTAAAATTGGGGGAAAATTTAGAAAATATATGTAGTATGAAACATTTGTAAGCTAAGAAAAAAGAAAATGAGTAGTGTAAGAGCAGGGACACAAGCTATGTCTTAAGATTTAGATAGGCATTTGACAAAAGTGAAACTAAGTGAGACTGTTTTAAGCTTTAAGTAACATTTTAGCATAGAATAACCTTTTACTTTTTCTAGTAAACAGTAATAGAATAACTGCCTCAGACTTCAAGTATATTACATATTGGAGTGTGGTTTCAATTTGTGCAATATTTTGCTGAAAGATCAAGTTAATCAAGATAGTCATATATAAGAATTTGTCTACTCAGTGTTCATTAAGTACACTCAGGTCCAGGTCAAATAATGGCAAAATTGAATATAAGCTAAAATGGAATACATTTCAGTACAAACTTCTGTAAGAATAAAATCGTTCCAATTCTCAAGATGACATCAAGTGCAGGAAACTTTAGATGAATACTATAAATCATTTCTAGGAGGAATGATTGTCAGGATGAACTAAAGGTAAGGACAGAGAGCCATATAATTACTTGTTAGAATTCACTGCCACTACTTACAGTTATGCTCTTTTTAAATATCTTACATCACAAAAGTTTGTAAGAACAACTTACCTTTGGATATAGTGGAATATTGAGCAAGTGTCGGGTATATCATAAGATGCTCTGGTGTTTTCCTCTGTTGAAAATTGAAGGCAAGTTGTCTTGGCTTCTGCATTAATCTGGCCCAGAAATGTATTGGTTTCACAATTTGGATATAATTTTAGAGAAATAAAAAAGTAATATTGCAAAAGATAATAAACATGACATTAGCCTTTTTCTCTAGCAGTACAGAAGTGGAGACACGTTGGAATTAAGGTTGGGTATTTCTAATTGGCCTTCAAATCCTGTACATATAGTGCCCCTGCAAGAAGCCATAAAAGACAGAGGAATTAACAAGATTCTAGTGATAAAATTCTGCCCCATATCCCTACCATACAGGCGCCTCAATTATACTACAATTTTGCAATCAATATATTTTGCATGAAGGTCAGAGGTGTTACTGCATCTAGGGTTTCTTCATTTACATGTCTCCTACTGCCAAAGGATAGGGACATGGTTGCTGGTATTAACACAAAACCCTAACAAAAAGTTTTAAACCTGAATCTACTACTAATTAGTTATGTCATTTTAGTCCAGGTACACCCACTAAGCTCCAGAGTCCTCATCTGAAACATGAGAGAAGAATTTTAGATAATATAATTACTGTAGAAATCTTTTTAAAAATTATCAGTAAATATTCACTGTTCAACAACATCATGGAAATACCATATAATAAATGATATGTTGTTGAAATAAGACCACACTAAAGATCATTACTTTGTCTTAAGGACTCTCCTTACTTTACACTCTGTTCACCTCCATACTATTAGACTTCTATGTCTGCTGTATAGAATATGCCAAATTCTATGGCCAAACTCTCCCCTTATCTATTATATCTAATGACTCATGAACTGCTATCTTCAGAGTCTGTGACAAATCCAAACAAAATTTGAAACCTCATACAAGGTTTTCTGTTCCATATTGAAGTAGTTTCAATTCATGATTTCCTTATTGCTTCTCCATATCTGCAAACCATTTAAGATCTGACCTGCCATCTTGTTTGGCCCTCTGTCATCTTGGCCATCATGATTTGTAAGTGTTTTATTGTGTGTGTGGCTGATCATATCTATATCCAACTTTTTGCACATACTATATTATTATTTTTTACTTCTATTCTGATTTTAATCCTTTCATCATGCCAGTGTTACCCCTGAGTTTTCTACAGCTTCATGCAACAGTTTGAGTCTAAGAATTACATAAATGAAAATAACTTTAGATCTCTACATAATTAGTTCCCTTACAAGAAGTTGTATCTAGTCCTAGAAACAATCTTCAATCACAGAATCATTTTGTAAATTCCTGTTTCAGCACTCGTGTTTGTAGAACCTTATTTACCGTTAGTTGGTAATGTCCCCTAGTATTACTGATTTTAAGAACAGTAGATCTTAAATTTAAATAGAAGTAGATTTTCAAAATTATAAAAAAAAAATTCTGTAAATTGTTTAGATAAGGGATTAATTTTCTTATACTAAAAAAAAAATGTTAGTGAATGAGTCAACCTTTGCCTTATAACACAGCCAGATAATGACTTTGGGTTCTTGTAAGCTGACACATTGACCTGTATGTATCACTTGATAACATAGAGTATATTTGTTTAACTCTAAAATATTTCCCTTTTAGATATATTTCAGAAATCCTTCATATACATGCGAAACTTTTAGAATTGTGCTAAAAGTAAATAAAAATAAGTAATTGAAAATAAATTAAGAGAATCTTATTACAGAAAGGACTGGTTTAAACTGCTAGAAAGTTCACTGATAGTTCAGGAATTATCACTTTTTGACAAGATGAACAAATGTGTGGCATGAACCAAAGCTGCTAAAGTTTCCTGTTTAGCCTTTCATACAAGACTATATATATATTTTTCCTGTTTCTCCATATTTCTCTTTCCAGGTGCACCTTTTAGCAGCCATCTGTATTCCCTCTGTCTCGTGTCTCTTTTTACTGTTTCTGTGCTTCACCCTTCTCTTCTTTTTCATGAACTGGCATATAATATATAATGTAGGTAAATATTTTAATGTTGGACTTGCTTACAATATAAAAAGCATTTGGAATGTTTTATTTTTCTAAAATAAAATTAATTTTTTCAATAAATAAATTGGTTAGGTAAGCAAATGTTCTTATATTACTTTTGGGCTTCTAAAATTCTCCCATTGGGATACCTAATCTTAGACTGATCACCCTGGATGAATGATTCAGCATAAAAGCTACGAGAATGGTGACTAATTTACCTAGACACTCATGTTTGGGGCAGTTGAACTTGAGGTACAGAAAGAGATGCACAATTAATAGCAGGAGCAGAATCTACAAAACATGCAGAAAAGGAGACAGGTTTCCCCTGTTTCCTCAAACTAGGAGAGCAATATTGCAAGACCAGTGGTCTCCCTCATAATGTAAAATCTTGGCATTTAAGTCCTCATGGATTCCTAAGGATGATTCATAGAGCATATTTTGAAAACCAGTCTTTCAGTTGAAAACAAGTGTGTGTGTATATACATATTTAAATACATATATATATAAATATAAATAAATATATATATATATAATTCTTTCCTACGGTGCTAACTGTAGCCTTAAAAAAATGCACAACATGAGAGTGGCGAGTTAAGTTTTATTTGGGGCAAAATGAGGACTGCAGCCCAGGAAACAGAATTTCAGATAGCTCTGAGAAACTGCTCCAAGGAGGCAAGGAGGGAGCTAGGATATGTAGGAGTTTTGCAACAAAGGGCAGGTAGTCGGAACATCAAAAGATTGCTGTTAATTAAAGAAACCAGATATGTCAACTTAAGGAATTTAGTGCTTCTCTATGTATGGGAAGTTGCAAGAGTCTGGGTTCACTGAAATCATTCCTTCGATATGCACCTCAGCTCTCAGGGGCCAGCATCCTGTATTTTCTCATCCTGAGTCTCCTCAGGGCTCACCATAGGGAGTGGCTGCAGTCTGATGGCTGCTAGATGGCAGGTATTGTTTCCTTCCTGAGTTCCCTCAGGGCTCACGTTGGAGGGCTGCAATTGCTGATGACTGTGACATCCTTTGTTTACTGATATGGCAGGAAATATTCCATTTCTCAGTGCATATCAATCAAATTAGTAACCAAATGAGGCCATCTATACATTATCTCTTTAAGCATTTGGTATTTTAGGTAAAGAATCAATCATTTATTCTACCTCCTAGAAGTACTTTATTTCAAGGTGATAAATTAGTTGATGAAGGAAAGTATAGTAATACTATAGAAGAACTCCAGGTTTTAAAGATAAAAAGAATGATAGAAAAATCACCATTTTTAACCCTTACTGAAATAGTCTATGCAATGATTATTAGTGAAAATTCAGCTCAATAAGTAAAAGGTTGATGAGAAATTTAATAATCAATAAATAAGGCTGTCAGTATCTGAATCCACTGATCAGTATTTGCATCCCTAAAAGTTTCAGGTGTACAACATAGTGATTCAGTATTTTTTCAGATTATAATGCATTAAAAATTATTATAATAACTGTGCTATGCAATATATACTTGTTGCTTATCTATTTTATATATAGTAATTTGTATCTCTTAATCCCATACCCCTAATTTGCCCTTCCATCTCTTCCTCCTCCCCTTCGGGTAACCACTAGGTTGTTTTCTATATCTGTGAGTCCGTTTGTGTTTTTCAAATACATTCATTTATATTATTTTTTAGATTCCACATATAAGTGATATAGTATTTGTCTTTCTCTGACTTATTTCACCAAGCATAATATTCCTCTAGGTCCATCCACATTGCTGCAAACAGCAGAATTTCATTTTTTTTATGGCTGAGTAATATTCCATTTTGTGTATGTGTGTATTTTTTTGCTTCTGTTGCCCTTGCCTGAGGAGACATACCCAAAATAGTATTGCTAAGAATGTACACTGATGGTGGGAATACAAATTGGTGCAGCCACTATGGAAAACAGTGTGGAGGCTCCTAAAAAAAAATTAAGAAAAAGAAAAAGATCCTTTGAAATTTTACTTCATGTTGGGTTGAGGAATAACTATGTAACTGAGGTGCTTATTATTTTGTTTTGGGTATAGTCATTTTCATCCAGGACAGCTTCATGTATTTTGACTGTCAGTAAGGTATATGTCTTTCTCTAGTGTAGAAAATAAGGATGGATATTTGTGTATTCCTTGATTAAAAATGCTATTAAATCTTTAGAAGATACGCTGCTAAATCAGTAGCTATTTTGCTACTTTAAATCACTGTGTATGTGAGTAAACCTCTTTAAAGTAACTGAAAATATAAGCATTCCTTTTCTGAAAGTAGCTCTTAAAATGACTTTCATTTTCACAAAGCTACTTATTTCATTAGCAAAAGTAAAGGCAAATCAAATGAATTAAAGAAATATCAAGTTCCTGATGTTGGCACACTGACAAAATTAAATAACATTCACAGGCTCTTTTTAGTGACAAGGGAAATATCCTTTTTAAGGTTATATATAACTTTGGAGAGTTGAATAATATTTTTCTTTGCTCTATTAAAAAAGGCATAATGGATAAAGTTCTGACAGGAATAAATATTTCTAATAAAAAGAATAGAACACAGAATATTGTCAGAAGTACTTCAGGAGTTACAATGAACCTGATTGCGTTAGAGAACCTGATGCTTGTTTCTTCTATAGGCACAAAATATCATAACTTGTCCAAGCACCAGCATATAACCACTTCATAATAAATTCAAATCATGGAGGAACTTTAAGTATTCTTCCGGGAAGAGCTATTAGAAATACCTCTGCTTTGAAAGGTTAATGATTCTATGAGAAGTCAAAAATATTGATGTAATATTAGACTAAATCATGTACTGCATTGGTATTCAGACATGTTTGAATCATTAAATATTTTAAAATGAATTATTATTCACAGATGGTCCAAAATTCATGCCTTAGCTTTGCTGTGATATTTGTAGTTTACTGAAAAAGAATATGTGGGATTTACTACCAAGAATTCAAGTCACATAGAATTAGTCTAGAATGCCAAAATGTATCTGAAATACAATTTTAGTTAGTTCAATATCAACTTTTTTCCGTTAATTTATGGCCTTTCCTGAGTTTTTAGAGAAATCATAAATAGTATATTTCCAAGCATACCGCTTTATTGAAAATCACTTTTGGTATGATTAGAAGTCTCTAAAATGTATTTTTATTTTATTCTCTTTTAGCATTTATGGTACACACAATGTTCAAACCTTACATATATTTATTATTAGAAATAATTGAAATACAAAACAAAAAACAAGAAAAAAACTTCCTGAAGCTTACAGAAGAATTCTAAAAACAAATTAGTATTAAAATTAGTAAATAAAATTAGTAAATTATATTAAATGTTAATCAAGAAACAATTTATAAGATCTCAGGCAGCCTAAATACAATAAAAATTCAATGAAGTTGTACAAATAATAGGGAAATAAAGCTATGCTTTGAGCACTAATATTTTAATTCATACCAATGTAAAGGAAATATTAGAGAAGCAAAAATATTAACATACAGACATTTCATAAAGCGCCAAAAGGTAATGCAGTTAATTGGAAATGAATAATCCTTTTAACAATTTCCTGTACTATATCATATTTCTTATTATTTATCTCTCCTTCATGCATTCATAGGAAGCTTCATAAGAACTTTCTTCTCTCCAATCCCAAATTTACATAAGTGGAAACAAAGGTTTATAAAAATTACATAATTTTTTCAAGATCTCAAAATTTAATGTGGTATAGTGGGTCTTCTTTCATACCAATACCAGTGATCTTAATCACTCTACTAGCATGCCATTGTCTATGGACATGAGCTGTACTCTGTCACTCTAACTACATAAAAATCCTTAGATAAGCTGTAAATTTCTTAGTATGAAAAACATGGTAACAATGTGACTCTCCACTATTAGAGTATAAGATGATTTAAATCATTGCATAGCTTCAGTGGTGATTAAAACTGTATAATTGTTCATAGATTTTTCTGATCATCGTTATGGCAGATTATAAGTTTTGGAATGGACATTCAAGGGCTTTACACTTTTTTCCTAAATTTACTCTCATCTCCCTCACAAATCTTGTACTTGAATTCTCAAAGAGATTCATTTCATCTTTAAATAAATTAGACAAGGAATACATTTTCTTATGTGGAATTAATGCTGTTTCTCAGTGGTATGCATGGGTTTAGTTTATATTTTATCTAATGGGGCCATCTAGAAGAGATATAATTCCTATTCCATATGACAGCCCTGAACATTTCTTTTCCATACTAAGCAGCCCTGCTTATGATTCTTAGTGTAACATAGGTTCTAGACTTTCACCCTCCCAAAATTTTTCCTTATTTGAGATGTTTTAGATTACCTGAAATCCTTTTGATATATGGTTCCCAGAACTAAACACAATGTGCTTAGCCACACTCAATAGTTCATTTACTTTAACATAAATGGAATTTTACAGATTACATTATTTAAAGGAATAAAATGAGATGTTACTTTGAGGAGTTTAATGTAATGGTATTGATCTGAATTTCAATTTAAAACAATTTAAAAATTAAAATACATTCTAAGGTACAATATGCACAATAAATGAGTCATAGATTCAACATTAGTATGTTAAAATATTAAAAGATTTACATTGTGGTTCATAAAAAATAGTTTATTATTAGCATGCCCTCACTTATCTTTCTAATTATTAAAATGATGACAATAGGTATAGACTTTTTACTATAAAATTAAAATATTTAGATGGATAATTAATTTGCATATCACTGTCATATTTTTGCTAGAAAAATATTTTTGAAAGAAATTGCAGTGTCATTAAACATTGAATTTCACTTTGTTCAATGTCAGAAATGCTTTAAATGATATACTTAGGAAACAGAATCAATAAGAGTTTAGACAAATCTGAATGAATTGAATTTATTAATATAATTTGCTAATGGAAAATTGTGAACCAGGTAAGGATTCAAAGGAAGATTTTTATACAAATGATTAACTTATTTCTGTATCATCTCAAGCATATATTTGATGCTTCAAATACATGTTTGTTTATAACTCAATAAGTTTTCTGGTGTTGCTCCATTTGTCAGCATTTTTAACTCACTGAAGAATATACTACATACTGTTGTTTTAGTTGACTTTTATAACTGCCCCACTACCTAAGAAATAAATACATTAAATCAAAAAATTGTTAATCTAGTCTTTTTAAGTGTCTTAAAGCTACAACTCAATTTGCTGTAGAATGGATTTCATCACATGTTTAAAATTCATCTTTTTAAAATTGACAAAACTATCTGAAAAAAACCTGGAAAATATCTGAAAAAATATTCTGTATCATATGGCCAATTAAGAAATAACATGACATGATCAGGAATATTTACTATTTAGCTACTTTTTCTATAACATTGAAAAGTGTTATAAATTTTAAAAATCGATGGAAATATAATAATTGTGATCCTAAAATGGATACATGTAAATTATCCTGGGAAATTCTATTAGGAATAATCTCACTTCTATAGTTTTTCTTATTCTAATGCTCAGTATTATCACAAAACCTATTTTTTTCTAACCTGTATCTTCCTGCAAATCATCCATTCAATTTTCAGTCACATTGAACATTCAATAACTTTTCCATTCCTTTGTTTTATGATATAACTATGTTTCACCCATACTTTGTTCATCTTGATTATTTTCCAGGGTAACTCCTGTGAGTTTTGAGCTTTGAGCCTGTATTTTCAAAACTAAACAAATATCTTTTGTCTGTTGAGCTTTCCTAAATGACCCACAAAGATATAGACTTTTAGTGTGGTACTCTTATCTTTTTTATATTTGGGAATACTTTAATATTCAGAAAACAGATGCAGACTTTGTGCCAGGAAGCAAATCAGTTTACATTTATCCATAAAAAGACAGAAATTGTGTTCTCACATACAGCTTTCAAGGATGTGTATGGAGTGGTGACATTAGAATAAATAATTTAATAACAGAATAAATACATAATTAAAATGATTGAACAGTGAATGACAATTTATTAGATATAAATCCTGAAGTTCAATGAGATAATTTGTAAAAGGAAGTTGAGGTCACGAATGAAATTGGATGAAAATATGACTTTTCTCACTTTTAGCTATGGTGAATTAGCTTAAATCAGACTAATCCTTCTGCAGAAAACAAGTCAAGAAGCTATAAAAAGTATATGAGATATCTATTAAAAACCATTAGATAATGGCAACCAGATTTGAGAGATGAAGATCCAAAAGAAAAGTACTGTGATACAAATCCAAGTTTCCAAGCACTTGTCTCTCACTCTCCCATAGCCCCCTTGATACATTTGCTAATTTGACACATCCGTTAAGGAGACTGAGATGTCGAGCACAATGTTTGAGAGTTGAATGGGGCTAGGAGACAAAAAATTCGAGTTAAGGACCTGGCAAGGAGGAAGGGCTTTGGAAAATACTCCAGACTTTTAGTCACGAAACTTGAAGGTCTATATCCTAGAAGTAAGGGAACATAGGAATATATCATTGCAAACAAAAGCTGAAACTTCTCAGGAGGAATAAGATATAGGAATAGAGAAAACTGGATTATATACTTGTCTTCCCAAAGACTTTAACCCTGGTTTAAGTTAGTTCAAACACTATTTGAATCTTTCTTCAGTGTAACTTAATTGTAGAGTTTATGTCCTATCTAATTTTCAAAACTTTGTGTTATAATAAAGGGGCAGAAGTGGGAGAGAAAAGTTCTATTTTTTTTACTGGACCACAGTTGTTGTTTTCAGTCAGGTTCTCTTGCTCTTACAGTCAGTAGCCTCCTTAGATCTGGTCCAGAGAAGGGCTTGTCCTGGACTCCATAATTCTGAATTTTCTTCTCATGAGGTAAAGGATCGGCAAGGGCAAAGTGATATGCTCATCTGGAGCTTGTGCCCTCCTCCACTGTCTAGATCATGCTTAGGGTACTTTGTCCCCTGTAAATCTCTGCCCAGTAGCCCCAAATCTCCTTGTAAAGCCTGTAAGACCTCTTTCCTGGGTTTCCCCTTCCAATGATTGACCACATCTGCCACATCTGCATGTGCACACTTTTGTAGAATAGATGCCCTGGTATAGATAGGAATGAAGTATCCACTTATGTGTGCATTAGGTTGTTGATGAAGAAAAAGGGAGCTGAGAGTAGTAAGAGAAGGTGGGGACAGAGCCCTGGCTGGGGATAGAGCCAGGAGACAGGGTCTCCCCTTGCCTCTAAGTTATACCCTTGAACAACAAAAGGTTTGAGAATTCTAAACTTAAGCCTGGCCCTCCCAATTATTATAATGGTAAGAAAATAAAACATTTTCTTTAACAGCTAGCTTAACTTAATGACTTTAAATACTTAGATGTGGTTTATATATTAATTAGTTATCAGTATGACACATTTCCCCAAACTTAGTGGCTTTAAATCATTATTACTTCTCCAAAGTCTATGGGTTGATTAGGCAATTCTGATACAGGCCAGGTTTGGCTGATCTGTAGGTGGTCACCTAGCTCCTTGACTGGGGGCTAGCTAGCTTAGAATGGTCTCAACTGACATGATAAACTCTGTTCCGTGAGCCCATTGCTGGCTGGTGGTATCAGAGTTTGTGTCTTTATCTCAGGCAGCTATTAAGAGTTTAAGGTAACTTCATCTATTTGTTTAATATGAAAATAAAAGTTCAGTAAATACTGAAGTGACTTATTTTACATTATGGTAATTTTTAAACACCTCCTCATAACTGTAGTGATCCAATAACTGCTATTTTATGCTTTAAATGTATATTTAATTTTAGAGCATGCATAAATTTACCTTGGAATGTTGGCTATTCTTTCTATATTCTTACCAAACAATTCTGATTTTGTGCTTTGAGCATTTTGCTTTTTGTATCCATAATGGACATAATAAAGGTCAACACAGATCCTTTGCTGAAAGGGGATGTAGCCCAGGGGGTCAGAGATATAAATGAGCCTGAGAGCACAAATCAGTGTCATGACAGAAATTATTCCCAAGTCAATAGTGTTATTATAAAGGCACTACCATTTAATAATCCTTCGTTCTCTAATGTTAGTCAAGTCTGAAAGTAGATAAAAAATTTTTAAAAGGGATAAAATACTGTGAGATGCAATGAGGAAAAATATAATCAACATTTCCTCCAACCTCAGAAAATAAATCTTCAGGAAGTACTTAGAGTTCACTTAAACAAGCATACTTTAAAAAAGAAAATCTCCCAAGCTGTTATTTGAAAGTATTTTACATACATTAAAAAGTTGTTACCTGTTAACTGTAAAAACAAGTCTTAAATAATGTATATCACTAAGTTTTTGATGATCTAGAGAGAAAATTCTCACAAAGTAGACTTCTAAAAACAGGTGTCTTTTCATCAACTTGCCAAACTGTATGAGATTAATCTTACTTACCTCTTTTTTATTAGAATATTTTACTAGGTATATATTTTTCACAGTAAGTTGTTTCAGTGTTCAGGTACAGTAAAAAGACCACTTGAATTTAGTTTTTAAAATCCATATTAGAATTATTATCATTGGAAATTTGTAAATCTAGTTTATGAATCTAGTCAATTTTAATTTTAAATCTAGTGTGTTTTAATATATAATTCTAATAAACTTTATCATCTTTAAGGTAGCCTTAAATATAGCTTGGTTAATTTTATTTCATTAATATTTTATCTGTATTTCTGAATAAAATCTATTCAAATTTTTCTTTATTCTAAATAAAAAACAATCTTCTCAAATCTTCCAGAAATGTTTAGGTATCAAATAAATTATACTTATAAATATTACCTCTTTTATGATTCTTAAATATTTGTGTACTATTAACAACAAAATCATCTTTCATTTTTCAAATAAAATGACAAATCTATAATAATTACTCGTTTACATATTTTAAATTTGGATCAACAGAGTAAGCTTTGGGATACTTAAACGTGCCAAATTGTCTTCATCATCACAAATGTACTCCATTAGTTATTTCTGTGATCAATTCTAAACCTTTTACATTTAAAAGACTCACTAAAGAACAGTATCACCGTCCCACATAAACTGGACTCTCAGTCACAGCTGTTATGGGTTATATACAGCAAGAGGTGCTTAGCAGGAAATTCGTAGTTGTTGCCTCCCCACCTCCACCCGACCCCAGGTTGACTGCAATTTATTTTTACTATAAGGAGGATTCTATGTGATACCAAAGGGCTGATCTTTCAGCTCCTGTCCCTCAGAGTTAATTTACATATTACCGTATTTTCATTTGAATCTTCAAGCTCATTCCCAGATTATAGGTGTCATTTTTTGCTAATTATTTAGACCTCTTTTTTTTTTTTTTTAACTTAGTTGGCTTTGAGAATATGTTAATGCTTTCTCACCATCTAAAGACTCCTTTTCCTTGTACAATTCACACCCTTATATATTCTTTCATATAATTTTGAATCCTTTTGCCTCATGTAGCTAGCAAGAACGCTATATTACTTTCCACACGTTTTTTTCCTGTGTTGCAAGTCCGCAACTTTTACACTTATTAAGATCACCTCCCACTGGATTTCACACGTATCTTGTGACTTCTTCTGGCTCTGTGGTCGGACTCTAAAGCTATGTTGATAACAGTGATAAATATTTAGTCAGAGTTGAGACTGAGGCTCAGCTGGTATTCAGGGCGTGCTAGTATAACAAGTACTCTAACAAAGGCTGCCCTGCCAGAGAGTAAAGTTATATTTTTTTCCTCTTTTCTAGTGAAAGAATTGCCAGACAACTATCTTGGAATCATTAAAGCTAGCCTTCCTTAGAAAGTTTGAGAAAAAAGAGACATAAATTAAACCCTTTGTATTCTGAGAGTTGAACATATCTAAGCTTGGACTAACACAGGGGGAAGGGTTACGGGCAGAAGCTAAAACAACTGTTTTCAGAACAGACATTCTGAAGTTTTGACACAAACAGTGCTGGTTCAGAGCCCATATGCTGACATATATAATCCAGAGTTGAGAAGTGGTCCTTCTCTGCCTATATGGTATGTAGTTTTTTATTTTCTGTATATTATGATGTTTTAACATCATAAAGCACCAACACAAAATAAAACAAACAAAGAAAACCAACCTTTCTTGCTGGGAAGAGACTGTCCCTCTCTGCTAAGCAATTCTTAGATATAGCAAAGGGCCCAGTGGGGAACATGCCTTTGATATGCAAATTAACCAGTCTAGAGCCATATTTTCTCTCCCTGGCCTATGCACCGCAGGAGGTGATATTCCTCTGCCTTCACCATCCCAGGGCCAGTTACCAGGCAACTAGAGGCCGTCTAGCCCAAGCCAACTGGAATTATTCATATTAGCCAGTCCTAAACTGTTGACCCTGCCTTGCCTTAACCTTCCTACAGAACCCCCAGTAAAGGCCATGGCCTAAACTCCCCCTGCTCCTTCCCTTCTGCCTCTTGACCTATGCTGGTGTCATCCCCTGTGGCCCTGAGTCACATACATTTACTCCCTTCTCTGGGACCTGTGAGTATAATAAACTTTTTCCTTGCAGGCCTTGTTCTCGTTTTGTCCTTTGGCTGGACCAGCTTTAGCACACCATGTCCAACATGTACAATTTGAAAACGGTCCCACTCTCTGCCCCAGGTATCTGCACAGCTTTGGCAGCTCAGGGTTCAGGGTATCTGCCATGGGAAGAGAGGTATTGCCACTGAAGGAATAGCAGTGACCATCACCAGTCACTGGCATGCAGTTCTGCAAAAGAACACAGAACCAGAGCAGATTTCTTCCTGATTCCCCTTAGACAAATTCTAGAGACTCCCAGAAACAACTGGGAGAGTTTTGAAGTAGACATTGATTTCCTCAAATTATGCAAAAAACAAGCCAGCAACATTTGGGAATTTATATTAGTGTGACCTTATTGGACCTATAGGCTGGGGAGGCATAAGGACATTCTGATTTCAAATCAGTTATTAAATATGTATGCACAGTTCAAGGTGTACTTGGTTCTTGCACTTTTCAAGGGTGAATGAATATTTTGTTTTGCTTTGACTTCTTTTTTTTTTAACATCTTTATTTGAGTATAATTGCTTTACAACGGTGTGTTAGTTGCTGCTGTATAACAAAATGAATCAGCTATATGCACACATATATCCCCATATACCCTCCCTCTTGCATCTCCCTCTCACCCTCCCTATCCCACCCCTCTAGGTGGTCACAAAGCACCGAGCTGATCTCCCTGTGCTATGCAGCTGCTTCCCACTAGCTATCTATTTTACATTTGGTAGTGTATATATGTCCATGCCACTCTCTCACTTCGTCTCAGCTTACCATTCCCCCTCCCTGTGTCCTCAAGTCCATTCTCTACGTCTACGTCTACGTCTTGCTTTGACTTTTTAAACACAATTATTAAAAATTGATTTAAGGGAGGTCACGTGAGTGTGCATAGTTTTCTATCTGCTCTACTCAGTGTCATAAACTCTATAACTGAGTATTCCCAATGCTGTTCAAATAAATGTTTATTAAGCTGAAGTGAAATAAACAGGAAAATCCAAAACAGTATAGGGTAAGTGCCCATGGAGGACAACAAAAATTGTGAACAAGGAAGGGAGTTTTCTTTTTTGTTTTGACAGGAAAAGATGAGTGTCAATTATACATCCCTAATTACTTTAAAGCACTGCTGGCTCATGATGTATAAGCATTAGATAATACTAGCTAATCTTTATGGAGTGTTACTATATGGTGGGCACTAGATTAGGCCATTTAAATTTATCATCTCACTTAATCCTCTCAACAGTCCTCAGTAGGACTATTCCTACATTCCTTTTTTTTTTAATTTTTAAATATTATTTTATTTATTTTTTTATACAGCAGGTTCTTATTAGTCATCAATTTTATGCACATCAGTGTATACATGTCAGTCCCAATCTTTAGGCTCTGCTTACTTCTTCAAGTCTCATCTCTCATCCTTCCCTGGCTCCTGTGCCATCACAGGCAACTGTGAGCAGATCCATTTTAATTGCTCCCGGTTCCCAGCTCCCTCTCCTCCTCTCCACCCACCACCAATGTAATGCTTATCCCACTGCATTGGAATTTCCTGCTAATTGTCTAGCCACCACCTACCAAAATGTCTACCCAAGAGAGTAGCTTCCTTTCCTAGCTGTCGCATCTTATCAAGCAGAGCACTAGGTAGGCATCGTCTTCCCTTGGCAGGGACATTGCCTGTGTGTTGTTCTGTACCTACCTCTCTGGTGACTCTCCTGTAACAACTCTGATTCTCCTTCCTCTCTTTCATTTCAGACTTGCTGTGTTTGATCTAGGATAAATATAAAACAAACTAACAAGGCTTATCAGTCTCGGAAGTTAAATCTAAATATATAATAATCTCTTTTAGAAAAAGCTGTACATCTCTTGCTGTATTACCTTTGATATTTCTAATTTTACGTTGTAATTTTTGGTTTCTTAAATATATTTTCCAGTGATTTCACCATTTTATTAGTTTTCCTAAAAGAACCAGCTCATGATTTTTCAGTTCTGCTTTTCTTTTTTTTTCTTTTCTGAGTCATAATTCATTAATCTCTTCTTGCAATTTTTTTTTTGTTTTTTTTTTTTTTCCACAGAGTTGCTTTATTTTTAATCTAACCATTCTAGAATAGAGTTCTGGTAGTTATATCAAGATGTATGTTTCTCAGAGCATTTGAAATGACAACAATTTAAATAGATACAGTTTCTAAGCCCTACTAAAGAGAAAGATTTTAATGTCCCTAATGTGTTAATCCTTCCATTCTTATTAGGGCTTGGGCAGGCAGTTTGCACATGAGCAAACATGTTCTTAAAGTGGCTAAAAGCACCAAAATTAGGGAAGTTGAAGAAAAAAAAATGAGAACAAAAAATTCTAAGTAGATGATTCAGAAGAGAAGCGTTTCCTCTACTTCAAGGAGACTCTTGCAGCTTTCAGAAGCTTTGCTTCTCTAGAACCAACCTGTAGGAGTTTTCTAATGTGGACAGATGTCTAGGGCTTTGGGTTTGGAGAAGACTTTGCTCCCCACAGGACAATCATTTACATAGAATCAAACAGTTTTCATCTTTGTGTCTTGGCCTTTTATAAAGCTTTTATAAAGAAGGAACGGTACTCTGATCACAGCAGTTGTTCCTTAATTCTTTGGGGGTTAAAAAAAGAAGAGAAATACTACGATTTTTCAGTTTTTTAGTATCTTGACTTGTTCTGAAGTTTGGATATAGATGTGTTTTACATTTAATATATGTTTTAAATCAGTAAATGCATGCATTGTATTTATTTTTTACATATTTTCTGGATATTTTTCTTATTATATATACATATATACTCACATATATGTGTATGTACATGTAAAGGAAGCATGCGTGTAAAATGTATATATTAAGGTACAGGTGAGAATAAAATCTAAAAGTATGGATGGTAACATAGAAGGGGATGAGGAATGTTCCTCCCTATATTTTAAACACAAACAGAAGGGGGAGATCAGTTTCTGAAATGATATACATCCAGTGATATAGATCAATATATTTTATAACACTGCTCCACATGGCACGGATGAATTCTGAATACCATAGTTTAAGTTTGGTGAAGTTCTAACTCATACAAACTATCCTTCAACAACATATAACAACCTCCTATCAATCCAGAGGGACAATTTGCTAAGATCCCAAGCAAGAAAAACATGGAAATGATTTCCAGCTATGAAGCTTATCATCAACACAGAAACATGACAAGGAAGAGGAATCCACCTCATCAGCCTCAGAAAAGAAACCCCATTTCTCCTAACTGTTGAACAAAATGGGCTTAATTAAAGCAACTGAAAATTTTGCAGCCCTCAAGACAGCAACCTCAGATGAGTAACTTCTACAAATAAGATTTTGAGTGCTTTGATTTTATCCTAAATGAGCATTTTGGTTAGAAAGAATTCAAGTCACCTTCAGCAAATGAAGCACTCTCTAGCCCACTTTCCCTGGACTAGGGAAGAAGAGGGCTGTGCCTTCTTTAAAGGGAATACCACAAGAGCAGTTTACAGAAAAATGGCAGGAGAGGAAGGTGTGATGGATGGTGCGTGGGGTTTAGAACACCTTTGCTCAAAAATTAGCTACAGATTGGCAGGCATCAGTGATTCCTAGACTTGTCTTTCAATCCATTCTGTACACACATATTGGGAAGGAGGTGACCTCTACTTCTCTCTACCTTTCTATACCTATATTTAAAACTATTTTTCCCTCTTGAGCCACAGAAAACCAGACTATTCAAAAGCAACGTGGCAGGACTTCCCTGGTGGTCCAGTGGTGAAGAATCCGCCTTCCAATGCAGGGGACACGGGTTCAATCCCTGGTCAGGGAACTGAGATCCCACATGCTGCGGGGCAACAAAGCCTGCATGCCACAATTGCTGAGCTTGCGCGCCTCAACCAGAGAGCCTGTGTGCTGCAGACTACAGAGACCACGCGTCCTGGTGCCTGCGTGCCACAACTAGAGAGAGAAAACCCACACGCCACAACCAGCGAGAAGGCCGTGCCCCACAACGAAGAGCCCGTGCTGCAACGAAAAATCCCGCAGGCCTCAACAAAGATCCCGTGTGCTGCAGCTAAGACCCAACAGAGCCAAAAAAAAATAAAAAGAAAATCAATAAATAAATATTTAAAAAAAAAAAGGCAATGTGGCATAGAGAGCTTACCCCAAATTTTATGAAAATATTTTAAAGGATTCATGGTTCTGTAAGCTTCTGAAAGATTATTTCTGTCTCGTAAATTTGGATTTCCAGGTCCTAACTTTGAAATCTACTCAGTCATAAATATTCTTTACAGAAGAACTTCAGTGACCTGAAGAAGAATTATGACCTAAAAGGCAACAATTAACCAAATCCTAAAGACTTTATTTAACAGAGCAGGGAAAGTAGTTTACAGTCTTTGAAGGATACAGAACCCTAGAGTATGCAAGGTAACCAGCAAATACCAAAAAAAAGAAAAAAGAAAAAGAGAAAAGAAAATCTACTTTGCAACGTTTTAAAAGCATATGAGAAAAACACTTGTTTTTAACGCAGAAAAGGGAAATAGGCTTTATTTATAAGGAGTGAACTCTCCTTTAAGGAAATTTTTCATATATTAGCAGGAACTCAAATCTTCACGCTTTTAAGTCATTAGGGAACACATGATCTCTCAGGTAAGAATAGCAGCTTCCATTATGACTTTTTTTAATGGTTGAAGGTATGTCATCACATTTTCAGGAGAAGATTCTAATTTTCTTTCATTATTTTGTTTTATATTTCTCCTGCAATTGTTTCTTGTCAATTGCATTTCAGATATCATCCAACATGCTACTCACTCCTGCGATTTGAATCATTGAACTCAAGGTCCCTTCCAGTTGATTAGAATCTCTCAAATGAAACTGACATTTGAACTTGTGCATCTGTAATCTGTTTGCTCCTGCTAAGTCTTACCTCTACATACAACCCACTCTCCATAATTCCTAGCGAGAAAACAGAGCAGATTTAATGACATCTTGGACCCCTCGACAAGGCACCTCTGTGGGCATCATGGCCCTTTATTGTATGCTCTCATAAAAATTGCCACCACTGTGGTTATTCAACATATGTTTTTTAAGTGCCTCATATGTTGCAAACAGTGTACTAACGTTACAGTGGTTCAAAAATGACCACAATAGAAACTTTGCTCTCTAATGACTAATCCTAAAAAGGAGATTGGAATTAGCATCATGTATTTCCATACCTCCACACCACAACTCCCCCACTGATGACCCCAACATGTATATGTCCTAGGAAATTCAGACTTTCAGGGAATGAAAAGAAATAGCAAAATATTTACAAGTTTGGTGGATGAGAAAATGAGTCCTAAGTGAAATTTTCATGTGCTTTCCTCTTGGGTAAAGTAGAGCATCTATAATGTGCTTTAGAGCTATTGCTGTTTCTTTGGCAGTGAATTCTCTGTTTACATCTTTTGCTCAGTTTTATTGCATGGTATGTCCCTTTCTTATTAGTTTATAAATTTATATTGAGAAATTCAAATTTACCTAAATATATTAGGAAAAATAGCCCTTCATATATAACATGAAATGTACATGTTTACCAGTTTGATTTTGTTTTTTGATTTAGCTTATTGTATGATCTTTGATTGAGAAATCCAAACTTGCCTAAATATATATTAGAGAAATTAGGCCTTTTTATATAACATGAATTGCAAATTTTTACCAGTTTGTTTTTGGTTTTTGACTTTGCTTACGTATGATCTTTGACATTTGTATGTTTGGTATATGTGTCTGTATTTTAGTCAAATTTATTCATTGCTTGGTAAAATGATCAACTTTGGTTCTTCATGTGGTATCATTGTTAGAACAGTTTTCTATATTCTGGGCTTAGAAAGTACTTATCTAGTTCTTTCTTGTATATTTTTGGGTTAATTACATTTAAATCATTGACATGTATTCATAAGGTAGCAGATATATTTGTATCCACCTTCATTGTTTCTAAATGGCTACTCTGTTCTATAAAAACATTAGAAAAAGCCCTGTTTCCACATTTAGTTCTTGTATATATTTGTGTCCATCTCGTGTCCACTTCAGGATTAAACAATAGGTGAAAACTGTAGTGATTGGATACAGCCAAAAGTGTCTCTAATTCATAATAATCAAGGTGTTGGTCAATCAGTATTAACAATACATTAGAATAATCAAATACGTATTATGTGAAGATATAATAGATATAATGATATATTTTGAGACTATTGAGATTTACTATCATTAACTACTATATTTAGATGTGTAGGGTTTTCTAAAATTGTATTTACAACCTGTATATAGGTAAAATTAAGTGTATTAATTATTTTATACATATATGCTGCTAAATGGCTCTTAAAATAAATTTTGACTATAGTTTCTAAAACAGACAGCTGCCATCCCCTTTGTCACTTATTTTACCAGGTTGCCTAGAAACATAACTTAATAGATTGGACAATGGCAACCTTTGTAAAATGATCATGAACAATAAGGTACATGGAGTCTAAATGTGGCTTCCTAAATTATGAAATATTGTTGAGACGACTTATTTCAGTCAGTACTACATATGCTAAAAGCACATTTTTTAGAGTGCAGAAGTATTAAGTAATTTGAACACTCAGAAGATACAGATGTATCTTGGATACTCAAAGATAGAGACATATATATTTCATTTCATTTTGTGAGCAGAGATACTCCTAGAATGGAATGTCCTAAAAGTCACTCCAGGCTTAACGTTTTTCATGTTAAACATTCTATGATTGGTTTGGCTAACCCTTGTTTTTCGCTTGTAGTTGACTGAGAAACATGCTGGCTTAATTATTTTTCTTTTTAACTTATTATCTAATGCCTAGCATAGAGCATGTTAAAAATGATGTTAAATGAATGTTTACTGATGACATTTTAGCCAATCATATAGAAAAACATGCAATTTTAGCCACTCATATTTAATAACTTACAGTTTCACCAGATGAAATTTTATTGGCTAAGAAAATTTTAACATCAGTACCATATAAATTTTCTTCAACTTCGAGAGAAAATAATTCATTATGTTCATGATCATGTAAAACAAACAGATACTCAAATGCAGTGATGAGACTAGGCAAAATTTCAGCAGTTTCTTCCTTTCCTGACTTAAACGCCCTCCAGATGTACCTTCCACATCTAGCAGCTACTGACCCAGACTGGTATGTAGCTGGGATTTTGACAAAGATTAATTCTCTTTCAAATTTTCTGAATGAGTATGAAGAAATCATTTTAGGTTTTTTGTCTATGTCTAGGAACTAAAAAATGTTTAGTGTCACAAAAAGTGAAAATTATTATAATGCAGATGTGAGACTTTTAAGAATGCTTATATATAAAAACAGTGTGAAGAAATCCATACCCAAACTGATAGTTTCTCCTATGTAGCATAATAAGTATCTGAATATTATTCTATTATAAAGGCAAAACTCAGAAGAGGGAACAAAAGTGAAGTTACATGATGGAAGGAGAATGAAAGCAGAGGCCTTTAAAAATATATTCAAATAAATTTCCCTGTAAAGGAAAAAATGTAAAGAATATTAAGGATAACTGAGAAACCTGTCTCCCACTATAAAACTTGTTTTGTGGAGAAAATAAGTGCCTAGTATAGTTAGACAGGCCCAAAGGTGCCCACACATCAGTCAGTTAACATAATTTGAGAACCTCAGTGTCAAGAATGGTGAAAAAGTCTGACATCTTACTCTACTTGCAAGCTAAAAAGTCTCAACTTCTTGAATGTTGGTAGAAGACATGAGATGCTTGGATGCAGGGGCAGAAGCATTTATCTCTCAACACAGCAAGCAGCATTGAGCATGAGCATAGCTGGTGTCCATTCTTCAAGTCCAAATTCCCAGAGGGATGGAAAAAGGGTAGGTGACACCTGCACATATGGTGGATTGTGTTACAGGAGAGGAAATCTGAGTTTAAGGAACCTGAATCTTTTACACCAGAGGGAGGTAGAGGTACAATCTATCTCTAGCTTCCAATGCTTTTTGCTACAAAATATTGCCTTGAAAAGATATTCTGGAAAAATGGCACTCAGTGCTTCTATTTGCAAGATGTTCAGAAACTCATAAGCTCCATAGAGGATTCTCTTCCAATCTTTGCCATTAGTGATTGACTAATGTAGACTATAAATGTAGAGTGTTTAACACTGAACTCATCTATTACATCCTTGTCAAAATGTTACTACACCATATTCAACTTTTGTTAAAATACTATTTTTACAATATATTTAACCTGTTGTGTAGAAGAAACCACTCTTTTCCCATTGCATGTCTGTATCATTTCTTGGTTTTTGTTGTATTTTTTCTTTTTGTTGTATTTTTTCTTCCTCTTTTTCTTAAAGAACATGAACTTCTTCCTATTGCATACTATCCCAGATTTATTTATTCATGTCAATTTTCTTTTGCTTCTTGTTTTAAAGATATTAACTTGAAGGTCATCTGAACAGTGAATATTTCTGAATTCTTTCCCCTAAGTTATCTAATTTCTCATATTCTGAACCATTATTGCAAATGGACATTGTAAAAGATTTTAAAAATTTAAAATATATACTCTTTAAAGCCTTAGAAAGAGGGGTAAAAAAAATGAAAATCTATAAAAATCACCACATACGTGTTTTTAATTCATACGTTCCATTTGTGTAGTTAAGCACACACACTGAGAGACAGACATATGTACAAACTCATCCACATGACAAAGTGGTTATATATTTGGGTACTAGATTTAGGTTATGTATGTTCACATCCAGGATCTGCCAATCAGAGCAGAGAAACTGCAGTTTCCACATGGATAGAAATAGAGATAGTAGCCATTACATGCAGGCATCGTAAGATTGCTGTGAAAATTAAATGAAATAATGTTGGTACCTTTAGTGCGTTACTTAGACCTAGTAAGTGTTCAGTAATTGTAATGCAGAATGATGTAGAAGAAGAGCTAGGCTCCCCACCCCTAACAAGCAAGTTGCGTGGCCTTTCCAGACTTCAGTATCTTCATCTGTGAAACTACTAGTATTGTAGTATTTGATCTCCCATGTTCAAACACCAAGATTCTGTTATTCTGTGGCTATGATTATATGTAATGTTTGTTTTAAAATGTCAGCATTACAGTGAAATTCAATCATGAACAACTAACAAAAAACTATCATTGTAATTTTTATTGTTGTGATTATTATTCAGAAAACCATAATTATTATTCTGATTCCTAGTGCTTATTTAGCTCTTTGTCTCTACTAGGAAGTGATGTTTTACGGTCATCATATTTTTCCCTAGAAAAATTCTTGAGTTATCTACATTAATATTTGTTTTATAAACAAGGAAACTGAAATTTGAATGGGTTAACAAACTGACTAAGGTCATATAACTGGAAAGAGTTAAGAATAAAGCCTGAGGAGTGAAGGAACAAGAATGCAATTTAAACAAAAATAGGATAATTTGGATGGTGGGCATTGATTTTATTTTTAAAATAAATTTATTATTTTTTTGGCTGTGTTGTTGGGTCTTTGTTGCTGCTCGCGGGCTTTCTCTAGTTGTGAGTGGGAGCTACTCTTCGTTGTGGTGCACGGGCTTCTCATTGCTGTGGCTTCTCTTGTTGCAGAGCACGGGCTCTAGGCGCGCAGGCTTCAGTAGTTGTGGCACGTGGGCTCAGTAGCTGTGGCTCGCAGGCTCTAGAGTGCAGGCTCAGTAGTTATGGCGCACGGGTTTAGTTGCTCTGTGGCATGTGGGATCTTCCCGGACTAGGGCTTGAACCCATGTCCCCTGCATTGGCAGGCAGATTCTTAACCACTGTGCCACCAGGGAAGTCCCGGGTATTGATTTTTAAAATAGTGTTCTCTATAGACACTAGATTATAAATTTATGAACAGAATTTTTAGTTTCTCAAAGACAAAAACCATTTGTTTTCCAGTTTCCTTCAAACCATCTGTAAACAGAGTAGGCTCTAATGAAAACATAGTGACTGAGTCAATGATTCAATCAGCCCACTCTCCTAGCATTATCTCAATAATATATTTGTTTCTTTTGGTTGGACATGAGCAGTCTCATGGCATGAAGGAGCAGTATTTTTTAAAAAATTGTTTCACTGAGTAAATATAGAATAGTTAGCCAAGATGGTGACCAGAACATAGTATACTGATTTAAGAAGCTCTAGTTGTGAGTGTTATTGCATAAAGGAAATTTTGGCACAGAAATGACAGTGATCATTGATGTCTGTGTGAACATCAAGTGCTTGGCAGGAGACACGCAAAGCACTTAGTGCAGAAGTTTGGGCAGACATCTGTCTTTGCTAAAGACACACCATGTTCTGATGAAC
This sequence comes from Balaenoptera acutorostrata, assembly GCF_949987535.1. Taxonomy (NCBI): domain Eukaryota; kingdom Metazoa; phylum Chordata; class Mammalia; order Artiodactyla; family Balaenopteridae; genus Balaenoptera; species Balaenoptera acutorostrata. The sequence continues at coordinate 70,802,482 of NC_080065.1, read as the reverse complement.
CATGGCAGGCTGAGAATGTCAACAACATTCCCTGGAGTTAAAATCTGGCAAAATTTAAATAATCTCTGTCCTGGATAGAGGGATTTTTTTTTTTAATTGGAAGTGATGATTTCTAAATTGTCTCAAATCCTCAATTACATGTACCATGGTTTTTGTTTCGGGGGGTTTTTGTTTGTTTGTTTTTCCTCAAGTTTAAAATGAAACCACAGATACTACCAAAATAAAATGGTCCCAAATTGGGAGTGGGTCATGTTGACATAATGTAATTTTTCTTCTAGCTCTTAACATAAAGCGTTGAAATGATGCCCATTTTCCCAAATCGCAGAAACAAGGTAGAATATGGTCAGTATGGGACTGACATGCAGATAGTCAAACAAACACAGTCCTTTCATTTGTTTAACCAGTAACTCATTATGCAAGAGCATGAGTTCTTGTACTATTTTGCTTAAACCATTGTTACATTCTTTTCCAGTGCTTCACAAAGCAAGAGCCAAAATTGGAGCCAAAATTTCACTTTTGATTATCAGAAAGTATAAGATGCCCATTTTCTAATAATGACAGTAATAACTACTACTTCCTCAGATCATAATTTGTCCCAGACATTATGCTAATCATTTTTCATGGATCATTTCTGCAGTATCTGACTTTAGAGCTGAAGAAATTGCCTTCAGAGAGATTAAATCACAGGCCAAGATCACTGGCTGGTCAGTGTCTGAGCCACAATGATCACCTTTAAGTTCTGTCTGATTCTAATGCCTGGGCTGAGACAGTATCAAAGCCTACAATAAATTCATATGCATTTCAATAAATACTATCACAAAGGGGTCATGGGCCTGTGGAAGACCCCCCAAAAGAGGACTTGATCTGGTACAGCACAAGTCTGCATTAGACTTGATAGGGATGTTAGGGGTCCCTAAAACTACATAAATTAATGTAAAAGGAAATAAATAGAATAGATGCTAGGAATAGCTTTTTTCTAAAATTACTATTATATATTCTTAAGGAAAGACTGAACTTTTTTTTAATACTTTGTTTTTAAGTCTTTAAGGAGTGAGCAGCTAAGAAGTTATATGTTCTGTATAATATAACACATGAACAGGAAGCCCTAATGCTCTATTTGTGTATGGATGCCAGGGAACATGTCTAATTCTCAAGATTATATATATCATTGGCTTAATTATTATTGTTAGTTTCTTTTTGTATAATTTCAATATTTGTGCGATTTTTATTGTTTATTATGTATTTACTTCTCATTTTATAAAAATATATTCTACATTGAGATCCAAGGCAGTAAGATATTTTAAATGTAAAGTTATGGTTCTAAAACTGTGTTCAAATCAAAAGTACGGAAGTCAGAATATTTCAAATAAAGGATGCAAAATTGCATCCACTGATTTCCAACAAATGGGAGGTAAGCTGCCTAAGATGAAATGATAAGTGACTTTGGGAACAGGCTAATTCAAGGGCATTGTAAATGTCAGTTTTCTGTCTTCCTCCCTATTCTGAAAGTTTACCAGTATGAAACAGTTTTCCTAATATGCCACAATGAAGGCAAAACATAGAAACAGTCTTACTGCTGAACCTAACTCAAAAATTCAATTCACTAATAATGTGGCTAATTCAAAATAGGCATGTGATACAACACAGAAGTACCTTCTCATAAAAATAGTATTTATATTTTTATACCAAAAATATAAAGTGCATAATGTTTCAGTGCATTTTGAACATTTTTAGATTAAATAAAAAGTGGTTAATTTAATTTATATTTCTGTAATTATAAAGTTTACTAAGAATTTTCTTGTTTGTATTAATTTTTTAGAGACATACCGTTTGTTGAATAATTAACTTGAAATAGTATCTAATTTCACCTGGCAGTATCCCTTCTACATGTCATAAACTGAAAATGATACAGATTGCAGTCATCCTGCGGAAGGCTCTTGTGGTAGGCACAGTGCTCTACTGGCCTTCTAGATTCTGGCCCCCTGGTGTACATGCCCTGCATAATCTACTTCCCTTAATTGTGGGTAGGCCCATTGTGAATATGATGGACTATTACTCCCATGAAAAGGTTACATGGAGAAAGTGAAAGGACTTTGCAGAAATAATGAATGTCCTTAAACAATTGACCTTAAGTTAATCAAAAGAGAGGTTATCCTGGTGGCCCTCACCTAATCAGAGAGTCCACTAAAAAAAACTCTAGAGGTAAGCGACAGAAGAGATTCAAAATAACAGAGTCCATTTCCCCTTGGTGTTGAAGAAGTAAACTGCCAAGTTGTGGAGGGGGCCACAAGACAGGGAACAGTCACAATTCTAGGAGCTGAGGGCCCCAGTCCTATAGCTTCAAGGAACTGAATTCTGTCAACAGCCAGTGAGCTTAGAAGAGAACCTAAAGCTTTAGATGAGATCACAGCCCTGGCTGACAACTTGATTTCAACCTGGTGAGACTCTGAGCAGTGGACTGAGAGAGCCTGTGCTCAGACCCCAAACCCAAGGAAACTGAAATGATAAATTTGTGTTGATTATAACCACTAAGTTTGTGGTCATTTGTTACACACCAATAGAAAACTAATAGACTTATCCACAACTATTTTCTCTGGTCTAAATTATAAAAATTCATTTGTTTGCTCTTTGCATTGGTGTAGGGAGAAAATAATTGCAGGTGAATTTTCATGCTCCCTGTGTTGTCATTAAATAGCTACTCTTTTCACCTTCAACACTGCTTACTCTTCCCAGTTCAAACAGCAAAATTAAATAATTGAAATTTTAACACACAATTAAGCCCCAAAGCAAAAAACAGAAAAATTAAATATTCTTTTAAATGGCGAAAGGAAGCCAATTATATATCTTAGTTCTCTATCCGGTAGGTTCAAATCACATCCTGATTTTCTCCTACAACACTGAACTTGAGTTTTCTCTTTCATTTCAAAATTCCTCAAACTATGAAATATAATATCTTCAAATACATTCATTTCAAACAATTCTATTTCAACTGGACCAACCAATTCAAATGCCCCATGGGATTGATTACATCAAGATAATAGGCTAAGTATATGATGAAAATATGACTTGCTATACTGAGAAAAATCACTTGTCCTTCACTTTTTCCAATTGTAATTATATCTGTGACTCACTCAACAACATAATGAGGATTATTTTATGTATGATGATTTTGATGTTCCAAGCCAACTTTAAAGTATTTTTGCATTATGCAACAAGATATATTTCTAAAAAGATGCCTTTTGTAAAAGCTGGATTTTGTAAGTCAAGTAGTATTTCTTCATTGGTATTTTACATGCATTTTCAGAAGAAAAAAATGGATATAAAATAATCATGCTTTCTGAAAAGTACAATTAGTGTTTTTAAAAAAAGTCTTGATTTTAATATAAATGACATAGGCAGAACACTCTATGGCATAAATCACAGCAAGATCCTTTTTGACCCACTGCCTAGAGAAATGGAAATAAAAACAAAAATAAACAAATGGGACCTAATGAAATTTAAAAGCTTTTTCACAGCAAAGGAAACCATAAACAAGACGAAAAGACAACCCTCAGAATGGGAGAAAATACTTGCAAATGAATCCACGGACAAAGGATTAATCTCCAAAATTTACAAGCAGCTCATGCAGCTCAATATCAAAAAAACAAAGAACCCAATCCAAAAATGGGCAGAAGACGTAAATAGACATTTCTCCAAAGAACATATACAGATTGCCAACAAACACATGAAAGAATGCTCAACATCACTAATCATTAGAGAAATGCAAATCAAAACTACAATGAGGTATCACCTCACACCACTCAGAATGGCCACCATCAAAAAATCTACAAACAGAGGGGAGGGAGAAGATGGCGGAAGAGTAAGACGCGGAGATCACCTTCCTTCCCACAGATACAGTAGAAATACATCTACACGTGGAACTGCTCCTACAGAACACCCACTGAACGCTGGCAGAAAACGTCCGACCTCCAAAAAGGCAAGAAACTCCCCCCGTACTTGGGTAGAGCAAAAGAAAAAAGAAATAACAGAGACAAAAGAATAGGGACGGCACCTGCACCAGTGGGAGGGAGCTGTGAAGGAGGAAAGGTTTCCACGCACTAGGAAGCCCCTTCGCGGGCGGAGACTGCGGGTGGCGGAGGGGGGAAGCTTTGGAGCCACGGAGGAGAGCACAGCCACAGGGGTGCGGAGGGCAAAGCGGAGAGATTCCCGCACAGAGGCTCGGCGCCGAGCAGCACTCACCAGCCCGAGAGGCTTGTCTGCTTCCCCGCCGGGGCGGGCGGGGCTGGGAGCTGAGGCTCGGGCTTCGGTCGGATCCCAGGGAGAGGACTGGGGCTGGCAGCGTGAACACAGCCTGAAGGGGTTAGCGCACCACAGCTAGCCGGGAGGGAGACCGGGAAAAGGTCTGCAGCTGCCGAAGAGGCAAGAGACTTTTTCTTCCCTCTGTGTTTCCTGGTGCGCGAGGAGAGGGGATTCAGAGCACCACCTAAACGAACTTCAGAGACTGGCGCGAGCCGCAGCTATCAGCGCGGACCCCACAGCAACAGGGGCGCAGAGGAAAAAACGGAGAGACTCCCGCACAGAGGCTCGGCGCCGAGTAGCACTCACCAGCCCGAGAGGCTTGTCTGCTCACCTGCCGGGGCGGGCGGGGCTGGGAGCTGAGGCTCGGCTTCAGTCGGATCGCAGGGAGAGGACTGGGGCTGGCAGCGTGAACACAGCCTGAAGGGGTTGGCGCACCACAGCTAGCCGGGAGGGAGACCGGGAAAAGGTCTGCAGCTGCCGAAGAGGCAAGAGACTTTTTCTTGCCTCTTAGTTTCGCTGCGCGCAAGGAGAGGGGATTCAGAGCGCCGCCTAAACGAACTCCAGAGAAGGGCGCGAGCCGCGGCGATCAGCGCGGACCCCAGAGACGGGCGTGAGACGCTGGGGCTGCTGCTGCCGCCTCCAAAAAGCCTGTGTGTGAGCACAGGTCACTCTCCACACCGCCCCTCCCGGTAGCCTGTGCAGCCCGCCACTGCCAGGGTCCCGGGAGCCGGGGACAACATCCCCGGGAGAACGCACTGCGCGCCTCGAGCTGGTGCAACGTCACGCCGGCCTAGGCCGCCGCAGGCTCGCCCCGCCTCCTCTGTACCGCTCCCTCCCTGCGGCCTGGGTGAGCCAGAGCCCCCGAAGCAGCTGCTCCTTTAACCCCGTCCTGTCTGGGCGGGGAACAGACGCCCTCAGGCGACCTACACGCAGAGGCGGGTCCAAATCCAAAGCTGAACCCCAGGAGCTGTGCGAACAGGGAAGAGAAGGGGAAATCTCTCCCAGCAGCCTCAGCAGCAGCGGATTAAAGCTCCACAAACAACTTGATGTGCCTGCATCTGCTGAATACCTGAACAGACAACGAATCATCCCAAGTTCAGGAGGTGGACTCTGGGAGCAGGAGATATTAACTTTTCCCCTTTTCCTTTTTTTTGTGAGTGTATATGTATATGCTTCTGGGTGAGATTTTGTCTGTATAGCTTTGCTTTACAATAGCTTTATTTTACTTCACTATATTATAGCCTCTTTCTTTCTTTCTTTCTATTTTTTCTCCCTTTTACTCTGAGCCGTGTGGACGAAAGGCTCTTGGTGCTCCAGCCAGGCATCAGGGCCGTGCCTCTGAGGTGGGAGAGCCAACTTCAGAACACTGGTCCACAAGAGACCTCCCAGCTCCACGTAATACCAAACGGCAAAAATCTCCCAGAGATCTCCATCTCAACATCAAGACCCAGCTTCACCCAACGACCAGAAAGCTACAGTGCTGGACATCCTATGCCAAACAACTAGCTAGACAGGAACACAACCCCATCCATTGGCAGAGAGGCTGCCTAAAATCATAATAAGGCCACAGACACCACAAAATACACCACCAGACGTGGACGTGCCCACCAGAAAGACAAGATCTAGCCTCATCCACCAGGACTCAGGCACTAGTTCCCTCCACCAGGAAGCCTACACAACCCACTGAACCAACCTTAGCCGCTGGGGACAGATACCAAAAACAACAGGAACTACGAACCTGCAGCCTGTGAAAAGGAGACCCCAAACACAGTAAGATAGGCAAAATGAGACGACAGAAAAACACACAGCAGATGAAGGAGCAGGGTCAAAACACACTGGACTTAACAAATGAAGAGGAAATAGGTAGTCTACCTGAAAAAGAATTCAGAATAATGATAGTAAGGATGATCCAAAATCTTGGAAATAGAATAGACAAAATGCAAGAAACATTTAACAAGGATGTAGAAGAACTAAAGAGGAACCAAGCAATGATGAAAAACACAATAAATGAAATTAAAAATACTCTAGATGGGATCAATAGTAGAATAACTGAGGCAGAAGAAAGGATAAGTGACCTGGAAGATAAAATGGTGGAAATAACTACTACAGAGCAGGATAAAGAAAAAAGAATGAAAAGAACTGAGGACAGTCTCAGGGACCTCTGGGACAACATTAAACGTGCCAACATTCGAATTATAGGGGTACCAGAAGAAGAAGAGAAAAAGAAAGGGACTGAGAAAATTTTTGAAGAGATTATAGTTGAAAACTTCCCTAATATGGGAAAGGAAATAGTTAATCAAGTCCTGGAAGCACAGAGAGTCCCATACAGGATAAACCCAAGGAGGAACACGCCAAGACACATATTAATCAAACTGTCAAAAATTAAATATAAGGAAAACATATTAAAGGCAGCAAGGGAAAAAAAACAAATAACACACAAGGGAATCCCCATAAGGTTAACATCTGATCTCTCAGCAGAAACTCTGCAAGCCAGAAGGGAGTGGCAGGATATACTTAAAGTCATGAAGGAGAAAAACCTACAACCAAGATTACTCTACCCAGCAAGGATCTCATTCAGATTCGATGGAGAAATTAAAACCTTTACAGACAAGCAAAAGCTGAGAGAGTTCAGCACCACCAAACCAGCTTTACAACAAATGCTAAAGGAAATTCTCTAGGCAAGAAACACAAGAGAAGGAAAACACCTACAATAACAAACCCAATACATTTAAGAAAATGGGAATAGGAACATACATATCGATAATTACCTTGAATGTAAATGGATTAAATGCTCCCACCAAAAGACACAGGCTGGCTGAATGGATACAAAAACAAGACCCATACATATGCTGTCTACAACAGACCCACTTCAGACCTAGGGACACATACAGACTGAAAGTGAGGGGATGGAAAAAGATATTCCATGCAAATGGAAATCAAAAGAAAGCTGGAGTAGCAATTCTCATATCAGACAAAATAGACTTTAAAATAAAGACTATTACAAGAGACAAAGAAGGACACTATATAATGATCAAGGGATCGATCCAAGAGGAAGGTATAACAACTGTAAATATTTATGCACCCAACATAGGAGCACCTCAATACATAAGGCAAATACTAACAGCCATAAAAGGGGAAATTGACAGCAACACAATCATAGTAGGGGACTTTAATACCCCACTTTCACCAATGGACAGATCATCCAAAATGAAAATAAATAAGGAAACATAAGCTTTAAATGATACATTAAACAATATGGACTTAATTGATATTTATAGGACATTCCACCCAAAAACAACAGAATACACATTTTTCTCAAGTGCTCATGGAACATTCTCCAGGATAGATCATATCTTGGGTCACAAATCAAGCCTTGGTAAATTTAAGAAAATTGAAATCGTATCAAGTATCTTTTCCGACCACAACGCTATGAGACTAGATATCAATTACAGGAAAAGATCTGTAAAAAATACAAACACATGGAGGCTACACAATACATTACTTAATAACGAAGTGATTACTGAAGAAATCAAAGGGGAAATCAAAAAATACCTAGAAACAAATGACAACGGAGACACGACGACCCAAAACCTATGGGACGCAGCAAAAGCAGTGCTAAGAGGGAAGTTTATAGCAATACAAGCCTACCTCAAGAAACAGGAAACATCTCGAATAAACAACCTAACCTTGCACCTAAAGCAATTAGAGAAAGAAGAACAAAAATACCCCAAAGCCAGCAGAAGGAAAGAAATTATAAAGATCAGGTCAGAAATAAATGAAAAAGAAATGAAGGAAACAATAGCAAAAATCAATGAAACTAAAAGCTGGTTCTTTGAAAAGATAAACAAAATTGATAAACCATTAGCCAGACTCATCAAGAAAAAAAGGGAGAAGACCCAGATCAATAGAATTAGAAATGAAAAAGGAGAAGTAACCACTGACACTGCAGAAATACAAAAGATCATGAGAGATTACTACAAGCAACTCTATGCCAATAAAATGGACAACCTGGAAGAAATGGACAGATTCTTAGAAATGCACAAACTGCCAAGACTGAACCAGGAAGAAATAGAAAATATGAACAGACCAATCACAAGCACTGAAATTGAAACTGTGATTAAAAACCTTCCAACAAACAAAAGCCCAGGACCAGATGGCTTCACAGGTGAATTCTATCAAACATTTAGAGAAGAGCTAACACCTATCCTTCTCAAACTCTTCCAAAATATTGCAGAGGGAGGAACACTCCCAAACTCATTCTACGAGGCCACCATCACCCTGATACCAAAACCAGACAAAGATGTCACAAAGAAAGAAAACTACAGGCCAATATCACTGATGAACATAGATGCAAAAATCCTCAACAAAATACTAGCAAACAGAATCCAACAGCACATTAAAAGGATCATACACCATGATCAAGTGGGGTTTATCCCAGGAATGCAAGGATTCTTCAATATACGCAAATCAATCAATGTGATACACCATATTAACAAATTGAAGGAGAAAAACCATATGATCATCTCAATAGATGCAGAGAAAGCTTTCGACAAAATTCAACACCCATTTATGATAAAAGCCCTGCAGAAAGTAGGCATAGAGGGAACTTTCCTCAACATAATAAAGGCCATATATGACAAACCCACAGCCAACATTGTCCTCAATGGTGAAAAACTGAAACCATTTCCACTAAGATCAGGAACAAGACAAGGTTGCCCACTCTCACCACTATTATTCAACATAGTTCTGGAAGTCCTAGCCACAGCAATCAGAGAAGACAAAGAAATAAAAGGAATCCAAATCGGAAAAGAAGAAGTAAAGCTGTCACTATTTGCAGATGACATGATACTATACATAGAGAATCCTAAAGATGCTACCAGAAAACTCCTAGAGCTAATCAATGAATTTGGTAAAGTAGCAGGATACAAAATTAATGCACAGAAATCTCTTGCATTTCTATACACTAATGACGAAAAATCTGAAAGTGAAATTAAGAAAACACTCCCATTTACCATTGCAACAAAAAGAATAAAATATCTAGGAATAAACCTACCTAAGGAGACAAAAGACCTGTATGCAGAAAATTATAAGACACTGATGAAAGAAATTAAAGATGATATAAATAGATGGAGAGATATACCATGTTCCTGGATTGGAAGAATCAACATTGTGAAAATGACTCTACTTCCCAAAGCAATCTACAGATTCAATGCAATCCCTATCAAACTACCACTGGCATTTTTCACAGAACTAGAACAAAAAATTTCACAATTTGTATGGAAACACAAAAGACCCCGAATAGCCAAAGCCATCTTGAGAACGAAAAATGGAGCTGGGGGAATCAGGCTCCCTGACTTCAGACTATATTACAAAGCTTCAGTAATCAAGACAGTTTGGTACTGGCACAAAAACAGAAATATAGATCAATGGAACAGGATAGAAAGCCCAGAGATAAACCCACACACATATGGTCAACTTATCTTTGATAAAGGAGGCAAGCATATACAGTGGAGAAAAGACAGCCTCTTCAATAAGTGGTGCTGGGAAAATTGGACAGGAACATGTAAAAGTATGAAATTAGAACACTCCCTGACACCATGCACAAAAATAAACTCAAAATGGATTAAAGACCTAAGTGTAAGGGCAGACACTATCAAACTCTTAGAGGAAAACATAGGCAGAACACTCTATGACATACATCACAGCAAGATTCTTTTTGACCCAGCTCCCAGAGAAATGGAAATAAGAACACAAATAAACAAATGGGACCTAATGAAACTTAAAAGCTTTTGCACAGCAAAGGAAACCATAAACAAGACCAAAAGACAACCCTCAGAATGGGAGAAAATATTTGCAAATGAAGCAACTGACAAAGGATTAATCTCCAAGATTTACAAGCAGCTCATGCAGCTCAATGACAAAAAAACGAACAACCCAATCCAAAAATGGGCAGAAGATCTAAATAGACATTTCTCCAAAGAAGATATACAGATGGCCTACAGACACATGAAAGAATGCTCAACATCATTAATCATTAGAGAAATGCAAATCAAAACTACAATGAGATATCATCTCACACCGGTCAGAATGGCCATCATCAAAAAATCTAGAAACAATAAATGCTGGAGAGGGTGTGGAGGAAAGGGAACACTCTTGCACTGTTGGTGGGAATGTAAATTGATACAGCCACTATGGAGAACAGTATGGAGGTTCCTTAAAAAACTACAAATAGAACTACCATATGACCCAGCAATCCCACTACTGGGCATATACCCTGAGAAAACCATAGGTCAAAAAGAGTCATGTACCAAAATGTTCATTGCAGCTCTATTTACAATAGCCAGGACATGGAAGCAACCTAAATGTCCATCGACAGATGAATGGATAAAGAAGATGTGGCACATATATACAATGGAATATTACTCAGCCATAAAAAGAAATGAAATGGAGGTATTTGTAATGAGGTGGATGGAGTTAGAGTCTGTCATACAGAGTGAAGTAAGTCAGAAAGAGAAAAACAAATACAGTATGCTAACACATATATACGGAATCTAAGGGAAAAAAAAAAAAAAACAAAAGGCCATGAAGAACCTAGTGGCAAGACGGGAATAAAGACACAGACCTACTAGAGAATGGACTTGAGGATATGGGGAGGGGGTGGGGTGAGATGTGACAGGGTAAGAGAGTGTCATGGACATATATACACTACCAAATGTAAAATAGATAACTAGTGGGAAGCAGCCGCACAGCACAGGGAGATCAGCTCGGTGCTTTGTGACCACCTAGAGGGGTGGGATGGGGAGGGTGGGAGGGAGGGAGATGCAAGAGGGAAGAGAAATGGGAACATATTGTATATGTATAACTGATTCACTTTGTTATAAAGCAGAAGCTAACACACTATTGTAAGGCAATTATACTTCAATAAAGATGTTTAAAAAAAAATCTACAAACAATAAATGCTGGAGAGGGTGTGGAGAAAAGGGAACTCTCTTGCACTGTTGGTGGGAATGTAGATTGATACAGCCGCTATGCAGAACAGTATGGAGGTTCCTCAAAAAGCTGAAAATAGAACTACCAACAATCCCACTACTGGGCATATACCCTGAGAAAACCATAATTTAAAAATAGTCATGTACCACAATGTTCATTGCAGCTCTATTTATAATAGCCAGGACATGGAAGCAGCCTAAGTGTCCATCAACAGATGGATGGATAAAGAAGATGTGGCACATATCTACAATGGAATATTACTCAGCCATAAAAAGAAACAAAATTGAGTTATTTGTAGTGAGGTGAATGGACCTAGAGTCTGTCATACAGAGTGAAGCAAGTCTGAAAGAGAAAAACAAATACCGTATGCTAACACATATATATGGAATCTAAAAAAAAAAAAAAAAAAATGGTTGTGAAGAACCTAGGGGCAGGACAGGAATAAAGACACAGATGTACAGAATGGACTTAAGGACACGGGGAGGGGGAAGGGTAAGCTGGGACGAAGTGAGAGAGTGGCATGGACATATATACACTACCAAATGTAAAATAGATAGCTAGTGGGAAGCAGCCACATAGCACAGGGAGATCAGCTCAGTGCTCTGTGACCACCTAGAGGGGTAGGATAGGGAGGGTGGGAGGGAGATGCAAGAGGGAGGAGATATGGGGATATATGTATATGTATAGCTGATTCACTTTGTTATAAGGCAGAAACTAACACACCATTGTAAAGCAATTATACTCCAATAAAGATGTTAAAAAAATTTTTTAAAAGCTGAGCAAGAGGACTGCATCTTTCTCTTATCCGTTCTTCTGCCTCAGTTATTCTGCTGCTGATTCCTTCTAGAGAATTTTTAGTTTCATTTATTGGGTTGTTCATCATTGTTTGTTTGCTCTTTATTTCTTCTAGGTTCTTGCTAAATGTTTCTTGTATTTTCTCCATTCTATTTCCAAGATTTTGGATCATCTTTACTGTCATTACTCTGGATTCTTTTTCAGGTAGACTTCCTATTTCCTCTTCATTTGTTTGGTCTGGTGAGTTTTTACCTTGCCCCTTCATGTGCTGTGTATTTCTCTGTATTCTCATTTTGCTTAACTTACTGTGTTTAAGGTCTCCGTTTCACAGGCTGCAGGTTCGTAGTTCCCATTGTTTTTGGTGTCTGCTCCCAGTGGGTAAGGTTGGTTCAGTGTTGTGTAGGCTTCCTGGTAGAGGGGACTAGTGCCTGTATTCTGGTGGATGAGGCTGGATCTTATCTTTCTGGTGAGCAGGACCACGTCTGGTGGTGTTTTTTGGGGTGTCTGTGAACTTATTATGATTTTAGGCAGCCTCTCTGCTAATGGGTGGAGTTGTGTTCCTGTCTTGCTAGTTGTTTGGCATGGAGTGTCCAGCCCTGTAGCTTGCTGGTCATTGAGCGAAGCTGGGTGTTAGTGTTAAGAAGGAGATCTCTGGGAGAGCTTTCACTGTTTGATATTACATGGGGGCCAGGAGGTCTCTGGTGGACCAATGTCCTGAACTCAGCTCTCTCACCTCAGAGGCACAGGCCTGACACTGGCCGGAGCATGAAGACCCTGTCAGCCACATGGCTCGGAAGAAAAGGGAGGAAAAAAGAAAGAAAGAAGGAAAAAATAAAATAAAATAAACTTATTAAAATAAAAATTTTTTTTAATTATTAAAAATAAAAAAACGGAAAAAAAGAGAAAGAGAGAAGAGAGCAATGAAACCAAAAAAACGAATCTACCAATGATAACAAGCACTAAAAACTATACTAAAAAGAAAAAAAAAAAAGGACAGACAGAACCCTAGGACAAATGGTAAAAAAATAAGCTGTACAGACAAAATCACCGAAATAAGCATACACATACACACTCACAAAAAGAGAAAAAGGAAAAAATATATTTATATATCTATAAAGAAAAAAAAGGGAAGAGAGCAACCAAATCAATAAAAAAAATCTAGCAATGATAATAAACTCTAAATACTAAACTAAGATAAACATAAAACCAGAAACAAATTAGATGCAGAAAGCAAACCCCAAGTCTACAGTTGCTCCCAAAGTCCACTGCCTCAATTTTGGGATGATTCGTTGTCTATTCAAGTATTCCACAGATGCAGGGTACATCAAGTTGATTGTGGAGATTTAATCCGCTGCTCCTGAGGCTGCTGGGAGAGATTTCCCTTTCTCTTCTTTGTTCGCACAGCTCCTGGGGTTCAGCTTTGGATTTAGCCCCGCCTCTGCATGTAGGTCACCTGAGGGCATCTGTTCTTTGCTCAGACAGGATGGGGTTAAAGGAGAAGCTGATTAGGGGGCTCTGGCTCACTCAGGCTGGGGGGAGAGAGGGGTACGGAATGTGGGGTGAGCCTGCGGTGGCAGAGGCCGGCATGACGTTGCAACAGCCTGAGGCACACCATGTGTTCTCCCAGGGAAGTCGTCCCTGGATCACTGGACCCTGGCAGTGGCGGGCTGCACAGGCTCCCGGGAGGGGAGGTGTGGATAGTGACCTGTGCTTGTACACAGGCTTCTTGGTGGCGGCAGCAGCAGCCTTAGAATTTCATGCCCATCTCTGGTGTCTGTGCTGATAGCCATGGCTCACATCCATCTCTGGAGCTCATTTAGGCGGTGCTCTGAATCCCCTCTCCTCGTCACCCCAAAACAATGGTCTCTTGCCTCTTAGGCAGTTCCAGACTTTTTCCTGGACTCCCTCCTGGTTAGCTATGGTGCACTAGCCCCCTTCAGGCTGTGTTCACGCAGCCAACCCCAGTCCTCTCCCTGGGATCTGACTTCCAAAGCCCGAGCCTCAGCTCCCAGCCCCCAACTGCCCTGGCGGGTGAGCAGAAAAGCCTCTCAGGCTGGTGAGTGCTGGTCAGCACCGATCCTGTGTGCGGGAATCTCTCCACTTTGCCCTCTGCACCCATGTTGCTGAGCTCTCCTCTGTGGCTCTGAAGCTTCCCACCCCGCCCACCCCCTGTCTCCACCAGTGAAGGGGCTTCCTAGTTTGTGGAAACTTTTCCTCCTTCACATCTCCCTCCCAGAGGTGCAGGTCCCATCCCTATTCTTGTGTCTCTGTTTTTTCTTTTTTCTTTTGCCCTACCCAGGTACATGGGGAGTTTCTTGCCTTTTGGGAAGTCTGAGGTCTTTTGTTGGTGTTCAGTAGGTGCTCTGTAGGGGTTGTTCCCCATATAGATGTATTTCTGATGTATTTGTGGGGAGGAAGGTGATCTCCACGTCTTATTCCTCTGCCATCTTGAAGGTCTCTGTTCTCAGCGTTTTTTAAAACCAGTTGGGGCTCTTGGTTACTGTACTTTCGAACTACATTTAAAACAGACTTGTAACACAGGAAAAGAAAAACTTTATGGCAAAATAAAACCAAAATAAAAGCAAAAGAGCACTTCAAAACATGTGGAAGTTATATAAGTTGCTAGCTCTTAATTACTCTTGCTTAGTATAAGTGTACATAGCAAGCCATTTGGGTTCATTCAAATATGCAACACAACTTAATTTTTGTTCCTGTGAACTTTTCTAATTAGTAAAGTAGTATAAAGTTAATTGGTACATATTGTTTTTGTCTAAAAGCATAATGTTGAATTATTAATTTTATAACATATTTATTTGATGTGTTTTGAAGTGAAAGAAACATTATATAGTTGACACTTGAACAACAGGGGTTTGAACTCCATGGGTCCACTTGTACACGTGTTTTTTCCAGTAGTAAATACTACAGTACTATTAATACATGATCTGTGGTTGGTTGAATCTGCACACATGGAACCGCCGATCCAGGGGAACCATGTATAGGGAGGGCCAACTTGTAGTTATATGTGGATTTTACACTGCTGGAGAGTTGGCACCCCTAATCCCTGTGTTGTTCAAGGGTCAGCTGTACTAAAAAAATTATTTGTTGTCCAAAAAATGGTATAACTTTTAAAGAATTGTTATAACATGATTGTTATAACAAATCATGATGACCTAAACCGTGATTTGAGACAAGTTTACTTAAACTATAATAGCAAAATCTGACATATTCATAATATTTTAATAAAGTCTGTCTAGAAAATAAAGATTATCGATGTTTACCTTACACTGGCTTTTCTCAACATATGTTACAAGACTTGCTTACAACTCAGTCTTGGATTGACCTCCTTCTGGCTCCTTCTCATTGCCAAGTTCTCTAAGACAGCAATTTCTAAATGCTGATTCATTTCTGAGACAGAGGATGTCAACATGTCATATGCAGTAGGCTGCTCCCTTGTCAAAACCTTTTTTTTTCCCTAATTATTTTACATTTTATTGTCATCTATGCTCTCGAAGTTACTTATATCTATTGTATCTGTGTGAAAGAAATTCTATATAATGGAGTGCTAGTGTGCATCTCTGTGCTGAGAGAGATCACATTGGTAGCCTGAAATCAGCTGTAGTGGGAGTAGTTACACCACAGAAATTGGCAAATGCTACAAATCAGGGCTCTTTTTTTTTTTCTGTAAGTAAGTCAAAACCTTTTTATCACTCTAATTGCTGCCCATAGTACCTTATCTGTTTAAAAAATGTCTACCTCCAGTTCCCAAGTGCCTCCACAGCCAGCACTGAATACCACATGCTCACGGGGACCCCGTGCTATGTCTGTATTCTCTGTAGAAGTGCCTGCTCCATCGCTGTTTCTTCTCCAGTGTGATTCTGGGTACCTATCTGCTACTTAGTACTTTCCTTTGAATAGTAGCCATTATGTTTTATTACCTTATTTACTGATATTCTACCAAACATCTGAAATTTTCAGTTTGATTCTTTATTTTCCTTAATAGCTTTTCTTAAAATGATCAAACCTTTTTTTAATTTTAATTTTCTGAATGCCTGAACAGTTCCAAACTGAGTCAACAACGTTTAGATAATCATTATAGGTTAATGATTTCTTGACACAGTCACTGATATTTTTCAGAATTCTGCAGTGGTCCTTCCATCCTGCTGTGTTTTTTGTTTTTTGTTTTTTCTTTTAATACTTCCTTTTATTTCGCAAGAACATAGTTTGGTTGCCAAGCCTTTCATATCATATTCCTCTTATTAATTCTTCTTCACTTCTTAGTGTTTCCATAAAAATCTTGAAGAAACATATGTATGTATCCAGTCATGTGCCCACAGATGTGAAAGCTGCAATTAATAGTTTTTTCCTATCTGTTTGGCAAAATGATTGACCATATTTTATCAAATAGAAACCTACAGGCTTTAAAAAATATTTTTAATGGTTATACTTATCAGCTTCTGCAACCCTCTCTACCCCATCCCTAACCCTAACCTTGGTTAATCCCTGGTTTATGACATCTCTAGGATGAATAAGGATGCTAATTCTCAGAAAACTGATGATTTTTTTAGGTTAATACACATGCTTATGCATTATTTCCCTTGTAAGCTCCTTGGAGACACATTGTTTTGGGAATCATTTACTCTGTGCAGGGCACTGTACTAGGCACTGTGAAAAAGGGATATACTCTTGGTTGACTTAGTAGTTCCATGCAGCTGCCCCAGGTTTGCTATAGTGAATGAAAGAGTGGGGTTTTGGAGGGGGGGTCTGGGATCAATGAAGTTCTCAAACTTTCCACTTAAAAAAAAAAAAAAGACATTTAATCCATACATAATATGAATACATAAATGACTTAACTAGATCTTGAACATTTCTTCTCTGATCTCATGATTAAACCCAATTTCACTACCTTCGATTCTCCCTTGTGCATCTGGAAAGATGAACAATAGAGGAGGAAAAAAATCTTTAAAATTCTGCTTTTCATTGATTTCTCCACTAGGACATAGTCTGTTGCAGAGAGGTAATCATTTTCTCAGTAACTGGCACTGTCACAAAGGAAAACCTTTTTTCAAACAACTTCTCATAGATGCAGAAAGCAACCTCACCAGATTTCCATCCCACGTTAACAAACTATCTAGATACTATGCTGTTATTCTACTTCTGATGGGAATAGCACACAATTCTGCTCTTCCACATAAAACACAAAATTTATTAATTTAGTAATTTCTTTACTAATTTTTTTTCACATATTACCATTTGAATGCCCTGGAATCACCATGCAAGCAAGACAAGCAATGTTACCATTTTTATTAAACGTTTGATTTTGAGGGTGAGGGACAAGTTTTTGTTTTTTTTTTTTAATAAATGAATGAATAAGCAAATAAAAAATTAGCAAACACATATATCAGATGAAGGTGAATGATTTGTAGAGAATTTAAACAAAGTAACTTGAGGGTGTGACAGAATGGTTACTCCCAGTTGCATGGGAAGAGAGCCTTTCTGAGGGAGCAACATTTTATCTGGGATCTAAATGATGAAAAGCAGACTGCCTTTAAGTTTCTGTGAAAAATCATTCTAAGAAGAGAGTAGGGCTAGTCCAAGCAGAGAGTGAGCTTATTATTTCCTAAGACTGGAAATAAAGCCAGTGTGCCTGGAGCCTAACGGTGGAGAAGGTTAAGTACACAGTATGAGTCCAATGAGTATAGTGAGTTGAATGGTGGCCCCCAAGAAGGTATGTCCAAGTCCAAAGTCCTATAGCCTGTGAAAGTTATCTTATTTGGAAAAAGAGTCTTTGCAGATACAAAGAATGAATCTTGGAATGAGATCATCCTGATAGAGTCTATCAGGTAGACTCTAAAACCAATGATAATTATCTTCATAAGAGAAAGATGAGAAGGCAGTACAAGACAGAGGCAGAGACTGAGGGGATGTGGCTACAAGTCAAGGAAACCTAAGAATGCTGAAAGCTACCAGAAGCTGGAAGAAACAAAGGATTTTCCCGTAGAGCCTTCAGAGGGGTTCTAGACCTGCCAGTATCTTGATTCTGGACTTCTGGCCTCCATAATTGCTAGAGAATAAATTTCTATTGTTTTAAGATACCCAGTTTGGGGTAATTGGTCATGGGAAATTAATACAGAGAGGTAAGCATTGGTAGATCATTAAGAACATTGACAGCAAGTACAAAGCGTTTAGAATTTAATAAAAAGAAAAAAAATGAGGACTTGAGGGGGGGATGGAGAATGAGGGGCTGTTAGAGGACAGAGATGGTCGGATTTTCCATGAAGACAGATAAATACTGGTTATCAGCTCATGCTCAGGTGCTCGACATCTTTGGGTTGAATCCTGGTCTCTATGAGCTATGCATTAACTTTCTCTCAGCTATACGATATGGGTCAATGAATTTTAAACATCTAGGCATTTCGTTTCCTAGTCTAGTGAATGTAACAATAATACAGTAACTCATAGGTTCACTGTGAGATTCAGTAAGTTTAAACTTTAAAGTACTTTGAAACAATATCTGGCACTCAATAAGTACTTAAACATTATATATTGTTTCATTTTTTTAAGGTTTGGAAAATAGATTTTAGAAGGAGAAGAGGTGAGTCAGGGAGAAAAGAGGGATACATAAGCTCCAAGCAAGAGATTGGATAAAGATGGTAATATAAGAGGAAGTGAATGAATGTTTTGAAAATAGAATCTATTCTACATGGATCTGGGAGGTGAGGGAAAGAGTATTCAACATTTGCTAGCATATACTATATGCACACCACTGGGCCAAGAGAGGTTTTGTTTGTTTTTAGGATGGAAGATACTGCTAGTTATTTATATGCTGATACTTGTAGGATAAGCCTTTTTACATTTCTAAAATAATTCAAAGTGTTATTGGCTTAATTCTGTTAAGATAAAATATAAGTTAATTGTTTGAGGATAGGGTTTTTGAGAGGAAAAATTCATAGAGGAGAATATTATTACAAAATCATTGTTTCTAAGAAGGCAAGAGTGGATTGGATCCAGAACGCAAGTGAAAAAATTGGCCTGAGATAGGGAAGAGGCATCTGTAGTGACATCAGAAAAGACCAGTGCAAGTAGTTTGGTGTACTTGTGTGGGAGGTGATGAGGACATTGCTTCTTTGCCTGCCAGAAGGAGAAGGTCTCCTTGCCAAGCCCATATTTGAGAAAGAAGTCTCATTTCACCCAGTTACAGCTGCCACATCTGCCCCTAACTAGAATCAACATGTCCAACAACTTGCTCACCATTTATTTCATTGCACCAGGTCTCCAGAAGTAAAACTATTCAATCGAAAGCATTCTTTTCAATTATTTATGAAAGGTCTGTAAGTTTTAGAAATGAAAATACTAACCCAATTTTCTTTACCTACATTACTTGCTTATAAAAATTCATCTCTGAAGTTATATGCAAGTCACAGGTCTCACAAATCCTCCAATCGTCCTGAAGAAATAAACTTATGGCAAATTTTCCTGAAGTTTATGTAAATCCAAAAATAGCTTCAGTGTTTTATGAGTGGAATGTTTAGCCCTCAGTACAGTCGATGCTAAGAAGTTCCATTAGAATGTAGAGCACTTGATAAAATACTCCATTTCTAGTACCTAAATATAAAAATTAGAGCCTGTTATCTCTAAATGGAGTAATCTTCAGCCACTTTGTGGCCACCTGAGAGGTTAGGTAATCTCTAAAATAATAAACCTTCAAATTCCTCATAGAGTTTAAGTCTCATAACTGGAACTGGCTGTCAGATGAGAATAACTCAGTTGAGCTCAGAGTAGCCAAAAAGCTTTTTATATTTCATTAAATTGCTTTCTCTTGCTGATGACTGGGACCCAACTTGGATATTGTGGTTTTATGATTGTGATATAAATTACTATCAGGAAATATTCTGATGACTCCAGATCACACACAAAATAATCAACATAGCCTGAATTGATTTTGAATTACTAAACTAGGGTAAACCTTTTCACATAACTAGAATAATTTCATTTCTTACTGGTGTAAATGTCAATTCTCTGAAGAGAGGATTTTTTAAAGTTAACCTGTATCCCAGATACTGTGACACAGGTCTCTCAGGGAATAACTCATGAATCAAATAAGGTATTGCCAGTAGATTGGTTTCATTATTTGACCCAGAGAGAGACTCATCCAGATTAGCTAACGATAAGGAGTTTAATGTCGAGATCTATATGGAGCAAGAAAAGAGGCAGAATCTCACAGAAGTTAAGTGTAGGATATATAATCAGGTTGGGTCATATGCAGAAACTCTTATGGGTTCAACATATTTTTCTGTGTTAAGAGCAAGAGATTATAATCTCCCTTTCCATTGCGTTAGCATTAACCTGATTTATGTATTCTCTGTATGTCAGCTGAGTTCTCCACTCATGACCTCCAGGCCTCTTCACTCTCTATTCTGTGTATCTCTAAAATGTTTCATAGTTTGCTTTATTCATTGTTTACTGAGATTCTTTCATATGTCAGGGACTGTCCTTGGCAACAGTGAACAAGACAGATAAGTTCCTTGCCCTCACAGAGTTTGCCTTCTTCTGGGGGAGATGGAGATTAACCAGGAATTCAAGATAAATATAGATTGTGAAAATTTATATCCTATGAAGGATGTAAACGTGGGCTTGTGATTAAAAGTGAACCTGGGTGGGGCAAAGCAGGGGATGAGTGGTAGGGATGAACAGTACTACTTTAGATAAAGTGATAAAGTGATCTGGAGAGTTGAGAATGAGCGATGGGGCAAAGGTGTGAAGTGGGAGGAGTTTTGTCTGATAATCATAGCAATGGCTTAATCGTAACCTCCAGCTTACTGA
Source organism: Balaenoptera acutorostrata (assembly GCF_949987535.1). Lineage (NCBI taxonomy): Eukaryota > Metazoa > Chordata > Mammalia > Artiodactyla > Balaenopteridae > Balaenoptera > Balaenoptera acutorostrata. Next base: position 70,781,578 of record NC_080065.1, on the reverse strand, counting down.
TAGCCCAGTAAGTTACTGGCAAAGCCCACTGACCATTTATTCATCCTCCCCTTAGTGCTGGGCAATGTGCAAGTTCACCCAGCCAGGAAAGCCCTATGCTTTCAATTTAATTCCTTTATCAATTCTGTGCTTTGTGGCTCTTAGGAGATTTGTGGCTTTTAGGAGATTAGAGTAGATGAGGATGACAACTTGTGTCTGTTTCACTCACTGCTGTATCTCCAAGGCCTAAAACAGTTCTGGAATGAAGGGTTTAATGAATGACTTGCTGGAAAATAGGTGGACTATGGGGTGGATTTGAATTTTATCAGTCTAGTTAGGAATATTGCAGTAGTGTGTGTTCAGTAGTTTTTCTCCTGAGCAAAGTTTGCTGGAATTGTCTTGGATATGAAGTTTAGATTTGCATGATTTAAAAAAAAAAAATGCTTAAACTCTTGCTTATATTCATTTTGGTTCCTATATGTGAAGCTTTCAAGACTCAAGAAAAATTAATGTGCCATATGTATTTTAAAATCCCAAACACTGAATATAGTGCCTGTACTTAACTGTAAGTAGCTGTTGAATAAATGAATGAATGTGCATGTACATTTTTAGTTCTCCTATTTTAACGTCAGCTTGGGAAATTTTACAATATGGATTTCTCCTCTACTGAAATATATAGAAAACTTGAGATGGTCTAAGATCAGATACACAAAACGTTTTCAACTTTAGAATTAATGACAATTTTCAATTTTAAGGTGATTTTCCCCTCAAACCATAACTTTTGAACGTAGCTTTCAGAACTTTTTGCAAAATTATGTGTTCTATGAAATGAAAAATTAATTATCACAAATGTCACCCACAGAAAAGCAGTTACAGAGCAGGGGAACATTTAGTTCGTTTTTAGATATATTTCTTGCAATATATTTTTTATTCATTAATCAGTTAAAAATAGTTAATGTTACTTAAACCTCCGTACAAATCCTGGTGGGGTATATTTTTTCAGATTGAATCAGAAACAGACATCTATTATAAATGTGTAAGAAAATGATTTCCAGCTCTAACAAACAAGTCAGATTTTCTTTTGACAAATTGGTGTAGGTTTTCTCTTCAGAATCTGAAATTTTCAGGTTGTAGCTGTATGAGGCAGCTTGTCCCTTATTCTCTGGAGATATGGATGCTAGTTGGAATAATGATGTCTGGGATCTAACCACAAATAAGTTCAGGACTAAACATGTATTGCTGCAGCCACTGAGGGAGAGGAGACGAGACATACAAATAACAGCTTCTCTCTGAGTGAGAACATTACTTTCCGGACTGTTCAAACAGGGTGAGCACTTTCATAACGTGCACTTCTAATGAGAGCACAGTTGCATATTGACAGCTTAACCAGCTTCAAACTCTGCCTAAAATGTCAGACTCTTAGCAGATTTTTCTAATAACAATTGAGACGATTTCCATTCAGTCATTCACTCTACACTACACCTCTGTTTAGTGTCCAGGCACTGTTCTAGGTGCTATCTGGTTTACTTAATTGCAAAACAAAACATAAATTTGTGTTAGATAGAACAGAAAATTACATAAGGTTGTCATGTTTTAATACAAATTATAAGAAACATGAATTGTAAATGTTATTAGGCAAAATATTATTGGACCTCGGATGAGAAAACTGAGGCCCATAAAGTGGTTGTGTCACTTAACTGAAGTTAAGCTGTAGGGCAAACTGCAGAGCTGAGCAAGGACTCACCAGATAACCTCAGTTCTCCAGGAGTGTCACAATTTTATATGACTTTATCATTTTGGTGGAAGTTATTTATTTTTATATTATATTAATTTTTGAGTTAATAATTAGACCTGATACAAAATCAATGAATATAAAAAGGTTAATATTTAAAAGTATGCTTCTTCCATCTTCAGTCCACATGCACCCACATTTTTCCTCAGAGGTTACCAGTTTTACCAATATTTAAAACATTATTTTGAAGATCTTACAGGAATAAGAAACAAACGTATGTGCATGTGGGTATAATGTGCGTATATGTGTGTGTGCATATATATGAATACATATTTGTCTTCATGCATATATGCAGATGTGTATGTGAATGTTTATTTTTCTGAACAGAATGGTGGTTAACTATACATAATGTTCTACACCTTGCTCTTATCTCTTGAAAATGTTTCCTGAAGCCCATTCCATATCAAGATCTGCTGCAGATATGAAAATCTGAGCCATTCTGATTATAATCGTTCTTTGGAGATCTTTTCATTTTTCCTCTCTGAAAACTTCTTTTGACTCCAGTAATCTAAAAGTCACAATTATTAATGTCTTGGGAGGGTCTATTTTTAACTATTATGTTGTGCATGATACTTTGCATTTGCCATTTCTAATGCCCAGGAGAGTATATAAGATCTGCCCTTTGTTCCTTGCCGGAAGGAAATGATCCTGGTTTTTGACTAAATGAGACAATGGAGGGAATTCTTAACAGATAGTAGGAACAGAAACTTTGCTTTGGCCAACCACTGTTTATTTCTGGTTCTCATGGTGTTTGGGATGCTCACAAAGAACACTAAATGGTAGCAGTCAATTCCAGGTTGCCTGTTGCTGCATGAAATCCAACCAACAGTTTAGTTATCATCCCTATGGCAGATTGCAAAAATGACCACTACTCTTCACTCCTTCCACGAGGAGGCAGAGTCTATTTCCCCTTGAATCTGAGGTGGCCATTAGAATGTGGAAGAAGTGACCATGTACCAGTTCTGAGGCCTTATTCTTTCTATTCCCACGTAGAACTGTGACACTGCCATGTGAACAAGACCAGAGTTGGCCTGCTGGAGCATGTGATACTCTTGCCCAGTTGCCCCCCTTACTGCAGTCAACAGCTAGACAAACCCCAGAAATAGAGATTCCCAACCTGCCTGAAACTGGGTTGGAAAATAAAAACTGGGTTTTTTTTCATATCTAGTTTCTTCAACTGATAAAATATTCTCAAAATAAACAAGATCTGGGGCAATGACTAAATCAAGGGTATAGACTATAAGACCCCTTTTTAAAGACATCTGAAAGAATTCAGATAGTGTCTATTAGACCCTCTCAACTAGGAAAAAAAAAAAAAAGTGTTTCTAAGAGTCTTTAAGGGACCTTTCCAGCAGCCTGACATGCCTCATCAAAGTAGAGAGAATTTGAGAATATGGCTTTTGGTGAACAGAATTCATACAACAAAATTCACTGGAAACCACACGTTTTTAAGAGAATTATACTAGCAAAAGCACTGCCTGCTTAGAAGTAAGGGGACTGAGGCAGTTAAATGAGAAAAGACCTTTGGGTCCCTATGTTTCTTTTAGCAAGAACTAGACTAGGAAAAATCCTTAAAGATATAGTAGAAGTGAGAGGATATCAAAAGTTAGTGCTGAAATCCATTCAGAACAATGGGCTGGAGAAGTGATTTCCAAGGATCAGAACCAGGCCCTTATCAAAAAATGGTCCCTGTTCTTAGAATGGGTAGGCCTGGTAACATCTGTCTCACTGGATTTCTGAATTGTCATGGACCAGTGACTGCACTATTCTTTTGTCCACCTCCCTCCCCAAATGGGAGTCCTTATGAAGTTTGTCTGTTCCTGTTTCTCAATTATCTGTTGGTGTCTAGGAGAAAGACAGTTCATCTTTCACAGGTGTCTGGAGCGAAAGGAGGTATATCCAAATAGCTGCATCTAAAACTGATGTCGATTGCAAATTCCAGGTTTTGAGCCTGGAGCCATAATTGGTTGAGATTTTTAGGGATCCGGGGATGGCAGTAGCATGTATCGCTTTTGGAAACGATGTGATTAGGTCCAGGATAGCCTTTTTGGAAGATGAGAAACATATGACTCAGTTGCTTCTGTCATCCTAGAAAAAGAGTTTCCTTGCTCACCTGTAGACCACAGATGCATGAGGGAGTCAAGCTGTATCCAGAAGAACTTCCCAGCCTCTATGTCTAGCATAGTGGTTGACCTACAACTGCATCCACTATGCTAGACACAATATTTTGCAATTGCCTAGTGTAATGCCCATGTTGTCACATAAAACCTTCCCTGATAGTAATATGTGGGCACCTTAACTCTGGAAATCATTCTGGTTGTCAGTCTCCTAGATAATGAGGAGGAATGTTTTCAGATAACAAAGAACAGGAACTTGTCATCTATCCCAAACCAGGGTTTCTTTTTTGCCCTCATGACACGTGAGTTACCTCCTAAGATTGGAAAATGGGAGCAGACAATCCTGGACTCTCTGATGCTCCATGGGGTTCAGTCAATAGCAAATGTTACCCTTCCCTTAGTACTTATTAGGAGTTAGAGTTAAAATACCACCCACCATTATCCGCCATTATCCATGAGGCAGGAGTCATTTTGAGTGTTAGCTCCTAATTGTACTGTAACCGTAAAGCTGCTCTAATGTGTGGGCTCTTGTAATCAAGGAAATGATCCTGATTCTATGTCTTAATGAGACAGTAGGGAAGAATCTAGCATGTAATAGGGAAAATACTTAACATTTATCTGAACCACTGTTTTCTGGTTTGTAGATAAAACCTCTATTTAATGTGGGACTGAGGAGGAGAAAGTATTTAAAATTCATCTTCTGAACCATGAATCATGCCCAGAAGGGAACAAGAATAAAACTAAGAGAGCAGGACTTTAGATGCTCCAATTTATGCTTCACCAGAGGGACTCACCTATTTCATTTGTAATTATTGCTTTGAGTGGTAGAAGCTGCACAAGCATTGTCTCATTTAATCTTCACAGCTACTCAGTGAGTAAACTATTATTTACATCATTTTACAAGTGAAGAATCTGAGTCTTGGGAACTCAATTATCCAGTCTTTCAGTTAGAAACTGGCAGGCCTTTACTATAACACACACACACATGCACAGCATAGAAGACAATGCTATTAAAATTATCTTCCACCTCTACTTTGTAGGTTTTATTTATTTTTTTAGAAAAGAAGTATGCTGCTAAAATGTTTGAGAACCATTGGATCACTCATTATAGAATGTGTAATACAATTTTCCCTCTACATTACTTCAAGGGTACGAAAATTGTTTTTAAAAGTACAAAAGTTTTAGAAAACAAAATTGGAAGTCATTATTTACCCACCTATTAGGTTCTAACTTTTTTGGTTTTGTAGCACGGCACATTTTTACATGTAGAACATACTACCAGATGCCAAGTTATAGCAGAGTAAATATATATATATTATATATATATTCATTCCCTGACACCACCACAGAAAATCAAAGTTTGGTAGTTATGTTATAAGGACATGAATATGTCAAAATGAAATGTCCCAAAATAAAATTTCAAAGCACAGATGCCTCAAGGTTTCCTTTACTGAAATACCTTGAAACAACAATTCTTTAGAGCAACCTAAAGTGCTGATAAGGAAAAAATAGTGATACTAATTGTATGCCAGTGTAATAAAATGCTAGGTTAACAGACAAAGTTACTGTATATGGAAAGACATTTTATTCTTTTTTTTTTAATTGAAGTATAGTTGATTTACAATGTTTTGTTAGTTTCAGGTGTACAACAAAGTGATTCAGTCATATATATCCTTTTTCAGATTCCTTTCCATCATAGGTTATTATTACAGGATGTTGAATATAGTTCCCTATGCTATATAGTAGGTCCTTGGGGTTTATCTATTTTATATATAGTAGTATGTATCTGTTAATCCCAAATTCCTAGTTTATCTCCACCCTTTCCCCTTTGGTAACCATAAGTTTGTTTTCTATGTCTGTGAGTCTATTAAGACATTTTATTCTTAACTTAAACCTCGAATTTCTGTGAAGGGTGATATTATCTAGTTTTAGTATTAATGGAAAACATTTAAAATTTAATTTGCTGAAAATATTTTAGGAAAATGCTTAATGATTGACCAAATAAATGAAAAAACATATTCTCAGTAGGCATTCGTCCATCTCAGTTATACTACTCAAGGCTTAGCAACTGCATTCTTATGCAATCTGGAATAAATCATTTACATTTTGTCATAGTGTTCAAATTTTTGCAATGTAATTTATAAGTTAAATCATATTTGTGTAGGTGTCAGGTTAAAATGTAAATAATGCATTTTTCAATTTGTGAAGAGTAAGTCTACTATGTAGTGAAAATACTGTGTTGTGGGAAATATTTTCTCATATACTTTTCACTCACTGTACTCTTTTTTTTTTTTTTTTTTTTTTGCTGTGTCATGACTCAGTGAGAAAAAAAAAATGATCATAATATAAAAAAAAAAAGTCACCATCCATAGTCTCTGGATTACTTCCTAGAAGATGAGATATCCATCAGGCCAGAGGAGGAGTTATGAACTTATGCCTTCTGCTAGAATAAGTCCTGGAGGCTTTAAATTCTTATAGCTTTTAGTAAAAAAAAAAAAAAATAATAATGATGATGATGGAAATAGTGCTAACGGTAATTGTAATAAATGCATTATGCGAGGGATGTTTAGAGTATAAATAGATATTAGAAGTGTCTTTCCTAATGGAATTGAGGCTAAGGAGGTTAATTTACTCTTGTTGACATGGAGTTTGAGGTTGACACTTTCTTAGCTTTCTTTCTAAATTTCACGATACTGTTATTTACAGTTATGTTAAAAAATTATGTAATCTTTTGTCCTCACCTTAGTGGCTACATTTCATTGTGATAAGGAATGTAATAGTGGTGAAATGGTCAAAATAGTAAAGGTAATAAACTCTTTTACTAAAATGCTGATAAATATTTACAAATCAAGCGAGATAATGCTTCAGTTTATTTCATGTATGAGTTTTATGATTTTAAACAAATTTCACTCTGTATTTGTATTGAGGAGTTCTCATTGCTAGGGATATGAGTCTTAAAAATCCTAAACCCACTTAGGGTTATATTTTCAATTACTGTGTTACCTAGTAAGAACCTAGCCTATTTAGAAATTATTTTGGTTGATAGGAAATGATGCCCATCTTTGGGAAAATGAATCATTAACAAAACCTCTGGCTAGCTGTACATGGAAGGGATACGTCATTATGTTTTGTAAAATTATATGTTATCTAAATTATAGATTAAAAAAAGACCAAATTTATTATGTAAAAGAACTTTCACAATTCTGATTTTGTATCAAATGCATAATGTGCCAAAGCACTTTAACACAGCTAATGAGATAATGTAGGGTTATGAATTGTAAATACTTCAGGACGCTTGTATGTGAAATCATCTATTCATTTGGTGAGTGTTTATAGAGATCCTACTATGTGACAGACAAGGAATACAGAGTATAGTCGAATGACATAGTCCTTTGAGGCATTAACATTCCTATTTAATATAAAATATTCACTTCAATTTATGGATAACAGGCTCAGGAAAAATTTGAATAGCGAAATAAAGGTTTTGGTAAGCATTATTTTAAGCGTGAACTTTGGGACCCCATGTGAGACCATTATATGTCTCTATTAAAATCAGACTTATGGCTATGGAATGCATGTGGCAAAAAATACCTAACTTTTTCTTATAATATATATACATTAAAAATTCAATTGTTGAGGTATGTTTTACATTTTATGTTGTCTCCCAATAACGAATCATAACAAAGCATGTTTCCATCATAAGGAACTTGTCCTTTCACCGAGTATTTGTATACTGTTTATAATTATTGTAGATTCATATGTGAAACCCGAGATTATGAACCATAATACATTTTTGGCTTTAACGATGCTTAAATTCCATGACTCAACTGCATTGATTTTCTTATTAAAGTGGAAATATACTTCTATGAAGAAATAATAAACTGGAATTCCACAACCCACTGTTTCAAATCTAATAATTTAATTTCAAGTAAAATCAAGCATTACTCATAAGCCAAAATTGTTTTTGCTCCAAAGTTATTCTACTCTAATTTTTAAAACAACCACATTCAATTATTTAAACACATAAAAACAATAAGCATTCATTCTAATCATGAGTCCATGTTTTCTTGAGTCCTGAATTCTTACTGTAAACAAGACCAAATAAGTTCACGTACCTACTTCACCATTCCCTGGCACTGTTGATGACTGCATGCCCATAAAGGTTAAAACAGTGTTCAGCAAAATCCCTAGAGCAGCAGAAACTAACCGTAGTACAGTGTCAAGGACATCTACTTATTTCCTAGGGACTCACTACTGAATGTAGAAATGAAAGTTACTGAATTTTTTCAGTCTTGTGCATCTCACGTCTTGATGTTTGATGGGTGATATCATAACCTTGAAAAATCCCTCGATTGCAACAAATCTTTTTAACCTGGCCCTTTGGTAACTAGGAAATTAACAAGTATATGTTATTTCTCATGTTAAAAGTATTTTAGAATGATTCTGCCAAATTTTCCCAGAAGACACTCACTTAAATGAATTTCACTCTTGTAGTAGGATTATAGGGATGTTGGCCTTACTGGTTGGTGTCCTGGAATCACTATTTCTTCTCATGGTAGCATTAAAATTACTTCCCACTTCTGAGGAAAATCTTAGTTCAATTGCTTTCAAATAGTTATGGAGAAACATGGTAAAACCAGTTCAGAAAAAAAAAATGTTGAGCAAAATTATTACAAAGACAATGGTTACAAAACAAAGTCTGAAAAAAATAATTATGATCTACTTTACAAAGAAAACGAGAAATCACATCTGTCTCTAGACCAAATTTCAAATATCACTCTGATATTCATGACCCCAGTACCTAACCTGAAACTTACTAGGAAGTTAAACCTGAAACTTACTAAGAAGTTAAACCAGTCTTCCACTAAACTGCCTTGACAAGGTGTAGTTGTATAGATAGACCATGTTTCTAATTATTCAATAGTGTTAAATCCTTTTAGCTTAAGTAGTTTAATGATTTCCGGTGGATGGCATTCATTCCTTTGAGATTTAAGTAGTATTCTAAGAATATTTAGCAAAATCAGGAGGAAATATAAAAAGCACCCTTAGTTGTAATTGATTAAACATAAAATGTCATATTTTTCCACTGCCAAAGTATAGTACTCTTTAAGTGCTTAGGGAAGCATGTCTTTTAGGTCACTTGGGTATCTAGTACGTTGTAGTCATAGTAATTTACGAAGAATTAAAAGCCATAACCTGGAAGTTTAAAAGGCCTTTTTTCCTATGGACCACCTTTGTGCCAGCCCTATAGAAAATTCCTTTTAGTGAAAATAAACTATATCATAACAGATAAATCATTGCCATCATATGCATAACAAATCATGGTATATACTACTTCCTAACATTTGTACTGCAAGTATAATTCTACAGGGTATAGTGTTATAAATGTATATGAAGAAATTTTTAGTGTTTGGAGTCACAGAAATGTGACAAATCTAGAGGTATTTTATTTTAGTGTTGTTGGAAATTTTGTGTCATCAGGTCTTTCTACATTATGTGGTATAATATAGCCTTTTAGAATTTATTTTTATGAAGGAAGAACACATAAAAGTGTATATCGTTCCAGGATCAGTTAATAGAACACAGGTCTTTCTTATTTCCATTTAGGCAGGCTTTGAAATCCTTTTCACAGTCTAACACACCATTAAGTTATTGCTACTTGGAAATGAAATGGAGGTTATTACATTACGAGGTAGCATTTTTGGTTAGATGATTTTTTTGTTTAGTTTTGTTTGGGTTGGGTTTTACCACTGCATCTTACTGATTAGGTAATGACCAAGTCTAAGAAGCATAAACATTAATCTCAGAGTGAACATGAATCAGATAGGTAGGTTGAGCTATTATTTCAGCCATAATTCCATGGATTAAATGAATTGTCTGACAAATCCTTAACTCATTAATAAATTTAAGGATGCTTAATGAATATCCTTAAACTTTTAAAATTACATCTTAAAGGTTAACTCTGGGACAGAATGAAGGAATGCCTCAAAAATCAGTCTGATTCACTATTGTTTTTCTCTACAAATGTTCAAGCTTATCGTATTTTCATATACAAAGAAACTTTGAAAAAATAGAAGAAATTCTAATAAAATGGTATAGTATTCCAAAGTGAAAATCAAAATAATAAATATGCTAATGTAGCTGAGAATACACATCCTGTATTAAAATTCTTCAAATATAATGAACACTTTCTGATGTCACTACATTATCATTCAGCATCCAGTAATGGGAAAGGAGCCAGTTTGCCTGCAAGTGCAATGATCTGTAAACATTCCCTCCTCCCTCTCTCTCATCTCTCATCCTCCTCCTCCTCTTGCATGTCATCTTTTTTATTATCTAATGAAGTTGATGCCACACCATCTAGCAGTCACTCAAGTGAAAAACCCAAGAATAATTACTCTTGATTCCTCTGTCTCTCTCTCTGCCCCACAGCCTGTTAGAATTGACAGTTGCCCCTTGGCTTGGCAGTTTTGTTTCCTAAATATGTCTTTAAACTTTTCCCACCTCTTCATCGTTAGTATCGCTGTCCTTGCTGAGGTTCAAAACATCCTTCTCCTGCACCTCTTCAACACTCTCTTAACTACCTGCTTTCCCTGCTTCTAATCTTGGGCTGTCAACTCTGTTCTCTCCCATTGTCAGGGTGCCCTATTTAAAACAGAAACTATCTCTTAAAACTCTTCAATTGCTCTTTAGTTTCTATAGAATAAAGTCCAGACCACCTTGTATGCCATAACTAACTAATCTTGACCCGGACTGTTTCTATCTCTCCAGACGTATCTTCACCCTCGTCTGCTTGAAATTTATGATCCAGCTACACTGAGCTGCTTCTGGTTTTCCACCTACATGATATTGTTTTCTGTCTTCATGGGTCTTCAAATGAAGTTTCTTATGATGGGAATGCTCTTACTCCACTCTTCACCTTGTAGAATAATTCCTACAAGGTATTTTTTTTTTAAAGATTCAGGTTATATATGTCTATCCCTAAGTTTTCCATTATTGAATAATTATCCATGTGTATGCTTTCTACCCCAAGGCATCTTATCCATCTTCAGCTGTCTGGAACATGGCAGGTGAACAGAATAAACACACTCAGTGCATTGTTGTGAATGAATGGTAGAGTTCAAATTAGTATATCAATTTCAAAATGTTTATCCATGTTAACAGAAAATGTAAATAACTCAACTTAATCTTCATAATTCAACCAGAGCTTAGCTACCTGTTGAAATGCCAAAGTTGTGGCACAAGAATTATCATAACTCATTTAAAGCAATTTAAAATGTGGTCACTCTATAATGGGTGAAGAAAATGTGCTCCAAGAATGTGTTGCAAGTATATCTACTTACACAGAGGAGCAAGCTATTCTGTGCATAAAAATGCAACCCTTAAAAACTACTGTGGGTCCTTTCAGGGTGAAAGCAAAGACCCTCACCTCTTCTCAGTAGACAAATGATACATTGGTAGGGTCCTTTCAAACTCGATAGCAGATTATATATGAATTTCTTGTTTTAAAAGTGCTGCTACTTTAATCAATCTTATAAGCAAGAAAATTATATTCATTGAATTTTAGCTAAAATTTTGGCCATTTCCTTTAAATCTTATATTCTTTATTGAAATTTAAACTCTTTCCAAGATAAGCTTTAACATGTAAGAGAAAAATATTTATATATTTCAAGTTTAATCATATATTCATTTAAAAGTCAGTATTATTTTCAACTTATACAGTCTATCAATTCCCTCTTCTCATCACTGCACCTCTTCTGTGGCCTAGTATCATTTAAATCCAATGCAGTATTTGCTAACTGCTTGTGAATATGTCTTCCAGATAACTGATTTTTTTTTTTTTTTAATGGCAGAGGTCTTGCCTTTTCAGATCTAAAAGGCAGTAGAGCTTTCATTAATAGAAAAATGAGGGTTACATAAAATCTTCCTACCATTGTAACTGCTCAGATTCTATTCAAGTTAAATAGCTCTCCAATGAGAAGTTAATATGCCTGCTGTAGTGTTAGCGTGACACAGCATTAGCACAGGGTCTTTCTTTTCAGTTCACAGAATATCCTGTGGTGAAGGTGTTGATGTTGGAGAGAAAAACTATTTCAATTCAAAGAAGGATGTTTAATTCATGTGGGACTTTTTTTTCTGGTTGTTGAGTTATGCTTTGTAGGAAACATGAATTGAAAGTTGAAGAACTGAACTCTATTCTCAGCTGTGTCACTGTCTTATTGCTCTAGGTTATGTGAAGTCACCAAAGCAATTATCTCTTTGTTTTTCCACATAAACAAATAGAGATACTAATTTTTCCCACAGATAACTGGAGAGAATCAGAGTCACTGGGCTGGAATACGAAATGGTTAGTAATGAGAAGTAATATAAAGAGGATTTGATGATGGGCTGGATAAGGGTGTAGGAGGACCTTCTGAAATTAGGTACATTTTCTGACAGATGTAACTTAATATACAGCCTGAAATTGAATCTTGAGAAAGGCCTATATTTAGGAGGTACAGTAGAAGGATGTGGGGCTAACTAAAGTGATAGAGAAACTTCAGAAGGCTGGTAGAGGACCCAGATGGCAGCTGTGGCAGAAACCAAGGAAACTGTCTTCCAGACCACCCACCTGTTCCCTGATAAGCATCTCTCCATCTCTATGACCCATTTTAAGGATCATCTCCTTTGATGCAGAATAATAGGTCTCCCACACCCCCACCCCACCCCTGCCAAACATTTCCATGTCCTAATCCCCCAAATCTGTGATTATATTTGATGGTATAGTAAAGGGGAATTAGTGTTGCAGATGGAATTAAGGTTACTAATCAGCTGACCTTAAAATAGAAAGATTTTCCTGTATTATCTGGGTGGGCTCAATATAATCACAACAGTCTTGAAAATTGGAAGAGGATGAGAAGGAGATGTGAGGATGCATGCAGAGACTGGAGTGTTTAGATGTGAAAGAATTCAACCTGACATTGTTGGCTTTGAAGATGGAAGGGGCCTTCAGACAGCGTGTGGGCAGCCTTTAGAAGCTAGAAAAGGCAAGGAAATGGATTCTCCCCTAGAGCCTCCATAAAGGAGCCAGCCCTGCTGACACCTTGATTTTAGCCCAGTGAGACCCACATCAGACTTCTGATCTCCAGAACTGCAAGATAGTAAATTTGTTTTTTAAACCACACAATTGTTGTAATTTGTTACAGTAGCAATAGAAAACTAATACAGGAACTTTCAATACAGCAAAATTTCAGTTTCCTTGGTACACTGGTCAAAGTGCATTGTTAAAAAGGAAAGACTTTGGTACAATAGAAGTAGTATTGGACTTGGAGTTAATAAAACTGGACTATAGCCTTGACCTTTAAAAAACCAACCAACCACATGGACTTGGGCAAGCCCTTAACTTTCTGCACCTTACTTCCCTCACCTATAAAACAAGGAGTGAGATTAGATGATCTCTCAAGTTCCTTGCAGTTATAACTATTATAAGCAGATGACTGAGTTCCTTCAAATGAACATGTATTTTTCAGTTCTGTTTTATCACATGTAACCTTCCCCTAAGATTTTTGAATTTCTGAGAGAATATGCTTTCCCAGAAAAGGAATTGATTTCTGAATAGGAACTCTGGGGAGTTCTGCAGGAAACTGTGGAAGGGTATATGGGCCAAGAGACTTTCTAGACCTTTGCAAAATAGCAAATAGATGGGATTTTTAATCTTCTGTGCCACTGGCCTTGGGCCATTCTGAGAGAGTATGCTCCCAATGTGACCTCCCTCCATCACCCTTTGTCTGTGTACCCCTCTCCATGTCACAGTTCCTTGGTTCTGGGGTACTCACCTGATGAGGCTGCTGAATTTGCAACTCATAGTATCTAGTTTGACTCTGTTGAGCCCTTGAACTAGAGGCTGTGTGAAAGCCTCCACTAGGACAGCCATATGTAGGCCATTTGTGAGTAAGCTAAAGGAGTTGGTCTAGAAAGAGAGAGTAAAAGAAGTAGATGTGTAAAGTTTAACAGAGATGAGAGACTGTGTAGCCTGAGATAGGGCCACAGAGGTGTACATGAGAGAAAGAGAAGATATGAATGTATGGCAACTGCCTAACTCTAGGCCCTGGGGAGATCCGGCTTCTTTTTATGCCTCTGGATGATATGGTATGCACCTACCAAGTATTTCTCCTTTTTTGTTTGAGCTCCCTTGTGTTGCTTCATTTTCTTGAAATCAAATAATCTCTGCCTAGAGCGTTAGACCCTCACCTATTCCGCGCTGATTTTCTATGCAAATGCCAAACCATTTATGAAAGATCAGTTTAAAATGATCTCATGTCATTCAGTGATCAGAACACCTAATTATGAGCTAATAGCTATTCAAGTATATAAATTAATAAGAATTTCAATTCACAGCATTGGAGTTAAAAATTGAAATATGTATTTCAAGATTTTTTTCTCGTATCTATTTCCTGTTAATAATTTGCCATTGAAAAACTGAAGCAGATATGGGAGAAACACATTAGTGTTGTTTACTAAGGGTTTAACTGTGTTTAGGGGGAAAAAAAAAGAATCCTTGCCTATTGAAATCCTTTTGCTTTGCAAGTATTTTTACAGAAAAACTTTGTTATAGACTTCTGAAGGTTATTTTGTTTATACCCAAAAATAATAAATGAGGATTTTTACCATAGGATACAGCTAAATGTTCTTTATTAAACAGATATATACAGCCCTACATTTTGCATTCTATTCAAATATTATACATGAATGTTTCAAAGATTAATATTCTCTTTTGAGCCTGTAAGAAATTGTGTCAATTTCTATTCTACCCAGGGATTTTTCCATTGCTTTAGGTATGAATATATAAAAACTCAGGTAGAATTTATTGATGTATTACTAGAGTTATGGCAGTGACAGCTTGTCATATGCTTTGCAGAGAAAGTCATTAGCCAAATGCAAATTTAGGTCAGCTAACATTTCTGAATGATATTTAGGGGATCACTGAAATTATTGAAAATGTGCTTCATATTTCATCATGCAAATGTCAAACTCGATTCCTCATTCATTTATTTATAGTCATGTTCCAAAACTTACCTGAATATGCAACCCGTGAAGATCTATCATTTAATGAAGCTTTCCTCCACCACAGTTCTGATTCTCAACAGTTGAGGTAAATCATTGTATCTCATGTCTTTAAATAAGCTCTCAGCCTCTGACACATACAAATAAATATTTATGCATATTAGGTATACATAAAGATATTTGACAGAGACTAAATAAATGAAAGTATAAGTGCTTACTTATAACTTTTTTCCTCTCATGCCTTTTAAATAAAATGTATGATCTGCACTGCATACAGAGGGGAAGATACAAATGGCAGAAGTACTAAGAGCTCCAGGGTGGCTTACAGCTTCATCAGAGTGACCACACAGTGAAGAGTGTGAGACAATTAAAAAAGAAGTGTACTAGCACAGATGGGAAAAGAAGTTAGGAAAAACTGAATGGACAAAAAATTAATAGAAGTTTTAAGAAGTTTTGATGAGGGATGTATGCTGTACTTACTTCTACATATATTCAAGAAAATCTAGATTAAAGAGTTACTATAATCTACAAGCTTTCCAGAATCAGAATGATTTTCCCTTTGTGTTCCCATGCCAATGTTAGACTTGGCTCAAGAAAAAGAGCACCTCGTATTACAATATTTGAGATACATGCATATGTATATGCATGTATATTAATAGATTTGAATGCCTAGTGTGTTAGAATAGTTTTATGTGCTTTGATTTTAAGAAAAAGGAATAATGAGTAAAGATATGTGAACATTACAGATTTACATTACATTAGTTCTCTCAAAGTATGGCCTAGGATAAGTGCAAATACTTTCTGATGATTTCAACCTCTCTGTAGCTGATCTTGGCAAAATCCTGGTTTTTGGCAACCTTGACTTTCTCATTAAAAATGATACTCTTAAAAAAAAAAAAATGATACTCTTCTCCTTTCCTCAGTCAATTCATTCCCACAATCAGGCTCTAGAACTTTTTACTAATAATTGCCCACAACTCCATACTCTCAATCTTAAGCATCCAACTTTCCATTCATAACATTTTATCTTTCAGCTCACTCTCTCTAGTGTCCTAATTACAACAATTCTTTGACTCCATCAAAACCTCCAATTCATTGATCCTACCATCTTTTTATTCCTCCTCAACCCTATTATTCCTCCACCCCCTCCTTATCTGACTTAGATTCTACACCAATCATTATTATTACTCCTGTGCACAGACCCTCCACACCTTTCTTTATCTCCCTCCATTATATTTTCTGAGAAAAATCCCAACTCTGGTTTAATCTAACTTTGTATTCTACATCTGCTTGAAGAAATACATACAAGTATGCTCTAAGTCAATTTATGATCACAAACCTTAAACAGGTCTTTAGTGCTTCCAACCAATCCTACTACCCTTTCTAAGATGAGTACTTCACACCTTCCTTTCTGTCCTCACACTATCAACAGTCTTCTCCCATACTCTCTACTGATTATCTTCATTCCCATTTCACTGAGCAAATGGAAGTGGTTAGATTTCTGAGACTTTTTTTTTTAATCCTCTTGCCATCAAATTAAGTTCTTTACATGTAATGCCCTCTGACTCTTCCCTTTGCAATAAGTTTTATGATCATTTGTTTTGTTTCTTTTGTTCATGTTTCTTACTCTGTCCCCAGCACCCAGAATGATGATGGGAATATAGCAGCCCATAAGTAATTGTTGAATGAATTCAGTCTAATTTCTGACGCCCTCTACAACTATGGTACTGCCCTTCAATATCAACTGTTTTATTCTTTGTCTCATCTTTTTAGTACCTAGAACAGTACCAACATTTGGTATTTCTTTGTCAAAATTTATAAAATATAAATGTTTGAATATTCAGGATATTTAATCCCAGTTACAGCAATAACATTAGCTAACAGCAAATTTAATTATGCTCTGTCCATCTTTGTAGGATATTTTCTGATCATAGTTTAAGAGATTTGCAAAACATAAAAGTTGATCTTCAAAAAAAAATTCATAGCACTGCATTCTGTTAGAATTCTAACATATCCAAGTTCAATAATTATGCTTATCTGTAATTGATTTTGAAAGAAGTACTCCCTTCTCCAAGAGCTATGTTATTTCATTTTATGTTTCCTAAACTGTAGACTGTGAAATCTTTCTGGCAAGAGACAAATAAAAACAAAAGCATACTGAATACATTCCATTCAAATCAAACACTTTGTTCCCATGGGGTCAGCTTACTCTCTGTAAGGTTCTTCTTTCTTACTTCCAAGTAGACTCTATTTTTTTTTTTTTTTCAGCTTTAAGAGGCACAAATGGAAGCTCACAAATCACAAAACTTACCCAGATTCCCACATTCAAGCTTAGGTCCATAACCCTGGGTATTTTATTGTCTTTAAACTTTCATCTGTTTGTGAACTTCATAGCACAGGATTTAACTTTCATAGTTGATTTCTCACTGTAGTAAACTTTCTCATCTCTCCCTTTGACAGTTTCTGACTCTGATTTCACTCTCTATTAAGTTCATTGATGAAAGTAGCAGAAAGAGCACGATCTGCCAGACTGTCTTTACATTTATTGACATAAATTGTTCAGTAGATTTTACTCAATAACAATTTCCAATTTTCTTGTATCCATTTACATCCATAATGTTACAGACAATTGACATCATGTCACTTTGCACATAAAACAAAGAGCAAAGATGCCCACTCTTAATAAACATATTAAACCAAGGCAGCTTGGTTTAATTTACATGTATATGTAAAGGCAACTTCTATGTTGAGAGCAGAATGAATTCCTGGAAACCACGTCAAAAAGTGATATTCATAAATTGGTGCATATTTTCTTCATTAACAATATTGTGTTTGTAAGGTTTGTATTTTCTCAAGGCATTGACATAAATCACAGAGGTAACCAACAATGGCCAATAAAAACAAAAATATGTCCTAGTCCTGCTGGCTAAAGCAACATAGAATGCATCTATAGTCTCTTCCATATAATAGTCATTTTCATATTTGAAGGGCACCAAAATGTACTGTCACCTGAATATTCTTTTGTCCAAATTAAAAATCCTCACATCCTTTCTATGCTGTTCTATCCTTTTTATATGCTAAGATTTTACTCATCCTTAAAGATTTCGGAAAATATTGCTATCTTGTTAAAATCCTTCACCTCCAAAAAGTAGAAAAGTAATAATAGCCTCTTCTGTGCTTTAATTGGTACAATCCTAGAGTAGACTTCATTCTTCTCTGACTTTGTACTACAATTCATGATATCTTTGTGACTGCCTTTAAGGTAGAGACTGCATCTCCTCATCCTTGTTCAGGGCTTAGCAGGGAATGTAGGGCACATAATAGGTACTCAGCAGTGTGTTGTAAATTGAATCAAGTTAAGCTCAAGTGTATTCTAAAATCAGTGAAACTGAAACATTGACTTTAATAGGAAGAGACAGCTCAGGTCTAGTTCTGACTGGTTTGCATATGTATATATAATATTGTGATAAGATATTAATAAAATTAGCATTTGGGGGTTTGGATTATTTCTATTTTAATTTTCCAAGGAACATATATTCTTTGTAGATAAAATTAGAAGTACAAATGAACAAAAAGGACAATAATAAAACCATCTGAAAACCTACCACACAAGGGTAACTACAGTTAGCATTCCATGTGTATCTTTTAGGTATTGTTCCCTAGGTACATTCTCCATGTAGTTCTCAAAGGAGAGAATAAGAGAAATGAGGGACCAGGTCAAAATAGTTAAAGGCAAATTGCTGTTAATTAGTCTGGAACTATTATATTAGTGATACACATGAAAAGAGGATTTTAAAAATTTAATTAGTCTTTATTTTATTTTATCTCCTACCAGTGTTTTCTATTGACCATATCTATGCAGTAAAAACAGAGTCAGATCAAGATTCTAATTTACTTTTATATTATTCTCACTGTCATTCTAAAAGCCCAATTAGAGATATAGAATAATTTGGCTAAATTTCTTTAAGTTACCAGTTAATTTTGTTATAATATCCAATACCATCAAATAATATGTCATAAAATTAATCACAAGTTAATATTTTATAGTTTTCATTTTGGTGATTAGTTTGTTACATTATTTAAATAAGAAAATTCAATAGAATTTAAAAGTGCATTAGAATTAAAACTAATGAAACATTTATGTGGTATTAGATATCTAAGATATTTAACTCTTACATATTTTAGGTACTATGATAATTTACCTACAATTTAAAATCTTGTCAGGGCTCTAGGGTAAATATTACTTTGTAGTTAATAAGATTGAATGATACATATTTTAATAAACTCACTAATTTCTCCATTGATCGATCTAGATAATAAATGGTATAGCCAAGCGCTAGTTTTTAAAGATCATGCTCTCATAGAATGTATGAAAATGCTTGCATCCAATTCAAATATGTTAGTGTAAAAGCTTTAAATTGTTTCAAATAACTTGACCATGTTGCCTTGCTTTCCTCCGATAAATAATAAGTAGGGTTAATCTTACACTGATCTTATGTCATATACTTATGACCTTATCCAAAGCTTGCATCCACCTCCTCTCTCACAGATGTTCTAATGAGCACTGTTTCTCTAAAGGGAAGGGTACTTGTCTTGGAATAAATCTTCAGAGTTCTATCTGTCCTCGTTGTCAAGTAGCAATAAGTGATTTTCCTAAAAAGGAGAGAAAAAAAGGTAATCCAGATTGCAAAGCTTTAAGGAAGGAAGTTATGGTGAAGAAATGGGTAGAGTTGGTTCCCATCAAAATTTAAAAGAGTTTGTCTATAAAGGGAATGATTACAGTGGTGGGAGCAGATTTGGGGGGAACCATGGCTAAGCTGTCACCACAGCTAAGCCCTAAGGATAGGAGGACAGAATGGTTACAGAAACCCAGATGTCTTGAAAGGAGTAGTGACTTTCAGTCAAGGGACTAAACTAACCTCCCAGGGAGGGAGTTGGAAGAATGAATACTTCACTTTTATTCTCCCTTTTCCCTTTAATTTCCTCTTTGCCAGACCTAAGGGACACCTGAAGCCTCGGGAATCCATTGATGTAATACATTCATAGTGGAGAAAGATAGAAGACTAGATATGGAAGGCAAACAGAAAATAACCAGAGGAGTTAGTAAACATAAGATTTAAAATCCATGCAGGTAAAGAGCAAATTAAGATCAAGGAAAAAAAATGGTTTCTTGTTCGACTATGAGAGAATAGTACATATTTATGAACAAAGGAGATGTCATAAACTGAAGCAGATTGAAGAAAATGTGGATAAAGAGAATAGTTGAGGAAACAAAAATCTGAAGTCAGGAACTGCGACATCAATGACAAACATTAAGTCCAAAATGATCAAGGCAGTAGGGAATATATACATGTAGTGTAAACCTTTAACACAGAGATAACTTACACTGCCCTTTATACAGATGTAATAATCCCTCTGTCAGACCATTCCCAGTTTCTTTCTTTTATTATGTTATTTATGAAAACAGGTTGTCTCCCTGACTAAACTATTTAAACTGAGATCTATATGTTTAATTTAGCAAATACATTGAATAACTGTTATAGTTAAGGCACCAGTATGTAACACAAGAATAAATAGAATGGGTCCTTGATCTCTAAGAGTTAAAAATATCTGAAAGGAAGGAAATTCTGACTCATGCTACAACTTGGGTGAACCTTCAGGACATTCTGCTAAGTGAAATAAACCAGTCACAAAAAGACAAATACTGTATGATTCTACTTATATGAAGTACTTAGATGAGTCAAAAATCATAGAGACAGAAAGTAGAATGGTGATTCCCAGGGGCCAGGGGGAGGGGATAAGGGGGAGTTATTGTTGAATAGGTACAAGAGTTACGGGGATGGATGGTGGTGATGGCTGCACAACAATATGAATGTATTTAATACCACTGGTCTGTACACTTAAAAATATTTAAGATGGTAAATTTTTATGTGTATTTTAATTCGATTTTTAAAAAGCAGCCAGAAAAAAATAGATCCAAAGGGAATACAACATGTAAAACTGTTATAATTCAAATTACTCTGTGTAAGCACAGTATGAGAAGAAGAAAACCTTTAGGAGACTATGTAGAAGAGAGAATAATGAGTTTTGAGGAAGAAGGTGAAAAAGGTTTCTTTTGAGTTTTGAGGAAGAAGGTGAAAAAGGTTTCATAAAGAAGGTGCTATCTGACATGTGCTTTTGAAAACAGTTAAGATTTCAACTGGTAGTGAACAGGGTAAGCACGTTTTAGTCAGAGGGAATAAGTAGCAAAGAACAAGCAAAAGTAAGGAAATGTGAAAATAGATATTTAGTGTGGGAATGGTGAGAAAGTTCAATGCAATGAACATAGGCTGCATATATAAGGAATGTGGCATAAACCTTTCATTTCTTATCTAATATCCATTAATTTGCTTAATTTGCTTCCTTCTCAACAGGACTCTGATTTATTTGAGGAAGAAATATTCCCAAATTAGTAATGATATTCCCCAGCCACTTTGCAGCAGTACAGGTGTCCATGTGATTAAGTTCTGGTCAAATTTGTTGGGTACGCTATAGGCAAAGATTCTTTAAAAGGAGGCTGATGTCTGGCAGGCAGTTTTTTTTTTAATTTTATATTGGAGTATAGTTGATTAACAATGTTTTGTTAGTTTCAGTTGTACAGCAAAGTGAGGCAGTTATATATATATATATATATATATATATATATATATATATGTATCTACTCTTTTTCAAATTCTTTTCCCATTTAGTATATTACAGAGAATTAAACAGAGTTCCCTGTGCTATACAGTGGGTCCTTGTTGGTTATCTATTTTAAATATAGCAGTGTGTATATGTGCATTACAAACTCCCAATCTATCCCTCACCCCTACCCTTCCCCACTTGGTAATCATAAATTCGTTCTCTAAGTCTGTGAGTCTGTTTCTATCTGGTAAATAAGTTCATTTGTATCATTTTTTTAGATTCTGCATATAAGTGATGTCACATGATTTTTGTCTTTCTCTGTCTGACTTACTTCACTTAGTATGATAATCTCCAAGTCCATCCCATGTTGCTGCAAATGGCATTATTTCATTCTTTTTAATGGCTGAGTAATATTCCATTGTATTTATGTATCACATATTCTTTATCCATTCATCTGTTGATGGACATTTAGGTTGCTTCCATGTCTTGGCTATCGTAAACAGCACTGCAGTGAACATTGGGGTGCATGTATCCTTTCTGACCATGTTTTTCTCTGGATATATGCCCAGGAGTGGGATTGCTGGATCATATGGTAGCTCTATTTTTAGTTTTTTAAGGAACCTTCCATAGTGGCTGTACAATTTACATTCCCACCAACAGTGTAGGAGGGTTCCTTTTTCCCCACACTCTCTCTAGCATTTATTGTTTTTAGACTTTTTGATGATGGCCAATTCTGACTGGTGTGAGGTGATATCTCATGGTAGTTTTGATTTGTATTTCTCTAATAATTAGTGATATTGAGCATCTTTTTATGTGCCTCTTGGCCATCTGTATGTCTTCTTTGCAGAAATGTCTATTTAGGTCTTCTGCCCACTTTTTGATTGGGTTTTTTGGGTTTTTTTGATATTGAGCCACATGAACTGTTTGTAAATTTTGGAGATTAATCCTTTGTCTATCTCATCGTTTGCAAATATTTTCTCCCATTCTGTGGGTTGTTTTTGCCCTTTGCCTTTTTTCTTCCTCCTTCCTGGAATGCAAATGTGAAGGGTGGTGCTTTAGCTGCTCTCTTATGACCATGACACAATAAGTATATCCTACAGAAGGCTAAGTGGAAGAATGGAAGAATCCAGAGTCCTGATGACACAATGGACTTGTGCCATTCCCAGACTTCTGTTTATTTTTGTATATTCTTTTGAAAAAGAATTCCCTGTCTTGGTTGGCTACTGTTTTATGGGTCTCTGTTCTCACAACTGAATGCAGTTCTTAACTGATAAATACAGAGATCAGATTGAAAAGGTGCCATTTATATTGAGTTCATAGAATGCATAACTCAGTTCCTTCTATGTTATAAACTCTGATTAATGATCTTTCGAATTATATTTATCAGATGAATTAACTAATGCATTAAAATTATTTAATGGTGAAACTTTCCACAAAGCCTGAATGTCATAGGTAGGAAAAAGAATAAGGAAAATTCTTCTGATATCTTAAAATAGGTTGTGCTGGATAAAAAGATGAATAAGGTGGATTAAATTCACACCTCAAGAAATGTATGAAGTGAAACTAACAATACTTGAGTTATATTCCTTTAAGATGAATATTATGGACGGACTACTACATTCCAGGTATTTATGTGGCAGCAGCTGAATAGACACTGGTCTGATCTTGAATGACATTTCTTATGTGCTTTTATGCTATGATATTAAGATGATGATTCATCTCATTTTTAAAGTCTTCTAACCTTCCAAAAGTTATAATTTATTCAAAAGTTTAACAGCTCACGCTGTCAGGAATGTTTTCTTTATGTCTAACTCACATCTCCTGCACTGTTTTTAGAGGACATTGAGAAAAATATGTACCTATTTTCTGAATAAAAATCCTAACAAGGGCAAATGTTATATTTCTTAGAAAAACAGCCAAAAGTTATAGTGATGTGACTAAGAAAATCATTTCTCCCAAATATTTTAAAAGTACATAGAAAATGATTGGAAGAAGGGAGACCTTAATGATCAATTGATACAGTGTCACTCTACTCTCTTCCATCATTGTCATTATTGAGTTCTTTTTTTTAAATTTTGGTTGCCCCGGGTCGAGTTGCAGCTCACAGGCTCCTTAGTTGTGGCACATGGGCTCCTTAGTTGTGGCATGCGAACTCTTGGTTGCAGCATGCATGTGGGATCTAGGTCCCTGACCAGGGATTGAACCCAGGCCTGCTGCATTGGGAGTGTGGAGTCTTAACCACTGTGCAACCAGGGAAGTCCCCATTATGGAGTTCTTATGCAAAAGTACTGTTACATAGTAACATAATCCAATTAAGCACCTGTCAACTGTCTAAAATGGATATGTGGAATATTACATAAAAATTTGACTGATCTCACTATGGAGAACAGTATGGAGGTTCCTTAGAAAGCTAAAAATAGAGCTACTATATGACCCAACAATCCCTCTCCTGGGCATATACCCTGAGAAAACTGTAATTCAAAAAGATACATGCACCCCAGTGTTCATTGCAGCACTATTTACAATAGCCAGGACATGGAAGCAACCTAAATGTCCATCAGCAGAGGAATGGGTAAAGAAGATGTGGTACATGTATACAATGGAATATTACTCGGCCATAAAATAAGTGAAATTGGGTCATTTGTAGAGACGTGGATGGACCTAGAGACTGTCATACAGAGTGAAGTAAGTCAGAAAGAGAAAAACAAATATCGTATATTAATGCATATATGTGGAACCTAGAAAAATGGTATAGATAAACTTATTTGCAAAGCAGAAATAGAGACACAGACATAGAGAACAAACATATGGATACCAAGGGAAGGAGGAGAGGGGGTGGGATGGAGTGGGAGATTGGGATTGACATATATACAGTACTATGTATAAAATAGGTAACTAATGAGAACAGACTGTGTAGCACAGGGAACTCTACTCAGTGCTCTGTGGTGACCTAAATGGGAAGGAAATCCAAGGAAGCGGGGATATAGGTATATGTGTGGCTGATTCATTTTGCTGTACAGCAGAAACTAACACAACATTGTAAAGCAGCTATACTCCAATAAAAAATAATTTGGCTGATCTTTACCAACTCAATCTTGTAACTTTATACTGTTGACACTTTTTAAAAATGTAATATACTGAAATAGATATATTTCTTCATTATGTTTATATATGTACATGTATACACATACATATAAATATATACATGCATTATGCAAACTAAATTATTTCTATAAGACACATTAAATGCTTCAGATACAGGGCACTTTAGCAGCTATTCTGGTTGACATAAAGAAGAAACAGGTGTGATTCAGTACAGTTATCAGTATATTCAGAGCAATTTCATAAAACACTGAAATATATCAGAGAAATCAAGAGACCATATCTGCAAATGTAGTGTATTATGAAATGTGAACTAATTTTGCTCGTAAGAGGAGGAAGCTAATGTACTTTACAAAATAACGTCATCCTATTGCATTATAATTTTTTGTTAAATAAAATATTTAAAGCACACAGGACAGAGCCCGGCATGAAGTAGTTACTAAAAATTATGTATTAATTGCACTTTCCATTAGTATCCCACACACCTTCAGTTACAAATAGCAAGTGATGTCAGTGCTTAAACTTTCTAAAACACGTCTTTTGTCATTCCACTTCTATAATCAACAGCTTATTTGCTCATTTATTTTTTGTTCTAAAATCAAAGTATTTGGTCAGACCCCACAGCTCTTTGCATTCTGCTCCTCCCCAGCTATTTAACATTATCTCTACTCTAACATTAGCCCTCCAGTCCTGTCTTCTCACTGCCTTCATGAATGCCGCATCCATTTCCACCACTCTATGTTTACTCATGCTATTTCTGATACCTGAAATGCTTTCCATTTATAGAACCCGTTCATCAAATCATAATCTTTCCAATCACAGTTTCTACCACTGTGTGACCACCTTTATTAGCTATCACACTCTACACAAACTCTTCCATCTTGGACTCAATGTTTTACTTGTAATTACCACCAAAGAACTTAATATTTTATTGATTATTATTAATATTCTATAGATTAAATAGTAACATATTAAGTATGATTTTTAAAATTTTCATGAATAGAATGAAATGGATGAGATCCTGGGTCATTCGCTCATTCACACTTATCAAGTATTAATTGAATGTCAATTTGTACCAGTCACTATTTTAGATACTTGCATCAAAATATCTGTCGGAGGGGAAGAAGATCCCTATCTGTACAAAACTTATAACTAATGAGGAGAGAGAAATATTTACCAATAAGTGTTAAAATGAGTAGATTATCTAGTAAATTACAAATGAGAAGTAGTACCATGTGGAAAAACAGAGTAAAGTAAAAGTAGGGTATGGGGAATGTGAAGTTATATCCTTGTTGAGAAGTTTGAGCACTGAATTGGGAGTTATTTAAAAAGTGGAGATAGAATAAACAACTCTTTTAAGGAGCTGGCCTGTAAAAGCAAAGATAAATGGGACGCTAATCAGAAAGGAGAGCAAACCCTAAAAGAATATATTAGTTGTTACTTAGTTAAGTTGGGATATAACTGAAAATATGGACTACTTCCAATTGCCAATTGGAATTAGAGACAGGACAACATGATGATTAGTTGGACAATGGGAGCAGAGACCATAATGTGAGTTGACCACACTAGAGTAAATGGCTATTGAGATTGCTTTGAGATAAGCAAAGCATGAGGTTCCCACCTCGATTTGATCTTATCAATGTGTATTTGGCCATGCACCTGGAAATCCTATATTTTTTCTCTTTTGTTATGTTATGAAAGGTTAATATAAGATAAGTAAAGGAAATGAGTCTGTACACCATTAATGTTCTCTGTTGCTTTTATAGAACTTGTTAGAGGTAATGGGGAGCTACAGGGACACCTGAATATTTCTTTTTTTAAAGTGGGGATTTTGAACATTTAAAAGGCCAGCGGGTGGAAAATGAATTAAGAGGCAAAACCAAATCCATTGACTGTGCTGAACAATGAACAAAAGTTTGCCTAGAGTGATGATGCTTGCATCACCGTGGTGATTGGGAATCACGACAAATGGGAGGGATGTGTTGGCAGATTGCCAAAGTGCACTTATGACCCTAAGTCCCAATGCTAACAATCTAAGTATAAAAGTGTTTCTTCAAAAATATTTTAGTAAATTCTTCAACTATGGCTGAAAAACTGAGGCCCAATGAAACCTTAACAAGGTTAAGGGACTTAGATGAGCAATTTCACATATTGTTAAAAGAACAATCAGCAATGAATATTTCTGCAATTTGATTGGAAAGTTAGAATTAAACTAATGAATATGCTCATTTGTTTCTGAAATCTGAAAGGAGACTTGCAGCTGTATGATTTTAAGAAGAAAACCTACATGGGTGGTGGGAAATGGAGAATACATGGTTAATTTGAAAGATTCAGAGCTAGCATGAAGAAGGCTTAGTGTATAATATTTGTTGCAATGACAGACTTGAGAACCAGTTCTGACTCTGCCACTTCGCTAGCTCTAGGACACTGAGTGAGTTACTCAACCTCTCCGAGGCTCAGTTTCCTCACCTTAAAATAAGAATACTACTAATAATTGCAGTATATACTTATTGTGAGAATTTAATGCAGATAGAATGCACTAGCATTGTCCTTGACATGAAATAAATTAGAGGCATTGGTATTATGACTGTATTGATACTGGTGTTGGCATTGATATTTGTGTTTATAGTGGTGTCCTGCTCTTAATGGTGTTGGTGTTGTATTGGTACTGGCATCGATATCACTACAAAGTACAGTCTAAGGCAACTATTATGGTAATAAGAAAAGAATTAGGCCTACATTTTAGTCATCACAAGGGCTGGAACTGCTAAGAAACAGCATAAGAACAATTCATCTTCAATAACCCAGAAGATGAAGACCTTTGCAATGAAATAAAACAGAAATCTCCCCATGTCTGACAAAGCTATAACAGGTTCTTATGTGGATAAAAGGCTGCCTTCTGGGTCAGGATGGGAGTGTGAGCTAAAAATTAGGCATTATAATACCTGTTTGAAATAATTACAGTATATGTTAAATGAATTAACGTGTCTGCCTTAATTCCCTGGAAGATTCTAGATTATTATTCCCCCGTCAGTCCTCTCTTATGTAGATTCCTCTGCTTTTTTTCCACCTACATCTAAAGGAAAGAACCAACTGCAGCCCTGTCTTTTATGACACTCTTATTTTCTGTAGAAATAAGATTTTATTCATCCTCTTAAAACTAAAAAGAAGTCAATATATATGAATAAAGAATATAACAAATTCTGAAATTGAGATGGTTATATGTAGTTCCTTCTGTATGGACCCATGGTCTTACACTAGTTACAGGCAAGAGAAATGGCTACTACAAAACTTCCATTTATTCTCCTTTCGTTCACTGAGATGCTGAGAAATAAAAGTGTCTGTTAATTTTAAAGTATTTAAAACAAATTTGAAAGTTGTGGGGGAAAAATGCAGCTGCTCAAAGATAATTTCTAATTTCTATAAAAACATGAGCTAAATGTTTGATATTTTTAGAAATTTGGAAAACAAGCTCATGGATTAGAGATTTAATGGACGTGTTAATTCCCTCCTGAAAGCTGAAAAAACGATTATGACTCTACAGTCCTCACGAGAGCCAAAGAGAAGAAAATAAAGACTCAGGTCATCTATTTGGCTAATATGGAAGGACTGACAATTTTAGCAGCAATTCTGCATAATTGATGTAAAAATACTGGCTACCAAAATTCTCAGGGTTAATATTAATTTTCTGATTTCATTATATCCCTCTATCCTTCCACTTTGAATAGTTTACAGCTGTTAATATGTTTTTATATTAGTTGTTCATACCTGTATCATCATCTAGATAACAAGCTTGGGCAGCAATCATGTGTTATTCACCTTTTATTCTCTCAAGTGCTTAGAAAATAGTTGTGATCAGTACATATTTTTAATGAACTAAATTATGCAGATTCACTATGAAATGGCCTTGAATTAATAAACATTTTCATTTATTATAATTTAAGCAAAAGGCCTATAACTTCTATTTTATTGAAAAAAAATTATTTCAAAAAATACCTGTTCTTTTCAATTATGAATCCAAGGAAATTTGGGTAACATGTGGAGTGAGTTTGGGTAAAATTTTAAAGAAAAACAGATCAGTTGCTTAAAAAATAAGTAGGTTTTTGTTTGTTTTTCTTTTGCTTCAATAAGTGATAGGCTGGAATAATGTTGGGAAAAGAATAAAGATAATAAGAAACAGAGGATGTACAGAATGTCTGTCTTAATGAAAAGGAAGATATATCTTGGAAAATAATTGAATGGTTTCATTAGGGAATGTGGAGCCAGCTCAGAATATCAGGACAAAGAAACAAATGTTCTGTGATTGCTATAGACTGTTGCTCCTGAAAAAAGTACCGAGATTAGAAGGTCTGTGGAAATGTGAATAGGTCATGTTAAAAGTACCCTTAACATCTGGTCACCTTAGTTGTAGTGATGTCATGGTGGTAAAGGATAAAGAGATTTTGAAAAACACTTTGAAATCTTAGGTTCATGGATTAATTTCCTTGGTGCTAAGAGTAGGTGAGTATCACTGGAGTTCAGACACTGAAGTCTGGAAAAATTCTGTTAGTAAACTTCATGAGATTTACGGGGAATGTCATAGGCAAGTTGATTTTTAAGGAAAACAATTGCAAAATGTTATTCATAATCAGTAGTTCTCTCTCTCTCTCTTTCTCTTTCTTCATGTGTGTGTGTTTGTGTGTATGTATCCAGAGAGAGACAGAAAGAGAGGATGTGTGTGTGTGTGTGTGTGTGTGTGTGTGTGTGTGTGTGTGTGTTGTTCTCTCTGGAAACCATAATACAGATCTAGTAATATATTTTAGAGGGTCAATTTACTTCAGAAAAGCAAAATTTTTTTAAAATTCAAAAATTAAACAGTATGAAAATTTTAATTATAATTCACAATGTCAATAAAAAAGAAAATCATATGTTAATCTCAATAAATGTAGAAAAAGCATTTTAAAAATTAAATCATTTATGATTTTATGTTTAAACAAATTAGGAATAGGTTTGAAATTGAAAGCTTCTTCCTTGAGACTAGGAATGAAAAGGATTACTATTATTCCTACTTTTATTTAATATTTTACCAGTGACCCTAGCCAGTACAATTAAACATGAAAAAAATCATTAGTTGAAAGGAATGAATAAATTCATGTTTATTTGTTGAAGACCTGATTGTGTATGCAGAAAATCCAGTATATTCCAGATAGACTTTAAATCTAAATGTGAATGATGAAATACTAAACTTCTAAAGGAAAAATATTGAGTATCTTCAAGATACTTAATAAATAGTAGTATTTTACAGAGGACACAATAAGTAGTAAACATAAAAGACTGAGGAATTGGACTTCGTTAAACTTAAGAACTTCTGTTCATAAAAAGACTCCAATGAAAGAATGAAAAATGCAACCACACTCTGGGGAAAAGATACTCATAATGCAAATACGCAATGAAAGATTCATATACATAATATATTTTTTAAAACTCCTATAAATCAATAATAAAAAGACAAACAATACAAAAGAAAAATAGTCACTTTTCTAGTCTGAAAGCAAAATATGACTTAAAGATGTGCTTCAAAAAAGAGGGTATCCAAATAGCCAGAAAACAAATTAAAGGTGTTTAGCCTGTTTACCTGACAGGGAATTATAAAGCACACCACAGTTATATTCAACTACCTATGTATCAGAATGAATAAAATTAATTAATGGCTAATATAAAGACAGTGCCAGTATTTGAGAGTATTTGGAGCAATAAAAATTTCATACATTAGTGGGGGAAGTGAAAATCAGTACGAGCCCTCTGAAAAACTATCTGGCATTATCTACTAAAGGTGAACATAATATTCTTCTATTTTCCCAATACTTTTAGGTATACGTCCTAGGTGCATCCCCCAATTCTCTTAGTCATGTATTTGTAGGCATGAACACAATACTAATAAGTATAAACTCATAGGTATATAACTATTTAAAATGTGCACATATATGTAATAAAAGGCATGTACAAGGCATGTACCAATAAAGCACCATTTTGTCATAACCACAAAACTAGAAATAACCAAACATCGTCACTAATGGAATATATAAATTGTAGTGTATCACGCATAGGATTCTATCTAGCAATTCAAATCAACAGAATACTGCTACATGCAGCATGAGTTAAGGTCACAATCACAAAGTTGGTCAAGATAAATCAGACTATATAATTCTATTTATATACAGTTCAAAAAAGAAAAACTAGTTCATGGTGATAGAGATCAGAACAGAGGTTGTCTTTTGGGAGGAAGAGGTAATACTTGGGAGAGAATGGGTGAGGAGTGTCTGAGGTACTGATAACATTCTGTTCCTTGATCTAGGTGTTCCTTACACAGTTATGTTCAGTTTGAGAAGTGAGGTGTCCTCATACGTTTTGTGTGCTTTTCTGCTGTGTATCACACTTCAAAAATTTACCAAACTCAGCTAAAAGTAAATGCTGTAAAGGTTAAGAATCAAAAGAAATATTAAATTGGAATAGTACACTTTAGGAAAACTAGAAGAGGAGTAAGCCATGTAAAAGTCATATTTTATCTTAAACACAAAAATGAAAAACAGACACAATTGAATTCTCCTTAAAACGCAAATCAACTTTTGCACTGAAGTAAGTAGGGAAATCATTTTCCATTTGAAAACATCAAAGAACTAGAAAGAAAAGTATATTTAAATATATGTTAAGTTGTAGAATTATAAGGTTCTTAAGTATTACAATGAGCTTTTTATAATTTTTGTTTTATTAAAATTATTACTTAAATTTCAGTGTTACTCTTAGAAAATTACATACCAAAGAAACTAATTTTGGTTTCTCTGTAAATTTGTCACTTAATTATTCCTAATGGAAAAGCTTATTGTTCATTCACTCATTCAGGAAAAAAATCTATAATAATAATAACTGAATTCAGAAATAAGGCCCTCCATAGGGCTAACCTCTCTAGCTCCAGCTCCCACCTTGCTGGCTTTGGCCTTCTGCCCTCTGGGCACACTGACCTTTGAGTTTCTTTGTCAGGCTCTGAAGCCTGTGAGAAAACTCTCCAAAAGCAGAGTGCTCCTATTTTCCTGACATCACAGTTGCTGTTCCAGATGCCACTGGTGGTTGATTGCTTGAATTAATACCCCCAATTTTTTACTCCTCTTTTCACTCATGCCTTTGGTTAATGGCCTTCCATACTGACTGTTCCTGGCCGTGTAACTTGCTTTGGCCAATGGTAAAGTAGCGAATTTGCAAAAAGTGGAGGCTTGGGGAAGCAGCTGTGCATTCTCACTTCCTCTCTTGTTCTTCTGCCAAGCCTGCTAGAACATAAGTCGACTGGTGTAGACCTGAATCTCCTCACTTGTCCCATCTGAGGCCACTCTACACCAGCCGACAGACATATAAATAAGCCCAGTCAAGACCATAAGAGCCTTCTTGCAGATGGAATGCTAAGAAAGGACCCATGAGTAAGCCCAGTTGAGGCCAGAGGAAGTCCCTAGCCTACCTGCGTATTTGTGAGCTACACTTATTTTGTAGCTATTCTAAGTCACAGAATGTTGGGTGCAGTTTGCTATGCAGCATTGTTTTAGCAATAAACAACTGATACACCATTACATACTTCAAAGGTTCTCTCTGCCATACACAGCCAGAGTCAGAGAAATGCCTCAGAAATGAGCCTAGCAGTCTTCTGATTGAGGTCATTCCTATGCTTTGTAATTCTGACTTTGTAGAAGACACCAGCTATAGACTACAACTCTAGCATAACAACAAATTATAACCTGAAATTATCACCAAACTGATTGTCTTTTTTATTGGATTTATGGTTGAAAATATTATCATTAAATACACATGAAAGTAGTAGCTACTCATCCCTTCCACAACACATATCCCAACAATTTCTTCTGCCTAGGACCACCTCACTTATGATTTCCTATGCTTATGTTACATCCTCTCCTCTTGTGACTTGTTGAAACCTACTTTTTCTTTAAACTTCAGCTGACTTATCATTTCATGAATGATTTCCCTGACTTCCCTAATTAGTCAAAGAGTTCTCATTTTACCCTGTGTTTTTCCTTTGTGGCACTTATCACAATGCAAAATTTTTCATTCTTGTAACTTTTAGGTTAATTATCTGTCCTTACGTTGATTTTAAGTTCCATGAGAGTAAAATATTACATATTTTTGCTCACCATTTTGTTCTACTGCCTAATACGATGCCTAATGCATAAAAGGCAGTCAGTAACTACTAGGTGAATGAATGAATAAATTTAATTTAAAGCCATCACAAAATCAGTGAAAAATTAAAATTGAATGTGTGTTTGTGAATTTAATTTAATTAATAAAATAATTTTTATTTCTTAATCTTTGTCAGTGTTCTACAGTAAGAAAATTTATATTTAAAATTTTACCAAAAAAGCAAAATGAATAATAAACAGAAAAATCTTTAAAAGTTGGAGAAAAGCCTGCAAACAGAGTGAAGACATGAAAATTTGAGAACTTGTGCTACATTATAAAGATTATATTTATTGAAATATATCATTCCTCAATAATTGTTGAAAATAAAAAGGTTGCAAAGAAACCTTGTACATCAAATTAATAAATTCAATCTGACTCAGTTAAGTGGTAATTTAATAATGGAATAATACATTTATGTTAAATTTTAATATCATACATAATTATTTTAGTTTTTTGGATGACATCAAAACAGTTTTCAAAGCAGACTTTTACTGTTTAGTGTCAATATGCATCCTTTTCCATTTGCAGTTTAATTAGATTTCTAATTGAAAATTGAAGTGGAGAGTTAGAATAATTATATGGATTATGTAAACAACTAAATCAGCATCAACATTGTTAATACTGTTAGATGTATAAAGGAATGAAAGGATATAAGTTTCAATATAATTTTTTATACTTTGTTATATTAGAATATATAATGTCGTATTGGATTATATAGTAATGTTTTCCTGCAACTGCTCGGCATAAAACTGCTTATTAGATGACATTATAATATCTATTCTGATACATCAGTATGAACTTTTCTGAGGCTTTTTAAAATATCTAGTTGTAAAAAGCATTTAGTATAGTGGTGTCAGCAAGGTGGCTGGATGAGATATCCCTCACACATATCCCCTCCTCAGCAATAACTTGACATCTGTACACAGACAAAAGCTCAATTATTTGTCTGTTGAGTTCTTAGAAATAGCTACAACTTTCACAGAGTATGAAAGCTTAAAATAAATAAAATTTTAATGAGATTTTCATTTTTATTATAATAATGTATAAACTGTATAAAATATTAAAGTCTATTGTTAGCAGCTTGTTAAATTAAGGAGTACTGTATATTGTTTTTCTGCACATTCCCTGCTTTTTCATCAACACTTACGGGCCTATTCAGGCACAACAAGTCTTCATTTGACTCAGTGACTACCTTAATCAAAATCTCATTAAATCCTTACTATCCCACAGAAAGACTTGACATATAGTAATATAGTTTACTGATTTATAGATAAATATGCCCAAACACAAATTCATATTTTTCTATGCTCTTTACTCTTAATGTGCCTTTGCTCTCTTTGCCACTGTAGATTTTTCTCTTTCTCCCTATGATACTTAATACACTATTGTACTTGCTTGATAAAGAACTTTATTTTAATGTTATCACTAGCTCTAAAGAAAGGACATGTGTATTCCTATCTGCTTTACAAGACTCTCATCTTTCTTGGGTCAGCGACTATCTGAAGCATGTTTTCACTGCAGAAGGCAGAAGCCAAGAAAGCAAGCCCAACCTCAAAACATTCTTCACACCTTCACTTGCATCGCATCCACTAACACCCCACAGGTCAAAGAAAGTCATATAACCAACCCAGCATCTTTGAGGTAGAAAAATATGCTCTCCCATGGCAGTGTGAGGAAGAGGCATTGGATATTTGCTTAAAAAAAAAAAAAAAACCTAATATACCATACTTACTGAGCAAGGAATTACAGAAAATGGAAACAACTAAAAACTTCCCATTCACTGTAGTCCACATATATGCTATTCAAGTCCACAGTGTCTTACTACATGCTTTAGTACAAAGTTGAATTCATCTGTTTTTACCCTAAGGTTAAAAATACTTAAACAAATGGTAAAGCTAAATCACTTTTTTAAATGAGTTTATGAAGCTTTTACCAGTCGCCACATAGAAAAAATCCACTTTAACTCTCTGAAAAATATAAGATCCATAAATAGGTTAGTAACAAAGGTCAGGTTAGTAGTCAGACTCCTGATAAATTGCTTTAATTTTAGAAAGATTTTAGAGCTGTGTTTACTTGTGTTTACTCAAGTAAATGCTGAGAGAAAGCTATGATGCTGTGTCTCTGTAATACTTCAAAGTCAAGACAAGATTATCCACACTAAATGCTTATTTCTGTAGTTCATTGACGACCATCAACTCATACTACGATGATCTAGTTTAACCCATTTCTTAAGTTCTTAATCATTATAACAGTTTTATTTCTACATATCAAATACAAAGTGACAAAGAAAACAAGAATGTCTAAAAGGGATAGATTTCTAAGTTTAAGGTTTTGATTAGATTTTTTCCAAAAGGTTGTACCATAACTACGTTTCCAAGTAGTGTTACTTGATTTCATTGCATAGTGAAAGTCAATAGTTTATAATTTTCCGTCAGTCGGTATTCACTGAGTTATTTACCTATTGCTCAGTGATACATAAAAACCCAGGGTAAATAATGATTTCTACCATCATCACAGAATCTAAAAAAGTATTTAAAAACATAGGTTTCTTTGGAAAAAAAAAAAAAGAAACTAATTTGGTGAGAAGTTTTATTGGACATATCCAATCTACACTTTAGATAATTATTGATTTTTATTTTATCTCTGTTAAGCAAGCACAAACTTCTGTAATTATATTTCTTTGCATCATTTAAAAAAATAAAAAAACAAACTTACAGAAGAGTTGCAAGTACAATACAAAAAACGTTTCCTCTTTCTGGAACATTTCTGTGCCAGCATGCTGCCCCCAGCAGGGCAACCTCTTTATCTGGGCTGGGCTCTGACTCCTGATGCCAGCCTTCCTTTCTACATGAAAGCCATCTTTACTTTGTCCACCTAATTCCTTTAGAATGGAATAAGCCAAGGAAGGAAGGGAAAGGAACAGCTGTAATTATGCTTCTGGATTTCTTCCTCAGTCATTTTGGTTAAAGAGTACACATTGTGTGGTCAGTTATAATATCACACTGAGGAGCCTTGGAAAATATTATTCCAGAAAATGGCAATTCAGAATATCTTTGCTTTGTTTTATGTATTTAAATACCCAACTCAGAGACCTCTTCTATAAAAATCTCACAAACAGCAAAATTAATCATGTAACAGCATAACTCATATCTAATGTTTGACTGCTATATATTTTTATATTATTATATTTGGCAGTAGTCTAAATTGGTAAAGTTTATACACCATTGAAGACATTTTGAATGTATATTTCAATTAGCTTATGCTCCAGCATCTGAAGATAATTTTCATAGACTTTGTTACAATTGTGAATTATACTTAAGTCATGTTCTTTAGAATTACTATTGTTCCTTTTGTTTGTTTATTTTTAGTTTTTAATTTTGAAGGCTAATTTAAAGATGTTAGGCCTCAAGCCAAATATAAATACATGGGGGAAAAATACAGTCTATTCCAAAATAAAACTATTTCTGTCTTTATTTCTGGAAAAATGAACTGTTTCTGCAACATCAGGGGCAAGGAACAAGCATGCTATTAGTACTAAGTGCACTTTCTACAAGTAAACCACAAAGTGCTTTTTCAAATCAATATGTTCTGAAAAAAAATTTTTTTAACCTATCCAGCGGGGGAATCATTTTCAAAGTCAAAGGACAGTGGAAGATAATGGGCACTAGAAAGTTCCTCTTTCTTTCCATTTAGGATGCCCCTGTGTTCTCTCCTCCTGGAGACAAAGCAGTTAAGTATATGGCCCATGCATTGGCGGAATAACAGCCCAGTAATCATGAGACAGAAAGCATGGCCATAGAAACTGCTACAGTGCTGGAATAATATTCGATTTTCCTTTAATCCGTTCCAGACTTTTTGCAGAGAGTTTTACACTCTGGTGTAAGTGTTACAATTTAGAAGTACTTTTCTCCCATTTTCCATTCTGATTCTCCTCCAATAACATATTTGTATGTCACAATTTTGATAAACAAAATCAGTACATATGTTTTATAAATAAGTTTTCCCTCACTGGTTTTTATTCAAAGGCAATCGTATAATATATTTCACTTTGTCTGGGCAAACTGAGCATGTCAATATTTTTCATGTTAAGGTTTTGGAAGACATAAGGAGGGGGCAGATCTTTCAGCTCAGAATCATACAGCTACCAGGAATGTGGATGATAAATATTTAGATTTAACCACTGTCCTCTGATCATTCATTGAGCAGGCCAACATCTAATGAATAATCTCGTTCTGCCACAGAACTGCAGAATGTTAGCCTCAGGAACACAGTGATAAATGAGATCGCACCTAGGCCCCAGAGATATTCAGAGGCTCAGTGGTGCCTCCACGGAGTAGCCTTCAAAATGTTTGGAAAATTGAAAGTGAAATTCATTCTATCATGTTCTCTTAATATCCATGAGAAGAGAGCATTCATCTTATTTTATTTATTTATTGATTTTATATTTATTTTATTTTTGGCTGCATTGGGTCTTCGTTGCTCTGTGCGGGCTTTGTCTAGATGCGGCGAGCGGGGGCTACTCTTCATTGCGGTGCGCAGGCTTCTCGTTGCGGTGGCTTCTTTTGTTGCGGAGCACGGGCTCTAGGCGCACGGGCTTCAGTAGTCGTGACACGTGGGCTCTAGAGCGCAGGCTCAGTAATTGTGGCGCACGGGCCTAGTTGCTCCGCGGCATGTGGGATCTTCCTGAACCAGGGCTCGAACCCGTGTCCCCTGCGTTAGCAGGCAGATTCTTAACCACTATGCCACCAGGGAAGCCCAGAATATTCACTTTAGAAAGAAGTAAATTGTGAGTCAGTGTACCCAGAAAACATTAATTAAATATTAATAGGTTTCTATGATACCCTGAAAACAAGTGTAAGTAGGAATCAACATTTGCTGGATTAAATCATAAAGGACCTAGAATCTTCAAAAAGGAAGGTTATAGATTCTGTCAAAATAGACTTCTCTGCCTTAACATAAGCCATCATATCTCAGTTGTCAAAGAGTCAGAGAATTAATGCAATATGTGATGACTGAAATCTTGACTCATTCTTGTCTCTTCTGTTTCCTTAACTGAGGAAGTTTTGAAATATCTGCTTTATTTTTATTGAAGTACAGTTGATTTACAACGTTGTGTTAGTTTCAGGTGTACAGCAAAGTGATTCAGTTATACATACATACATATCTATTCTTTTTCAGATTCTTCTCCCTTATAGGTTATTACAGAATACTGAGTATAGTTCCCGGTGCTATATAGTAGGTCCTTGCAGGTTATCTATTTTATATGTAGTAGTGTGTATATGTTAATCTCAAACTCCTAATTTATCCCTCCCCCCTTTCCCCTAACAAACAAACCATAAGTTTGTTTTTTATGTGTTTGCATCTATATCTGTTTTGTAAATAAGTTCATTTGTATCTTTTTTTTAGATTCCACATATAAGCAAGATCATATGATATTTGTCTTTCTCTGTCTGATTTACTTCACTTAGTATGATAATCTCTAGGTCCATCCATGTTGTTGAAATGGCATGATTTCATTCTTTTCTCTATGGCTGAGTAGTATTCCACTGTGTATAGATATCACATTTTCTTTATCCATTCATCTGTTAATGGACATTTAGGTTGTTTCCATGTCCTGACTATTGTAAATAATGCTGCAATGAACGTTGGGGTGCATGTACCTTTTTGAATTATGGCTCTCCCTGGATATATGCCCAGGAGTAGGATTGCAGGATCATATGGTAGCTCTCTTTTTAGTTTTTAAAGGAACCTCCATATTCTTCTCCATAGTGGCTGTACCAATTCACATTCCCACCAACAGTGTAGGAGGGTTCTCTTTTCTGCGTAACCTCTCCAGCATTTATTATTTGTAAGACTTTTTAATAAAGAAAAAAGTTGTGTATGCATGTATGGGGGTGGGGAGAAGGAAACCTTGCCGTTTAAGACAATATAAATGGACCTTGTGGGTGTTACGCTAAGGGAAATAAGTCAGACAGACAAAGAGAAATACTGTATGATCTCACTTATTTGTAGAATCTAAAAAGACAGGGTCGTAGAAACAGAGGGTATAATGGTGATTACCAGGCACTAGGGGAGAGGGGAAATAGAGATGTTGGTCAAACGGTACAGACTTCAGCTATGAGATGAATAAGTCCTGGGGATCTAATGTACTGTATGGTGACTAAATTTAATAATGCTCTATTATATACTTTAAAGTCACTGAGAGAGTAGATCTTATGTTCTCATCACACACACAAAAAGTGGTAATAATGTGAGGTGATAGAAGTATTAACTAACCATTGTGATGTTCACTTTACAATAAATATGTGTAGCAAATTACCATATTGTACACCTTAAGCTTACACAATATTATATATCAGTTATATCTCAGTAAAGCTGAGAAAAACTAAAGTCATAGAACCCAATAAAAGAAAGCTCCATGAGGTCAGGAAGCTGGCTGTTTTGTTGTTGTTTGTTTTGTTTTGTTTTTTAAACCTTATATCTTCAGTACCAAGCAGCCTTTCACATAGTATGGATTGAATTGGTGCAATAAACAAAGTAGGCGTTTTTGGTGGTTTGCTGTGATACATAGTATGTATCGAGTAGGTATAATAAATATAGTAAACTTTTTGTTTATTGTGAGATTTTTTTTGTTATTTTCCTTGGTTCATTTTTATGTTTGTTGTTTGCATGCTTGTATTTGCACATGAATGTTGAACTAATTTAGTTTATAAATGAGGGTATTAAAGCCCAGAGAAATTAAAAGAATTATCCAGATTTAAACATTTCAAGTACAGCAACAGTTTGATCTAATCTTTTAATATGTATCCTTTATGGGGATAATAATTTCCTCCACAATCCACTCTTGATTCCTTACCTCTTTTATGTAATAAAAGAAACAAAAGATATCTCCTGTAAGCAACATATGTAAAGATTTTAATAAAGGGCATATAAGAATTATCAAATTACTTGTCAATGTATTATTATCACTACTATTTTAAACTATTACTTTTTGATAGACTTCCCTAGAAATAATATGATTGATTTAATAAGCGTGAACTGCAATTCTAATTCAACATATATCCCTTCTCTAAATTCAATTGTATATGGAGAATTTCTCATATTTATTCAATAACTCAACTGTAGAGCACATGTGTATGAATGCATGTGAGCGTTCAACCCAGATACATATACATAACAACATGCATGTAATTTAATATTGGTGATGTTACTGTAGAAGAATGATCTAAGAAATTAATTAAAATCTTATAATTGTTTTAGTTGATTCAATAGTAGGGTATAATGTTATTTTAATTTTAAACAGTGTAAGGAGAAACATCTGTAAGGATCATAATTTTAAAGATCATTGCACAGGTAAACATAAAGCTATTTACTTTTAAATCCTGAATCAATAGTTGATTTTTGAAAGGCAAGTTAAACAGCATTATATTTTAATGTTGGAAATTAATCTTAATCTCATAATAAAGAAGATTTTAAACTTATCTAAGTATCATTTTCAAAAACTAGACTTCATCATGTTTGCCTTGCAATAATATGAATAAGGGGTTTTCATATTTTAGGGAAGTAATAGAGCATGTTTAAATATATCAATCCTTTCATGAAGAACTGGGTGACAAAGAACTCACCATCTCCTTGGCAGCTTTGCACAGCTCTGAATATTAAAATCTTCTTCCTTTTACATGGCTAAAATCTGTTTCCTGGTAACTTCATTTTAGTATTTCTTACCTAAGCCCTTTCTAGAGTGATCTCTCCATAGTGGAACCCACAGCTCTCTCCATCCTATATCAAGTACTACTTCCTCTTCCATGTAGAAAGTATGTCTTGGTGCCAGTGGTTATTCTAATGGTTTTTGCAAACGCTGATAATCATGGAAGCTTCTTACAGTTCCCTGGACTGCTGGAGATGCCCTTCACTTTGGGTATCATACTTGTTAGGTCTCTTTGAGGTTTTGGCTTATTTCCTTGATTCTAATGGGATATATACACCCCCTGAGGTGATGGTTAGAGCTTGAGATTATCACAGTTACACACTAACCTTTACCGCTCAAGAAGATATCTTAAAATAGCTTTTTCTTGAGGAATAGTTTATCAGTAGGTAATCTAAGATATTAATTTTACAAAATGCCCTCTGAAGATAAAAGGTTATTTTTTATGTGTATTTTTAAATGACAGTGAAACATACAACTTAGGTAAACTGTCTGAATTAATTAAAAATAAAAAATTAAGCTTCTTTAAATAATTATGAAACCTAATGAAAGAAATACTCAGATAAGCACACCTGAAAACAGTCAGATATGCATTCTGAAAATGCAGACAGAAGCACGGTTGACAGAATTCCTTTGTCATCCCATTTCTTATATTGACCAACAAAACTTCCCTTCCGATTGTAATAAAAAATTAGATTCTCTTGCATAAAATAAAGGAGGTGACTAAATACAGTAAATAGAGAATTAAGCATCAGCATCTTGTGTGCTGCAAAAACAGTTTTATAAGGGTCATCTAAAGTAGAGTACTGTAGGCAACCACCTTATCAGTATTCCTAAAACCATGGCAGATTGATCAGTTTTAATCCTGAGCAAGATAGCATAACAAGATTAAAAGAGAATCAATAGGACAGTCTGATCAAAACCTGGTAGATACTAGGCTCTTCATGCATATTACCTCCCAAACTTACAAGCTTCACAAACACTTTTATGTAAATATTATTCATCCCATTTAAGAGATGAAGAAAGCAAGACTCAGAGAGCTTAACTAACATGCTCAAGTTTACATAATTAATAAATTGTGAGAAAGATCAACTTGTTTGACTCAGTCTCATCCTTTCCTTGACACCACAAGGCAAGTCATTGTTTTTCCACACCTGCATTGAGGAAAATCCGACAAGTACTGGGTTCATTTCTGGTTGCTTTAGGAGTGTAGCATAGCTGCAAGAGCAAGGGACGATGAGTCAGATGACCTGGTCTTGAATTTTCCCTCCACTGACCTATAGAACTTTAGGTGTGTCATCTTGCATCATGGTATCTAGTTTCTTATATTTATAAAATACAAAGCCAAAACTGGATGTTCTCCAAGACTTACTTGCTCCAGATTTGAAATTCTGTGATTCTCTCACACACCTCTTTGAATTATATTTTCCTTTTTAAACAAGAGTTATCTGGATTTAGATAGTTGTATTTATTTTTCATGTCAGCTATTATAAATATTTGGAAATGTGATGTGCTTTACTCTGTAAGATATTGGCACTATCCTGTGATAAACCTTTCAAAGTTGTCTTATGCTGATATCAAGTGCTGGATTTCAGAATAAGAAATGTGTGACTGGAAGTCTTTTAATGCTAGTAATTCTCTTCTGACTTGGAAATTACAAAGTCTTTTGGCTCATGTATGCAGTTAAATTTATAAAGCACAATGGCAGTGCTCCATTTCATACTTTTTATGTAATTCAGTGATTTGGTCATGGGAAGAAAAAGCTGGTATTTGGATAAAACTAACAATATAACATAAAATCTGCAAGTTTATTTTTAAGATGGAGGGTTATGCATATATGATATTTGTATACACATACATATACAAGCATTCACACATAAGCCAAGTCATTTTTCTTTTTGAGACTGAAATACCATATTTCTCATATATTTTAAAGAAATAAAACAAATTTTTATGTCATTAAAGTTGTGTTTTACTTTGTAAATAAAAAGGAAATTTTCCAATCCTTCTTCTTACCATTATTTTTTTTAAGCACATTGATTTATTTTTAATTTAATTTAATTTTAT
Organism: Balaenoptera acutorostrata; assembly: GCF_949987535.1. Lineage (NCBI taxonomy): Eukaryota > Metazoa > Chordata > Mammalia > Artiodactyla > Balaenopteridae > Balaenoptera > Balaenoptera acutorostrata. The sequence continues at coordinate 70,738,893 of NC_080065.1, read as the reverse complement.
TATTTTTTTTTAATTTATTTATTTATTTTTGGCTGAGTTGGGTCTTTGTTGCTGCGCGCAGGCTTTCTCTAGTTGCATCGAGCAGGGGCTACTCTTCGTTGTGGTGTGTGGGCTTCTCATTGTGGTGGCTTCTCTTGTTGCGGAGCACGGGCTCTAGGCGTGTGGGCTTCAGTAGTTGAGGCACACGGGCTTAGTTGCTCCGCAGCATGTGGGATCTTCCCGGACCAGGGATTGAACCCGTGTCCCCTGCATTGGCAGGCGGATTCTTAACCACTGTGCCACCAGGGAAGCCCTTAATTTTATTTTTTAATTAGTCATCAATTTTATACACATCACTGTATATATGTCAATCCCAATTGCCTAATTCAGCACACCACCATCCCCACCCCACCGCAGTTTTCCCCCCTTGGTGTCCATACGTTTGTTCTCTACATCTGTGTCTCAACTTCTGCCCTGCAAACCGGTTCATCTGTACCATTTTTCTAGGTTGCACATACATGCGTTAATATACGATATTTGTTTTTCTCTTTCTGACTTACTTCACTCTGTATGACAGTCTCTAGATCCATCCACGTCTCAACAAATGACTCAATTTCGTTCCTTTTTATGGCTGAGTAATATTCCATTGTATATATGTACCACACCTTCTTTATCCATTTGTCTGTCGATGGGCATTTAGGTTGCTTCCATGACCTGGCTATTGTAAATAGTGCTGCAATGAACATTGGGGTGCATGTGTCTTTTTGAATTACAGTTTTCTCTGGGTATATGCCCAGTAGTGGGATTGCTAGGTCATATGGTAATTCTATTTTTAGTTTTTTAAGGAACCTCCATATTGTTCTCCATAGTGGCTGTATCAATTTACATTCCCACCAACAGTGCAAGAGGGTTCCCTTTTCTCCACACCCTCTCCAGCATTTATTGTTTCTAGATTTTCTGATGATGCCCATTCTAACTGGTGTGAGGTGATACCTCATTGTAGTTTTGATTTGCATTTCTCTAATAATTAGTGATGTTGAGCATCTTTTCTTGTGCTTCTTGGCCATTTGTATGTCTTCTTTGGAGAAATGTCTATTTAGGTCTGATGCCCATTTTTGGATTGGATTGTTTGTTTCTTTAATATTGAGCTGAATGAGCTGTTTATATATTTTGGAAATTAATCCTTTGTCCGTTGATTCGTTTGCAAATATTTTCTCCCATTCTGAGGGTTGTCTTTTCATCTTGTTTATGGTTTCCTTTGCTGTGCAAAAGCTTTGAAGCTTCATTAGGTCCCATTTGTTTATTTTTGTTTTTTACTTCCATTACGCAAGGAGGTGGATCAAAAAAGATCTTGCTGTGATTTATGTCAAAGAGTGTTCTTCCTATGTTTTCCTCTAAGAGTTTTATAGTGTCCGGTCTTACAATTAGGTCTTTAATCCATTTTGAGTTTATTTTTGTGTATGGTGTTAGGGAGTATTCTAATTTCATTCTTTTACATGTAGCTGTCCAGTTTTCCCAACACCACTTATTGAAGAGACTGTCTTTTCTCCATTGTATGTCTTTGCCTCCTTTGTCATAGATTTGTTGACCATAGGTGTGTGGGTTTATCTCTGGGCTTTCTATCTTGTTCCATTGATCTATGTTTCTGTTTTTGTGCCAGTACCATATTGTCTTGAATACTGTAGCTTTGTAGTATAGTCTGAAGTCAGGGAGTCTGATTCCTCCAGCTCCGTTTTTTTCCCTCAAGACTGCTTTGGCTATTCGGGGTCTTCTATGTCTCCATACAAATTTTAAGATGATTTGTTCTAGTTCCGTAAAAAATGCCATTGGTAATTTGATAGGGATTGCATTGAATCTGTAGATTGCTTTGGGTAGTATACTCATTTTCACAATATTGATTCTTCCAATCCAAGAACATGGTATATCTTTCCATCTGTTGGTATCATCTTTAATTTCTTTCATCAGTGTCTTATAGTTTTCTGCATACAGGTCTCTTGTCTCCCTAGGTAGGTTTATTCCTAGGTATTTTATTCTTTTTGTTGCAATGGTAAATGGGAGTGTTTCCATAATTTCTCTTTCAGGTTTTTCATCATTAGTGTATAGGAATGCAAGAGATTTCTGTGCATTACTTTTGTATCCTGCAACTTTACCAAATTCATTGATTAACTCTAGTAGTTTTCTGGTGGCATCTTTAGGATTCTCTATGTATAGTATCATGTCATCTGCAAACAGTGACAGTTTTACTTCTTCTTTTCCAATTTGTATCCCTTTTATTTCTTTTTCTTCTCTGATTGCCGTGGCTAGGACTTCCAAAACTATGTTGAATAATAGTGGTGAGAGTGGACATCCTTGTCTCATTCCTGATCTTAGAGGAAATGCTTTCAGTTTTTCACCATTGAGAATGATGTTTGCTGTGGGTTTGTCATATATGGCCTTTATTATGTTGAGGTAGGTTCCCTCTATGCCCACTTTCTGAAGAATTTTTATCATAAATTGGTGTTGAATTTTGTCAAAAGCTTTTTCTGCATCTATTGAGATGATCATATGGTTTTTCTTCTTCAATTTGTTAATATGGTGTATCACATTGATTGATTTGCGTATATTGAAGAATCCTTGCATCCCTGGGATAAATCCCACTTGATTGTGGTGTATGATCCTTTTAATGTGTTGTTGGATTCTGTTTGCTAGTATTTTGTTGAGGATTTTTGCATCTATATTCATCAGTGATATTGGTCTGTAATTTTCTTTTTTTGTAGTATGTTTGTCTGGTTTTGGTATCAGGGTGATGGTGGCCTCATAGAATGAGTTTGGGAGTGTTCCTTCCTCAGCAATTTTTTGGAAACGTTTGAGAAGGATGGGTGTTAGCTCTTCTCTAAATGTTTGATAGAATTCACCTGTGAAGCCATCTGGTCCTGGACTTTTGTTTGTTGGAAGATTTTTAATCACAGTTTCAATTTCATTACTTGTGATTGGTCTATTCATATTTTCTATTTCTTCCTGGTTCATTCTTGGAAGGTTATACCCTTCTAAGAATTTGTCCATTTCTTCCAGGTTGTCCATTTTATTGGCATAAAGTTGCTTGTAGTAGTCTCTTAGGATGCTTTGTATTTCTGCAGTGTCTGTTGTAACTTCTCCTTTTTCATTTCTAATTTTATTGATTTGAGTCCTCTCCCTCTTTTTCTTGATGAGTCTGGCTAATGGCTTATCGATTTTGTTTATCTTCTCAAAGAACTAGCTTGTAGTTTTATTGATCTTTGCTATTGTTTTCTTTGTTTCTATTTCATTTATTTCTGCTCTGATCTTGATGATTTCTTTCGTTCTGCTAACTTTGGGTTTTGTTTGTTCTTCTTTCTCTAGTTCCTTTAGGTGTAAGGTTAGATTGTTTACTTGAGATTTTTCTTGTTTCTTGAGGTAGGCTTGTATAGCTATAAACTTCCCTCTTAGAACTGCTTTTGCTGCATCCCATAGGTTTTGGATTGTCGTGTTTTCATTGTCATTTGTCTCTAGGTATTTTTTGATTTCCTCTTTGATTTCTTCAGTGATCTCTTGGTTATTTAGTAACGTATTGTTTAGCCTCCACGTGTTTGTGTTTTTTACGGTTTTTTTCCCTGTAATTCATTTCTAATCTCATAGCGTTGTGGTCAGAAAAGATGCTTGATATGAATTCAATTTTCTTAAATTTACTGAGGCTTGGTTTGTGACCCAAGATGTGATCTATCCTGGAGAATGTTCCATGCACACTTGAGAAGAAAGTGTAGTCTGCTGTTTTTGGATGGAATGTCCTATAAATATCAATTAACTCTATCTGGTCTATTGTGTCATTTAAAGCTTCTGTTTCCTTATTTATTTTCATTTTGGATGATCTGTCCATTGGTGTAAATGAGGTGTTAAAGTCCCCCACTATTATTGTGTAACTGTCGATTTCCTCTTTTATAGCTGTTAGCAGTTGCCTTATGTATTGAGGTGCTCCTATGTTGGGTGCATATATATTTATAATTGTTATATCTTCTTCTTGGATTGATCCCTGGATCATTATGTAGTGTCCTTCCTTGTCTCTTGTAACATTCTTTATTTTAAAGTCTATTTTATCTGATATGAGTATAGCTACTCCAGCTTTCTTTTGATTTCCATTTGCATGGAATATCTTTTTCCATCCCCTCACTTTCTTTTTTTTTTTTTAAAGGATTTTCTTATTTATTTATTTATTTATTTATTTATTTATTTTTGGCTGTGTTGGGTCTTCGGTTCGTGCGAGGGCTTTCTCCAGTTGCGGCAAGCGGGGGCCACTCTTCATCGCGGTGCGTGGGCCTTTCTCTATCGCGGCCCCTCCCGTCGCGGGGCACAGGCTCCAGACGCGCAGGCTCAGCAATTGTGGCTCACGGGCCCAGCTGCTCCGTGGCATGTGGGATCTTCCCAGACCAGGGATCGAACCCGTGTCCCCTGCATTAGCAGGCAGATTCTCAACCACTGCGCCACCAGGGAAGCCCCCCCTCACTTTCAGTCTGTATGTGTCCCTAGGTCTGAAGTGGGTCTCTTGTAGACAGCATATATATGGGTCTTGTTTTTGTATCCATTCAGCCAGTCTGTGTCTTTTGGTTGGAGCATTTAATCCATTCACGTTTAAGGTAATTATCGATATGTATGTTCCTATGACCATTTTCTTAATTGTTTTGGGTTTGTTTTTGTAGGTCCTTTTCTTCTCTTGTGTTTCCTACTTAGAGAAGTTCCTTTAGCATTTATTGTAGAGCTGGTTTGGTGGTGCTGAATTCTCTTAGCTTTTGCTTGTCTGTAAAGCTTTTGATTTCTCCATCAAATCTAAATGAGATCCTTGCAGGGTAGTAATCTTGGTTGTAGGTTCTTCCCTTTCATCACTTTAAGTATATCATGCCACTCCCTTCTGGCTTGTAGAGTTTCTGCTGAGAAATCAGCTTTTAACCTTATGGGAGTTCCCTTGTATGTTATTTGTCGTTTTTCCCTTGCTGCTTTCAATAATTTTTCTTTGTCTTTAATTTTTGCCAATTTGATTACTATGTGTCTTGGCGTGTTTCTCCTTGGGTTTATCCTGTATGGGACTCTGCGCTTCCCGGACTTGGGTGGCTATTTCCTTTCCCATGTTAAGTAAGTTTTTGACTATAATATCTTCAGATATTTTCTCTGGTCCTTTCTCTCTCTCTTCTCCTTCTGGGACCCCTATAACGCGAATGTTGTTGCATTTAACATTGTCCCAGAGGTCTCTTAGGCTGTCTTCATTTCTTTTCATTCTTTTTTCTTTAGTCTGTTCCGCCGCAGTGAATTCCACCATTCTGTCTTCCAGGTCACTTATCCGTTCTTCTGCCTCAGTTATTCTGCTATTGATTCCTTCTAGTGTAGTTTTCATTTCAGTTATTGTATTGGTCATCTCTGTTTGTTTGTTCTTTAATTCTTCTAGGTCTTTGTTAAACGTTTCTTGCATCTTCTCGATCTTTGTCTCCATTCTTTTTCCGAGGTCGTGGATCATCCTCACTATCATTATTCTGAGTTCTTTTTCTGGAAGGTTGCCTATCTCCATTTCATTTAGTTGTTTCTCTGGGGTTTTATCTTGTTCCTTCATCTGCTATATAGCCCTCTGCCTTTTCATCTTGTCTGTCTTTCTGTGAATGTGGTTTTTGTTCCACAGGCTGCAGGATTGTAGTTTTTCTTGCTTCTGTTGTCTGCCCTCTGGTGGTTGAGGCTATCTAAGAGGCTTGATGGGAGGCTCTGGTGGTGGGTAGAGCTCTCATTATTTATTTTTAAATTACAATTTTTTTTTTTAATTTTACAAAAGAAAAAATACAGTTAAGCCAAAGGAAAAATTGCCTTCAACTCCACAATATAGATATAACTATTTTTTTAAATCTCTTGGTACATATACTTCCAAACTTTCTTTAAACATTTGTGTGTATAAATACAATCATACTACATATACTCTTTTTCTAATCTGATTTATTTTATGTAATATTTTATATAAACAAATACAAATTATAGTAGTCAATGCATCCAAAGTATTTGACTACATGGGTATAAGAAAATTTATTAGTTTTTTATAAACTAAAAATAATTTATAATGAATAATTTTTTATTATTACTTAATGATTTTCCCATTTTTCATATTGGCAATGTGCAATAAACATGTGTATATGTATCGTACTTGACTATTTTTTCCCTTAAAATAAATTTCAAGATATGAAATTTTTGGGTGAAATGGTGAAGTAGTTTTAAAAGTTCTGATTTTTACTGTTACATTTCCCTATAGAATTTTTAAAAATCATTTTACATTTGTACTTACTTCCTAACACTCTTCCAAACACTGAAGTCCTCTTCTTAAATAACATTTAAATGTTATTTGGCCACCTCATTAACATTTTTCCGTATGTTGGTACAAAACATTCAACTATATGAATTATAAAAGTATTACAGAGGAAGCCCCACAATGCCCCAGCTGATATTTATCTTACCCCATGAAATGTACGCCTACTGTTTTTTGAAAATCTAAAAACCATTTCACTTTCTTTGAACTTCCTTTTGGGGAGTGACCTGCCCCTGCCTTCAGTCTGTGTGCCTCGGTGGAGCTGGTTCCATCCCCTATTTCAGGGGTATGTGACCCAGGCCACAGCCATGCAGTACATTTCATTTTCTATTCAAGAGAGATTGGTTCAGAGATGGGCATGCTCCTTTATCTAGAGCATTCACCATGGAATTTTGCTCAAATTTATGGAAGAAGAGATGTGTTTGCATGTAGTACACCCTGGGATGATGTGATGGCTACTGCTGTAGCCATTTCTCCACCACATGGAACATGTTTAGACTGGAGCCAACACAGTAACGGGCAGAACCAAGAGGTGGGAAAAAGTCAGTGCTTGTAACAATCTTTGATCCCTGAATCCAGCCATGCCTGGCTTGTGAAAGATCCCTAAATTGTAATCACATGAACAAGAAATTCCCGTGTGGGTTTAGTTTTTGGTTACCTGCGAGTTAAAAACAATAATGCTGACTGATGTATGTTCAAATAAAAGTTTCAGTAATAGATTCATTTCCAAGTCTTACAGAACTTGGTGTTTCCTTCTTGTTTCTTTCTATGTTCAGTCTACACCCCCAGCCATATTATAGACACACATGGTATGCTACTCACTGCCCTGTCTCCTCTCTCATCTCTGGACACTTAAACGTTATATTTTACTGTTGGCAAAAACACATAAGCAGCAGAATGACGATGACGTCAACAACAACAGAAAACCCTCAATATTTATTCTTGAACTAGTATTTGTAAATTCTCCTGATTATCTTCAGATGTCACAGATTCTCCACTTGCATACAGACTCTGAGCTTTTGAACGGCAGGTTGTGATTCTTACATTTCTTTCCCTTTTCCTCAGAGTCTTGCTTTAACAAAACAGGAACTCAGTAAAAAGTGTGCTGATGGATTGAAAACAAAAGTTTAATGACAAATAGAAGTAGCAAAGGAGGGCCTTTTCATAGGATAGCTGATAGCCCTAAGAGGCCACAGATCCATATTAAAGATAAGATAAATTGAAGTGCTAAACTCTGCAGGCCACACTGGCTACAATATCTCAAAGATTAGTAACATTGTGTTCCTAAACAATCACACACAACATAGACTGTAAGATATATAATCAGATAATTATACTAGTTCAATTCTATTTTATTTCTATTATTCACTTGCCTTTTAATTTCAAAGTTTATTGCTTTTCCTTATCTTTGAAAATAGGGAAAACAAATTTTACTGGAATCCTGGGTGTATTCTTGACATAAAAATAAGCGAGTCATAGAAATAGTTAATATGTTATCATAAAGATATAGTTATATAAATAATTAGTAATTCTAATAAGTAATTAGTTAATAAATATATTGTTCTGTGTTTAAAAAGTGTTATTTATCCACTCTTGACACATACTTTAGGTAGAGCAGAGAGGATGCCTTTATTAAAAACATAGAGGGATTTCACAATATAGCAGGCAAGCCTCAGATTATCAACTGCTTCATCAAGATTTCGCTTGAAAAAAGTAGAAAACCCATGGGCTTGTTAAGAAGTACAGAAATGCCGTATGACTGATGCTGGAGTCAAATAACTGGTGTAAAAATAAGCCCTGAATAAAAGGAGGTTTATGTGAACCAAAATGGTTTTCTGTTATTTGAAACTTTCACATTATTGTGTGGCTTATATACTAAGCATCATATACTTTATTGCTTTTTAAATAAAAATATTTTTTATCACATTACAATATATTTCAAAAGGCAATGTATGTAACATTTAAAATTTTTAAACTAAACATTTTTAATTAAATTTTAAAATATCTATAATGACAGGCTTAGAGATAACCTTTGCTAATACTTAAAACTTTCTAAAATGTTTCCTATGTAACTACAAACATATTTTTATAAAAATTATGTCATTTTATACAATTTTGAAAATTGCATTTTTTGATCACTGAATTATGATTATTTTTCTGTATTAGTGAATATTTGTCTATGATACAATGTTAAGAGTTACTGTATCCCATTGCTGGGAGTACCATTATTTAATTAATCAAATATTTACATTTAATTAGCCTGTTAGCATTAACATTAACTTTTAGAAACAAAGCTCTGATGAATAAAAGGATAAAGTTTCCCTCTCTCTTGAATAAAATGTGCTTACCTCTCGTAAGCAGTTTGGTTGGTTTATATGATGCCCACCATGAACCAGAATTTCTAGCATCAGTTTGTCACTTATTCTACCTTTCCTTTCCAAATTGGTAACAGAAAATGCAAGTTACTCCACAAATTACTGAGCAGCTGACTAATTTATGCTGGAGAAGGACAGAGCAATTTCATAGGTTGCTCACAGTTCTCGCTAGAGGCATATTTACCTTGGTGCTAGTGAGGCTTAAGTTTCAGGGACTTTCATTTGTACCAGCTCCTTCCAGGGCCCTGGGAGGGACCTGGCAATATGTTCATATGGTCATATGCTTTTGAAAATTTTGAAAAGGAAGGTTTATAACCATTTCTATTTCTAGTCCAACTCTCCCTTTGTCAGCACCTTCCTTTTTTGGGGGGTGGCATTGGAGGAACCATGGGAATTTGGGGGATATGCGTATGAAAAGGTTGAGTTTAGAACTCATTTATTTTGGGTTTAATGCCATGTATTTATATGGCTTGCAGTCACTTTTACTTGTAGTAAGTAACCCTCACGGTTGTATAGCAATAACTCCATGAATATTACCACCACTTCCTAGCCTGACTAACCCAGACTGTGACAACAAGATACAAGACTAAACCCTATAGAAGTAACCAGCACCAACTGTATGTGGATAGTGGAAGAGAAACACAGTTTGACAAATATAGATCCAGAGATCCAGTCTGCGGAATGTTCCTTGAAATGTTACACCTTGTTTATAAAAAAAAGTTGACAGTTTTAGAATACCAGTTCTAAAGGTTTTGACATTACTGAGTAGGAGTTGTGACATATAAAGAAAATTACCTAATTATTCATTTAATTATTTTTGATTAATCATGCTAGAGAAAAAAATCAATTTTTTTCCATTCTCTCTATAGGTACTCATATTTTTAAATTCTTCTTAAATAAAAAAGTGATCAAAAAGTATACATCCAAAAGAACTGACAGAATATAAGACATGTGTCAGGCTATGTTAATAAAATGTTTTATTTTGTGATCTTTGAAGCTTTGAGATAGGTCTCAGCTTTTTAAGATTTAAAAATAATCTTGGTCACTCTAAATGAAAATACACTTATATAACCATTTAAAATTACGTTTTAAATACATAATGAACAATAAATATATTTACGATACATTGTTTAAGGCCTAATGAGAGAGAGGGAAAAACGAAGATAGAAAAGGAGAGGGACTTCCCTTGCGGTCCAGTGGTTAAGACTCTGCATTCCCAATGCAGGGGGTACGGATGCCATCCCTGGTCGGGGGACTAAGATCCCACATGCCACAGGGTGCAGCAAAAAAAAAAAAAAAAAAAAGAGAGAAAGGGAGAGAGATGTAATGTATACATATTCATATACTCTGTTTGTAAACATTTAGGATACATTCTGGAAAGGTATATTCTAAAATGTTAGCAGTCATTAAGAAGCAGAGGTGAACTTATGGGTGAATTTTTTCTAGCGTTTTAAAAAAAATCTAGATTAAACATAAGCATTTACCTTAATGTCTTAAAAATTAAAACCATTGTGTTATGAAAAGTATAAAACTATATTTATTAAATTGGTTAAGATTACTTAAACTTTACCTAATGCTGGACACTTAACTTGTTTCAGATATTTGATATAATAAATAATGTGACATACTATACTTGATCTAATAATTTAATAATAACTACTCTTTTAACTGAATTATAATCATATATAAAACTGTATTAAATTAACTCCTTAGGATAAATTCTTAGAAATTGTTTTACTGGGCCGAAACTTATATTTTAAGTCCCTCATCTATAGTATCAAATTGTTTCTTAGAAGATAGAAGGAATTGACATTCCCACTAGCGGTATATGACAATCAGTCATCACAGTAAATTATTCTTCATGCTTTGATATTTACCTTTTAATTATTTTTATGATTTTTTGATGTACAGAAGTTTTTATCTTCATTTTTATGTAGACAAGGAGATTTGTCACTAACTTCTTTCATATTTTCATTAACTGTTTTTTACTTATTCAAAAATTATAGATTAAAATACTGACCTAAAGGTTTCCTATTATATGTGGTTTGATAAGAAAGCTAATTAGCTTGAAAATCAATTTTTATTTTCAAAAAAAATTCAATTACTAGAAGTATGTTTACTTTATTTGATTTGCAGAAATGTTGAGTTACTCCTGCATATTAAAAATTGGGAAATTTCATATTACGCATCAGGTTTTGAAAAATTGGATTCTGGCTATTCTGGGCCCATAATCCCCAAGGCAACAACCAACTGTAGTTGGGTAGCTGCTACCCCCTTTAGATTGCATTCATTTTCCAATTTGCCACCACTCCTTACTGTGTTCTGTTGGGTCTATTTTCATTCCTTATGTGCCTGCTTTGGCATAGTAGGCATTTAGTGTGAATTTTTATTTTAAATAATAGATTAAGTAGATGTTCACAGAAAAGACATCAGGATTAATCTGGGCTCTGTTTTCCTTAATAAGACTGTGCTGTTGCTGGTGTCTGGAGCAGAATGGGTTCCAATGTCTGTTGGGTTCAAGTGACTGTGCAGTCTTGGCTGACCAGTGTTAGGGGTGTATAAGTGGAGTATGGGGGTGTATTCTGGTGAATTTAGTCAAGACCTGTTTGTTAGTGGAATATTTGGGCTGCACAGTACCACTAGTCAACAAAAGAATATCTTAAATTTACTGATTTAGTGATTTAAATGGAACTGTGTAGTAAAATGCCTTAATACTTTTTAGAATGTATGATAGATGAGTGATTGAACATCCCACAAGTAGATTTCATTGCTGATACAAGAGAAATTAACTGAGAGTGAGTGAGAGACAACCTAAGCTCCTGAAAAAACTTAGAGCTCAAAGTGAGGAGGAAAATAGTACCAAGTGACAGAGGAGTTGGTAATGCTCGTCATGAGTTTAACTCTGCAGATTGATCAAAGAAACAGACTGATCAGAAAATTTAACGGATAAAAACGTTATTAGATGATGTTTCAAATTAAGAAAATAGGGTATAATGTTTAGACCCCTTATATTGGTCTAATTCTGTGAGGTAGCTGGTCAATGCAAAAACAGCTCCCTGTTTATCTGAAGACATATATGCATAGTACATCTGGACATATTTTCTGAGAGAATCAAACTTCTCTTGACATATCGATGATGAAGTAAAGTTTAGGAAAACAACCACCACTCCTGCTTGCAAGAATTCTTAATAGAGGCTTATTCTGAAGAATGAAATTTAATAAGCAGAAAATAATTAACAAAATCTTTTTATTTTTAGGATGCAAGTGAAAGGCAGGCTAATGCCCACTTCTGATTTTTTTCCAATTTCTTCTCTCATGGTTGCTGAGGCTTCTGCTTCCTGTAATGTGCTCTCCAGGTGTTTCGCTGCCTAACTTCTGCTGAGTGTTCTGCTTCGGACCCTTCTAGGACTATCCTCCATGCACCCATCCCTACCCCTCCCCATCACCAACCCCTCGCATTCCAGTGTGTACTCTGAGCTCCAGTTATCCAGATATCAGAAGGTATCCATGAGGATATCCTTAACCTTAGAGAGGAATACTTCTCCCTGTCTTTCCAGGAGGACGTTGCATTCCCTCCCCACTTGCTCCACCCTCCTTTTCTACTTTGTCTGTCTTCAAAGAAGAGACAAAAATCAACCTAGAAATTAACTTGCTTTGTTAGACCTCTTAACCACAAAATTGTTTAAATGGACATAGGGACAGAATCACTACTCTTTTTAAAGATTTATACAAAGAGGTATGCTATTATCTTCCTTCTCAGCCTCAGGGATTTGGGAGATTCCTGCAGGGGGCAGAGACTAGCCAGTTTATCATGTGCTTCTATCCATTGCTCAGATGCTCCTGTTTGCACACCTCTGGTGCTGTAGTCAGACTAGAATGCCACTGGAAGTTCATAGCATTGAGAGTTATTTAGATTTGCTTGGAAGTGCCAGACAAAGTAAATAGAATAAAAGGAATTATGAAGATTTCCAATTTCCTTTTCACCCCATACTGTGGGCTGAATGTAAGGCTTGGTCACTGTCAGGAAGTTATCTTTAATTCATAGATTTGTTTATTAAGGACTGACTGATCTTAGACATGAGAAAGCAACAATACTCTAGTCGTTACCCTGGGATGTCTATGAGTTGGTGCTTATTGCTCCCGTGGGAAGGAATCCTCAGCCAACAGTGCCAGCCACTGCCAGGAGCAGGGATTTAAGCTCCGTACTACTCACTTCCTCCACAAGACTGCCTTTTAGGGCAAAGGTGCCATCTGGGATTGGAAAAGGAGAGCTGTTTTATAGCACTAAAAAAGGATTTTACAGAACGAATTAGAAGCAAAAGGACCGGCCACCTCCCTTGTTAGGGATGTAAGCTATTCAGAGAATTCATAAGATTATTCTTCTGCATTTGAAAAAGAAAAATTAAAAAAGCTAAAAGAAATATTATAATAATACAAATATAAGTAAAGTAGAAAATAAAGCAGATAAAACAATAAAAGATTTTGCTATGGTTAAAAAATATTAAAGGTAAAGGGGCTAGCAATTCCTTTTATTTTAAGGAAACTGGCTAAAAGTTGTAGATCAATAGTTTATGTACTTAAGTTATCAAAACCAAGACTCTTCCAAGGGGAAAATTTCTGGGCCTTTTCAGTCATTGCTCAAGGTTCCCAGGCAGAGTCGGGGACAGAACTGAGTCACCAGCTTGAGCCATAGCCCAGAGTGACACATTACTTAATACAGGAACGGAAAATGTTAAAATAATACAAGGGTGTTTTCAGCTGATGCTGAGTCAGATCATCATAGGCAATACTAGAAACATTTCCACCCCTCACGCTACACACTATTATGATGTATCCTACTCATATAGGAAGACTAGAAAGTAGTTTACATATCAATATTCCTGTTAATTTTATTTTTAAAATTAGACAGATGCAATTTTAAAACTTTTTGGCAAGAGTACCTACCTTCCTTCCATCTGAGTACGCTTTTAATTTATTCATCTCCAGTTTGACAGTTTCAGGTATCCTCTAAACTCATCATTAAAAAAAACAAAAAAAAACCCCTGACTTTTAGGTTACTTTATAATCTCTACTTTCAAATTCATGTTAATTTTTTTCATTACATTATTTTATAGCAAACATTCAGGAATGTATTCCTTACAATAAAATGGTAAATAATAATTCAGCTAAGTGGAAAATTAATTTTTAAAATTTTTTATTGATGATTAGATAACTGAAGGCCCATATTACAATGGGTTTTTACTATATCAGCTGCAACTTTTCAATTTGAACTATCCATTTCATTATATTTCAGATCATAAATTGCATTACAAATCAAGTTGCATTCCTATGTATTATTCCTTAAGAAAAATATAATGATTAGAATCAAACTATAAATCTCTCAGTTCTCTAAGGATTTAGTGAGACAATGGTGAAACTTTGCTTCATAGTTTTTATACATGCTTTATGATTTTGTTCTTGAAAATAAAAGCTTCCCTATGAATTAAAGTTCCCAAGATCATCCAATAAAACAAAAAAGGCATGCTGCCATTGTGTTTTTAAAACCTTATTAAAAATCTTTTGGTTTAAATTACTGTTTTGTTTTGCTCACCCTCAAAGGCATAAGGTCAAGATGTTATAATTTTCTTCACAGTGAGAACCATGATATTTCCTGAATCCTCCAATTTTAATATAGGCATTATGGTTTTGTATAGGTTTGTATGGGAAAAGTATGGTTTAAAAATATTTAATCTAGTATTTCATATTATGTTAATACAATAATAATTTAAGACAAATTACAACTTTAATATGAGAGATGCATGATATTTTATTTTAGTGAAGTATTTAAAATTACTATGTATGTTAGGGAATGTGCTAGGAGTATTTTGTGTTCAGATAAAAGTAACAGAATCAATGTCAATTTTAAACACATGAAATCGAATGTTATTCTCCCCATGGCTGAGGAAACATACCATATTTCAAATTGTGTTTGCCAAAATACCATCTATTAAAATATATTCCATTTGAACTTTCTATTTTTTTTTTAAATGAACCAGTGATTGTGAAAAATTTTTACTGACAGAGTTTTCTCATTAAGTTGTAGTCTTTTGGAACCAGGAAAATCAAAGAAGATCTTATGTGTTCATTTGTTTATGGAGACAGAAACATTTTTCTCTAAGTTTCATTTAGTTTTGGTCCAGCTACTATGTTTGATGTATCAAACCAGAAGTCTTGTATATTTTAAATAAATAAATATCTGGAGAGAAAAAGAGAGGGAAATGCCAATGAAAACTAGATAAAAGAGGAAATAGTCTAAAATTGTCCTTTGGACTGTTATACTATGATTTCCCCCCAGTTAACCATATATTTAAATAGCTATGGATATGGTGGGCACAAAAGAATTTTTTATCATTTTGTTTTAAATCAGAAGACATACATTGCATTCCAGATTTCTGTCAAATGCAACCTCAAATTTTACGACATCCAATCCTGCCGAATCTTCACAAGCCTCTCTTGCTAACGAAAACATAATTTTTCTTTTTATCATATCCTGTACATTCATGAACTCTTATTTCCTTTCTACACTGACAGTAATGTCTTCACCCCTTAAAGTTATTTTTCGAGCAAATGTTGGTATATAGATAATGACTGTACCGCCTGACCTGGACCCAGGAGACCAGAGGCCATGTGCTATGCCATAAAAGGTCACTAGATTGGTCTCATCAGAGTCAGGAACAGTACAAGTGTGTCCACTTATTTAGCATTTATTTGGCAGCAGTTACAACAATTTCATGGGGAAAAGAAATAAGTATGAAAATCTGAAAAAGGGGGTAAAACTAATATTATTTTCAGATGATATAATTGTATATGTGAAAAATCCAAAAGAGTAAACTAAAAAAACTGATAAACAGTAAAAGACTTTAATAAAGTGACTATAAGTACACACACACACACACACACACACACACACAAATAGCCTTCTTATAAACAGCCAGTTACAAAATATAACTGAAAAAAACCATTTAAATAAGTACATACAAATATTAAATACCTATGGGGCTTCCCTGGTGGCCCAGTGGTTAAGAATCTGCCTGCAAATGCAGGGGACACGGGTTCGAGCCCTGGTGCAAGAAGATCCCACATGCCGCAGAGCAACTAAGCCCATGCACCACAACTACTGAGCCTGTGCTCTAGAGGCCGCAAGCCACAACTACTGAGCCCATGTGCCACAACTCCTCAAGCCCACGTGCCTAGAACCCGTGCTCCGCAACAAGAGAAGCCACTGCAATGAGAAGCCCGTGCACCGCAACGAAGAGTACCCTCCGTTCGGCACAACTAGAGAAAGCCCGAGCACAGCAACAAATACCCAACACAGCCAAAAATAAATAAATAAATAAATTAATTAATTAATTAAAAAATAAAAATAATTTTCAGTTGAGCAAGAATTGTAAATACACACATGAAAACATAATATCCATAAAAGTACTATGAAAAAATATATGAGAATATGTTTATAAACTCAGAATGGTGAGGGTCTATCTTAGCAAAAAAATAAAACCTAGAAATCATAAAGCAAAGGTGGTTAAATTTCATCACTCCAAATATAAAACATTTTAGCACAGCAAAATCAAACAAAGCAGCTGTAAACTAGCTGGATAAATTGTTTGTCATAAATATGACACACAGTGGGCTAACTTCTTTATTATATGCAGATTACCAATCAAGAAAAGGGTCAGCAACCCAGTAGAAAAAAGAGCAAAACACATGAAATGTAGGTAACATAAAGAAAATGTAAATTATTTTTAAGTATCTGAGAAGTTGCTAAAACCACTCAAAAAATATTCAAAACCATGAGATACCACTTTTCATCTGCAAGATTGAGAAGACCGCAAATTGCAAACACATTGCATCATCCGAGATGTAAGGAAGACAAGTTCTCTGATGTATTATAGGTGGAAGGATGAATTCATACATCCTTTATGAATGGCAGTATGGCAATATCTACCACAATTTTATTTTATTTTTTATTTATTTTTTTAAACAATCATTTCTTTTTTTTATAAATTTATTTTATTTATTTATTTTTGGCTGTGTTGGGTCTTCGTTGCTGTGCGCGGGCTTTCTCTAGTTGCGGCGAAAGGGGGCTACTCTTCGTTGCGGTGCGCGGGCTTCTCATTGTGGTGGCTTCTTTTGCTGCGGAGCACGGGCTCTAGTTGTGTGGGCTTCAATAGTTGTGGCACATGGGCTTCAGTAGTTGTGGTGCATGGGCTTAGTTGCTCCGCAGCATGTGGGATCTTCCCGGACCAGGGCTCCAACCCGTGTCCCCTGCATTGGCAGGCGGATTCTTAACCACTGTGCCACCAGTGAAGTCCCACAATTTTCACCCAACAATGCCACTTCAAGCAGTCTATTCTAATGAGTTTATCTTGCACATGTGTGTAAGATGTGCATTCACTGCAACATTGCTTGCAATCACAAAAGATTGGAAAGAAATGTCTATCAAAAAGGATTTGTGTTATGCAAATACTATGCCAGTCTTTGATGCAACTTCAGAAATATATAATTTTTTGTTGAAAAAATGTAAGATACATAATGTTTGTATAATTTAGCAAATTTTTTCAAAAGCATGTGTACAATACTCTATATACACACATGTGCATAGGTGTGTGTTTGTATGTGTGTACGTATATATACACATATCTTTTGAAAGATACACAGCAATAGCTACTAGCTACCAGCTGTTGGCCCTGGGGAAGCATCCCTGTGTAAGGAGGGAATGTCATCAAGAAGGAAACCTTTATTTCTCTGTACACCCACTTGTACCTTTGAGCTTTTATTATGTGCATGTATTAGTTATTTAAAAAATATTTTAGGGAGCTGAAAACTAAGTCGCTCAATGGGTTGAGCAGGAAACTGGAGGGAAGTAATTAGAGGCACCAGAAATTTCTCTTACCAGGGTCAGACCCTGAAGGCAAAGGCTCACCCCTGTGTAATGGCCCTGCATATGTTCTGGAAACAGCACCCATCAGGGAATCAAGCAGGGAAATACTGGGAACTCTGAATTTGGTATAAAATGTGCATTTTTAAAAATGAATTTTCCTTAGTGTTCATAGTGGAAAGACTGAAGAAGTTTAGAACATAACATTCAGCTATATCCAAGGAATGCAGTTATCTTCATGGCAAGATCCGTTTGTAATTATTTGGAAAGATAAGGCTAGCACCAATGAAACAACTAGAAAAAAATAAGTACTAATTCTAAGAAATCGTGGTTCTGTGGTGCTGCTATAATTTGGGAGGTCTGACAGGGAGACAGGAATTCAGCTAGTAGAATTTGTAAGAAGTCCTTTCAGATCGGGGCAACAGCATGAACAGAGGACTGGAGGAAAGAATTAGCTTGGTGTTTATGGAGAGCAATGAAAAAAAGTGTTATGAGTTATGCAAATATTTTAGAGAATTTTAAAATGTACTTGGAACTCTACACTCAAGCAGAGTATACTCTAAAATGATAAATCAAGGTCAAAGAGAAAGCAGACTGTACTAAAAAAATGACAGTTACAATTATAGCCACTTAAATTGAAAATATAAATGAATGAGATAAGTTAGACCCCTGACTAAATAGATGCTACAGCATAATGGTTATGAACATTGCTCCTGGAATCAAACCAGGGCTCAGATCATGGCTCCTGGCTCCATCCCTCATTGCTGCCTTAATCTTGGGCAAATTACTTACACGTTTTGATCCTTGGTTTCCTCAACTGTTAAATAGAAATAATAATAATATTTACTTCATAAATGTTGTTGGGATGACTTAGTGAAGCAATATATTTAAAGATGCATTAGTGCTTAGCATACAGCTGACCCTCCATGATTTTTACCAGTGGAGTAAAGTGGTTTCCGGATTCAGACTGACACTGACTTGAGACCATAGGCAATTTACATAGCCAACCTGTGCCGCATTCCTTCTCTCTAAAAAAGGGATGATGATAGTGACTCACTGTATTACTTTTCTCTTGCTGCTTAACAAGTTATCACAAGTTTAGCAGTTTAAAGTACCAATTTATTAGCCCACAGTTCTGTAAGTCAGAAGTCCAGGTGGGCTTGACTGGGTTTTCTGCTTTGGATCCCACAATACTGAGATTTAAATTCAGAGGCATTTGGGATATTAAAGAAAATAGAGTTTTCGAAATGCAAAATAAAGTTTTTAAGCACAAAAGGATTTTTAAAATTAATAGTAGTACTGAGTGTAATTTGATCAAATAATCTAAGACGCTTCCTATATCTAGTTTATTTATAAATATCTTTCAATAATTACAGGAATACAAAATGCTACCTTTATTTGCTGATTGACAAATTAAAAGATGAGTTAAAAATTTTTTTTCCAGATAATTTAATGGGGGGTGGGGGATGGGAAATTGAGATAATCAGCTATTGAGGAAAATTCTTTTGGAATTCTGTATGTGATTATTGTCTCTGTCATCATCATCATCATCATCATCATCATCATCATCATCATCACCACCACCGTGTGCCCACTACTGGCCTAGGCCCTTTTATAACCACAATAATTTACCACTATGAGTTTGACACTATTACTAATTCCATCTTACAGATAAGAATATTGAGACTTGGCGATTAACTGAATTGCCTATGTTAAGAGTTAAAGTGGTAGAGACAGTATTCCAATTCAGACATTTTCTGTTCCAGAATCTAAACAAGGAGCCAATAAGAATAGTTCTTGAAAACTAGTAAACTTTCCACAGTCTCTTTTTTGTTTGTTTTGCTGATACTTTATTCTGCTTTATTTTCAGACAACATTTCCCAAGTTATTTTCCTTATAGCGCTAAATACAATATGTTAACAGGTGTGCAGAGAAAAAGCTTACCTTAGTAAAAAAAACAACAAAAAAAAAACCCCACAAACTTTGTAAAATGCTGGATTAACACTTTTGAAAAAGTTTCTTAATCACAGGACCTTTCAAAGTTTTTAATATGCTAACATTCACCATGAATCTTTAAGAGGCTGCTTTGATTGGCGATGTTTCCCAAAATTATTTGACTATGAAACTTTTTTTTTTCCCCATTAACATCTTGGGGAAAGTGAGCCTGCAGAAAATATTTTGGGACCTGCTGTCTTCAAGTGATGTATAGATTCATTTTTGATGCTCTAGGCATATATTTGGAGAAGCTATAAAACTGTAGGTTGGATCATATGTGATTAGTAAAGGTCCTTTTGCATTTTATGTGAGGTAAAAATTCTTAACAGAATTTTGCCCTTTTTCTTTTCCTTTTATAAAATGTCTATTTCTTGTGGTCCTTTAACATTTCTTATATTCCACTTCTGGACAGGCTGTATATGAGTTTAGTAAGAGTGAAATGAGTCCTATAACTGTAAATTAGGTAAAGTGCCTGGAATTTTCAAAATGAAAGGCTTATTAGTACATGATGATTATCAATAAGTGAGGGAAAAGGGGTAACTATGTACAGGGAGGTATGAATCTAAGATTATGTACCAAATTTAGATTGGAAATGGGACTTAAGAAAGTAGAGGTATTAAACTGGCAACATATTTTACAAGTCGACTACCAGGTAATACAGAATGGCATTTATAGTCACAATTCTAGGCATTTGGTCATAGAATATGAATTTTAGTGTAGTTTTATGCTCTCCTGGAGTTTTTTTTTTTTAAGAACTTAAGCTAAAAGAAAGAAAATTTTAGTAACATACACTGTTGCCAAAAAAATTATTTAACTTTCTAACATGCCTACTGAGGTCATATATTGTCAGAAAAGTGGAAATAAACAGGGAATAAATAGGAAAATAAACAAAACTCTTGGCACACTTTTTTTCTTTAATATCACAGAGTCATTGGTCTCTGATTTGGTTTTATGATTTATTTATTTATTTTAATCTTCTTGGAGTGTAGTTGATTTACAATGTCTTGTTAGTTTCAGGTGTACAGCAAAGTGATACAGTTACACAAATACATATATTCATTCTTTTTTAGACTCTTTTCTCATATAGGTTATCATAGAATATTGAGTAGACCTCCCTGCGCTATACAGTAGGTCCTTGTTGGTTACCTATCATATATATAGTAGTGTGTGTCTGTTCGTTTTTGAGATTTAGTACTATGTTTTAGAAATAATACCTTAAAACTAATATTAAACATCTCACTTCAAAAAGTTAGAGACACTTTATGATGGACATGCCACCCCATGACTGATAAAAAGCATACTTTTAAAATTAAGTTACAGTGATGTGACAGAAAGTTGGAATTTGCTTGTTTAAAACTGCTTTGCTGCAGCTCTGGACAGTGGTACCTTACACTAACATCTGTGGCTTTAAGCAAGAAAACAGAATGTAAATAAATGATTCTTCCCCTTTCCCTTAGCAAAATCATTTTAAAAAAATGTTCTTGTACCCCCACCAAACATGTGATCTGAACAAACCTTGTTTTCAAATAATTTTTGTTGTTGCTGTTGTTTTTTTGTTTGTTTGCCAGCGGTACCTTAACTTCTCGATGGCAGTATGCAATGTTATTTTTCCATCAGCCTTACATCCTTGATCTCACTTCAAATTCCAAAGGAAGGTAGAAATTGAAGTTTAAAGGACTCAAGGAGGCAAAAGGAGATGAATTGCATGACCAACTGTCCTCTGCTATCCTTTTCTTAGTACGTTCTCCTTTCAAATCTTTGCCTTCAAGAATGTTTCCTTCAATGTTTCTTTGTTGGTGTTTCTGTCTCTCTCCCTACCTCCCTCTCTAGAAGGAAAAAAAAAAAAAAAATTAAAGGCTGTTTTTCATTTTGGTACCTGCAACTGCCAGAGCTGAATCCAGGTACCCTAAGCAAATATTTTAAATGGAAAACAGAGGAGAAAACACTATTGTAAGCCATGGGCTGTAGTTTGGTTCAGCCACTTTGACTGCAAAAGCCAGTCAATTTATATTGCTTTTGGTGGGTAGCAGCGAAATTTGATCTACCATGGTGATGCTTCAAGAATCTGTCTTTGCCTTTTATTTTCTTGCACGGTCCCCAAACTCGCCCTACTATTTCTCATCTGAAACAGATGTCCTCCTTGAGGAGATGTATGCCTCCCACTGGCTTGCCCTGTGCCTTCACCTTTTTGCCCCGGTGGACAGATGAGCCCACAGGGCTCTCTCTCCCCAACCCTAGAGCCAACCAAAGTGCAGCCAGAACAGCAGCAGAGCAGCCCTGTCTCAGCTGATTAGAGTCTGGCTGCTGACCACGTTGCATTTCCTGGAATCCGGGACAAGTCACTTTGCAGCGTTCTGTCTCTCGGGCAGCTTTGTGCCCCAAGAGCCACTTTTCAAAATCTCTTGACTTCTTTTTCTGGCTATACTGAGAACAGGACTTCAGGGGATTCCTTAACGTGGTTAATTATAAAGTCAGTGCTGGAAACCAAGAGAATCTCAGACACCAAGGGTCGCTTCCCTTAACCCCGGAGTCTCTGGCGTGTGTGCAGAAGGTACAGGCACTGTAGGAACTTCAGAGGTGGCGGCAGGTGCCAGGGTGTGGCTGCGGTTGTCTCCCTTTTCTCTTCCAGCAGAAGGAGCCACCTCTGGGGGGTGGGGGGAGAAAGAGGGGGAGGCCGCCGGAGGGAATAGGAAGGAGGGGCGCGCGGGGCGGGCGGGCGCCTGCGAGGCTCAAGCTCACACGCACGCCGACTCTGTTTGTACACAGTGCGCTCTCGGCTCGCTCCCTCGCTCCCCGCCTGCTCACGCTTCATTGTTCTCTTAAGTCAGAAGCCCCGCAGCCGGCCGCGGCGGCGCGAGCAGAGCACGCAGTCTGCGGGTCCACCAGCGCGGGTGACCCCGAGCCGCCGCCGGAGCCGGCGCCCGGACCCGCCCGCCGCGCCTCGCCTGGGACCCACCCGCAGAGGAGGCTGAGCCCGCTGGCGACTCCCCGGAGCGCAGGCAAAAGGGGAAGAAAGATTCCTCCCTTTGCTCACCACTCTTTCTTGCTCTCTCCGAGAATTTGTTTAAGGAGACGCTGCAGGAAAAAAGACATCTTCTTGAATCCTCTGTCGGGGCGGGGTCTGCCGCTGCCCTGCGGTGCCACCTCAGCGACACTACCCTCCACTAGGACCCCTGACCGGCGGGGTCACGTCCGAGAGACGGGATCATGAAGCGCTCGGTGGCTGCTTGGCTCCTGGTTGGGCTCAGCCTTGGTGTCCCTCAGTTCTGCAAAGGTGAGGCGACGGCCCCGGGCGCCGGTTGCGGGACAGGCAGAGAGTCCCCTGGGAAACGCTGCGCAGGGGGCTGGAGGAGGTCCCCCGGGCGCTCCAGGGGTGGCGAGCGCCGTGCGCGGCACCGAGGAGGCTGCGCCCTGCCCTGCGTGCCCAGGAAAAGTGCTCGCAAAGTCAGAGCGGAGTGTGCGGGGCTGAGCTGGGAAGAGGGTGTGGGGTACCCAGATGAGATCGAGGAAGGACGGGGACGCAGGGGAGGCGGGAGGGAAACCAGATCTTCCACGGCTTACTTGGCCCCCGGGTAGCCACGCGAACCCTCCCTGGGCAGTGTGGGTGATGCCGGCTCCCGGCTCCAGACGGGGCTTTCTCTGGGGAGCGAGGGAAGCGAGCGTGCCCCGGGAGTGGAGTAGTGGAAAGGGGAAGAGGCTGGAGTGCCATTGGGCTGTCCGCCTCCAGGGTGCTGTGCTCTGGGGCCCGGCCCACGCCAAGCAGTTTGCAAATCCGAACCCGGTGCTGGGAGTTTGGGCGGTGGGTGCGGTGGAGACGGGTCTGATAAGTCAGTTCGGCTTTCTCCCATCTCCCCATCCTGGAGGCGCAGCACCAATAGCAGAAAAACCCCAGGAACCCGCCCTTCCTCTAGCCCAAAGGGCCTCAAGCTTTGCTCAGCATTCCCTCCTGGTAGGAGCCTAACTCTTGGTAATAAGGAATCTTGCGTTGCAAGACTACCCTGGCGCCCCCGCCCAAGAGCGGAAAAGTTGTAAGAGGTGGTCTGGTGGTGGTTTTCATGAATTGCATGAAATAAACCAGTCTGTTAAAACAAACAAACAAACAAAAAAACACAGGACTTTGAGAAGTCTCCCGCTGAGTTGCGTAGTCGGCTTCCAGGTCCCTGGGAAGGATGGCCTGTCAGGACAAGCCTTGGTCTTGGTTCCATCTACGCTCGCGCTGGGGTTGAAGTTGGCGCCTGGAAAGGGCAGGGGGAGCTGCAGGGACTCTGGGTAGGTTGCTCGAGGCGGACCCGAGTCCCTTCTGCACCCACATATACAGGCGGCTCCTTCTGTGTGTTCAGTGGGTAATGAAACCCTCCGCAGGCTGCTTCAAGTGGAGAGCTGAGTGCACTACAGGGTTTAAAATGCTGTGCCTCTCGAAAACGGTGGCTGGATTTACAAATGCATTGACTCACATCCATTTGAGATTAGACGCTGAATGAATATTCTACACCATTCATCCATGCACCCATCCGTCTCTTTCACAGGAAAATTGTGAACTCTTGGGCTACTATTTGCCTAAGAAGCCGGGTGTTCCTGGCCAGATGCCCTCGGTGCCCTACCAGTAGCTATCCAGGCCGCACCGTTCCTCGGCCTCCCTCCCTCCCCCAGAACTTGGCTATTTCCCCCTGCGAGTAGGTGTGTGCCTCGCCCGCGTTTACTATGCGCCCTTCCGGTTATCAGGCAGAGGAAGCCAGCCGCTCCACTGAAGGTTAAGGAATGGTAATGGCTCTGTAGTTGCACCGCGGACTGCCCCAGCTATACGAAAAGGACAGTGCTTCCACCGCCGATATTTCTCCTTTCTTTCATTTCCCGTCTGGATTCCTTCTGCACTTTGATCCCTCAGCAGGAAAGGAGGGGGAGAACGGCAGGCATTCCCCTCCCCTCCTCCTTTCCCCGCCTCCGTTCCCACCCCAAACCGAAAACACACACTCACCCACTCACAGGCACCTACTCCTTGACACCATCGCCTCCATCATCGGTCCTGGCACCTAGGCGGAGGGCGGCGCAGGTGGAGGAGGAGAAAGTGTATCTAAACTGTGTACCGCCCTAGCCTTCCTAGGTCTGGTTGCTGGAGCCCTCGGGCGCGGTGAGTCCCGTCTCGCTGCAGCCCGAAGCTCTGCTGTCTAAAGATACACACGCCTAGGGCACAGCTTACTCCGCCAGGCAATCCAACCTTGGTGTGTTGCCTGGGCTCTCTTTCCGTCCCCTAGACAATGCTGGGCAGTGTGTACTCCACATTCTTCCGTAGATTTCTCTTTTTGTCCAGACAGCCTGTTAGGAGAGGGATAGGAAAGAAATGGACCATTTTCCACGAGCTCTTTTTGTTAAACTTGCACCTTTCTAATTTATTCTCCCTCAGCTCTGCAGAAAGGTAGAGTACAGCTTGCGTGACATCTCCAAACAATTAAACTTTGAGCAAACTTATTGAGGCCAGTGTTGACGATGAGAATTTACCTTGCACCTCTCCCACCCCACCTCCCCAGATATCATTTGTCTAATGTACGTTTTATAAATTGGTGTTTCCCTGTATGGGTTGCAATTTACGCATATTAATGACTGGGATTTGATAGGGACATGTAATTCCTTTTCTTAGTCGTTTTTATTTTAAAATTAAACCAATGGATCAGTCAGATTGAATATTTCATTAACTCTTAAATTATTCATTGTTATGGGTTGCTCTAAAAAATCCAATTACATGCATACAGTTGCAGCAAGCACGTGACATCTTATGCAATCTGTCCCTGTGCTTGCAGTTTGTGTCTGAAGTCTTTAAGCAAATGGCACTGTTTAAAAATGTCTAGACATGTCCTAAATACTATGAAATCATTGGCGTTCGCATTTCCTTTTTTAATCAATGGCGATTTTTAGTTAATTCTACATGGGGATCAATTAGTACCTGAACAGTCTCACTCGAGGTAAAAGCACCCATGCTTCTATGATTAGTATAGCAATACTGATGCTGAAATAACAGGCTACTGTACTTTAAAAAAATTATTACACATTAGTGTCTTCATTACTTGACCTACATGATCATTAATTTTATACTTTAAAAATAAATGCTAGCTGCAGATTCCAGGTGAAACATTAAAAAAAATAATTTTGAAACACTGAATTAAAAATAATAAGTAATTGAAGATAAAGTATCCTGCTGGTACAGTTTGACACTAATGCAAAGCCCTGACCACTGTTATGATGCAAAACACATTTTTTCCCTTTTGGTCCTAAAGAAATTTTTTTCTAATTATTTTTGAAATATTTTCTTAGAATTGAAATGTATTTTTGTTTTAAACTTATATTGTTTGGGGAAAACATTTATAATAATACAAATTAAGGGTTACAAAAATTGAAATGGTCTGTTCTCCCCTCTGTAGTCTTGAATTTACAAAGATCTTCAAAACCAGGCAAATGTATTTTACTTCTGAGCTCTTCTCTAAATTAAAACTCTCTTGTATTTTTCTCAAATATCTTAAGATCAGTGTTTATATAAAACATGTATTCAGGATGTAGGGTATTTTTAATAAATATTTTCATAAAATTTTCCTTTCTTGTCAGATACATATGATTTTTCCTTCTCACAAAATGAGAATACCATATACATGACTAGACTAAAAAAGCTTGGTTGCTCAAAACCATTACAAAGTATAAGTTTGACAGTTTTTAGACTCTAAATTAGTAGTCCACACTCTTAATTTCACTGATATTAATTAAGATAAAAATTTTAATTAGGTAATTTATTTTTAAAACTTTTCATCTTTTGAAGGGTTTTGAATAATGGGATGGACTGTATATGTTATCATTTGTGTACAGTTTTGAAAACTCGCCTGATCTGAGAGTTTCCTAAAGCCTAAGAAAGTAATTCTGATATTTGTTGTTTATTGAACATGCTTGCAGGCGCCAATAGCTTTGAGTATCATTTATGCTGTAGTAGGTTCATTATATTCCTTGCCAAATAAACCCACAAAAAACAGTGTGGGTTTCAGAACTCAGTTCAAATCAGAGTAAATCAGAACGCTTGGGTACTGAGAAACAAACAGCAAATTTTGTAATCAGTTTACTCCTATGAGTTTATATGAGTTTGAGTTTATTTCCTAAGTAGTTTGCAAACTGATGTTATTATGATGAAAAAAAAAAATAGTAGAAAACCAAAGCCAAGCCATTCCTATTACTTCTTACCTGTCTTTTAAGGAAGATGTCTAGCATGTTTTTGTTTTTGTTTTTTAAATCACAGCCCTTATAATGATTATAATATCTTTTGGTTAATCAAAGCAAACATGTATTTATATATAAAGACTTAAGTTGTTGGCTATGTGAAATGGATTATTGAAAATTTTCTCATGGTTGTGTGATAATGCTAAAAATTAAGTACTATAAATACTTACACTGAATGAATTACCCCTTAATTGTTACTGAAAATACCTCTAAACAGTCTTTGCTTTGGGAGAATTGTTGAAGGGAAAAGTAGACTGGGATCATTGACTATGCCCTTGCCAGCAGGTGTCAGGATAATCAATGGAGATCTTTTAAAGGAAAGATGTTGGGTGGCGGGCGGGGGAAGTAAAGTAGTAAATGTTAATCTGCAAATCCACATAAAGTGACTTTCTACTCTCTGTGAAACTGATATTATTAAAGTTTTCAGTGCTCCCCTGAGAAAGATAGGGAGGGTGAGTTGTAAGGACCTGCTGCTTGTACCACAGGATTTTTACTTGGAAGCAGAGTTGCTCTAACTGCCACACACAAATAACTATATGTCTAGGTTGAGCCATTATTTCTCAGGGGGTTCCTGAGTAACTTCCAAGGAAATGCACATAGAGCTATGAGGAGCTTGTAGTAAAACAATTATTACTGAAATGTTTGGCATACTTTTAAGCTTACTCTCCATACCAACTGTAAATTTTATGCATAGAAGTAAGTACTTGTTATATTGATTTACGTGGATGTATATTCAACTATTTATATGTACAGATCTAAAGTACTGGAGGAGATTACAGCTTATCCTTTTCTGTCACAATGGTAAAGTGTGTGTTTCCTGAAACTTGTAAGTTTCTAACTTAAGTCACAGGGCCAAAAGAGACTAAATGACATGATAAAGTTTTGTCATTACCCATTTAAGCCAGTTATTATTCCTTATGTATGTGCCTATTGTGTTTCAATAGCTGTCAGTGACTTGACATTATTTGTTTCTAATTGATCCTTAACTGATAACCATTCCTCAAAAGTTAGTTCTAGCATCTGCTGATATAGCCCTTAAAACAGTGTTACAGATTCACCGTCACACCATTTCTACACGTTCTCTCTGTTTCTTATAAAGTCGCTGATATCATGTCAAGCAGCCTGTCTCCAGTGGTATCCTTTCTGTGTCAGAGTCCTCCTTAAATAACCCCCCTCTCAACACTTCCTTGCTGGATAGCAACTAGGGCACAGCATCCACTATAAAATTCTGTCATCATTATTAAAAGGTTGCAAATCTCTAAAACACTGTGGCATTTGCAATTTGCTTTCTTGTGAGGAAAAAAATAATGACAATGTAACGCCTCTACTACTAAATCCTGAGGTTTAAAACATAAACAGAAATAAATTAGGATCTGAATTATGGAGCAACTCAGGATTTTACACCTTGATACGATCACAGTGTCCTGCCTAAAACTATCAACTGGGCAATAACTTATATCCACCCCGCTTGTAGAGAAGTATCTTGCTTTGCCTGTAGCACAGAGCTGAGAACCTAGGAGACAACATCAAAAACTCCTGACCACCTAAAATAGATAATGCATTTCGGCCTTAAATCATATAGAAAAGTCTATTTCTCATGGTTTTTAAGTTCCAGAGCTCTCTATAAACTGAATTCAAAAAATAAAAGACATATGAGGCAATAGGTCAAACTTAATCAGAGCAATAAAACATGGCAGCTGTTAGACAAAGAGGAGATTGAAAAAGTATATATAAAAAGCAGAGCTACCTTACAGTGTAAAAAACTAGAGACATTTATTTGGGGTGGGAGAGGGGCTGTGTTTAAAGGCCAAAAGGCATTACCCTGTGAGAGAATATGCTTGTATTTGATGCCAATATTGATCTTGCATCCTAGACAAAGACTCACTGCAATATGTTCAACATTTGGGGGATACAAAGGCAGTGAAATATGTGCATTATTGAGGAGATTTTGTCCAAAATGTTTAAGCTTGAAAAACCTGTTTAAAGGTGAAAGAGACATATCTGAAGAATGTGCTTGTTTGAAATTTTATTTTCCCATCATTTCAGATAATATGTTGTTATACATTTTTTTTATTGATTTTCCTCCTAAAGTAATGAATGAAGGTACAAATTACAAAACAGAGGACTCAATTTTGTAGAAAAGAAGTAGATCTCAGAATGCAGATAAGATGCCCTGCAATTATTTGGTTATATTTTAGAAGGAAATGTACTACTATTTTGTTTTAAAATATGCATTATTATGCTGATAGAAGCTGTGTAGGATTTGTTCAACAGAAGATTTAATAGTGCATGAAGTAGAATGGAGGATTTAAGTTCAAGAATTTAAGTGAAGGCTTTTTGAGTACTAAAGCACTTTTGAATGTGATTGTTACTATGGAGAAAGAAAATTGACTCTAGATCTAAGCTTTACTTTTTTCTATTTTCTAAAACAGGTCTGTATCAAACTGATCAGTCTCTTTAAAACTAATTTAATATAGTATAACAGCCCACAGACGGAAAGGCCAAGGTTTTAATCTCTTTTTGTTAAATGACTTTGTGCATGATTGAAAGTGGTCTCTGAATAGGTTAGGACACCATGCATTCTTTAAGGTTTATGCTTGGTATTTAATGAAGACATTTATTTTGGGAATGCACAATAATCCTCTTAAATCTCTTCTTGTACTGAGGTCAGGATGACCATTTACATTTTACTGCTACTGGAGATCATATGAAGACAGCCCAGGTCAAACGGGCTCATGACCCTTGGGCAGAAAAGACTGGGACAGTCAAGTGGGAACATTGGAGAATATTCTTGTTTGAAATAAATTGGCGAATCCCTCCCAGTAGCATAGAGCAGTCTCCCAATTATAGGCATCAGTCTTATCTTTGCTCACATCTCCGATACCCTTCTCCCCTCACATGTTTGGCTCCAAATGCTAATTGAACTCTAATTTTATCCACACACTTTTTCCTGTTTGTTTATTCATCTTTTTTCGTTCTATAGTTTAACTTTTGTATTGTCAACACTATTTTGAAATTGTCTGTAGGCAAACAAAATGCAAATTACCATTCAAAACGCTTTCATATTTATTTATAAATTCTTGTGTCATATGTTGTACTTCCTACAGAGCCAGGGCTTAGAGCAGTGCAAGGCAAAACAAACAACACAACTATACAACAGCAACAACAACACCGAAACACTCAATATATATCCAAATGAATGGAGCTATCCACTCCCCGCCCTCGCCCCCGTCAGTGTTCTGTGAGAGATACCAACATATTTTAAACAGCAGTATGTTATAAAAGATAAGTCCAAAGTAGTCCCAGGAACTTTAAAAGCTTTGTTTCTCACTTTGTTATATTAACTTTTTTTTTTTTTTTTTTACAATATATGTTATAGAGTGAACTACTTTGAAAATATTTCTCAATACTCCTGCAAGAGCATTGCTAAACACATAATATTAACATGCAGGCATGACAAGAAGTGCTGTGTTTGCTGTGCATCTTCAGTTAAAAGAAAAACTACCCCTGAGTGATCGATTTCTTTGTTAGATACAAGGTTCTAACATTTCCAGCTAACTTTAATTTTTATCTAGAAACAATAATTTTTCAGACAGTTTGTTTTTTCCTTTCTCCTCTTTATTTGGGGACTGCCACCATGTCTATTTAAGCATCTTGCTAGATAACTTAACAAGGAGCATTCATTCGGATATCTTTCTTAAGTATAGTTAGTAAGTGTAGTATTTATTTAGTGCATGTTATGTGTTCCCCTGTTCTAAGTACCATCTTTGATTCTCACTATGATTATGAATGAGAAGAGAGATACAGAGAGGTTAAGTAATCTCCCAAATAAATAATCTACTAAGTAGCTTGTTAGAAATAGGATCCAGTTTAAATCTAGAGCCTGCTCTCTTAACTACTGACCTATGCTGTATTTCAGTGAGTGACACATCCTGTATGTCATGGAAATATTTTGTTAAATGATTTTCTTATTTGTAAAGCACACACATTATATCCAATTTCTATTTAACAGGTAGATATTTTAGAAGGGGTAAATTATATTTATTTTCTTGGGACAAAATTTTTAAATTTTTCAAATTCAACTTGGTAAAGTGTCAATACATCTTTTCTTTTCACATTCAGAAATAAAGGGTGGCATATGCTCTGTTTGGTCAGAAAGAGTTAATGTGTCTTTCAGAAAAATGCATCACTAGTATGAATAGTGAAGACAGGAAAAAGAAGAGGAGTACTCGGGAAGTGACTCAAAACCTTGCCATTCAATTTTATTTCAACATGATTTTTAGAATTTATTTTGGTTTTCTAGGATTCCATTGCTCCACTGTTATTCAGTATGATATGTAAGAGCATGCTTTCTCTATAATTTTCAGATACGTTATGTAGGAAAAAGTGATTTTAAAGGTTAACAGATACATAATGTAGGACATGGTGATTTTAAAGGTTAACTAGGTTTTTATTTCTGCTAGTTTAATGAAGGTATTTTATTTACTTTACATCCCATCCTCATTTAATTTTATTTCTGTGTAACCCCATTAAGAAATTTGAGCCAAACAAAAGCACCAAATGGTCTCAAACCATATCAGCTATAAAATTATATCTTCTGGTTTCTTTTAAGCGTTATTTAACCAAGATATTTATTTTTTAAAACTAGAATTGGATTAACTTTAAGTATTTTACAAAATAATGAAAATTACATTATATGAGATCACCTTGTTAATATCTTCTTCTGTACATCTGTATGGTATTTTATAGTTGAAATGGACCTCTACATGCTTTATTATATTTATTCCCCTAAAATAATAATAATAATAATAAAAACAATAGTTAAAATTTCTTAAGCATTTCCCTTGTCTATTCTAGGAAACATAAGCGGAGAAGGCATTCTTAATCTCATTTAACAGATAAGGAACCTGAGGTTTGAAAAAGTCACATCATTTATAATTCAACATGTCCTATAATTTAAGCAACCATTGACAGAGTTTGAACTTGACTGTGATTCCAGCTTATCTTTTACTCTTTTCTGCTATACCACTTTGCTTTAGGTAGTTATAGTTGGTGCTTTTTTCTCAGTTCTTGGACCCACAAGATGAGAAGGGGGAGTTGGTGTACTACTTGCTTTTTCGGAAACTATTCTAACTGCCTCTTAGTACGACATTCACACTTTCCTGCTATCAGCCTATAACATCTCCTTTCCTCTTTGGAGCCAATTACTAACCATCATAACATCCTGAACTTCCTCAAAGGCTTCAGAACCTTGTTTCTTCTCTATTATTTGTTCCCTTAAATACTTGTGACCCTTTTAATATTCTGGTGTTAAACTTCCTGGAAGTTCCCAACACTAATGATTCCCAGCTCCATTCTTAGGTACCTACTGGCAATGCTGTTCATTAGACTTTCTCATCACATGATTTGCTCATTTACTAGTACTTTAAATTTCTCAGACTTTCCATTTCTTGCCAGAATTTTCTGTCTTTCTACCTCTCCTTGCCCTTCATTCCCAGTAAACCCACTCTTGTCATTGCTGTAATTTTCAGTTCTTCTTATCTCCTTTACCAACCTGGTCTTTGTGGTTATCCATTTCAAGATGTATTCAACCATTTGTGAATTTTTCAGCCCACGTGCTTTCATCATTTTTGCTTCTTTAAGTCTCAAACTAAGGTAATTTCCAACGTCCCTTTCCCCTCATTGGCCATGAGAAAACTGGAGTTCTGTCAAGAGGTAATAGGATCCACTGGAAATCCTGGTGAATTTGAAAGGTTGAGTTTTGTGTCCAAAAGGGAATGAGCAAGAAAGAAAGTGATGGTATGAGGAGTAAGGTGATGGAGGCATTGCAGTAATTATACTATAATTACAGATATTGATAATTATAAATTTGGGAGTATGACCATAGGAGTT
Source organism: Balaenoptera acutorostrata (assembly GCF_949987535.1). Classification (NCBI taxonomy): domain Eukaryota; kingdom Metazoa; phylum Chordata; class Mammalia; order Artiodactyla; family Balaenopteridae; genus Balaenoptera; species Balaenoptera acutorostrata. Next base: position 70,706,159 of record NC_080065.1, on the reverse strand, counting down.
ATGGTTGAAGGAGGGTAGAAGACAAGATCATTGGAAGAGGAGAATCAAAACACTTGGAAAAATTATCTATGTGGGTATTGAAATTCCCCAAAAAATTATACCAGGAGAAATGTTGGAGAGAATGATAGTGAACCAGGAACAGAAATCTTTAAGGAGTGAGAGAGGTACAGAGATGAAGAAATAACTATAATAGGGGGGTAGTATTGGGGAATAGAGATCTATGGCATGAAATTAAAACTGGGTAGGGTTTTTTTGCTGTTGTTTTTTTTTGAGCAGAAGGAGAGAATGTTCAGGAAGTTGCACTGAGGAACAAGAGGGACTCCTCCCACATCTCTATAAGCTATGGGAGAGAAAACGGTAACCAATTAAGAGAACTGCAGGTTAGACAGTAACTCAGAGGAGAGCTGATTTTCTCCAGAGCAGGAAGACAGATGTAATAGCCTAGTCCCAGGCATCATGCACTTTGACAGTCTTCATCCTACACCTTTTGACACATTGAGCTCATTATGATAATTGATATATCAACTAAGAGCTATGCTTTCAAGCACATAAAATATGTTTTCATATGCAACAGCTCTTTTAAACCTCACAAAAACCTAGTGGATTATTATTATCCCCATTGACAGATGAAGCTATAGACAGAATAATTCTATTCCCAGTGATAAACACTCAAAACTAGGTTTTGTAGACCCAAGTCCAGGACTCTTCACTTTAGCACAATGGCAGAGAAAAGCCTTAAATCCGAGGAAGGATCCCTTCTAAATTTAAAGCATAGCTGGGTAATGGGAAGATGTCCTACTTTGTCCTATTCAGATAGGCCTCTATGTATTTTGAGGTCTACAGAGTTTAAGTTACTAGGAATGTCTGTATCTGCTTGGTGGCCTTAATCCTTGCCCATCTTGGATTATTTGTCCAAATGGTTCTTACTGGAAAACAACATTATTACTAGGGGAAGTTTTTTTTCCTTTTTAATATGCTCGTAATTGTGCAACCTTGTACACAAAGAATTCTTTTCCCTCAATTTACATGTTTCAAATATTTGTAAGCCATAATGTTTCTTCTTTAGTTTCTGAGATGCTAAAGTCGTACATATTTTTCCTTTAATCTGTCCTTGTAAGCCATTCCTTTCATCCTTTTAGTTGTGTCATTTGGAATCTGTCCAAGTAGCCTACATATTTATGCAACAGGCTTGCCAAAAACTCAACAGAGAATTCCAGGGATGTGCTTCCCTAAAATAACACCACACACATTAGTCTGTACTTTTTAATTTTGCAAATACAATCTTAATTTTTAATCTATTGCTTTGCTGGTTAATTTTTTCTATCAGACCACCTTTTTCCAAGTAATACTTATCTATGTCATTTTATTTCATAATTTTGTTTTGCACTAGCCTTCACTGGAGTTTTACTTTATAGTTTTCTTCATTCTGCATTCAGAATGATGACCATTACTACTGTATGATGTATTCTCTGCCCACAGAATCTCAGAATAACCTGATTTCTTCACTGTGAATTGTTATTCTGCTACTTATTGCTATTTTAATATCATGTACATATCAGCTAAATAATAATACAATGTATAAATTCTTATCCTTACCTTTTTTTGCATATTTATTTCTTTTGGGCCCTTTGAAGTATTCACTATCTTCTTGAAACCATCATCTGTCTCTATTTCTGTATTTTTCCTATTTCTTTATTTATTTCTAGCTATCTCCTTCTATATGTTGCCATTTTCTGCTCCCAGATCATTCCTCAGCTTAAACTGCACAACCTCAGAGAATCTTTGTGATCACCTTCTCCAAGTACTGAGGCGTCAACATACACATAGATACAAACAATATACCCCTGTCACTAGCTTCTATTACTGTTCTTTTTTGAAATTACGCATTTTTCAAAAATCACATTTATATAATCACTTGTTTATTATCTTATTTTCTCTCTTGTTCGTAATGTATTCTTGCAAGCTCCATGGGGGCTGGAAGAACATCTGTTTTATTCCCTAATGGTTATATCCAGCTCCAAACGTGATGCCTTGTACACAGTAGACACTCAATATTTGTTGGCTGAGTTTATGCATGCATGAAGGAGTGAAAAACATGAATGAAAAACAACTCTGCTGGTGTATAAATCTTTCTCTGGTTAAAACAAAAAATGTGTTCCTTTAATAGACCCATTAACTAATTTAATAAATTCTTATCTACTTGCACAGATGCATTGACGTGTGATTTATGGCACAAGTGATACACTTTTAGAAAGCAATAAATACATAAGTAGAGGCAAACTCTAAGAGCTGACTAAATAAATTACCAACTTGTTTTCATCTCTAATTTATAAACACTTTAAAATCAAGATTCAGGTTTTACCTTAAATTATCAAATTACAATAAAATAGTTGTAATTGTATATGCAAGATAAACAGTAAGCTTCAGACTATCATTTTATTATCAGGAGTTGAAATGTATATGCAACAAAATCAAAGCACTTGGTGGTTTTTCACTGTCAGGTGGAGGAGCTGCAGGTAGCCCTCTGATATGCTAATTGCCCCAGTGCCTTGGTGATCACTCCCATGAGCTCCTCCAGCCATAACTTCTTTACCTCCTCCCACCACGTAGTCACACCTGCTGAACCCAGATATACTTGGCAGAGGGGAAAAGACAGCACCTGGGCACTGTCTGCCCAGGAGTCAAGAGCCTCCGAAACAGCTCTGTTTAGAGTTGTTTGTGTAATGACCATCTTTATGTCACTGCAAACTGCTTTTTATTTCCCTTTGGGCAACTATACTTCTACCTTTCTTAAGTGCCTCGGTGGTTCTAAAACAATTTGTATGCTTGTGACCCCAATAATTGTGTGATTTCAACTCCTAGTCTAAAAGCTCTGAAGATGATGTGTCTTTCTAAAAAAGGTATACAACGGCAAAGGATTATGTAGAATAAAAATGTTAAAATCTAATGCTTTGGTCTTTCTTATGTGATAAGAAAGAAACCTTGGCTTTTTTTTTTTTTTTTTTTTTGAGGGACAGTTACTTCCTCATCTTTGTTTTAGTTTTAATTATTTTTTAACCTGAAGTATATACTCATTGAAGAAAAGTTGTAATGGTAACACTTTGGTGTCTATATTTAGAGACTTGTTTCAATAAATAAATATCTCAAAGTAATGTTTTTAACCATAAAGTAGATCATACCACCTAGTTTTATAATTTATTCACATACATTTTATTATGTAGAGATGGATGCCAAGAACTGTTCTGGGTGTTGCAATTACAGACGGTGAACAAAACAGACAGAAATTCTTGCTCACATAGAGCTTACATTCTAATGAAGTGGAACAGAGAATAAACTAAGGAAATTGTCTTGTAGATTAAAAGGAGAGGGTATGGATTTCAGGAGTGGATTTCATTTTTATGTAGGGTGCTTATATCAAGCCTAACTGTTCAAACACATTAAGGAAGTGACTTACATGTTGCAAGTATGTTGTCTCAAGTTTCATTTATCTTTATATTATATTTATTATGTTTAATATGCAAAAGGTAAAACAAATTTATTTTGTAAAATAATCCATATTTTCCTTTGTGAATTCTGCTTTTGGCATCATATTTAAGTTCACAAGAATCGCCCTTTGTTTCTCCAACCAAATGGTTGGGTATGTTCCAACACTACTTAAAAAAACTGTTAGAAAATAAAGCATGTATCATATAATAAATTAGAATATTTTCTAATTTACTCACATTATATATAGCATTAAAATGTTTGTGAAGAGTTACATATTTATGCAAAATGAAACATATTACAGTAATCTATATACAGTGTGATAACCACAAAGTGAAAACATAAAACAAGATAAAGCTCCCAGGCTCAGGAGTCAAGAGTTTTCAGTTTCAGTAGATGACTAACCTTAGTTTTCAAAAAGAAATAAATAAATAAAATGGGTATAGTAATAATACAGCCTGACTCCTAGGATTATTGTGAGGATTTAATACAGGTTAAATGCTTAGAACAATATTTGTGTCCTGTGATGGATATGACGATAATGATGATGATGACACTGCAGTATTTCCAGTGCCATAGCACAATGCTTGGCACACATTATGATAAAAAATTAACTGGTAAATGAATGGAGTACCAATCCATTTTTTTTCTCATTTAATTATTATTTTACTTTTTGGTGCAATGTTTATCAAGAAGACTTCAGTCTTTTAACTGAGATATAACTTACAGGTATATTAATATAATGTGTTGTTAAGAGAATGGAATCAGATAGACTGGGAGTTGGATCCTGGATCAAACAGTCAGTAGCTCTGAAGCCTTCTGCAGTTTGTCTAGCTTGTAGACTATGGATAAAGCAGTAGGAATCTAATAGGGTTGTTGTAATGATTAAAAGATATAATCCACATAATGTGCTTATAGATCCTGGCACAATATAAACCTCAATAAACATTATGTATTATTATTTTCTTAATTGTGGTTGTGGGTATTACTGTAAAGGGGGCAGTTACCTTGGGACACATTCCCGAGGATAATGGTATAAGGAGGGGATGGGAACCTGGATGGATCTGACAAATTGGCTGATCAACAAAGTCTAGCAATTCTTGAATTTATGCTAAATGAATCTTGGTTATGTTTCTGGCTTTATTTATATTTCAGGGGGTATTTAACTGTCTTATCCATTAGGGCTGCTATAATAAAAATACCATAGACTGGGTGGATTATAAAAGACAGAAATTTGTTTCTACGGTACTGGAGGCTAGAAAGTCCAAGATCAATTTGCCAGCAGATTCAGTGTCTGGTAAGAGCCTACTTCCTGGGTCATAGGTGGCCATTTTTCACTGTGACCTTATGTGGTCAACATGGCAAGGGAGCTCTCTGAGGCTTTTTTTGTAAGGGCACTAACAGTACTCATGAGGCCTCCACCCTCATGACCTAATCACCCCCCAAAGACCCTACTTCCAAATACCATCGTATTGGGGATGAGGTTTCAACATGTGGATTCTGAGGGGACATAATCAATCTGTAGTATCGTCTGCAGTAGAATAGCCTTCAACATCTCCTAACTCACCAGGAGGTCTTTGCTTCCTTTATATTCTTTCCACTTAGGTGTACTTACTCTCTACTCTGAATATTGACTGTGAGTTGTGTCCTGATTTATAAGCTATAATAGAAACTTCTAAAATACTTTAGGTTATTTTTATTTCACATTTTGCTTTAGAGGCCTCAATTGTGAATATGGTATATAGGGAAATTTACAGCATGAAGGTTTTTTAATCTGCTTATTCATGACTGGTGGTCTCTGTGGTCAGTACTTAGTATTCAGAAAACTGTTATCTCTTATGTATCTAAATGGGTAAAAATTAAGTTCATGTTGGGCTAAAGATTTTAAAATAAAATAATTCTGTTTGCATTTTAAATAATTGACTTTTATACTGTCCCCTCTTTGGGGGAAAAGAAATGCCAGAAAAACAACAACAACAAAAAAAAACTTTCCATTCAGGGAATACTTTTAAATTAAATACAAGAAATAGATATACAAACATGTTTTAAGAATTAATGTAGAACTATATGGTTTCCTACAGAATGACTCAGTTTGTTCAGATGAATTAAGAAATAGACATTAATGATTTTAGGGTATAAGACTACTAGGTCAATTTGTACGTATTTTCAAAGTAACATTTATGACAAAAATCAGCTCGTGGCCAAAGCAAGCAGGATTCCACATGAGATTTACATGGTTAAAATCGTTGAGATTTATCAAGAAAATATATTATACATGGACTATTTCCAAGTCAAGTCACAGTTAAAAACATGATTTTGAGTATTATAAGAGAGTCTCCATGAAGGAGCAGTGGTAATACACAGATTCAGGATTATTTACCTGTTTTGAGGTCAGCTAATTAGTGATCTTAATTGCGTTTACAAAGTCCTTTTTGCCATGTAACATAACATATTTAATGTGTACAGCATCAAGGAGTGAAGATCATGGGACCAGAATCCTACTATTGTTTTTATACATAATCTCATGTAGATACAGGTTTGTATAACTTCATCTGCTGTAACAGTGTGGACTAGTTTAGGTCTCAAAAAACTTACTCGTGGCTCTACCAAGTACTTGCCTTGTGACTTTTAGCAAACTCTAATCTCTTGGTTTCTTTATTTGGCAATAATAGAGGTAATAGCCTCTACACTATTTGTCTTTTGGGCTTATTATAGTGATCAAAATGAAAATGAAGCAATATACTGGGAATGATTTTGGAACCTGAAAACTGTCCTATAAATTGTTTGGTTTGGTGGTAGCTTCAAATTCTTGCTTTGTTTTCTATTCCTTTATAGAGTAAGCTAGTATTAGAAGTCGTGATGATTCCTGATATTTTATATGATACTCCCTTCATTTGTTTTTGTATGTTTAACTGAACATATCCAGATGCCATGAAAACTTTTGATTACAGTTGTTTGGAAAAGGAACATAAACACACGAGAAATGATGACAAATCTGATATGTAGGTAGCCACTGCATTATGAGAACTTAATTGGTGGTGATCAGACAGCTCCTACATGTTAAAATGGGCATATTTATATCTGGTATCCCCAAATGTCCCTGATTTCACCTGCCTTTTTCAACCCTAGGTTGAGATCTAGAGTGGCTGGCTTAGAAAATTTTTTTGTTCATGCAAATGCAGAGAATTAAAAAGTTAAATCATCCTCTCACCCTCCTGACAAAATTGCCACCTCCAAAGGAATCAGGGTCATCTTCTCTCCTGCTATGTTCCTGCTACATTCTTGCTGTGTTCCTGCTGCATTCTTGCTGTGTTCCTGCTACATTCTTGCTGTGTTCCTGCTGCATTCTTGCTGTGTTCCTGCTACATTCTTGCTGTGTTCCTGCTGCATTCTTGCTGTGTTCCTGCTGCATTCTTGCTGTGTTCCTGCTACATTCTTGCTGTATTCCTGCTACATTCTTGCTGTGTTCCTGCTGCATTCTTGCTGTGTTCCTGCTACCCAAACCTTCAACTTCTTCTTGTCCCAATGCCAGTCCACAAAAATAGCTTAATACAAATTTCCTTAAAAATAGTAGCAGTGACACTATTTAAAATATTTTAGCTAGTGTTATAGAACTGTTTCTAGAAAAACATGCTTTATTTTGTTTCTAAAAAGCTCAATTTCAAAATTATATATGGATCATAAAACATAACTTATTTTTGAATTAGCAATTTCTTGATACCTTTCAATACAAGAATTAGCTTAGATTCTATTACCAAAGTGCAACCACATTATTGAGATTTCCCCCTGGTAAATATAAATGTATACTATATATACTGTATATATATGTAAAATTTTAATACTTTATTGTAAAGGAAAGTATTAAATTGGAGGAATAAATACCTTAATACCTTAATAAATGACCTCTTTAGTTAGTAATAGAGTTCACCTGGTGATTACTTTAAAAATAAAATGTATTCAGAAGTCAACTTTACAAATAGGAAAACAAAAATATAAGCAAAATTACTGCTAAAACTAATTTCTGTATATTCTTTGGGAAGCGGTATAGATCAATTTGAATTAACATTTCTTGATTATTTTAAAGAGATTATTTTTTTAGTTTTGTGTTCCCCATAATTCGAGTACCTTGAAATATTTAAAATGTTATTACTGATAGCAGCTGCATAGTAAACCAATCTAGGGTTGGTGGTTTGGGGTTGCTAGTTTAACTTTAATTGGGAATATGTTATAAATTAATAAGTCAATTGACTTTGGGATAATAAGAGACATAAAGAACTCTTCCAGGATCAATTGTTTGTGAAAGCAATTATTAGGAGTAAAGCCTATAATCAGAGCTCGCTGGAGCATGCAAAGTTTAACAGTGACTTCTTGGGCTCTTTTATGTCAGTATATCAGTCTGAAAGTATGCATTTTAAAAAGTACCTGCATTATAGAAAACTTAATATTTAGGTCATTTGGCAATATGAGGAATGTAAACCATCACTCCAGAACAGTGTAGCTTGGATCAACCTTTTCTTTTTTTCTTTTTTTTTTTTTTTTTTGATTCTAGAAATTGTAGGAAAACACTGACTATGAGGAAGATACAGTTTAACAATTTAGAGCTTATTCAGATGGTTCGCTGGTTCCCTGACTCCTACAAAAGGAAATTAAAGTAAAATGAATTGATGAATACTTTGGTTGCACTCCAGGAACTTAAACACTGTTGTTTCTTTTGTTGTAATAATCAAGGTGTGTAGTAAGGCAAAAAAATATTACTGATATGTGCTTTTAAAACTGATAGTCCAGAAATTAAGTGGAAACCATTCCAGGAAACCTACTAATACATGTTTATAGTTAAAAATTGGTTCTTTTGACATTACTGCTCATTTGGGAAGTTGGCTTATATATATCCTACATTAAGTTCATTTTGTTATGTATCTATATAAGCTTGTTATTGTAGGGTGTTACTCAAACTGCTGCTATGGAACAACATACAGAAAACTCTTGTGTAACCAGAGTATTTGTGACTTCCAATTTAGGTTATTAGTCTTATGTTGGAATGGTCACTGTTGGTTTTTTAGGTTTATGAAAATTGCTGATATATTTGTAGTAACAAAATGGTACTATAAATTTTTTGATATGCAGAACACCATAACAATCTTGTGTCTAGTTCAATGAATTTTCAAAATTGTATATGCCCATTTAATCACTGACTAAAACACGATATAGAATATTTCCATAGTCCTAGAAAATTCTCCCATGCTATATCCAGCCAAATTCCATCCTTACCCCTCCTCTCTCCAACATCTGTTTTTTTAATTTCTGTCACCATAGATTAACTTTTTCTGTTTTTGGACTTCATATCATTGTTAGTATAGGGGGAGAGAGAGAGAGAGAGAATTTTAGTCTGGCATCATTCACTCAACATGATGAGTTTATTTATCCTTGTTATTGCACATATCATGAGTGCATTCCTTTTTATTCTTGAATAGTATTTCATATAAATATAGCACAATTTGTTTATTTGTTCTCTAGTTGATGGACAATTGGGTTGTTTCCTGTTTTTAGCTATTATGCATAAGGGTAATCTGAAAAATCTTATGGAAAGTTTTTTTTTCCATAGACGTATGATTTCATTTCTCTTGGATGAATACCTAGGAATGTAATTGCTGAGTCATAGATACATATATGTTAACTTGATAAAAACCTATTCAACAGATCTCCAAAGTGATTGTATCATTTTCCTCTCCCAGCAGCTATGTATGAGGGGTCCAATTGTTCCCATATCGTCACCAAAATTTGTTCTACAATTGGTGAACAATGAAGGGGTTAGGGTCACTAACCCTCCACGTAAAACTGACCCACAGTTTAAACCCCTGTTGTTCAATGGTCAACTGTATTAGTCTTTTGATTGTAGCTGTTCTAGTTGATATGAAATGGTATCTCGCTGTATTTTAAATTTGTGTTTCTTAATGACTAAGGATTTGAGGACAGATGAGTTTCTTGACATTCATGTGTCTTTTGTGAAGTGTCCAATCTTTTGCAAATATTACTTTTTGTTACTGTTGTTTGGGTATTTTAAAGCTGATTTGTACTGGTTCTGTATATATCCTGAATATGAGTACTTTGCCAGATACATATTGCAAATATTTTTCCTAGTCTGTGGCTTGATACTCATTTCTTAATGGTGTCTTTTGATGTAGAACTTACTGATTTTGATGAAGTGCATTTTATAGATATTTTTCTTTTAGAGTCAATGTTTCTAATGTCCTAAAAGGCCTTTGCCTGGCCCAATGTCACAAATATATTGTCTTATTTTTTCCTCTAAAAATCTCATATTTCTGGTTTTTACATTTAGGTTTATGATCCTTCTTAAATTAATTTTTGTATGTATCACGAGGTGTGGGTTGAGATTTATTTTTTCCATAGGGAGATTCAGTTATTTCAGCACCATTTGTTGGAAAGACTGATTTTTCCATTGAATTGACTTGGTGCCTTGGTTGTGTCTATTCTGTGTCTTTAATCTCTTTATCTTTACACCAATACCAGGTTGCCTTGATTACTTTAGCTATATTGTAAGGGTTGAATTTATGTAATTTCTTCTAAATATATTTTATTCTATATCTTTTGTACTTTTATATAAATTTTAGGATTAACTTATCAGTTTCTTCAAAAAAGCCTGCTGGGATTTTGATTTAAATTGCATTAAATTCATAGATCACCTTGAGAGGAATGGTCATATTAACAATCTTATATCTTCCAATCAATTAAGATATTATATTTGTTCATTTATATATCTGTATGGATCCATATTTAACAAAAGGACTAATTCCTTTTATTTTTGTAGAGTTTTATAAAATATAAAGCATTTTTACATTGATTACTCATACTTTATCTTGTTTTAAAACAGGAATTAAATATAAAAAGTGGAGATCATTCAGCACCATAGTGTGTTTCACAGTGCTTACAGAAGCACTTTGCACATAGGATATACTTGGTAGACAAATTGAATTCCCAGAAAACCATTTTATTAATACTTTTATAACATGACAATGCTGTTGGGAAAAAAATAGCATTTCTAATAATGAAGTTTTTTAAACTGAAGTATATAAATATGCAAGTTTCCAGAAAAATAAACTGAGATTCATAGCATTAGACCTATTAAAAGCTGAAATGACAAAACCTTTAAAACACTGGGAAGTAGTTAATGGAATCAGAGAAATTTAGAGTACCTGTGAGCATCTTATTCTCCTAGAAATAAAGATTGTACTTTAGCCAGCTTGAATAGGTAAGTGCGTCTTCTATTTATAAAGATAATGGTAGTTTTAGTTATTTCTAGCTTTTTACAGAGTAGTCAGGCTCCTAAGGCGGGAAGACATCGTACAGAGGCTTCATCCTGCTTTAGAAGCTTAAAGATCGTGTGTGTATGTGTTGATGATCTTATTCCAGAAGAGTGTTATCACCAGAAAGCTTTTGCTTTGACTGAATCTCTTGAACCAAGTCCAAAAGAATGTGATTTTCTTTGAAACAGGTTGAGCAAAACCCATCAATTGTCTATTTTTTTCTATTACCAGTTGTTTGCAGAATTGACTTAGGAAAGTGGACCAAAGCTATACTGAAAGGCAAGACATATGCTTTTGAGCCACTCATTGCTGGTACCTTTCCAGCACATTCGAAAATATTTAGTATGTTAATATGGCACCTAGAACATTTTAGGAAAAAAATATTCTGAGAAAAATCTTGCTATATAACTGTAAGCCACTCCCCAAGTAACTTATTTTTGTTGCTTTATATGATAATTGAACGGTAGATTGAGTTATTGGAAAAGGGATTGCATTCTTCCTGCTTGAGAGGCCATTATTAGCAGTGTATTTATATCCAGTCTCCTCCCATGAGTTAGATATACCACATATGATCACAGTGAAATGAAATAAAAATCTTCTAAAAGACTACTTTTTGTCATGTGGATCTGTGATAAGATTTCTCAGATCTATACCAAGCACTACTTTGAAATTTGCTGAGGTCTTTTTTCCTTTCAGTGTTTACTGAGGTTCTTATTTAGATAATTACCATTCTGGAGGTTATAACCTAGTGATGGCATTACTTATTCCTTCTTTACTAATTTAATAGGAAATGACTGATAAAGGGCATTCGATTTATCTACTCACTTCACATTAAGAGATGTTTTTGAGGGCAGTGACTCTATTCCCAGGCTTCAAACACCTTGGCCTTTAATTTGTCAAACTTCAGTCTTTAAGTAAATTAGCTGGGTTCCTACTGAATTAATTGAATTTGGAGAAGGCTGTACAAATAGTTGTTCCTATGTTTTCTCACACATTTCTGTAGGGTCCAAACTGTTGGAAAGGAATTAGAGTCTGAATTACTCAGTTACACCTGTAACACCTCTTCTTTGACCTCATAAAACCTCTCCTTTTCCCTCTATTAACCCTCCTCTTGCCTTCCCTTACTTTTCAATTCAGCTTATATCATTTTGCCCCTATGTGAGCTGCTCCCCTGTGAATCTTCAACTCCCCCAGGCCTTGAGCTGCTTTCACTTGGTATTTGTTCAGCCTTAGTTGGTAGTAATAGTTTAGTGTTTCAGTCCTAGAAACACGTCCAGTAGGTGCATTGAGAAGAGATTCATCTCGCAGGTGTACGTATAATTTTTAAAACTGTTATATCAGAATGAATTTTTAATTCCATAATGCTAATTATAATCACTGAGGTTACAAAAAGACACAGGAGACTTCTGGTCATTCACGCCTTATTTATCATGGATTTAGATAAAAGGAGTTAGTTGAACAACTTGAATGTTTAATGGTCTGAGGCTGAGATGATCTGACCACAGCAGAGATAAACCTGTCCCACAGTCTGTGCTGCAGCCCCCATTCTCCTGGTCAGTGCTTGGATGGGCAATGCCAAGGTTAGCCTCTGCCTCTCAGGTTTGGGTGTTTTAACTGATGAATAACCTTTTTTCCCCAATCCTGTTGATCCACCAAAGCATTCTGGCATTCTTTCTTTGGATACAATTATACATTCTGTTAGTTCCATGTCAACTGTTGCTATCCTGAAAACCCAATCTCTTCTGTTGGGATTTTATAATTTAACCAGCAACTGGCAATTTTATTTTGTAGTTTTCCAAGTTCTCAGGGAACTTCCAACCTGTTTAAAATTGCAGCCTCAGTATACATGAGCCATATAACTAGAGGGCCATAATGTTGGAATTTAAAATCTCGGGTTTGTTATTTATTTCAGAAAGAAAATTGCATATTCTAGAAATGCCCTTTGTGCTTTTACATTAAATGATTAGCAACGTGTTATATCACTTATCTAATTAAATTCTTATGTGATCAAATTTTGGGCAAAAGTTGGGAACTAGAGAGGACATTTATCCAAATTCTTGCTGTGTTGAGTATAGCTGCCTTGCACATTTTATGAAATGCTATAAAGGCAGACATGCCTGGTAATGTTTTAGTCAATCAAATGGTTGATAAAAATTTTATTCATCATATTTAAGTCATCTTAGACTGAAACCACAAGCTAAAAAATATAAAAATTAATTCATATGGAGCACAGCAGCAGGAACATTAAAATGGCAGTTCTTAATAAACCCAAATTCCCATACCTACGTGAATGCTGTCATCCCTGGGGTAATCACCCAGGGATGTTTATTCCTTTTTTTCCAAATGATACCACAGTTGTTCAAATGGTATCTTAAACTCCTTTTGGAACTGTCTTTAAAGCCACAGGATAAAATGAGTACCATCTTTTTCATGCCACAGTTAGATTCTGTCCCAAAACTCAGCTTTATTTTTAACTAGTTTACTGGGCTTGATACTGAGGGATGTTTTACTTCTTCTAAAAATTGTGTATAACCTCAAATGATGAAAAACTACCACTGTTTAGGTTCTTCAGTATATTATAGCACAATACGTGAAAGCAATTTCAAAAGGGAACCTTGTGCTGTTTCAGAGCAACTTCTGTGTCACCTGCTCACGTGACATTATTGTAGATATTCGTGATTATGAGCAACACTTTTCTGTGGCCTTATGGCTTACACAGGATTAGAGAAGAGTGCCCCACTTAGGGTCTAAGGAGAAGAGAAGATGCATTAAATAGTTAGAGAAGGCCAGGTGTATTTCCAGAACACAGTCTCCATTTGTAATGCATTCACTGGAACTGGCCTCTAAACCCCCAAATTATGAGGTTCCAGGGTATACCAGAGCTAATTATTGCCTGTGCAGAATGTTCCTTGGCTGCATGGAGTATTCTTGTGGTTAGTCTGGGTTTTCTATGTGAATTCTGCTTCCTTGTGGCCGCCATGACTGATTCAGCAGCCCTGGAGAGAAAGAAATGGGTGAACACTCTGCCCGTGTTCCTAGTGATCCTGTCCTTCCCATTTTACTCACAGAAGAATAAGAACCTGATGGGAGTCCTGGGGCAGGGGTTGGGGGTGGGAGTGGGGCTGCCACTAAAAGTGGGAACTGACATCAGAAAGATTGTTCTCTCAAGGTCAGAAAAGCCAAATAAATGATATTTGAAGACTCAATTCCTGAATCATTGATATAATGACTACTCGGAAGAAAATAAGCATGACCAGTTAGGTCTAAGATAATATAGACGAGGAAGTAATAACCCTTATCTGATGTGGTAGCAGAATAATGGTCCCCCAAAGATTTCCAGGTCCTAATCCCTTGAAGCTGTGAGAAAGAAACTTTGCAGATATGAGTAAATTAAGGATCTTGAGATGGGGAGATTATCCTGGATTATCTGTTGGGCCCAAGGTAATTACAAGGGGCTCCTTAAAGCGAAAGAGGGAGCCAGGAGATTCAGAGAAGGAGATGTGATGTTTGAGGCAGAGTCGAAGTGAGGATTGTGAAAAAGACTCAACTGGCTATTGCTGGCTTTGAAGATGCAAGGGGGCCTCACAAATTAAGGAATGTGGGTAGCTTCTGGCAGCTGGAAAAGGCAAGCTAACAGATTCTTCTAGAACCTCCAGAAAGGAATGCAGTCATGCTAACACCTTGATTTTAGTCCAGTGAAGCCCATTTATATTTCTTTCTTTCAGATGGTAGGTAAGATAATAAATTTATTTTGTCTTAAATTATTAACTTTGTGGTAATTTGTCACAGCAGCAACAGGAAACTAATATACTGATGCAAGAGCATCTCTCCCACTTACATAATCCTGGCCATTCCCTCCTTATCACCATTCTTGCTTTGGCATCCTGAATCCTGGGAATAATATATTTTCACATGATTTTTATGTGATTGGGTAAGATTTTTAAAACATTCATAGAGTGAATTATCTGAATTAGAAACTAATTTAGAGGACAGTATGTTTAAAAATATGTCTATCAATTCATTTAAAACACTTAATAGTGGTGATGAACTGGATTACAATTTTCTCCCAAGATTGTGTTCCTTTTTCTTAATTTTGATGTGAAATTATACTAATACTCCTGTAACTTTGTTAAAAATTATCCTAAAAGTTGTCTATATAATTTCAGTACTAAAATATTGTTATATTTAAGATTGCCTGAGATAAATGGACCATCTGCTGAGATTTGGAAGCATTTTTCATTTCACACAGAGATCTATATATCCAGAGTATCATTTTAACAGAATTTGATAGGTGATTTTTAATTAGGTACTTAAAAAATATGAGGCAAACATGAACCTAGAGGTAGTACAATGATGTAAAAATTCTCATAAGAAAATGAAGAAAATTGTTAGGATACAAAAATTATATAAGATATAAGATGGGATTCTACACCAAATTATGTCTTGAATGTATTTTAATTATACATATTTGGGGAATTGTGATGCATGTAAGCCTAAGAAACTATAAAATTAATTACTTTTAAATGCCTTTTTATATGATAGTTATTTAATTAGCATTGATTAGCTGAATATTTAAAAATTATTTTTGGTGGAGTCGCTGACAGTTAGAAACGTATTTCCTTCCTTTCTTGCTTTCCAAGCATTATCAACATAAAAAGCTCAAGGGAAGAGGCCCCAACATGGCTTGCTTCCCAGAATCCTGTTCCAAGATTGGCATCTGCCCTTCATGCCCACTGAGGTCAAATGGAAGACTAGACTAGGCTTTGGCTTTTATTATGTACCTCCTGTGTTTTAGTTGACATTACTTCATTTGGCTTTCACTAGAGTCACAAACGATTCATGTACAAGGTCCTTATTACACAAGTATTTATTATGCACATGCCCAGAGTTGTAATTTTAAGTTATTTACCCAAGATTGCACATTAAGTAAGTTGTCAGAGCTCAAACTCTTCCCTACAACCTGCCTCGTTGCCAGCGTCCATACTCACTGGGAGATACCAGTGTGGCAGTTCCATGTAAACTGCCCTTCCTTTTGATTAGTTGCAACAACTGTTGTGATTGGTTGGTGTTCATGGTTTACCCATTGTTACATATGTTGCCTGTCACCCCTGACTCTGCTGCCTCTAAGAAGTACTCTTCCCAGTTAGGCCTGCTGCAGGGACTCCTGGTCCTGCCCTCTACCCAGGCTGTCTTTGTACAGCCATTAGGGAAACAAAACTAACCTACCCTCCCCTGTGGTGGCAATTGAGGGGGGTGAGTTCTCTTTAGATTTACTTCTGTTATCCACAGGCCAAGGTTTAATACATTTCACTGAATTATTGAGTATTTTAATCGGAAGGAATCTTGGTGAGCATTCTTGTTCAAATCCAATCCTCATTTTGTAGATAAGGGAATTTACATTTAATAATTGTTAAATGTAACTGAAGTTCAATACGGAGTAAACAGTATGTAATTTACCCCTAACAACAGCTCTAGTAGGTGAGTATTACCTCCATTTGACAAACAGGGGAAATGAAAGCTTCATTGACTTTCCCATCATCACCCAGCTCATCATCAGCGAGATAGGACATGAGCCCTGACAGAATTGTAGGGCTGAAAGCCTAGTTCATGGTTGCCTGCACTATTTGTTTCCTATAGAGATGAAGAACAGGCAACTTGGGTTGCTCAAGTCCGCACACCTGACTAGGAACATACCTAGGACCAGAACACAGTGTTTGTCAACAGGAGCTCTTAAAGTAATGCCAAAGATTGTAGATAGATTTTGAATCAGATAATACTGCAAAATAAGAATGATGCTGCAAATTTATTGTCTCAACAATCCTGAGTGGAGTCAAAATAGATAAAAAATATACAAATAGCACTAATAAGATCATACAGTTTCCCAGAACCACCTGTCCTTGCTGACCTATGAACATCTTTTTAATACCCCCAAAGAGCTAGTTTAAAGGTTTAAAAGGGGTGGGGGATGCTCTAGCTGAAAAAGGCTATTGCTGTGCTATCTAATACTGTAGTTTGATCACACATGGCTGCTGATTATAGGAAATGTGGCTAGTCTGAATTGATATGTGCAGTGAGTGTAAAACACACACTGGATTTCAAAGGCTTGACACACACAAAAAAGTAAAATATCTCATTTAATTTTTATGTTGATTACATGTTCAAATGATAAATAATTTTATTAAAATTAATTTTTCTTGTGTCTTTCCTCTTTTTTTTTTTTAATTAATTAATTTATTTATTTATGGCTGTGTTGGGTCCTCGTTTTTGTGCGAGGGCTTTCTCCAGCTGCGGCAAGCGGGGGCCACTCTTCATCGCGGTGCGCGGGCCTCTCACCATCGCGGCCTCTCTTCTTGCGGAGCACAGGCTCCAGACGCGCAGGCTCAGCAGTTGTGGCTCACGGGCCCAGTTGCTCCGCGGCATGTGGGATCCTCCCAGATCAGGGCCCGAACCCGTATCCCCTGCATTGGCAGGCAGACTCTCAACCACTAGCGCCACCAGGGAAGCCCAATGTCTTTCTTCTTTTTAAAGTGGCTACTAGAAAATTTTCAATTGCATATGTAACTTGCTTTATATTTCTCTTGAACACTGCTGGACTAGAATAAGAGATAATGGTGAATATTCAAATCAGAAGCAGGACCTCTGCTCTTGGAGTACTTTTGTTTGTAAATTTAAATGATACATAGTATGGCAGCCCTTTAAAGATAATTCTGGCTCACTATTATTTAAAAAGCTCGATAATAGCATACTATTACTTTAGTACTATTATTTTTTGTTATTTCAAGACTAAGTCTTATTAATCTCTTGTGAATTGTCAGATAAATGGTTGGCCTATGGTTTCAGTACATACAACTTTGAGAAGTTTAAGTATATATAAGATTGTCCTAAATCTTTTAAGTGGTTGCAAAACCAAACTCATTTAAGTACTTATTTACCTCAATACGGCGTCCATCTAAAGTGACTAATAGATGTGTCAAAGAATACTCAGCTTTACCAGTAAACGAATAAGTACAAATTAAAATGGTATAATATAGCCTTTGCTCCTGTCAGTAAAACAAAAATTAAAAGTTTGTTAATATCTAATGTTATTCTGGTAATGGATTCCTGGAGAGAGTGCAAATTGGTTTAAATTTTCTGGTGGGAAAATTGACAATAGACATAAGAGTTTAAGGAATTTAATATAGTAACTAAAGTTGAGGCATAATATTGAGAAAGAAATAACCACTAATCACTAGTCACATAATATTGAGAGATAAATACACTAAGATAACTTACTACAGTGGGTAAGAGCACAAATCCTAGAGCTAGTTTGCCTGAGTTAGACACCAGGATCTTCCACTTCCACTGTGCCTCAGTTTCTTCATCTGTAAAATTGAAGCAAGAGTAATAGCTACCTCATAGAGCTGTTGTGAAGATTAAATAAGTTAATATTGCTAAGGTGTTTGGAACAGTGCCTGGTACACAGTAAATTACATATATATTTTTAAGTTCATTAAAAAGTATTTGCTAAGATATATGTACATATAAAAATCTGTGATATTACATATAATACAAAAATTGAAAGTGAGAATTTAAATGAATGGTATATCCATGCTATAAAATAATATGCAGTCATTAAAATGTTATGAGCTGTATTTATTGACATGGAAGAGTGTCGGTGCTGTTCATTTAACAGCATAATATGTAGTATTATTCTATTTTGTGTCTATTCATAGAAAAATGACTGGAAACATGTGAACATGATTCTTTTGAAAATGGAATTTTGCTTTATAAAATGGACTTGTTTTTATTTTTCAAAACGATCCTAAGTTTTTTAATTTAAATTCAAATTATATTTAAAATATTTAAATACTTAAAATATTTAAATTTAAGTTTATTTAAAAATGTAAGTCACAAATCCTTAGTTCTTTTCGTCAATAATGAATTATGTACCTTTTGAGTCAGCAAGTGGGTAAGTACATTACTACTCTTAGTTACCTTTTAGGATAAGAGGGTTAGTTTTTGTTATCTACTAACTAGATCACTTCATTACAATTCACCCTAACGTATAGTTATAGGAAGAAGAAACAAGCTGCTTAAGGCCGAGCAGGGCCAGGGAACCCAGGTGGAAGGGCTGTCACTAATTAGACTCTTCTGGACCATGATTTTTCCACAACACAGGCTTCAGAGATGTCTGGTGCACTGTTGCCTCGAGACCCATGCTTGGGAAAGAAGCTGTTATTTTTTTATAAATAACAGTAGTAGAACATGTTTCTAAATTTGGCAATAGAAGTTAACAAGAATATTATTTATCTCTTAAAAAGGCTGCTATATTACTTAGTAAAGAGAAGAGATATCATCATATTTTAGATGAAATTTTGAGCTATAATATGCAAGAGTTATTAAGATTATGGACTGGGGCTGTGACATATCATAAGTAGGAATTGTATTATTTGTTAAAATGATGATTGAGTTTCCATAGTTTGAGATAATGAAATGTGATTTTTATTTAATGAAACATGAAAGATGTATCAAATGTAACATTGCTAACAAATGCTAACTAGAAATTGAATTTTGTAGGAGTTGAAGTGGTACTTTAAATATTCTGAAAATATTGGGATATTTATATCTTCAATAGACATTGATGACCTTCTATGTGTTGGTGACTTTTCTGGGTAACAGGGTCAGAGAGATAAACTTAGCACATTTGGAAATCATTAATATGTTTCAACTTATGCATCTTTAATCCACCACCTAACCATGCAGCATCCCCAATTGACAATTTTTTGTGGATAGTTTTTGTTAGGTTTGCTTTGGTTTGGTTTTGCCATAGAAGAACAAAAAAAAAAAAAAAACAGAACAGGTAAATCAGGTGAGAGATTTTAGATTTGGGTAAAACCAAAGAGAGGGAATCACTGAAAGTTTCTGAATAAGGAAGTTTGATAAAATAGGTATTTTTTTTAGAATATTGCACAGGCAAAGTGGAAAGGAGAAAGAAAAGATGGATGTAGCAGATGCTGTCAGTGACCCACCTAAATCCTTTAGGCCCTGCATTTTGTGGTGCTCAGGATGATGTCCAGCTGCCATACTATTTCCATGCCTAAAGACTTTTTCTGGAACAGGTAGAACGGAGATGACAGGGAATGAACACCCCCTACGGATTAGTCTTCAAGCGATAATTTCAGGGAGTTGGTGTGTAAATAGCCTGGCTCTCTTCTCCAAATGGTATAAGTCTCTGAAGTGCATTTTCCACCTTTTACCGAGTTTTCCCCCATAAAATTTAGCCCAAGTCACCCTCTGCAGCAGCTTCCTTTGTAAGCACTCTTTCCTGGCTGCCTTTCCTTCCATGAATCATTTCTCCAGTCCCTCACCATTGCTTCCTGGGCTTGAACCTAGTGTCAGGGTTTATCTCTGGGGAACCTGAATGAGGTAACAGCATAGGGGCAGGAGTCGGAAAGATCTTTATCTTATTCATGCAAAATAGTAACGTTAACATTCCGGGTCTTTAAAATATACATGTGAGCAAACATTTTAAATGTATCTTATAGAGAAAAGTAATTCAATTAAGTAGATATTGAGTCCTTTCAACATGGAAGAAACTCCAGTAGCCCTGCAGGGGCTAAAACTAGTGAGACACATATCTACCTTCCAGGAAATTGCAGTTATTGGGAGAAACAGTGAATATAAAGATGATTATAAGATAGACAGTGCAATATGTGAATTCAAATTAAATAATTATTCCTATTATTGAATGCATATTAGATCTTAATGCTTACTAAAATTTTTCTCCTAAATTAATCTTAATCCAACCCTGTCTTTAGAAGCTAAGAGATTGTATCTTTAGAAGCTAAGAGATTATATCTAAGATGATAGGAAAAAAAGCCAAAATATGGTTATGTATAATTAGGTAAAGAAGATCAATAGAAAAGTCACCTGCACTTAGTTTTAGTTACTATAATTAATGATGTTAGCACAATGCATTATAATAAAATTAAAGGCAAATATTACTGGAGATGTCAATTAGCTATTCCCAAATGGAGCATAACATTTCTTTCCTGTTATACATATTCAGTTTTTGTCCTCTGCTTCATGATACAAGATCTGTAAATTTAGAGCAATATGAGATGAGTTTTCTGATAAAAAGGACAGATAAAAATAGAGTTTTGTGTTTGATGGGATCTGAATACATTCACATATTTACTATTTTCCTTCCATTCATATATATTTAATGCTGCCTAGAACAGAACTGTGAACACAGGGACACCATGTTACAATCTGGGAGCTCCTACAGGTCATAAAAGAAGCCAAGGCTCACCTGTGCAGCTTAAGTCCCAGAGCTAGGCTTAGAAACTTTAAGATATTATAATTTATCAATGTATTTTTGTTAGTACTTGTTGCATGCAAAAGACAGAAAACGAACTTAAACCAGCTCAAGCAAAAAAAAGAGTTCATTGTCTCATGGAATTGAAATGTTCCAGCTTCACACACAGCTGGATCCAGGGGTTTAAATAATGCTGTCAAGACTCAGTCTCACTTCATCCCTTGGTTCTGTGTTGGTTTCATTCTCAGACAGGCTCTCCCCATACAGAAGCAAGATGGTTATCAGTGGCTCTAAGCATACAGGTTATTAGTTTCAACGCTAGTAGAAAAGGGATAAGCTCTTCTGTCTCAGGAGAGTTTCACAAAAGTCCTGCAGTAAGTATCACTGGCTCTGATATCCTTGTTGCTTCACCTCATCATTCCTGAGTTACCCTCACAGCCACTTAAAACATGGAGACTAGTGGAGAGGGGAGTTTCCAAGGAACCTCAGGGCCTATTAACAGAAGACAAGGAATAGAAGTCCAGCAGGCAAAACCAAACATGTCCACTGTACTCACCTTCTTAAGGAGAGTACTCATGAAAATACCAAGATAAGCAAAATTAAATTGGCAAGACCAGTAGTTCAGAGATATAGAGCAGGGATCAGTCAACTATAGCCCTTAGACTAAATCAGCCCCCGCAGGCTGTTTCTGTAAATAAAGTTTTATAGGAACACAGCCATGCCCAATGGTTTATGTATTATCTCTGGCTGTTTTTTTGCACTACAGCAGCAGAGCTGAGTAATATCAACAGAAGCAGTATGACCCTTAAGCCTAAAATATTCATTACCTGCCTTTTCTTTGGAAAAAGTTTGATGACCTTGAAATAAGGATTTAAGAGAAAAATAATAGAATTAATTTGGTGCACTTAATAGAGTAAATAAAATTTGTACAAGCATCAGTTTTTAAAACAGACATTTTGCTTTTTGAACGTTTTCCAGTAGAGAATTTTCTGAAATCATCTGCTTCAGTAGTTTATGAAACATTGCTTTGGTTGCATAGGGATCTGCTGAGTGAGATTCTTCAATCTGTACCTATTTTTAGAGGTTTTGAACCAGCCTTACTAGCTTGGAATTTTTTTTTTTTCTTCTTTGTGTACTTGCATCTGACTACATTTCATTTTTGGAAAACTTTGCAAAATGCTTCTTTAATTATGTGTGTGTGTGTGTATGTGTATTCACAATACCTAATGATTTTTTTTATCCATATAAATTAAAAATGAAATTTAAACACATTATCTCTTTCTGTACCATCCTGAGTCCCAACTAATTAGGGAGCAATTAATAACGTTGTGGTATATTTTTTTTAAAGTAGACCATCTGTGGGAGATTCTCAGATTGTAGATATTTTGTTACATGATAACTCAGTCAGCTTTTGGCAACACTGTAATTGGAGAGCCATAGCTCCACTTTAATTTTTTTTTTTTTTTTTTTTTTTTTTTGGCTTAAACAACAAAAATGTATTTCTCACAGTTCTGGAGGCTGGGAAGGCCAAGATCAAGGTGCTGACCAATATGGCTCCTGGTGAAGGTCTTCCTGGTTTGGAGACTGCCACCTTATTGCTGTATCTTTGCATGGCAGAGAGAGAGATCATGTCTTTTGTGTGTCTCCTTTTTTTTTTTTTTTTCTAATTTTAATTTTTTAAAATTAATTTTTATTGGAATATAGTTGATTTACAATGTTGTGTTAGTTTCTGCTGCACAGCAAACTGAATCAGCCATACCTATATCCACTCTTTTTTAGATTCTATTCCCATATAGGTCATTATAGAGTATTGAGTAGAGTCTCCTGTGTTATACAGTAGGTTCTTATTAGTTATCTATTTTATATATAGTAGTGTGTATATGTCAATTCCAATCTCCCAGTTTATCCCTGCCCCCCTTTCCCCCTTGGTAACCATAAGTTTGTTTTCTACATCTGTGACTCTATTTCTGCTTTGTAAATAGGTTCATTTGTACCATTTTTTAAGATTCCACATAGAAGCGATAGCTTTTAGATTTGGAGAGTATCTGGCTTTTTTGGTATCCTATTTTTTATTATCACTGTTTATTTTTCTCATTAAAAACTACCCCAAGAGTAATAGATACTTTGAAAAGGATATTCGAGTAATTCTTCTTTCTTTTTGCAAGTTGGTGAACTCAAATGACATTTCCTTGGCAGAATATGTATTTCAGATGTCTCTATTTAGTAGGGTTCTATCTTTCTATGGCAAGAGAATTAGTGGTGTGTTACCCAATAATGTAATTACAGAAAGATTTCAGTGGTTAGGTATTTCCTCTGAGGTGAAATGGGAAATGTTACAGAATAGATTTCTACTGTAGAGCCTGTAGAATATTATCTGTGTGGGCCAAGAAAATGAGCCACAGGAAAAGATGAGAGAATAACAACTTGGTCATTCAAATACTTCTGTGAAAATACATAATCCTCTTAAAATGCTTCATAAGCAATCCAAGAGTTTTTAGAATGGCGCCACCAGTTTACTTTAAGGGTAAGTGATATGACTGATTGGTTGAAAATGATATTATAATTTTGAAGCAACATAAAACGTTTAAATCAAGAGCCCTAGCATTTGACACAGCAAATGATTTGTGGTAGTCTAAGGAAGCTCTATCTAATAGAAACGTCATGCAAACCGCATGTGTGTAATTTAAATTTTTCTAGTGGCTATATTAAAAAACACAAAAAGATATAGGTTAAATGAATTTTAATATAGTTTAATGGCAACTATAGTTGATGACACTGTATCGTATAATTGAAATTTCCTAAGACAGTAGAACTGAAATGTTCTGATCAGAACAAAATAAAAAGTGAATATGTGTGGTGATAGACGTGTTGATTAACTCAATTGAGGGGCGTGGGGGGCATCGGGAATCCTTTCAAATGTATATATATCAAATCACCACGTTGTGCACTTTAAATATTTTACAGTTTTGTGAATTATACCTCAGTAAAACTTAGAAAATAGTTTTATGTTTTTAACCCAGTATGTCAAAAATATTCTCATTTAAAAACTTAACAGTATAAAATTATTAATGATATATATTACGTTCTATGCTTTATTCTAAGTACTTGTAATCTGGAGTGTATTTTACAATAACAGTACATCTCAATCTAGATGCTAAGTTTTCATCAAAAATACTTTATCTGTATTTAGAGTTCATAAAATTATATTTGAAAGAGGAGAATCACATATCCAAGTTGTTGCTAACGTTAAAAATTTTTCTAATAGCTACATTATTAGATTTATATTTAAATTAAAATTCATAAATTTAGCAAAAAGGTAAAAATGTATTTCTTTAGTCATACTAGCCACATTTCATGTGCTCAATAGCCACATGTAGCTAGTAGATACCATTGGGCAGTGCAGGTGTAGGATGTTACTCAGTCATACAAGTCAAAATTTTCAAATACTTGTGATTTATTTCCTTATAGTAACAAAACATATGAATAGGAGTATCTACAATATGCCAGTTGTAACAAAATATATTAAAATGAATTTTCACACCAAAAATTGACTGGCATATGTTCTGTAGGCATTTTGGATGTTTCCTTCCCCCCCCCCCCCCCCCCAAATAGTGGCTTCTCTTCCACAGCTAAAGAGCCTCTGCTACCACAGGTAGCAGCTTTCAAAGATAGATGGACTACATTTTTTTTAATAGAATTATTTTATTGAGGAACATTCATCTAAAGTATATTGTTCTATTTTCCCAAATACTGAAGAGTTTCATGTCAGATTCCTGGTGGGACCCCAGTCTGAAACTCTTCCTGAGCCTTGGCTGCAGAGTGAAACTTAGGTGATGGAGGCCAGAGGCCCCGGGCCTTTAGGATCAACTTTAGAGCTTTCCCATAGGAGAGAAGACACCCCTATTTCTTTCCCAGGTTCTGTTCCAAGCCAAAGGGTCCTGCTAGAGATTATGAGTTAGAGGCAAACCAGAATCCATAGAGATCAATCTCAATTCTTCACCTCCTGTGGACAAAAACGTTTAAATAAATTTACAGCTACTCATGTGATATGTATGGACTATACCTTAATAGTTGTTTGGTTTTGGTTGCCTTTCTGAAGTCCTAAGGTAGGAAGAAGTTTCTATGGAAATATTATATCACTTGTTAATTCTCACAATTTTCCAAAAAATGAAAGTAAATCCAAGTGTACTTCCTGCCCCAGTACAGAGGAGCTGGCCCATCTTAAAATAGATAAAACTAGACAATTTTATTTCTCCTCCAAAAAGAAAAAAAGCAATTCATTAACAACATAACATGAATGTCAAAAAACCATTTTTACTTCAGGTTAAAAGGACTCAAAAACCTGACCCATTGTTACAGCAGTTCAGGAACGCGGCCAAGAAGAGAAGTTATGCCAAGCACATTTTTTTTTTTTTTAAATTTAAATGTAATAAGAACTCAGCTAGAGTTAAAAGAAAAACGAGTTATTTCAAGTGCTGAATTTTATCAGATGAAAGTTTCCAACTTAAAAAATATATATTAGTAGGCAAAGACAGTGCACATCTCAAATTTTAAATGAGCCAAATTTAAATGACTTCTAAACACCTCTTTAAATTTATCTCTAAAGAAGAAAAAGAACAGGCAAATACTTGCATTTGTTCCCTGCGTTTTAGCCATTAAAAATCGGTTGTTCCTTGCATTTTAGCCATTAAAAAATTCAACATACATGTTTATCATGAGTCTGAGTTTTGCAAATGTAGAAAATTATAGTTTGGGATCATGAAGATTTTAAGTAACTCATGAGAAAGTGGAAAGGAATTTGGACAGCAAATAAGTGAAGGATTACAGTCCTGACTTTACTTTCAACACCTTGGTTAAGGACATTAAGGTTCTTTGAATAGGGAGGGTGTATAAATAGAATTCATGGCTACTTAGCAGCTGAGAAGTTCAGTGAAAATACTCTTTCATTATAAAAAGTACTATCTAAATTTGAAAGGGAACTTGATTACAAATGTATGGATAGATGATTTCTAAGTTTGCTTTCAGCTCTAGAAGTTTGAAAGTTTCTGAAATGAGGAGGAAACAATGAAAAATAAGGAATAATATTCTGCCAGACAGCTTGATTCTAAGTCAGTATTTAAACTTAAAACTGAAATGTAATACTGAACAGTCATGAAGGATAGATAATTCATGATACAAAGATTGACTTGCTGTTCTGTGTTCAAAGAATAGATGAAAGAAAGGCTTATTTAGTTCTAGCAAACTGAGTAATGGTGGTTCATAAATTTTATTGATCAAATTGCTTTCAAAGGAAAGAAATCAATTCACCCCTCAGGGCCAAAAGAGAGCACAAAGTGACTGTAAACCTTCCTCATTTAAAAAAGGGAGAAAGGCTGCTATTTTTATTAAATGCATAAGAATTGTATAAGGAAAAAGCATGCATTGATTATGCGGTTACTGCATACTGAGCTTCTAGGGAGAAAGAAGCTGTCTTAAAATAAGCTATAATATTTGCATTAAATTTCTTGTTATGACAGGGGCATTTGGGTACATAGAAGGGATATTATATTTAAGTGGTCCGTTGGGTTTTTCATATGAAATATGCCTGTGTGCCAGTGGCAAAAAGAAGGACATTTTTCAAAACTTCTTCATCCACCAGAAAGTTAAAAATGTTTTAAAAAGTAATTAGTTGAAATGGGATTTTCTGGCTGACCCCATTTCAGATTATATTAGTTTCCTCTGATCATCATTTTATTTTTTTAGGGTCTATTCTTAGAAGGATTTGAGGTGATTGTGTGAGATTTCTGACCCATACAATAAATGACAATAGAAGCTGTTCAAACTTACCTTGAAAAAAACATACGGAAATATTTAACAAACCTTATAGAAATGTTTGAAACACTTGTCTTTTCTGTTAACCTGAAACATTTTTTGACTTTCCCTTGGTTTCTATGAGGCTCAGCTCTGTTTGGATTATTGTGAATTCTTTTTTTATAGTCAGGCACAGTTGTCAAACAGCTGTTCATTCAACTAGAATATAAAGCCTATCGATGCAAAGATTTTTGTGTGTTTTGTTGACTGCTCTATCTCCAGTCTAGAATATTGCACATAGCAGGAGCTCATTCAAGGTTTGCTGAAACATGTTGAGTGCATGCTATGTGTAAGATATTGAGCTATGTGAAAAAGGAAAGATAAATGTGTAGAAGTTCCTAAATATTTTTGAGAACCTATTTTAGCAGGAAGATGTGTTCTGGTACCAAGCCTGATGGATCTGTCAGGGAAGATAAACATTAATCAGGCAATGAATGTAAACTGAAAAAGAAATGCAATGGGTGCCATAGGGGAGGAAAAATAATTTTCCCTCTATTCTTCCAGGTTCTTGGTGGAGACTTCCCCTATAATAAAAGACAGATTAACAGGTTTACCTCCTGTATACATGGGAGAAACCCAGGAAAACTGAGAAACTCTGCAAAATGGCCCGAGTCACCACCTTATATTCCGTCTTCAGCTAAAGATAGAAGATGTGGGGAGGGGAAGGCCAGTGCTGGGAGGTTAGCAAGAAGAGCTCAGTAAACGAGGGTATGGTTGTGATGCAGATTTAAGTCACTCCCTTCACCATGGATAAAGAATTTCTAGAGGTTTTGTCCTCCTTCTCTTCCCAGGAGAAGAGAAAGGCACACACTATTAAAAATGGAGATTTCCCTTATAATTGTAAACGTCTCTCATAAAAGGGTAACTTATACTTGCTTTTCAGAGCTTCCCCTGTGTCTGCAGCTTTTCAAAAATAATCAGCCGATTATAATTTTCATGTCAAAAAGGTTTATTTTGGGGTTGCGAATTATATTTCCCTTCAGTGCTTTGAGAGCACAATCCTCGATGGGGGCAGGGCTGAGGACCACTTTCACATACGTCTTCCCTGAGTTGACTTTTGAGCTGAGCCATGAAGAGTGGAGGAATTGACATAACTGAAGTGGTGCAGTGGTGGCGGGGAGGGTTTTCGATGGGGCATCGAGGAGCACATCAGGCAAAGCCCTATGGCAGAAGGAAATATGGTGCCTTTGAGAAACTAAAAGAAAATTTGTGAGATTGGGAGCAGACTTAAATAGTAAGTAGAGCTTTGAAAATTGATGGAGTATAGCTCACGGGCCACATCATCCCCTCTAGGCTGTTTGAGCTCTATCGTACTGGCGATGAAAGGCTAGAATTTTTTTTTTATTAAAAAATAAAACTGTCACTGTACAAAGATAGTACATAATTATTGACTATATTCCCCACACTGTACATTTAATACTGGTGACTCATTTATTTTATAACTGGAAATTTGTACCTCTTAATCTCTCACCTATTTCACTCATCCTCCAACCCTCCACCCCTCTGGGAACCACCTGTTCGTTCTCTGTATCTATGAATCTGTTTCTCTTTTGTTATTTTTGTTCATTTGTTTTCTTAGCTTCCACATATATGTGAAATTGTGCAGTATTTGTCCTCCTCTGAGAAAGACAAATTAATTTAGCATGCTACCCTCTAGGTCCATCCATGTCACAAATGGCAAGATTTTATTCTTTTTTATGACTGAATAATATTCCATTGTATATAAATACACCACATCTTCTTTATCCATTCATCTGTTGATGGGCATTTAATTTGCTTCCATATCTTGGCTATTGTAAGTATGCTGCAGTGAACATAAGAGTGCATGTTATCTTTTCAAAGCAGTGTTTTACTTTTCTTCAGATGAACACCTAGGAGTGGGATTGCTGGATCATATGGTAGTTCTATTTTTAATTTTTTGAGGAAACTCCACACTGTTTTCCATAGTGACTGCACCAATTTTCATTCCCATCAACAGTGCATGGGGGTTCCTTTTTTCCAACATCCTCACCAAAACTTGTTATTTATTGTCTTTTTAGTAATAACCATTCTGACAGGTGTGAGGTGATATGTCACTGTGGTTTTGATTTTCATTTCCCTGATGGCGGGTGATATTGAACATCTTTTCATGTCCTGTTGGTCATCTGTATGTCTTTTGGAAAAATGTTTTTTCAAGTCCTCTGCCAATTTTTTAACCACATTGTTTGCTTTCTTGTTGTTGAGTTGTATGAGTTCTTCGTATATTTTGGATATTAACCCCTTATTGGATATATCATTTGCAAATATCTTCTCCCATTCAGTAGGTGGCCTTTTTGTTTTGTTGACAACTTTTTAGTTTGATATAGTCCCTTTTGTTTATTTTGGCTTTTATTTCCCTTCCATGAGGAGACATATCCAAAAAAATTACTAAGACCAGTGTTGAAGAGTGTAATGCCTGTGTTTTCTTTTAGAAATTTTATGATTTCAGGTCTTACAAGTCGTTAATCCATTTTGAGTTTATTTTTATAGATGATATGAGAAAGTAGTCCAGTTTGATTCTTTTTCATGTAGCTGTCTTGTTTTCCCAACACCATTTGTTGAAGAGGCTGTCTTTTCCCCATTGTATATTCTTCCTCCTTTGTCATAGAGTAATTGTTCATGTAAGTGTGAGTTCCTTTCTGGGCTCTTTATTCTGTTCCATTGATCTATGTATCCATTTTTGTGCCAATACCATACTATTTTGATTACTGTAGCTTTGTAGTATAGCCTGAAGTCAGGGAGCTTGATTCCTCTAGCTCCATTCTTCTTTCTCAAGATTGTTTTGGCTATTTGGGGTCTTCTGTGTTTCCATACAAATTTTAGAATTATTCTAGTTCTGTGAAAAATGTCACTGGTATTTTTACAGGAATTGCACTGAATCTGTAGATTGCCTTGGGTAGTATGAGCATTTTAACAATATTAATTCCAATCCATAAACATGGTCTATGTTTCCATTTGTTTGTGTCCTCATCATTTTTTTTTCATCTGCGTCTTATAGTTTTCTGAGTACAGATATTTTACCTCCATAGTTAGATTTATTCCTAGGTGTTTTATCCTTTTTGATGTGATTGTGAATGAGATTGTTTTCTCAATTTCTCTTTCTAGTAGTTGGTTGTTAGTGTATAGAAATGCAACAGATTTCTGCATATTAATTTTGTATCCTGAAACTTTATGAAATTCATTGATGAGTTCTAAGGTTTTTAGGTGTCATCTTTAGGATTACCTGTATTTAGTATCATGTCATCTGCAAACAGTGACAGTTTTGCTTCTTCTTTTCCAGTTTGGATTCCTTTTATATCTTTTTCTTGTCTGATTGCTATGGCTAGGCTTTCCAAAACTATGTTGAATAAAATAACAGTGAGAGTGCATTTTTGTATTTATATAACAATTGGAAGGCATGTGCAGGTGTGAGGGACCAAGCATAAGTCCACCCAGTGTTAGATTTACAATGGGCATGCCATTACAATTGAAATACTGTAAGGATTCTAATTCCAGATGAATCTGAAAGCCAGAGACACGCATTTTACTTGGAATAATAGTTCTGTTATAGAAAAATATAAATAATAATGTTGCCTTTGTGAAATCACATGAGTAATAACACTAATTCACATTGTTTAGCTATGCTCTAATTAACTTACAAATATCAACTCATTTGTCTTACATTATTCAAATAAGAAGGGGACTATTATTATCCCAATTTTAGAGATAAGGAAACAGAGGTACTTTCCAAGGGTATAGAACTTATAAGTAGCAGAGCTGCCTAATTCTAGAGTCTGTGCTCTAAACCACTGACTTTTTTAAATTGTTTTTTATTTTTTTATTGTTGTTAATGTAAAAGTTTTATTTACATTTATGAAGACCATGAAATTATAAGTTTAGTAAAATGTATTGTTCATAATCTGCTTGGGAATCAGGAGTAAGTTTTCTTCATAGCAGTAATGGTACCTGTAATGTGATATCTGAACAGTGAATAAAAGGAAGTATCAATAAAAGCAAAGTAACGACAACAAAAAATCCTTCAGTAGCCTAGAATGTTATGAAACGTAATATTTATATACTTAAGAAAATCAACTATTATTAAAGATATGTTTATTCTTCCATACTAAAATGTCTTTCTTTTTAATGTATTTTTAAATTTTCTTCTACACTTACAGAAATTAAAATAATTATTTTTTAGAGATTAGAACAAAAGTGAAATTCAATCATTAAGTATATTTTCACGGATTAAGACTAAAAGAAAAAACCCTCCAGGATATACTGCTCCTCATTCCTCATCTTTCCTAAATTCTTATTTTTTTTCTTTTAGCGTCAGAGTTAGAAGTTACTCCAATTACAGGTATATTTCAAGTGTACTTTATTGTGCATTCTTGGTCCATAATGGAGTTATGATTAAATAACATGCGTATCACACATTAACATGAAGGATTTTTATAAAGGTAATTGTTAAAAGCAATAAGTAAAATGTTACAAAAATTCAAAAAGTTATTCCAGTATTTTAAAGCACAGTATATTTAAGGGAATAAGTCAACCATACAAGTAGACAGGAAAATATCCATATACAAACTTCTTGGAATTTGAGCCAATCTATAGGCAGAGGGAAGGCACCCAGTTAAGAGGAAGATTAAATATAAAAACTACAGGGTGACTGATAAGAGTTTCTGAGAAGTTAAAGGAGATAAAAGTTAGTGTATTTTCTTAAAACATAAAATAATTATAATGATGCAGATAATACCAGTATAATTTACATAATGCTTACTGCATGTCAAGCTCTGTCCCAGCAACTATTGCTACTTAACTCTTACAACAACCTTATGAAGTAGAGGCTGTTATTACATTATCCCTATTATCCAAACAGTGATCTGGAACACAGAGAAGTTAAGTAAATTTCCCAGTGTCACACAGGTGAAGAGCGGCAGAATGAAATTTGATCCCACACAGCATGACTTAAGAGTCTTTGCTTTTAACCATGATGATGAATTGATAAATGGCTTCTTGTACAGTCCAGGAAGGTAAAGTAGGTCCTAGTCATTCATTTTTACTGTCTCCCTGGCACCTACCGCAGCCCCAGCACAAAGAAAAGCAAGGAAGAAAAGGGATAGGAAGGCAGAAATATTGAGTTTCCGGTCCAGCTACATAAGTTTCAGAGCCTAGTACAAAATGGAAATATGGGACTCCTTGTTCAAAAATGATCAAGACAAAGCAGCAACAGAAGATCATTAAACCAAGTGAGGGACACTTCAGAGTGTAGGGTCCTGTATGACTTCATAGGTCGCATGCCCATATAGCCAGACCTGAGGAGCTGCCTTAACCTTGGAAAAGAGATGCAGTAATCTCTTTTTCTAGGGAAAGGTTTTGGTGGATTGGATTATTATTCTCAATTCTTCATCGTGTGAACTTACAATGCATGAAAGTGAGAGGAGTTTTTACTTCCCCAACACAGTGATGTTGGGTTTTGTCACAAGATTTATCAAGGCAAAGGGATAAAATTAATGCTTCAATAGTATCAACATAGAGCAGAGCCAGGGCCAATTTGCCAACTGCTTATGTGAAATAAGATAGTTAAGGGACTATACTAGGGATTTTACATATTTTATCGCATTTTATTTTACAACCACCATTGACCTTAGGTATTATCATTATGTGCCAACCATTTTTCTTTTTATAAATGAAGAAAGTGAGATCCAGAGAAACTAAATACCTTGTTCAAGGTTATATGGCTGCTATATTAGTTGGCTACTGCCAAATTCCTGCTGCATAACAAACACTGACAAACTCAGCATTTTAAAACACGAAACATTAATTTTTTGCTCACATGTACAGAAAACATTAGTCTTTTGCTTACGTGTCTGCAGATCAACTGGTGCTCAGATCCAGACTAGGCCCAGAATCGTAGTTCCCCTTCCTGCCTTAGGTTGTCTGGGCTTGACCACAGGCTACAACTTGAATTCATGTTTACTTCTTATGTTCATATCTTTCATGGAACGGTCTTCTCATGACAAATGACAGGAGTGCACAAGAAGCTAACCAAACTGCAGAAGCACATTTTAATGTTTCTGTTTTTCTCACACCTGCTTGCATTCTGCTAGCCAAAGCAAGTTACAGGGCCAGCTATATTTAGTCAGAAATGGGCTTCTTAAGGGATGGTCTCCTTAGTCCTCATCCTCCCAAGAGTTAGTGTATAACTTCAAGTGGTAGTTTGTTATGGAGATTCTAGCCTGGATAGTATTATTGGGGGAAAAAAAAAAAGAATTTGATTTGCATAAATCTAGAGTTAGCTTTCTAAATATGTTTCTGTATTCAATTATTTGACCATTTATGTGTCTAAGTGTGTAGATTAGTATTTTAATAGCCATGAAACTTTAGAGAAGCATAGATGCTTGATGCAAACAGAAAGAAAAATGCATGTTCTTTTAAAGTTGATGACTAATAACCTCATATTTTATTATGGTACAAAAAAGAGCAACCTCATAGCTTTTGCATAGTGTTGCATATCATTATGATTTCTAATTCAGTATGGAATTGAATATTCCAGTTCTATAGTAAAAATGAAATATTTGCATCGTTATAGAAGACATCCGTCTCCTGATTATGGTTCATCATTTACCATGACCAAAAATAGTTATGTAAAATATTGAAGGTCAGTCTGAATATAGTCACTGAGTCATAAATTTGTAGGTAATGTAAAATAAAACCTACATAGTGCCAGAAAAGGGGGTTTTATTCTTTGTTATATCTGAATCATATTCTGTGTGTATGTGCTCTAGAGCCAGGCCCTCAGTGTGGAATATTTTTCTCACTAGTTTCAGAACAGAAAGGGGCAATATATATATGTATGTGTATATATATATATATAAAATTAATTTTATTCACACTAGAAAAGCAATGGTTTTATTATTAGTTGCCTTTGTTCTCTAATTTGAAGATGTAGCTACCATTTGGAACCAAATGCAGGGAATTTCCAACCCCATAGTCTCTTACGTATAAATTCAGAGTGAATCGCGTGCCCTCCCTTCTTGTTTCTAGCTTTGGGATAGTTTCCCTATACTGTTTGCCAAAGCAGATCAATGTGTACCTAGATAGTTCTTAAAATACAGTGGATATAGAGCCACCACAAGACCATAGGTGGCTTTGGTACCTTTGTGCAAGTTGGAAGAATTCACCCCTCCAAGAAGACAGAGTTCTTAGGGTACACAGCTTGGTATCTTTTCTACGAATTAGGAAAAAGTACCTCTTCAAAGTTTTATATGCAGGCTTGGGTCCGTGCACAGGACTAAGCCAATGGAACGCAGGCTGGAATTCAACCCTTCTTTGGTTGCTTGTCCTGGCACACTTGTGCCATGAACAACCTGTGCAACTGTATGGAGTCCCTATGATTAAAAGACCTACCCCAGCCTAGACAAGAATTTAGTTGTGACATTGAACAAGTCCCTTAAACTTCGAAGATGTTTTTTAGAAATTTATCTTAGAGTTTTGAGATATGGTCTCACTTCAAGGGAGAACAGGGGAGACGTGTCCTTACGTCTTGTTTTGGAACTATATAGTTTTTTTTTAAATTAATTTATTTTATTTTTAATTTTACTTATTTTTTATACAGCAGGTTCTTATTAGTTATCTATTTTATACATATTAGTGTATATATGTCAATCCCAATCTCCCAATTCATCCCACCACCTGCCCCCTGCCACTTTCCCTCCTTGGTGTCCATACATTTGTTCTCTACATCTGTGACTCTATATAAGAGTAATAAAGCTACAGAATGTTGTTATTTTTATTGTGATATTTAGCGTAATGTCAACTTAATTATGGACTAAATATCTCTAAATTAAAGACACCATCATCCACTTTGTGAACCAAGCCTGGGTCCAAGGATTCTTTATGAATCACCTTCCTCACCCTCTCTCCTCTCCCAGTCATAGTAACTGAGCTTCATTAATACCCTTTCTTTAAAAATAATTTGTATTTCGCCTTTTTTCTATCACCACTCTCACTGCCTTGGTTCAGACTCTCATTATGTCTTTCTGGCATTATTATAATTACTACCCATCAATTCTGAATCATGTTTCAATCCCATGAATCCATTCTTCATACTGTCCCTTCACAGTGCAGATATCCCCTCTGCCTGAAATCCTTCAATGACAGACTGTAGTGCACAGGAATAAGTCTCAGTCATAAGAATCACGTATGAAGTTTTTCATGATTTGATCCCCATTGACTTTTCCAGTCTCATCTTCTATCTTCATGTTCTTCAACTACATATAGACCTAAACACATGAAGCCTTTTTTACACTTCTTTGCTTTTGAACATGCTAGCCCCATTATCTCAAATGCTGCACTCCCAGTTCCTGTGATTTCATACCCATACATTAAGTTTCTATTTGAATATCAAAGTCAGTTCAAATATTCCCTAACCCCTCCCCCTTTCCTCCACTTCCTTCCCAAGGCATGCACCCCTTCCTTGTTTGTAAAAATTAATGCCACTTGTATGGTAATTATTTATTTACAAGTTGTGGTCTCCATTTGATTGTGTATGCTTTGAGTTAGAAGCCAAGGCCTTAGTTTTTTGTTTGTTTATTTGTTTTCTATTTTTTAAAATATCTTTAGATTCTTATTTAAGGGATGACTCAAAATAGCTGTTCTGCACATGTTTTCCAATGAATGGTACTACTTAACACATTCAGTGTCTGGGTTAGGGCTTCCCTTCCAGTACAGATATCATATGATAAAAGGAGAAATAACCTGGGGTAAATTGGAGGATATAATAATGCTAGTAAAAAGAGAATGAAAAGAAGAAAGGAGATCCTAGTGACAGGAGGTCAGAAAGAGGAATAAGGAGCAGATTTGGAAAGCAGGGACAAATTAAACTGCAAAGCCCTTACCAGAGAAAGGAAAGGTGAACACTTGTAACATTTGAAAAAAATTTTAATGTAGACGAAGAGATTGTCTAGAATGCACTGTGTAGAATGGACAAGTAAATTCAGACTAAACATTTTGAATATATGGTGGCTATGCCAAAAGGAGGTATAGACAAGATCACAAACCAAGGGCATAAAATTAAAAGTAACTCAAGGAGTGATGGGGAGTAATAAAAATGGTCACTGTGTAAACTAAGAGCAAGAATTAAAAAAATTACTGTGCAGGGTTTAGTGAAATACTGTTATTAAATTTGGAATTATAAAGAAAATGGGATTCCTTTTTAAAAATAATATCTAGTTTCTGTTAGAATTACATTATTACTAACAAAATGGAATAAGAAACTGTAAATTGTACTCTTAGTTTGCTCTAAAATACACTATTCCTGTCAGAAAGGAGGACAAAATATCAAGCTCAAGCCTCTTAGGTATGAATGATAACATGAAAGAAGATAGTAAGAAAGAGGATATGTATAAGGTAAACTGGTGCAAGGAACCGTCACCATTAGGTTGTCCTTCACTATAGCATCGCTTTAAGATGCCAGGCTTTAGCTGGTACTTGAGAGGAGGGAAGACATGAGCCAGTCAGCCTCTGCGAGAGTAACAGCATCCCTGAGCCCAGGGCTAAGCTTCGTCACAGGACTCAGCTGGATTAAAGTAGGAGGAGCCCCATTGCCCCGATGGCTGGGCTGACTGGATGGTTCACTTAGAAGTAGCTTCAGGTCTTGCGAGGCAGGTAAGATCAGGGTTATTTCTCCACATTTCTCTGTTAAGATTTTTGGCATAACATAACTTGATTTCCCAGCCTCACCCCTCTTCTATTTTCTCCCACTCCTGGGTTCAATTTTTTAATAACCAAGGTAATTTGTTTTGTAAATTGATCTATGTTGGTCATTAAATGTCACATCATTTACTACTGTGGTTTAAGTATTAAGCCTTATTGGGGACCAGCCAGTTATGACTGGCTGGAGGTTCAACATCTAAGTGCTAGTCACTGTTATTGTTTTTTACAGTGAAGTCATTTTGTACATGCTAGATAGCTTTATACTGTAAAATAGTTACTATTTGTAGTGTAAATATATCTGAAAATGTCCAGTTTAACAGATTCTGGAGGAAAAATATCCCCACACAGTCAGCTCCTGCTAAAATCACTGGAAATGTGTCATGTTACAATGGTAAGGGCTGACGGTTACCAGAGGCTTACTTATGAGTTAGAAGCTGCATTTTACATTCGTCTTCT
Source organism: Balaenoptera acutorostrata (assembly GCF_949987535.1). Classification (NCBI taxonomy): domain Eukaryota; kingdom Metazoa; phylum Chordata; class Mammalia; order Artiodactyla; family Balaenopteridae; genus Balaenoptera; species Balaenoptera acutorostrata. The sequence goes on along the minus strand of NC_080065.1, from coordinate 70,669,040 downwards.
CATTGATCCTCAAACTCTTTCTCCAAGGTAGGTAGCATTATTATTCTCATTTGTCTGAAGAAGAAGCTGAAGTTTAGAGAAGACAAAACCATTTTGTTCCCAACCATTTAGTGAGAGGAGGAACAAGATTCACATCTTCATAGTGAGCCCAGCTCTTCACCAACATGCTCTACTGGACAATAGTACCTCAGTGAATGAATTCATAGGGCTGATATACTGCTGGTATTTGCAGTTACAAAGTTCCACTTGTGAAGTACTGGGAAATTAGAAGACCTCTCTTTAATTTTGGTGTAACTGAGAGGATCAAGAATAAGTATTACAATGAAAAGTAACAAGAATTACTTTATATAAAATTTATATTTACTTTATCTCCCAGTTATTTACTGTTCTCTGACCTGGAGAATAGAGCGGGAGAGGATTTAAGAGTCCTCTCACTCAAACTTAGTTTAAAATTTTATTGCACAAAAAAGGCATGTGGATCAGATATTAATCAGTGGTTAGTTAAAATGTTAAGAAACAGACAACCAGTATCTACTGAGGGAGAATTTAAAAGAAGAGATGATTGGATTGGCAGAAAAACAGACACACAGATTATGGGACAGAGTTGAGAGCCCAGAAATAAATCTATGCATATATAGGCAACTAATTTACAACAAAGGAGCCAAAAAAATAAAGTGGAGAAAGGAATGTCTCTTCAATAAATGGTGTTGGGAATGCTAGACAGCCACATACATGCAAAAGAATGAAACTAGACCACTATTTTATACCATACACAAAAATTAACTCAAAATGGATTAAAGATGTGAATATAAGACCTAAAACCATAAAACTCCTAGAAGAAAAGAAAGTGCCCACTTCGACATTGGTTTTAGCAGTATGTTTTTGGGTATGTCTCCTCAGGCAAGGGAAACAAAAATAAAAATAGACAAGTGGGATTAGGTCAAACAAAAAAGCTCTTGCACAGCAAAGGAAACCGTCAACAAAACAGAAGACAACAAAAGAATGGGATATTTTCAAATTTTATATCTGATAAGTTAATATCAGAAATTGTAAAGAACTCATACAACTCAACAATAACAAAAAACAACCCTATTAAAAAAAACGGGCAGAGGTTCTGAATAGAATTTTTTCCAAAGAAGACATACAGATGGCTAACAGGACATGAAAAGATGTTCAACATCATTAATCATCAGGGAAATGCAAATCAAAACCACAATGAGCTATCACCTCACACCTGTCAGAATGGCTGTTATCAAGTGTTAGAGAGAATGTTGGTGGGAATGTAAATTGGTGCAGCCACTGTGGAAAAAAAGTACGGAGATTCCTCAAAAAATTAAGAATAGAACTACCATATGATCCAGCTTTTCTGCTTATGCGTATTTATCCAAAGAATATGAAAACACTAATTCAAAAAGATATATTACCCCCACCACTATTCATAGCAGCACTATTTATAATAGTCAAGTATGAAAACAACCTAAGTCCCCAACGACAGATGAATAAAGATGTGGTGTATGTATATATGCATACACACACACTCACACACACACACAATGCAATACTATCCAGCCATAAAAATGATTAAATCTTGCCACTTGTGACAATGTGGATGGACTTTGAGGATATTATGCTTAGTGAAATGTCAGACAGAGAAAGACAAATATTGTATGTTTTCACTCATATGGGGAATAAAAAAAAATGAATGAACAAAACAAACACAGATATAAGAATAGATTGGTGATTACTGGAGGGGAATGGGCAAGGTGAAATGGGGAGAGGAAATGGATAAAGGGGATCGATTGTATGGTGATGGGTGGAAACTAGACTTTTGGTGATGAGCACACTGTAGCGTATAATACAGAAGTCAAATTATAATGTTGTATATGCAAAACTTACATAATGTTATAAACCAGTGTTACCTCAATAAAATAAGTAAAGGAGATCATTTTAGGAGGACTTATAGAAGATGATTCTTGAGGCAAAAGATAGATAAATCTAAATAAATTTTAAAAACCTGTAAAGGTCTCATTAAAAAAGATTGAGGTTTCATTATAATGAGACTTTCAGCTCAATGGATGCAGGAACCAGGTTTTTCACCATTTTTGCCCAGCACATTTAATGCATTCAATAAATATCTGCCAAATTAATGAATAAGTATGTCCATCTGAAAGGCAGGGAGGAAATTGAACGCCAAAGACTGAAAAGGCAGAATAAATCAGGGCAAATTGGCAACAAATTCTGAATGGGATGTTCAGATTAAATTTAAAATGAAGAAGGTAGTAGAACTTGGTTACTTGTTCTGTAGGAAAAAAGTCTTCCCTCTTTTTAGTTGCACTATTTGAAGAATAAAATATTTCATTCATCCCACATGGCCCCTGTACAAGGGCATCATTCTTACGTGAAAAGATTCAGGATGAAAGAAACTCAGTGCCTACTGATACCTACTTCTGTTCTTCTGGTCAGGAAGAAACATATTGTATAATTATTGCACTTTGTAAGTCATGGTAGTTGCTCCATTTCCCTGAGCACCTAAAGGTTCCATCCTAGGTGTCTTTGGTTTCTTTACCTTCCATCAGGCAGCATTCAGAAATTCTTCCAAATAAGAACTTCGAATCTAATAAGTTACTGATTTTTCTTAATGTTTGGGGGGGAATTTTGTGTCAATATCTTTTTCCTATTGAGTATGTTATTATAAGAAATAGAATATATTGATATAATATTTATGGATTTTAGTATTTGTGGCCCTATTGATTAATGAAGAGTATAAGCTTCAAAGATTAAAAAAAAAAATTAAAAGCAAAATTTTATCATGAGAGAATGTCCTAAAAACACTTAGTTTCTATTGATTTATTTTCTGACACAGCAATTATCTTTCAGTGTGAAGTAACTCTTTCATTAAGTTTGTACTTTTGATCTTTGTGTCCGTTTGTTGTTAAGGAAATCATAACTAATCGCCGTATCATGCATATCTCCATTTCTCAGGACTATTTTTCTAAAATATTTCTCAGTGAAATGTTAATTTTATACCCATGGTATAAAATGGGAGAAAATATTTCCTTTTGTTCCTCCCTAGAAAGCTGTGCATTTTCTTTTTGTTATCTTATTTATTATACATAAATTTCAATTTGCAGATATAAGTAATGTATTATTTAGTGATATTCTAATGTTTATAATTATTTCACTAATGGATTTTAATGGTTTCTGAATGTATATAACTTATCTTCAGAAGTCCCTATAGAAATAGTATTTATTTCTATTTATAAAAATATATTCATCTCATTCCTTTCTAAAAGGATGTGGACTAAAGAGTATTATGCAGATTTTCTTTTATTCTGTCTACCTAGTTCATTAATAGCTTGTTCCTTTGAAATTAAATAGAATATGTGTTAATGCATATATTTATTATTTGAAATCTTGATTAATTTTTCACTCAAATCAGTTTTCATTCTTAATTTTCTCCTCTGTCAAAAACTGAATTCCTTTCTACCCCAATTTCAAAAGGCAAATTATGTTAATTTTCAAATGGGGATAAATCACAGTGTTTAAGCAAATGAAATGCATAGCTTTTTTTAATCGAAGTATAGTTGATTTACAATGTTGTGTTAATTTCTGCTGTACAGCAAAGTGATTCAATTATACATATATATACAGTCTTTTTTGTAAATATTCTTTTCCATTATCATTTATCATAGGATATTGAATATAGTTCTCTGTGCTCTACAGTAGGACCTTGTTGTCTATCCATTCTCTATATAAAAACTTACATCTGCTAACCCCAACCTCCCACTCCATCCTTCATCCTCCCCCCTCCCCTTTGGCAACCACCAGTCTGTCCTCTATGTCCATGAGTCTGTTTCTGTTTCATAGATAGGTTTATTTGTGTCATATTTTAGATTCTACATGTAAGTGATATCATATAGTATTTGTCTTTCTCTTTCTGACTTACTTAGTATGATAATCTCTAGTTGCATCCATGTTGTTGCAAATGGCATTATTTTGTTCTTTTTTATGGCTGAGTAGTATTCCATTGTATATATGTACCACATCTTCTTTATCCACTCATCTGTTGATGGACATTTAGGTTGTTTCCATGCCTTGGCTTTTGTGCATAGTGCTATGAACATAGGGGTGCATGTATCTTTCTGAATTATAGTTTTGTCTTGATATATGCCCAGGAGTGGGATTGCTGGATCATATGGTAATTCTGTTTTCAGTTTTCTGAGGAACCTCCATACTGTTTTCCACAGTGGCTGCACAGTTTACATTCCCACCAATAGTGTAGGAGGGTTCCCTTTTCTCCACACCATCTCCAGCATTTGTTATTTGCAGACTTTTTAATTATGGCCCTTCTGACTGATGTGAAGTGGTACCTCATTGTGGTTTTGATTTGCATTTCTCTAATAGTGATGCTGAGCATATTTTCGTGTGCCTACTGGCCATCTGTATTTCTATGGAAAAATGTCTATTTAGGTCTTCTGCCCAATTTTCAGTCGGGTTTTTCATTGTTGTTGTTGTTGAGTTGTATGAGCTGTTTGTATATTTTGGAGATTAAGCCCTTGTTGGTTGCATTGTTTGCAGATATTTTCTCTCATTCTGTAGATTGTCTTTTCATTTTGTTTATGGTTTCCTTTACTGTGCAAAAGCTTGTAAGTTTGATTAGGTCTCATTTATTTATTTTTGGTTTTATTTCTATTGCCTTGAGAGACTGACCTAAGAAAACACTGGTACGATTTATGTCAGAGAATGTTTTACCTATGTTCTCTTCTAGGAGTCTTATGGTGTCATGTCTTATGTTTAAGTCTTTAATCCATTTTGAGTTTACTTTTGTGTATGGTGAGAGAGTGTGTTCTAGCTTCATTGATTTACATGTGGCTGTCCAACTTTCCCAACACCACTTGCTGAAGAGATTGTCTTTTTTTTCATTGTATATTGTTGCCTCCTTTGTTGAAGATTGATTGACTGTAGGTGTGTGGTTTTATTTCTGGGCTCTCTATTCTGTTCTGTTGATCCATATGTCTGTTTTGTGCCAATACCATGCTGTTTTAATTACTGTAGCTCTGAGGTATTGTCTGAAGTCTGGGAGGGTTATGCCTCCTGCTTTGTTCTTTTTCTTCAGGATTGCTTTGGCAAATTCTGGCTCTTTTATGGTTCCATATGAGTTTTAGGATTATTTGTTCTAGTTCTGTGAAAAATGTCATGGGTAATTTGGTATCTTTCCATTTATTTGAATCATCTTCAGTTTCCTTTATTAATGTTTTATAGTTCTCAGTGTATAAGTCTTTCACTTCCTTGGTGAGATTTATTCCTAAGTATTTTATTTTGGGGATTCCAATTTTAAAAGGTATTATTTTTTTTTTTTACATTGCCTTTCTGATATTTCATTGTTGGTATAAAGAAATAGAACTGATTTCTGTATGTTAATCTAATATCCTGCTACCTTGCTGAATTTGTTTATCAGTTCTAGTAGTTTTTGTGTCGAGTCTTTAGGGTTTTCTATATATAGTATCATATCATCTGCATATAATGACAATTATACGCAGATATAATGACAGTTTTACCTCTTCCCTTCCAATTTGGATACCTTTTCTTTCTTTTTCTTGTCTGATTGCTGTTGCTAGGACTTCCAATACTATGTTGAATAGAAGAGGTGAGAGTGGGTATAAGTGCATAGCTTTAGTTGCTAAATTCTTATTATAGCTTCAGCTCTTGGTGATCAGCTGTATTGTTTGCAACTTAAATATAAGAAATTATTTTAAATGTACTAATTCACAACCTAAGGTAAGGAGAAGTACCAAATTACATAATCATAAGTCAACAGGAAGTTATCTTTGAGCTTTAGTAAAATTCTGTGCCCTCCTTTTGCAAATATTATTATTATTTAATATTATCATGTTTCCCCTTTTCTTACTGGCCACCCTCCTTTCCCTCTATCCCTTTATGCTTCTCAACTCTTCTCATTTTCATTCACACCTCTCTCTCTTTCTCTTTCTGTCTCCTCCCTCACTCCTACCTACCTACTTACCTACCACCTACCTACCTACATCATCTGCCTATGAATGTGTAGACACACATTTAACACAGCCTGACTATCCTTGTCCTCAGTGCAATAAGAAGGATGTAGACTGTCAGGTTTTACCCTGATTCTGCAATAGGCTGATGGGATTTTCAAGGTGATCTTTACCATAAGAAGCTCTTTGTTTTCATCATAGCCTTTTGAGGAACTGTGGAGTTACTTATTGAAGCTGTACTCCTGCCATTACATTTTTGATTGAATCAGTGCCAAACACCAGTAATAGTAATACAGCAATACTGCCCTGAGTCCTCCTTTCTCAGGACCTTATGTCTCTGCCAGTTGAGAGTCTGGCATGTATCCTGTGTGCCTGCAGGGAGAGGTGTCCTGTTAAGTGTAGTCAGGAAAGCAGCCACTTCAGCTCATGAAATCTTGCACTGAAAGTTAAAATTCTATAACCAGAAGTTTATCTTGAGAACTTTGTAATGGCTTTCAGCTTTAACCTGATTTAAGCAATCGACCTTTTTAGTACTCTGTACACTTTATTTTCCTAGAAGAATCTGATATTAGATTCTCTCTTCTATCAGTCAGAGAATACTCCTCCACTGGATTGTCTGGAGAGGCTTTCAGTGAGTTTCCTAGTGAGCAGATGTATTCAGCCTTATAACATATTTGCCAGTTTGCCCCTAACTCTATAGGTGAATAATTCAGTAATTTGGGGGAGCTCATTTAATAATTTTACTTCTCTTTTCTTCAAGTATTGACTGAGGATCCATACTCAGTTCTGAGTATGTGTATGCGTTAAAAAAATGAACAGTCCCTGTACCCAGGTGGGTCCTACTGTTAAAGAAAAAACTAGTATACAGAGGGACATTTATATAACTGTTCTATAAAAAATCTTTTGAAGATAAATATCAGTGAGGAAACAAAATGAAATAAAATAACAGAGAATTTGCTGTAAGAGTTGTTATGCCAACCCCTTCCTGATCCATTTTTCATGGAATCAACCATGCTCATTATTGCTGTTAACTGAAGGCAGCTCTGCTACTCAGGAAGGATGAGCTTGACCACAGGCTTGCACGCAGCCCTGCAGGAGCCTCCTTAGTGGCCCTGTCTACTTAAAAGGTAAGCAGAACTGAGAAGTTGGATTATAAATAAAACAAAAGAACTAGAGAATTTTATTGATAATTGATCTCTGTTGTAAATGTTGACCACATTTTTTATGTCTGTGTCTTCATCTAGATATTTTACTGACTCTATTCATTATAAAGACAGATAAAGGAAGATAGCTGAATGTGAGGAATCATCCTAATAAGAAAAATATTTTAAAAATTGTGTTCTTTTCAGTTTGTTCTGATGGGAATAGACACGACTACATATAAAATGCATATCCTTAATGTATTTTTTAATTTTATATATTGATTTTATTTTTTTATTTTTTTATTTTTGGCCACGTTGGGTCTTCGTTGCTGGGCACGGGCTTTCTCTAGTTGCGGCGAGCGGGGGCTACTCTTCGTTGCGGTGCACAGGCTTCTCATTGCAGTGACTTCTCTTGCTGAGGAGCATGGGTTCTAGGCACACAGGCTCTAAAGCGCAGGCTCAGTAGTTGTGGTGTACGGGCTTTGTTGCTCTGCAGCATGTGGGATCTTGCAGGGCCAGGGATCGAACCCGTGTCTCCTGCATTGGCAGGCAGATCCTTAACCACTGTGCCACCAGGGAAGTCCCTCCTTCGTGTATTTTAAAAAATAAGATGTCAAGTATGAATTTGAGAGCTAGCTGTACTTACACTAATTCTATCCTAACAACTACATATACTAAGTTAATTCCATCTTTATTTTCATAAAATGAGTTTTCTGACAATTAAGGAAAAGGAAATGTACATACATAGAAAGTATGGATTGTACTAGTTTAAACATTGAAATTAACCATCCTGAGACTTTGTTGTATAAATTACTTGAGTACTTAAACATTAATGTGACAAGCTGTACCTCTCAGGAAGCATTTTTGGCAACTCAGTGTAGTGTGCGCTGCAGCCTGCCTATATTGGTCTATCTGTCTCATGCTTGTTTATTGTCATCTGAATGAAAGCAAGATGTACTCTGCTACATTCTGAGTTCCCAGAATTACAAGGCCAGTTTTAGAACTAAACCTTTTCTCTTTGCACTGAAAAGAAAAAGCAACTAGTTACTCCAGGAGAAAATGGTAGTTTTTCTGGGAATTTTAGTCTCTCAGCTTATCATACTTACTTGTATTTTACGTTTATTTGGAATGAATTAGTTATTTGAAAGTTAATATTAGAACTGAATAATCATCTATAATATATATCTCTGGAAAATTATGTTCTCACTTTCTATTGACAGCTGTAAGTAATTAGAAATGTAGGTATTTAGGTATTTAGATATTTTAATATGATATTTGGAAATCAAACTGATGATAATTTTGCAGTCTCTGCAATGGAATTTCTTCTAAAAAATCTATAAGTAATGTGTAGAAAAATACAAATTGTATAATTTTGGACAGGTCACCTGATAATTCTAAGTCTCTTTCCTTTTGTGCAAAGGAGATAATCTCTCTTATCTATCAATATTGTTGTGAATAGTATATGTGAAAATGCTTTGAAAAGTGCTATTATTGTATTTATTATTGTTTTTAAAACTGTCTTTAGCATTATTATAAAAATGGTGAAAAGTTTATACAGTAGAATGAAGAGGCAAAATAATACCAGTAATAACTTATTAATTTTAAGGTAGCAAGAGACTATCAAATGCAGAAATAGAGACAAGCAGTATAGACAATAGGAAGTATAATCAATATGCTAACTTCCAAGAAAATTACCTAAATTAATACCTGGTACAGTGTTGTGGAATGCAGTCAGAGGAGCTATACAATTCTGGGAGCCTTTCATGATAAGCACTGTGTAATAGGCACAGATGTATTCATAGTCAGGCATCTAAAGAGCGTATTTTGTGCATTTACAAAATTCAGAAACAGAGCTGAAGTATTTATCTTGAATATTCAAGATAAATCTTAGTATTATAGAAGAACATCAGCACACATATAATGGAAATTGCCCAACTTTTACTTCACTTTTCCTGTCTTCTTTGTAGTGTGGGATGTTGGTAACATTCAGCTGGTAGATAGGGCATTTAGGTTGTTCAACAAAGAGGTTGCCATGGAAGAGAAAAAAACAATGGTCATTTTCCTTTTCATGCCTTTCTCTCTCTTGTTATTGGGGGGAAAAAAAAAAGAAGAAGAAACCAAATAGCAGTTTTCCTGTTCTCAAAGAAGATATACTCTTGCATATATTACAAGGAGGAAATGTGCAGAATAGGGGTACTTAGCATAAAATCACTTAGTATGCAGATAGTGAATGTCATAAGTAGTGATAGAGGTTCAGTGCTGCCTGCTTCCCAGCACTGGTATGACTGTGGCAAAGAACTGTAGTTCTTTTAGAGGATACTCATGCTCTGAAGAGTCAAACACAGCGAAGTTGAAAGTTCCCTGAGGAAAATTTCAAGTGCTTGTAGGAAACTTTACAAGTATCTGCCTCTTCTCCTTTTCCCAACTGAAATAACCTTACAGATGCAGTGAGAGATAATGTGAACCACCGACAGTTACTTGAATTTTACTTCATTCAGGGTACTGCACTTCTTTTACTGATGGAGTGATATGAGGCATTTTATCTCAGCTGAATGTCCTCCTGGTGTTCTTTGAGCTGAAGAAATTTGTCATTTTCTGCACTGAAGCAGAGGCCTGGTAAGGAGATAGTGGGGTGAACTTTGTATTTCTGTAGAGCCAATAATATACATGAAGAGACCCTAGGCATATAGGAATCATGTATCCGTTTCAGAAATATTTTTTCAGGTTTCAGAAATCAAAAGTCACCTGAAGCATTTGTTGTTAGGTGAATTGCACCACTCAAAGGGAATATACAAAGGTTTATTCCCTTGAGGTTATTAAAGCTCCTTCTCTTAGGGCAATAGCCACATCTAAAGAGTCAGAGCATAGAGATGGAGGGGAGGTAGACGATAGTGGTGGGAAGGATTTTCTGTATAGCTAATTTCACCATGGTATAAATGTTCACAAAATCTAATATGCTTGGATTGATTTCATCTTAAGACACAGCTTTAAGAAACACGTTCTATATATAGAACATCTAGTTCTGTAGAAGAGGATTACTGAGAAAGGCTGAAATGTTTAATTGCACATGACACACTTCTACACTTACGTTTCAGAAAATTTTCTATGTTACCTGTCCTTTTAAAAAAATATTATTCATTGTTGGCTCCTTTTTTACTCTAATGCAGCAAAAGGAAATAGTATTTCTAAAGAGCATTAATAAATGTTATCAAAGTGGTAAATTTAATATTAGAAATAAATTCTCTTTGAGCAGCATCCGTTTATTCATCTAATGAAGAAATACACACTACCTCCCAGCATTCTTGGAGTGCCCCCGTGCGCTGGCAAGACCTCCACGCACTATCCTCATATAAAACTAAGATGAATTAGGGTTACACCCTCAATGGGCGAAGTGGAAAGAAACACAGCTTTCTTAATCTTTCCAGTCAGTGGAAAAAGGTAAAATAATAAAAATAAAGTGTCTCCCTGAAAATTCCTAATTCCTTCATTGGGCATTGGGACTGCCATTGACACTCACTGCATGGCTCTGAAAATTGCAACGCTAAAATTTAATACAAAGTGCTCTTGGGAACTTGGTGTCCAAAGTGTGTAACTGAAGTAAATGCAAAACCGCTCTACAGGGAAAAAATATGTACTACCTAACTCTAAGTGTTGTCACAGAAAAAGCTCCAAAGAACATGAATTAAAAAATAAACAAAATAACACTAAATATATAGAGAAATAATCTAATGTGAAAAAAGTTTTAAAAATGAGGAATCAAGTTTGCACAGACTGTACATTTTATTATGTATGAAATTATGCATGTAATTTTATTATTATTATATGCAGAATATAAAATAAATATCTTTAATCTCTTTAAACAAACAAACCAACCAAAAAAGATGGAGTTGAAAGTGTGACAAAGGCAGAAATGACTATAAAAATTGGTCAGTTATATTTGAAACAGAACTAAATTTAACTTATGGAAAGGAAAAACAATAATTGAAATTCTTTTTAAAAAATGGATTCATTAAACTGAAAAACTGAAGAGTAGACACAATGAAAAAACATTTAGGGTATAGGACAATATATCTAAAGAAATTATCTTGATTGCAGAACAAAGAGAAATCGAGAGGGAAAAATGAGAAGTTAAGAATGAAGGACAAATTCCAACATATGTCTAATTGAACTTTCTGAGGGAGAAAATTTAGAAAATGATGAAGAAACAACATTGAACATAAAAGTAGCTGAACTACTTTCTAGAAAGTATGAAGGATTTTAGATGCACAGGACATGAAAGCAAAAAACTTAAGAATCCACATTTAAATACAGCATACTGAAACTATAAAATGCTAGAGACGAAGAATTCTTAGGAGTAGCCAGAGAAAATACAGATGACCAAAAGATTTGATTCACTTTTAACTTTATAATGGCAATAGTTGAAGACTGAAGATAGTGAATCATGTTTTATAAAAGCTAAGAGTACTTGCAGTCTGAAATTATATCCTATAAGCTTAACATTCAAAAATGAGGGCAAAATAAAGGTATTTTCAGAAAAACAGAAATTGGGAGAATTCAGTACCAACAGAATCTAGAGGAACTGCTAAATTTCACACTTCCAGAAGAAGGAGCATAATCATGTTAGGCTAGTCTGTTCAGAGGAATAGTGAGCAAATAAAAAAGGTAAACATGGAGGAAAATGTAATCAAATGTTGACTGTATAAAATCATAACAAAAATATAAAATCTCTTTCAGGTTAGAAAAATCAAGTTACAAGCAAAGCCCTGGAAAGCAATTGTGCTTAAGTCTAGAGGTGGATGATCACAGGTAAAGATTTAAAGATCATTGTATTAGTCTGAAAGAGGACAAAAATATTGATTAACCTAACATATTGAATAAAAGACAGATTTTCAAATTTCTAGTCAACTAAACTAAAGCAACAACTGAAGAATAATAACTAAAAGGAAAGAAATAGAAATGTGTATCCCAAACAGGGCGGTGAATGGAATCAGGGTGAGGGTAGGGAGAATCTTGATGAGTACAAATGAGAGGAAAAAAATGCAGGACAAATTAAAAGCATAAGTTAAGATGGTAGAATTAGTCCAAACATATCGGTGATCTCAGTCAAAATGAATGGACTCTCCAATTCAAAGAAAAGATTGCCAAGAAATAATAAAGCAAAATATTTACAGGGCATACATTCAAAATATAAAGATACAAAATGTTGAAAGTAAAATAATGAAAAAATATATAGTAGGCAAATACCAAAATGAAGCAATTTTTTAATTAGACAAAATAGACTTAAAGGAAAAGCATTATTAGAGATTGAGGGTTATTACATATTGATAAAATGTTAAATCTCCAGTGTCATATATCAGTTCTGATAGTGTATCAACCAATAATAGTTTAAAATATGAAAGCCAAAATTGAAAAGGATAAATTGACAAATCAGCTGTCAAGACAGATTTTAGACCTCATATCCTAATAATTGATAGAACAAGCAAATTTTTAAAAAGTAAGTATATAGCAAATATGTACAACATATACTTGATCTAAGGACACATATAGAGTACTGCCACCAACAAATAGAGAATACATATAATTTTTAAGAATACATAAAACATTATCCAAAATTTTTAGCCTTCTATGTTATAAAGCAAATGTCAACATATTTCAGAGAATAAATATTATGAGGTTGTATTCTCAGAGCATAACTTTAGCTAAAAATCAATAACATGAAATAGCTACAAAACTCCATATGTTTGGAAATTTTTAAAAACACATTTACAAAACTCATGAGTCAAAGAAGTAATAGTGGGAATTATAAAATACTTTGAAATGAATGATAAAAATATATGTCCACTTGGGATGCATTAAATAAATAATTAGAGGGAAATATATAGCCATTAGAGTTATTATGAAGAATAAAATAGAGATATTAGGAAATAAGAAAAAGGTGAGCACTGTATAAGCATTATAATTGAGAAGTTAGTTTTAAAAAATAATCCAAACAAATTAGAATTAAGGAGATAATATTAAGAGCACAAATTAATAAAATATACCTAATAGGATCATAAGATCAATAGTTGGTTCTTTGAAATTCCTAAGATAAGGTGTTAAAGATTCTATAAGGCAAGGCCCTAATAAACAACATTTGGAGGGAAGATATGGTCGTAATTGCAGATACTGCAGAGAATAAGAAGATAATTAGAGAAATAAAATGAACAAATTCCTAGAAAAATACATTTGCCAAAATTCAGTGAATGAGAAATAGAAAATCTGAATACTCCTCAAACTGTTAAAAAGGAAATGCATAGCTTTTAGGAGCAGTCATCCTAAAAGAGAAATATAAAATGCTTCATCTTATTTTGTGAGGCTTTTATAATTTTGATCCCCAAACCTGACAAGAACAGCTGGAGAAGAAACTGTTACAGATTGGTCTGTCATAAAAATAAATGCAAAAATCCTAAACAAAATTTTAGCAAAAATTAAAGCAATGTGGGGAAAAAGATAATACTGTACATCATAATCAAAGTGAATTTATCCCATGCATATAGTCTGGCTCAAACTTTTAGAATTTGTTCACCTTATTAACATATCTATAGTTGCAGAAAACAATTTAGTAACATTCAGTAATCATTTGTGACAAACATTCTCAGCAAAGTAGAAGAGAATTCCTTTCTTGATATGGATTCTACGTCAATAACTTCAGCAAACCTCAGACCCACAAGAAATGGTGTAACTGTATGTACAGTGGGCCTGTCAACTGCCCGACGCCGTTGTATGTAAGGGATTTGAGCATCTGTGGATTTTGGTATCATCAAGCGTCCTGGAACTAATCTGTGGATACTGAGGGAAAACTGTATATACTATTGTGTTAGCTTTTCTTCCTGCTGGTATCCCTGTGTGGAGGAAATCTCGGTGGAAGTTCTTTTTTTTTTTTTTCCTTCTGTATCTGGTGTGAGATGGCTTGGAATCATTGTAGCATTCTGAGGTTCAGGTTGCTTTCCCTGCTTCTACAGTCCATAAGGAGGGCTGGATCTACCTAGAGGCAGTCGGTAGTGCACAGGATTTATTGTATGGTGTGGTAGTAAGAGACTTAGAATGGCTTGATTCTAATTCAGCCTCAGTTGAGAGATTTTCATAAAGTCTGCAAGTCTCAACTGCTATTTCTGGTTCTTCAAAATTCCTGCTGCTGACTAGATTGTGTTTACGGTCACTTTCCTTGGGTGCAGCCCGAGCTGGCTGCCATACTTTTCAAACTTCAGTGGATATCTAAGTTCCTAGGCCTCTGGTTAGAATGCAGATACTGATTAATTGGATTTGGCACGGGGCCCGAGTTTCTGCCTTTCTAACAAGATATGCCAGAGCTGTTGCTCCATGTTTTTAAGTAAAGCATTTCAGATAGCAAAGTCATTTTTTACAGGGTTCTTAGAGTAATTCTTTCAATCGGTATACTTTATTTACTGAACTTAAAAAGAAATTCAATTACAGGCAACTTTTTAAAAAGTATTAGTTACATTAAATTTCTTTAATTAGCTACTTGATATAGCTCATATCACAGATACACTAATATCAGTGAAGTAGTTTATCTTCAAAAAAAATTCTAGCATGGGAGGAGATATCATGGTGTAACAGAAAATAAACAAGTGAGAAACTCTGGATTTGGTAATCATCAGACCAAGGTGCTAGTCTCAGGTCTGTAACTAATTGGTTATGAGTTAAATTATCGAAATCTTGGTTTCTTAATATGAAGAACTAGGAGTTGAATGAACTGCATGATTTCTCTGGATTGCTGCGACTCTAAACTGCCATGATTATAGAACTTTCATAATTACAGTAGTTTTGACGTAGCTCACATATGAGATTTCAGATCATTTATACATAAGGTAAGCAGCAAAGTGCGGAGTCGAATCCAGGCTATTATCTCAATCATTGAGAAACATAATGAGTATTTGCAGTTGGGTTATTGGTATAAGATGATCAAATTCACTGGAAATAGATCAGTTCACCTTTTATCTTTCTAGTCATTGCCATATATTCTGTTAAATCAGAGATAAATAAAAGGAAAAATTGCAATAGAAAAACCTTCATGTATTGTGAACATTTAGTAAACTCACCTCACATTTCTCATTATCCAGTTTCTACAAATACCATAAAAAGCACAAAATCATAAGATATTTATGTTTTAAATTAAGTTATTTGAACTATTTGAAATAATGAGGTTAGAATATATTTTTCTTGAGACTTCTCTGATTCTTTATTTTCCACATATACTTTTTTTTTTAACATCTTTATTAGAATATAATTGCTTTACACTGTTGTATTAGTTTCTGCTGTATAACAAAGTGAATCAGCTATATGTATACATATATCCCCATATCCCCTCCCTCTTGCATCTCCCTCCCACCCTCCCTATCCCACCTCTCTAGGTGGTCACAAAGCACCGAGGTGATCTCCCTGTGCTATGTAGCTGCTTCCAACTAGCAATCTATTTTATATTTGGTAGTGTATATATGTCAGTTCCACTCTCTCACTTCATCCCAGCTTACCCTCCCCCCTCCCCATGTCCTCAACTCCATTCTCTACGTCTGCGTCTTTATTCCTGTCCTGCCCCTAGGTTCTTCAGAACCATTTTTTTTTTTTTTTTTTTTAGATTCCACATATATGTGTTACAATACGGTATTTGTTTTTCTCTTTCTGACTTACTTCACTCTGTATGACAGACTCTAGGTCCATCCACCTCATTACAAATAACTCAATTTTGTTTCTTTTAATGGCTGAGTAATATTCCATTGTATATATGTGCCACATCTTCTTTATCCATTCATCTGTCAATGGACACCTAGGTTGCTTCCATGTACTGGCTATTGTAAATAGAGCTGCAGTGAACATTGTGGTACATGACTATTTTTGAATTATGGTTTTCTCAGGGTATATGCCCAGTAGTGGGATTGCTAGGTCATATGGTAGTTCGATTTTTAGCTTTTTAAGGAACCTCTGTACTGTTCTCCATAGTGGCTGTATCAATTTACATTCCCACCAACAGCACAAGAGGGTTCCCTTTTCTCCACACCCTCTCCAGCATTTATTGTTTGTAGATTTTTTGATCATGGCTATTCTCACTGTTGTGAGGTGATACTTCATTGTAGTTTTGATTTGCATTTCTCTAATGATTAGTGATGTTGAGCATCCTTTCATGTGTTTGTTGGCAATCTGTACATCTTCTATGGAGAAATGTCTATTTAGGTCTTCTGCCCATTTTGGATTGCATTGTTTGTTTTTTTGATATTGAGCTGCATGAGCTCCTTGTATATTTTGGAGATTAATCCTTTGTCAGTTGCTTCCTTGGCAAATATTTTATCCTATTCTGAGGGTAGTCTTTTCATTTTTTTTATGGTCTCCTTTGCTGTGCAAAAGTTTTTAAGTTTCATTAGGTCCCATTTGTTTATTATTGGTTTTATTTCCATTTCTCTAGGAGGTGGGTCAAAAAGGATCTTGCTGTGATTTATGTCATAGAATGTTCTCCCTATGTTTTCCTCTAAGAGTTTGATAGTGTCTGGCCTCATTTAGGTTTTTAATCCATTTTGAATTTATTTTTGTATATGGTGTTAGGAAGTGCTCTAATTTCATTCTTTTACATGTAGCTGTCCAGTTTTCCCAGCACCACTTATTGAATAGGCTGTCTTTTCTCCATTGTATATTCTTGCCTCCTTTATCAAAGATAAGATAACCATATGTGTGTGGGTTTATCTCTGGGCTTTCTATCCTGTTCCATTGATCTATATTTCTGTTTTTGTGCCTATCATACTGTCTTGATTACTATAATTTTGTAATATAGTCTGAAGTCAGGGAGCCTGATTCCTCTAGCTCCGTTTTTCTTTCTCAAGAGTGCTTTGGCTATTCAGGGTCTTCTGTGTTTCCATACAAATTGTGCAATTTTTTGTTCTAGTTCTGTGAAAAATGCCAGTGGTAGTTTGATAAGGATTGCATTGAATCTGTAGATTGCTTTGGGTAGTATAGTCATTTTCACAATGTTGATTCTTCCAATCCAAGAACATGGTATATCTCTCCCTCTGTTTCTATCATCTTTAATTTCTTTCATCAGTGTCTTATAGTTTTCTGCATACAGGTCTTTTGTCTCCTTAGGTAGGTTAATTCCTAGGTATTTTATTCTTTTTGTTGCAATGGTAAATGGGAGTGTTTCCTTAATTTCTCTTTCAGATTTTTCATCATTCGTGTAAAGGAATGCAAGAGATTTCTGTGCATTAATTTTGTGTCCTGATACTTTACCAAATTCATTGATTAGCTCTAGTAGTTTTCTGGTAGCATCTTTAGGATTCTCTATGTATACTATCATGTCATCTGCAAACAGTGACATCTTTAATTCTTCTTTTCCGACTTGGATTCCTTTTATTTCTTTTTCTTCTCTGATTGTTGTGGCTAAAACTTCCAAAACTATGTTGAATAATAGTGGTGAGAGTGAGCATCCTTGTCTTGTTCTTGATTTTAAAAGAAGCGGTTTCAGTTTTTCACCATTGAGAACAATGTTGGCTATAGGTTTGTCATATATGGCCATTATTATGTTGAGGTAATTTCCCTCTATGCCTACTTTCTGGAGAGTTTTTATCATAAATAGGTGTTGAATTTTGTCGAAAGCTTTTTCCACATCTATTGAGATGATCATATGGTTTTTATCCTTCAGTTTGTTAATATGGTGTATCACATTGATTGATTTGCATATATTGAAGAATCCTTGCAATCCTGGGATAAACCCCACTTGATCCTGGTGTATCATCCTTTTAATGTGCTGTTGGATTCTGTTTGCTAGTATTTTGTTGAAGATATTTGCATCTATGTTCATCAGTGATATTGGCCTGTAGTTTTCTTTTTTTGTGATATCTTTGTCTGGTTTTGGTATTAGGGCGATGGTGGTCTCACAGAATGAGTTTGGGAGTGTTCCTCCCTCTGCTATATCTTGGAAGAGTTTGAGAAGGATAGGTGTTAGTTCTTTGCTAAATATTTGATAGAATTCACCTGTGAAGCCATCTGGTCCTGGGTTTCTGTTTGTTGGAAGATTTTTAATCACAGTTTCAATTTCATTGCTTGTGATTGGTCTGTTTATATTTTCTATTTCTTCCTGGTTCAGTCTCAGAAGGTTGTGCTTTTCTAAGAATTTGTGCATTTCTTCCAGGTTGTCCATTTTATTGGCATATAGTTGCTTGTAGTAATCCCTCATGATCCTTTGTATTTCTGCAGAGTCAGTTGTTACTTCTCCTTTTTCATTTCTAATTCTGTTGATTTGAGTCTTGTCCTAGTTTTCTTGATGACTCTGGCTAGTGGTTTATCAATTTTGTTTATCTTATCAAAGAACCAGCTTTTAGTTTTATTGGTCTTTGCTATTGTTTGCTTCATTTCTTTTTCATTTATTTCTGATCTGAACGTTATAATTTCTTTCCTTCTGCTAACTTTGGGTTTTTTTTGTTCTTCTTTCTCTAATTGCTTTAGGTGTAAATTTAGATTGTTTGAGATGTTTCTTCTTTCATGAGGTAGGACTGTATTGTTATAAATTTCCCTCTTAGAACTGCTTTTGCTGCATCCCATAGGTTTTGGGTTGTCGTGTTTTCATTGTCATTTGTTTCTGGGTTTTTTGGGGATTTCCTCTTTGATTCCTTCAGTGATCTCTTGGTTATTTAGTAGCGTATTGTTTAGCCTCCATGTGTTTGTATTTTTTACAGTTTTTGTCCTGTAATTGATATCTAGTCTCATAGCGTTGTGGTCAGAAAAGATACTTGATGCGATTTCAATTTTCTTAAATTTACCAAGGCTTGATTTGTGACCCAAGATATGGTCTATCCTGGAGTATGTTCCATGAGCATTTGAGAAGAAAATGTTTTCTGTTGTTTTTGGATAGAGTGTCCTATAAATATCAGTTAAGTCCATCTTGTTTAATGTGTCATTTAAAGCTTGTGTTTCCTTATTTATTTTCATTTTGGATGATCTCTACATTGGTGAAAGTGGGGTGTTAAAGTCCCCTACTATTACTGCGTTAATGTCGATTTTCCCTTTTATGGCTGTTAGTATTTGCCTTATGTATTGAGGTGCTCCTATGTTGATGCATAAATATTTACAATTGTAATATCTTCTTGGATTGATATCTTGATCATTATGTAGTGTCCTTCTTTGTCTCTTGTAATAATCTTTATTTTAAAGTCTATTTTGTCTGATATGAGAATTACTACTCCAGTTTTCTTTTGATTTCCATTTGCATGGAATATCTTTTTCCATCCCCTTACTTTCAGTCTGTATGTGTTCCTAGGTCTGAAGTGGGTCTCTTGTAGACAGCATATATACAGGTTTTGTTTTTGTATCCATTCAGCCAGTCTATGTCTTTTGGTTGGAGCATTTAATCCACTTATATTTGAGGTAATTATCGATATGTATGCTCCTATTATCATTTTCTTAACTGTTTTGGGTTTGTTTTTGGAGGTCTTTTCCTTCTCTTGTGTTTCCTGCCTAGAGAAGTTCCTTTAGCATTTGTTGTAAAGCTGGTTTGGTGGTGCTGAACTCTCTCAGCTTTTGCTTGTCTGTAAAGGTTTTAATTTCTCTGTTGAGTCTGAATGAGATCCTTGCTGGGTGTAGTAATCTTGGTTGTAGGTTTTTCCCTTTCATCACTTTAAATATGTCCTGTCACTCCCTTCTGGCTTGCAGAGTTTCTGCTGAAAGATCAGCTGTTAACCTTTTGGGGATTCCCTTGTATGTTATTTGTTGCTTTTCCCTTGCTGCTTTTAATATTTTTTCTTTGTATTTAATTTTTGATAGTTTGATTGGTATGTGTCTTGTTGTGTTTCCCCTTGGATTTATCCTGTATGGGACTCTTTGTGCTTCCTGGACTTGACTCTTTGCTTTCCCATGTTAGGGAAGTTTTCAACTCAAGTATAATCTCTTCAAAAATTTTCTCAGACCCTTTCTTTTTCTCTTCTTCTCTGGGACCCCTATAATTCGAATGTTGGTGCGTTTAATGTTGTTTCAGAGGGCTCTGAGACTGACCTCATTTTTTTTCATTCTTTTTTCTTTTTTCTGCTCTTTTTCTAACAGTTATTTCCACCATTTTATATTCCAGCTCACTTATCTGTTCTTCTGCCTCAGTTATTCTGCTATTGATTCCTTCTAGAGAAATTTTTAATTCATTTATTGTGTTGTTTATCATTGTTGTTTGCCCTTTAGTTCTTCTAGGTTCTTGTTAAACGTTTCTTGTATTTTCTTCATTCTATTTCCAAGATTTTGGATCATCTTTACTATCATTACTCTGCATTCTTTTTCAGGTAGACTGCCTATTTCCTCTTCATTTGTTTGGTCTGGTGGGTTTTTACCTTGCTCCTTCATCTACTGCATATTTCTCTGTCTTCCCATTTTGCTTAACTTACTGTGTTTGGGGGTCTCTTTTTGCAGGCTGCAGGTTCATAGTTCCCGTTGTTTTTGTTGTCTAACCCCAGTGGGTAAATTTGGTTCAGTGGTTTGTGTAGACTTCCTGGTGGAGGGGACTGGTGTCTGTGTTCTGGTGTGTGGGGTGGATGTTGTCTTTCTTGTGGGCAGTCTTGCATGCAGTGGTGTGTTTTGGGGTGTCTGTGAACTTATTGTGATTTTAGGCAGCCTCTCTGTAGTGGGTGGGGTGGTGTTACTGTTTTGGTAGTTGTTTGGCATGGGGCGTCCAGCACTGGAGCTTGCCAGCCATTAGGTGGAGCTGGGTTTAGCATTGAGATGGAGACCTCTGGGAAAGCTCTTGCTGATTGTTATTACGTGGGGCCAGAAGGTCTCTGGTGGTCCAGTATCCTGAACTCGGCTCTCCCACCTCAAAAGCTCGGGCCTGACACCAGGCCAGAGTACCAAGACCCTGTCAGCTACACAGCTCAGAAGAAGAGGGAGGACAAAAAAAATAATAATAATAATAAATAAATAAATAAAATTAAATTAAAATTTTTTTTTAAATATTAAAATAAAAAAATTAAAAAGTTAAGGAAAGAAAAAAGGAAGAGAGCAACCAAACCAATAAGCAAATCCTCCAGTGATAACAAGTGCTAAAAACTATACTAAGATAAACATAAACATCAGAAACAAGTCGGTTGCAGACAACCTACCCCAAGTCTACAGTTGCTCCCAAAGTCCACTGGCTCAATTTTGGTTTGATTTGTTGTCTCTTCAGGTATTCCACAGATGCAGGGTACATCATGTTGAGTGTGGAGATTTAATCCACTGCTCCTGAGGCTGCTGGGAGAAATTTCCCTTTCTCTTCTTTGTTCACGCAGCTCCTGGGGGTCAGCTTTGGTTTTGGCCCCACCTCAGTGTGTAGGCTGCCCTCAGGCTTCTGTTCCTTTTGGGAAGTCTGAGTTCTTCTGCCAGCATTCAGTAGGTGTTCTCAAAAATTGTCCTTTTGACAACTTTTCCACTTTCCATACCTTGAGTAATTCTACTTCGACAACAACAAAAACATTTTGTTTCGCCAGTTATGTTTTTCTGCTTTAATCCTTCTCTGATTCTTGAGGCTTATTCATTTAGAAAATTGAATAAGCATACATATTCATTAAATTACGAGTAGATTTTAAAGCTTGTTGTCTTTTAGACTTTTCAAAAGTTTACACTCTATAATGTCTTCTTTGGGACGTCATAGAAAAGTTATATTTTATATATTTTAACTATTTCACATTATAGATCAGGAGAGAGATAGTGGAAAAGATTAAATGATTCCCTTTTATCTTCAAAGTGTTTTTGGAGAAAGATTGGTGTTCTTTCCTGCAAAGGTAAATTGGCCTCATAATTTTAGCATGGTGAAATTTATGAAATCTAAGAAACCTTTTAACTTATATTTCTGTACATCTGTACTAATAAAAGAATCTCCATAACCTAAAATAGACTTTTCCTTTGCATGCATTTATTATATGAAAGTCAGACGCTAAATTAAGAAGGAAAAAGATAAAGCAAATTGGGCATGAAGATAAAGCAGATGTTTCTGATACTGTAAAGGCCTAGCAGAGTAAGTCACAGTTATGATGGCAGAGATTTGTCATTGGAGTCACTGCCTTACACCCTTCCCCATGATCTGTGCATCTCAGATTACTTTGTCCTAATGTGGACTCCCTTCTGGTTCCCACTGTGGTCTTCCTTTTCTTTCCTTTCTCAACTCCCAGATCCCACTAAATGGTATCTACCCTATATTCTCTGTACCTTCAGTATATGGATCTTGTGTAAATATCTACAATTTGGTTGCAAAATTGGACGACTTGGGAGATTTAAAAAATACTGGTGTCTAGGTCCTACCCCCAGAGATTCTGATTTAATTGATCTGAGATGTAGTCTGGGCTTTGGGGTTTTAAAAAGCTTTCCACGTGTCTAATGTGTAATTTGAGAACCACTGAAATGTACTGGGAAGTGTACCTGTCTCTTTGGGATCACCTTCTACTTAATGTCAAAATACCCTTCTAGGTAGATATTACATACATTGTAGAAAAAAGGAAATGGAATATCAGAAAGGTTAAATAACTGGTGTAGGGGCAGAAAATAATTTTCACTTTACCCTTCAGACTTCTTAGCTGAGACCCCTCTAATGAAAGATAGATTAACAAGAGAAAAACAGAAATTTACTAACTTGTGTACCTCATGCATACATGCGAGATACTTGGGGAAAAAGGGTAACTCAAAGAGGTGGCTTTAGAATTCAGGCTTAAATATCATCTTAATAGGGGAAGTTTGTGGGGGAGGGGAATGTAGGCCTCTTAGGGGAAAGTAAATGACTTTTAGGAGAGATAAATGGACCGTTAAAAGAATAAATGGAAGGTGTGATAATTTATGACAGTTTGTCTGAGTGTGGTGTCAACCTTTAGTCTCCTCTCCTGTGATAAAAGTCAGTCCTCCCTGGTTGATGAAACTCCCCGGGAGGGGATTTATGACAGTTGAGTCCCCTTTGGAGGATATGTCTTTAGACAGATAAAGGGAGTTCAGAGAAAGCCTCTCCCTGCATCTGCTGTTTTTCAAGTGCCTATAGCTCAAAATAATCAATATACTAAAGTGGCATATTTTGGAGTAGCCTGTCCTGAGCTTCTACAGTTGTAATTTGCAATAACATATTCTGCTACTCTTCACTTGCCTAAGGTTAATGTCACTAGTACGTGGTAGCCACAGGATTCTATCGAAGTTTTCCACAATGGCAGCCTAGCTCCTTCCCGTTATGGAGGGAGTAGGCCTAATTCTATGTTGTGTGGCCCAGATTCTTAGCAAAGCCAAGGTCTCTTTTCTTATTGTATTGCAATATTAGTAGTCTTCATTAAAAAGTTAAAGAAACAATATTTACTTATATATAAAACTAACTCTCTTCATCTATAATGGTAGAATGATTTATTTTTTCCCTTTCATTATGGAGCTGCAGTGGTCCATTTGAATTTAAACTGGTACATTATGTCTTTTAACCTGACCGACAGTGCCAAGGTAGCTATTTGATATTTGCTATATTTCATTTAGTGACAAGGAATTCTAATCTTCTCCTATTTAATTTTATATGTGCATTTAAATATATGTGTGTGTTTTCAGTATTGTGGGCCCTGTCATAAAAACCAGACCTTTACTATCATATAATTCATATAATTTTATGGCAGGAGTGGAATGCCACTCAAAACATTGCTGAGGCTTGTTAAAATTACATTTTTCTTTCAAAATATATTTATTCAAGATAATCCAGTATTCTATTTGATAACTACTTTAAATTATGGATTTCTTCTTCCTCATTCTATCTGCTAAAATTACTGTTTATATTTAAATCATTCATTTGTTGAGGAAAGAGACACCTTAACTTAAAAGAAGAGCACTTTGCTTGTTTATTTTGTACAGCTGACAAGAAGTGTAACCTAATAACAAAAAGAAACATCCTACCAAAAGTGTAAAAACGTTCAATAGAAATGCATTGAATGGTGAGAGGGCAGTAGGTAACTTCTTGGAAGCTTTTTGTCAATATCTACTGATGCTAATGCATGTTAATTAACTAACTAAACATAACCTAAGTCCAAGCAATTTATAATACGTGGCTTGTAAAAGAATGTTTAAGGTGGCATCACTTATGAATTTAAAAAGTTAGAGAAAACCCCAAAAGTCCACCAACAGTGGAAAGGATAATAAATTGGTATATTCATCCCAGGAATACTCTACAGCAATGAAGAAAAACTACTTCATGCAACAATATGGATGAATCTCATAGGCATAATGTTGCGTGAAAGAAACCAGACTCAAAAGAATGCATTCTGTTTATATGAAATCCAGGGGCAGGCAGAACTAATCTATGATGATGGTGGTCACAGGAGTGGTTACCTTTGGGAGATGATTGTTGACTGGGTAAGAGTACAGAGGAGCAGGCTGGAGTGTGGAAAGTGCCTTATATTTTTATCTGGAAGGTGATAAGGGAGCACGCCTGTGTAAACATGGAGCTGCACACATGATTTCTGCACTTTATGCAAGTTGTAACTACATCAGAGTACATTGGGTATATGTATGCACATGTGCGCTTGCATGTGTGCATCTATTTTTTTAAGTTTTGGCCTAAAAGGACAGACACCTGAGTGAGCAAGACCTTAGGACACAGCAAATACTTGTATAAGCATAAAGAAAATTGTGACCTCAGAAGATTTAGAATTAGCACCCTAGATGGCTGTGTCGCTCACCTTAGTGCTTAGATAACTGATCTACTTTCCAACATTTGCCTGTCCTTTGGGGTGCAATAGAACTAATTTTTTTCTGTAAATTCTTCAAATAATTTTAAATTGCGGTCTAAACATAAAGGAAATTGAGCATACCATTCTTACAATACATGGTTTTTGCATAATGACAGCAGAACCTAAAACTTCACATTGCCCTTAATGTGCTCTCCCCCATATTAAAAAATATATTTGTTTTCTCTCAGTTACTTTGGGTAAATGACTCCCCACCATTACGGAGATTTCTAATGTGACCTGATCATCATTAGCATCCAGCACAACAGTAACTATTGTTTTAGTCCTACTCTGAGCTAAAAAGTATTTTATGAAAAATGTTTAGATATCAAGGTTCAGTTATTTCTTTGTCAAGAGAATGATTTTAGAGAACTATTTTAAATTGTGTGGTCTCAGTGTCAGAATTCAGTTATTTGTTTTCTATGAAAATCTCTCTTAATGGGTATTTTCTATATCGCATTTGTAAGACCTTTCTGGAACTGAGGGAAAGCAATGATAGCATGGCGTGCCAGTGTGGACATAAGGGTCTGAGGAAGAACATGGATTACTACCAAGTAAGCACAGACGCGTTGGCTTGAGAAACAAACAAACAAACCAGCAACAAATTTTATTTATTTTTTAATTTAATTTTATTTTTATTTTTATTAAAACAAGTTTTTTTGGACCCTGCCATGAGGCTTACTGGATCTTAGTCCTCCGACCAGAGATTGAACCCGGGCCACAGCAGTGAAAGTGCCAAGTCCTAACCACTGGACCGCCAGGGAATTCCCAGCGACAATTTTTTAAGAGTAAAGATTTCATATAAAGGGACAGGAGAAGGTAAATGGGAAAATCTTCAACATAATCATATCATGTAAGTTTGAGCTCAGGTAAAAATTGTGGTCTCCATATGTATCACCAGTACATAGCTCATAGAAGGAAATATAAACACGTCATATTAAGTCCTATATCTTTATATAAATTCTGAAAAGAAATTTATTTGACAAAATGTGAACATAGTATCTCCTTTTGTATGTCCGATAAAAATCACTTAGTCTACATAAACAATTATTAACTGTTTTCCTGGGTTTAAAATGAATTAGCTGAGTGACTGATGATAGAATTTTGCCCACTTGCATGATCTAAAGGTTATATTGCATCTCCTGAGGAATCTTTATTTGAAAAATACGTTGCTAGAAAAAGAAGTATCAACTTAATTTTTTAAAATCACTATCAAATATATATCAAATATAGAGATCTCTTTATACAAATGATATTATTTTTAAAAGATAATTTTTTAGTCTTGCATCCAATATTATGAATCTTGTCTTGATAGAATACCAAGTATTTCTATTTTTTAAATTCTGAATACTAAATTAATAATTTACTTTTTATCATTTTCAATATTTTTAAAAAATCAGTAGCCAAAAACGAGTCTTAAATTTATCTTTATACCTGGCCAAAGAAATAATTCTCAATGGAATTAACTTAAAATACAGTAGAGGACATGTATCTCTCATATAAAAACCAATTGCAATTAAGGTGTCACTAGTTTAGACTGTTCTGCAGCTGGTTCGGAGATTTCATTTGGGGAGTGAGCGCCAGAGGCATTAGGACGATTCATGTGCACAAATCACCGTAAGCTTTACAGTCCTGTACACAAACAGCTTCTGCTTCTCTCTTCTACATTCCAGATACATGTTCGTACCTGCCTACCAGATATCCTACAGGCCCTTAACACTCAGCATTTCCAAAACATACTTTGTAATCTCTCCTCTGTCTGCCCAGGCTGGATCATTTATTAGTAATAAAGGCCAGAAAGCTAGGAGGCCACGAGGTCAGACTGATGCAACATCACAGTTGTCTCTTAAATTCCTCTCCACTTTATTCCTGTATCCACTTCTCTCACACTGAGTATCCCATGTGACCCCGAAATTGCCTCCCTGCCTTCAACCTCCTCTGCCCTCCATATTTCCTTTACACGGTTGTCCAGAGTTATTGTTGTGAAATATAGATCTAATCATGATTATTTGAAATCTTTTAGTGGGTGAAAGGATAATGCAAGAATCCTACAAAGTTCTGGCCTCAAACTACCTTTCTGTTTTCATTTTCTACACTAAGCCACTCTTTTCAAGCCCAAATTTGTCTTTTTTTCCCCTCCTAATTCACATTATCCTCTACCTCTTCACTGCTTCGTGCACTAGAGACCAAACATTTTTATATACGGCACCTTCTCATCTCTCCTCCTGTAGTTTTTATATCTCTCTTTCCTGTACAGGCTCTAGCTAATTGTGGACTTCCGTCAAGTTTGGCCTTGCCCTCTGCTTTTTCTTTCCCTCTAATAACTCCCTCGGAGAGAGTTCATTTGCTCTCAAAGCTTCAACTGCCACCTCTGTGCTTCCCGTGTTTCCTCAACCCAGAGCATGAAGCCTACAGCTGCTACATAACCTTTCTAAAACATAACTTTGGGCCAGTTATTTTCCTCTTCAAGAACCTATAGTGATTTTTTTTATTGCTCATGGGTATATATGCATAGAGCTAGTATAAATACCTCTTAAATAACCGTAGCTTATATGCCATTTCTGCATATGACTTACTTCTCTGTTTTGTGGGGCCTCTTATCAAGCATCCCCTCTATTTTTGTGGAGGCTCTCTATTTTTCCTTATCCACATTACCTCAGCACTGATCTTATGCATATCATGTTGTTTATTTTCTTTTCTGTGACTTCTTTTTGGTCTCTATGCCTCGAACATCCTTCCCAATTTTCCATTAATCTGCAGGTATTATTTAACACAAGACACAGGTGGGATCCACTTATTCTTTGAAACCTTTGACTAACCCTACTTCTCTCCTGTCACTCACTTTGGATTTATCTTCTGCTTTTAAAGTGTGTTCTTGTATTTCTTTTTGTTCTTTAATTGGACCTCCCTAACTAGATTATTTATCTGTTATGATCATGTCATTTTTTCGTATTCTCATGTTATGATAGGTCATTGTCTTTTTTTAAATTTCTAGTACTTAATACACAAGAGATGGATACCTAGTTGATGCTTACTGGAAGAGTATATGAATAATAATTAAGTCGTACTGAGTATTCACTAGGCGTCAAGTATTATATAAAGTATTTTACATGAATCATCTCATATATTTTTCATAAACCTCCTCTGAAGTGGTACTATTATTACTCTTCTGTTGCAGATAGGGAAACTAAGGCACAAGGAGGTAAAACGGTTTGTGTAAGGTCATATGGCAGGCGAGTAGTGAAGCTGGGGTTTGGAGCCTTGTACATAATCACTAACTCAATTTGGAAATATGACTTAAAAGGGCTACAGAAGATGGTGCTGCTGGTTAAATCTTCTCAGGAAATTACTTGTTCAGGGAGCATGCCTTACAACCCTGAAAGTTTTGCCACCACAAAATAATAAAGCAGAAGCACTGGGAAGAATTGCTTTCACTAGAAATGGATTTGTGTTTAGCACTTGACTCATGATTTAGGACTAACTTATTCACTAAGCTCTAAATTTTTTCCGATACCATCTGAGCTGTATTGGTCAAGAGAGAGTTGTGGACAATTTGACTGTAGAATATACTTTACCCATTTGCCATAATCCCAGATCTCAAGGAAGATTCTATTTAGTTTATAGAAGGTGGGAAATGAGAGTAAAATTATTGTTATTTATAATAGTAATATTTACCAGTGTGGTGTTTTCAATCAAGTGTGCCCTAATTTTAGAAGTATATTATGAGCATTAGACTTCAGTTAGTTCATATGTTACTGTTTCCAATATTAATCAAACTTTGACTTTAAGGAATCCAATCCCAAATGCATCATCAGTTTGGTTGCTCTTCTGATTGGTCTTCATCTTATGTTTCTAGCCAATGCTCAACCCAAGCCAGTGACCTTTTTACATAGTAGCTGACTCTAACACTTTTCTGCCAACAGTGAAAGAAATGTAAAAAGAAAAGGGTTGGGACTTCCTTGGTGGCACAGTGGTTAAGAATCCGCCTGCCAATGCAGGGGACACGGGTTCGAGCCCTGTCCGGGAAGATCCCATGTGCTGTGGAGCAACTAAGCCCGGGCACCACAACTACTGAGCCTGCACTCTAGAGCCCATGAGCCACAACTACTGAGCCTAAGCTCTAGAGCCCACAAGCCACAACTACTGAGCCCGTGTGCCTAGAGCCCATGCTCTGCAACAAAGAGTAGCCCCCGCTTACCGCAACTAGAGAAAGCCCGCACACAGCAACGAAGACCCAACACAGACAAAAATAAATAAATAAAATAAATAAATTTATTTAAAAAAAAAAAGAAAGAAAAGGGCTCACTTGTGCCTGATGACTGTTCCTAGGGTAATGTCCTGAGCTTGCTTTTTTGCTTTTGTCTAAAAAAGCAGAAAGTTAGGAAACAACAATTCTCATCACAAAAAAGGAAACTCTATTGCTTTCATAAATCTGAAGAAGAATGTGCTCAAATTCACAGATGAGAGAATTTGAAGGACATGTGACAAAAGTAAAGAAAACATATAGACAGTGTATCTTGAAGTTATTTTTAAGTAACTGGTAACAGAACTCACAGCTTGGAATTGTACAGTGTAGCACCAAATGAAACTCTGTTGAGAGCTTTTGAGAGACTTTGCTTCATTTAGCTAGTAGATTACAGCCTATATCTAAAAAGGCTCCTGGGACCTAGGGCAACTAAGCTAATCTGTGCCTTTGGGAGTGATTCCACAAAAACTGTTAAGAGCTAAATTTCGTAGAACAAATTGTGTACAACATAGGCACAGAAAATAGTTGCAAGGTGGTCCAAAGAAGCAGTTTTACCATTTGAGAGGGAGGAGATGTTTAATATAATTGTTCACATATGTACCCATGGAGAAGTCACTGGAATTAAAAAAAATGTTAATAGCATTTAAATGTATCTTCTCTTTTCTTTTTTTTTTTTTAATTAATTAATTAATTTATTTTATTTTTTTTGGCTGTGTTGGGTCTTCGTTTCTGTGCGAGGGCTTTCTCTAGTTGCAGCAAGCGGGGGCCACTCTTCATCGCGGTGCGCTGGCCTCTCACTGTCGCGGCCTCTCTTGTTGCGGAGCACAGGCTCCAGACGCGCAGGCTCAGTAGTTGTGGCTCACGGGCCCAGTTGCTCCGTGGCATGTGGGATCTTCCAGACCAGGGCTCGAACCCGTGTCCCCTGCATTGGCAGGCAGACTCTCAGCCGCTGCGCCACCAGGGAAGTCCTCTTTTCTTTTTAAAGAATGATGAAGTCAGGATTATTTAATTACTGCTTAAGCCCTGAATTTGTTAGTTCTAGATTTATTTTCTGACTGCTTAATTTTATTCACCGTCTTAAATACTATGAGTTGTTTTGTTAGTTTATCCAAAATATTCCAAGCCACTAACTAATGCAGTGTTTTGCCCTCCTAAGAGCTTTAGATTTATTTTTAGCTACATTAAAGTTATATTAAAAAATATTTTCCCATATCTGGGATTATATTCATGAGGACTATTTTTCTTTGTTATTTTCAGTGACTGAGATCCTTGTTTCTGACACATTTCTAAACCATGTTACCACATACAAAGTGAGGGCTTTCTTTCTTTCTTTCTTTCTTTTTTAATTTTAAAACATGATAGTTTTCATCATCCCTGGGATTCCTTGCCTTGTATCCATATTGGTAGTATTTTTTGGCTGCTTAGATTTGTTTATATTGAAGTAACTTTTTGAAGATTTAGTCATAAAGATATAAAACTAATTAATGGATTTCAATGAGACTTATCCCAAGACAATATGTATCATTCCTCAATATTCCATCAGATCCTCAATATGATATTCAAAACATAATTTCACCTTGCACACTTAATTGATCTTTATAACAATTTGTTCTGAGGTTTGGTTTCAAATTTTCATTTAGGATACATAAAATAAGAACTTTTTCCCTGGTATTTTTGTGTCAGCTTCACTAAAGCAAGAAGAGTGGAATAGAGGCTGCCTGTTCAAAACTACAAAATGCGAGCTGGCATTCAGTATTTTGTGGTCTGTCGTGCATGTCAATTAAGTGACAGAAATGCCCCAGATGTTCTGTAACACATTGAGAAAGCTCCACATTCTAACTAACACAATTTTGGTGTACCCTAGGTGACTTTGAGTTGAAAAATCCTAAATTCAACATTCTTGTCAGTCCATTGACACATAACAAAAAATGTAGTCAGGCTTGTTGCCTAATGTTAAAACCAGACATTCTGTTACCAATTCAGTTTTTACCTAGAAAACATCCCTGTTACTCAATGGTGAAAATATTAAACATGAGCTATATTGTTTACTGGACCATCTACTTCTGCATATCTTCATATATTTACTGCTATAGCAGATTTTTCCAAAAGCATTTAGAGTCACATTTTTACATAAGTTATGGCTTGTACACACCAATGAATACATTACTCTGCAACCATTAAAAATAAAGTGATAGATTATATAAGGTGCCATGAAAAGCGGCCTAAGATATATTGTTGAGTGGAAAAGCTAATTGCAAAACAGTTTATATGGCATGATCCACTTTATCTCAAGCAGACACACACAGACACAAATAAACACGCACATATACACACAAAAACACACCCGTTCAAGTGGTTGCATTAGGAAAGTCGTATTTGAGAGAGGGAAGAATAGAAAGAATTTTAAATTGTCACCTTATGCTTTTCTGTACTGTAAAAATTAAGTTGTAACTATTAAAAATAGTTTATACCTAATAAAAATTTAACTGTTTAATTATTAACTTTAGGAATAATAATAAAATAAATAATAAAATATATTAACAATATATTTTAATATTAATAATAATAAAACATAGAAATAATGAAAATCTAAACTATTTATTATGTGCCCACATGGATGTTAATCACTAAATTAATTGTGGATGTCTATAAGGCAGGTTAGGAGAGCAAGGCTAGGATGCGTAGTGTGTTTAGCTTGAAGGTGGTTCTTGGTTCTCTAGTTCTCTTAATGGGATGTGAGGACAGTGAAATCAGGACAGAAGTAGCAGAAAGCATTTCCAAACACACTGAAGCCAGTCTTTAAATATTATACATAATGAAAAGAAATAGGGGTGGGGAGGATTCTGGCCAAACAGCTAAGAAAGAGAGCAGAGAGTGGATACCAGAAAGAAAATGGAAAATGGCACTTTAGAGCATAAGTGCACAGGTTCACCTTGGTGTTGCACAAAGCTTATACAGGCAATGACTCAAAGATGGGGGCTAGGTGACGTGTTTTGTTATTCAGCTATTTATAAAGGAACAGGATTGTGTGGATAAAGACAGACCAGTCCAAGCAGGACCCATGAAAGACAGAGGGAGAATTTACGTAATAGAGGCACAAGATTAAAGAGACCAAGGCCCCCTACATTATACAACTGCAGCTGCCACGAAAGACAGAGGGAGAATTTACGTAAGAGAGGCACAAGATTAAAGAGACCAAGGCCCCTACATTATACAACTGCAGCTGCCACCATTCACATCCTTATATAAGGCACCTCCGGAGCTGTGCAGTGCACTACCTGTTCAGTGGTCCACACTGTCCTGAAAGATCTTCATGATTTGATCAGAAAATTGCTTGAAGGAAAAGTATCAGTATTTTTCATTTGATTTTAGAGACTGTGGCTCATACCACAAACTATGATGGAGATAGCTCTAGTAAGCACGATGTCTAGCCTATTCACTGGATACAGTAAATTAATGTATGATTAAATGACTTTCTTCCACTCAAAGGGCCTGAGATGGGTCAGTGAAGTGGAGACTACAGAGATCACTGTTTTGAAGATATTAACGATGAATTTTGAGGCTTAAGTACAGTCCTTCATTTTTAAGGTTAAGAAAGACCTGGGCACAAATAGGAGCTCAAAAGAAAAGTTTCATGATAAGAGAATAATTAAAAGTGCTGGGGGCAATGACTGCAGAAATAAAAGTCTGGCAGGTGTGGCAAGAGATGAAACCCAGAGTGCAGGTAGAGAAATTCTCTATAGAAAAGAAATCATCTCTGTCTCTGAGACGGCTCAATTAGGAGCTTCATATATTGTAAGCATCATGATAGCACAGTTCAAAGTTCATAGGAAGCATTAAATGAAATATTTTTATCCTGAGTAAAAAATAAATGATATTCATTGGGTTTCTTCTAGATAATCTATCTTCTCCACAAATATTGAGGATTGGCCACCTTCTAACGTTGATTGAACTAGTTTTTACTATTGTCCCTGTGGGCTCAAAGTCACCAGTAGATAAGACAATGAGATCGCCTAGAATAGAAGACGTATAATAGAGATAGATAACATAGGAAAGACTTTGGGAAGTGACATTTCATGGACATTTTTGAGAAATGAAGAGGATAGATCCATGCTGAACCATCTACGGAATACAAAGGTTTCTTTTAAAATTAAAGTACTTGATATTTCAAGTTAAAAAAAATCATGTACAACTGTTAATGTGGTAATGTAAGCTGCAGAAAAAAAGGAGTAAAACATTCAAATCAAACTGATAAAAAAAAATAAAATGAAGGCTCTATGATTAATACTAAATCTCTCAGGAAGTTACCAATCAGATTTTTAATTGCATTAAAAGACTGATTTTTAAGACAGATATTATACAAATATACACTCTACATAGTTAATACTCTTGATAGAGAAAATGTTACAAAAAAAACTAGTTTATTGTTGGCTTCTGCAGCTATTTAAATTCATCTTAGGATGGATCTTAACTTCTTGTGTCTCACACTACTTTGATAATATGATGAAAACTATGGCCTCTCTAGTCAGGAAAAAAATAATCCCACACAAAACACACACATCTGGATACCAGGTGAAGAAACAGAATTCCTGTTACTTTTTCATCTTCTTCCTCAAATTCTCTTTATCTGCTTTGGACCAATCAGTGCCAAAGAATTAGAGATACTCCATGAAAGGATCAGCAAAGATCATCACAAAGGAGAGCTTGGTCTTGATGATTTTTTAAAATGTAGAATTTATTGGATTAATGATTTATTTACAAAGTCGTAAGTCACAGTGGCCTGCAACTTGATGATTTACAGTTGTAGTTTCATTCTTTACTACGAGTATGACAGGCTTTTGTTAAAGTGATGATAACTGTGATTTATATGACAAGATGGAGGCTGACATTTTAGCAGGGATGGATCTGACCTTTCTATTTCTGTACTTGGCCCACTACAGTAAGCAGATACTAAGGCTTGCAAGAATAAGAGTATGCTGTATTACATATGACTTGATTTAAAGGATTATTTTGAAATTGACAAGTCTAAAATTTGTCCTGTCATAACTATCTTTTATACTTCATGCTGTTGGATTCATTTTACTTCATGAGTTTGCATTTGACATTCTGATTCCCTATGATTCTGTAAAATTTCTATAATATTTTATGAGCCGTATATGTGTGTGTGTATGTGTGCCTATGAGCATGTGTGATTGGCTTGGACTCATCATACCTGGATTCTAGTTCTAGTCTAGGTTCTACCCCTGTTTTTTTTTTTCTTGTGCTGAGAACTCTTTGGGTTTACTCTCTTAACAACGTTCATATATAACATACGGCAGCATCAATTATACTAATTGTGTTGTACATTACATCCCTAGTACTTATTTATTTATCTTATGATTGAAAGTTTGTACCTTTTGACCACCTTCATTCAATTCTCCCTCCACCCATCCACCACCTCTGGTAACCACAAATCTGATCTCTTCTTCTATGAGTTTGTTTGTTTGTTTTTGAAGTATAATTGACCTACAGCACTGTGTTAGTTCCTGGTACATGACATAAGAGATTCAATATTTCTATACATTACAAAATGATCACCACGATTAGTCTGGTTACTGTCTGTCAACCTACAAAAATACTACATTATTACTGACTATATTGACTGTATTCCCCATGCTGTACATTCATTCTTAATTAACAAATATTTCTTAAGGATGGATTTCTGTTTATGTTTTTTGTAAGGATATACACTTTATTTTCTATATAATCAACGCATATATGTGGAATCTGAAAAAGTTGGTATAGACGATCTTATTTACAAAGCAGAAATAGAGACACAGACGTAGAGAACAAACGTGTGGATACCAAGGGGGAAAGGTGGTGGTGGGATGAATTGGGAGATTGGGATTGACATATATACACTCTTGATACTATGTATAAAATAGATAACTAATGAGAACCTACTGTATAGCACAGGGAACTCTACTCAATGCTCTGTGGTGACCTAAATGAGAAGGAAATCCAAAAAAGAGGGGTATAGGTATACGTATAGCTGATTCACTTTGCTGTACAGTATAAACTAACACAATACTGTAATGAAACTATACTCCAATAAATATTTTTTTTAAAAGGAGGGGGAAGGGGGAGAGGGATAAATTGGGAAATTGGGATTGACATATATATACTACTATATATAAAATAGATAACTAATAAGGACCTCCTGATTAGCACAGGGAACTCTACTCAATACTCTGTGATGGCCTATATGGGAATAGAGTCTAAAAAAGAGTGGATGTATGTATATGTATAACTGACTCACTTTGCTGTACAGCAGAAACTAACACAACATTGTAAATCAACTATATTCCAATAAAAATTTGAAAAAATAAAATAAAATAATTTGAAATTATAGACATTTAACTCAGGAAATAAAATGATTCCCTTAGACCATACAGCATACCCATGGTTAAGAGCTTTTATTGATAAGATTGCATTGGTAATATGTACTGGTGTGGGAGACAGGATAATGGCCTCCCAAAGATGTCTACATCCTTCCTAATCCGAGGTACCTATGAATATGCTGCTTTCCTTGGCACTTCACAGGTATGATTAAGGTTAAGGACCTTGTGATGAGGAGACTATCCTGGAATATCCAGGTGGACCCAACCTAATCACATGGGCCTTAAAATCACAGAAGTTTCCTAGCTGAGCTCAGAAGAGAGGAAGATGTGACTACACAGTAGTCAGAGAGGTGCAATGTTGCTGACTTTACGGATAGGGGAAGGGGGCCAAGAGCCAAAATATGCAGGCAGCTTGTAGAAACTGGAAAAGGCATCAAACAGATTCTTCCCTTGAGCCTCCAGAAGGCGATGCAACCCTGCTGACCCCTTGATTTTAATCCAGTGAGAACTATGTCACACTTCTACAGAACTCTAAGATAATAAATCTGTGTTGTTTTGAGCCACTAAATCTGTGGTAAGTTTTTATGACAACAGTAGAAAATTATTGCACTGGGAAATGGTAAATTCAGACCAAAAGGGTAGATTTTTAAAAGATAGATGGATGGATAGATAGATAGATAGATAGATAGATAGAAAAATAGAGACATAGCATGTGGTAATATAAATTTCCAACATGTTATGATATACAGAATGTTCCAAATGTATTGGTTAATAATGATTGCTCTATAGACAAAAATATAGGTGCTGTGGGGTTCTGGTGATTAACTTATCATTTGTGTTTACCCCCTATACATTCTGAGATGTAATTGAAATAGAGGCAGTACATACAAAGATCGCTAAACACATGAAAATAAAAAAAGGCTGTTGCTAACTCTAAAAAAACCCCTGAACTTTGTAAATGAAAATAAATATACTAAATTGAGACTACTTAGAACAGCAGAGAACAATAATTATAGTCATAAAAATGAAACAATTCCATATAAATGTAGTTAAATTTATATTGAGAGAATGGAGGATAGATTCAAAAGATAAATAAAATATTTTCTGCTGTAGAAAAAAAAATCAACTCAAGGAGGTAGAATTACTGGGTCTGTTTTAATGATAATATACATTTGTATAGGGATATATAGGGAATGGGGATCTCAAGGCAACTATATATACATATAATGGAAAATATATTTAATTAATAATTTATATGGTTTTAAAAATATATCAAGTAATGTCAAAAGTCCTCATAGAGGAAATAGCAATCCCCTGCCGTCCAGCCCTATCCTGCTGCTCTAGGCATCACCACTGTCACCTGCTTTAGCTCCTTCTTCTCGTGTTAGCCTACATGCTTTTAAAAATGTATGTCTACCACCACCTGTTAGTTCAACAATTTTGGACACTAGAGTCCTACCACATGTGATGAGGATTGTACCTGTCTTTCTATCCATTACCTGTTAGTGGATTACAGAGGCGGATCCTCCTTATCTCCACTGCAACTTGTTAACAGAGTATTCTGAACTAAGTTGTCCCTCTCAGTATTTAATTTCTCATCACAAGCTCGTAGGTTTTCTAGACATTTGTTAAATATTTCATCTTCTGGTTATGGGTCCCCTCTTCATGGCAGATTTAGATGTTATAGTGACCAGTAGGCAGCTTGCAAATGAGGCTCTATGAGGTTTCTAGAGAGAATGAGGTAGTCCTTGAAATAGCAACCATAGGGCTGAACCCAGTGGGGCCCCAACCAGAATGACTAAGAATCAGTATTCAATGAGACAAGAGAGGAACAAGTGGATGGTGGCAGGCATGAGAGGAGAGTGGTTTCAAGAAGGATGGATAGGTCAGTGAGGATGTGACCATTGCTTTCACAACTCGGAGGTTATACGTGACCTTGGCAAGAGCAGTTTCTTCAGAGTCCTGGAGCCAATCGCTCCACTGGAGTGAATTAGAGAGGGCATGCATCACATGGTGGTGACAAGTTTACCTTAGGTCCCTTGCTGTAAAACATCATTTTGTTTCAAATTTAGATGACATAAAAATTAACTTGTATGATTAGTTTTATCAGTTTAAAGGCACATTAAGTTTCTCAAAATAAGAAATAAATACCTTGTGCTCTTCAGGTACAAATATAGTTTCATTTTCATTTCAAAATTCATGTTTAATGTTCATTGAGTATGAGTCACTCTCCTAGATCCTGTGGGAAATACAGACTAGAACAAACTTATTCTAGAATATAATGTTATCCATAAACATCACTAAAATACCTAACTAAACATTGATACACAGTAATAAGGTACCTACTTAGCTAGTCTGAACTTTACTGCCTGGAGGTCCAACGATGTAGAAAGGAAGATGAATGCCCTGGGGCAAGGAAGGAGGGAAGGAGTTTAATATCTTTTCTGTGACTACCTAATCCTTGCTGGAGTTGGAGGAAGGAAAGTAACTGATGGGTATAAATTGCCTACTATGTGTCACATACAGAGTTTGTTGCTTTACGTGTAGTACAAATTTATCCTTTTAACAAATCGAGGTAGTAACTCTGATTATCCTCATTTTACAAATGAGGAGACTAAGACTAGAAGAGGTTTACTTTACCTCTTTCTTACTGTCTGTAAATGTGGCCCAGGTAGAAAATTGGTAAAACCCAACTTTGAAGTAAAGATACACTAACTTACGTTAATGCCTATGATAAGTCTTCCTTCCCTATATGATTGCTGACATCCTAAGTCAGGGTTCACAGGGAGACAAAGTCTTTGGGCATTCAAAATGTTTCTATTACAATATAGTAAATGGTGTTTGTGTAGCAGTTAGGAAACATAGAGGAATGATTCAACCCATGTTTTTGTATAATAGACAGTGGCAGTGGATATCAGTTTGCCTTATTGTATTATAAACAATTTAGGAAAATTTGTAGTTGTCTTTTAAGAGTGATATATTTAAATTAAAGAGCCATATCCTTAATTATTACTCTTACTGCTATTTTTAAAATGAAGCAATGAACTCTGTAGCTTTCAAAAATTAGTTGTTACATTTAGGAAAATTAGTAGGTCTGCCTTCTTCCCACTTTACCATGAAATCTTTGTTGAATATTCACAAGAATACCTAAACTCTTAACAATTTAATTTAGTTAATCTTTATGTTAGGTATGCTTTAATATCCCACCGTTATAATGACAGACTTTACTGTTGCTTCGGTAATAATTGCTAAATTTGTCATTATGCATGAGTACCATTGTCTGAATTACTTTAGGTGATTTCCTCTGGTGTTTCATATTCTTAGAACATAAATGCAATTTAATATTATTTTAGGGTGGGGTAACATCTTTTCTTCAAGTGACATACTAGTTAAATGTATGGATTAAAACAGACATGCCTACATATTCACATTTACAGAGTTGTTATTTTTAAAATTTATATAGACAATGACATTTTCCTTTAATTTCCTCTTTCTTATGATGTGTGGCATAGGAAGAGAGAAAAATACTAAAATTTTCTATTTTCTCATGACTGTTGTGTCTTCTGCCTTTTTCTTTTCTGGCTACCTTTGTTGTATTGAATTCCCTGCTCAATATCTATGGGAACTAGATAAGAGCTCCAGATAAACTTACACTTTATTGAAATGTATAAATATTAAGATGCATTACATTGTAATGTACATTGTGTTCAACTTACTTGCACACTTCAATTTTGGCATTGCTTCTGTGAAGTAACGTGATGCCTCAGAAGTCTTCCTTGCTCTAGATCCTATAATCAGCATGTACTGGCAGTGTAACATTTTCAGGTTATTAACCTCTAAGTTCTGTAGGATGAGGATGGTAATGGTGCCTAATTCATTGCTGAGGTTTAGGGAGGTAGTACACTTAATGTGTTACCATGCCATCTGCCACATAGTAAGTACTCAATAAAGATTAACCGTAAATGTTAGCTAATATATTTCCTAACTGGAAGATCCACTTGGCTTTTTAAAATGCTTTCAGATAGTATGACTGTTTTGCAGGGTTTTTCTAAATAGGAATCCGTTGACTTGGTATAGTACTCAAGTGAGATATACACATGTATATATGTATGTATGTATGTATTATACATCCGCTAAAAGACTACGCTCTGATGATAAATTAGTTTCAAAACATTTTATTTCTTAGGAGTATTTGTATAGTATATATGGCTAGTTGGAATTTCTCACAGCATTTCTATCTGATGTTGGGTCACTTTATGGTCATTATGGTACATGCAGTTTTGGGGGTTTTTTTTAGTTTTTTTTTCAGGTTTGTTGAGGTAAAATTGACAATAAAGTTGTTTATATTTAAGGTGTCCTGCTTGATTTTTTTTTCTTTTTAAATTAATTTTTCTTGGAGTATACTTTCTTTACAATGTTGTGTTTGTTTCTACTGTACAGCAAAATTAATCAGCTATACATATACATATATCCCCTCGTTTTTGGATTTCCTTCCCATCTAGGTCACCAGAGTGCATTAAATAGAGCTCCCTGTGCTGTTTTTAAAAGGAATCTATTACTTTG
The DNA here is from genome assembly GCF_949987535.1 of Balaenoptera acutorostrata. Classification (NCBI taxonomy): domain Eukaryota; kingdom Metazoa; phylum Chordata; class Mammalia; order Artiodactyla; family Balaenopteridae; genus Balaenoptera; species Balaenoptera acutorostrata. The sequence goes on along the minus strand of NC_080065.1, from coordinate 70,628,972 downwards.
CAGTATGTAATTTTGACCTATATTTTACATGCTGCCATACTTCATGTATTTCATATAAATACTTGCAGATGGGATATACATTCTTCTGTTTCCAAAAAATGCAAACGATGTATTTGTATGTCTATATATTAAAATTTTGTTGGGAAAAATTATATAGAAACAGAAAAGTGAATAAAAACAAGTATACATTAGGATGACTGAATTACTTAAAAGAGAAAATTCATGTAACCATCACCTAGTCTAAAAATCCCTAGCCCTGATATGCTATCTCTGGTGCCCCTTACTAACCACAGCCCTCCCCTCCCTTGTTCTTCCCAACTGGCAAAGGAAACTGTATCTTCATTTGTATGGTTATCACTTTTCTTGATTTCTTTACCACATTACAACCTGAAAATGTATCCCTAAAGGCTATAGATTTGCTAGCTTAAAATTTTGTCTTTATGTAAAGATTTTACTGGGACGCATATGGATTGAACTGGACATGGTTCATTTTCCCCACACATGGGTAAGTCTTTACTTGAAAACGAGTATTAGCAGAGCCTCAGTGGTTAAGAGCACAGACTCTAGAGCTGGGGAACCTGGGTTCAAATGCTGGCTCTGCTTCAGTAACCGTGAGAAGGTTTTTCAACACCTCTGTACCTCAGGTTCCTCGAACTGTATAACTCAGTAATGACGATACTGAACCAAACTTGGGTCTGCTTGCCCACACACAGTAAAGCCAATCTACTGATGTCAGGTTGTGGTGAAAGACAGTGCAGCATTTATTGTAAGGCACCAGACAAGGAGTCTGGAGCAGCTATTGCTCAAAAAACCCGAACTTCCTGATGGGTTTCAGGGGAGCATTTTTAAAGGCAAGGTGCGGGAAGGGAGTCACAGGGTGTGTGACAGCTCATGCACAGTTCTGTGATTGGTCGATGGTGAAGTAACAGGGCGGTGTCATAGGGGTTCACATTATCAATCCTCAGGCGCCAGTAGGTCTGAGGGCTATGGGCTCATGTTCATTAAGTAGTTAACTTCTTCCCTTTGGTGGGGGTTTTAGTATCTGTAAAACAACTCAGGAAATGCGCATCAGATACTGTTATCTAGGTACTTCAGAGAGGAACTAAAGATTCTGTGACTGCCATATGGCTGATTTACTGTTTACATTCTTACCAGTTCTCCTGGCCCACCTGCTACTTTTGTCACTACATGTTCACATCCTTTTAATCATTGATTCTTGAGCCAGGGGAAGCCTGGGAGACTACAGTTTTTCTAGAAACAAGAGGCAAGCAGAGGACATGATGGGAGGGGTCTGTCCCAGGAAGGCCCCATAGCATCCTGCTTGGTTACAATGATAGTGTTAGCTCATAGGATTGTTAGAAAAATAAAGTTAATTGACTTGGTAAAGTGCTTTGTGTTTACTAAGTAAATATACAACTGTTATAATTGTGTTGTTAGCAGTAACCCTTGGTTTACTCAACATACTCATGAATTTCTAGTATCTGATATATTCATCAGTCTGTGAAATCACTAAGAGTATATAGTCTGAGAGCCAAATATTTTAATGGTAGGGTATTCTCAAAAATATTTTAAAATAGTGAGGATGCAATTGTAGCATACTTCTTTCTACCTTCAGCCATTAATGATAAACACAGATAGCTGCTCTTCTGCCATGAAGAGTTTGTATCATTGTTGTTGGCTTGACAATCTGCCGTGTAAATCTGTGCCATGCTCTTGTCCTCTTCTGCACACAGCTGAGAGAACTGAACAAAAAAGCTTTAATAGAGAGCGAATGCTTTCCTGGCTCCAGAACACTATATCCTATTCAGCATGAGATAGACTCTGAAACTCTGAGGGCCTTTTAATGTTTTATTCTGAAAACAAGGTCTAAATTTTGAAAATTATAATTTTGAAGGTTTTTTCCTGAATAATATGATCACCACATTGATATTCACAGTCACTGTTGGTGAACAGGTATGAACATGGTGTAGCAGAAAGATGTCAAGCTTGATGTATGAGTTTGTTAGGGTTGCCATAACAAAGTACCACAGATTACATGACTTAAACAGCAGAAATTTATTTTCTCACAGTTCTGGAGGCTAGAAATCTGAGATCAAGGTGTCGTCAAATGTGGCTTCTTCTGAGGCCTTGTTCCTTCGCTGGTGGATGGCTGTCTTCTCCCCGTATCTTCAGGTGGTCTTCCCTCTGTACATTTATTTCTGTGTCTACATTTTCTCTTCCTATAAGGACACCAGTTATACTCGACTAGGGCTCATCTAATGACTTCATTTTAGCTTATTTTCCTCTTTAGAGACCATATCTCCAAATACAGTCACATGCTGAGGTTCTGAGGGGTAGGACTTATGGATTTGGGGAGACACAATTGGGCCCCAAGTACTTGTGTATCAGGATGCAAAGTTTCTTATTCTGTTTTGCTATAACAATAAGAGTCTAGTTAGACACTTGTCTGGTCTGTATAAGTTTTCTTCCAGCTGTGACATATCATGATGTAGGTCAAAATTTACGTAAATGTAAATATGCAAGACATTATCATGCATAGAATCATTCACTGAAGTCATCAGTTCTGTGAGGAGTGGTCATTCATTTTTAAAAGTAAATTTAACTTCATCTTCAGTGACTCCCCCCAATCCCTCTTTCTTCTCTGTTAAAAGTTTGATCTGTACTCTAGAAGAGCACTGCCCAATAGAACTTCCTGTAATGACAGAAATGTTCTGTGTCTGATGAATATAGTGAGGTAGCTACTCAATTACCCCATGGCTAATTGAGCATTTAAAATGAGGTTAGTGTGACTGAAGAACTGAGTTTGCATTTGTAATTTTATTTTTAACTTTAATTAAATTCGCATAGCCACTGCAGCCAGTGCTACCATATTGGAAGTAAAGTTCTAGTTCATCTTCAGAGTTTTTTTTTTAACTGTATCTGAAAAGACCAATGGTATATTTTTTTTATGTGTGGAGGGAGGACTATAAAGTATAATTCAATTTTTTCTATATTTCGTGCTATACATTTTTTTAGTTATTATCTTCTGTATACATGGGCTATGTGTTTATGTGTGTACGTGATAATGAATGTTCTTACTTCTTGATGGATTGTCACTTCTCTTATAATCCTTGTGTAGAATTTTGTCTAAAGTTTCATTTTTTAATATTTATATAGTTTTTCTATAAGTTATGTATAGATATATCTGTGTATATGTACATATACACACACAGAGTATCCTATTATTTTCTGTCTTTCAGAGTTGCTTTGCTTTCTGCCCTTTTCAAAAGGTATATTTAGAAATGGATTTCCAAAAATTCAGTCTGATAACCTCTGTCTTAAAAAGTGAAATGATTCCTTTGTTCTAGTATTCTTTAACTATATTTGAGCAAACCAGTTGTGTGTGCTTATGTGTGTGTGTGTGTGTGTGTGTGTGTAAATAGAGTTAAGATATAATTAAATGTCTCTTATCATTTGTCTAACATTCTGGTACAGATAATGAAAATCAATTTAGTAAGGAGAAACAGTAGCTCTTAATTGATTTAGCTGAATATAAAGTTATGAGCTCTTTTCTCTCTTTAGTTCTGTTCAGTTCTACAAACAGCTACCAAGTAGCTTGTATGATTCTAAATGTCACGTAGCCTCGCTGTTGGACAGGCATTACCTTGCATTTTTTTGGTACCATATATTGAATTTTAAATTGGGTTATCAGGCAGATTATAATATGAGCAAGCTATCCTGGTTATAATGTTCCCTGGTGGAGAATATTTTAGCTTAAATGTTGCAGTCAGAGGAAAGCCAAAATAGCAAGTGTTCAGTGAGCAGTCTGTTCTAGGATCGAAACTGAGCTACTTGAAATAGCATAGATAGTCAGTATCTTAGTATTAGAGATGCTGTATATCCAGATGGGGCTCCCCAGACACAAGACTCTAAAATGGAGGTTTGCCTGCAGGAAGAATACTTGCAGGGAGTAAGGGAAGCAGGAATGGGCAGAAGGAGAGGTTGACCATGATGAGGTTGTAAAAGAAGTCTCAGATGGTATCCTGGGCAGCTCTGAAGCTGAGATGGCCCTTGCAAGTTGTCTGGCATTGAAGCCAGGGTCTGTGCTTCTGTACTCCAGCATCAACCAGTCCCTGGATGTTTGCTGTCCCCAGGGAGGGGGTGCAGTCTCCAGTGAGGCAGCTCCTTTGTCCAGGCAGTTACTGAGAAGGAACTAACTTTTGAGCTTGTAGGAGCTAATACTCCCAACTGGGGAAAAATGAATGCTTTGTTCCTGACAGGGGATCCAAGAAGCCCACCAATATATCTTTTACAACATACTACTTAGAAGACAGGAAAAGTTTGTGTTTAATTCTTTTCATTAGGCACTAGGGTATTACAATGACATTACTTATGTGGGACAGTCAGGATGTTTCTCTGGAAGAGTATACAATTCATATATTAAGGTTTTCACTTCCTCAGTATATTTTAGTGCTTAAGTAGTTCCTTAACTTGAAAGGTGGAGGTGTCTGAAATGATTATTAATAACTTCAGTAAACCTATTTGTTTCTGACAAGGAAGTAACATCAGAAAGAATAACCTAGAGAGATTAGAGGGATGGAAGGATAAAAGGGAGTGAATGCTATCAAGAGAAAAGTGTTCTAAGAATCAGAGAGTGGTCAACTGTGTTAGTTGCTGACAGGAAGTCAGAAAGATATGGACCGAGAAATACCCACTAGATTCACAACCAAGTGGTCCTTGGTTCCTTTTAAGGTGAGGAACTGGAGACCTATTAACAGCTTGCAAGGAGTGAAGAAGTGATTGAATGATTCATAGGAGAGAAAGTGTATTTGACAATTTGAGCATGTGTCAGTGCTGACCAGAAAGAGCTTATGAAGAGAAAATTCAAAGAACAGAGACCTAGGGGCTAGCATCTCTCACCAATGAGGAGGTGGAAAAGGGTATGTTCTGAAAAGAAGACATAGTATAGATAACTCAAACAGCAATCTGTCTACCTAATTAAGCTCTTTTATTAAAGGAAGAAATATTTAACAAAACACTCTATTGTTGTTAATGGCTAAGTTTAAGTATATTTATTTAGATAAAGGAACAGAATGTTAAGTATGTAACTTTAAAACCAAAAGCCAAGCTTACATTGTAGAACTTATTCTCTTTATTTGTTTGATTGTTTTTATATGCCCAGCTTAGAAATCTAAAGGATGTGAGCTACTGAATTTAGCAGTTTGCCTGGAAAAAACAGAAATATTGTTAAAATGCAGCATTCCAGGGTAGGGCAGGAATATTTTAGTCACAATCTCCAAGCCTTGATCTGCATTTCTTAGCTCTATACTGCACATTTCAAATTTATTGATTCATTCAATCATTCAACTTTAATTTTAAAATTAAGTAATGTTCTAAAGCACCTACTATATGTAGGCTGGTTCTAAGTAATGCGTATAGCAATAAAAAACAAAATCCTACCTTTGTGAGTGATCATTCTAGTGGAAAAGAGAAACAATAAACAAAATGTTTTAGTAAAATTAGTAGTATGATAGTTGGTGATAAGTATTATAAAGGAAATGCCTGGATTTGGGGGCAAGGAACTTAACAATTTAAGTTGAGTAGTCAGCGGAGGCCTTTGGGAAGGTAATATCTGAGTAAAGGATTAAATAAGGCAAGGATACAAGGTCTTCTCATGCATGGATCATGAGCATTCTTAACAGAGGGAAGTTTTTTAGATGCAAAGATCCTGAGGTAAAGCATGGCTGAAATATTTGAGAAATAGCAAGGGGTCTGTGGGCTGGAGCAAACTGAGAGATGGAGAGAAAGAAGATTGGGAGATGAGGTCAGAGAGATAATGAGAATCTGGGAAGCCATTGGAGTATGGTTGATATTTAGTTGGTAAGTGTAATCTTGTGGTGTATAATAAGAAATATATATTTGTTATGGTTCTGACACAGACCTTGGAATGTCCTGTGATAAGAGCAATTAAGGTGTCTTTTGTTATGTTAATGAGGTGACTTCTGGAAAACCCTTAGGTAACCTAAGGATGGAAGCTGGTTGCCATGGGAACCAACCACATGATTAGAGGGTTAGATCTTTCAGGTCATCCACTTCCAAGTGGGGAGAGACGCGCTGGAAGTTGAATCAGTTGCCAATGACCAATGATTTAATCAACCATGCCTGTGCAATGAAGCCCTTATAAAAAACCAAAAGTTAGGAGAGGTTCTGGAGTGGTGAACATGTGGATGTTTGAGGGACAGTGGTATACGCCATGAGATCATGGAAGCTCTACCCCTTTCCGCATACCTTGTCTTATGCATTTCTTTCATCTGGCTGTTTCTGAGTTATATCCTTTTGTAATAAAATGGTAATGTAGTAAGTAAAGTGTTTCTCTGAGCTGTGTGAGCTGCTCTAGCAAATTAATGGAACCCAAGGAGGGGGTCATTGGAACCTTCGATCTATAATAGCCAGTCAGTTTGAAGCACAGGGACAACCTGTGCTTGTGACTGGCATCTGAAGTGTGTTGGGAGGGGGCAGTCTGGTAGGACTGAACCCTTAACCTGTGGGATCTGATGTTATCTCTGAGTAGATATTGTCAGAATTAAGTTGAGTTTTAGGACACCCAGCTGGTGTCTGAGAATTGCTTGTTGGTATGGGGACCCCCCTCACACACCCACATTGGGATTGGATGTGAGGCTTATTTTAGTAGGTACTGATCCAGTCTTAGACTGACGTTGGCATCTATTTCAGTCTGTCAGAGCCATGTTATATACCCTGTTAAAGTTTTCGAATATATCCTTTCACTGAGAAGTTTGAGCAGAGGGGTAACATGATCTGACATGTTTTAACAGAATCACTCTTGCTGACATATGAGAAAATACTGAAAGGGGCAAGGATGAAAGTAAAGAAACCAGTTAGGAGGTTATTGCAATAATCCAGACAAAAGATGATTATGGATTGAACTTGAGTGTAACCAGTGGAGGGGTGAGTTGTGGTCAAATTCTGGATGTAATTTGAAGATTGAGGCAACAGAAACTGCTGACAGATAGGCTTGTGGGTATGAGAGAAAGTAATGAGTCATGAATGCCTCTAAGGCTTTTGGCCTGAGCAACTAGAAGAATGAATTGACGTTAACTGAGATGAGAAAGACAGCAGGAAAAGTAGGTTTGACGTAGATGATCAGGATCTTGGACGTATTAAATTTAAGATGCCCATTAGTCATCCAAGGGAGTTTGTAATTACATGTCTGGAATTTAATGGGATGTACCAGGCTGGAGGTAAAAATGTTAAGTCATCAGTCTATAGGTGGTGTTTAAAGCCAGGAGACGGGATGAAATCATAAAGGGAGTGAGTATAGATAAAAGAGACAAGAAGTCCAAGGACTGACTGAGCCCCGCAGCGCTCTGAAATTAAGAGTTAGGGAGGAAGAGAAAGAGCCTGCAAAGAAGAAATGGCCAGAGAAGTAGGAGGAAAACCAGGGCAAAGAAGTGTATTGAAAACTAAGTGAAGAAAATAGTTTATAGAGGAGGCAGTGCTTAACTATGTCAAAGACTCCTGACTGGTCAAGTAAGATGAAGACTAAGAACTGACAGTTGCATGAAGTAGTGTTTTCAACTTTAAAGGGTTCATTTCATTTTCCCATATGACCATGTAGAAATCAGGCCTTCTAAGATGCAGACATTCTTGCATTCCAATCCCCAGTTATTAAGCCTGTGTAATTTTGTTGATTAATTTAAAAATTCAACCAGAATTCCAAACAACATTGGAAATCATTTTGACAAATATTTACATGGTGATCTCACCTCAAAATGTAATATCCTCAGTAGTCAGAATCTGAAAAGCAGTATTATTATTTTCTTCATTTTTGTTCAACTCAGTTCTTTTAATGATGATGTAAAGATATGCCATGGATAAGACCAACACCTTTGGAAGTCAGACATCAATCTCTTATATTCTTAATAAGTCTTCCATTTAAAATAATGTCACGTATCATATTACATCCAGAACTAAGCTTGTATAAAGGATCAAAATAGCACATTTTTCTTTGGAAAATAAATTACTATGTACACCTTATAGAAATAAGGCTAGTTGACAAACACAGGTTGAAAATCAGTAGAACTCTAAGTTTATAAAACATATGCATATATTACATCTTTCAACAATATTATGCGAATCATCACCAACCAAAAGTCTCTGTGTCTGCTGTTATGTGGCTGCCTTCCTCTCTCATTTCCGGGGATAGTCTTCAGTCATAGACATCTTAGGTAGGGGGTTGTTTTCAGAAGAGCACTTGTTGGGGCCCAGAGTAGCCTACCCCAAAATGTGCCTCAGTGACATATTGATTATTTTGAATTGAAGTTATTTAAGAAATGGTCAACACAAGAGGGATACTCTGACCCTCTTCTGTCTCCCTGAAAGCGGGAAATAAGTCTCTCGTGTCAGAGGTGTGCTCCCTGCCTGTGGATTTAGAAGGACACCCTTATCGCCAAAGATAGGGAATTTGAGCCAAGAAGCCTATATAAAAAACATTGCTACTTCTTTAATTTATTATACTACCCCAAGCCCAAACTCTGTTTAGATTCCTCGCTAATTGGGCACCTAAAACCTGTTTCTTTGTCCTGTCAATTCCTCATAAATTTATTGTTTCTTTGTCTAAAATGTATAAAAGCTGCCTGCTTTGGCCACTTCTTAGACCCCATTTCTGTGCATGAACTAAAACTTTTTTTTTCTCCTATTAATCTGCCTTGTGTCATTTTTATTATTAGTCCAGGCACAAGAACTCAAGAGGGGTAGAGGGGGACATTTCCCCCTCCCCAGCATACCAATAAATTGTTACCTTCACCAGGAAGCAGGATTCTTACAGTGTTCTCTAGCCTTAGGCACTATCCTGGCTGGGACGTTGTGCAGGGTGTAACAGTGGGCGGAGTTCCGAGAGTTCAGCCTAAAGCCCCAATGGGGAGAGCAGGTACCGCACGGGCTGCCCCACTGGGAACTCTGACCTATGAACAGCTGAGGATCGGCCTAATTGATTCTAACCTGAAGTGCGGGGCCTTGTTTTATGAGGGCAAGAGAAACACCATGAATAGAGAAAGCATTGCATCTGAAATCTTTAGAGAGAATACAGAGTCTACACTATTCTCGGTATTCTGCTGCCCTATTTAACCTAATAAGTTATAAAATATACAAAAAGGGCAATAAAGGGTTCTTTGTATAAAGAATCCAACTAAATATATAGCGTTGTGGATCTCTAGCTTACATTTATCAAAATAAAACAAGCAAGCACTCGAAGAATAGATGCTAAATATATTGTGTTGATCCAGAGTGTGGCTGTCTGCTGAATTCCTTCAATACAGGCTTGATAAGACCTTAAGCACAGCCTATCAGCCTGTACCGCAAGATTTATTGCTGAATCGCCTTTTTTTATACTTTAAAGTGTATTTTATTTATTCTGTTTTCCATTTATAAATCTTCTGTTCCTTCATGTGGTTGGATAGCTATGTCTTTCTCTTTTAAATCAGGGACAGACTGTTACTCCTTATGACCCTTTCCCTTTAAAAGTATAAAATGGAAAGAGTGTAGCAAGCTAAAACACACATCAGTTTTTGTGAAAATATGTGATATCACAGAATTAAAAACATTTTTAATATCCTAAACTGCAGTCTACTGCCTATGCTATTGTCTGGAGAGCTTGGCTTCTCAAAGCATGGCTCAAGAATATTTATGCAGTCTGACTATAGAGCCTAAAGCTAAAACAAGAATTTAAAGATACAGGACAAGAGTTTCATCTTAGGAAAATCCATGGGAAAAAATTCCCGTGGAATCATATAGGTTGAAATTCTGGCTGCCAGCACTTATGGTCAACAGGTAAAAAGAACTCCATATATAATATAGTTCCAATTTAGTGCTCTGCGTGTCTCCCCATTCCCATATAAAGTACTGAAATTAATCAGTGCCACTGGATCCCTCATACCACCGACAGAACAATCACCCTGACACTTTTCCTGTTAAGCCTTTCTACCTGAGGCCTTCCACAGTCCATCACTTCCCTTCATTAAATCCATGGTGGAAGCAGCAGCTATCACTGAAAGTGCAGTAATTTATACCAAATGGATGCAAACATCTTAGTAGCTACATGTGGAATTTATTTTCAACAACCTGGAAGCCTCAGTCTAACATAAGATTATCTTTTCATTATGGTTTCCTTTTATGAATGTATTTTGTCTTAGGTAATAAGAACCATATTAATTTTTTAATATTGTAAAGGCAAAGTGTTTTGTTTCATTCAAATAGCCATTTATTGCATACCTACTATATGGCAGACACTGTGCTAGGCACAAAAGATGCTAAGCCTCCTAGACATGGTCCCTGCTTTCTAACTGGTAATGCTTGTATATGAGGTATCAGTAGCTCTCAACTGGTTTCAGATTAGCAAGTCTCTATGTAGGCAAAGTAGCATTTGAAGGCTAAGTTCACACACACACACACACACACACACACAGACACACACACTATTATTGTTGAAAGATATGTGGACACTGTTGGGATTAGAACATTTAAATTTAGTTTACTTAATAGCATTTTGTCATTTAGCTTTTTCTTAATCAATGAACCTTGAAAATGCAATTCAGATTATGTGAGAGTTCACAATTTTTTGACATTTAAAAGGAGCCTACTTATTCAGAAATATTCAATTTCACTGTTACACAGATTATGTACATAGTTTAACTATACTCTCATCATAGTGCTGTTAAACGTAGATTCACTTACAGGTGCCTTTAGAAACATTCTTGTAGATATCGACTTCTTGTGACAGTTGTTTGGTTTGTTTGTTAAACTAAATTTCAACCCATCACAGAGCTTTCACTGGTACACAGAGTGTCACTGAAAATAATAGTTTTTATAGATTTTTCCCATTGTCTTCTGGATGGTAACTGATGCTTAGCAGCTAATCAAAACATATATCTTTCAGGAAGGAATGGGACAGCGTTTTCTTTGTTGTACTGGAAACAAAGGTAGCATTACAGCAATGAGCTGTGGCATCTGTCTCCTCTTATGCTCTTTGGTCTGAATTCCTCAATACTTTTGTTTTTATTGCAGTCCTCTTACTTACGATGTTAGGACAAAACTATTTAAAGACTTTTAGAAGTTAGAATTTTTGTTATATAAGGCAGAAACATTTTTTCGTCAAAAGCAACAAAAGAGGAAAAGCAACTAAGTAACCCTAAGACTATTTTCCTTGATAATGCCCATCTCGTTAGATTTATCATAATCAATTCTTCAAGCAAATGGTTTTTGAACATGACAATGGCACTGTGTACCATTCTAGGTGCTGGTGATAAAGTGATGAAGGATAGGCCTTTGTCCACAGAGATGCTGTGGCCTAGTGGGGGAGGACCAGTACACAGAACAGGTGCATGTGTATGGTACCAGTGCCGTAGGAGACTTGCCATGGGGTTTCTGGGAGGAGTTCTTTCACCAGAAATGGGTGTGGAGGGTGGTCAGGGAAAGGGGCTCCAGCTTGGGAAGGTCAGTCCGTAGTTAAGAGGTGAAGACTCGGGCTTCCCTGGTGGCGCAGTGGTTGAGAATCTGCCTGCTAATGCAGGGGACACGGGTTCGAGCCCTGGTCTGGGAAGATCCCACATGCCGCGGAGCAGCTGGGCCCGTGAGCCACAGTTACTGAGCCTGCGTGTCTGGAGCCGGTGCTCCGCAACAAGAGAGGCCGCGATAGTGAGAAGCCCGCGCACAGCGATGAAGAGTGGCCCCCACTTGCCACAGCTAGAGAAAGCCCTCGCACAGAAACGAAGACCCAACACAGCCATAAATTAAAAATAAATAAATAAATAAAATAAATAAAGAAACAGTAAAAAAAAAAAAAAAGAGGTGAAGACTCAGAAGCGTGGCGGGGAGAATTCTTGACAAGTGTGTGTGGAAAGTGCGGAGGTGTTTTGCTGGTGTTGGGAGCGGAGGTGAAGGGAAGGGAGCGGATTCCAAGGTGATTTACAAGGTAGAAGATGAAGAGGACTTGGCGGTCATAGATTGAATGCTGGGGATGAGGGAGGAGAGAGCTCCTGTACACAGTCCTGTCTTGTGTAGCTGGATGAATGGTTGAGCTCTTCCCTGAAGGCTCTGGGGTAGTTAGAGGGAACATATGTTCAATTTTGAATATAATAAACTTGGTGCCGTAGAGATATATGAATTGGGATAATCAACTGACAAAAAAAGACAAACAATGGCCAGAGAAGTAGGAAGAAATCTAGGAATATATGCTAGGAAACTAAGAATATATGTAAAAGGTGTTTCCTGAAGAGATAATGCTTGTGTTGCTAAAGGATGAGAGATTGAGAAAGATTTGTGAATTGCAAGTAGTAGTAGTTCAGTATGGCCAGAAATGGACAAGAATTTGTGTCTAATTCTAAATAATTGAGATTTTCCTTTTAAAGTGGATGGTGCACCTCTGAAGGATATTAAGCTGTAGCCTGGTTTACTTTAAAATGGCCTTTAAAGGAAAACCTGGGGTTATATTTAGCTGTAAAAATAGGAATCCTTAAAGACACCTTGGCAAAGCAGTTATCTCAGTTTGTTCTCGTGAAAGATAAATAGAGTTAGGGTGAAGAAAATTGTTATTTGAAAAGAGCAGTCAACTATAATCACAGCAGTTTCTAACTCTTAGAACATAAACCTGAATAGTTAACTGATCTTACAATTATTATAATGATTACAATCATAATGTTATGATTATTGTAGCATCAGCAGCTATTTATTAAATAATCACAAGATGGCATAATTGGGAAGAAACTGTAGCCCTGCTTAGTGGGTATTTATAGTCAATTCTTTAATATGTTTCTTATATTCCATGTTTGCCCTTATAAGTGAATACTGAACATAGCAACCCAATATGGAATTTCACCAGCTTATCTTCTTTCACAGTGACATGTAGGTTTAAAAAAAAGAACAGAAAGAAACAGACACAGTTTATTTGAAGTTAATTTGTACCGTTTTATCTCTCTCACATGATATTTGATCAGGTAATCCCAAGAACAAATTCATTGATAAAATATAATCAATATGTAGTAGTTTTTCAAAAAAGTGTAAGAAACACACTGAAAAATACATAATGGAGAGTCAGTTAGTGAATGTCAGTATTGGATACTTAATTACAGATGTCAGTTTCCTTAACTTAAATAGAAGAAAACTGAAGAGTAATCAGGAAAATGCAAACTAAAGCATTAAAGAGAGGTGGTACTATACGTATCAGTTTGCAGAGGATAAACAGCCCAACAGCACCAAGTGTTGGCAAGAATGTGGAATAACGGAGACTCATACACTGATATTGGAAATATTAGTAGGTGCCACTGCTTTGCAGAGCAACTTGAAAATAGTTTAGTACATGCATATCATTTGACCCAGCAACTCTGCCTCTAGATATATATCCAAAAGACATTTTTGCACAGTGTTTAAGGAGAAACATACTAAAATGTATTAGCAAAAACAAAACAAAACTGGAAAAACCTAAATCCTAAATATCCATCAACAGGGGAAAAGGTAAATGCATTCCAGTATATGTGTACAGTAGAACACAATAAAGCAATTAAAATGTACTAATTGGAGTTTTGTGGGTAAACATGAGTATATTTCAAAACTACAGTTTTAAGAAAAAGCGAAGAATGCAGAAGGGTACATTTAGTATAATATTATATGTAAAGTTTAGAGAGTAATATAAAACTCTAGATTTGTGTGGATCCATATTTATATAGAAGTATAAATCATGTATTAAAATTATAAATATAAAAATTATATTAGTGGTTTCCTCTTTAGAATGAGCAAGGGAAAGAAATGGAATCAAGGAGGGGTGAATATGAACTTAGCACCATGTCTTTAATGCTTTGCCTCTTAAAAAAAAAAGTGAAACAGTCAAAAATGTTAAAATTTGGCAAAATTAGGTGGCAGATAAATACATGGGTATTGATTATATTAGTCACACTTTTCTGTTTTCTTGAAATATTTCATACTTTGAAAAAAGAACTTGAACTGCCTGAGGTTACAAGTTATTATAAGCAGAGCCAGGACTGGAGAGCATCTGGTTGTCATAATCAGAAGAGAACAAGCGGGAGTCAGGTCTGTACACACAACTGCCCATGCAGAAGAAGACCAAGCCATTTCCACACTGTGATCACACATGTCGCCCACAAGTCATACTAACAGCTACCATTTTAAACCACTGATTAGATACTTTGCTGAATGTTTTATGTGGATTATGGCATTAGAGTGAGATGGAAACAAAAGTCATTTGAGACCTAAAGTGCTTTCTAGTGGACCACCCATTCCTGACAGGGAATGTGGGTTACAAAAGGCATTAAAAGTCAAATGAATAATGTGTTTAGGGATGAAGTGATATCATATAAGATAGACCCCATCCTCCTCTATTTGGAGTCAACTTTGCTTTCCACTTTAAACTGATTTAGATGGTAGCCTATGCATAAAACACCAGAACTCATAAAAGTCAGATTTGAATTCTAATGATCACAATAAAGGTAAGAATTAGAATTGAATGAGAATAAAGTGATAAGAAAAAAGTAACATATTACACTTCAGGAAGTGTTCCAAATCTATTAACTAGATCATGGAATGTTAGCAGTTGATGAGGGTGGTCATTTATTGAACACTTACTATGTGCCAGCCACAGTTCTAAGGGCTTTGCAAACATGAATTCATTTATCTCTCACAATGACCCTTGTGAGTTAAGTCCTTAGATTTTTTTTCCTTACAGAAAAGATCACTGAAGCACAAATTGTAAACAATTTTCCCAAATTTACAAAACTAGTTTGTTATGAGGACAGAATTCCAGGGCTCACATTCTTAACCACAGTGTAATGACAACAGTAATAATGTGAAAAAGTGATAGAAAAAATATATTTGCAGACAATAGTTCACAAGTGAAGAAAAGACAACAACATTATTTAATAGTTGTAAGAATACAGTCTACCAAGAAAAATTTATACAGACAAATAGCATGACAATGAAGAGAAAACACTGTAGAGAGGGGCTTTTACAATGTACTGGTAAAACAGCGGCCACTGTCGAATAGAGGCCTGCTGGATGATAATTATCTTATTTAATGATATTAATTTCAAGGAGATGAAACTGAACCCTAGAGAAATTAATGAATTGGTACAAGGTTGTACATCTCATACTTGGTGGAGCTGGCATTTGAACATAGGTCTCTGGACCAGAGATCCAGTTCTCTGTACCATAGCACATTCTATTTGGGCTTCATGTTCTCAATGTGTCTGCTAGGATTCTTGGGAGATGCTATTGTTATCCCTCATGACATTTGTAAATGACACACCCTTTACTACCCAGTAAAGGTGAAAGAAAGGGAAGAGTAAAAAAGGGACATGAATCCTGGATGCCACAGGGAAACAATTCTTTGTAGGCATGTTGAGAGTGAAGAGACAAGAACATTACATTTTGCCTTCCCCTCACTTAGCCATTGTCCTTCAGTGATACCAGTCATGTTGGAAGAATGAAAAGCAATGTGGCCAAAGAGTCAAGCCCATAAAGCAACGAGAATGTGCAGCTTTCAGTCGTCTCTGAAAACTGGACAGCATCAAATCTTGAGCAGTGGTACATTAAATAGCAGGAAAGAGACCCTGGGGATTAAGTACTGGTGTGTATCAGTCCACTGGCAATAAAGGGATGCTTATTTTAGTACAAAGTCCCTGGGTGTCTGGGGAGAACGTGCAGCAGTGGAGTATTCAAACAATTTTGGAATGGGAGCTGGGAAAGAGAAGGTGTCAGCAGAAAGGGCAGGAGAAATATCTGAAAGAAGATTTAGCCCTGTGATTTCGCTGTGGGCAGCGAGTCACGAGTAACAAGGAGAACAAGATAGAGCAGTGGTGAAGGGCAGAGATCCTTGCAGACCAAAGTATCCATCCAAAAGTAGAACAGGGGAGACAGTGTTACAAAAAGCAAAGGGCTCAGCAAATACTAGCGTTGACTACAGATACAAAAAGGAACAGTTTTAAGATAGGTATAGTATAGTATAATCTGTTCCTAAAGCAGCTGCCATTGTAGGTTTAGGAGCACACAGTGTTAGTAATCTCTGTAAATACCACTGCATGCAGATAAAGAATGCATATGTAGAATGCAGATTGCAGTGTTTACACTAATCTATATGGCTGGATTCCTAAGGAAAATATAAGAAAACAATTTTTAGCATGTCAGTGGGATGCTGAGGGAACTTCTCAAAGGAAAGCATTCGTTTTCTTTTATTGATTGTGTTTACTAATAGTTAAGAGAGTGTTTTGATGTGATTACTCCACATTTATTTAAATTATTCCTTCTCTTCTCACTGGAGGGAGTTGGACTTAACCTTTATTAATGAGTTTTCTTTCATCAAAAGAAGGGAAGAAGGGAATTTGTAGCCATTGAATGCCTATTATGCACTAAGCGTGGTGCTCTTTGCTTTACATGCATTATTCTGTTTTCCCAGTTAAGCCTCCCAATTTAAGAATGAAAAAGAAACTGAGGCAGAGAAGGTTTTTCCAAGGTGACAAGGCTAAAAGTAGTAGAGCTGGGATGTGAAAGAGGTGGATATAGCTCTTAGAGCCTACAGCCCTTGTATTATGAAATATTGTCCTTTGTGTGCTCTCAAGAGGAGCAGGGAACCTGGGTAGGGACAATTACTGGTGACTTCCTGTCAGAGATGTCAAGAAGAACTCTAGGAGGATGGGGAATCTCTACTCCCCCAGGAGAGGAGTTAGCAGATCTGCATTTACTTATGAAAAGCACTTGATCAAGGCAAAAATATTATGTACTGACATTCTGCACTGTTCTTTTTCTTTCCATGAAGAATTTTGGCTCTTTGAGGCAAGGTTAGAACTTAGGGAGTAACAGTGGACTTACAAGTATGTTAATGGCTCCTTTCCTCAGTGCTGGGGACATCAGACAGTCTTTCTCGTCCCTTATCCCTGTCATAAGATTGGGCACATGGTAGGTCCTCGATATGCTGATTTGTGTTGAAAGGATGAAAATGAGAAGATCAGAATTTTCAACCTTTATGTGTAAGTTTGTGTCTTTGAGGAAGTAATTTTATCCACCTGATTCTATAAAAGTCCAGATAATTTTTGAGTCTCTATTTCGTGCAAAGGTTGATGCTAGAAACACAAATATTTAGTAGACTCAATCCATATGCTCAAGTGCATACACTCAATGTAGTAACAGAGGCAGTGGTTTAAATGAATGAATGAATGAAGTACTTTGTGAGACACATGAGAGGGACTCACACCCTGTTATATTATGCATCCATTCTTTTACGCTTTTTGCACTAAATTTTCTTTAGCCTTCCATTTACTCTTGTTCTATAAACTCTCATTCATCCTTAAGATCATTCTCAGACATTCCCTTTTCTGTCTATTCCCATACAGCTTTTCTATCTAAAATCAAAGGAATAACCTAGACGATGTGATTGATATGGGCTATTAGGGAAAAAAGATTTGTATAAGTGCTTTGAGTTACTTGGGGGAAGATATGTTACACACAATCAGGTATTATTAGAATTCTAATCACATTGATGGAGACATTAAAAGGTTGAGTCTTCAGGGATAATACTTCAGGGGTATAGTACTAATAGAAGGGCATACATTTTTAAAAATAACTTCATTATGATGTGAATTAACTTGCAAAGTAAGGGGTTCAATTTTTTGCATTGAAACTGATTTCTAAATTAAGTGATTTTAATTTGATTGTTATTAGTTCACTGTTTTCAAAAAAAAAAGAAAATATATTACAAAATCTCCATGTAAATGGTAGAAACTATACCTGTGACATTATAAATTGCTATTTCACTATGTTAGGCGCAGGTAGGTGCTTGAAATATACATGTGGAATGAATGAATGAATTTTAAAATTATGACAGTAATACTGAACTATGTTTTATGAACTGTTAAGAAGTAAACATATAAGATATTTGAAATACTGGTCTTAATAACTGTAGTAGTTATGTATTTGAAAGTGAAGGTAAATGAATGGTAATTTTTTTTCAAATAAATATAATTCTTTATATAACATAAAATAGCCAGTAATCAATAATTGAAATTTTAATTAAGCAAAAAATGACATCAGCTTTTTAATTTTAAAAATGGCTTACTTTATATGAGAGGAAGTGTTTTATAGACTGCTGGTGTTAATGGACCAAGGTAAGAGAATAAGAAAGTTGTGATTATTATAGGTTATATATTTTAAAAGTTTAAATGGTGAAAAATGTTTTTGATTCAGTTTATTTATTCTTAGAATGTGCTATGTAAAACCAACATTATTTGACTTGAACATAAAGTAAAAAGGTATAGCAGCAAACTAATGCCAAGGAGGAAATAAAGATTTTGGTAAATAAAATAAACAGATCGAAAAGCAAATTCATATTGACAGATTGTGAAGAAAAGGATTAAAAAGTTACAGAAAAGCAATTAAAGCACAGTTAGAGATTAATGGGGGGAGAATTAACAACCAGAGCTGAGAATTCTGGAAACACATCTTGAATTTGCACTGAAAATTCGTAAGCAAGAAAATGTAGATACTTTCTAAATTCATCTGAGTGTAAATTTTGGCACACCTTCACACTGTAGTGTTCTAAAACTGATTTGGAACTAGAGAGCCATATTTCTTATTTTGGGATTTTCTGTGTAACTAAGCAAACCAAAAGTTTTACAAACAGATGAATATGAATAATCATCCAACAAAAGAGATAACGTGCAATAGGATGAGATGGCAAAGGACCGGCCTGTAAAGGCTCAAACAGGTTTATAAAGGAAAACTGTAGATAACTTGGGGCTGGTTTTAAAAGACTCAGGGTAGTAAGAAACTGAGATCCCACCAACAAGGGGAAACTTACTGAATATTCATGCATGAACAATGCAAACTAGGAAACCTCCCTGCAGCAAATAAAGAAATCCAGTGAATAAAAAGTAGTTCAGTCTTGCCGTAATGAGGCCCTGAGCTAGTATTTTTTTTTCAATTTTATTTTATTTATTTTTTTATACAGCAGGTTCTTTTTTTTTTTTTTTAAAGGCTTTTTTTTTTTTTTAATTTTTTATTTATTTATTTATTTATGGCTGTGTTGGGTCTTCGTTTCTGTGCGAGGGCTTCCTCCAATTGTGGCAAGCGGGGACCACTCTTCATCGCGGTGCGCGGGCCTCTCATTATCGCGGCCTCTCTTGTTGCGGGGCACAGGCTCCAGACGCGCAGGCTCAGTAATTGTGGCTCATGGGCCCAGTTACTCCGCGGCATGTGGGATCTTCCCAGACCAGGGCTCGAACCCGTGTCCCCTGCATTGGCAGGCAGACTCTCAACCACTGCGCCACCAGGGAAGCCCAGCAGGTTCTTATTAGTTATCTATTTTATACATATTAGTGTATATATGTCAGTCCCAATCTCCCAATTCATCCCCCCCCCACCCCCCACTTTCCCCCGTTGGTGTCCATACGTTTGTTCTCTACATCTATGTCTCTATTTCTACCCTGCAAACTGAGCTAGTATTAATAGTTCTATCTGACAAGAAAAACGTTGATGCTTAAGATTTACTTTTGCATTTTACCTATCAGATCTTTGTTTTTGAGCACGTATTTGTCAAAATCATTCACCACCTCCCTCAAGGGACTCAGTTAATATATTTGCCTAGTTGTTGCAATTCTCTCATATCCGCTGTCTGTGAATAATGATGCTTCTTTAATCACTCATTAACACTACAGTTTATCACCTCCCACCATTCGTTAGATTGCCTTCGGAATAAAAATAAAGAACTTCCAGAGTATTCTTTTAATATCTAACAGATATCACACGCCAAAACCAGTTCAGTTGGGAAGAAGTGGAAGGACATTCAACAGGAATTCAACTTGTAAATGAAACCAAAAAATTATGTTATACATAATTGAGAGTGATTGCTAAGAGTATGTTAACACATTTTATACAGATGCTTCTGATTTCCTTCTTGTGCCACTAAATGAACCGACTATATTTTAAGTGCGTGGTTAAAGTAGGAAATCAAAAACTGGTGTAAGACTTTTGTGATAGTCAATTATTTTGCACATTTGACAAAAAGAAATCTTTACTGAATGTAAACTGGAGAGTGGCTTTTATTATGTTCTCAACCTTGTGGTGTAGCAGGTAGTAGAAACATCATGGGGCTTGACTTATCAAAACTGGGTTCTAGTCACTTATTAGCACCGGAGCCTAAGTTTTTCCTTCCCTAAAATAAGAATAACTATGGGGTAGGGGGTGTGGTACAGTAAAATTAAATAAAAACCAAATACTGTTTCGGGGATCAGGAGGTTGACAAGATTCCAGTCCCAAATGTGAAACTGTTTGGCTGGGTGGTGCATCACTACATTTCTAGACTTCCCTTTACTCACTTAAAAGACAAGGGAGATAGATCATACAGCCTTTGGGGTCCTCTTTATCTCTGAAATTTTATTGATGTATTATGTATGAAGTCAAAGGGTTATTTTGTGAGATTGAAATAAAATATATGTTTGTGATCATATGCCCAAAGAATTAAATTGGTTCAAAATGCAATGAATTATTACCTTATTATTACTCTTTTTATTACCATTCTGATGACTATTGTGCTCTGAAGGTCTTTCTGTGTGTGTGTGTGTGTGTGTGTGGTTGTGTGTGTGTGTAGTAGTAGTAGTAGTAGTTGTTGTTCTTGCTGTTGTTGATTTTCAGTGGTGTATAGTATTTCCAAATATCAGTCATCGTTATGATAGCCAGAATTTTTACTATGTCTCTTTACCAACATTTTTATACAAAAATTATTTAATATCTTAAAAAATCATCTCACATTTAAAGTTAGCAATGATATGCATAAAGTGAGTTTCATATGTCAATTTCATTTTTTCTAATGCATATTAAAATAAATAAATAAAGTACTCTTTCCTGCACTACTTAAAAGCCTTCTCTTAATGTTTGTAAAAATTGGGCTGGAATATAATTAGGAAATGGTGAATGTAGGGAGGTTAAATATTGAGGAGTAAAAATGATACTAGAATATTTTAGGATGTTCAAATTCAAACAACACAGTTT
Source organism: Balaenoptera acutorostrata (assembly GCF_949987535.1). NCBI lineage: Eukaryota > Metazoa > Chordata > Mammalia > Artiodactyla > Balaenopteridae > Balaenoptera > Balaenoptera acutorostrata. The sequence goes on along the minus strand of NC_080065.1, from coordinate 70,607,933 downwards.
AAATCAGAAATACAGCATTCTGAGGAAAAGCAGATATGCACCAAAAACAAAGGCATGGCACAAAGACAATAGAAAAATAGGTCAGTTCATCTCCACCTGTTGTCAAGCTCTTGGCCTTATTTTGATTATAAAACATACTTGCTCACACTGGGAAGAATGTGAACTAGTATTAAGATTATAATCAAGGAATAATTGTACAGGAATGAAGCGAGGTGGCCTAACCTCTTTCCATATTATAAAGACCTGGAAATACAAGACGATGGGTGTGTAGAACTATTTCGAGGCATGAAAGAAGGCAGTGCCCTAGGACTGCTACCATGAAAACGCACTATATGTGAGGATTATAGTAGAAACCTTGGTGAAATAAAACTAGAAATTAAAGAAATGCCAGGCTTGGAGTTTGCATTAACAGTTAACTGAAACAATGTGTGGTTGAGAACTGTCAGGGCACTGCGACAGTGTTGTGTCTCTCACTATTCAAATCAATTTTATGGGTCAATTAAATAAAGTACTACCTGTTAAATGTGAGCTTTTTTGTTTAGCATTTTATAAATATCAACTAATTTAGTTCTCACAACAACATTGTCAAGTACTCACTATTATTAACCCCACTTTTTACATGCGGAAACAGAAGCATACAGAGGTTAAGGGACTGGCCCAAGTATGCAGGAAAGCTAAATTTGACCCCAGGAGTCTGGCTGGGTTCATCATTAGCAGATTCATGTTCTGCCTGTCCCACAAATGGGCCTGATTGTTCTAAAAAAGACCCCTTCTCTTTGGCTGAGTGATTGATTCAGGAATTCTGATTAAGGACATTAGCACAAAGACTTCCCGTAAAGATAGGAATCAAATCAGAAATATGTACTGTATATACACATTTAGGACCGATAAGTAGTGGGGAAAATTCCCATGTCTTCTGGGAAAGAAATCCCCTTGCTCTTAGTAAAGAGTGTTTATAAGAGATTCTCTTCTTCTGGATATCCTAGTGTGAGGGTTCAAGTCCTATTACTGCTTTGGTCTTTTGGGCACTGTATGAGAAGCCCTTCTGATACCTTACCAGGGACTAGAGACAAACAAAGCCAAGAGAACTGCAGAGAACATAGGTAGAGTCACTGTCTACTCAGAAGCCAACGCGTGAAGTGTCTTGGATGCTTGCCACAGGCTTGGATGCTTCTTGAGCTTTTAACTCCATGCCCTTAAACAATAGAAACTGTAGAAATTGTAAGTAGTTACAGGTTTTCTCTCTTCCTCCCTCCCTTTTTCTCTTTTCCCTCTCTCTCCCCCGCTCCCCCCCCCTCCTTTCCTGCCTCCCTTCCTTTTATTGTTAAAGAACAAAACTAAATTTAAAAAAATTTTAAATCAAGAAGAAAAGCTCCAAGAAAATAGTGGTAGTGGAGTATCCAAATCTGAGTAATTCCCCAATTGAGGATGCAGTGTGTAATTCCTTTGACTGCTATGAGTTATGTCATTCTGCCTGAAGAGTTTCTATATTGACCCTGAAAATGCTTCTAGATTTTATCATGTCAATAAAGTTACTAAAATTGACCTCTACTCCCAATAGTATTAGAATGTAGCTTATATAGTAATTATGTAATTACTTTAAAAAGCATGAGACATAATTATATTAATCAAAGTGAGAAACCTGTTAAGGGATTTGAAATGAACATAAAATAGAGTCTCTTTCCAGAGGTAAACTAAATCTCAGTGGCTTACAAGCTTACAATACATACATCAGTATCTAGTGGCTTCATGGGGAAAATGAAAGGCATATAAATCATTCATGAGGGATCCTCTGAACATCAGCATTAATTTTCCTTCTGTAATAAACTATGTCCCTTTTTTTATTTTAAGTGACACTTAAAGGGGCATTCTAGTTTCACATTAAGTGTCATACTAGTAATGTAATGCTTTCAAATAGAGTCAATTTTGTCTATTTCTCTTCTTTTAGGAAGACCCAGAAAAGGTGAATTTTAAGTTGTCTAGATAATATTTGAAGAATAAATTCGGTAAGACTCAGACTGTGTCATAAGTTTGTAATTTAATTCACACTAATTAACCCTCTGCTTTGAATCTAGTAGGGACATGATGAATTATTTTTGAATGACTCAAGGGATGGATGAAGGACTAAGACTTCTTTTCAGGACTGGGCTGTATAAGTGATCTAGACCGCTAGTTATATTTCTTATAATATTTTCATGTCTGCCTACTCCATGGATATTACTTCATTCCTTGTCAGGTTCTAGATCAGAGAATAAGAAATCAGATTGAATGGGGTTGAATATAGGCGATATTACTTACTAGATGTGGAATCTTGAGTGAGTTCTTTAACCTTACTTTTTATTCACTATTTGTTTTTAATCACCAAAATAGTGATAATAGTCGTATCCATGTCATATGGTTATTGTGAAGTACTGAGATAATATCTATAAAGAGCACAGAGCAATGCTTGGTATATAATTAGTACTTAACAGTTAGCTTTTATAGTTGTTGGTGTTGGTATTTTCAAAATTAGATAAAATTAAACAAATAAAAACTTTAACCTCCCAGAATACATATCAGTCAAAGTAAAAAATGAATTAGAATTAAATTATGTATTCGTTTTATCAGAGAGATGTTGTAAGTTGACAAAGAACACTACATAAAGTAAGCAAACAATATCAGCATACTTACTGACAAATATCTATATATCGTCATGCTTATGAGTTTAACAGCTATAATAAACCTTGAGAGTTCACACCTGTAATGTGTCTATGATGAGAATAGGCTGAGCTCCTAAAGAGCACATTTTTAGTATTCCCTGCATTAAGTAAACATTAAACATTCATGGCCCATCATAATGCTCACTAACCTCTATTTCTTTCAATTCAACCTTGGTAGTTATCCTTTCTGTTTCTAACTAGATGCTAATTGCATTTTTAAATGTTATGAGTTTTTAATTAAGTTTTTTTCTTATTACAAAAAAGCAGTACACATAATTGTCCAAACATTACAAAATTAAAATAAACACAATGAAGAATATTTAAATACTCTGATGACCTGCCTACCTAGAGATGGCCGCTCTTGATCTTTTTGCGTATACCTTTCCAGATCTTTCTTTTCCTCTCTCCAACTTTAGAAAGAGCTCATAGAACAGTTCCTGCGTTTTCATTTAACGCAGGCTTTTGACAAGATCCAACAGCATTTGTGTATTGACACTTTGCTTACAAATTCTAATGATCTCCTGTAAAGTTATTCTAACCTCAAGGTTGGGGAGAAAGGGGGAAGGATAGCAGGTAGGTCCTCTGGAGACCCTTTAGTGTGTACTGATATGCCTCTTGAGTTTCCTAACCCTGGGTCTGGGAAAATGGCCAACAATAATCTTACTAACTACGTGGCCCACATTCAGAATAGAATTAAAGCTTTAAGAGCCTCCATATTTGTATATCTTTTGGATTAGTTAAGCAGTTAAGCAGATCTTCCTTTATTTTTTCTTTCCAGGTGACAAAAACTCAGAGTTTATCTTGTTGGAACTAAGTTGTAAACTGCTCCTATTAAGGAGGAATGGAAACCATATGTGTATATATTGCTTACAATCATGTAAGTTAATTTGCAAACTGTCCCAGCCCAATGACATGAACCATAAAGAAGAGCAATATGCTATTTGTGATATTCTAGATTGGGATAATATTTTTGAAAGGATACTAGGCAATATTAATAAAATTTTTGAAGCAAACACCTACTTCTATGGTTATAGTCACAGTATAAGTGCCATTTCTGTCCATTTGTGTACAACAAACATAAAAGAGAGTACTGATTTGTATATTTCAGAAAGGACACAAAAGAACGAGCTAACGGTGGCTACTTCTAGGGTTCAAGAATGAAACGCAGGGAAGGGGTCCAGTTTCACTGTTTTTCATGTGGCTATCCAATTTTTCCTAGGACATATACTGTTTTTAGAATTTAGGAAAAAAAAATGTTGAATTTTACCATAGAATGTTAAAAAATGGTGATTAATAGTTCAGGGTCCTAAATTATGTTGCCAGGTTTCAAATGCTCTGAATATAGGCAATTGTTTTAATTTTTTTTCTAAAAATGAAAGTGCTTGGATCACAGTAGGTGATCAATAAAATGGAGGTGTTATCATTATTGTTATCTTAAAACCTAAGGGAAAAGCTTTATGTTCAAAGCATGTTTGTATACAGTACAGACTGCATCAATAGAATGAGAGTGATATCAGTGTCTGAAACGTTAACTGCATTTTTAAAAATCTGTATGCTCTTATACTTAAGTTTTCAATGGTGAACCATTTTACTTTCATATGTAGGTTGGCTATAATCTTATCTTTGTAAACATAACAGGGATTCAGAGGGGACTGATGTTTACATGGAGAAAAAGCACAAAAGATTCTATTCCTTAAAATATCCTTCAACACTTGAAGAAAAACAATCATAAGCCACACAGACCAGAAGTCATTCATTACTCCTGCTATTAGCTCTATTTTAGTGATTACTAATCTACATCTGTCATTAAATAGGAGGGACAATGACCTCTTTCTAGGCAAATTACTGCTGATATATGCTACCTCAAGCTTCTAAAAGCTTTATTTCTATTGCAAGTGTTTTGTTATTTTCAGGTAATTGTTTGTCATCATTGTATTTCTTGTGATAAGAGAGCTTATACATAAGTTCATTCAAATGTAAATATATGAGATTCTTTCCCCATATATATATATATATATTACCTACTATAAACCAGATATTATTCTAGTACTTGCTATCATTGACTCAAACAATGATTCATATGTTGTTCATCCACATAATTTTCCAAGAGGCTGAAATTATCCAAAGATGAGAAGGTAGGCAGCACACAATAATACTAAATAATTGGCCTCTAGTCAGAGAATGAAAAGAACTTGAAAAATATAAAGAACTTGAAGTGGTGAGCAGAAAGGTGAAGGAAAACAAGGGCAAGGAAAACCATCCCAACATGCATAGTTTCTTATTTCTGAAGCCATGCTGACTGCATGTGAATTTTATTTTGCCATTGTTATTCTATGCCTTTAGGTAAATTCTGGAACTTTAGTAAATTTTAATTTTTCATATATAAAATGAGGCTTATTAGCAATATCAGCAAAGTTTATCATAGGGATATTATGAGGATTAAGTGATATAATACTCATAAAGTATTTAGTATAATGTTTGGCACATAAGGCACAAAAATATTAACTAATATTACTATAAAATAATGAAATGTTCTAACAGATCAGCTGAGTAATAGAATGAAAAATATCAAAGGATATATGAAATATGGAAATTTAAGCAAGCAGGTAATTTGTATCAGAAAAAAAAATTTCAGGAACAGGTTGCGTGATTTTAGGACTAAGGATAGTTATGTCACCAAGACAGTTATGTCACCAAGACAGTTATGTCAAAAGGGAGCTCTATGAGGCTTGGGACAAGGAGTTTCCCAAAGGTTTATGTAGTTTGAAGCCCCATACCCCAGATTATTCTAAACTGCATTCATACCATTCTTATATGAGAGTCACTGACAAAATTGCAGAGACAGTAATTCAGCCAATGAGAAAAGGGAGACAAAGTCAAAGCCTCACTAATAGCAGAGAGATAAACTGATGCTGGATTCTGAGCCTTTGGCCAGAGCTGCATAAAACCCTCCCATTTCATATCAGGGCTGGTTCAGGGACTGGGAAGGTGCTGGTAGGTATCAAATGATCACAACAATGAGGACAGGAGGGGTACAGAGATTGAATACCAGGTAAGACCTCACACGGTGTGATCCAAAGCAGAATCCAGACTATTGATAAAATAGACACAGTGGGTTTTTTAATGCATTCAATTTCTCAAAGAGTTGTCCATTTCTGTGCTTAGTGGCTTCTTTTAACAAGTCACATCTCTATTTGGTAGGCCAGAGGGATAACACAGTCTCACTTCGAACTATTTCCCTGGTCTTTTTTAGTATAAAAGCACTAATATTCTAAATGGAGTTCCATTAAGGCATCTAGAACTCCTGAAGAAAGGGCACTTTGCTTTCCTCCTTACAATCAAGTTGTTCCCTAGAAAGATGCAAATTGGTGTGCTAACAGCAATAACCTGATACCTGATGAAAACTGGGAAGACGGCAAGAATGCCCATAATTTCTGACTTCCACTGAGTTAATTGTCAGGAACTCCCCTGCATTAAGAAAACACATTGGCCATATAGCCATTAAATCTGACTAGCAGATTCCATGTTTGTCAAAAGAATTAAAGAGCTCATTTGTTTTCATGTTTATCAGGAAGCTATCTACAGAGAGTGACCTATCAAAGTGATTTATGTTTCTGCTCCCTAAGACTGTTTTGTCTGTGGATAAAAGGTATAAATTCTGAAATGTTAGAGATTATCTGGAATTAGAGCATTCAGCAACTATTCTATAAAGTGTTGCTTTCATGTGAAAATATTGCTGTAAAAGGTGAATATGAAATCATTCACTTTTTACAAAATTTAATCAAGATCTAAATCAGACTTTTAAAATATGACTTACATTCTATAAGTTAGATAGGTGTCTGTTGCTTATTTTTAGTTGAAGGAGGACTAGCTTTAATTTCTGTGATTTCTTTTCTCCACCCACCAAATGGATGAACATATATAGTCAGGGTCAGTGGCACAGTTTATAAACATGTTATGTAATGAGATGATTGACTACTTTAAACATTCTAGCAGTGACTAGTTGGGGCTGCCCTTAAAACAGTGAAATATATTGCTTCAGCTTTTACATGCTGTAGTTTGAAACTGTCATTTTATGACTGTCTTAAATTATGACTTTTTAAAAGAAGATTCTAAATAAAACACAAAAGTAGACTTTGCAAATTTTTTCTGTAATTTTAACATGGCATATCCTTTCTACCTGAAAAAAAAAAAAAAAGATTAAATGGGTTATTTAGTGATAAATAAAATGTCCCGTTATTTCTTTGGGTCACTATGCTTGACAGGTGATCAATGTAGCCAATTCGTTTTCCTACTCATTTTCCTTGGAGGTTATGTTTCTATTGTGGCCATGAGGCTTTACGTTTAGAAAAGGAAGAATTCAGAATCTAAGATCTAAATAAGAAGACAATGTGAAACTTCCACCATTGGACATGGCACTGGATTTCATCTTCTTTGTATCACCTGATGGTTTTTGTAAAGTCAGTGTGAGTTTGTGCTCTTGACAAAGATTGATGGACTAAGTGCTATCATCAGGATATACTGGATTATTTATATAAAGCAATCAAATTCTATCTTTTAGCTTGTCCTTTGCTGTCAACTGAAGAACTGCGATAGTCTGAAAGAACAATTAACTGGGTTTATAATTTTTGCATAATTATAAAAATATATAATCTTAGAGCATAAAATTCAATAAGCTATCTTATTTATGCATCTTTTAAAAAAAAATCCAAAGTAGTCAGGTGTCACGCCTTTGTTTTGTTGACCTTCATCACACCTAGCTGGTAAAACAACAAAGCTGGATCAGGGTGTCTCCTTCCTGTACGAACACTAGCTGTTGTCCTCTAACCAGACACATGGTTGGGTACATGTTGCAACTATCAGTTTTTGACTCCAAGTCCAGCTGGGCCCTCAGTGCTTTCCCTCAGTCTTTTTTTCTATGCTATTCCAGGCAGCAACCTTCTATTTACTGCAGGTACATATTACTTACTTTCTACTCTTCTCAACCCTCCGACCCCATGACATTTTCAGCAGCCCTACTACACAGAGAAAATGCCAGGTAGGAGCTCCCTCAGTTTGTCTAACAGCATCTACAAACATACAGACATCCAGGTGAAACTTCATATTCTGTCATCTCCCTCCTCACGCCAGAGGCAATTCCTTCCACATGTACTCTGAAGCCCACCCTTCATAGTGTTTTCTCACTCCCTACTCTTCTGAGTATTCCTTCTCTACTGCATCTTTTTTTTTTTTTTTTTTTTTTTTCTACTGCATCTTTAACCTCTTCTCTTCTGGTAGCTGCTTCCCATCAGCACCAAACACTGTCAGGTTTCTGCCATTTTAAATACACTTCTAGCCTCTGTCTCCCACCCCATTTTCATTTGGATAACATTTTATTTGAATAACACTGACTATACGCCAGGCACTGGTATTTGGCACGGGGAGAATTTGGTGAATAAGTTGATTCCAAACTTAAGAGAGTTTACAAGGTAGAAATATGTGTCTGCTTCTAGACCATGTTTCCAAAAACACCTCTCAGAATTTTTGTTTAGACTCCCATGATTTAAAAGATCAAGTTTATGCTAATTTCTCTATCTCTAACCTGAATCTTTCTCCACAGGTTCAAATTCATAATCTCAGCTTCTCACTAAATATCTCCACATGGATGTCTATAGACATTTCAGTCCAAGCATTTCCAAAAGAGAATTCATCATCCCCCTTCACCACCATCCCCAAACTTGCTCCTTAGACCATATTTTCTATCAAAATGGAAGGCAGAGCTTTTGTTAAATTTTGATGTATGAGTTACCTCCTTCGTTCTTCTCTTTCTTTTCAGCCATCATATTAGATCTATAAATTTTGTCTCTCAATATGTCTTTTGGAATTCACTTCTCTCCATTTAGTTTTTAGTACTCTGATGCAAGCTGGCAATCCCTTGTGCCAGAATAAACTTTGCCTCTTTCTCACTGGTCTGTCACCCTTAGACTTTGCCTCCTTGTAATCCATTCTCTGCATTGCATCCAGGGTGAATTATTTGAAGTCCAAATCATGTCACCCTCCTGATTAGACCCCTAAATGGCTGTCCTTTATGCTCAGGAATGCCCAGACTCCTTGGGAGTGTCTTAAAGACACTGCATACCCTGGGCAATGCCTATTCTTCAGGCTTATCTCTTGCCATTTCTGTTTTCTCTCTTCTCTCTAGCTAAAGTGAGTTTCATCCTGTTTCTTAAGCACATGCTCTGGCTCTTCTCCCTAAGTCTGCACGTGCTTTCCCCTCTGCATGGTCTTTCTGGTCCCACCCCTTTGTCTGGCTGGTTTCCGCTAATCCTCTTGTATTAAATTGGAGATCACTTGCCTTGGGAAGGCTTCCTAACTCACAATGCTGAGTTTGGTGTCCCCTCTTGTGCTCCTTTGGCATCAGGCACTTCCTTTTTCATAGACCTAACATGTGGTGGTAACTACCTGTCAACTTATTTATGCCTTTTGTTAGACTCTAAAGAACAGGTAATTGTCTGTCAGGGGCCCCATAATATGTGAAGCAATTACCACTTAATGTCACGTAAATGGACTTCAGTTTATATTAACTAGACAGATATTCTTCATAGGTAGAAATAATATAGTCAAAAAACACTTGGAAATTTCATTATATGGTTGAATTTTCTGGTGATTTATGAAATCCAGCTAAGTATTCTATGGAAATTCAATATATGTTAGTAGTAAGTATTATCTGTTCTGTTCTCCCTAACATGCTGTGTGCCTTTATTTTCAATTTGCTGATTCTAGTTTCCTGCAAATATTTTTTCACAACTCATAGTGAACCAACAAAGAAAGCTAGTCTAATAAATTTCTTTCCTCTTTTGCCTTCCTCTCAATTGAAGGTAGGAAGATACAAACTTCCTTCCTTCCTTCCATCCATCTCTCCTTCCTCCTCCTTTTCTTTCTTTCTTTCCTCACTTTCTCTTATTCGTTTTCCTTCTTCTTTAATAAATTGAAATCTTTGGATGAGCTTTAACAAATGTGGAGGGCTGGGTTCCAACCCCAGTGATTCTGACTTAATTGGACTGGGCATCAGGAATTTTAAAAGCTCCCCTGTGATTCTAATATTCAGCAAAGTTTGAGAACCACCGGGTTAGATCATCTCTAATGTCCCTTTCAATTCTAAAAACTCTAGATTTTGTTATTTTAAGGGACTCTCCGGAGTGTTTTAAAATACAAAATATGCCAAAAGACTTTTTTTCAAAATGTAGAGCCAAAATATCTTTGTCTTTTCAAGCAGTTAGCCTTGATTAAAGCTGTGTGTTAAAGGATGTAAAATTCAAATAGTCAACACTCAAAATTATTGCTGATTTTCTTCTAATTCTATTCAGTACTTTATTTCCTTAGCATTAAAAAGTTATCTAAAGAGAAAAAATGTCATTAAAAATAGTGGGATAAACCACAGGCTAACAGCTAAGAAACATCCTGCTTTAAATTAGCTTTAGTATGGCTCTGAGTGAGTCTACAAAGTTTCTTTGTTCATTCATTAGATTTGTGTCTTCCATGACTGCACGTGGTCATTTGGGGGCGCTGTGAACATTAAGGTGTAGAATTGGATGGTCTTTTATTACAAGTATGTCTCGTGATTTTCTGGTAAAATGACAGATCCTCTCAACGTGAATAAACTTATTCTTATTGACTTTTTTATCTTATTTCCTTCTCTACTCTTCCAAATTGCAGGATGGTCTGAAATATCAACTAAAATTTAGTTTTAAAGCACAAATGAAGCTAACAATCACATCATACCTTTTGAATTGTATTTTTTTTTTGAAATTTATAACTGGACACATTATCAAGCTTTAGCTTGTGAAAGAAGGCTTTAAAATCAAAATCTATGCATCAGACTCATTAGAGCATACAACAAATAAAATGTCAATATTCAGCATAAAATGTTTCTCAAGAGGCACCAAAGTAAATTGAGAGGCCTATTGTTGATTCAAAGTGACATTTATTTTGTTCTGTACAGTTTCACTGGCAGTAAGTCATAAGGGTGCTAACATTTTCTGTGAGTTTTACCAGGTTGAGTATGCAAATTCTCATTTAAACTAGAGTTATTGCTCACTTGTGTACTAGAATTGGGTCATTTTGCCAAGTACTCTGTTTACAGGTTGGTTCAAATTCTAACTTGTGCGTTTGAAGGCAAAGCTTTTATTTTCTTTCAGTTTTTAAATGAAATGATAGTATAGCTGCCAAGTTCAGTGGGAGAGCAATAAACTGAAGATGAGGTTGTAGTACACAGACCTGCATTGTCCTGGTTGTGGAACATAAATTTAAATGGTCTCTTGTATCTCATTGTGGTTTTGACTGTGTTTTTGATTTGCATTTCTCTGGTGATTAGTGATGTTGAGCATCTTTTCATGTGCCTGTTGGCCATCTGTATGTCTTTTTTTTTTTTGGAAAAATGTCTACTCAGGTCTCCTTTTTTCTTTTTTTTTTTTTATATTAAGTTGCATGAGTTCTTTATGTATTCTGGATATCAACCCCTTATCAGATATATCATTTGTAAATATCTGCTCACATTCAGCAGGTTGTCTTTTCATTTGTTGATAGTTTCCTTGGCTGTGCAGAAGCTTTTTAGTTAGATGTTGTCCCATTTGTTTATTTTTGCTTTTGTTGCCCTTGCCTGAGCAGACATCTCACCCCCGCCCCCAAATATTGCTAAGAATGATGTCAAAGAGCTTACAGCCTATGTTTTCTTCTAGGAGTTTTATGGTTTCAGGTCTTGCATTTAAATCTTTAATCCACTTTGAGTTTCTTTTTGTATATGGTGTAATAAAGTAGTCCAGTTTCATTCTTTTGTATGTAGCTGTCCAGTTTTCCCAAAACCCTTTATTGAAGAGGCTGTCTTTCCCCCATTGAATATTCTTGCCTCCTTTGTCATAGATTAATTGACCATGTAAGCTTGGACCTAGCAGGTGTTATGCTAAGTGAAATAAGTCAGATAGAGAAAGACATATATGATATGATTTCACTTAACTGTGGATCTAAAAAGCAAAACAAATTAACAAATGAAACAAAACAGAAACAGACTCATAGATACAGAGAAGCAACTGGTGGTTGCCAGAGGAGAACAGGGTGGCAGGATGGGTGAAATAGGTGAAGGGGATTAAGAGGTACAAACTTCCCGTTATAAAATAAATTAGTCACAGGGGTATAACTGTACAGTTTAGGGAATATAGTCAATAATATTGTAGTAACTGTGGTTACTTATTGTGGTGATCATTTTGTAATGTATAAAAATATTGAATCACTGTGTTTGTTGTTCACCTGAAACTAATACAATATTGGATGTCAATTATAATTCCATTAAAAAAGATCAAAAGTAAAACAAACAAAAATATAGTCTCTTTTACTTTACCACATATAAATATGTATTGTAATATTCTTCACATTTAATTTGCAGAGATGTTGAAGAAATTAAATAATATCTTGTGTTAGTGTAGTTACATACTTGAGAGATATGTTACTACATTTTTGTTGTTTTTTTTGTTTTGTTTTGTTTTTTAATTTTTTTTTTATTTTTATATTTCTGGCTGTGTTGGGTCTTCGTTTCTGTGCGAGGGCTTTCTCCAGTTGCGGCAAGTGGGGGCCACTCTTCATCGCGGTGCGTGGGCCTCTCACTATCGTGGCCTCTCTTGTTGTGGAGCACAGGCTCCAGACAGACGCGCAGGCTCAGTAGTTGTGGCTCACGGGCCCAGTTGCTCCGCGGCATGTGGGATCCTCCCAGACCAGGGCTCGAACCCGTGTCTCCTGCATTGGCAGGCGGACTCCCAACCACCGTGCTACGAGGGAAGCCCTACCTTTTTGTTTTTAATTTTACATCTGTATACCAATTTTTTTTTCAGAAATGAACAGAGGGCAGGGATGAAGGTACAGACATATTCTAGGTGGCTTCTAGCATTGCTAAAGGAACAGAGCAAATGGAGATGCATGCCTATATCCAAATAAATTATTAATATATTTACAATACTATGTAAATACAGGAGTACATTAGCAATACTGTGTAAATATATTAATATCTAAAAAAGATATCAGTATATAAATACATAAGTACATTAATATGTAAATACAATAATATATTTTCAGTAGATGTTTGATAACATAGGAAGAATAAGCTTAGCAGAAATGTCCTTGATTATCATGAGGACAGAGAATTAAATGTAGGGCTCTAAATTATAATTTGGTTCTTACTAAAACTGTGTTGCTGACAAAATAAGTTTAGTGACACTTAGTTACTGTTTTGCAGATACTCGGCCTCCTTCACATTTCTTGAATTCATCACTGTCTTGCCTATCACTCGGGCTACACACTTGCTGTTCCTTCTGCCTACAAGACTCTTCCTTAGGTTTTAACATGACTAGCGAATGTTCATCCTTCAGCTCAAGTGGCACCTCTTCAGAGAATCCTTTCTTGACTGGCTATCTTAAGTAACCAGTTCTATTTACAGCCTTTTTCGTCCAGTTTGTTCTCCTCTCTACTCGCTGACCCACCCCACCCCTAACATGGCTTTTATTACAGTGGTTAATACCTTGCTTATTTATTTGTTAAGTTTTTCATTATGCATCCACTCCACTAGACTATAAATTCCAGGAATGCCGGAGCCGTATGTCTTCATCTAAGCTGCATTCCCAATGTCTAATGTGGTTGCTGGAATATCAATAATGATAACTGGATCAGTGACCCTCTGATCTGTGAACTGGAGATAGGCAGTAACATATAAAGAAAACTGAATGCACACACCATCCAAGAGTTTATATATCAATGAGAGAAATTAGCTGTTCTATCCACCTGATTCCCAGAGTAGTGCCAACATAGAATTTTCTCCTTTACTTGGCATTACAAGTTGCACGATTGTATACTGAGCTCACAGAAAAAACACAACCACGATCATAATGGTACAACTTTTAGTGTTCGGGGGTTTTTTATCTGCATTGTCTTGTGCAGTGCTATATGATATTTTATAGATTCATACACACTTTGCAATCCTGGCTAAAAGCTCAGGCAAATTGATAATAAAGTGAAATAAGACAGTCCCTGAATCACCTTGAACAGGAGGTGACTGGCAGCAGGTGGTGGGTCAACGAGAAGAATGAAGCTGACACTGAACACAGACAGGATGGTCCCAGTCCAAGCAGAACCCTGGAGAGCGGGGGAAGGGGGTGGGGAAGAGGAGGCAAATGGGAAGTTAAATTTAGCCTGCAATGATTTCTAGCCCCTGGGAAAAACAGTTGCTTCGTTCTATTGCCAAAAGGCAAATCGGCATCAGCTTAATTTGCCTGAGTCTGCCATAAACTGCAGATGGAATCATAAAACATAGTTAGATTCAAACTAAACACATCTGTCCTAATCTAAAGCAGGTGAGGCCAGCCAGCCAAGATGCATCAGGGTATAACACTGCACACAGATTACAATATGCGGAGGTATATTTTAGGAGCCTGCTGACAGTGAAATAAAGAACCATGAAAGCGTGTATTGTCCTATTTTCCTTTCCTGAGCCTGCCGTCTTGTACTGGTTGCCATCTTAGTTTTAAGACTCAACCAATACATCCACTGGGAAACAAACAAAGAGACAACAAAACTTGAAATCCAGAAGCCTATTGCATTTTAATCAGGATTCTTACCTAAACTGATGCTTTCTCAGATTAATTGAAATAACAGGGAATCAGAAGCCCCTACAGTGCATTTTAATTAGACTTGAAATTTTAGCCAGAGAGGGTTTGTTTCTACTTAAGGTATCAGCCTACATCTGTACCACCCACTGAGATAGTGGGTGTAGAGAGAAAAAAAGCAGGCTAAGATATGATGGTTTTGACAAAAGTAACTATGTAACTTATCCAAACCAGGACAGTTTTCAGAGTGAAAGGGGACTATGGTACCTGTGGAGGTGCATGACTCCAATATCCTTTCAAGAAAGAACAAGCTGTTTGGCTGAAAAGAATGTAATTAGCTTCCAGTGACCTTCTTCTCTAGCACTTTCATGATCCCACTTGAGCCTTATGATTGAGCCTTAAGCCTCCTCCAGCCAATGATTGAACCCAGGAAGGGCACTAGTGCCTGGTCATTTCTGCCCTTGGGGGATTCCTCTAAAGTGTAATCTTTGCTCTGGAGCTCCCTGGTAGATTGGCTAAGACTTCGTCAAGTCTGCGCTATGGACTGAGGCTCCTCTGCTCAATCCTCATTCAATAACCGCCCTCCACCCTTTTCTTTTCACAGATGTCAGATCTGCATCACAAGATGAAGGCTCTTCCTTCCCTTTTCTGCTTCCTCCCCATTTTATCTTTCCTAGGCATTACTTCTCAGTAAACTTGGTGTACTCTTTGTGGAGAACCCAACTGACAAAGGGGTGCTATTGATAATTAGGTGTGGGGAAACAGATATATAGCACAGCCTCTAATAACCCTAATTATATTTGATGGGCTCTGTTGTGCCCATCAAAACTTTGTTTTTTGCTGACATTGTCCATTTATCACAGGTACATGTGGGAGCCTTTAATCTCAGGCAGACCTTGACATAATAGAGCCTAAGTGAATAAACTGGATATTCATACGGTAGTGGAAAGGACCTATCACTATTTTCCTCCTTTTTCTCTCTTGAAGAATCTCCCTTCTTTTTTCTCACTTATTTGTTAGTGTGCCCAAGGACCTCTCCTCCCCTTTCCTTTCCTTTCTGCTCCACTCCCCTCCTCTGTCCTCCCTTTAATGACTGTCACTGGAATACAGTATTCACGTCCGTACTTAACAATCCCTGTTTTAGCAAAAGCTCTCCGATTGCATATCTGCTTATTCAATAGCTTTATGAGACATTTTCATTTTGAATATTCCACAGACTTCTCAAACACAATAATTCCTTTGACACTAAGCCCATTATATTTGCTTATGAAAGATGGCCTCGTAGTCATACAGACAGGAGCTCTAGAAATCAACCCAGATTATTTGCTCTCCCTCAACCCCACATCAATTTGGTCACAATGTCATCTTGATTCTACCTGGTACATTTTGGTCATACCTATTACCTCTTTCCTATGTTTCAAAAAGACACTGAGTAAATATCAATACTGGGGATAAAATATGAGTTTTCACAAGTATTAATTTCTTATAAATAAGTAGTAAGCAAAAAGAAAGAAAAAAAAGTACAAGGACAAGAGAGAAAAAAGGTCAGCTAAACAGCAGCTGGTATCTACGAGATATAATGAGAGGTGAACAGATTGTCCTGTCTCATTTTGACCACAGAAGCATCATATGACTGGCACACATACCTGGTAGAAAACTGATTAAGTATTAATTCCAGAAAGGGCAGCACAAGTACCAAGAAAGTTTTCTTAGGACACCAAAACTCCCCGTGATGATGGGATAACCAAAGGGACCAGACATTGTGGCCTCATGTGACCTTGGGTAAGCTCACATCAGTTAATAAACTTTGCAGGAACCTGGCAGTAGGAGTGAGAGGGATCAGAATGAGAGGTCTTGATTTTGGATAAATATATATAGTCTGTATTCTCCAGAACCTCTAAGATACTGTTCATCCCTTGCCTTTTCTCCTGTAGAGGCTGCTTCTGTCAGTGTGAATAAATCAGTATAAACATCTACAATGTTACTTGATCTGTTGAAATGGCTGCAACAACAGATCCTGGTCTGGGGAATGTAGAACTCCTCTTTTTGTAGTATGCACAATACACAGAAATATGACTGACATCTTATTAAATAAAGGTTGAGTGTTAGTACTCATCTTCATGCAATGTACAGAGTTAGAAGATGGCAGTGTTGTTAGTCTGACTGTACAAAGCTGTGCTGCTTTGCTCACACCAAAGGCAGAGAGGCAGAATCACACTTTTAAACTGGTAATTGGCTCTTTCTAGAAAATCTCAACAATAATGCCTTGTTTCTAATGGGGGGGTAGTGATCTGGGAGGACTTCCATTTCCTATTTTATTACCTAGTATTTATTAACTGGATTGGATTTAAATGGTGCCTGCATTGCTTTCCCTGTCCACAGCTATCTCTAAAGAGGGTTAAGAAAATCCTCATTATTTTTTGCTGGGACTACTTCAAAAGATTAATGCTTAGTCCTTCTGCCATCAGCCTAGACTACTCCATTTGATTCAACACAATGCTGCCTGAGTCATCATTCCAGAACACAAATGTGATAATATACTTTCCCATATGTAAAGTCCTTTTATGATTTTCCAGTGCTTACAGATAAACTTCAGAATTTTTTGTGCAGCATACAGGGCCTTTACCCTTCTGAGCTCATTTCTCTCTACTCATCATAGATGTCTATGCTTTAGTTATAGTGGCCTACTTGAAGTTCCTGGAATAAGCCACGATCTTTTTCCTTTGTATATGTTATTTTCTTTGCCTGGAATGTTGAGCATATACCCCCTTCCTCTTCTGCATCACCTAACAGCACTGCATCTGTTTAGAAGTCTCCTGTGGTCCTAAGATTAGGATCATGTATACTAATCACAGCTCTTATTACTATGTGCTGTAATCATTCCCATTTTTTTAATCTCCCACACTGGGCTCTGTACTTATTGATTGTGAGGACTGTCTTAATTCTGTCTGGCTAGCACTTACGTCAGTGCCTATCATAAAATGGGTGCTCAAGGAATAGATGGATGGATGGACAAATGGATGGACAAACGGAGGGATGGTTGAATGGCTCACTAGCTAAATATATAAAGAGATAGACAGATGGTCTATTGAAATATCTTTACCAGTCATCAACCTCCACTTTCAAAGGCACTCTGTAGAATTCTGCCAGGATAGTCTTCTTAAAATAGATCTGAACATGTCAAAACTTTAAAATATATGTTAAAAACATTCATTGGCTCCTCATCTTACAAATTATGATGCCACTTTTTAATCTTCCCTGATCTGACATAATTATACTTTCTCAGCCATTGACAATCAAATACTCCAGGGTCCAGCCATGCTAAATTCTATAGTATTCAAAAAAATCATATTCATTCATTCATTTATTCACTTATTTCATGACTCCCTTTTCTAATATATGCTCCAGTGCTAATGTAGTATTTTTATCTATCATTTTAATATAGCTAATGACTTGCTTTGTAAATTTAACAAATATCTTAACCTCCATTTTCATTTTTCTAAAATTTTAAAGCAATTAGTCTGGAAAAGAGGTGAAATAATTCATGGGAAAGCTCCTATAAGGGAATAAAGTTCCTAAGAAATACCAAGCAGTAAGGAAGTTGGGACCTCACTGCTTTTTAAAATTTTGAAAAGCCTCATTCTCTTTTAATCCAGGAGGTGGCACCTTCACCTATAAAGCTCCCTTAGAAACTATATGGGCTTTTCTAAATCTGATTCACATCCTCTTTGTGCAATAAAGCAACACCCGTGGGGGGACCTTCAAGATGGTGGAGGAGTAAGACCTGGAGATCAACTTCTCCCCACAAATACATCAAAAATACATATACACATGGGAACAACTCCTACAGAACACCTACTGAACACTGGCAGAAGACCTCAGACTTCCCAAAGGGCAAGAAAATCCCCACGTACCTGGCTAGGGCAAAAGAAAAAAGAAAAAACAGAGACAAAAAATAGGGACGGGACCTGCACCTCTGGGAGGGAGCTGAGAAGGAGGAAAAGTTTCCACACACTAGGAAGCCCCTTCACTGTTGGAGACGGGGGATGGCCGGGGGGGGTGTAGCTTCGGAGCCACGGAGGAGAGCGCAGCAACAGGGGGTCAGAGGGCAAAGCGGAGAGATTCCCGCACAGAGGATTGGTGCCAACCAGCACTCACCAGCCTGAGAGGCTTGTCTGCTCACCTGCCAGGGCAGGTGGGGGCTGGGAGCTGAGGCTCGGGCTTCGGAGGTCGGATCCCAGGGAGAGGACTGGGGTTGGCTGTGTGAAGAAAGCCTGAAGGGGGCTAGTGCACCACAGCTAGCCGGGAGGGAGTCAGGGAAAGTCTGGACCTGCTGAAGAGGCAAGAAACCATTGTTTTGGGGTGTGCGAGGACAGGGGATTCCTTCCCTGTGTGCCCACAGATGGCAGAGCACCACCTAAACAAGCTCCAGAGACGAGCGCAAGCCGAGGCTATCAGCTTGGACCCCAGAGATGGGCATGAAACGTTAATGCTGCTGCCGCTGCCACCAAAAATACTGTGTGCAAGCACAGGTCACTATCCACACACCCTGACCCCCCCGGGAGTCTGTGCAGCATGCCACAGCCAGGATCCCAAGATCCAGGGACCACTTCCCTGGGAGAACACATGGCACGCCTCAGGCTGCTGCAATGTCAAGCTGGCCTCTGCTGCCACAGGTTCACCCCGCATTCCAATTATGACTACCATACCTCTCCCTCTCCCTGGCCTGAGTGAGCAAGAGAACCCTAATCAGCCGCTGCTTTAACACCCTCCTGTCTGGGCAGGAAACATGCCTGAGGGCGACCTACATGCAGAGGTGGGGCAAAAACCAAAGCTGAACCCCAGGAGTTCTGCGAACAAAGAAGAGAAAGGGAAATTTCTCCATGCAGCCTCAGGAGCAGTGGATTAAATCCCCACAATCAACTTGATGTACCCTGCATCTGTGGAATACCTGAATAGACAATGAATGTTCCCAAAATTGAGGCGGTGGACTTTGGGAGCAACTGTAGACTTGGGGTTTGCTTTCTGTGACTGATTTGTTTCTGATTTTTATGTTTATCTTAGTTTAGCTTTTAGTGCTTGTTATCATTGGTGGATTTGTTTATTGGTTTGGTTGCTCTCTTCTTTTTTCTTTTTGTAAATTTATTATTTTTTTTTAAATTTTATTGTATTTTAAAATTTTTTTTAAATTTAATTTTATTCAATTTTATTTTTCGTCCTTTTTTTTCTTCCTTTTCTTCTGAGCCATGTAGCTGACTGGGTCTTGGTGCTTCAGCCAGGTGTCAGGCCTGAACCTCTGAGGTGGGAGAGCCGAGTTCAGGACATTGGACCACTCGAGATCTCCCGGCCCCACGTAATATGTCAGCAAGAGCTCTCCCAGAGATCTCCGTCTCAACATAAGACCCAGCTCCACCCAATGGCCAGCAAGCTCCAGTGCTGGATGCCATATGCCAAACAACTAGCAAGACAGGAACACAACCCTACCCATTAGCAGAGAGGCTGCCTAAAATCATAATAAGTTCACAGACACCCCAAAACACACTACCGGATGTGGCACTGCCCACCAGAAAGACAAGATCCATCCCCACCCACCAGAACACAGGCACTAGTCCCCTCCACTAGAAGGCCGGCACAAGCCACTGAACCAACCTCACCCACTAGGGGCAGAGAACAAAAACCACAGAAACTACGAACCTGCACCCTGTGAAAAGGAGACCCCAAACACAGTAAGTTAAACAAAATGAGAAGACACAGAAACACACAGCAGACGAAGGAGCAAGGTAAAAACCCACCAGACCAAACAAATGAAGAGGAAATAAGCAGTCTACCTGAAAAAGAATTCAGAGTAGTGATAGTAAAGATGATCCAAAACCTTGGAAATAGAATAGAGAAAATACAAGAAAATTTTAACAAGGACCTAGAAGAACTAAAGAGCAAACAAACAGTGATGAACAACACAATAAATGAAATTTAAAATTCTCTAGAAGGAATCAATAACAGAATAACTGAGGCAGAAGAATGGATAAATCACCAGGAAGATAAAATAGTGGAAATAACTGCCACAGAGCAGAATAAAGAAAAAAGAATGAAAAGAACTGAGAGCAGTCTCAGAGACCTCTGGGACAACATTAAACGCACCAACATTTGAATTATAGGGGTGCCAGAAGAAGAAGAGAAAAAGAAAGGGACTGAGAAAATATTTGAAGAGATTATAGTTGAAAACTTCCCTAACATGGGAGAGGAAATAGTCAGTGAAGTCCAGGAAGCATAGAGAGTCCCATACAGGATAAATCCAAGGAGAAACATGCCAAGACACATATTAATCAAACTATCAAAAACTAAATACAAAGAAAAAATATTAAAAGCAGCAAGGGAAAAGCAACAAATAATATACAAAGCAATCCCCTTAAGGTTAACAGGTGATCTTTCAGCAGAAACTCTGCAAGCCAGAAGGGAGTGGCAGGACATATTTAAAGTGATGAAAGGGAAAAACCTACAACCAAGATTACTCTACCCAGCAAGGATCTCATTCAGATTTGATGGAGAAATTAAAACCTTTACAGGCAAGCAAAAGCTAAGAGAATACAGCACCACCAAACCAGCTTTACAACAAATGCTAAAGGAACTTCTCTAGGCAGGAAACACAGAAGGAAGAGACCTACATTAACAAACCCAAAACAATTAATAAAATGGTAATAGGAACATACATATCAATAACTACCTTAAATGTAAATGGATTAAATACTCCAACCAAAAGACATAGAGTGGCTGAATGGATACAAAAATAAGACCCATATACCTGTTGTCTACAAAGACCTACTTCAGACCTAGGGACACATACAGATTGAAGGTGAGGGGATGGAAAAAGATATTCCATGCAAATGGAAATCAGAAGAAAGCTGGAGAAGCAATTCTCATAACAGACAAAATAGACTTTAAAATAAAGACTATTACAAGAGACAAAGAAGGAGACTACATAATGATCTAGGGATTAATCCAAGAAGAAGATGCAACAATTATAAATATACATGCACCCAACATAGGAGCACCTCAGTACATAAGGCAAATGCTAATAGCCATAAAAGGGGAAATCGACAGTAACAGAATCATAGTAGGGGACTTTAACACCCCACTTTAACCAATGGACAGATCATTCAAAATGAAAATAAATAAGGAAACACAAGCTTTAAATGACACATTAGACAAGATGGACTTAATTGATATTTATAGGACATTCCATCCAAAAACAACAGAATACACTTTCTTCTCAAGTGCTCATGAAACATTCTCCAGGATAGATCATATCTTGGGTCACAAATGAAGCCTTGGTAAATTTAAGAAAATTGAAATCATATCAAGAATCTTTTCTTATCACAGCGCTATGAGACTAGATATCAATTACAGGACAAAAACTGTAAAAAATACAAACACACGGAGGCTAAACAATACACTACTAAATAACCAAGAGATCACTGAAGAAATAAAAAAACACCTAGAAACAAATGACAATGAAAACATGATGACCCAAAATCTAGGGGATGCAGCAAAAGCAGTTCTAAGAGGAAGTTAATAGCAATACAATCCTACCTCAAGAAACAAGAAAAATCTGAAATAAACAACCTAACCTTACACCTAAAGCAATTAGAGAAAGAAGAACAAAAAACCCCCAAAGTTAGCAGAAGGAAAGAAATCATCAAGGTCAGATCAGAAATAAATGAAAAAAAAAATGAAGGAAACAATAGCAAAGATCAATAAAACTAAAAGCTGGTTCTTTGAGAAGATAAACAAAATTGATAAACCATTAGCCAGACTCATCAAGAAAAAAAGGAGAAGACTCAAATGAACAGAATTAGAAATGAAAGAGAAGTAACAACTGACACTGCAGAAATACCAAGGATCATGAGAGATTACTACAAGCAACTATATGCCAATAAAATGGACAACCTGGAAGAAATGGACAAATTCTTAGGAAAGCACAACCTTCCGAGAGTGAACCAGGAAGAGATAGAAAATATTAACAGACCAATCGCAAGCACTGAAATTGAAACTGTGATTAAAAATCTTCCAACAAAAGCCCAGGACCAGATGGCTCCACAGGCGAATTCTATCAAACATTTAGAGAAGAGCTAACACCTATCCTTCTCAAACTCTTCCAAAATACAGCAGAGGGAGGAACACTCCCAAACTCATTTTACAAGGCCACCATCACCCTGATACCAAAACGAGACAAAAATGTCACAAAGAAAGAAAACTACAGGCCAATATCACTGATAAACATAGATGCAAAAATCCTCAATGAAATACTAGCAAACAGAATCCAACAGTACATTAACTGGATCATACACCATGATCAAGTGAGGTTTATCCCAGGAATGCAAGTATTCTTCAATATATGCAAATCAATAAATGTGATACACCATATTAACAAACTAAAGGATAAAAACCATATGATAATCTCAATAGGTGCAGAAAAAGCTTTCAACAAAATTCGATACCCATTTATGACAACAACTCTCCAGAAAGTAGGCATAGAGAGAAGCCATCTCAACATAATAAAGGCCATATATGACAAATCCACAGCCAACATTGTTCTCAGTGGTAAAAGACTGAAACTGTTTCCTCTAAGATCAGGAACAAGACAAGGTTGCCCACTCTCACCACTGTTATTCAACATAGTTTTGGAAGTTTTAGCCACAGCAATCAGAGAAGAAAAAGAACTAAAAAAAATCCAAATCGGAAAGAAAATGTAAAACTGTCACTGTTTGCAGATGACATGATACTATACACAAAGAATCCTAAAGATGTGACCAGAAAACTACTAGAGCTAATCAATGAATTTGGTAAAGTAGCAGGATACAAAATTAATGCACAGAAATCTGTTGCATTCCTATACACTAACGATGAAAAATCTGAAAGAGAAATTAAAGAAACACTCCCGTTTAGCATTGCAACATAAAAGAATAAAATACCTAGGAATAAACCTACCTAAGGAGACAAAACACCTGTATGCAGAAAACTATAAGACACTGATGAAAGAAATTAAAGACAGTACAAACAGATCGAGAGATATACCATGTTCTCAGTTTGGAAGAATCAACATTGTGAAAATGATTATACTACCGAAAGCAATCTACAGATTCAGTGCAATCTCTACCAAAGTACCAATGGCATTTTTCACAGCGCTAGAACAGAAAATTTCACAGTTTGTATGGAAACACAAAAGACCCCGAAGAGCCAAAGCAATCTTGGGAAAGAAAAACGGAGCTGGAGGAATCAGGCTCCCTGACTTCAGACTATACTACAAAGCTACAGTAATCAAGACAGTATGGTACTGGCACAAAAACAGAAATATAGATCAATGGAACAGGATAGAAAGCCCAGAGATAAACCCACGCACATATGGTCACCTTACCTTTGATAAAGGAGGGAAGAATATACAATGGAGAAAAGACAACCTCTTCAATAAGTGGTGCTGGGAAAACTAGACAGCTACATGTAAAAGGATGAAATCAGAACACTCCCTAACACCATACACAAATATAAACTCAAAATGGATTAAAGACTTAAATGTAAGGCCAGACACTATAAAACTCTTAGAGGAAAACCTAGACAGAACACTCTATGACAGAAATCACAGCAAGATCCTTTTTGAGCCACCTCCTAGAGAAATGGAAATAAAAACAAAAATAAACAAATGGGACCTAATGAAACTTAAAAGGTACACAGCAAAGTAAACCATAAACAAGATGAAAAGACAATCCTCAGAATGGGAGAAAATGTTTGCAAACGAAGCAACTGACAAAGGATTATCTCCAAAATATACAAGCAGCTCATGCAGCTCAATATCAAAAAAACAAACAATCCAATCCAAAAATGGGTGGAAGACCTAAACAGGCATTTCTCCAAAGAAGATATACAGATTGCCAACAAACACATGAAGGGATGCTCAACACCACTAATCATTAGAGAAATGCAAATCAAAACTACAATGAGGTATCATCTCACACCAGTCAGAATGGCCATCATCAAAAAGCTACAAACAATAAATGCTGGAGAGGGTGTGGAGAAAAGGAAACCCTCTTGCACTATTGGTGGGAATGTAAATTGATACAGCCACTATGGAGAACAGTATGGGGATCCTTAAAAAACTAAAAATAAAGCTATCATATGACCCAGCAATTCCACTGCTGGGCATATACCCTGAGAAAACTATAATTCAAAAACAGACATGTACCACAATGTTCATTGCAGCACTATTTACAATAGCCAGGACATGGAAACAACCTAAATGCCCATCGACAGTTGAATGGATAAAGAAGATGTGGCACATATATACAATGGAATATTACTCAGCCATAAAAAGAAACGAAATTGAGTTATTTGTAGTGAGGTGGTTGGACCTAGAGTCTGTCATACATAGTGAAGTAAGTGAGAAAGAGAAAAACAAATACTGTATGCTAACACATATATATGGAATCAAAAAAAAAAACCAAAAAAGGTTCTGATGAACCTAGAGACAGGACATTTATAAAGATGCAGACATAGAAAATGGACTTGAGGACATGTGAAGGGGAAGGGTAAGCTGGGACGAAATGAGAGAGTAGCACTGACGTATATACACTACTAAATGTAAAATAGATAGCTAGTGGGAAGCAGCTGCATAGCACAGGGAGATCAGCTTGGTGCTTCATGACCACCTAGAGGGTTGGCAAGTGAGGGTGGTAGGGAGGTGCAAAAGGGAAGGGAAATGGGGATATATGTATACATATAGCTGATTCACTTTGTTATACAGCAGAAACTACCACCACATTGTAAAGCAATTATAGTGCAGTAAAGATGTTTAAAAAATAAATAAATAAAGGCACACCCGTGACTCTCTGAAGCCTGTTTTTCACTCCAGACTTAATCAGTGCTGCTTTGTGTATTTTAAGGCTGCTCAGGGATAACATCCTTAAGATTTCTAGAATTCCTTTTTTATTTGAGAGATTCTTTCAGGCTACACCTGAAGTATATGAAATGTTTTCACAAAGGTCTTGTAGCTACATCCTTCATTTTATATTTATGTTGAGGCCATCTTTCTGACAAAGCTCTGGATTTGATCTTTCACTGGTTTGAGAGGCTGGAGTTGAGAAATTATTTTCTATCGCAAGTCGTGGTGCCTTCTATTCCTTTTCTTTACTTTCAAAGTCATCAGTTCTTTATTTAGCATGTCTCTTTCTTGTAGTGCCTTATCAGATACAGCTATTAAGAGTCAAGTGACACTTTAACATTCTGCCTACAAATCTCATTACTCATATACAAAAGTTTATTAGGTACATTCTCTATCAACCAAGTATCCTCAGGTGATAGTTTTACCAACTGCTTCTCTCTGTATAGCAGGGAGAGCCCTTCTTCTAGCCTCCTGTAGCCATTCTTTCAGTGCTTTTCCGGATTCCATCTGCCACCAGTATCAAAGCCAAGGCCACATATTTTAGGTTTTTGTTACCGCACAACTTATTTCTCTTTCCTCCCTTGTTTCTCTCAACTCTCTCAAGCAAGAGAGAGATTTTATTCTCAGGGCGGTTGCAGGGTTCTAAGAGAGGAAGCAGAAATATTCAAGTGTTTTTTCAAACCTCAGCCGACTTCAGGTCTCCTAACATCCTATTGGCCAAAGCAAGTCACATGGACAAGCCCAGACTCTAGGGATCAAGAAATAAACCCCACCCCTTTATTGAGAGAAATTGCAAAGTTACAGGGCAAAGCGTGTGGATATAGATAGGTTATTTATTGGAATAATTAATAAACCAGTCAACCACTGATATTTCAGTTAGTCTTCTTTAACAAATTAGACAATATTTCATTTACATGTAATGAAGGGACCCAACCTGAGTTAATCGCTTTTAGTATGCAATTCAATATGCAGTGTTTGAATTGTAAAATTTAATTTTTACCATGTTACATACCATCTCTCTTAGAAGCACATGGTTTCAAATGGGTCTTGCCTACCTTACCTGTAAATCTAAGTACTATGGTGACTTTACCGAAGGAAGATGAGTGGGGTATGTGAAATAGTACAGTTCACTGCCTAAGGCAAGAAAAGTCAATCAATATCTGTTTCTTTGTTCCTCAGGTGATATTTGTGATCACAATCCGTGTGAAAATGGAGGTATCTGTGTGCCAGGATTGTCTGATGATTCCTTTTCCTGCAAGTGCCCAGATGGCTTCACAGATCCCAATTGTTCTAGTGTTGTGGAGGTTGGTAAGTGTAAGATTTAAGCATTTCAATAGTTATCCTCTTTGTTTTCATGAGTGACTGACAAATTTGGCTGTCAGTGCATTATGGGTACTCTGTATAAGATTCTTACGTGTTGCTAATTAGTTAACTCCTCTGTAGGCCTCTCAAGTTTAACATTTTTATTTTATATTTAAAGTATATTTTTATTCATAGTGCTCTCAAAAAATTTAAAAATATATTTTAGTGATTAACATTATACTTTAAAGGCACTACATGTACTACTTGAATATAATAAATTTATTTTTCTAATATTAATATACATTTAAATTTTATTTTCACTGGAAAGCAATTCCCAAGTCAATTTATTCAAGTTAGATAGTCACTCTGAATAAAATAGAACTTATTTTAGTGATTGAAAATATTCATCAGTATTTTGTAGCTGTTCTAATCATAACTTTTCTAAGACTATAAATACATGATGAAAGAAAAAATATTCCAGCTGCATTGTTCTTCAAAGTCTCAAAAACACGCTTGGCAGATATTAGTCAGTGATCACATTTCAAAATGTTTTTCATCTGTGAAGTACTTCATTGGCATGTATAGTTGTGGATTCAGGGTAGCTTCCATAATTTCCAAATAGTTCTCCATTAAGAAGATATCGGTACTTTAAATAACTTAACACTACATAAATTTGTATAGAGATTTTTTTCTCTGTTTAAAAGTAATACCATGGTTAAGTTGGAAGAAAATTTTTTTCATGTCAATACAAAGAAGAAAAAAGTGACCTATATCTGTTCAATATAGGAAAGCCAAACATGTATTGGATTAAAGTTCAGTCAGCCAGCATAAACCTTGGAAAAGTCAGAGATGTCCATAGCTTTTCAAAAATAGTTTTCAAGAAGGAAAGTAGTTCTGTCTACAGGAAGGGATCAGTGTGAGTTACTCACCATTGTATCTAATGCACCTAACTAGTTCCTTTATGTGTAGTAGGAGCCCAATACCCAATAACTTGGTTGAATGAATGAAAGAATAATTAAATAAAACCACTAACTAGCCATTTTTGGCCACTATTAATTGCATTTTAGTGTGCTTTATTTTTTAAATGTGTTTTACTTTTATTTTTATGTCACATTGGTATGAATGTATTACATTCAAAAAAGTTAATTATATTATTGCTGAAAAGTACTATGTTCATTTGATTCATTTCAAAGACAATTCTCTTTTAAGGCTTTTATTAACTTGCTGCTATTTTAGGGGATTTGATTCAGTGCCATAGAAATAAAACTGTTGTAACCACTTTGACCAAGTCTCCAAATATGTACAGT
Organism: Balaenoptera acutorostrata; assembly: GCF_949987535.1. Lineage (NCBI taxonomy): Eukaryota > Metazoa > Chordata > Mammalia > Artiodactyla > Balaenopteridae > Balaenoptera > Balaenoptera acutorostrata. Next base: position 70,580,071 of record NC_080065.1, on the reverse strand, counting down.
GAGTTTCAGAGTTTAATATGAGAATTCTATCCTCACAAAAGTCTATATCTCTGAAGAAAATTAGAATGATAAATATTCCCAACAGGAATATATGAATAGAATAAAAATTTAGAGTTATATTTTAAGCCCACTGACCCCAAATCGGCAGTGCCTTAGATTTGTAGTATGTAATGTTTTTGTTGCTACTTTGTAAGGGCCAAATCTGGAACTGAAGAGGCAAATGTGTTTAACTAATTAAGAAACCAGTATCTTTATAGAATTTTGAACTAAATACTTGAATACTTCGGGCCATATTTTTAAACATTAATTCAACATTTTTCATTTTATCAGAAGAATGATACTATAGGCTGCAACACTTTAAAATCTAAACATACTGCCATATTCCTCTTAGTTCAATGAGACTTTGAGAAATCAAGTGCTTATAGAATTAAGTTTTACTTAGATTCATTATTCTCTGTTATTAAAACACCTCACATTTCTTCTACCTCTTTGTTAACTCTTGCATATAATCAGGGAATACTAAGTATTTATTGAATAAAAATACTTACTAGCAATGCCTTTAATATCCAGCCTACCTTATTTTTTTTGTGTCTTTAAAACTAATTATTGGTACAAATATATGAACGTTAGATCATTAAAGACAATCCTGCCTTTTTAATTTAAAAAAATCTACCACTTTTCTGGAACATTTCTGGGACATTGCTGTTGTTGTTTCCGTGCTGTTGGGTAGCACCAGTGCAGAAGAGCAGAGTGTAGTACTAGAATTTTATACCAGAAAAACCTCAAAAGCTATAGGTATTTTGATGTGATATCATAAAAGACAAAAGAGTTGAACTGTCACCATTGCTGTATTTTTACTTTAACATTAATCCTTGCAAAGATGGAGATATGCTGCTAGCCTTTTTGAACCATATATATTTTGTGATCATATGAAGTTCTAAATCACCTTATTAAAACTTGCATTTTGATCTAACTTTAAAAATTATTATTACTCTATTTATTCTACAATCAAAAATATACTCTATTGTAGTGCATTTGGAGAGGGGAATTTCAAACCTATGCCACTCTCAGAGATAAAAGTTGATTCTTGATTTTACCTCAAACTTCATTACTTTGCAGTAGCCTTATTATAAGTTCTTGACGCTACTTATTTCAAAGAGAGCCTCATCCATTTTTGGACTTTTACTCTTCCCTCTCAAAGCATCTAGTGTCAGGTAAGCACAAAACACTTTACTCCCTTTGTGACCAATCCTCACATCACTTACATTCCTATGCTACCTGTGGAAGTTTGGAGAAATTAACTTGCTCAGATTTGTGAACTTCATTCACTAGGCAGCATTGCTCTTCTTTGTACTTAATTCTTGATCTGGCTGTGTACTCCAATATCCATACTTTATCTCTCTCTATCACTCCCTGTCTCTTTGTCTGCCCCCCCCCAGCACACACACACATCCCTATCATACAGACATACCTATAGACCGTGATGTTCTTAGCCTCTTAGAGTTATGAAAACTCCCTTCTGATATCCACAAAAGGCTATAGGAAAGCACCTCTATGAACAAAGGAAAGGAAAAAAGCCTAGTTAGCATCCTCTGATTTGAAGACATGAGCCAGATTTACCAGTGTTTGCATAGACGTGCAGTGGACAATGCCACCTTCTCCAGGGGACTGCTAGATAAGCACCATGTGGTTAAGACCCTAATTACTTCCCAGTTACTTGCTCACGTTCTTGAATGGCACTGTGTAGTTTGGAGCCAAATATTGACACATTTATTTCACAGAAAAATTTCTATTACTAGTGAACATTCTAACATTCATATATGGAAACCTTGGGAATTATTAAATTGTCCAAGTGCCATGGTATAATTCTCCTCTGTATGCTATCAGAGTATTTCTGTAAACTAATAACAAATATAAATTTTAAAACTCAATTACATAGTATATTAATGCAACCAAAGAGGACAGAGTAAGTGATTGACTTTAAAAAAAAATAAAATCTTAGTTTTCATTTATTCTTAAAGAAATACTTATTTAACACTGACTAAGTAGTAGTTACCTAATGGTAGAGATGCATTGGTAAACAAATTTACCAGAATTACTGTTTAGCTAGGAAAGCAGATAAATAAATAAGTAGATAAATATGATGGGTATTGTGATAGGAGAAGTAGGTGGAGCCATTAGAATATAAAGCAGGTGTCCTCTTTTAAGCTAGGTGTCCGAGAATGCATGCCTACCTGAAAAAAATAATATTTTGACATAATTCTAAAAAATAAGTTTAATCTACCAGGCAGAAAGCTAAAAGTATTCCAGACAGAGGAAATAATTTTTAGGAAAACCAGGATATAAGAAAAGTCATAATTCCATGAACTGAAAGAAATTTACTGTGGCTTAAAAGGGGAGAGACATGATGGCCATTAATGAGTCTGGAGATGGTGATGGTGGCGGATTCTGCAGGGTTGCATGATGTTTTGTGGAATTTGGACTTCATTCTAAGAGTAATAGAGAGGATTTGTACTTTTAGAATATCACTGTCACTGCAATATGGGGAAAAAATTAGAGCAGAGTATGGCAGGGGACAATTTGTAGGCTACTGCAGAGACCAGGTCAGACTTGATGATCTTAGCCTGGGTCAGTGTAGTAACAAAGAGGATGGAGAGGAGAGAGTCAGTAAGTATTTAAAGGATACAACAGATAAATTTTCATGACTTATGGGGTTACTGGATAAAAGGGGTTTGCATAAAGGGAGGAGTAAAGAAGAAACATCTCAAATTTCTGGCCTGAGCAACTTGGGTCCATTTACTGAGACAGTGAAAATTGAGGATACACTGGATTGGAAGGCAGAAAATGAGTTGAGTATTTCACATACTGAATTTGAGGAATCTGCTAGACATTCGTAAAGAAGTCCGGCATAGATTTGGAAGTCATAATTATACAGACAGTGATTTAAGCTCAGGGACTGTATGAATCTGTCCAGAAGCAGAATAACTTGTGAAAAGAAGAGAAGACCAAGAAATGGAAACTGATGAGAGGTTCATCAACAATTAAGCAATAGGTAGAGAAAGTAAAAGCTATAAAGAAGACTGAGAAGGAGTAGTTAGGGAGATAGAAGAGAAACCAGGAAAGGGTTGTGCCCCAAAAGTTAAGGGTAGACAGGAATAGGTGGTCAGCAATGTCAAATACTGTGGAGAAGTTGACCAAGGTAAACACTTACATTGATTACATGTGACTTATGGATGATCTTGCCAAGATCAATTTTGCTGGAGGTGTGAGGAAAGAGCTAGGTTGTGGCACATGGAAGATTTAGAGGAAATTTTTTAAAAAGTAGCTAGGAATACAGGGGAACTTCCTCAACTTGATAAAGAATATCTATAAAAAACCTACAGCTACCATCATACTTAATGATGAGAAATTCAAAGCTTTCCCACTAAGATCAGAAACAAGGCAAGGATGGCCCCTCCCACCACTCCATTTTAATATTGTACTGGAAGTGCTATCTAATGCAATAAGACAAGTAAAGGAAATAAAAGTATACAGATTGGAAAGGAAGAAATAAAGTTGTTTTTGTTCACAGATGACATAATCATTTAGAAAATCCTAGAGTCAACAAAAAAAAATCCTCCTGGAACTAATGAGGATTAATAGCAAAGTTACAGGATGCAAGGTTAATATACAAAAGTAAATCATCTTCCTATATAACCGCAATGAACAAGTGGAATCTGAAATTAAAAAACATAGTACTATTTACGTTAGCGTCCACAAAAATTAAATAATTAGATATTTAAAACTCTGATGAATGAAATCAAAGAAGAGCTAAATAAATGGAGAGGTATTTGTGTTCATGGATAGGGAGACTTAGTATTGTCAAGATGTCAGTTTTTCCCAAATTGATCTATAGATTCAAGCAATCCCAATCAACATCTCAAGAAGTTATTTTGTACATATCAACAAACTGATTCAAGAGCTTATATGGAGAGGCAAGAGATACAGAATAGCCAGCAGAATATTAGAGGAGAAGAACAAAGTTGGAGGAATGATAATACCTGACTTCAAGACTTACTGTAATGCTATAGTACTCAAGACAGTGTGGTATCAAGAAACAATAGACAAATAGATCAATGGAACAGAATGGAGAGTTCAGAAATAGATATATATTAATATAGTCAACTGGTCATTGACAAAGGAACAAAGGCAATACAATGGAGCAAAGGGAGTCTTCTCTACAAATGGTGCTGGAACAACTGGACATTCACATGCAAAAAAATGAATATAGACATAGATGCCCTTCACAGAAAGTTAATTCAAAATGGACCACATATGTGTGTGTGTATATATATATATGTGTGTGTGTGTGTGTGTGTGTGTGTGTGTGTGTATAATATGTATAACTGAATCACTTTGCTGTACAGCAGAAATTAACTCAGCACTATAAATCAACTATATTTCAATTTAAAAAAATGGATCATAGACCTAAATGTAAAGTGCAAAACTATAAAACCCCTAGGAAATAACATGAGAGAGAATCTAGAAGACTTTGAGTATGAAGATAACTTTTCTAATATAACACCAAAGACATAATCCATGAAAGAAAGAATTCATAAGCTGGGCTTTATCAAACTTCTGCTCTGTGGAAGACAGTGTCAAGAGAATGAGAAGGTAAGCCACAAACTGGGCGAGTATATTTGGAAAAAACAGCTGTTCTCCAAAAAAAATCTTGGCTCTTCTCGAAAATATACAAAGAACTCTTAAAACTCAACAATAAGAAAGCAAGCAGCTTGATTTAAAAAAATGAGCCAAAAGCCTTAAAAAACACCTCACCAAAGAAGACATACAGATGGCAGATAAACATATGAAAAGATGTCCCACACCATGTGTCATCAGGGAAATGCAAATTAAAACAACGAGATACCACTACACACCTATCAGAATGACCAAAATCTAGAACACTGACAACACCAAATGCTGGAAAGCATGTAGAGCAGTAGAAACTCTCATTCACTGCTGGTGAGAATGCAAAAATGGTGCAGCCATTTTGGAAAATAGTTTGGCAGTTTCTTACAAAGCAAAACATACTCTTACCATGTGATCCAGCTATCATGCTCCTTGGTATTTACCAAAAGAATTGGAAACTTATGTCCACGCAAAAACGTACACACGGATGCTTATAGCAGTTTTATCTGTAACTGACAAAACTTGGAAGCAACCAAGATGTCCTTCAGTATGTGAATACATAAACTGTGGTACATCCAGACAATGGAGTATTATTCAGCTCTTTAAAAAATGAACTATCAAATCATGAACAGACATGGAGGAAGCTTAAATGCATATGACTAAGTGAAACAGCCAGTTTGAAAAGACTACATACTGTATGAATCCAACTCTATGACCTTCTGGGAAAGGCAGAACTGGGGACAGTAAAAAGATCAGTGGATGCTGGGGCAGGGTGGTAGGGATGAATAGCAATAGAGCAAAGATTTTAGGGCAATGAAAATACTCTGTATGATACTGTAACATTGGATACATGTTACTCTGCACTTGTCCAAACCCATGCAATGTACAACACCAAGAGTAAGCCCTAATGCAACCTATAGACTTTGGATGATTATGATGGGTAAAGGTACATTCATCAGTTGTAGCAAATTTACCATTTTGGTGGGGAGTGGTGATAATGGGAGAGGTGCTTGTGCAAGGTCAGAGACCATATGGGAAATCTCTATAACTTCCTCTATTTTGCTGTGAATCTAAAACTGCTGTAAAAAGTAGTCTTTAAGTTTTAAAAATGACTATAACAAACATTCATCAATTTATTCATTTGCCCATCCATCAAATATTTAGCAAGCACATACTATGTGTTAGACACTCTTCCTGGCAGTGAGGAAATGACCATTAAAAAAGAGGCTTTGCCTTCACAAATCTTCTAGTCAAAAGGGGAACTAGACAGTAAACCACTACACTTATCATGGTAAGCTCTATTAAAAAAATAAAGACAAGTGTGAGGTAGAATAAAAGGAGGTTATTTTTGGATAGGACTATCAGGAAAGACTGAAAGGTTGATGTTTGAACAGAGAGAAGAGCTGAGATACCTTCATTGCATACAGATGGCAGAGTGATGACAGTAACTAAAGAGGAATTTGGGCCAAGGGGGTTTTTCCTTTAAAATAGAACTATAATGGCATTATGATTCAGAAATATGATATAAAACCTAAGCTTGTGTTTTACTAAGAATAAACTAAATCAGATGACTCATATAGATATTTTAATGATATTTAGCATACGCTTAACCTATTAAAACTATCAGTCTGACAACAGAGGACATAAACATTGGAATTTTGTAGTAATTTAAAATCCATCATCACTTTTAGAAAGAATTCAAAGTACCTGTGTTTCTGAGAGTAGTTCAGTATAGGGAAACAGCATATCATTTCATTTCTAGTTCTTCCTCTTTATCCTGTCTGTCATTTCATTGGCTTCTAATCAGGTTTTCTCATTTAGACAAAAATTAATAAACATGAAGGTGCTTTATCCTGTTCTGTCTTCTCCTGTCCTCTTCTATCGTTCTACATTGAAACTTATTTCCCTTCGGTAATTGGTATCCATTTTCTAACATGAATTCGGGTTCTTTTAAATTTGTGGCCCTCAGCTCTCATCACTGCTAATCTATCCTTCTGCTTCCATTTCGTTATGAGAAATTGGTTACATTTGCCCCAGAAACACGAAGTATCTCGTAAAAATTAAAAAAAAAAAAAATACACACCAATTTCCACTGTACGTCTTGCACCATGCATAACCATATTCATGTTTATCTTTTAGAAGATGACCGGTGTCAGAATTTCAAGTATTGTAGTAGAGACTGAGTCTGTCTAAAAGACTTCTCGTTAGTGAGCATGAAATATCAGAATATTGATAAGCTTTAAGTAGATCTCTTGGGTAGAGTGAGGCTACTTTTAGATTTCTGAACTTTGTTTACCAAATGAGAGGTTTGGTAAATTTCGGTTAAATTATTCATATATTAGATGAAATTATGAGTAATTGTCATTTTTTTTCCCCTTAAGATTACTTCTTGGACTAAGGAAAGGTAGCTCATGATTGAATCCATATTTCTAGAAATTATCATAATGAGAGCTATTCTGCATACACTAAAATAGTTTCTCAAAAGCTGCTAGTCCATGGATGATAGCTTAGAAATTTCTCAGTCAATAAGAGTCAAAGGCATTTATTTTCAGAGTTATGTTTACTTACTTTTTTGTTAATAAAAATGACTAAATATGTGTTCTTATAAATAGAATTATACACTTAAGATGACAGAATTAATAATTTAAGGGAAATGTTTTGCCGTTTATTTTGCATATATTATAGAAAAATAATTTTGTTTTATATATATTTAAATTTCTATAATGTAGCTTATAAACCAGCTTATTAATTTTAAAGTGGTTCTAATTTACTATTAATTATAATAATCAGAGTTTGTTAGCTTGCAATTCCAAGCCCTAACATTTATATACTAACCTCAGAAAACACATATATAACATCAAAGGACTTCAGAAAATATCAAGTACAGATATCCTCTCTTGCCCAGTCAAAAGATGAGTGCCAATTTGTGGTAAGGCTTTTATTTTCAGGAAAAGACAATGTAACAAATTAATTCTTTTTTGATGTATACCATTTAAACCGGAATAAATACTTCGTGAATGAAGGGATAGTAGATGTGTATCATTAAGCTTTTTCTGCTTAACAAATCACAAATTTAGCGGCTTTAAACAACAACAATTCATCTCACAATTCTGAAAGTCACTTAAGTGGTATTCTGGTTCACTGGTACTGGATAGTTGAAGATGGCTTGGCTAGTATGGCTTGTCTCTGATAGATCAAGCTTCCTTACATAGTGGTGGTGGGAAGGTCCCAAGAGCAGTGAGAAAGATCAAATCACAATTACAAGCACTTATCAAACCTCAGCCTGTGTCACATTAGCTAACGACAGTTTTGATGGGAGGATTTGCCGCTTCATATTGCAAAGGCGAGGATGCAAGAAGGGGAAGAATTTATAGCCAGTTTTATAATTTACCATAGAATGTTAGTTGCTTTTCTCTTTATTTGATTTTTTAACAGTTTTTATTGGCAGTGCAAAAAGTTGGTAAACATATAGATATGTTTGTGGATATTTATTTTTATGTTACTAGCTATGAATACAAAAATTTTAGTAACACTGATTTTTATCCAAAAAAATCCTCTATTTTTCATAAGGGAGGAAAAATTAAAAACTTTTAAAAGGAAAAGCTTGATTATTTTCTGTTTATTTTAAGGAAATACATTGAAGAAATTAGAAAAGTGAAAATGCAAAGTGACATTAATTTTTCCTTTTATTCAGATTCCAAGTGGAGTGTCATGAAGTCAGTTGTGGCACTACCAAAATGTACAATTCTGCATATTTATGAAAATTACTATTTTAAAGTGATAGGCTAAATGACATATTTAGCATTAAACTCTGGGAAATTTTTCTCTTCCAATTTAATGGAAAAGAGGTCTACAGGAGACTTGCAAATGACTTATAAAATAGAGAAAACATGCCCAACAATCTTTAAAACCTTCTATACTGTTACTTGGTTTTATCTTCTTCATTGATTTTTCACCATTAATCTATTGCTTGATTTTAACAATTATAGCTATTGTTTGTTTCCTTTCAATTGAATTAAGTACCCATCAACCCACTATATCCTAAACAGAGCAAGTCATTAAAAAATAACATTGTTTTTAACAAATTGTGACAAGGTGTTAAAATCTTATCATTTCAGGGAAATTGATATGTTGCTGGAGAATGAACAAAATCTTCTTCCTATGATTACAATAGAAACAAGAAAATGAAAACATAATTTAGGTTGAGTTGCTAAATACCACTAACAGGAAGAAAATTGAACAGTGTGTGCATTGTTTTTATCTTGACATAGCCAGCTATATTTAAGAATTTATATTTTACATAGAATTATTGATTTCATTACAAGAGTAATAAAGAAGAAAACTTAGGAAATATAAAATAAAAGAAGTAAATAAAAAGTATCATAATCCTAGGTTATATATACTTTCATTATCTTTTCTATCATTTACCTACATCTAAAGTTCTATCTATGTCTGTATCTATAGCCATATACAGTCATATAAAGAGTGATAGCAATTTAAATTGACACCTTTATACAAAATTGTCTACATGTGTTTATGTGTATATATATGTGTGCATAAAACATACTATACATAGCATATTCTTTGATGATTCTTTTTCACTTAGGATATGAAATTAAAATCTTTCCATTTCATAAAAAATTCTTTCCTGACATTATTTAAAATATCAGGCTAACATTCCATCACTTGCCTTCATTTTATTCAGCCAGCCCCTATTTTTTTTTAACATCTTTGTTGGAGTATATTTGCTTTACAATGGTGTGTTAGTTTCTGCTGTATAACAAAGTGAATCAGCTATACGTATACATACCTCCCCATATCTCCTCCCTCTTGCACCTCCCTCCCATCTTCCCTATCCCACCCCTCTAGGTGGACACAGAGCACCGAGCTGATCTCCCTGTGCCATGCAGCTGCTTCTCACTAGCTACCTACTTTACATTTGGTAGTGTATATATGTCCATGCCACTCTCTCACTTCATCCCAGCTTATCCTTCCCCCTCCCCATGTCCTCAAGTTCATTCTCTACATCTGCGTCTTCATTCCTGTCCTGCTCCTAGGTTCTTCAAAACCATTTTTTCTTCTTTTTAGATTCCATATTTATTTGTTTTTCTCTTTCTGACTTACTTCACTCTTTATGACAGACTCTAGGTCCATCCTCCTCACAACAAATAACTCAATTTCGTTTCTTTTTATGGCTGAGTAATATTCCATTGTGTATATGTGCCACATCTTCTTTATCCATTCAATCTGTCAATGGACACTTAGGTTGCTTCTATGTCCTGGCTCTTGTAAATATAGTTGCAATGAACATTGTGGTACATGACTCTTTTTGAATTATGGTTTTCTCAGGGTATATGCCCAGTAGTGGGATTGCTGGGTCGTATAGTAGTTCTATTTTTAGTTTTTTAAGGAACCTCCATACTGTTCTCCATAGTGGCTGTATCAATTTACATTCCCACCAACAGTGTAAGAGTGTTCCCTTTTCTCCACACCCTCTCCAGCATTTATTGTTTGTAGATTTTCTGATGATGGCCATTCTGACTGGTGTGAGGTGATATCTCATTGTAGTTTTGATTTACATTTTTCTAATGATTAGTGATGTTGAGCATCCTTTCATGTGTTTGTTGGGAATCTGTATCAGCCCCTATTTTTGAACATATAAGTTACTTGCAAATTTCCTCTATTATAAACATTTTGGTACATATTCTTCTAACTAAATTTTGTGTACATTCACCATTGTCTCTTTAGACTAAATTCTTAAAAGTAAATGGTTGGGATAAGAGTTATTTGAGAATCTTTACTATCATAAGTATTGTATAGGAAAGGTAAACAGTTTATCATGTTGGTTTTTTTAATGAAAAGAAAGCTTAATGGGCTTAGATCTACTTAATCACAGTAATGTAGATTTGGAGTTATTTGATTTATATAATTAGAGAAGAAAAATACACTTGGAGAGCAAAAGAAAAGATTGTTGTCCTATCAAATATATTTTTTAATTACCATATGAAGACTACATCCCCTTTTATTTTCACTTAAACAGTTATTATATAAGGGCATAAATCATTTAAAAAGGACAAACTATAGATAGGCATACAGAAAGTCCAGTTTGGTAAAAACTGTGAGGAAAAGGCTATTCTCTAAAAGTAAGACCAATGAGAGAGGGAGCAGGCATTTTATCAAAGAAACCTTAAAAATGGCTCTAGAGCATCTAGAGTATGGAACAAACTTAGAATGACTCGGTAAGGAAAGCCTAAGAAGGTTCGATAAAGGTAGGAAGTGGGGGAAAGATTATTATGACTTTAATGGAAAGTGAAAGGCTCTTGGATGAATGAGGGTACATTTGCTCTCTTCTTTCCACTTACCATTAGTTACATGAATGAAGAGAAAGAGATGAAGCATTAAGAATTCATTGAAATTTGTATTTTGATAGGTTGATATTTATTTCTTAAAACTATTAGAACCCCCTGTAGTTTTTAATATTAGTAAATTAGATTGATCAACAAATCTTATTGGCACCTACTATGTGCTAGGCTCCTACTGTTTGTTACAAGAAATTACTAGAGTAAAGCATAAGGGTTACTACAATGAAATAGAAGGCATGAAACTTTTCTCAAGGAGTTTCAAGTAGACATCATTGTGTGTGAAGGCTTATTTGGCCTGAAGTCATAGGAAAACTGGGTGACACCTTAAGGTAACTTTGTACTCTAGGACAATTTATTTTTCAACATATATCAAAGTATTTATGTGAAGGCAAATTCTGTAATCCATATTACTTAAAGGACAGTGGCAACACATAATTTTTAAATAAGTCATATAATGAGAGAGAATTGGGGCAGAATCCTTTTCAGAATTTAATTTTTCCCTCTGAAAGAATAAAATTCACTGAACTATGATTTAAAATGGACAATAATCAATATTTTCTGTTTATTTTATTTTAATCAAAGCTTGGAAAATAAAGTAGGAGGACACAATTTCAGTTCCTCAGTAAAAGATAGAACCACAGATAAGGATGTTTTCTTAAGTACTAATCCTGGGAAAATATAGCAAATTTCAAGTAAGAATTAGCACCTTCTTTGCATAGTATGTTGATAAATCCCCACAATGTCTCTACGTGGTAAAAATTTAATTGAGAAATCAGACCCCCAAGTGCTTCATCCAAATCTTAGAGAGCAATTGAGTATAGAACTCATTACTGCTACACATCAACACAGTAGCTACTACATATTTTCAACAACAAGACACATGTTGTTTGTGTCAACTCAGCTCTATTTCAATCAATGTCATTGATTGAATGGCATAAATGGCATAAATCAGGGTGCATCACACAACATGCTCTGGGCTCTGAGGTCAGCTTCCATTAATTATTCAACTCTGGAGGTTGAGCTATATTATCTCCACAACGATTTCCTGACCCAAAACTTCTGTGGTAAGTCTCACCTCACAGCCAGACATTCTGGTTATCAGGTCATTATGTAGTAAACATTGAAGTGGGGCATTTATGAAATTTACCAATCACCATAATGCCAATGACATTTTTTCTTTCACTTTTCCCTTTAATAGTGTTTTTAGAGGACTCTATCCATTAAAAGGCTAATGTATGCATTATTCTTGCAATAATCTTGAAATAACCAGTTGAGCTAATACCAATCTCAGTGTTAAATGGGAAAAGGATTCTGTGATAAACACAATGACTATACCAAGGTCATGAATTCCTGCTCAAAGGTGGGCAGAACAGGCATTAAACCTGAAATTGTGTCCCATGCTTTTTCTACAGTCCAGTGTTTGTGTCCAAATTAAAGTGTACCTGTTACACATATGGGGAGGGATACTTTGAAGCAGTGAGAGAACCTGGAGATACAATAACAATAATGATAGTATTGAAACATCTATTCCAGTGTTGTCATGCTGAGCATGCTCTTGGAATTCTGTAGGAACACATTCTCTAAAGAATTGCATCATGATGTTGTGATCAAGAACTCAGCCATACTGAATTCAAATTCTGACTGTTCTATTTACTATCTCTGTTACTTTGGCCAAGTTGCTTAACCTCTTGATGCTTTCATTCCTTACCTGTAAAATCCAGGTAATAATAGTACCAACTTCAAAGGGGTTTTGTTCAAATTAAGTGAATTGGTATATGTAAGGTTCTTAGAATAGTTCCTGACTTATAAAAGAGCTATGTAGCAGTTATAAAATAAGTAAATAAAAATAGATAGACCTTATAGACAATTCAAAGGTTATATGCAGGAATCAAGTTTCCAAGTCCCTGAATATTCTTCCATCATTTCAGTCATTAATAACATTATTGAAATGTCCAATAAATCCTGACCTATTATTTTTATGTCAGGATTTTTTCTGCTTGTGCTTGAATATGCAAACTGGGGGCAATTTAGCTGTCAGCTTTTAATTTTTCAAAATTTTCTTTTCTTCAGTGTATAATCTGACAGATCACCTCATTTGTTATGGGAAAAAAGAGAACCCTATATTTTATTATTTGAAAATTATGAGTAATGTAAGTAATGTTTATATAATTAGGAATTGGCCTTTCAGGAATAGAGCTTTCCTTATGCTTACAGCAAATAACTTATGAATTGATTTTTCTTTATAAGATTGCAAAATGGGAATCCTGTAAAGGCATAATAAATACAAAGTTGGAATTTATGACAACGTATTAATATTAGATTCTCAGATGTGATACATCAACAATAAGCTCTTTGTGGCTTTGCATAAAGGTAGAATCACAGAGCAGAAAAGAACAGTAGAATCTTCCATGTAATGAATGTTATTGAGCACCTCTGGAGAGCTGTTCCTGACCCCCAGGGCCTAACCTCCCCTTTGTGTATGCCCGCAAGATAAAGAGCTTGACCTTGAGATAAATTTGGGAAAGACTATAAAACACACACACCAAATGTCATTACACAATGCAGAAAATAATCATCCTGAGAGGAGAACAAAGTGCTGTAGGTATCAAGAGGAGGAAAGGTTACTTCCAGTCCTAGGAATCAGATTCAATGGGTGAGATAGCTTTTGAGATGGGCTGGGTTGGAAGTGTACTTCACCAGTAAAATTATTTGGTGGGAACATTTTAAGCAAAATACAGGATAATAAAAGGCACAAAGATGAGAGACATGGGAACCTTCTGGAAGAATTAGCATTAGTGGTTGCCTAGATTATTTGGTGTTTGCAGAGATTCTGAGGAGCCAGACAGGAAGGTGGTTTGGGTCTACACCGTATAGGGCCTTTGGTCATCCTCTTGAACTATTTCCATAATATAGTTTTCAATGTTATTAACAATATCATCCCAGGAACATGATTCTGTAATCTCTTTTGATAATGTATAATTGAAGCATACCAACATTATAAAAACAAAACAACACAAAACTCTTATTAACAAAATTTGTGATAATTTTTAAGTAGTACCTCAGGCTTTTCTTTTGAGGATTAAATTGTACTGTTTTTTTTTTTTCCATTATGTTTTTTTCTGCCTCCAAGATAAACCTGTTTTTCAACTCATTAATTATCATGATTGTTTTCACTAAGACTCGGTCTAATAGGTAGTTGATTTGGAAAAGGCTCAGTGTGGCTTATTGACTGAAATTAGTGTTAATTTCTAACCTAGAATTTCTAACCAGAAATTAATTGCTGAAAGAAGCAACTGCAAAGTTTCAAAAATAGTTTTCAGGAGACCCTCCTATGAACAGAAATGTCAACTGACATGTGGAAAATCCCATGAGAAACCACAAAATATTTATATCCATCTAGATGGACACCTAGTCCTGGACACTAAGGAAACTGTTTCAATGAAGACAAATGTTTGGTTTTCCTGTCTGTGAACGTAATCAACTACATATGAAATATATGCAAACTAGATTCTTTGCTAGAGAGAAAATGAAAGATTGGAAAAATACATTTAGGGCTTTGCTTGATTTCAAACTTTTGTAATTTTTCCTATTGCTAAGGTACTTTTAGATACTGGCTTGCAAGCCAGTCTGTTCTCTCTTGACCTTCACCACATGTCTCCCTCCCCCTTTTTTTTCCTGCCCAATCTTGCCCTCAGATAGAAAGAAGATAAGATTAGTAGCCCCCAGTGTTCTAGGAATTGATCTGTAAGATGAGGCTGGAGGAAGGGGAGAAAGGAAATTAATTCTTTCAGCAGCATGAAGAAGGCAGGTAATAACGCCATTGTATTCTGTGCTAGTTAGATCTCATCTGGACATCTAAATCTTGTTGCTGTAAGATTTCATTCGTATTGCTATGTTTTAAAAGACCCTGACAAATTTGAATTTATCAAGAGGAGGTTAATAAAAATGATGACCAGGTTGTACGTCACGATTATGAAATTAAGTGGAGATGTTTGTCTCAGTTAAGAAGAGAATTATAGGGAATATGTTAGTTGTCTTCAAATATTTGAATGGCTGGTATGTCAAAGAAAGCCACATTATTCCATTGTTTTCCAGATGCTGTCTTTAGGAGAGTGATATGATGTGTTTCTTTGTGAGATTATGAGTTCCCTGCCACTAGAAGTTTTGAAGCAATGTTTAGATTTTTGATTGGCAGGTTGGACTAAGTGACCTTTAATTTCAGTTTGGATTTAAACTTTTATTTATGCAAAGTCGCTTACATCCTGCTTTCTGAACAGGCTGTTTCCTAGACTGTTTCTTGACAGTTTGGAAAAGTAGAAGTTAATAGTGTGCATTCACAACTTGAAAATAACCTCAAAGATAAGAAGAATGGGGCTTGGGCCCTCCCTGAATAGCCTTGTACCGTTATTCAATTTCATTGCCTTAAAGTTAGACCTGTCCACTTTTTTTATCACTTTTTTTTATCCTTAAAGACATTCCAATTAAGGAAAAATTCATCCTAGGGAGACAAGTTCTGAAGATAGGGAAATTACATTGTCAATGTCATTTGATTAACACCTGAATGTAGATACACTGACTATTTTCTTTTCAAGAAGGTCCTAATGATTCTGAAAAGAAAACATTTAATTTTAGCTTCTATTTTAACAGGCAGGAAAAAAATCCTCTATAGCAGTCATTAACTCAGTGCTGAATAAGTCAGTGGCACATTAGATTAATTGAGCTCTGTATAGGCAAGCAGAGCCTGTGCTTTATCACTTATAGTCAGTGTCCTTGGGATGAGTTCAAGCTACATGAAAAAAAGAATTCCCCTTGACCAAAGAGAAACAGATAGATCCACCAGAGGTATCTCAGCTCTATTCAAGTTACACCTTCCACTGTTCTTTCCCTTCATCTTTTGAGTTTCAAAAGATATTTTAATTAAGCCAGATGTGTGGATCTGTATTTTGGGAACCCATCATTTCAAAGCCATCATAAAATTTCTGAATTCCTCTTTGGAATATAAGTAGTGAAAAAAGAATGATATTTTACCAAAAGACTTCTCAGATTTCATAAATGGTATAAATGTCATGTTTGAAATAACCGTATCATTAAATACTGGCTTGTGCACATACACACACACACACACACACACACACATTATATGCCAATATTTTGTAATAAGGTAATTTTCTGTCTTCAAGTAGTCACCATTAATTTTTTTAAACGTTGAAGTTTTATATTATTTAATATAAGAATATTATATTCAGTATACAGCCCTACATACCCCCTAGTGGGGTGAGGGTGATGGGTAGGGAAATCTGTTAGTCTAAGGCTGCATCTCGTCAAGCCCACAGCTCAGCCATTTCTTTGTCTCTTGTGTCTTGTGCTTGGGCATCGGTCACTGGAACTTTTACTTGATCTCCATTAATAGTAACTCTATTGCAAGGGAGGTAACTTTCATAAGTCGCAATATAATATTGTCCAATATATTTAAGAAGCACGTTACTAAAGATAGGCTGACAGCATAATATATTATGCTGTCACAAATATAATATTGTCTAATATATTTAAGAAGCATGTTACTAAAGATAGGCTGACAGCATAAAAGAGGATCCTTTAAAAGCCTTATTTATAAAAAATGAATATTTTATATTGTGTTTAAGATTATGAGCTCTTATTTATTAAATGAAATTATTTGGTCATTTATTTTTGTTTCATGGTTCTACCACTGTTGAAATGGAGTCTGATTATTCATTGAAATAGTATTTCTAAGAGAAAAACCCTGAATCCATCCAAATGTCATTCAGTAGAGACTTAGTTAAATAAATCATGGTTTATCCATAAAATAAAATATTATTATTGTCCATATTCACTGATAATATTGAGATAGAAAATATGTGCAATATATTAATGAAAGCAAGTTAAAGAACATCATATATTATATAATCCTAGTTTTATTTATAGTATAAATATTTAATTATAATTACATATATTTTTATATATGTATTCTGATGTTTAAGTATTTTTACTTCAAAATTCAGTTTGTTTTGAGTTTTTAGTTGATAATTTAGATGATTTAATAAATATCATAAATATATTTCTAACACAGATCTTAACCCATTATAACAATGGGTTTTTTGCCAACCCCTTAATCACAAAATCTCTTCTGACATTAACATTTTATGTGCAATGATTCCGTGGTTTCCTTAAGTGGATGCTATCTCTGGGATTTGTGCCAGTATTGCTGACTTATCCATTATTTTTTCGTTTTTGGTTCTTTTGGTTTTAACAGATTTACTTTTTAGATTAGCTCATTTGTCCAGACTTATGGGAATGAATTGAGGGTGAAGTGAGCAGTTGCCCACACGTAAATAAAGCAGAAATCCATAGAATATGAGCCTGGTGGTATTAGCTTCCTTCTGTCAGTTGCTGTGAAACAGAACAATATAGGTGTTTAACCATCTGAAATTCACATATGATAAGCAAGTAACTTCAGCTGCATGGCTTTCCTGTCACATTAAACAGCATTCTTCTTCCAGAACTATTCCCTCCTCTCCTGTATTAAGTTTTCAAAAAATTATGAATTAATTCTATTGGAAATTGATAAATGTGAGCAGCCATTTATATTAACTTCTGACCTGCTTTATCCTTCACAAGTTTCTTCTATTTGGCCATGAATTTTCTTTGGCTACCTTAGGTTTAATTCCCAATTCTCTTTTTAGATGGCTCCCAGTAATGTAAAACAGCCATTAAATTCACTTACTGGACTTCATTTTCTCATGTCTAAAACTGGATAGCTTTCCAAAAATATTTACTCAGTACTAATTATGTGCACTATACAGAACTGAAACATAACTGCTGCCTTTGAAAGAAGGAGCATGGATAATGTCCAGCTTGGGAACAAGATTGGAAAATATTATTGCCATTTTGTTTAGAACTGGCTTTAGGTTGTAGTTTAAAAGCTAGTGGGGGATGTTTGGAGGCAACTAAATCGGGAAACTAAAATAAATACTAAAGAAATGAGGGTGGTGAGACTTGCATTCATTCTACAATGATGAGGTGAATTTGGATAGGGAGGGAGGACACATTGAATAAACAAAGGATTTTTGAGGACAGTTGTATAAATACATGAAATGTTGAATTATAGGCTTTTGTAATGTTAAATCACCTAGCCTAAAGGAAACCTAGTGCTTCCTTTAAGTAGCAAAATGTGTCCTAATTCTGTCCCCAAAGTCTCTTTAATACTAGCTGAGGTATGAATATAGGCCTGTTACTTCAGGCATATTACTTCCCAGCTACCCAATTCTCTGGGAATACTTTGTAAATTACATATGTTTTTTACTTAGTAGAAAAAAATGAAACCAAAGCTTTCATTCATTCTTTATTATTTTCCCCATTTGTACCGCTTTCTAAAATGAGAAAATCACAAATGCATTAATTGCTGTTAACATGATTAACTGTATAAGTAGCTTGTAAAACTCATGTGAGCTATATTACTACTAAACTTTAGAAAGTGCATTTTTGTGGTTCTATTTTAATGAATGTATTTAATTAATAAACTATAGTTTGATGCTTTTTGAGTTAATTTAAAATCACAGATTTATTTTTTCATGAGATGATGAAATGGTCATTAGAGCAATCATTGTCTTTTCAAATATTATTCCTTTTCTCTCCTGCCCCAAGAAAGAAAATATGATTATATAGTTATATAAGTTATTATATATGATTATATATAAATTTATATAACAAAAATATAGATGACATTTAAGGCTTTCTCTTTGGCAAGTCTAGTAATGTAACATAAAGAAGCAACTAAATTTTATTGAGTAACACAGAGGACTGTATTAAATATTTACACATATTTTCTTTCTTTCTTTTGACAAATATTTATTGAGCCCTGCAGTGTTATAGGTATTATTCTAAAAACTGTAGTTATAAGGGTGAGCAAAAGAGAAACATTCCTGCCCTCATGAAACTCCTAGTCTAACGGAAGAGACTAGGAAGCATACAAATACATACTTACAGGCTAACTACATGTATACATAATTATATTTTATGTACTATACATTATTAACTGTATTCAAATAAATGCTGTCCTCCAAATCTAGCACAAGAATCAAACTGCATGTGGAAGACTGATAGAATAGACAAGACTTTGAAATTCTCTGAACATTTTCTCTGCAAATCCATTGACTGCTGCTGCTTACCGTGACCCAATTATTCTGCAGTTCTGAGAGTGGAGAATTGACCACATAGTATGCTGTCTGAAGTCTTTGGCCAGGAGAGACTAACACTTCTCTTCATACTTTCGCAAAAAAGGAGTTGGTAATAGCAACTTTTAAGTCCTGAGGCTTGTCCTCATTGGGCCATTGGCCAAGAACAAACAAATCAATAAACAATAAAACAAAGATCATGTAAACCAGTAAAACCTCTTTCTGAATATTTCTCTGTATACTTCTAGAGACAACTCCACAACTTACTTAAATGACTGAATTCACATTTTAATTGTTCATTTACTCTTTGTTTTAGTACACACACACACGTACACACACACACACACACACATTTATAGCATTTAACCTCTAGGCAGGCATGAATAATCATGCATACATATCATCATTATTTTTGCATCACTGCAGTTGAATAAAAACATTCTAAAACGTTGTGAGAGTACAAGAATACATACTTCTTGTTGCTTTGCTCATGGAAATCATAAATTACATAGATAATTGTATATTTGCAAAGCATATTTGTGCGTAATTAACTAGATTTATAGTATAGCAAACAAAATGATCCATAAGTCAATATGAACTAACATCTCTATGTAAGATAGATTATCATATGCTAAGAAATGTATTTTATATATTTCATAATGAGCTTTTCCTATTTGATGGTGAGCGATGCTGGGCTGGGTATAGAATTGTTTTAAATGGATAGAATTTCCAAGGTATGAAAGTTTCCTTAAAACACCCAAGGATAAGACAAAAAGAAAAAAAACCCAGGAGATATCAAAATGGTTGAGACCACATGAAGAGACTAGAGCCTGTTCAATGAAGAAGTATGTGTGTTTTGCTAGCACATGTATATCAGGGTAATACAAAACTCACTGGGTTTGTGTAGTTATTGTACTTGACAGTTGATCCTGTGAGCAAAGGAGAAAGGTGAGGGAGGGAGGAAAGAGGGAAGGGAAGGAAAATCTGTAGGATGCCTTCTTCTCCTTCGGTTAAGCACCAACCCAGTTCATGAAGATGTACACTGCCAGACTGTCCTGAAAAAATTGTGACCAACTTCAGAAGCAGAGGAATAGGTTTATTGTATCAAAATGTGGTGGTAAACTCTGTGGAAAAATTAAAATAAAAATTTGCTGAAAGCCCAGCTGCCCTCAAAGCACAGCCCTAGACTGTATGTATTTCCGGTCTCGCCTGCCTCAGAGATGATTAATTTCTCAGGCGTTCTAATATTTTTTAAATGGGAACAACAAAATTGGTTACCGTGGCAGTTGAATGCCATTAGTTGCAAATAAGAGAAAGCTCAACTAAAACTAAATAAATAATAAAGTGCAAGTATTTTTCCTCAGAGCTAGAAGTCTAGAGTAAGGTCAAGATATGATTCAGTGGCTCAATAATATCATCAGTAATCTAATTTCGTTTTGTTTATCTACTCAGTCTTTGAGAATTGGCTTCTTTCTAAAGCTGGCTCCCATCATGGTTGCAAGATGTCTAACAATTTGCTTCTAGGGCCACAGACTTCCTGGTCCTTACCTAAAGAAGTGAGAGAGAGGGTTATTTGCAGACACTTCCGCAGAAGAAAGTGTCTTTCCAAGAGATCTCCTCACCCAAACACCTACAAACCTGTCCTTACACATTATTGTCTCCAGTTGGATCATATACCTACCTAGACCAATAACTGTGGCCAGGAAAAGGGAAAAGATTTACTTAGTTCTGAGATAGACTCTCTCTCTAAATCCAAAGGAAGAGTCATCTTCCCCCAAGGCATCAATGTAGATACCAAAATAAACCTGAAGATGTTACAAGAGAAAGAGCATTGAAAGTCGGCCAAACAACCACAGAGTACGTTGCAAAGGGTTTTCTACAAGCCTGCTAATTTACTGCTGCAGTTCCAACAATTGGACCCATGGCTCTGCAATAAACTTTTTATGGATAGAGACATAATTCTCAATACTTAGTGTTCATAACAGTCACCTGCTGAGCTTTTTAAAAATGCAAAAACCTGGGCTAACACCCAGAATTCAAATTTATTAGATCTGTGGCATTTTAACAAAATCCCAGGTGATTCTGTTATGGGCAATGAGAGGACCACACTGAGTTAAATTCTGTGTATTAGATATATACTTTTACTCTCTCTTTTCCTACCATCACCATAATTTCAGTACATTCGTCTACATTGTCACCAGGCAGAACAATACAGAGTTGTCAGTGTGCTTTTATTTCTTTTGGTGCATGTGTTTTTAATTTCCAGGATTAGAGGAACTTGCATGTGACACAGACCTGTGTGTGTGTGTGTGTGTGTGTGTGTGTGTGTGTATTTTTATTTGCTGATTCATGAATTCCAAGAAGCAAATAGGAAGAGTAAGGAATCATTTAGGTATAATGAAATTACTTCTATAATCCGTAATTTCACTTAAATGTCACTAAATAGACCACTAATGTCCACTTTGAGGTTTATTTGTACTTCTGGGGCTCTTGCTGCCACCTGTTAATAGTTCATGATGCTTTGTTTGGTAATGCAGTTAGCCTACAAAGCCATCTTTGCCAGCAATAACTGAAATGGTGAATTAATACCAATCCTAACCCTGTATGTGCCTTTGTGAATATGTGTGTGTATTTTAATAGTATGTATATTGGTTAATAGTATGAATATGTTTAGTAGTATGAATATAGTTACATCTGCAAGTTATGAGGAAGTACCACTATGGAGATGTTTCAAAGAAATACAATTCTGTGCAGACTTGTGTACCTGCTGATTCTAATACTGTTTTTTTGTTTGTTTGTTTAAATATCTATTTATTTTATTTATTTATTTTTGGCTGCATCGGGTCTTTATTGTGGCATGCAAGATCTTTCTGTTGCAGCGCAAGGGCTCTTAGTTGTGGCGTGCAGGTTTTTCTCTCTCTAGTTGTGGTGCACAGGCTCCAGAGCGCATAGTCTCTGTAGTTTGCAGCATGCGGGCTCTCTAGTTGAGGCATGTAGGCTCAGTACTTGTGGCACACGGGCTTAGTTGCCCCCCGGCATGTGGGATCTTAGTTCTCCGACCGGGGATCGAAACTGCCTCCCCTGCTTTGGAAGGCGGATTCTTTACCACTGGACCACCAGGGAAGTCCCTCTAATATTGTTGATTTGTTAGAAACATGCTTTCAGGTATTATAGGCTCAAGTGTAGGTTAGTACACCCCAGGAGCTTTGGCTTTAAGATTATCTAATGGCTGTGACTCCTGTAAGTTTAGAATTGTCTTTACTTCTGTGCTTGCTAGTCATTTCCTAAAATTTCTTGCTTATCCATATATAATGGAGGAATAAAATCTTAGCCCTTCTGATATTTCTTTCTTAGGCATCACAGGCTTGGGATGTTTTGTTTAACCTCCTAGTCAATCCCTCTCCTGCCTATGTCTATTCCTGGATTGTCAGGGACTTGAAGAAGTTTCCAAGGGACCACTTCATTTCTTAAAGGGATTTCTCTTGTAGCCCTTACATCCAGTTTTTGTTTTTGTTTTTTCCCTTAGGCTAAGTCCAAGGAACATTATCTGAAATCTAGCCAGTCCTTATTCCATGACCCTTTCTCCCATTTCCTTTTCTCTTTTAGTGGATACTGAATTAGCACTTTGTGAGACAGTAAGGCACAGTGGAAAGAGTTTGGTTTTAAAGTCACATGAGCTTGAATTCAAACTGACCTTAGACAAATTGTTCAGTCACTCTGAATCTCTGTATCTTCATCTATCAAATAAGAGTATATTTCATCTCATCAGTTGCTTTATAAATTCAGTTCACGTGCACAAAGTGACCAGCTATAAGTGTAAGCTTTTTTATTCTTGTTCCTTTTGAATCTCCAGACATTTACCAACAATGACCCATCCAAGTCAGCACTTCTACAAGCCCCTGTGGTATTTTCCTAAAAGGGAGTTCCTAGAAGCTACCAACAGTTTTCTTCTTTGAACATGTTGTGAAGTACTTTGGACATGATAAAGCAGCAAACAGCTTTTAAATATTTATGTTCTCCACACCATGCGTGCCAAGTGTGTTTGCTCTATTTTTTTTTTTTTTTTTTTGGTGCCAAGGAGACAAGCCAAACAGTGTGAGAGGAAAATACTGTCAGGACACAGAGTAAGCTTGTCTAATGTGTACTCTGTGCAGATGTAACCCTAACGGAAAATAGTGGAGACTGCTCCCTAGTTACACAGTGATACCTTGATGAACAAATCACCTGGAAACAAAACTCCTGTATAAGCAATTCAGCTGAGTAAATTTTTATTTTAAAACTTCATGAATCAAATGAAGTAGTACTGGCTAGAGTAATATAATTCAACAGTAATATTCTGATAAAGCTGCAATTGTGCACAGAGCAGAAATATCTTCTCACAGAGCATGTCTGTTAGTATAAAGATGAAGACGTGCATTCTAGGCAAAATTGTGAAGCTACTTCACTTTTGCAACACCATGCTCCGTCCTCCACATACACACAGCAGATTATTACCCTTGGAGTTGTGCTGCTCTCAAAAATGTACCCTTTTAAAGAAGGAATCAAAATGATTCACACTCTGAATCATTTTGAGGTGGGCCCAGAGTTTGGCAATTCTTGTATAGATGCAGGGTCATGAACCACTGCTTTAGCATAAAGTTATGTTTTCGTAACGTGACCTCTCCTTTTGTAATATCCGTGCTTATCCATGTGTGCTTGGGGTCAACCTTTAAAATGCAGGTTCCTGTGGCCTTCAACACAGAAACACCACCACTGAATATTGAAGTTTGTGGTACACATGAGTTGAGTGTGTTTGTGTGTGTATGTGATGGGGAGAGAGAGAGAGAATCTTTGTGTTTAACCAACACTCAGAGTGATTCTGAGTCACTCTAAGGTTTAATAATTCCTACCTTTTTATAATTTCTAACTCATGGAACAGAATTTTTGACTGTCAACAATACCTTTTAATTCCTCTTTGCTAATAGAAAATTCCCACAAAGTGGATGGTTGGGGTATTTATGTTATATATAATTTATATTTTAAACAATATTATTTATAATAATTATAATAATTTCCACTCAAGCTAAAAAATTCAACCTTGTTTGCAAAAGGAAAATTCAAATTCAGACAACCGAATGGTCTTTTCTAATGCTTGCTTATTTTAAAGTATGAGAGTATTTAAATGTTAATTTAATGTAAGTACTATCCATTTATCTGTCATTATCTAATTATCTAATGAAAAATTTCTGATGTATATACAAAATTTCAAGTCAGAGACTTTTAGTCATTATTTAGAAATGTGAAATATATTTATGTTCAATCTCAATTTCTCTTTCTCGCTCTCTGCCCCGTCTCTCTCTCCCTCTCACCTCACTCCTTCCCTCTCATCTCACTCACTTCCTC
This sequence comes from Balaenoptera acutorostrata, assembly GCF_949987535.1. Taxonomy (NCBI): domain Eukaryota; kingdom Metazoa; phylum Chordata; class Mammalia; order Artiodactyla; family Balaenopteridae; genus Balaenoptera; species Balaenoptera acutorostrata. The sequence goes on along the minus strand of NC_080065.1, from coordinate 70,555,467 downwards.
TCTTTGTTCCCACCCCATCTCTTTTCCTCTATCATAGCATCAGATGAAGAAGAGCCAACTTCAGCAGGTAAAGTTCCTATGCTGTAAAGATTATTCCTATTTAATTTAATGCCCTTAGTAATATAGACCGTTGGAAATGTATTTGTTCAGGTTTCAACCACAAAACTGGCACAGTTTTATTTATTTACTTTATTTCTTGAACCCATTACGCTGTCCCAGTCTAAATGATGTTGGTTATGAGTTTTAAATAAAAAGAGAAAATAATTGAAAATGAACTGTCACAGAGGAAATCATAACACAAAAAATCACATCACTATTACAGAATAAGGAAAATTGGAAAATTAAAACATTGAGAAAAATGCCAATAAGTCATAAAATGGGGAGAAAAAACTAAAATGATAAAATGTAGAAAAATAATAAAATGAGGAGACTGAAATTAAAAAGAGGAAAATGATGAAACAGACTTTCAGAAATATGACTTACCGTGATAGAATACTGCATTATCAAATATGACTGACATTGAATATGATATTCATTTAAGTTTAAGCATAAAAATCATGTTGTTGCCTCAAATACTCACTTTCGTTAAGAAAATAATTTTTGCAGTTATAACTTAATGATACTGAAACTTGGCATCATGACTCTGCTTCTCATCCATCTAATCAGCATTGATCAAGAACAGGCTCAGGAAAAAAAAAAAAAAAAAAAAAAAAAAAAAGAACAGGCTCAGGTCTGAACTAAATACTGTGAGGAATGCAAATGGTAGAGAAGGCATGGTGTTTTCAGCTTGGTTCTAGGACAGTGGGATGGGTCAAAGACCAGGCACATTTATAAGGAGAAAGCAGGCACCACAGCCAATCTGGTTAGCAAGTAATAAAAGACCCAGGCAAGCAGACTAGCAACATCAGGAAAAAGGGATAAAGCCCTGAGATGGAGGGGTTAGATGCTGGTTGGAAGAGAAAGACCAGAACTCAGCACCAGGTTCTTTCTTAGGCAATTGAGGAAGGGAGTTAGGCCTGAGAGACAGGAGCAGGTAATGTTTACTGAAGCTAATGGACAAAAATGGGGCTTGATTGTATAGGAAATGGGGAATGTAGCCCAGTTATTGGAACTCAGGTACAGAATAGGGTCTTTTCAATTCATAGACCTAACTTATTTCAATTGGTAGGAGACTTCTTTTTTTTTTTTTTTTTTAAACTCATCATATTCCTTTATCACCAAGTAATATGTGCAACAGACACCCTTGCCTTGTCCCTTAACCAATGCATCCTTGGACCTTAATCACGTCCCATGATTCATTCTTTTTGTGTGTGTGTGTGTGTGTGTGTGTGTGTGTGTGTGTGTTAGCTTCTGCTTTATAACAAAGTGAATCAGTTATACATATACAATATGTTCCCATTTCTCTTCCCTTTTGCATCTCCCTCCCTCCCACCCTCCCCATCCCACCCCTCTAGGTGGTCACAAAGCACCGAGCTGATCTCCCTGTGCTATGCGGCTGCTTCCCACTAGTTATCTATTTTCCATTTGGTAGTGTATATATGTCCATGACACTCTCTTACCCTGTCACATCTCACCCCACCCCCTCCCCATATCCTCAAGTCCATTCTCTAGTAGGTCTGTGTCTTTATTCCCGTCTTGCCACTAGGTTCTTCATGGCCTTTTTTTTTTTTTTTTCCCTTAGATTCCGTATATATGTGTTAGCATACTGTATTTGTTTTTCTCTTTCTGACTTACTTCACTCTGTATGACAGACTCTAACTCCATCCACCTCATTACAAATACCTCCATTTCATTTCTTTTTATGGCTGAGTAATATTCCATTGTATATATGTGACACATCTTCTTTATCCATTCATCTGTCGATGGACATTTAGGTTGCTTTCATGTCCTGGCTATTGTAAATAGAGCTGCAATGAACATTTTGGTACATGACTCTTTTTGACCTATGGTTTTCTCAGGGTATATGCCCAGTAGTGGGATTGCTGGGTCGTATGGTAGTTCTATTTGTAGTTTTTTAAGGAACCTCCATACTGTTCTCCATAGTGGCTGTATCAATTTACATTCCCACCAACAGTGCAAGAGTGTTCCCTTTCCTCCACACCCTCTCCAGCATTTATTGTTTCTAGATTTTTTGATGATGGCCATTCTGACCGGTGTGAGATGATATCTCATTGTAGTTTTGATTTGCATTTCTCTAATGATTAATGATGTTGAGCATTCTTTCATGTGTCTGTAGGCCATCTGTATATCTTCTTTGGAGAAATGTCTATTTAGATCTTCTGCCCATTTTTGGATTGGGTTGTTCGTTTTTTTGTTATTGAGCTGCATGAGCTGCTTGTAAATCTTGGAGATTAATCCTTTGTCAGTTGCTTCATTTGCAAATATTTTCTCCCATTCTGAGGGTTGTCTTTTGGTCTTGTTTATGGTTTCCTTTGCTGTGCAAAAGCTTTTAAGTTTCATTAGGTCCCATTTGTTTATTTGTGTTCTTATTTCCATTTCTCTGGGAGCTGGGTCAAAAAGAATCTTGCTGTGATGTATGTCATAGAGTGTTCTGCCTATGTTTTCCTCTAAGAGTTTGATAGTGTCTGCCCTTACACTTAGGTCTTTAATCCATTTTGAGTTTATTTTTGTGCATGGTGTCAGGGAGTGTTCTAATTTCATACTTTTACATGTTCCTGTCCAATTTTCCCAGCACCACTTATTGAAGAGGCTGTCTTTTCTCCACTGTATATGCTTGCCTCCTTTATCAAAGATAAGTTGACCATATGTGTGTGGGTTTATCTCTGGGCTTTCTATCCTGTTCCATTGATCTATATTTCTGTTTTTGTGCCAGTACCAAACTGTCTTGATTACTGAAGCTTTGTAATATAGTCTGAAGTCAGGGAGCCTGATTCCCCCAGCTAGTAGGAGACTTCTTGATTTCTACCTTCTTCTAGAACTGGGCAGGAATTTTTACCTGTGAAAGTGGTTCAAAATATCAAAAGTTCAATGGAAGAAAATGAAATAGACATCTTACAAATATCTTTGGTAAACTGCAAGGATGCCATATTGCATTATATTCATTATCACTGCCTTGAAATGGAATCTCAGAAGACAAACTCTCAGTTAATGTTTCATTTTCATAATATTGTTAGATAGTTTATAACCTGATTTGGATGATAAGAACTCCCTATAATTTTCTCCTACTCTAGTCAGTATTATGTAGCCTATTTTTAGGAGCAACCTAATCACATGACTCAGTAGCAGACTTATGTGTTGTTATGAGTTTCCTCTGCCTAGTTTCTGACTTCTTTTTGCCCTGACTTGAGGCTTTAGTGTTGACAGGGTTGCTCAAAGACTCTGTCTTTCTCAGCCTTGGCTGAATTTTCTCTTGGTGTGAGTACCAGTCCTTGTGAGCCTATGCTTTTCTAGAGCAGTTTCATTCCTCTAATATTCTTACACCTCATTCCTAGCTATGTTGCCTGCCAAGCAGTTTTGGTGACTTTGCAAAAGAATTATTATTTTTGCATGATGAAGATTAATTTTAATTTAATGTAAGTAATACAAATAACTATTTCTTGGTGTAATTTTCTTATTTTAAAGTTATTTTAATAATGTCTCTTCTTACTAAGAAACTCTTTTGTAAATGCAACTGAACATTTTTCCCCAAATATTTATTTGACTCTAGAGTGATCTGAACATCATAGAGTTTAAATTATGTTTTTAAAATATTTTTGTTTTCATATATGACCAGATGTTTTTGTTGTGATTTTAGCACAGATGATTAGAATAGAGCAAATGTATTAAGTAATATTTTAACTAAATAGTTTCACATACAGATTACGTTAACATTAAGAAAATTTGCATTTAGTAAAGCAGACATTCCTTTTATATAAAACTGCCAATGGGAGCCAAATGTTCTTCTGTTAATTTTATCAAGGTGTATAATAAAAAGTATTATTGTGTAGTTGTAGTAAAACTTTTGACAAGGTATTATGAGATTTGTAAAGGCTTGATTTCATAAGGACTATGAATAATTGTGGAAAGTGGATTGTGATTTTGTTGTTTTAGAGCTTTTTTGGTACTTCTTGCCCCCAATTTTTTCAACAACTATTTTTCTCAATTAAATATTTATTATTCTGTTTGTGTCTTTTTCAGTAATATTTATCAAAAGATATCTTTTATTTTAAACTATTACCCAAAATATATTTAATATATTGTTGATAGTCTCTGTTTTTACTTTCATCTCCTTCCATCAACAGTTTATCTAGAATGATCTTTCCTAAGCTCAGACTCCTTTAATTTATCTTTTTGATCCTTCTTTAATTGATCTTTCTTTCTGTTATTTCTCCATTCTGTTTAAATTATCAGTGAAATGCAATCATGTTTGCCACAGAAATTGTACCTGAATTAAACTTTCATATGTCCCCACATGATATCTTTATCAGTTTCACATTCTTCCTTCAGCTTCATGGCATAATTGGACTGTAACTTCTTCTAATAATACTTCAGTTTCTTTAAATTAAATAATTCAGATATTTGTAATAGATCTGCTACTCCTCAGAGTTCAACAGTAGAAGGAATAAAGTAAATGGGGGTGTTTCTTGCTGCCAGATGGTCACAGGCTCATGATCACCAGTTGTTAATATATGAATTATAAGTTAAAAATTAATATTTTTAAAAACAAATATATACATGGTTTATCTAAATGTGCAGGTGCCTAGTGGATGCTACTGAATGATACTATTTATTAAATATTTGCAATGTATGGATATTATATAGCAAATCTAAGTTATTTTTACCCCAGAGGTACACATAATTGGATTAATTATAATTCAGTAATCATGAAAAATTCTCATTGTCCAGAATATTTTTTAGAGAAAATAATAGGTTTCTGTCTGGACTAACACATAGTATAAAAAAAATTAGAAAGGGACAGTATAACTCTGAGAAAATTAATGAGATATTAGATAGTGTTTTACTTGTGTTATAATGCTGCAAAATGATATGTGCTTTTCTCTTTACAATAGAGTATATTTGATTTGACTTATGTTTAGAATTTTTATAACTGCCATCATTAAAACAGACAAGTGATTCCTCTACTCTGTTACCATATGTTTCTGTTTACAATATTTTTATGCTTCACTCTGTCTTTAGTCATTTTTTCAAATATGCGTAATTTCTCTTATTTGAACCTCTAAATTGCCATGCAAAAAGCAAGTGCTTAGTAACTGCTTTTTCGGTGTTGACTTATAGAGGGGATGCATGATATGTCACATCTGTGTTTCTACTCATGGAGATGTACCCCCTTATTGAATATGGACCATCCATTTGTTAATTATTTTCATCTTCAAATGTTCTGATGGGATGCATTAGCCCAGAGCAACATATTTGTAGTATCTGAGTTACAAGGGCCGTTTCACCTAACACCTGTTTCTGTAACTACCAGAAGCTTCTTTTTATTTATCTTAGTTGAATCTTATGTTCAGGTATTTAAACATCTTATCATTGAGTACAAAAACACATCTATGAACTGTACAAGAAATTCCTTCAAACTAGGTTATATACTAAGATCTAATTATAAACTAATGAGATTCATTTTTTTAAAGAAACCATAACAGGTACTGTACCTCCAAATGAGTCCTGTTTAGAGGTGATATATGTGATCCAATTATGTTGCTGTTGCTCAAATAATTTTGGTAACTCTCTTTTGAAATTTCCTTCAGATATTGCAACATCGGTTATTCCCTTTTATAGTCTCAGAACTGTGCTACTATATTCATCAGACACTGGTCTAAAAAATAGGCCTTCAAAAACAAAGATTTGCAAATATTAAGAGAATGTGCATGTGTGTGTGTGTGTGTGTGTGTGTGTGTGTATCTGTAGGTGTAAGATACAGATCCATTTATAACTTTAATAACACTCTTTAATAGAGTTAAGTCAGTGGCTGCTTCTCCCATGTTGCACAAATCCAATTTCTATTTATCTTCCATTTAAATTTCATAATAAGGAGAGACTTGATAAACTGATTACACCAAGGCCTTTGTCTGTGTTCTTTAAGAAATTAAGACATTTACATTAGAAAATTGACTGCTACAAATGAACTAATCCATATAAAATTTAACTTATTAACTATAAGGTCTATCAAATTAGGCTTATTGTCATATAAATTTCTTCATTCCTCTTTATTTTTTTTGTCTTATTAGCTATTATTTTACCTCTCTAGAAATACCATTTCTTCATCAAATTAGTGAAATCATTGTAAGAATTAAAAGAGGACTAGAAATGGAAAATGTTACTGAATGGGATCAATCAGTCAGAAAGTGACACAGTTGAGATATTGTAGTTGTACGATAAATCCGTGGCTAAAATTAATAAAACCACAACTTACTATTTTTTGTTTATACCACCTCAGAAGCAAATCTTGATTTCTTTTCTTTTTTTTTTTTCTTCTCTTGCTTAAAGGGAGATTTTTAATTGCTCTAATTGTCATTTGTCATTTTTTAATATCAAAGAAAGAGACTGAGTTTGAATTTGTATAAAAGTAGTTATTAATACTGTTAGCTCATATAATAACAAAAAATATGATTAGAAAAAATGGAATTTTCAGATGAATGTAAAAGGAAAATCTTTTTAACAATCAGCTATGTTAAAACACTAAAGTGCAAAAGCCATACTGTTCTTCACATATTTATAAAGTTAAAATTTCATAATTTACTTAAATGTAAAATTGCATTTCTGGCCTATTAATATCAGAGCCCAATTGGTAGTGATGATACAGGTTACTGCCTGGATACAGTAGTTTATAGTAGACTCTTGTGACCTCTGTGATGCCCATCAGAGGTGGAGACAGTGTTGATTCAGCACAGCAGAACTTCATCATTTTTACTAGCTCCTTCTAAATCTTTTAGTATGTTTAATCTTTTATAAATGATCAGTTTGGCCACTGAGGAAATACACCTAAGAACTAATAATCTATACATGTAATAGAACATTGACTAGCAGTAATAAAGACTTAAGGCTATATTACATATATATATATATTCATAGTTTTATAAACAAACTATATATATAGTTTAAAACAAATATGTTATATATCTGTGCAGCTAAACACAGGACACAGTGATTAGATATTTTTGTCTTGTTTTTGAAATACTCAATCTTAGTCCTACAAAAACATTACTTCTGTTTATGGTGGATTTTGTGATTTTCTTAATTATGCTACAGATTCTTTTAGATCTCTTTCCTGTTTTCTTATAGAATTTAATTCTGCATGGCAGACTATGCTCAATTATTCTACAACTCATGCTTTTGGAAAGGAATGATATCTAACCATATTATTCTCTAATGAGCGTAACACTCTTTTGCATTTTGATCTTAGCACTTTATTTCCTTGGGGGTCTAAAGTAAAGCTTCACATCCTCGTTTTTGTTCACCTTACATTTGTAGCAAATTTTCTCCTTTTTTATATAGACATGGCTATTTTCCCTCTAGTGCCTGGAGCAACGTTTCTAATTATATTGTCAAGTATATTCTTGTTCATAAATATATGCTAAGCAGGCTTAAATATTAAAACCCAATATATAAAACTAAAAAGTTTATTGCTATAATCTCTAAAAAATAGAAAGAAGTCATTATTTGTAGATTCTCAGTGGAATAGGGAAGAAATCATTGCCTCTAAAGATTTATCTTTGGTCAGTTCACTAAGGCATTCGTTAAAGAACAAATACTGCTTACTTCTTTTTTAATAAAACAAAACTTCCTTATTGATAGATATTTGATAGTGACATTGAATTGTGAGAAAAATAGTTGGTTTTTAAATTTCTGTTATATGTAGATAGTATTTTTCTTATTTCATATTTAAGAAATATTCATATTTAAGGTAAACTTAAAAATAGTAATAAAGGTATATACATGGAAAGGAAAAATGTATCTGTCAGTGTTCTCTGGAGGAGCAGAATCAAAAGGATATATATGTATATAAAATAAAGAGATTTATATTAAGGAATTAGCTCATGTGATTGTGGGGCTGGCAAGTCTGAATTCTATAGGGAAGGCCGGCTGAACTCAGGCAGGAGTTATGGTTTACAGCCTTGAGGCAAAGTTTTTTCTTCTCAGGGAAACCTCACATTTTGCTTTTAAGGCCTTCAACTGATTGCATGAAGCCCACCCATATTATGGAGGGTAATCTGCTTTACTTAAAGTCAACTGATTGTAGATGTTAATCACATTGACAAAATACTTTCATAGTGATATCTAGGCTAGTATTTGACCAAGCAACTTGGTGCCACAGTCTAGCCAAGTTGACACATAAAATTTAACCATCACAGAAAGTGAGTAAAAATTATATAAACACAAAATATTTTAATTTTCAAAAAACCTATTTCAGGAAAATAGACCAAGCATAATTTGCAATGTTTAATAACAATGCATGTTACCCCACTATCTGTGTACACTTAGACTTCAAGCCTTATTTAATTTCTAGTACTCCTTGCATTGGATGGATTCATCTTTAAGGCCATCTCCAATTGTCTGGGTCAATTTTTTTGCTGTCCCAAGTTTCACCTCAAAGTTTATTACAAATAGAGCACTGAGAAGTATTAATTTAATATTCCAGGGATTTGTTGGCTCAAGGAAGGCATTAAGGGGCTTCCCTGGTGGCGCAGTGGTTGAGAATCTGCCTGCTAATGCAGGGGACACGGGTTCGAGCCCTGGTCTGGGAAGATCCCACATGCCGCGGAGCGGCTGGGCCCGTGAGCCACAATTGCTGAGCCTGCGCGTCTGGAGCCTGTGCCCCGCGACGGGGGGGGCCGCGATAGAGAAAGGCCCGCGCACCGCGATGAAGAGCGGTCCCCGCACCGCGATGAAGAGTGGCCCCCGCTTGCCGCAACTGGAGAAAGCCCTCGCACGAACCGAAGACCCAACACAGCCAAAAATAAATAAATAAATAGATATATACTTTAAAAAAAAAAAAAAAAAAAAAAAAAAAAGGAAGGCATTAAGCATTCCCGTTCATGATGGGTAGGATAAAACCCCATGTACCCGAAGGCCTAAACCTATACCTTTAGGTGTTTTTATCTTCAGATAAATAGCTGTCTCCTACCTGTACAGAATTTTCCTTTTACAGATTTCATTTTCATCATCTGTAAAATGGATTAATAATAGTGCCCACCTTAAATGTTTGATGGAAGGATCAAACATGATGATACATTAAAGTGTTTATCACATCATGCCCATCCTATAATAAGTACAAGGAATCTAAGCTGTTCTTTTTACTTTTATTATCATCAGTGTTGTTTCCCATATTAATAATACTGTTATTTTGATTATGATTATTTGTCAGGCAATGTGCTAAGCGTTTTAGGTGCAGTTTTTTATTTAATTTTCACAATAAAGCAATGAAGCTAATTATATATATATATACATATATATATATATTCCTACTTAAAGAGGAGAACACTGAATTTTAAAGCATAAATATGCCCAAGGTTACATAATAAGCAAGCGACAAAAGGAGGATTCAATTTCAAGTTTCTCTGGAGAAACTTGTACTTATTCTAATGAAGCAAACTGCCTTTTATTCACTTATAAATAGTTTTAAATAACATATATTTCTTTCATTTGTAAAAGTAATGCACAGTTATTCAAGTTTTTTGTCATGCATATATTATAAAGCTATACCTAATAACATGCAAAATTTTACCTGTTATTTTAAATGATAATCTGATTACTATAGTAATTTTATGGACCTTGTAGACAATTTTAAAATAATAAAATAGGAAATGGAAATCCCTCTGACTACCTTCATCCACATTGAATATTTGCATTTTCAGAAAACATTCTGCCTCAATCTAGTTGCTCTTACAGTCTTCTCCATCTCAGTGGCTCAATCCAAATCTTCAGGGTCAACTTTGATAATACCCACTACATCCCATTCTCACCAGACCCTTTTAGCCTCTTCTTGCAAAATATACCCAAAATCTAATCACTTCTTGCCATCACATATACCATCACTCTTGTCGAAGTCACCATCTTCTCACACTTGGCTTATCATGCAGTAACCTTCTGAGTGGTCTTCTTCTTGGTACCCTTGACCCCTCTGCAGGTCCTTCTCAACAGAGAGGCCAGGATAATTCTCCTACAAGACCATGAGATCCCATCACTCTTCAGCCTTAAGGCTAATTTAGTACCTCTCAATCAACCCTGCAGTAGATTTAGGATTGAAACTGGATGTAATTTGCACCCTTCGTTACCTCCCTGGCTGCGTTTCCTCTACAGCCACCCTGTCCTTCCTTTTCATGCAACAAACACAAACCCTGAGCCCATCCCCGTCTTGGGCAGGGTTTTGCACTCATAGGTCCATTGTCTGACAGCTTCTCCTGCAAGTATCTGCATGACTCCTCCATCACATCCTTCATGTCTTGACCTAAAGATGCCTTCTCAGAAAGGCCTTCTTTTTGTCTCTAAAAAGGTCACACCTTCTCCACCTTGTCATGGTCCCCTGCTCTGCTTTATTTTTTAATGTTAGCACAGTCTGCCCAGTTTATGTAGCTTATTTTCTGTCCAGTGTGAATATAAACTCCCCCAGGGATGGGGTTTTTTTGGTCTATTTTATTCAATACTGAATCCCTTGCTGCTAGAACAATTGTTCGGTACATGGTAGTCGTTTAATAAACATTTGTTGTATGGTTGAATTAATGAATAAATTCAGCCATACTGATTTAATGCTGCTTTTAAAGCACTGTTAACCCAAGAACATACATAGTTCTTCCCTGTGTGATGATATAAAGAGAGAGGGGGTGATAGATATATTTCCCAATTTAAGAAATAAAAGGATAACACTAATAATTTGATAAGAATCTTAACGATGCTTTAAAATTACTTAAATCCCTTGGCAGTGAAAAGCCATTACATTGATCTTTGTTTTTCTGTTTTGGTTGCAGTAGGATAAAATACATTTTGTTTAGTACTTCTTTGAGTGTGGTGTCCTAACAATGTCAGTAATTTAGCCATTGTTAGGAATTACTGAATGGAACCTGCAGCAGTGATTTTAAAAGCTTCAAACCTGGCAACAAGCACTATCTAGTGCTGAGCACGGGTAGAAGAGTGGGTGGGCTTAGGTCAAGGAGGCAGCAGAAAGGATGTGAGCAAGGCCACTGGCTTCCTGGGTTTGGACTCCAAGTAGAATAAGAAAGGGCCTGCAATTTTTTGGTACAATAACTTCCTCCTTATTGCATTGTTATCAATGCATGTCTCATTAATAAGCTTACAGACATTTTCAGGTAATTTTATTTTCAACGTTGTGTGGGTGGTAGACTTTTTAAGTCTTTGAATAATACATTTAAAAATAAAATAAAATAAAATGTACCTGGGTATAGTATTCTTGGGATACATCTTTTTGTTTCTAATTATTTATCCAATACAGATCTTCAACTGCTAGAATTCACCAAGATTTAGAGATACGTCCCATATTTTGCATCTAATTTTCTGCTTTTCTAAACATAAATCTAAATGAGAAAATATCCAATATTTCTTACCTAATTTAAATAATATGTTACAATATTGTTGATGGTTTTTGAAAACTTACTAGAGGCTCTTGAAAAAGAGTGAGCAATCCAGTTCTCAAAAATAAAAACAAGAAATAAAAACCACTGTGCACATCAGCTAATAGTTTGTGCCAAGGCTTTAGATGTTGTTTGAAAGACATTGAGATACCTTTCTGAGACTGAGGCCCTCTGAAATCTATTTCATTCCATAACTTAGTGTTTAAAAATGTGTGGGAAGAATTGTGCAGGTACTAAGCCATGAATATAAACAAAGCTAAAATAAGTATGATCAGGAAGTGAATAAATAGGGAATTTATCCCCCAGAATTTTAACCTTCATCATCTTTACCTATCTAAACACATTGTTTTGCAGTAAGTTTTATTTATAATATCATGAAGAAACCACTGAGAATTCTGATCCATGTTGAGTTTCTTATGATATGCCATTCCTTAATCTGATACTTTTAGGCAGAATGCTCAAGCAAGTTTGTCTAACTTTCAAGATTCATAGAGCTACAGAAGAGGGAGATTAGCATATTTTTAAGTAACTTGAGTTTTCAGACTGTGGGGTTTTTTTTTCAGTCTCCTGTGTTTATATCATTCAATTTCTGTGCTCCTTGACAGTTTGGGGGGTGGTGGGAGATAGAGAGACAAAACTATTGCTTCCCACTAATTTTATTCTTATTCTGAAAATGAGGAAACCAATGAAAGCTGGCCTCTTAAAGACATTCTTTCATTTCACTCCATGAAACCTGTGCCTGGCTTTTATGACCCATCACACCCGTGTTTCTTCTCCCTAGGAGACAAACAGTTTCTGTTATTCCAAGTCATACGTGCTGTGCTCATTCTCACTTCAAAGCTTTAATTCATGTTTGTCTGTCTAGGGCATACTTTTCTTTCCCTTTTATATCTCCAAAACCTATCTATCTTTTCACAGTCATCTCATGTCCTACATCTCCCATCTGCTGTAACCCACACTGATGTCTCTTTTCCCAAATCTCAACTTGTGTATCTGTTAGGAATGTTCTTTGTGGCAGGTAACTGAGATTAGCATGACTGGGGAAGGAGTCCATTCTCTTAGATCACAGGATCTTCACTACTACCTTTTAAATAAACCATGTTTCTGTGAGTATGAAAGAAGGGATAGAATAGAGGTTGGGGAGACAATAGTTTCTATCGTTAAAGGGATTTGAGTTCCGTTATTATGTACTGGAAGTGCATTGGAATTCCTTCTCCACCTGGACTGGGGACTCACTGCTGATTGTAATTCATCCTTCTATTGTATTCCCAGCAATGCTGAAGACGGAATCAGGGATCAATATCTGTATTGTGCCCAGTAGATACATATCATTAAAATTATCATCACACCTTAGGATCATAAAACAAAAAGAAAAAAAAAGAAATTAAATGAGCACAGTGCTTTTCAAATATACAAAATATGTAAGCTGTGTGATAGTACACGTATGCAGCTACTATATCCTCTTGGATTTGTGTAAATTACAGTTATGTCAGTCACATCTCTTGATTTATATCATTCCTTAATCACTTTGACTACAGCTGTATTAGTTTTCCAAAGTTCCCGTAACAAATTACCATAAATTCATTGGCTTAAAACGACACATAGTTATTCTCTTACAGTTCTGGAGCCCAGAGGGAGGTCTGAAACCAACGTGTCATAAAGGCCATGCTCTAGCGGATAATCCTCCCCTGCCTAATCTAGTTCATGGTGGCCGTTAGCATTCCTTGGCTTCTATGGTTGTGGCCACATCACTTCAATCACTTCCTCCATATTGACATCATCTTTTACTCTTCTGTCTGCGGCTTCTCCTCTTCTGTCTCTTATAAGGACACTTGTCATTGGATTTAAGACCCACCCAGGTAATACATGATGATCTCATCTGAAGATCCTTAACTTTCTTTTTTTTCCTTTTTTTTTAGCATCTTTATTGCAGTATAATTCCTTTACATTGTTGTGTTAGTTTCTGCTGTATAACAAAGTGAATCAGCTATACATATACATATATCCCCATATCACCACCCTCTTGTGTCCCTCTGCCACCCACCCTACCTCACCCCTCTAGGTGGACACAAAGCACCGACCTGATTTCCCTGTGCTATGTGGCTGCTTCCCACTAGCTATCTATTTTACATTTGGTAGTGTATATATGTCCATGCCACTCTCTTACTTCGTCCCAGCTTACCCTTCCCCCTCCCTGTGTCCTCAAGTCCATTCTCTACATCTGTGTCTTTATCCCTGTCCTGCCCCTGGGTTCTTCAGAACCTTTTTTTTTTCTTTTTAGATTCCATATATATCTGTTAGCCTATGGTATTTTTCTCTTTCTGACCTACTTCACTCTGTATGACAGACTCTAGGTCCATCCACCTCACTACAAATAATTCAACTTCGTTTCTTTTTATGGCTGAGTAATATTCCATTGTATATATATTGCCACATCTTCTTTATCCATTCAGCTGTTGGTGGACACTTAGGTTGCTTCCATGTCCTGGCTATTGTAAATAGTGCTGCAATGAACATTGTGGTACATGTCTCTTTTTGAATTATGGTTTTCTCAGGGTATATGCCCAGTAGTGGGATTACTGGGTCATATGGTAGTTCTGTTTTTAGTTTTTTAAGGAACCTCCTTACTGTTCTCCATAGTGGCTGTGTCAATTTACATTCCCGCCAACAGTGCAAGAGGGTTCCCTTTTCTCCACACCCTCTTCAGCATTTATTGTTTATAGATTTTTTGATGATGGCCATTCTGACCAGTGTGAGGTGATATCTCATTGCAGTTTTGATTTGCATTTCTCTAATGCTTAGTGATGTTGAGCATCCTTTCATGTGTTTGTTGGCAATCTGTATATCTTCTTTGGAGAAATGTCTGTTTACGTCTTCTGCCCATTTTTGGACTGGGGTGTTTCTTTTTTTGATATTAAGCTTCATGAGCTGCTTGTATATTTTGGAGATTAATCGTTTGTTGCTTCATTTGCAAATATTTTCTCCCATTCTGAGGGTTCCCTTTTCGTCTTGTTTATGGTTTCCTTTGCTGTGCAATAGCTTTTAAGTTTCATTAGGTCCCATTTGTTTATTTTTGTTTTCATTTCCATTTCTCTAGGAGGTGGGTCAAAAAGGATCTTGCTGTGATTTATGTCATAGAGTGTTCTGCCTATGTTTTCCTCTAAGAGTTTGATGGTGTCTGGACTTACATTTAGGTCCATTTTGAGTTTATTTTTGTGTACGGTGTTAGGGAATGATCTAATTTCATTCTTTTACATATAGCTGTCCACTTTCCCCAGCACCACTTATGGAAGAGGCTGTCTTTTCTACATTGTATACTCTTGCCACCTTTATCAAAGTTAAGGTGACCATATGTGCATGGGTTTATCTCTGGGCTTTCTATCCTGTTCCATTGATCTATATTTCTGTTTTTGTGCCAGTATCATACTGTCTTGATTACTGTAGCTTTGTAGTATAGTTTAAAGTCAGGGAGCCTGATTCCTCCAGCTTCCTTTTTCATTCTCAAGATTGCTTTGGCTATTCAGGGTCTCTTGGTTTCCATACAAATTGTGCAATTTTTTGTTCTAGTTCTGTGAAAAATGCCATTGGTAGTTTGATAGGGATTACACTGAATCTATAGATTGCTTTGGGTAGTATAGTCATTTTCACAATGTTGATTCTTCCAATCCAAGAACATGGTATATCTCTCCATCTGTTTGTATCATCTCTAATTTCTTTCATCATTGTCTTATAGTTTTCTGAATACAGGTCTTTTCTCTCCTTAGGTAGGTTTATCCCTAGGTATTTTATTCTTTTTGCTGCAGTGGTAAATGGGAGTGTTTCCTTAATCTTTCTTTCAGATTTTTTATCATTCCTGTATAGGAATGCAAGAGATTTCTGTGAGTTAATTTTGTATCCTAAAACTTTACCAAATTCATTGATTAGCTCTAGTAGTTTTCTGGTGGCATATAGTATGATGTCATCTGCAAACAGTGACAGTTTTACTTCTTCTTTTCCAATTTGGATTCCTTTTATTTCTCTTTCTTCTCTGATTTCTGTGACTAAAACTTCCAGAACTATGTTGAATAATAGTGGTGAGAGTGGGCAACCTTGTCTTGTTCCTGATCTTAGTGGAAATGCTTTCGATTTTTCACCATTGACAATGATGTTGGCTGTGGGTTTGTCATATATAGCCTTTATTATGTTGAGGTAAGTTCCCTGTATGCCTACTCTTTGGAGAGTTTTTATCATAAATGGTTGTTGAATCTTGTCAAAAGCTTTTTCTGCACCTATTATCATATGGTTTTTCTCCTTCAATTTGTTAATATGGTGTATCACATTTATTGATATGTGTATGCTGAAGAATCCTTGCATTCCTGTGATAAACACCACTTGATCGTGGTGTATGATCCGTTTAATGTGCTACTGGATTCTGTTTGCTAGTATTTTGTTGAGGATTTTTGCATATCTGTTCATCAGTGATATTGGCCTGTGGTTTTCCTTTTTTGTGACATCTTTGTCTGGTTTTGGTATCAGGGTGATGGTGGCCTCGTAGAATGAGTTGGGGAGTGTTCCTCCCTCTGCTGTATTTTGCAAGAGTTTGAGAAGGATAGGTGCCAGCTCTTCTCTAAATGTTTGATAGAATTCGCCTGTGGAACCATCTGGTCTTGGGCTTTTGTTTGTTGGAAGATTTTTAATCACAGTTTCAATTTCATTGCTTGTGATTGGTCTGTTAATATTTTCTATTTCTTCCTGGTTCAGTCTCAGAAGGTTGTCCTTTCCTAAGAATTTGTCCATTTCTTCTAGGTTGTCCATTTTATTGACATATAGTTGCTTGTAGTAATCCCTCATGATCCTTTGTATTTCTGGAGGGTCAGTTGTTACTTCTACTTTTTCATTTCTAGTTCTGTTGATTAGAGTCTTTTCCCTTTTTTTCTTGATGGGTCTGGCTAGTGGTTCATCAATTTTGTTTATCTTCTCAAAGAACCAGCTTTTAGTTTTACTGATCTTTGTTATTGTTTCCTTCATTTCTTTTTCATTTATTTCTGATCTGATCTTGATGATTTCTTTCCTTCTACTAACTTCGGGGTTTTTTTATTCTTCTTTCTCTAATTGCTTTAGGTATAAGGTTAGGTTGTTTATTTGAGAGTTTTCTTTTTTCTTCAGGTAGGATTGTATTGCTATAAACTTCCCTCTTAGAATGGATTTTGCTTCATCCCATAAGTTTTTGGTTGTCGGGTTTTCATTGTCATTTGTTTCCAGGTATTTTTTGATTTCCTCTTTGATTTCTTCAGTGGTCTCTTGGTTATTTAGTAGCGTATTGTTTAGCCTCCATGTGTTTGTATTTTTTACAGATTTTTTCCTGTAATTGACATCTAGTCTCATAGCATTGTGGTCAGAAAAGATGCTTGATACTATTTCAATTTTCTTAAATTTACCAAGGCTTGATTTGTGACCCAAGATATGATCTATCCTGGAGAATGTTCCATGAACACTTGAGAAGAAAGTGTATTCTGTTGTGTTTGGATGGAATGTCCTATAAATATCAATTAAGTCCATCTTGTTTAATGTGTCATTTAAAGTTGTGTTTCCTTATTTATTTTCATTTTGGTTGATCTGTCCACTGGTGAAAGTGCGGTGTTAAAGTCCCCTACTATTATTGTGTTAGTATCGAACTCCCCTTTTAAGGCTGATAACATTTGCTTTATGTATTGAGGTGCTCCTATGTTGGGTGCATAAATATTTACAATTGTTATATCTTCTTCTTGGATTGATCCCTTGCTCATTATGTAGTGTCCTTCTTTGTCTCTTATAATAGTCTTTATTTTAAAGTCTATTTTGTCTGATTTGAGTATTGCTACTCCAGCTTTCTTTTGATTTCCATTTGCATGGAATATCTTTTTCCATCCCCTTACTTTCAGTCTGTATGTGTTCCTAGGTCTGAAGTGGGTCTCTTGTAGACAGCATATATATGGGTCTTGTTTTTGTATCCATTCAGCAGTCTATGTCTTTTGGTTGGAGCATTTAATCCATTTACATTTAAGGTAATTATCAATATGTATACTCCTATTATCATTTTCTTAACTGTTTTGGGTTTGTTTTTGGATGTCTTTTCCTTCTCTTGTGTTTCCTGCCTAGAGAAGTTCCTTTAGCATTTGTTGTAAAGCTGGTTTTGTGGTGCTGAATTGTCTTAGCTTTTGCTTGTCTGTAAAGGTTTTAATTTCTCCACTGAATCTGAATTAGATCCCTGCTGGTTAGAGTAATCTTGATTTCAGGTTTTTCCCTTTCATCACTTTCAATGTGTCCTGTTACTCCCTTCTGGCTTGCAGAGTTTCTGCTGAAAGATCAGCTGTTAACCTTATGGAGATTCCCTTGTATGTTATTTGTTGCTTTTCCCTTGCTGCTTTTAATATTTTTTCTTTGTATTTAATTTTTGATAGTTTGATTAATATGTGTCTTGGCGTTTTTCTCCTTGGATTTATCCTGTATGGGACTCTCTGCACTTCCAGGACTTGACTATTTTCTTTCCCTTATTGTGGAAGTTTCCAATTATAATCTTCACATATTTTCTCAGTCCCTTTTTTTTTTTCTCTTCTTCTGGGACCCCTATAATTCGAATGTTGGTGCCTTTAATGTTGTCCCAGAGGTCTCTGAGACTGTCCTCAATTCTTTTCATTCTTTTTTCTTTATTCTGCTCTACAGTAGTTAATTCCACTATTTTATTTTCCAGCTCACTTATCCATTCTTCTACTTCAGTTATTCTGCTATTGATTCTTTCTAGAGAATTTTTAATTTCATTTATTGTGTTGTTCATCATTGTTTGTTTGCTCTTTAGTTCTTCTAGGTCCTTGCTGAACGTTTCTTGTATTTTCTCCATTCTATTTCCAAGGTTTTGGGTCATCTTTACTATCATTACTCTGAATTCTTTTTCAGGTAGACTGCCTATTTCCTCCTCATTTGTTTGGTCTGATGAGTTTTTACCTTGCTCCTTCATCTGTTGTGTGTTTCTCTGTCTTTTCATTTTGCTTATCTTACTGTGTTTGGGGTCTCCTTTTCACAGGCTGCAGGTTCGTTGTTCCCATTGTTTTTGGTGTCTGCCCCCAGTGGGTGAGGTTGGTTCACTGGGTTGTGTAGGCTTCCTGGTGGAGGGGACTGCTGCTTGTGTTCTGGTGGATGATGCTGGATCTTGTCTTTCTGGTGGGCAAGACCAGGTCTGGTGGTTTGTTTTGGGGTGTCTGTGAACTTATTATGATTTTAGGCAGCCTCTCTGCTAATGGATAGGGTTGTGTTCCTGTCTTCCTAGTTGTTTGGCATGGGGTGTCCAACACTGGTGCTTGCTGGTCGTTGAGTGGAGCTGGGTCTTAGCAGTGAGATGGAGATCTCTGGGAGACCTCTTGTCGATTGATATTACGTGGGGCCGGGAAGTCTCTGGTGGTCCGGTGTCCTGACCTCAGCTCTCTCACCTCATAGGCTCAGGCCTGACACCCGGCCAGAGCACCAAGACCCTGTCAGCCACATGGCCATGTACATGGGGAGTTTCTTGCCTTTGGGGAAGTCTGAAGTCTTCTGCCCGCATTCTGTAGGTGTTCTGTATGAGTTGTTCTACATGTAGATGTATTTTTGATGTATTTGTGGGGAGGAAGGTGATCTCCATGCCTTACTCCTCTGCCATCTTGAAGGTCCTCCCCCTTACATCTGCAAAGGCCCTTTTTTTCAATAAGGTATTATTCAGAGGTTTGGGGATTTGGTCATGGACATATCTTTCTGGGGGACACCATTCAACATACTTCAACAGCTAAAGTAAATGTGGTAAATAAATGTACAATGAATTAGGTTGTCCTTTTTTGGGACCTAAAAATTTTAAGTAAATGAACATATTAATGTATAATGAAAGATTTGCAAGAATGGTAGACTATTCTTACACCTCGAATATTTTTTATTTCCTTGTTTAAAAACTGTTCATAAAAATATAATGATGAAATCATACTTTACTCAATAAAGCAGCACAGAGAGCATTCATAAAGCCTATAGGCATTGTCAAGCCTAATATAATTCAGTGAAGTGGAAATAACCTCGGTATCAGTGGAAACTCTGTATGTTCTAAGAAATGGGTTCTAAGTAAATAAAATTAGATAGTAACTATAATAATATATATTTAAACAGGCATGTTTAGTAACATCTGCAGGGGAAACAAACAGAGATATGCAACATCTTAACCACATTGTAAAGTAGCTCCTTTCCATTTTAAAGAAGAAAAGTGTTATTCACAAGTTTCTTCTTAATTATTTTGACAGAATTTTATAATTACTTGATGTTTTATAATTTCTCCAACTTTAATGCTGAATTCATTCATTTGTAAAAGCAAGGAAAAAAGAAAAGCAGAGCCCCAGATTTTAGAAGCCTAAAATGCATTTATTTTATCCAGTCAGGTTAGTTAAAATAACACATAATGAGAAAACATAAAATTAAACCTTACTTTATTTTTATTTTAGTTTTATTATTTATTGGCAGAAAAAAGTTCAATATGGGTAATCTATTTTAAGTAGAAAAGAAATATTTACTGTGGCAAATATGAACAGTCTTTTGTTCAGATTCATTTTAGCAATTTGGGAGCCAAAGCTTAACCTTACTGTAATGAATACAGAACTTTTAAACTGTTAGTATTAAGCTTTTACTTTCATGATAATTTTAACATATAGTAAATCTTGTTGTTAAGGCAAGGTATTTTTTATACCTAGAAAATGTTCTTTGAAGGTGGTGGCAGTAAAGGGTGAATTAGAATGTGCTTGGGCATGAGTCTAAGCTCTTTCTAGATTCAGGTAACAAAAGCCAAGTGTCTCAGTGTGATGTGGAAATGACCCTTGGGAAATCATCATGTTGAGTAACTTGAGGGATAGAGCAGAAAATACCAGTAGATTGCTGTGAAAAATGTGTCAGGAAAACATTTTAACGGAATTTCTTCCACTTTATTTATCAGTGAACAGGATACCCAATAAATGCGTCTATTTCTGTTGCTCAGTGTTTATGGCACTGCCAGCTTCTCTACCCTATGATTGATAGAAGTTAAGAATAACCTTACTTTTCACCATCTGTCATTAAAGAGTCAAGTTCTTCAAGTGGACACAGCTTCTTTACAAGATTTTAAATATTATGACTTACACATTTCCTATTGCCTCTGTGAAAGAGATGTAGTCTTTTGCAATGACACAGCTGCCTTCATTGTTTTTCTTGCTCCTTTGTTACATTACTGCTCATCTTTATTTTTGTTCATTATTTGAATGTTTCTAGCTTATTTTACATTATTTTGGGGCTGTCTAAAATCCTTCCTGGAAGAAAAGTGGGACACAGATAGGTACAAACATATAGACATGACTATGTAGAAATTTACTATTTTAATTATTAAGGCTTCTTATAAGACACATTGCATTTAAAAATGATACAAAAGTAACATTTCCCTTTTAGGTCATATAGCCATTTTTTGATAGTTGGCCTTGGACCAATTAACTTATGCTTATAAATGGTCACAATAGAAAAGAGAGAATTTTAAGAGCTACTTTGAGATCACTAATATGTTATTTCAAAGAAGAGCAGAAGACCTTTGGAGGATACTGATATCACAGTCATAAGGGGCCTGCTGAATTTCCAAGTTAATTGGAACTCAAGCCAATAAGGGAAGAACAGGTTGCATGTAGACCTAGAGACAGAAAATAATTGGATAATAACTAAAACTAGACTCTTAATGGAGATGCTTGCAAATTTTATGATAGAATTGAAGAAAAAGACATCATTTTTTAATTAAAGAAGGGGCTGAACATCAAAAGTATAGAAGTTGGTTCTAAAAAGATAGTATCTTGATTGTGAAAATTCAGTTACATTTTTACCTACATTTTGATGAAAATAAAGGAAATAAATTCTGTACCAAATATAATTAGGATAAATAGTGTTCAAAATATTTTAATGTTAAAATCTCTTGTATTCTATATTGTTACTTTCAGGGGATATACAGTAGACATTACTCCCTGAAGTATATATATATGAAAATGAATTTGACTAATAGGACTATATAAATGTGTAATTTGTCCTTGGACAACTAATAACTTTCTAATGAAGTATTTTAAATAAATTTTATAATAATGATTATTGGGTTTATTTGTCCCAAAAATGCTGTAAACATTCTTCAGTAAGGTAAAATCGTGTTTGATGTTTTGCTTTCACACCTATTTTAAAATAAAAGTAATAAAAGTACAAAGCAACAAAAGTGGAACAAACATGTAAAGTCCAAGCTGTTTTCTAATGGAAGAATTCAGTATCTGCAAGAATTGTCGATCATGTCTAAGGAATTGGCAAAAGCCTGTAACAATTCAAATGTTAAAAAAAGAATGTATCTACAGACGTGCACTTGCTTTACTTAAAATTTGCCTCTTTTCTGAGATAGTTAATATTAGAAATACAAGTATTTTGTCTTAAGTTATATTAAAAAAGGAGGTTTCTTTTCCTTAGAGAAATGTGAACACTTTTTATAAGTAAAGAATATTGTCTTCTTATAAATCTAGAAATTTGATGAGCCCTTGACCTAAAGTTCTTAACTGCCACTTGTGAGAGTACAATGTTTCCATTATGTTATAGATTTTATAATAGTCACTCACCTATGTGACCTTTCAATTAAATCATTGAAGTGCATTCTAATTTAGGATTTCTCTGAAAATCACTTTGAATATTCATCTGATTCAGAGGTTCCCGTGCATCTCATGAAGCATTATGACCCACCAGGAACATGTGCTGTTGGCATACCAAAATCAGCACTGAGATTCAAATTCCTTTTGAGAGCAATTTGTGGAATTAATTTACCTATATGATTTAGGCCTGTCAAGGGGTTCATTCATCTGTTGGGTCATCTTTGCTAGAGATTTTTTTATCTAAAGAAATAAAAAATATTCCTAGTGGTAGTGTTTACTTAATTCCCTAGATTTTAATTTAGGCAAACTTGAGGTGTAATGCTCATAAAACAACCCATCTCTGAGATTCATTCAGCTTAATGTTCTGCAGAATATTAATATATTAAAAGCTGGATACTTTTCAGCTTTTGCCTCTCATAAGTTAACCATTTTGAGTCAAAATTCAGTAGTTTGAAGATAATGAATCTAGTTAGTTTTCTCTGCAGTATTCAACGTGAACAACAGTCTTTTACCTCCTGACATTTCCCCCTTGACCTCAGTGGCTCTGTATTTTTGTTTGGCTTTAAAATTGTCTGTTTTTACTTAGTGTCCTCTTTCTTTTGCCTGTCTTTTGAATATAGCTTTTACTATCTCCTTGCCCCTTTTTCTCCCCCAGGCTTCTCTTAATTCCTACATGGATAGAGTATTCCCAAATCTGGGTAGCTAAACCTCTTAGTGACTCAGTTTTTTCAGTGCAATGGTGAAATTGTAATTATTATTGGAGATATTATATGTAAAATACCTAGGGGAATACTCAGCTCATAAAATATGGGAGGCTGCTTTCTCTTCTCCCTCTTCTCTATAGCCCTGGCCTCTCTCCTGAATTTCATATTTCCATTTTCAGACATCAGCCAGACACATCTAATGGTCTATGTGCAAAAATGAATATTCTAAACTTTTTTTCCCCCCTGCTTTCATGTGTTACCTCTCTCAATGGCATTACCAATTTCTCTGTCAGGCATAAAACATCCAAGTCACCTTCTATTTCACTCTCTTCTTGAACATGACCTGTTAAGATCATCTCGTCCTTACTCTGCAATACTGTTAAGTCTACCCCCTTACTAAATACTCCCAACTGATATCCTATAGGACTAAAAAATCTATGTTTGCACAAATTTTGCTTAGCTCTTTGTGGTCTACAAAATGTTAAACAGTGAAGGAATTAGACTCCCATTACTGTTTTTGTTTTTTGTTTTTTTGTTTTTTGCTGAATCAGTCAGGATGAACTTCATTATGCCTCAAGAATAAGCCACATCCAGATCTCAGTGGCTTGTCACACAGGTCCAGTGTGGGTCAGTAAGGGATCTCTGCTCATGGTACTCGGGGCCCTGGTCCCACAAAGGCTACATCTCAACAGTTGCTTCTATAATCACTAACACAGTGTGAAGCAGGCATGATTAACCACTAATTAGTTCTGAAAATATCTGTCAGAAATGACACACATTACTTCTCACATTATTGGTCAAAGAAATTCACATAGCCACTACTAACTTGGAAAGGGGTGGGGAAGTACAACACTACCATGTGTCTATTAGGAGACCTGGAATATTTGTGAAGTCTTGATTATTTTAGTCTGATAATTACAAGGGCTGCACACTGGTTTCCTGCCTACATTGACCTTCCCCTTCTTCAAACCCTTTTCAACAAAATTCTCCATTGAAAATCCACAGATTTAAAAAAAATCTATTCTTTCAGTGCCTGTTATTTTACTTTTACCACATTTTACTTTGTTGTAGCAAAAACTGTGCTCTTTCTGCATTTAATAGAATTTTATGTAGATTTTATTATATAGCTAAGTTGTTTTCATATCTTTAATTGGCAATTTTCTATTCTGTTAATACTTCATAGTTATGTTATATTGAAGTTTGCTTAACTATTCCTCAACTTGTGGGCATTTGTACTTTTTCAAGTGTTTCACTTTTACTATAAAACTTTTCTAGGAAGGTTGAGTAAGTAGAGTTAATTCAAAAGATTAGATTGTCAAATCAGCCTTAACACAAATCAGAGATCTTAGCCAATATCAAAGCTTACTAATGATTTCAAGGATACAAGCAGTCAAGAGGCACGAGTGAAACAGAGAGCTTTAGGACATTGAGGACAGCTCCCCAGGTCTTTCTTTCCTTCACTGGACACATGATGTCTGACCCAGAAAAACAGATGAGGTCTCTAAGTTTGGACATGGATTACGACGTTTACGGGGGGTGTTTAGATGATAGTCTATCTTCATGTAGCTGTTAGCTTATATGACATTTGCCATGGAACTATGCCTTATAAATTCTGGATTGAAGATTTGTTTACCAGAAATAATCCTAAACTAGAGATATACCGCTAAAAACATTCATAGATAAGATGTCTCCTCCTAGCAAACATTTGCTAACAGGTTTAGCTATCTGTATGTTTACAAAGATCGGAAACATCTGCCTTTCTTTCCCTTGGATCATACCCCTGATAAAAGCAGAAAATTTGATTATAAACTAATTATTTAGCTGCTCTCACCACAAGTGGTATATATTTGGGAATTAGTATTCATATCACAGATTATTTCTTTGAGATGTAATACACAATAAATTAATTTTTTTTCATTACCCAAACAAATATGTTCTATTAAAATGTTACAAAACACCCAGCTTTACTGTGCTCCATGCCTAAGTGCCTTATGCTTGATAAATAATTATCTTAGGCTTTCCTGTGAAGATGAATTTTAGTAGAAATCATATCAACTGGATTTGTCACTCAGTTTTTACCCATATAAGACAATTTTTTCAGTTTCTTTCCCATTATGCCAGTACTTTCCGAGGAAGTTTTTTTCTTACTATCAAAATATACATAATCAGTAATGCCTGTCTGCTGCTAACATTGGCCTGATATGGACTTAAACATTTTTTTTTTATTTCTTTTAAAATGAGTTTCAGTTTCATTAGAGTACTTATATGACTAATCACTTCAGTTTTATTAAGACAAGTATAAAAGTATAATATTTCACAAAACTATGTAATAACTTTAATTATTTGGATGTGTCATATGAAAATATACTCCTACTTCTAAATTTGAAATCTCATCAAATATCATCAATTAAAATATGTAATAATTTAAGATAATATAGCTATTCTTCTTTGTGTATATTATGACTCTGATTTTGAAACTTGTGATTTTTTTTTTTAAACTGGGAAGAAAGTTTGCTATATTTTCTTCAGTTACTCATAAATACTAATTAATTTTTATGTCTGGTTTGTTTTATTGAAAACGAATATGCTTCATTGTTTATGTGTGCTGAAGATCTTTACATAGAATCATGCTTAATCCCTGAGAAATTTGGAACTCATTAGATAGGTTGATTAATTAATACTCTGCCTTTTTTTCAGAATGATTTTACAGAGGCATCTTTAAATTCAGATATAAATCATACAGCATTTATAATTCATATTCTAAATAAACTCACTCAAGAAAATTAATCCCTGGATGTAATTCTGATTGTAATCACCCCAGTTCCCCTACTTTTCCAAGCTTCTTGGGGAATTGTACCAATATACTATTAGAAATCCCAAATCTATAGACTTGGGAAGGGCTTGTTTTCCTCAGTCATTAGATACTATTTGCTTTAGTTGCTCTCAGCTTGGCTATCAGCCCTTGCTCACTTCGTAGTTGGTCACAGGATAAGTTTCCAGGGCTCCTCCAAATGCTGCTGCTAATGGAGCCCTCAGTTGAGCTGAGGTATGATAGGAGGAAGCTAGCATTTCCTTTTACTGTGCACCACTAAAGCCTCTTCAATCCCACTGACACAAAAGCTTCCTGTTGCAAAATTTTTACTGGAGATTTGAGGCTCCCTGGAAGAAATAAAAAGGACACAACAGCAACAACCAAAAAAAAAGAGAAAAAGAAAATAACCTCCCTCTTGCTCTGAAATCTGTCGCCTTGTTCAATTCTCCCATTGCAAATCTCATGCTTCCAGGTAATGGCAAAGACCTATTTAAGTATAAGAAAACAAGTTCATTAGAAAGTACTGTCAGGCAAAACACTCTACTTACCTAAGAGGTGTTCATTTTGGGCTGGATCACATTTTGGGGCCTATTGTCTTCCTTTTTTGTGATGTTTGAACTTTCAATATATGTAGTATAAGGATTTTCCATCTCTTTCCAAAAGTGGTTAGAAAGAGTGAGGATGTATGTTCTTCTGGTTACATGTGACAAAGGAAAAAAAATTAAAGCAGTCAAATTAAGATGAAGTTGGGGTGAGGTCTGTGTCTAAAGGGGTTGCACACTCTTGGCATAGACGTGTAGGATAGAGGTGAGCTATGACTTTGGCTCTAAACGTCTTCCTTAACTTTATATGTTTTCAACAGATAAAAGATCCTAACACATTGGACTATCTCATCACTACCCACTGAACACAGACTTTTTCAGGAGCAAAATCAATTCAAGTTGCAATTTGCTCTTTACACAGAGGTCTGAGTCTCTCCATCAAGTAGGGATCCTGTTGGGAATTAATCAGTCTGGAAATCTTACAACCAGGCAATCTCATTCCATCTCAGAAACCATCATGTCTTGGTGACTCCTAAAACTGGAAGCCTTCTGGTTCGTGAGCTTCACTAGGCCATGCTCTCATACAGCTCTGCTTACTCTGGTCACATCCAAATTTCTGCTGCTCACCTTGTTCTGGAAATTGAAGAACCCCATTCCACGGCACACAAATCCCATGACATGCTGGGCATCTTCCCAGAAATGTCCTTTGTCTTAACACAATGTTTCCAAAAGTAAGGTACTTACTGCTGGTTGTCATTGGATGAGCTTGGTGGGCAAAGAAGACATTAATAACCCTGAATGACACAGTGTTACATAGAATGTTACTTTCGTGCTAATTCTCTTTTCCTCGTTCTGATCAAGTCAAGAATGGCTCAGTACGTTGGTAATCTTTAACAGGTCTCTAACATTTTGTAAACGTATATTCAAAATGTGCGTATGCCTTTATTATGTGACTTAACTCAGTACTATCTGTTTTTTTCTTCAGATCCAGAACTGATTTAGTTCTTAAACTACACCTTTTCTTTGATCTCAGACCTCCAATCCCTGTGTTACTCCAGCCTTCTCTTTCAGCTCCTTAGAGCCTGACCACCCTCCTTTTACTAGTAAAGACCACAAGTTCCATCATCAAAACCACTCTCTTGCACACATTTTCATTTCCTTTGCCTTGCCGTTCCTGAGCCGCATACAACTAGAAAGCTCCTAACTTTGGATTAAGGGTATCATCATCCTTCTCTTCTAAGTACAGCAGAGGAAATGTCATGTCATGCAGAGAATGGTGCCGCCATTACAGTTTCCTAGTCTTCAGCATCAACTGAACATCAGTGCTACCTACAGACCCTCTGATTGTCTCCTCACATATCTCCTAAGCCCCACAAGTTGCTATTTAAAATTCTTCTGCTATGTTTCCTATCACACTACCTCCCACTATCTTTTTTTTAAATTTTTTTGAAGGATAGTTGATTTACAATGTTGTGTTAATTTCTGCTGTACAGTGACTCAGTTATCATATTATTTTTTATTATGGTTTATCCCAGGATATTGAATATAATTCCCTGTGCTATACAGTAGGACCTTGTTGTTTATCCGTCCTATATATAATAGTTGCATCTGCTAATCCAAAACTCTCAATACTTCCCTCCCCCACCCCCATCCCTGTTGGCAGCCACAAGTCTGTTCTCTATGTCTGTGAGTCTGTTTCTCTTTCATAGATATGTCCATTTGTATTATATTTTAGATTCTGCATATGTGTTAACATATGGTATTTGCCTTTCTTTTTCTGACTTACTTCACTTAGTATGATAATCTCTAGATGCATTCATGTTGCTGCAAATGGCATTATTTCATTCTTTTTAACGGCTGAGTAATATTCCATAGTGTGTATATGTGTGTGTATATATACACACCACATCCACTTTATCCATTCATCTGTTAATGGACGTTTAGGTTGTTTCCATGTCTTGGCGATTGTGAATAGTGTTGCTATGAAGTTAGAGGTGCATGTATCTTTTTGAATTTATAGTTTTGTCTGGGTATATGCCCAGGAGTGGAATTGCTGGATCATATAGCAACTCTATTTTTAGTTTTTTGAGGAACCTCCATACTGTTTTCTATAGTGGCTGCAGGTTGTATCTTTTCTACTATTAAGGCAGACATACACTTTGTAGAGGAAATAGAAATCATCCCTTGGTAACTCCGTCAAGTAGCTAATCCTACACATTCAGTTTGTGTGCATCTGATTAGTCATTCTTTGCTTAAAACTCTTAACTTCCCATTATCTTCAGGATAAAGTCTAAATCCCTTATTTGACTTGTGAGGTTTGTCATAATTAGGCTCTGCTAATCCGTCTGACGTTTTCTCCTACCAGTTTCCCTCTTGCACTTCAGGCTCTAATGACACTGTATTTGTTTCAGTTCTACAAATTAGTCATGCTTTTTTTTTTTTTTTTACTTTGAGTATTCATACATGATAAAGCCCTCCTCTGCCTGGAGGGCTATAACCTACCTTCCTTATCAACCTATTCCTATTCATCCTGTGGATCTCAGCTTT
The DNA here is from genome assembly GCF_949987535.1 of Balaenoptera acutorostrata. Classification (NCBI taxonomy): domain Eukaryota; kingdom Metazoa; phylum Chordata; class Mammalia; order Artiodactyla; family Balaenopteridae; genus Balaenoptera; species Balaenoptera acutorostrata. The sequence continues at coordinate 70,526,664 of NC_080065.1, read as the reverse complement.
AAATGTTCATTATCTAGGATATCATACTGAGTTTCCGATATTGAATTAGGTATTCCTCCTACATTCTCCCAGAGCTTTCCGTACTTGCCATACATTAGCACCTAATTCATTATATTGAAGGTTTCTAGTTACTTGTCTGTAATCTTCTTTGGCATACAGGATTCTTGTGGCCATTGGCTGTTTTTGATATTGTTCACTATACCCAGCGTCTGGCACATGGCAGCTGCCTAATAAGTTTCTGATGACTGAATGATGTTATAAATTTAAATTGTTCTTAAGAATAAACTAGATCTGTCGCTCATGAAACACAAAACTATTCTTGGTCTCAAGTTCAGAGATGCTCCTTGGATCCCGGATACCATGACTCCTCACAGTAAATAAAGCAGGGTGGGTTGTTTTGGTTTTTTTTCCCGAAAAGTTTTTTTGTTTGTTCGTTCATTTTGTTTGGTTTTTATGTAGGTCAGTGGGATTACAGCAAAAATAATCCTATAAAAGCACTTTTTTGTTTGTCAGAATGATCCTATGTACATGGATAATGGCCTTTTTGGCATAATGCAGGGCTAAATCCAGCTTTGATAGTATTTAATAAGTTTAATATTGTTTCCTGACAAATACTTGGAAAACTTAGCCACTTAAATGCAATATTCAGTCAGCAAAAATATTCTGAGTACATCATTGACAGACACTTGGGATATATCAGTGAAGAAAACAAAGTTCTGTGTCTTCACGGAGCTTATATTTTAGCAAGGGGACTTTCTGACAATAAGCAAAAACCAAAAAGATAGATAGATACGTAGATAGATAGATAGGGAGATAGATAGATAAAAATAAATAGGTTATATTAGAAAGTGGTAAATGCTTTTGAGAAAACTAGATCACAGTAAGGGAGAAATAGGAATATTGGGGGTAAAGGTATGGTTTGCAATTTTGAGTAGAAAACAGGTAACATCATTTTGAGCAAAGGTTTGATAGAGGTGAAGGAATTAGCAGAAGAATTTCTTAGGTTGAGGGAACAGCCGGTGCAAAGTTCCTAAAGTGGAAGCCTGACTGTCATGTTCAATACAGCAACAGGGGCCGTATAGACACAAATTATTTCATTGTTTTGTACTGTAATATCAATATATCGTTTGTTATGAGTGTTTATCTGTGTTCCCTGGCTTTATAGCCACTCAGTGATATCCTGAAGATAGAACCAATAGCATTTCCTAAGGAGCTGGATGCAGGGTAAAGGCATATACACCTTTTATGCTCCAAGGGGCAACATAGGCAGAGTTTGGAAGGACTTCCTCTTAGGGAGGTTGAGAGGCCTGATGACCACAAGTGTCTGAATCAAAGACTGCACTTTTTAGCCCAGAGGTGCACTAGGGTAGCTTCTGTGTAAAGAGCTGATATTCTCAAGATTTCAGGTTCCCCTCTAACACATAGATCAAGGAAAATTTGGAGCCCCCGTCTCAAGTTCAGTGACATAAAGCATGGTCAAAATTATTTTATTCAGAAAAATATTAAAACAGTGTAATAACATTCCTACTACAGTTGTGAGGGTGAGCCTGAGTCCACATCTAAAACGTACTTAATCTTGAACAATACGGTTATCCTTGAATACTCAAATTAGAGACATTTTTGCTGCTTGCCAATCTTCATTAGAATTCAACATGTATTTCCTATCAAAGTTCCATAGTATCTTGTACAATGGTGTGAAGACATTGTTTAGCTGCTCCTTTGGAAATTACCATGTCTGTACATTTACAACTGATTTTTTTGAAGCACTAAATAAACAATCATAAGTCTCTTCATTGTTTGTTACCTACTTCAATCAGACTCCTAAATTATTTTAAAAGGCTTTTTGCAGGAAAAATTACTCTAAAAGCCATACCATGGTGACCAAGTAGCAGCTACACATTCTTGTCACTTCTAGTAAATTATTGGTTGCTCTGAAAATCTTTTATATCTGATATGCTGACCTTAAAGAATGACCTACTGTATTTAAATTTCAGACCTACTATATTTAAATAGCATGTTGGTAATAACTTCTTGAATTAATTATTTAAGGTATTCACTCATTGACTAATTCATTTATTGACTACTGCATATAATTTCTCTGTACTGTAATATTTCATCTAACAGAAATTGTGTTGGAAATAAGAAAGTGCAACAGGCAGAAATAACCTGAGGCATTTTATACTGAAGATGTGAACCTCAGCTTCTTTGTCTCTCCAGATGGTGACATCCTGATCATTTTAATCAGCATACTTTATTTGGATCATGAAAACACTATAAATATTAAATCACAGTGCAGTCAAACATGGGTTATTGCCACTTCTTTTAATGGTTATATGGCCATATTCTATGTAGTATTGAGTACAATGTCAGAGTCCAAAGACAGTGCTATTAAAGTGTAGTATTTAATTTTTTATTATTTTGATAAAGCTGAGAAGGGCTTAAACATCTAATAACTTCTGTGAAGGAAACCTTACCATTTTATGAACTATAGTCAGATTTTAACAAAATTCACCACAAAATTATCAGCAGGAATGATTTCTTTTATAGGGAATACAGTGATTACCATAGCTTTCTATCTAAAAATTGCCCATCTATGTTCATGTGATTAATGTAACATGGAATTTACAAATTTAAATGCATAATGATGGAGAAGTGGAAATAAAGATTTTTATAATAATGCAGATCTGTACTGCATACATTTAATACTTTCACTCATGGGTTAGAAAGTGAATTGTGTTTAATAGCTCAACATTTTAAATTGGGTTTGCAATGATAATAAATTGTTATACACATTTTTAAGTGGATTTCCAGAGTTCTCAAATATTTAACTGCCTGCTACATTTTCATGTCTACTAGGAAGCGAACAGACAAGAACTTTACATAAAGTGGGATGTTATTATTTTTAAATGGCTTTCCGTTTTTTTTTTTACCCACACAGTTCTTATCCCTATGGGCAAATCTTTTTTTTTAATATCTTTATTGGAGTATAATTGCTTTACAATGTTGTATTAGTTGCTGCTGTATAACAAAATGAATCAGCTGTATGTATACATATATCCCCATATCCCCTCCTTCTTGCGTCTCCTTCCCACCCTCCCTATCCCACCCCTCTAGGTGATCACAAAGCACCGAGCTGATCTCCCTGTGCTATGCGGCTGCTTCCCACTAGCTATCTATTTTACATTTGGCAGTGTATATATGTCCATGCCACTCTCTCACTTTGTCCCAGCTTACCCTTCCCCCTCCCCATGTCCTCAAGTCCATTCTCTACGTCTGTGTCTTTATTCCTGCCCTGCCCCTAGGTTCATCAGAACCTTTTTTTTTCCTTTTTTTTTTTAATTCCATATATATGTGTTAGCATATGGTATTTGTTTTTCTCTTTCTGACTTACTTCATTCTGTATGCCTATGGGCAAATCTTGATAGAGGTTTTTCTCAGCCTAATACTATAGCAGTATTAACTGGGTTCTCTTGTCAGAATGCTCTTACGGCAACCAGTTTTAGAAGTGTAGTTAAACAAAAGGATTTCTAAGGTTAGTGAAATGACAATACAACACTGAGAGTAGCACCAGAGAGATCATGGAAAATCAAAAACAGCCAAAGGCCTTTAGGTAAATCGGAAAACATGTATATTTTCTCAACATGTATTTTTCCTGCCTTTCTTCATTTTCATATCACTCTTTTAGTTCTCCATGTTTTTTCTTTTCCTTTTGTGGATTCTAAAAGGAATTGAGATTGCTAAAAATTTTTTTACCTCTATAGACCAAATAAGCTTTATTTTGGAAGCAATAAAAAGTATTGGCAGTTTATCAAACTTGACTTTTCCTGTAGTTATATGAAAGTGACTCCCTAGATAAGCAAAAGGATCGACCAGAATGTCCTCTTGGTATAGAATAATGTCACTTAAATCCCTAACATACTTTGCCAGTATATTCAGTCCATAAAGTTGTGAACATTTTTCATACATCCGGCAAGTATTTGTTGTGTGCTAAATGGTATATAAAACACCGAGTGGTTTATAAAAGAAGTGTAAAACAGAAATGTCATGTTTTTGGAACCTTAAAATCTACTCAGAATTATAAAATGTATACATGTTAAATAGTTCATTAATAATGTAAAGCAATATGTTAAGTGTCATAATCATTTCACTTGATTTCCTGTTAATTTTTTTCCTACCTCTCCAGTTGCTTTCTCTGAACATTGCATTTTCTTTCTTTCTTTTTTTTTTTTTTTAAAGCTAGTCTTTTTTTTTTATTTTTTTATTTATGGCTGTGTTTGGTCTTCGTTTCTGTGCGAGGGCTTTCTCTAGTTGTGGCAAGCGGGGGCCACTCTTCATCGCGGTGCGTGGGCCTCTCACTGTTGCGGCCTCTCGTTGCGGAGCACAGGCTCCAGACGCGCAGGCTCAGTAATTGTGGCTCACGGGCCCAGTTGCTCCGCGGCATGTGGGATCTTCCCAGACCAGGGCTCGAACTCGTATCCCCTGCATTGGCAGGCAGATTCTCAACCACTGCGCCACCAGGGAAGCCCAACATTGCATTTTCTATCCAGCCATTAAGTCATGGCATATCTTGAGTCTTGGTCCTCGATTCTCCGTATTATCTCTAGTCTTTCCATAGGTGACTATCCATACCCATTAATTTCCACCTATACTGGGGACACTAACATTTATATCTCTAGGCCACACTCTTTTCTGCCTTCTTGATACCTCCTGTTGAATAACAGATCCAAAAAGTTGACTCATGATCTTCCCTTCCAATCTAGACCCCCTTCCAGTACTTCTGTCTTAAGGAATGGCACGCACCATTGAGATGTGAAATCTAGAAACACAAAAGTCATCCTTGACCCTTCTTTCTCAAATCTATTTCTTTCCATATCCCCCAGCCCACCACTCTAATCCAGGCTTCCCATCATGCTTCACTGAGACTAGAGTGAAGACTCCTAACTGGTCTGCCTTCATCTATGCTGATACTTTCCAAAGTATTGTCCATATAGCACACAGATTATCTTTAAAATTGAAATTACAATCATATTATCCTATTGCTTAAACATGTCAGTGTATCCCCATAAAGTCCTTTCTCTTTCTTTTTTTTTTAAATTTATTTATTTATTTTTGGCTGTGTTGGGTCTTCGTTTCTGTGCGAGGGCTTTCTCTAGTTGCGGCGAGCGGGGGCCACTCTTCATCGCGGTGCGCGGGCCTCTCACTGTCGCGGAGCACAGGCTCCAGACGCGCAGGCTCAGTATTGTAGCTCACGGGCCTAGTTGCTCCGCGGCATGTGGGATCTTCCCAGACCAGGGCTCGAACCCGTGTGCCCTGCATTGGCAGGCAGATTCTCAACCACTGCACCATCAGGGAAGCCCTCTTTCTTTTTTTTTTTTTTTTTTTTTTTTTTTAACATGATGTTTGACAGCCTGCCTGATCTGGTCCCTATCTATCTCTGTCTTTGCTCTGTCTACTCCAGCTATACTGGACTCCTTGAAGACCCTTCCACAGACCTATGAATGGAAAACTCATCTCCTTCCTTACTTTAGCTCTTACTTGGTTTTAGTTCCTAGCTTATGTGTAACTTCCTCGGGAAACCTCCTATTAATAGGTTCTCAGGATACTGTATACCTTTCCTTCATTAAAAAATTACATTTTTAATGTGATTTTTTTGGTTGGTGTCAGTTCTTCCACTTGATTGAAGTTATATGAGGGCAGAAAGAGTATCTGTTTTGCTCACCATTATAACCCTAGTACCTAGCACTGTGTCTGGAACACAGTATGAGCTCTAAATATGAACCAAATAATTCTGTGAATGAAAGGATGAATGAAGGAATGAATGAAACAATGACTATAATAGAGAGTAACAGAAAAAATTTGTTGAAGAGAATAAGAATAAATGATAGGGAAAAATTAACGGAGGTTATGAAACTTGGGGAGGTTTTAGAAGGAAGGAGAGATTTGGAAGAGACAGTAAGGTGAAGAAAGGCATTCTGAGCTGGGGAACCATATAAGCAGAATATTAGGAATAGATATTATCTTCTTTAGGTGATAAGATGGTAACTTAATCAGGTAAAGCATTCTGGTTCATTTTTATAAACAGTAGAGTTAACATTGACTATCCAAGATTAGTCTAAACTTATGGACTTCAGAATTCCAGGCAGTAGGAGACCTTCGCAATAATACAGTTTATCTAGTACATCATTCCATTGGGAGAATTAAAAAGGTTTATGACTTTGCAAAAAAGCTGCTTTCGGGCTTCCCTGGTGGCGCAGTGGTTGAGAATCTGCCTGCTAATGCAGGGGACACGGGTTCGAGCCCTGGTCTGGGAAGATCCCACATGCCACGGAGCGGCTGGGCCCGTGAGCCACAACTGCTGAGCCTGCGCGTCTGGAGCCTGTGCCCCGCAACGGGAGGGGCCGCGATAGTGAAAGGCCCGCGCACCGCGATGAAGAGCGGTCCCCGCACCGCGATGAAGAGTGGCCCCCACTTGCCGTAACCAGAGAAAGCCCTCGCACGAACCGAAGACCCAACACAGCCAAAAATAAATAAATAAATAAATAAATAAAGTAGCTATAAAAAAAATTAAAAAAAAAAAAAAGCTGCTTTCTCAGAATAGGATATTTCAATTGATCTTTAAAAAAAAACAATACAGAAAGTATTTTTCCAATCAGTGACTACTTGGTCTTATTCTGGAGAATTATTTGGAAACGTTTGGTGTTAATGATTATAACCATAGTGCTTTCAACTCAGGTCAGGATGCTGAATCCCCTCACGTGTTTTCTTCATTTTAAAATTCTTCCTGAGTTTGATACATGCATAGTGGGATAGTAGGAACCATGATGCTATTACCTAGCTTCCCTATGAGACCTCTATCTTCCATTTGACATGGATTCAATATGATTAAAAGTGAAAATGGAAAATAAGTTAATTATTGCTGTTCTGCATCTGTTTCATTGCTCTCTTGTTTTTAATTCTTCATTTGTGTTGGTGACCTTTTCTGTGTTTGGGCAAGCATCCCCTAAGCTTTTATCCAGTGATTAAGAAGCATTCATTACACACTCTGTTTGACATGGTCATTACTTAATGCTCACTTAACAAAATTCTACAAGACCAAATTATCACAGTGGGTGAAGGAACAGATGGCCAGCTGGCCGGAATCCATGCCTGCTTCGTTTCACGCCTTCTCAAGTCTGCCACAAAGAAGCCGCATGCGAGACCTAAGGAGGCTATCCAAACAGTAACTTGCCTGTCCAGCTGTGCTTCAATATTCTCAGCTGTGCAGTCTGGGTAGGTGCTCTTCCCATCTGAGTGTAGCTGGATCCCTGAGCTACAGGGATCTCACTGCCTCATGGTTAAGATGGCAGTCACAGAGGGCAGATTCCAAAAGTAAATATAGAAATCCTTTCCCCCTCCTCCTGTTATTGCCTTCAAAATCGAAACCACTTTGCTAAATTTCAAAAGAAAGAGCTGTAGTTTTGTGGAAAGAGTTCACCTACTTTTAATACCTATTTGTAATTATAAGATTATCCACAATCTGATATTTTACAAATTACCACAGCCTTCAGCAAACAAAATTGAGCTTGGCTCCAGGCTTAAAATTGGATTGTTGCAACCTGCTAAGTGTGGATGAGAAAGGGCTACAAGTGAAAATGCAACCAACCTCTAAACTTTAGGTTTTTGTTATAGACTATGAAAGGTAGTTTAGATTATATGCTGTTATTCCTAAAATTAATACTGATTTTCAGTCAATCATCATATATTTATGAAGCAACATCAGAGTATCTAGCACTTTATCAGCATATATAGGGATAAAAAAAAAATACAATGAGTAGGGGTTCCTGTGCACGAGTGTTTATAATCTCGTCAGGGAGACAGAAGAGACCCATAAAATAATTAGAGAAGGAAGCAGTATACAGTGAGATGCTAATCATGCAGTACAGGCGGCAAGTTCAGTAGAAGCCTGAAAAAGGTGAAGAGCTGTCAAAGGAAGACTGATGAAGAACGTGGAAATTTTGTAGCTGCTTAGAGACACCATGTGAAACAGTGAGATTGCTTGATGCTCCTGAAACCTGGGCTCAGATATTTGTTTATAACAGAAACACATTGGTCTCTCCTCTGTCTTTACTCCATGCCCCGTCCTACTGACATGTAGAAGAGGAAACAAACCAAGGCAAACTTGAATGATACCTTATCACTTTCCACCACCTGCTGATGTGTATTCTGGAGCTCGAATTGCATTTTGCAATGCATGGAATGTAAGTTCTGACAGATGCACTTTTCAAACAGGTGATTTGCTGAGTTCTGTTTGGAAACAGCTCCCTGATTTTAAAGGGCTGTTTAAGGAATTAGAGAGAAATTCTTATTATTTATTGGCAATAACCAGAGCTGGCTTATTACAGTCACTAGAAGCAGAAAGAGATTTTTTTCCCCTAGATTAATCAAAAATTTTTGAATGTCAGTTTTTTAAATTAGATTGGATTGCACTTATGGTTTCTAAAATTTCATAGGAATTTTCACAAGGAAATCCCTTCTCTTACTCTAGTGGCTATCTGAAAAAAAGGAAAACATGACATTGATTATCATGATGGCCCATACTTTAGATATCCATGTTTCCTGTAGATTCTAGAAATGTTTATCCTATTGACCCAAGATTTCAAGGTGCACTTGGGGCTTCTGTTACTAACTTCAACAGTAATAATTACTTAATTTTATACAGCATTCAGTAGTTTATAAAAGGCTTCTATACACTATCTTTAATGTTCATAGGCATAATATGCCAGAATTAGCGTCCTTTATTTTAGAAAGGAAATCAAAGGGCAACCTTATCTTTTGTCTTGTGTTCAATACATATTGTTCTGTTAATGATAACATCAAATAATCAATCAGGAAGCAAATATTATTGGTTAGGTAAAAGATGTCCCCAAACAGACAGCATGTTTTGAAGGATTAAAAAAATGTATATGCATTGTGACTACAGACTAATGAGACAGATTTCTGTTTGAGTAATAAAACATTCTGAGCTGACATGGTGGTTTAGGAAGCTTATTTTGGCATTAGTGCAGGATGAATGGACAGAGGAAGAAATGTAAGATGGAGCTATAGTAATAGTTATCACTTTGTAAATGATAGATCCTCTTGCTATATTTTGTTAATAATTTTTAAAAGTCATACTAATATTTAATAAGATATCTATTTATTGGGAAAAGAGGACATATCAACTATTGTCACAAATGATTACATGTGTTTATAGAAATAACGTGTATAATGGCTTTCCTCAGAGTGTTGGCTGACTACATAAAAAACGTGCTACCATTGGCAAGCCCAACTCTAAACTAGAGTAAATGGCTAAAGATCAACCCCAAGAAATCTTAATTCTTTCTTCAGTATTTTCTTCAATCGTTCAGCAACAGGCCCTCCTTGATGGCACCTAAATAGCCACTTCTGCACTCTTCCTAGGCACTGCTCCAAATTTAACTGCTCTCCTGATCTCCAAAATCATCAAATTTTTTTTACCACTCTGTGTGATGAGAGCCAAGTGAAATTAGTTTTAGCTAAGGTGTTAATTGTTGCTAAATATGAGTGCTTTGTCAGCCAACTCTAACAATAGACGAGGGCTCTGGTTTCCTTAGTCAGCTTCATTGCTACAAGAAACAACTACTTAGGGACTACAGTGGATTGAAGAGTACCTGTCCAAAATTCCTTTCTACCAGGAATCTCAGAATGTGACCTTATTTGGAAATCAGGTCTGTATTAGTTTGCTGGGACTGCCAAAACAAAATAACACAGTCTGGGTAGCTTAAACAATAGAATGCATTTCCTCACTGTTTTCTTAGTGCAAGATCAAGGTGTCAGCAGGTTTGGTTTCTCCTGAGGCCTTTCTCCTTGGGTTGTCGATAGCTACCGTCTTACTTTGTCCTCACATGGCCTCTCCTCTGGTACTGGAACATCGCTGATATCTCTTTTGTGTGTCCAAATTCCCTCTTCCTATAAGGGAGATTGGATTGGGTTAGGGACCATATTATGGCCTCCTGTCACCTTAATTGCCTCTTTAAAGCCTGTATCTCCAAACATAGTCACATTTTGAGATACTGGAGGTTAGGGCTTCAACATATGAATTTGGGGGGAACACAATTCAGCCCATCACAAGGGCTTTGCAGATGTAAGTAATTAAGGATCTTGAGATGAAATTATTCTGGACTAGGGTGGGCCCTGAATCCAATGACTGGTATACTTATAAGAAGAGGAGAGAAAGCAGAGAAACACAGGAAAGAAGGCGTGTGAGGATGGAGGCAGGGAATGGAGTTATGCTGCTATAATCCAGGGAGCACCGAGAGCCACCAGAAGCTGGAAGAGATAAGGAAGGGTTTTGCCCTAGCGTCTTCAGAGGGAGTGTGGCCCTGCCGACACACCTTGATTTCAGACTTCTAGCCTACAGAACTGTGAGCGAGTAAATTTCTACTGTTTGAAGCCAGCAGGTTTGTAGCAATTTGTTAAAGCAGCCCTGGGAAACTAACACAGGAACCCTAACCACCTTTGTAGCCACTAGTCATCTCAGTGCCTTCCTCTAGACAGTTATATATGAAGAGAGTCCGGTATTAATTCTCGAGGAGAAAGTTTTTCAATAGGTATTAAAAGAAAAATCTCTCTTTAGCCTCAGATTTCAGTTTTCATAATGTATTCAAATATTTTATATTTAAGGAACAATCTGTTAAATTTGCTGATTCTCCCCTTAAATGGAGTGTTTTAGATTTATTTATAGTTTACCTCTCTATACATATACAAAATACCCGGAAAATATTGACAAGTTTTTCCTCAAATGGCTGAATTTACAATTTACGTTTAAAAAGGAGTAGAAAAGAGGAAGAGGAAGAAGGAGAAGGAGGAGGAGGAAGAGGAGCAACTAGTGTAAAAAATGGTTTGAAAGCATCAATCATGTGAACGTTCCCAGAATAACTCCTTCTTTTTCAACTAGTTTAAAATAGAGTGGCAATGGCTCAAAATGGCAACTGCCAAAATGTTCAAACCTTATTAAATATAAAAGCAACACTATAATAGAATTTTAGCGTGTTTTTAAGAAGAGAGTTTGGAGTGAACTTTTGGGTCATAACTATTCCTATTTGCTTGCATTGCTAAAACAACTAGTGAAACTAAGCTCTTGCAATGGTCTTACTGGCATTTCCTTATTACGTAATCTAAAATGTACATTTATTTTTAATATCTAAGTACCAATGTTTTGAGAGTGTAATTTGTAAAATTGACCAGGTCTGTGTACACAGTGTCAAGGAGAGTGTTAACCTATTTACTTTCTAATAATCTGCTTACACACCATGAGAATTTCATGATTTGGGGCATAGTCTCTAAATGTGTAAAAAGCTAACCACGTTACACATATAGAAATCACTTCAACTCTCTACTGTTGGAATTGGGAGAAGGTAGATGCAGAAAAGCAGCAAACCATATACAGATCTATTGCTTTTGTGAGCAATTAATCTTGTTGACATATTTATATGAACTTGCATAAAAATGCCTGAAAAGCATGCTGTTGACTTCAGTGGTTCACTAATATTGATCATATGCTATCCCCATTGTGTTAGGAGCTACTTAAAGATTACCTACAAAAGTATTACAGTGTTATCGATTTTAAAACTCCCTGAAGCCTCTGGTATCTTGCAAGTCCGCTTATACTTTCATTAAGAATGACATTACCAAGTGTTGTCTAATCAGATAATTTCGACTTTTATGAATACTAATCAGAACTGAAGCTCATAACCACGTGTGTATACTTCTTCTGTACACCTGTAATACAAAAAGAAGCAGACTTTTGAAATGGAAACGAATTGAGATGGCCCTTGTTTTTACAAGCTCTGAGTGTTTCAGTAACATTACTTTGATTTCAAATTTTGCTCTGCTGTTAAATTGTTTTCAAAGCGATGTATAAGTTATAGATTAGCGCTGACGTGTTACAAAAAATATATGAGGTGTCCTAAATATTCCAAAGTTTTGGCAGCAGAAGTTAAGAATGTGGCCATATTACAAACATTTGTTAATATGATTATCACTAAGGAAATTCTAGAATTAAATTTTCAGAAACCATTACATAAATACAAAAAATGTTAATACTGAGCATAGTATATTCGCAGTGAAAGATAGCCATTAAAATTACGTTTAAAAAATGAGATACATAAACTGGATCAATAAGTATTTTCTTTTGTTGTTAGCTTCCTCATCCAGCTGCTGACAATTCCATTCAAAACATTTATCACAAATTACTAGCAGAACTCAGCACATAATAGATGCCTAATGAATAGATGTTATTTAAGCTTAACTGGAAAAAACAAATTAACAACACTTCTACGTTGAGCAAGGTCAGGGTCAGTTTCTTTCTTATTCTCACAGTACAAGCAATGGTATATGCTATAGGTGATGGTTATTATTTTTCAGTGTGCCAAGACTTTAAGACCTACTTACTTTCAGTATCAAAATAGAGAAGATTATTGGATGCAGGGGAAAACTTAAAAGCAGACAAGAGTTTCCTAGGATGTCTAATTCTCATATGACGAGCTCACTTATCATCTGGGGAAAGAAACCTAGAAACTCTTGATACATGTTTTAATTGTCACTATTTAACATAAAACATAAAATTTTTTGGCTACCAAGAAAATTTTGTGAGTTGAGAACTTGGGCTACATTTGTTATCTTTATGTGCTAAGTTATATTCTGATTATTTCTTTTTGCTAATGTTTTAAGTGAATGTCTTTCTTTATACAGGAATTATTAAATTAGGAGACTAAAACACTATTAATCAGATTATATGATGTTAAATTTTTCTTGATTATATATTTGCCAAAGAATTAGAATACAGGTATAATCATTAGGCGAAAGTTTACATTCTAATGATCTGTTATTTACAGTTATAATATTACAAATGTAATACTCTAGAAGCTTAAACCGTATTAGAGACAAAAAATATTGGAAACTAATTATAAATTTAAAGGACTTGAACCTTAAAAGGTGTAGAAAAGTTACAGAAAGTATCCTAATTAATTACCAATTGAAATGCCAAAAGATATTTATAGCTTATAAACCTTGTAAGCTTTAATGGGGTCTCCGCAAAAGATATGATGTTTATCACTCATTAGTCCCATATCGTTGTTTATTAAAAATTTATCAGAAACCTACTGTGCGCTGACCATGACTCTTACCACAAATAATTAAGGGTCTAATGGAGAAAAGTATCATGTAACCAGTCATTTCAACACTCTACCATGAGTTCTCCAAAAGAATGTATACAAGGCATATAACATCAGTTTCATGGTATAATTATTAGGGACAAAAAAGAAAAAATCTGTATGTTGGGCAGGGTCAACTTCTTATCTTCACAGTATAAGCAACAGTATACACATACCAAATATATTATTACAAAATAATAGGGGGAAATGCATTTGACAGCTGATTTCAAACATAGCTGAAGTGGAGTACTGTTAGCATAGCAGAGCCTCTCTATATTCATAATACCTAACACACTGACCCATTTGCTGAAAATACTTTGAAATATTTCCATTTAGGAAGCCTTTGGAGTCCTGTATTATTTATAGGAATGTGCTTAGTGAGTGCATGCTGATTCTGTAGTCATCTGTCAAGATTAACATATTAATCTACAGATCTTCAACGGGGCAGGAAGTATGGCTTAATGGAAAGGGCTTAGGTTTGTAGTCGGGCAGAATGTGTTAAAATCTTGGCTTTTGCAGTTACACATGTTACTTAACCTCTCTGCGCAAATCTGTTTTCTTGCCTGTAGAACAAAGATATGTTCTTACAGAGCATCATAAAGAATACTATGTATTTCATGTTGCTTAGCGTATAAAGCACTCTAGAAAGGTTAAATCCTTGCCCCATTTGCCTTACCTCATCCTCGCCCTGTAAATGAAAATCATTGAATTTCTTAGAGTAGGAAAAATAACAGCAGCTAACAGATAATCTTTTTCTGAAACCCAGATGTCAGCTGAGGTCATGATGTCTTTGGGGGTATAAATAAAATGAGCTCCAACTCTCTAACTCGTATCTTTGGAGAATCCCAGAGGCTGCACCAAGATTGCTGGGCAGACTTTGCCTGTGCCCTCAGGAAATATCTAGAGTGTCTAGGACTAGATACCTCTGTCAGCTTGGTCTTCAGGTTCCTGTATCCACTGGATTCTTGAGTCCCTCGGGCGTCGTGTCCTGCAACACTTCTTCCCTTCTGCCAGGATGAGCCAGATGAATAGCACAGCTCTTTCCCCTTGATTTCCCCCAATACCACACACAGGTCTGACTGTAGATCTGGATAGTCCAGCAGAGACAGGTCACATTGCAGCAGTGCCAACAACTTAAACCTGAATTTTAGACATCACAGTTTCTTACCAGCTACTTTTCTTCCCATATTACAGCCTCACAGCATACTGCTTGACTCCCCTCGCTCCCTGAAATTTACTTCTATCTCTGCTTGTGGGGTCTCCCCTGCTGGGTTGTCCCCATTCATTCCTAAGTTCTTCCCTCTATATGGCAGAGCCACTAACTCATCCTCAGCTTCTAGCCAAGTTCTAATTTTCCAGAGATGCAGGAAGCATGAGTAAACAGAGTCATCTATTCCAGGCTCATATTTGCTCCTTGTTCTTCCAAGTGACTTCCATTGACCACTTTCCTCATAATCACGGCTTTAACTGCTCCCAAGGACTGGCAGAGGCCTTACTATTTCAGTTGTTTGCTTTTTATCCCTCCCTCACCCAGCTCTGTAAGTAGAAGGGAACATGGAAAATATTTATTTTCTTTCTGATATAAATAATATCACTCTCTTGAGGGGTCAGAAATAGCTTAATCATTTTTGGTTTTAATAACGTTTTTCCTACTAGAGAGAATTCCTTAAACTCAACATTCCTCATATTAGTTGAGGTTTTGGTTTTTTATTTTTGAGAAATCACTGAATTCTTATTAGGCTTGTTTCCTCATCTGTAAAGTTGAAAGATTGGATTAGGTGATCTCCAACGCTCCTTATTTGTTTAAAATTATATAATTCTCAAGCTATAATTATTAATATCTTTTTTGAAATTAAATGCATGGCTATCAGTTATCAGATAATAAAAAAAATCTAAGTCATGTATTTTCTTATTTTGAGTAAACTGATGAGTCAACCCTCTAATGTCACTTTTATTTCTTTCACTCCTCCCCAGTTGGTTGATTCTGTAAAGAATGTAGGTTTTAGGATCACAGATTCTTAGCTTGAGACCTAAATGCATCACTTGTAGATGTTCATTTGGGAAATATTATCTAATCTTTCTGTCTTTAAGTTTTTGAAAAAGGTAAAAGAGAATGGTAAGGACAACTACGTCATCTAGTTGCTGGGAGGAATAAATGAGATTATTTATGTGAAAGGAATTTGTAAGTTGTCAGGCATCGTTAATGTTAATTAATTTGAGAGGAGGGAGGAAATAGAAAGTGAGAAAGAAGAGAATGAGGGAGGGATTCTGTAGCATGGTTTGCATCTCTTTGTGATGGAAAAAAAATAACCACTGGTGTTAACACCTTCTTCCTGTCTCAAACATTTACAACATACCACCTCAAGGACAGGTGTTAGTTGGTCTAATTGACAAGTACTGCATAGCACTAAACTAACTACTTGAATAAATGTATTATTTTTAATTGGTATGAAGATATCTGGAGAAAAATCACAGATACATTGATTTCTTTTCACTCTTTGAAAGTCAGCCCTACCAAGAATTGAGGATCTAGACACCAGAGTTTGCCACATTGTTGCCTATTTCATGCATATCTTTATTAGATTCTACAACCATTGAATTTCACGAAATTTTAAACTGGAAGAAACTGTCAAACAGCTACTGGAGGAGGTGATAGAATTATGAAGTCTTGCAGGATAGCGTTGCCCAACCTCTGAGTGCTTTCTGTTGTCAACTTTGTGATGATGTTGAATTTCCTTTTCTCTCATCAAGTTGTTAAATGGCTTTGACCCACACTTGGGTAGCCATTTACTACTGTGACCTTTTAATACAGCAGTCCCCAACCTTTTTGGCACCAGGGACCTGTTTCGTGGAAGACAATTTTCCACGGACAGGGTGGGGAGGGTGGATGGTTCAGGCGGAAACGCAAGCGATGGGGAGCGATGGGGAGCAATGGGGAGCGGCAGATGAAGCTTCACTCACTCGCCCGCCCCTCATCTTCTGCTGTGTGGCCCGGTTCCTAACAGGCTGCGGACCAGTACCGGTCCATGGCCCAGGGGTTGGGGACCCCTTATTTAATAGTTTTGCCTGATGGAACCCCCTCCCAGTTGACTCTGGTTATCACCATTCTTGTGCCAACACTTTCACCTACTCTCTAGTCTCTGCTGAAACCACTTGCTTTTCTTCTTTACTAATCTTCCTCCAGACTCTGGAATTCATCTCTACATACAGAGTCAGACACTTGGTTTAATTACTCTTGCTTTCCTTTTCTAGTATGTACGTCTTAACTTTCTCTTCAGCGATTTTTGTTTCACATAATCGATTTTTGTTTCACATAATCACATAAACTAGTGTGTTCTAATCTCTCCAATTAAAAAATAAAGGACAAAATTAGAGAATACTATATATTTTGCTTGGCCTTTCTTCATCTCCCAGGGAGAACTTTTTCTTCTTTCAACTTTTCTCTTCTTCACAAACTCCAATCTGGGTTCTGCCCTGAGTCAATTAGCATCTTCCAAGAGGCCAACCAACAATATAAGACAGAATTAGACGTGCAAAAGGTTTATTGGGGGGGAATAACTGTGATGGACAAACGGGAGAGAGAGCAAGAGTAGGTAGGATGAGCCTTCAGACTGTGACACAAGCCTGTCAACTCTGAAGGGAGAAAAGGAAGGAAGGAATATTGCAAAGAAAAAGCCTTGGATGCTATGCCAGTTGAAAAAATCTCAGCCATACCAAAGGGGCACCCCAGAGTAAAGAATGTGCAGTAGAGGAGTCCCAGGGTCAGGCAGGACTGGCCCAGCTCTACACCTCCACCGTGCCGGCAGCTGGTTCTCTCCAAGGGAGGTGGAGCACCACAGTTCTATTGACTCTCACAGTACCAGTCACTCTGGTGAAGTTACTTTCTCAAAGCTTGAAAATAACTCTCGGGCTTCCCCGGTGGCGCAGTGGTTAAGAATCCTCCTGCCAATTCAGGGGACATGGGTTCGAGCCCTGGTCTGGGGAGATCCCACATGCTGCAGAGCAACTAAGCCCGTGCGCCACAACTACTGAACCCCTCGTGCCTAGAGCCCGTGCTCTGCAGCAAGAGAAGCCACCGCAATGAGCAGCCCGCGCACCGCAACGAAGAGTAGCCCCCGCTCTCCGCAACTAGAGAAACCCCGCGCATAGCAACAAAGACCCAACGCAACCAAAAATAAACAAATTTATTAATAAATAAATAAATAAATAACTCTCAGTGTCTCTTCTCTATATTTGCGACTTTCGATGAGCTACTTCCTATACATTGGCAAAAATTGTAGTTCTCCCGAAGTATGCCCCACCACAAACTCACAGTCGAAAAAAGTATTGCAACCAGCTCTCCACTCCACTTGACCCATGTGGTTATAGTCACTCACAAGTTTATGCTACTTGCACCAGCAGGATACAAAAGCTCTTCTGTGTTCGTAACTCTAGAAATTGCCATTCACTATTACTTTTTAAACACGCAGAAGAGATGTTATAATTCAGAGACCTTAATAATATTTTACTTAGTGCAAATACTTTCTGAGTGTTTCATATGTGTCTGTTCTGGGTATTTTATATGTATGAATTCTTTTCAACTCTATCATCCCCCTTTGTGGTAGATTGTATTAGTGTTGCATTCAACAGAAGATGAGACTGAGGTAAGGAGAGGTTAAATAAATTGCCCTAAACCACATGGCTAGAAAGTGATGAAACCAGGATTCAAACCCAGGCCATTGATCTCTAGCACTCCCACAACTACTACATTTCCTGTGGCACTAATATCCAGAACACTTTTCTCAATAAAATTGTTAATTGCAAAATGTTGACCCAATGTCTACTTTAAAGCATATGCATCATGCAGCAATATTCTTTTTCTGTCTTTCAGGTCCCTGCACTCCTAATCCGTGCCATAATGGAGGAACCTGTGAAATAAGTGAAGCATACCGAGGGGATACATTCATAGGCTATGTCTGTAAATGTCCCCGAGGATTTAATGGGATTCACTGTCAGCACAGTAAGTCATCCACAGTCATTGTGCTTTTACTATCATTGATGGCAAAATATACAAGTCATTATCGTTCTTGTTTGTAGTAGAATGATAGAATCTTTGAGCAGCAAAGAGCCCTGGCCATTGGCTAATGCTACTTCTCTCCCACTGAATATATCACATTCCCCGCTGACTCCTGGACTGTGTTTCTATCCTCCCAGGCGTGTGGGGGGCTAGCAGTCTTCTGTTGGCCCTTTTCATCGTTGTTCAGCCATACTTGCAAAATGCTGCTTTTATATTGAACTGATATGTGTCTCTTTCTTTCACATTTGTCCTAAAGCTGCATTCTTCAAGCTTCCTAGACATTATTCTCTTGATTCAGTTCAGAGATGATACCCAGAAAAGAAAACTGCCCACTCTGTCCTATCTATAAGCCAGTTTCCTCCTTCTCACATGTCAGCATTTTTAGTGTGAAAATCTTTGAAAGTTCAACAAGTGTGCTATCTGCATATCTCTCTTTTATGCTTGTTCTTATTTAACCTGAAGTTAAACAAAATATGTCCACTTGTGATGATTTCTTCTTAGAAATATGGCGCAACATTACTGTCCTTCTAAGGATTTCTAACAGTAAAAATCTGCCTTTGTATACTCTTACATTCTCCACCCTAGAGCCCTGCAGCACAGGAAAAAAAAAAGTTAGGATGATATGACCTTGGGTGCAGTCCTTGCCACTAAACAGCATCCCATTATGAAAATTCTATTCTCATTTCAAGGGGGGATTCCTCTGTAAGTGTGTGTGCTCTATGCAAGCAGCCCTTGATTGGGGGGCTCAAGTGGGGTTGCCAGACTGTCTTCCTCTGGATGCTGCTCTGACACTATGTCACAAAGCTTTGCCAATAAGTTAGTAATATTCTCTTCAGGTGACTAGGTAAATGTCAAGGCAGCCAAGATTCTGGGCTCCCATCTCTGTCTTTCCAGAGATGTTTTGAGATATTCATGTGTGAAGGCTGAGCAGTGATGCTACAATAAGGAAAAATCAGCTGTGGTGACTTTGGACTCAGCCTGACAAAAATCAGGAGCTTCTCAGTCCCTTGTTGGTGATCTGAGCCCTTAGAGACAGTTACAAGCAGTGTAGGTATTACAGTAGGCTGTATTATGTGTATTATAACAGGCTTCTACAGAAATTCTACAAATTCCTGGCCATTGCAGGTCTCCAGAAAAGTACACAATATTCTCAAAGTCTCAGAGCCAGGATGCACTCTACATTTTTTGCTGATGATTGGAAATCTGGCTCTGGCTGACATATCCAATTTTGCCTTACTCATTCTTAACACCATGGTCTTAATCATCACTCTAGTATTCATGGCTTATATATTCATTACTCACGCTAGGACATTCGCCATTCCCTTATTCCCCTCCCTCTGCTCAATATCCTATCCCTCCTTCAAGACTCAGGTTCTATAAGACCTTAAACCTATGTTTAAGGTTTATGGGAAGCTGGAGGCTGAGGGATTCAATTTAGAACTGGGATTTTGTGGTCTAAACAAACTGGTCCCTCTTCTCTGAAGTGCATCACTATTAGAAGCAGCAGAGAATGAGGGAAAGGGATTGGATTTGGAATCAGAGACCTGGATTTGAGACCTGACCTCTAAGTTATTGGATAAGTGACCCTGAGCCAGTCACTTGACCTTTCTGTGCTTGAAGACATATAACTAGAGAAATTGAACTAGAAATAACTGATCTCTGGCTCATACATACAATACTCTCATACTAGGAGAGTATTATGACTAAATGGGTAGCTTGCTTACTGTACAAAGGTTATCAGGTCTTCCTCTTTACAGATAAAATTGAAAAGGATTATATACTGGGAAAGCAAATTTAGAAGTGCTGGAAGCCCTGAGAGCTTTTCCAGTTGGGAGAACCAAAAAAAAAGCAGCTGTTTAGTCCCTTGCAAGAACTGCTAGGGATTTGGGTTTGTGTTTCACAGTGGTAATTATCTTATAGTCTAGATATACTCTAGAACCTTGCTATTCAAAGTGTAGACCTGCGTCAGCATTACCTGGAAGCTTGTTGGAAATGCAGATTACCAGGTGCCACCTCGAACCAATTAAATCAGAATCTGTTTTTAAAAATGATCCCCAGTTGACTCCCACACATATCGAAGTTTGAGAAAAAATTGCACAAGGCTTTCAGTAGCTAGAACTAGTCATCTCATAGGTTAAGGTAGCAACTTCTGCATTCAGTTACATAACACTGCATTATAGGCAAAATATTTATTATTTTTTTGCTAATAAAAACTATATTGAAAATCAGTGAAAATCAGAGATAGACCAATATGATATGAACATTTCATTTGGGAAAAGAATTGAAAAAAATTCTTCAGACATCCAGTTATAGCAGGGCTTATTAATTTAGTTCTATATGACAGAATGTGAATTAAATATCTTTTGGAATATGCTAAATAGTTAAAGAATTTTAAGTTTCATGATATAGGAGTGACAAATACATAGTTAATAGGTTTAGTTTAACAACTGTTTTGTCAGTATGTTACAAATTAGAAAAAATGTTTCCAGTGCTAGCATTAATATTACCTACATATATATATATTTTTTTAATTAGGTTTTGGTTTTGAGAACAGTTTTAGGTTTACAGAAAAATTGAGCAGAGAGTACAGAGAGTTCCCGTATAGCCCCCTTCCTTAGTCTTCTCTCTTATTAACTTCTTGCATTAATCGGGTATATTTGTTATAATTGATGAACTGATATTAATATATTATTATTAAGTAAAGTCCATAGTTTAAGGTTTACTATTTGTACTGTACAGTTCTATGGATTTTGAAAAATGCATAATATCATGTGTCCACCAAAGCCTCATGCAAAATAGTTTCACTAACCTAAAAATCTGTGCTTTGCCTATTCATCCCTCCCTCCCTACTCCCAACCCCTGGCAACCACTGATTTTTTTTTTTTTTTTTTTTACTGTCTCTGTGGTTTTGCCTTTTCCAGAATGTCATACAATTGGAATCCTACAGTATATAGCTGGAATCATATACTATGTAGACTTTTCAGAGTAACTTGTTTCACTTAGCAGTATGTATTTAAGTTTCCTCCACGTCTTTTTGTGACTTGATGGCTCTTTTTGCTTTTAACCACTGAATAATATTCCACTTTATGGATGTACTTCAGTGTGTTCATTCATTCACCTATTAAAGACCATCTTAGTTGCTTCTATTTTTGGCAATTATGAATAAACCTACTATAAACATTCATGTTCAGGTTTTTGTGTGGACATAAGTTTTCAACCCATTTGAGTAAATACCTAAGAGTGTAATTCTTTTTTTTTTTTTTTTAAAGTAATTTATTTATTTATTTATTTATTTTTAATTTCTAGCTGTGTTGGGTCTTCGTTTCTGTGCGAGGGCTCTCTCCAGTTGTGGCAAGCGGGGGCTACTCTTCATCGCAGTGCGCAGGCCTCTCACTATCGCGGCCTCTCTTGTTGTGGAGCACAGGCTCCAGACGCGCAGGCTCAGTAACTGTGGCTCACGGGCCCAGTTGCTCCGCGGCATGTGGGATCCTCCCAGACCAGGGCTCGAACCCGTGTCCCCTGCATTGGCAGGCAGACTCTCAACCACTGTGCCACCAGGGAAGCCCTAAGAGTGTAATTCTTATGGTAACAGTACATTTAGTTTTGTCAGAAACTGCCAAACTGCCTTCCACAGTGGCTGTACCATTTTGCATACTTGGCAGCAAAGAATGAGAGTTTCCTATTCTCACAAGCATTGATTATTGTCAGTGTTTTGGATTTTAGCCATTACAAATGCTTTTTTTGGTAATGAAAATAGCATGAGGTTATAACTTTATAACTAATAATGATTAGTATTGGTTTTTATATAGAATTATCAAATTATACATGATCTTAAAATGCCATACATTAATGTGTATCATATACATATATATGTAATTATGTGTATATATGTATATGTACATATATGTATATATATGCATACGTGTGTGTGTCAATTATAAGATGTAAATTATAGGATGAGTTGAACACCAAAATTGTCTAGAGGTTAGACTTTTGAAAGGCATTTTTAAGCAAGCACTTTTCTGGTGGGAGCTGCATTTTGGGCTGGCTAGAAGTAATCATATTTTATTTGTTGCCTAGTTACAAATCTAATGCCTTAGGGAAGGACTGTTTCTTCATTCTTAGAATTCTTTGCCCATCTTACTAGTGAAGGCATTCTGTGCATTCTTCCCTACCTGTGCTCAGCTCTGCAACCTTCAATTCCTTTTATTGGGTTTTATTGGCCAAAAAGTTCAAACTGAGAAAGTTGGCCAGAAAAATCACAGAATCTAAAATTTTCCTCTTTGTATATTATGCTAAATGTTGTAAACCAGTTTGGTGTTAATTTTATACTATTGACTAATGGATTCATACATTCAACAAATATTTATTGGGCACATGAGTCATTTTACTTTTTTAAATTACATTTTTCACTTTTCTCAGAGTTAGCCAATGGTATTTGCTGTTTTGACAATCACTGTTAATTGGATTAATTACATATTTGACAATTACATGTGTTTTCTGATAGGTGATGCTTGTTAGAATCTGGTTCCACCTCAGCCCTATTGAATCACAATCTTTGGATGGTACCCTGGATATAGTTAAAAGTATCCATATGGTCCTTAGGTGCACCAGACTTGAGGACTACTGGCTAAAAGAATGACCTTTAATTTCCAAATTATATGGGAGTAAACTTGCTTTTAGGGAAAGAATTCTGGATTAGACTTGGATTTTTGATTCAGTTCTATCTTGATCAATTGATGAAGACTTGGTTAGTATTTAAAGGTTCTTTGATTCAGCTTTCTCATCCAATGATTAAATTCAATTCAATAAACACTTACTGAGAACTTCACACTGTATTATGTGCTGGAAATAATATGTCTATAAAAAGTAAAATTAATAATCCTTTGTCCTGCTTCCCTAAATAGGATATTTGTTAGAATAAGATGAGGCATTTTAGAACATACTTTACATATCTTAAAGGGTAACAAATTCCTAATGGATGAATATTTTAAAATATAATGGGGATTCCTATTGGTCTTTAATTTTTCCCTTCTCTTAAAAAAATTTTTAATTGTAATTTTTTTTTTCAAAAAAAATGAGTTGTAGGGCAGTGGCGAAACCTAATTTGGAACTTTATGCTTTTCTATAAGAACTCCTCCCTTACATCCTTAATTCTAAGAGGTAATTATTATTTTGTTAAATTACTCTTTCTAATTTTAGCTTGATGGCCTCTTTATTTTAGCTTTCCCACTAGAGGATAAATTTGTCCTAATAAAGTATTCACTTCAAAACTGTGTGGAAACAACCTGGAGTTATTACTGACACCTGCAAACTATATAACCACAGTGGCTAAATAGACCTCTAAGGAGACTTCCAAAATAGACTTGCCTCCAACCTCAAAAGGTTTCTGACTGTAGAGAATTCAGATTTTTCTGTTCGCTGAGAACTTTGCAGGTCAATGTTAGACCCCTTAACTCTGTAAGCCAAAGGTTCTCGAACTTGATGTGCATATGAATCATCTGGGAGTACAGATAAATATTCAGATTTGTTTTGCTCATCTGTAGAGATTCTAATTTAATAGAAGTAATTTTGGACCCAGGTCTGCCTATTAACAATTACCCTAGTAAAACTGACACAAACAATTCTAGAACACTGGTTCTCACCTTGGTTGCACATTAGAATCACTTGGAGACTTATGAAAACTACTAATGCCTGACTTCCACCCCAGAGATTCATATTTAATTGGTCTGGGGTATGGTCTAGGCATTAGGAGTTTTAAAACCTCCCCAGATGATTCTAATGTGCAGCCAAGGCTGGGAGTCAGTGTTCTAGAACTATACTGCCAGGAATTACTATGTCTTAAAGATACCAAGCAGAGAAATACTCACAGAGAAACGAAGCTTAGGATACACAAATATAACTCCACACTAAATGTATAATCAGGCAACCTTATTGAATTTTGTCATTCAAGCTTTACTTAATATAATGGAAATCATCTTACAGCAAGAGCCCTCAACTGATTGAAAGAATCAGGCCAAAGGAAGATATTAGCTTACTGTTCTTAAAATATGTTATCCCTTAATCTGTCGGCAATAGTCAGCGTTCCAAGGCATTTTCATTTTCTTGTTTTCACTCCTTTCAGGAGTCTCACAAAGAGCACTGTCCTGGCAGAGCTATGTACTAGATATTTACACAGAAACACTATTCAAATATAGACACAGTCTGTGATTTTTTGCAATGAAATATTCAGATATTGTCGAACTCAAAATATTTGAAAATTGCTACTTTAAATGACAGTTAAACATTCTTTTTTTTCCCTGTTACTTATTAAAAGAAATCTGATTGTCAGGAAACCATAAGTTCTGAACAAAAATATGTTAAAATTTGCCAGAAAGGTTAGACTCATGAAGGTGGTGTATTTATACTAATAGGCCTGACCTTCTAGAACTGATTCACTCATGATTTCATAAAGGATCTCTCCAGGAATAGAGATGGTACCACAAATACAGTTTAAGAAAAGAAATTTGTTGCATGTAATCCAAACTTCCCAGGCCTCTCAGTTTGTGGCAATGTTTAACTTTGATTTCCTAATTCCTGTTGCTCTTAGCTACCATTTTCCAGTGCCATTTACCCCTGTGGGGCCTCATTCTCTCCTGAAGTCTGCCTCACTCAGGCCAGGAGGTTATTTATTTATGCATTTGACAAGTAATTTTTGAGAGCTTACTTACTATTTTGCCAGGCTGCCACATGCTTAGGAACGAGTATGAGCTCCCTGGCTCTGCTGACGGTTCCACCTTGAAAATATTGCTAAATATTGCTAATATTGCAGCACTTTCCTCTGCTGGTGGCCGCCCAGGCACCTGAAACTGCACGTGGTCTAAGCAACCATCAGGCCAAGTTAAGCCGTTTTAAGGACATTGGGTCCTACTGTGTTCCCTGGGGTTGGAGAGTCACAGGGCTTTTCCCAGAGCATCACACATCCCTTTACGGACACAACTGCTCAACTTCCTGACCTAACTGCGCCTTCTTTTTTTTTAATTGAGATACAATTGACACGTAACATTATATGCATATCAGGTGTGCAACATACATTTTTTTTCTTGTGATGAGAACTTTTAAGATCTACTCTCTTAGCAACTTTCAAATATGCAATACAGTATTTAAAATTATAGTCACCATGCTGTACGGTACATCCCCAGCACTTATTTGTCTTGTAACTAGAAGTTTGTATCTTTTGACCCCGTTCACCCACTCCCTCACCCGCTGCCTCTTGCAGCCATCCATTTTTTCTCTCTATCTGTGGTGGTGGTGGGTGTTATTGTCCTTGGATACCTGAAGATAGTGTCAGATCCCACAGGTTGAGGGCTCAGTACCACAAGACTGCCCCTAGCCCACTCCGGATGGTCCCCAGGTTACCAACAACTTCTGTCAGATTTGGCTACAAATAGGACATTCCCTCCTCAAGTTCGCTTAATTTGCTAGAGCAGCTCACAGAACTCAGGGAAACTCTTGCTTACATTTCCCAGTTTATTAAAGGATGTGATAAAGAATACGGGTGAAAGCCTAGATGAAGAGATACACAGGGCGAGGTCCGTGAGGGTCCCAAGCACAGGAGGTTCTCTCTGTGGAATTGGGGTGTGTCACCTTCCCAGTATGGATATGTTCCCCAACCTGGAAGCTCTCTGAATCCCGTACTATTGAGATTTTTATGGAGGCTTCCTCATGTAAGCATGATCGATCATTAATTCCATTTTCAGCCCTTCTCCCTTCTCTAGAAAATGGGGGGCAGGGCTGAAAATTTCAAGCTTCTGATCATGGTTTGGTCTTTCTGGTGACCACCCCTCACCCAAGAGACCACCCACAGTTGCCTCATTAGAACAAAAGACACTCCTATCACCCAGGAAACTACAAGGGTTTTAGGTGCTCTGTGCCAGGAACAAGGGAAAGAGACCAAAATAACCAAGTCCCTGGTGTCATAGGACTTCCATTCTAATGGAGAAAAAAATAATTTAAAAAATAGGACATACACATTTACCATGTTGCTCAGCAGTTATACTCTTGGGCATTTATCCAAGAGAGATGAAAGCTTAAATTCATACAAATGTCTGTATGTGGATGTTCATAGCAGCTTTATTGGTAATAAACAAAATCTCAGATTGGCCCAGATGTCCTTCAACAGGTGAATGGTTAAACAAACATTGGTACATACATTCCATGGGATACTTAAGTACTCAGCAATGAAAATGAAGAAACTGTTGATAAATACAACTTAGATAAATCTCCAGGAAATGAAGCTGAGTGAAAAAAAAAAAAAAGAAAAGCCAATCCCAAGAGGATACCTACTGGATGATTCCAAGTAAAACATTTTTGAAAAGACAGAATTTTAGAAAGGGAGGACAGATTTCCAAGTGTTAGGGAGGGAATAGAGGAAGGTGAGTCCTTAAAAGGACAACATGAGGTATCCTTGTGGTATTGGAACTATTTGTTATATTGACTAGGATGATAGATACACACACCTACTTATGTGATAAAATTGTACTGAATTACTTACATATACACAAATGAGTATAAGTAAAACTGGAGAAATCTGAATAAGATTGATATAGTAATAGCAGTATTTTAGTTGTGCTTTTATATTACAGCTTTGCAAAATGTTAACCATTGTGGAGAACTGGGTAAAGTGTACATGATATTTCTTTGTCTGATTTTTTACAAATGCATTTGACTCTACAATTATTTTAATAAAAATGTAATTAAAAATGTAGCAATATAATGTATAATGCATAGTAATGTAGTAGTAACATGTAATGTCAACAATAATAATATATATTATAAGGATAAGGACTAAGGAGCAGAGGTTTTTGAGTGCTATTTTAGAGCATGGCCGAAGGTTTTTCCCAGGAATTGACACCTGAGTAGAGATATGAATGAAGTCAGGGGTCAGCCAAGTAAACCAGAAGGAGTAGTGAGTGCTAGGGTCCCAAGAGGGGTGTGTGCTTAGGGCACAATGAATGATGAGAAGGGAGGCAGAAAGGAGGCCTGGTCAAGGGCTGGATCAGGTAGGGCCTTGTAAGCCATAGAGAGGACTTTTTATCTTATTGAAATTGGAAGAGCACCTTTGGAGGGTGGAGAACAAGGGAGTATATTAATTCATTTGTTTGGAGAATGACTCTGACCACTGGTGAAGAATAGGCTCTGCTGGGGGCAAGAAGTTGGTGGCTTGGATTGAGGTGGTAATGAGGACTTGAGGGGAGCTGAACAACGTTCAGATTTGGAAAATCGTTTCAAGTGGATTACACTGGGGTCGTAAATACTTGTTTTTTTCTAATTAATTTCAATAGCATTATAATTATTTATTTTTACTTAATTTCTTGTCATGAACTTGGGCAGTATAATATATTATTATAATTTTCATTATGCCTTGTTACTGACATTTGTTTTTAGCCTTTAACAGCATCATTAGGATAGAATCTAGAATTTTAAAGAAAAAAGGTATATATACACAAATACATATATACATATATAATCAATGCTTTAAATGTGTACCATGTTATTTAAGATATTGAATTTTCAAAATTTGATATTTTTAAATGACTCACAAAATTGGTTATATTTAGATACATTGTGTCACTTTATCTTTCACATTAGCTGAGTCATAATAATATAGTACAGTATATTTTAAAGAAAACATTATAACGGAAGTGATATGTAAATCAAGACTAATACAATTACATACTAAAATACAATAATGATTTTGAAAAAGAGGACAACATTTACATTTTAATCGGAAATCCAGAAATCACAATTGCGTTGAGTGGGTATTTAACATCGGCCTTTAGAATATAACTTGATCAGTTTTGCTCTCACGGTTCCTAATTGATTTTGCAATCACGCTGCAGCCTATAAGTTTAGAGAAATTTGAGGCAATATATTCCTTGGAAGTAAATTATTCTTAGATATTCAGGAGGTTTTAATCAATGTATAAGATACATCTTAAACTAAAACATTTCTAAATGAGTATTCTTCCTCCCAACCACATGAAAAAGACTCTTTCGGTGGTAAGTAAAGGAATTGCTTTTGACTCTTGCTAAATAAAATGAGTATAGTTAATTTGAATAGTAAAGGCATGATTGTTAAGGGGGTTAAGAACTTAAATGTAGAAGAGAGTCAAACTTGAATTCTTTCTATGTTATTAACAAGTCATATCAATTTGAACTAATGATTATGCTAAGCCTTGGTTTCCTTCTTTGTAAAATAAAAATAACTGGGCCCTTTGCCTACTCTTAGGTCCAAGTTAATGATGCCCAGACAATTTAATATATGTGAAAGTGTTACGGACAATTTAGAAGTCTGTACATTTATAAACTCTCATTATTATTTCCGACTAGTTTTCAAAATACTTTTTCTTTAATCATTATAGAAGAAATTGGTACTAAAATAAACACTGATTTTTATATGAGCGAATTTTGCAGCAGAGAGAATAGGAAGCCTAGATGCCTCAATTTAAGAAAGTGAAATCTTGTCATTGAGAGTATACACCTTCTCAATAGCTAGGGAGAGAGGAAGGAGAAAAGAGAGAGCTAGGCATAGACACAGTGATAGAGATAGACATAGAAATAGAGGGAGAGGAAGAGTGAGAGGGAGGGTGGGACAGAAGGGGAGGTGTGAGGGGAGAGAGAGAGAAAGAGAATGAGAGACAGAACAAAACACATTAGTACTTTGGTTCCATTTGTCTGCTTTTCATTAAAGCGCCTTAGAAGAGTTATCTATACTCAATGTCTTCTATATGCTCTGTGATTACTTAAAGACTATATAACATTCTGATCACATCCTACCACCTTCACTTCTTCCCTAAGGCACCATTATCCACTAGGACAGACTCTTAATCATTGTGCTGTCTCTACACTTGTCCCTAGGCTATTTTCAAAACAACAACCAGAGTGGTCCTCTTAGATCACAGCTCATGTTAGGTCACTTTTGTGTATAAAACCCTCCACGGTTTCCCAGTGCACTTGGAGTAAAATCCAAAGTCCTGTATTTACCACAAGAGACTGATGCATTCTCTTCCCAGCCATTTCTGACCTTATTCCCAACCATGCTCCATGGTGCTGATTCAGCTGGGGTCACACCGTTCTGGCTGCCCTCCAACATCCAAGCCTGCTTCCAATCTGGGGCTTTTGCATTTGTGTCCATTTACCTGACCTCTCTTTCCAAGAGAATCACAAGACTGTCTCCCTTTCTTTTCTGTATTAGATCTTTGCACAAGTGGTGATTCTCCAGAGTGCCCTTATCCAACTACCCTGAATAAAATGTCATTTGGTAAAACCTTCCTCTGCTATCTCTACTCTCCAACCTTTTTACTTTTCTTTATTTTTTTAGCACTCCTCACCACCTGACATATTATATATTTATTTTTTATTTATTTATTTATTTTTCTCTAAAAAGTAAGCTTCCTGAAAGCAAGGGCTTGATTTGTTTACTTTTTGCTCTGCTCTCTATGCCTAAAAAGTTCCTAGTAGGTGCTCAGTAAATATTTGTTAAATGAATAAGTGAATAACTAAACCATTAGTCTATTACACAATTAACCCATTAATGTATCATCTACTAATACCCTGTCTTCCATGATGCTGGGCTCCATGGAAGAACAAAAAACTCTAAGAATTTGCCTTCAATAGCTTGTGAAATTACTGTGGAGAAAAATAACATGTCATCTAGCAAGACTCCTATGGCCAAACAAGTTTGAGAACACCCCATTTTTTCCTCCTTTTGGAGAAGGCCAATAGATTGTCGATACATTGATTGTCAATTTATTTGATAACTAATTGTTAGATAATTTTAAAAACTTGGTTAATATTGTTTAACTCAGTAATCTGGAAGAGGTGGGAGTGGGAATGACAGTGAAAGCTCAGATGGAGGGTTGAAACTTTAGGCAAAGGAGAGAGGACAGATGAAAACGAAGTGAGGTAGAGACACTGAAGGTGAGGGGGTTATTGCCAAATGAATGGTAAATATGGAGGAAGCAAGGGTGGGGTGAGGTGGAAAGTTATTTCAGGGATCCTTTGCATCTGCACAAATTCATGTTTTAATGCAAATACACACACAGAGGAATGTCCACCCATGCCTACTTGTTTACAAGCATTGATTCAGCATTTACAGTTCTCCCAGAAACAGTGATTATGTTAATGTTGCCCTGCCTGTAGTGACCCCTTTGTCTGAGAGGTGAAGGAGTGATGAGTGATGCTTTCCATCAAGATTATCTAGAGAGCCATTTGCCTCTTTTGCTACGAGAGTCTTGGCCATTATTTGTGGTATACAGTCAGCACACTGTTTTTCTTGGAGTCACTTTTCTTCCTCTACCTTCGTACCAGCTCAGTCCAATGCTGCTGTATATGCTTTAATGCTGCATCTCTTCAGACTGAACTCAAGAGCTTTGTGAGCTATGTTTTCGCAGCCTAAGCAGTGAATCCTTCAAGAGTAATGTTGTAAGGCAGACTCCAGCAGTACTTAGAGAGGAACGTGGCACAAGAGTTACACTTGTGGGAGAAATGGGTCCTGAGAACCCTAGTCACACATAAAAGGTACGCACAGGGAGAGGTGGTTCTGATCAGATGGTCTTGAATCCGTGCCCTCCCCAGAGCTGTGGCAGGTATGTAGTTGCTTTCTGTATAGAGCTCTATACATCATGTGGTAGATGAAAGGTAAATGAGAATAATTAAATGCAAGCATCTGGCATTTGCCTGGCCATGCACATATTAATCGTGAAGTCCTTGAGGGCAAGAGTCTAGCTGTGTGTTTCCTTTGCCAGCTTTTGCATAGCAAGCGACACAGTTAGGGGTACCAGCTCCATAAGCTGAACCTCTTCTCTTCCTAAAATCTAGCCCTGACCTAGTTTCCCTACTTTATTTCTTTGTTCCCCTTTATTCACCAAATGTGTCACCCAAGTGAGCACTTGCCATTCTTCCTTCACATTCCTTAACTGCCCATCGCGCTGCCTCTGCTGATGTGCTTTCTGTGCCGGGAGCCCTTCCCCTCATCACTTGTCTATAAAACCAGCCCCGGATCCTCCAGGAGCACTTCCATGATTCCCAGTCCATCCTCAAGCAAGAAAGCCCTCCTACTCTCCACCTTGCATGGCACTTTTCTTTCTTCTTTCTACCTTGCTTTGTATTGATTTGTGTGTTTCTCCTCTCCCTAGGTAGCTTAAAGACACTTTCCACCTGAGTCATCCTCGATTCCTGATCACAACCTAGAGTTGTGCTTTGCATGTAGTAGGTACTCAAAATATAGTTGATGAATTAATGAATAAATGAGTGACTAGGA
Source organism: Balaenoptera acutorostrata (assembly GCF_949987535.1). Taxonomy (NCBI): domain Eukaryota; kingdom Metazoa; phylum Chordata; class Mammalia; order Artiodactyla; family Balaenopteridae; genus Balaenoptera; species Balaenoptera acutorostrata. Next base: position 70,495,095 of record NC_080065.1, on the reverse strand, counting down.
AGAGCTCCGTAAACCCTTCCTTATTGTTTGAATACTAAAATAGAAACCTAGAGAAAACCACGGTGAATTACAACAGAGATAATTGCAATTGTTTTGTCTCTAGACATTAGACCTGTTGGGGTTACTTGCCCTTACTTGGCAGAGTTATGTGTATGTTTTACATATCAATTTACCCTTTATATCTAGCAACGTGCCTGTCACATAGTAGGTGTACAATAATAAATATTTGTTGAGTGAATAGATATGAGGACACATTATCAATGCACTACTTGTATATTTTATATAAATTCAGGGAAGCACGTGTTTTTCTTTTCTGAGGTACAAAGATGCTCCGTGTCATCAGATACTGAAAACTATAAAAGCTGTTTTGTTTGGCTGGCTTAGACAAACTTAGTGTTCCAATCCAGTAAGTATTCTATCCTAAGTTCCTATTGCTCCCACTCTACTTATCGGTTTTGGACATCTATTTTTATTTTCAACTATTTTAATTTGTAGAGATTTTATTGCAAGCTGTTTCAACTGCTTTGTAGAAAAGCAGGGTATATATTAAAAATAAATAATTATTCCAAATGCTTCCATGTTGGCTTGGCATATATAATGAGAACAGCACAGCACAGCACAGTACAGCATGTATAGCAATAAAGATAAATCCCTCATGGCCAGTTCCAGAGGTCCAAGTCAGCCTTTTTAGAGGCAGAGCAATTACTCCAAATTTCTAAGGAGCTGTGTATAAATGATTTACCATATTTGAATAGAGCAAGCAGTAGAGTCCACTTAGACATTAATAAGGTGTTTTTTGGTGGCAATATGGCTAGCATTTTCTAGAATCATTTTCTGTGTCTTCATTTAGGATGAAGTTCATTGTATATCTGCAAGTCTACACCTGTGAATTTTTTTTTTTTTTTTTGCTAAAACTTGCTACGTGCATTGTTCTCTCAGTAAAAGATAACATAATGTCCATGTTAATGCATTACTGTCAACATTACCCTAAGTGGTATAGATGGATTGACTCAGGATGGCTGATTGTTACCTCTAGATACACTGGTTAATCTTTTAAGTCTGCTTAGATAAGTTCCTGTACTGTCAATTATTTTTTTAACTTATAAAGTCATATAAGGTATTTAGTATATTTTTGTGTTGATGGTCTTATATATCAGAAACTAAAGAGATGTAAAATTGTCTTATTTCCTTGGTGTAGTTTAACTCTCAGTGGACTCTGGGGGGTTTTTTTAATTGATATTTTAAACTCATAGGCAATATGACTTATTTCAATTTCTCTTTAAGTGTGGTCTTGTAAGAATGTAAATGACGTTTTATCTGAGAGCATAATCTTTTTCTTTCCTATTCAGAGTGATTGAATTGAAGAAAAATATTTATTGCAAGCTATCTTTCTGCTGTAGTTTATGGCGTGCCATTCTCAAATGGTTCAGAGAGTATATTAAAAATGAACCTTTTGGTCATTTTCTGTTTTTCAGGGACTTTGGAAATGATTTTGTTTTGTCATTTGAAAGCAGAATCATTCTTTGAGGTTCTAATTTCTTTTCCCATTTTATTTTTAAAAGTTTCTCAAGTACAAAACTCATGAGCCTTGGTAGATTTTAAAAGCAGACAACCTTTTTTCCTCCAAATATTTCCTGTTAAAAAACATGGTATATATTAAGTACATTATCACTAATAAAGGAAAAAGAAACCATGGGAGATCAGAAAGCAGTACAATACTCGTTTTTTTGTTGTTGCTGTTGTTTGTTTGTTTGTTTGTTTTGCAATGACTTCTTATATTGACTTACATACTGGTGATTTCATGCCTGCCTGGAGAGGTCCAAAGACAAGAGACTGTGACCGATATGGAGCAAGGGCAAGGTATTGTTTGAGGAATAAACGGCACTTGTAGACTATGGCAGGGAAAGGATGTGTGTGGATTTCTTGTGGGTCAGATATGACCCCAAACCAAGCAACTGTGCTGTCTTAAAAGGAATGGAGCCTAAGTAGAAAGCCCAGGGAAGCTCTCTGACCCGCCAACATGGTGGTCCTCAGGGAACCGGGGGCAGAGCATAGTGACCCATCCGAGAAGGCAAGCTAGAGGCAAAGAACTCCTAGTGACGAGATATTTTCAAAGAACCCACAAAATCGCCCCACAAGAGAATGAGCTCACAACTACACATCTGCCACATCCAGGGTCACCAATGCCATATTTCAACCTGAATATCAAGGAAGACTTTCATCTCATCTGCTCTGAAACTGGAGAGGCCAAAATACAGCTAGAGAGTAGAGGATGGGGTGGAATGAGAGAGAGTGTGTCCCTCACTTCCTTCCCAGTTCTCTCCTTGGACACTGCCAGGAGGGTCCCGGGCTCTGTACTTCACACTGGCGACCTTGCTCTGGCCTTCCTCTGGCATCAACCCTCTCCGTGGGGCAAAGAGTCAATGGGCACAGGGAGCATGCCCACCTGGAGACAGATTCCCCTCTTCTAGACCATGCTCAAGGTACTCAGGACCCCAGAATACTCTGTCAAATGGCATCCAACATACTTCCAGGGCCTACGCATGCCTCTTCTCCGTATCTGCCCTGCCATGAATGGACTGTGTCACTAGTGTGCATACCCCACCTCAGCTCAGTGACAGGCCATTGGGTAGCTATTTGCTGGGTGGGAGGTAGAGCTTGGGTATCCATGGAGAAGGGTGGGTTGAAAGTCCTTTCCCCCAGCATTCTCACTTTGTTTTCTGGAACTCTGAAGTATCTGGGATTCTCAATTGAAACCTAGTGTTCCACAGTGTTAGAAATGTAGGAGAATATATATATATCCTTTATATATACACATCCCTTCCCTGCCATATTCTACAAGTGCCGTCCATTCCTCAAACAGTACGTTGCCCTTGCTCCATATCACATAGAGGCAGCTTCAGTCACAATCTCTTGTCTTTGGACCTCTCCAGGCAGGCATACATATATATATACAATTTATATATATATATGTTACAATTTATTAACCTTATTTATGATTTTTAAATATTTAGACATGTAAGAGACACTGCAAATGTTAAGGGAGGGCCTGCTCCTTCCCCATGGCAATTTTCCCAGCCTAAGGTAAGACTAAGCTGGGGAAGAAATTTCCAAATTGGGTATGATTATGGATTTTTAGATGCTAAAAGAGTGGACTTATTTTAGTATGTAAACTATAAGTGACTGTTTATTAACTGAAAGTAAGCTAAGGATAGTTTTATTACCCAAAAGTAACCAGAAAAAACTATGGAAGTTGCTTCAAGATTTGATTCAGTGATAGATAGAAATAAATATCTAGTATTAGGTAAAGGATGTTTTTATTTTGTTTTAAATCTTACATACTAGGAAACTCTTTGGTTAATAAAGAACCCAGTGTTCATTTGTTTGTTTGTTTGTTTGGGTGGATCATTCTCTTATAGTCACCCTGTGATCATAGCACCTGTCCAAGATACATAGGCTTGAGTACAAGATTAGTCATACCAAACCCAGTTTTTTAAAAGGCAATTGTCCTGAAGTTAGCTGAAGAACAATTTTTTTCTTAAATTTGGAATACTTCATTAGACTAGAAAGAATTGAAATAAGAAAAGTCTAATTCTATTAACTATTAGTTATTCTCTACGAGTCATAAGTAGTTGAGCATGGTTTTATGATTAAAAAAGAAATAGGACATATGTTACGCCCCAGATCCATCTTCCTAGACACTTTACCTGTAGTGTAGTTGTTTCCACACTGAGGTGCATATACCCCAGAAGAGTGCAAGAGACAATCCTGATAGGTGCAAAGAAAGTAAGATAACTTTTATGTTTTCTTATTGTTAACAATTATGTGTATTAATCATACTACTATTTGCCATGTGGATTGACAGAGACACCTCACTGGGTTTATCTGTCAGAGGGACACCAGTGCAGAGGTTCTGTGGGAAGGTAGGAGTTCTACAGAGCAGCACACTATCAGCACAGTGTGGCTGCTTATGTTATCTATTTTCAATTAAATTAACCCTCACCAAATCCACAATTGGCCTAAAAAGAAATCTACAGAGAAAAGTCAGATTGGAGAAATTACCAATGATGCAAGAAGAGAAGAAAATGGTAGCTAAGGTTTCTTCTATTATGACCTAAGCACAAAAAATTATGAGATAATTTGTGTCAAACTAGTCATAGCTAACAGGAGATTGGCCCCCAAATTGAGATTGTCAACATGATATATATTTTACATCTACCGTTATTATTGATGAACTCACCCAGAGTAGATACCATGTTTTGAGATATTAATGGTAATATGAAACCATCACAATTAGGAAGATGCTTTAAAAGTTGTATTGCAACCTTTCTCATTCTTTTAAAATTTATATCTCCTGCATACATTCTATACTGTAAAAAATATATTCATTTAGTAATACTTGATACATGATCAAGAATTTTGAAGTCATGATTAGAAAGGACTAAAGAGTATTTACATTTTTTGAAAGAAAAAAATACAACATCTGAGCTCATGTACGCTTCAACTTATAAGACAAATGAATGTCTTATTATATTTATGTTGACCCATTTCCTCTGCTTCTAGCTAACCTCAAAGACACCATTTTCTACCTACCAATTTGTAGTCCATTTAGGATTATCGAAACAATATAAAACCTCAGTCAGAGAGATTTATGCAGCCCTCGGAGAAATACAGTACTTGTAAACAATGTCTGCACCCTAGTTTTCATACAATGATTTAAGATGAGCTAACTCATAAATGCACTGTTTATTTATAATGGATAGCTAGTTGCCTTTTACCTTATTTTGTGAATGGAAGGTTCTACCCATTAATTTGTATTGCGAAGTGGCAAAAAGTGAATCTCTAGAGATGCCTGTGGCTAAAATATTTCCACTTGGCTGTACATGTATAGGCAACGGGGGTATCATTAAAATAGAATAAAAATGTACATTGTGTCTTTTTATTGTTCTGTTTGTTCCTTTGTTATAGGCACTACAGGGGATAATTTTATGGGTGTTTATAATAGTTTAGGGGGGATATAAAAATGACTAGAGATATTTGGGGTGTAGAGTCTGATTATTAGATCAATATACTGAGAATGACACTGAAACACAAAAGCATGGAATGACACAATTGCATCTTGACCTGAATGTTTCAAAAATTAAGGTAAACACCTTGTTACAGTTAAAAATGGAGAATTTATCATAAATACTTTGTTTTCAAAGTAATAGTTTTTTTGCACATCTTAAGCATCTTAAGATAAAAGGTTTTAGGATATAAAACCAAACATTTCTATATGTCTTCTATTTTTGACTATCCAATTTCACCATGTAATTGAGGGATAAATAGCAAATAGATGCAAAGCTTATCTTATAATAAGGACTATGCACAACATAACTATGGAATATAAAAGTATCTTGTGTATGCTGGAAGCACTTTAAAATTATGTTTTAGTAATCAGTGTATTTCTGTGTTGATGTTATGAATGCTCTTTCATCTCCCAGGTATTCTGTTTTGTAGGATAATTCAAGGTATGTCTCTGAGAAAATGCTGACATATTTGGATATGTATGAATGCAGTTGAACTTTCTTGTGTTTTGCTAGTGGGAATTGGATAAATTATTTTTCCAGTATTCACTTTAATTTTCTTCAATGCTGATACTCTTCTTTAAAATATCAGAGCAGTGTTCACTTTGAGAGTTAAGAAGTAAATTGGTAAAACCCTTAAGGTTACCTCTTTTCGTGAATTGCTAGATAAAAGTAGAGAAATGAGAATGCCAAAAGTTACTTGACTCTGTATGATATAATTGGTAGATTTATAAACCAGTCAGATTTCAATTTATTTTTACTTTTACTTATTAGGACAGCTGGTTTTACAAAGGTATTCTTTTTTCTCTTTCCTCGTATGTAATGAAGCTTGTTGTGCCTACCCGTTTTGTCTGTGTACTATTTTAATACTTTAGTTACATGCAGCATGCTGCTTCATTATAGTGACACTTCTTTGTTCAGTAATATATTCTAGTTATTGTGGTCTAGAAAGTTTCAGAAACATCCACCACTTCTATTTGTCACCAAAATATGCAAGATTGTAAGGCTGAAGTATTGTTTTATTTTAATTACGTCTTCTGAATATTTATGCATTTAGTAACTTATGCATTTACTTTTCTATATGCCACTACTTTTAATTCATAACACATCTTAATAAGGAGTAATTAAATGGGAAAAACAAATTTGCCAAAAAGACTTCAAAAGAATTAAAAATACTCATCATCTTCTAGACCATTCTCTCCACAGGCTTCCTTACAGAGATCACACAGATTGGCAGCTCTGCCACTGTCAGCGACACTGAGTTATATGGTGTGGGCAGAATGGAAGGGGTCCAAGAAATTGATTTTAGGAAAACATAGAAGCAGGCTTTGTAATTTTAAAACTAGTTGAATGTGCAGAATGTGAATATTCAAGAAAATAGAGTTTAAGTAAATAATTCCAGAAACTGTGTAACTCATGTGTGTGTGTGTGTGTGTGTGTGTGTGTGTGTGTGTGTGTGTGTGTGTTTAATTGAAAAGGCTTGAGTGTCTTATCCCCCCACAATCACCAACCCCTTTCTTCATCTTGAGTCTTCGTTGTAGTTTGAATGTTATTTGCTGGGCACCTTATTTCACATGTGGATTGTATGTAAAGCTGTTTTAGAGTCAATGATGTAAATCCCCCACTTCGTTTTAAAGGAAGAAGCAAAGGGTTATACTGAGATTCTTGTCAAATACTCTTCAACTTTTTATTAGAATCAAATGGTAAAAAAGATATTTTCAGAGGTTTATTAAGAATCCTCCATTCTTTCTTCATGCAGGGAAACTTATAGAAAAATTATGGATCATGGTTAATTTCTGGCACAAAAATTTTGATAAGGGTGGCACTGGAGAAGGAGGAAGTCCAACTGTTGACTTCTCTTCCTGTCTCTGACATGTGCTGATGGTACTCTGGTGTCTCAAATGAATATAATGAAGATTTTATCTAGTGGATGCTCGATTTGAAAAAAAGGAATAACTTCTCCTGAAGCTTTCCTAAACAAACTCTGGGACTGAACTTATTGCTGTCTCAGGGAATATGCTCTCCTGTAACTTTACTGAACAGTCAGAAGAAATGCTTTTGTGTGTGGGGCTACCACCCTCCCCAGAGGGCCATCTTTAAGTCCAAGGGACTGTAGTAAGAGGCTGGTTTCCAAGTGTATAAAAAGCTATTTTATTAACAACCTTGTAATAGTGTAAAGTATTACACTGTTAAAATAAATAGTGAACATTTTAGTGAAGTTGTTTGGGAAAAGGATGCCCCAATGGATTATCTTCCTCTTGTTTCCGTGTTTCCACCTAATTTTTAGTTATTTAGTTACTTATTTAAATTTAGCCTTTCATGATGGCAAACTGAACATACGTATTTACCACCCCTTTATTCTCGGATCCTCAGATCTCATGGAAGTGACAGTGAAGATTTTTTTCAAGGGATAGGATTTTAATGGTACAAAAATAGTGAGATGGGACTATTAGCACCCCAGTGATTTTAGACATTTGTAGATGACGGAATGTGGGAACGAATAATGTTAATAGAGAAGGGGCCAAGAACCTACATCCTTGATCGGGAAAAGTCTGAAATAGTGTCAAAGGTTATTTTTCTTTTAGGGGAAGAGTGCAGGCTAGGAGTCACCTGGAGTCAGCTGGTACAGAGAGACGAGTGGACAGAAAGCAGGTTCATTCATTAAGAACTCTCTGCAACAGCGACCCCAGCGACCCTTTGATTTCCCGCCACCCACCGCCCTATATACAAAGCATAATTTCCGAGTCTAAAACTGGGAGATTGCTGTCTAAAAACTTTGATCAGAATTTCCTTGGGGAGAGCTTGGGTTCCTGGTGTGGAAGTAGGTATCACTGAATAAAACCTTTTTCATTTGGTAAATGGAGGGGGCCTTTCTGCCTGCTTCCTTACGTTCCCGCGTGCTTAGAGTTTCCAGTCAGTCCCTCCATGTAGGAGGGAAGACTTGGTAAAAATAAACTTATAAAGAGATTGAAGAAACCACGCCAGTTAAGTATATTAATCAATCTAGTTTTTCATTCAGAGAAGTAGTCAATCACTGAAGTCAACTACGCAAAACAGAAGATCCAAAATGAGCACATAGAATAACTGATACAAGACGAAGCAAGCATGATCCATGGATCAGCGAGAACTTTTTAAAACGTCTTAATTAGAAACATAAAGAAAATATGATATTCATAAAACTAGAAAATGTCGCATTGAAAAAACGTTATGGATATGAAAAATATGATTGGAAAAAAATTAATGCAGTAGAAGAATAAAGTTGGAGAAGTCTTGCAAAACTTAGATCAAAATATAAAGAAATGAAAAACGAGATATATGTTTAGCAAACATGGAGAATCTATTTAAGAAATTGAACATAGGACTAATTTTGTAGATCCAGGGAAAATAGAGAAATTGGAGGATCATTATTGAAATAAGAAGTACCAACACAGTGAACACAAAGCAAGATGTATCCAGATAAATTCTAATGAAATCTGGATATGGAGAAAATCCCCAAGTGCCTAAGAGGGGTACCATGTTAACTCTAAAGACGCAAAAATTACACTGACTTCAAACTTCTCAGACAGGGACAGTTTATATTAGAATTTAATGAAGAAACGAGTGTACCTTTACATTTCTGGGGATACATGAATTTGAACTTAGACTTCTATTACCAGCCAGATTTTATTCAGGTGCGGGGACAATAAGACAAAGGCACAAAATAATATTTTCCTTACTCCTTTCATGAAAATTACCTGAAGATGTTCTCTGGCAAACGAAAAGTGGATATGAAAAAGAAGCTTAGCCTCCAAGAAAGTATAAAAGGAAAGAAAGGGGAGCAAGGAAAAGAAGTCCCAGGAGGTAGCTTGCAGCATGCCTGGAAAGCAGTCAGCCCAACTCAGAACAAGAAATCAGAGGGCTCCCCAAGAACGTCTTCAAGAAGCATGGGAATGAATTTCAATCAACATATGGAAAGATTGTGATCATATGGTGAATACCTTTATACTTCTTGCAACAAGAAAAACAAATATTCCAGAAAAAATGGGAGAAAGAGAAAAAAACCTCTGTAAATATGAAGCATTTAAATGAGACATGATTTTAAACAATTCATAAAATATATCAAAAGGAAGTAGATTTGTGAGGTACATTTTTAGTGAGATACAGTAACATTTTTCTATTTGGTTCTATAGTGAATAATATTGACATCATCATGTTATTGCAAATGCTTTTCATTTTCCAGTTCTTACAATTAATTATACACAAGACATTGGAGAATTAATATACAACAGACAGCATTATTGCCCCGATTCTTCATCCCTCCATATATCCTCACCCTTTGTCATATGTGACTTTGGATCTTCCTGTGAAGGAGGGATATATTTCTGTCATTCCTTGACTTTGAGTTTAGAGATGTGACTTGGTTTGGCTAACTGAATGAGCCTAGGCCTTAAGAGGTCTTGCATGTTTCACTTTCTTTTCTGAACTTCTGTTGTCACATGGACGAGGTCAAAAGACAGTTGCTATACCCTCAGCTTGGATCCCAGAATGGTCACACAGGGAGCAGACTTGAACGCAGGTGTCAGTGAGGAGCTGAGCATGGCAGTATCTTTAGGTCAAAGCTGAGCTCCTCTGTGGAGCCCACCTGAGATCTCCTGACACCACCACCTCTCACTGGGAAATAAATATATGCATATTATGTGCCACAGAGGTTTGTGATTGTTACACAGACTAACTGTAGCTTTCACTGACATACCACCATAAAACAGAACGTGTTGGAAAAACATAAATAACATTTTGGTAGTAAGAAAAACAGTGGGACTCTAGAGGCAGGAAAGAAATGTGAAAAGTGATGTAGAGCTCTAATGTCTAAAGCTTATGCACAAACAGCAGGTTTATATATATTGGTTAAGATTGTGCAAATAATGAATAGAAGAAGGAAAATAATTATTTAAGAAAATTTAGAAGGCACAGAGAATAAGAGGAGGTTTCTGGAGATCATTTTCTCACTTGTATAATGAGTTACTATTGATAATGAATAGGATAGAATAATATAAAAGCCATGGACTAAATAATTATACACCTGCAAAATTATGTGTGTATATATTATACATATAATATATACATGGCAGGTAGATAAAAATAAAGTGTCTATTGTATTTAACTATGTATAATTACAATAACCTCTAAATTTCTTTAAGATATGAATTTAGTATACTTTAGTGGTAGTACGTATAAAGAGATCTACAGATTTCGAAAATATGTTTGTATGTTCAGTGTAATAGATTCGTCAGTAGATTTTGGTTGTTCTCTTCCTCTGCATGACTTAACCAAAATACTTTAAATATTATGGTACTCTGTGGATGGATTCTACTCTGGGAAAATATTAACATCACTTCTGAAGATAACTCTGCAGTACATTTAACTGAGACTACATAAGCCTTCCTTTATCCTCTGAAACACAGAAGGAGATTTAACGAGGGTAGGGAAGTAAGTTTTGCTGTGTAAGCTTAAATCATTATGCTCGGGGCCAAATTAAGCAACTAAGTTAAGTAGATGGGGTTACACTTATACTTATTATTAACTGATATTTAGTTCAATTCACAAGTCATTGGATTTTATTAAAAGGAACTAAACTCTTTTTCTGCATTAATCTGATAATAGCATAATACAGCAATGCAATTTCTAATCAGACCCACTCCTCTCTGACATAAGACCATTTGTTAAAGTGCTTGTTATGGAAATAGCCAATTATTTCAATCAGGTTCATTGCAGATGATGGAAATTGTTGCCTTGAAGGCTTACTTCTAAAATGTGAAATTACGTAGTAAGTAATTAATGGCATTGAGACTTCCATCTTACTGTATATTAAAAGAAATTAATAATAAAAATCCTGTCAAATATGCATGTGTACATGTGTGTTAAAGTTATACCTCTCATATAGGAGGAGCAAAGAAAACTAGAAGAGTTATTTCATGCTTTTTATATGAAAATTACAACTTCTTAAATAGATCCTAAGAGTGCAGGAAACATACACATCAATATACTTTATAAACTTACTGCAGAAAAATTTCTGGAAAATAAGAACTATTAGGGTAGGTATGGGTAACATCAGTTATAGTTTAATAATCTTCAGTATTCTGATAGTCAGCCATAGCAGAAATAAATCCAATCTAAAACCAAAAATACATGAGCAATAGAAAATTTTGCAGTTATGTTACTTTTTTTCCATTCGTCTTCATTTAAGGCTTCCTGCAAAGCCTTTCTTGAGTGATGAAAATAACCTGCAAAGCAGGAGGTGAACTACCATGAAAAAATTAGTATTTTTGTCATTTTTATGAATACAGCTCCTTCTATTAGTATGTTTTATTAAACTACTCAATCTTTCCAATAAGGCCTGCCTCATTTCATTTGGGCTGCATGGCTCTCAGTTTGAGGTATAAGCATAAAAGAAAACAAACCCCCTCTGATGTGAATTTCAGAAGGCTGATGTCCCTCATTAATTCTGTGGGCCTGTTATTGTGATGCATTGTGTGTGCATGGATGCATGTGTGTGTGTGTGTGTGTAGAACTAAGTTCACAGCTAGTAAATAAGTGGATTGTAAAAAGAACCTTGACACGATCACTGTCTTCAACATCTTTGTTGAGCCATACTTGCCATACAGTAAAATACACATATTTAAAATGCACAACGTGATACGTTTTGACATATATATGCACCTATCCAAGCATCATCTTAATCAAGATTTTGAACATTTCCATCACCCTCAGAAGTTTCTCCCTACCCATTGTAATCCCTTCCATCTGTCCCTCCAACTTCATCCCAGACAACCACTGATTTTCTTTGTCTCTATAGATTAGTTTGCATTTCTAGAAATTTATATAAGTAGAGTCAAATATACATATACTCTTTTTTTAGCTGTTCTCTTTCGCTCAACATAATTACTTTGAGAACCCTTCATGTTGTTGTTTGTATCAATAGTTCATTCTTCTCTATTGCTGAGTAGTACTCAACTGTATGGCTATACCATAATTGGTTTAGCCATTCACTGATTGATGGACATTGGGTTGTTTCTAGTTTTTGGCTATTACAAATAAAGCAACTATGAACGTTCATAAATGTCTTCACATGGACATGATGTTTTACTTCTCTTGGGTCACTACCTAGGAGTGGACTGGCTAGATCATATGGTAACTCTGTGTTTAAATATTGGAGAAACTGTCAAACGATTTTCCAAACTAAGTGTACTATTTTACATTCTGACCAGCAGTGTATGAGAGTTCAATTTCTCTACATCTTCATCAATACTTGCTATGGTCAGTCTTTTTAATTTTAGCCATGGTAATAGTTGTGTAGTGGTATGTTTTTCATTTTAATTTGAATTTCTCTATTGACAAATGATGTCAAACATCTTTTCATATGTTTTCCCATTCATATATATTTTTTTCTTTTTTCTGAAGGAAATTTTTTGTCCATTATTTGTCATTTTTTTTTCTTACTATTGAGTTTTGAGAGTTCTTTACATATTCTGGTTACAAGTGCTATAGCAGATGTTTGATTTGAAAATATAGTCTCCCAATCTGTGGCTTGTCTTTTCATTCTCTTAAAATTGATTTTGAAAGACACAAGTTTATAATTTTGTTAAAGTACAATTTATCAATGTTGATGGCTCATGCTTTTGATGTTGTATCTGAGAAATCTTTGCCTAAATTGAACCCCAAAAGATTTTCTCCTATAATTTTTTATAGGTTTAGGTTTTATTCTAAGGGTTACAAACCATTTTGAGTTAATTTTTGTATATGGCATGAGATATGGACCTGAGTTTTTGGTTTTGTTTGTCTGTTTGTTCATGTAGTTATTTAAATAGTTGTTCCAGAATCATTTACTGAAAAGACTACGTCTATCTACAGAATGACTTTTACATCTTTTGTAATCATGATGTGCCTTTGTCTAGTTTTCCTCATGTTTCTGGTGCTTGGGATTTCTTTTTTTTTTTATTCTTTTTTCTTTTTATTGGTTGAAATACTACTACGAATCAAAAGAAAAATTTACTCATAATCCCACTAATTTTTTTTCAAAAAGTTTAAAAAATAAACAGTTAAACATCAGGTGAAAATCTGCTCTCCACTCATCTGATCACCCACACTTATGCTCTGATAGTGAATACTATTAACAGTTGGGAGAATATTCTTCCAGATTTTGACCACATTGATACTGACTTGTGCTTGGGATTTCTGGTGCCTGGATCTGTCATATAGTTTTCATCATATTTGGAAAATTTTTGGCCATTGTCTATTCAAATATTTTTCTGCTCGCTCTTTCCAGGGACTCCAATCACATCTATTTTAGGTTACCTATATACATGTGTCCCACACTTACAGATGTCCAGTTTTTTTTTCCTATCGGTATCTTATTCTGTATAGTTTCTATTATATCTTAAAAATTTACTGATCTTTTCTTCTGCAATATTTAATTTGCTTTAGTTCCTTCTAGTGTATTTTTCATCTCACACGTGGTGGTTTTCATCTCTAGAAGTTCAATTTGGGTCTCTTTTTCTATTTTCCATGTCTGTACTTAACATTTTCAATATACGGAGCACAGTTATACTACCTGTTTTGAAATCCTTGTCTGATAATGCTAAAATCTGGCTCGCTTCCTGCTTTTTCACATGTCTATTAATCCTGACTGGTGATTCCCATCAGGACTAATGAATTTTACCTCGTTGAGTGGGAATGCTCATATGCTGTAGTCCTATATATCTTCTTGAGCTTAGTTCTCTTACATGGTTAAATTTCTTGGAAATGGTTTGATTCTTCTGGGTGTTACTTCTGAGATTTGTTAGGCGAGACAAATGAGATCTTTAGTCCCGGACTAATTTACTCCCCACTACTGAGGCAAGGCCCTTCTAAGTCCTCTGCTCAGTGCCCCAGGAATTAGTTTATTTTCCAGTCCCACTGGAGGGAACTGGCAGTTTTCCTGGCCCGGTGTGATCTCCAAATATTGCTCCCTCTGGTCCATTTAGATGGTTTTTTCCTCAGTAGTTTCCTCACTTTCATGGACTGCTCCATGCTCTGCTGAATTCCTGAGGCAGCACTGCAGTGTACAGGACATGCTCTGTAGGTCCCTGTGGGCTGCCTCTTTGTAGCCCTCTCCGCTCACTCTGTCCTGCAAACTCTAGCCTCCTGGGCTCTCCAGACTCTCAGCTCCCTCTTTTTAATTCATAGAGTTGGCCAGGTTCCACCTGGATTCTTTCTCACTGTTCCATGGCCTGCAATCTCTCTTAAGGCAGTAAACCTGGGCAGTTGTAGAACTCACCTGGTTTGTTACTATCCTTCATTTCCTAATATCCAGTGTCTTGAAAACTGTTATATGTTTTGTCTGTTTTATTTTTTCGGTTGTTTCAGGCAGGAGGGCAAATCTGGTCCCTGAACTTTGTCTTGGGCAGAAGCAGGAGTTCTCCTGAATCCCAATGCGTTACCACTTTTTAAAAAAAATTTTGTTTGGAGTATAGTTGATTTTCAATGTTGTGTCAGCTTCAGGTGTACAGCAGAGTGAATCAGTTATAAATATACATATATCCACTCTTTCATTTTTTTTAGATTCTTTTCCCATATAGACCATTACAGAGCATTGAGTAGAGTTCCCTATGCTATACAGCTGGTTCTTATTAGTTATATATTTTATATACAGTCGTGTGTATATGTCAGTCCCAATCTCCCGATGTGTTGTCACTTTTAATGAAGAAAATATGCTGATTTGGCATCCTTAGCAATAAATATGGGAGAAAAAATAAAATATAAAAATTAACAGCTTGTAGGCAGCACTTTTTTGGCGCTGAGAAGTGAGTTGGTTCCTGAAGCAGATTCTTCCGTGATGGCCTGGAGTGTGGCAGATGTTTTGTTGCCTCCAGCTCTGCCAGGAAACCTCCTATAATTATGTAGATGAGATTCTGGAACTGAGGGTAATCTAGCCACCCAGCTCTTTTACTTTGATGGAAACTGACATGCCTAAGAATTTTAAAAGGAGTGTTCTCTACCTTACCAGCCATAATGTATGTCTATCAGATATAGAGCTCAGTAATCTCTCAGGCCGAATGTATGGAGAGTCAATGTTTAGAAAATAGTAAATGTCACCATTTTAGAACGAAATATACTGAGGGTATCTGTTGAATTATCCCATTCAGTGGATCAAAATTTCCATGGGCTTTGCAATTATGGGGATAAATACTATCTTTCATGCCTCTCCAAGGCAGAGCTGCTCTTCTGTAGAACATTTATGAAAATCCTACCCATTTATTTACTCTGATGATAACCCCAAAAGCAGCAGTATCATTTTTATCCAGCAACCTAATGAAGAAACATTCAACAGAGCAATATAAATATCGATTAGTCCATATTATAATAATGTAAATAGCTTTTTTTACAGTCCTTAAAGTTTATCTTCTTCCCATAAATTACCTCATTTAATCCTTAGAGTAGCTTTAAAGTATAATAGAATTCATCATTTTTAATTATGCCTATGATATAAAGTTTCAAAGATATTGAAATGTAAAAGCAGGAACTATTCTTATTTTATTACCTGAGTCTACATATATCTGTAGGTAAGAGTTGATTTATGGTTATTTTTAAGAAATTATTCTAGAATTAAGAGAAATTATTTTTCTTTATATGCAAGATGTAACTGTGTATCACTGCCTTTTATTTAATTGTGACATGGCTTATATGCTTTCAATGATTCATCATTTTTAGTATAAGTTACTGTCTATGTTTTTTAAAAGATATCATGGTCATTGAAGAGAAAAATAATTCAGCCTGGTGAGTTGAAAGTTTTAATTTATTCCCTTAAAAACCTCTCTTGATAAAAATATACCTTAAAATGATATATTGGTGTTAAGCCTTTCTACTTACGACTTGTATATGAAGTGAAATAAGTGGTTACCTGCGAGTTTCATGTGTATTGTATCTTCAAAAATACTATGAATTAAGTTGCTGATTAGAAGTGCAAGTTGGTGCAACCACTTAAAAACCAGTTTGGCATTATCCACTAAAGTATATAAATGACTCAGCCATTTCACTCCTAGGTATACCCAGAGGAAATTTAATATACTTATGTACAAGCACACTTATGGATGCTTTTATTTATAGCAACAACACAAATGCCATTAACAATAGAAAGGGAAAATGCATTGTCGTGCATTTTATAGTGAAATATTATAAAGCAATGAAAATGAACTCACTGTAACCACGTGCAAAAACATTGTGAATGAAGCCACAAACAAAAGAGCACGTACTGAATGATTTCTTTTTTTTTTTTTACTCTAAACTTCAAATATAGGCAAGAATAAAAGATACTATTTAGGAATGCGTATTTAAGTAGCAAAACTCTAAACCATGAAAAGAGTGAGGCTGTGATTGCCATAATAAGCAGGAGGTCAGTTACCTTTGTGAGGGTGGAGGGGAAGTTGTGAATAGAAGGGGCATGGAAAGGCTCTCAAGTGCTGGCGTTGTTCTTGTGCGTGACCTTGGTGACTGTTAAACAGGTTGTCTCTTAACAATAATTCATTTAACTCTATTGGTTTGTGTACTTTTCTATGTGTATGCTATCTTGCAAATAATGATTTTTAAAAATGTGGATTATCCTCTTTGAAAAATAAGAATTTCAGCTGACATGTATAAAATAGATCCATGTCCTCTGTAAAGAAAGAAACAAAAATAAATGTATTCTTTTCATCAGAATGTAAAGTTAAAAGTCAAGTATAAAAGAATGTAAGAGCCAAAGACATCTATTTCTAAACAGACAAGCAGTTATGGCTTTTAGGAATAAAATTAGAACAGATGCCCATTAAGCCCAAACTACTTAAGAGTTTGAGAAAAATTACTAAAAGGAATAAAGGAATTAGAGAAAAAAAGTGTTCCAAACTAAGATTTTAGGACTGGAGTCTTTGGCCTAGAGCAGTGATACTAATATTACTAGAACATTTTAAACATTTTGAGATCAAAGGCTGTGTATTCTGGCTTCTCTGTCCTCCTCAGCGCATAGAGTGGTACCTTGAAGGCAAGTATGAAGTAAAGGTGAAGGAGAATTCATATTTCCTAGTGGTGGTAAAGTTAACTGGTGAAAAGCATATATTCCTGAGACAAATTATCTGGGTTTTAATCTCAGTTTCAGCACCTGTGTGACTCTGACATATTATTTGTATTTTCAATGTCTCAATTCACTCATCTGGAAAACAGTTATGATAATAGTAGCTCAGAGGGTGTGATGATATATGCAAAATGTTTGAAACAAGGTTTGGCTCATAGTACAAGTGGGTGGATGTGCTAACTGTTGTCAATCAGTTGTCATCCTAAAGAGCTGTTTGTCCGTACTTAATATGTTATAGAGTTATTTTTAAGAAATTAATTCTGAACTAAGTGAAATTATTTTTCTGTATATATGAAATGTAACTGTGTGTCATTGCCCGTTATTTAAATGTGACATTGCTTGTATGCTTTTAGTGGCTCATCATGTTTAGTATAAGTTACTGTCTATGTGGTTTTTTTTTTTAAAAATGACTGTCATTGAAGAGAAAAATAATTTAACCTGGTGAATTGTAAGTTTTAATTTATTCCCTTAAAAGCCTCTCTTGATAAAAAATACATCTCAAAATGATATACTGGTGTTAAGTCCTTCTACTTACAACTTGCATATGAAGTGAAATAAGTGATTACTGTAAGTTTCATGCATACTGTATATTCCAAACCATTATGAATTAATTTGCTGATAAGAGTGCAAATTTTCCCCCAGTTCTTTTATTCCTCTTAGTAATTTTTCTCAAAATCTTAAGTGATTTTGGCTTAATGGGCATCTCTTGTAATTTTATTCCTAAAATCCATAACTGCTGTTCTATTTAGAAATGGATTACTTTGGCTCTTACATAGCTGAAGTATTGATATATATACAAGTATAACTATATAAGTAATACATTGAAGCTTACATACAGGTAAACTCTAAAGATTATCAACTGGACTGGATTATCAAAAGGACTGGATGTCCTAGTCTAAATGGTGGTCAATATTCAAAATATTCTAGGCCAAGTTGGCAAAGTAAATGTAGTTGAACTACTGGGGCCAGATGGCATCCACCTCAGGAGTTCTAGAGAGACTCGAGGGTGAACTGGGACACTGATGGCCCAAGAGTGCAATGTGCAATCATTCCTGTTCTGCAGATTACAAATGGGAGCCAGTTTGAAAACTAATTAATTAATTAGTTATTTAGTTAATCGATGAATTTTGAAAGTTTCCACAGGATGCCGTAGCATTTAGACTCCGCAAATCTCCATTTCCTCTCTGACCAGCTAGTGGAGTCTATAATGAAGAATGGGATTTCTGAATATTTAAATATAATGATCTGAAAAGAAGCAACATCATTTCTGTGGCGAGAAATCATGCCCAGAGAAGCTACTGTTTTTTGAAGGCACTGATAAAGGAACTAGCAAATATAATTTTGATTTTCAAAAACTCTTTGACAGCCTACTACTCCAAAGTCAGTTTCATGGGCTTTGGGGCTGTAATTTGCACAGTGATGGGTCTGACAAAGATCCAGAAAAAAAGACTAGGAGTAACTGAGCACTTCTCATGATGCACATGTGTATAAGTTCAGGAGTACTCAGAACGATCTGAATGAATGTATGTGTTTTTCAATAACTAGAGGAGGCTTCTCACAGTGACATCTCCAGAGGGTACATGGGTTGACATTATTTCTGTTAGCAAAAAGCCAAGCCTAATAGGGAAGACTACAGCACACCTTCCCAAATCTGTAAAAGGTGGGCTAAGGGCAAAATAATGGTAAAGATAAAGAGACTAAATTATGCATATAATATGAATGAATCTATGTAAGTATTTACAACAGAAAAAGTGTCTGGACATCCTTTTAGAGTACCTTTTGTTTCAAAGATATGCATGCTGTTGTGACCAACTATCTATTCTCTCATCTCTTCCTCTCCTTCCTTCCCTCCTTTGCTTTGCTTTGTTTTGTTTTGTTTTGTTTTGCTTTGCTTTTTAATTCCTTCACACACACACACACACACACACACACACACACATCACGAGATTGTATCTGGAAATCATGCTCAGCTCCTACCACTGTGCTTCAGTCAGCTAGAGGGTGGACAGCAAAAATTTATGTTTTCAGAGTAAGGAATCAGGGCTCAGCTGGGTGTCTTAATTATAAAATCTAGCTTTGAATGATGTTATTTTTAAAAAATAATTCTCAGGAAGCAGTCATAGAACTAAAAACCTCAAAAAATGATAGCTATTATTATTATAAATGAACTATAAAAATGACCAAATATGGAAATTCCTATTTTGTATGGAACTGCTATGTCAAATTTTTCTTAGTTATAAAATAATTTATTATATCCCAGTATATTTGGAATAGATGAGGACTTTTTTCTGGAAATGATAATGTCATGATCTGTGACAAAGAAATATGTATGTGATTTATTACAAAGATGTTTAACTTTCATTTCATTATATTCTGTGAGTATTTATATCTAGTCTTTTTTTTTTTTTATGTTTTAGTACTTCGTTGCAAGGTTTTTATTATATTATCAGCAACAGGCAAAAGAGTCTCACAAGTAGACAAGAAAAAGAATAAGTGAAGGGGACTTCCCTGGTGGTCCAGTGGGTAAGACTCCATGCTCCCAATGCAATGGGCCTGGTTTCTTTTTTTTTTTTTTTTTTCCTGGATTCCCATTTGATTCTTTTTTTTTTCCCCACACACACACTGTATTTTATTTTTACAAGAGATAAATAGACTGACACCAAGCATTGTACATGGATGACCACAACAAAAGCAACAATGTTTGCAATTACCAAACATGAAACACACTCATACTATGTCATAATATTGACATTCAGTCCAGTAATCCTCCACTGTAACAGCTCCTTTACTTTGCAGTGAAAATTGATTTGTATATTCTTTGCCTCTGAGTCCTTGTGGGATTTTTTTTTTTTAATTCAGACAGAAAGTCACAAAAATTATACTCATCCTCATCAGTTCACTCAGTCCCATGTAATAAAATTTTTTTTTTCATCTTGATCTTTTGTTAGCACTTTTATGAGTTCATCAGTTTTTCATTAGAGTTCTGAAAATGCTTATTCATTCAGTTCAGCACTACAGTCAGTTACCAGAAACCTGTACTTGTCAGAGTCTTTTCCATGAATTTCTTGAAGATGAAACCCTTTTATAGGAACATATTTGCAAAATCATCAGAGTACACCCAGAACTGTCTGTAAATGACAAAAGACTTAAAAATGACCATGGTTAAAGATTTGATGAAAGTTCATAATAATGCAGTTGACAAGAAAATTAGTTATTTCTGAGATATACATTTTAAAGTAATAACTAGGATTATTACTTATAACATTATACCAGAACATATAAGATTTTTAGAAGTTTCCTGTAATGTCTGAAACATTTATATTAACATATTTCCATACATATTTCCATACAAATACAAATATAAGATTTTTAGAAATTTCATGTAATGTCTGAAACATTTATATTAACATATTTCCATACATATTTCCATACAAATACAAATATAAGATTTTTAGAAATTTCATGTAATGTCTGAAACATTTATATTAACATATTTCCATACAAATAACCCAATGAAAGTTTAGTATTAGTTGTTTTGTTTGTTTTTTTATACTGCAGGTTCTTATTAGGCATCAGTTTTATACACTATATCTAGTCTTTAATTAAACATGATTTATTCCAATTGAGGTCTGTTTCCATTTAGATTGCTTGCAGTGTTAATCACAGTGCAAATAGCCTTCACCGCTGAAAGAACTCTTGCATTATACTGATATATAAAGGCTTCTGTGTAATTTGCATCTGTTATCTGAGCCTACGTGTTACTAGATGTGTACATAGGCAGAAATGTTTTACTTATTTTGCTACTATATTAAAGTATGTAACTCATTTAATGTTTTTATTTTTATAAATTTAGATCAAGGTAGTTTTTTGGTTTAAAAAAAAAGCAAAAAACGCACAAATAGTAGAGGATCTTTTTTTTTTTTTTTTTTAATCACAAACTAAGTATGGCTAGAAAGCATTTTCATTTCAGCAAATGCAATTCCAGTTCATTCCACCTCATGTTAACCTCTGGGTAAAGGTGTAACTGTATTTTTAGAAACAAATGTTCTTAATTTTAACTTCCATTGTTGATGATTGTAGACCTGGTCTGATGAACAAATAGACGTTCCAAGGTCGATTAGTCTCAATTAAATTCACATTCTCATGTGTTAAGTACTACTTATCATGTAAAAATTTAGAAGAAATGAGGAAGCAAAGAACAACTGTAACTGCATATCCTTAATAGTACATATAATAACTCTTGATCTCACATCATCAACTTTGAAAGCTTCCTTCTATTAACATTTCAAAGCATCAAGAGCTGGGTTTGATTTTACTCATGATATAGGTCAATAATAAAATGAGAAATGTTCAGGTAAGGTAATTCTCTTACCTGAGAATTAAAACATATGTTGTACCTCTTAGCATCAAATCCTGGGTGGGTCTCTGTCCAGCCTTCTTTCATTTATTTCTTAAGTCCAACCCACATATGGCTTTTCTAAATCTTTCTAGGGTACAAAGGTATAGAGGATACCCTCGCAGCTGGCTCCAAGCCTTCAGTGCCAAAAGAGAATGGCCAGTTCCCTCAGCTGGCACTAAGAGTTCATGGTAATCTGGTCCCTATCTGCATCCTCAGACTTGGTTCCCAGCACCCCCCTTCCCACTCTGTCCTCCAGACAAACTGTGCTATTTGTGTACTTGAACACACCGTCATACCATGAACGCTTCTCTTCAAAGTTGTGACTCATTCTGGATCCCTGCTTGGAAATACAATACCCTCTTCATCCTGTTTTTATTAATCCTAATTAAAGCTTTCCTTCAAATCTAAGATCAAATTCTATTTCCCTTATGTGCTCTTTTTCAGACATTAATTAGTACTCAGTTTCTTCCCCATAAGTATATAAAAGAGTAGCTTTTTATGTTTAGCTTTACAAAATAAGGCAATGCATTCTTTAAGACATGAAGATTTAACTTCTTGTCAGCCTCTGACATATCTCACCTAAAACAAACTGTAGTAGATAGGATACAGGGAAAGACATATTAAGCATGTTCCAAAGTAGCCAGTCATTGCCATTTCCTGACATTCATCTGGTAAGAAAATAAGTAGCACAGTGACTTTTGTGCTATTTTCAAAGTTTAATGAAAGTATTTTGCATGTTAGTCCAATATAAATAAAAAGTGAATTTTTGTTAAGACAAAAAGAGCTAAATATTTCATCAGATGAGAGAATGAATAAGTGACATACTCTTCCTTCCCTCCTTTCCCTCCTTTCCCTCCTTTCCCTCCTTCCTTCCTTCCTTCCTTCTTGCTTAAGAGTTTGTGTCAAATATTTGTGAGTCTATTATATTTTATAGTACACAGCTGTTTTTTAGAGATGATCAGATTCTGATTTTATCCTATTGTTTGATATTATAAAATGCTCAAATTATTCAGATTCTCTCTGAACACAGTCATGAATTGTCTCTACTCTCAAACTGTAGCACTTGACCAGAAACCAAAAGGGATGGTTTTTTCAGAGAAAGTGGTCACCTGCCTAAAGAAATTTAGACCAAACTTTGTCATAAACTTAGAATGAAAGGATGACCAAATCTGCTTCCAGGAGGAGATGCTGTTTATAAGAAAGAAGTTAAAGGAAAGGGCAAAATAGAGGTTTTCTAGTATTTTGTCCTTGTTTGATATTGAGGGGCTAATTTAATGATCATATTGTTTTAAGCACTACGAAAACCCAGGACTTCAGAATAACTTTTGATACATTGTAGTGTATCCGAAGGCACATTACACATCTGAAATAATTTTTTCAGATTGTTTGCACCACTATTTTGTTATAAATTTTAGCAAGAAATATTTATTGGGCACTAGTGGTTTTCCAGATAGAGTGTGGCATTTGTGGAGGTACAACGAACAGTGCAGGACAGGCGCTGCATTTGTAAACGTCACAGATTGACTAGGTGGAAGGGTGAAAGGCACATAAACAGCCAGTCCCTAAGTAACACCATTTAGATATGTAAGAAGGAGTTGTGGGAATAAGAACAGAGCAGGATTTCAATTGAGATAGATGATAGGAAGGGAGAGTGATGGGGAGAAGTGCATGTCCTCCAATTACTTTACTGGCTCCCACAGAACCTAGCTTGGTGCTGAGCTTAGATGAAATGATGTGTAAATATCAGTGATTGATATTTGACTGAATTAGTCCTTAATTCTTTTTTCATTCAAAATCCCATTTGTTGTCCGTGTTGTCCAAAATTTGAGTGGAAATTAGTATAATTTGCTGAATGTTTTATATTTCGTATGATTTTGCATCAGGTATAATAATGATATATAAAAGGTAAGTCCCTTTAGCCGTCCTAACTTTAGAAACCCTTGAATGAGATTAGGGAGTGATCATCATTTACATTTATTATACTTTGCATATAACACGATTTAACTATTAACTCCAATTTACTTCTCATCGCATTCATCAAAGGTGAACTATTTAGAAACTAAAACATCTCTGTCAGTTAGAATTTTAATGAATTAAGGTGAAATGAGACAGTGTTAATTGGCAGTGGTTGCTGCTGGGGAGGTTTCTAGATCTTGTGATACCAATTCATTTCTCTATCAGGGTTAATTTGTTTGATTTAATTCTAAGGATACGTGGAATATTTCCCCAAACTATTCATATTTATTTTCAGGATAGGAGAGTGGTTTAGTTCTGTTGGATATGGATTCTCAATTCCATTTGAACTGGATTTAATTTGATTGCTAATAAATTGTCGATTGTAGGCACCATTTATATTATTGAGTAGAGACATATACACACACAGCATTATTTAGACTTTGTTTTATTTGAAACGCCTAAAACCTTCTAATAACTGATCATTTTTCACCAATAATTCTCTTCCTCTCTTCTATTTTCCTCAGATATTAATGAATGTGAAGCTGAGCCTTGCAAAAATGGTGGAATATGCACAGACCTTGTTGCTAACTATTCCTGTGAGTGCCCAGGAGAATTCATGGGAAGAAATTGTCAATACAGTAAGTATTCATATGTATATAAACCTTTATTTGCATAGCCTCCATTTATTATGTAATCTGGGCCAAAATCAATAATAATTTGCTTCCAGATTTCATAATGTATTGAAATGGCACATTTCATATTTGTTGTTGTTAATGTTATTAATGTGCATCTATTCTCCAGGATAGGTCTCACTTAGAGCATGATAGGCATAGGAGTGGTTGCCTTGTGGTCTCAAAGGAGGTCAACAGTTCCTCAGAGACCCAAGTACATCTCTCCCATGAATCACATTTTGGCTTTTGAGTTGTGCATATGACCTAATTTTCTCCCAGAGTGGTTACTCTGTTTCAAACAGTAAATTCAGAGCATTCTAACCAGATCACCTTTGTCACAAATAAAAGGTAGAGATTCATGAGGGTTCATGTTGAACTGGCCAACACATCAGTAAGAGTTTTACATGCTATTTATTTGTCTTCTTGAAAGCCTAAGACATTAGGGTCTTGAGATGATGGATCAGATTATAGGATAATAATTTGCCTGAAATGTTTACAAAGAGGCATAAAGCACCCCACCTTCTCCAAAACAAATAAAAAACCTAGGGAGAGGCAGTAACAGGATTATAGTCAGTAAGAGGAGACCAGAATTGGGCACAAATTCACGCTAACAAGAACAATAGTCATGTAGCTTAATAACTGTTGGGCACTTATAGAAACTTCATAGTGCTACTACTTTGATGTATATAATACTATTAGAACATCATAACATTATGCAAATTCAAAAGGCCAATGCAGATAAGAATTCAGACACAGAAACTGAGACACATAGGCTATGTGGTTTGCCGGGTTCTCACAGTTAGTGACAGAACCAGGACTGGAAGGAATCTAGAACCAGGTCTTGTGATTCCCAGTTCAGTGTATTTTCCTCTAAACCGAGAATGATATCTCTTTGGATAGAGCTGAGCAAGATAAACTTGAAAGCACCCTCCACCTCCACTTTGTCTCTTACATACATACATACACACACACACACACACACACACACACACACACTCTGTCTCTCTCTCTCTCTCTCTCTCTCTCTCTCTCTCTCTTTAGCCAGAGTAACAATTTTATTTCTCACTTTCCCTCTCTTTCTTCCTCCTTGACAATGGTAATTTATAAAATAAAACAAGGATAATTATTGAAGAATTTATTTGGGTTATATATATAAACAAAATGATGATCTAGAGATTCTCATTACCCTAGTCCTGAAAAACTTCATTAAAATAATGAAATTGTGAATATCAAAGAAATACCTTGGATGGGGGAAAATATTTCTAAGCTTAAAAATAATTGGAGAAGGACATGGAGCATAAGTTAATAAAGGAAGCTTCAGGCATGGATGAATGGAAGGAAAGGACAGTATGAGTAAGCGGGTTGATCATACAACTAGATGACCAATAGCCACCCAGTCATAAACCTAGCAACCTTCCTATAAAGCATTTAACTGACCACCCACTAAGTTAACTTAAATTCAGTTTCAACTGGTCCTTGGCCCACCCAGACCCAGCTCTTGCATCTTTTTTCTTTTGGTTCATGGGACCTGAATATGGCTGCCTGGTCAGCCTTTGCCCTCTGTACTGACCAAGGAGCAATTAGACAGCCAGTTGGTTTCCTACCTATTGAAAATGGAAGGAGGCCTTGATGTGAGCTAGAAATTGAAACCAATGACTAAAGCCTATTCATCCCTCCATCAGAGATTTTACTGAGGTCACCACATCTGAAAATACCCTTGAAAAGAAAGAAAGCTGATAGGTTAGGAAGGATGTATTGAAATAGACTTTGAACTTAATGGCCATTAGTTTGCATCTAGTGTCTTTGCTATTGCATTTAATGAAATTCTTTGTTTTTCTCTGACTTGGTTTTATATTTGTAAAATATTTATATGTAAATCCAGACTGCTCTCTGAACATGCATGTGATAGTGAGGTGCCTCCCTTAACCTATCGTATGCTCTGACATTCTACCGTTCCCTCTGTTCATCTCTGTGCCCTGACAGATATCGGAACAGGTCACCTAAGGTACACTCTAAAATATGTTCCTCGTGGGGTATTTGTTTTTACTGCATTGATTTATAAGAGTATGTAATAAATTAAGGATTCTGATTCTTCCCATTGTCTAGGTTTCTGAGGCTATGGTTTTATTTTTTTTCTGTGGCTTTTTAGAATGTTTAGAAAATCCACAGTAAGAAAATGCATCTTGCCACAGTGATGATTTAGTGATATGCATTGAGAACGTAGAACATTCACTCACTACATGGCATATAGAAGCACCTGCAGGTTGCAGGTAATGCTAGCTCCCAGCTGATTGAGTTTAAGATCTTAGGAGTTGACATTACATAGCTTATAACCAATTTGCGTACTTCCACTCTGAAGTAAGATTGATGAACTTCCTTCAGGCTTTGTATGCTCTCCCACAGGGGTCCACTAGGTCAGCTTACACCTGCAATAATGGGAGACAAGCCATTTGTTTCAGCAGATATTTCATGTGAGAGAGGGAAAGGAGAATGATGGCGACTAACTGCTGGGGGGTTAGAGGACACCCATACCGAAGTATCGTTATCCTTGTGTTCACATTCAAGCTGTCATTCTAATTTGGGGCTGCTGCACTTATATTTGCCTCACTTGTGCCACTTCTTTCTTATTTGTACTGATGGGTTAATTAAGTTTTAGTATATTTTGCAATGGGGTTATGCAAATGGATTTGAAATAAGAGAGGTAGACAGGGATCTGTTTCTCATTTTAGGCCATTTCTACATGCAGACATCTTGATAGTTTATCTGAGATCACATATTTATTTCTCACTCATTTCAAATAATCAACAGACATATGAATGCTATGATCTGACCAACTACTACTACTAATGAGCCTTGAAAATATGAAAGTGGTAATTTTGGAGGTTGCTTTTTTCAGGGTGTAGACAGACTGATCTTGATATCTGTCTACTTATCATCAAAAGATTTGTTTTTCTCAGATCTTAACCTTTTCTCTGCATTTTTCTCATATTTACCATACCTTCAATTTGAATCAATTTATTATTACTACCTTTATCAGGGTAATTAAATGAAATATTTTTAATATTAATGAGATTCTACATTTTAAAAACCTAAGTATATTTATTCATTTTCAGTTAAACCATTAAAGGAAAGATGTTTATGCTGAGATGCTACTTTAATATTATTTTTTTAATTATGTGACTTCTTTATTTATAATGTATGTCTTTAATTAATATAGCTATTAAGTACTTTTACTTTGTAAGGAATAAATTTATATTTAACCCTATCTATTATAACACAATGCCTAACTATGTGGTAATAATTATTATACGTATCAATCACCTATTAAACATTTTCAGTAACAATATAATTGTTCAGATGTTAACAACAAATGTTTTAATACTTGGCAAGGGATCTGCCTGTAATTTTCACACTAATTATTTCCTAATTAATATTTACAGGTGAGTTAAGGCAATAATACATTTGATTTATATAATTTCAGTTTAGATTTCCATATACGGTTCATACAACTTATCATTGACTCTGAGAAATCTCAGTTATTTTTTAGTTTTATTCTTCATTTTCTATTACAGGGGATTTAAGTTTGATTATTTTTTATTTTAATTGAAGTTACTTTTGATTGATACGTGAAAATCGTTTAGATGTTTCCATAATATCTATTACAGTATTACAGATACTCTTCTAATTTAAGTTCTAATTTATATTCCTTTGTCACTTTTAAATGATGTAAGTTCAAGTGTTCAGATAGCCATTTTCATAAACAGCTTGAAAGGACAATGGTGATGAACTGGAATGAGAAACCTATAAATCAACCATTTAGTAAAATACCTAGGTCAATACATTTTGTAAAAAAGCAAATAATTGCATAAATAAATAAGTAGACACAAGGATTTTGAGTTATCTAAAAAGTTAAATCTAGTTTAGTCCCCTTTTTCTTTTGTTATAATTTTGTGAAATTTAACATTTTTAAACAACTGCCTATCTTTAGTAATTGACTGTGTGTATTGAGAACAAAATGTGTAGAAGTCAGCTTTAATGCCTTGCATACCATGTTTACAAGTACATAAATTTAGGAAATCCAGTGACATTAACATAATTTTTAATAAACAAATATTGTTAATTCAACCAAAACCATTATAGGAGATAGGAGTTGCTTTAGTTTTTGAAAAATATGACATCATAACATACTTCTGAACCACAAACACCTAAGTTCATTTCTTTATGTTTACAATTATTGTAAGCTGTCACTGTTACTTGATGGGGTACTTTAGTGAATGATGAACAGCAACTAACAGTGGAAAAATAATTTCAGTATTTTCTTATCGAATATAGATGGTCAGAGATTATAGTTTTATCCTAACACTAAATTTCTATTCTGCTATATCCAGCTATGACATAGATCCAAAAGCAAAATATAAGAGATTCTGATTAAAATAAAGAGTTTTAAAAATAAAAGGTGTTTATAAGGAAGTAAAGATGAGAATTAAGACGTAAATTTAATAAAATTGTGTTAAGTCCAGTATTAAAACATACTGAATGTATATAATTATGTGTTCAATAAATAAACTAGCCACAAATATTTATTGAGTTTTTCTTAACTATGTACAGAATTTTCAGAACATGTATTAATGAATTAATTCATTTACCAAATTGTATCCAACACTAGCCACCCCCTAGAGCTGGGGCGACAGTGGCAGTTAAATTCAATTCCTATTCTCATGGAGTATAGAGATTAGTGGGAGAGAAAAACAGGAATTACATAATGTCTAATGACAAAACATGATAAGTACCATGAACGAAAAGAAGAAGGAGCCGTGACAGGGGTGCCTGTTCTGTTTCGGGGAGTTTAAGGAAGCAACATTTGAACTGAGGCCAGAAGCACATATAGTAGGTACCAAACAGAGGGCAGGCTATGGAGATGAAAATTTTACAAGAAGGACAATATGCTCAAGGATAAACAGACCCTTTGTCCTTAAGAATCTTAATATTAAGTGGATGAGCTCTGATTGCTGTATGATAATCATATGATGAGGTTTTCAGAATGATCACTTACCTTTTAGGCTTTGACAATATGGGGTCAAGACTAGTTGATGGCAAGAATATTTATATATTAATCATCCATCTCATAAACTATCTTTTTATGCAACTACAAGGGATTTTTAAAACACCAAAATAGGCTTTAACTTTTGCAAGTGTAACAAGAAATCAAAAAACAAAGAAAAATAATTATTAATGCTAATTTTAGTTTTATTCCAGATAAAAAATAGCTGCTCTGTTTTAGAATTTTGAAATGGTGATTTGCAACAATTTTTGTCTTTGAATGCATTGCCTAATATCAATGTAAGATTACTTTCCTTGAATACATAGGATAGGAATTAATCCAGAACTCCAATAGGACAGGAGAAGGACAGCTTACCTCAGGCTGTCACCTTTTGTGAACATAAAAAAAAGAAAGAAATCGACTATGGGTTGATGAAAGTTTTATATTCAAGATTAATTGTATAATGTTAATCCAATATACACAATATTTAAAAATCTACCCATAAATATATAGAGATATAAGTGGAAATAACCATAACTATAAATACTTGAGTATAGATCATTATTTTAACTTAATTTCTCACATTCTTTTTAAAGACATGACAATAAGTACAAAAAAACCAGAATACTGTGCAAAAATATCAATAGCCCTCAAGGAAAGAAGTGATTCCAACATTACTGCAGGATGAAGTCTTTGCAACAATAAACACAAAAAATTGACTCAATGACAAAACCGAATTGGATTTTCTGTGTCTGACACGGAAGTTCCATCTTCAATCAGTTGCCTCTGGGTATATTTTTCCAAATGTTGCCCAACAGTTTTGTTCAGACATATCACACTTTGAAAGTTCACCTGTTGTACGTTAAAGTGATAATCTAAAAGGAAAGACAGAAAAAATATCTGCAGAATGCTCAAATAGACCCCCTAGGACTTACTAAATACATCTAACAAATTGAATCAGATTCTTATTAACTGTATTTTGTATTTGATTACAAATAATTACTGAAACATTCAGTAAGACCTTCTTGTTTTTCAAAATATGTAACATTCCCATTATGTACTAAACTGCATATGTCCAGGGATTAAAATTTAGTTTTGCATTTATTCTCCAGGCTAAAACTCATTTTAATATATCTTACCTATCTCAGAAACCAAGTAAGATAAAATATGCAGAGATCAGGAGAGTTTGGGAACAGGATAACTTGATTTCATCTTCATAACATTTAGAACGGTAGTGTATGATTGAGAAATGTTGTATTTTTCTCAGACTGTAAATATCAATCTTTTCAACCATCACCCCATCCTCACCCTTGAAAAAAAATAAAGGTAGAACTCAAATACAATATTACACTACAGAAAACCAAAAATCTCTCTATAAGGAAACTACTAGAAAAGAAGTCACCCTAGGACTTGAAAGTTGAAACATGGTTAAAATGTAATTTGTGGGCTAGTCATTATTCTTTACATGTGTTGCCATGGCATTTTTGGGTACTTAGGTGAAATTTTGGGTCTGAATATCAAAGTGAGGCTGAAATCGTTGTTTCATAATGGGGAAATTACAAGCACAAATCACTGTGGTTTCTGCTTTTATCAGTCACTGAACAGCTGAGATAAATAATGCTTTTCTCAAATAGGAGAAAGAAAAGAACATAGATGGTTTCTGATCTTTTACCAGATGTGCACAGTTTTCCAGGATTTCCTGAAATCCCAAGGGTTTCAAATAGTAGCAGTAAAATTTTACTGGCACCCAAGGAGCTGAGTTGGGCGGGACTCCAATCCCAGCATGCCCCTGGCTGCAGTTGTCAGCTACATAAGCAGACGTGGAAGTGATAGCTTCCAGCAGCGTGTAACACAAAGAGCCTCGTACATGTTTTGAGTTTCATCTTCAAAGCATTCTTCTTCACCTGAAGGAGAAGGGCCCAACAGATTTCTTTCCTGCATAAGCATATTGAATTATAGGTGCAATTGACACATCCTGGTAAGCTAGGACAGCTAGTTATTAAAATGCGGGTGATAACTCAGGGAAGCATAGGTCACAAAGACTCAGATTCAAGAATCAGATGAGAATGGTGAAGTGGTAAGATGGAATGTTAGTGCCAACTGAGATATTAAAAAGAATAAAGAATATAAGATTACTAAAGATAGAATTTAAGATAAAGAAGTTCTATCTGCAAAAGGACAAAAAATAAAAGAGTAATTAGAGAAATTGAGAATCAAGACTTAGAGAGGGCAAAGAAAATAGTGTTTCCAAAACAGGAGCTTGTCAAGGAGATGGATACCTAAGAAAAGACTTTTTAACTTGGATCCTGAAATCATTATTAGTCCTTAAATAATTGTGGTGGGTGGTAAAGAGAATGCCAGATTGCAGCTCTTCCAGATCAAGCAGGTGCTGAGGAAGAAATAATAGCCACAGACCACTCCTCCCAGATTATAGTGCGCTGGACTTTGAACATATCTTAAAACTCAAAGAGCCATTAAGGTGGCCAAGGACCTAAAAATATATTTCATAATAGTTACCTTAACAGCTTTATCTGGTCAATAATACACATTCTTTTTAGAGCTCTAAAGGGAATGGACACATAAAGTATCCAACTTAAAAATAAATTGAACTTGAGGAATATGGTTCTATAAAAAGAAGTAGAGTCAGAGCAAAGTCAGTAAATTCAATACTAAAATTCAAGGAAAACAGGAGCAGGGACAGAAAATAAACTATTCTGACAGGAAAAATGGACAGAACTATAGTTATAATAAGGGAGCTTATAAATACTCAGCACTATTATCTAACTACAAAACACTGAAGAATTAAAACTGCACCTCTTAGCTCCAAGAAATCCGAGGATATTTGTGGTGGTATGTTCAAAATAAAATTCACTTTATATTTTTTTGGTACACTCAGGCAGACACACAACTTTTTGAATATCCATAAAACGACTATTTCATTTATAAATGTTGCCTCATATCCACTCAGCAGTCACTTAATAATGCCTTTTCCTTTCCCATTAGAATTATTCCTGGATTCTACCACTGTTAATAGTTTTCAGTATAACAAAACATGAGCACTTTCCTACAGAGATTAATATAAAGGATGTTCTCAGTCCCACCCCCTTAAGTGCTTAATGCAGAGTTTTTGACCAAGGGTACAGGATCTTCGGGGATGGATAGAATTCAGGGTGTCTGTGTTTTTTGATGAGAAAACAAAAATCGTATGTTTATTTTTACTAATGGCTCCCTGAAACTTAGAATTTCTATCCATTACAAATGTAGGCAACAATGAATCATCGTATTAGCAATACCAATGACTTTGTCACTAATAGAAATCACAGATATTTTCATACCACATTGGACTTGTTGTACATAGCTGAAAATACCATTTACCGTTTTCACTATAAGAAATTATAGTCGTCCTGCCACCACCTCTGTTATTTAATGTGTTAATAGATAAGCATACGTATTATTGTATCACACATTTTAAAATATTTTGGTAATTACTTTGTACTTCTGTCTATTTCATTTTATGAACTCAAAAGCATTATGCTGAGAAGGGCCTCTAGGCTTTACAAAACTGATAGAAATATCCATAGTGCAGAAAAGGTTCAGAATCCTGAGTTATTGGCTTATTGGTTTCAAAAGATATTTTTTCCTCCTGGATAATATGGATGAAGCTTTTGGAAATAAAAGTTATTAATGATCCATTTTCACTGAATGTCCATTTCTAGGCTTGCTTCTGAGTTTTGTTCTCTAGCTCCATGTATAAAAAATATAAGCAAAATAGCAGAAGATGATACTGTTAAGCCACATTTTTGTCACTGTGTTTACAGGTGTTTTAATAGCAGGGTTGAGTTTTTACTGAACCCATTGTTGCTTCTCACCAACAATGCAGGTTTAGAAAGTTTGTAACCCTATAGAGAATTGATGTATTCTGAGTTAGATATGGATACTAACCCATATTTAAAAGACGAGAGAAAAGAGATAAACTAAAGAATATCCCTCCCGTCCAAGGGCTACAGTCTGAAGTAGAGCACATTCTGCTTTTTACCAGGACCTTTTTAATTTTCTCAAAACCAATTATAATCTGTGTAAAATTTTATAATCAATTTAGTTATTTGGGTTGCCAGTGGCATATACACAGTTGCTTTAAAAGAATGCAACTTGTGTATGAGTTAACCAAAAATTGCTAGTGGTCCAGAATCACAGCATCAAGTACAAAGTAAATGTGGATTGCTCATTACATGAGAAAAAAAAAAAAAAAAAAAAAAAAGCCAATCTATTAAGTTATATTTTTAGTTGATGTTCACATCAGTTTTAAAGCATCAGGGTATTGTCACTAAATGCATAATTAAGTCTATTTTCGAATTTAGTTCTTATTTCATAGTTTACAGGTACCTAGAGTTATTTTAAGCAGTGTACGCTTCCAAGACTCATGTGATTCTATCATTTACTTGGACTTCTTTCTTTATGGAGGATAAGTTTGCACAGATCTGTGAGGGCTGGACTGGAATAAAAAGGTGGAAATGACTGGACATCTAACAACCTAGATCTTTTGCAACAGGACTATGAAAATAGCATGATGCTAGATGCTGAGACAACTATCAAAATATATAACACAAGGTCATTGACATTAAGAAATTTGAAATATTGCTCTGATGTACTTTTTCTGGCTTTTTTATTTGATTGTAGGAAAAATATACCCACTCGATTTATTTCATTAAGAGGGCTATTTTCAAGACTACATGTGAACTATAAAGAAGGCTTATGTACCACTTGGGCCTCTGTCTTGCTTTCTCGTTATGTCTTTATTCCTGTTTCCAGGTCACATAGATTCTCAGAATTTTTGCTTTTCCCTATTTTTAATTCTCTTTCCTTCTTTGCATGAATAATGAATTTCAAGTTATTGAATATTCCTCAATTACAACAGTATTTTTACCTGGGGTAGCTTCTTTTAATGAATAATAAATAGTGCTATGGATTGCACATGAAAAGGTTACTTATAACACAAAAAAGCAATAAGCTTACAATTGTATCTGAGAAGGAAAAACAATTCATTTAGTGTCTCTTAACTCTTCTTCCTAGCATAGCAAAATACCAGCTTTTTATACACATTTAACCTTTTGAGCGGTCAGGTGGATTTTATTATAGGAGCCTAAGTGAGTTCATTCATTATGCAGAACACTACGAAAGTCCCCACAGAAGTATTAACTGTGTCCTGGTGTTTTGTCTAGTCATAAAAAGTAAAACAATTTTTTTATATTCTGGGGATAATGGCACTGTTGCCTGAAAATATTACACAGTAATATATAAAATTCTGTGCAATGAAATGGATAAGCCAATGTAAAAGAAAAAAAATTTTTTTCATTTTCCCAGTCTGATAATAAGCCCTCAGA
The DNA here is from genome assembly GCF_949987535.1 of Balaenoptera acutorostrata. Lineage (NCBI taxonomy): Eukaryota > Metazoa > Chordata > Mammalia > Artiodactyla > Balaenopteridae > Balaenoptera > Balaenoptera acutorostrata. Next base: position 70,460,460 of record NC_080065.1, on the reverse strand, counting down.
TTTTTGGTTTCTAATATGACCTGGAAGAGAGAATTTTATAGTTCTGGTTTAACTGTATCAATTGTAGAAGTGCCTAATTGCCTAATACCAGTAATATGGGAATTGTCCAAAAAAATTAAAACATGCACCCCTAAAAGAAAAAATAAACATTCATCATATACATTTCCTCATTTCCACAATTCTAAAATGTATGCCTTTATACTAACATCTCTGAATTTGGGATGCATCTTAAAATCATTGATATGTTAATGGTACTTAAGAAAATGGTACACAATAATGGGATCTTTGTCTCACTAAAGTCTATTAACTTAATAATAAAACAGAAATTTAAGTAACATGACCATTCCAAAAAATATACTACTAGCAAGCATTTATATCTAAGCTAAGCTCTGCAAGTAATGATTTTTAAATCAATAAAATAAAAATATGGATTAATACTAAAGAAAATGATGCATAAATTCATGCTGTCCATTTGTATTTCCCATCGTATGAATACTTTACCATTATTTACGTCAGGCCATATCTGTAGAAGCCAGTGTATTTGCCCACAGATTACCCTTCCCAAATATGGAGATGTGTTCAGAATAATTCAAAACCAATAAGATCATTACACAACATTTCTCTCTCACACGTGCACACACACACACACCTCTACCTTAATTAGAAAATAGATTAATTATCTTTTTCTAGGCACAATTATCTATCAAGTAGTTTCTAGTGAGTATCTCTGTGCACTTAGCAACAGGTGATAGCCTCTCTGATGGTCTAACTTGAAAAACTGTTTACCTTTCACTTGTTTTGAATGACCCTTTAATTTTTTTTAGTATGTGTGCTGCCGAAGAGAGCACCCCTTTAATGTTTTTTTAAACATTTTGTTTTTCTGATTACAAAGTTACATATATGCCTAAAAAAGAACACTTGGAAAACAAAATTAGCATTTTAATTTCTTTTCGTTCTGAAATAGAGTCCATTTTTTTTTTAATCATTCAATTAAGTTCTGCTCAACCTATGCAAATTTTTAATTATTTATTTATTTATTTATTTTTGGCTGTGTTGGGTCTTCGCTTCTATGCGAGGGCTTTCTCTAGTTGCGGCAAGCGGGGGCCACTCTTCATCGCGGTGCGCGGGCCTCTCACTATCGCGGCCTCTCTTGTTGCGGAGCACAGGCTCCAGACGCGCAGGCTCAGTAGTTGTGGCTCACGGGCCTAGTTGCTCCGCGGCATGTGGGATCCTCCCGGACCAGGGCTCGAACCCATGTTCCCTGCATTGGCAGGCAGACTCTCAACCACTGCGCCACCACGGAAGCCCCTGAAATAGAGTCCATTTAAATCCACCAGTTAGAGTACACTACGAAAGACTGCCCTTATAACATTTATTTATTGTTACTTTATTCTTTCTAGTGTGTGTCTAACATGTGTCTAGTTGGTCAAATCCCATATCAGATCTAAAGTTTTTCAAGAGTAGACATTGTTTCTTCAATGTACTTCCTTTCCTAGTCTCTGTAACACCTCAATTCCCTGCATGGATAGATTAGACATTTGACAAACCCAGGCAGTTGAGTAGCTAAGATTTCTTGAGAGAGAGAAAAAAATGTTAGAGAGAGAGAGAGAGAGAGAGAGAGAAAGGAGAGATGCCTTCATCTATATTAACATAAAAATGGGAAGCAGGTTATCACTTATTTAAACATAATGAACAGACCACTAGATACATATAATCCAAATTTTAACTGAATTTTAAAAAAGAAAAATATTGGAAAATTTTATGGGCTTGGTCTTACACTTTTTAACAGCATATAAGTAAAAAGGAATGACTGTTTTATATTCTAGTAGCAGCCTCTCTACTCCCAAGAATATAATAGTACATACAGTTTTTGAAGTTCCAGGAGCTGGCTAGCCAAGTAAATGGTCTACAGGCTGTTTTTATTACTGGTTGAAATGAATTTTTTTTTAGTATTCTACTTTAACCAGAGAGTATTGATAGCAGATAAATACTGTAAAAATCATGTTTCAGTTAATAATTCATGTTATTAAATAGCCATGCTTATGAAAAATGGGAGTTAAAACTGAATTTTAAAATGATTGTAAGGTATGTGGAGTAAATATAATCAATTGATTTATTTTCTTCATATTTACTTTTTAATCTGTTGGCACAGATAATGAATCTTGGATCTACAATAAAGTGAATATGAGAGAAAAGAGAAATATACTGGGGAAATCCAAGTCTATGTGCACATGAATGTTTAATTGGTGTCTGTTTATTTTTCTAATGATTATTGTGCACCTAAAATATAAAGCTATGAAAAACAAAAATTAACAGCTACTACAAAAGCAATTCTGGGTTAGAACACAAAGTTCTTGATAAAGTAATGATACAACTTTTGGAAATTATGCGCAAACCTTTGTATCCTAAATTAGACTAATGTTGTGATACTTACCCAGATGCTAATTTCTTGTTTGAAAATATTAACATGGAAAACAATTGCCTCCAAAATTTAGCCAGAGGCATTTCATTAACCAGAGAATAAAGCCTTATATCATAATTGGCTTTCTTATAAGTGAACATTGAAAGCAGTTCATATACTGTAGGGAGAAAATAAAGAGCAAGAGAGAGAAGAAAAATAAAGACGTAGAAAACATTGAGGTAGGCAGTTCACTATCGTCCTTTTCTATGGATCTCTAGCTATAAAATGATGCTAAATTAACATCATTAGCATTTAAATTAGCATCACTTGAACCTTAAAAGACTGGAGTATGAAATGTCATGCCTCTGCCTTGCTCAAAGAAGAGGTTCAACAAATATTTTTTAAATGTTTAATGAATAACAATCAATGTTGACCCTTCAGTCTACAAGCCATGGCAGAAACAATGAGGAAGAACACAAAGTGAGCTAGGTTACCACTCTTTGTCTTTATAAACATGATAGCCAAGTGCCCTGCTTGTCATTTCTCATCACTTCTCCACACTGCTTAAGACATAATGCAGCAAACAGTGTCCCTGGCAAACAGATTGTATCACAGTGTTTATCATGACCCTTTGGTAATAGATTCACCTGGGGTCAAATCTTCCTTCTGTGACTTTAAGGGAGTTATTTAACCTCTCCAAGCCTCAGTTGCCTTAATTAAAATTGGGAATGAAACTGCTATTCATGGGGTCATTTTGAGGCCGAAATGCCTGACATATTTTTCTCTGCAATAAATATGTTCAGGCTTCATTTTTATTCTTCAGGAATGTCAGTGAGAGAAAAGATCCATACCTTTGGAGGAAAGAAGTTTCTTCTGAAACTGTCTCTTCATTTTACTTTGTTTATTTGACACTTCAGAAAAAACCAGTATTCGTGCATGGTTTTCATATACCTCAAAATCAGATCAAAAAAAGAGTTGGCTAGGTGCTAAGGGGCATTTCATGATTTTTCTTCCAATCCATCCTCTTTATGTCTTTGGAAATCTGAAGCAATGAATATTAACATTTTTCTCACATTGATTGGAAAAATAAGTCATGATGAAGCAAAAATGGTTATGCTGAAGATATGGGAATCAGGTATTACTCAATTTGGGGAGAAAAAGTTTGTTACTTTACTCTCAGTTATGGACTTGAGGAAATGAGATTTCTTTGATTACTGCAACAAAATTGCCACCAGCTAAAACTTTATCTCCATCTAACCTAAAGATAGGATTACTCGGATATTAAATTGGGGGAAAAAAAACTTGATTATAAAGGCACTTTTCAGAGTTGTAATCTGGTTTATCAAAGTGTTAATACGAGACTTTTTCCATAGGAGAGACCCCTATTTTTCACCACAATGAAGAAAAGTGCCTGCCAGTCACAGACCTATTTTAAAAAGAGATTATTTAATTGGTTATTTTTATTTCCAGTGAGTCTGGCACTATACTGTGGGGAATCATTTCGTGTTCATTCATTGTAAGAAGCTATAGTTTACATTTCCCCCAGGCAGAGATTTATCTGACAGTTTGAATGCTTTGGTGACAGAATTATCAGATGATGAATATAATATTAAGGAGACGCCAAGTGACATGACATTTTGAATCATTTTCAGTAACTGTTCATGATTAATAATTGTGCTTATATATGTATTTTAATTTTTATTAAAGAATATTTTGTATGGGAAATGGGAGCAGATGTTCTACTCTTCTTTTATTTCCTGAATAAGAAGTAAATGCATGTAAAACCTAGCTGAACTGGCAGTATATTTTTCAATCTTGGATTCTTCAGGTATTTACAGTGGAAGTCAATCTCTCCCACCATAACTTTTAACTCTAACTTTTGCTTTCTAACAATAAAATAACAACCATAACAATTACAGTGGAAGAGCTACCATTCACTAAGGGCATATTGATTGCCATATGGTTTACTATGTGCTTACCATATATTGTTTCTAACCTATGACACAAACCTAAGGTGGGTGTTATTTTCCCAGTAGTAAAGATGATTAACTCACAGTTTCCATACTTTGCTATATATTGGTATCACCCAGGTTTTTAAAAATACAGATACCTGGAACTGCATTTTTGTTCATGCCCTTAACCAAACTTGCAATGAAAAGTCTTGAAGAACTGATATAACAGAAAATTCTCTAAGACTCGATAAGTCACTTTACATACATCACAAGTCACCAGTGTATTACACTTAGTTGTTACCTTATTTCCCAGATAAATTACTTACATTTGTAAACTGTATGATCCTATGAAATTGTGGACCTTTAATTCTATTCATATAAAATGAGTGTTTCTATTGTCTTTTTTTCTTTGTTGTTTTGGTTTAGCTGAGCAGATAACTTTTGAAAGTACTGAGGTGCCAAGAAAATATTGTCGTAAACCCCTACCTGAGCAATTTATAGTTCACACAGTCATTTCTTATTTCTGTAGCTAAAGAGGTATTGGGTAATTGAAAAAATTGTTCAATGAATGAAATATTAGTAATGCAGGTAAAATTTATATCCCTGGTTCTATTTATTTTTGTGTAATTTATCATTCCTGTATATTAATAATAGTATTCATATCTTGCTGTATCCTAATGACATTAAGTTACAAAATAACTGCTTTTAGTAACTTTTTGAAGCATGAGACTAAAGTGAAGGATCCCTAAAAAAGTAAATCACTATTTTCCTCATTTGCACAGGAATTTTTAGAAATCATGATAATTCTTCCATCTCCATTTTGGGTTAAGGACTGGGCTTTATTTTATGTTTGTGATTTATTGGCCTTTATTGGATTCCTGGTTAATTCCTGGTGAGCTGTCCAACATGAGTTAGATGAAAGCTTCTGGAGAAACTAGTCTTTCACATAATTCCAAAGTATGAGACACATTAAGTTCTCTTTTAATTAAAAGCTTAAGAAAAAACATGAAATTCTAGTTGTGACTGTTTTCTTCAAAATGTAAAACTTCCTAATGGGCAGTCATAGGATTATTTGTAGTTTAAAACTTTATATTTGTCATCTATTTTTTTTTCAAACATCTTTATTGGAGTATAATTGCTTTACAACAGTGTGTTAGTTTCTGCTGTATAACAAAGTAAATCAGCTATACATATACATATATCCCCATATCTCCTCCCTCTTGCATCTCCCTCCCACCCTCCCTATCCTACCACTACAGGTGGGCAAAAAGCACCGAGCTGATCTCCCTGTGCCATGTGGTTGCTTCCCACTAGCTATCTATTTTATATTTGGTAGTGTATATATGTCCATGCCACTGTCTCACTTTGCCCCAGCTTATCCTTCGCTCTCCCCATGTCCTCACTCCATTCTCTACATCTGCATCTTTATTCCTGTCCTGCTCCTAGGTTCTTCACAACCATTTTTTTTTTTTTTTTAGATTCCATATATATGTGTTAGCATACGGTATTTGATTTTCTCTTTCTGACTTACCTTCACTGTGTATGACAGTCTCTAGGTCCATTCACCTCACTACAAATAACTCAATTTCGTTTCTTTTTATGGCTGAGTAATATTCCATTGTATATATGTGCTACATCTTCTTTATCCATTCATCTGTCGATGGACGCTTAGGTTGCTTCCATATCCTGGGTATTGTAAATAGAGCTGCAATGAACATTGTGGTACATGACTCTTCTTGAATTATGGTTTTCTCAGGGTATATGCCCAGTAGTGGGATTGCTGGGTCATATGGTACTTCTGTTTTTAGTTTTTTAAGGAACCTCTATACTGTTCTCCATAGTGGCTGTATCCATTTACATTCCCACCAACAGTGCAAGAGGGTTCCCTTTTCTCCACACCCTCTCCAGCATTTATTGTTTGTAGAGTTTTTGATCATAGCCATTCTGACCACTGTGAGGTGATATCTCATTGTAGTTTTGATTAGCATTTCTCTAATGATTAGTGATGTTGAGCATCCTTTCATGTGTTTGCTGGCAATCTGTATATCTTCTTTGGAGAAATGTCTATTTAGATCTTCTGCCCATTTTGGATTGGGTTCTTTTTTTTATATATATTGAGCTGCATGAGCTGCTTATATATTTTGGAGATTAATCCTTTGTCAGTTGCTTTGTTTGCAAATATTTTCTCCCATTCTGAGGGTTGTCTTTTTGTCTTGTTTATGGTTTCCTTTGCTGCACAAAAGCTTTTAAGTTTCATTAGGTCCCATTTGTTTATTTTTGTTTTTATTTCCATTTCTCTACGAGGTGGGTCAAAAAGGATCTTGCTGTGATTTATGTCAAAGGGTGTTCTTATGTTTTCCTCTAAGAGTTTTATAGTGTCTGGCCTTACATTTAGGTCTTTAATCCATTTTGAGTTTATTTTTGTATATGGTGTTAGGGAGTGTTCTAATTTCATTCTTTTACATGTAGCTATCCAGTCTTCCCAGCACCGCTTATTGAAGAGGCTGTCTTTTCTCCATTGTATACTCTTGCCCCCTTTATCAAAGATAAGGTGACCATATGTGCGTGGGTTTATCTCTGGGCTTCCTATCCTGTTCCATTGATCTATACTCCTGTTTTTGTGCCAGTACCATACTGTCTTGATTACTGTAGCTTTGTAGTATGGTCTGAAGTCAGGGAGCCTGATTCCTCCAGCTCCGTTTTTCATTCTCCAGATTGCTTTGGCTATACGAGGTCTTTTGTGTTTCCATACAAATTGTGAAATGTTTTGTTCTAGTTCTGTGAAAAATGCCATTGGTAGTTTGATAGGGATTTCATTGAATCTATAGATTGCTTTGGGTAGTATTGCCATTTTCACAATGTTGATTCTTCCGATCCAAGAACATGGTATATCTCTCCATCTGTTTGAATCATCTTTAATTTCTTTCATCAGTGTCTTATAGTTTTCTGCATACATGTCTTTTGTCTCCTTAGGTAGGTTTATTCCGAGGTATTTTATTCTTTTTGTTGCAATGATAAATGGGAGTGTTTCCTTAATTTCTCTTTCAGATTTTTCATCGTTAGTGTATAGGAGTGCAAGAGATTTCTGTGCATTGATTTTGTATCCTGCTACTTTACCAAATTGATTAGCTCTAGTAGTTTTCTGGTAGCATCTTTAGGTTCTCTGTGTATCCTATCATATCATGTGCAAACAGTGACAGGTTTATGTCTTCTTTCTCAATTTGGATTACTTTTATTTATTTTTCTTCTGTGATTGCTGTGACTAAAACTTCCAGAACTATGTTGAATAATAGTGGTGAGAGTGGGCAACTTTGTCTTGTTCCTGATCTTAGTGGAAATGGTTTCAATTTTTGACCATTGAGAATGATGTTGTCTGTAGGATTGTCATATATGGCCTTTATTATGTTGAGGTAAGTTCCCTCTATGCCTACTTTCTGGAGGGTTTTTTATCATAAATGGGTGTTGCATTTTGTCAAAAACTTTTTCTGCATCTATTGAGATGATCATATGGTTTTTATTCTTCAATTTGTTAATATGGTGTATCACACTGATTGATTTGGGTATACTGAAGAATCCTTGCATTCCTCGGATAAACCCCACTTGATCATGGTGTATGACCCTTTTAATGTGCTGCTGGATTCTGTTTGCTAGTATTTTGTTGAGGATTTTTGCATCTATGCTCATCAGTGATATTGGCCTATAGTTTTCTTCTTATGTGACATCTCTGTCTGGTTTTGCTATCAGGATGATGGTGACCTCTTAGAATGAGTTTGGAAGTGTTCCTCCCTCTGCTATATTTTGGAAGAGTTTGAGAAGGATAGTGTTAAGTCTTCTCTAAATGTTTGATAGAATTCGCCTGTGAAGCCATCTGGTCCTGGGCTTTTGTTTGTTGGAAGATTTTTAATCACAGTTTCAATTTCAGTGCTTGTGATTTGTTTGTTTATATTTTCTATTTCTTCCTGGTTCAGTCTCAGGAGGTTGTGATTTGCTAAGAATTTATCCATTTCTTCCAGGTTGTCCATTTTATTGACATATAACAGCTTGTAGTAATCTCTCATGATCCTTTGTATTTCTGCAGTGTCAGTTGTTACTTCTCCATTTTCATTTCTGATTCTATTGATTTGAGTCTTTTCCCTTTTTTCCTTGATGAGTCTGGCTAGTGGTGTATCAATTCTGTTTATCTTGTCAAAGAACCAGCTTTTAGTTTTATTGATCTTTGCTATTGTTTCCTTCATTTCTTTTTCATTTATTTCTGATCTGATCTTTATGAAGTATTTCCTTCTGCTAACTGGGTTTTTTTGTTCTTCTTTCTCTGATTGCTTTAGGTATAAGGTTAGGTTGTTTATCTGAGATGTTTCTTTTTTCTTGAGGTCGGATAAACTTCCCTCTTAGAACTTCTTTTGCTGCATCCCACAGGTTCTGGGTCATCGTGTTTTCATTGTCATTTGTTTCTAGGAATTTTTTGATTTCCTCTTTGATTTCTTCAGTGATCTCTTGTTTATGTAGTAGTGTATTGTTTAGCCTCCATGTGTTTGTATTTTTTACAGATTTTTTCCTGTAATTGATATCTAGTCTCATAGCATGGTCGGAAAGATACTTGATACGATTTCAGATTTCTTAAATTTATGAATGTTTGATTTGTGGCCCAAGATATGATCTATCCTGGAGAATGTTCCATGAGCACTTGAGAAGAAAGTGTATTCTGTTGTTTTTGGATGGAATGTCCTATAAATATCAAGTAAGTCCATCTTGTTTAATGTGTCATTTAAACCTTGTGTTTCCTTATTAATTTTCATTTTGGATGATCTGTCCATTGGTGAAAGTGGGGTGTTAAAGTCCCCGACTCTGATTGTCTTACTGTCAATTTCCCCTTTTATGGCTGTTAGCATTTGCCTTATGTATTGAGGTGCTCCTATGTTGGGTGCATAAATATTTACAGTTGTTATATCTTCTTCTTGGACTGATCCCTTGATCATTATGTAGTGTCCTTCTTTGTCTCTTGAAATAGTCTTTATTTTAAATTCTACTTTGTCTGGTATGAGTATTGCTACTCCAGCTTTCTTTTGATTTCCATTTGCGTGGAATATCTCTTTCCATCCCCTCACTTTCATTATGTATGTGTCCCTAGGTCTGAAGTGGGTCTCTTGTGGACAGCATATATACGGGTGTCATTTTTGTATCCATTCAGCCAGTCTATGTGTTTTGGTCGGAGCATTTAATCCATTTACATTTAAGGTAGTTATAGATATGTATGTTCCTATTATCAATTTCTTAATTGTCTTGGGTTTGTTATTGTAGGTCTTTTCCTTCTCTTGTGTTTCCTGCCTGGAGAAGTTCCTTTAGCATTTGTTGTAAAGCTGGTTTGGGGATGCTGAATTGTCTTAACTTTTGCTTGTCTGTAAAGGTTTTAATTTCCCTGTTGAATCTGAATGAGATCCTTGCTGGGTAGAGTAATCTTGGTTGTAGCTTTTTCCCTTTCATCCCCTTAAATATGTCTTGCTGTTCCCTTCTGGCTTGCAGATTTTCTGCTGAAAGATCAACTGTTAACCTTATGGGGATTCCCTTGTATGTTATTTGTTTCTTTTCCCTTGCTGCTTTTAAAGTTTTTTCTTTGTATTTAATTTTTGATAGTTTGATTAATATGTGTCTTGGCATGTTTCTCCTTGGGTTTATCCTGTATGGGACTCTCTGTGCTTCCTGGACTTGATTGACCATTTCCTTTCCCATATTAGGGAAGTTTTCAACTCTAATCTTTTCAAATATTTTCTCAGTCCCTTTTTTTCTCTTCTTCTTCTGGGACCCCTATAATTCGAATGTTGGTGTGTTTAATGGTGTCCCAGAAGTCTCTGAGAGTGTCCTCAATTCTTTTCATTCTTTTTTCTTTATTCTGCTCTGCAGTAGTTATTTCCACTATTTTATCTTCCCGGTCACTTATCCGTTCTTCTGCCTCAGTTATTCTGCTATTGATTCCTTCTAGAAAAATTTTAGTTTCATTTATTTTGTTGTTCATCATTGTTTGTTTGCTCTTTAGTTCTTCTGGGTCCTTGTTAAATGCTTCTTGTATTTTCTCCATTCTATTTCCAAGATTTTGGATCATTTTTACTATCATTACTCTGGATTCTTTTTCAGGTAGACTGCCTATTTCCTCTACATTTGTTTGGTCTGCTGGGTTTTTACCTTGGTCCTTCATCTGCTGTGTATTTCTCTGTCTTCTCATTTTGCTTAACTTACTGTGTTTGGGGTGTCCTTTTCACAGGCTGCAGGTTTGTAGTTCCTGTTGTTTTTGCTGTCTCCCCTAGTGGGTAGGGTTGGTTCAATGGGTTGTGTAGGCTTCCTGGTGGAGGGGACTAGTGCCTGTGTTCTGGTGGATGAAGCTGGATCTTGTCTTTCTGGTGGGCAGGACCGCGTCCGGTGGTGTGTTTTGGGGTGTCTGTGAACTTATTATGATTTTAGGCAGCCTCTCTGCTAATGGGTGGTGTTGTGTTCCTGTCTTGCTAGTTGTTTGGCATGGGGTGTCCAGCACTGTAGCTTGCTGGTTTTTGAGTGGAGCTGGGTCTTAGCTTTGAGATGGAGATCTCTGGGAGAGTTTTTGCCTTTTAATATTACGTGGGGCTGGGAGGTCTCTGGTGAACGAGTGTCCTGAACTTGGCTCTCACATCTCAGAGGCTCAGGCCTGACACCCGGCCAGAGCAATAAGACCCTGTCAGCCACTTGGCTCAGAAGGAAAAAAGAAAGGAAAGAAGGAAGGAAGGAAGGCAGGAAGGGAAAGAAAAAAATATTATTAAAATTAAAAATATAAAAACATAATAAAAAAGGAAAGAAAGAAAGAAGAAAGCAACCAAACCAAGAAACAAATCCACCAATGATAACAACTAAAAAAAAAAAAAAAAAAGACAAACAAACCAAAAAAACGGACAGACAGAACTCTAGGACAAATGGTAAAAGCAAAGCTATACAGACAAAATCACACAAAGAAGCATGTCCATACACACTCACAAAAGGAGAAAATGGAAAATATATATATATATATATATATATATATATATATATATATATATATATATATAAAAGAAGAGAGCAACCAAATCAATAAACAAATCTACCAATGATAATAATCTCTAAATACTAAGCTAAAATAAACATAAAACCAGAAACAAATTAGATGCAGAAAGCAAACCCCAAGTCTACAGTTGCTCCCAAAGTCCACCACCTCAGTTTTGCGATGATTCGTTGTCTATTCAGTTATGCCACAGATACAAGGTACATCAAGTTGTTTGTGGAGATTTAATCTGCTGCTCCTGAGGCTGCTGGGAGAAATTTCCCTTTCTCTTCTTTGTTCACACAGTTCCTGGGATTCAGCTTTGGATTTGGCCCCGCCTCTGCATGTAGGTCACCTGAGGGCGTCTGTTATTCGCTCAGACAGGACAGGGTTCAAGTAGCAGGTGATTAGGGGACTCTGGCTCATTCAGGCCGGGGGGAGGGTGGAGTACGGAATGCCGGACGAGCCTGCAGTGGCAGAGGCCGGCGTGATGTTGCAACAACCTGGGCACCGTGTGTTCTCCTGTGGAAGTTGTCCCTGGATCACGGGACCCTGGCAGTGGTAGGCTGCACAGGCTCCTGGGAGGGGAGGTGTGGATAGTGACAGAATTCTTGCAGACAGAATTCTTGATGGCTGCAGCAGCAGCCTTAGAGTTTCACGCCCGTCTCTGGTGTCCATGCTGATAGCCGTGCCTCGCGCCCATCTTTGGAGCTCGTTTAGTTGGTGCTCTGAATCCCCTCTCCTCGCGCACCCTGAAACAATGGTCTCTTGCCTCTTAGGCAGGTCCAGACTTTTTCCCAGACTCCCTCCCGGCTATCTGTGCCGCACTAGCCCCCTTCAGGCTGTGTTCATGTAGCCAACCCCAGTCCTCTCCCTGGGATCTGACCTCCGAAGCCCGAGCTTCAGCTCGCAGCCTGCAGACAAGCCTCTTAGGCTGGTGAGTGCTGGTTGGTATCGATCCTCTGTGCAGGAATCTCTCCAGTTTGCCCTCTGCATCTCTATTGCTGTGCTCTCCTCCATGGCTCTGAAGCTTCCCCCCCCCGCCGCCCGTCCCCCATCCCCGCCAGTGAAGGGGCTTCCTAGTGTGTGGAAACTTTTCCTCCTTCACAGCTCCCTCCCAGAGGTGCAGGTCCCATCCCTATTCTTTTGTATCTGTTTTTCCTTTTTTCTTTTGCCCTACCCAGCTACGTGGGGAGTTTCTTGCCTTTTGGGAAGTCTGAGGTCTTCTGCGAGCATTCAGTAGGTGTTCTGCAGGAGTTGTTCCCCATGTAGATGTATTTTTGTTGTATTTGTGGGGAAGAAGGTGATCTCCACATCTTACTCCTCCACCATCTTGAAGTTCCCTCCTTGTCATCTATTCTTAACATAAGTTTATAAGAAGCATATCTATTTATTTAATCATTAGGTCAGACTACATAATAATAACGTATTCTGTTTGAACATACCAGAAAGTAGCAATGTATCTCATTATGAATATTTTGTTGAACATAGCTAATATTCTATCTTCTTTTCAGCAGTTAAATATTTAAATCCAGATTTAAGGTTTTTAATACCTTACTTCTCTGAAATATATGTGTGCATTATTAGTTAGCTCTGATACACATTGTAGTTGTTTTTCCTGCAAATATTGTCCAACAAAAATGAATATTTAACCTGAACATAACAAAATATCAGGGTCTACCATTATTATATAAAATTACTTTGAAAAGAAACAAAAGTTAAATTTCTTGGGCTTCCCTGGTGGCGTAGTGGTTGAGAATCTGCCTACCAATGCCGGGGACACGGGTTCGAGCCCTGGTCTGAGAAGATCCCACATGCCACGGAGCAACTAGGCCCGTGAGCCACAAGTACTGAGCCTGCGCGTCTGGAGCCTGTGCTCCGCAACAAGAGAGGCCACGACAGTGAGAGGCCACGACAGTGAGAGGCCCGCGCACCGCGATGAAGAGTGGCCCCCGGCTCGCCACAACTAGAGAAAGCCCTTGCACAGAAACGAAGACCCAACACAGCCAAAAATAAATAAATAAATAAATAAATTCAAATAACCTTTTAAAAAAAAAAAAAAAAAAAGTTAAATTTCTTATTTTAATAGGCTGACCTATATTCATTACATTATAAAATAGATCTCATGTGAATCTCACATAAGAGTTAATGTATGAAAAGCTGGCTTAGCTTCTACAGATTTATAATAAAATTGTTACTCTATTAAATTCTCCTAGAATGCTCTTTCTATAAAATTCATAAAGCATCCTTTGTTTTCGTAGCTTTACATTTGTTTTGTTTAAAATTCTACATTGGGTTTTCCCTTTCAGAACTACAAAAATCATTGCAAATACTATATGCAAAGCATTTGTGATACTTTCTTCTCTAGGAATGTTCGATTAGTAAATGCATTATCATCAAGAATTCATCTTCTGTCTCAGTTCTATACTGGAAATGCTGACAAATGATTTACTTTTTTATTTAGTTTGGAAGGAGGAAAAATAATGGAGCTGAGGTTGTGACGTTGAGAGCAGACTTTAAAAAGTTACTTGCGAGAACTTTTAGTTCCCTTTTCCAACACTAACAGTTCTCTGACTCTATGATTATTGTGTATTTATTTTCTCTATGACAAATGCTTCTTTATATTTTTAGCAGTGAATATACATGTAGACATCTCTAGAATTCAAATAATCAAATCATCTACTGTGTACTTCCAGGCTCCATTTGGGCCTCCATCCTTTGTTCCACCAACTTTCCAAAGTATGCTAGCATTAGAGAGGGCTCATTATGCTGTACCTGCCATCTGCAATGGCTTTCTGTTTATCCTCTTCTTGCTTAGTTTCTTTTGACCTCTGGAACACTGAGACTTCATACTTGACCTGAGATAACATCCAGCGTGAAGAAAAGCAAAGCTGCATTGTACAGGAAAAAAATGACCAGATAGCTGATAATTGGATATGGGAGAGTGATTTATCTCTCAAATAAAAATCTGTTTGACATGCCAATCATATTGCTATAACAAAACATCAGAGGCAACACCTTGCAGTACTTATCCTTATATGCATTTACCAAAGACACTTAAAAGATGTAAATAACTTATAAGTGTGGAAAAGTGTCTTCTGCATAGCAGTGTTTGGATATTTACATTTGGTTATTCGACTCATGTTTCTTGGAGCAACTGAATCCCACCTTTAGCATTTACCTCGGCATTATACCCCTTTTTAGCTCTTTCCTGTGCAGATGTATGTTTTGTCAGAAGGCAAGAATAGGTATACATCTGCAGGTTTTTGAATTGCAGGCTTTTGACACTACAGACAAATGTTTCATCCGACCACATCGTTATCTTCATAGTTGGTAGAAGATGAATTGTGTAGTGTAAGTGGAAGCCTGAGTACAAGTTACTGAAATCTTGCCTGGCTGCAAAAGTACATTCAGTGCTTGAAAAGCCCGTATGCTTTTCTCTTTTGAAAGAATATATCTTAAAATGTGCTCTTTGATAGTCCTATGGCAATGCTATTAGCTGTGATAGGATGATAATATTAGATTTGACTGACCTTTGTGAATTACCTCAATACAAATTTTGACCTTTGAATACTAGAGTCCATTGGCCCTGCTATTTAAATAACTCTATCATTCTGCATCAATATGCTCAAAAATTAGCTTGGGGAAATATTAATGGACAGTTTCCTATTCAAATTTAGCTTATTCATGAGTTTAATTTTTTCTGGAATTTAAAACAATTAATTTAAACTGATAGTACATCATAATTGACTTGAGATAATACAGTGTGAAGAAAAGCATAACCACATTTTACAGGAAAATAGCTAGACGGCTGAGAATTGAATTTGTAACTTTATGAAGGCTGGTTTTCATTCCAGATACTTCCCCTACCTCCAAGAGCTAATTATTATATATTTCAAGTGTTCCAGCATACCAAGAAAGAATTTCTGATTTTAACACCCACCCAATATGTAGAATCCTTAGAGTGATAATATCTACATTAAGAAGATTAATTCAGTTTCAAGAAAGGAAGAGAAGTAACTCCAAAACAACAATGATTTGTTTTAATGTATGTTAACCCACAATATTGAGAACTTCCAATTGTAAGGCACTGTGCTAAGTGCTTTGGAAACATAAATAATGCAAAAGGCATGGTTTCTACCTTTAAGAAGTGTATTATCTAAGAGAAAAACTATGCACAAACAGCTGTTCCTCGTCATTGATCTCGGGCACCTCTGAGCTTCTCAATATTGAAAATAATACAGTTCTTAATAGAATGGGGGAAATTCTTTAGTGGCCACGTATCACAGAATCAATCTTCAAGATTGTGAAGAAAATTAGCATTTATCAAGGGTAAGCAGCCCATCTGATGCAAAGAGATAGAGTTTTCTCCAAGCTATACATTCATTTTATGTGAATTCCAAATATGCTTAACTAATTTTTGGAAACCATTTTGATGATTTTTCAGCTACTGGTTTCCCTAAGCAATGTTACTGTGGCCATATGTGAAATCTATGTCTTGATACAAAGCAGCATTCTCTAAGTGTGGAGAGAAACAAACATCACCGAATGGGATTTTCACTCTAAGTCCTGTTAAGGTGATCACTTCCAGTGCAATGAGGAGCGGCTGGCTGACCCCCAGGGTGCTCTTCAGGGGTTTGTGAGTGAAGGGAAGGCTGTGTTGTGCATGTCCACTTTCACATTCTCACACCATGTGCAGGGAGCTCCTTCCCATCTCCCTGGTCTCCTACCACCAAACCAGTGCCTCCAAACCCTATTCCCGAGATCAGCCTTTCTTATACTTCCTGTCGTCGTTCTATCCCTTGTCCTCTTTCCTCTGACACCAGTCTGCAACACCAGCAAAATGATAGCCTGAGAGAAATCAGCAAGTGTGTGTGTGTGGGGGGGGGGTGCGGGGGGAGCTTAAGTGACAAGACTCACAAGCAAAACATCTTCAGGGCTCCTGTTAACCTCTGAGCCCCAGTGTGAGGAATAGTGGCCTTGATCTCTCCCTCACCAATTTAGAACCCAGTATCAAGACAACTCCAAAATAGAGCAAACACTAGGAATAAAAGAAAGGCCTTGGTCCAGGTGGCACAGAGGGAAGTTTCTGCTTGAATCAGCATTTGCTTCTGCAGTATTGGAGGTCATTCCTTCGCCCGTGCTCGTGTTCAGCACAATTATCGTGCTATGCTAAGCACAGGAGAGGTCTCACACTCCTGTAAGATGAGATGCCCAGAGAAGGAGAAGACTGGAGATGTTTAAAGATTTGTTTCTTACATGGCTTTAATTTGAAATCCTTTCATTCTGAATATGTCCGGATACTGAGATAGAGCGAATGAAAGCAGTACGTTCCTGTTACAGATTCAGCCAAGCATCTCCCTTATTTGAAAGGCTTAATCAGCACACTCAGGAACAAGACGTGAGACATCTTGAGGCACTGCTTCCTTGTCAGCTGAAAGATCAATAAAATGCAGACACCATTCTTTGCCACGCTGCAGAAAATGAATTTGCAGAGTGAGAAGGACTTCACTTTGAAGCTACTTTATTTGCGCGTGAACTTGGCAAAGGCAGAGAAGTGGCTCTGGGGAGAGCATATGAGGCTTGGCCCCAGCTGGCCCAGTTGCTTTTGCTCAGCCTTCCAGGTGACATCACTCACTAGCTCAGTTCATCTGAACAGCAGGGCCTCAGGTCAGAGACATTTCCAAGCCACTCAGACAATTCAGGCAAAGCAGTTATTTAACTGATTATGTAAATGACACCTAAAAGCCTCTGGTAATCGTTGTTGATTGGACTCATTAATTTAGGATTATTGTTGAATCTGACAAAAGCAAGCACAATACCAAAGATACATAAACACAGCTCTAATGGTCAGGAAATGTAGACCACCATGTCCTACTGCCATATTTGACAGTGATCAAATTGCCACTGGTCCCACTCTAGGGGTAACGGTGGACAATTTCAGAAATACCTGGTTGCTTTGTGGCAACTAGTTGAAAGAGAAGTAACCCACTTGACTGCCACTCTGTTTTTTTTTTTTTTTTTCCTTATGGAAGAAATGCGCTCCCTCTTCACTCAGCATATAAACAACTTCTAAAGGCTTCAGTATCTGTGTACTCTTGAGAGACTAAGTGGAATAATTTTTTAATTTAAAAATAAATTACACAAATAAAATGTTACAATGTTAGCTGTAATTTTTACTGTTTATTTACCTTTTATATTTATTTTAAGATTAATTTTCTGCCAAGAATGAGGCTTGCTGCTGGGTACTATGTGGGATATAATCCCTGTCTACAAAGGGGCTCCCCATTTTGTGGGACAGCAGATGTACACACATGGATGAGCCGTGGGGCAAGGAAGTTCTGGGTGTGGCCTCAGCTTAGAAGCAAGTTTTCAATTTTCAATCCTGTCCCTGCAGCCTGGTTGATGTGAATCTAGCCCGTAGGGTTCTGCATGGTAATAGCAGGTGGGACTAAAACAGGTCCCCTCAAATGCAACCCACCAGCAAGAATAATTTTTGATAAAATTTTAAGGAAGGAATTAGATTCAAAGGTGTTAGTTGTGAGACATGGCCAATCCCTTAACTGGGAGCTACTATCTGCTATTTACTATCTGTCACCCTCGAAGATACTCCATTTCTCTCTTCCATTCTACATCTAATTAATACTAGCTCTGCTCAATTTTAACTTCTAAGTATGCTTTGAACTCTTCTTCTTTTCCATTTCTCTTTCAGACCTGCATCATTTTTCACCTGGACCATGGTAGTAGCTTGCTATTTGGCCACAGTTTTGTCCCCTCTTAGGTCATTTATATTAAATGACAATATCACCATAGTTAGAATCCTTCAAAAGCTCCCCATCACTAATAGAATCACTTCTTCTCAGCAAAATAATCTAGGCTATCTCTGCTTCTCCATCCCATCGTTGACTATCCTCTGACCAGCCCGTCTTGATCTAGTAATACTGATCTGCCTCTACTTCCCTATCATACCAGGCTGTTTCCTATCTCTCTGTCTGCCCTCCCTTTCTTCTTCACTATGTTAATCCCTACTCTATTCCAGGAAGTCTTTCCCTGAAGCCCAAGCTGGCTTATAATTCCCTCTCCCATTCTCCCAGGGAATCCTGTGCATCCAACATCACAGCCTCTGCTCTGTTATATTAAAATGTTTCCTTCAGGAAACCAGTACCGTAAATCTAGTGCAGTAGCTGACTCCTGCTTCTCACTCAGAGATCAGATTTATGTCACCTCTCAGAAAGGCCATCTCTGATCATCTCATACTCCCACCTGGTTCACCCCTTTTTTTCTTTCACTTATCACTTTATGGTATTTCCTTGTTTATTTAAGTGTTTGTATATAGTTTGTCTCTCCACTAGAATGTGAACTCTGAGAGCTGAGACTTTTTCTGCCTTGTTCATCCCTGTATCTCCACTGCCTGGAAAAGTGCTTGGTATATAGTAGGCCTTTAATGAATATGCATTTTTCAAAACTGAATTTAATGAATGGAGAATGGATGGATGGATGGATGGATGGATGGATATATTGATGAATAGATGGGCATGTAGTAAGAGGTCAATAAATTAGTCAAGACTGAATAAGCCTATCCATATTAGATAAGCAGTATATAGGCCAATAATGGTAGTAGGTCAATTTTTTAACACCTATAAAGGGACACAGACCACCATAATACCTCAATATTTACTTCTGTGACTCACTGCCACAGACTGTTGTCTACTATTTTAAGGTATCCCAGTTTGTGAAAGCTCTGTCATATCCTGAGTACCACTAGTAATATTCTGCACGTTTCCTTCATGTTAATTTTCCTATCTTCTATCCTAGTATGTTTATGCACACATCCCCATATAAAAACACAGAAGAAAAAAAATTCAGAACCAACTTTTAAAGAATTACTGAACTCTTCACTCTATCAATTGACATTATTTTCTGTTTGTGCATAGAGCATTTGGCTTAAATTCCAGACTCATCTTTTATGAGTTTAACTTCCCTCCTCAAAGGTTTCCTCATTTATGAAATAGGTGTGATAATCTTTTTTCCTTGAAATATTATTTTGATTATGTGAGGAAACACATGTGGATGCATTTTTCAAACTTCAGAATGCTCATCTAATATTGTTTTTCAAGTATCATTTCATATCCTTCCCTCACTTATGGATAGTGATAGCAGTGTATATCTCCATATTATCTTTCTTTTAAGCATCTTATTGTTTCCTGCTTAAGGTCAGTTAATCTTAGGTGTATAATCATTTGCATTCTGAATTGCAACTCCTTCATTAGTTTTTATAACTGTTGCATTCAATAGGACATTGGGGAAGTGGATGGCACAGGCAAAAGGAAATTGGATTTTGAACCTTTTATTATGATGACATCCATTTGACTGTAGTCCAAATGATGAGTGAAGAAAAGCTGGTGTTGTGACAACTTTCCAGTGTGAAATAAAGTGTAAGAGTTGGATTTGCTTATTAGTTTGCTGTTTAGGAGAGAAAAAAAAAAGCCCCCAATACCAATATTCAGCACATATTTACTGAGCTCTTCTTGTGTACAAGCCAAGCCACTGTGAGCATCTAAGGATACAGCAGCGTAAGATCTGGTGCCTGCTCCACAGGAGCTAAAAGGCCAGGATCACCTCATCTCTAAAGAGAGAAATGCAAGTGGCCTTGTAGAACCAAGCTTATTATTCCCAATTTATAGTCACAAAGGCAAAGCACTGTGTACCTTTCCTTACCTCACAGCTGGTGAATTAGGGGTCACCATGACCACAATTTTTAAAATGAGAAAAATTGAGGACCACTCAATTTTTAAGGAATTAAACTGATACCTCACAGACTCATGCTTTGGTCAAGAACCCCCCAGAGTCATGTTCCCTCTGCTGGGCTTTAGTGATCAGCAACATAAAGTATAGTATGTAAGTGAATGTTACAAAACTTTATTTAAAAAAAAAAAAATTGTGGAATTGAGGACTGAGAAAAGAAATATTCATCAGTTTGACATCACAACAATGAGATAGCTCATGTGAAAATATTTTGTAAGCTGTGAAGCCCTATATAAATATAACATGCCAATATATTTTTTTAATTATATTTTATCTGAATGAATGACTATTGAGGGCATGACAAAGATTGGGAGCCTTATGGCAGAGTAAAAAATTGCAAATATATTTTTTAAATTGCTCATTGGTGTTTGGCCTATATGATAATGCAACAGTTCACAGCCACTGTTTGTTGATATAGTAGCTAATAAGGGGAGGTTGGTAGGTTGAGAGTGCTGACAAAGTAGACATACTGCATAGTGTAGTTTGAGGTCTAATTTTGTTTAAAATGGTTACAAATTCGGTGAAGATATCCAGTTCAGCATAACATCTTTAGAAGTAAACAACTAAATGGTACACAGTTCTTTCTAAGGCTAAGCAGTTTAATTAATCAAAGCTGGCTCTCTAACTCTGCCATGCCACTGACTGGCCTACAATAAATGGCCTCCCTGCCTGCTGCATTTTTCCATCCAAACATTGTACAAATCAAGGACAAGTATCCTTGAGACTCCTTTTAATGGCAGTATTCTTAAAAAGCCAGGCTCCTGCAGTTGCTTAAAATCAAAGCGCATCATGAAAGTTTCTTAGTGCTTTTATGAAATCTGTAAAGATCTTGAAATTTGAAATGCAAAGCAAAGCAAGAGGCCAAAGACTCAACGTTTGAGTTTTCAACGTTAATTTTTTAGGAATGCGGAAATCAGATTATTATCGGTGGCTTCTAATACTGCTATTCTAAAAACGAATGGCTTCTTAATTTAATGACTTCAAAATGATATAGTGCACCTTTATAAAGTGCTAAAGAGTTCTAAATACAATGCTTTAGAAAAGATCTTGGGCTTCCCTGGTGGCGCAGTGGTTGAGAACCTGCCTGCCAATGCAGGGAACACGGGTTCGAGCCCTGGTCTGAGAAGATCCCACATGCCGCGGAGCAACTGGGCCCGTGAGCCACGATTACTGAGCCTGCGCGTCTGGAGCCTGTGCTCCGCAACAAGAGAGGCCCACGCACCGCGATGAAGAGTGGCCCCCGCTTGCTGCAACTAGAGAAAGCCCTCGCACGAAACGAAGACCCAACACAGCCAAAATAAATAAATAAAGTGAAAAGAATCAAATTTAAAAAAAGAAAAAAGAAAAAAGAAAAGATCTTACTACCTAAATTTAACTTATCAGGTGAATGATTTGTCAACTGTCAATCACAGAGATGCAATTTTTGCTGTATTAATGTCATCTTTACTAATAAAAACTGATTAAGATGATTACTTATCCACACATTTTTGTTTTTATAAAAAGTGTTTAAAGGTTTTAAATTCATTGGGGAAATGTTAGTAAGTAATGTGCTTAGAACTACTTATTATCTGAGCTTGGAATAGAAAAAAGAAACATGTTTACACTTAGTGAAAAAAATGGTTACCAGTGAGAAACATCTTTGTAACTTTTTAAAATATTATAGTCCAGCGGCAAAGTTCTTCCTTTCATATTTTCAATCTCAATCTGAGTGTAATCATTTAATTACTGATAATCATTAGACGTCAATAGTAATTAAAATCTAAAATATGCTTGGTAGCAATCACTGATCAAGTTGACTTATATACACTAACATTTAATAATAGCAGTACGCTCCTTTCATATTTTCAGGAATTCTAGTATGTATTATAGTGCATTTTATAATAGAATTATCATATTTGTTTTACAAATCTAATTTTGCAATAAGTTGAATGTAGTATATGAAATGTTAATGAAATTAAGAAAACTAGGTATTACTTTTCATTATATCATATTACTTGTTCTGAATTTTCAAAACTGAATTCACAATAAATGTACTTTCTGGTGAAATTTTAGGAAATAATTAAGAAATTCGAATGTATATGATATATAGTACATATATAATTTTTAGATTGATTTACCTTCATTTCTAATCTTAAAATCTAAACACATTTGGTATCTGAGAACATATTATTTGAGTATATTATGCTTTAATCTTAGTATTTAAAATTTTTATTAGGAAATTTATCGTGAATTTCCAAGTTGCACATTTAAAGAACAATAAAAGAAAAAAGCTAAAATGTCTGTGCAGAATCCCAATTGGTAGAGTTGTGGATTTTGAAATGTAAATATTTTAATATCTTGATTTACTGAGTGGTATTTATACAGCTCTATATAATGTCTGAGTGCTTACCTGCTTACTCTATAAAAATAATTTGTCTACATATTTCCTGTTACTTATAACATATCACAAGTTATTATTATAATAATTTTAAATGTTGACAGATTTACACATTGCCCTTTTTGTGGAAGCATAACTGACAGTGGTTATAAAACTTTAACTTAAAAAATTTATAGAAGTGAGAAATGCTAAGTCAGTATGAAAATGATTTTGATACAAACCTCAGATGTAGGCTAGTCAAGAAATAATGGATCAACAGATATTTATTGAGGAATTATGATTTGTGAGGCATACTAATAGGAATATAAAATATGAGAGAGACATTTTAAGGACATTACACTTTTGTTAACGAGATCCGCAAAGGATAACAGTACATAATGCAGAATTGCAGTGCAGAAGGGACATGTCTGTTCAGGTGCCACATTCAAAGCAAAGGAAGAAGAGCGTGGCATGAGGAGCAAGAATTATTTCCTTCATGTCGTGATCAGTAACAAGTCGGTAAATTCCTAGGGGCTTGAATGGCATGATGGTCCACGTTGAAGTCACTTTAAAACTATCTCCCATCAAATCTAACAGCCATATTTTGATATAGATTATTTCTAATACATTCAATTTTTTTTCCTCATTTGTTCCCAGAATGCTCGGGCCCATTGGGAATTGAAGGTGGAATCATTTCAAATCAGCAAATCACAGCTTCATCTACCCACCGAGCTCTTTTTGGACTCCAGAAATGGTATCCCTACTATGCACGTCTTAATAAGAAGGGGCTTATAAATGCCTGGACAGCTGCAGAAAATGACAGATGGCCATGGATTCAGGTAACAGATGGGATGGAACAAGGTTACTGGCAAGGAATGACCAGAGTCATTTCACAAAGAAGATAGTGAGTGTCCAAAGTGTGACTTTTCCTCATGGTCACAGAGGAAAGGACGATTTAGCTAGAGTCCAACTGGGCTATAAACTCTGAAACTGTGGGAAACATGCACATTCCATTGGAAAGTGTGTTAAGGGGGTTAAAAATGTTAAAATTCTTGGGTTATAAATACCACAATCTTAAGGTACATATCAAAGAGGGAGGTTTTTACATACGCCATGTGTTTCTTAGTACTGTGTTAACATTTAGTAGCAACTTTTGATACTTCAAGAGTATAAAAATTATGTCTTTTCTTTCTCTGTCTTATTAGTAGTTCCATATGTGCAAATATAGAATATGCAATGGATTATGATAATACCTCAAAAGTCTTTAGCACCCTCTTTCAATAGCTGAGTGTGTTTCAATTCATACTCTATCATTTATCAGCATCAGTCAGCTATTTTTTTAAAACATGAGAAAACAGTGACATACCAAGAAACTAAGTGATTTCCCAAAGATGTGATGGAGGGCAGTAATGCCTGCATCTTATATTTTATCTACTTAAATATTTTTTGAGCCCTTAGCTGAAGTGAGACAGGAAAATACCTATTTGGAGACAGAAAAGGTAATCAAACCATGATTTCTGTGAAAGATTATACCTCTGTTGGTGGGGAGCATGTTAACAACATCTAACAAGTCATTGATGTGTGCTAAAGAGAGGGAAAATCCAGCATACCCTGGGGTCAGAGGAGGAAGTAATTAATTATCATGAGAAAGCCTCACTGGAAGATAGCTTTTAAGATAGCCCTTGGAAGATGGCTTTCAGTAGAGACCAGATATCAAGGGAACAGCATGATCCAAGATGCTAGGTGAGAATCCGGGCAACGCCATGTAGAAAATCATGACCTGTGTTTAGGTTGCTAGAGGAACGCGTTCAAATTTAGTGTGCGAGTTCAGCACGCCGTAGGATTTATGAATACCAAAAGGTTTGGGCTTTATGCCATTGGAATAGGGAGTTATTACAGAATTTTGATTTGTTTAGGTAGCTGGTCTGTTTTATCTGTTGACTACATAGTTTGAGTCCGAGGTAATTTAAGATAGGAATCCATGATGTGATGTTATAGCAGAAGATAGAGACTGCTTTATAGGCAGTTAATAGAAAGGGAAATTGATTTACGGCCAAGTAGTATGATTTCTGTAGTACTTTCAAAACAGGGCCAAAACCTCCTTCAGATATATGTTTGCTCAGATTTCTTATGAATTTTTTTTTTAATTAATTAATTAATTTATTTTTGGCTGTGTTGGGTCTTCGTTTCTGTGCGAGGGCTTTCTCTAGTTGTGGCAAGCGGGGGCCACTCTTCATCGCAGTGCGCAGGCCTCTCACTATCGCGGCCTCTCTTGTTGCGGAGCACAGGCTCCAGACGCGCAGGCTCAGTAGTTGTGGCTCACGGGCCCAGTTGCTCCCTGGCATGTGGGATCTTCCCAGACCAGGGCTCGAACCCGTGTCCCCTGCATCAGCAGGCAGATTCTCAACCACTGCGCCACCAGGGAAGCCCGTTCTTATGAATTTTTACGTATCCTGTATACATTTCTTTTATCTATATGGCTCCATGTGGTTGCCTGATATTCTTGTTTTGTTTTATGAATTTAATTTGCATGCATTTGCAGAAATTCCTTCTTAAGTTGCACATGATTTTTCTAATCTACAGCCACATGCACAAAGAAAATTCCAGAGAGTGGAAATGGCACCTTTGTACAGTTTTGATCATAGACTAATGAAGTTCCAGTTAAGTTTTAAATAAACACAAAACAACAAAAAATGCTTGTATTCTATTTGCTGAAAATCATTCCAGAGACCATTCTTTAAATTGACCTTATGAAATGTATTTATAGGATTGAGGTCATGATAAAACTTTAGAAATTATGATTCATAGCAGAAATTGTAGAGCAATTGAGAGATAATGTCACAAGTTTGCATCAGGGTTTCTATTTGACAAATTGTTTGTGAGCGTCAGTGATTTCCTATTTCAGTAAGCCATAAATAACACACTTAGGCAGTTTTTTTCTCTGAGAAACACCTTATGATTGTTTTATGTCCTGATTTTTCATTTGTTTTGTCACGGTTTATTGCCTACTTAACACTGCAGAAGTCTTTCAGAGTGTGAATGAATTTTAAATTTTCTTTATCCCAGTGATTATAGGTAGAAATAACCTCAGTGAAACAGGATAGTGGTAGACTCTTAGAGGAACTTAGATTAAATATAACTTTATCAACCTAAGTAGAATAATTAAATACTTCTTTTAAGGGCAGTCTTTTACTATTATTACTATGGTTATTATTGTTTTTCTTTTGGTGTGAAGATGATAATGAACTCTTAGAGAAAAACAAAAGTAAAATAAAAGGGTTTATATTAGATGAGGAAATCTTGCATATGATGGGAGGAAAACTGAAAACTCACCATTGTTATTCAATACGTACTTCATGATTGTGTTCAGAGTATTATGTTATTATATTCTCTAATAACATCTTATTTTCTAAGTTATTTTTCTAAAAAGAAATTGTGTATCCCTTTCTTAAAGGAAAACCATATCTAGGAGGCTCTGGGAAGTCTAATTATGTACCAAATATTCTTTGTTTGAGCATTAGTAATTTCCCTTGTCATTTAATTCTTTTATTTATATTCAGTCCTTCAAATGAAACATTTGAGTACTTTACTTAAACTCACTTATAATGAGCACAGTATTCCCCTAATCTTTCAGATGTATGAGACACATGCCCTAATTAGTATTCAATTTCATTTTCTTCCTTGTCTTGATGAAATGAAAATTGAAATGGCCATTTTTAAATTTACACACTCAGCATGCAATTATGGATAGTACCACAATATTCGTAATTGGTTCTGAATTTAAGGGGTTAGTGCAGTAAATTCAGTTAAACAAAAAGCCTTTTTTTTCTTAATTTTTTTTCAAGTTTTTCTGACCTTTATTTCCTCACCCAGATTTTTTTCCAAGTAATAAATAACCACCACCTTCAACACTAACTGGGTCATTAGCACCCTGGAATATCAATTTCCCTTTTGACTGATATGTCAGAAATAACAACTTTGCACAATTATGGAAATATGCCTTGTAATATATAAAAATTAAAAGCTTATCTAAACCTTCTGGGAACTTTGCTCACTGAATCAGATCAGCCAGGATGATTATTTATTATTTATTTTAAAAGATAAATATTTTCTATTCCTGTTATTTTTCTCTTCTTTTTTTATAGCTACATGTAGTTTTCATTTATTGTTTGTTATTTTTTTCTTTTAATTTCCAAGGTGATTTTGTTTGTATATGTTCTTTCTGGGATGCATATACATTGGATTTCCAGGCATTTATTTATTCATCTGTTCGACAAACATTTACTAAATGAGTGTCTACCCTGTGGTCTGTTCTCTATTGGGCACTAGAAAAAAGATAGTATTTGCCTTCACAATGCTTTCAATCTAGGATATAGAAAAGTAAGTAAACATAATAGTATAACATGTGTAGCCTGGTCTTACATCATCTGCTAACCATTCTATTTGAACCATAATATTTTATTATATCCAAACAGTCTATTTTTAATAAAGCTTTTGTTAAACTAAAAACTAGTTTGGCATATTTATAGAATATGAAAGGAGAGAAATTCCCATTACACTATGTATTACATAGCTATATTATTATATGCTGATCTATTTGATGGGTATATTAAGGCAAAGCCATAATTTTCCTTTGAAAGTTAATTTACCAGTAGTTGTTCCAGTGCTAGTATTTTATCACAGAAAAATAGATCTTGATCTATTTTAAATAATTCATTACCCTTTTGGAAAATGTGAATATGAACTTAATATGTTCCTTTTCTATATCCCACAGAGTTTAGTGGGTGGGGGGGCGTGGTGAGTAGTTATTTCTCAAACTTTAATGTGCCCAGGAATCACATAGGTCACTGGATAAAAATTAAAACTTCTGGATTGTCCCACAGACCTATTTATTGCAGGTCATCCTCAGACTACACTGTAAAAACAGGGCTCATCAGCTCATAAAGTCTGGTTTTGTACTGCCTGAGATAGATTAAAAATAAATAAATAAAATGCACTTTTGCTTGATGATCTGAGCACTTAGTTGTTGGAACTGCAAGTAGTGATAACTGCATGGGTGGGAGGAGAGGAAACAACAGTGAAGAAAAATGAAGAAGAATAGTAGGAATTATGTGACCCGCAAAAAGTCTGTAAACCAGAGGGAGGCAAAACCATGTTGTATGTCCTAGTCAGAAATGCATCCCCCCTTTAGCAGCAATTCCTAAGTAGTCATTATTCATTAGTCATAAAGTTTGTAAGTATTTTCAACAGTTAGTGTTCTTAAATGGCTATTAGATTCTTCTTTGTTAGAAAAGTTTAAATACCCAAAAGCAAGACCATCTGACTTCTGCATTTTAAACAAAATAATAATTAGTGTAGAATACATGGACCCAAAAGAGACTTATGTGAGCACAAGTTATGTTACAAGTTCACATTTCTGGAATATAAATTCCATATGTGGTGGGGGTTTTTAAACTTTGTGAACTAGGTATTTAAAATGCTGCAAAAAATAGAGTAATCATGTATTTCATTTCAAAAGCCTATATATAATATGTTTGAAGACTTTTGGTACTTATAGGCACCTGGAGCTCCTTGAAACACAAAAACTGTTTTTAAAATCATAAAATTTAAAAGTTGATTTTTTTTTCCAGCTTGTTTTCTAGTTACAGAACCTGAATTGCACAGAATCGAATCTGTCTTTACTACATCTTCATTCAAGTAGAATATGTTTTAGCCTGTTTTTTTCCTGAAAAAACTACATTCTCAGATACACTCCCATTCATACTAAACATCTCTCTAAGGTTAATTACATCTAGACATTAATATATTGCTTCTAATCATCTTTGTTTAAAATAGTAACCTTGTATGGAAAATTACTATTTTCCTTTAAGTTGTTTATTAGAAATGAGCTTCCACACATAGTTGTGTATGCTTTTAAAAATGTTACTTTTTAATGTTTAAAAACAAAAAGGCACTTAGCATTAAGTAAAAATGACATGATGCATCTTTACTGAAATATATTATATTGATATAATATATTTATCAATATACTTATTGATAAATAAATATATTGATAATAAATATATTATCAATATATAATATTGACAATAAATATAGTTAGTCTCTAATTATTTGGTCATTTACCACATTTATACTAATACTAGTGCATATTGCTTGCTTATTTGCTTTAATGGATGTGTTTTGGATCTTAACTCCAGATTCTCTGAGCTACGGAATAGATGACTAACCAGATAGCAATTGTTCTCTAATATAAAAGAAGCTGCATTGGGAATCTCTTCTCTTTCCTCTAAGCTGCTTCCTCTCTTTCATCACCCAAGACCTCATTGACCTGGATTTCTTGCTGTTGCTCAACTTCACCTGGCTGTTTGCTGCTGTTGTGGTTAGGCACATACACTTCATGGTTTTTCTATTGACCATCTACCAACCTTCTTTAGATTCAGCTCCTTTATTGCCTTTTCTATAAAGTGATTCCTGAAATTCCTGCTTTTTATCTCCAAAGCCATAAGTGACTACACTGTCCTTTTTTCCCACTCTGACAACTATATATTTCAATCATAGCAGCTAATATACTTAACATAAAAGGGTCTTTGTTTACCTTTCTCCTATATCACTTGAGAGTTAGTATTACACCTGATTTAAGTCTATTTCCATAGCACCTTGAATTAAAAAAAAAAACAAACTGTGTTGGATAGATACAGATAATTGATAGAAGAAAAGAGACTACTGAACAAAATAGATGGGAGAGAAATAGTGGTTGTTTTCACATGGTAATCATACTGCACTGAGTGGTACTGAGAATGTCCAAACAACTTAGCTCATCTCTATGTTCAGCTGTTATATACTTACATGTGAATTGTGCCCTCTAAGCATGATCCCATTGGTGCCGTATGTGCTACATCTCTCCACAATATAAGGAATTCCTCACGCATCTGGGCAGCAGAGGAATCAAGCTTTCTGTAATTCCAGTGGCCCATACTTTCCTCCGTACCCACTGCAAACCACTTTTATATGCAACGTTAGATGAGCGTGGGTAATATTTGTAAGGTGTTTGCCAGGAAGTCTGCTAATTAAACCCTGAGTGCCAAACACCAAAATTTTCATCTTCTCCTAGCCTGGTTATGTTTTGTTCCAGAAATGTTAAAGAAAAAATGTCTATTTTAACTTCTTGCAAAATTTTTATAAGTTTGTTATTATAATCACACCACCAGAGTTTGAAACTTTAGACATTACTGTTGTTAAAATAATCATATTATTTTAATGTCTCTCTTAGTCTCTCTCTAAGATTAATTTACCATAGAAAAACATTTAAAGTACTAGTATTTCCCAAGCTTATGCTATGTCATTTTTGCCCTTACAGAAATGTCAAAAAAACCCAACTAAATGTATTACTATTATTCATAAAATATAGAATATGAAGAGTTCCAGGGAGTTGTTTTAACACAATTTTTAGCATCTATTAAACTGTTAGTAGATAATTCAGTAAAACACTCATATATAAAAGACTTTTTCATTATACGTACTTGCTATACATTTTGGCCATGAGAAAAACATTTCCAACTTATCTTCTGTATTTACAAAGGTTGAGATTTTAAATGTCTTGTGGTTCGTTTAGTTCCCAATGTCTCATGAATATTACCAGAGTGATTTTTTTTTTTTTTTTTTTTTTTTTTTTTAGTTTATGATACTGGTAGATTGAAATGGAGACCATCTGAATTGATTGAAAATAACTCTCTGTCATGGAAAAAACAAAACATTCAAAGTTTAATATCTCTGGTTTTCCAATCTACCTTGATCTCCTTCTTGGCAAACTTACTCTGGTTCCCTCTTCAGATCTCTTCACGTGACCATCTGGGCAGCCTCTGGGCTATATATCCCAATTTCTGGCACTTAGGACTAAAGGAGACAGAACCCTAAGTTCTTATCATCTTTCAGAGTTTCTAGTAACTTTGCTCCGATGTTACCAAACGCGCTCGTGAACGTGAGTCTGCCGTGCCTGTGGATCCAGCTTCAATCCGAGGTGTTAACCATGCTTATGAGACCTGCCCATGGGAGATTTTGCTTATGAGTCCGCGTCAGCTACTGCCTCCAGTGCAACAGTTCGTTCTGAAAGGGCTGCAGCAGCACCTCTTGCAAGGGCAGAGGAGGGCTACTGGCAGCCTGTCCTGAGTCCTCAGGCGGGGTAGAAAGGCCGAGAAGCAAGGGGAAAAGTGAGAGTCTGAGCTAAAGGTTTGATTGTCTCTTTATGTTTCTCGTCTGGGAACTAGTGGGATTACTATTTGGACTGAGCTGAAGGAAACCCTTATTTCCACTGTAGACACTGAACAAATTTATTCTGCCCCAAGGCCTCACTGAAAACCTCCTTGTGTTGAAAATGTGACCAAGTACCAAGCCACTTGGCCTGATTCTGAAAGCTTTAGTTTTTTGAGACAGTAATTAACTTGAAACCATTTCAATTTGGGGGATTCGGTTGTTGTTTAAAACTAACTGAATGTGGTTAGATGTAAGTGCAGAAAAAGTTACTCTAGTCACTTACACTTTGGATCCAGCTGAGTCTCATTATCCATACTATTATGTATTAGCTTGAAAATCATCTAACAGCTAGCACTATATGCTCTTTCAACTACCTGGTGTATGTTGAATCCATAATTCCATGTACTTGGTATTGTTCTTATACCCATTAGTCAGATAGGGACATTTAGGCACGGAAGGATAAATTGTCCAAATTGACTCATCTAGTAAATTGCATAGTTGGGATGTAAACACAGACAGCTTGTGTGAGAGGCCAGTGCTAAGCTGTTCCTAACCTCTGTACTATCCTTAACTTTGGAAGCTCTTGGAGGTGCCCTTTTATTTATTTATTTATTTTTTGGAGGTATGGGGTGGGCACTGGTAGTGGGTATGGGGGGAGTCTTGGATTTTCTTAAAGCTTTATAAAGTAGCTATTGTATTTTATAAAATTTATATCTGCCCATAAGCAAGCAGTGCACCTCTAGGCTGGGGCAGTAGTTCTCAAATGTCAACTACATAAAAATTACCTGGAGAGCTTTTTAAATATGGTCTCCATCCTTAGAGTTCCTGGATTAATAGGTGAGAGTTGGAACCCAGGGGACTACATAAAAAGCAGACACCTCAGGTGGATTGTGGTAGTGGTGATCCTTAGGGAAAAAAGTAGTAATCGCTACCCTGATGGAGCTCACAGTCTACCAAGAGAGATATACTCCTCCTTGAATGTGCCCCTTTCACTATTAGAAGCAACTTAATTAAATAAAGATGTTGGAAAATAGTATATTGTTCTTCCAAATGAGACATCAGTGTGGGATATTTCAAAGTAATGGATGGCATCAAGACATCACAATTCTAGGACCTAACTACTTAAGCTGCTTTGGTGATATTTTATTATTAACCTGCCTGTATGAGTTGTCTGCCTTAAGTGGAATCCCCATTCCTCCATGAACTGGAAATAGTAATGCTTAATCGTTTTCAAAGGATTTTTGCCTATGACGTGAGACCTTCAATAATTAAGTCATAATTAAATAGTAAAAGGGTCGTAAAACATCCACATCTCTGGAAGACCAGGCTTTAAATGTTGTATTTTCAAATCCTCAGCTGGGTCTTAGGAATCTTTAAGGAAGAATTAGTTATTTTCTATGCAACCAGAGTATAATGAAAACATCAAAAAGCCATTTACATTTTAATTATTAAAGGTGAATTTAGTATATTCACCATTTTTGCGGATGACATTGAAGAGCTTATTCCAGACGGAAGGAACAGGATGAACAAAGTCACAAAGGAGATGGAGGGAACTCAAGGTACCACAGGGACTGGTTTACTATAGTGAAAATTTGAATACATGTCGGGAGGTGGGGGGCAGGGGGGGCAGGGGGCGGGAGGGTGCGGAATAAGAGGATAAGGGTCTACAAAGGTAAGGAGACATCAGAAGGTGAAATACATCAATACTGGATGAAGGTGGCACTTGATGGTTATTGAAGAGTTTTCAGCAGGTTATTAATACTGTCAGAACTAGAGTTTAGGAAGGTGGCATGTCAGTGGTGTGGTGCGTGTTATGTGTACACAACACAAAGCCTAGTGCTAACAAGGCTTTTAGTAAAATTTTATTGAATAAATGCTGTGTTTAATGCAGAGGTGAGTCTAGGAGCAGACACACCAGTTGAGAGGCTTTTATGGCTAACTGCCCAGAGGAGGACCTGAATGAGACTGGCAGCTGTTGAAATAAAAATAAAAGATCAAACTGTAAGAGGGTTTGAGGGTGCATCACTGACAACTGATTCAACTGTGTGTTATGGGAGGGGAGGGAGGAAAAAAGCAAGAAAAATTAAATTCCAGGGTTTTGAGCCTGAGCATGATTTTGGTACCATTAACAGAAATGTAGAAATCAGGAAAAGGAGTTGGTCTGCTTGGAAAATGATGCATATATTTTGGGCCTCGGTGATTTACCTAGAGAAAATAATATCCAGCATAAAGCTGGAAAAGTGAGTTTGTTCTGTATAGAAAGTAGAAGTGGATCAAGTGGACACCACCACCAAGTGACACGCTTCCTTATTACCACTGGTCACTTTGAGTCACAAGGCCATGCCTGTCCACAGAGTTGAAGTAGATTTTTGAGGGGACAGATGAGAACTCTAAAATAGAGTATCCTCCCACAGAGGTAAAAGTCTCTCTCTCTTCTATTTCCATTTTCATCCAGACAGTGTATAAGACCATAGCTTACCTGGGAGCACCATTGCACAGGACCCTTTGGAAGAAAAGAGCTGAACTTTGAGCTTGGGGATAAGTGTATTCATTCTACACATTAACGCCTTTTTCAGGACATTTCATTTCTGTACTATATGTT
Organism: Balaenoptera acutorostrata; assembly: GCF_949987535.1. NCBI lineage: Eukaryota > Metazoa > Chordata > Mammalia > Artiodactyla > Balaenopteridae > Balaenoptera > Balaenoptera acutorostrata. The sequence continues at coordinate 70,427,055 of NC_080065.1, read as the reverse complement.
GGTTACATTTTTCTCCATGTATTTGTTTTTAATGTTGTTATTGCTCTGGCTGCTGCTTTTTTCCCCAAAATTGATATATTTAATTAGAATAGTAGCTGTTTCAACTTAACATGGGTGTACTTAGTGTAGATTGTTTTATTTTGTTGTTATTTTGGTCCTTGAAAAAATAACAAAGATCTCTTTTTTTTTTTCCCCCACAAATGGGCTCTCAGATTTTTGCTTGTATTATGTGTTTAATGCTACTTTAAGTTTGAAGTATTCTTCTCTGAGTTTTTAATAATAGGCTATATTTTCATTTTTCAGATTAAAAAGAAAGCTGTGTTAAACTCAGGTCTCCTTAGTTACTATCATTAGCACTGCTATGAGAGTGAGTGCTGAATTTCAAAAGCAGATGTAAATGTTTCTTAGTTTTCCTAGCAGGAACCCAACCTAAGCCAGTATTTTTTTTTTTTAATTTTAAAAATTTTTATTTTATACTGGAGTATAGTTGATTAACAGTGTTGTATAGACTTATTTTTTAGAGCAGTTTTAGGTTCAGAGCAAAACTGAGAGGAAGGTACAGAGATTTCCCATATATCCCCTGCCCCCAGACATTCCCTATTATCAGTGTCCCCCACCAGAGTCATACATTTGCTACAGTTGATGAAACAACCTTGACACATCATTATCACCCAAAGATCATAGTTTCCATTAGGGTTCAATCTTGATATTGTATGGTCTGGACAAACATATAATGACATGTATCCACCATTATAGTTTCATACAGAGTAGTTTCATTGACCTAAAAATCCCCTGTGCTCCACCTATTCATCTCTCCTTCCCTCTCCCAAATCCCTGTATTTTTACATATCGGTAGCTTTCAAGAAGTTCTTTCAAGTGATTATCTTGTAAAACAAAACAACAAATAGGACATTTTGATATTGCCAATGGATCTTAGCTTTTCTTTTCTTAGGAGCATTAACCCAGATTTGGAAAGATGTATGTAAATGTTGAAAGAAGAGTACATTACAAATTTTTTAGAATGTTTTCCTTAGTTTCGAATCTGCTGTAGATGAATCAGTATTTATTTAGCAGCTCCTATTTGCAAGAAACTATTTGGGCAATAGACACGTTTTCTGAGCCTATGTGGAGCTTATTTAAGTAAAGAAAACATTTTAGATGACCTTATGCAAAAATTTTTACTTCATTGTGTGGACATTTGAGAGGGAAAAAAAAAGCTGTTTGATTTAATTCAATGAATAATTGAACTCAACGAAGTGCTCTGGGAAGTGTGGAGAATTTATTCTGAGTTCAAGCCACATGGGACTTCTTGAAGGGTATTCCCTTCTACTTCCCAGGCTTGGCAAAAACATCTTCCAAAGTGACCTCCAACTCCCTTTTAATTAATAAATTCATTCATTCATTCATTCATTCATTCAGTGTATTCACTGAGCATTTCCCATGTGCCAATTTCTCTTCTAGAGGCAAGTTTATCAAGGAAGATTTCCCTGACTCAACTCTTCACCCTAGACTAGATACAGTTCTCATAATATATGTTCTTACAACTTCTTATTCTTTTTTGCTTGTTGCTTATAATTAAAGACTATATAGGAGATTATTTTATTAAGTAAGCTGCATGAGGGTACGGGACTGTCTGTTGTCTCACTTTGTATTCTCACCAATCCCAGTGACTAAACCTTTAATAAATAAGAAAAAATGCTATCATAATTAGTATCCCCAAGACCTAGAACAATTTTTCTTTGCTCAGTATTTATTAAGTGAATTAATAAATAGTGTGAAGATAAGCCACATTACCTATAAATCTAACACAAGTAAAACACATTTGCATAAGCAGTTATATTCTATGGTAAAGCAATATGGTGTTCAAGATCAGTGGTTCTGGATTCAACTGGCCACTGTCACTTTGGATAAAATTACTTAACCACTCTAAGATACAACTTCTTTATATTTAAAGTGGTAACAAAAATAGAGTGGCTTTTTAAGATTGTTGTGAATATTATATAATGGATGTTGTCACATATTGACCATATAGCAAGTGATTAATAAATGTACATTCTCACTCATTTAACAAATATTTTTTGAGAGTTGTAGCCAAGACTTTTAACTGTCTCCCAACATCCTTTTCACCTATTTCCATAGCAAGAGGATTACTAGCTAATAAGCATAGCTACCTTAGGTCTAGAGTTACCTCAGAATATAGTCTTATTCTGTATAAGATTATATATCTTATTTAGTGTAATATTCTGTATATTCTATATAAAAATAGTCTTTTAGGCTATATTTCCCAACCTCCATTTCCACTAGGTGTAGCCTGGTGATTCACAAATGGCCCAAGGCATATAAGCAAAATCATCACAGTGTGGTTTCTGTGAATCTTCCTTGAGAGGTTGCACCCACATGCCCTCTTCTCCCCTCTTATCCCTTTCTTCATCCTGCTGCCAGGAACTCAGATGCCACCCTCTTGGACCATGAGATCAGGGTTTCATACAGTGGCAACAAGATAGAAGGCAGCCGGGGCCCTGCTATATCAGCCCCTTCTGCCTAGTCACATGTTTACACAAGGGAGAAGCCAAATTCTTTCTTATTTAAGCCACTGTTAATTTGGGCTTTTGTCACTCACATCTGAACTGAATCTTACCTAATATGATTCTGAAAATAGCATGTTCAATATTAGATCCAAGGCCAAATGTATTAGTGTCATAATAATAATTTTTAAGTGTTACATGTAAGTGCAAAGGAAGCTATTTAAAAGGAGACTTAAAGAGCAAAAGAGCAGATAAGCTTTCAGACTGCTCCAATAGATGAAAGGGGCCTTCCAGATAGACAGACAGAACAACAGAAGAATTACCTTTTTGTCCAGCCTCGCCAGACCCTCATTAGCTTAGGGAGTGCTCCACCTCCTGGGCTATCTCTCTTGCTCTCCTCTCGGTCTGAGATGACCATTCAATCCTGGCATGTGACCTTGGGGAGGCAACTTGACCTTTTGGGCTATCTCTCTTGCTCTCCTCTGGGTCTGAGATGACCATTCAATCCTGGCATGTGACCTTGGGGAGGCAACTTGACCTTTCTAGACCTAGTTTTCTGTTTCCAGTCACTATTAATTGATATTTTCTTTTTATGTCCATAACAACGCATTTGTCCCTTTATCATTTGCAACATTCTGCTTCGAATTACAGTTAATTGTGTGTTTTTTCCTCTTTAGATTACATGTGCAAAGATCTTTCCTGTCTTTCCATTTCCCACTGTCTCTATCATCATGTTTGTACATTATAGACATGTGGGACAAATTAAATCCATTAAAAAATCAGAAGTGCAGCTGAAAATATAAGTTGCAGTGACATGGTAGGAATTAGTGCATGCCAGAGTGAAAGACGTGCATGTTTTAATTTGGTAGTGGCGAGGCGAACCACTGAAGGTTTGAAAACGAAGAAGTGATCTAAGACTGGAGAAAATCTACACTTCAAGCTACCAAAAAAAAAAAAAAAAATCAAGTGTAATGTCGTTTGCCTTATTTTGAATGTCCTAATAACATGATTATAGTATTTTGTCATCAGAAATTTTATGTCACTTTTAAAATCATATGAATCTTAGAATAATGGGTCGTAAAATGAACTGTAAAGCTAGAGTTATGGATGTAATTTTTATAGGAATAAATCTGGTCAGTGGTTAGTATGTGTAGTTCTTGACCATTAAAAAATAACTTGTTTTCTAAATTCCAGTCACACTCTAATGAAATTACAAAAATTTAAAAATGATATTTTTCCATTTAAAAATAATTAATTCAAGGTTTCGAAAATGTTAGATCAAATTGTATTATAGTATTTAGTTAGGGGAAGTGGAACAAAAGTTTACGAACAATACAGTCATTACATTTTTTAAAGATTGTCTAATTGCCAACATCTGTTCAGCAAAATTATTATTTTAAAAAAATGAGATATATTCTATTTTCTTCCTCCTAAATTTGAAGTATTTTAATGTTTTGCTATGCAGATTTTTTTGGTAGTGGTGAAACTGTGTTTCTTTGAAAACATGTAAAAATATTATCTTTCTACCTTATCAAGGAGTCCATGTTGGACAAGAGTGCTGTGTGGGGAGTAGAGTTTTTTCTGTGCTTACCTTTGCCCTTTGTGTATTCTTCTCCTTACTTCTAAGGGAGCATAGATGACCAAAGTTCCTCCATCATCCTCCCATCTTGGCCCATATGGGAGACCAGAATTATACAATTTATTTCTTAGAGTTAATATAAAGAGCAAAGAAATAGTGTAATATGTATAAAAACACTTTGAAAAGTAAAAGTTAAAGAAATGGAGTCTAATATGCCTGATCGGTGTGAATTAAAGAATCATTTTCTTCTGTTTGTTGTTTTCCTACATTTGTAAAGGAGAAATTCAACTTTCCTCTTTCCTGGAAAGAGTGGTACTGATAGCAAACAATCAAAGAGTCCCTAAAGATGCTAGGCACCTAAGGGTCAACATCACCTTTAATACTCAGAAGACCCTGTGAGTTAGACAGCATCTCATTACCATTGTACAGATGAAGAAATTCTGGTTCAGGAAGGTTAAGAACCTTGCCCAAGGCCATGTTAGGAAGTACAGTGGCACAACCAGGTTTCCAGCATGGGTTTTCAGAAGACAAACATTTTAAGTATAGTGATCTTCTCCCACCCTAAAGAAACAGAATTTCTGTTGTTCCTTCTAATACCCCTTGGTGGAGGCAAGCAATTTTGGGTCTTAGTGGTTCTTACCACTGATGATCACCTAGAAAGGAGGGGTCTGTATGCACATCTTAAAGATATGCAGTACAGGACTTCCAATTGCAGGCTTTTGCTTCTCTTTGTTTCTCATCTTTCCAGTGTTCCCATAGCACCATCATTCTCCCAACACCTAATAAGAAGTCCCAAACTCAACAAGGCCAGTCCCAGATGTTGGTTTGTTGTGAAAAACTCTGATTTCAAATTTCAGGATTTATTTGCTCATAAAGGGATTCAAAATGTTCAAACAGCGTAGAGCATTTTACCTTCCATATTTTATTTAAAAATAATTAGATATTTAAGTGGAGTACCCATACTTTCCATAGAAATACAATGCAAATTACAAATTAATCCTTCCCATAGAAGTGTATAAGCAGGTAGAAGGATTAAAAGATATTACTTGCCCCTTCCAGGGAGACTTCGTTATAGACTGCAATGAACCTTTTGTATCAGGCAGCACTTTAAGAGACGATGGAATATTGCCAGTGTGTGTCCGATTTTGGAGTCATATTAAAAACTTACTTTCAGCATGTCTGAAATTAGATAATCTGGTTAGCTCAGGTAATAACATTCCTAGCGGCTACCGTTAGGTCTAGAGTAACAATTTAATAATAAGGAAAAATAACCAAGCACTATTTGGTTTGTCTTTTTAAACAGAGTTTTTGAATCATGAAGTTAAGTTCTCAAAAAAAGCCATGAAATGTTGTCTGTTTGGTTATTGTTCAGAATATTTGCTGATTATTCCAATGTGACAATGAAATTTAATTTCTAAAACTATTTAATTTTATTTTTGAAACACAGATGGAAGAGCGTACTTATTTAGATTAAAATAAAGCCAGAAGTACACAAAGACTATAGAACACTAAGTTATTTCTTGGTAATGGCTGCTGCATCTGTGTCCCAGAGGTTTCCACTCCTTCTGTTTAGTCCTCTGATTTCTCTTTTTGGTTAATTCATTCATATTGCTCAATGCTAGAAAATAATATCCTAGAAAATGTGCCACTTCGTTTGCTAGAGCATATGTTTGCTTAGACTTTTTCCTTCAGTACATAAAAATGAAGAGTATCATAGTATTCTGCTTCCCAGAAGTACCTTTTAAGTTTTTATGATGTGAATTTTGTTTCTGTCTTGATGTTTGATTGATCCCATGTCAGCATTTTAAATTTCAGGGCACTTACTGCCACTACCAATAATATCTTCATGAAGGGAAAGGTATAGAGTGTTCTCATAGCAAAACTTGGAAACTGTTCTGTTGGCATTGTTGTCGTTTGTGTGCTACAAACAACACGCTGAAATAAGAAAAATTAGAGAACACAGGGGATAATGCATTCTTCTCTACCTGCCAACCCTCATCGTCCTGGTTAGGGATATGAACATCAGGGAATTCTCAGGTTTGGCTAAGACTATACTTAAAGTAATTGAAGATCCAGTTGTTATTTTTCTTTTCCTATTACCTCAGTACTGTCCTCAGTCACGTTCACTTTGAAGGCCACTCAGCGAGGTGGTTGAAGTGGAGGAGAGCATTCATGTGGACCTTAAAGTGAAATTCCTCCCCCTCGTTCCTGAGCCAGCTATTAGAAGTAATGCACCTCCCCTAACATCTGCCTTAAAGTTTTTTTTCAATTGATAAACTTTTAAAAATTTTTCAACATGCTAATTTATCCCCCCTCTCTCACTCCTCCCCCCCTCTCTCTTTTCTTGGTGGAGCAGGTGATTGCCCTCTTCACATCCGCCTAAGAGCTATTGCTGTTGACATTGGCCACCTATAGGAACTTAAGCAAGTCCAGTCTCTGGCCCACAGCCTCCCTCTTTCCTCTCCCCTTCATGGTGCGTCCACTGCTCATGTGCTTGTGCATCAAGGATTTTTTTTTTTTCCTTTTTGGTATCACCTCAGGCTTCTTTAAAAATATATAGATTAGTAAAGTGACCTTATTTTTATTATTTCTAATGTATCTTTATTGAGGTTAATGTTCCTACTCATGTAATGTCATCATTTTCTCTTTTAATTCTTCTTGTTTCTTCCCCATCTTCTATCTTCTCTTTGAGATTTCTGTTTTTCTCCTTCCTTCCTTCCATCTTTCCCTCCTTCCTTCCTTCCATCTTTTTACTGAATCTATTCAAATTACCAGGCTTTTTACAGACAATGACTCCTTTAATTCTTGCCCTAGCCATATAAAGTAACCAGGAAAAAGACAAGAAAAATCTAAATTTCAGAGCACAAGAATTAAAATCCCTACCTCAGACCATGAAACTTTATTTATGAGGGTTCTGGACTACCACTACCTTCATATATACTATTACATGAAACTTAATATACAGATTGAAGTCTTTAAACAAAATAGCCACAGTTCAGTTCATTCCTGAATATACATACTGGAGGATATGAAGAAACCTTAGCCACAGCGAGTACCAAGAAGGGGGAGAAGAGTACAATATACTGAAAGCTCTTCAGAAGTAGGGGGAAATTCAGAGGAAACTGTTATGCCAGGACTCGTGGAACAACAAACAGGTTACACCCTTGATGGTGTGTGTATTCCTTCTGTTGCGTGCTATTTACTGAATGAGGTGTTTCACTTCGATTGGAAATTTTCCCAGGTGCAAAGAGTCATAAAGAGATTCTAGTTTTTATGCTTACTTGCTTGTGTTCTTGTCCCATCTTTTTTTCAAAGAAGACACTTGGGTTAATTGAACACATGTCAAAGGCTGACCAGCATCCAGAACAGTGGAGGGCAATTTAGGACCCCTCTTATCTGGAGCTTCAGAACTAAGTATTAGATTAGTTAATAAAAACTGATTAAAAGAAAAAAGCATTTAAATTCTGTTTCATGTTTCTTAGATGAATCACACCCATGAAGCATTATTGATTGCAGTTTTTATTTTATTTGTTGCTTAAACATACTGGCAAAGTTATTCAAGCATAGAACCCTAGGTATTAATTACTTCCCCAATAATAGCAATTGTTTTCAGTAATTTGCCTTTTCGAGGTTTTTCAAAGCTATTGCATGTTTTCATAGGCAAAAAAACCCTCTCCTTTCCCAGTCACATTTAGCAATTATGTTTAATCAAATTACATAATTAAAATAACAGGCACAACTTGGAAAAAAAACAGGTTGAGGATCAAACACAACTGACTCACGGTTAGTGTGCGTTTCAGCTGGCAACAAGGAGAATGGGCCTGGCAGAGACCAGCCAAAGTGCCAGGATGTGCAGAACAGTGCATGTGTTTAACAGGGGGAATGAAGTGTTAGTGAATCAGGTCGTTGGTGATAGGGAGGTTGTTTAAGGGAAATTCTGTTATAACTAGGCCAGTCATTTCAAAACCATGAACCTATGCACTGTTGGTCTGAGTTACTCCTTTCATCCCGACACACCTCAGAGGTCTTCCTCCTTAGACACGTTCATGATGCTTCCCACCACCCAGGTCTCCACAGAAGATGTTAAAGATGCAATCGATAAAATACTTTATGTTAATAAGAGAATGTGAATTACAGGGGAGTCTAATTCCCTGTAATTTTTAACTAGAAACTTTTGGTAATAATGTTCCTGTTTTTTTTTTTTTTAAGCCCTTAAGCGACGTCTGAACAATCCAAATATTTAGAACTGCCTCAGAGGCTCAAGTTATTTCTCATATCACTCAAAAGAGATGGTTACCTGTTCTTTTTGCCTGAAGCTTATTTGTATTGCCAGCTCCCAACTGACAGCCCTCCTGGAGGGATTGTCCTTACTGTGACCTGTGAAAGCATACTTAAATGAGGTGGATTATGAAAAATATTGTGGAGGAAAAAAAAAGTCTCATTTACAAATTTAAAAGTTTAAATACCATCAGTATAAAATGGTTATCTGGAATTTTCAAATATACATATACATGTATACATATGTGTGTGTGTATATATATATACATGTTTTTTTTTCATACTTCCAGACCCGGAGCTAATTGAATGCATGTCTTTTTGCATCTCCACTCCACCAGAGGTAGAATGTTAGTACATAAAATAAAATCTCTATTAAGATGAAAGTGTCATGAATAATGACGATTTACAATTTCAAGGGTGCTCTAATTCTCTCTAATTACACATGTCCTTTATAATAACCACACAAAAAATAATGTTTCTAATTCAACATAAGGACAGTTCTGATATTCGAGTGAAATACTCATTTCCTTAAGTTAAAAGATGGTTGTAGTTTGGCCATTGTTTCCTTAAGAAATGTGCTTTTCTTTTAGTTTAAGCATGATTGTGTTCATAGCTAATACACAGTTACAGCAAATTCCTCAAGTTATGTTTTAACAATTCTAATGATGGACATATATCAACATCATCCTGTCTCATAGGTTCTTTTATTACTTAATCTTGATACTTTTAATATTTATATGATAATCCATAACCCTCATCATTAAGAAAAGAAAAATTAGTAATTTAAAAATCTCTCTTCACTAGCACTTAGTGGTCAATTTACATAAATTTTGTGCAAATTATTAAAACATTGGTATGCATAATGATTGCTATAGGGTATCATTATTTAAGTACTATTTATTTACATAGTACTTTAATGTAATATGCTGTCTAATCTTCAAATCTGCATTTTTTCCGTAGCAACTCACAGACTACTGATTGTGTGCCCCAATAATCATGAAGTAAACAACCACTAAGTGTTTGATTTTAATATGATTTTCCTAATAATTTATGAATCAGGCATTTATTTCTCTTATTGATTCATCTTATTAAATTAATTAAACAAGGAGACCATTAGTCTGATTTGCCTTTTTTATTGAAGTATAGTTGGTTTACAATATTATATTAGTTCCAGGTATACAGAATAGTGATTCAGTATTTTTACAGTTTATACTCCATTAAAAGTTATCACAAGATAATGGCTATACTTCCGTGTGTTATACAATATATCCTTGTTGCTTATCTATTGTACACATAGTAGTTTGTATCTCTTATTCTCATACCTCTAACATGTCCCCCCCTTCCTTCTCTCTCCCCACCGGTAACCACTAGTTTGTTTTCTGTATCTGTGAGTCTGTTTCTCTTTTGCTATATATGTTCATTTGTTTTATTTTTTAGATTCCACGTATAAGTTAAAACATACAGTCTTTGTCTTTCTCTATCTGACTTAGTTCACCAAGCATAACATTCTTTAGTTCTGTCCATGTTACTGCAAATGGCGGAATTTCATTCTTTTTATGGCTGAGTAATATTCATATATGTATATATCACGTCTTCTTTATCCATTTGTCTGTTGATGGACACTTGGGTTACTTTCATATCTTGGCTATTATAAAAAGTGCTGCTATGAACATTGGTGCGCATCGATCTTTTCAAACTAGTGTTTTCATTTTTTCCAGATATGCACCCAGGAGTAGAATTGCTGGCTCTATTTTTAGTTTTTTGAGGAAACTCCATACTGTTTTCCATAGTGGCTGCACCAATTTACATTCCCACCAAAAGGGTTTTCTTTTCTCCAAATCCTGCCAACATTTGTTATCTGTAGACATTTTTTTTTTAAGAGGAACTTTATTAATTTATTTATTTATTTATTTATGGCTGTGTTTGGGTCTTCGTTTCTGTGCGAGGGCTTTCTCTAGTTGTGGCAAGCGGGGGCCACTCTTCATCGCGGTGCACGGGCCTCTCACTATCGCGGCCTCTCTTGTTGCAGAGCACAGGCTCCAGACGCGCAGGCTCAGTAGTTGTGGCTCACGGGCCCAGTTGCTCCGCGGCATGTGGGATCTTCCCAGACCAGGGCTCGAACCCGTGTCCCCTGCATTGGCAGGGAGATTCTCTACCACTGCGCCACCAGGGAAGCCCCTGTAGACATTTTGATGATAGCCATTCTGACAGGTATGAGATGATATCTCATTGTTGTTTTGATTTGCATTTCTCTAATAATTAGTGATGTTGAGCATCTTTCCATGCGCCTGATAGCCATTTGTATATCTTCTATGTATTCAGGTTTTCTGCCCATTTTTTGATTGGGTTGTTTGGTTTTTTTGATATTGAGTTGTATGCACTGTTTATGTGTTTTAGACTGAGTTGACTTTAATGCCTTAGCAGCCTACATAGGCAAACACAAACCTAAGCCTGTAAATTCCTCAAGGTTAAGAAATGGAAACCTAAGGACAACCAATCACAAACAGCCAACTAGGCTTTCCCAAATGAGCAACTCCTTAAACTGTAGCTAATCAGATAATTTCTTTGCTTTGCTTCCCCCTCTTCTCTGTAAGTCTCCCCCAAGCTCCTGTTTGTGGGACACTCTTTACTTCTTGTTTGGTGCTGCCCCATTCCAATCACTTTTCAATCAAATAAACTCTTACAATTTTTAATATGCCTCAGTTTATCTTTTAACAATTTTCAATTGGCAAACGTTTCCTTTTCTTCAAAAAGGAATTCTTCCTCTTCCACTTCCCAAGTATTACAACATTTAAAAAACTGAAAGCTTTTTTTTCAGTTTAATAAAATAAGAAAGTAGTTCCTTTTGGCAAGCTGTATTTGTTTACATTTTATGTTCATATTGTTTTTATGTTGTGATACCAGCTACCAGTCAGACCCACACTGGAATGCATTACTTAGGTGTATCACAACTTCTAGGTTGAGGTAGAGAAAAACAATTAGCTATTCATAAAGCTACTTTTAAAGCTAATTGCTTATTTAATACTAGCTTTTGCCTAAAGTACAACTATAAACACTTTTAAGTATGTTATTATACAATAAGTATGCTTGAAATGCTTATGGCACTGTATTTTATACTGGGAAATGAGTCTCAGAAAATACTTTTGTATATAATGGTACTCTTACATCAGATGGCCATACTTAAGTCCTTTTCCTTGAGAACAGAGGAGGAAATGAGAGGAACCAATGATCCCTTCCCCCACTTTGAATATCTTTTGCCAGCACTGATTTGAGGATGAACCTCCTTATTTCCTGGCACAGTTACTCATTCCCCACCTTCTGTCTCATTCCTCTTCTCTTATAGAAACTCAGCCTAGAAGGGTTGATGTGTAATCTTTCATTTCACCTTTCCTGGGTTGATTTAGACACATGAATTTTTGGAAAGTGCATGATGTTATGTTGTATACATGTTTGTTTTTCAATTTACATAAATGGTGTTGTGTATATTTCATTCTGTTTTTTTCCACATTCTTATGTTTTTAGATGGCTATGTATGAATCCAGTTCATCACTTCTGACTCTCAGAAAGTATGCTTTTGTGTATGTGTGCAAAAGCACACACAGACACATGCATGTGCACACATACATTTTATATTTTCAATCTCTATTCCTCTAGGGATAGTCACTTAAGCTGCTCTTCTTTGCTAACATAAAAAATTCTACAATAAATATGTCCGTGCATTTCTCATTGAGCACCTATGCAGAAATTTGCGGGGTTGGGGGAGGAATACCCAGGAATTGTTTAATTTTAATAACAACTCCCGCCATCAGCAGAGGAATACTTCAGCAATACTTGATATAATCTCATGTTTCTTGTTTTGCCATTCTGGCTATACGTTGTTGGCTATAAAGTGCTCTTTTTATTTAATATGCATTTATTTAATTAATAGTGAAAATTTAACTATCGGCATTTCCTTTTCTCTGAATTGCCCTTTAATATGCTTTGCTCCATTTTCTGTTGTTTTTTTCATCTCTTTGGAGTGTGTGTGTGTGTGTGTGTGTGTGTGTGTGTGTGTGTGTGTTTGTAATAACCCCTTGTATATTTCACATCAGTAGTTCTCAACTGAACTTGAAGTACCCATATGTCTTGTGGAGGCAGGGACCCCCAAAGTCCCATTCAGGAAGTTCACAGGTCAACACTATTTCCATAATAATTATAAGATTTTCTTTGCCATCTTCTCTGTGTTGACATTTGTACTGTTGCCACAGAACAATGGTGAGTAAAACTGCTGGAGTCTTAGCACAAATCAAGACAGCAGCATCAAACTGTACTAGTAGTCTTTGTATTCACCCCCATTATGCACACGCTGGAGGCCAAAAAGAAAAGAAAACTCCAGCTCATTTAAGAATGTCCTTGATGAAACAGTAACGATCATTAATTTTATTAAATGCCGATGTTGGCCATGTCTTTAATATTCTGCGTGATGACATGGGTATCACACATAAAGCACTTCTGCTGAGTACTGAACTATGAGGATGATCTCGAGGAAAAGCACTTGGGAGATTGTGTGATTCGCAAGCTGAACTACCCCCTCCTTATTTGAACATTATGTTTACTTCAGAGAACAACTGACAAACCATGACTATTCATACCTGGATATTTGGCAGATATTTTCTTGAAAATGAACAAAGTAGTCCTGCCATATTAAGGAAAACAACTGACAGTATTTGTTGCTAGACAAAACTTGAAATTTCAAGGGAAAATTAGAATTTTGGAAAAAATGTAACTGCCAGCATGAGCTTGAGAGCTTCCAGTGTTTTAAGATTTTTTAATGAAATTGGTGGTGATATTAATGAATGTGACTTTTTGATATTATATAATAAAATGTGTAATCTTTTAGAGAGTCCACATAGCTCCGTGAGTCTATATTTTCCAAATGACCAATGTATGATTTTACAAAACCATGCAGGGGTAAAAGACCCATTTAAAGTGCAAGATAAACCAATGGATTTTAACATAATGAATATGAGAAGTCCACTGGTAGATTTCAGATTCCACACTGCAACTTAAATTTAAGAAACCATTTCTTGTCAAGTTCTGATGTGGTAGCAAAGAAGAATATAAACACTTATCTCTAAGGGTTATTAAAATACTCCTTTTTCCAACTACATATCTGTGTGAAGCTGGCTTTTCTTCATACTTCAGCCAAAAAATATTTTGCAGTAGATTTGATGTGGAAAATAAATGAGAACCTACTTATCTTCTCTTAAATCAGATATTAAAGAGATTTACAGAAATGTAAAATAACCTCTCCCCAGTAAAATTTTGGCTTTGGACAATTTATTATTTTACAAAATTATGGTGTTTATGTTAAAATGTAATTGGTTTGTTACTCCTATTTTTAATTAATTAATCAATTATTTTACTATTATTAATAAAGTTATTAACTTTAATAAATATTTCTAAAATTTGTCAATTTTAGTTTCTAATATAATAAGCATTGATATATATATCCCACAATGTCAGGTATCAGTGTATTTTCTCTTTGGGGCCCTCAACAACTTTTGAGAGTAAAGGAGTCTTAAGACCTAAAAGTATAGAACTAGTGCACTAAATAAGCCTGCTAGCTTTTGACATTACAAATATCTTCTCCCAGGCTGTCACCTTTCTATTACCCTTACCCAACCATGTACTTGGCTGAATAGAAACCTTTAATTTCTTTGGGGAGCCAATTCCATTTTTCCTTCACATTTATGCTTTTCTGGTCTTCTTAAAAGAACAGCTTCTTCAACTCTGAGGTCACAAAAATTATGTTTCTACATTTTCTTCTGTTAGATGAATAGTGTTACTTTTCACATTCGGTCTTCAGTACATTCCAATCCAACTTCATTTCTCTCTATATAGAGAATCAGTTCTCTCAACACCATTTACTAAATAATCTATCCTTTCTCCACTGGCTTGTAGTGCTGCCTCGAGTGTCAATATATATGTGGGACTCTTCCTGGATCCCCTTTCCAATTTGCACGGATATTTTTCTATCTATGTGCTAGCACCACATTATTTTTAATTAAAATGGTCTTGTAATGTCTTAATACATGGCAGATTTCCCCCATTTTGTTACATCTTTTTCAAGATTCATGTAGCTATCTATTAATGAAAGTTTATTTTTCAATGTATAATTTAAAATAAAAAAGTATAGATTTTTAGAATAAATTTATCATGGCAAATAGTTTTTTTCTGGATTTTGATGAAAACTGCACAGAATTTACAAACAAAATTGAGGGAATAAATTTATTAAATTGTCTCATCCATTAAAATTTATACTGGTCTTCTATAATGTCCTTTAGTTCAAAAATATTCTCCATAAGTCATATTAATTATTTTTGAGGTTAATTTCTAGATATTTTATAATTACTGTGGTATTATAAATAACATCTTATTTTTTTTACTCTAATTGTATTTGTATTTTGAATAGGTAAGACATCTACAAATTAGAAGCTTTGAAAGACACAAGAGTATAGTAAAAATTCTTCTTCCTAATTCTCTCTTCCAGATATCTGTTTACCTCCTTTTGAAACCATTGTTAACCAGTTTCTTATTTTTGCTTTCAGACATTATAATTATGTACAAGAAAATATGTATATTTATTATTCGCCCTTTACAGTAAAGAGGAGTATGCAGTGCACGCTGTCCTGTTACTAAAGTCTTTGTACTCTTTTCACATAAGTTCCAGATAATTGTAGATCATCTTCTTTGATACCACACCAAAACTTGAAAGCAGTAATTTCTTAAATCGTATGCTAAGATCTCCTCTCTTTCTCTACTCTCTCCCTGTCCCCTCCCGGCTCCTTCATTCCTGTCCTTTTGTTTTACAACTGAATTGTATTCATTTTCTGGACTTCTCCATAATGAAATGGCTTAGACCCCTATTGATAGACATTTTAAAATGCTTGAAATTGTGTTATATTATACACAGTGCTGCAGGGAACAACTTTGTACCTACATCATTTTGCCTATGTGTGATTATACTTGTAGGCTACATTCCTAGAATGAAATTGCCGAGTTTAAGAAAATGTGCATTTGTCATTTTGTTTCAAGTCACTAAATTGCCCTTCATAAAAGACTGTGTCATTTATACTCCCACCACGAATGTACATGCTTGCCTATTTCTTTACACTTTTGCTAATACCATATAATAATTTTTTTTTTTTTTTTTTTTTTGCTTTTTGCTCATGTAAAAGGTGAATTATAGTACCTTGGGGTAGATTTAATTCAATTTACATGAAGAAGATTGAGTATCTTTTCATATGTTTAATATCCATATATATTTCCTTAGATGTCAACTAATGAAATCCGTTACCCATTTTTTTTGTCTTAGGTTGTCTGTGCTTTACCTATTAATTGGTAAGATCTAATATTTTTGATTAATCCTGTGCTCTGATAAAAATATGAATCCCAGTTTGTCATTTGTATTTTGACTTTATTTTGCTTTTTAAAGAAAATTTTAGTTTAATATAATAACATTTGTAAAACCAGTACCATGATTAGAAAGTCATTTTTATCTCTGAGAGTATTCTTAATTCTACATTTCCTCTGTCCTTTGTGGTTTCTTTCTTTCCTTCTTTCTTTCTTTTTTTTCATTTGAGTGTTTAATTTACCTGGAATTTATTCTGGGATAAAATGACAGATACTGATCTCAATTTATTTATTTAAGTTGTCTACCAAATTGTCCCAATCCAGTTATTGAATATTCCATCTTTTCTCCACTAATTTGAATATCACTTATTTCATATACAAAATTTCCTTACCTACTGGGGTCTATTTATTGATTTTTCTCTTCTGTTTTATTGATCAGTCTGCCTTTACATGTGCCAGTATCAGACTATTTTGATTATTTATATTACATTTTCCTTTGATAATTGCTGATATAGATTAATTATATATTTTTTTAATTAATTAATTTATTTATTCATTTTTGGCTGAGTTGGGTCTTTGTTGCTGGGCGCCGGCTTTCTCTAGGTCCGGCGAGTGGGGTCTACTCTTCATTGCGGTGCTTGGGCTTCTCATTGTGGTGGCTTCTCTTGTTGTGGAGCACACGGTCTAGGCGTGCGGGCTTCGGTAGTTGAGGCTCACAGGCTCTAGAGCGCAGGCTTAGTAGTTATGGCGCACAGGCTTAGTCGCTCCACGGCATGTGGGATCTTCCCGGACCAGGGCTCGAACCCGTGTCCCCTGAATTGATAGGCGGATTCTTAACCACTGTGCCACCAGGGAAGCCTGATTAATTATATGTTGATCTTATATTAAGCAAACTTGCAGAACTTTTTTAATTAGTTTTTATTATTTGTTACTTCTCTTGAATTTTCAAAGTAAATTGTTATATCATCTGCCAATATGGGCAATATCTTTATCCCATCGCCTTTTAGAAAGGGTTTCATAACCTGTCTTTCTGCTCACTAATTTATTCTTCAACTATGACTCTTTGCTTGAAGTCACCCCATTGGGAACTTGTTCAGCTTCATTTTAAACTTTATTTAACTTTATATTTTTTATTCTCAGTATTTCCAATTGGTTTTTATTATTTTATTATTTAGATGCTTGTTTCTGTCTTATGTTTCAAAAACTCCTTTATCTTGTTAGGGATTTTTAAAAATTTTTTTGAAATCTTAACCTGCCACCTGTCAGGAACTCATTAATTTCCCCTTCTCCCCCATGTTGAATCTAATGGTTAGATTCACACACACACACACACACACACACACACACACACACTTAAACATAATAGCCCTAAATATCTTATTAGTACATAGCTTTGGAAGTTGATTTCAAAGTTTTTTTCATATGGTTATTATGATTATTAGCTCATATAAGGGCAGGACACAGAAAAGGAATGCCCCTTTTCATTTAAAGAACAACAAAAACTAAAAATCAACCCAAAGAGCAACCACAGAGCTTTCTGGGTGGCAGGTGTTATTAAATTTCTACATGCATTATATCATGTAATTTTCACATGTAAGAATTCTATTAAAATCCATTTTACTAGGGAGGAAATTAAATTTCAGAAAGCTTAGACAAGTTGTTCAAGATATATTGGTGGGAAGTGGCAAAAGCCAGGGCCGAAACTGTCAGTATTTTTCTGCCTTCTGCCTGGTCTTTGCCTGGGTTCTACGCATTCTAGATCCAGATTACGTATCTTAATATTTACATTAATGCAGGGAAAACAGTTCACTCAAAACACCTTAGAAAGTACTTTTGTTTTTTTAAGGACATGCAGTATACCTACTACCCAGTGGAACAGTAATTTCTCTGAAACCAGATAAATAAATGAAAATATTTTATTGCATATCCAAACATCTATCAAGGCCACAGGGAGTAATTTTGGAATTTCTGATATAACCCCCTTTAGTAGACCTTTAGTTTATTTACACCTTCATACAGGCAGAATAAACAGAAGTCAGATCACCTTTTAGCCGATGTTATTTTACAAAAAGATCACAAAATAATGTTGGAGTGGGATGAAAGGGGATTACTTGCAGCAAATTTTGTGGTAGAGATGTTTTTAAAATCATGTGATAACCTTCTCCCAAGGTTTAGTTTATTTCTCACAGTAATATAGATTCCTGGTATTAAATTTGTGTATGACTATGACAGTGAAATCTTAGCTCTTTTATATATGAATTCCTTATTATTCCAAGTTTAATAATGCTAGATACAGGAGAACTCAAAAGCCTAAAACCTAGTAATTGCTAATAATCCCTGAACCAGTATTCTATGAATCACTTTTTGGTTGTTATTTTTTATTTGATGAAAACAGTACTGATATTTAATTACAAATACCTACTAAAAGTAGATACCACCCAAGTTGGGTGCTGTTTACTCTCTGGAATTCCAGCTCCTTGAGATATATATTCAGAGCTTGCAAATATTAGAGCAAACAGAAATC
Organism: Balaenoptera acutorostrata; assembly: GCF_949987535.1. Classification (NCBI taxonomy): domain Eukaryota; kingdom Metazoa; phylum Chordata; class Mammalia; order Artiodactyla; family Balaenopteridae; genus Balaenoptera; species Balaenoptera acutorostrata. Next base: position 70,408,754 of record NC_080065.1, on the reverse strand, counting down.
CTTTAAAACACCATTTCTGATATGACTTAAAGAGAAACATGTACTCAGATTTTCATTTTTTGATTGTTACACAATTTAAGCTTCAGAAAATTAGTCTACAGCTCATCAGCTAAAACTCTAGCAGAGATAATTTGGCCATCTATAAGGGGTGTAAACAAGATAATTGAAACAAGATAAAAGATAATGAAAAAGGAATGTTCAGCAGTATCAAGTGTGGAATTTGGCTTCCAAAATGGGAGGAAACGTGATTCATAGTGTCCACTGTTTATGTTATATATATTAGAAAGATTTAGACTATGAAGAGTCTCCATGTGGAAAAAAAAAAATGCTATACATATGCTAGTGGAAGAATATGGCTCTTTCATAGCAATGTGCTCATTTACCTAACATACAGATAAAGTCTCTTTTGGAGATAACCTTTACCAAATCTCACAGTTAAAATTACAAAATCATCTTTAGAGAACGAATTGAGATAAAAGAGTAATAAGTAAAATTTACCTTCATGGGGAGTATTCTTTTATTTGTACCTCCAAACAAGAATGGGACATAAAATGTATTCATGTCAGTGATTTTGATGTGTAAGTATTAAAATGAGAAAAGCAAAATCAGATATATGAGTCAACTCACTTCGCACTGTTGAAGAAAAAAGGAACCACAGGCCCAGAATTTAAAAACAAAAATGTTGTTTATAGGTTTGCTTTACAAGAGTGAAACGTGGGCATGCTCGCCAGTCAGAGGCTGGGGACCATCCACCCTGGTTCTTTAACTCATCCAAATTCCAGATGAGTAAGACAGAGACTCGTTTTACGAGCACTAGTTGGGGAAGAACCATCAGAGAGGGAAGATGAGACTTAGGGAAACTCAGAATAGGGAGGAAGGTGGACCGTGCCATGTTAGCAAACTTTCAGAAGCTTGAAAGGGCACTGGCTACAGGCAAGATTCAGTATTGCCCTTAACACATTAACACATTAACACATTTAAAATCTATAAATCCAGGGAAATAAAATATTGTAGGTCTTTTAATGAGTCACCGTGTTTCTCTGGGGTGGGAACTCTTTAATGATTGCTTTCATAACTCCAATTTTTGACTTTTTAAATGTATGACATGTTTTTAATCATATAAAAACAATGATTCTAGAGGCGCTGGTTTCTTCATGCACATCCTCCACCATTTCAAATGTTAACTCTTACAGTCCCGTCAGAGAGTGGAAAATCCTTATCACTTACATGAATCTGAAGATTTTCTGGTTTTCTCAGGAAATGGTCTCTGAATTATTAACAATATTATAGTATAACAGATTTAAATTATTCTGATTTGTAATTGGTGGAGAGGAGAGCTTTATGGCGATTTGTCAAGAACATTGAAACAGTGCTTTTCTAGTGAGCTTAAGATTTTATAGACATCATAAAGGCATTTTAAAGTGAATAGAACAATTTTTAATATTTGCCCATATATGAAGAAAGTATTTTTCTTTTTTTTTTATTTTTTTGTAATTTATTTTTTAATTTTTATTTTTGTTAATTTTTTTTCACACACACACACTGTATTTTATTTTTACAAGAGATAAATAGACTGACACCAAGCATTGTACATGGATGACCACAACAAAAGCAACAATGATGGCAATTACCAAACATGAAACACACTCAAACTATGTCATAATATTGACATTCAGTCCAGTAATCCTCCACTGTAACAGTTCCTTTACTTTGCAGTGAAAATTGATTTGTATGTTCTTTGCCTCTGAGTCCTTGTGGGATTTTTTTTTTTTTAATTCAGACAGAAAGTCACAAAAATTATACTCATCCTCATCAGTTCACTCAATCCCATGTAATTAATTTTTTTTTTCATCTTGATCTTTTGTTAGCACTTTTATGAGTTCATCAGTTTTTCATTAGAGTTCTGAAAATGCTTATTCATTCAGTTCAGCAGTACAGTCAGTTACCAGAAACCTGTACTTGTCAGAGTCTTTTCCATGAATTTCTTGAAGATGAAACCCTTTTATAGGAACATATTTGCAAAAGCATCAGAGTACACCCAGAACTGTCTGTAAATGACAAAAGACTTAAAAATGACCACAGTTAAAGATTTGATGAAAGTTCATAATAATGCAGTTGACAAGAAAATTAGTTATTTCTGAGATATACATTTTAAAGTAATAACTAGGATTATTACTTATAACATTATACCAGAACATATAAGATTTTTAGAAATTTCATGTAATGTCTGAAACATTTATATTAACATATTTCCATACAAATAACCCAATGAAAGTTTAGTATTAGTTGTTTTGTTTGTTTGTTTTATACTGCAGGTTCTTATTAGGCATCAATTTTATACACATCAGTGTATACATGTCAATCCCAATCGCCCAATTCAGCACACCACCATCCCCAGCCCACCGCAGTTTTCCCCCCCTTGGTGTCCATATGTCCGTTCTCTACATCTGTGTCTCAACTTCTGCCCTGCAAACCGGCTCATCTGTACCATTTTTCTAGGTTCCACATACATGCGTTAATATACGATATTTGTTTTTCTCTTTCTGACTTACTTCACTCTGTATGACAGTCTCTACATCCATCCACATCTCAACAAATGACTCAATTTCGTTCCTTTTTATGGCTGAGTAATATTCCATTGTATATATGTACCACACCTTCTTTATCCATTCGTCCATTGATGGGCATTTAGGTTGCTTCCATGACCTGGCTATTGTAAATAGTGCTGCAATGAACATTCGGGTGCATGTGTCTTTTTGAATTATGGTTTTCTCTGGGTAAATGCCCAGTAGTGGGATTGCTGGGTCATATGGTAATTCTATTTTTAGTTTTTTAAGGAACCTCCATATTGTTCTCCATAGTGGCTGTATCAATTTACATTCCCACCAACGGTGCAAGAGGGTTCCCTTTTCTCCACACCCTCTCCAGCATTTGTTGTTTGTAGATTTTCTGATGATGCCCATTCTAACTGGTGTGAGGTGATACCTCATTGTAGTTTTGATTTGCATTTCTCTAATAATTAGTGATGTTGAGCATCTTTTCATGTGCTTCGTGGCCGTCTGTATGTCTTCTTTGGAGAAATGTCTATTTAGGTCTTCTGCCCATTTTTGGATTGGGGTGTTTGTTTCTTTAATATTGAGCTGAATGAGCTGTTTATATATTTTGGAGATTAGAAAGTATTTTTCTTACATGGTAGCATTTAATGAATGATTATGTTGTGTCAAAAGGAGATTTCTATTTAAGTATGAGAAAAATGTTGAAAAATTTATTAGGTGACAGTTATGCTGCAGCAAACTATTGTAGGGTGATTTGGAATGGGGAGAAAATATCAGTTAGAACATCTCCATATAATGAAATGAGAAGTATTTGGTGAAAAACCCTCCATGGCCAGTGTGTACTTACACAACCCATAGCAGAGACTACAGTATAAAGATTGAGAAACTGAAGATACTTTTGTACTTGTTTTTTTGCCATCATTGTTGTCTTTACCTTTTCTTATTCTAATACTCAAAGATCTCAAAGAGGTTTGCATGTTTTATTTTAATGGAAATTTCTTGAAGGCTAAAGCAGTTGAGACACATTAACAATTATACTGACATTAGTTTCATAGTAATGTCATTGAGGTTATTTTGAGAAGATAACATTCTCATTTTTCACTTTGCTAACTCATACTTACATATCATAATCAACCAAATGCTTTCAGTACTTATATTTCGGGGACACATGGCCCTTTTCAAATCTTGTTCCTACATATTGCTTTACTTTAAAAAAGTATACCATCAGAGAAAGACATTTTGAAGCTAAGTTTGATATATGCTTGTTTTGTATTATTTAAAATCTTTACTAATAAATAAAAATGTTCCATTTTCAAATTTGATATCATCAGCACCGTTATCCTGGAAGCAATGAAATTATAGTTGATTATGCCTTGTCTCCTCAGATAAATTTACAAAGAAAAATGAGAGTTACTGGTGTGATTACTCAAGGAGCCAAGAGGATTGGAAGCCCAGAGTATACAAAATCCTACAAAATTGCCTATAGTAATGATGGAAAGACTTGGGCAATGTACACAGTGAAAGGCACCAATGAGGATATGGTAAGACTTACATGACATTAGTAATTTGAAAGTAAACTCCCATAAGTGATCATGGATTACCAAATGATTGCTGAATATTCAGCAGAAGTCTTATGCTGTTGAAAATAAATTTATGGTTCTTTTAATTGGACCAGTGGTGTGGAGAGGGTATGGTGTTATCCCAAATTATCAATGTACAGTAGCTACCTTTGAAATCTTTCTCAGATTTTAATTGGTGGTCCTATAAACACTTTATCACAAGGTTAACATAGTCCTGTGTATGAAATTAAGTTTTATTTTAACAACAGTCAGCTTTCAATTTCATTTTATTGCTTTGACAGATTAGCACTCTCCTTAATCAAATAAATACAGATCAAAACTATTATTTTTAAAGAAAAAATATAATTTTTAAAGAAAAACACCAAGTTATAGAAAACATAAATATCTTTATATACTTCATATTGGAAGAAAATTTTGTTATTTAGCAGAATAAAATATTTTAGAAGAAATGGATATAATATTCTATGTCTCCTTTGCCTTTTCATATGATATTTCTAATTTTTTAATTAATTTTACCCCCAATTTTTAATTTAAAAAAATCAGCACTGCAGCTCATTCCATTTAAAACTGAGTCATTAGACTAGACTCTCCTACATTTTATGAACGATTTTTTAAGTTACCTTCTTAAATGCATTTAAATAGGTTTTCTGATTATGTAGAGGGTAAAATGAGAATGAGATTTAAAGGAATTAAAAATAACACATTTTAGCACTTAATTTTTAGAGAAAATTAGCTTTTCACTGGAGATATATATGAAGAATTAGGAGTCTCTTATCTGGGACAGACTGATAAGGAAGTAATCTTGAGGAATCAGACCCTAAAATGTCATAAATCTGATCACAGTAGTAGAGAAACTGAGTGATCAGGAAGCAATAGTGAAGACTGGTTCCTAAAACCAAAATGAAACAAAAAAACTATAATCACTAAGTAGCAAAATGAGCAGACAGACCCCTGTCCCAGATTAAGTTGAAAGATTAAGGTAGTCTAAAGGACTGGCCTTAAATTGACATGACCATCATAGTAAGGTATAGATTAAGCCATAGGTCACAGTGGTTTACAGCTTTAATGAGGATTCTGTCTATAGACTTGTTGTTTTTTTTTTTTTTTAGGGAAAAAAGCATTATATTTTATTTATATCAGTAGAAGGAAAATAAAATACTAAGGTTGCAGAAAGGTATTAAATATTGAATTTACAGAAAATTATATTTATATTCACTTCTCATGGCAAGGTGCTTTCTAAATGCTCCAGACCCCTAGATTATTTAATCCAATCTTTGAGAGATTACGTTGTGTAGGATATAGGGTCAATATATGAAAATAGGTTTTTAAAAAAAGCTGTTGCAATTACTAATTTTAAACTCTATGTTATCTCTTTACATAGGTGTTCCGTGGAAATGTTGATAACAACACACCCTATGCTAACTCTTTCACGCCCCCCATAAAAGCTCAGTATGTGAGACTCTATCCCCAAGTTTGTCGAAGACACTGCACTTTGAGAATGGAGCTTCTTGGATGTGAACTGTCAGGTGAGTCTCATATTATGTATTTCTGTACTCTCTTTAAAGGAAAAAAAAGTACATTTGTATGTAGTGTGTTACTAACTTGCAAATTTTCAACACTCATAGATGTTCATTTCTGGTACAGAATGTCTAGGGCTTGGTTCAATGAGAAAGAGAGAGAGAGAGAGGATAAACAAGTTCTATAACATGCTACAGAATAGAATTAATGTAGAAGGGGCAATGTATTTCTTTGAGCGGTCAAAGAAAGTACAACACATTTTCATTGGAAACTTTTGTCAAATTTAAATGTGCCTTCTTTTTTTTTTTTTTTTTTTTTAAATATTTATTTATTGATTGATTGATTGCTATGTTAGGTCTTCGTTTCTCTGCTAGGGCTTTCTCTAGTTGCGGCAAGCGGGGGCCACTCTTCATCGCGGTGCGCGGGCCTCTCACTATCGCGGCCTCTCTCGTTGCGGAGCACAGGCTCCAGACGCGCAGGCTCAGTAGTTGTGGCTCACGGGCCCAGCCGCTCCGCGGCATGTGGGATCTTCCCAGACCAGGGCGCGAACCCGTGTCCCCTGCATTAGCAGGCAGACTCCCAACCACTGCACCACCAGGGAAGCCAAATGTGCCTTCTTGATTTTATTTATTTATTTATTTATTTTTTTTTTCAAATTTTAATGACTATTATAGACTTTTTTATTCCTTCCCATTTTGACAGTATATCCTAATCCAGACATTTTGTGGCTTAACCATTTCTTTCTTTTTTTTTTTTTTTTTTTTTTTGGCTGCCTTGGGTCTTCATTGCTGTGCGCGGGCTTTCTCTAGTTGTGGCGAGTGGGGGCTACTCTTCCTTGCGGAGCATGGGCTTCTCATTGCGGTGGCTTCTCTTGTTGCGGAGCACGGGCTCTAGGCGCACGGGCTCTGTAGTTGCGGCACACAGGCCCTAGAGCGCGTGGGCTTCGGTAGTTGTGGCGCACGGGCTTAGTTGCTCCGCAGCATGTGGGATCTTCCTGGACCAGGGCTCGAACCCGTGTCCCCTGCATTGGCAGGTGGATTCTTAACCACTGCACCACCAGGGAAGTCCTACAATGGATTTTTAAAATTGAGATATCGTTGACAAAGTTGTATACAATTGATTTTAGAACTTTTTTTTGTTTGTTTGTTTGTTTGTTTGTTTGTTTTTAATTCTTGTATTTGCTCTGTCCTCTATATCCTTTACTTTTCTTGTTTTTTTTTTTTTCCACACACACACACTGTATTTTATTTTTACAAGAGATAAATAGACTGACACCAAGCATTGTACATGGATGACCACAACAAAAGCAACAATGATTGCAATTACCAAACATGAAACACACTCATACTATGTCATAATATTGACATTCAGTCCAGTAATCCTCCACTGTAACAGCTCCTTTACTTTGCAGTGAAAATTGATTTGTATATTCTTTGCCTCTGAGTCCTTGTGGGATTTTTTTTTTAATTCAGACAGAAAGTCACAAAAATTATACTCATCCTCATCAGTTCACTCAGTCCCATGTAATTAATTTTTTTTTCATCTTGATCTTTTGTTAGCACTTTTATGAGTTCATCAGTTTTTCATTAGAGTTCTGACAATGCTTATTCATTCAGTTCAGCAGTACAGTCAGTTACCAGAAACCTGTACTTGTCAGAGTCTTTTCCATGAATTTCTTGAAGATGAAACCCTTTTATAGGAACATACTTGCAAAATCATCAGAGTACACCCAGAACTGTCTGTAAATGACAGAAGACTTAAAAATGACCATGGTTAAAGATTTGATGAAAGTTCATAATAATGCAGTTGACAAGAAAATTAGTTATTTCTGAGATATACATTTTAAAGTAATAACTAGGATTATTACTTATAACATTATACCAGAACATATAAGATTTTTAGAAGTTTCCTGTAATGTCTGAAACATTTATATTAACATATTTCCATACATATTTCCATACAAATATAAGATTTTTAGAAATTTCATGTAATGTCTGAAACATTTATATTAACATATTTCCATACATATTTCCATACAAATACAAATATAACATTTTTAGAAATTTCATGTAATGTCTGAAACATTTATATTAACATATTTCCATACAAATAACCCAATGAAAGTTTAGTATTAGTTGTTTTGTTTGTTTTTTTATACTGCAGGTTCTTATTAGGCATCAGTTTTATACACATCAGTGTATACATGTCAATCCCAATCGCCCAATTCAGCACACCACCATCCCCACCTCACCGCAGTTTTCCCCCCTTGGTGTCCATATGTCCATTCTCTACATCTGTGTCTCAACTTCTGCCCTGCAAACTGGCTCATCTGTACCATTTTTCTAGGTTCCACATACATGCATTAATATACGATATTTGTTTTTCTCTTTCTGACTTACTTCACTCTGTATGACAGTCTCTAGATCCATCCACGTCTCAACAAATGACTCAATTTCGTTCCTTTTTATGGCTGAGTAATATTCCATTGTATATATGTACCACAACTTCTTTATCCATTCGTCTGTTGATGGGCATTTAGGTTGCTTCCATGACCTGGCTATTGTAAATAGTGCTGCAATGAACATTCGGGTGCACGTGTCTTTTTGAATTACGGTTTTCTCTGGGTATATGCCCAGTAGTGGGATTGCTGGGTCATATGGTAATTCTATTTTTAGTTTTTTAAGGAACCTCCATATTGTTCTCCATAGTGGCTGTATCAATTTACATTCCCACCAACAGTGCCAGAGGGTTCCCTTTTCTCCACACCCTCTCCAGCATTTGTTGTTTGTAGATTTTCTGATGATGCCCATTCTAACAGGAGTGAGGTGATACCTCATTGTAGTTTTGATTTGCATTTCTCTAATAATTAGTGATGTTGAGCATCTTTTCATGTGCTTCGTGGCCGTCTGTATGTCTTCTTTGGAGAAATGTCTATTTAGGTCTTCTGCCCATTTTTGGATTGGGGTGTTTGTTTCTTTGATATTGAGCTGAATGAGCTGTTTATATATTTTGGAGATTAATCCTTTGTCAGTTGATTCATTTGCAAATATTTTCTCCCATTCTGAGGGTTGTCTTTTTGTCTTGTTTATGGTTTCCTTTGCTGTGCAAAAGCTTTGTAGTTTCATTAGGTCCCACTTGTTTATTTTTGTTTTTATTTCCATTACTCTAGGAGGTGGATCAAAAAAGATCTTGCTGTGATTTATGTCAAAGAGTGTTCTTCCTATGTTTTCCTCTAAGAGTTTTATAGTGTCCAGTCTTATATTTAGGTCTCTAATCCATTTTGAGTTTATTTTTGTGTATGGTGTTAGGGAGTATTCTAATTTCATTCTTTTACATGTAGCTGTCCAGTTTTCCCAGCACCACTTATTGAAGAGACTGTCTTTTCTCCATTGTATATCTTTGCCTCCTTTGTCATAGATTAGTTGACCATAGGTGTGTGGGTTAATCTCTGGGCTTTCTATCTTGTTCCATTGATCTATGTTTCTGTTTTTGTGCCAGTACCATATTGTCTTGATTACTGTAGCTTTGTAGTATAGTCTGAAGTCAGGGAGTCTGATTCCTCCAGCTCCATTTTTTTGCCTCAAGACTGCTTTGGCTATTCGGGGTCTTTTGTGTCTCCATACAAATTTTAAGATGATTTGTTCTAGCTCCGTAAAAAATGCCATTGGTAATTTGATAGGGATTGCATTGAATCTGTAGATTGCTTTGGGTAGTATACTCATTTTCACAATGTTGATTCTTCCAATCCAAGAACATGGTATATCTCTCCATCTATTTGTATCATCTTTAATTTCTTTCATCAGTGTCTTATAGTTTTCTGCATACAGGTCTTTTGTCTCCCTAGGTAGGTTTATTCCTAGGTATTTTATTTTTTTTGTTGCAATGGTAAATGGGAGTGTTTCCATAATTTCTCTTTCAGATTTTTCATCATTAGTGTATAGGAATGCAAGAGATTTCTGTGCATTAATTTTGTAACCTGCAACTTTACCATATTCATTAATTAGCTCTAGCAGTTTTCTGGTGGCAGTTTTAGGATTCTCTATGTATAGTATCATGTCATCCGCAAACAGTGACAGTTTTACTTCTTCTTTTCCAATTTGTATTCCTTTTATTTCTTTTTCTTCTCTGATTGCCGTGGCTAGGACTTCCAGAACTATGTTGAATAATAGTGGTGAGAGTGGACATCCTTGTCTCGTTCCTGATCTTAGAGGAAATGCTTTCAGTTTTTCACCATTGAGAATGATGTTTGCTGTGGGTTTGTCATATATGGCCTTTATTATGTTGAGGTAGGTTCCCTCTATGCCCACTTTCTGGAGAGTTTTTATCATAAATGGGTGTTGAATTTTGTCAAAAGCTTTTTCTGCATCTATTGAGATGATCATATGGTTTTTATTCTTCAATTTGTTAATATGGTGTATCACATTGATTGATTTGCGTATATTGAAGAATCCTTGCATCCTGGGATAAATCCCACTTGATCGTGGTGTATGATCCTTTTAATGTGTTGTTGGATTCTGTTTGCTAGTATTTTGTTGAGGATTTTTGCATCTATATTCATCAGTGATATTGGTCTGTAATTTTCTTTTTTTGTAGTGTCTTTGTCTGGTTTTGGTATCAGGGTGATGGTGGCCTCATAGAATGAGTTTGGGAGTGTTCCTTCTTCTGCAATTTTTTGGAAGAGTTTGAGAAGGATGGGTGTTAGCTCTTCTCTAAATGTTTGATAGAATTCACCTGTGAAGCCATCTGGTCCTGGACTTTTGTTTGTTGGAAGATTTTTAATCACAGTTTCAATTTCATTACTTGTGATTGGTCTGTTGATATTTTCTGTTTCTTCCTTATTCAGTCTTGGAAGGTTATACCTTTCTAAGAATTTGTCCATTTCTTCCAGGTTGTCCATTTTATTGGCATAAAGTTGCTTGTAGTAGTCTCTTAGGATGTTTTGTATTTCTGCGGTGTCTGTTGTAACTTCTCCTTTTTCGTTTCTGATTTTATTGATTTGAGTCCTCTCCCTCTTTTTCTTGATGAGTCTGGCTAATGGCTTATCAATTTTGTTTATCTTCTCAAAGAACCAACTTTTAGTTTTATTGATCTTTGCTATTGTTTTCTTTGTTTCTATTTCATTTATTTCTGCTCTGATCTTTATGATTTCTTTCCTTCTGCTAACTTTGGGTTTTGTTTGTTCTTCTTTCTCTAGTTTCTTTAGGTGTAAGGTTAGATTGTTTACTTGAGATTTTTCTTGTTTCTTTAGGTAGGCTTGTATAGCTATAAACTTCCCTCTTAGAACCGCTTTTGCTGCATCCCATAGGTTTTGGGTCGTCGTGTTTTCATTGTCATTTGTCTCTAGGTATTTTTTTATTTCCTGTTTGATTTCTTCAGTGATCTCTTGGTTATTTAGTAACGTATTGTTTAGCCTCCATGTGTTTGTCTTTTTTACGTTTTTTTCCCTGTAATTCATTTCTAATCTCATAGCGTTGTGGTCAGAAAAGATGCTTGATATGATTTCAATTTTCTTAAATTTACTGAGGCTTGATTTGTGACCCAAGATGTGATCTATCCTGGAGAATGTTCCGTGCGCACTTGAGAAGAACGTGTAATCTGCCATTTTTGGATGGAATGTCCTATATATATCAATTAAATCTATCTGGTCTATTGTGTCATTTAAAGCTTGTGTTTCCTTATTTATTTTCATTTTGGATGATCTGTCCATTGGTGTAAGTGAGGTGTTAAAGTCCCCCACTATTATTGTGTTACTGTCGATTTCCTCTTTTATAGCTGTTAGCAGTTGCCTTATGTATTGAGGCTCCTATGTTGGGTGCATATATATTTATAATTGTTATATCTTCTTCTTGGATTGATCCCTGGATCATTATGTAGTGTCCTTCCTTGTCTCTTGTAACATTCTTTATTTTAAAGTCTATTTTATCTGATATGAGTATAGCTACTCCAGCTTTCTTTTGATTTCCATTTGCATGGAATATCTTTTTCCATCCCCTCACTTTCAGTCTGTATGTGTCCCTAGGTCTGAAGTGGGTCTCTTGTAGACAGCATATATATGGGTCTTGTTTTTGTATCCATTCAGCCAGTCTATGTCTTTTGGTTGGGGCATTTAATCCATTCACATTTAAGGTAATTATCGATATGTATGTTCCTATGACCATTTTCTTAATTGTTTTGGGTTTGTTTTTGTAGGTCCTTTTCTTCTCTTGTGTTTCCCACTTAGAGAAGTTCCTTTAGCATTTGTTGTAGAGCTGGTTTGGTGGTGCTGAATTCTCTTAGCTTTTGCTTGTCTGTAAAGCTTTTGATTTCTCCATCGAATCTGAATGAGATCCTTGCCGGGTAGAGTAATCTTGGTTGTAGGTTCTTCCCTTTCATCACTTTAAGTATATCATGCCACTCCCTTCTGGCTTGCAGAGTTTCTGCTGAGAAATCAGCTGTTAACCTTATGGGAGTTCCCTTGTATGTTATTTGTCGTTTTTCCCTTGCTGCTTTCAGTAATTTTTCTTTGTCTTTAATTTTTGCCACTTTGATTACTATGTGTCTCGGTGTGTTTCTCCTTGGGTTTATTCTGTATGGGACTCTCTGCGCTTCCTGGACTTGGGTGGCTATTTCCTTTCCCATGTTAGGGAAGTTTTCGACTATAATCTCTTCAAATATTTTCTCTGGTCCTTTCTCTCTCTCTTCTCCTTCTGGGACCCCTATAATGCGAATGTTGTTGCGTTTAATGTTGTCCCAGAGGTCTCTTAGGCTGTCTTCATTTCTTTTCATTCTTTTTTCTTTAGTCTGTTCTGCAGCAGTGAATTCCACCATTCTGTCTTCCAGGTCACTTATCCGTTCTTCTGCCTCAGTTATTCTGCTATTGATTCCTTCTAGTGTAGTTTTCATTTCAGTTATTGTATTGGTCATCTCTGTTTGTTTGTTCTTTAATTCTTCTAGGTCTTTGTTAATCATTTCTTGCATCTTCTCCATCTTTGCCTCCATTCTTATTCCGAGGTCCTGGATCATCTTCACTATCATTATTCTGAATTCTTTTTCTGGAAGGTTGCCTATCTCCACTTCATTTAGTTGTTTTTCTGGGGTTTTTTCTTGTTCCTTCATCTGGTACATAGCCCTCTGCCTTTTCATCTTCTCTGTCTTTCTGTAACTGTGGTTTTTGGACCACAGGCTGCAGGATTGTAGTTTTTCTTGCTTCTGTTGTCTGCCCTCTGGTGGTTGAGGCTATCTAAGAGGCTTGATGGGAGGCTCTGGTGGTGGGTAGAGCTGACTGTTGCTGTGGCGGTCAGAGCTCAGTAAAACCTTAATCCCCTTGACTGTTGATGGGTGGGGCTGGGTTCCCTCCCTGTTGCTGTGGCGGTCAGAGCTCAGTAAAACCTTAATCCACTTGACTGTTGATGGGTGGGGCTGGGTTCCCTCCCTGTTGGTTGTTTTGCCTGAGGCAACCCAACACTGGAGCCTACCCGTGCTCTTTGGTGGGGTTAATGGCCGACTCTGGGAGGGCTCACGCCAAGGAGAACTTCCCAGGACCTCTGCTGCCAGTGTCCTTATCCCCACGGTGAAACAGAGCCACCACTTGCCTCGGCAGGAGACCCCCCAACACCAGCAGGTACGTCTGGTTCAGTCTCCCCCAGGGTCACTGCTCCTTCCCCTGGGTCCCGATGCACACATTACTTTGTGTGTGCCCTCCAAGAGTGGGGTCTCTGTTTCCCCCAGTCCTGTCACAGTCCTGCAATCAATTCCCACTAGACTTCAAAGTCTGATTCTCTAGGAATTCCTCCTCCCGTTGCCGGACCCCCAGGTTGGGAAGCCTGACGTGGGGCTCAGAACCTTCACTCCAGTGGGTGGACTTCTGTGGTATAAGTGTTCGCCAGTCTGTGAGTCACCCACCCAGCAGTTATGGGATTTGATTTTACTCTGATTGCGCCCCTCCTACCGTCTCACTGTGGCTTCTCCTCTGTCCTTGGACATGGGGTATCCTCCTTGGTGAAGTCCAGGGTCTTCCTGTCAATGATTGTCCAGCAGCCAGTTGTGATTCTGGAGCTCTCGCAAGAGGGAGTGAGTGCACGTCCTTCTACTCCGCCATCTTGGTTAATCTCTCGCCTTCTTGATTTTAATAGTAACTATGATTTATGTTTTATGACAAAATTTCAGTAAAAACTGGAATCTGCCTGACCTCATAAATTGCAGTTACATTTAGGCTATACGGCATAGAAAAGTAAGCTTTATCTTTGTACATCTACCATAAGAATTTAGTTTTGTCTTTTTTTTTTTTTTTTTTTAGGTTTTAGGAAACATGTAAATTTATCATTGCTTCCAAGGAGACAATACTTTAAAACCAAGATTGCTACTATAAATTCATTCTTAGATCATTCTTATCTAACAACCTGCTTATTGTACAAACAGTGGTTTTCGAACACAAAGATAATCGATCAAGGGACTCAGATTTAAATAATCCTTGTCTTCCAGGAGCATCAGGACTAGATATAAGGATGAAGACTTTATGAGTGGATCTCACAGTCGTTCACTTTCAATCTAGCTAGATTCTGAACTAAACAGAAAACCTTGTCTAGGCATTTCACTGTGCTATATTTTTGGTGGTTATTCTTATATTTCTATCATCAACATTTACAAACTATCTTTGCCACTGTGGCCTGAGATTTTGTTCAAACCACTGTGTTTTTAAGAAAACTAGAAATTCATGTGTGCCCCACTTTTTAGTGTAACCTCCAAGTATGAGAGACTTTCGTTATACTTACAGAAGTGCCGTTTAGTTAAAAATAGGACACATCCCTGCAAAGAGACAACTGAGAGCTTTTTATTCATTTCAAAATGTTGCATATAGGTTAAAACGCGCACACTTTATCTATTTCCCTTCTTGGGTTTATTTGTGACGTTAAGAAAGGGAATGATTTTCAAGGAAATAGAAGTTACTATTAAAAAACAACCAAACTTCAAATGAACCCATTACGTTCAAAGGAGTTAGAGACATTTGGGCAGATGAGTGAATCTATTGATATTTTAAGAATCACATTTTCATATTATATATGGGTGTCTTTTATGAAGCAGTCAACATACAGTTTTAGTACCATTAATTATCGTAATGGGGATGTTTTCCTTATTTTGGTAATTTGAACTGGCTTATTGACTACCAGTAAATCTCAGCAGAATTATTGCCGCACGGTGTTTATATTGCATGTCACTATATCACCACAGGCCAGTGTCATCCGTAAGTCATTCATCATAAAGCAATCAAGAGGAAGCCACAGTATGATGAAGTTTGCTGTTAAGTCCCATGCTTTTCAGGTGCTACAACATCACCTTCCCCAATTTTTCAGTCTTTTGATTCATGAGGGCCAGTCTCTCAGACATGTCACAGTTACACCCCTAAGATATGAATATATTTTACTTTCAAGTTTGACAAGAGGTTACACCTGACCCTTTATGGATTTTTATGTTTTCAAAAAGAAGCCATATCTCATCTCCCAACCCCACAAAATGATTTTGAAATTGTATGCAGAGAATAATATCTCTTAATGAATGCTTATGAAAAAATAAATAAATAAAAATTTAAAAAACAGTGGGACTTCCTTGGCAGTCCAGTGGTTAAGACTCTGCGCTTCTGATGCAGGGGGCACGGGTTTGATCCCTGGTCGGGGAACTAAGATCCCACACGCCCTGTGGTGTGGCCAAATAAATAAATAAAAATTTAAAGCTAGGGCACCTCACTTTAGAAATAATCAATTTTGTTGTTAATACCTCATTTTGTTCAGGTGCTCTCCATGTTGGTAAAAGAGTTAATTTATACATATAAAATCATATGGATGAGGAGGCAAATTGACAGAGAGGTTAGCTATAACACTTGGAAATAAACATTAGCAGAATGTACCAAACTATTTCCCACAATCCAGTGCAACACTGTAAAGCCCAAGGCTGCCTTATTGTATTCAATAAACTGTTATAAGAGCTCTCAGCCTGCCTAGAAGATAGCAGTTAATCTTTTTCCAGATACTTACAAAGAAAATTCCCTTAAATTCTCCGAAAGAGATATGATTTAAGATGTTTAGTATGAAATGGATCATGACCATAATTAGTAGAATAGTCATTCATTCATTTTTTGAACAAATTATTCAGCACTTCCTCTGGGCTGAGTACTAGACAGCAGAGTAAGTAATGAAATGAATTCTATAACTAAGCAGAAATGGTCAAAGTAAAGGTATCCCTTTTCTATCCAATACTTCAAAAACTGTGTTACATCGCAAAAAGGAGAAAAGCAACTTTGTGTCTCTTTCCTTTGTGTCTCTTCTGCAAGCCAAGCAGTTGTACAGAGATTCCAGTGGCAAGGTGGGGGGTTGGTGGTGATAACAGAAGAAAAAGTCAGAAATCCATAATACAGACAATGCACGTTACCTTAGAACTGCTTGAAGATAAAGAGCATGCTATTAAGACTTTAGGACTTTCTAAAATCTTTGAGATTTTTGTCATGAAATTTTTCTTTTTCAAAATTCGTATTTAGGATTTATAACTACTTATAACATGGAACTTGGGGTATATAGGTCTCCTATGCCTGCAACTCAACAAAACTTGAGCTAAGACATCCAGTTGGCTAGCCCTCTATGTCAGTCTCTGTCATGTTTGCATAGGATAGGAATTTCCTAGAAGGTGGAGGTGAAGGCAAATGTGGAGGAGCCTCAAGAAGGAAGACTTGATCTAGATCGACTAGGACAGAAAGCCAGTAATTGCAATTAAGAATTATATTTATCAGTGAAAAGTTCTAAACCACCTCTCTTAGAGCCTGGACTGAAAATGGTCTAGTTTCAGAAATTGCAGCCAATCATAGGATATTCTTTTAATACTCACTGGTATGCTGATTTGGGGACTTAATATTGTCATCTGTTGGAATAAGCTTTATGGAGATAATAAAAATAGCTAACGTTTACTGAATGCTAGCTATATGCCAGCACTGTTTCTAAATATTTTATCAACTAATTTCTTAGAAGACTTTTTTTAAGATAATTTTGATTATTATGACCATTTTATAGATGAGAAGACTGAGGCACAAAGCGGTTAAATAATGAGTACAAGGCCACACAGCTAGTGTGTAGGGCATTAGCAGAGCATGAAGAGATGACATTGATCACAGAAGTCTCCTATTTTATCTTGGCTTTCTTGATGATCAAACTTACCTGTGTGTTCCTTGGCCAAAAGGTAAAATTTTACATATGGAAGACTCAGCCGCTGGCTAATATGATAATAGAATCATGCTTTCCATTACAAGCTTTGTGAATGTGAATTTTGTCACAATTGCAATTCAACATTGGGAAATCCTGTATATATGTACATACACACATACAAGATTTTTCAAGGACAAACAAACCCAAATTTTGTACCATGTCAAACCTGAAAATATATGTGGCAGATTTGAAAATCTTCAAAAAATATCCAATACTAGAGGTTATGGAGTATGATTAAAACATAAAAATTTATGAAAAGTCTTGTCCAGTAATGGTTTTTGCTAGAATTAGCTTATTTTTTTTTCTGTTATCTGTTAGTTTAAATTCTACACTAGCACAATGTCAGGTATATGGTATACGCTGAATAACTATTAGTTTCCTATATTCCAGAAGAAGCCATGTTGGTATTATAAGAATCAGTGATAATGATTAACAGGTTTCTTGGAAAACAAATGCTGTCCAGTTTAGAATATACCATTGGAGCAGTTTGTGAAAATGACTTTGTACTGAGGGAATTTTCATTTTCAGTATTATGAAAACAAATAAAAGAAAACCAAATATCCTCTCTGAGAAAATGTTCCATTTTTAAAGACAAAATGAAACTGTTGAAAACCGGGAAACCGTCATGAGGCTATCAGTAATAAGACAGGAGAGAGCATTTCAGCATTGCTTTCATTTTGCAAAATCATCTATCACAGAAAAGTAGTTTGAATTGTCTGTCTTGTTTTCAATTTTTCCAAAATATATTCAGACAAAATAGCTTGAATTGGTTATCTTGTTTTTCGATTTTGTTCCCGATTTATTTCTGATTATAGCCGTTTTTTGAATTTAGATGCTCTCTCTTTGGGAGAATGAATAGCATTATGCTTAATCCTCTCTTGCCTATCCAAAATGAATGCAGACAACTTCCCAGTATGATAAATTATTTTTCTCATAGAGCCCTTCTCATTTTCTTCCAGGCTGTTCTGAGCCTCTGGGGATGAAATCAGGACACATACAGGACTATCAGATCACTGCTTCCAGCATCTTCAGAACTCTCAATATGGACATGTTCACTTGGGAACCAAGGAAAGCTCGGCTGGACAAGCAGGGCAAAGTGAATGCCTGGACCTCCGGCCACAATGACCAGTCACAATGGTTACAGGTAATATTTTCTAAAAATGTCTCACTACCCACTTTTCCTCTTCCTTAGAAGATTTCCTGTTGGTTAGATAAATATCGGAGTCATTATCTTCATACTACTTTAAATGTGCCTTCCTCTGTGGCTTAACTAAATGGGTAAAACAAAAATTCCTTATGAATCCGTTTTCGTGTGCTATTTTTTACTCTGATGTTGATTTATAGATGCTACTGTCAGACCGATGCAGCAGAGTGGACCAAATCACACTACATGTAGGTCAATTTGATTGATTATGAGAGGATTTGCATTTTAACTCTCATCTATTCTAATGCTTTGTGTCAATATTGGTTTGAAAGCATCACAGCAGGAATCCAAACCGCCTTGAAATCATGCCACTGACCAGCAGATTGTTCCCATAGAATCATGACTCATGACTTATTAGCTCTTTATCTGTGGTTGCTAAGCAATGGAGCAATTTGATTACATTCTCATAAGAAAGCTTGCTTGTAGAAGGAAAGCATAGACATTGCAGTCTGTTTATCATTTGCAAATGAGGTAAGATTATAGTCAGTGCTTCTTAAAACAACCTTCTTGAAGCGCACTTATTTATGGAGTACTTTTAAGTATGCACAAATTTGTTAATGTCTTCTGTAGCAAAGAAAAGTAAGACAGCTTAATTCCATAATGAGGTCATTTTATTTGAAAGATACGCGTTCTCCTCTTATTGATTTTTATGCTGCATGTATACGTTTCAGAACTGTGGTAATTCATTGTATTTCTGGAAATCATGAAAACAATTACAATAGCAAATGTCACCCCTCATCAAACCAGATTTGCCACATATGAAACTCTTCTTACCAAGTCACCTGAAATTTCCAATAGTCTCTTCTTTCTTGACCCTACTTTTCCCTATTCTTACAGAAATATTCACTTTTTTTCTTTACTGTCCCCTAACATTCTACCTGGATATTTATTGATCTGAAGCTTTATTTAGTTCTTTCATTACCATACATAATGGATATAATTATGTATGTCTTTCTCCTTTTACTATTCTGTGAACTTTTTGAAGGTAGGCTTTATACATATATATATATGTAATACAGGACATATTTATCATCCCAGAACCCAGCCTCATGTCCTTGCCTGTATGTAGCAGTACTACTAAATTAAATCATTCGTTTGACAAATGTTTGTGATGTACCTCTGAAGCGTCACATACCATGATAAATAGCGATGGCACATGAGCGAGCAACACACTCTTCTTGCTCTGAAGACATTACCTCTTTCATAAACCATTCCTTTTATTTGCTTTGCATAACACCACACTTTGTTTTTCTTCATCCTTCTCGCGGCTGCTTCCCACTGTCCCCCAGGCCACCCTTCCTCTGCCTGTTATCTTCCTGACAACCTCATTTTCACCAACTCCACACACTCACATTAGCCAATTTAGTGAGTACTGTTTATTTCAACTACTGAAAAAAGGATTCAGCTTCTCCAAAATTCTTTCTCTTCTCACCATCCCCACTGCCACTTCCAGGATCTAGTCTGCCACCCTCTTTCACCTTGGTTTTTGCAGAAGCCTCCTAACCAGCCTTCTGGAACTAAATGTCTGACTCTCTGAAAACCTGTTTCCCAAATTGTAACCTGTGTGATTTTTTTTCCCCCTAAACTGTAGATGTGATTCTTTTACTCCTTTATTTAAACTCTTCAATTGTTCCCCATCAGCCTCAGAATCAAGTGCAGCTTCCTTAAGATAGCCTAAAAATCTTGGCGTGATTTGGCTTCAATTCACCTCTTACCACACTTCTGAATTTGCTTCAGTTTCTCAAACCAAACACTACCTCTCTCTGCCCCTTCCGTTATACGTGTGCTCTTCCTAGAGGAAAAGAATGGAGAGAACACCTCTGCCCAGAGCATCCCCAACCTTCTGTTGGTTAAATCCTTCAACTATAGTTTAGATGCACTTTCCTCTAGGAAGGCTTTGCTGCCAGCTCCATCCCACACCAAATCTGGCTTAAGTTCTCTTCTGGATGCTACTGTGTCCCCTGTAATTCTCTCACTGTCACATTATCACGCTCTATTGGATGTTGTGTCTTCATGCTACATTATTTGCTCCAGGAGGGACGGAACCACGTTTGCCTTTTTCTACTTTCTCAGTCTGTTGTCCAGTACCTAACTAAATACCTGTCACAACACCTGACATGTGGTAGGCATTCAATAAGTACCGTTTTTGTTTTACTGAAGTATAGTTTATTTACAATACTGTGCTAGGTTCATGTGTACAGCACAGTGAACATATATCTATTCTTTTTCAGATTCTTTTCCCTTATAGGTTATTATAAAGTAATGAGTATAGTTCCTTGTGCTATATAATAGGTCCTTGTTGGTTATCTATTTTATATATAGTAGCGTGTATATATTAATTCCAACCTCCTAATTTATCCCTCCCCCATCCCTTTCCTCTTTGGTAACCACAGGTTTGTTTTCTATGTCTGTGGGTCTATTTCTGTTTTGTAAATAAGTTCATTTGTATCTTTTTCTTTGTTCTAGATTCCATATATAAGCGACATCATATGATATTTGTCTTTCTGTGTCTGGCTTACTTCACTTAGTACGATAACCTCTATGTCCATACATGTTGCTGCAAATAGCATTACTTCATTCTTTATGGCTATTTTCCATTGTATGTATGTACCACATCTTCTTTATCCATTCATCTGACGATGGACATTTAGGTTGTTTCCATATCTTGGCTATTGTAAATAGTGCTGCAGTGAACATTGTGGTGCATGTATCTTTTCAAATTATGGTTTTCTCCAGATATATGCCCAGGAGTAGGATTGCAGGATCATATGGTAACTGTAAGTTTAGTTTTTTAGGGTACCTCCATACTGTTTTCCATAGTGGCTGTACCAATTTACATTCCCACAATAAGTACCGTTGAATGAAAGAATGAGTGAATCGATCAAAGTACTATTCAATTTAGTGATTTGGGCCTAAAATGCATATAATTTGCTCCCCAATTTAAGAGACCAACTGCTAATATCCTCAAAATTTTAAGTAATATTTGAAAAAGAAATCTAAAATTTCATATTAAAGGTCTGGCCTTTTTAATAAAGGAACTAAATTTTCATAATTGATAGCCTTTATGAACTTTTCAAGTTCTTAATTAGAAGAAACCATGGAAAATATCCTTTCCGTTTGTTAGACTTGAATGGTGAAGTTAAACTTGTTCTTTGTTGCTGTATAATATTTTTTAAATTGAAAACATTTCAGTCATATCTCAATTAACTGGGTGTGGCTAACATTATTTGTGAATCATAATGCCATGTGGAATAAGACAAAATATTTTACACCCCATAAGTAACTCAGACAGGCTGGTAGACTCTAGAAATACCCACATAACGGTATTGCCAATGGCAAATTTCTTTAGAAAGATCAAAATAAAACAAGTATTTTTACATGAATCAGGGTGTAATGTTCAATGCAAACCTTCATCCATCACTTTTTTTAAGATGACTTTTCATCTGTCTTCTTAAAGTCACTTGCATGCTGAAATTGATTCATTCTGTTGGTGACAGATTTTCTGTCAATTCATGGACCAGTTGTTCATAGTATATGTCTATTTTTTGTTGTGTCAAAACATATTCAGAATCTCCAAGGCAAGGTAAATTGACATCTTTATTTATTTTTATTTTTTCTTTTTTGACATCATGCAAGAAAATGCTCCAGAATTGACAATTTTTAGTGTTTTCTCCTCAAGAGAGTAGAATCTGTTCAACTGTACATTGTTATACTTGTTAGTATCTTTGTTGAAAATAAGATTAATACTTTTATAGATAATGTATAGGGTGATTGTTTTAAAATTTTTGGTGTAGAATCAATTTTTATCCTTATTTAATGCTTCTGAACTTATAAATTTTGGCTGTGATCTTAACTAAAATGCATCAATTGTGAGAAATAGCATGGCTGCCATTTAAATCCTCTTTCTTCATTATCGGTCTCCTACTAATTGTTTTTTAAGAAATTTCTTTTATATGCCAACTATACACGTAACTCTTTAATAATGAGAATTTTATTTCAGTTTGATAGTTTTTTCCAAAAGCTGATCATATAGTATCTGGAAATACAATTGTTGAAAATGAAACCAAAAAAAAAAAATCCTTTACCCAATTGTGATATATTTTAAGGAATCTTTATGCATTCTTTTAAGGAATTCTTATGTATTCAAATATCACTTAAACATTTTATTCTTATTATTCCTCTAATGTTTCTTCCAGTCTCTTCTCTAGGGTCAAAATCTCAGAAGTTTCTCAAGCAAATGTTCTCGTGGGTTTTTTTAGGAGTGATCTTACCTAACTGATTCTTTTCCTTGAGCTATTGTTAATCATGAAATCATTATGCTATTCCTATATGAACATGGCAGAAATGTGTTAAGTCCACGGGCGTTCCTAAGCGAGAGGCATTTCTCAGACCTCTGAAAAACTGTTGTTGCATCACTTGATATGTTTGATGGTTTCTTAAACTTTGAGCAAGAAGTTCTATCAATGTGTTTTCCAAAAGCCTGCAAAGGTTAAATTGTAGTTCTTGCCTTTCAAAAAGTCTTACCTACACCTAAGCTGAAACGTAATAAGGCAGTCATTCCTAACTCAGAGTTGGACATTCCTAACACATGGTTGGACTAGATTTTAAACCCTGTCATAAAATTAGTGACATTTAATTTACAGAGATCTTTTAGAAGCAAACTATTATTATCTCCTGTGGTTAGTTTCTAAACAAAACCCAGAAATTTTGTTGGGTTTTAAGGTGGATTAAATAAAACAAATGACAGAACCGAGGAAGCACATAGTGGGTACCCAGCAACAGTTCCCTTCTTTCTCTTTCTGGTGGCTTCTGAAAACTCAGGAAAGCATCATCTGACACCACCAATTATGACCAGGAATGAAGATATGCATACATATTTTTGCTTCTTCCAAAAGGAAATTTCCAATAAAACTATGAAATATAAAGTAATATACCATTAGATCAGTTGCATACTGTGAGCAATGTTGATAGATTACATAAATTTGCATTGGCAAACAAATTTTAAATATTTTTACCTAGGCAGCATCAGTTGTTTTACAGATTCTTTACCTGAGAGTAATAATAATTTTATTAATAATTTAAAATGAACATTATATCATTTGGCAATGTTTTCTACTGAAATCGTGTTCTTCTTAGAATGTCTATGTGCTTTTTTTTTTTTTTAATTAATTATTTATTTATTTATTTATTTTTGGCTGTGTTGGGTCTTCGTTTCTGTGTGATGGCTTTCTCTAGCTGTGGCAAGTGGGGGCCACTCTTCATCGCGGTGCGCGGGCCTCTCACTATCGCGGCCTCTCTTGTTGCGGAGCACAGGCTCCAGACGCGCAGGCTCAGTAATTGTGGCTCACGGGCCTAGTTGCTCCGCGGCATGTGGGATCTTCCCAGACCAGGGCTTGAACCCGTGTCCCCTGCATTGATTGGCAGGCAGATTCTCAACCACTGCGCCACCAGGGAAGCCCTGTGTGCTTTTAATGTTCATTTTCAGGGCCTTTTCAACAGATTGAGTAAATTCCTTTTTATTTATGCTCAGATTATACAAACTGATTAAAATTCAGCATGAGATTGCGATGTTTAGTGACATTCTATCAGGAGTAGGAACATTACTGATGATAATCTTATAAATTACGAAGAAATATTTTGCTACAGTAGATGCATCTAAACAAAGAACACTCTATAAATTAACTTGGATTGATTAAAAACTTGTTTTAAATAAGACATCAGAAATTCTCTTATAGTGAATACACTGTGTATATACTCATTGCCCTATTTATTGGTGGTGACTATAGAAAATGGATAATTCATCATCCATAATTGAATCCATGAAAAGTTTTTCAGATTTCATAAAGGGTAGCATAATATAAATGACTAATAGGAAGAAAAATGTCAGAGTGTCACTTAGGAAATGACCTTTTGGTCTATTTCATGGGACATTTGCTAATTTAAGATAGTCTGCATAGTATTTCAACCAAATTAGTAGAATTAATAGAGTTGTTAGACTGCCCATTTTAATGCTGACCTTTGTCAAAATTGCAGCTAACCCTACACAGCTTCATTTCAGTACTAGTTTTGTGGAAATGTGTAAGAAGGCAATTGAATTTAGGTTTTCAAATTAAATAAGCCTTGTTTAATTTAGTCCATTTCAGATTTTTAAAAGGGAGTATTCTAGCCATAAATTTTATAACTTCTTTAAAGCCATTAACTTCCCTTGCTCTCTGAACAATTTATTTACAGAAGAGCTAAAGGAAAGGTTTTTGAGGATCAAGGGACCTCTAAGCCACTGGGAAACATTTGGCAATATGAAGGAATATTCTGATTTCCAATTCACTATTTCAGTCTTTCTTATCTAGTAAACATAAGCCTGCGCGAAGGTTTCAGTTATAAAGCAGATCTACAAGAGATCAAATAATGAAATAATTTATGCAGGATTGTAAAACATCTTCCATCTTTCATAAGTGGTAATATATTTTGGAGTGTATGAAATGAATCAAAGGAGGTCTATACTTTGCTTGGATTATGAATTCATCTTTAAATTTTTTAATAATTTTATAATATCAAAGGAAATATCCATGATCCATTAGGAAAAAAACTTTTAATGAGCAAAACACAATTGAGTAGGATATTTATACAGAAAATACTTAGAGGGCAAAGAAAAGTGCCATAAACGTCAGTGTAGCTGTACTGAGGGCATAATTCGAACTCCAAACATCTGGTTTTGAAGGCTGACAAATCACAGCAATACTCTGGGATCAGTTTTTGCTCTTTTTCTAAAATGTAGCTATTACAAAAAAAGATAACCTCTCAGGCAACCTTCCCTTTTCAAGAACTCTCACACCACTAAGATTCTAGTATCTAAATGATGATTGGCCAAATCCAAAGTAGTCAGAAAATTACCAAGCCTACCAGATAATTTCTGGTGAAGTTAACAACATCGTATAATTTAATTAGTGTTATGGTATAGCCATATAATCTTAAAATTAACCTTTAAAAAAGTTAACTTTTATATTCTGCATATTATATCTACTTAATACCCCAAATTTTTCCCCTACCTTTCCACCCATTCTCATTTTGAGTCATTTCTTTGTTTTATATCCCTCTTTAAACAGCTTGAAAGAAAAGAATTCCCTAAGACAAGGGAATGAGACCTACCAAGCCATTATGAAGTACTAATACATTAGCATTTACATATAGCACATCATGAAAAAAGCAATAGTTCTGGTGGCAGAGGAAGGAGTAGATCAGATTGAGTGCAGGGTGCAGCTTTGGAAGGCAAGCCCCGATGGTACATGAAAATTGGATGGAAGCTTTGTGGTTTGGAGGTTATTTTAAATGGCTTCATAATTTTTTAATTCAAATAAATATTTTTGCAACCCCTATTATAACAAAAATACAATACCAGGTGCAAGGAATTGAAAGATACATTCGGCATTGTGTCCACCTGCAGGTGTGATTACTGATGCCCTAATTGTTACGGATTCAACATTCCAAAAGCAATAAACAGGAATGTGGGAAGCTGGATGCTTCTACTTAGAAGCCATATTTGAAACCACTGAAAAACTGAACAGCAGGATTTAAAAGAATTGTATGTGCACAGCAGGCCCGTTCGTGTTTTTATGATAATGAAAACTGAATGACTTCTGATTCCTTTGTATGCAAATAAATTTTAATTTGTGGCATATTAGCTATCTTTATAGTAACAAAATATAGTTACAGGAATAGTAATCATTTCCCTCTAAAAATATGAACCGAAAATATGCCAATGAGTAAAATTTAGAACTTGGGAATACTGTTTCAAGTAAGATGAGCATTTGTGAAGGCTTTCAAATAAAATGGGAATCAACTTTAATCAGTGATCTCATTTTGTCTTGAAAGCGGCCCTCTCAGTGACTAAGTTATTTCTGTTTTAGGAGGCTACAGAGAGTCTGAGAGATTTGCTAAAGATTGCACAGCCAATTAGCAGTACAAGGGGAAGTCAATACACCAGGAAACTCAACGCAATGATTTTTATTTTTTTATTTTTTTAACATCTTTATTGGAGTATAATTGCTTTACAGTGGTGTGTTAGTTTCTGCTTTATAACAAAGTGAATCAGTTATACATATACATATGTTCCCATATCTCTTCCCTCTTGCATATCTCTCCCTCCCACCCTCCCTATCCCACCCCTCTAGGTGGTCACAAAGCACATCACGCAATGATTTTTACCACAGTATTTTGTAAACCATTTAGTGAGTGAGGGGATTCCTTTTTTCAGGGAATGTTTGTTGGATTCGGAAGCTCTTCCAGGGTCCAGTGCATAGCATAGCTCTGGCCATACCTTTCTTGAAGGAGAGCTTCTGGTACCTCTTTGGATCCAGCTTGCCCTCTAAATCTGTGCTTCTACACTGTAAAAATTGTATACCCCTTACGGTGTTAAACATTGAACACACACAAGTTAAATATTTAGAAAATATAATATCTATTTTTTTGGTTTAAGATAAAACAAATAGGAAATATGATGAAAATTCTAGCTTTCTTCCTACAACTCGATGGTGTGTCCTTTGTGCACACACCACATTTTAGACAGCGCTTCTTGGCCCAACACTCTTGGTTGTAGTTAAGCTCACCTGGCCTGCTTACTTTGGTTTATACTAGAGGTCTTTGTAATTTTTCTTCAAAGCCAATGGTGCTATGATGAATAGGTCATTCAGTTTTCATTTACATTTATGAGTAAGGTGTCTTTCATTTGTGAAGTATTTATTTGCCAGCTAATGTCGACATAAAATAAATTTATTTATAGCAATATTGCATTCATTTTCTCTTTCACTATTAAATTAGCATTTCTGTGAGGAAAACATGCCTCAGTGAAATGACTTTTAAGTTTCTTGTGTCTCCGTTTTATGCTGCTATTGTATTTCTTTCGCATAGTATGTCTACTGGAAAGTGTAGGTCCATCTACCCTTGCCCATTTCCGTATTTAGCCCTTGGTTAGAATATTCTCTCATATCCTTTATGATGCGCCTAAGGACATAGCTGCCTACCAATTAATCACTTTCTGGAATTTGTATATATTTTAATCACTTTCTGGAATTAGTATATATTTCAGAGGAAAATAGATATCAATTTCCTTGGCCAGGACAGACTGTGGGTTCAATATCAAGGCCAACCAGAGTTTTGACTTCTTAACTCATGACTTAAGCTCCTTGCCTAGGTCTGTCTAGACATCCAATGCGGCTCGCTCCATTTGGCCTGCCCGCTACTCCCTGCAAAACCTGGTGCACATTTGACTGCCCTCCCCTTGTGCCCTCTTCTCATCTGAGCTTTCCTGGGTCCTTGTTCTTTGGTTTATCTCCTCTTTGGTCTTGCATTAGGGCTCCAGCCTGCCCTCTGAAGGCTCATTGCCTATTTATCATCAGCTCATTTTCATCTTTGTGGAGTTTCAGCCCTGCTCTGGCTCTCACAGGGCCATAGCTGACCTCAGTCTTAGCTCTCTTAGCTCCTGGTCCTGGCACTCAAAATTTCTATTTTTCCAGATACATCTTTTCTTCACATAGTTCTACCAGCGGAATCCAGTCCCCCTGACTGCAGACCCAGAGTTTCTAAAAGGTCCTCTCTTTCTCAGTCTGATTATGAACTGATGAAATTAGGATAACGTATATCACTCTTTCATCCTGAAGGTGTGTGTTCTTTAAAACGAATTAGATTCCCTTTCTCCCCCAATGGTCATTTTTATCAGCATTTTTCAAAATGTACCCTGAAAAACACTGTTTCTTATAAGGTTCTCCACAAAAAAAAAAAAAAAAAAAAAAAAAGATTCTATGCTGAAATATATTTAGTAAAGTCTATATCCTCTTCTCTGTTCTTACTGATTCAGATGAATATTAACATAGGATGCTTAAGAATCCTATAGGAAAGAGATTTGTTTTATTTGGTGATTTTTTCAAACTTATTTGGTCACAGAGTGCTTTTTAAAAATAACTACCAAGGGACTTGCCTGGCGGTCCAGTGGTTAAGACTTCGCTTTCCAGTGCTGGGGGTGCAGCTTAGATCCCTGGTCGGGGAGCTAAGATCCCACATGCCTCACAGCCAAAAAACCAAAACATAAAACAGAAGCAATATTGTAACAAATTCAATAAAGACTTTAAAAATGGTCCACATCAAAATATCTTTAAAAAAAATAAACAACTATATATTTAAATAAATTAATTAATTAAATAAAAATAAAAATAACTACCTTAACATCTCCAGAAACCACTTTAGAATATTCTGTATTAATTAATTTGCATTTCTGTAGCACTTTGTTGTTTTCAAAAGGCTTTTCTAATAATCTGTATCTTTATAATAATCTGGAGACATATAATTATTTATGTAAAGTGTTCTGTCCCAAAATAGGAAAAAACAATTTATAGAGGTTATAGGACTTAATCCTGTAAGTATCAGAACTTGACTCAAAATTCCGGTTTCTCTCTTTTCCATTGAGTGCCGTTTTTCATGGCTGTTTGCATCTGACATCATGTAGGAAGAAGTCTAACCTTAGTAGCCTTTTTTTTTTTGTGAATTTTGTTCGTGATTTTCATGTTTTTTTTTTCAGTACAGCAAAATATATGCAAAATATGTGTATTTGGAAATATGGTTTTCCAATTCACTTCATTCTTCTATTTTTGTGATAGACCTACTCAATATCACAAACAATTTCATCAATTCTATGTCCATATATGTACAAACCAAGCACTTAAAATTGCCTAAGTGCATTCAAAGCATTATTTTCATTTCCTCTTCAGAAAGAACGTTGCACATAAGCTAAAGTTAGCCCAGGTGTGCCTGAAGCATAGTCAACCCATGTCATGAATAAAATGGGCTCTGTACCTTGACCACGCTAAGCACAGAAAGTAACATGTGAACAGTTTTGCCTCTTAAGAAACAGTTCCTATAAGCTAACGCGCTTATTAGCTAGAGAAGTTCACAACAGCACACAAATGTTTGTCAACTCAAGTGGTAAAAAATATTCTCTCCCACTTGTTGAAAAGTGCATCTGATAATTTTCTTTAAAACTGTTTCCCTCTCATTTAAAATGACAGATTTTCATTGGAACTTATCTTTAAATAAACTGTAAAGTTGGCCTTCCTGCAAATGTTCATACCCTTTGGCTTTGCCTTCTCTGTGTTCACGGTGTAAAGGTCTCTCTCTTCATTCCAATGATGGAAGCTTTTGTAACTGACATGCATTAAACTTTAACATAGAATTCATATTAGGATAGTTACTGTTTTACAGTAAAGTAGGACACTAAACACATGCAACGGACATTTTGTAGCATCCGTCTGTTGAGCAAAGCAAGCTCAGAACTGTGAACGCATCATTATTTTACAGATACGTTCCTTGCAGGTTTTCCTCACTTAAGTCAGACTGCAGTCTCTGAATATGATTTCTGTTGCCCCATACATTTTCTCTTCTACGTGCTCAGTAGCTTTTGATAGAGAAAGCTAAGAGCAGATAAAAAGCATTTTATCCAAGGTTATCCAATGTAAGAGAGAAATCGAGATATTTACCTATAATAATTATTAATTAGTACCTATTTATATGATATCTATAGTTTTAAAATTAAAATTAAATTTTGTAGATTGTATTCAAAATTGTATTAATTATCATTGTGGCACTGTATAATGATTATTATTACCATTTTATAGGCAACATAGCTGACAAAACCAAATATGGTTAAGAGGGCTGAAAGTAAATGAATAAAATAAAAGCAAGGGTAATTGAATAACTGTCATTCCAGTTAAATTCTGAGTCACCTTTTTCCCTTCTCCCAACATGCTACCAACTATTTGAGGCTCAGCTTTTGTTTCTTTCATGAGAAGCACTATGGATTTTAATCCCAAAGCTGTAGGGTTTGATGGCCCTTCATGAGTACCACAGGACCCATCTGTTCTGTTAGGTATATGCCTGGTGATGTGGAAGGAGCTGTATATACAAGGTAATGGATCTAAGAGTACTTAGAATGTAACACTAAGTATATATATGTATGTCTCTACACCCGCCTCAAAGCTCCATAATGGGAAATAGGGGAAATTCTAAAAATAAAGCAACTTTAACGCCCTCACTGGGAAAAAGCACACCACCAGCTGCTTGTATCTTTTTGCATGTTGGTGTCAAAGTCATTTTCTCAAAGTGTGGTTTAGAGACCTCCTGCTTCAGAATCAGCTGGCATGAGCTGGCTGAAAATGTGGATGCCCCAAATGCCATTCCCAAAGACTCTGATGTTTTTGGGTCTAGAATGGGCATAGGAATGTACATTTCTGGATATATATTGAGGGATTCTTGCACTGTGTGAAATTGGAGAGAAAGGAATTGGTAATTTATGGCTTGACTGATAAATATATTCATTTAGAGGCTACCATTTTAATGGGACTTGCTTAGATATGTTGAATTGAAAATTATTTGAGTGTGTATCTAACTGCACCTTAGGAGTAGAGTATCAGATACTTCAAATTAAGGAAATGTCATTATACCAGTAGGCAGAATTCAAAAATTTCAGCCTTATATGGATCTGACTTTTATTAAATGAATGAATCCAACAACAAATCTTTAGTTTCTCCTAATTCTATAGGAAATAAGTTATATCGAGCATACTCACATAGAACCAGATCTGAAATCTGAGAAAGAGGATCTGTGTTGGTTTCTGTATCTCTAGTATCCTCTGGCTATGAAAAGTAGCTGGGTGGGTGGGTAGGTAGGTAGGTAGGTAGGTAGATAGATAGATAGATAGATAGATAGATAGATAGATAGAATTAAGGTCTAGTGTATGGAATTATGGAGTTATTATGGAATTATCACAGATTTTTGTTAATTGGTCCTTTGATATGTGTAGTGCAATAACAGATATTCCTAACAATTACCGTGAGATACTACCAATTTCTGAAGTAACATTTGAAGAGAGTAAAATATGTTCAGTGAAAATAGAGTATTAAGTTTACTGTTTTTGTCTCATACAGAGGCTTTGTTTAAAGTAGATGCTTATTGAAAGCCTGTTGAATAATGTTTTCAAAACGTGTTGATATATGTGCAGTTTATAGAGTTAATTTTAAATTAATTGGTATATTTGATAAGAAAAGGTATTTTGTAATGTTAGGATGGTAAACTCTATAGCAGAACTGTCTGGGTTCAGACCCTTTCTCTGCCACTAACCAGTTGGGGGACTATGGAAGAGCAATTCTACACATTAGTGTCTCAATAGTCTCATTTTCTAAATGGTAACAGTAGTATCTTATAGGGTTGTGTTAAGGACAAAATGAATTAACATAGTTAAGTGCTTTAAAAAATTACTATAAAAATGTGTTACTATTATTTTATTAATCAGAATGAATCAGTTACCAGTGAAACTATATATAGCACTTTCTTTAATTTAAGGTTGCCAAATAAAAAATCTAGAATTTTTAGTTAAGAATAAATAATGAACTACTGTTTAATATAAGGGTGTCCCAAATATTACAAGGGACATACTTACACACACACACACACACATACACAAATGTTGTTAATCTGAAATTCAAATTTAACTGGGCATCCTATATTTTATTTTGCTAAATCCAGCAACCCTATTTTCACACTGTCTAGTTTGCTTTCTTTCCCCTGGAATCTCCAACTGAACTAAGCTATCATGGTGATATAGTGATGATTTAGTCAATAGATAATGGTTTTAATAAATTGCTCACCTATAATTATTTTATACTGTGCCTATATTCCAGATGAATAGATATTAGAAATCTAATAGTTTGTTAACTCCCGGACAAATATGCTTAAATTGTCCTCCACTTCAAAATTATTAATCCCTATTTTGTTCTGGAAAAAAAAGAAGCTAGTCTTTATTCTGACTCTTCTGTGTCTAGTGGATTTATGGGGGTAAGATGAACCCTTTGAGATCCACACATAGAGCAAGGAAATCTATGCTGGAAGTCAGTCTCTTTCAATATAAAGGGACTCAGTATAATATTTTCCATCATGTGAATGTGTTGAAGTTGCCAGGAATGCCCCTAAGTGACTCTCAATGACATTTGGGATATTGTGTCTACAGTTTGTAGAAATTACCACTAGGTGGCGTTTAGGATCCTCAAAGATTCTTGGCTCAGTTGAGTTCATGTTATAAAAAGACACAGTCCTTAGGACCTGACCCTTGATCTCCTGAATGACACTGGAGATGGTATCCCTCCCAACCTCCATCATCAGTTTGTTCATCTGAGAAATTTAGTAAATGCCCATTCCACAGGGCTGTTGGAAGACTGAATTCTCTCGGTGTGAAATATATATAGCTCTAGTGGAATTATGGAATTTAAATTATCATGGATTTTTGTTAATTAGTCCTTTGATTTGTACAGCACAATAATAGATATTGCTAACAATGACCATGAGATACTAGACGCAGACGTAGAGAACGGACTTGAGGACATGGGGAGGGGGAAGGGTAAGCTGGGACGAAGTGAGAGTGGCATGGACATATATACACTACCAAATGTAAAATAGATAGCTAGTGGGAAGCAGCCGCGTAGGACAGGGAGATCAGCTCCGTGCTTTGTGACCACCTAGAGCGGTGGGATAGGGAGGGTGGGAGGGAGGCACAAGAGGGAGAGGATATGGGGATATATGTATACATATAGCTGATTCACTTTGTTATACAGCAGCAACTAACACAACAATGTAAAGCAATTATACCTCAATAAAGATGTTAAAAAAAAAAAACCAAAAAAACCATAATTCAGGGTTCTTGGAACAGGCTAAGTGCCCTGTATGAGTTCTCTTCCCTGCCTCTTCTTTAGCATTAAGGCAGAACATTTAGAGATTAGCAGTAGTGGAACCAATTTTGACCCCAAATCCTGTGGCTATATTATATTTAATCACAAGACAAAGTAAGGAGGTAACATAGGCTACTTTGTGTCTCTAGCTTTCAGTCGGATTATTTCATATATTTCAAAAGTTGCCTAGACTCCTGAATTTTCCCACAATAGTTCTACTTAACTATCTGGAAAATGCTATAAAACTCCTCTCCCTCACCCCCTTTGTGAGATTATCCATTGTTTTATCAGCCCATCTTTCCTTCTGGAAAGTTACTCCCTTTGGGGAACAATGCCAGTCTAACCTGGTATTTGTAATAGGATCTGCCAACAGAGTCATGTATTCACTCACCACAGCTTTCTTCAGGGGAGAGCCCAGAACTTCCTGGTAAAAGGGAAGCATCTTGTTGGAGCTGTCACAGAGAAGGTAAAAACAGAAGTAGGAGACATTTCTTTAAGCTGCCCTTGTAGAGCAAGCACACCATAATTTATGACAAAATGATTATTAGAGAGGCTTTATGGAGAGCTGAAGGAGAAACTAAAAACTCCCAGCCACCTTGGGGCCACCAACTCCTTGGAGCGCCCACTCCACCCTCAAGTGTGAAATTGAGAGACAGGATAGGTACTGACTGTTCCCAACCTGCCACATGCAGAGAGCCACTCCAGTAGTGTTTAGTGGAGAAGAGAATCCCGACATGCTTTGCTCTTTCTTGAGCTCACTGTTCATATCAATTGACACCTTTTTTTTTTTTTTTTCTTCTATCCGCCAGGCCATAGTAACCAACAAGAGGATGGCCAGTATTTAAGAAAAATTTGTGGTGAAAGACCTTAAGTAGAAAAGTCTATCCACTAGATTGTTTTGGGGTTGTTTTTGTTTGTTTTTTGGCTTTGAAGTTCTATGGGAACATAGTAGTAGAAGACATTATTCTACCTATTAGGTCTTGGGAAAAAATGCAACTGAAAAATACAGCACTTGAAAAATTTTTATCTGTAAATAATATCGTGAATTAAAATGCTAATTAGGGGACTTCCTTGGTGGCGCAGTGGTTAAGAAACCGCCCGCCAATGCAGGGGACATGGGTTCGAGCCCTGGTCCTGGAGGATCCCACATGCCGTGGAGCAACTAAGCCCGTGCACCACACCTACTGAGCCTTCACTCTAGAGCCTGCGAGCCACAACTACTGAGGCCAAGTACCGAATCTAGCCCATGATTATCTAGACACATGATACCTATTGAAGAGGTAAAGCATGAAAGATTATACTGTTGTTCAAAAGATTTGCTGCTGCTCTTCCCTGAAGTTCTCCTTTCTGAAAAAGTATAAAACTTTTCAACCACTAACTTCATGCTTTGTCATGTGACTTAATCTTAGCCAATGAATGGTAGCAAAGTAATGCTTCTTTTTTTCTGAGTGGAAAATTTTGGAAATGAAAAGAAAAAAAAAGTGGGTCCTGATTTACATTATCAAACTAGGCACAGGAGCATATCACTGTCACATAGATTCATCTGACAGCTACAGCTTCTCATGAAGCCAAAACGAAGTCAACCATAAAATTCTTTAAACGTCTGGAAGCCAGAGGGGAGAGAATGTACAAAATAAGAGTAATAGTATTTACTAATTTATAGGGCTGTTCTAAGCATTAAAATATATAATTCAGGTATAATACTCAGCAAAATGGCTTGTTCCTAGTAAACCCTCATTAAATAGTTTATGATAAGGAGAATGCAGATAGTGATCATCACAGCAGTGCTACTCTGGACCTCACCCAGATGGAGATATTTGTCAATGAAGTAGAATTGATAAGAACCAGGTGAGAAAGCAAACATTTTATAGTAGTAATGATAATAATTGCACAAAATTAGCTAGCTTTGCAAAGAATGTTTAGACACAGATTGCAGACCAGTAGCAGTGGGCTGGATTCAAATTCAGCCTAATTTTTTTCAGATGGCACTGGGTCCTTTTTAATCTCTAATTTGAATGGCCTAAATGGAGCATATGCCCACTCATTCACCACAATCCACCACTTGATTTTACTTTTTTGATCCAAAATTGTCATTTGATTCATTCTCTGCAGGCCCGTGGAGACATTTCATTTGCTCAAGACAACCAAAAGGGCTTTTATTTCAGTTGATTTTAAATTAAGTACCTCAAGGAAGAGATAGTGCCCCAGCTTTTTCCAGTCTTGAGATATGACTTAGAGAAAACAAAGCTCTTTAATTTGTAATTTGCTTTTGTCATTCTGTCCTATTTGAAAACAGAGGGCAGAGAGAGAGGTGCTGAATGGCTGAAAAGCTGAGGCTGGGGGCTTGGGACTAGGGGTTGTTGCAGAGCCTTGCCCAGCTCTGGAAAATGACTAAGCACGTTCAGGTGAGGAGGAAAACAAAGAATGGTAAACAAAATGTAAACATCAGGCAAATAACATGTGAATGATGATACACACACACACACACACACACACACACACACACACACAAAGTAGCCCAGGTACCAGCAAAGAATCGGCACCGTGACTACAGCACCACTTGTAGCAGTTTTGTAGTGTAATAAGAGAGAAGTGTTCAGTAGGAGAGATGTGTCCCGAGCAGGACCTCAGCTGTGAAACCACGGTTCCTGAAGCAGAACCACTTCTTGTCTCAAGAGTGATACCGAAGTTCAGTAGAACTGGCCTGACACTGGGAGCTGACACATGAGGACAGAACAGGAGCCTGGTGGGGGAAAACAAGGGAACATCACAGCCCTAGAATAAGAGTAAACTCGGGCCACTGCATGCCCATAAGGTATGTTTGTGTGAAAGTGCCCCTTCCTCTGAGTGGACCAGTGAGGCCAGGCACTTGGTGAGCAGAACCCAGCCCCCTCAGCTGAATGCCCTGTGTGGACACAACCTGTACAGTGATACACTGCAAACCTGAGGTGACCCGACAGATAGGGAGAGAAGGTGTGTAATACCTCCTGCTTCAAGTCAGGCTTGGTCTAGTTTTGAATGAGATGGGGTTCAGCTAGGGGAGCTGGGGAAAGCAAGGTCTTATAAGTTTGGCCAAGCCCCTTACCTTCTCAATGAAAGACATGGATCTTTTCCTGACAAGCAGAGACTAAACATCAGAAAGAGAAAGATGTACTTTAAGAGGAGTGAAGAAACTGTTAGCTCTCAAGCAGCTCTAAATGAGATAAGTTCTCTCACAGGACTAAGATTTTATACTTTTGCAATCGCATTGTACTGTAATCCCTTAAGTCTTTAGTGGCTTTTAGAGTCATCCCCTTATCGATGTTGAATGCATGTCTCCTTAAAATCCCTACCTGTCTAAGATTTGTTGGCCTTGGCAATAAAGTATGACTCCAAAGTAATGTCTTAAAATGAGGCGTTTAGAAAGGTTAGCCTTACAATGTATGAAAAAGTAGAGAAGCCCCTTGGCAGTTGACCTGCCTCTTCTGAAGTCCAGCTTCCTTACTTCTAAAGTAGATGGGCTATCATCCCAGAAATGGAAATAAAAATGCCTATCTTTCTTACTGATACCTGCCTGGTATCCAAGGAGGAAAAGTATCATGTCTACAGTTGTGCCTTAAGACCCTATCTGATACAGACCGAACCCAGAATGATCCTCCACAAAAGCACAGATTTGATTGCCCTGACTCTACACGTACCTACCCCAGGAGCCACATGTCGTGTTCCCAGTTGCCATCCCCAGGATAGAGGTCTCCTAGGTGTTTATCATTATTTATCCTGAACCTTCAATTCAGGCTACTCAGGAGGGAATGACACAAAGAGTGATTATTGGTTCTCATTTCAATACTTTTTATTATGCTATCCTATGAGATTTTTAAACAAAATTTGCACATTTTTGCAAGAGTACTCAGTATCACTCACTCATTCAGCAGATATTTACTGAATGAATTCTAGCTCCAAACTCTGGGGATGCAGAGGTGAAGAAGAAAGACAAGGTTCCTGCCCTTATGAAGTTTATTGCTCATAAAGGCAGAACTGTAAACAAGAAAGAGAAGAAAAATGATATCCTGGGAATAGAGAAGACTCTATTAGAACATATAATAGAAATTTGATCTGGCCTGTGGATCAGGGAAGACATTCTGTGAACGTGATGTTTGAGCTGAGACCTAGACTATAAGCAGGAGTTAGTTGTAACTAATAAATATTTATTATGAATTAAATTAATCTAATTTTAAGGGAGCATCATTTTTTAAAATGTAACTGATTTATTTCTTAATCCTCTAGCTAAGAAAATTTTAAACCACATCATTTAATATTAAAACTGAAAAGTTTCTATAATAAGAGTTGGAGAAGAGAATTGAGATTATGATTCTAGCATAAGAAAGCTAAATTAATCAGCATAGCTTTGTTGAGACTTAGACATTATATCAACATGAGGGTGAACTTTGCTCCCTGTTGCCCCTAAAGTTGCATGAAGTCTAAAATAAAAAGCTCTATTTATACAGATGCTTAAATGAATAGATGAGAATTCTGATGTGCGATTCAGTTTAATCATTCCTAAGGTCATGTTGGTTTGAGAAATTCATTCTAATTTCATAAGCCCAATTTAGAAACATCAGTATGGTCTTACAGTCTATGATAAAAAGCAAAATCACAGGAAAATAAAAGTAAATCTCCATGACTTTTGTCTTCCAATAGGTCAAGTGCAGAGAGGGGTCACTCACTCTGCCTACAGGACCTATATGCTGAGATTTGATAACAGTGGTGTGGCTAGTCTTACCAAGGCTAGAGAAGGCTTGGTCTTCTGAGGATTTATTGACTAGTGAGGAGATGAAATGCCAGGATAGATTCCAATTACTGTGGTTCAATTCTAGCTCTGCTTCTTACTGTCTTTATCAGCAGGGCAAATGAATTCACCACCCCAGGGCTTCTCAAGGGATTTTTGTGGAGCTGAAATGAAAGGACATCCATGAAAGTTGTTACCACACTGCCTGTCACATAAGCAATGTCTTTTCCCCACATGGATACAGTAGACAAAATTATAACAAGGGCCATTCTAGATTGGTTGAAGGCACATTTGCTTTTTGTGATGCCTATCTTGTAGAGTTGATTATGACGTGGTGATGATTATCATGACTATAGTAAAGGAGGCCTAGCCTACAGTCTGATAAAGTTTCTTTCTGTTACTTCTAGAATGACCTGATCATTAATTCCCAGTAAAATGTGGGGAAAAAAATTAAAATACTGGATACAACATATCCTTTGGTCTTTGAGAAAAACCAAAGCTTAGTTTAATTTTTTTTGAATCAAAAATGAAAAATGGGAAACAAGTGCCATTCTTTTCTCAATGAAATGATCGCATCTAATTTTGTTGCGAGCATCTGTGTTTGTGTTTAACGGCAATTGTAATTATGCACCTGCGATGTGCAGCTCTTCTAATTTTAGTAAAATTGATTATTTAGAAAATACATAACAAATTACTCTTTTTAAATGAGTAAATTTAAATGCTGGAGACTTTATAACTATCAAATTTCTGGTCTTCTAATTTCATGCAGTAGCTGCACACAGCTTTTATATCCAACAGGACAGCCTGGACTCTTTCCAGTGCGTTCAGAATCTTGCCCTGTATTTTGCTGAGTTGAGAGTGGCAACAAGCCAGCCAGTGCCCCCTCTTCCCTCCCAAAAGAGCCTCCCCTCCAGAAAGGACTGTTCAGGGAGAGAGGGAACTTTTGTTCCTGTGTCAGAAAAATAGCCATGGGGGTTAAGAGAACAGACCCTTTTTTGTCTGACTACCATGTTAAAATGTCGTCCCAGTACAATTCAGAGTCCAGATCACTAACTTAGTGTATCCCACAGAGTACAACTGTCTAGAGGTAACTCGTGGCTCACAGGAAAGTGTATTAGAGCTCTAGATACATTTTTTTTCCCCAAATCTTATTTCTCTAGGTGTCACATGCCAACGGATTAATATTTTAATAATTTTGAATTAATTGTATCTTGTAGGTTGCTTTAGATCAATTTTGAAACAAGACAAGAAAAAAAAATTTTTAAGAAAGTATGGAAAAGATGAAGAAGACCCGTTACTAATTCTTACTGGTCAAGTGATTGGAGTTTTCAAATGCAAATTTGGGTGTTGGCCAGGAAATAATTAAGTTGAATCACCAAAATAGCAAGGGACATAGCAGTGCAATATGCAGGTAGTAAAGAAAGTGTAGGAGTTAGGCACCATCTCTCCAGAGAAACATCCTATACTGGAATAGTGGATCAGAGAAGCTAATTATGTAAAAAGAGCCTGAGGGCAACCCCTGGCAGCTTCTTAATGGGTGCACCTGCTGGGGCTGATGCCCTACAAGGCCTGAAAATATGACCTTCGGAACTAAGGAGCTGCTCAAACCTGAGCATTCTGAAGCTCTACCCTGTCAAGTGGCTTGGCTTTCCCTGGTGAGCATGCCCAAGGCCAGATCCCTCTGAAGGGTCACTTAGCCCACCCGAGCATTGTTGAATGTTACACTCAAACATCTTCTCAACCACTCACCTAGTTGTCTTAGAGCACATTTCAAAATACTTTCAATGGAAAAATATAACTGCATATATTTGGCAGCAAACAGTGTCATGTATATTTCTTAAAGTGTAGGGCATACTTTAAAATTTCCATTAATAATCACTGTACCACAAAGCAACAGTGGTCAGAGGTCACTTTGATACTTTTTTTGTTTCTTGAAGTTTTCCTCGCTGTTTCATACAAATACTTGAAAATATAAGCTTTCTTTTCAAATTGCTATTGGCATTAATAAAATCTTGCTATGTATATTTAAGCTGTGTGACTCAGAAATTTAAAGCAAATATTTCAAAAACCCTGACTCAAAACTCTTCAGATTTAAAAAGGAATATGTAAACTCAAATTCTTCTTGTATTTGTTCAGTATTCCAGTTCCCTAATCTAAGGTTTAAATCTCTTTTCTTTTTCACCTATGGGAATATATTTTTCAAGGAGAATTCTCAAGTTAATCAGAAGTACCGGTTCTCAAATAAGATTTATTAGTTCTGTTTTTTGAATAACTTTCATTTTAAATGAGCACTAACATTAAACTTAGTATATAATTTTTTCTGTTTAACTATGTGGATTTTTAAAGAAATGCCATATAGATATGTCGTAAAGGCCAAGCATATTTTAAAGGTTATGCCAGTGGATTACAAGAATTGCCTTTCTTATTATGTTCAATATGGAACAGAATGCTAATTGATCTTATTGGAATGATCCTCTTAAAGGTTTTTGGTTTAATTAAACAGTAGTTATGTTTAATCCACTTCAGATAAAACTTTATTTTTAATTAAATAAGAAAGGCACTTAGCAATCTTGCATGAATTCTTTTCTGAGAAGTTCTTTCATAGGAAAAAGGAAACACTGATTTCTCCATATGTAAAGAAGAAGTACACTTTTCAAATACCACTTTGCACTTCTCTCTCTTATGGTTCATGGGGCGTGTTAACAAACTTTAAAGAAGTTTTGTGCTAATAAGTCCGGCAAATCTGAAATTCCTCTGTAATATTTTAAGTTATTAAAAAGGTTTTGTGTCATCTTTAGTTAGAGCTTCTCTGGTAATAAGTAATGAACAGGTAGAATTATCAACTAAGTCACAACTTCAAAATAGTATCCAGACTTTTGCCTGAAAGTGCAGTTATCTTCTTTAATTTACCAAGATTCCATACGGCAAAAACATCTGATCAAAGCTTGAAAAAAAAGGGTGTCAAACAAGTATTTCACATAAAAAATCAGCTTAGTGTATTACTACTTTTTAAAATTGTTGTTATGTACTGAATTGTGTCTACCCCACCATCAAATTGGTATGTTGAAGTCCTAACCTCTAGTACCTTAGAATGTGACTCTATTTGGAGACGGGGACTCTAAAAAGGTAATTAAAGTGAAATGAGGTCATATGTGAAAGCCCTAATCAAATATAACTGGTGTCTTTATAAGAAGAGGAAATTAGGACACAGACATACACAGAGGAAAAACCATGTAAAGACACAGGGAAAAGTCAGCGATCCGCTGACACCTTGGTCTCAGACTTCTGGCCTCCAGGACTGTAAGAAGATAAATTTCTGTTGTTTATGCCACTAGTCTGTGGTACTTGGTTATGACAGCCCTACCAAACGAATACAATTACTGAAACTAGTCAGTCTGTGGCAGGATTTTTTGAAGTGATGAGGTCTGGGAGAAGTAGAACGATGGTTGGGGTTGTGTGAGAAACTCAAGGAAGGCACGGTCCGGAAGTGCAGGCTGCCACAGCTCATGGGCCCCGGCTGCGCCCTACTTGTTAAGTTGCCTGTGACTCTGCTACTCTAGAAATCAGAATTGGTGCCCTAGCATTCCTCCCTGGACATAACCTAGAGAGGACAGAAAATGCTGCCTCGTTCATGATAAAACCAGATCCCAGAAACTGGCAATCCACAACATCGCAACAATCTGTCAGGTGCTTCAAGATACATGTTTAACTGAATATCCTTTAAGCCCTTCTATATTATGAATATATAAATATGACCTAAGAATAAACAGAAATCCAATATACATGCTCTTGGGCTACTTATCATATCCCAGCTATATCTTAGAAAATTGCTTTGCTTAGTAGATATTTTTAGAGCTCTTGATGCATCTGCTCCTTAGGGAAAGCCATTTAACCTCATGTCTAATGCTTATGAAGTAGAGGTTACAAGGTTGGAAGTTAAAAAAATAACAAAATTGTAGACACATGGTTTGAGCTTTCTGACAAATGTAATTTTTTAAAGAATATTACTTGCATTTAGATATGCAAATACATATATATACATCAAGTATTTCACATATAAGATATTTAAAATACTTAGACAAGAAAAACCCAAACACCTTTATACCATTAACTGGTTGTCTCCTGCATGTGTCTCTTTTCCTAATAATTGCATTGTAGATTTAGAAAGAGACTTTAAGGTCATCCAGATCAAAAATCAGATGTGATGAGTCAGACCTGATGTTTAGAATCCTTTGAACATAGACTTTATAGACATATAAGCATTGAGCCTGTGCCTAGATAATTCCAGTTACAGGAAACTCCATCCATTGCTGGGTTTTTATAATTGATAAGTTGCCCTTCCTTTAAAAAAAACTTCCCTGAGTTTCTAGCCACTTTCTGACCTTTACATTGTAAATAAAGTATGGTAATCCTAGCCAACTCATTTGTCTTTCTCTCCATACAATTTTTTTTTTATTTAATAGCTCTTTTATTTATTTTTATTTTTTTTAAATTTTTATTGAAATATAGTTGATTTACAATGTTGTGTTGGTTTCAGGTGTACAGCAAAGTGATTCGGATATATATATATATATGTGTGTGTGTGTGTGTGTGTGTGTGTATATATATTCTTTTTTTACATTCTCTTCCATTATAGATTATTACAAGATACAAGATATTAGCTCTTTTAAAATGTGGTCCTCAGAACTGATCACAGTGTTCCGTAACTGTTCTAATCAATGCGGAGTGAGATGGGCAGAGTGCCCTGTGAGGGTGTCCCTGCCTCTGAGTTTCTAGACACGGACTTGAATTAATGCAGCCCAGCACTAGGGAAGGTTTTCTTATTGTTCTTTCAGTATTATCACACTTTTGGTATATATTACATTTCTTACAGGAAAGAGATGAGAGAAGTTATTGCATGTTGTTAGTATACCCCAGCATAAAATTTTGTTTTTGTTTGTTTGTTTATTTATTTATTTTTGCACCTTGCAGCATGCGGGATCTTAGTTCCCCAACCAGGGATCGAACCTGTGTCCCCTGCACTGGGAGCGCAGTCTTAACCACTGGAACGCCAGGGAAGTCCCTCAGCATAAAATTTTAAGATTTTGTTTCCTATTCCAACTAACTGCAGGCTGCCAAGGCAATTCTCAAAGATACACCTGTGATAAAGATCACCTTAGCCTTAGGAAAGTTGAATACTCCCTTTTGGTGAAAGCATTAAGGTAGCTTATTTCTATGCTTTTATTTCTATTATTTTTCATGAAATATAAATATATAAGTCTCTGTTTAGAACTTCAATACAGATGGATATTATATATGCTAATTTAAAATTATACATAAACAATATTATATATATATCTAAAGACTGTGTGTGAATATATAGGTATAACTATATATATGCATACATGTATATACATACTTACATATGTACATATAGGACTATTAAAAACCTTTGGAAATATTTTTTGAAGTTTAAAATTTCCAGTAAACTCTCCATTGATTTTTTGTGTCTATTTTCATGTATCAGGTTTGCCTAATTGGGCTCTCCTATATTAGATGTTTTATGTGGCAGAATTATAAGTTGTTGAATAAAAGTATAAATTCATAATACATACTGCAAGTATAATCTACACACATAC
Source organism: Balaenoptera acutorostrata (assembly GCF_949987535.1). Lineage (NCBI taxonomy): Eukaryota > Metazoa > Chordata > Mammalia > Artiodactyla > Balaenopteridae > Balaenoptera > Balaenoptera acutorostrata. Next base: position 70,365,527 of record NC_080065.1, on the reverse strand, counting down.
ACATTCTTAACAGTGCCCTTGTTTTGTTTTGGGATTTCTTTATGCAAATTTTTCTCTTGGGTTTTCCTCTAATTTTTTTTTCTTGGGTTTTCCTCTAATGTGGATAAGAAAAATATGCCACTAAGCCACTCCTTGTGCCACCTCTTTCTAAATCAGCCACCCCCATTTCCACTAAACGTCACCTTGGGAATTTGATGGATGGATGGTTCCATGAAGCTCCTCTTCGTTGTAGGGTGTGTTCTTGATGTCTTTAAGCATTACTTAGCACATACAGATGTAGGCAGAAGGAGTACGACAAGAAATGCAAGCTTTTTCACAACCTTCAACAATTTCCCTGCCCCCATCCCATAAACACTTCCCTCATCCTGCAAAACACTACTTTCCTCATAGCTACTGAGATCATCTCCTAATATCATTTCCCTTCCATTTTATCTCCTCTACCTCAAAGCAACTCTGTAGTCCTCAGCCCTGGCTGCACATTAAAGTCACCTGGGGGCTTAAAAAAATTCCCATGCCCAACCTCTGTCCAGATGTATTAGATCAGAATCCCGGAATGGTGTCCCGTTAATGTCATTTTATTGAAGCTCCCTCAGTCATGCTAATGTGCAAACAAGGCTGGAAATCACTCATGGTCACAAATTTATTTCGACTACAAGAATCTTTGACCCCTTTCTTTCTATTTCAATAGAATAGGACTCTTCCTTCTTATCAAGACTTAACTTTATCAAGGATTACCTTTATCAAATATCCTTTTTTTTTTAAATCAAGGATCCTTTATCAAGTATACCTCTGATTACACCCCCTACCTCATCTGATTCTTCAGTTATATGCAATCTGAGAGACAGGTTGAGTCTCTCACTTCTTCCTACTCATTATCTACAAAGAAGGTTAGGTATCTCTTAATTCTAGAAAAATATAACTCAAAGCATAATCCTATATTTCTTTTCCCTCCACGACCAAAAGATAAATTTCATCCCATTCACTTCCTCAACTTCCATCACTGCTAATTCTCTTTCCTTCCAAAGGTGACCACATCTTGCCACTTCTCTCCCCATCAGTTACCATGTGGCATGCCCAGACAGAAATGGTACTTAACTTGGACACAAATCCAAAAGCAGTAGAGCCAACCTAATGTGCTTATATAGGACACCAGGATATTTTCAAGACATATTACTTGGGTTTACTTGGTTCAGAGACCAATAACCAACATAACAAAGAGGGTTTCTTTATGTATGACTTTATTATGATATAAGCCAAGATTCACCAAAAATAGGTAATTCTACAGTTAAATTGAATTGTGTTTTCCTAAACAATTAACACTGATCCTAATATTAACTTCATTGCTTCCTCATTAGGTAATTGATGATATTTAGCCATATTAGGATAAGAAAATATTCAATCTTGATTTTGCCCAGAATATTTTACAATTTATTATTGTCTATTTTTCAATGGTAATTTTCTTACATATGTATTTAATCAATGCCCGTTATGTGCTGTGCTAAGCACTTTATGTATACAATTTCATTTAATTTTCAAAATAGTCTTATAAGGAAAGTTTTTTGAAACTGAGGACCAGATAAATAACTTGCTCAAGGCCACACGACTAATATATAGTAGAATTAAGATTCAGATTTACATGTCCGATTCTAAATCATATTGCCCTTTCCATTATAACTCACTACATTTCCCAAAGACAAGATTTAGGAACCATTGACAGATTTTAAGTCAAAGAGTGACATGTTATATTTGCATATCAGAATGATTAGTCTGTTAGCTGTGTGAAGGATGAACTGGGAGGATAGAGACATAAGACAGGAAGACAAGTTAGGAAAAAAAAACTGTAAAGGTAAGTGGAAGATAATAAGGCCCTGAGTGTAGTAGGGGCAGTAGGAGTGGGAATTGGCAGGGAGAAAACTGGAAGAGCAGATTAAGAGGTATAATTAGTAGCCCTGCATGACCAGTCGTATATAAGATTGTTCTTACATGTCACCAGGTAGTTTCCGAGAAGGCAAATCTTAATTTGGAAAAGAACATGGAGGATTATTCTTGGGACACCAAAGTTCATATAAAACATGGTAGAAGAAATGCCCAGCAGGTAGACTGAAGTGATTAAAATGTTGTCTACAGTTAGGGGAAAGCAAACTAGAATTTGAAAGTTCCTAGCAAATAACTTCACAGAGGATTAAATTCCTCAAGAAGAATGTACAGCATGGAAAGAGAAGAGGGTCAAAGGCAATGGACACCAGTGCTACAAAGCGTCTTCAGGATCTATCCCTTTTATTCCACTCCAGTTCCTATTTTCTAGGTACAGGCTCATATTACCCGTGCAATCTCCTATGCATTAATTTCTCCAGTTTTTTACTACTTTCTTCTCATCCTGCTCCACTCTCTATCTCCATCTAGTATGCACTTGACTATCAGATTAATTATCTCACTCATCAGAATGTTCAGACTCTCTTTCAAAGTCTTCCCACCTGTCCAAATTTACATTCTAATGCTAGTTCATGAGTGTTTTACACTTACTCAAAATGGACAGTGTCCCAGAAAAAATCTCTGGGCATTTTCCATCTCCATGTTTGGATTATGCTTTATCTTTTGGAAGGATACCAACTACTCCATAAAAACTTCTTATAACCCAGATAGGAGCAAGTTTTCCTTCTCTGAATTCTTATAACATGTGTTTGAAGATTGGTGTATTTATTATTTCTCTCTAATTCAACAATTGTTTTGAACACTTGTACCACAGATTCTTCTAGGGGAATAAACATGAGAGACATAGACCTTACTCTTTAGGAGTTTATAATCCAGTAGGATCTTTATTTGTGGATACTCATATAGTAACCAACACATACTATTCTATATGATAATGTCTTTATATTGTACAAACATAAACTAATATAATCTAGCTTGAGTTCAAATGATACCAGAGCTAAAGCAAGATGCTCTCACATGAGTCATTTTGAACCTAAATATTAAGACCTTTTATTCATTTAAGTGCTTAGTAGACAACATATCAGGATAGCTGCAGCTGTTTAATTGGTTTTAAGATAAGTATTTGGAGATGATTTTTTTCTAATTCATAAAGAAAATTACAGTTAGAATAATCAAATAAAAATAAAATTAGCTGTGGCTAAAACCAAATATAGTAAAATCTGTATTGTCTAAATATTAATAGAGTAATCAAATATTTCTGAAAAAAATGTTAGAACTGATAAATTTAAGCCAGGAAAATTGGATTTAGTAGAAATGCCCCCCCCAAAAAAAGACACAGTGGCAGCAGGTTAAACACTATAATTTTATATGAAAAATAAAAGATAAGTGAATTGAATGTTGTAAAATTTATTTAAAGAAGAATTGATCCAATAAAATAATTTGAAGAAAATAAAAAAGAGAAACATTTTCTCTGAAAAGAAAACTGATTAAAGAATTAAACTGGCTCAAAGCAATTTACTGCAGAAAATGCTTTCTTATGAAAGCATCAATGTTAGCATAATTCTGATGAAATATCTGGATTCAAAACATCTGTGGGATCAAAACAGGAATCTTGTATTCTACAAGAGTGATACCATGCAAAATTTAGTGTGCATATGAATCACCTGCGCATCATGTTAAAAGGCAGATTCTGAGTCAGTACATCTTGGAGAGAGGCCGGATACGCTGCAGTTCTAACCAGCTCTCAGGTGATGCCACTTTGAGTAGAAGGGGACTAGGGACCTCCCTTTGAGTAGAAAGGTACTAGGATTTCTCATGGAATCGAATTTATATCTTCATCAGGCAACTAGACCAAACTAATAAGCCATTGCTCAGTCCCAATTTTTTTGAGAAAATCTGATTAACGCAGTTTGAGTGAAGCGGCAAAGGGTACAAAGGACACATAGTAAACTCATGGTGGCAAAAGCCCAGTCTTTTGCATATAGTTTACAAAGGAAGGGACAACTCCTTTACTTTAATAAACATGGTTTTGCTGAATACTGAATGTTGAATGTTGTGTTGGCGTGTAATATGGTATGTAGTTGTGGCAGCCATCTTGGGATATTGAAGGAAGCCAGTTGAAGGGATAAAATCAACATTCTCAAGATCGTAGGGTGACAAAAGTAGGAAGAACTTGTGTCTTTGGGGAGGCTAATGAGCCCCTCAATTAACCAATCCTGGAGCAACCCGATTTTAAGACTTCGTGTTATGTGAAATAATAAATTTCACGATATAGTTAAGCCATGATGGATTAAGTTTTTCAGCTACTTAGAGCTCAAAGCATCACACAGCTAGAAGGTAGCAGGTTCATGATCAAAACCCATAGATTATGACTCCCTGTTCAGTCCCTTTCTTCCTACTCCAGGTTTTGCCACGCTGCCTAAGTGATAAACTACAAAGTGACCAGGTTCTGAACTTAAACATCTATACTCTGAAAAGTGCCTGGCTCAGGGCATTAGGTATGGTGGGTGCTTAGCACACAGACATTAAATGAATGAATAGTGATTGAAAATTTGAGGTATTACAGGACAGAAGGAAAAAGCAAATGAAACACTGATGCTAAGGAGAGTTTATTAAAACATTTTTCTTGGCTATACGAAATAATGTTTGATTTAAAGTAGACTGTTAAGAATAATGTTAAAGGACTATATTGTACTTTAAAAGTGATTGAAAATTAATTAACAGAGGATATTTCCCAGAAAATAGCTACAATACCTTTGAGAATCGTATACCGTGAAGAGTCTTAGTTATAGCATGCCTGAGTCAGGCCAATTAGGAGTGAAGTACAGTTACAGATTTTGCATTGCCTCTTAGAAGGTTTGCCTGGTATAAACACCAAGGCTAATCTGTGTGGAAATAATCTCTAAATCCTGGAAATTGGGTTATAGGCCATCATTGACAGCTCAGAGCAAGTAAAATTTTAATGTACTTCATATAAATGAAAACATTAAAATTAATTATTCAAATTTAATCTGCTTTTCAGCTTTACAGAAAGATGTAAGTTTAAATTGAGCAATGCTATTGTGTCATTTGAACTGTAATCTTGCAAGTGATTTAAATATTGAAATAATTTTTCAGGTTTTGTCTTTTTTGGTTGATAATGGGATGATTTGTCATTTTGCCCTATGTTAGCTAGTAACTGGGTCCAGAGTATACACTAAAGAAGAAAGGCCTAATGAGACAGGTTAATAGGAACCTTGACACCCAACTGTTTCTTATAAAGAACACATCTCTTCAGCTTCAAATTTGAATACAATCTAAATAGTCAAATACATTTTTTGCATTTACATTTAACATGTTATTACAGGGTGTGTGAGGCAGTATTCAGGCAAATAGCCTATACTTAAACTTTTTGTGCAATCTTGAAATTGTTAAATCATTAGAAACATTCACATCAAAATATTGCTTAATAGCTATCTTATTCCAAAGGACAAGATTTTATGATATGTTACTAGTACTTGGACTAAATTTGTGCTATCCAATATCTATTTGTTCTTGAACTCATATAGGACTAAAATAAACTTAAATATTTACAAAAGGTACTTAATGTTCCACTCCATACATTACTGTATGATATAAAGAGCATAAATAATTTCCACAATTTACTAAGTCTTAGAATATAAAGAATGAATTTGTCAGTCATTTCTTTAGCTCATTTTTAAAATCCACTCATTTTCTCTTCCAAATTTATTATTATTTATCTTTAGTTTTAATGCACTTCTTTTGCATTGGACATTTTTCTCCTTTTTTAAAATTTTTAAAATATTTCAATGTATTTTTATTGAATGAGTCTTTAAACTCCATAGTGCTTTACAATTTTCAAAAGTTTCATACACATGATTTCATATAATCCCATAATAACATTTTTTTCTCCTTGATTTACTTTTAACTCTTTTTAAAAATACAAGTAATTTTTTTCCTTATTCTACCTAAAAGTAGAAACTGTTAGCATGTACACCGTGACTGTTTACTGGTATACTTATGTAGTCTTTTAGTAAAGAAATGTAGAAGAATTAGAAAGATATTTCTCTAATACAATTGTTCTACAGGGGAAGATGATTTATGTATATATTTAGACCTTTCCCATCAAATATTACTGTTCTTGTTGAGAGAAGCAGCTAGTTATATAGATAGATGAATCACTGGGACAGATGTCATTACATGGGGTATGTGTTTGTGTGTGCGTGTGTCTGTGTATGTGTGTGTTTGTGTGTGTGTATATGTGTGTAACCAACTTGTTACATCCCATTGCAAAGTTAACCATATCGAGGGCCAAGATTTCTTTAAAAGAGAATGACCACTTTAACCCTGTAAAAATTATTCCTCTAAAAGTCGAAGAGATGCAAAGAAGGATTGATTTTAAATAGTCAATAAACCCGTTCCCTTGTAAATGTAACCCCCTCTGGACTTATCTCAATGGCTGCCATTTAGATTGCTAGATTGTAATAAGAAATGAGTTTGACCTGACATTTTATTCCTTAATTCAGCAAACTATCTCTGGAGAAATGGCCCATGAGAAAGCAATCTTCTTAATCCATATTTCCTTTGGGTGAATATAAATTTGAGTCATTCCCGATCCATTCAAGTATCCTAAATTATTAAAGGAATTAATAGCTGAGTATAAGGCTCAGATGAGGGTGAAATCTGTTGTAAGCATCTAAGAAGTACCTCTCTGTATATGTAAAAGGTATATTGTATATTGTACCAAAACAGCATTTTACAAAGCATTATGTTTAGAAAGCTAATACTGAAGGAAATACATGAGATTATAAAAGGAAAGCCTTTTTTTCCTGCACAAAGTTAAATCTACAGTTTAATACACTAATACACATGAATATCGGGGAAGGGCCATTAATTGTAGTGTTCCCCACGCTGATTTAGCCAAGGAGCCCTTTGGGTGCAAAGCACTTTTGCCAGCCCATTGCTCTGTGGAGTAGCCCCAGGACCTCCCAAGAAAGTCTTACCAGAAAACTAGACTAAATTAGAACACAAGTTCCAAGGACTCAGGAACAGAACCAAAGATTCAGCTAGAACCAGCATGATTAGCCTACTTTGGGCTTCTTTTTCAAATTTATGTTGCTAGCAAATCAGATGAAAATAGGTCTTGCATATCCAACCCTTCACTTGTAATTACTTAAAAACCCAAGAAAGGTGTGTTAGACTCCCTGTGTTATATCCCTCTTCTGCATTTTAAGAGAGGAATGAGTCTTTGCGATATACATTACAACCAGCCCCAGGGGCAGAGTTTCCCTTTACCTTTTGGAGATTTGAAATTTTGTAATTCCAAAATTAATAACTTTCTAACACCACTGGAGAAAGGCTTGCCTCAGAAGACCTGAACAGTTCTTTGAATGGGGAAACTTATGAGCTTCCCCAGTTACTCCAGCTGAAGGTAGAGGACATCATAAGGAGTGAGTGAGAGAAGCCAGGTACTGATGGTACCTTGTGATTCTCGGGAATAGAACAAGGTTGAGTGTAAGGACAAATGTGAGAGTCAGGACAGCAGTAGAGAGATTCACTGAGCATTTCATTCATGCCCCTCTTGCCTACCAGTTTGTTAAACTCAGAGAGATTAGAAGAACCAGACATCCCTCTTGTCATTAAGGGAATTAGTCAGCTTGGGGAAATAGGGGTTAAAAATATCAGGAAGTTTTCTTAGCCATCATTGCTTCATGAATCTCAACAAGGATTTGTATGGTTGCCTAATAAAGCAGATGCTGCACCGAGGCAAAGGTTTTAGAAAAATATCAGATGTAAGAGTCTCATATCATGTTGCTGCAAATGGCATTATTTCATTCTTTTTTATGGCTGAATAATATTTCATTCTATATATATACCACATCTTCTCTATCCATTCATCTGTCAATGGACATTTAGGTTGCTTCCCTGTCTTGGCTATTGTAAATAGTGCCACTATGAACATTGGGGTGCATGTATCTTTTCAAATTAGAGTTTTTGTCTTTTTCAGATATATGCCCTGTAGTGGGATTACTGGGTCGTACGGTAGTTCTATTTTTAGTTTCTTAAGGAGCCTCCATACTCTTCTCCATAGTGGCTGTATCCATTTACATTCCCAACAACAGTGCAAGAGGGTTCCCTTTTCTCCACACCCTCTCCAGCATTTATTGTTTGTAGATTTTTTGATCATGGCCATTCTGACCAGTGTGAGGTGATACCTCATTGTAGTTTTTATTTGCATTTCTCTAATGATTAGTGGTGTTGAGGACCCTTTCCTGTGTTTGCTGGCAATCTGTATATCTTCTTTGGAGAAATGTCGATTTAGGTCTTCTGCCCACTTGTGGATTGGGTTGTTTGTTTTTTTGATATTGAGCTGCATGAGCTGCTTGTATATTTTGAAGATTAATCCTTTGTCTGTTGCTTCATTTGCAAATATTTTCTCCCGTTCTGAGGGTTGTCTTTTCGTCTTGTTTATGTTTTCCTTTGCTGTGCAAAAGCTTTTAAGTTTCATTAGGTCCCATTTGTTTATTTTTGTTTTTATTTCCATTTCTCTAGGAGGTGGGTCAAAAAGGATCTTGCTGTGACTTATGTCATAGAGTGTTCTTCTTATGTTTCCCTCTAAGAGTTTTATAGTGTCTGGTCTTACATTTAGGTCTTTAATCCATTTTGAGTTTATTTTTGTGTATGGTGTTAGGAAGTGTTTTAATTTCATTCTTTTACATGTAGCTGTCCAGTTTTCCCAGCACCACTTATTGAAGAGGCTGTCTTTTCTCCACTGTATACTCTTGCCCCCTGTATCAAAGATAAGATGACCATACGTGCGTGGGTTTATCTCTGGGCTTTCTATCCTGTTCCCTTGATCTATATTTCTGTTTTTGTGTCAGTACCATACTGTCTTGATTACTGTAGCTTTGTAGTATGGTCTGAAGTCAGGGAGCCTGATTCCTCCAGCTCCATTTTTCTTTCTGAAGACCGCTTTGGCTATTCGGGGCCTTTTGTGTTTCCATACAAATTGTGAAATTTTTTTTTCTAGTTCTGTGAAAGAAGGGCATATAGTTTTGAACAGTAAGGTCTGGGTATGAATTCACATTCTTCCACAAAAACTTTAACTCCAAATAGCCAGATTAATCTCATTTAGGTAATGTTTCCTCATCTCTTTATTTATAATTTTGTAAAGAAGATATCTGCTAGCTCCTTCAGAGGATCCTTCAGAGGATTAAATTTGGCTTTTTATATAAGAGAAGAGTTTAGGGTAGTTTCAAGACTCCTGTTGTTAGTTCTCTCTATGACCACCACCCATCTTGACTCACACTTTGTTTCTATAGCAGCAGTTGGGTAGCCTTCAGCAAGAAGTATAGCAATCCAAGTGGAGGAAATAACTTTACTGCAAATGGATTACATGTGTCCAGACAGCAGAGACTACAGGTATCACACCTTTACTGTAATAAATTCCATAATGCTCTTGTTTGTTTGAAGTTCTCTTTGTTTCCAACATAATATTTTGAGCCCCTATAGCATCCTGTATTTCTACCTTTCCTTAAGCCAACTATAAAAATGTTTATTTATTATCCTTGCAAAATAATAAGCTTCAGAAGTTCAGGGATTCTGGCCTCCTGAAGTGTAGTATAAAGCAAAGTAGATCAGAATTCAAGGGGCCTCCATTTTAGTCTCAGCCCTACCAACAAGTACAGAAATCTTCGGCAGTTTCTCAATTTCTGTATTTTTTTAAATAAGAAGGTTGGACAAATAATCTGAAACCTTTTCAGCTCTAATAATCTTAGGACTTTTAAATCATCTGTTATCTCATATATTCTTAACACAAAGCCTTTACACTCAATTAATATCTGTTGAACTACATGAATTACAGCACCTGTCAAATATGAAATACAATACGGAATATAAATTCAGAACATTAATTTCCACACATTTCACAACACTGGGATCAGAAAAGGCTTTAGAGGAAGAAGGGAAATAAATGAGATAAGCTTTATTAGAGCTAACCAGGGTTTTGGTGTGCATGAAGATAAACTAGACTTATGCTCAACTTTGGCTTAAACATTCTCCTTTGGCTACAAACCTCATCACACACCGTTTAGAGCAAATTTGCTGTATGAACTGTAACACACACAGTAATAAACAGATTTAACAGATGACAAAAGTATAGAAGAAAAGTAGTTCTCTAGAAAAGCTGTACTTCTAAATGAAAACTCTCAAGGCTGTGCCACAATTTTAACATTTACTTCTTAAGAGAACTTCTGCTATTCATATGAATCTTTTCATTTCTTAAAGGCTTCTCAGCCTGGTTCATTTTTTTAATAGAAGTTCCATGAGTTTTTTGTGCTGATGAAAACCATATTTTCCTCACCCTATTTCAACACCAGCCAGCCATGTTCCTATGCTCTTGTGATATTTCTCACTATAAATTGATGATATACATTATTATTTGCTTCATCTAAGCCAAGGGATTTTCTTCATACCATACTGAGAGTTTTGTTAGGAAAACATGCATTTTTGGTATAAAAATAATCTTATTTTTTTTTTAATTTTCAATTTAGGAATCAAATACTTTTATTAATTGATTCCAAGTTCTTATTTGCAACCTTTGGGGAAAAAAATGGATGACCTATACCTAGAAAAGAAACTTAGGAGTAAATTCTAGAATGAAGGTATGGGTCTGTGCTAAAATACTGACCTAAGAACCAGAGTCTAGCATTTCAGTCTGAGCTATGCCACCTGTTAGGGAGTAGTCTTACTCACTTCCCCTTTGGAGTAGATGAGTTGTACCATTTATCCAGCTCTAACATGCCACTGTATTATTGTGATGTACCTGCTTTTCTCTTCAACTTAGATTTTTTTCCCTTCAGAAGTGCTTCACTCACAAAGAGTGTTTTCTACTTCTCAGAAAGCCATGCTTACGAAGCAGTCACTAGCTCTACCCTGTTGGGTCCCAAGTGTACCACATACTAAAATCACTCTTCAGCTCATCGAAGTGACCTAGGTCATTCATCTATAAAAGAAGAACAGTACATTTTGTAATCATCAGAAGTAGCAGGTCTACAAAACTGCTCTATGGTACAGAGGTCACTATGCACTCTGCCGTGCCTCCTTCTGTTTTTAACTGCAAATCTTATTGTAGCCAAGATGCAGGACACAACGATTTCTGGTATTATTTGGTTATCCAGAGCTCCTTATCTGTTCTTCAGTTAGCCAAACCCACAGCCAGCTGACCCACAGACAGAGAAAAGTAGTTTCCTTGGTTAGTTAGGTAGTTAGCTAGTTTTTCTTTCCTTTTCTTTTTCTTTTTTTCTCTTTGATTCTTGTTAAAGCAGCTTTTCATTTCACATTATACTTCATTAGAGAGTCTAAGTTTTAGTCACAAATGTGATCAAAGACTTTTCTAAAGTGACTTAACTGTTCTAGACAACTGATATGACAGTTATGTGCTCTCGGAAGAATAGTGAAAGTAGCACATTGAAAAATCCTGTTAAGCATAATGGAGTCAAGATTTTTTTTAACCAAATGAAATATTATCGTACAGAGTAGGTATAGAGCTGTCCAATTATTAGGGTTCCAGATTTTGAAGCTTAGAAAGTCAAAAACAATATCTGTAGATGTGGCTGATTTTAAGGTGCATCATGTCTCATTAAAAACAGAGAAAGAACAAAATAGCTTTCAGTTTATTACAATTCAATCTGTATGATGTAACATCATTGGATTGGCTAACTTTTCAACCAAATTGATTCAGTACTTCAGCATTTTGTTAATTCCATTTAAGAGTTATGCCCCAGAAAACGGGTTAGATTTACAAAATATTTTGTTCTAGAAGAAATATTTGTATATTTTGCATCATTTGACTTGGGTTGAGCATGTACTTTAAACTTCTCCTATACACCACATTCTTCTTTCTTCATTGATGAATCCCAAAATTCAGAACCATGCTTACCATGTGGTCAGCATTCAGTAAATATGTGTTAAATGAATGAAAGAAAGAATGAATAAGTGAATCATGTGTTTATCTGATATACTTCAACATTTCTTCATTTAATATATTAACAATCACGACCCACAAAGAAGAATCTCTGTGCTTGGCAGCATAATATTCCTGAAGGCTTTTGATAAATATCAGATCGTTTCAGTCTTCATGTTTAAAGAATTCTTTTAAAAAAACTAAACTATCAGCCATTCCAGCTCTTAATCAGCCCTGCTGTAAATCACAAACCATGCTTAGCACTTCAACTGCGATTTCATAATAGAATGGTTCCTTTTTGTAATGAACAATACCCCTTATTGTTTTTAGATTAAAGGTTTGAAATTTAATTTTGAAGTTCCCTTAATGTATATTATACTGGTATATGAGACTACATTAAAATGGAAGATGTACTTTTTAAGCTTCTGTTCTTAGAAATAAAATAAGCATAATAGGTTAAAAATCCTTCCCTGAAAAGGTTTTCTTATCATTTAAAAATTATATTTGTAAAGCAATTTAAAACGTTTTTAAATTCTTTAAATCTGCCAGCCATATGTTCTTTAATTAGGAGGAAACTCTAGTAAGATTGGAAGTGCACATTTTATCTGAACACAGTAAAAATCTTCATATAAATGGAAATGTACCTAATAGATTTTATATATTCAGTTAGAGTCACGGAAAATGAAAGCTATTTGTAGAGTAATGAGCTTGGCTTCTTCAGTTGGGAAAAAAATTAAATCATATCTGGAAGGATTTGGAATTTCTTTGATTACTTTATCATTTCTTTCAGTAGGTTAGGATAGAGTAATTATAATTTTAAAATATGCCTTAAACCATGGAGAACAGCAAATTGAGAAACTGTGTTTACAGTTACAAATGGAATGTTTTCAATTCAGTGGGAAGCTGGTCCACTATGCTCAAAATCTGTGTAATTTTTTAAAATGCAATTAAAAAAAAAAAAAGAAGGCTTGGTACAGTCAATATTAAACAGGCATTATTCCAAATGCCATTGGACTATATTTCTAATGTGAGCATGAACATTTGTTTAAATCCAAACAGTTTGTTTTATTGAATTGATATTTGTCACTTGAACTCAGAATGAGGTCAATGTTGTGACACCTGGACTGTACCCTGTCTGGTGACAGTCCTGCAGGAATTAACCAATTGCAGTGGTAGGCAGAATGCTAGGATTTCCGTAGACGTTATCTTGATCTCCACAAAAACTACGAAAAGTAAGTCTCATCATCACTATTTACAAGTCAACAAAGAAAAATTAAAAAAACCCCACAGGTTTGGAGAGGTAAGTAGCTTGCCTAAGATCACACAGTTAGCTAATTAAGGGCAGACTTGCTATTCTAGCCAGTCCAAGTCATAGTCTGTCTAATTTCAGATCACATCCTCTTCCCTCATCTATCATGCTGGTTCTTAAGGGAACCCTACCTGTCAGGCCTTCCTTTTTCAATTCTTCCTGAAAGGATGGATATGAATAATTACAGTTTATTCAACCAACATTTACTGAGTACATTCCATGTGCTGGGCATCCTGCTAAGCACTGGGAATAAAGGGAAGACTCAGATGCACCAAATCCCTACCCTCATGGAACTTACACTCTAGCAGAGAGGATGCCAATCAATCAACAAAGAGTTTAAATTAATGATAATGCCAGGTAGTGAAAAATGCCATAAAGTAAATCCCAAACAGGGCAAAACTGGTAAAATTGAGTAAGGGTGCATGTGCATATGTGTGCGTGCATAGATGTGGGGTTGCTATTTTAGTAGGATAGTCAGAGGGGCCACCTCTTTAAAGACTTGAGGTTAGAATAGGTACTTGAATGAAGTGAGGAAGCAAGGCTTGCAAAGTAAGTTCTTGGTGAGAAAGGCAAAAGCTAAGGCTCTAAGGCAGGAATAAACTGGTGTACTAGAGAAAACAGAAGAAGAACACCATGGTCAGAGCAGTGTAAGCAAGTCAGACACACGTGTAGTTGAGGTTGGAAAGGTGGGCAGGGCGCATACCACACAAGGCCACCCGCTTTGCTTTGTGTGTGATGAGAAGTCACTGGAGACTCTAAACCAGGAGGAAGGAATCTGAGCCATGTATGGTTTTTAAAGATGATGTTGGCGGGCTTCCCTGGTGGCGCAGTGGTTGAGAATCTGCCTGCTAATGCAGGGGACACGGGTTCGAGCCCTGGTCTGGGAAGATCCCACATGCCACGGAGCAGCTGGGCCCGTGAGCCACAATTGCTGAGCCTGCGCGTCTGGAGCCTGTGCCCCGCGACGGGAGGGGCCGCGATAGAGAAAGGCCCGCGCACCGCGATGAAGAGCGGTCCCCGCACCGCGATGAAGAGTGGCCCCCGCTTGCCGCAACTGGAGAAAGCCCTCGCACGAACCGAAGACCCAACACAGCCAAAAATAAAATAAATAAATAAATAAATAAATAAATCAAGTAAAACTTTAAAAAAAAAAAAAAAAAAAAAAAAAGATGATGTTGGCAACTATGAAGAGGACTGACTATAGAAGGGCAAGAATAAAAGCAGTGAGACCAGTTAGGATCATCTAAGAGAACAGTACAGTATTCAAATGAGAGAGGATTTTGAACTTGGGTGACAGCAGTGGAGATAAGAAGTAGAGAGACTCAGATTAAGTTTTGAAGGTGGATTTCTAAAGCCTTGATAGAGTGAATGAATGTAGGGTTTGAGAGCAAAGAGAGATCAAGTATGATTTCTAGGTTTTTGGCCGATTACCAAGATAGGGAAGATTAGGAGAAGAGCAAGTTTAGCATTTTGTGGGTCTGTAGTGGATGGTGATGTAGCTGACTAAAGAAGTGTAAGGACGCAGATGATGTGAAATATCATTAAAGGCAAAGGCAATGTTACATAAAGCAGTTGGTAGCACAGCAGGCTACAGTCAAGAGACTTGGCTCTGCCAGTGCCCCAGGGTTCTTCCTGGGGCATAGATGAAACCTTCCACACTGAGATGCGATATGAAGCCATTTTCTGGGGGGCTTGCTGACTCCCATTGCACACATGACCCCCCCACCCTGTTCTGGAGACTCTCGTTATGTGCCACCTTCTCACAGGGGTAGATTTACTTTTGACTGAAGTCTAGGTCTGTTTCCCAGAAGCACTCCTGGCTGCCTCAGGCTTCAAGTGTAGCTGAAATTCTCTCCCGTAGGGGAGAATGTGATTGAATGTAAGTGTGAATTGCCTCTTAGACATGCATTTATAAAACCCCCAGTGCTAGCAGATCCCAGATATAGTCAATGCATGAAGAACATGATAGAATTAGCAATACAATGAGGGATATTATATATGTAAATGAAAAAGAATACTTACTCAAGAGAATGCCTATGCTTTGTAAACTGAGAAGCACAAAACAGTATACAGCATTACTAACATTAAATAATACCTGTGAAACTAGACAAGAATATGAAAGAAACTGTACCTTACACTTGTAAAAGCAACTACAACCACACATTTAAATTTTGAAGGAAATAGAACCTGTCCTGGAAAGGTAATCTGGAAGAATTAATATGTTTGAAGGAGAGGACAACGTAGTACAGTAAACGAAGACAAAGCCGGAGAAAATGAACAGCCTGACATAGTATGAGTGAAAAGTACAAGCAAAATGTTACAAAGAATGAGATTATATGAGTAGAAAGAATGATTGTTATAAAGTCCCCAGATTTCTGCAGGGAGCTCAGTTTGGTGCTCTATGATGACCTAGATGGGTGGGATGGGGGGGAGGGAGGTCCAAGAGGGAGGGGGTATATGTATACATATAGCTGATTCACTTTGTTGTACAGCAGAAACTAACACAACATTGTAAAAGCAACTATACCCCAATTAAAAAAAAAAAAGAAATGCATGTGAGGTAATTGTAGGAAAAGGTTAATTTGATATAGAAATTACTCAGAAAGGCATACCCTACTATTAAGAAAGAGGAAGAAATGGGAAGTTCGGATGTGAAACTTGTATTTCAAACGCAACCCAACCATGCACGTGAAAATAAGTACTCAGTGAGTTCCTGGGAGGCAGGGACCTCGCTGTTACAAGCATGAGTCTTGGCATCTGACAGACTGAGTCCCAGGTAGGCCACCTGCTTGCTGTGTGACTTGAGGGAGCTGCCTAACCTCACTATGCTCAGTTCCCACCTTTTTGGAATAGGGATAATTATGCCTGACCTAACGAATTGTTGTTCGTGAAATAAATAACAGGATAGAACTTGACCCTGTGCCTGAATTGGTGGTAGTGGGCTGCCATCTGGGCCAGGGCCAGCGCCAGGGTCAGGGTCAGGGTCAGGGCCAGCGCCAGGGTCAGGGTCAGGGTCAGGGTCAGGGCCAATGTGGTGAAAAGAAAGACTGCATGTGGCATTGATGACCATCCTGCCTGGTCAGCGGAAAAGTTCTCCCTTCTCATCACTTCAGGTATCTGATTCCAGTTGTAGTTTTCAGCAATTCCTAGAGACCTTCCAGTTTCCAGCCATCTAATTCCCCTTTATAAAGGCGCGTGTGTTTTTATAAAGGTTCACTTCGATGTGTGTGCAGCAGCCTATTCATGACAGTGTTTTTTACTCTTGACATTTCTCAATGTCATTAATCTCACAAGTTCTTAACTCAAATGTTAGCCTCATTAAATGAAATATTCATCTACTTATAATTTTGCTTAATAACCTGACAATAATGTTAGCATGCTCAGATTATTTCTACAGATGATCATATCACAGGTTGATAGTGACTTTGATGTGTTAAAGATATTTGTTATTCAAAACAAAGGCTTAATAAGGCCCAGGGAGGGAAAACACCAACTCTTCATATTATAGTCTGAGTCTTCCAAGTTCAGAAAGAATGTCAGGAGATCCCACTGGCTCCTTCTGTTCTTGGCCCTAAATCAAATGATCATCAGGTTATTGATTGTCACTTCCATAATTTCCCAGTTACGATATTTGTATAATATGAACAAAGTCAAATGGAAATAAGCCTCATTAAGCAGATTTTTATCAAGAAAATGGCTGTCTTTATTTTTCCTATTTTGGCCAAAAGTTTAAAATGAAACAAAAAGAAAACAGACAACCTGAGGGGGCCCACCGAGTTCAGATATGTATATTTAACAATCCCAGATGCAGCTTTTTAACGTGAGACTCCAAGTTATCCCCTCTCTGCCTTGCCATTAATAGTCAACCAACTATTCATTACCTTCATTTTTTCACATTCCTCTCATCTCCTGCTCACTCTTCTGCCCCATCACTTTGAAACTTTCAGCGAGATCATATCAGCAATCAAGATTTTACATTTGACGTAGGAAGTGCCTTCTTGTTGTGGAAATAATAATATGTTCTCTTTCTTCTAACCTTTTGGCTAATCCTTTCTGGTATGTTTTTAGGGATATTCTCTCTGTTGCCCAATACTCACTCCTTCTGCCTTCTCTGCCATTCAAATTACATGCTTCCCCTGGGGTAACATAATCCACTCTTAATCCTTTGTAAACTCTATTTTGATGACTCCCAAATTTCTAGCTGTAGACCCACATATCCAAATACCACTAGATAATATCACTTGTATGTCCTCAGATATTTTAAATTCAACATGCTCGACCAGTTGCTTACCTTTTCTATCCAAATTCAATCCTTATTTTCAGGGATTGGGTCCACCAACTACCCAAATGCCCAAGCCAGAAATTTAAGAGTATCTGAGATTTCTCCTTCTCTCATACCTACACCCTCTTGGTTCTCTGTATTCACTTAGTCACTAAATCTGTTCACATTTTTCATATTACTATCCCATATATGTGTGTACTTTTCCCCACCCTCATTGCCACTGTCTAGTTTAAGTAATCATCCTTTTTCCCTTTAACTGCTACAGTAGGCTTCTAAGTGGTCTCCCTGCTTCAATACTTGCTCTCTGCCAAAAATTTCTCCATATAACAGCTGAGGGGATCATACTAAAATACAAAACCAATGCTCTTCATCATTATCTTGTAGAAGGCCCAACTCCTTTATATAGCATTATCTACCTATCAGTATCCAACCTCTGCACATTTCTCATGCCTCATTTCCAGTGTCATTTAATGGGACATTAAACTCTGCCTTCTGCCCATACTAACCAGTATGTGCCTGCAGTTCCTGGTACAGGACAGATCCGTCCTCCCTCCAGCCCTTTGCCCACGTTGTTTCCTCTGCCTGGAAGGCTGTCTTCCTGCCTGTTCACTTGGCTGCTTACAAGTTGTCTTCCAGAACAGTGCTTCTCAAGCTTTCCTATACATACAAATCACCTGGAGGTCTGGTTAAAATACAGATTTGTTTCAATGGGTCCAGACTGGGCACAAGATTCTGTATTTCTAAAAATTGCTTCCAGATGATGGCAACAGTCTGGTAGGTGACACTCCGACTAGGAAAGTTCCAGAACTCACTTCAGATATCACTCATTCTGGGAAGACTTCCCTGACCTTTTAGGTTAGAAAGCTGCTTTTATTATAACATGTGGAGTATTCCCACATATCACAGCACTCATGACCTTGTGTTGTTACTGCCTGTTTATTGTGATGTTACCTCAGTCTAATGGACCAGCAACATCCTTGTACATCACAGTGTTTTTTTGGGGGGTTTTTTTGTTTTTAATTAATTAATTAATTATTTATTTATTTATTTTTAGCTGTGTTGGGTCTTCATTTCTGTGCGAGGGCTTTCTCCAGTTGCAGCAAGTGGGGGCCACTCTTCATCGCGGTGTGCGGGCCTCTCACTATCGCGGCCTCTCTTGTTGCGGAGCACAGGCTCCAGACGTGCAGGCTCAGTAGTTGTGGCTCACGGACCCAGTTGCTCCGCGGCATGTGGGATCTTCCCAGACCAGGGATCGAACCCGTGTCCCGTACATCAGCAGGCAGATTCTCAAACACTGCGCCACCAGGGAAGCCCCATCACAGCGTTTTGCCGAAGGTTTTACTTTTGTTTTGGGTTCGAAGAATTTGTTAGCAAAAAGACACGACTCGTCACACAAATAGACAATTTCAACTTAACTTCAATAGAAAATCATTCAAAAGAGAGAAACAGAAATGAAAAGGGAAAGAAAAGTAAAAGCATGTACATCACCAAATTGGGCCGACACCTACATCCAGACTCAGACAGCGCTGGGAAGTCCCGAAAACAGCAATCTGGAGTCCCAGTCGGGAAAGGTCCCAGGCAGTGCGTCCACTCCGCGAGTGAGACTTCAAGTTGCAGTTTAGGGGAGTCTCGCTTATAATACCAGGCCGCAAACTGATATCGTCAGTTTGCGTGCAAATATGCAGCTCTAGGTTTCTTCAACAATGCTGTTTATCTCATTTCGTGTATCATAAGAGTTTCTAGACCCCTGGGAACTGGCCAGGTCCCCGAGGCTCAAGAAATTCCACCATCCACTCCCTTCTTTTTCTTCGGTGCCGCCGTACTCGCTGGCAGCAGGCTCACTAGCAGGCAAGGTCACGAGTCGGTTAGAGACCTAATAGCGCCTCTGAAGCCTGAACAAGCCTACTTCCGTTTCAGTCTTCCTGACCCACAGTATGCCCAGAACACTCTGGATCTGCTACAGTGTGTCCCACACTGATACTGGTCCTTGCCGTTACTGCTGCTCTGCCTGCTTTTGTTCCTTCATCACCTGCAGTGCTGGCTCTCAGTTGGAGAATACTCACATTTTCTATGGTGAGTGCATTTTCTGGTACCATCAGTGTTTTGTGCTGCTCTGGAAGCCATGTTCTCTCTCCTGTTCTATATCCTTCCACATGTCGGGGTGAGAGAAGGGGTACTTGCATTCCTTTCAGTCAGAGTACATTCTGCTTGAATACCAAAGTAGAAGGCACAGCTATAGTTATCCAGAAATACAGTCATCATGAACATTCTTGTTCAATAACGTAATGTGAGATTTTACTACTTAATCAGTCTGTGTCCAATATTATTAGAAAGGTTTACACTTGTCCGACGGCACTTACATAATATGTTGGCCGGCGTGCTTGTAGGAACAGCTAAAGTCAATCAGAGCTACCTTGCCCTCTTTTCGTCTAGATTATTCATCTCAAAATATCTTTAGGTTTACCCGGGATCATTAAATTTTACTACTGAAATGAGAGAAGCTTAAGATTACTCATAAACAGGTCAGGGGAAAATATGAACATAGTAGCTATACTTTATGCTTCCTAATTGATCAATTACAGAAGCCAAGGTAAATTTAAGGTACACATTGTCTTAGCTCATTATGGATAAAAATACGTCTGTCAAGAACATAATCAGACTCACAGCCTTGCTTACTGGGTAAGAGGGAGAATGAGCCTTCATAAAAGTTAAGGCATTTTCTGTTCTCAGCTGGAAATTTTGAGCAGGAGAGGAATAGGCACATGAATAAAACATGGTAATGGAATGTAATAAAGCAGAAATTGAAACATATCCACTAAGTAAGATCACAGATAGCATACAAATTTCACTGACCATTAAAATGACTCATCAGGCAAGATTATGATATTTTTAATCCCTAAAGTGACTACGTGATGCGTTACAGAGTTTGGATTTTATTAAAAATGTTAAGAGTATATGAAAATGGATTAAAATTTCAACTTCCTAGATCTGACATTTATTTTTAGCATGTAACAGCTCAGCAGTTTTAATTATTATTGCCAGATAATTCTACTCTTTAGACTGCTGTAGAAATAACTTTGCAAATTGTTCATCAGTTATATGCCAGATACTGGTGCAGGGACACTGTAGAAAATGACATCTGTGGAATAAATGCCTTCCCTTAGCTCCTCACCCTTCTCCCCTATATACAAATGTAGTGACTCCCAGCCAGAGTCCTGTAAACCTGTTATTAGGGAGCAGGAGAGGAGAGAGGAGGGCTGGAGGGTTTGCTAGGGTACTTTGGATTCCTAACATATTGAGTGTTGTCGCCAGGATTTTTAAAAATGTGTATAGGTATTGCGGTTAGGAATTAAATTAAAATGCATTTAAAAGTGTCACTGGATTCTTAAGTGCTTATTTTCACATTATGTCTTTTATCAATAAACAGGTATTGTAAGTAAAATTACCACTATAAAGAAAGGGAAAAGACAACTCAAACTGTGCATGTGTGTGTGTGTGTGTGTGTGTGTGTGTGTGTATATGTTTAATCCCAATTGTTCCTGCTATGGAAGAGACAGTATTTTTCACTTACCAACAGTCCAGATAAATAAGATATAAAGGGAGGGAGGGAGGGAGAGAGGAAGGAAGGAAGGAAGGAAGGGGTTAGAAATTGTGGAAAGAGTTTTACACATAACTGTATTTTCTAATTTGGCCAAATTTTAAGTAATTCCAATGAGAAACAAGTTTCCTTGAAAAACAAAATGAGAAATGTTTTTCTCTGCACATTATTTAGGTGGAAATACATCCAGTAGATCCAGGTTTTCTCTCCAGCCAATAAGTGATTTGGAAAGAACTAAGCAATGTGGTGTTGGTAAACAGTGTTTTTTCTCATAAAATGCCAGCCAAAAAGGGAATCTATAACAATTACCAAACTCCAAATTTAAGACTTTATTCGGATCTTTCTTTCCGTCAGCCAGTATAGGAAAAAAAGTTATTAAATGGGTGCTTTTGATGCAATTTACATTTGTTTGAGTATAGAGAAAAAAATGAAACTTTTAAAACAAACTATTTTTTGCTGAATAAAAACCTTTGCAGGATAGCCTGAAATGGTAGAATAAATGAAATGGGGGGAAAAAAGTGTTGTGAAATTGTCCCCAGTGGATTTCTGTAAGTTCAGTTTCAAATACTCTTCCAAAAAGTAACTTGGTAATCAAAATCTCTTCTATTTAACGTAGTCTGCTGATGATATAAGTATAGCAGGTATATAGTTATTGAAAAAGAATCTATTATCTGAAAGGATCTTATAAATTGTTTCATACCCCTAGCTCTGTGGGATGATCTAAGACTATTTGCACCATAAAGGAAGCACAAAATGCTTAAATACAAAAATGATGGTGATATATAATTTGCAAGGTTTCCAGTTATGTCCTAATTTAAAGTAACCATGTTATGAAACAGTGTTACCACATTCCCCTTGAGGGAACTGCACATAGTTCTGGAGAGCCTTAGGGAGTAGAGTGGCCAAGAATTGAATCAGAAGAGGAAGGGTACAATATGAGCAATAACAGAAGATGTCAGAACTATTTTAAATTGGTAGTTTTCTAGTTATATACCTCAGAACTCCAGACTGCCTTAGAGGGTGCAAAGTGGGTGCTAGAGGGCAAAGGAAGGACTCAAAAGTGAGTTTAGGGAAGCCTTGCTCCCCTCCTCACTCACTCTGAATAGTCCAGTTGCAGACTCAGGTTCCATGGAAGATTATGTTTGCAAAAATAAGGTGTAACCTAAATTATATGCAAATAAATCATTCCTCATTTTGTTTTTCAAAGAAATTTGTTTCCTGTTGGGATTACTTTAAAATTCAGCATGCTTGAATACCACTGGTTTAGAATTTAAGAAGGTCTATGGCAGGTGGATGAGGGGATTCAATAGAAATGATCTGAAGATTCTCTCCACTCTTCCCTTTAATATGATTAAAGGATATCATTTACAGAATGGAAGGGTAAGGATGCAGATAGGAGAAAGTAGTGCACCTCTAGGGTTTCTTAATTTAAAGGGAAATGGAGGAGAATATGTGTGGTTTATAATAAAACACCATTTGTCACATTACTTTGATTTTGTTTTATTCATGGATTTAAAAAAAAATTTCAAATAATATTAACAAGGTTGTGAAATCTTTATGTTCAACAAAGGGAAGCATGCCTTTTATAAAGGCAAGAAATATTGCTTTACTATAATTAAGGTTTTGCTTTTAGGGACGTTTATTACCACTTGGGCTCTTTTATTCCTTCCTCAATGGAATTATTCATCCTAATGTTTCATATTAGTGACTATTTTAAGATATTCTCTTATTTAGGTAAATTGAATCTTCTAAAACAGCAACTGGTAATTCCACAGATACTTCAGCAGTAGTTGATTTGGGTAGGCACTTAATCTGGACCAAAATTTTAAAGCTTTATGTTTGTATATTACTGACCCAGAAAACAAAACTAAATAATCATTAACTAAGTAATCAAACAATATCATTTTAAAAATAGTTTGATACTCATAACTTTCAGAATGTGATAATAAAATATTAGCCAACAATAATATTTCTGTACCATTAAAAATGAATTTATGTATAATAAAACATCTTCCATTTTCCCAGGCTACACTTTAAGATAATTGAACAGTGAAAAAAAAAAAAAAAAAAACCTGAAATACATGCATATATCACAGTGTCTTCATTGATAAAGTACCTTAAAACTGGAATTGGCTATGAACTTAATAACTTGAATATAAACATATTTTCAGTATTAGATGCTTGCAAAATTTGCTATTTATTTACTTGCCTCCGTCTCTTCCTTGCTACTTTGTTAACTAGTGTCTAGATGGCAATGTCTTGAATCTTTGATTGAAATAGTGATTGTAAGACCATGTATTATGAAGATAGTTTTGAGGATTAAGAGTGTGTTTAGTCTTGATTATGAATGCTCATGAAGCATATTGTCTAAATTGACCTGATAATGGTCAAATCAGTTTTTTTTTTTGTTGCTTGTTTCTTTGTAATGAGTATCTTTAAAAGACTTTGCAGCAGCAGACACAGCCCAAGGCAGCCTGGAAATCCACACTGATGGCAGTAGGGCTCTCTCACTTCCAGATGACCCCCCGAGGCTGGATTCTTTCTGGTTTCTCTGAACAGCTGAGCATCATGATTTTGTGTCTATGGAACAAATGTGGATTTTTTTAACTAAAGAATTTATAAAGTGGACTTCTGAACACAGTTATCATATTCTTTCAATTCTTTGCTGCTATGAACTGGCTTGGAGTTACACAAAATCTACCTTTCGGTGCTTTTATAGGTCCATGCTGTGAACTGCCATCTAGAAATGTAGCACTGTAACAATAGCACTTCCTATCTACCATCATTCTTGCATCATTGAATCCTTATGTGTTGCACCTGCTAAGCTTTGTGAAACCTGCAAAGGCCTACTAATAGATTGCAGAGCATATCTGAATTTACAAGTTTGCCAAATGTGGACGACAAATAGATTCACTGAAGCAGGGGATGTGAGTATACTCACAATTTGACATGGGGAACTCTGGGGAGATAGGCTCCTTTGGCCAAGACATCAGGGGGAAGGATAGCAGTAAGGAAAACCCACATTCTGTCTATGATAAGGGTGGCAGATAGTCAAAGTATATGTCAGCATCTTGCCAAAGCCTAAGAGATGCTATTTGTAACTGTGAGTGCAATTACATACAACCCCGTTTCCCCTCACCCCCTTACCCAGTGCCATCAACACCAAGTTGTCCAGATACCGTGTTCCCTGTGCTGTTTAACTCATGGCCAAGATTAATTGGTAGTGAGTGGCCAAGAGACTCTGATCGTATGTGCAGTGTTGAGAACACTGAACATGTTAACTTTCATAAGGTTCATGTGAATTTAAATAAAAGTGAGAAAATAAGAGTTGTGATCAAAGAAGAAAAAACATGTTGTTGGATGAAATTTGGAAGCAGATGGTGAATCGATGAGGCAAATACAGTAAGATAGAGTGATTGGTTACCAGAAAGTACATCTAGCTTTTTCTAATCAAAAAAAGATTTAACGACTTCATTGTACTCTTAGCCTTAATAAAAGAGACTTTTACAATGTCAAAAGTCACTGTTTATGCTATTAGGAAAAGTAGAATTTTTGCAGTTCAACTGGGTAAGGAAAGAAAGTGGGAGTAGACCAGTTGCTATTGGGATTCTGAGCAAAGCTGTGAAATGAAATATGCAATACAGGGACAGCATTTAAGAAGTAAGCAACATAAATGTTTAATAGGAAGAAAAGATTCAGAATCTGAAAAATACAGGATAAGTTGAAATGACTTTGCATTCTAAAGGTATGCTGAACAGCAATGCTTCACATTACATTCACAAATACAGGTCTTTACTCTTCGTAAATAATACAGAACACTCTTATGCTATCCA
The DNA here is from genome assembly GCF_949987535.1 of Balaenoptera acutorostrata. Lineage (NCBI taxonomy): Eukaryota > Metazoa > Chordata > Mammalia > Artiodactyla > Balaenopteridae > Balaenoptera > Balaenoptera acutorostrata. Next base: position 70,340,609 of record NC_080065.1, on the reverse strand, counting down.
TTCCCCTGTGCTCTTCACTTAATCTGTTGCCTTCATCCTTTTCTCTATTACTTGACATCTAATCATTTCATCATCTTTCTGACTTCTTCCTGTTATCTGGTATATTAGTTTTCTGTTGCCAAATAACAAATTATTACAAGCTAAGACAATGCATGTTTATTTTGTCATATTTCTGTGGGTCAGGGGGTCTAGTAAGTGGGTCCTCTGTTCAGGGACTCAGAATGATGCAGTCGAGGTGTCAATTGGGCTGTATTCACATCTGGAAGCTTGATTGGGGAAAAATCTGCTTCCAGGCTAATTCAGATTGTTGTCAGACTTCATTTCCTTGTTGCTGTGTGAGTGCCCAGCTGTTTTTGCTGCCTGCCAGCTGGAGGCTGCCCTCATGTGCTAGAGGACACATTTAGTTGCTAGAGGCCATGTTCTAGAGGTAGCCCACAGTTTCCTGCCACGTGGATTTCTCAACATGGTCTCTGAATTTAGAAAGCCACTAGAAGAAACTCTAGCTGCCATCTGCTAAGGGTCTTATACAATGTGATGTGAACAGGAACTGAAATCCCATTATCTTTGTCATTTTCTATTGGTTAGAGGCACGTCACAGGTCTTGCCTGCACTCGGTGGAGGGGAATATACAACAGTGTGGACAGCAGGGAGGGTGAAATCATGCGGCCACCCAAAAGCCCACGGGCCACACCTAAAGTCTATACTTTCGTCAGATACCTCTTAGAAGATCCATTTCTCTCTTTAGCCATCCTGTATCCCCTTGTGTCCTTTGTCCCCTTTCACTCAAAGGACTGATCCCAAAGCACACTCTCTAAAGGCTCAAAATAACCATCAGGAACATTCCATCTCCCCTTCCCCCAAAATAAAGAGTAATACATATTTCAAGATAGCATCAGCAAGGGAGAAAAATCAGAACATTTCTCTTGGCAATATATCTCCTCTGTCTGGGAGCCATCTCCATTCTGCAGAGCTGTTAGCAAAGCCTCACGTTTGGACAGTGGGAACAGAGGCAACCCTCGCACATGGGGTGGGGGAGAGGAGCAAAAAGGAAGTTAGTGAGATTCCAGATCTTTATCTAATGGGACTAATCTGTTCTTGTATCTGGAAGAGGCAGAGCAGATGGAGAGGAGCTGCTGCTTCTCTCTGCTTAACATTTGTTAAAACGTAAGAGAAATTATATTTCTCCACAAGCTCAGTTCATAGTGTTTAAGCACCTAAGGAAGAACTGGTAACTCCACAGCTAGGGATTCAATTATCCTGAACCTCATGAAGTGAAAGTAAGCAATCTGAAGTTTACTCCGTAACCCTAAATCAATTTGTGAATAAAAGCCTTAATATTTGATTTAGTTTTATCTTAAAATCATCTTCCCACAACTTAAAAATACTCCCTCTCAAAGGATTCTCAACTTAAAAAGCTGACCACTTCTACAAGTAGTGATATTTGCTCTTGATCTAGGGTTAAGAAATGTCATCCTTGGTGGTCATAATATAGCTGCTATTGCTTTTTATTACATCTTTATGTTGGGTTTTAAATTGGTGTCATTTTATTTTTAGGAAACTCAGCTTATATTGCTCTTTAGGAACAAACATGTTTCTAAATAAATATAAAGGAAAATCATTTAAAAATATATCTTTGTATAGCATTTTACTTTTATAGAAATATTTTCATATCTCACTTGACCCAGAGAACAATTATATGAAGAGGTTAGTGACAGCTGATATGAATCCACTTTATAGGAAACAGTCTCAGAAAGGATACATGATTGTCCAGGGATACCCAGGCCAAAAAGGACTGAGGTCCCAGTGAATCCAGGCTGCCAGCTCTACAGAGAAAGCTCTTCCATGTACTTCCTGGCTAGAACAGATGAGCTCTGTGCAAAATGGGACAGATACCAAATCTAGAGGAAAACATTAAAGAAGGGCTGTTTTCCTCTTGCTCTTGTGGGAGCACAGTTTTAATTGATCTTTTTTTTTTTAATTTCAGAGGAAAATACATTTGAATTTAATAAACATAAAACTGACTGAATTTCATTTACCTTTTAAAAAGAAATTGCCTAAGTCAGGAAAATATGATTAGTTCTTTTATGTGTCAGTAGATTTGGTAATTATGCATTATTTTATTGAGCAGTCTGATAAGCACATAAATCACTTGAAATGTCAACACACAAATGTGTTGATTTTGGCTGCCTTAATGCTGCCGTTACGTTTCTCCTCAAATATGAGAAAGAACTTACAAAGATACCTTTATGACAAATTTTAGTGTAGATTTGAAATGGTAATATCTAAACAAGGAGAGTCATTTTCAGTGGGAAAAAGCAAGTTGCAGGCAAGTGTATCCTGTATAGTCAGAAGAAAATACCATATCTAAGAGAGGTCTGGAGATGTTCACCATGTTCCAGGGTGGGGCCCCAGCCCCAGTTCTATTTTGCTTTCTAGCAAAATAGACATTGGTTATATTATAACAAATGTTATTTGAGATTTTTCTTAATAAACTAAATATATGATACATAGTTAATTACTATGTTATATATAATAAACTCTACGTGATATATATAGCGATATCTAGACATATATTCCCTGATAGGATCTGTAAAACAAAATTTTTTAACCCAAAGAAATATGAAAAAGAATGTGTTACATTATTCTTTTCAGACTCTTTGTTAAATATGTAATCTTCCCTCCTCAGAGACTATAAGAAAAATGTGGAGGTTTGGACACAAGTGATGAGTCTGCATATACTGGACATATATATAGTTAATGAGGCAAAGTTGCAGTGACCATTTAAAAGATTAAGCTGTAAGAAGAAACACTTTGAGATATAAGCTGCAGATACACAAAGGATCTGCACTTTTCAGAAATGGAAAATTGATTTTTAGCAGCTTCCTTTTTTCTAGCACACCTAAAAGGTGATGTAGGAAATGTCTCCCTAGATGAAAAATTGGCTATATACTTTGACAAATAGTAAACATTAAAAAGTCAGCATACTAATGTCACCAGAAATTAAAGATAGAATACTATTTGGTAGCCTGGCTAAGTCAAAAGATTTAAATTTACATCATACCATGTGAATACATGGTACTTTTCTTAAAAGGCATATAATGCTACTGAATTGCACACTGGACTCACAAGTTATGTGTTGGCAGTAGACTTTTATGCTATTGAACACTGAAACAAGAAGAAACCAAGCCATTTGCAAATGGGGTGGTTTATATAAAAATTGATAGCTGGGGACTCCCCAAATTGAGAGATAAACCTAAGAAGACTGAAAACCAGAAACATAGTGTTGAAGGGTGGGCTTAGGCATTTGACAAAGAACCTAAAATCTAGAGATGTTAAAGGATTTGTTCAAGTAGAGTACATGATAAGAACCTAACTGTTTCCTTTTAAAACAGCACATTTAAGTTAAAATCTAAATTCCTTAGGCCGTAAATTTCTTCATTTACTACCTATGGCTAGTGACTAAGAAAAGCCCTTTACAAGTTGTTCAAACCTTCCATTCCAGCCTCATTCTCCGAAATTCTTCTGTCATACATTCCAGCCACAAGAAAATTCTCCTCCTTCTCTAAACACAGAAAGCTCTTTAAAGATACTGTACATTTGCAAGCACACTTCTCCTGGTCTGGAATGTCCCTCCCTCTTTTTTTCACTGTCCAACTCAGAATAATCATTCAACATTCAGGCTCACCTGGGCTCTGCTGGCTCTTTGTTCCTATGCCTCAAGGGGTCCATTCCCCTGCTGTAATCTATACCCTGCAGGCACTTTGTTCCTATGCCTCAAGGGTCTATACCACTGCTGTAACCTGTGCAGACTGGGGTCTGCTTCTCCCCTGACACCAGAGCTCCACAGGGAATTTTAGTCACCTGAGGGCTTAGCACACAGTAGGCACTCAGTAAGTATTGGATTAATGTTTGGATAAATAGAGTAGAAGAGGAAATGTAATAGGGTTATTATCGATTAACATTTAGCTTAGGGAGTCAGAGATTTTCAAATACAAAGGAAACTTGAAAATCCTCTACACCAGGGGTCCCCAACCCCTGGGCCATGGACCGGTACCGGTCTGCGGTCTGTTAGGAACCGCGCCGCACAGCAGGAGGTGAATGGCGGGCGAGCAAGTGAAGCTTCATCTGCCTCTCCCCATCGCTCGCATTACCACCTGAACCATCCCCTCACCCCCACCCCCATCGTGGAAAAATTGTCTTCCACGAAACAAGTCCCTGGTGTCAAAAAGGTTGGGGACTGCTGCAAACTATGTGTCTCATTTTACAAGTGTGTTCAAGGAGGTTAATTCACTTACTTCAGGTTACCAAGCTAGTATACAACAGATTCAAGGTTTAAATCCATGTCGTCTAGTTTTAATTTTATATCATAAACCATCTGATGAAAAAACTTCGTTATATAAACTATGTCTTGGTTATTTGGAATTGTACCAGTTCATAAAAATATAAAAATATTTGCAAGTATTAGTGAGCACTTGATGACTGATCTTTTATGCAAATGATTGTTTTCTTTTTTTTTAATCATTGGAGTGGTTTGCTGATTATATCTTTGTTATTTTTTAGATCAAAAGAAGTGGTACTGAGCATTTTATAATATATGCATATTTTTAAACCAGGGCACTTATGAGCCTCTCCATTTTTTTCAATAAGCATTAATAATGTTTCCAGTTTTTATTTTCATGTTCTGCATTGCAACCCTATACTTTTTAATATGAAGTTTTATGTTTCACTGTAAACTTTAGTTGACCCTAAAAGTTTTTAAATGCATCAATTCTAACATCAGGGTGACAGAAAACAAGTCAGATCTTAGTACTTAAGATAATAATACAAAACTATACACACAGCTATGAAAGGCAGATTTCAAATTGCATGAATTAATTTACTGAATTGTAAAGTAATGAATTAAAAAAAAATTTTACCTAGCACTAGACAGGTAAAGTACATAAAGCAATCGTCAAGAGAGTTCAAGCAAACGTAAAATCAAGGCCAGTTTACTCATTTCAAAAAGATAAGGTTTGTTGTTGTTTTTTTTTTCTCTCTTTTAACCAAAACTTGATTTCAGGAACAAGAATGAGCAAGACATTTTAGAGCAGAGAGTGTATGGCCCTTATTTACTACGCTGGTATACAAAAATTATCCATTTCCCAAAGCTTTCTGGACACAGCACCAACATACAGATGTTACAATTAAATTCAATTAAATCCTGTCACTAAAAGCCCACACTTCATATTTATAACCAAGAGTAAAGAAAAAAATGAGGATTCTTAAGGAATATTTTGTCCAATCAAAAGAATACCTTCCATTTTTCCTAGTGGGTATGCCATACCAAGTCTTGGTAAACTATAGAAATCATTATGCCAGAACAGAAAACTAGGGCAGTGCCCTATATTGATTATGAGAGATTTTGATTATATTTATTTCTGATTATTTTTCTCTGGAGTAATCAGCATACCAGGGAATATAACATTCAGTTAGCATGAAAAAGAATCTACAGACACCAAGCAGAAAGAGCCTTCCTAACTCTTCTTCATTCTTCCTTTTACTTAGTCTGGGATGGAAGAAGAGAGAAGCAAGGAAATGTTTGAGGAGCAAATCAATGTAATTTAAAAATTGTAGAAACCATACTCGTTCAGCGTGTGTGTGCGCACGTGCACATCTTTGCTTAGTACTGTGATGTGTTACCCATGTGGGTAAGCCTCCATTCATCATAATATCCAGTCTGTCATAGGCAGAAGCTGTCTGGTTGTGAATGGGTTGCATTTATGCCAGGGAACAGGTAGAGGAACAGATGACCTCTGGTGCAGCACTTTTCAGGAATGAGCAAGACATTTTAGAGCAGAGAGTGCTCTAAAAGTCATTTGTGTTGGGTGAATAGTGATTCTGTTTACCATATAGATGTGTCAAAGCTTATTTTCTGATTTATAAACTAACAGGTATTTCAGCATTTCTTAAAATGTACCAGATTTTTCCATGACGGGAAAAACATGTCAAAATAACCTGTTTAGGTACGACAAGCCACAAGATAAGAGACAAATCTTGTGAGCTGTTTGAGGATGAACCTTTTTTTAATTTTTGTTTTTGTTTTTATACTTCCCTGCTGACTGGTTCCACTGTAAATAACTTTCTAAAATTATACTTTTAGTGTTATTCTATCTAATAATTTCTACATGATACCTCTTTTCTTTAAATCAGTGTTTGAATTTCATTAAAATATCTTTGGATTTCAGGATCCTTAAGCACTTATATCAAATAAAAGGGAGTTATACTTCAATTTTCTGTTTCTTTCACTTCTTTTTTTTTTTCAAATTATGTTTAAAATGTCAGAAGCTTTGCACCTGAAGTCTCAGATGGGAAATCAAAGATAGTTATTGCAAAGATGTTCAACCATTGGGGGATGTCTCATGAAATTCTTCACTTAAATCTATAACTGGGCCTTCAGTGAAGTGAGGTATAACTTGGAGAGTTTTAAAAATCTTGACTACATATGCAAAAAAAATAAGTAAGTTTAATATGATGAGTTTGTTTCAAGTGATTTATTAATTCCATACCTAATTTAACACTGTGGTTTATAAGCTATTTTACAGTAATAGAAAATATAGTGCATGAATAGTTTTAGAGTTAAAGAATGTGATTTTAAAACTATGAGATTGTTTGGAGCTGACTGCACAAAGAAATGAACCCTTTTTCTGAGACAGGAATATATACGAGAGTCCCTTAAATAAAGTGCCACTTCTAGAAAGAAGGAGAGTGTGAGCATCTTGTTCACATGCAATCAAGAAGAACATATTTTTTGTGTGATGAATTGGGAGACTGGGATTGACATATATACACTAATATGTAGAAAATGGATAACTAATAAGAACCTGCTATATAAAAATATAAATAAAATGCAAAAATTCAAAAAAAAACATATTTTTTGAAAGTTGTATACCCTATAACTTGAGCCATATCATTATAACTGTTAGGCATATACCTATTGGGGCCTTCATTAAAGATATATCCAGGCCATATTGTACTGTGGGGCTTAATTAAAATATGTTCATCAGATACTATTCAGATTTTATCAGCATTCAGCACCCAGTTTTATATTTTTCCACTTAATAAGCTCAAAAGACCTTGGATACGGTGTTAAGGAGAATAAGTAGGAAATTAACATTGGGACCTAAAGGAAAATCTTGATAAGATTGGGATTTCAAGTATACAACAGCTGTTCCTTATTTCCACTTGGGAACAAAACAAATGGAAATTAATGTCAATAACGGTGAAGAATATAGATAAAGATATTTTACCATAAATAAATTAATATAAAGAAATAAAACATGTTGGCTTTATGCATATTCAATGAGGGACTCTAACTGTGGCTTCTAATGAGGCTCTCTAAGATGACAGTTATAATTTGTGGTGACTGGAGTTGTGATGGGCTAGATAGCCCTGCCTGCCATTTCCACCAGAGTCGGGCTTGTCCTTCTTATACAAATAAAATGCTGACAGTGTTACTATGTATTTGAATGAAAATAATTTGTATCCTTGTTGTCCATACTATATGTACACTCTGGACAGAATATTTTTTTAATAAGTAGCTCTTTAAGGCAGTCCACTTTCCGTGTCAATGGCTCTTAACCCTGTAATCTACAGTCAGTTCTCTTCCTGCTGAGCCATCTCCCACCCTTTCCTTTCCAATCACTTCAGAGCAATGTGCTAACGGGCTGTTTTTCAACTGTTGACATTGATGGTCCATTTTCCCAAACCATCCTGATTCCTGAGAGGCCATGCCCCTTTCTACTTTCTTTTGCAAGGACAAGGGGAGAAAAATTACATCTATGTTTCTTTACATTGTTGTTTTAGCCTAAAAATCAATCACTATAAAACGTGCACAGCTCCAGTTAAGACTGAAAAATCGCCTGGTGGCGCAGTGGTTAAGAATCCGCCTGCCAATGCAGGGGGCACGGGCTTGAGCCCTGATCCGGGAAGATCCCACATGCCGCACAGCAACTAAGCCCGTGCGCCACAACTACTGAAGGCCTGTGCTCTGGAGCCCGCGAGCCACAACTACTGAAGGCCACGCACTTAGAGCCCGTGCTACACAACAAGAGAAGCCACTGCAATGAGAAGCCCGCGCACCACAACGAAGAGTAGCCCCCGCTCGCTGCAACTAGAGGAAGCCTGCGCGCAGCAACGAAGACCCAACGCAGCCAAAAATAAATAAATAAATTCATTAAAAAAAAAAAAAAAAGACTGAAAAATCTAGAATTAAGGCTCGCATGATCTGATGAAACAAAATGATGTACAGGACTCTACAGATGATTTACAAATTGTGGGAATTGCAAAGCTTTATATCAACATAAAATGCGCAGCTCCCTCAAGCAAGCATGGTACATAAAAATATGTTGTGTGTTCTTGTCAACTTTCCTACCTTTCATGGGCCTCTAAATATTTAAGATATGCAATGTGATTTGCCGTTGCAGTATACTGTATGCTGTGGATGTTTTCTTTTGAGAGTTCTCATGATTTTCATTTATTTGTCACAGAACAAGATTTATGTAAATATGCATATTGATACACATATTTGTGTATAGATGTTTTGTGCTTGTAAATGTCAGTCTATAAGATATATAATGGTTATACAAAACACAAATGCCTTTGATAAACTTATTATTCAGTGAAGTAGTTGTCAACAGCTCTTTCAAGTCAACAACCAATCAAATTCTGGCTACTGAAGTGTATGCCAGTTCAATGAATCTTTAGCTTTACAAAGAGATGCTGACACAGTTTCTACGTAGGCTCTCCTCTCACTGTGCTTTCAAAACCACTAAATAAAAAACTATTTCAATTCCTACTTAAAAGTTATGTTATTATTTTCTAAATTACATGCATAAATTTACCAGTAATTTTCTTTGTTTTCTACTTCATTTGGGCTTTGGCACTGCTATAATTAAAGTACCTAAATAACATTTATTGGATATTATCATGCTGTTTTATCAAAGACTTGTATTAAGTCTCCATTAACCTATTAATAATTACTCTATCAATTACAGACTAATTCAATTAGTCACCACCCTGAATTATTGTTTGTGGAATAAATCAAAGTTCCCAGCCTAATCAAAATCGGGCTTGAAAGGTAAATAAAGAAGATATGTTAGTTCTACTTTCTCAGGGTGATCTTACTTTTGATGAACTCAGCAGAAAATCACTTTCAGTAGCCTAATGAGAAAAGTATGATTCTTTTCCTTAAAAATTTTCTAAGTTTCATATTTTTCTTCACATATGTTTTAGTGTTTCTGATATAGGTTTTGGAGAAATTGGGTAATAGCTTACCTGTTAATTTGATGTCAATTTTAGTTACTTGTAACTATAATTGTTTGAGAATATTTTTTCAAAACAAAATTTGTATAGAATATTACAAAAATCTGCTCATTAAAAAAGAAAAAATCAAGTTATTTTAATTTCTCTTTATATATCATGATTTAAGTAAATTAATATAAGGGCATTAGATTCAATCCTTATAATAGTATTTTATTAACTCTAAATGTTTATAATTTTGGTTGTTTTTATATTTTTTTAATTTAAGTATAGTTGATTTACAATGTTTCAGGTGTACAGCAAGTTGATTCAGTTTTATATATATATATATATTTACATATATATGTATATATGCTTTTTCAGATTCTTTTCCATTATAAGTTATTACAAGATATTGAATATAGTTCCCTGTGCTATACAGTAGGTCCTTGTTGTTTATCTATTTTGTATACAGTAGTGTGTGTATGTTAATCCCAAATTACCAATTTATCCCACCCCCCTTCCTTTTCCCTTTGGTAACCATAAGTTTGTTTTCTGTCTGTGAGTCTGTTTCTGTTTTGTAAATAAGTTCATTTGTATCATTTCTTAAAATTCCACATATAAGTGATATCAAATGACATTTGTCTCTAACTTTGCTTAGTATGATAATCTCTAGGTCCATCCATGTTGCTGCAAATGGCATTATTTCATTCTTTATTATGGCTGAATAATATTCCATTCTATATACACACCACATCTTCTTTATCCATTCATCTGTCAATGGACATTTAGGTTGCTTCCATGTCTTGGCTATTGTAAATAGTACCACTATGAACACTGGGGTGCATGTATCTTTTCAAATTAGAGTTTTTGTCTTTTTCAGATATATGCCCAGGAGTGGGATTGCTGGATCATATGGTAACTCTATCTTTAGTTTTTTAAGGAACTTCCACACTGTTCACCACCAACTTACACTCCCACCAATGGTGTGGGAGTGTTCCCTTTTCTCCATACCCTCTCTAGCATTTATTATTTTTAGACTTCTTGATGATGCCTCATTCTGTTATGAGGTGGTACTTCATTGTAGTTTTGATTCACATTTCTCTAACAATTAGCAATGTTGAGCATCTTTTCATGTGCCTGTTGACCATCTGTATGTCTTCTTTGGAAAAATGTCTGTTTAGTTGTTCTGTCCATTTGTTGATTGGGTTGTTTGGTTTTTGATATTGAGCTGTATGAGCTGTTTGTATATTTTCGAAATTAATCCCTTGTTGGGTGCATCGTTTGCAAGTATTTTTCTCCCATTCCGTAGGTTGTCTTTTTGTTTTATTTGTGGTTTCTTATTCTGTGCAAAAGCTTTCAAGTTTAATTAGGTCCCATTTGCTTATTTTTGCTTTTATTTCCTTTACTCCAGGAGAGGGATCCAAAAAACTGTTGCTGTGATTTATGTCAAAGAGTGTTCTGTCTATGTTTTCCTCTAGGAGTTTAATAGTAGTCGGTCTTACATGTAGGTCTTTAGTCCATTTTGAGTTGATTTTTGTATGGGGTTTTAGAGAATGTTCTAATTTCATTCTTTTACATGTAGCTGTCCAGTTTTCCCAGCACTGCTTTTTGAAGAGACTGTCCTTTCTCCATTGTATATTCTTGCCTCCTGTGTCATAGATTAATTGACCACAATTGACCATAAGTGCATGGGTTTATTTCTGGGCTCTCTATCCTGTTCCATTGATCTATGTGTCTGTTTTTGTGCCAGTACCATACTGTTTTGATCACTGTAGCTTTGTAGTATAGTCTGAAATCAGGGTGCATAATTCCTCCAGCTCTGTTCTTCCTTCTCAAGATTGTTTTGGCTATTCGGGGTCATTTGTGTTTCCATACAAATTTTTAAATTATTTGTTCTAGTTCTGTGAAAAATGCAATTGGTAATTTGAGAGAGATTACATTAAATTTGTAGATTGCCTTGGGTTCTATGGTCATTTTGGCAATATTGATTCTTCCAATCCAAGAAAATGGTATATCTTTAAACCTGTTTGGGTGGTCTTCAATTTCTTTGTTTTATCTTTTAAATTTCTTTGAGATTTAGTGAGAAAACCATCATAGTTGGACTTTCATTTAGAACTATTTTTACATAGAGAGTTTTAGTGAAGCCTGAATGAATTTTCTCAAACATTTTTGTAAGAACCACATTTGGAAGGTTCCTCTAGAGCTGCAAAAGCAGACTTGATTTTAAATGTTCCTATGTTGAGCTTATCAAGAAATCACTTACATTATTTTATTACATTCAACTTCTCAATTGTGACTGCCACATCCTTTGATTCCCTTACCATCATCCATATAGTATGCATACAAATATAAGCCAGTCGGTGACTTTCCAGGCTCTGGGCAGAGTTTCCTGTAACTACAGTGTGAGGATTCCAACATCTGAATCAGAACAGGGGTGGCCAAGACCCAGAGGCTGCCCTGTGGACCGAGGGACCTGAGGTCACTTTACTACAGCCAGAGACTGCAAGCTGTGGTCAGCACTCTACTTCCCAGTGTCCCATCACACCCATTTACCCCATAATGCAAACCTGGAAAAGTGGAATAGAGTACATGTTGGCTACATGTTAGCTCACTGAATCCTAAAATATGAAGCCATTCATTCATTATATACTTACTGAAATACCTTGTGTATGCCAGGTGTACAGTGAACAACAGGGACGAAGTTGCCTGCCACTGTGATTTTACTTGTGATAGGAGAATGCTTTGGATTTTGTATTATCAAGAAAATAGGTTATCCTTCCTGTATGTAGAGGATAAACAGCAAGAGTAGGAGAGGTTCATCCTTCAGACCAGCTAAGCTATACTGCCTAAATGTCTGCTGGGCCTTGTTAATAACACCTTTGGCAGTGTTTATATCTGAAGGTCAGAAAGAATTCATAAAACAGCCTGATAGATGGTGAGAGACAATGGGGAATGCTTATGACCAGTGTGCTGCCAAACACCAGGACTATTCTCTCTCTGTTCAAGTAAGGGAAAATAATACAAGATTATATCAGGCTTATTTTTTAATATGCAGAACAAGAAAAGGATAGAAATTACTCAAAAGCTATGAAGAAAACTGTAAAAGTAGAAATTTTTTTACAGAAACAAATGATTAGTAGAATATATATAAAGATATTTTTTCCTTGAGTAATAGAATGAGACAAAAGTTGAGATGATGAGGGAGGGATCTTAAATTATGTATTTCAAGGAAATTTAAAAATTTAGCAGTGGAAATTCCATTAAGAAAAATAAAATGCAGGGCTTCCCTGGTGGCTCAGTGGTTAAGAATCCGCCTGCCAATGCAGGGGACACGGATTCAAGCCCTGGTCCAGGAAGATCCCACATGTCACAGAGCAACTAAGCCCGTGTGCCACAACTACTGAGCCTGCACTCTAGAGCCTGCGAGCCACAACTACTGAGCCCATGCGCCTAGAGCCAGAGCTCAGCAGCAAGAGAAGCCACAGCAATGAGAAGCCAATGCACTGCAACGAAGAGTAGCCCCCGCTCACTGCAACTAGAGAAAGCCACGTGCAGCAACGAAGACCCAATGCAGCCAAAAATAAAAATAAATTTATGTTTTTAAAAAAATCCGTAATATTGAGGATAAAGTGGAGAAACTCTGAAAATACAAAGGAGAATAATATTTTAAAATGATGGGTGAGAAAATATTATAAATAGGAAAAATTAGAAGTAAAGAGCTCGTCTTTGGAAAATTGACCTTCTAGTGGGAGACACTAAAAGAAGCAGAAGCAACATTTTAAAATATAAGACCAGAAAACCTTTTGAGCACACTTCCCTCCCCCAGGAACAAGTCTACAGCTTGAATGAATACACTTTATTCTATACAAAAGCAATAAAAGAGACTCTCACCAAGGAATATCCTGGTATATGATGATGATGACAATGATAATTTATAGTACTGATTTCAAGAATAAAGAGCAGACCTTATAACTATCACCCAGATAGTGGGGAAAAAACAATTTTAAAAATGGATTATTCAAGAAAAAGTGTTGAGAAAATTACATCTTTTTTTTTTTTTTTAATTTTATTTATGGCTGTGTTGGGTCTTCGTTTCTCTGCGAGGGCTTTCTCTAGTTTTGGCAAGCGGGGGCCACTCTTCATCGCGGTGTGCGGTCCTCTCACTATTGCGGCCTCTCTTGTTGCGGAGCACAGGCTCCAGACACGCAGGCTCAGTAACTGTGGCTCACGGGCCCAGTTGCTCTGCGGCATGTGGGATCTTCCCAGACCAGGGCTCGCACTCGTGTCCCCTGCATCAGCAGGCAGATTCTCAACCACTGCACCACCAGGGAAGCCCGAATTACATCTTTATAAAAAATAAAGTATGAACCTTATGTCACATCATATGTACACAGAAAGCCAAGATGATTTAGATGTTAAAAGGAAGGGAGGAGGGAAGGAAGGGAGGGAGGTAAAGAAGAAAACTTATAAAGAAAACCCAGAGGAAATTATAAGGGAACATGTAAATCATTTTTCACCAATCTAATTAAGTAGAAGGTCTTTTTAGGCATACGAAAATATGTAATTGCAAATGGAGTGACTGATAGACTTGAGTACAGGAAAATTAAAAACTTTCGTGTCAAAAAAATTAAATGACATAGCAAATTAGGAAAAAATGCAATAAATATAACAGAAGCCAATATTGATGCTATATAATTCTTTAAAAGCAACAAGAAAATCTCTAATCCCAGAAGTGATAAAGGATACTAAAGAGACATTAATAATAATATACATTATTAATGAGACTGAACAATTAGGAGAATGTAAATGAAATGCCACTTTTCACCATTTATATACATTAAATATAAAAATGCCATTTTTCAAACTGTAAAAAATATAGAATTATATAAAACATAGGACTAGTGAGTATGTAGAGAAAAAATTATCATATACCACAGTTGGAAGTGTATAATTTTTCCAGAAACAAATGAAACAATGTACATACCACATTTCAAATGACAGGTCCTTTATGACGATAAGGAAACAGTTGCGCCAATGAGCAAAGATAAATACACATAGGAGTTCATTTTAGGTTTTTACCAATGAAGAAGAATTAGAAACAAGAATTTTTAAAATATCAGTAGTGGACTGGTTAAATAATTTTCATATTTATTTCTGTATCTGTGAGACTGTTACACAGCCATTACAAAGTATTACTTACATACAAAAATATACACACGCAAATTACAAAACCACATTCATACTGTGAGCTTATTTTCATGAAGATAGATATATGGGAATAGGAAATGTCTGCAAATATGAATATTAAGAGGTCAACAATAATTAGCTCTAGATAATAGAGTTTTGGTTATTTTATCTGGATTCCTTATATCTCTTCATACCATCTAAAATAATCACAACTGTTTATTACTTTTATGTTTAGGGCAATAAACCTATTTTCCATATTCTCTGACCAAATTCTATGAATTTATCCTATGTATTGGGTTAGACAAAAAGTTCATTTGGATTTTTCCGTAAGATGTTATGTAAAAACCCAAACGAACTTTTTGGCCAACCCAATAAATGAGATTATGTGGCCAAATGAAAGGACTAGGATTTTATGAAAGTTTTAATTTTAATAGAAAATTTAAGGATACAGGGAGGCGCAAATGTTTTACAGTAAATAAATGATTGTGATAGACTCTTGAAATGACTTGTTAGGATAGAAAAAAAGTCTTAAAAATATTTTATTGACATAGAGAATTACTAGTGAAATATTAAGGAAAAAAAAGAATAAATTGACCTGCAAATGTGGACTAAAAGTGCAACCAACACCTGGTAACCAATAATATTGTTCAAATGCCAAATAAATACAACAAATTTGTCTAAAATATCCACATTTAAGGGGTATGAAAATCATTGATTGTATCTGATGGTAAGACAGAGCTGTTTTTTAATATTCTCTGTATTTCTCAATTTTTATTCTTAGCATGTATTTTATATTGAGAAAGATTATTAAAATAACAATATTAAATATAAAATGTTCATAATTATGCTGCCTCCCATCCTTAGTTAAGATAAGCAGTTGAACTACCTGCATGACTCTAAACAAACTCTTTTAAAAAGTTCATAGTCATGAGCTGACAGCAATCATGGGGTGCAGCTCAGGTTGACATATGCAGTTGTTTATGTTATAATTGTAGATAATTGTTAAATATGGAATTATCTCAATTTTGAATCCAGGGCAGATGATTCCTGGATATTTGGAATGTCTACAATATGACTGATATGCTACAAAACACGTTCTTGAGCATAAAAAGTTTGTTTATGGCATCAAACATGTATCATGCTTGGTTTTACATGTAAAAGGCACACTAGAAAACATCAATAAAACAGAACATTCCCGCTCTCTTTGAAAGGTTATTTTATAGTATATATTTTTTGTATTAGTGTTCATAATTTTAAAATGCAATATAGGAAAAGCAATTGCTTTATTAAATGTTTTTAAATATTATTGGAAACTAAAACTTTTTTTAGTAAGAGGGGGAATGCAATCATGGGTGCTGGAATGAGTGTATTATGAGGCCTCCATAGTATTTTAAGGATTCTAAATCCATAACCTTAGAGCTACTAAATTGTATGAGATACAGAGACTGGATAATATTTCATCATAAGTTGATCACATTAACTAGTTAGCCTGCAAATATGGAATAAAAGTATGACCAGTATCTGATAACCAAAAATGTTGTCCAAATGTCAAGTATAGTTAATTACAGGCATACCTTGGAGATATTGTGGGATCAATTCCAGAGCTCTGCAATAAAGCAAGTCACGTGAATTTTTCGGCTTTCCAGTGCATATAAAAGTTATGGGGCTTCCCTGGTGGCGCAGTGGTTGAGAGTCTGCCTGCCAATGCAGGGGACACGGGTTCGAGCCCTGGTCTGGGAAGATCCCACATGCCGCGAAGCAACTAGGCCCGTGAGCCACATGAGATTATGTGGCCAAATGAAAGGACTAGGAGCCTGCGAGTCTGGAGCCTGTGCTCCGCAACAAGAGAGGCCGCAATAGTGAGAGGCCCGCGCACCGCGATGAAGAGTGGCCCCCGCTTGCCACAACTAGAGAAAGCCCTCGCACAGAAACAAAGACCCAACACAGCCATAAATAATAAATAAATTAATTTTTTTAAAAAAGTTATGTTTATATACTGTAGTCTATTAAGCATGTGATAACATTATGTCTAAAAATATAACATGACATACCTTAGTTAAAAAATATTGCTAAAAAATACCAATCTTCTGAGACTTTAGTGAGTCATAATAGTAACATCAAAGATCACTGATCACAGATCACCATAATAAATATGACAATGAAAAGTTTGAAATATTGCAAGAAGTACCAAAATGTGACACAGAAACACAAAGTGAGCAAATGCTGTTGGAGAAATGGTGCGATAGACTTGCTGGACACAGGGTTACCACAAACCTTCAGTATGTAAGAAACACGATATTTGCGAAGTGCAGTAAAACAAAGTATGCCTTTATGTGCTTTAAATGTAGCTACAATTATATAGAATTTTTCATATAATGTTAAGGTAAAAACTTCTATATTGAAACCAAAAAGTCTAAATATTTTGCCTATAATTTAATTATTAAGTATAGATAATTATATTAGCTTCAAAGTTATTTCTGCTTAATGAATTAATTTTACAAAGTTCCTTGAAGTTATAAAATACGTAATCCAAAATAACTGATATAACATAAAAGCAAAAACTAGAGCATTGTAGATGCAGCAGAGCACCATATTTCTGTGGTAAATCTCTTTGGTCTTTTTGTTCACTTTTTTTGAACACCTATTTATCTATATCACTTTTCATTTTCTTCACCCCTCTAAGAACATCTCCATGAAAATCATCAGACTTTCCTTGGTCTGCCTCGTCTCCTCCCAGGGAGCCATCTGTCAGGGTGTTATGCAGATAATCTGAAATGTAGTTCATCTTGACCTTTTTCAAACAAATGCTCTTAGTTTTTCTACACTGTTTTTCTAAGTTAGACACTCTAAAAATATGTATGCTTTGCTAAAACATTGTAGGATGTTTTACAACAAAAAAAGGTATATTCCTACATAACACTCATGCAATACTTTTTTCTTTACTTATATATCATTTAAGCCTCTTTCTATATAGATCTTCTTTTTTCACTCTTATAATTAAAGGAAAACAAATCACCCACTATAATTTGGAGTCTAATTTTCTCTTAATATTTTTTAATTTAATTTTTATTTTATATTGTAGTATAGTTGATTTACAATGTTGTGTTAGTTTCAGGTGTACCACAAAGTGATTCAGTTATAAATATACACATATCCATTCTTTCTCAGATTCATTGCCTATATAGGTTTTTAGAGAATATTGAGTTCCCTGTGCTATACAGTAGGTCCTTGCTGATTATCTATTTTATATATAGTAGTGTGTATATGTTAATCCCAAACTCCTAATTTATCCCTCCCCCCACCTTTCCACTTTGATAACCATAAGTTTGTTTTAGAAGTCTGTCTGTTTCTGTTTTGTAAATAAGTTCCTTTGTATCATTTCTTTTGGATTTCACATGTAAGTGATATCATAAGATATTTGTCTTTGTCTGACTTACTTCATTCAGTATGATAATCTCCAGGTCCATCCATGTTGCTGCAAATGGCATTGTTTCATTCTTTTTTATGGTTGAGTAATATTCCATTGTATATATGTACCACATCTTTATTCATTCCTCTATCAATGGACATTTATGTTGCTTCCATGTCTTGGCTATTGTAAATAGTGCTGCCCTGAACATTGGGGTGCATGTATCTTTTCAAATTGGAGTTTTCTCCAGATATACCCAGGAATGGGATTGATGGATCATATGGTAACTCTATTTTCAGTTTTTTAAGAACACTCAATACTGTTCTGCATAGTGGCTGTACCAGTTTACATTCCCACTAACAGTGTAGGATGTTTCCTTTTTCTCCACAGCCTCTCCAGCATTTATTATTTGAAGACTTTTTGATGATGGCCATTCTGACCAATGTGAGGTGATACCTCATTGTATTTTTGATTCGCATCTCTCTAACAATTAGCGATGTTGAGCATCTTTTCATGTGCTTTTTGGCCACCTGTATGTCTTCTTTGGAGAAATGTCTATTTAGCTCTTCTGCCCATTTTTTTGATTTGGTGTTTGTTGTTTTGATATTGAGCTGCATGAGCTGTTTATATATTTTGGAGATTAAGCACTTTTTGGTCGCATCATTTGCAAATATTTTCTCCCATTCTGTGGGTTGTCCTTTAATTTTGTTGATGGTTTCCTTTGATGTGCAAAAGCTTTTAAGTTTAATTAGGTCCCATTTGTTTATTTTTGTTTTTATTTTCATACTCTAGGAGACAGATCAAAGAAGATATTGCTGCAATTTATGTCAAAGAGTGTTCTGCCTGTGTGTTCCTTTAAGAATTTTATAGTATCCAGTCTTACATTTAGGTCCTTAATCCATTTTGAGTTTATTTTTATGTAAGGTGTTAGAGAATATGCTAATTTCATTCTTTTACATGTAGCTGTCCAGTTTTCCCAGCACCACTTATTGAAGAGACTGTCTCTGCTCCATTGTATATTCTTGCCTCCTTTGTTGTAGATTAATTGACCATAGGTGCCTGGGTTTATTTCTGGGCCTTCTATCCTGTTCCATTGATCTATATTTCTCTTTTTCTGCCAGTACCACACTGTTTTGATGACTGTAGCTTTGTAGTATAGTCTGAAGTCAGGGAGCCTGATTACTCCAGCTCCATTTTTCTTTCTTAGGATTGCTTTGGCTATATGAGGTCTTTTCTGTTTCCACACAAATTTAAAATTTTTGTTCTAGGTCTGTGAAAGATGCCATTGGTAATTTGATAGGGATTGCATTGCATATGTTGATTGTATTGGGGAGTAGAGTCATTTTCACAATATTGATTCTTCCAATCCAAGAACATGGTATATCTTTCCATCTGTTTGTGTCATCTTCGATTTATTTCATCAGCATCTTAGTTTTCAGAGTACGGGTCTTTCGCCTCCTTAAGTAGGTTTATTCCTAAGTATTTTATTCTTTTTGATGCGATGGTAAATGGTATTGTTTCCTTAATTTCGCTTTCTGATCTTTGGTTGTTAGTATATAGAAATGCAACAGATTTCTGTGTATTACTTTTGTATCCTGCAACTTTACTGAGTTAATTGATGGGCTCTAGTAGTTTTCTGATAGCATCTTTAGGATTTTCTATGTATACTATCATGTCATCTGCAAAGAGTGAGACCATTTCCCTATTGTAATATAATCTTAATATTTAAATAGAGATGCACAACATTCCATAAAATTAATTATATTCTTAATTAACCATTTCACCCATAAATGTGAATTTTAGTTGCTCAATATTTTCTCTACTTCCAGTAAAGATGAAATGACTGTCTTTGTGTACATCCTGAGAAGGTGGCCAAAATATGCTATGATCAAGAAGTTGCTTCTAGGACAATCTGGCCACCTGATTTCCCTGTTTCCATATTTGTGTTTCTAAAAGGTACTCTGAGACCAATATTAGATTCTTCCCCCAGATTTACTTATTGTTTTACTGTTAACAAAGTTTTAATACTCCTATATATTGTTTTACACACATATATTAACTCATTTAATCCTCATAAAATCCTTAAAATCCTAATAAAGGGACTATTCTCATTTTTTCAAATGAGGATATTGAGCTGTAGAGAGGTAAAGTAGCTTGCCCAAAGGCATATAGCTAGTAAGGGTAGAGCCAGTTTGTGAACCCAGACCATTCAGCTTCACTAGAATAGGCTGGCTTTCACAATCACATTCCTGAAGATTGGAGAGGATTTTAAACTAGTTGCCTTCCCAATAAAAATTGTTGGTACAACTATGACGATGTTTCCTTAACCAGTAATGCCACGTAGAGAAACAAGAAGAAAGCAGCTAGCATTTTCCGCTGTGATACACTGCAGTATCCTTAGCCACGGGTTGGTTTTGTCTGCAGAACATACTTAGGAAGTAGCTCCAGCGTAATCCAGCAAAACCTTTATTGAGGACAGTTACATGTTAGGTACTTTTAATACAGATCCGGACATGAAGTGCAGTGCATTAAGCCAAATGTCTACCCATGTCCCAGCTTAGTGCCCTAAATAACCTGCTCTATCTGAGCCAAACCTTGGGAGGTGAGGGTCTAAAATAGCAGACTCATATTTGCAGTACAACTTTAACTCAGAAAATCTGCAAGAGGACAGAGTGGTCCTGGGCCAGGGGTAGGCATAGGTCCAGAAGAGTGGGCTTTTCTGGGATCATCTTGCATGATGAACATGAGAGATGTGTCCTTTCAGTGTGTCGCAGAGTGAGATCTGTACACCCCTCTTGTAGCAACCTCATGTTAAGTGTGGGATGCTGATTATTTTTATACTGAAAGAAGGTTTGCTTAGGCCTGGTATTCTAAGTTTATAATGTAGCAAATTTTAGGACCAAATCCAGCTTGAAACAGATTGCTGACTATTTAAATCGAGGAGTTGACTTAACTGGAACAAAAAAGAAAAACATTTCTGGATCAAAAAAAAAAAAAAAAAAAAGCTGGAGAAGGGGAGCCGTTAAAGTGGGAGAAAAACAGATCTGTTCGAAAGAGCCAAGACACACAACTTAAGGAGAAAACATCTCCACCCAGCAGGAAACCCTGACTTTAAGAAATACCACTGAAAGAGAGATGCTCCAAGACTCCTCACTGCATCTTCTTAGCTTAGGATTTATAGACATTTAGGCACTGAAGAATCCACTGGAGGTATTCTTGGTGTCAGTTTGAGTTCCTGTATGTTTACAGCCTTGATGACAACACAGTGACTCAGAGTACTGTAAGACTTTTTTTCCATTTATTGAGTGTCAGCAACATTAAGAGCACTTTGAAGAGCAGTGGCTAGGCCTAGATGTTTCTGCGCAATTAGATTTGGATTTAGTACAGCAACAGCAATCCACATTTTTAAGCCCAGACAGCTAAAGAACAGAGAGGAAATTCATGTTTAAAGACAGTGCTCTCATAATATTGTAAAGCCTGGATTGCTTTTGTTTGGGGCTTAGAGTGGCTGTACGTTTGATGAGTGTGGTGAGAAAGCTTTGAGATTCTTCAGAAATTTCTGAAATAGTCACAGAGAATGGGAAGAAATCATTGAGTTAGAATCCATATGCGGAACTTTGAATCAGAAAGACATGGATTTGAATCTGGGATCCTTCCTTTACTGACTGTTGATCTTTCGGTCACATGTCATGTTATGTTACCTCCCTAGCAACTGTTCCCTCTAAAGTGGAGATGATATCCTACCAGAAAGCAGTATTAAGAGGAGTCACTGAAGACTTACCACAAAGCATTTAGCATTATGTGAGGCAGCAACAGTTTCCTTCCCAGGATATCATAACTTTGCCATCCTGCATTGCCACTGGACACGCAAGATATTTTAAGTGACATAATACATGTTTGGAAAGTAGTAACAACATTATATTTTATAATTTTTTATAAACTTTCTAGAATGTTTTAATAAAGTATTAAGGGTGGTTTTCTGTCTTAATCCATTGTCCAGCTTGAGCCTAATGTCTTTGATGAATGTTACAAAAAGAGGGCAAAAAGCCCATGTGAATTTTTTAAGAAATATAATCCTATGCCATGAAACATTGGTAACGTTTTCATATCTTTATTGATGAGCATCTATGTCACTTAATATGGTCTATTTAATGCAGTCTCCCTAGTCCTCTCTTCTCATTGATGACCTGTGTCTGACCCATGACTGTCTATTTGTAGCTACAAACATCTCTCAGGATGGAGAGCCTGAAATAGAAACAAAAGGTCATAGTGGTTGAAAGCCACTAAGGTCACACATGAGATCATGACAGTTGAAGATGATAAGATCAAGGATGTAGCAGTGCACTTAGTCATAGGAAGTAGGAAGAAGTAGGTGGCTATTGTGGGAGGAGAGAGGAAGCTATAGATCAAGGAACATTAATACAACAAATGGTAAAGGTCTTAATAAGAATTGTCCACATGGAAAACAAAGTTTCCTATAATTTTTCTTTTAATTAGCATCATAAGATATAAGAAAAGATGCATGAATTAGAGAACAAAGAGGGGAAATACTATTCAATGTTATGTATTCTTCTTTGATGAAAATCATTCCTATCTTTTGCATTTCAGTGTTGCAGTTGATGAATTTAATGCTTACTAAATCACCGTGGGTCTTATGCCCTTTCATATATATTTTGCAACAATGAGCACATTGTGAGCACAGATCCCACAAGTCATGGATGCATATTTTAATTCTCTCTCATTTTTGAAGAATACTTGACTTCCTCCTCAACAGTTTTAGGGTTGTAGTTTTCTGAAAGATGATTTTCATTGGACAATGATTACTATTACTCAATTATATATTACTGAACTGATTAAAATTCATGGAAACAGGGTTGACTTTTTAATGCTTAATTAGGAAACATCAAATTTTTTTGTTCCTGATATGTACACAGCTATAATTTTTATTACTATAAAATTGACCAGTAAAGTCAGAAAATTGATTTATAAGCACAAACTCTGGGAGATGATGATCAGTCTCAAGAAGATCAGCCTTGCCAGTTTTGTACTATCTCAGTTACACAAAAACCACATGCTAGATGAGTCAGTTTAATATAAAATTGACTGGTAGACTGAAAAGACCACCACTTTATTTAAAAATGCTCAAAATGGTTGTTCAAATTTTCAGCCAGGTTTACCCAGTGGCATAATCAAAATCACAAGCCAATAATAAACTCAGTCTTCTATTTCAAAATACAAATAATCAAGTGGATTTTTGGCTTTAGGATATATATTTCTTAATCTCCTGAGTTCAAAAGAATTGCAAATTTATAATGGACTCTATCGTGGCATTTGAAGTATGTCTTTTCCTTTTTGTAGGTGGATCTTCTGGTCCCTACCAAAGTGACTGGCATTATTACACAAGGAGCTAAAGATTTTGGTCATGTGCAGTTTGTAGGCTCCTACAAACTAGCTTACAGCAATGATGGAGAACACTGGACAGTATACCAGGATGAAAAGCAAAGAAAAGATAAGGTAAGTCATTCTGGTGGTTTGATGACATACAGAAGTAGAGGATCAATTTGTCTAACATTTTTTATTTCCTTGATTATTTTGATAATTAGGAATTGTAGAATTATAATTATAGAAGTGAACAGATTTGATGATTATACTAGTTCATTGAAATTAAAATAGGGATGTTTCTCTGCTCAGTTTCCTTGATTGTGTTTTAATTCATAGTAATATTTTGACCTGTAAAATCTGTGTTTTAATATTATAATGATCAGTATATATTGATGCACTTAAACTTCTACACCATATGATCTCTAATTGTTTTGCTAAAAGTTCTTACTATGTTGAACATCTTTGTATCTACTGGTAGCTACTGGTCTGAATGTCTGTGGGATTCTGGAGAATGAAAGTGCTCAAGGGTAATATCAATAACTAATTGGATCAGATGTTAAAATATGGCCTTAGATTAATGAAATTGAATTAATTTGTTGCTTAGAGTCTGTGCAAAGAACTGTACCTTTCTGAAGACATCAGTAGAAACGTAATCTCTTATTTCAGTGATTTTGGGGAAAATATAATACACTTTCATACATGTTAAGCATTTCTGAGTTAATAATGATTTTTCCATTTTATGTAACCCCTTTAGTTCCTTACTGTTGTTGTATTATTAACCAATAGAAAGGTTGGGAATATCTTTCTTTCTTCAAGTATGCAAGGTAGAGAATTTAATTTTCCCAGAAATACTAAGACTGGAGTGACTATTTCAATGAGACTATAAATTATGAATTCAGTTCACACAAAATTTATTTTAGGGGAGATGTGTTTTAGGTTAAGATTATAAAACCACAACTCTTTATCTTTTAATGTCTCAGAATATGCCCATTTAGCATCTCAGGACAGACATATTCACTTAACACCTCAGAACACACACACATTCTGCGTTTTAACATCTCAGAAATTGGTGTATCTCAATGTCACAATCTAATAGCCCTTACTATATTCTAGAAGAATGTAAAATAATGGCATGTTTTATAATCAGTGGCCTCTTAGATTGAATGAATATTGGGTATTTTGTAAGAATGTCTTCAAATTTTTTGAGGTGTAGACAAATGTCTGCTATGATTTATATCAAATAACTATTTCAGTTCTTGTTTTCACCTTTTACAGTAGGCATTTTGATGTGTAAAGAATGCAAATATATTCCATAAGATGAAATTTTCTAAACTTCATAAATTATACAGTTCTTGAAATTAATTTTAAGATAAGTATTCTCATCTATAATCCATGTGCAATATTCACTGAAAAGCACATTTGTAATATTTAAATCCTTATATAAGTTGATTTAGGGAAGAGGTGTAAACCATTGTGCTGGTGAAATACTTCTTGTCTCCATTTATATTAAGCATATGATTTAATGATTATTTGTGAATCATTTTTAAAATTTCCCTAATTGATAGACTGGACATTGTTATTTATGCATTTTATTTCATTATCTCAGTCTGAAATGTACATAAAACTTTTGTGTCAAGTTGGCCAAGTGATTAGATAGTGTTGTTCAGGGTTTCTATATCCTCCCTGATTTTCTAGCTACTTGTACTAAAAATTCCAGAGAGAGCAATGTGGAAAATCCAACTCTAACCATTGATTTCTCTATTTCTCCTGGCAGTTATTGGTATTTGCTTCATGTATTTTGAAAGTCTGTTTAAAGATATATGAATGATTAGGGTTGTAATGTCCTCTTAATCAGATAACTCTTTTATCATTAGAAAATGACCTTCTTTATTCCTGGTGGTATTTTTGCTCTGAAACCTACTTTGCTGCTATTCATAGAGGTACTCTAGCTTCCTTTTGATTAGTACTACATTGGTATATGTTTTCTCCATCCTTTTACTTCTAACTATTTCTACTTTATATTTAAAATGCATTTTTTCTATGCAGCATATAGTTGTTTCCTTTTTTCCAATTCAACTATCTCTGCTTTTTAACTGGAGCACTTAGACCATTTATATTTATATGAGTATTGACATAATTGGGTATAAATCTATCATGTTGCTATTTATTTCCTATATGTCTTATCTTTTCTTTCATTTTTTCCTATTTTCAGCCTTCTTTTGAATTAATAGAATTTTTTAGTGATTCCATTGTGCTTCATTTGTTGACTTATTTGCTATAACTTTTTTTGTTATTTTAGTCACTGCTTTAGGTTTTGTAATATACATTTTAAACTTACACAGTCTACCTTCAAATTAATGTAGAGCCCCGGAAACATACCTCCATAAGCACAAGCAAAATATAGTTATAAATCCACGTACTTAGGAGCCACACTTACTATAACACATGATTTTGCCATTCCCCAAATAAGTCTTATTGTAAAGAAAGAAAAAGACTCCCACTAGGCAAGTTGGAAAGTCATGAGAGTAAACTGACACGTTCAGTGAAAAGGATGTAAGCCGGAATCCTCATGCGAGACAATGTCACGTCACCTATCCAATGTAAAATTTCTGAAAAAATAAACCATTTTAGAATTATAAATATGACAGTTGGCTAAACTCAGTCACTATAACTGGTAGTTTTAAAATTAAATTTATCCAGTCTGTTTTTAATATTATAATTAGTTTGGTACATTGAAGAAAAGCCTTAATAAGTTTACTATTTATTACCAAAGGAAACAACTAACACCAATAAACAATACATAGAACGCTGTAGTTGCTATTATAATAAAGAAATACTTTATGTATAAGAAGGAAATGCAGGACATAAACATCTCCATTCCTACAGAGAAGGGAATTTTATAAACTAAATGAGAAAATGGATTGCATGAGTTCTTTCAGCACTTGGAAATACAGGCATTTTACATACACACACGTATATACACATATATATCCCAATAAAAATATGTTTATATATATATCCAAGTAATTATTGTGCTTTGTTTTTATTATTACTATTATTACTAGGAATTTAGGTATCATTTCATATATTCTTTATAGAAGTGCTCTTCTTTCGAGAGGTCCTACACAACTCATTAATTAATTTTTCTGAAGTTGAATAAGCCATCTTCTATTCATTCTTAGTATTATTTGTGTCTTGTTTTCCATGGTTGCTTTCCACAAGGGAAAAAAAGTCTTCGATATTTAAAAGTGTAATTCAACTACAAGCTTTCATGGAGATAAATATAATAAATGAATTGAGTGTTTCAGGGGAAAATATATGCCTGTGAGATATTTTATATATGCACATTTCAAAAGGAAATATTTACAAAGTTTTCTTTTCTTTCTTTCTTTTTTTTTTAAAACACCCAATGTCCTCCAAATGCCCTTTGGAGCTTTCTGTTTTTGATCGAGGATCCAATTAAGATTCACATGATGTATTTATCGTATCTCTTTAGTCTCCTTTAGAGTAATTCTCTTGTCATTTTTTTCTTCCAAAACATGGACATTTTTAAGAGTCTAGGCCAGATGTCTTGCACAGGATCTCACAGTGTGGTTTCATCTGTTTCCTTATGATTTTCTTTTCTTTGAATTTTATTTATTTTTTATACAGCAGGTTCTTATTAGTTATCTATTTATACATAATTAGTGTATATATGTCCAATGCGTCCCACCACAACCACCACCTCCCGCCACTTTCCCCCTTGGTGTCCATATATTTGTTCTCTACATCTGCGTCTCTATTTCTGCCTTGCAAACTGGTTCATCTGTACTATTTATCTAGATTCCACATATATGCGTTAATATACGACACTTGTTTTTCTCTTTCTGACTTACTTCACTCTGTATGACAGTCTCTAGATCCATCCACGTCTCTACAAATGTCCCAATTTTGTTCCTTTTAATGGCTGAGTAATATCCCATTGTATATATGTACCACACCTTCTTTATCCATTTATCTGTCGATGGGCATTTAGGTTGCTTCCATGACCTGTCTATTGTAAATAGTGCTGCAGTGAACATAGGGGTGCATGTGTCTTTTGGAATTATGGTTTTCTCTGGGTATATGCCCAGTAGTGGGATTGCTGGGTCATATGGTAATTCTATTTTTAGTTTTTTAAGGAACGTCCATACTGTACTCCATAGTGGCTGTATCAATTTACATTCCCACCAACAGTGCAAGAGGGTTCCCTTTTCTCCACACCCTCTCCAGCATTTATTGTTTGTAGATTTTTTGGTGATGCCCATTCTAACTGCTGTGAGGTGATACCTCATTGTAGTTTTGATTTGCATTTCTCTAATAATTAGTGATGTTGAGCAGCTTTTCATTTGCCTCTTGGCCATCTTTATGTCTTCTTTGGAGAGATGTCTATACAGGTCTTCAGCCCATTATTGAATTGGGTTGTTTGTTTTTTTAATATTAAGATGCATGAGCTGTTTATATATTTTGGAGATTAATCCTTTGTCCATTGATTTGTTTGCAAATATTTTCTCACATTCTGAGGGTTGTAATTTTGTCTTGTTTATAGTTTCCTTTCCTGTGCAAAAGCTTTTAAGTTTCATTAGGTCCCATTTGTTTATTTTTGTTTTTATTTCCATTACGCTAGGAGGTGGGTCAAAAAATATCTTGCTGTGATTTATGTCATAGAGTGTTCTTCCTATGTTTTCCTCTAAGAGTTTTATAGTGTCTGGTCTTACATTTAGGTCTGTAATCCATTTTGAGTTTATTTTTGTGTATGGTGTTAGGGAGTGTTCTAATTTCATTCTTTTACATGTAGCTGTCCAGTTTTCCCAGCACTACTTTTTGAAGAAGCTGTCTTTTCTCCATTGTATGTCCGTGCTTCCTTTGTCATAGATTAGTTGACCATAGGTGCGTGGGTTTACCTCTGGGCTTTCTATCCTATTCCATTGATCTATATTTCTGTTTCTGCGCCAGTACCATATTGTCTTGATGACTGTAGCTTTGTAGTATAGTCTGAAGTTCAGGAGTCTGATTCCTCCAGCTCCGTTTTTTTTCCCTCAAGATTGCTTTGGCTATTTGGGGTCTTTTCTGTCTCCACACAAACTTTAAGATTTTTTCTTCTAGTTCTATAAAAACTGCCATTGGTAATTTGATAGGGATTGCATTGAATCTGTAGATTACTTTGGGTAGTATAGTAATTTTCACAATATTGATTCCTCCAATCCAAGAACATGATATATCCCTCCATCTGTGTCATCTTTGATTTCTTTCATCAGTGTCTTATAGTTTTCTGAGTACAGGTCTTTTACCTCCTTAGGTAGGTTTATTCCTAGGTATTTTATTCTTTTTGTTGCAATGGTGAATGGGATTGTTTCCTTAATTTCTCTTTCTAATCTTTCATTGTTAGTGTATAGGAATGCAAGAGATTTCTGTGCATTAATTTTGTATCCTGCAACTTTACCAAATTCATTGATTAGCTCTAGTAGTTTTCTGGTGGCATCTTTAGGATTCTCTATGTATAGTATCATGTCATCTGCAAACAGTGACAGTTTTACTTCTTCTTTTCCAATTTGTATTCCTTTTATTTCTTTTTCTTCTCTGATTGCCGTGGCTAGGACTTCCAAAACTATGTTGAATAATAGTGGTGAGAGTGGACATCCTTGTCTTGTTCCTGATCTTCAAGGAAATGTTTTCAGTTTTTCACCATTGAGAATGATGTTTGCTGCGGGTTGGTCATATATGGCCTGTATTATGTTGAGGTAGGTTCCCTCTATGCCCACTTTCTGGAGAGTTTTTATCATAAATGGGTGTTGAATTTTGTCAAAAGCTTTTTCTGCATCTATTGAGATGATCATATGGTTTTTCTTCTTCAATTTGTTAAGATGGTGTATCACATTGATTGATTTGCATGTATTGAAGAATCCTTGCATCCCTGGGATAAATCCCACTTGATCATGGTGTATGATCCTTTTAATGTGTTGTTGGATTCTGTTTGCTAGTATTTTATTGAGGATTTTTGCACCTATATTCATCAGTGATATTGGCCTGTAATTTTTTTTTGTAGTATCTCTGTCTGGTTTTGGTATCAGGGTGATGGTGGCCTCACAGAATGAGTTTGGGAGTGTTCCTCCCTCTGCAATTTTTGGAAGAGTTTGAGAAGGATAGGTGTTAGCTCTTCTCTAAATGTTTGATAGAATTCACCTGTGAAGCCTTCTGGTCCTGGACTTTTGTTTGTTGGAAGATTTTTAAATCACAGTTTCAATTTCATTACTTATGATTGGTCTGTTCATATTTTCTATTTCTTCCTGGTTCAGTCTTGTAACGTTATACCTTTCTAAGAATTTGTCCATTTCTTCCAGGTTGTCCATTTTATTGGCATAGGGTTGCTTGTAGTAGTCTCTTATGATCCTTTGTATTTCTGCAGTGTCCATTGTAACTTCTCCTTTTTCATTTCTAATTCTGATTTCTGTTGATTTCTTGATGAGTCTGGCTAATGGTTTATCAATTTTTCTTATCTTCTCAAAGAACCAGCTTTTAGTTTTATTGATCTTTGCTATTGTTTCCTTCATTTCTTTTTCATTTATTTCTGATCTGAATCTTATGATTTCTTTCCTTCTGCTAACTTTGGGGTTTTTTTGTTCTTCATTCTCTAATTGCTTTAGGTGTAAGGTTAGATTGTTTATTTGAGATTTTTCTTGTTTCTTGAGGTAGGATTGTACTGCTATAAACTTCGCTCTTAGAACTGCTGTTGCTGCATCCCATAGGTTTTGGATTGTCATGTTTTCATTGTCATTTTTCTCTAAGTATTTTTTGATTTCCTCTTTGATTTCTTCAGTGATATCTTGGTTATTTAGTAACGTATTGTTTAGCCTCCATGTGTTTGTGTTTTTTACGTTTTTTTCCCCTGTAATTGATTTCTAATCTCATAGCTTTGTGGTCGGAAAAGATGCTTGATATGATTTCAATTTTCTTAAATTTTCTGAGGCTTGTTTTGTGACCAAAGATGTGATCTATCCTGGAGAATGTTCCATGAGCACTTGAGAAGAAAGTGTAATCTGTTGTTTTCGGATGGAATGTCCTATAAATATCAATTAAATCTACTTGGTCTATTGTGTCATTTAAAGCTTGTGTTTCCTTATTAATTTTCTGTCTGGGTGATCTGTCCATTGGTGTAAGTAAGAGATTAAAGTCCCTCAATATTATTGTGTTACTGTCAATTTTCTCTTTTATAGCTGTTAGCATTTGCCTTATGTATTGAGGTGCTCCTATGTTAAATGCATATATATTCATAATTGTTATATCTTCTTCTTGGATTGATCCCTTGATCACTATGTTCTGTCCTTCCTTGTCTCTTGTAACAGTCTTTATTTTAAAGTCTATTTTGTCTGATATGAGTATTGTTACTCCAGCTTTCTTTTGATTTCCATTTGCATGGAATATCTTTTTCCATCCCCTCACTTTCAGTCTGTATGTTTCCCTGGATCTGAAGTGGGTCTCTTGTAGACAGCATATATATGGGTCTTGTTTTTGTATCCATTCAGCAAGCCTGTTTCTTTTGGTTGGAGCATTTAATCCATTCAAATTTAAGGTAATTATAGATATGTATGTTCCTATGACCATTTTCTTAATTGTTTTGGGTTTGTTTTTGTAGGTCCTTTTCTTCTCTTGTGTTTCCTACTTAGAGAAGCTCATTTAGCATTTGTTGTAGAGCTGTTGCTGAATTCTCTTAGCTTTTGCTTGTCTGTAAAGCTTTGGATTTCTCTGTCGAATCTGAATGAGATCCTTGCCAGGTAGAGTAATCTTGGTTGTATGTTCTTCCCTTTCATCACTTTAAACATATCATGCCACTCCCTTCTGGCTTGTAGAGTTTCTGCTGAGAAATCAGCTGTTAACCTTATAGGAGATCCCTTGTATGTTATTTTTCGTTTTTCCCTTGTTGCTTTTAATAATTTTTCTTTGGCTTTAATTTTTGTCAATTTGCTTACTATGTGTCTTGGCATGTTTCTCCTTGGGTTTATCCTGCCCGGAACTCTCTGAACTTTCTGGACTTGGGTGGCTATTTTCCTTTCCATGTTAGAGAAATTTTCGACTATAATCTCTTCAAATATTTTCTTGGGTCCTTTCTCTCTCTCTTCTCCTTCTGGGACCCCTAAAATGTGAATATTGTTGCATTTAATGTTGTCCCAGAGGTCTCTTAGGCTGTATTCATTTCTTTTCATTCTTTTTTCTTTATTCTGTTCCATGGCAGTGAATTCCACCATTCTGTCTTCTAGTTTTCTTATCTGTTCTTCTGCCTCAGTTATTCTGCTATTGATTCCTTCTAGTGTATTTTTTATTTCAGTTATTGTATTGTTCATCTCTATTTGTTTGTTCTTTAATTCTTCTAGGTGTTTGTTCTTTAATTCTTCTAGATCTTTGTTAAACATTTCTTGCATCTTCTTGATCTTTGTCTCCATTCTTTTTCTGAGGTCCTGGATCATCTTCATTTTCATTATTCTGAATTCTTTTTCTGAAAGGTTGCCTATCTGCACTTCATTTAGTTGTTTTTCTGGGGTTTTATCTTGTTCCTTCATCTAGTACATAGTCCTCTGCCTTTTCATTTTGTCTCTCTTTCTGTGAATGTGGTTTTTGTTCCACAGGCTGCAAAATTGTAGTTCTTCTTGCTTCTGCTGTCTGCCCTCTCACAGAGTTTTCTAACTCCTTTTTTATGCCTTTCTGTTTTTATTGACTTCTTTGTTTTAATTGATTTTGGGGGTATGTATGTGGAAGTCTAATGTATCAATAGATCCAGAAACAAGATTAATGTCAAGAAAGCAATGACAGGGAAAAATTATATACATACATAGGAGTATCTATACATATGTATGAATGCACATGTATATATGTGTGTGTGTATGTGTATGTGTACATACACACCAGAAGTCACTTGCAGAAAAAAAGGTGCCTTGTTCTCTTCATTGAGATATTACTCTCTCCAAGCTTTCATAAGAATTGTAATTTACTTTAGTATTCTATTTTTGGACAAAATTCCCCATTAAATCTTTTGTTATTGAGCATGTGATGATACTGTCTCAATACAATCCCTGCATTCTTATTTTTCTCTTTCTAGTCTACAATATTTTCTAACATTTAACTAACTTCTGTATTTCTCTACAACATGGATTCAGATACATTTTTATTTAAAAGCCAAATGTTCCTTTGCTCTCATGAAAGTGATATTTGTTTTTATACTCTTGGGGCTGTTTCACTGCAGTTAGCAGGAAAATTGCAAAATTTGATAGACACTTTCTGCATTTATTTTTTAAGGTTAGAAGCCAAAGTAAAACAATAATAAATTTCAGGAAAAGTACTTATATGGAAAAATTAGAAATGAAATTGGGTTTTCCCAACCAATATATTAGTCATAATGTCATGGTGTTTAAGTAAACCTGAGTTTACACCATTGGAGCTTTCTTCTTTGGGAGAAGAGAAAAAATGCTGGTAATAGTCTATTTTGTCTCTCCCCCTGAAATTACCCAGGTTTTTTAAAAGCATAAGTCAAAAAATTACAACTTTACTCTGGGTTTTCTGTAAAAGAAAATCCCAAACCCTGTTTTTTATTGATTCTTAATAAGATGAATTCCACATATTCATCAAGAACTATTCTGCAACATCTTGGAACTCTCTAATTCAGTGGTTACCAAAATTGTCTGATCGTAACAGACTCATGGGGGAGCTAGTTAAGAAATACAGGGACTTTCCTGGTGGTCCAGTGGTTGAGAATCTGCCTTCCAATGCAGGGAACACAGGTTTGATCCCTGGTTGGGGAACTAAGATTCCCACATGCTGCAGGGCAACTAAGCCCACGTGCTGCAGTGAAAGATCCTGCGTGCCACAACTAAGACCCAATGCAACCAGATAAATAAATAAATATTTAAAGAAAAAGAAAGAAATACAGATTTCTGGGCCCTGCTTCAGACTCTCTGGGTAGGAACTGGGAATTTAAATGTTTACAGAAACCCCAGCTAATGTAAATAATAAGTGTGGGAAAGATGATTCTAATTGATACCAAAACTCAAATTAAGCTTTTGAAACTAAATGTAGTTTTGTATTTTTCTAGTGAGAGTGGAATTTATTATAATTCTTTAGGACTTTGGTTGGCCTCTAATTTGTCAGTAGAAGTCAACATGAATCAGTGTTTCCAAAAGTAAGTTTAGATTTAATATGCTTGCCAATTCTCTTATGAACATCAGAAAGTAAACAGGTATTAGCTTTAAACAAATTTTAAATTTAAATAGATTTAAGTAGTTAGGAACACAGATTATGTGGGAAAGCATCTAGGAGAATGTGACATTTGTGTTCAGCAGTTATTGTCTACTCTATGCTAGATGTATGGGGCAGAGGCAGGGGGGAGTCTGAATATGACATAGTGGCTCAAAGAACTCCCAGTCTAATAAGGAGCTCAGGAAAGGTGGAAAAACTGATTCAGTCAGCTTGTTTTGAAGAATCAAAATATTTACCCAATGTATCATTTGATAAAACAATTCTAGGAAAGAAGTAGCACATAGATGTCTGTTTCAAAAAGTTCGTGACTCTCCAATAGAAAAAAAAGAATTCCTGGTCCTTCTCTACTTCTTTTTTTCTCAACATCAGTGTGAAAAAGAGAAACAGCAGCATAACCCTCCTTAATAAAGCCTCCAAATCTGTATTGGAGGATATATTCAAATCCAAGAGTAATTATAGATGCCACAGGGCATGCTGTCCTTCCTGCTGATGCTAGCACTCTCAGGTAGCTGAAATTAAATTTGAATATTTAAAGCCTTAAAAGTCCAGCTCATCAGTGAAGCAGACTGAAAGAGACATCAGTCCGGTAGTCAATACCCATGCTGTTGTTTTGAAATTTGATCTGGATCAGAAATTTAGAACCTGAAGAATGCTCTAGGCAGTAAATAAATGTGATCCTCAGTGGCAATTGGTGAGGAGGATGCTAGGAGGGGAAAATGAAAGGGGGTGAATTAGTCTTTCAAGGAGGACCAGCCACATGTTTCTGAATAGCAAGATCAAGGACAGATCTCTCAATCTTGCATGGAGACCCTTAGTCTCATCCACTCAGAGTCCTCTTGCTGTTTTCCAGTAAGGCAGGGAGGGAAAGAAAAGGAGCTGCTTTTCTGAAAGCAATTTCCAAGAACTAATTGACTTTACACAAAACACTCAAATTCAAAAATAGCAAGTGAGTTGTGCCTCTATTTGCTAGAGATTTGTAATGTAGTCACAGTAGTGTACTTACTTAGGGATCTGGTGAGTGACTTAATTGGAAGTTAAAGAAACAAGGCTATAGTTTCAGCGTTGTCTAAAAATAAGGACAGTGTTATTTAAAAAAAAAAAAAACGCCATCTGGTATCAACTGTTACTTACAATTTTATCTGCTTTCTTCCTTGTCGTAATTCAATATTACGGGACCTGACTAGGATACAGTTGGTGTAAAGAATACAAAATTGCCTATGGTCACATAAATGTGGGTGTTATTGGATTTTGGAACTTAGGACACCACCTGAGAATATTTCCATTTTGGCAGAATATAAAGTTCAATGATGAGCTCACCCTTTTAAATTTTAAATTGTATGAAATAGCTCTGCCCAGGAGTAGATAGACAGAGGTAAATCATGGAATTCAGGGATTAAAAGAAAATAAGTTCAGTTATTTCAATATATACACCAACTGCAAAATTCAAGGAAATCCTGTAGTTCCTTATATAGCTTTTATACTGCATGATCTTGCCAAAAATAGAATGGGATCCCTGTAAATTTTGCTAAGGCCTCTGACCAAGAAGGCTGCATCTCAAGAAATATTCCAGCAGAGAAGAATTGATTCATCAAATGTTGTTTGCAGACCTAGATCTGCCTGCTGGATTGGGAAAGGGCAGGCACATTGAACACATTTAAATTCGGAAAGCAGCAAATTGTCACCAGTAAGTAGTGTGAAAGCAGTTGGTAAGGTGCACAAAGGACATAATGGGGACTTACTTAGAGTCAGTTGTGAAGTGGGGGCTTTGGGTCAGAAACAAGGCAGAAGACTGGATGCAAGTCTAGAGGCAAACAGGGCTGGATCAGCTATAAGGAGACCTGTATTTCCATTTCCGTGTTTAACATGACCTCCAAACGGCCTGCCTACCCAAAGATGTTTGTTCCTGAACCTAGGGTGAAGAAGGGTTTCAGAGCAGGAAAGGAAGAGGAACAGGAAATGGAGCTTATGGGATGGAGTTGAGCAGGGAGATAGTTAGTATTTAACTTAAAGAACTACAAGTGTAGAATCAAGTAACTATCTGCATGCTAGAAACAAAAGACAAGCTAGAGTGACAGACTAGCCACAGGAACCATCAGAAGCCAATGTATCTGAAGGAGCTCATTAATTTAAAAAAGACATGAGGTTTATTTGGAGACAGAATTAGAAACCTAGTTGCCTTTCTTCAAGGATCAGTTTTGAAGTTGCAAAGAAAATTCTTTTGTATGTCAGTTCACATTCTATAATATTAAAACTAGCAATGTAAAATATATGGTTCATTCTGGCCAATGAAGCGTTTAAATTTCTTAGAAGGAATTTGGATTTTTTTAATCTTTATTTAAAACAAAAAGCAAAAGCAGAGTGCTTGTCTAAGGACATATCATCAGGTAGTAAAAAGAAAAATCAAACATCAGGCACAAAATCCATAAAACTCACCAATTTGGGGGTGGGTTGGAGGAAGAAAAACATCCCTGCCACTATGACTCATATTTAGTGACAGATAACATCCAGCACAGATGCTATGAAACATCATTCTCAGTAAGATCGAAGTTTATGCAGAAAAGAGAAAACAATACAGAGAAGTGCAGTAATGAGGAACGAATATATGTTTGTTCTTTGTGTTAATTATATATGTCTTGAAAACTCAACTTCTTTATTTTCAAAAAATTTGATAAACTACCTTAAAATTTGAAACAATATAGTCTTTCTAGTTAACAGATGTTTCTGCATGAATGAAAAAATATATGTGGAAAACACAAGGAATATGTTACATAGTTATTCAAGTGAAATGTTCATAAGTACAAAATATTTTTTTTTATTATTGCCTGCTTTATGGCCTTACTTTTTCCAATACTCAAATACCAGAAACCTTAAAGTTTCCTAATTTTTGCCTTTCTAAACCACCATCACTCATCAAAAATTAATAAAAATTTCCTTACTGAAAATTCTGGATATCTAATGTTTATGTTTGACTTCCGTATTTTGAGACACAGTTGCATAATGAGAATATTCCTCAGTGGAAAAGAATTACTTTTTCTTTAGTTCATGCTTGTATTACTACTGTGAGGACTATCAAGTGTCAGACCAACTATGACCCTATGCATCGATTAAAAATATTAAAACATAAAAATATATATATTTTTTAGTTTTAGGTGTACCACATAGTGATTTGATATTTTTATAGATTATACTCCATTTAAAGTAATTAAAAATATTGGCTATATTCCCTGTGCTGTACAATATATCTTTGTATCCTATTAAAAAAATTTTTTTTACATATATATATACACACACACATTCTTTTTTACATTCTTTTCCATTATGGTCTATCACGGGATATTGAATATAGTTCCCTATGCTATGCAGTAGGACCTTGTTGTTTATCCATTCTACATATTGATATGATGGTTTGCATCTGCTAATACCAAACTCCCAATCCACCCCTCCTTCAGCCCCCTCCCCCTTGGCAACCACAAGTCTGTTCTCTATGTCTGTTTGTCTGTTTCTGTCTTATAGATAGGTTCATTTGTGTCATATTTTAGATTCCACATATACTGATATCATATGGTATTTGTCTTTCTCTTTCTGACTTACTTCACTTAGTATGATAATCTCTAGGCCCATCCATGTTACTGCAAATGGCATTATTTCATTCTTTTTTATGGCTGAGTAGTATTCTATTGTATATATATATACCACATCTTCTTTATCCATTCATCTGTCGATGGATACTTAGGTTGTTTCCATGTCTTGGCTATTGTGAATAGTGTTTCTATGAACATAGGGGTGCATGTAACTTTTTGAATTATAGTTTTGTCCAGATATATGCCCAGGAGTGGGATTGTTGGATATTGCAACTCTATTTTTAGTTTTTTGAGGAATCTCCATAGTGTCCTCCATAGTGGCTGCACCAACTTACATTCCCACCAACAGCATAGGAGGGTTCCCTTTTCTCCACACCCTCTCTAGCATTTGTTATTTGTAGACATTTTAATGATGGCCATTCTGACCGGTGTGAGGTAGTACCTCATTATAGTTTTGATTTGCATCTCTCTAATAATTAGTGATGTTGAACATCTTTTCATGTGCCTGCTGGCCATATGTATGTCTTCTTTGGAAAAATGTCTATTTAGGTCTTCTACCCATTTTTTGATTGGGTTGTTTGGATTTTGTTATTGAGTTATATGGGTTATTTGTATATTTTGGAAATTACTCCCTTGTTGGTCGCATCATTTGTAAATATTTTCTCCCAGTCCATAGGTTGTCTTTTCATTTTGTTTATGGTTTCCTTTCTGTGCAAAAGTTTTAAAGTTTGATTAGGTCCCATTTGTTTATTTTTGTTTTTATTTCTATTGCCTTGGAAGACTGACCTAAGAAAAACATTGGTACAATTTATGTCAGAGAATGTTTTGCCTATATTCTCTGCTAGGAGTTTTCTGGTGTCATGTCTTATATTTAAGTCTTTAAGTCATTTTGAGTTTATTTTTGTGTATGGTGTGAGGGTCTGTTCTAACTTCATTGATTTACATGTGGCTGTCCAACTTTCCCAAAACCACTTGCTGAAGACACTGTCTTTTCTCCACTGTATATTCTTGCCTCCTTTGTTGAAGAGGGTGTGTGAGTTTATTTCTGGGCTCTCTATTCTATTCCATTGACCCATATGTTAGTTTTTGTGTCAACACCATGCTGTTTTGATTACTGTAGCATTGCAGTATTGTCTGAAGTCTGGGAGGGTTATGCCTCCTGCTTTGTTCTGTTTCCTCAGGATTGCTTTGGCAATTCTGGGTCTTTTATTGGTTCCATATATATTTTAGGATTATTTGTTCTAGTTCTAGTGAAAAATGTCATGGGTAATTTGATAGGGATCACATTAAATTTGTAGATAGTTTTGGATAGTACAGCCATTTTAATAAAATTAATTCTTCCAATCCAAGAGCATAGGATATCTTTCCATTTCTTTGAATCATCTTCAGTTTCCTTTATTAATGTTTTATATTTCTCGGCATATAAGTCTTTCACCTCCTTGGTCAGGTTTATTCCTAAGGATTTTATTTTTTTGCATATGATTTTTAAAAGGGATTGTTTTTCTACATCCCCTTTCTCATTAGTGTAAGGAAATGCAACTTATTGCTGTATGTTAATCTTGTATCCTGCTCTCTTGCTGAATTCATTTATCAATTCTAGTAGTTTTTGTGTGGAGTCTTTAGGGTTTTCTATATGTAGTATCATGTCATCTGCATATAATGACACTTTTACCTCTTCCCTTCCAATTTAGATCCCTCTATTTCTTTTTCTTCCCTGATTGCTGTGGCTAGGACTTCCAATACTATGTTGAATAGAAGTGGTGAGAGTGAGCATCCTTGTCCTGTTCAAGATTTTAGCAGGAAGGCTTTCAGCTTTTCACCATTGAGTATTATATTGGCTGTGGGTTTGTCATAAATAGCTTTTATTATGTTGAGATATGTTCCCTCTATACCCACTCTGGTATGAGTTTTTATAATGAATGGATATTGAATTTTATCAAATGCTTTTTCTGTGTCTATTGGGATGATAATGTGGTTTTTGTTTTTTCTTTTGTTGATGTGGTGTATCACATTAATTGATTTGTATATGTTGAACCATCCCTGTGAACCTGGGATCAATC
Source organism: Balaenoptera acutorostrata (assembly GCF_949987535.1). Lineage (NCBI taxonomy): Eukaryota > Metazoa > Chordata > Mammalia > Artiodactyla > Balaenopteridae > Balaenoptera > Balaenoptera acutorostrata. The sequence continues at coordinate 70,301,448 of NC_080065.1, read as the reverse complement.
CAACTTGGTCATGGTGTATGATCTTTTCATGTGTTGTTGGATTCAGTTTGCTAATATTTTGTTGAGAATTTTTGCATCTATATTCATCAAAGAAAGATATTGGCACGTAATTTTCTTTTTTGGTAGTGTCTTTGTCTGGTTTTGGTATCAGGGTGATGGTGGCTTCATAGAATGTCTTTGGGAGTGTTCCCTCCTCTTTGGTCTTTTGGAAGACTTTTGAGAAGGATCAGTGTAAATTCTTCTTTGTATGTTTGGTAGAATTTGCCTGTGAAGCCATCTGGTCCTGGACTTTTTTTTGTAGGAAGATGTTTAATTACAGATTCTATTTTACTTCTAGTTATCAGTCTGTTCAAATTATCTGTTTCTTCTTGATTCAATTTTGATGGGCTGTATGTTTCTAGAAACTTGTGCATTTCTTCTAGGTTGTCAAATTTGTTGGCATATGAATTGTTCATAGTATTCTTTTTGGGGTTTTTTTTTGCATTTCTGTGGTATCAGTTGTTATTTCTCCTTTTTTTTTTCTTATTTTGTTTATCTGGGTCCTCTCATTTCTTGGTGAGCCTGGCCAGAGGTTTGTCAATTTTGTTTACCCCTTCAAGGAACTGGCTCTTGGTTTTATTGATTTTTTTCTATTGTTTTTTAAATCTTTATTTTATTTATTTCCTCTCTGATCTTTATTATTTCCTTCTTTCTGCTGACTTTAGATTTTGTTTGTTCTTCTTTTTCTAATTCTTTTAGGTGGTATATTAGGTTGTTTATTTGAGATTTTTCTTGTTTTTTGAGGAAGGCCTGTATTTCTATGAACTTCCCTCTAAGAAACTGCTTTTGCTGCATCCCATAGATTTTGTATGGCTGTGTTTTCACTGTTATTTGTAAGATATAAAAAGTATTGTTTGGAGGACAGGCAAAAGGCCAACTTTGAGTGCTGTGAATTTACAAAAGTTTCAACAAAAGTAAAAAATATCTATATTGAATGGTGATAGGCCCCCAGTAGAATGGTCAAGGCTATCAAACTTTAATAAATTGTTGAAAATTCAAGTATGTTATTATTCATTAAAAGGTACTGATGAAGCTGATTAAAGCAGGAGAACTTAGCTGAGAAAAATTTTTATTATTTTTACTAGAAGAATTACAAAATATTATTTAATGTGAATCTGGTAGTTATCATTCCTACTATGAAAATGAGTACTTAATCAGTCTAAGACAGAAACCATGTCATTATTTTGGTTGTTGGAACTATGCACTGACTTTTGGCTAGAATACAGCAAAAAATATGAATCCATTTCATTTCTAAATAATTACCAAACAATGAATATTTTTACTGTTTAATATATTTTGAAGATAAAAAATTCCTCAAGGACATCGTCCATGGTACACATGCCAATTTTCCTGTCCACCATCACACCATCAGCTGCAATACATGAGCAATTAAGTCTTTACTTTAATACTTTTAAAATGAAACAGTAAAATACCAAAGTTTTAAAACAAGGAAGGATATTTGCCCTCATTAACTTCAGCCAAAGTGATATCTTTTAAAGTACACTCTCTATTGAGAATTTATACACACATATGCATATTTTTTCCTTTAAGGAAATAATAAAGGCTAACTTTAATTAAAAAAAAGAATTAATATTCATGTCTACTCTTTCATAGTTTAAATCCGAAAAAGAATAAAAGATACCTGTCACAGTTCCATGTTTACTGGAAACCATAAAAGGATTTCTGAATCTGCCCCACCCTATAAAATGACTCATTTGGCAGTGATTCTCATGTACTTCCTTTTGTTAGAACTCAAAGAAAAAACATATTAATATGTATGGTGCACTCTTGAGATACACATCTGTACAAAACCTCTTGGGGCCCTTATTAAAGAGGCAACGCATTTCTCATCATTATAAAGCTTCTGGTGTAATTTGAAACACAAAGCTGATTAAAAGATAACTTTAAAAAATAGAAGATGAATACAGAAATTATACCTGCATGAAAGGGCATTCCTCCCAGTTTTTCTGCAACTGTGAACAAATTACCAAACCCCAGAAGACCGAACATAGAAATTAATTTCCTACTTTCCAATAAAACTAGAAACAAAATTAATTTTGCACAGATAAATGAAACATTAATAATAAAGGGAGGCATTCCTCCTGAATGAGTGAAAATGTTACTTTTACATACAATATTGTACTTTATTTTCTTCTTCTTTTTGGTAGTTCATCAATATCTATAAGTAACAGCAAAGTTGACTTTTCCCTCCTGATATCAAGTATATTTTAATAATCAGTATACCCTTAGCTCATTGAGACAACAAGACTCAGGATTCAGCTCAGACCAAAGCAGAGTTTGCACCTGCTCAGCTCAGGGCCAGGATTCCCTGTGCTCTTCACTTAGGGTTGTCAGATTTAGCAAATAAAATACAGGACACCTGTTAATTAGAATTTCAGATAAACAGTGAATTTTTTTAGTATATGTATATCCCATATCTTATATCTTACAGCCCTATCTCCATTAAAGATCTCCCCAGTTTCTCAGCTGGATCAGCTGGTCTCCTGAGAATGCACAGGGGAGAGGAGAAAGGAAAATGCCTTATTTCTATGCCTAGACACACACACACACACACACACACACACACACACACACACACACACTCACTCTGCTTAGGCTCTGAGTTTCCCCTCTGCCACCTCCTCATGCATCTCCAGGATTATCTTCTCCCACTCCCTAACACTCCTTTCTCCTCAGTACCATTTTATCTTAGAAGACACGTGGCTGAATGCTTAAATCACTGCTGTGCTCATACATGTAGCTCTGTACTAAGTCATTTCTGACCAAGATAGGGTGAAGCTTTTCATAGAGACTTACAGTGATGAAGAGGTTCCTAATGTGGGGTGGAAATTATCAGATACCAATTTCTCTACTGCCATGTCATTTAGATGGCTACTATAAAGGGGTTAAAGTCACACCACATATTGTTCTGATAAAATGCAAAATGCCTGGTATGATTTAGGAAATTCTGAAAGATGAGCATTGAGCTTCAGTAGAGAAGGAGGATGTTCTGTACTTTTATAGAAAAGGGGAAAGACATTTCCACATTTCTGATGTTAGAATAAAAAGAAAAATTAGATGGCCTTACTCTCTGACTACTCTTGGTAATATCTCCTGGAGATATCTTTGAAAATCAGAGATTTTTTTTCCAGTTCTATTTTTTCTGTGGGAATATTTCTTATGGCAGTCAAAATCTGAGTGGCTAGGAAGCAGATAGTTTAAATATATAGCCACAGTTTAGAATGGCATATTTTATGTTTCATAAATCTTTATAGGCAATCATCCTATGTGATATATTTCCTAGGATATTCTTGTTACTTAAGGAGACTTTCATCATAAAAGAATTTAAATATGGTAGTGTGTTCTACCTACTGACTTTTAGAGTGATACCAGCATGTTGCAGGGAAGGAAGATAACAGTCGACAGAGTTAGAAACTTTTGCTTTGATTTTTCTCTGGGTCTTTTTCCAGGGTCAAGACCTATTAACAAAAGTCATATGAATTTCTCAGAGGAGTTCTTCTGGCTCTTTTCAAGCTGCCAGGTCTCCAGCTACTTGGTGCAAAGGTTATGCTAGAAAACCACAGAAGGAATGGAGGTGGAACTCGGTCCCCAGTCCCCTTCCCCCTCTCCTCTGGTTGGGTTGAATCTTAGCAGTTCCTTTTTCTTCTCCATTATAGTTAATAACAAGATATTGAGTATGGCTCCCTGTGGTATACAGTAGGATCTTGTTGGTTATCTATTTTGTGTATAGTAGTGTGTACCTGCTAATCCCAAACTCCTAATTTATCCCTCCCCCACCTCCCTCCTTTGGTAACCGTAAATTTGTTTTCTATGTCTGTGAGTCTGTTTCTGTTTTGTAACTAAGTTCATTTGTATCACTTTTTTAGATTCCACATAGAAGTGATATCATATGATATTTGCCTTTCTCTGTGTGACTTACTTCACTTAGTATGATAATCTCTAGGTCCATCCATGTTGCTGCGAATGGCATTATTTCATTATTTTTTATGGTTAATATTCCATTGTATATATACATCACATCGTTTTTATCTATTCCTCTGTCGATGGACATTTAGGTTGCTTCCATGTCTTGGCTATTGTAAATAGTGCTGCTATGAACATTGGGGTGCATGTATCTTTTTGAATTAGAGTTTTGTCTGGATATATGCCCAGGAGTGGGATTGATGGATCATATGGTAGCTCTATTTTTAGTTTTTTAAGGAACCTCCACACTGTCCTCCGTAGTGGCTGCACTAATTTACATTCCCACCAACAGCATAGGAGTGTTGCCTTTTCTCCATACTCTCTCAAACATTTATTGTTTGTAGACTTTTGGTGATGGCCATTCTGACCGATGTGAGGTGGTACCTCATTGTAGTTTTGATTTGTTTTCTCTAATAAGTAGCAATGTTGAGCATCTTTTCATGTGCCTGTTGGCCAGCTGTATGTCTTCTTTGGAGAAATGTCTATTTAGGTCTTCTGCCCATTTTTTATTGGGTTGTTTGGGGTATTTTTGATATTGAGCTGTATGAGCTGTTTGTATATTTTGAAAATTAATCCCTTACTGGTGGCATGACTTGCAAATATTTGCTCCCATTCCATAGGTTGTGTTTTCATTTTGTTTATGGTTTCCTTTGCTGTGCAAAAGCTTTTGAATTTGGTTAGCTCCCATTTATTTATTTTCTTAGCAATTCTTTAGCTCAACTTGTCATTCTCATAGTGGACTAGGGAATCACAGGATAACCCATGCTTGTTTGTCAGTTATAGAGAGGTTGATGGTACAGTGAGGTGTAATATCCCTTAATCTCATACCAGTTTGGATCATTTGAGTGCATCTATGAGAGGCCAGCAGTTAAATGTTCTCAAAAATACTCCCAAAGTTGTGCCATTTCCTCTTCTTTCCCAACACTTGCAACCCCCAGAGTACGCAGGAAACAAGGAAGTTTAGAAAGATATCACAGCTCTCTTTCCCAATCAAGAATTAAATATCAGCCAACCAGCATTCACATCAATTACAGAAAAATGAAGGAGAATGTATAACAATTTGAAAAGCAATAAAAGGCCCTTTACTGCCAGGGTAGGGGAAAAAAAAAGACAACATACTTGCATTTTGAGGTAATTATTATTAGAATCTCACATTGGTGCCTTTTGAAAAAAATGCCTAACAAACAGAAAGAACAATAGATGGCAAATAATGCAGCAAGAATTCTAAGTGAACATCAAATTCTAGGTGGTGTAGTAAAAAATTTCTTGGGATATAATCAGAGAGCTACATATACCAGGAGCATGAAGCAAGGCAGGATTGGTTCAGTGGAACGTAGCATTCCTTGAAGCCAAAGACCTACTAGAACATAATTACAAAAGAGAGCAAACTTCAGAGCCACAGGAAATCTCCTGAGAGCAACCACGGGGTGGAAATAATTTTCTCAGGGAATGCATATATTCATTTTAATGGCTTAAAATGATTCATGCACTGGTGGAAGAAAGACATGGAACTTGTCCCCACGTTTCTCTTTTCACTTCCCCCATCAAACAAAAGTGTTCTATAATTGGACCTTTAAAGTTAAATCTTCAGTTAGGCAGTTTGAAAGCCTCATATAATTTCATTGAGGGCTTTAGGAAGCAAAGAAATCTCAAACCAGATTTTTAAAAGGGCTTATGGAACAAAACAATATTTTGAAAGAGATAAAAATTGGTAGCCAGTATGAAATATGGTACAGAATTATTTATATATGTCACCATGCTCTGTAGCTTTCAGAAAACCTGACTGTAGTTTCTCAGGGGATTTCAAATTAATCCCCATAGAAGGCCAAAGTAATGTTCTCCAAAGAACGTATAAACCTTTGGAGATACAATATTAAAGAAATACAGTTGTTTGCTGTATTTATAATATTATGTCCATAAGAATTAAATATCATCTAGAAATTAAGAAAAGTGAGTAAAATAGAGAGTAGAAACTAAGAGTGGAGGATTTAGAAAGTGTATGCAGGACCACGATAAATACATTTTAATAGCTTGTTATGTCAGGATTTATTCAAAGAATCAGAAAAAAAAAAGTTCACAATTAATTTTGAAGCCTGAGTATCTGTCACAGGCCTGGTATATGATGTAGAGGAAGTGCTGGACACAATTCTTTCAGACAAACGAATGTTGCAAATATCAAAAAGCCCTGTGGAACCCATAACATTTCAACATTAATTACTCAGTGCAAAGTTGGGAGTTCCCAATCCACCCTCGCTCCTTACATCAGTTGAGAGTTGCAAGATCTCCAAAACCACCTCCAATTTGATAATTCACTAGACAGACTCACCAAATTCACTTAAAACTATTATATTCGTAGTTACAGTTTATGGCAGTGAAAGGGTACAGATAAAAGTCAGCCAAGAGAAGAGGCATTTGGGGCAAAATCCGGGAGAATTGCAAACATGAGCTTTCAGTTGCTCTCTCAGTGGAGGCTTGGACAGTGGTAACTCCTCTCAGCAATCGTGTATCGCCAACCAGGGAAGCTCACCTCAGCCTTGATGGTCAGAGTTTTTATTGACGCTTAATCATATAGACATGGTGGACCACCTGCATGGCTGAGTTAATCTCCAGCCCTCCAGTGGGTCAAGGTGGCTTATAGCCCCCACCATACATCACATTGTCATCATGGGCTATCTTGTGTGACCCAAGACCCTCACGTACACAAAGACACTCTTATCATGCAGGATTTTCCAAGGGTTTATAGAGATTATCAGCCCAGGAGCTGAGGGCAAAGATTAAACACCCCCCCCCCACCTTGGATAAAGTTAATCTTTCACTGCACACTCATATTACACAAAGTTGTATGAACTGTACAACCCTTACTGGAATGACGTGTATGTGCAAACACTATGACTATACTAGATTCAACAGTCCTGAACTATACAGAAATGTTCTCCTGCTGATGAATTGTTTCTGTTGGCTATGGCCTTACCTCATCTGCACTTTTGGAGGGCAATCGTTTTATTCAAGATGCTTTGGGTTAGAAGACATTTTGACAGCTTCCTATTCCTTTCTGCCAATGAGGATTTTTGCTGCAGCACTGCTGGGATGTACTATAGTGAGGACTCTCCCCCAGCTTATTCTTCTGCAGACTGATCACCAATGCAGACTCTTGTTAACAATCTACTCTTTCCAACAAAAGCCTTTTCCCCCGCTTTGGTGTACTTTTTAGAATGTGATTCTCAATATGCACTATTTTCCAAGGAACGTTTCCTAGAATATTGGAATTTGCCTGGATACTTGTTTCTTGTTTCCTTATTACATCTGAAAGAATGTACTTATATTTAGGCTAATTTTGTTACAGATTTTCATTGGCTTAGTGGAATTGATCGCAGAGAAAACCATCAAGAATGATATACCAGCCATTCAATCATGAAATGGTTTCAGGGTACTGGTAAATTTTCCTAGAAAATTGAATTCACTGAATAATAGCCTGAGTCTATGTCGGATAAAAGAATCAAACTTTAGGTTCAAACTTTTTATATCCAATCACTAACAGAAGTTTCACAAAGTGCAAAACTTCCAATAAGTTTTTTTAAACGCGATGTAGATTTACACCACTCACTGAAACTTTTAAAAAACAATTTTCTGTACATTTTAAAACAATTTTTATTTTGCTTTTTTAATGAAAAGTTTTGATTTTCGGAATGCTCCAATATAAGGCAAAGCAGGATATAACTTAAAATGCAGCTTAGCCTAAAGCAAATTAATAATCTAGTCATAGCATCAGAAACAAATGAAGCCTCTTATAAACACTATTCATATGGATAAATATTATGTTTAAAGTCATTTGTGCATACTAATTCTGTGAAATTTTTCATAAGACTTTAAATCAGCACATTGATTCAAGTTGTAACTCTGAAATTTTTAACAGTCCAAAAACTTCAAGTAGTGATGCTGAACCATAAACTAGTAAGTGTAAGTCCTTTATATCAACCACAAAAATCAGATTTCATGCTCACATAATATATAAATGGTTACTTTATGAAATAGATACTTAAATCCTAATATCTACCAAATTTCCACTATTTTTAAAAGAGATCATAATTTTAACTAGGAATTGCTAATTTTAAAATGCCACGAATTCAATGAAATGAAATTGGGATAAATGTAAATTTCTACATGCCCTATAAATCCATTTTACAAGCAAGAAATTGGGGAAATTCTGGCTTTGGAAAAATTTTATGAAAAAATTCAGAGTTTATTTGACCATAAATCAATCAACCATGACCCAAAATGTAATATAATAGTTTTAAATCTTAGACTGTTTTGAAAGAAGCATTGTATCTACAACAAAGGTATGCTTTATTTTTTGAGCCATTGCTATAATAACTAGGTACTATGTCCAAGCAAATACCACACTTTAATAGAACCACAGTTAAACCAGAGGGTATCCAATGAAATGAAATCAAGATAAGTCTGAAAATCACCTAACTTGTGGACTTTTTTAAGGAGCCATGAATGATTAGCCTAAAACATTGAATTTGAGTTTGAAAGGTTTGTGTTATTGTTAAATATGTCAGTGGTGTTTTTCTTTTGATAGCTAGACTTCTATGCTTGTTGAGAATAAAGCTCTAGATTGATAGATGGACGTTAGAAAGAGGCATATTTCAACCTAATAAGAAGGTAGAATTTCAAAGTGTCTAAATACATACCTGCTTTGTTATACTGAGGCTTGCCACAGATAAGCTGAAAGTTCCGTGTCAGAAATGTTAGAGAGGGAAGTTGGCACTAGCAGATCTATGCCTTCTCTTCCAAGTCTCAGATTCTTCCACTGTATGGACAGAATTCCACAAAAACAGTGTTTCAGGGATGAGAGCTAGAAAAGACTTTTTTTTCTAACTTCTTTATATGCACTCTGGATGAAAGGACAAATAATTGAAATTATATATGCTAAGTAAATAATTCTTAGCTTTTGCACCCCCTCCCAGTACACACACACATGTTGCCCTAGGGAAATGGGTTTTATCTCTGTCCTTTCTCCATTAAGGACCTCAGGTCTGTGTACAGGTATACTCAATAAAGCCAATGCTATGTTTGACACCATTAACAATGCAAATGCAAGTAATAGAGGAAACTTGAGATAGCTTGATTCAACCTTTTTATTTCCACAATATCTGGAATCCCAAATATGGTTCTAGTCTCTACATATCAGAAGAGAAATAATGAAATCTAGAAGGGGACGACCAGAAGGCCACAGGGATAAAGCAATGTCACCTTGAGACCTTGCTAAAATAATGACCTGTTAGCCTTGAAGAGCTCAGGGAGACTATAGAAAAATGCTTAAAACCACTTGGCTATTTGGATGATGTGAACATAAATTCCAAAAGGTTAGAACAATGTGAATCTCTTTAAAATTTTTAATGAGGGGCTTCCCTGGTGGCGTGGTGGTTAAGAATCCGCCTGCCAATTCAGGGGACACGGGTTCGAGCCCTGGTCCGGGAAGATTCCACATGCCACGGAGCAACCAAGCCTGTGCGCCACAACTACTGAGCCTGTGCTCTAGAGCCCGCGAGCCACAACTACTGAAGCCCACGCGCCTAGAGCCCGTGCTCCGCAACAAGAGAAGCCACCAAAATGAGAAGCCCGCGCACCACAACGAAGAGTAGCCCCATCTCGCCGCAACTAGAGAGAGCCCGCACGCAGCAACGAAGACCCAATGCAGCCAAAAATAAATTAATTAATTAAATTAAAAAAATATTTTAATGAGTTAAGTTTAAGACAAATATTAGAAAGAAGTACATCTTTACAAACCTGATGACTTAGTAAATAAGTAGTATGTGCAAGAAATCCCCAAAGGATTTCTCAGTACTTGTGAAAGGCAGAGTCATAGCACATGACCGCTAAAAGAACGGGGGATGTGCCCCAGCCCTCTGACTGAGGCATGGAGGATAAGCTCGCCTTCCTCCCTGATGCCTGGGAGCTTGCTACTGACGATGGCTACTCCGGCCTGAACAGACCATTGTCCCTACCGAAGAATGACAAGCTTCATCTTACAAAAAATATTGCTTCTAGCAACGTTTAATTGTTTTATTTTATCTGATAGTCTCTCTGTGTTGAGATCTGAATCCTCACTACAATCTGATTTGAATTTTATCTAGTATCACAGGAGAATTGACATAAGAAAACCAAATCCAAGATCTCAATCACATTGAAGCAGTTTCATTATCCGCTCTCTTATCTTCTCCTGGTTTGTAACTGTAGAAGCCTCTCCAAAGTACCTTGAATGCCTTTTTGTCCAGGTCCCATGTGTTGGGAAAAACCTGAGAGACTCCTAAGCGTATCATGTTTGAGTATCTCAGCAAACTTGTTACCAGCTAATTAGCTAAGCCTCCTCCTAAAACTGAAACTTGTGCATACTCTTTTTTTTTTTAATTGAAATATAGTTGAGTTATAATGTTGTGTTAGTTTCTGGTGTACTGCAAAGTGATTCAGTCATACATATATATAAAACTTTTTTTCAGATTCTTTTCCCTTATAGGTTATTACAAGATATTGAGTATAGTTTCTTCTGCTATATAGTAGGTCCTTGTTGGTTATCTATTTTATATATAGTAGTGTGTATGTGTTAATCCAAAATGCCTAATTTATCCCTCCTCCACCCTCCTTTCCCCTTTGGTAACCATAAGTTTGTTTCCTATGTCTGTGAGTCTGTTTCTGTTTTGTAAATAAGTTCATTTGTATCTTTTTTTTATTAGACTCTGCATATAAGCAATATCATATGATATTTGTCTTTCTCTGACTTACTTCTCTTAGTATGATAATCACCAGGTCCATCCATGTTGATGCAAATGGCATTACTTCATTCTTTTTTATGGCTGAGTACTATTCCATTGTATATATGTACCACATCTTCTTTATCCATTCCTCTGTCGATGGACATTTAGGTTGCTTCCATGTCTTGGCTATTGTAAACAGGGGCATACTCTTTCTAAAAACTTCCCAACTCTTTCTCAGGTTCACTGTTTTACCTTCTATATGGAGATTTAATGTTCTCCATCAGTCTTTTCAGACTTTGAATTCAATCTAGGTGCTTAAATCTCTAAAATGTGTACGTGAAAGCACTTTTCCAGAATTTTTACAGATTTTATAAAGTTAACTAAAAATACTGAGTTTGCATTCCTTTGCCAGGTAAAGCATTGAAATAGCATGCTTTAGCAGGATCTTCCTAGTGTTGGAGACAAGAAACAGCACATGTGCCACATGTTTGCACAGCAAGCACAAGATGTCATGCTAGAATTTGCAAATGTGTGCCTTGTGTTCTCTGCTGTATCATCACTGAGAGACCTCCAAAAATGAAAGTATAGTTTTAGTACTTTTAGATCCTGGTTTGGTTGATTCCAATACAGATTTAGGCTGTTCTTCCGTGGGCATTTTTGGTTTTTTAATTATCCTGTTTTATGAAACTTCATTTAATTTTTTTAATGAGCACTCAAATATCTATAAATTTCACACATTAAATCAGAAATGTCGTAGCTGTATGTAGTTTCAGAGCTGCTGTACTTTCCCTCTGTGTATTCTCCATTATGTGTAAAGAGATAGGTATAACTAATAATTCAACTACTGCTTTGGGGATTGATAGTTCCATATTGAAACTTGTGCTGAAGACCAGTGATTTAAAAGAAAATTATTTCTTCCTGTATTTCCTTCCCCAAAAGTGGTAAAACACTATATTTTGAACTGTTGCAGATTTGCAATGAAAGTTAATGAATTTAAACTCTATTATGCCAAACATATACATTAAGTTCTCTAGCCGGGCTATGAAATTGGATTTTAGATTCTCTATTAAATTGTTAACACCACAGTCTCAGTGAAGCATTTGAACCCATACGTCAGAGAGATTGTCTGGAAACCATAGAATGTACTCTCTTATTTTCTGCTGTTGCAATGACAACATCTCTCAAGATTTTTGGTGAGTGTGTGCATGGTATATCCTGTACATGTGAGCTTTTGCTAATAGAGACATTGTTATTTACTAACACATTTCAGTCCAAAACTAGTTCCTTTTTGGTCAGTGCAAGCCAGAACATTGCTGACGGTAAAATTCGTATTAAAAGAACATAGATTCAGTTATGCCAGGATGATGAATTCTAGACTTGGCACAGTTCAGTATTCCCTTCTTCAAATATTTATTCAGAAACAGCCTTTGAGATATATTTTGTGTCAAGTTGAAAAATTATTCCCCCACAGATGGGGATGGCACTTTGCATTCACCCTCAATGGCTCATAATCTTTCCATGGAACCAGCAGAAAGATTACCGCATCTTGTCTGTTGTGTCTATTAATGTGTCATACTCTCTAGTGCTTTAGAGAAGAATATCTTTATTTTTGTCTTTCCAGAGGACTTTTTGTGATCATGTGAGACTGAACCAACTGAAGAAGGCCATTTTTAAAACATTCCCCTTAATTTCAGAATGTTCAATGATATGGGTTAAATATTCTGTCATGAGATAATGGAGTTTCTTTTCTTTTTTCCCCTTTGGCGAATTTTATTTTCAGGTTTCTCTTTGACTAGGTAGGCATGTTTCGATCTCAAGCAAGCTAAAAATTATCTTCCAATTGTAAGATGCCTCATAAAGCTAAAAGAGAAAACTTTGAAGAGATTTTCACTATCCTAGCTGAACAAAGAAAAAATATAAATATAAAATAGTTAGAAATGAATAATAAATGTTCAGAATCTATAGGTTAAAAGTGGTAAAATGTTCAAGTTTAAATATTATAAATACATTAATTTCTCTCAAAGTAATTTAAAATTTAATGCCATTCCTATCAGGATCCCAGTGTTTTGGTTTTGTTTCTTTTATTTTCCTTCTTTTTTACCATACCTTATATGCTTACATTTACTAGCTTCAGTTTTTTAATTTAATTTTATATTGGAGTATACAATGTTGTGTTAGTTTCAGGTGTACAGCAAAGTGATTTAGTTATACATATACATGTATTTATTCTTCTTCAAGTTCTTTTCCCATTTAGGTTATTACAGAATAATGAGCAAAGTTTCCAGTGCTATACAGTAGGTCCTTGTTGATTATCTATTTTAAATATAGCCGTGTGTATATGTCAATCCCAAACTCCCAATTTATCCCTCCCTACCACCCTTACCCCCTGGTAACCATAAGTAAGTTCGTTCTCTAAGTCTGTGAGTCTCTGTGTTGTAAATAAGTTCATTTGTAACATTTTTTTTCAGGTTCCATATATAAGTAATATCATATGATATTTGTCTTTGTCTGACTTACTTCACTTAGTATGATAATCTCCAGGTCCATCTCTGTTGCTGCAAATGGCATTATTTCATTCTTTTTCATAGCTAAGTAATATTCCATTGTATATATGTACCACATCTTCTTTAGCCATTCCTCTGTCAATGGACATTTAGGTTGCTTCCATGTTGTGGTGATTGTAAACAGTGCTGCAGTGAACATTGGGGTGCATGTATCCTTTCAAACCATGGTTTTCTCTGGATATAAGCCCAGGAGTGAGATTGCTGGATCACATGGTAGCTCTAATTTTAGTTTTTCTAAGGAACCTCCATGCTGTTCTCCGTAGTAGCTGTGACAGTTTACATTCCCACCAGCAGTGTAGGAGGGTTCCCTTTTCTCCACACCCTCTCCAGCACTTATTGTTTGCAGACATTTTGATGATGGCCATTCTGACTGGTGTGAGGTGATACCTCATTGTAGATTTGATTGGCATTTCTCTAATAATTAGTGATGTTGAGCATCTTTTCATGTGCCTCTTGGTCACCTGTATGCCTTCTTTGGAGAAATGTCTGTTTAAGTCTTCTGCCCATTTTTTGAATGGGTTGTTTGTTTTTTTGACATCGAGCTACATGAGCTCTTTGTAAATTTTGGAGATTAATCCCTTTTCTGTCACAGCATTTGCAAATATTTTCTCCCATTCCGTGGGCTGTATTTTCATTCTGTTTATGGTTTCCTTTGCTGTGCAAAAGCTTTTAAGATTAATTAGGTCCCAGTTGTTTATTTTTGTTTTTATTTTCATTATGCTAGGAGATGGATCAAAAAAGATACTGCTGCGATTTATGTCAAAGAGTGCTCTGCCTAGGTTCTCCCCTAAGAGTTTTATAGTATCCAGTCTTACATTTAGGTCCTTAATCCATTTTGAGTTTATTTTTATGCATGGTGTTAAAGAATGTTCTAATTTCATTTTTTTACTTGTAGCTGTCCATTTATCCCAGCACCATTTATTGAAGAGACTGTCTTTTCTCCACTGCACTGTATATTCTTGCCTCCTTTGTCACAGATTAATTGACTGTAGGTGCATGGGTTTATTTCTAGGCTTTCTATTCTATTCCATTGATCTATATTTCTGTTTTTTATGCCAGTACCATACTGTTTTGATGACTGTACCTTTGTAGTATAGTCCGAAGTCAGGGCGCCTCATTCCTCCAGGTCTGTTTTTCTTTCTCAAAATTGCTTTGCCTATTCAGGGTCTTTTATGTTTCCATACATATTTAAAAATTTTTTTGTTCTAGTTTTGTGAAAAATACCATTAGTAATTTGATAGGGATTGCAGTGAATCTATAGATTGCCTTGGGTAGTGTAGTCATTTTCACAATTTTGATTCTTCCAATCCTAGAACATGGTTTATCTTTCCATTTGTTTCTGTCATCTTCTATTTCTTTCATCAGCATCTTATAGTTTTTGGAATACAGGTCTTTTGCCTCCTTAGGTAGGTTTATTCCTAGGTATTTTATTCTTTTTGAAGCAATAGTAAATGGTATTATTTCCTTAATTACTCTTTCTGATCTTTCATTGTTAGTGTATAGAAATACAACAGATTTCTGTGTATTAATTTTGTATCCTGTAACTTTACCAAATTTAACCTCCAGGTGTTCGTGTTTTTTAGGTTTTTTTTCCTGTAATTGATTTCTAATCTTATACCTTTGTAGTTGGAAAAGATGCTTGATATGATTTCAATTTTCTTTAATTTACCAATGCTTTATTTGTGTCTCAGTATGTGATCTATCCTGGAGAATGTTCCATGTACATGTGAGAAGTAAGTATATTCTGCTGCTTTCAGATGGAATGTCCTATAAATATCAATTAAGTCTATCTGGTCTAATGTGTCACTTAAGGCTTCTGTTTCCTTATTGATTTTCTATCTGGATGATCTGTCCATTGATGAAAGTGGGGTATTAAAGTTCCCCACTATTATTGTGTTACTGTTGATTTCTCCTTTTATAGATTTTAGCATTTGCCTTATATATTGAGTGCTCCTATGTTTGGGGCACATGTATTTACAATTGTTATATCTTCTTCTTGGATTGATTCCTTCATCATTATGTATTGTCCTTCTTTGTCTCTTGCAATAGTCTTTATTTTAAAGTCTATTTTGTCTGATATGAGTATTGCTACTCCAGCTTTCTTTTGATTTCCATTTGCATGGAATACCTTTTTCCATCTCCTCACTGTCAGTCTGTATGTGTCCCTAGATCTGAAGTGGATCTCTTTTAGACAGTGGTCTTGTTTTTGTATCCATCCAGCCAGTCTATGTCTTTTAGTTGGAGCATTTGATCTGTTTATGTTTAAGGTAATTATTGATATGTATGTTCTTACTGCCATTTTGTTAATTGTTTTGGATTTCTTTTTGTAGGTCTTTTTTCTTCCCTTCCTCGTTTGTTCTCTTCTTTTGTCATCTGATGACTGACTTTAGTGTTGTGTTTAGATTCATTTTTCTTTTGTGTGTGTACCTATTGTGGATTTTCAGTTTGCAGTGACCATGAGGTTTTGATAAAGGTAGTCTGTGGGGCTTTTTGTTTTAATTTATTTATTTATTTTTGGCTGTGTTGGGTCTTCGTTTCTGTGCGAGGGCTTTCTCTAGTTGTGGCAAGTGGGGGCCACTCTTCATCGCGGTGTGTGGGCCTCTCACTATAGCGGCCTCTCTTATTGAGGAACACAGGCTCCAGACATGCAGGCTCAGTAGTTGTAGCGCACAGGCCTAGTTGCTCTGCAGCATGTGGGATCTTCCCAGACCAGGGCTCGAACCCGTGTCCCCTGCATTAGCAGGCAGATTCTCAACCACTGCACCACCAGGGAAGCCCCCAACAAGATTGTTTTAAGTTGCTGGTCTTTTAATTTCAAGTACATTTCCAGTATCCTGCATTTGTACTCTCCTCTTCTCACGATTGCTGGCTTTGATATCATATTTGTGTGTGGATGATTTCCTACTTCTACTGTATGTTTGCCTTTACCTCTGAGCTTTTCCATTTATAATTTTCTCATTTGTAGTTGTGGCCTTTTCTTTTCCACCTAGAGAATTTCCTTTAGCATTTGTTGCAAAGCTGGTCTGGTGATGCTAAATAATCTTAGCTTTGCTTGTCTGTAAAGCTTTTGACTTCTCTGTTGAATCTGAATGAGAGCCCTGCTGGATAGAGTATTCTTGGTTGTAGGTTCTTCCCTTTCCTCACTTTATATATATATAGTGCCACTCCCTTCTAGCTTGTAGAGTTTTTGCTGAGAGATCAGCTGATTACCTTATGAGAATTCCCTTGTGTGTTATCTGTTGCTTTTCCCTTGTTGCTTTTATTATTTTTTTCTTTGTCTTTAATTTTTGTCAATTTGATTACTATGTGTCTTGGTGTGTTCCTCCTTAGGTGTATCCTGCCTGGGACTCTCTGTGCTTCCTGGACTTGGGTGACTATTTCCTTTCCCATGTCAGGGAGTTTTTCAGCTATTATCTCTTCAAATATTTTCTCAGGTCCTTTCTCTCTCTCTTCTCCTTCTGGGACCCTTATAATATGAATGTTGGTGTGTTTATGTTGTCCCAGAGGTCTCTCAGGCTGTTTCATTTCTTTTCATTCTTTTTTCTTTATTCTGTTCTGCAGCAGTGATTTCCACCATTCTGTCTATCAATCAGCTCACTTATCCATTCTTCTGCTTCAGTTATTCTGCTATTGATTCCTTCTAGTATATTCTTTTTTTTTTAAACGGTATTTATTTTTTAAACAACTAATTTATTTTATTTATTTTTGGCTGTGTTTGGTCTTCGTTGCTGCGTGCAGGCTTTCTCTACTTGTGGTGAGCGGGGGATACTCTTCGTTGCAGTGTGCGGGCTTCTCATTGCGGTGGCTTCTCTTGTTGCGAAGCACGGGCTTCAGTAGTTGTGGCTCTTGGGCTCTACAGCACAGGCTCAGTGGGTGTGGCGCACGGGCTTAGTTGCTCCACAGCATGTGGGATCTTCCCGGACCAGGGCTTGAACCCATGTCCCCTGCACTGGCAGGCGGATTCTTAACCACTGTGCCACCAGGGAAGTCCCTAGTATATTCTTCATTTCAGTTATTCTATTATTCATCTCTGTTTGTTTCTAGGTCTTTGTTAAACATTTCTTGCATCTTTTTCAATCTGTACCTCCATTCTTTTTCTGAGACCTTGGATTATCTTTACGATCATTACTCTGAATTCTTTTTTGGGTAGATTGCCTATCTGCACTTCACTTAGTTGTTCTTCTGGGGTTTTATCTTGTTCCTTCATCTGGGACATATCCCTCTGCCATCTCATTTTGTCTAATTTTCTTTGATTGCATTTTCGTTTCTGCTCTCTGCCCCCTGGTGGATGAGGCTTTCTAAGAGGCTTGTGCAGGCTTCCTGGTGTGAGGGACTGTATCCTGATCACTGGTGGGTTGGCAGGGCTGTGCTTAGGAAGACTTTAAGCAAACTGTCTGCTGATGGGTGGAGCTGTGTTTCCACCCTGTTGGTTGGTTGGCCTGAGGTGACCCAGCACTGGAGCCTACAGACTGTTGGGTAAGGCTAGGTGTGGGGAGGAAATGGCAGCCTCCAGGAGGGCTCACACAATGAGTACTCATCAGAGCTGCCACTGCCAGTGTCTTTGTCCTGGCAATGAGCCACAGTCGCCCTCTGCCTCCATAGGAGACCCTCCAATACTAGCAGGTAGGTCTGGCCCAGTCTCTTTGGAGGTCACTCCTTTTTCCGAGTCCTTGTGTGCATGAGACCTCGTGTGCATCCTCCAAGAGTGGAGTTTCTGTTTACCCCAGTCCTATGGAATTCCTGTAGTCAAACCCTGCTGGCCTTCAAAACCAGATTCTCATGGGCTCCTCCTCACATTGTGGCTTCTTCTTTGTCTTCGGATGTAGGATATCCATCTTGGTAGGTTCCAGCAGGGTTTTTTTTTGTTTGTTTTTTGGTTTTTGTCAGTTGTTGTTTAGCAGTTAGCTGTGATTTTGGTGTTTTCATAAGAAGAGGTGAGCTCACATCCTTCTACTCCGCCATCTTGTCTCCATCCTTATTAACTTCAATTTTGGTCAAATGTATGCTGATAGCTTCTCCCCATGTTTTCTTGTGGTCTCTGGTAGGTCCTTGGATGATGATTCTTTGAAGGAGGGGAGATGGTGTACCTTTTAGTCTGGGTCTAGGTGCAGTCCAAGTGTTCACAGCAAAAGTAAGCACATATGAAAAACTCAGTCATTCAGACCACACGCCACTACTCCACACTGTACCAACAGCCAACTGCCGATTTTGTTTTATTTCTTTCTAAAGCAAACACTTCTCAAAGTTTACTGTAAAAGCCTCTTGGGAGAAAAATGGACATAAACACCTCAAAAAAGCTTTGAAACAAAAGAAGTATGAAGAAGTCATGGGATGCCAACATGTCAGGATATTATAGGTCACAATGGTCACAAGAGTATTGTATGGATCCAGGAATTAATAGACAAGGCAAGAAAAAAGTAGTTACTAGCATTGATTGTGGTTGTCTCTCTTGATAATGGGTTAATTTTGTTCTCTATGTGAGAAGTAAGCCAAAGACATTGTGATAGAGACCGTTATGCTCACCAGATATCCACATGGTCCTCTCCATTTCCCAGCCTCCTTTGCAGTTGGGCTGAGGTCATATAATTAGTTAAGGTCAATGAGATGTATCCAGAAATGATTTAAGCTGCTTCCATACCTGGTTTTTTAAAACATCCTGTGTAATCTAACAGCTTTCTCTCTCGTTGCCCCTTATGAATGTGGATGCCACATTTTTCAGAAATGGTGGTAATTTGCAACAGCCTGGATCTCTGATCACTCCTTAGAAGAGACCACCTTCAGCAAGCTGCCTAACCAACAGCAGCCTGTGACAGAAGCAAAAAATAGATATGTTGCATTAAAAAAAAACCAAACCTGACCTTTAAAAAAAAAACATAAAAATGATAAATCTATGTATTCCTGCCTCAGACAGTTAAAATACATTTTCAACTTATTTAAGTCTTTAAACATTCATTGGCTAGTCAATTTAAAAATGATCATTAAAAAGAAGCTGCAATATGTCTCGAAAAACATAACATGATTAGTTATCAAATCTCACATATGGGAGAAATGATCCAAACAAGAAAATAATAAAAATAATTCCCAAGAAAAAGAAAGCCATATGATTGATAGTCTGTTCGTCTTTACTAGGTTTTCCAGGGCAATTTTGACAATGATACCCACAGAAAAAACGTCATCGACCCTCCCATCTATGCACGGCACATAAGGATCCTTCCTTGGTCCTGGTATGGGAGGATCACGCTGCGATCAGAGCTGCTGGGCTGCACAGAGGAGGAGTGAGGAGATCCCACAGCCCACAACCCTCCTCTCTATTTCCCTAAAAGTATCTCCACGGAATGAACTCTGCAAAATCTATTGGAAACTGAATGGAATTTTTCATGAAAAAGTGATCAAATTACGGTAGGCCACTAACTGTCTTCTTAAGGAGGTCTAAGCCTGCCTTTTCAAAGGTTTAATTTGATTTTTATCATTTACATTTCTTAAGCAACATCACATTAGCTGTGAATTACTTTTCTCATTGTTTTCTGACTTCTTCATACTGGTTGAAATATATTAGGCAAAGAAAGTAGCACTCTTGATAGCAAGGGTAAAAAAAATCTCATAGTTATCAAATAAAAGCAAGAGTTGTTAGAGCTTTCGTAATCAATACTCAACTTATTCTTATAAAAAGAATACTGCAATGTTAGCAATAAGTTTTTTTTCCCTTCTGTAATGAGTCTATATTATCCTAATTATTTCCCTGTGCCTGACAAACACTGTCAGTGTTTATAACCAAAATTTGAAGAAGAATCTGTAACATGCAGTACTAACTGAAATTATAATTCTCATTTTACTTTTATTTCTAATCAGAGATTATGTGATCTTTCTCTTTGTGCTATTCTATATTCTATATATTATATATTGCCTGAATAAGTTCATACTTTTCCCAATTGACTTTTGTCCTATTACTTGCCTAAAAGCCTCATCATGTTTGTGTGTGTGTGTGTGTGTGTATATATATACACACACGCACATATATATACACATATATACATATATATATGAAACATGATTATCAGTAGATTGAGCATATTTAGTATCAGTAGATTGAACCTGCAATTCTCTTGTTTTTGAAGGAAGCTATAACTATGTAATCTCCAAATAATTCCTTTATAAAGACCTGAAGACTACCATTTTGCAAAATTAACAACAAAATCACATTGTTTCAAGACAAAATTTAAACCTTTGTTTTGATGGTATTTCCATAGCCTTATCTTTACTTTAAAATAATAGAAGAATTATTTGTCTACTTAATTTTTTTGTTTTTAGCAAATATTGACAGTGCTGCATAACTTGGCCAAGCATAGTCATCATTTCTTTGTTCACCTCTGCACTTCCTGTGAAACTAGAATTTTATTGAGGTTTGAAATTAGTGGTGGTTTCTCAGGAAAGCACAGTGCATAGACATTTGTGAGAAGAGAAGTGTTTACTAATGACAAAGTAGTAAACCATTTTCAGGGTGAAAATTGATTTCTATCTATTTTGCTTCAAAGGTCCTGAAAAAATAATAAGCAGTTATCATAATTTGTTATTGATAATGGAGGTTTCATTGCCATTCTCTCAAATTAAGGCTCACACTGCCTCCATGAAAGTCCTCAACATCTAATTTATAAGCTTTACAAGTATTTGTTTTATAAGGCTTAGATACAGAATTACTGGGGTTTTAAATTGTGTCCTGAAAAAGAAAGTATGGTATGTGTACAAAACATTGACATCCTGTGCAACACTGCTAAGTTCTTTTTTTCCTTTTTAATTATTTGTGCTGCATAACAGAAGCCACTGTCTTGTCTGTCAATGTGTTAACAGCATTTCTTGATGATGTATATATGGAGTGGTCTTCAATCATAGTGAAGAATTTAAAGAGAAAGTCAATCAATCAATCAATCATAATGGCATTTTTAATAAGAACAAAATTAGGACTGGCTGGCCATGTATTTGTCCTATGCCCATATGCTTTCTACTTCAGGCTCTTATTATAAAATTGTTGATTTGAAGCATCTGAAATGGTGATCAGTTTTTAGCATCTTTCTTTCAAAAACGAAATTGCCATGTCATCAATATCATCTTTTTAAGATAACTTTAAATTAGGAATTTAAGTATTTTTAATTTGCTAAAAATTTTAAGGTCATGTTACAAATAATTGCTTAGGTCCAAAGCTACTATACACACACTCACTATGTAGCCAATGGCCCTTATTTCTTTAAAGATTTACTGTCCCACTGAATTTCTAGCCATTTTCTCTTGCAGGTTATGCACAATTCTTGATTCTTTTCAGAGTGAGTTTTTAAAATTATGAGTAATTTTTTGTAATGATTTACTTTCTCAAAATTACTCATGGCTTCTTACGATGTTTGTTTTAAATTTTATTTTATTGGTAGTTTTTCAAAAAAATATTTTCAAAGGGAGTTTGTTAAAATTTTGTTACCTTTTAGAAATACATACAAATGGCCTTCTGTTGCGTGTGCATTTTCTCTCTGCTCTATATGTTTTTCACCAACATGACATATCATGGGATATCTCTTTATCCCATGATGCCCCAAATTAATAACAACAAAGGGATTCCCACATGTGGAAATGTTAATAATTATTGTGAAATAGTATGTAGCTTTTGTGTCATTTGTATCAATGACAAAGTGAAGCAAATTTATTTTATTTAAATTCACAGTAAAACAAGGAAAATCTCATAAGAACAAGGCACAGAAGAATCACCTAGCCTTCACCATATTGAGTAACTATAATATGCTAATCTATGAAATTACAATTTTAAACATATCCAGTTTATCTATGTCTTATTAAAAGCATTTATCATAATCACTAATTCTAATTTTAGGGTTGACTTTCTCTTTCTGAATGGCTTTGTAAGGGTTTGTTTATGTGAATTTTGAAGACTTAGGGTACTAATGATTGTATCTTTACTAGTCAACAAATTATGAAATATAATATTCACTGCTGGCGTCTGATGTGTCAGTAAGTACAGAAATAACTAAGACACAAATAACCTTTGCAAACTTTCAAGCTGTGTAAGATTCTAATGTTGGATTTTTTCTTTGTATATATACTTAAATCATGTAGGATGTTGTAAAATCAGTATGACCTTGTCTAGTCTTCAAAGTTAAAATAAACTTTTGAAAATCTGGGATACTTTACTTTTGAAGCAGTTGTAATCAAACACATTTGTAAGAACACACAAATTGTCTGAATGTCAATACCCACTACTCCTCTTAATTACATGCTGTTTTACTTTTTCTTTATACAGAAAAATGAAACAAGCACAGAAAAAAAAAAGGAATTCACAATAGCCTTCAAATGTACATTGACATAGCCAAATTGGCCTTTCCAAACTTACTTACTTACTTTTTAAAATGTGTGCATTTCTCCTGCTTTTAGCTGTGGACATTTTATTGGAATACTAATAACCCAGTCAGTCATTTTTTTGCCTCATGCATATTTAAAGTCTTGTGCTCCAGGATTGATTTGCTTATTGGTAAACAGATGCTATTGCTGTTATTTCTATTGTTTAAGTACATGATTCTCAGGAGTATAATGAAGAGATCTAGTCAATAGTAAGCAATAACACAAACACTAATAGTATATTTATCCATGTAACTTTAGCAGCTGCTTAAAGAAAATCATAACACTTGGCTTCTTCATAAACCCTGTTTCAGCCTCTCTGAGAGTCACTAGTAAAATATTGAGTCTGAGTACTTCCCACTTTTAAGATATTGTCTTAAGATTCAAAAAATTTAGGAAAAAAACTTGAGATATTAAATGTTGACTCAGTTGTGCTTCAGTGAATCTCTGATAGTTCTCATACTAACTTATATATGTTTATGTATTCATACATGTTCCTATTTAACTGAATTTTTTTTTTCTGAATTTTAATGTGAATGGTTCAACAGGGTTCCATTGTTGGCCTAATTTTCACACACAAGCACACACAAATGTGTTTATATTAAATACAAGCAATTGTATATATATCTTTTTTCAATAAGGCCAATAAAGAATTATGACAACATCTATACAGGATAAAAAGTCATTGTGATAACAGAATAATTATTCAACAGAAAATTTTCAACTATGAGACTTTTAAAATTACTGGTTCAAGAACATTTCCAAGGAGGAAAGTCTGATCCTGTGGAAGTCTGACTTTAAAAATCTACTAAGGGTAACTTCATGAATAGAAAATATTCTCTCTATATAACCTAAAATTTTAAAACATACAGCACTTCAGCTTTGAGTACATGATTTTAAGTGGAGATTTTGATGATAAATAAACATTAATTTTTACTGTTAGAAATGCCTTGCTCTCTCTCTTCCCAAAGACTAGTTTAAAACAATATTAACAATAGAGTTAGTGTGTTACTTATTTGTGAAAAATATTGCCACAAAGGTTTCTTTGAGATGCAAAAGGACCCTCTCACCTGAGCAGTTAAAGTGGTGGATTAAACCACTTTGCTGGTTGAGAACTATCTGAACTACCCTGCAAGAGAATGCATTGTCATTGTCCTGACAAAGAAAGAATACCTAGGGTAAGTAGCAACTTTTCCATTGGTTTTGAAGGGGGAAACAGGATTCCTTGATTCTACTGCAGTAAGTAGCTATAATCCATATTGGATATTTCAACATTGCCACCAAATAAAGTATTTTCCACAGTAGGCAAGTGGCACTTACTCAAAGACTTATTTCTGTTAGACGAATTTGGTAGCAGAAATAGGAAAAAAATTTTGGAAAAAGCTCCTCATTTAGTTGTTTTTGCATATCTTGGCAGGACTTGACTGAGCCATTTTGAAAACACTAATGCTGTGGAAATACGGCATAGGAGCATCAGCAAATGGTCACCACATGACATGATTAAGCATTGCATAGGTGACTGCCTCTAATTTAATTTTAATTTTAACGTCCTCAAGGGCATGAACCACACTCTTCCATATTTTCCATATTTATGTAAAATCCCCATAGTACCATTCATATGCCCACATATAAATATGTTAATAATGATGATGAATGGTGACATAAGCTCAACCTGCTGCCACCTGGGAAAGAAGTAGTGGTAGTGAGACTGATGGTGCATTCAAACAATACATCCCCCACGACCAGTGTGGAAACAGCTTTGAGAGAACTTCCCTAGGCATCAGGCCAAAACACTGTAGAGGATTAACAGGAAGACTACTGGGAGTAGGCTTCATGAATATGACACAGAAGGAATATTTTCAGTGATAAATGACTTAAATGACAAATTAAACAGATTTACACATATTTTATAATATTCCCACTTTTTAGAAATGTAAAGAAAAAAATAATAAAAAGGACTTGCCTTTCAGGAAGAGAACCATAGCGGGCCAGCAGCTCTGGAAGAGATAATTAGTACAGCACTTCTCAAGGCCAATGGCATCTTCCACCTGGACCTGGGAAAGAATTGAACAGAGAGGTTAAATATGGTATATCACAAAGGAAGCACTAAATAATCAACTCCAAGGTTAAAAATGGTGTATCACAAAGGAAGCACTAAATAATCAACTCCAAGGTTAAAAATGGTATATCACAAAGGAAGCACTAAATAATCAACTCCAAGGTTAAAAATGGTATATCACAAAGGAAGCACTAAATAATCAACTCCAAGAGTTTAACTTCCTCAGTTCTCAAGTTTTAGGTAATGATAGGGATTTTTTTTTTTTTTTAACAGTAGAAGCATCCTGCTATGATCTGAAGTTATGTCCTCCCACAAATTCATATGTTGAAATCCTAACCCCCAAATGTGATGGTACTATGGTGTAGGGGATTAGTTCATGAGAGTGAGACCCTCATGAATGGGATTAGTGCTCTCATAACAGAGCACCCTTAGAGCTCCTCAGCCCCTTCTACCCAGTGAAACATTAGCTATGAACCTGCAAGCTGACCCTCATCAGAAAGCAACCATGCTGGTATCTTGAACTTCGACTTCCCAGCTTCGAGAACTGTAAGCCATGAATTTCTGTTGCTTATAAGTTAGCCAGCCTATAGTATTTTGTTATAGCAGCCCTAATAGACTAAGACACATCCCAGAAAGGAATCTGTTTTTAGTGGTATAAATACCTTGATAAGTTGCTCGGGATGTGGACTTTTAAACAATAGTAAAATGTTTTTCAAATTTCCAGTGGAGAGAAATTGGTGGGTTAGGACTAATATTTCTTTGTTTAATTAAATATATTACGAAAGGAGAAGAGCAGAGGGGAAGGGAAGGGAGGAATAAGTCCACTGTAAAAGTTCTTTCACGAAACATTTTTATTTCACTTATATTCCTGTGTATATATGTATTCTTGATCACCATGCAAATTATTCTTCTTACTCTGAAACAGCCATTAAAAGTTTGAAAGCCACTGCAATATGGTCCCTGAACAGTTTTCCAAACACATGGCACCTCCTGGCTGACAGGTATGCTGGTGGCCCAATGTGAGTTTAGAGCCAGAATTGGAGGGATCCTCTTAATAGGAGCCTTTTAGAGGCTGGATGGGGACAGAGGAGGCATGTGGTGTTGGAGGTCTAAGAGACTTTAAGAAAACAAATAAACATACTACACAGAGAATTGTGTGAAGTTTTTCTTTGTGGTGGGCAAAGCCCTTTGTCCTTTTCCCCTTAAAATATTCTAATAAAATAAGTTGTTTCCTCTTCCATTTCATTGTTAGGGAAGATGCACCCAGGTGTTGAGTACAGCCCAAAGGTGGGTTTGCAGCATGAGCAGAGGCTGCCTGTGGGGACCTGGCACTTGGGGGATTAAATAAACTGCAGATTTATATATTGGTTTGTTTTTTTGAATAGACATTGATGCTTTTTTTTTAAAATGGATTTTTCTACAGTCACTTCTAGTTTAAAAGTCTATAATCTGATTCCCCCCACACCATGAATCAAAACTTGTAAGCCTTTCAGAAACTCATACTACTAATTCCATGCTTGAGAGTTTTCCTACTTAAACCTAATATCACAAATACTTATAACTCCGAACGATAGCATTAGGCTGTAATTCATGACCTGTAAAATATTGAAATGTTTTCCCTTTCACTGGAGATATAAAAGCTAAATTCTTTCATAAATAACACTGTAGAAAATACTAAATTAATATTAAGAAAAGATTAAGATTAACCAACCTCTTTTAAAAAATCCTTCTCTATTCCAAAAAAAAAAAAAATCCTTCTTTGAATACAATCATACCTCAAGAAACAAGAAAAATCTCAAATAAACAACCTAACCTACACCTAAAGCAATTAGAGAAAGAAGACTAAACGAAACCCAAAGTTAGTAGGAGGAAAGAAACCATAAAGATCAGAGCAGAAATCAATGAAATAGAGACCAAGAAAACAATAGAAAAGATCAATAAAACTAATAGCTGGTTCTTTGAGAAGATAAACAAAATTGATAAACCTTTAGCCAGATTCATCAAGAAAAAATGGGAGAGGACTCAAATCAATAAAATTAGAAATGAAAAAGGAGACGTTATAACTGACACCACAGAAATACAAAGGATCATAAGAGACTACTACAAGCAACTATATGCCAATAAAATGGACAACCTGGAAAAAATGAACAAATTCTCAGAAAGGTACAGTCCCCCAAGACTGAACCAGGAAGAAAGAAAATATGAACAGACCAATCACAAGTAATGAAATTGAAACTGATTAAAATCTTCCAACAAATGAAAGTCCCGGACCAGATGGCTTCACAGGCGAATTCAAACATTTAGAGAAGATCTAACACCCATCCTTCTTAAACTCTTCCAAAAAATAACAAAGGACCACTCCCAAACTCATTCTACGAGGCCACCATCACGCTGATACCAAAACCAGACAAAGATATCACCAAAAAAAAGAAAATTACAGGCAAATATCAGTGATGAACATAGCTGCAAAAGTCCTTAACAAAATAATAGCAAACAGAATCCAACAACACATTAAAAGGATTATACACCATGATCAAGTGGGATTTATCCCAGGGATGCAAGGATTCTTCAATATACGCAAAAGTGATACACCACATTAACAAACTGAAGAATAAAAACCATATGATCATCTAAATAGATACAGAAAAAGCTTTTGACAAAATTGAATATGCATTTATGATAAAAACTCTCCAGAAAGTGGGCATAGAGGGAACCTATCTCAATATAATAAAGGTCATATATGAAAAATCCACAGCTAACATCATACTCAGTGGGGAAAAACAAAGCATTTCCTTGAAGGTCAAGAAGAAGAAAAGGATGCCGACTCTCACCACTTTTATTCAACATAGTTTTGGAAGTCCTAAGCATGGCAATCAGAGAAGAAAAAGAAATAAAAGGAATGCAACTTGGAAAAGAAGAAGTAAAACTGTCACTGTTTGCAGATGACATGATACTATACATAGGAAATCCTAAAGATGCCACCAGAAAACTACTAGAGCTAATCAATGAATTTGGTAAAGTTGGAGGATACAAAATTAATATACAGAAACCTGTTGCATTCCTATACACCAACAATGAAAGATCAGAAAGAGAAATTAAGGAAACAATCCAATTTACCATTGCATCAAAAAGAATAAAATACCTAGGAATAAACCTACATAAGGAGACAAAAGACCTGTACTCAGAAAACTATAAGACACTGATGAAAGAAATCAATGGTGATGCAAACAGATGGAGAGATATACCATGTTCTTGTATTGGAAGAATCAATATTGTCAAAATGACTATACTATCCAAAGCAATCTACGGATTCAGTGCAATCCCTATCAAATTACCAATGGCATTTTTCACAGAATTAGAACAAAAAAATTTTACAATTTGTATGAAACACAGAAGACCCCAAATAGGCAAATCAATCTTGAGAAAGAAAAACGAAGCTGAAGGAATCAGGCTCCCTGACTACAAACTATACTACAAAGCTACAGTAATCAAGACACTATGGTACTGGCACAAAAACAGAAATATACATCAATGGAACAGGATAGAAAGTCCAGAGATAAACCCACACAACTATGGTCACCTAATCTATGACAAAGGAGGCAAGAATATACAATGGAGAAAAAACAGCCTCTTCAATAAGTGGTGCTGGGAAAACTGGACAGCTACATGTAAAAAAAAATGAAATTAAAACACTCCCTAACATCATACACAAAAATAAACTCAAAATGGGTTAAAGACCTAAATGTAAGGCCAGACATTGTAAAACTCTCTGACATAAATCACAGCAAGATCTTTTTTCATCCACATCCTATAGTAATGAAAATAAAAACAAAAATAAACAAATGGGATCTAATTAAACTTAAAAGCTTTGGCACAGAAAAGGAAACCATAAACAAAGCAATAAGACACCCCTCAGAATGGGAGAAAATATTTGCAAACAATGCAACTGACAAGGGATTAATCTCCAAAATATACAAACAGCTCATAAAGATCAATATCAAAAAAATAAACAACCCAATCAAAAAATGGGTGGAAGATCTAAATAGACATTTTTCCAAAGAAGATATACAGATGTCTAAAAAGCACATGAAAAGATGCTCAACATCACTAATTATCAGAGAAATGCAAATCAAAACTATAATGAGGCATCACCTCACACCGGTCAGAATGGCCATCATCAAAAACTCTACAAGCAATAAATGCTGGAGAGGGTGTGGAGAAAAGGGAACCTTCTTGCACTGTTGGTGGGAATGTAAATTGATACAGCCACTATGGAGTACAGTATGGACGTTCCTTAAAAAACTAAAAATAGAATTACCATATGACCCAGCAATTCCACTACTGGGCATATACCCAGAGAAAACCATAATTCCAAAAGACACATGCACCCCTATGTTCACTGCAGCACTATTTACAATAGACAGGTCATGGAAGCAACCTAAATGCCCATCGACAGATAAATGGTTAAAGAAGAGGTGGTACATATATACAATGGAATATTACTCAGCCATAAAAAAGAATGAAATAATGGATAGACCTAGACATGGTCATACTGAGTGAAGTAAGTCAGACACAGAAAGACAATATCTGATATTGCTTATATGTGGAATCTAAAAAAAAGTGTATAAATGAACTTAGTTACAAAACAGAAATAGAGTCACAGATGTAGAAAACAAACTTATGGTTACCAGGGGATAAGGGGAGGCAGGGACAAATTGGGAGATTGGAACTGAAATATACACACTACTATATATAAAATAGATAACTAATAAGAACCTACTGTATAGCACAGGGAACTCTACTCAATAATCTGTAATGGCCTATATGGGAAAAGAACCTAAAAAAAGAGTGGATATGTGTATCTGTATAACTGATTAACTTTGGTGTATACCTGAAACTAACACAACATTGTAAATCAACTATACCTCAATAAAAATTTTAAAATAAATAAATAAATAGTGTAAAATGGGAAAAAAATCAATTAATTCATAATACATTGTTTCTGCATTTGATTCAGCAGCACTAATTTTGGAGGTAATAATTAAAACCCATGAATAAGAATAGCAATAAAACATTACTTAAGGGAAATTTCCTGCACATCCTAAAATATATATATATATTCCCTGGAAGCTGAAGTCATTTGTGTTTTATTTACTTGTTTGGTGTTTTATCTGTTCTGAATTGCAGACATTGAAATTTTGATATAAATTGTGTTTAACATACCTAAATCCTTCTAAACCATCTATTTGAATAAAATCTTGTAATAGCAAGTTCCATGGGAAAAAAAAAATCCTTCTTTGAGGAAAATTTAAGAACTATGCAAGGTTCTGGAAATACAAAGATGCAAAGACTCTGACCTTCAGGAGCTCACAGTCTGGAGGGTGGGAGTGGGGATGGGGGGAGACAAGGAAGCCAACAATCATATTGGGTGCTGTGACAAAAATATGCTCAAAGTGCAAAGAGAACACAGAACACAAGCACTCACACCAGTAAATGAAGTAGGTCAGGCAAAGCACCCTGGGGGAGGGGACATCTGAAATGACATCAGAACTGTCTAAATTAATACTCATGACCCCTGAAACCTCCAATTTACTATTCATTACAACTCTAGGAAGAACTGATTAACATTTCTTCTTTGGAAGAGGAGAAAGAAAAGCTAAAAGAGGTTAGGAGATTTGCCGAAGATATAGGGCGCTGATCTGTACCTAGATCTGATGATATCCTCCTCCTACTTCAATAGCCTTTTCCTTTTTTTAAGTCAAAGGCTGCTGAAAATGTGTTTTGTTACATACTGGTACTTAACAACAGGAATGATTTGCCTCCAGATGAGCAGTTATTGCTTATTTTGCAACTTTGCATATTATCCTAAATAATTGAATACACCAGTATTACCTAACATAGTTTTTGAAATAACTCATTACTGGATGAGGTGTTGCTCATCACACGAATATATGAAGAAAGATCCTCAAATGATGAACAGCTAATGACTACTGTGAGATATTTCATAGCATCAATTTTTTAAAAGGAGAATAATAAGCCCCAAATGTCAAAGTATCTACTATCCCAAGACACAGTAAATAGCCTATCCCCATGTGTACAGCATGAGATAGTTAATGTAATAATCAAAACATTTATACTTAAGAAAATTTTGAGAATAGCATTCAATAGATAAGAGAAACCACAGGTATCTTCGATTTTTTAAAAAGAATTCCAAATAACACACAAAAGAAACAAAAACACAAAACATAAAACCACCTCTTCTTGAGTTCTAGTACCCCATATTTATGAGTTAACGTACTCTTGACTAGAAGAGTAGCTGAGTAGTGCACAATATCTTAGGAAATCAAGCATGTGTACTAACACAATTTAAGGAATCAACTTCTTAACAATAAATAGTTGGCATTATCTTTTTCATTCCCTGATGACTTTTCAATTAGTAGAATTAGGAGCTTAACCAGTGACTAATAACCCTGTGCAATCTCATGAAATCAGTAAATGAAATTTCTATAGCTTGATTTAAATAGTCAATTCTCTGTCAATGATTGATCAGTGAACCAGAATAAGCTGAAAGAATCTTAGACAACTGGAATTAAGGGACCATCAACTCTGGGATGCATTTGTTTAAATGTTTAATTCCCTAGGTTCTATTCATCCAATATCTAAACGTGTTCAAGAAAAGGTAGTATAACCTAAGTAAGTCTTTAGTATTTCTAATGACCAATGAATCTTACCCCTAATATTTGAATTATATCCTTGCTAAAGCTGAAATCACATATTTCACTAAAATCAGAAAACTGGTAGTTATGGTCTTTTTGTGATTACTCTGTTTTTGCCCTCTTAGTTCTCTTTAATGTTTTTTAAATCTACTCAATATTTTAAATAATCTTCTGAAAATATAAGGCCTCAAACTGGATAAGGCACATTGAATACAGTGAAAAGATCATTTATGATCTTTATCTTGTTTATCTTTTTAGTAGGCTTATTTTACAGTAGCACCTATAAGCTTGACAGATGTTCAGTCTGCAGTCAAATATGAGTACCTGATTATCTCTAATGCATTTCTGCACGTTAAGTTATTCTGGGTCTTGGTTTGGGCCAACATTCTTTTCCTTATTAAGCACACTGTCATATATGTATTCCTATTTCTTTTTTAAAAACCATTTTCACAGTAAATAATGATTTGAAACCTGTGCTGCAGGCACTCTCTCATCTAAGAAATAATTTGAGTCTACTAAAGGCAAAACAAAAGGACTCATGAAAATATCAAGGGTGAAATTTATGTCCATGGCATCTGTGTACGGTCAAATAGATTGTGCCATGCACAAAGGAGACAGGCCAAGGGATGTGAGTGAAGGCTGAAGTCTAGCCT
Organism: Balaenoptera acutorostrata; assembly: GCF_949987535.1. NCBI lineage: Eukaryota > Metazoa > Chordata > Mammalia > Artiodactyla > Balaenopteridae > Balaenoptera > Balaenoptera acutorostrata. Next base: position 70,269,285 of record NC_080065.1, on the reverse strand, counting down.
CTTTTCCATTTGGCAAGCTCAAACCCTGAGGAAGATCTGTCCACAGAAAGTGACTTTGTGTGTATCATATTCCCACAAGAGGCACTTTTGCTAATTTTAATTAGCATCTTATATTCTGGGGATAGAGGCTTGATTAGTTTCAATGCCCATTGATGAAAAAGACTAGAAAAAGACTAGAAACTACCAGAAAAGACTTTCTACAACTAAAGACATAAAGAAGGAACTACAAGGAGATGGGTAGGAGGGGCAGACTTGTGATATAATCAAATCCCATACCCACCAGGTGGGTGACCCACAAACTGGAGAATAATTATATTGCAGAGGTTCTCCCACAGGAGTGAGAGTTCTGAGCCCCATATCAGGATTCCCCAGCCCAGGGGTCCAGCACAGGAAAGACAAGCCCCCAGAGCATTCAGCTTTGAAGGCTAGTGGGGCTTAACTGAAGGAGCCTCATTGGACTGGGGAAAAGAGAGACTTCACTCTTAAAGGGCACACACAAAATCCACATGCACCAGATCCCAGTGAAAAAGCAACAATTTGATAGGAGCCTGGGCCAGACCTACCTGCTGGTCTAGGAGAGTCTCCTGGTGAGATGGGGGTTGGGGGGTTGAGGCGGCTGTGGCTCGCCCTAGGGACTTATACAATGGTGGCAGACATATTGGGGAACATTCAAACACATGAACACGGCTATTGGCGGCTGCCATCTTGGCTCATCAGACCAAGATGTGACCCCACCCAACAACCTGTGCTGGGACAACTCAGGCCAAACAGGAAGCAGACAAGCTTCCTAAAGACTTCCTGAGTCTACAACTGCCTCTAGACATGCCCCTAGACATGGTCCCGCCCACCAGACAGGGCCAAGGCCCAGCTCCACTCTCCAATGAGCAAGCACCAGCCCTTCCCAACAGGAAGCCTGCATAGGCCACTAGACCAACATCATCCACCAGGGGGCAGACACCAGAAGCAGAAAAATTATGATCCCACAGCCTGCCAGACCCTATCCTGGGACCAGCTGGGCCCTGGCCCTGACCACCAGCAGGCCAACAAAACCTTTGGGACACCCCAGAACCCAAAGCCAACTGTGTGAAGAACCTCCCCCTCAACCAACAATCTGAAATGAGCTCTGAGATCCGTGGGCCCTGCAGCCAGACTCCAGGTACCAGCTCTGCCTGCCAGGAGTCTGGCAAAATCCCTAGGATCTACCTTCATCTGCCAGTGGGTGGGCAATAGCCCCAGAGTCTTAGGAACCCTGACCACCCACCAGTGAGCCAGCACTAGCCCTGGAGCCCCGTAGGGCTCTGCAGCCAGCCATCTCATGACCAGGACACACTAAACAGCAGTCAGCAGCATCCACACAAGGTAGGGCCTGGCAACCAACTGGACTAGGGACCAACCAAACCTACCAGACCACCCACATGGTCAGCCCATCACATCAGAAGGACCCATGCAACCCTCTTAGGGGGAACCCCTAGAGCATACTTCTTGGGGAGTGGGGGGAGTGAACTGCTGGGATGCATAGGACATCTCCTACACAAGGCCACTTCTCCAAAGTTGAGAAATATAACTAAACTACCACATAAAAATACAAATAGCAACTTAGATAAAATGAGGCAGCAGAGGAAAATATTTCAGATGAAGGAACAAATAAAACCCCAGAACAATTAACTGAAGTGGAGAGAAGCAATCTGTCCAAGAAAGAGTTCAAAGTAATGATCATAAAGATGATCAAAGAACTCCAGAGGAGAATGGATGCACAGAGCAAGAAGTTAGAAGTTTTTAACAAAGTATTAGAAAATATAAATAACCACCAGAGACGAAGAATACAATAATCAAAATGAAAAATACACTAGAGGAATCAATAGTAGACTAAGTGATTCAGAAGAACGCATCAGTGAGCTGGAAGACAGAGTAGTGGAAATCACTGCCACTGAACAGAAAAAAGAAAGAAGAATGAAATGAAAACAATTTAAGAGATCTCTGTGATAACATCAAGCACACTATAATATTCATATTATAGGGATCCCAGAAGGAGACAACAGAGAGAAAGAGCCTGAGAAGATATTTAAAGAGATAATAGTTGAAAACCTCCCCAATATGGAAAAGGAAACAGTCACCCAAGTCCAGGAAGCACAGAGACCCATGCAGGATTAACCCAAAGGGGAACACACCAAGACACACTGCAATCAAAATGACAAAAATTAAAGAAAGAATATTAAAAGCAGCAAAGGAAAAGCAACAAATAACAAACAAGGGAACTCCCATAAGCCTATCAGCTGATTTTCCAACAGAAACTCTGTAGGCCAGAAGGGAGTGGCACCATATATTTAAAGTGATGAAAGGGAAAAACCTACAATGAAGAATGCTGTACCCACCAAGGCTCTCATTCAGATTTGATGGAGAAATCAAAAGCTTTACAGACAAGCAAAAGCTAAAAGAATTCAGCACCACCAAACCAGCTTTACAATTGTCAAAGGAAATTCTGTAGGAAAAAGAAAAGACTGAAACTAGAAACAGGAAAATTACAAAATGAAAAACCTCACTGGTAAAGGCAAACATACATCAAAGGTAAGAAATCATCCACAGACAAAGCTAGTAGGGAGGTTTAAAGACAAAAGTAGTAAAATCTTCTGTAACCAAAATAAGCACTTAAGAGATACACAAAACAGTCAGATGTAAGTTATGATATCAAAAACAGTAATCGTGGGACTTCCCTGGTGGTCCAGTGGTTAAGACTGTGCTCCCAAAGCAAGGGGCATGGGTTTGATCCCTGGTTGGGGAACTAAGATCCTGCATGCCACTCGGTCATGGTCAAAACAAACAAACAAAAACAAAAAAAAACCCCACAGTAATTGTGAGGGGAAGAAAATACAAATGCAGGGTTTTAAAATGCATTTTAAATTAAGAGATCAGCAACTTAAAAAAATCACGTATATGTATAGAGAGCTATACAAAAACCTCATGATAACTGCAAACCAAAAATCTATAATAGCTATACACACAAAAAAGAAAAAGGAATCCAAACATAACACTGATAGTCATCAAATCACAAGAGAACAAAAGAAGAAAGAGGGAAGAAAAGACCTACAAAAACCAATCCACAACGATTAACAAAATGGCAATAAGAACATATATATCAATAATTACCTTAAATGAAAATGGACTAAATGCTCCAACCAAAAGACACACAGAGGCTGACTGGATATGAAAACAAGACCTGTATATAAACTTCCCACAAGAGACTCAGTTCAGATCTAGAGACACATACAGACTGAAAGTGAGGAGAGAGAAAAAGGTATCTCATACAAATGGAAATCAAAAGAAAGCTGGAGTAGCAATACTTATATCAGACAAATAGACTTTAAAACAAAGAAGGTTACAGGAGACAAAAAAGGACACTACATAATGATCAAGGGATCAATCCCAGAAAAAGATGTGGCAATTGTAAATATATATGCACCCAACATAGGAGCACCTCAATATATAAGGCAAATATGAACAGCCATAAAAGGAGAAATCAACAGTAACACAATAACAGTGGGGGACTTTAACACCCCACTTACGTTAATGGACAGATCATCCAGAGATAAAATCAATAAGGAAACAGGCCTTAAATGACACATTAGACCAGATGGACTTAATTGATATTTAAAGAGCATGCCATTCAAAAGCTGCAGAATACACATTCTTCTCAAATGCACATGGAACATTCTCCAGGATATATCACATGCTAGGCCACAAAACATGCCTCAGTAAGTTTAAAAAATGTGAAATCATATCAAGCATCTTTTCCGACCACAATACTATGAGATTAGAAATCAACTACAAGAAAAAACTGCAAAAAAACACAAACACGTGGAGGCTAAACAATATGCTACTAAACAACCAATTGATCACTGAAGAAATTGAAGAGGAAATCAAAAAATAACTAGAGACAAATGAACATGAAAACCCAATGATCCAAAACGTATGGGAGGCAACAAAAGCAGTTCTGAGAGGGAAATTTATGGCAATACAAGCTTACCTCATGAAACAAGAAAAACACAAACAACCTAAACTTACACCTAAAGCAACTAGAGAAAGAAGAACAAACACAACCCAAAGTTAGTAGAAGGAAAGAAATCATAAAGATCAGAGCAGAAATAAGTGAAATAGAGCCTAAAGAAGAAAAAAAAAAAAAAACACTAGAAAAGATCAATAAAACTAAAAGCTGGTTCTTTGAAAAGATAAACAAAATTGATAAACATTTAGCCAAACTCATCAAGAAAAAAAGGGAGAAGACCCAAACTAATAAAATCAGAAATTAAAAAGGAGAAGTTACAACAAACACCACAGAAATAAAAGGATCATAAGAGAGTACTATTAACAACTATACACCAATAAAATGGACAACCTAGAAGAAATTATTAGAAAGGTACAGTCTCCCAAGACTGAACCAGGAAGAAATAGAAAATATGAAAAGAATAGAAATATATAAAATATATATATATATAAATATATAAAAATATATAAAAAATAGAAAATATGAAAACACCAATTATCAGTACTGAAATTGAATCAGTAATTTAAAAACTCCCAACAAGCAGAAGTCCAGGACCAGATGGCTTCACAGATGAATCCTACCAAACATTTAGAGAAGAATTAACAACTTCTAAAACTATTCCAACAAATTACAGAAAAGAACACTTCCAGACTCATTCTATGAAGCCACCATCACCCTGATACAAAAAACAGAGGAAGCATAACACAAAAAAAGAAAATTACAGGCCAATACGACTGATAAACATAGATGCAAAAATTCTCAACAAAGTACTAGCAAACTGAATCTAACAATACATTAAAAGGATCATATGCCATGATCAAGTGAGATTTATCCCAGGGATGCAAGGATTTTCAATATCCACAAATCAATCAGTGTGATACATCACACTAACAAATTGAAGAATAAAAACCATATGATCATATCAATAGATGCAGAAAAAGCTTTTGATAAAATTCACCATCCGTTTGATAAAAACTCTCCAGAAAGTGGGCACAGAGAGAACATAATAAAGGCCATATATGACAAACCCACAGCTAACATCATACTCAATGGTGAAAAGCTGATGCCCACTCTTGCCACTTTTATTCAACATAGTTTTGGAAGTCCTAACCATGGCAATCAGAGAAGAAAAAGAAATAAAAGAAATCCAAATTGGAAAGGAAGAAGTAAAAGTACCAATGTTTGCAGATGACATACTATACATAGAAAATCCTAAAGATGCCATGAGAAAACTACTAGAGCTCATTAATGAATTCAGTAAAGTTGTAGGATACAAAATTAATATACAGAAACCTGTTGCATTTCCATACACTAACAGCGAAATAGCAAACAGAGAAATTTTTTAAAATCCCACTTACCATCGCATCAAAAAGAATAAAATACCTAGGAATAAACCTACTTAAGGAGGTAAAAGACCTGTACTCTGAAAAGTATAGACACTGATGAAAGAAATCAAAGAAGACACAAACAGATGGAAAGATATCATGTTCTTGGATTGGAAGAATCAGTATTGTCAAAATGACTATACTACCCAAGGCAATCTATAGATTCAATGCAATCCCTATGAAATTACCGATGGCATTTTTCACAGAGCTAGAACATACAATTTTAAAATTTGTATGAAAACACAAAAGACCCTGAATAGCTAAAGCAACACTGAGAAAGAAAAACAGAGCTGGAGGAATCAGACTCACTGAGTTCAGACTATACTATAAAGCTACAGTGATCAAAACAATATGATACTGGTGAAAACAAACAAACAAACAAAAAAAAACAGACACATAGATCAATGGAACAGGACAGAAGCCCAGAAATAAACCACACACTTGTGGTCAATTATGGTCAATTAATCTACAACAAAGGAGGGAATAATATACAATGAAGAAAGGACAGTCTCTTCAATAAGTGGTGCTGGGGAAAGCAGGCAGCTACATGTAAATGAATAAAATTAGAACATTCTCTAACACCATATATAAAAATGAACTCAAAATGGATTAAAGACCTAAATGTAAGATCAGATACTATAAAACTCCTAGAGAAAAACATGGGCAGAACACTCTTTGACATAAATTACAGCAACAGTTTTTTGGAGCCCTTTCCTAGAGTAATGGAAATAAAAGGAAAAATAAACAAATGAGACCTAATTAAACTTAAAAGCTTTTGCACAGCAAAGGAACCCATAAACAAAATGAAAATACAACCTATGGAATGGGAGAAAATATTTGCAAATGATACAACCAACAAGGGGTTAATTTCCAAAATATACAAACAGCTCTTACAGCTCAGTATCAAAAAAACAAACCACACCCCCCCTCCAAAAAAAATGGGCAGATGACCTAAATAGACATTTCTCCAAAGAAGACATAAAGATGGCCAATAGGCACATGAAAAGATGCTCCACATTGCTAATTATTAGAGAAATGCAAATCAAAACTACGATGAGGTACCACCTCACACTGGTTAGAATGACCATCATCAGAAACTCTACAAATAATAAATGCCGGAGAGGGTGTGGAGAAAAGGGAACCCCTCTACACTGTTGGTGGGAATGCAAATTGGTGCTGCCACTATGGAGAACCGTATGAAGGTTCCTTAAAAAACTAAAAATAGTTACCATATGATCCAGCAATCCCTGGGCATATATCCTGGGCAGGTATCAAAAAGATACATGCACCCCAGGGTTCATAGCAGCTATTCACAATAGCTAAGACATGGAAGCAACCTAAATGTCCATTGACCGATGAATGGATAAAGAAGATGTGATATATATATTTATATATCACATATATAATGCAATATTACTCAGCCATAAAAAAGAATGAAATAATGCCATTTGAGGCAACATGGATGGACCTAGAGATTATCACGACTAAGTAAGTGAAGTAAGTCAGAGAGAGAAAGACACATATATGGTATCACTTATATGTGGAATCAAAAAAATGATACAAATGAACTTATTTACAAAACAGAAATAGACTCACAGACATAGAAAACAAAATTATGGTTACCAAAGGGAAAAAGCGGGAGGGATAAATTAGGAGTTTGGGATTAACATATACACACTACTATATATAAAATAGATAACAACAAGAACTTACTGTATATGTATATGAATAACTTTGCTATACACCTGAAACTAACACAACATTATAAATCAACTGCACTTCAATAAAATAAATATACTAAAAATAAAGGCTAGAATAGTTACAATAAGGATGTATCAGGTGAGTCATATTGGACAGAAAAATGAAAACAAAAATTCTAGAATCTTCTTTATTGATTCAATAAAGTTACTGTTAAGTGTCTACTCAGTGTGTCTTGGACTTGAAGACCCACATAACCAAGTTGACATTCCACCTGAACCCAGGGAGCTTGCTAATAATGATGGTATAATTTGGGGCACCAAAGGCAGAATAAGGAACTGATGTTAATTGCATCCCCCCATATGAATAAGCTCTTCTATTGCATTGACACCTTTGATTAAGTGCCTGACACCTTTATTACTGACCCTTCATGGAGAATACATTTGTAGTTGGTAAAATATTGAATCTTCCAAGATTTACCTTTTCATCCTATCTACAAGATATTTCAGTTACTTTTTCCTTCAAAGCATGTTTATTGGAATATCTTAATCAAAAATTTATTTAAGAATGCAAATGAAACTGAATATTTATACATTTGTATTACAGTTTATGGTCTACATTGCATATTACAGAGAAACGTGGAATGAAAGGCAAAGTGTTGTGTTTTTGCAAACTTGAATTGCTAGGTGATTCCATGAAAACTTTCCTTAAAAAACTTCCATAATTAATAGGGGATGAGAGTCACTGATTTATATTCTAAAGGGATTCTTAAAATACTAAAAACACATGTCTCCTAAGTTAGCTTCTGGTTTAAGTAAATTTACTCCTCACAATCACAGGAAAATAAAAGCAACAGTTTCCCTATACAAGTCATATTTCTTTCTATTGGCAAATCCTTTGGTGTTTTCAGAATTTATGTAACACTGCCTAAATAAAAAAGTAATTGACCCCTATCACAAAATCAAGCCCTGAAATAATAAATCTGGTTCAGCAGAAATTTACTTTAGAGAACATTTATCAGAATAGATTCATTCCAAAGGAATGGTTTCAGTTTTATGAGTTAACTTTTAATAAAAATACTAATCCACTTGAGAGTTGTATTCTTACCTCTGCTACCTATTTCATTTCCAAAAAAAGAGTTATTCATAGGCTCAAACATTGACATTATTCGAAGAATACAAATATACAAACTTTAACATCATTAGCATACTGTAAGTTTGGTGTTTCAAATTGTAAATTCTATTTACAAACCTAAATCTTCCAATCTATCCCTAGGGAGTGCACCAGACATCCTACAGGATTCTGCAGCGTCTGTTGACAAGTGCTAAATTCTTCCATTGGTGGCTATACCTTCTTTAGATTGATAAACCCAAGGTACCTATGTATGCAAATAATTAGTATCGTTAGTATTGTCAGTTAATGAACCTAAGTTTTCCCCTACCAAAAAAACAGAAATCTCAAGTTTGGGAATCAGATAGCCCTGAGTTCAAATATCAAATCCTCTCTGGGCAGCTTTCTAGGAGTTTTTCCTCTGGAAAGTTTTTTCCTCTGGAAATATATATATATATCATATAGTTGCTCAGGAAATTTCAAGTTTTTGATGTGACTTTTGTTTTTGTCACTGTGGCAGGCTTACGTTTCACACACCACAAAACTCAGGTGTACAAAAATGTTATTCTTTGCATGTCATCTAATGCGTCCCTCCAAAAAAAAAAAGTTAGTCATTTCCAAGAAAACTCAGTTACTTCAGTGATTTCCAAGTTATTTTATGAATTTACTAATTTCTCCACAAATTCACTAATTTTCTCCTGCTAGTCTTTCAGCCTGAAGTGAAGCCTAAGCTTCAGGGTATTTAGAAGGCCATGTGAATGAGTGGGACAGGAGATACCCAGGTCTCCTTTTTATCTGGCATCTGGAGGGATATACAGAATCATCCTATCTTGTTTTTTTTTTTTTATAAATTTATTTATTTATTTATTTTTAGCTGTGTTGGGTCTTCGTTTCTGTGCGAGGGCTTTCTCTAGTTGCAGCGTGCGGGGGCCACTCTTCATCGCGGTGCGCGGACCTCTCACTATCGCGGCCTCTCTTGTTGCGGAGCACAGGCTCCAGACACGCAGGCTCAGTAGTTGTGGCTCACGGGCCCAGCCGCTCCGCGGCATGTGGGATCTTCCCAGACCAGGGCTCGAACCCGTGTCCCCTGCATTGGCAGGCAGACTCTCAACCACTGCACCACCAGGGAAGCCCCCATCCTATCTTGTTGATGGCATCTCTGTTGCCATCCATGGGGGTGGCCATTCTCCACTGGGCCACTCGCTGCACCATCTTGCTATCAGAAGCTACTGCTCTTCACCATGACCTCTCAAACCACTGTTCTCTGCCTGAGCTGACACAGGGCCCTTCTTAGGGTGACTGAGATGATGCACTAGAATACAGGCTCCATGAGGGCTTTTTTGTGCTGCTGAATCTCAGTCTTACACAGACTTCTATTCTCTGTAGAAATCCGTTGAATGAACGAATGAATAATACTTCTCCTGAGGTTCTCTTTAGAGAGGAAGACACGGAGCTGTCCTCAGGGCAGCCCCGCACCCTGACTCAGCTGCCTCTACTCTAGGCACCGAAGACAGTGTGGCATAAGCACATCTGTGAGGCCGCCAACTCCCAGAATTCCGGACTGACAGGAGTCACAGGTCCCTTCCGCTCCTTCTGCACTACCTCGGGGGCAGACAGATCCTGCAAGCCCTGCTCCAATGCAGAAGGGCCATTCTTCCATCCCCTCCCCGCCTCCCAAGCTTGGAGGGGCTTGGCAAGTCTCAGGTGTAGGGGAAGTAACGCATTCAGCAGGGGCTGTCCCCAAACTGTTTGTGTGTGACACTTGGACTCTGGCTTTTCTGCTTTTACTTGAAATTAAAGAATTGGGAGAAGACGATGATTGAAGGTATGAAGGCCTCTGAGGAAGGGACACATCAGTGAATACTTTCTATATCACTCAGCCACGTGCATAAACAAAAATATATTAAACCTCTCTGACTTCAGTCTCCCTATCAGTAAAATGAAGCAGCTGAGTAACTTGCAGACAGATAAAGCCCTCACATTCAGGAAGCTTTATTAAATTAAAGCACAATGAATTATGACAATATGTATTCTCCTTCCTTTATTTGAAGACTTTAAATGAAATGGGCAGGAATCCTATATTTAGTAGCTATATGTAAGATTAAGCAGTTTGAAATATATATGAAAGTTCTTAGTAATTATTTTCTGCAAGCAAAAGCTGTGAGAAGCTTTTCATATTTACCAAAACAAATGATTGTCATTTTTATAGGCCACCACCTTAGCCTCATGGAAAGGTTCTCGAGAAACCATTTTTCATGGGAGACTGTAGAGAGTGTTACTAGAGTGCAGTGACAGGTAAATGTGATGGCATTTGTGGTGGAATTCTCTCCCCGGAATCTGAGAGAAAAAAAAAGCTACACCTTGTATTTTTCTCCTGCTCTTTCTCACTCTTGTTTTACTAAAGAAAACACGGTTTATGTTGGGGGACGGCAGGGAATCATAATTCGGACACAATCTGGAAATGGAAAGTTATATTTGAAGCTCTAGATGTCTTTGTGAAGGGATGGATAGATACCATTCCATGGGTGTGTGTGCAAACAAAATATTTAATACACTTTCCCAAGTCATCCTAGATGATAGGATTTTAATCCAGCATCAGAACAGTAAATCTGACTCACTCACTGTGAGCAAAATCTCTGGAGCCTCTGGTCTCTTCAGATCCCTCCTTTCTGGCTTACGGAGGTCTATGGAAGCATTCATATATGCTTTTTTTTTTTTTCCTTTTCTATCATCTTATGGCATCTTCCATTTCCTCCATCATTCTGAAAACCAGTTAACCTGGTCCTCTACATTAGTATCATTGCAGCTGCTTTTTGACTCTGCCCCAACGAACCCTGTACTGGAGTCAACACAAAGATCCTTTGCTTCTTAATCACCTCCCTTACCTTCTCCATCAGTAGGCCTCCACTGGGTGCTGACTCCACCCCTGAGGCTACTGTCTTTGCTGGGGCCTCTCTCATCCATGTTCATAGGTCTAGATTCCTAAAAACTATGCCTGGAGATAACAGGAATGCCAACTATTCTGTACTCAAAGATCTCCTCCCCATCTAACCATCAAGCATTGCCCCTATACTCATCTCCCCGTTCCTTACTTCTGTTGGGCCACTTCTTTTCCTACCTGGCAAACTTGGAGGGAAGGTGGTCTCTGTGGTCCCTGCATGCAGAAAGTATTTGACCTGCAACTCCACTACCTTGTACAAGTCTTACCTTGTCTTTCTCCCAGACCTCACAGAAGCTCACTCAAAGAGCTCCCCCTGACGGCCGTGCTCAGTAAGACAGATCTGACATGGCAGTGGGTAAACAAAGTACAAGCTCTTGTTCAGGAATTCTTGCTCCACTATGGCGTGTTGCTTGGAGGCATGGAAAAAACATAGAGGTTGAAATAGCATCTCAAAGAAACCAGCAAGAGAGAGAAGGTCTATTTGCTTGTTAAAAATGGAAAGTAGGGCTTCCCTGGTGGCGCAGTGGTTGAGAATCTGCCTGCCAATGCAGGGGACACGGGTTCGAGCCCTGGTCTGGGAAGATCCCACATGCCGCGGAGCAACTAGGCCTGTGAGCCACAACTACTGAGCCTGCACGTCTGGAGCCTGTGCTCCGCAACAAGAGAGGCCACGATAGTGAGAGGCCCGCGCACCGTTATGAAGAGTGGCCCCCACTTGCCGCAACTAGAGAAAGCCCTCGCACAGAAACGAAGACCCAACACAGCCAAAAATAAATTAATTAATTAAAAAAAAAATTGAAAGTAGTATTTCCCTTTAAGACCCCCATATTATAACACATATTTTGTCAAGTCTCTTTTAGGCACAGTTAGTCATTTCACTAGTTATTCCAGTGCTTTAGTTTGGGGGATTCTGTCAAGAAGCTTGTAAGTCTTAAAAACTTTTTAGAAAAAGGTTCAGAGAATACATGTGGGTGAAGAAGGGTGGTAACCCCATCCGTGGGGTATGAGGCACTGTTCCCCACAGAGTATGAAAGGAGCCAGGTCACCAAGACAATATAATTTCGTATTATGCAGGTAGGGGAAACTAATCTGGGGGGGGGGCGGGGGGAAGAAACTGAGGAAAATAAGGCCCCATCAAATCCTCACTATGCAGACACTATTGGGGTGGGGTGGAGGGAGCTGTGGAGGGGAGGGAAACACCCCAACACGAGGAGGGAAAGGGTGTCCCTGAGAAGTCCATGGTTATCCAACTCCGAGGAGAGCTTAAAATGTTTGAGACACACCAACTACGGTATTGATTTAGTGAGGTTTTCCACAGCTCTTACGTGTAGGTGTTTTATTCCTGGAACTCCTTGACTTCTACCTCTACTACCTGCACCCCCAGCACCAGCGCCTGCAGTAGAAGTTCCTGCTTCAAGTGATAAAATCCTCTGTCCTGTCTATTCTAGTCCTCTGCAGTGATTTCTCCTCTTAAAGTGTTCCACTGGGGAAGGAGTCAGCCGCCTACAGCTCGTAAAACAAGTACTCTGTGCATGTGCATGTGCGTGTGTGCGTGTGCCTGGGGGCGCGGTGTCCTACATTCGTTCCATTTAGTGAAGGACACTTCTTAAATCCCCTCAAAAAAAAAAATCAGAACAGACAGTCATTCTGTTCAGAGGAAGGCTGGGGGGTGGAATGCTCAAAACTCCTGTTGGTAATCTTTTGGTTTGTAATGCATTTTGACCAAGCGGGCTTTTTATCTCTGCCTCTGTAACCTTAACCTTATCACGCAGCAGAGCCAGCTGCCTTCCTTCGGGTGCCATTCTGACAGGCACAAAGACAGCCCTCTCCCTTCCTATCGCGCACTTATCTCGACTTCCTTGGAGTGAGGACGCTCTCTTGGGCTATTTACTCTGAGAGGCAGAGGAAGAGTCTTTGCTTCAAAGATTGAGCTGCTATTTCCTGCAGCCAGACCCACACAGGCTGGAAGAACACACTGAAGCCTGGGAATCAGAAATTCCTTTAGGCGCCACGTTAAATAGTGACAGACACGGAGTCGTTCAAAAGGTGCACAAGCCAGTATATTTCATTGCAGTATCTATACATTACAGTAGCTGAAAGTGGATTTAAAAGTGAGGGATCGATTTAAAGCACAACCCCGTGACTCTGCATGAATTTGACTAGTTTAGACCAGTGCGTTCTAGTTGTACAGAACCACAGCAATAAACAGGCCATTCATAAAGCATAGAGTGTGTGTTCTTTATGGCAGCGCATTTTGCTTAAAATCTTTTAAATTATGCAGTGAAGAATTTGGGCAGAAATCCACTTCAAACCCTCGCACTGTCTCAGGGGTGGCCAACAGAAAGATCTGTGCCAAAAATGCTGTGTGGGTTAATTTTAAGAGCCCTTCTCCTCCACTATATTTGACATTTATCCACTACCACCTCCAAAAATCTACCTACAAAATTCCATTATAGGCAGTCCAATCCACACTTTCACAAGAACCAACATCATAGAACCTCTCTTTTTCTAAATCCAATCTGGAGCCATTACTGAGACATCAGCTTACATTCTACCAACTCATGTGTTAGCATGCTACAAAAGAAGATATTGAATTCTTTTTTAAATAAATTTATTTATTTATTTTTGGCTACATTGGGTCTTTGTTGCTGAGCACGGACTTTCTCTAGTTGCGGCGAGCGGGGGTTACTCTGCGTTGCAGTGCGCGGACTTCTTACTGCGGTGGCTTCTCCTGTTGTGGAGCACGGGCTCTAGGCGTGTGGGCTTCTGTAGTTGCGGCACGTGGGCTCAGTAGTTGTGGCTCACGGGCTTAGTTATTCCACGGCATGTGGGATCTTCCCAGACCAGGCTTGAACCTGTGTCCCCTGCATTGGCAGGCGGATTCTTAACCACTGCGCCACCAGGAAGTCCCAAAGATATTGAATTCTTGACATTCTCTTTTTATAAGGTCACCAGTGCTGGCAATAGGATATGATTTTTGAAACAGTCCAGTGTCTCAGGCTGTTAGGAGCTCAAGGAAAAGGAGTATTAACTGACAAATGAATGTTACATAAAATAGTCATGGATAGCTCTAATATTTATTGTACTTGTTGTGTGCCAGCAGTAAAGGAAGATCTTATATATTTATCTCATTTAATTCTTAAAGGAGGTCTATGAGGTGACAGTAAAATCATCTCCAGGTTAAATATGAGGAAGCTAAAGTACAGCAAGTTGAAGTAGCCTGCTATTGTAGAATGAAACCAGGCAATCCATCCATACACTCTGACCTCAGAACTCATGTTCTCAACCATTATGTTTAAGTGACAATCTTCCATTCATTCTTTCAATATTCTGCTTTTTCTACTCTACTAAGCTTATTCAGACATGGGGGGGAAAAGACAGGAACAAAAATTATATCGTTGGTTTTCATTTCAAAGTTTATTTTCAAAATCAGTTGGTAACTTTAGATGTGTGCATTATTTTCCCAATATCTCCTGCTTTCATATAACTAGATTTCATTAAAGTCTAGTCCACAGACCCTTCTCACCGGGCTTAGATACCTGGGGTACGCCTGAGAGCAGAGTGTTTTCCATGGAAATTAAAGATGCCAAGAGGTATAGATTCTTCATTCACAAATGTTGAAGACTGAGGAGATGAAACAGTCCTTTGTTTAAGGCTGAGCATGGGATAAAGCAGATTAAACCAAATGCATTGGCTGTGATTTCTTGCACTCCACACCAAGTGGGACTGTCATAGTCAAACATGTCAGAACAGCAGTGTCAAAGGGCAGCTGTTGATGTCAGATGCAAAGGAAGACATCTCCACATCCAGTGAAATAAGACAAGCCTGTTTTCAGGGACCACAATGGCCCAATTCCCTTCCTATCCCTTATGGGGCTACTCTGCAGATTTCCTCCTTATCTTTCAAAGTTCCAGAAATACACAGTAATGACCGTAGCCCGTCAGGGACTGTTTTTCCAGCTTGAATCCAGTAATCAAAGGCATCTGACCCATGCTGTTTGATTTCCCAGTCTCCTTACTGTCATCAAAGGCATACCAGTAGAAAAAAAAAAACAAAGTACCTCCAAACCTTCATTCCATTTCTCTTTGCAAACAGAATGTCAATTTCATTCATGGTTCCACTCCTCATGAAAGACAGATTCCTCAGTTTTGTGTCCATCCTGATTACTCACTGTTTACTTTGCCTGTGACAAGACTGAAGGTGGAGGGCTGGAGTGTAGTCTGCTTCTGGCCAATAACATTGTAATGGAATAATCCCTAATGAGGGAGGTAAATACAAACAATGCAAGAAACTATAGGAAATGAGTGTGTGTGTCTCTCTTTTTCTTACACACACAAACACACATATACCACCCGGTACTCTAGAAGGCCTGAGGAAGAGAAATTAAGTCTGCCAGGGAACACTGTTGCAAGTCCAGGAAAGCAGAACAGAGGTGGTGACATTAGAGCCAGACCTTCAGACCTTGAAGGGTGAATGGGAAGCTTTTTTCTAAATGGGGAGAAGAGGGAACAGCATACGTAAAATCACCAAGTGAAGGTATGTTTGGTAGAAAGGGAGGACTCATTTGGCTAGAGGAGTGTGACATAGGGCAAGGTGCAAAGGTGGACCGAACCTAGATTTGAAAGAATCCTAAATGCCCTCCTTACAGATCTGGACTGATCTTCAAGCCATGGAGAGCCAATGAAGACTTTTAAACAAAGTGTCTGAGAATATAGGTTTTACTGCCACAATAAAGGCCAAAATCATAGTGTCTTAAATAATACGAAAGTTTGTTTCTCTCTTACACAGAGTTCCAAGCATAAGTAACCCAGTGCTGATAGGGCAGCATCATGCTTTTGGAGTTCCAGGCCTCTTGTATCTTGTTGCTCTGACATCCTGAACAGGTATCCTAAAATGCTTGATCCAGCCCCCATGGTCACATCTGCATCCCAGCAGGGAAAGGAGAAAGGGGCAGAAGAGGACATAGTCCTTTCCTTTTTAAGTCCATAAACTGGAACCTTCACCCATCAATTCATGTCCCCTTGGACAGAATCTAGTCACATGGCCGGACCTAACTACCAGGTAAGCAGGGAAATGGATTCTTCAGCTAAAGAGCAACCTCACCTTAAAAAGAATGAAATGATTGAAACTGTGTTTGAGAAACATCCTTTTAAAAAGTGAGTAGAGTGTCTGGAGGGCAGGAGGAGATCCATTAGGAGAACATCACACAGTGTAGATGTGGGCTGATGAATTTAATTAAAGCAGTGACGGTAGAAACAGCGACGAGGAAGACAACGATGCAGGCCAGACATCAGAGAGACTCAGCAGCTGGCATATCCAGGATCAAGGCAAGCGCTGCCAAAAGCACGGCTTCTGTCTACTTTACTGAATTGCTCCACTGAGCAGCAGCCTGAGAACAGCGACTTCAGGCAAATCCTCTTTTGTGATCCCATGTTAACTGACATTCTCTTTGGTCACCGGGAGCCCACTGGCTGTCCTCTGTGCTCAGTATCACGGTGCCCTCCTGAGCCTAAAGCAGCATGTGGGGCTCGGGCTTGCTTGATGAGCATGTTGAACCGAGGCAGTAATTAGTGGTAGGATTTCCACGCGCATTGCCTTCGGGGCTCTTCACTCTACAGAGTGATTTGAGCCGAACTGCTATTTTTCAAACTGACGGTACAACACACTGTGAATTACGAACTGATAAAGCCCGTTGTTCACGTTCTTGGGTAGAGAGAAAAGCACAACCTTCGTCCAGCTGTCTGATGGTTCCTAAGATCTCAATTAAGCACGTTCATTCATGTTTCACTGTTAATGTTATTTGGCCAGAAGTCAGGATTTCTTTTGCCCTCTATGTGTGCATGAACATCAGAATTTAGAACATAGTTATATTAAAGGGGTTATATACTTTCACATAACTTTTCACACACTTAGTGTGCATTTTTATAACCAATGTGTTTACATTCACAATTGAGTTATTTTGACATCGCAAACAGAAATTGGTCTTATTCAAACATCAAATATTACTAAATATATTGAGAAGCTGACACTCAGAGAGGACTTCTGCCTCGTGTAGAGCTTAACCCCTCTCATCCCTGTGTGAACAGCTCCTGTTGCCACTATTTCTAAAGCAATAGCTGGGCTAGTTTGGCTCAAAAGGTTTTCGTATCTCTGATTTTCTGTTGAATCTGTCCCCTGTGACTAGTATATCCTTCCTCAGTTTTTTTTTTTTTTTTTTTTTAATCTGGAAGCATCCAACTCATCCTTAAAGGCTTACCCTAATGTCACAGTCTTAGTCAGCTGAGGCTGCTATAACAAATATACCATACACTGGGTACCTTAAACAATAAACATTTCTCACAGTTTTAGAGGCCAGAAAGTCCAAGATGAAGATGCTGGGACTTGTAGTGTCTGGTGAAGAAGACGGTCCTCAACAGGCACTGCAGATGTCTCTCCTATCCTCATATAACCGAGAGCAGAGATGGAGGGAACACGTTCCCTTGGGTCTCTTCTTATGAGAGCACGCATCCCATTCACGAGGGCTCCATGCTCATGACCTAATTACCGACCTCTCAAAGGCCCCACCTCCTAATACCATAATACTAGTGGTTAGGATGTCAACGTATGAATTTTGAGGTGACACAAATATTTAGTCCATAGCAGTCACCTTATCTTTATGTCAGACAGATTGAAGGTCCAGGAGGATGGAGCAAATATAATTTCTAACCTCACTGTTCTTTGAATTCCTCTTGTCTACTATTTCCTTCACGTCATTAAAGATAGCTCTTCAATTTTCAAGACCTGTCAGCAACAAGATACATTATTCCTTTGATATTTTAAGCTTTAAAATCTCACTCTCTCACCACAATCTCCCACTTGTCAGGATGTCTTACCGCCTCACTCTCCTACAATCGCTATTTATTCTCTTTCAAACCTCCCTTCCCTAGACTGAGGGGGTTCATCCTCACTAATCTAGACCTTACCAGCCCAGCATTCTTGACTCCCGAAACAAATATTTATTGAGTGCCTGGCACGTAGTAGATATAAATAAGATTGAAAAATTCTTTCCTCCTGTTTTACCACATGCTTCCAGCACACTGATCCTGCAAATATCTAACCTTCAACCAAGCCCAAACATTTCCTCTTCAGAGCCTGTATATGGATTGATGTCACCCCAGGGGGATGTGACAGAGCTATACAGTTTGCTGCTCTGACAAATTCTCCATCTCCAATTCCCTGTGGACTCATAATGCAGTGTTGTTCAGTAATCTCTTTGCTTCTCATTGGCCAGCTCCCTTTCCTGTGCCCCACAGTAGTGATCTAAATCTAAACCATTATCACTTTCCTCTGTCCTTCAGCCCCATCAAGGGCCCCTCACTCAGAACAGAGAAGATCAAGGTTATGACAGCTCCCTCACCCAGCTCCATCTGAGCCCAGCACACGGCAGCCTCCCTCCCTTTCACTCTCAGAAGCAGCACTGCTATTGGCTGAAACCAGCCCTTCCTTCTCTGTTCTAAATATATAGACATCAAACTCACCCTCATTCCTCTTTGTCCCTCTATCACTCCTTTTCTTTATTTTTCCTCTCTCCTGATCTTAAAATTCTTCGCACTGTAAAGTGAAAAGACATTTGTGTGTGTGTGAGAGAGAGACAGAGACAGAGAGATACAGAGAAAGAACTTTTATTACCAAATTCTTTGAAAGATATACACGTATATCTATTTCTCAACTGAGTCCTACATCAACATTAAACTGGCCTCTGTCTCTACCACTCCTCTATCTATGATCATCCCTCTATCAATGACTGTCAATCATCATCAAATCCAAACTTTAAATATTTAGCAGGTTTGACTAATCCTTTCATAAACTTTGTACGTAGATTTTCATTTACCAAATGATTATTCCTCTGAAAGCTTATAATTCACTAATTAAACAAGTATCTATTGACTGCCTGGGCAATATTTTGGATGGTGGACAGAGCAGTGATCAAGGGACCCCTGCCTTGGGATGCAAGGATTTTTCAAAATCCACAAATCAATCAATGTGAACACCACATTAACAAATTGAAGAATAAAAACCATATGATCATCTAAATAGATGCAGAAAAAGCCTTTGATAAAGTTCAACATCCATTTATGATAAGAACTTCCCAGTATGTGGGCATAGAAGGAACATTTCTCAACATAATAAAGCCCATATATGAAAAACCCACAGATAACATCATACTCAATGGTGAAAAACTGAAAGCATTTCCTCTAAGATCAGGAACAAGAAAAGGATGTCCACTCTCACCACTTTTAATCAACATAGTTTTGCAAGACTTTGCCACCGCAATCAGAGAAGAAAAAGAAATAAAAGAAATCCAAATTGGAAAGGAAGAAGTAAAACTGTCACTGTTTGCAGAAGACATGATACTCTACATAGAAAATCCTAAAAATGCCACAAGAAAACTACTAGAGCTCATCAATGAATTCAGGAAATTTGCAGGATACAAAAATAATATACAGAAATCTGTTCCATTTCTATACACTAACAATGAAATATCAGAAAGAGAAAGTAAGGAAACATTCCCATTTACCATGGCATCAAAAGGAATAAAATACCTAGGAGTAAACCTACCTAAGGAGACAAAAACCTGTACTCTGAAAGTCATAAGACATTGATGAAAGAAACTGAAGATGACACAAACAGATGGAAAGACATACCACGTTCTTGGATTGCAAGAATCAATATTGTTAAAATGACCATACTACCTAAGGCAATCTACAGATTCAGTGTGATCTCTATCAAAATACCAATGGCATTTTTCACAGAAGTAAAACAAAACATTTAAAATTTGTATGAAAACACAAAGACCCCGAATACAAAAACAATCTTGAGAAGGAAGAACAGAGCTGGAGGAATCACACTCCCTGGCTTCAGACTATATTACAAAGGTACAGTAATCAAAACAGTATGGTACTGGCACAAAAACAGACGCATAAATCAATGGAACAGGATAGAAACCCAGAAATAAACCCACACACTTATTGTCAATTAATCTACAACAAAGGAGGCAAGAATATAAAATGGAGAAAAGACAGTCTTTTCAATAAGTGGTGCTGGGAAAACTGGACAGCTACTTGTAAAAGAATGAAATTAGAACATTCTCTAACACTACATAAAAACAGAAACTCGGGCTTCCCTGGTGGCACAGCGGTTGCGAATCTGCCTGCTAATGCAGGGGACACGGGTTCGAGCCCTGGTCTGGGAAGATCCCACATTCCACGGAGCAACTGGGCCCGTGAGCCACAACTACTGAGCCTGCGCGTCTGGAGCCTGTGCTCTGCAACAAGGGAGGCCACGATAGTGAGAGGCCTGTGCACCGCGATGAAGAGTGGCCCCCGCTTGCCGCAACTAGGGAAAGCCCTAGCACAGAAATGAAGACCCAACATAACAATCAATCAATCAATCAATAAATCTTTAAAAAAAAAAACAAAACAGAAACTCAAAATGGATTAAAGACCTAAATGTAAGGCTGGATACTATAAAACTCCTAGAGGGAAACATAGGCAGAACACTCTTTGACATAAATTGTAGGAATAATTTTTTGCATCCGTCTCCTAGAGTAATTGAAAGAAAAGCAAAAATAAACAAATGGGACCTAATTAAACTGACAAGCTTTTGCACAGCAAAGGAAACCACTGATAAAATGAAAAGACAACCTACTGAATGATATTTTCAAATAATATGACTGATAAGGGGTTAATATCCAACATATATAAAGAGCTAATACAACTCATCATCAAAAAAACAAACAGCTAGATTAAAAAATGGGCAGAAGAACTGAATAGACATTTTTCCAAAAAGGAAATGCAGACAGCCAACAGGTACATGAAAAGATGCTCAACATCACTAATCATCAGGGAAATGCAAATCAAAACCACAATTAGATATCACCTCACACCTGTCAGAATGACTATTGTCAAAAAGAACACAAATAACAAATGTTGGTGAGGATGTAGAGAAAAGGGAACCCTCCTACACTGTTGGTAGGAATGTAAATTGGTGCAGCCACTGTGGAAAACAGTATGGAGGATTCTCAAAAAACTAAAAATAGAACTACCATATGACCCAGCAATTCCACTCCTGAGTATATATCCAACAAAAACAGAAACACTAATTCGAAAAGATAAATGCACCCCAATGTTCATAGCAGCATTTTTTACAGTTCCCAAAGTAAGGAAGCAGCAAAAGTGACCATCAACAGACGAATGGATAAAGAAGAGGTGGTATATATATACACAATGGAATACTACCCAGTTATAAAAAAAGAATGAAATTTTGCCATTTGCAGCAACATGGATGGACTTGGAGGGCATTATGCTAGGTGAAATAAGAGAAAGACAAATACTGTATAACATCACTTATATGTCGAAACTAAAAAATACAACAGGCTAGTGAATAAAACAAAAAAGAAGCAGATTCACAGATATAGAGAACAAACTAGTGGTTACCAGTAGGAAGAGGGAAGTGGGGTGAGCCAATATAGGAGTAGGGGATTTTTAAAAAAGCGTTATTATGGGATTATATGAAATCATGTGTGAGAAACTTTTGAAAACTGTAAAGCACTATAGAATTTAAAGAATCTTTCATTCAAAAAAAAGTTTTAAAAAATTAAAAATAGACGCCCTGCCTTCATTGGGCTTAATTCTAGTGGAATTCCATTATATTACTGACAGCAAGTTGTTACTATTGGTTTTTAAGTTGTTTTGGAGACTTGTCTATATTACTCAGGGTTCTCCAAAGAAACAGAACTAACAGGAAGTGTGTATATAGAGAGATTTATTTTAAGGAATTGGTTCACGTAATTGTGGGGACTTGGCAAGTCCCAAATCTGCAGATTAGGTGGGCAGGCTGTAGGGCCAGGGAAGAGTCAATGTTGCAGTTCAGGTTCATTCTTCTGGATGAATTCTCTCTTCTTGCAGGGAAGCCAGTCTTTTTTTTTTTCCCCCTTTATTTCTTTCATTATGTCTTTGATTTCTCCTTTTTTTTTTATTTTAATAGACCTTTATTGGAGTAAAATTGCTTCACAATACTGTGTTAGTTTCTGTTGCACAGCAAAGCGAATCAGCCATATGCATACACATGTCCCCATATCCCCTCCCTCTTAGGCCTCCCTCCCATCCTCCCTATCCCACCCCTCTAGGTCACTGCAAATCACTGAGCCGATCTTCCTGTGCTATGCTGCTGCTTCCCACCATCCAACTATTTGACATTCGGTAGTGTATATATGTTGATGCTACTCTCACTTTGCCTCACCTTCCTGCTCCCACCTCATGTCCTCAAGTCCATTCTCTATGTCTACCTCTTTATTCCTACCCTGCAACTAGGTTCATCAGTACCATTGTTTTTTCTTTTTTAGATTCCATATATATGTGTTAGCATACGGTATTTGTTTTTCCCTTTCTGACTTACTTCACTCTGTATGACAGACTCTAGGTCCATCCACCTCACTACAAATAATTCAAATTTCGTTTCTTTTTATGGCTGAGTAATATTCCATTGTATACATGTGCCATATCTTCTTTATCCATTCATCTGTTGATGGACACTTAGGTTGCTTCCATGTCCTGGCTATTGTAAATAGTGCTGCAATGAACACTGTGGTACATGTCTCTTTTTGAATTATGGTTTTCTCAGGGTATATGTCCAGTAGTGGGATTGCTGGGTCATATGGTAGTTCTATTTTTAGTTTTTTATGGAACCTCCATATTGTCCCCCACAGTGGCTGTATCAACTTACATTCCCACCAACAGTGCAAGAGGGTTCCCTTTTCACCACACTCTTTCCAGCATTTATTGTTTGTAGATATTTTGATAATGGCCATTCTAACCAGTGTGAGGTGATACCTCATTGTAGTTTTGATTTCCATTTCTCTAATGATTAGTGATGTTGAGCACCTTTTCATGTGCCTCTTGACCATCTGTATGTCTTCCTTGGTGAAATGTCTATTTACGTCTTCCACCCATTTTTGAACTGGATTGTTTTTTGATATTGAGCTCCATGAGCTGTTTGT
The DNA here is from genome assembly GCF_949987535.1 of Balaenoptera acutorostrata. Taxonomy (NCBI): domain Eukaryota; kingdom Metazoa; phylum Chordata; class Mammalia; order Artiodactyla; family Balaenopteridae; genus Balaenoptera; species Balaenoptera acutorostrata. The sequence continues at coordinate 70,246,075 of NC_080065.1, read as the reverse complement.
ATATTTTGGAGATTAATCCTTTGTCTGTTGTTTCATTTGCAGATATCTTCTCCCATTCTGAGGGTGGTCTTTTTGTCTTGTTTATGGTTTCCTTTGCTGTGCAAAAGCTTTTAAGTTTAATTAAGTCCCATTTGTTTATTTTTGTTTTTATTTCCATTATTCTAGGAGGTGGGTCCAAAAAGATCTTACTGTGGTTTATGTCAAAGAGTGTTTTTCCTATGTTTTCCTCTAAGAGTTTTATAGTGTCTGGTCTTACATTTAACTCCTTAATACATTTAGAGTTTATTTTTGTGTATGGTGTTAGGGAGTGTTCTAATTTCATTCTTTTACATGTAGCTGTCCACTTTTCCCAGCACCATTTATTGAAGAGGCTGTCTTTTCTCCATTGTATGTTCTTGCCTCCTTTGTCATAAATTAGGTGCCCATATGTGCATGGATTTATCTCTGGGCATTCTATCCTGCACCATTGATCTATATTTCTGTTTTTGTGCCAGTACCATACTGCCTTGATTACTGTAGCTTTGTCGTATAGTTTGAAGTTTGGGAGACTGATTCCTCCAACTCCATTTTTCTTTCTCAAGATTGCTTTGGCAGACTTCCCTGGTTGCTCAGGGGTTAAGAATCTGCCTGCTAATGCAGGAGACACAGGTTCAAGCCCTGGTCCCTGGTCCGAGAAGATCCCACATGCCACGGAGCAACTAAGCCCTTGCGCCACAACTACTGAGCCTGCGCTCTACAGCCCGCAAGTCACAACTACTGAACCCTTGTGCCACAACTACTGAAGCCCGAGTGCCTAGAGCCCATGCTCCGCAACGAGAGAAGCCACTGCAATGAGAAGCCTGTGCACCTCAATGAAGAGTAGCCCCCACTTGCCACAACTAGAGAAAGCCTGTGCGCAGCAACGAAGACCCAATGCAGCCAAAAAAAGAAAAGAAAAAAAAAAGATTGCTTTGGCTATTCGGGGTCTTTTGTGTTTCCATACGAATTGTAAAATTTTTTGTTCTAATGCAGTGAAGAATTCCATTGGTAGTTTGATAGGGATTGCATTGAATATGTAGATTCATTTGGGTAGTATACTCATTTTCACAATATTGTTTCTTCCAATCCAAGAACATGGTATATTTCTCCATCTGTTTATGTCATCTTTGATTTTTTTCATCAGTGTTTTATAATTTTCTGAGTACAAGTCTTTTGCCTCCTTAGGCAGGTTTATTCCTAGGTATTTTATTCTTTCTGTTGCAGTGGTGAATGGGAGTGTTTCCTTAATTTCTCTTTCTGATTTTTCGTTGTTGGTGTATGGGAATGCCAGAGATTTCTGTGCATTAATTTTGTATCCTGCAACCTTACCAAATTAATTGATTAGTTCTAGTAGTTTTCTGGTGGCATCTTTAGGATTCTCTATGTATAGTATCATGTCATCTGCAAATAGTGACAGTTTTACTTCTTCTTTTCCAATTTGTATTAATTTTATTTCTTTTTCTTCTCTGATTGCTGTGGCTAGGACTTCCAAAACTATGTGCTGTTGCATTCCGTTTGCTAGTATTTTGTTCAGGATTTTTGCATCTATGTTCATCAGTGATATTGGTCTATACTTTTCTTTTTTTGTGGTATCTTTTTCTGGTTTTGGTATCAGGGTGATGGTGGCTTCCTGGAATGAATTTGGGAGTGTTTCTCCCTCTGTAATTTTTTGGAGAGTTTGAGAAGGATAGGTGTTAGCTCTTCCCTAAATGTTTGATAGAATTCACCTGTGAAGCCATCTGGTCCTGGACTTTTGTTTGTTGGAAGATTTTTAATTATGGTTTCAATTTCATTACTTGTGATTGGTCTGTTTATATTTTCTAATTCTTCCTGATTCAGTCTTGGAAAATTGTACCTTTCCAAGAATTTGTCCACTTCTTCGCAGTTGTCCATTTTATTGGTATACAGTTGTTTGTAGTAGTCTCTTATAATCCTTTGTATTTCTGCAGTGTCTGTTGTGATTTCTCATTTTTCATTTCTAATTTTATTGATTTGTGTCCTCTCCCTTTTTTTCTTGATAAGTCTGGCCAAGGGTTTATCAATTTTGTTTATCTTCTCAAAGAACCAGCTTTTAGTTTTACTGATCTTTGCTATAGTTTTCTTCATTTCTATTTCATTAATTTCTGTTCTGATCTTTATGATTTCTTTCCTTCTACTGACTTTGGGTTTTCTTGTTCTTCTTTCTCTAGTTGTTTTAAATGTAGGGTTAGATTGTTTATTTGAGATTTTTCTTGTTTCTTGAGGTGAGATTGAATTGCTATAAAATTCCCTCTTAGAACTGCTTTTCCTGTGTCCCGTAGGTTTTGGGTCGTCATGTTTTCATTGTCATTTGTTTCTTTGTGTTTTTTTAATTTCTTCTTTGATTTCTTCAGTGATCTCATGGTTGTTTAGTAGCGCACTGTTTAGCCTCCATGTATTTGTGTTTTTTACAGTTTTTTTCCTGTAATTGATTTCCAATCTCATAGCGTTGTGGTCAGAAAAGATGCTTGGTATGATTTCAATTTTCTTAAATTTTCTGAGGCTTGATTTGTGACCCAAGATGCGATCTATCCTGGAGAATGTTCTGTGTGCACTTGAGAAGAAAGTGTATTCTGCCACTTTTGAATGCTCTGTAAATATCAATTAAATCTATCTGGTCTCTTGTGTCATTTAAAGCTTGTGTTTCCTTATTTATTTTGTTTGGATGATCTGTCCATTGATGTTAAGTGGGGTGTTAAAGTCCCCTATTATTATTGTGTTGCTGTTGATTTCTCCTTTCATGGTTGTTAGCATTTGCCTTATGTATTGAGGTGCTCCTATGTTGGGTGCATAAACATTTATAATTGTTATATCTTCTTCATGGATTGATCCTTTCATCATTATGTAGTGTCCCTCCTTATCTCTTGTAACAGTCTTTATTTTAATGTCTATTTTGTCTGATATGAGTATTGTTACTCCAGCTTTCTTTTGATTTCCATTTGCATGGAATATCTTTTTCCATCCCTTCACTTTCAGTCTGTATGTGTCCTTAGGTCTGAAGTGGGTCTCTTGTAGACAGCATATATATGGGTCTTGTTTTTATATCCATTCAGTCAGTCTGTGCCTTTTGGTTGGGGCATTTAATCCATTTACATTCAAGGTTATTATTGATATGTATGTTCCTATTACCATTTTCTTAATTGTTTTGGGTTTGGTTTTGTGGGTCTTTTTCTTCTCTTGTGTTTCCCACCTAGAGAAGTTCCTTTAGCATTTGTTGTAAAGCTGTTTTGGTGGTGGGTGCTGAATTCTCTTAGCTTTTGCTTGTCTGAAAAGGTTTTGACTTCTCCATCAAATCTGAATGAGATCCTTGCTGGGTAGAGTAATCTTGGTTGTAGGTTTTTTTCTTTCATCACTTTTAGTATATCCTGTCACCCCCTTCTGGCCTGCATAGTTTCCACTGAAAAATCAGCTGATAACCCAATGGGGATTCCTTTGTATGTTATTTTTTGTTTTTCCCTTAATGCTTTTAATATTTTTTCTTTGAATTTAATTTTTGTTAGTCTGACTAACATATGTCTTGGTGTGTTTTTTCTAGGGTTTATCCTATATGGGACTCTCTGTGCTTCCTGGATTTGGGTGACTATTTCCTTTCCCATGTTAGGGAAATTTTCAACTATAATCTCTTCAAATATTTTCTCAGACCCTTTCTTTTTCTCTTCTTCTCCTGGGACCCCTATAATTCGACTGTTGGTGTGTTTAGTGTTGTCCCAGAAGTCTCTGAGATTGTCTTCAATTCTTTTCATTCTTTTTTCTTTATTCTGCTCCTCAGCAGTTATTTCCACCATTTTGTCTTCCAGCTCACTTATTCATTCTTCTGCCTCAGTTATTCTGTTATTGATTCCTTCTAGTGTATTTTTCATTTCAGTTATTGTGTTGTTCATCTCTGTTTATTTGTTCTTTAGTTCTATATCTTTGTTAAATATTTCTGGTATTTTCTCAATCCATGCCTCCATTCTATTTCTGAGATTCTGGATCATCTTTACTATCATTACTCTGAATTCTTTTTCAGGTAGATTGCCTATATCTTCATTTATTTGGTCTGGTAGGTTTTTACCTTGCTCCTTTATCTGTGACATATGTTTTGTTGTCTCTCTTTTTTTTTTTTTTTTTTTTTTAATGAGTGGGATGTGTTCCTGTTTTACTGGTTGTTTGGCCTGAGGCTTCCAACACTGGAGTTTGTAGGCTATTGGGTAGAGCTGAGTCCTGGTGCTGAGATGAGGAATTCCATGAGACCTCACTCCTTTGAATATTCCCTGGGGTCTGAGGTTCTCTGTTAGTCCAGGGATTCAGACTCAGAGCTCCCACTGCAGAAGCTTCAGCCCGACCCCCGGCTCATGAACCAAGATGCTGCAAGCTGTGTGGGGTGGCAAAAAAAAAAAAAGAGAATAACAAACTAAAAAATAAAATTAGGCTAGGAAACTAACAGATATGTGAGAAAGAATATAAAAATAAAAATATAGATGAATCAACAACTGGAAGGTACATCAGTGCCACAACAGTAAAAAAAGAGGAGGGAAAAGAGAAAAAGAAAGGGGGGGGGGGAAAGGCCTTGGCTGTGTAGGTTAGGGCCTAAGCAAGGGTGCAGTTTGGGCAGTGGGTGGGGCCTACACTTAGGACCCACAGGGCTGGAGAAGGCCCTGGGGGCTGTGAGGGGTGGGGCTTAGGCTCAAGGAACAGAAGGGGCCCAGGTGTGCCCCCCACCCCTGGTCTCAGAGGACAGGTGACCTCACCTGGGAGCCCAGCAGGCTTCCTAGGCTCAAGTGGGCAGTGCAAACGCCCTCCTCTCCTCTCCTGCTCCTCTGGTCTGGGAGGGCCCCTCCTGCCTGCTTCTCCTGATCTCTCTGGCCTCCCTCCTATGTCCCCAAGGACCCATGAGGCCTGGTGGGGGCTTTGGAGGGCAGGGGATCAGCCTGGGAGCTCAGCAGGCTCCCTGGGCCTGGGTGGGCGGGGCAAACACCCTCCTCTCCTCTCCTGCTCCTCCCGGAGGGCCCCTCCTGCCTGCCTCTCCTGTTCTCCCCCCACCCCACCGGCCTCCTTCCTATGCCCTCAAGGACCCACATGGCCTGGAGGGGGCTTTGGTGGGCAGGGGACCGGTCTGAGAGCTCAGCAGGCTTCCTGGGCTGAGTGGGTGGGGCAAACACCCTCCTCTCCTCTCCTGCTCCTCCCACCTAGCTCTCCTGATCTCCCCGGCCTCAGGGGCACCGATCCTGTCTGGCCTCAACTTCTCCTCCCCCCTCAGTCCCCCTATGTCCTACTGGTTCACTTTGGGGTTCATCCCGTCTCCTTGGGTGTCAGCGTCCCCCACCAGCGGCTGGCAGGCGCCCTGGTTGTGGGGAGATGCTAACTCCACAACTTCCCACACCACCATCTTGACTCTGCCTCTGGTCTTTTTCTATTAAGACCTTCAAGTGTTTGGTTGAGGTCCATCCACATTATGAAGGTTTATTCAAAATCTATTGACTTAAATGTTAATCTCATCTAAAAAAATCTTCACAGAAATATATAGGATAATGTTTGAACAAATATGTGGGTACTGTGGCTTAGCCAGGATGATCCATAAATTTAACCATCACAGGTTCACCTCTTGTCAACTTGGCATCTAAACACATCTCCTTAAACCACACTTAATCTTCAAATAAAGACAAGGTCATCATACTTCCACCTAACATGATACAAGTATCCCTCATACAACTGAAAACACACTGAACTTTTCCTCAGAAGAGGAGGTAAAGCACTTGGGTAATGTTTACTCTCTCCTTGATATCTCATAACTTAAATACTATGATGTAAAACTAATAATACTTAAATACTATGATATAAAGCTAATACATCTTGTTACATGGTAAAGAAGTTAAAAAATGAAGAAGATAAATGTACTTGCTTAATCTGTGTGTGTGTGTATATACAAACATATTCACAACAAAACAAGGAAGAAATTCTCATGAAAATTACAGTCCTCATTTCTGTAACTGGTCATGTAGTCATAAATGGTATTTATAACAACCTTCCACTACTCAATCTGTATTCCCTTTGCCCTCAGCAAGTACATCAGATGGTGTAATTCTCTCCTGGTGTGATGACCCAAACTTTCATTCTTGAAGGGTCTAGGACATTAATAATCCTGCCTGAATTGAGTTGTAGTTTTTCACTGATTTTAATCACAAGCCATGGTACTACCAAGAGATACTCTAAAGGATCTCCTGTATTCCACACTTACTCTTTCTTACTTCCATTGTAGAGTAGTACTCCAGTTTCCCTTTGGTGGTCATGATCAATCACTCTAGCCAACAGAGTAACTCCTTTCTTTGACTGTTGATTCAAAGGAATAAGCCCAAAGTGGCCAGGAGACAGTCATAAATTCCAATTCAATGGAATCACTGTTGTGTCTCCTGGTGGAAGCATTCTTCCTTTTGGAATTAAGATCTGTAGGCCAGCAGAGCATAAACTTACAGAAACAGGAAGCAATAATGTTGGTAGTGTGTCACTAAGGGTAATAGTGAATGGTACCACTTCCATTTCCACCCCTTGATTCCTGGACCTGTGAATCCTGGCTATGGGAGAAACAGCACCAGATATTGGATGCTGATTCAGAGCATATACAGCCTTCTAAAGAACCTGGCCCCAGTTCTGCAAGGTATTTCCACTGAGCTGGTGTTTTAACTGAGTCTTCAAAATGCAATTCCACCATTCTACCAAACCAGCTGTTTCAGGATGTCAGGGACATGATAAGACCAGTGACTTCCATAAGCACTGGCCCAATGCCACATCCTACCTTTTGATAATAGATTCCATTTTTTTCACAGTAGTTTTGGTCTTACTCCAACCTTTTTTTTTCAACTTGAAAGTTATGTAGTTTGATAAATGCACTTACTATCTCAACACTGCACTAAATTTTGTGAATCTCAAGGAAACGGAATAAGGTGATTTATACCACAACAAGAAGAAACCAAGTATTTGGAATAATACAGTTCATTGAGCTCTTTTGAATAGAAATAGCTTAAGTTAGTCAGGAGATCTGACTTTAAATCCAATAACCAGGCAGCTTAAAGACCCTCCATATTTACGTTCTGTAAAATATGAATTCTGAGGAGTTCCTCCAAGTCATCACATCATTTTGAATGTAAATTGTGTTTAATAAATAAAATAAATAAAAATCATGGGTTATCCAGGTTCTTTCACATACTGTTTTATCACAAACAGAAATAAACTGTGTGCTGTTTAAAATCATTAAATCACTTGCATTAAATAGTCTAATTTTTTCATAAAAGACAATCATTGTGTAACTACAGGAAAAGAATCTGTTGACACACTACCTTTTGCTCAGGGAAAGTTTTAATTCTAAAGGTCACATTCTTTAAATATTTCCTGTGAACTAAATGCAGACTTTTATGAACCAAAGCAAATTAATGGACCCTCTGACGTGAGCAAAAATAATCTGTAAACTGAGATTTTAACCAAAGGGTGTGTGCAGTATATACTTATAAATACAGAGTAAGGAATATGAACTGCAAAATAAAATAAACTCACTGTGACAGAAAGAAACTTGCATGAAGACTTACACAAAGACATTTTAGATGTTAACCACTGAGGTACGTTTGCCTCTGCTTAGCCACAAATATTTTCCACTTAGCCACAAGATATGTGTGTGTGTGTGTGTGTGTGTGTGTGTGTGTGTGTACACATCTTGAGATAGAGAAAGAATCAGAAGAAAAAGACAAGAAGTTATCTAATAAAAGTAGTGGATCTGTTTCCCTTTCAATATAATAGTAAAAACAAAAATGACAAAATATCTGAAAGGCACCATATTACTGTCTCTATTTCATAAGTGGCAATGAAGCATGACAGGGGAAAGTCTTGAGGAAGATCGTAGAGCCTTTTACTGTTGGAAAGGGAAATGAATTCAGGTCACCTAACTGCAGGCCCCAGACTTTATCCTTCCACTGACACTTGCGTATTATGAAAGATGGAATAAGAGAAAGCCCCAAAGCTCACTGAACTAAAGTCAACAGCTGTTATCCAATCATTAGTTTAATGAGAAAATGTTACATTTCATGGGAAGTCTGTTTTCAAATTTCATATAACGTTTCCAAAAATCTGGCCTTCAGGTTTCTTCCTTTCTTGCTCTGCAGGGTGAGATAGCTTATCCCTGAGCCCGGCAGAAAGTGAGCCCGGCCCTAGTGCCTGCCTGGCCTCTACTTCTGCCTTAGCAGGCATCAGCTTTCCTTGCGAATTAGCAAGATTCGCACTCAAGCAGCCAATCTATTGCTTTTGAGCCTAATTTCGTGTGATTTCTGGAAATTAAATGTAGATATTACAGACATGATTTGACATTAAACATCCTATGGACTTCCAAGCAAAATATTCAGAGGATGTAAATTGCAGATGTATGACTATGGAAAAGCATGCTTGACATGCAGATTAGGTTGGACATGTGGTCCAAGGGATTAGATTTACTGAAGGAGCTAGTCTCTTGTTAGTTTCCTAACAAGGAGAAGTTTGAGGATTCTATTAAAAAACAAACAAACAAACAAACTTCTCAGTGAAACAGTGAAATGCAACAAAGTTTCATTTATTGTATTTCATATAATAATGTGTCTATAGAAGGCCAAAATGAACATTTAAGCGTTTATGTTCATATCTTTTTCACACATTGCCAATGGTTTTGATTTTTCTCTTGTCTGATTTGTGTGGTTGCTTTATCAGGTTATCAGTTTTTACCACATCTATAATAATTCAACAATTCCTTCAGCCATGAAAAAGAATGAAATAGGGAGAAGCTTCAAGATGGCGGAAGAGTAAGACGTGGAGATCACCTTCCTCCCCACAAATACATCAGAAATACATCTACACGTGGAACTGCTCCTACAGAACACCTACTGAACGCTGGCAGAAGACCTCAAACCTCCCCAAAGGCAAGAAACTCCCCACGTACTTGGGTAGGGCAAAAGAAAAAAGAAATAACAGAGACAAAAGAATAGGGACGGGACCTGCACCAGTGGGAGGGAGCTGTGAAGGAGGAAAGGTTTCCACACACTAGGAAGCCCCTTCGCGGGTGGAGACTGCGGGTGGCAGAGGGGGGGAAGCTTCAGAGCCACGGAGGAGAGCACAGCCACAGGGGTGCAGAGGGCAAAGCGGAGAGACTCCCGCACAGAGGCTCGGTGCCGACCAGCACTCACCAGCCCGAGAGGCTCGTCTGCTCACCCGCCGGGGCGGGCGGGGCTGGGAGCTGAGGCTCGGGCTTCGGAGGTCGGATCACAGGGAGAGGACTGGGGATGGCTGCGTGAACACAGCCTGAAGGGGTTAGCGCACCACAGCTAACCGGGAGGGAGTCCGGGAAAAGGTCTGGACCTGCCGAAGAGGCAAGAGACTTTTTCTTGCCTCTTTGTTTCCTGGTGCGCGAGAAGAGGGGATTCAGAGCGCAGATTAAAGGAGCTCCAGAGACGGGCGCGAGCCGCGGCCATCAGCGCGGACCCCAGAGACGGGCATGAGACGCTAAGGCTGCTGTTGCCACCACCAAGAAGCCTGTGTGCGAGCACAGGTCACTATCCACACCGCCCCTCCCGGGAGCCTGTGCAGCCCGCCACTGCCAGGCTCCCGTGATCCGGGGACAACTTCCCCGGGAGAACGCACGGCGCGCCTCAGGCTGCTACAACGTCACGCCAGCCTCGGGCACCGCAGGCTCGCCCCGCATCCGTACCCTTCCCTCCCCCTGGCCTGAGTGAGCCAGAGCCCCCGAAGCAGCTGCTCCTTTAAACCCGTCCTGTGTGAGCAAAGAACAGACGCCCTCAGGTGACCTACACACAGAGGCGGGGCCAAATCCAAAGCTGAACCCCGGGAGCTGTGGGAACAAAGAAGAGAAAGGGAAGTTTCTCCCAGCAGCCTCAGAAGCAGCAGATTAAAGCTCCACAATCAACTTGATGTACCTGCATCTGTGGAATACCTGAATAGACAATGAATCATCCCAGATTGAGGAGGTGGACTTTGGGAGCAACGATATATATATATATATTTCCCTTTTTCTCTTTTTTGCGTGTGGAGGACAGGCTCTTGGTGCTCCAGCCAGGCATCAGGGCTGTGCCACTGAGGTGGGAGAGCCAAGTTCAGGACACTGGTCCACAAGAGACCTCCCAGCTCCACAAAATATCAAACGGCGAAAATCGCCCAGAGATCTCCATCTCAACGCCAAGACCCAGCTCCACTCAACAATCAGCAAGCTACAGTGCAGGACACCCTATGCCAAACAACTAGCAAGACAGGAACAAAACCCCATCCATTAGCACAGAGGCTGCCTAAAATCATAATAAGGCCACAGACACCCCAAAACACACCACCAGACATGGACCTGCCCACCAGAAAGACAAGATCCAGCCTCATCCACCAGAACACAGGCACTAGTCCCCTCCACCAGGAAGCCTACACAACCCACTGAACCAACCTTAGCCACTGGGGACAGACACCAAAAACAACAGAAACTACGAACCTGCAGCCTGCGAAAAGGAGACCCCAAACACAGTAAGTTAAAAAAAATGAGAAGACACAGAAACACACAGCAGATGAAGGAGCAAGGCAAAAACCTACAAGACCAAATAAATGAAGAGGAAATAGGCAGTCAACCTGAAAAAGAATTCAGAATAATGATAGTAAAGATGATCCAAAATCTTGGAAATAGAATGGAGAAAATACAAGAAACGTTTAATAAGGACCTAGAAGAACTAAAGAGCAAACAAACAGAGATGAACAACACATATAAATGAAATTAAAAATTCTCTAGAAGGGATCAATAGCAGAATAACTGAGGCAGAAGAACGGATAAGTGACTGGGAAGATAAAATAGTGGAAATAACTACTGCAGAGCAGAATAAAGAAAAAAGAATGAAAAGAATTGAGGACACTCTCAGAGACTTCTGGGACACCATTAAACACACCAACATTCGAATTATAGGGGTCCCAGAAGAAGAAGAGAAAAAGAAAGAGACTGAGAGAATATTTGAAGAGATTATAGTTGAAAACTTCCGTAATATGGGAAAGGAAATAGTTAATCAAGTCCAGCAAGCACAGAGTCCCATACAGGATAAATCCAAGGAGAAACACACCAGGACACATATTAATCAAACTATTAAAAATTAAATACAAAGAACAAATATTAAAAGCAGCAAGGGAAAACCAAAAAGTAACACATAGGGACTCCCCATAAGGTTAACAGCTGATCTTTCAGCAAAAGCACTGAAAGCCAGAAGGGAGTGGCAGGACATATTTAAAGTGATGAAAGAGAAAAATCTACAGCCAAGATTACTCTACCCAGCAAGTATCTCATTCAGACTTAATGGAGAAATTAAAAGCTTTACAGACAAGCAAAAGCTAAGAGAATTCAGCACCACCAAACCAGCTTTACAACAAATGCTAAAGGAACTTCTCTAGGCAGGAAACACAAGAGAAGGAAAAGACCTACAATAATAAACCCAAAACAATTAAGAAAATGGTAATAGGAACATACATATCGATAATTACCTTAAATGTAAATGGACTAAATGCTCCAACCAAAAGACACAGGCTGGCTGAATGGATACAAAAACAACACCCATATATATGCTGTCTATAAGAGACCCACTTCAGACCTAGGGACACATACAGACTGAAAGTGAAGGGATGGAAAAAGATATTCCATGCAAATGGAAATCAAAAGAAAGCTGGAGTAGCAATTCTCATATCAGACAAAATAGACCCTAAAACAAAGACTATTCCAAGAGACAAAGAGGGACACTACATAATGATCAAGGGAACCATCCAGGAAGATATAACAATTGTAAATATTTATGCACCCAACATAGGAGCACCTCAATACGTAAGGCAAATACTAACAGCAATAAAAGGGGAAATCGACAGTAACACAATCATAGTAGGGGACTTTAACACCCCACTTTCACCAATGGACAGATCACCTAAAATGAAAATAAATAAGGAAACACAAGCTTTAAATGATACATTAAACAAGATGGACTTAATTGATATTTATAGGACATTCCATCCAAAACAAAAACAGAATACACATTCTTCTCAAGTGCTCATGGAACATTCTCCAGGATAGACCATATCTTGGGTCATAAATCAAGCCTTGGTAAGTTTAAGAAAACTGAAATCCTATCAAGTAAATTTTCTGACCACAACGCTATGAGAGTAGATATCAATTACAGGAAAAATCTGTAAGAAATACAAACACATGGAGGCTAAACAACACATTACTTAATAACCAAGAGATCACTGAAGAAATCAAAGAGGAAATCAAAAAATACCTAGAAACAAATGACAATGCAAACACAACGACCCAAAACCTATGGGATGTACCAAAAGCAGTTCTAAGAGAGAAGTTTATAGCTATAGAAGCCTACCTTAAGAAACAAGAAACATCTCAAATAAACAACCTAACCTTACACCTAAAGCAATTAGAGAAAGAAGAACAAAAAACCCTTAAAGTTAGCAGAAGGAAAGAAATCATAAAGATCAGATCAGAAATAAATGAAAAAGAAATGAAGGAAACAATAGCAAAGATCAATGAAACTAAAAGGTGGTTCTTTGAGAAGATAAACAAAATTGATAAACCACTAGCCAGACTCATCAAGAAAAAAAGGGAGAAGACTCAAATCAACAGAATTAGAAATGAAAAAGGAGAAGTAACAACTGACACTGGAGAAATACAAAGGATCATAAGAGATTACTTCAAGCAACTCTATGCCAATAAAATGGACAACCTGGAAGAAGTGGACAAATTCTTAGAAATGCACAACCTTCCGAGACTGAACCAGGAAGAAATAGAAAATATGAACAGACCAATCACAAGCACTGAAATTGAAACTGATTAAAAATCTTCCAACAAACAAAAGCTCAGGACCAGATGGCTTCACAGGCGAATTCTAGCAAACATTTAGAGAAGAGCTAACACCTATCCTTCTCAAACTCTTCCAAAATATTGCAGAGGGAGGAACACTCCCAAACTCATTCTACGAGGCCACCATCGCCCTGATACCAAAACCAGACAAAGATGTCACAAAGAAAGAAAACTACAGGCCAATATCACTGATGAACATAAATGCAAAAATCCTCAACAAAGTACTAGCAAACAGAATCCAACAGCACATTAAAAGGATCATACATTATGATCAAGTGGGGTTTATCCCAGGAATGCAAGGATTCTTCAATATACGAAAATCAATCAGTGTGATACACCATATTTAACAAATTGAAGGAGAAAAACCATATGATCATCTCAATAGATGCAGAGAAAGCTTTTGATAAAATTCAACACCCATTTATGATAAAAACCCTCCAGATAGTAGGCATAGAGGGAACTTTCCTCAATATAATAAGGGCCATATATGAAAAACCCACAGCCAACATCATTCTCAATGGTGAAAAATTGAAACCATTTCCACTAAGATCAGGAACAAGACAAGGTTGCCCACACTCACCACTGTTATTCAACATACTTTTGGAAGTTTTAGCCACAGCAATCACAGAAGAAAAAGAAATAAAAGGAATCCAAATTGGAAAAGAAGAAGTAAAGCTGTCACTGTTTGCAGATGACATGATACTATATATAGAGAAACCTAAAGATTCTACCAGAAAACTACAAGAGCTAATCAATGAATTTGGTAAAGTAGCATGGTACAAAATTAATGCACAGAAATCTCTTGCATTCCTATACGCTGATGATGAAAAATCTGAAAGTGATATGAAGAAAACACTCCCATTTACCATTGCAACAAAAAGAGTAAAATATCTAGGAATAAACCTACCTAAGGAGACAAAAGACCTGTATGCAGAATATTATAAGACACTGATGAAAGAAATTAAAGATGATACAAATAAATTGAGAGATATATCATGTTCTTGGATTGGAAGAATCAACATTGTGAAAATGACTCTACTACCCAAAGCAATCTACAGATTCAATGCAATCCCTATCAAACTACCACTGGCATTTTTCACAGAACTAGAACAAAAAACTTCACAATATGTATGGAAACACAAAAGACCCCGAATAGCCAAAGCAATCTTGAGAAAGAAAAACGGAGCTGGAGGAATCACACTCCTGGACTTCAGACTATACTACAAAGCTACAGTAATCAAGACAGTATGGTACTGGCACAAATACAGAAATATAGATCAATGGAACAGGATAGAAAGCCCAGAGATAAACCCACGCACATATGGTCACGTTATCTTTGATAAAGGGGGCAAGAATACACCGTGGAGAAAAGACAGCCTCTTCAATAAGTGGTGCTGGGAAAACTGGACAGCAACATGTAAAAGAATGAAATTAGAACACTCCCTAACTCCATACACAAAAATAAACTCAAAATGGATTAAAGACCTAAATGTAAGGCCAGACACCATCAAACTCTTAGAGGAAAACACAGGCAGAACACTCTATGACATAAATCACAGCAAGATCCTTTTTGACCCACCTCCTAGAGAAATGGTAATAAAAACAAAAATAAACAAATGGGACCTAATGAAACTTAAAAGCTTTTGTGTAGCAAAGGAAACCATAAAGAAGACGAAAAGACAACCCTCAGAATGGGAGAAAATATTTGCAGATGAAGCAACTGACAAAGGATTAATCTCCAAAACATACAAGTAACTCATGCAACTCAATATCAAAAAACAACCCAATCCAAAAATGGGCAGAAGACCTAAATAGACATTTCTCCAAAGAAGACATACAAATTGCCAACAAACACATCAAAGAATGCTCAACATCATTAATCATTAGAGAAATGCAAATCAAAACTACAATGAGATATCGTCTCACACCAGTCAGAATAGCCAGCATCAAAAAATCTACAAACAATAAATGCTGGAGAGGGTGTGGAGAAAAGGGAACACTCTTGCACTGTTGGTGGGACTGTAAATTGATACAGCCACTATGGGGGACAATATGGAGGTTCCTTAAAAAACTAAAAATAGAACTACCATATGACCCAGCAATCCCACTACTGGGCATATACCCTGAGAAAACCATAATTCAAAAAGAGTCATGTACTAAAATGTTCATTGCAGCTCTATTTACAATAGCCAGGACATGGAAGCAACCTAAATGTCCATCAACAGATGAATGGATAAAGATGTGGCACATATATACAATGGAATACTACTCAGCCATAAAAAGGAACGAAACTGAGTTATTTGTAGTGAGGTGGATGGACCTAGAGACTGTCATACAGAGTGAAGTAAGTCAGAAAGAGCAAAACAAATACCATATGCTAACACATTAATATGGAATCTAAAAAAAAAGAAAAAAGAAAGAAAATGGTCAGAAGAACCTAGGGGCAAGATGGGAATAAAGATGCAGACCGCAGACCTACTAGAGAATGGACTTGAGCATACAGGGAGGGGGAAGGGTAAGCTGGGACAAAGTGAGAGAGTGGCATGGACATATATACACTACCAAACGTAAAACAGATAGCTAGTGGGAAGCAGCCGCATAGCACAGGAAGATCAGCTCGGTGCTTTGTGACCACCTAGAGGGGTGGGATAGGGAGGGTGGGAGGGAGGGAGATGCAAGAGGGAAGAGATATGGGGACATATGTATATGTATAACTGATTCACTTTGTTATAAAGCAGAAACCGACACACCACTGTAAAGCAATTATACTCTAATAAAGATGTTAAAAAAAAAAAGACTTAAAAAAAAAATAGAATGAAATAATGCCATTTGCAGCAACATGAATGGACCTAGAGATTACCATGCCAAATGAAGTAAGTCAAAAAGAGAAGGACAAAATACCATATGATATCACTTATATGTGGAATCTTAAATATGACACAAATCAAGTTATCTATGAAACAGGCTCACAGACATAGACAACAGACTTATGGTTGCCAAAGAGGAGGGATGGATTGGGAGTTTGGTATTAATAGATGCAAACTATTATATATAGAATGAATAAACAACAAGGTCCTACTGTAGAGCACAGGGAAGTATATTCAATATCTTGTAATAAACCATAATGGAAAAGAATGTGAAAAAAAAATAATTCAACAATTCCTTTCACAAATGTATTTTTAGCAAATATATTATATGCAAAAATTGTACAGACGTTAGCCCTGACACTAGGAGTTACAGTCTGCCAAAGAAATGGATGTATATATGAATCCTAACTATTTAAAACAGAATGTGGTATTTGGGGTGGGGGGGAACTGTCAACTAACTTATTTGTAAAGTCACTATTTTTCAGTACATTTTACATGTCTCTATATGAGAGCTCTCTCACGTTTAAACCAAAAATTAGCTTATAATTTTTCCTTAACTTTTAAAAATTCAGAGCGCTGCCTCTTTCAATCCACTTAACAACAGGAATGATGCATCCAATCTAATTCTTAAAATCTCAGATTTTTCAGAGCCAAATAAATGGTTTCGTTTTAGACAAAGTACACATCTAGGTAGAAATCATCGGTATAATGCTTACTGTTGAACACTTACCCTGTAATATTTCTCAGCATGGAACTTGAATAGATAAAAATGACAAAGGGAGAATCTGACCCACAGTTTGGTAACCTGGATTTTGAGTAGAAAACTACCTGCACAGTCAGAAAAGGCAAGTTTTCAATATTATAATAACGGTTGCTAATGAAATGCCTTTTTTGTCCCTACAGTGTTTACAATTATGTATATATAGCCTCCGTCTTTAAAATATAATGCAGTCTAATTTCCTTCAATTATATGATTTCAGGGCAGGCTAAATTAAATAGTAGATATCAAAGATTTTTAGTTTGTTCATTCTCTAAACATAAAACAGTATTATTACCCACATTAGGAAGTCAATACACTATTACAACAGTATTACCTATGATTAAGTATTTCCTTTCATTCAATTATGCAACTCCCCATCATAAAAGTGAGATGTGTTTTTTATTAATATGTATATGGCATAAATAAAACTGCTTGGATAATACTTCAGTATTTGAGGAAGTACCTTAAACAGCAGTAAGCATTTCTCTTTTCATCATGCATGCTCACCACTTCTACATCCAAACATCAAAATACAATAATCAAAGGCTCCAATTTTATTAGAGTCTGCACTTAAATGGCTGGTGGATCTTTTGTTAGTTTTTCAAGGTACAGACCTAAGACCACTTTCTTGCTCATTATTTTATTCTTCAATATTCATTTACCTAATGAAGGAAAATAACATAACACAATAATGAACTGATTAAAGTTTCCCACTGAGCAGTACAAGTTCAGTTTGAGTCTCTGGTAAAAATCTTTTCCTTTTTTTTTTTTTTTTTCATTTTCACGAAACATTAAGGAATGGTTTAGGCTTTGCTAATTGATTATTCAAAACTTACATTTGCCAACTGGTGTTTTTAATACCTTCAGGCTTAAGTGAAAATGAGACAAGGAAATCTCATTTTCTTATCTCATTTTATCCAAAAATAAATGGATTTTTCCTGATGTTATTATTGTATTTTTAGTGTAAATCATTATTACCAACATTATGCACAAAGCCTAAAACATTAACTTTTAGTGTTATAAAAATTGTCTTTAATGTTAGTTACCTGGTCAGATAATATAACATGTTTATTTACCTGAAGTCTCCTTTTCTATGTCTAACATCAAACCATTTAATTCCACAATAAAAGCCATTACCACTGTGAAACTTCTACATTCATAGAGATTGGACACACCCCTACACTCTGTCTTCCTGGGTGGGATCAGCAAGGATCAGTGGGGAATCTTTATCGCACAATCAGAAAATAACCAAGAAGCAATAATTACAGGTTGAGCAATGGACTATTATACAGAAAGGAAAGAGGCAGTCAGTGTTCTCCAGGGATCAACAGTTGGATGCAGAACTGGTTCCCTGCTTTACAGGCCCAGCACCAAATAAAATTCAGGGCCCAGTGTCCAAGAATTATGAAGAATTTCAAGACACAACAGCAGAGCATTAAACAAAGTGTGAGGTCCTTCTGAACACGGAGCCCAGTCTAACCACACAGGTCACACACCCTCGAAGTCAACTCTGGCTCAATGACTACGTAGTTCCAAGGAGGAAACTTCATGAGGAGATATCATCTAATAGGTGTTGGAAAGGAGACCTTTACAATCTCTTCAAAACAGAAGATACTATGGAATTGGAGATTCTAAGAAGTGTGTGTAAGAAAAAGAAAACAACATGCATGATAAGATGAATATCAAAGCAAGAGATTTGTAACAAGACAGAAGCTATCTTAAGAAACCTGAAAACCAACCTTGCACAGACAGGTCTCTTGGTGTTGTGCTAAGTGCCAAATGAATAGTTTGGCGGGTACACAGAGTAGCAATAAATCAGGAGGAAAGATCATTCTTCACTGGAGTAGAAAGGAAACTTTATTTTGGAGTGAGAAATGGCCTAGTCTTTTTTTTTTTTTTATTAATTAATTAATGTATGTATGTATGTATGGCTGCATTGGGTCTTCGTTGCTGCCCGCGGGTTTTCTCTAGTTGCAGCGAGCGGAGGCTACTCTTCCTTGCGGTGCATGGGCTTCTCATTGTGGTGGCTCCTCTTGTTGTGGAGCATGGGCTCTAGGTGCATGGGATTCAGTAGTTGTGGCACGTGGGCTCAGTAGTTGTGGCGCACAGGCTTAGTTGCTCCGCGGCATGTAGGATTTTCCCAGACCAGGGATTGAGCCTCGTGTCCCCTGCATTGGCAGAAGGATTCTTAACTACTGCGCCACCAGGGAAGTCCAGAAATGGCCTAGTCTTTGACTGAGGAGTTTGATTTAGCTAAGTTCACCCTGATTTCACATGTAACATGGCTTTTATAATTGGCAGGTATTTTTTTCTGTTTTAAATAGAAACTCCTTCTAAAACCCTTAAAATATTTGATTATGTCATAAAGTCTCCAAGATAGAAATTTAGAAATACTAAACTCTAATGAAGTAAACATGAAACAAATCTCCATCACGGATTGCAGTGAAACTTCTATTTGGGTAAGCACTTCATAAAAAAATGAATGCATTATAACACATTAGTACCTAGAGGTTTACGTTGAGCCTAGGTCGGGCTTCTACAGAATTTTTTAGATCAAATTTACCTACTTCTCTTTAGATATGTGAGCTGTAAAATACAGATGTCATTTCAAATTTTCCTACTTCTCTTTAGATATGTGAGATGTAAAATACAGACATCATTTCCTTTTGTTCCATCAAATTCACCATCACTTAAAACTTATCAGGAAGAAATAGCATTGCATTCTATCTTTCAAACTTTGGGCACTCATCTCCTACATTTGAATATTTTTAAAGTAAAATCTTACCAAAACTGAAAGTCTGCAAAATATTGGAAAATAAATCTTAAGTGAAGGTATGACTTTTCCAGGCAGAAATGTAAATACCCTGTGTAAGTAGCTTTGGATGCTTAAGCAGTGGTGTGCTGCTAAATGTTTAAAAATGGGCTGGAGGATCAAAAAAATGGTCAGAAGACCTAAATAGACATTTCTCCAAAGAAGACATATAGATGGCCAAAAAGCACATGAAAAGACGCTCAACATCGTTAATTATTAGAGAAAACAAATGGAAACTACAATGAGGTACCACCTCACACCGATCAGAATGGCCATCATCAAAAAGTCCACAAACAATAAATGCTGGAAAGGGTGTGGAAAACATTGGCCAGCTCAATCTCCTGCCCTGTGAGGAAACTGCCCTTACCACATACTTAACCTGTAATAAGCCATTTCTTCTACCTTGGGCTCAAAACTTCCACCAATGAGGATGGTCAACAGTACAGGATTGTGGGCAGACATGGTTCAAATCCTTTCTCTGCTACTCACCAGACATGTATGTAACTTTGAGAAATTCACTTAGCCTGAGTTTACTGTTCTCATCTGTAAAATGGAGGTACTACATATTTGCAACTTCAGAGAGTTGTTTTGCTGAGCAAACAAGATGCCATGTGTAATGCATTTAGCACAGGGTTGGAACAAAATAAGCACTCAGTATATGCCAGCTAACACAATTTAGACAATGATTTTCAACCTTGGCTGCAGGTACGTATCACCTGGGACGTTTTAAAAATCCCAAGGCTCAGGATACACACTGGCCCAAGTAAATTAGAATTTCTGATGATGGGATCCAGGCATCAATATTTCAAAACTCCCCATGTTATTCTATGTGCAGCTAACGTTAAGGAACACTGAATAACCAGCTAAGAAAATTTGCAAGGCCATGCAATTCAGCAGCTAGATGGCTACAATTACTACATTGTATTTCCTTTTAAAGAGGCAGAGCTACAACAATCATTAGTAGTATCAAGATGCAAAGTTTAAGCACCCAGTGTGTGTAAGATAATAAAAGCTCCTTCTCTGGGAGGTCTTTGAAGCATCAGGAAAGTTATTTACATGGATAACCTCTTTGCTTAAGCTGCTTGGGTATACATTTCTTCTTGTTTATAGTTTCAAATTCTTAGATAACTTCTTGTCACATCTGTGTTGTCTATTGTGAGTTGCCAGCTGAGCTCCATCTCTGGAGAAATCACTGAACACATCTTTGCTCCAATGCAGGTAGCTAAGAGAAGGACGGAAACATTCTGAATAATAATAAGAAGGGAAAAGGGGAAAGTGAGATTCCATTAGGAAAGTGCTCCGGTCAGAGCCAATGGAAGTAGATGCTTCAACAAAACAGGGCTCAAGAGGATCAAGCATGAACCTTCTTCCTGTGTGACAAGAGATGGTCCAAGAGGATCGATTCCATGTACAACCATTAACACACAGTTTTTGATCAAAGGCATTATTCTAATTTTACATGTCCCTAAATCTTGAGATACTCATGACATGGTCTATGATTAATCAGCATGACAATCACAATTATGGGAAAATGGAAATTAAGATGTATTATTTCTATCAGTTTTACTCAAAGCTTGCCCCTGCTTCTGCCCATGTGACTGTCAATTCAACCTTCTGCGAACACACTGGATTAAAATCTTGTTTCGTTTTTCAAATCCCTTTACACCATCAGACTCCGAATTAAAGGCAACCTGCCATTATGTTTAAGTTAGAGTGATAGTAATTGGAGTGACCTAGAATTCTGTACCAACTATTTCACTTTAAGAAACATGGGATTACACTCTTGCTGTCTGCCTAGCTGTCAATCTGTATAGAGAAGACAAAGGATAAATGAATTTGGTGACTCCTTCAAAATGGTATCGATTCAAAGATGTATTGGTTGACAATCCACCCTCAGAGGACAAAGGACCTGCTGTCATTCATGGGGTAAATAAATACTTTACAGGTCAGTAACACTAATATTTCCAGAGGCCTCTAAGAACCTGGCTTTTTATGAAGCTGTTACCATGTTTGACGCCCTGGTATAATGAAGTGATTATTTTCATGTATTTTGTTTCATGACTTTTACCTGTTTTCGCTATAAGCAATAGATTTTCTTCTGCTCTGGAAGAAAATATTGTATAGTATGAGAAAAACACTCATATAAAGTAAAATAGCTTTAGCTTTGGGCCATGTTTCCAAGGGCAAATCAAAGCATAACCTTAGGAAATTTGAGATGTAGAAATAACTTAAATAACTAACAAAAAAATGGGAGATGGAGTAGTAGAAAGAAGGTGGGAGAAAGGTTTAGTGCCCTGATTGGTCCACATTTTATAGCAAGGGATCAATAAGGACTACTTAAACTGATGAATCAAGTAACTACAGTTCAAGTGCATTATTTAAAGACATAATGCATGCTTTGATTTCTTTAAATTTTTAAAAATAGCTTCCACGCACATAAAGCTTAATGACTCCACTCGTTATCTTCCTGGAAATAAATAAATAAATATATACACATTTATTTTACATAGAGACAGTCATACAGAGTCAGAAAGAGAAAAACAAATATCGTATATTAACGCATATATGTGGAATCTAGAAAAATGGTACAGATGAACTGGTTTGCAAGGCAGATATAGAGACACAGATGTAGAGAACAAACATATGGACACCAAGGGGGGGAAAGCAGGGTGGGGAGGTGGTGGTGGGATGAATTGGGAGATTGGGATTGACACATATACACTAATATGTATAAAATAGATAAGTAATAAGAACCTGCTGGATAAAAAAATAAAATAAAATTCAAAAACAGATTTAGATATTTTATTGTTATATTTGTTTTATATATATACATATACAATATATAAAATATGTATAACATACTGATTTAATGTATATTATTTACCATATAAAATAGATAATTTGTGTTATGTTATATTAATAATATATTTATGTATAATATATAAATATTATTTGTACATATAAAATTATGTATAATCACAATATACATACATATTCCTATATACATACATCTGTATACACACATGCTCATATTGTCTAAGCTAATAATCATTTTGATGCCCCATCCCCATTCCAAAAGTTAACCTGCTCTCCTAGTCAGTAGAACCTCCACAAGTCTTATTCTTTCACTTCCCTCATATTTATTCTATAATCATATTTTATTTGTCATTACTAACCTTATTTCCAATTGAAAACAATAGGTTTATCCAAGTCAAATTTTAGAGAGTATAAATTCTACTTCTATATGTAGTGATATATTTATGCAGTTGTTGAGTCAAATAATAATATAATACTGAGAAAATATAACAAGATTATTATTAAAAACAAAATATTGAATAGAAATAAGTGCCTTTCTAACGCACCAGCATCACATTTCTTCTTCTGCTCTGGTTGTTTTCTGATTTGGACTAAAATTTTTAATAAACTGGTATATTGCTATCGTTAAAATAACAATGTGTAAAGAAAAATACCCCAAGGAAACATGAAAAGGTCAAAATAAAAGTTTAATTAACTACAAAATAAAGTAGTATCTGTCCTATAATTATAGCATTAGAAAGATATTTACACAGCAATATCAAGAATGACTTTTTTACAAGAGGAAGGTTTTCTTTTTAAGTAACTGCTACGTTTCAAGGAAAAAAATACCTCTTGAAATCAATGATACAGGATGAATAAATAAATGAGAAATACTTAGAAGACAAAGGAGAGTTTTTAAAATTAGAGTAATAATGCTGATCTAATTCTACATGTAGATAGTTACTAATTAGAACAACTAAATTACAAAAATGCCTCAAAGATTATTTTGAAATGATATTGCCAGCTCCAGTAGGTCAAATCTTTGGGATAAAAGTCATGCCATTCATTCCCTAACTTTCTGCACTTCAAATTGATCTTGGGAGTTTGAGGTCAGCCTCCAGGTTATATTTAGAAATATTTGTCAATTTATTGCACCAAGGTGCTCACCTATCTGTTATGTGTTTTTCCTACTCTTTCTGCCAATATTTTAGGGCTGGCTCTACCATTACTTTATCCCTGATCTTCTCTTCTCAGGACTCACTTCATAACACTGGCTTTTGGATGATTTTTAAACTATTGCTATATTACTACTTAAATGCTGTAATAGAAAACTCATTAAAATACTACTCATCCTTTCTTCTGCAGACAAAATAGTTATTACTAAAAATAAAATGGATTTAAAAAAAATTGCAACAGAATGACACTGCACTTCTCAATTCAACTACCTTGCACAGTGTGCCACGGTACTGGGCTATAAAACCAAAAAATTAGGGCTTCCCTGGTGGCGCAGTGGTTGGGAGTCTGCCTGCTAATGCAGGGGACACGGGTTCGAGCCCTGGCCTGGGAAGATCCCACATGCCGCGGAGCGGCTGGGCCCGTGAGCCACAACTGCTGAGCCTGCGCGTCTGGAGCCTGTGCTCCGCAACGAGAGAGGCCCGCGCATCGCGATGAAGAGTGGCCCCCGCTTGCCACAACTGGAGAAAGCCCTCGCACAGAAACGATGACCCAACACAGCCAAAATCAATCAATCAAAAAAAAAAAAAAAAAAAAACCAAAAAATTAATGCTCACAGGAATCTAGTTGGTGATTCAAGTAAGTGAACAATAAGATTTAAATATGATATAATAAAAGCATCAATAGAATTCCATTCAAGATACCATGAATCAGAGGGAAAGTGATTGCTGCTGTCTGGGAGAGCTTCTTGGGGGAATTGACCTCTGCATCGAATTTTATAGAATGAGGAATAGTTCACAAGGAGAGCAAGAGATGAAAGTATATTCCAAGCAAAAAGGCAAAGAATGGAGATATAAACCATGATGGTTTTTTCGTATTCTGCCATAAAGGAATGTACCAATTGAGCATCTGATAAAGAAGTAGAAGATGGAGCTTGGGGACATGAGGCTGGAGAGATATCCAGGGGTAAAATGATTAAGGTATTCAATTCCATGATGCAGGGCTTGAACATATGGGTTTCAGGAGCCAATGAAGGTTTTCAATCATGAGATGCATGTTTTGGTCCAATCACTCTGGCATTTAGTATGGCAGAGGGGTGGGAGGTATGGGAATAGTGACAGATTAAACAGCTAACAGGCTATTCAGATAGCCAAGGCAAGCCTTGACCAGGCCATGGGAAGAGAGTGGCATTGGAACTGCAGGAGCTGATTTTATTAAGGCCAAACCTCAAAGCTTTAGGAAACTCAGAAATATTTAGCTTATGCGATTCCATTACTCTGAAGTGTTCCTTGTATTCCTACAGTAATTATGTGCTATGTGGATTCCTGATGAAAGAAGCACTAGCAAGCTAGTCCAAGACAAGGAAAGCGTCCAAAAAACTGATGGAGACTCCATTTAAAGGTTTCAGTGAAACCCCTAAAACTGTGTACATGCCTTCTTCTAAGAGGATCCACACTTCGCCTATGATATATTGTGAAAAGAGCAAGAATCACCATTCTATATACAATTCTCAAGTCTGGTCCAGTCTCATTCAGAATGCCTGAAAACATTCTTGAAAGTTCTACTGCTATTCATTACCTACTGACCAGATTACAATTTTAGATGGATTCCAGACTTTACATTTTGAATAATTAATTGTTCTTGCTTGCACAGATAAGTACTTTGAGACTGGAGCTCAGTATTTCTGAAGTGTTGATAAATGGAAGAAAAGATGGACTATTCATTATAACACTACCAAGAATTTACTTCCTATAAGTCAATTAGTAAAAGTGGGAAATCTGACTTTGAAAGAAACTTTAGCTAGAAGGAATCACTTTCATGAGTCTTCCCATTCAGGTATCCACTTACTGGATTTGTTCTAGACTCTGGAGATGTAATCTAATGGAATGTACTTCCTCGGGAGGTTTGGTATTCTATTTTCTAATGTGAAAAGCTGCTTAAAAGTGCCATTATAGTAAGAGTGGGTGAAACGCCTGCATTTCTCCCTTATTTAGTGATACCTTTTGATTCGCTTCACCCAGTATGGGCATAATTTTACCACATATTCTCATGTTTATCGTTTCCTAGACTGGGTTCCTCTAGGCCAGGGACTGTGGATCTTTGCTCATCTCTGCACCCGTAGTGTTTTATCTTGGACATTGTTAGGGAAAATGAAAAAGTATGTTGAATGAAAAAATAAGTGCCTACAAAATAAAACATTTCATCAAAGGGTAGCAGAGAGATTTGAATGAGGAAGAAGGCACTTCTGAGAAATAGAAGTATAGCTGCCCTTGATATTAGAGAGGCTCAATGAATTTTCACAAATTTGTGAGTTTCCAGGGCCTTAATAGGAATCCTTTACAAAGCTGAGTTCTTCACCTCATTTCCCCTGTTAGCTATTGGAGGTTTTCAAAACTCCAAGCCTCAATATCATTGTTTTAATTCATGGTACCCTTTGGAGAACTCCTGTTATGAGCCACCTGTATTACTTTCCAAAACTCACTATTGGGCAATTTTATTACAAATGAAACAACAGCCTGAGAGTGAGAATTGTTAAAAACTGGAATGGGTAACTAGGAAAATCGTTCTGATGCTTTCTTTAAACACAAAAATACTGTTTTTATTTTATCTTGATTAATTAGAAGATAAACATGCCCAATACCATGGGTTCCTCCCAAGTTCATCCCAGGCCTCTGATTCTCTTAGTGCAGAGGGATTCTTTTCATTCTTACAATGCTAGTTCCTCAGATGAATAGCGAGATTCTTAACTGAAGTACTCTTCGCTATACACCTGAAACTAACACAACATTGTTAATCAACTATACTCCAATATAAATAAAAATTTTTTTAAATAATTAATTAATTAATTAAACAAAAAAGAAAATGTATGCCACATAAATCATGACCCCACATTCCACACAAATCACTAAACTAACAAAATCAAAATAGCCCCTCTGCAGGAACGGGATCTCAGAAATGAAATACAGTGATACTTGATAGAAATTATCAACGCTTTATCAGTCAGCATCTCTGTTTCACCAGCTCACGTGCCAGAAGACACAGAATGATTACCATTACATCTAAAATGATTGTGAAAGGAAATATCTTCACCATGGGGAGAATGCTAGAAAAAAAACAACTCAAGGAAATGAGGTGCTTTGATAGTCTCATGTATCTAGTAATGAGACAGCCTTTCAAGACCATTGGCAATGTTCAAAGATTTTTGTTCTTCATCAATCTCTGCCAAGGGACATGGCTATAAACATCTAACTATAAAGCTACATGGAACAGAGAGAGACAACCTCTGGAATCTGCATACTGGTGGTAGAAGTGGCTTAGCCACTTAAATATAGAGAATGTTAGAGAGTGTTGGGGAATATCAGAAATGTACCACTGCAACTTTGAGAAAGGAAAATACTAAGAGACATTTGAGAAAGCAGAGATTTTTCTGCATTATTTTGTAAAATATCAGATAAAAGCTGGAATTCGAAGGAATATCAGTTTACTAATTCTGCACTCTCTATTAAAAACCACCCACAACCCCTGAAAGGCAGCAAATAACTCTTCTCCACCTCTCATCCTCTGCAGGGTTAGCACACTGCCTTGCATAGGTGACATTCGTTGGTTATCTGCATGAATAAATTAAGAACCAACGGTACAAAACAAATTAGCAGCTGATAAAGACAATATTTGAAATAGATAAAGGGCCTATTCAGGGAAATGGAACCATATGACTCTCCCATTAAAATACTACCATTTTATAATACTGTTGCAAGGATAACACCCACCCAATAAATATTCTGCTGTATAAGGAAAGAGCTATGTTAGGTACAAAGGCAACTTTACCATGAAATATTGAAGCATAATCTTAGGCCCTTCTCACTTGCAGAGGCCGCTTCCACAGTTCTTGGAGGAGTTCCAGCAGTACGTTCACAAGGTCATTTGGATTTTTTTATATTTAAAAACATAGTATGCTGTACACATAACTATGTATCTCGTTCTACTCGTACTTGTATTATGCTTCCCTTCCATTCATGGGGGAGGTCATGGGGATTTGGGGAGTACAGTTAAGGGAGGTGGAATTGAAAATATGTTTAGTTTGGGTTTAATGAGATATATTATATAGTTTCAGTTATTTACTCATATGGTTAAGTTATTGCTGACCATCCAGTGTAGGAATGGTTTCAGGAACACATTTACCCCTAGTTATGCCAACTCATCCAGCTCCATGACACGTAGTCACAGGACCTGAGATTGGATCAGAATATCAACTTCTATTCTAGCGCCTGGAAGGTACGAGTGGTCGAAGAGAAAGGTGGTTTGAAATGGACTGGACCAGAGAAAATTCTTCCAAACTGTATAATTCATGTATCAAAGACACTTGATAGAAGTTTCCCCAATTTGATAGGAATCCTAAAAATGTATATGACAACATCAGTAGAGAGCTATGAAGTTGAAAGAAACATTTCTAAATTAACAAAAAGCAGTTTTCAATTAGCAATGTTTGACAAAAGATTGAATTCTACTGTCTCTATAGAAAGTGATATAAAAAAATTATTGCCATATGGAGAGGTGATCAAGTAGGCTGCCAAAATTATAGAAAAAAAAAATCCTTACTTTTACAGAAAATTAATTAATAAAGCATTATTTTTGAATTTTGTGATGTTTGTGGTATCTGATGCCTTTTTAAATATTTGTCATTTGATTTATTATTTTATTCTAAATCTATGTTACATTTGAACCTAATTTTGTGTTTTTGATACTGGATTTGCTTTCTTAAAGAGACCCTCACGTTTGCATATGCTTCAGGCACTACAAAAGCTGAATCAGGCTATGACTAGCAAAACTAGTGAGTAGGGCTTCCCTGGTGCCTGCCAATGCAGGGGTCACGGGTTCAAGCCCTGGTCTGGGAAGATCCCACATGCCGCGGAGCAACTAAGCCCGTGAGCCACAACTGCTGAGCCTGTGCTCCGCAACGGGAGAGGCCCGCGCACCGCGATGAAGAGTGGCCCCCACTCGCCGCAACTGGAGAAAACCCTTGCACAGAAACAAAGACCCAACACAGCCAAAAATAAATAAAATAAATTTATAAAAAAAAGAACTAGTGAGTTGCCTTGTTGGAAATTGGTTATTGGTGAGACAGTAAAGGCTTTGCTTGAATCACGTGACAGTTAGGATTAGAAAGATACTATTATTGTAGTTATTTTTGATAGATCCTCTGAAAAGTAGAGCTCTTCTTTGAGAGCAGATACTGTCTAAACTGGTCTAACATTGACAAGTTGCTCTTTAAGGTATTTTTAAGACTAAGACTAGAGCACTGAATATTTTATCTCAAAGATAAAATAGATAACTATTTCATCTTTACATTTTTACTAGTAACTACATGTATTTGATTAACATCTTTTATACATCCAACGTGCTTTTTCATACTCTAGATTACAGCTTCTTAATGGCAATAATGAGTCTTGTTTCAGAATAATAGCTTAGTGCCTGGCACTAAGTAGGTACCCAATAAGTTGTTACTGAGTAAATCAATGACTGTATTTAATTCCCCAATAAATTTTTAATTTCAGAATAATTATCCTATTGCCTATGACAAAACAGATGCAGAATGTTTGCCCAAATTTCCCTAAATAATAGGATTCAGAATTTCAAAATCTGTAGGCTTTTTACTACACTGATAGCATCCTACTACAGTAAATAAAACCTCCAACTTTCCTCTATGAAGGCTATTTATTTCAAAGAAATTCAGTTAACACTAATAGACACAAAAAACTTATTGTTGCATAACATTTTAATTAATGCGTATTTGTTATAAATGCCATTAAAGTTGATAATAGTCAAGTGTTAGACAAACATTTTCAGCATTACATTCATGTGAAAATCTATTTATTGAATTTAAATTTTATTAACTTGATTCTGAAAAAGGAAACATTTCTAACCATCTGAATTTTCCTTTCACCTGGAAAAGCATTTGTCCAATTGACATACAGTTGACACTTTCACAGTTAAAGCCAACATTTAATATTGCCTGTTCCTATTAGAAGATAACTATTGTCCTTTACTAGACTCAAATGACCATTTACTTTCTACCAGACAGCAGACATTAATAGGATTGACTCACCCAGCCAACTGTGCTGAATTGTTTAAAAGGACAAGGTCATCCGTGTGGGTGAGGTAACAGCCTATTTTGTAGACCTTTGATAATGCCTGGTATCTTATAAAAAAAAAAAAATCACAGAGGATTCAGAATTTTTGAAGTAACAATTGACATAGCTTTCCTATTAGTTTGTCTATTTTATAAGGGAAACAAAAATGTTCAGAAGCCCTCTACTAAGGGCTACTAGATAATTCTCTGAAAATACTTGTTCCAAACACTCCAATGAAGCCTAAAAATATGTCTCCCAATAGTTGCAGTGTTGGGAGGGGGACGAGGGTGGCTTTTCCAATCTTGATCATGATATCTCAGTTTCTCATACTTAAAGATAATTAGAATCAAAACAGCATCAAAAGGAAGCTCTAAAAGAACTCGGTGCCTTCAAAATGCTTCCCTGCCTGCAGAGAGCCAGTCTTAGGTAGCCACAGACAATGGACCAAGTGTGCAACATGACTAGGAGAGAGGCTGCAAAACAGCTCAGAAAGGGGGTGTTCATACCCCAATTTGCCACTCAAACACACAACTTGCTGATGGGTTCAGCTGTGCACTAGGCTTCGGGTCTGAGTTTTAGGGAGAAACTAAAAATTCAAGGGTGGGAACAGATGCTCCTCATCTTGAAGACCCTGTCCAGATGCTGCCACTAGAGCAGAGGAAAGAAGCAGCTAATTCGGCAGGGCTGGGGAACTAAGAGTTCGGTGCAGGGCCATAAGATGTTTGCTAAAATCTCACATTCCGGTCCCTGTAGTTGAACCAATGCCAAATCCCACCAGTTTTTGAGCATTCCCCAAGCAGACATTCCTGGTAGTAGCACGAATCTCTGCAAAGAAAGCTCCAAATGCATGAAGTGCACACCTCTGGTAAGGAACCAGTTTAACCCTCTTCTTGTGTAGTGGTGATGGCAATGTATTTAATGGTGCAATTGATGTTAGTTATATAGAAAATGAAAGGGCCACAGAGACAACTATTCTTCACTCACAGACAAAAGCTTTCTGTCTTGTCCAAGGAGATAAGTGGCTTCTGTCCTCTGCTAAGAGGTTGAATGAGCAAGATAAAGAGGTAAAGCAAGAAGATGTTTTATGTAAGCGACTGCTCATGAAGAAAGCAGGGCAGAAATAGGGATATAAGGAAACTGAAGAATCTAAAGATCTCACCAACATGAATCTGTCTGATCTTAGGATGATGGTTTCTGTTAATCCCTGCCTGTTCCTTCCCATCTCTCTCCCTTGCCTCTATGCACCTCAGCCAAATCATCAGATATTTACTACCCACACATCAGGAATTTAATCTGAATTATCTGCTCCTAAGGATGTCACACATCAGATTCTTAAATTATTAAAATATGTGCACCTCCAGTCCAACGTGGCAGACACTGTAGCTGGCTCACTCAGCTGTCATTCCAACTCGCTTCTACCTGCCTTCCCATCTGCAGTGGCTTGAAGGCCAAAGGCTAGATTTCCCAGATTCCTTTGCAGCTAATATTCCAAACAATTTAGGTTCTGTCAATCAGATGTAATCCCAGGACACTCTGAATCTAAGCTGAGTTTCATAGGAGGAGAGGAGTAGGGTATACGGCATACAGTTCTCTGGTACAGATAGTGGCAGAAGTACAGGGGGCTGGAGTTGACAGTTGTGGCAATAGCTTCCTGATTCAACAGGTTCTTGAAGAGTTGTCTGCTCCCTTTGCAGTCCAGCTCTGCTATACAGTTTGGGAATCTATTCCTGAAAACTCCCAGTGTCTCTTTCAACAGGTCTACCGATAATTATATGAGTCATAATAATCCCTTGATTTTAAACCATCTAGAATGGATTTTATGTTCTGCAGCTAAGACCCTGACTGATAAACTTACTCTGGTTGTGGGAAGAAACCAGACTACTTAAGTATACTTTCCCCTTTCAGACATTCCATTTATGCTAATGAGAAATTTACTAGAGGATAAATCTATACAACTATGGATGTCACCGTTTTAATTCCCAAACTAGATTGCACTAAATTCATAAAAATCTATCATTCAAGCTACTGGATCACATTGATTCAGAGAATTTTTTATCCTAAAAAATTATATTTTCATGTATCACTGACAAAAACATTTAATGGGCTTTTACCCAAGTGGCCCACTCAAGACTCTGGTTGGTAGAAGTGCTGTCGGGTCCACTGGTTTGCCTATGCTCTAAAAAATATTCTTGAATTCTAAATCAGTTGTAGGCTTTTGTTGAGGTTCTAGGAGCTCAGACCCTAGAGTACAGTAGAAGCTGTTCTGTTTGAAGACATATAAATAATATAATTTTCTTCAAAATAACTCTACAGGGTTTCCCTGGTGGCACAGTGGTTAAGAATCTGCCTGTCACTGCAGGGCACATGGGTTCAAGTCCTGGTCCGGGAAGATCTCATATGCCGCGGAGCAACTAAGCCCGTGTGCCACAACTACTGAGCCTGTGCTCTAGAGTCCGGGAGCCACAACTACTGAGCCCGCTCGCCTAGAGCCCATGCTCCGCAACAAGAGAAGCCACCGTGATGAGAAGCCCGTGCGTGCCGCCACGAAGAGTAGCCTCTGCTCGCCACAACTAGAGAAAGCCTGCACGCAGCAATGAAGACCCAAACGCAACCAAAAATAAATAAAATAAATAAATTTATAAAAAAATAAAAATAAAAAAAATAATTCTTCATTATTGGAGTTTTGGTGGGATATGAAAAAACATCAGTTACACACACAAAATTTTATTATATAGAACAAAAGAAAAGTAATTGGAAAATCTTGCCTTAGGATTACCTTATATACACAAATTCTCATTAATCACCCAGTAAGGAGAATAAAGGAGAGTCCCAGGTTACTCTACTTATTAAATTCTCACTGCCTAGGTTATCCCATTCTCCTCAGCATGTGGTCCATTCTAACTTAAAATCATGCTTCTGGTACATGCTAACACAAAGTGATGAGAGATAGTTAACACATAATCAGAGAATTCCAAATCCCTGAATATATAATTACCCAAAATGAGGATAAACCTTAAATACAAAAAATATATATATGAAATTGTTCTATCAATGCAAAAGGAGTTTTACCTTTACCTTGTGAAGATAACATAACTGAAAACACAGTAGAGATCTATTTTTCTACCTGTTCTAACATATATTTCAGAAGCATAAAATGGTATTTATTAGGCCAAAAAAAAATTATTGGGATCTCTGAAAATAAAACTTGCAAGTAGCATCGTTAGAGACTGTATAAGAACAAGTTGGAAATAAAAATAAATGGAATAGACACAGTTCAGTTTCTCTGAGCATGTTTTATTAGCAGGCAGGCTGTCCATTAAATAGCCTGGCCATGCAGAAGGAAATCAAGGATGGGATTAAAATCCCAAAAGGGTCTTTTGAGAACAATATGAGAAAATGAGAGCCTAAAAAAAAATTGCCTAAATAAAGGTTACAAAATTGGAGAAGGACCAGAATGAGAATTAAAAAATAAAATCTTTGAAGGAGAGAATAAAGTCAATTCTTCTAATCCCCAATTTTTAATTAATTAATTGATTGATTGATTTAATTAATTAATTAATTAATTTATGGCTGTGCATGGGCTTTAGTTGTGGAGAGCAGGAGCTACTCTTTGTTGCAGTGTGTGGGCTTCTCATTGCAGTGGCTTCTCTTGCTGCGGAGCACGGGCAGTAGGTGCGCGGGCTTCAGTAGTTGCAGCACATGGGCTCAGTAGTTGTGGCTCACAGGCTCTAGAGCGCAGGCTCAGTAGTTGTGGTACACGGGCTTAGTGGCTCCACAGCATGTGGGATCTTCCCAGACCAGAGATCAAAACTGTGTCCCCTGAACTGGCAGGCAGATTATTATCCACTGCACCACCAGGGAAGCCCCTGATCCCAAATTAAAACAATCTTTCAACTTGTCATTTAGCTAGCAATGACTAAGCAATTGTTAACATAATATTAATCACCATAACACACTTCTGACTGTTTACCACGTGCTGCGCTCTGTTACATGCTATAGGCATATAATCTCACTTAATCTTCACAAGGATCCCACCAGGCAAGGATAAATATTATCTTTATTGTGTGTCTGAAAGAGCTAGAAAGGAGTGAGTTTCAGGAAATTACTGAAGATCCTAGAAGTAGAAAGGGGATTTGAGTTCCCAGTTTTCTACTCCAAACTTGGTATTATTAACCTCTGTATTATACTAATTTTTTGTGGCCGTATCATTAGAACTAAAACTAGTTCCACCAAATTATACCAAACAGACACACTCACCTATGTGACTGTCCTTATGTCAGGGTTCAAGAAACACATTCAAACACCAAACAAGTAAGAACTGGACTGGAAATCCACCAGTGTATCAGTGAGGACATTTGCATTGCAAAAACAAACAAACCCAACCTTTAGTCCAAGCACGTATAAAAAGAAGGGGGGGAAAAAAAGGAGCTCAGTGGCTCAGGAAACTGGGAAGTCCAGGAGGCACTGTTGTGTCCCAGGCACTGCCTGGTACAGAGGTTCCAACAATGACACCAGGCTCTGAGTCCTCCCTCCTCCTGAGCTCCAAGCCCTCAACCTTGGCTCCAGTCACAGATAGGCTCTACCTGGGGGCAACAAGATGGCTGAAGCAGCTTTAGTCTTTCATCTTTCAAGTTTGAGTCAACTAGAAATAAAGAACACTTCCTCATGGGACCAGGAAAAGACCTGGAGTAGCAATGTGTCACTTGAGTCACATAGTGTGAGTCACAGTGAGACCTCAGTGTGTCCAGGGAGATGGCTTATTCTGATTGGGTTAGGCTGACATTTCATACTCCACCCCTGGAATCTGTGAATGGAGCTCACTATTCCACAAGAGCTGGGGATATAAGGAAGGCAGATCCCTAAGCAAACTCAGGGCTTGCTACCAAAAGAAAAAAGTGGCTGTTGAACAGTCATAAAACCATAGCAATTAAATACTCACAGTTCTAGCAACTGACCATAGGCAAGTCACCAAATATTTCTCTAGACCTTATTTTCTTCATATTTAAGATGCAGGGTTGAAACAATCCCATTTACCATCCCATCAAAAAGAATAATATACCTAGGAATAACCTACCTAAGGAGGATAAAGACCTGTACTTATAAAACTATCAGACAATGATGAAAGAAAATGAAGATGACACAAACAGATGGAAAGATATACTGTGTTCCTGGATTGGAAGAATTAATACTGTCAAAATGACCATACCATCCAAGGCAATCTACAGATGCAATGTAATCCCTATCAAATCACCAATGGCATTTTTCATAGAACTAGAACAAATAATTTTAAAATTTGTATGGAAACACAAAAGACCCCAAATAGCCAAACTAACAGAGCTGGAGGAATCATATTCCCTGGCTTCAGACTATACTACAAAGCTACAGTAATCAAAACAGTACAGTACTGGCACAAAAACAGACACATAGTTCAATGGAGCAGGATAGAAAGCCCAGAAATAAACCCACACACTTGGTTAATTAATCTATGACAAAGAAGGCAAGAATGGAGAAAAGAAAGTCTCTTTAATAAGTGGTGCTGGGAAAACTGGACAGCTACTTGTAAAAGAATGAAAATAGAACATTCTCTAACATCATATACAAGAATAAACTCAAAATGGATTAAAGACCTAAATGGAAGACCAGATACTATAAAACTGCTAGAGAAAAACATATGCAGAACACTCCTTGACATAAATTGCAGCAATAGGTTTTTGGATCCATCTCCTAGAGTAATGGAAACAAAAGCAAGAATAAACAAATGGGACCAAATTAAACTTACAAGCTTTTGCACAGCAAAGGAAACCATCGACAAAATGAAAAGACAACTTACTGAATGAGAGATGATACTTTCAAATGATTATGACTGATAAAGGGTTAATATCCAACATATATAAACAGATAATACAACTCAAAAAAAAAAAACTTGATTAAAAAATGGACAGAACAAGTAAAGAAAGACTATTAATTGTGCTTTCACATTTTTTATGCTTTACTAATTTCTTATCTGCATAGTATCTTA
The DNA here is from genome assembly GCF_949987535.1 of Balaenoptera acutorostrata. Taxonomy (NCBI): domain Eukaryota; kingdom Metazoa; phylum Chordata; class Mammalia; order Artiodactyla; family Balaenopteridae; genus Balaenoptera; species Balaenoptera acutorostrata. Next base: position 70,210,601 of record NC_080065.1, on the reverse strand, counting down.
AATGTGAAGAGAAGTATGTTTACATCTCTCCTATTTGAATGTATTTATCCTTCTCTCCTTGTAATTTTCTCCATTTTTGCTTTTTTAATGATAATATAATTAGATACATACAGGTTAATAATTTTTATACTTTCTTAATGGATTGTTCGTATCATCATAATGTAGTGACCATATTGTGCCTAATAGTGTTTATCTTAAAGTGTACTTTGCCTGATACTAATATTGTGGCACCAGTTTTTGGGGGGTTGTATTTCCTGGGTATATTTTTTTTCTGTCTTTTTACTTTCAACCTTTCTGTGTCCTTATATTTTAGGTGTATCTCAATATACAGCATATACTTGGATTTTTAAAAATACAATTTGCCAAGATAAAAATAAATTCACCATGCAGTATGATAAAAAAAAAAAAAGGACAGAAGAACTGAATAGACATTTTTCCCAAGAGGAAATGCAGATGGCCAACAGGCACATGAAAAGATACTCAACATTGTTAATCAACAGGGAAATGCAAATCAAAACCACAATGACATATCACCTCACACCTGTCAGAATGGCTATCATCAAAAAGAACACAAATAACAAATGTTGGCGAGGATGTGGAGACAAGGGAATCCTTCTACACTTGTCAACCTCCTACATGTTGGTGGGAATGTAAATTGGTGCAGCCACTATGGAAAACAGTATGGCGGTTTCTCAAAAAACTAAAAATAGAACTACCATATAACCCACCAATTCCAGTCCTCGATATATATCTGACAAAAACAGAAACCTTAATTCAAAAAGATACCTGCACCTCAATGTTCATAGTAGCGTTATTTACAATTGCCAAGGTAAGGAAGCAACAAAAGTGGCCATCAACAGATGACTGGATAAAGAAGAGGTGGTGTGGTGTGTATACACACACACACACATACACACACACAATGAAATACTACTCAGCCATAAAAAAGAACGAAATTTTGCTATTTGCAGCAACATGGATGACTTGGAGGGCACTATGCTAAGTCGAACTAAGAAGTCAGACAGAGAAAGACAAATCTTGTATGATATCACTTATATGTGGAATCTAAAAGAATACAACAAATTAGTGAATAAAACAAAACAGCAGACTCACAGATACAGAGGACAAACTAGTGGTTAACAGTGTGGAAAGGGAAGGGGGAGGGGCAATATAGGAGTAGGGGATAAAAAAGGGTTATTACGGGATTATATGAAATCATGTGTGTGAAACTTTTGAAAATTGTAAAACACTATAGAATGTAAAGAATCTTTCATTCAATAAAAAAAATAAATTTAAAAATAGAGGGACTTCCCTGGCGGCACAGTGGTTAAGAATCCACCTGCCAATGCAGGGGACATAGGTTTGATCCCTGGTCCAGGAAGATCCCACATGCCACAGAGCAACAAAGCCTGTGAGCCACAACTACTGAAGCCCATGCACCCTAGAGCCCGTGCACCGCAACTACTGAAGCTCACACGCTCAAGGGCCTGTGTGCCGGCAACTACTAAGCCTACCTACGTGCTGCAACTACTGAAGCCCGCGTGCCTAGAGACCGTGCTCCACAACAAGAGAAGCCACCACAATGAGAAGCCCACGCACCACAATGAAGAGCAGCCCCCGCTCGCCACAACGAGAGGAAGCCCACACGCAGCAATGAAGACCCAACACAGCCCAAAAAAAAAAAAAAAAAATAGATGCAGGGTTGACCTAGATGATTTCTAATATCTGAATTTACCATACAGTTCTATGGAAAGTCCTAAATCATAAATATTATTCTTTGGCAAACCTCACTTCTTCATCTGACTTCCCCTTCCCTTTAATGCCTGCCTACCAGGTGCTCTGGCCTCATGTTTTCTGCTGCTTAGCCCAGGTCCTCCTCCTTGGTAAGACTGAGACTCCTAACAAAACACTATGCTCCATCTAGACTTCTCTCAGCCCTTAGCCTCTGCCTTCCACAAACCTGATCTTCTCCTATGCCTCTTCTAAGTGAGTATAGAAATAGATACACCTGGTGCAGAGTAGGTTCAATAAAAAAATTTTAATGAAAATGTGTTATTATTAAGTGCCACTGCATTAGTAAATTACCACCCCTTGCTAACATGTTTGCATTCAACAACAGCTGATACAAACAACGGCTTAACTCGTAAAAGTAATTCTCTTATGGGATTTGTAGTAAGTATCTTTCATGACATTCAAATTCAGCCTCTTACTCTGTAGGTAAAGGGACCTCTTCTAGTTATGCAGTCTTAAAACCCATCCCCAGAAAATCAGATTAACAGAATGTCCTATGAGTTGGTAAGTTCTATGTGAGCAGGAATTCTATCTTATTCATCTTCACTTATCCTAATGCCTAGCACATAGTGTGGGATAACTGCTGAAATCTACTGCCCTGGAATTGTCAACCTGTAAGGGAATATATATAAGCAGCTTCAAAGTTCTTATAATCTCATCATTCTTCATTCATCCAACAATAATGTGTCAGCCAGCGTTCTAGTACTAAAGATACAAAGGTAAATAAAATAGACAAAATCCTATTTTCATAAAGCTTACATTCCACTGGAAAATGATAGAGAGAGAGTATTAATAATTAAATAGTATGTTAGGGAGTGATGTGTGCTAGAAGGAACATAAGCAGGGAAAGAACATAGAGAAGGATGGGAAAGGTGTTGGTTTAGAAAAGGTGTCCAAAGGTTGCCTAAATGAGGGGATTTGGAGCAGATGCTCTCTCTGGTCCTTACTGTACAAGGCAGGAAAGTGTGCTTGTCCTATTTCATACAGGAAGCTCTCCAAAAGCAAGAGTTACACTTGAGTTAGACAATATCTGAATTGCTCCAAATTCCAGTCTACTGATTCTTTTGTAATTACTGACAAAAAGTGTCAAAACTAGATGTATTATACTTATAGAATGAATAAAACTCAATCTCAGAGAAATTTAGAATGAAAGAAGCAATGAAAGTGGTGTCAAAAAGGTAATGATCCCTGCAGCAACACACTGACTGCAGCTTTGCTGTGCTGGGGGCACAGTCTGGGATGTCACTCAGGCAGCGGTACCTGGACACTGTGGATTCTCAAGGCCTTGCTGCCCAGGGGGCATTCACTATAGATGCAAATATATGTTCTTTCCTCATTATTATTCATAACAGCCCCCAACAGACTCTTATAAAGCAAAACATCATTCACTAAGCTCAGTATCCATGAACTTAAAATATGGTTCTTCACTCATGTGTCACTAATTACCACTGAACTAACTAAAATGTATTTATAAACCATTATCCCATAGAGGTTACTTCAGGCCATTTTAGAAGATTCTTTCCCAAGGAGTGATGCTGTTATAAAGTTGTAAAGAGGAACTTAAAACTAAGTAATAGATAATTTTTCCTTTCTCATTAAAATGTCACAGAAAATTCTGAAAGTTAAAAAAAAATTCTAACACTTTAGTATCAAGCATTTTGTTCTAATTTTTTATATTTTTATACAAAAAAATATATATATACACAAAGTTCCTTTTAAAATATATAAAATGAAGAATCTGGATTTAACGACCCGTAGGGTTCACTGCAACTCTAGAGTTCAGTGACTCTATTTGGGCCTTTGTTATAATTTTTAAACTATGGGGATAATGATAAAGTTAAGCCCAAATGCTCAATGTAAGTAATTATGAAATATGTGATATTGAGGGACATGGATCCGTTTTTCAGGTTCTTGCTTTTAAAATGAGAGAGAACTACCCAGTATCATAATGAACCCTCACAATATATTCTGTTGCATTGATATAATTGAAAAGATGATATAGAAAAACTATTTATGATTAGGTTTTACTGCATAAATAAATTGACTCCACAGATGCACATATACACAAATGCAAACAGGGAAACGGAAAACTAGAGCTATTAGCCACATAATTGAAGCCAAATAAAAATATAGGTAATTATCTAGTTCTTTTAAATGAAAGGAACTACTCAACTGAATTATATACAATATATTTTCTCTCATATAATATACATAGTAATATATTTCCTGTAGAATTTGTGATTGTGTATATATACACATTTATATGAAAATGTATATAATGTATGTTTATGTAAACACAAGTATTTATAACCCCAGATAGATATATATCGATACATACAGTAAATTTTGTTCCGATTATGTTTCTTAAACATGTGTGTTTTTTTTTTTTTTTAACATGTGTGTTTTAATGAACAAACTTTCAGTGTGTAATGGATACAGATAGAATATGTCATTACAGAGATTAAACAAGTGGTCTTTTGACCTTTGTTCGCCCCCTCTATTCCAGAAAAAATTCAAGGTATAATAATTTAAGGAGCACTAGAACTAGCAATGAGCATTCGTTTCACTCTTACAAGGATAACCAGGAATATCCCTAGGACAAAATAGCTTTCACTCATTTGAAAACAACCCACACCTCAAATTCACAAAACCTCATCATGATTCCATATCTGTGCACAATCCACTGGGCATTTATAAAGAAAAAATGAGCCATAACATGAGACAACAAAAGGTTATGCTCACCTTGGAACAAAATGACTACAAATACCTGAATAATGATTAAGAATATTCAGGAAACATTTTATATGAACTATCTGGGCTCTAATATCCTCCTGTGGGAAAAGTTATTGAGGATTTTAGCAAAATGTGGAGACAGAGGCAAATACTAAAGTAATATGACAATAGGGAGGGTGGGAGGGAGGGAGACGCAAGAGGGAAGAGATATGGGAACATATGTATATGTATAACTGATTCACTTTGTTATAAAGCAGAAACTAATACACCATTGTAAAGCAATTATACTCCAATAAAGATGTTAAAAAAAAATAATATGACAGCAATATAAAAATTATATTATGTATATTTTGTACTCTAAGGGTTTTATGGGGGGAAATGAGTATGGAGTCAATGAAAAAGAAGCAGCAGAAGTGTAGAGATGTAAATTGGGGTGGGGAATAATACAAATGAATGAAAGGTTTCATGAACTAGGCACAGGAAGCCTAAGGAAATCGTATGGGCATGGAAGGATAAATGACCCACATATACCTTAAACAGAAATAAAATTGATTCTATATACTGTATTAGCATCTGATAATTGAACGATTATAAATCTGTCAAAAGTATGTATAATTCCAGAGGATTCAACAATGAAGGGAGGTATTGGGCTTAAAGTCAGAATTCAAGCACAGAAAAGTACATGCCACCAAAGATAATCAATGTAACAATAAAGCCAATTGTAGGTCTAGAATTTCAACCAGGAAGACAAGTAAAAACTCATTAACTCCAGTATTAATTTTGAATTCTGATCATTCAAATGTCTTTTATTGAATATCAAAGCAATAACGATATTTAAGAAAAGTAATCAACTATTAATCTATCAGATTACAGATAATTTTCTATATCCCTATAGGTATGAACAATCCACTTCAGTGGTTAAGCGTATTTTGTGTGTGTAAGTCAGACTACCAAGATTCCAATCCTGTTTCTGCAGTTTGTTAGGTATGTGATCTTGAATATTACATAACTTTTCTTAACTTCCAGTGTTTCATCAATAAATTTAACAACCTTGCTACCTACCTTAAAGGTTTGTCATAAGGACGAAAAGGAACAGTATGATCCTTAACACCCTGCAGGGAGAGTGAGTACAATAAAATGATCACTAAATGATCACTTTTATTATCAGCAATTTCCTCAACAATGTATCAGGTAGTACTTGTTACCTCCCTTTCACAGTTCAGCTAGTAAGAGGTAAATCTGCAAATTAGAACCAGATCTGGCCAAAAAAAAAAAAAAAAAAAAAAAATCCCAAGTTAAAAAAAAAATACATGATATTACATAGAGGGATTTTATGCTTATGACACTATTGTCAACTGCATTTGGTCATTAACTTACAAAGTTTTAATTCACTTTTATCTTTTGACTACATAGAATAAAGTAACAAATGGCAAGTAAACAATTCTGAAAATACTTTAAGAGGAACAGCACCCTAAGAAAATGTTTTTTAACCTTATTAATAGAAGTACATTTTAATATAAGCAAATCAGCACTAAAAGGTGAATTTATGTACAAAAAGTAAGGGCATTTAAAGGCAGATTTGCTACTGGAGTATGCAAAAGAGTTAAATTATTTGTCATTTTTGCAATACATGGAGCATATAATCATCTTTTTAAATTTTTTTTCTCAGTTTTTCTGTGTCAGTAAAGATACACCTTTATGGAATATATCTTTACGGAATTAAACAAGTATGTTGTCGTAGAAAAAGCTGTAAAATAATCCTTAAAAATACAAATTGTTTACTTCACTATGGCAATCATTTTAGGATGGAGGTCCCAAATTCTTTCAGACTTAAATTCAGACTATATATTTTTCCCAGAGGTTTAATCTATTGTACTACATTGAGTGATCCCAAGCGTGAGATTTTCCGATAAATATGATTTTGCTCTTTGATCAGCTCTGGGAGAACATGATAGAAAAACATGGAGCAATATGTGAATCAAATTCTCTCTTTTTATTTATTTATTTTTAGTCAAGCAGGCATTTTCCTCAAGCACAAATTAATGTAAATCAAGCATTGCTAGAACTCTGACCTTTGAAATTATACTTGCATAGTCAGATTTCCCTAACAAAGTGCATGTTTACAGTATCTTTTACTTAAATCAATATCCTTTATGCATGAGCAGCAAGAGGAAAAGAGAAAGGCCAACAGCAAGTAAAGAGAACCCAAATGATTTAGCTCAGCAGGTTGGAATAATGAGCCAAGCTTTCCCCAGCGTCCAAGTCACTCTGTGATATTTAGCAAGGCACTTACAGAAGGGTATTAGCTCTTTCAGGGCATTAAGATGCCATTTTGTGCACTTCCATAGTCAACGCACTCTCAGAGACATCCGAGTTGCTACTGGTGGATGACTACAGCAGGGGGGGTGAATAAACTGCATGATTAATTTATGGTTTGATCGCAATGTTAGTTAATAGGTAGACTTAATTTTCAGGGAAGAAGCAGTTATCAGATGTGTGTTGGATGGAAGTGAACTGAAGCACTGAGTTGATAGTATGAAATGAAAAAAAATCTTTGTTAGTATTCCTCAAACATATAATCACATAGATAGAAAGATCCCAGAACTGTATCAACGTATACAGCAATTCTTTGGGTACTACTAATGAAGATGCTACTGAAATATTAAATCCTTGTCAATTTTAACTACAAATCAAAATAACTACACATGCGCCACCTATAGTTTAAAAAAGAATCTTATAACCATCATTTTGCCTATTTTTAGGTATGAAACTTTATAGTTTGAGTCAATTAAATCACAAATTCAGCTCTGTTTGGGACCTTTACCTTGTACTAACCTATCAAATAGAAGTCCATGTTCTTCTCCCAGGCAAATGCTCTGATCCATCAACCTGACTGCCCTTGTAGGAATGATGGAGCTTCCAGTGTCCTGTTTGCTCCCCCAATTTTTTCTACTAAAACACTCTGGTGAGCTGAATTATCTAGCCAACAAACTGTTGCTATTCACCAGCATTCTTTCCTCTCTACCATGTATCTAGTTATAAGCCATTAAGTCTGGCCCAAGGAAAAAAATTTTGAATTTTTATAAAACTCATCCAGAATAAGCAATTTCTGCACAAAGTGATGTCAATGAGAGTATGAGACTTTTAAGGGAAGTCCTTAGCACTATGGATTTTACATGAATAACCGTAAAAATATTGTACTTATTTATAAATAACTATAAATATTTGTACTTGCTTATAGTGTATTGGAGATGAATGCATCTTAATGATAGCATACTAAGTGCTAGAGACAAACTTTCTTTCCAGTTCTACAATAATTGAGCTTATTTCTCAACAAGAAAATAAATTTTTATAATAGTAAACACTTTCATCGCCTTGACTGTATATCAGGCATGTTCTAAGCACTCTGGCTATATTAATTTACCTTCTCAGTCCAATAGGCTAGGTTCCATTATCATCTCCATTTTGCAGATAAGAAAAGTAAAGCATAGAGAAGCTAAGTAATTTGTCTAATGCCACACAACTAGCAAAGAACAGACTAAGGATTCAAACTCACACACAGCACATCAAGTCCAGGCTCCCAGCCACTATACTATGACACTCTCAGCTTCTTTGTAGTCCTCTTGCACGTAGCCTCATGGATTTTTATACCAACATGCTACAATTCAACGCTTCTTGAATTTTTTCACATGATGACACAGAAAAAAAAAAAAAAAAAGATCACATTTGACCAGGAGATTGGAATATAAGTCTGGGATTGCTTGTGGCCAGAGGTACCAGCCCGGGGCTTTTTTCTGGCTATGCTGGGGATTGAAGAAATCAGTACCTCAGCATAACACCATGGAATTGTAGACACACAAATGTTTCTTAGCACAATAGTTGAGAAGCGCTGACATAATTCTCTATAACTAGCTACTATAGATAGAGTTTTCCAAGGCAGAGGCAGATTCTGAAACATTCCATTTAAATTGCAACCAATTTTAGAAAGAGGAGCTAGCATACAAAGATCTATGAGCAGATAGATCAATTAGGTCATGGGTTAACTGTGTTATTTTGACTCAGAATATCCTCTTAATCAGCCCACAGACATGTTTGTGAATACCTCACAAGTGGATGCTCATTTACAGGTACACATTAAGTGCATATTAAGTTCATTTCCATTAATACTTAACTGGAGACCCGAAGAGTTTTTCTGTGAAATCAAGGACATTCCTCATTGTACGGACGATCTATGATAAGCGCAGTATGGATGAGAGTGATCAATGCATTCAGTATAAATACTTTGCAGCACTGCAGGTGGATCATAGATGGCAGGGAAAGACCATACATGTACACGTGCTATGAATTCTTAATTTATGCAGCACTTTTACGTAGCATTATAGAAGATGCTGCAGGAGTAGTACTCTTAGTGTGGTTTTTCTGTCTCCCCTTTGGAGCTTCCAGGTTAGCCTTTTAGGCTCCTGTAAGTGTTAAGAATGAAGCAAAATAGTTATGTCAGTGTCCTCAGTCTTTTTTCATGTCCAATCCAGAACAACTTACACAAATGATTTATATTCTTCTTTAGAAGGGACTATCTACAAATATCCTGTTCCTGATACAAACAGCATAAAACAGGGATTTCTCATCTATAAGGAGAAAGTATTGTCAAGTACCCAAGTACCCTTGAACAATATCTGTAACTCTAATTTTCCATTGTTCTAGAAAGCCCATCTCCCAAAGGAAGCAGCACAGCACTCAAAGTTTCTTTACTTCTGAATAAAACAAATGCAGTTATATGTCCACCTATCTTAGACAAGTTAATTTAACTCTATGTTATGGAGGTAAATCTAACATTATAGGATTGTTTTCTTCACTCCTTCATTCATTTAACATACATGAGCTTCTGCTAAAGACCAAGCACTATTTAAGGTACTGGAGATGCAAAGCTGAATAAGACGCAGTTCAGTCCTCAAGGAACATGCAGTCTGGTAGGGACAGACATGAAAAAGACAAACATTGTAAACAATGTGGTAGGCACTGGTGGAAACAAACTGCTGGGCTTGGTGAAGGTGATGGAAGGGCGTAGGCACAGAGATCATAGCAACTTCTACTGTTTACTTACAATCGGTAAGAAAATTTAACGGAAGAGGGGACATGTGAACTGGGCTCTGATACATGAGGAGGGGTTTTTCAGGCAGGCAAGAATGGGAAAAGCATTCCAAGAGAGGGATTAGCATATGCAAAGGAGGAGTGCTATGAAAAGAAACGTTTGTTCAGGAAATGATCCACAGTTCATTGGAGATAGATCTTAGGATATACAGATGAGGTGGTGACCTCATATGAGAGGAATGAGAGACTTACTCTCAGAAGGTAAACCAGAGAGACTCCACAAGGAACCAAAATTTGAAATGTCTTCTTTTCCCCCTCCCACACAAATACTTTGCTTTTGCCTGGTAGGCTATTATTCTCATTTAAAAATTTGCCACGTTGAAATAGCCTTCCTTCTCCATTCTTTATGGACTTACCTCTTAAACATCATAGATATTAATTTTCAATTAAATGAACTATTGAACTTGGCAAATAATACTATCTCAGTAACAGGATTTTACCTATTAATCCCAGACCCCCAGCTTAGTACTGAATTGTTTAAATCCCACTGATGTTTTCCAGGAGTTTTATATCCTTTCTGTACTTGCAGCCAATATTATGAACTTGCTAGTACTCCCTCAGAAGCCAGGGATTCAGTCACACTCTGTAGAATCAGTTTTATCAAAGGTACATTACATTAGATAAATCTAAGAGGAGAAAAACATCAGCTCTGAAATATATGATCGAAATAAAGAGTTTTAAAGTCTTAGGTATGCCACAATTCCCTAAACTGATTCTGAACTTTCAGCTTCAAAACAGTAATTCTTAAGCTGCTCTACTACTTCTACACGCTGCCATGGGTGTTCTCTTTGGGAACATAAAGGCTATATTTCCTGAACTGGTCAAAGTGGTTTTCTGGGTCTCCTCTATTATGAATGCAAGCATGTATAAACTTTAAAAATTCTGTCAAGAAATTGTTATAGTGGTACATTTATTCAGATTCTTACATTAACTCCTTTACAAGAAAGAAAAATAAAACTGCAGGAATTCATTAAACTATTTGGTACACTGTAATTACAGGATTACTCAAGAGCTTCCTTCTAACAGCTGCAAGTCTTTAAAATTAATCCACACACATGTATATGCACACCACTGAACACACTTGTGTGCGCACACACACTTCTTGCTTATTAACACCTCTTCTAGATATGCATTTAATGAAAGTAAGAGGGGAATTTAAATCAATAAAAAGCAGAGAATTGAGGGAAAGATAATGACATGAGCATAGATGGCTCCGCACCATCTTCACTTATGTGTATCGAAATAAAAAATAAAATAAAATAGAGGAAAACTTCTACCCAGTTGGAAACTAGAAAGGGTGCCGTCAAAAATTGAAAGCTTTGATGAATTTCTTCAAGAGGTAGTGCAGATAGGACTGTACTAAAAGAGGCGTAGAGACCTGCAAAAATTCAGTTTGTCTGGGAAATAAGGGTATGAGACTTTAAAAAGATCCCACATACAGACTTCCCTGGTAGCACAGTGGTTAAGAATCCACCTGCCAATGCAGGGGACATGGGTTCAATCCCTGGTCCAGGAAGATCCCACATGCCGCAGAGCAACAAAGCCCATGCGCCACAACTACTGAGCCTGCGCTCTAGAGCCTGTGAGCCACAACTACTGAGCCCACATGCCACAACTACTGAAGCCCGCGCACCTAGAGTCCATGCTCCACAACAAGAGAAGCCACCGCAGTGAGAAGCCCATGCACCGCAATGAAGAGTAGCCCTCGCTAGCTGCAACTAGACAAAGCCTGCACACAGCAACAAAGACACAATGCAGCCAAAAATTAATTAATTAATTAATTTTAAAATAAATAAATAAATAAATAAAAATAAAAGATCCCACATAGTTCCATTTACACAGGATCAGGGTGCAGGCAGAGAAAGGAGGTCAGGCAGGGTAGACCAGATGTCCACACCAAGCAGGATGTCAATGTTAATAGGGTTTTATCCCAGAGTAAACAGCCAGAAGGAAAAAACATCAGTAAATGGTGACTTCTTTGAAGAACAGATCGCTGTCCCAAAGAGAAAACCTAATTGATCAAACTTCCTCATGGAGTGAGCTGCTGCAAAAAGCTAACTATCATCATGGTTGGCAGTGACATGACTAGAATATTTGATGACCAAAGCAGATTTATATCTCCTTCCTCTATATGACAAAAACCACAATTATGTAGTAATGAGTAATAATCATTATTTTACTGATTTTTAAAAAATTATCATTTAAAAGAATAGATTTTATTTTTTAATATTATCTAAATGCAATAAAATGTCTTATGAATAAGCTAAAATTTTCACTTACTAATCAAAAATATCACACCTGTAGTTCACACTCTGTTTCACTGCTTTAAATTCTAGACACAAATAACAACTCCATTGGCCATGTAGAAAGAAAGATTTGACATAACTAAAAGTCTATTTGTTAATTTTTATAATCACTGTTTTAGTGCAGAAATATGTAGTCCTACTAGGATTGGAGACATAATCTGTACCCTAAGCCAGCATTATTATAGTTCCTACCACGTGGTGATAAGAAAAAGCAAAGTGACTTTTAGTTGGTTTTATTATTGTTTTTAAAGTCTACAGAAAACATACTTCCTATTTACCTGCATTCTGAGCCTTGATAATGGGAGTGAACAGTAGATTGTGTTTTGTATATTTATTTTAATGTAGTAGAAGCTGAACCCAAGAAATCAACCCTGAATTCAGAAAATAAAGACAAAAAGATGAAAATAACGCCATGAAATATGTTAGTTATGGAGGAAAGAGTTAGAGAATCTAACCTATAAGAGACATCCCAGGAAAAAGAAAAACCATTTTTAAGAAATCACAAAATCAGTAATAGACGAAATTTTTAAAAAATGTTTAAGCTGAAGAAAGACTGAGTCTTTATCTAAAAGACTGAACAAATATAAGATACAAATAATGAAAAGAGATATTATTGTATTATATCCTAGTTATGACATATTTCATAGAATAGAGGGGTGGGAGACATTCAACTATGATATAGGAAAGCAGATAATCTACAAAAGAACAAAATTCAAATTGAATTTAGAGATCTCCTTCCCAACACTAATGCCAATCAAGCAATGTTTGTGGAGTTTTGAAAAGTAAACAGCAACAAAAAATTTAACCCAAGATTTATTTATCCATCCTTGATTCTGTTCATGTGAAAAAGCTATAAGAAGACATTTTCGGTCAGTCAAGTGGTTAAAAAATATGTATCCACCCACGTACCCATTCTGAAAACTATTTGATATTTTAGATTAAAAAAAAATAGGCGCAATATGTATGAATGGAAAGGTAGGATGGAAAAACAAATAAGGATTAAAATGGCATAGAATGATGTGATGGTAATAAGTACAAATATATCAGACATGATGAGTAATATAAGTAGATTATGCTTCCTATTAAAAGGCAAAGATGTCCAGGCTAGGTTAAACAAAAATTTTAAACATATGTAATCTAGGTGTTAGGTGAGGTCATATTCTCTGATGAGATTAAAACAAACACTCATTGTATTATCTCACATTTTACAGGAAGATCAATGCTCTGAGGTGGGTTTCCCCCGCCCCAACTCCCTAGACAAGCAATGGTGTGGGTTGTAGACATCACTGAAGCTTTGGGACCATGGCAAGGTCACAACACACCTATTTATTGCATGTTCTTTTGTTCTCAAGACTCCCTGCATATCTCCAGGCCCTTCGGATTTCCAAGAACCTCTCATTATTGTGCTTATAGAAATCTCAGCCATCCTCCCTTCATTAAACAGGGCAGTTTATCTAGTTTTGGACCACAAATAGTCTTTTATCCTGCCTTTCTTTTTCCAAAGTCTTATTAATATCACTACTCAAACAGCCCTTTTACTCTAGGTCTCGCCTTTTAGCAATCCAGAAGAATGGGCTTTGAAATTTCACTACTCATTTTCCCTGTTCCCATGTAAATGCAAGGGAGTTAGAGATTTTACTTTCCCCCCCGAATATAAATTAGTCCATCACCCATTCCCATATCCTCCCTTAGTTCCTCAAGACAGATGCTGTTTTAGTCTATCTGGATTTTAAATTAACTATATTCCTCTGTTATAAAAACACTTTTTACATGAGAAGTATCTAAAATTAAGTAAAAGATTCAAAGTAAAAGAGTGAGCACAGACTTATCAGGAAAATGCAAATAAACAGAAAGCAGTGATATAAATAGCCTACAAAAGAAACAAATTCAAGGACAAATATTAAATGAGATAGAAATTCACTATTTTATATTGCTAATATTGCTAATAGTTCTCAACAAATATACAACGATCATTGACATTTAGATGTCACTTAATAAAATAGCAAAATAAATGGAATTAAACTGTCAGGAATACAAGAAATTTATAAATAATAAAAGACCAATATATCTTATATACTTCTCCCTGGTTTTTTTAAAAAATAGAAAACTTATTGATAATGTGTTTCAACTCACAAAGGGATGAATAGGAATCAAAATAACAAACATAAAAGTGACTGTTAATAATAAACTAAGAAGTGGTAAGGGACAGCAGAGGGAAAATACAGAAATTTGGAAAACAGAATTAACAATAATAATTTTACCAAAAAACCCCCCATATTCTTCTAAGTATTCATGAAGTATTTATAGGGGAAACCTCATTAAATTAAAAAAATACAAATCTTTCAATGTCATAAAATTATCATGCAATTAAATTAGAAACTAGTATAATTCCAATACAAAGCCTAATAAAAATTCTTTTTTGAATTTCTTGATATGATTTTCCAGTACATCTTAAAGAATAAATGATAGACAAACTCAAGAAAATATTTTATAAGAATATTAATGAGGGGAACATACTACACTTAACACAGGAACATATGCAAGAACAACAATTAGGAAAGAGGAAAGAGTGACACCATCATAAGTATAGAATGTATAGAATATAAAACAAAGCCCTCAAATCCAACTGTGTATATACATTACACATATAGTGTACATAGTGTGTCTTTATATATCAGAGGGGAGAGGATGGAATGATTATTCCATAAAGCATCTTAACTGATTCAATGTACTATACTCCAAAATACATTCCCAATGGGGTATAACATTAAATTTAAAGAAGAAAAATGCTAGAAGAAATACTGAGGGTATATGATCCCACTGTTGATTTTGGAAAATATTAAAGATAGAATAGAATAGTATTAAATTTTAAAAAATTTGGTTAACCCAAAGTTTCAGAAGCAAAATCAGTAGGCAAATGATAAATTTTGTAGAAATATCTGCAATGTATACAATGAACAGAAGGTAACATTCTTAACATACACAGATTTTATGAATGTGTGAACGTATATACACATGCAGAGATCATTAAAAGACATTAATAGGTGGACTATAAGAGCAGAATTAAAAATAACAAACACACCAAAATGATCAGCCCCACAACCAGTCAAAGTAACGTAAATTACAACAACAATCAAATACAGTCACCGGTCTATCAAATTGACCAATTTTTATTTATGTTTTTATGTTGTTTTGTTGTAAGATAAATTCTAGTGTTGGCACAGCTGTTGGGAAATGCCTGTTCTCTTACACTGCTGGTGGGATTGTCAATAGTAATAACTGTCTACAGTGAAATTTTCTCAGTATTAGAAGTCTTAAATTTTTCCCATACAGTTTGACTCAACAATAGTTCCACCTTTAAAATATAACTAATTAAATATAAAAGAAAAATTAGAAGCAGTCTAAATTAACCAAAAACAGGGGATGTGTAAATAAATGATGACATGATAGGCAAATACAAAATGTATAATATAGAAGCATATGGATTAGTGATAAAAGAAAATGTTCAAGATTCATTGAACATTGAAAAAATATTTATAGAATGATCCAATTTCATCAAAGGAAAAACAGTAGTGTAGCAAAGGCAAGACAGTGGTAGTGGGCCTCTTTGGAGAGGAGGAATATTCTATTACTGACATTCTTTGGAATTGTAGGCAAATGGTGTTAATAAAAAGCAGATACACTAAAGGTTTTATTATTGCTCTTAAATTCTCCACAGACAATGGATCCCTGATAGCCTGAACCCTGGGCGGCCTCTCCCATCAGTCTCCACCTGGGCATGGTTCTGAAAATGTATTCATACAACAAATAGGCAGGAAGACTTTAAAATGTAACAGTGTTTTACAATGATCATGTGTTTATTTTTAAACAAAAGAAATATCTACTTTAATTTTTTAATATAGTCAGAGGTTATTACTACTAAATTATTACAGAGATGCATAAAAAATGAAAATTTAGGGGCTTCCCTGGTGGCGCAGTGGTTGGGAGTCTGCCTGCCAATGCGGGGGACACGGGTTCGAGCCCTGGTCTGGGAGGATCCCACATGCCGCGGAGCAGCTGGGCCCGTGAGCCACAATTACTGAGCCTGCGCATCTGGAGCCTGTGCTCCGCAACGAGAGAGGCCGCGATAATGAGAGGCCTGCGCACCGCGATGAAGAGTGGCCCCTGCTTGCCACAACTGGAGAGGGCCCTCGCACAGAAACGAAGACCCAACACAGCCATAAATAAATAAATAAATAAATAAATAAATAAATAAATAAATAAAGAGAATTTATAAAGACACTCTTTTCTCTCCAAATCCAGTTTGGTGCAAGACCCGCTTGCTGAGTTGAGTGGTAACTTCTGAGTCAGCCCTGGCCCCCCTCCTGCTCACTTCTCTCCCTTCCTCATAGTATATTCCAGCTCTACTCTAGCCCATCCCAGAACTTATGTGCTTCCTGCCATAACTACCTACCATGCTTATTCTTAGCCCCAACCTTTACCACCAGCAATGCCATCCTAAAGTCTCAAAAATCCTATCTTTGCAAAGCAAACATGACTGACAGTAAAGGAGAGGGAAATCTGAAGAGGTGGAGTGGAATGGAGCTAAATTGCCAATGACAATCCTTTAGCCCCTTCATTCCAGTAGTGATCTATTGAGCTCTATTGATGAGAATAGCCTTGAAATGGTTTTTGTGTGCTTTATGGTCCATGCTGTCTTTCTTTTGAGGCACTAGTAAACCTGGGTTCAATATATAGTAATTTCTCAAATTATAAAGATTACATTCTTGAAGAAAAATTATGGTTGCTAAGAAGGTAAAAGTTATAGAAACTTCCAAAACAAACCTCATATATGAACATTAAAACTCTACTCCATGGTGCCAAAAATCTATTGAGGAAAACCTGTCACGTTAGAATTTACAAAGGCAGAATCTCTCCTGTCTTTTCTGTTATATACGGTGTCTCTTTTAAAAGTGTGTTAGGGCTTCCCTGGTGGCGCAGTGGTTGAGAATCTGCCTGCCAATGCAGCGGATACGGGTTCGAGCCCTGGTCTGGGAGGATCCCACATGCCGCGGAGCAACTGGGCCCGTGAGCCACAACTACTGAGCCTGTGCGTCTGGAGCCTGTGCTCCGCAACAAGAGAGGCCGTGATAGTGAGAGGCCCGCACACCGCGATGAAGAGTGGCCCCCGCTTGCCACAACTAGAGAAAGCCCTCGCACAGAAACGAAGACCCAACACAGCCAAAAATAAATAAATTAATTAATTAATTAATTAAAAACAAACAAACAAACAAAAACTTTAAAAAAAAAAAAGTGTGTTAACATCTGTATGTTTGTTATCGTCTTGATGTTTAAGTTTTGGGGCTGCCTTCCTCCCAGGAAAGGTCTTTGTAAGTCTCAGCAAAACACATATGCCTGAGTGGACGCTTACCCTGTTTGTCCAAAGCTTGGAGACTCAATCCTACCTCACGCTCTTGCCCACATGGCTTCGAGGATGTAAGAACACCTTTGTAAGAACCTGTATGGGAAAAGAATCTGAAACAGAGTAGATATATGCATATGTATAACTGAATCACTTTGCTGTACACCTGAAACTAACACAACATTGTAAATCAACTATACCCCAATATAAAATAAAAATTTTAAAAAAAACAACCTTTGTGATGTTTAGAGAGCTGAAGGAAAACACATGTATGCAAAAAGGTAAGAGAATTTTAATAATAAAGTCTTGCCTTTTCTCAATCCCCAACCAAACCTACCTTCCCACATCTTGCCTAACCACGCCATAAAATTCAGAGTATTAATTAAGGTATTGTAAATTTCTTTTAAAAGTCTTTCTAAAATGTTACTTCTCCATTATACCTACAGGATAGGTATACATTTGTGTTAATCATTCCCTCTTCCCTTTTTAAAATACACACTGCAAATAATAATTAATACTTGACTATTCCTAATGAAGACAAAGCAAGCAAGTGTTCTGAGGAAAATCCTTTATCTTTCACATCAGAATGTATTTTGTTTCTCATGTTTGAATACGAATGATTTGGAAATTCACTTCACTTCAAACTGAAGTGCTATAGTTGAGAACCACAGCCCTTGGGAACTAGTCTTGGATCCACTACTGAGTAACCTCTGTAAGTGATTTTGCCCCTCTCCGGCCTCCTTTCCTCTTAGGGAAAACAAAGAGTGAGATCAGAGACTGAATCTAGGGCCCCTTACAGCAGAGCAAATCAAAGCATCTCTGAGTTTGTCTTTAAATAATAAAGTCTTGCTGTGAAGAATTGCTGCCTGGGTCTCACAGCACAGCTTCATCTTGTAACTCACTCCAAACTGGAAATAGCTCTTCTCTCAGGCTCATACGGAACTCAGCTGCAAGCGGACTTGCGCTGTCTCATTGGCATGCATTAAACGTGGCGTCTTCAACCTCTCTCATGTAGGAATGAAAGCTACATGGGATGTAAAACAAACAAAAACCAGAGAGGAACCAAACTAAGTAATTAAGACTCTTCTGAAAGAGATAGGACGTTCCACCACTTCGTTCCCAGCCCCATCTCTCCAGCCACTTGAAAGCTGGTTGCCACTTGCTGGCAAATTCAGTTAAGAGCAGCTGAGTGCGTCAAGATCTGAGGCTCCAGCTGTAGACAGGATTTTGGGAGCTCGTTCTTGCTATTCCGACTGGACTCACAATGAGAGAGGCCCAGGGCCAACTCTAAGAACTGCAGGCACATTTCCAGGCAATTAGTGATTGCGCTTAAAGACCAAAACATCCGAGCAACTCGATTGGAGCCTTTTTCTGTGCGTGCGATCCTCTTGGTTGATTAATAAAGGAACATGCCCTCATCTATCCTCTTTGAGGACGCAGCTGTGGAGAGCTAGCACACAGGCACGTCCTGTCTCAGCAAAGTGCTTTGCTTTCCTTTCAGCTGCTTCCCCGTTCCAGTCCTAAAATGGCACTCCCGGTGGACGGCCTGATGCCTAACTTCCAAGACCATGAGACGACAAGGTTGAAGGACTCCATTTTAACTCCTATTTTGCTTAGTGTCACCCCAACGTTGGAAACATTCCAAAAGCACACTTCTCAAAAGGGCAGCTTTGTTTCTAAATAACATGCCTATTTAACAAGATACAGTTTTCTTTGGCTGCTATTTCAAACTCCCTTCCCAGGCCTCATACCTGTGGTCGCTTGTCTTTGGATGTCTTACAAATGGCCTCCTGATTGAGGTGTTTGGGAGAGGATCTCCTGAGTATTAACGTTGGGTTAAATACATCAGATATTTCAAATTAAAATGAGTGTTTTTTAAAAATGTGTATACCCAACAAGGTGAAGTGTTTCCAACACAAGGTCAAATTTAGTCACAGGTGTGATGGAAACTGCACATACCCTTATTGGGAAAGTCTATAATGTTAAGTGAGTAAGTTTATTTTTGGACTTGGAAGGGCTTTGCTTGTAGTTTGTATTGATAGCCACTTCTTAAAAGATTGCAAAATAGCAAATTACTTGTAAGAAGAGACAGTCTCTAGATATCGCCTATGATTAGCTGAATAGATCCTCTGTCGCCCATCAATTGCTCATTTCAAATGGCCCAGCGTTTATTGAACTTCATCAACTGGAGGGTTTTGTTTTTAATTTTCAAAAAATAAGAACATTGTGACTTATCTTGAGATTGCCATATTCAACCTAAGAAGTACTCATCCAGTGCTGAATTTTTTTAAAAAGTACTCTTAGAACTGAGATGTTGCCATTCCTCTTAATAATGTTCTTATATGCCACAAAAGCTTAGAAAAGAGCGATGAAAAACAGAATTGCTGCTCACATATTGGGTCTAATATGTACTATATGACATTAGATTCTAAACCTGATTTGCTAGGCAATGTGGATTCTCAAATTTTAGTAAAGCAAAAGAAAGATTACTAAAATAAAATATTCTTTAACCTTTTTAGAAAGAAATATGCAGAGTGAATCATTTTTATTACTTATATTTTGTGCTGCTCCCCAGGGCTAGAAATGGTGGCCATGTAACCCACAAGACAGATATAAGAGGAAATCTCTGTAAGATTTTTAAAGCAGCTATAAAATAGAAGGAAAATGTAATGTGATTTTTAAAGCACAATATTAGAAGTGTAAAGAATGCCATTTTGTCAAAATTTCTGCTGTCTTTTGTGATCTCCTGTTCTTGCTTCTCTTTCAGTCCTTCCTAGGACCTAGCCTTCGCTAGTTTCTAATCTGAAACCTGAAATCAAGAGCTCTAGATATAAATAAGTAAAGACAAACCCACAGACTAGGGGGGAATACAAAGGGAATTATAAGACACCTAAACAAATGCACCACTTCATTTTGGTTCTCAAAGTGTGGTCCATGTATCAATAGTATCAGCACCACCTGGGAACTTGTTAGGAAGGGAAATTCTTGGGCGTTACCCCAGGCGAATGTATCAGAAACTTTGGGGATAGGGCTCAACGATCGGTGTTTTAACAAGTATTCCACATGATCTTGATCTATACTGAAGTTTGAGAACCACTTATCTATAAGAAATACCTGAAGTTCTTCCAGTGAATAATGAAGTATGCCTTGGATTCTAGATGTGTTCACTAAAATGTGATGGTATTACCAGAGATAAAGGTAAAGAACTGGATTTGGGTAGAGTAGCAGAGACATAATTTTATCTCCAAAAAATTGTTCACTTGCAGCGTTTGGCCAATGGCAGTGTTATTATCTGTGATGTTATATTTAGAGCAAGTTCATTAAGCAGAAAGTTACAGCCACTCCAACACTAAAATGGATAATGCTCACTGAGCACATACCGTAAGCCAGGCATAATTCTAAGTGTTTTCCACTTATGAAATCATTTAATCTTCACAATCACCTTAATATTTCCCATTTTACAAATGAGAAAACTGAGACCCAGAGAGAGTAGTTTGTACACGGTTTCACAACTGGTCAAGTGGATGGCCATTTTCCCTGGAATATGTTTTCTTGTCTCCAACAGATGATAAAATGATGTTGAGAAAATAAAATATACATGTAAGGTTCACCTTTGCTAGTCTCTGGTTTTCTAATATGAAACAAAGTCCTGTATACAATTGCTCAAGTGTAATTAGGTAACAGTAATGACCATAGCTATAGAATGAACCAGATAAACAAAACTAAAGCTGGCATACACAAGACATATTCAATCCTTCTTGACATGCCTAACTAGTTGGAGCCCACAGACCTAACCTCAGCCCTGATGAGAAACTCAGCCTTCATATATCACCCTTAAAGTTCACTTTCAGGCTGAGCAGACAGAGCTTGGCTGGAGAGCTGCTTTTCAGAAAGTAATGAGCCATTTCTGCTGCCAAAGGGTCAGTAGAAAGGAAAGAGCACCAAAGAAGAGAGACTTGCAAGGGAGTTCAGAGCATCCACGTTTGCAAATTCCCCAAACCAACTGAGGCTCATTTCTGTACTTCTTGCTTTTTCCTTCAAGATTATAGTCATTTAAATTTTGCAATTTCTTGCTCATGTACTTATAACTTATTTTTAATAACTCGTTTTACATTTGGTGTTAAATTACTGAATCAGTAAAAGAACTATTTTTTTCTTCTTCAGTGATAAAACAAAAATTCATAATGATAACAAAACACGATAGAAAATTAATCTAGTTTCTTCCCAAGTTCTCTTACCACGAATCTCTGTAGCCACTTTAGTAATTAAGTATTAGAGACTTATAATATGTATTTTTAGAGTAACTGTTGTCTAAGGATCACTAACATTCTCCTTATTCACTTCCCCTGCTATCAAAGAGTCTTATATTCTACCTTTACATATCCATCTTTTCTAGCTATGTATTTGTATTTTTGGAGTTCTGTACAGTGTATATGCACATCACCTGTATTCTGAGCAAAAGACTTCCAGTAATAGAATTAAGATACAAATTGATGTTTTTAAGACTGAAAGATATGTTCTGAATGGATACAATTGAGAGTGAATATTTTAAAAATAGTATTACATATTACGTAATTATAATTACATAATTATACTGTATTTTAAAATATTGAGCAAATGAGAAAGAATGAAACAGCAACCTGGCTATAGATTTAATTCTTGAATGGTAATAACAGTGGAGTGATGGGAAAGCCAACTCCTGTAAAGGCTGGCTGCAACCTGATGCTGCATTAGAATTAATTACTTGTTTGAAGCCCATGTAAATATGACACTGCTTCTTGGAGTGAAAACTGGTCATGGGTGATTTGAACATTTTGACGAAAAATTCTTATGATTCAGAAGCCCAAATAAAAATTTCACAACTGCAAAGGTAAGTTCTACCTTCTTTCAAGCCTCCAGACTCAAACAAAACAACTGAATGTCAAATAAATAATATCTTCTACACTTTTGAGCTGTAGAGTGTTATGAGTGTGGGGAGGGGGAAGCATTAAATAATAAACACCTTCATGGGGGTTTCTGAAAATGATCCTGGTAGGAGCAGTGAAAAACCATAGTTCCATAGAGTAGAAAGACTTGTTCACACAGGAAAGCATCTTCCAAAGTCATTTTTAAAGATAAAAACTGATTAGGTAACCTTTTAATTCAGTTCACTAACTGCAAGGTATTTGCATAAATTAAACTGGTATTTGTTGAATATCTCCTGCAAAGGAAACTATGAAGGGATTCAGGGAAAGGAGAAAAACCATTTCTTTTTTCTTTCAATGATAATTACTGAGTACGTACTAGATGCAGGCACTGTTCTAGGTGCTCAGGATTCGGGTGGTGAATGAAAGACACAAATGTCTAAATCATAAGGTCTACTCTAGTACAGGGAATAGACAATAAACAAGATGCACAGCCATAATAAGTGCTATAAAGAAGAATAAAGGGAATTCCCTGGCAGTCCAGTGGTTAGGACTCGGCGCTTTCACTGCTGGGGCCTGAGTTCAATCCCTGGTCCGGGAACTAGGATCCTGCAAGCCACTCATGGCACGGCCAAAAAAAAGAAAGAAAAAGAAAAAGAAAGCTATAAAGAAAAATAAAGCAAGAAAATGGGCTAAATGGGCTAAGGAGTAACGTCAGGAGGAGTAGAGCAATGGTAGGTGACTGGGGCGGGTGGTTCTTCACTGAAAAGATGGTGGAGGAGATAAAGGAGGAATCCAGGAGGGAAGGTCATTCCAGGGAAAGCGCAGGAGTCAAAGGCTCAAAGGCAGAAACCACAGAAGTGTAAAACAACACAGAAGCCTGTGTGGCTGGAGGAGAGTGAGGGAGAGAAAGAGTGGTAGGAGGCGAGGGCAGAGATATAAAACAAGATAGATTACCTAGAGCCCTATTATAGGTCATTGGAATGACTTTCACTTTTACTCTGAGTAAGAGGGGAGCCATGGTGGAAGACAGAGCAGATTGAGAAGTGCTGTAACTTAGGCTTTTAAGTGTTCACGCACAGATTCACAAAGCTCCATCAGTGAATGAAAGCAATCACTGACATATTAGCTAATAAACTCTGAGCGCTTACTATGTGCCAGGTTATTTCAGAAAAGTGTGCAGTCCACCTATTCTATAATATAGTTGAGGAACTTGAAGCTTGGAGAGTTTACCCAACTAGTCCAATATCACACAGTAAGACAGAGCAGAGCTGGCCTTCAAACCCAAGCATTCTGGATTCTGACTCCTTGGAAGGGAAGCGTGCACTTTCTGGCTTCCTCAATGCTCGGGGAACACAACAGAGGGGCTAGTTTGCTCTGTCTGGAAAGTTGAAGAAAGAAGAGCCTGATGGCAAGGTTATTCCAGGCAAAGGAAGGCATGAAATGGTCAGGAAGAGGTTTTGTGCGTGGGCAACTTGGTACTCATAGCAGAAGCCAGGGATGAGACCAGACAGGTGGCTTCAGCAGGTCCTGACCCAAAAGGAAGATTTTCCTCTTTGCTGAGATAATTTTTTCCTATAACCAAGCAAGGGTAAGAACTTCACTAAAATGTTTGCTTATAAATAATAACTATGTGTCTTAATTATATATTGACTATTTGACTTCTCCCAAAGACAGCAAGCCTTCTGAGGGCAGGAACCTGCTGTCCTGTTCGCTGTTGCTTCTTGGCTTCTAAACACTGTGCCTGCAGTAAGTCCCTGGGAAATAAGTGCTGGGAAAATGTGGCATTCACACAGCTAGCATCTGCTACATCTAGTGATCAGCCAAAGTCTCTCAGCCTAGATGTCAGTGATTCACTATGCTCCTGGTTACCACTCTTGGAGAATAGTTCCCACAGATTCCAAGGCCTTGTTATCTGAGAGGGAAGAATCAACTCAACTAGGAAATGAACAGGCTTTGCTGGGTTATCAATCCCTGGCAGGGGACACCCCCTTATCACCCTGTCTTACTAATCAGCAGTAGCACCAATTATGTCACACAGGAGACAATATAGGGATGAAACAAGTTCCTGTTCCCATAGGCTTAGCATCTGAAAGAAAATAACACACTTCTGGAAAAGGAAGTTAGTTATGCCTGATTAATCTAGAGTGATATGAGGGTCTCAAGTGAGCATGAACTATTGAAATTCCATCAGTTTCAAAGAGGACTTAGGTCTTCTTAGGTCTTAAAAAGGACATGATCAATGTTCTCTACCAAAATTTTAAAAGTAAAGCTCCACTGAATGGGAGACTAAATTTTCAAAGTGGAAAGTGATGAACAAATAGGAATCAATGGATGAGACAAAAATTGGAGTTTTCTACAGGAAAAAGTGTAAATGATGTTGTTCTATGGAAACCATCTTAGGAAGTCTTCTTTGGAATGTTTATAAGTGATCTAGATTCCAGAACAATAATTCTTTATATAATTTGACTTCTCTGGGTCCCTGAATCACCTCAAATTTATATTCAAATATGTATATCTATTGAAATATAAATTAACATAGTGGTTAAGAGTAGCTAGGGTTTATATCAGAAATTCCAGATTTCTAGTCTCGATTCTGCAAATTACAAGTTACACGATCTTGGAAAACTACTTAACCTTTTAAGATTATCAATACCCTCATTTATTCCTCATTTACAATAATACAACTCTCACTGTTTTCCAGTACAGATTATATAAGATAATGTATCTAAGATATTTAGTATATACTTGCCACATTAGATGCCCTAAACAGATGGCAGTTCTTACTATCACAGTAATTTTTTAAATCAATTTCACAATATTACAGTGTTATTTGTTTTTACTCTCAAAACAAAACAAAGGTAAAAATCATTGATATAGAACAGTAAGTAGTTCTCAAGGTGTGTTCTGTGGAGTCCTTAGTCCTCCAGACTATTCCAGGGTATCTGAGAGGTAAAAGCTATTTCTATAATACTACAATGTTATTTTTATTTTCATTGTGTTGATATTTGCACTGATGTTGCAAAAGCAATTGTAGATAAACCTGCAGATGTGTTGGCATAAATCAGGGCAGCAGCACCAAACTTTACTAATGGTCAGTGTATTCTTTATCTGTATGTAATTCCAGTTTAAAAAAATAAAAAAGTCAGTTTTACTTAAGGTCTTTGATAAATAAAATGAATTTCATTTATTAAGGTTCTGTTCTTGAGTGAACATCTTTTTCACATTCAGTGCAACTCAATATGAAATACACATAAAGCATTTTTACTGCACATAGAAGTATAGTATGACTGTTCTCCAGGAAAAGCACATACGCAATTTCTATTTTTTTCTTTTCTTTTTTTGCAGAATACCATTTTTACTTGAAAGAATGACTGAAGAAAAATAATGGTTATACAGACTTGAGTATTTGGCATATGTTTTTTCAAAAGTGAATCAAGTGAATCTGTCAGTTCAGGAAAACAACTTCCAATATTTGTTGCATGTCATAAAATATGATTTCCAAGTGAAAATTTGTTTTGAAAAACTGTATCCACTATGGTGAACTTGAAAGTGTCCCTAAACTTATAGACATTTCTGAAAGGATTGGTAGGGATATTAATGAATGTGATTTTTTAACATTGTAAAGTGAAAAATTTGAAAAATTTTTGAAAATCTATATAACTCAATAAACCAATATTTTACAGGTAACCAATGTATGATGTTACAAAATCAATCATACATGTGTAACAGATCTATTCAAAATGCTAGATAAACCTATGGATTTTAATATTACAGGCTATAAAAAAGCTCATTGATATGATTTCAAATTCTACACTGCAATTGATCTTAAAGAAACCACCATGTATTGGTCAAGTATTGGTATAGTATCAAAGAATAATATTCACAATAGGAAAGGCTATTGAAATGCTCCTCCTTTTTCCAATGACATATCTGTGTGAAGGCAGAGTCCTTTTATATACTACAACCAAAGCAACATATGGCAACAGGAATGCAGAAGTAGTGTGAGTATCCAGCTGTCTTCTTGGGTCTGCTCTTGGCCTGCTGTGTGTGATAATTTATACAAATCGATGATTGATTATTTACATAAATTGAGCCCCTAAAAGAACATAGAGCTTAAAGAAGAGATGGCATGTATGTATGTGCCTATTGCTAATGAATGTTGGTTAAGGTTTAATGCATACACACAGAGAATTTGGTAGGATGGCATTCTTATCCACCTAAAAGAACTTAAAGGTCCCTGATCAAACTGAAAAAGGTTAACTCACTAGAGGGTCCTGAATTGATATCACTTTAGATTTTTCTCAATCACATTTAATTGAATTGTATATGGTAGGTGTTTTATGTTTTGAGACTTTTTTTTCCCTCTGAGCAAGACATCACACTCAAGTGCATGGTTCATTTCAGCTGAGATAGAATTAAATCTTAATGTAATTTAATATGAAAAGAAAACATGACCAGGGGCTAAGTTAGTGTTTGCTATCTCCTATAGCGAACCATTAAAAATTTTGGAAAACCTAGTAATTAATCATTAATTGCTATTTAACAGACATTTAAGGGCAAGTTATAACATTATTATGGGCCCTATTAATGAGGAGAGAAAGTGACTTTTCAAGAGTCAAACACCTATGTAATTTTAAATATAACTCAGAAACTAAATTTGGTACTTTCCTCACACTTCCTTAGTCTCTGGGTAACAGTAATATTTGTAATGTAACCTTACCTTTCACTTCTAGGTTATAGAAGGACAGGGGAAAAAATTTGTATGTGTGAATTATCTTTGTATGTGTGAATTATCTTTCATAATTTATCTTTCATAAATCCTTGAGGAAATTTACTTTTAGTCATGACTCTAAGTCAGATCATGTTTAACTGCTTTTTTTTTAAATCCTGCATGTTATTCTGGGAAAAAAATACAGTGATCACTTTGGTGGTATAACAACTGTTTTTGAATCAAACTTTCTGTATCATGCTATTCAGAATTCCACAAAAGAAAAAAAAGTATTTAAATCGTACCAATAAGTTCATGTAGGTTCTTTAATTGCCCCTCAGATAATTCTATGCTGGTCCAAAAAATAAATTAATAAATATTGTAAAACTTCCATATGCTCTTTCTAAAATAAAAGAATAAAATTTCAGGTGATAAATAAATATCACCACCATGGTGAGATGTCAACTTCGATTTTCCTTAATATATTGCCTAGTATACCAAACATTATTGAAACTTAGGCAAGCCTGAGGTGGGAAATTTATTTGCTTGTGTTTGTGAATCTTAAGGGTCTGCAAGGCAAATTGGGGCCCCTGTGATGTCAGTTTCTTGAGTACTTGCTTGTACCCAACCAGAAGACTTGAATGCCAGTTGTGTATGTGTTTTGCCACATTCTTTTTTGTAATTTTGCTTCCTTATTCTGATACTGTACATGGAAAATACAGATTAGTATTTCAGTCACATTGCTTTTATCACTGAGTTCATTTATTAACATAGCAGATACAGCTTGTAATACAACCCCATATGTGTGCTTTCAGAAATTTGATCCATTTAAAAAAATTTTATGAGGTATTATAGCCAATGACAGACTTACAACTTTAAAGTGTTTACATGAAAGTGATTTTTAAAATGTGCTTAGACTTGACATATTTTCATACTATTGAAGAAATAGATTCTTAAATACTTTGAAATCACTGCTATTACAAATAAATATGATATAATTTTGTTTCCAGATATCAAGACAAGTAATAGTGTGTGATGATACTGCCCTGAAAGTGAATTTTAATCTTCCATCTCATGATAGTAATTCATAACAAAACTATTTATCCTTCAATTATTTTGCAGCTGTAAAGCTGAATGTTAAGTTCATAGTTTGCATATTTGTGCAGATTTGTTTAGAAAATGGGGTCTGTTGAGAACTTGTTTTGAAATTGCCAAATGGGTGTGTAATGAAAACACATCTGCTAAACAAAAGAGAGAGACCAAGTTTGAGAAAGAAATTAGCAAGAAAACATTAGTTTAAAAGCTTCTTTTATAATTAAACTGTGTAGCAAATGAAGTGGATCTTTTCCCAAACATGCTACTCATAGCATCCATAATCATCAAATAGCAGGCACTCCAGACAGAGCCAGAAGTAGATCAGCCATAAGGAATTAAGAATAAAGCAGAAGAGCGGGTGGCAGTTGGAGGTGAGGTTGCAGTGGTGTAATCTCTCAATATCAAACACCAAAAAACCATTTCAGCATGATGTTTAAAAAAAAATAACAAGGCGACTCTGTGTGTCTTTCACCAATTGGTGGAGAGAAAATTTTGAAAGTGCTTTCTCTGATTTTCTTTGATTTAGGGTGTCAGCATTTTGACCTGCTCGAGTGCCACCTCATCAGTGAGATTTTTCTCTCGATATACATATGTACATATATAAGTATATGTACATATACATATGTGTATGTGTATGTATGTGCTTACTGAGAGAAAACCTTACTGGTAATGTATATACATATACAAACACCCTTCAATCACAGTCATGAAATCCTATCCCCCTTTGTTTATACCATCTAACATACTATATATTCACTTGACTATTTAATATCTACCCTACCCAAAATATAAGCCTCATAAGAACAGAAACTATCTCTAGTTCTCTACTATGTCTCTAGAACCAGTACTTGACACAGGGTTGACATCCATAAAAATGTGTTTAATAAGTGAATGAATCAGTCAATCAAATATGAGCCTCTTTTCACACTAAGAGAAATCTTATAAACATCTGTCCCGTGTGTTTCAGTGTACTTCTCTCTGGGTAAAGAGATTTCATATTTCTATAAAACAGCCACATTTCTTAGAAGAACATTCCAAAGATGATTAAAATACTTTTGTAAATAAGGAAGTATATCACATCTCCCTGTACAACATTATATTCACATGAGAAAGAAATTTGCTCCTAGCTTATAAATCTGTATTTGGCCACTGATTATTATTTAATCAGTCTTTCTTCACATTCTGTATGGGAATTCAAATTTTCTATACATCTTTATAAGTGAAGCTTAGTGATGCCTTTTCTAAGTAGATTTTTTTCTATTTGAATAAGCCAGCTTTGATAGTAATAATTAAAGAAAAAGGAAGAAAGAAAGAAAGAGAGAAAGGAAGGAAGAAAGGAAGGAAGGAGGAAAGGAAGAAAGAAAGAAAAGGAGACGGAGGGAGGGAGGGAGGGAGGAAAGAAGGAAGGAAGGAAGAAAGGAAAAGAAAGAGAGAAAGAGGGGAGGAAAGAAGGGAGGGAAGGAGGGAGGGGAGAAAGAAAGAGCAGAGATAAATTCCCTGATAGCATTATAGAACATTTTCTTCATTTTTCTCTCCCATCAAATCTTAACAATAATTGGACACTAGAGAACAAAATTGATAATTGAGTTCCCTTTCACCAAGCTCAAAGTCTGCCAGGAGCAAAAAGGAATCTTTTCAAAATGCAAAGCCAATCAATCACATTACCCCCAAGCTTAAAACCCTGCAGTAGCTTCCCATCGCTGTTAAACTAAACAACTACATCCATAGCACTGCTTCAGTGTCCACTGGGCCTGCCCCTTGCTTACCTCCCTAGTCTCATTAATCATCACTCTCTCACTCAGTCTATGAGCTCCGGCCAAACTGTCTTCTCTCAATTTCTAAATTCTCCACTTTCTTTGCAAATGTCAGGCCTTTGATCTTACCATTCTGTCTATAAAGCTCTTCTTCATCCCACTGCCTCATATGAACGCTGGACGCTTTCCCTTACCTCCTCACATTCTCATTCTAGGCCAGGTTCCTTTGTTACATAGAAAGTTCCTCCATCCTTCCCTTCCTCTCTCCCTTCCTCTCTCCCTCCCCTCCCTTCCTTCTTTTCCTTCCCTTGCTTCCCTTCCTTCCCTTCCTTCCGAGCACATATCTTCATTTGTAATCATACATTCTTTTACATTCTCATTTGGCTAATACCTATTTCCCCAACTAGTCCGTAGGAGAGCAGGGCTGCATCTTTTACTCATCAGTGTTTCCTTAGCTCTAAAACAGTGCCTGGCATGTGTAATATCGGAGGCTATCAATACTTGCTACATAAATGAAAACAGTTTTCAAACTGCATGACCTGCATTGCTAATGGAAGTCATCTATTATTTTAAAATACTCTTTGCTTAATACAGCAATAATTAAAGTATGAACTTATGTTTATGGCCTGTCCTTGTTAGGATGGACATAGGTAATTAAAGAGCAGTAAATGCAGAACGAATGTCAAACATTGAGAAGTTTCAATATCAAGGGCTTCTTATCTGTTCTGAGTACCTATAAGTCCATCTAACAATAGGACACTCATTCCATCAGGAATAGAGAAGGCAGTAGCATTGATGAAAAACACTGAATTAGTTTTACGTGTGATTTTCAAGAAAAGATGTTGACAGTAATAACAAAATCAACAAATGGGGAAAAGTTGGAAAAAACAAAACAAAACAACCCAGACCCTGCTGAACACTTCCAAGGAAATAAAGATTTAGTTACTCCATAGTGAGAATGCCATGTTTTGTGATGTGAAATGTTTCATGCCTCACAGCACAGAAGTTATGAAAGATCAGTCAGCAATCAAGGAGTAACACCATCCATTAACCAAAGCAAGAATGACACAAAGATGATAAATGAAGTGTCTCTTGAGAAATGGAAAAAAAAAAAATGAATGAAGACTTCAGACATTAAAATCAGCCTGGGAGGACCTTCAAGATGGCAGAGGAGTAAGACGTGGAGATCACCTTCCTCCCCACAAATACATCAGAAATACATCTACATGTGAAACAACTCCTACAGAACACCTACTGAACGCTGGCAGAAGACCTCAGACCTCCCAAAAGTCAAGAAACTCCCCATGTACCTGGGTAGGGCAAAAGAAAAAAGAAACAACAGAGACAAAAGAATAGGGACGGGACCTGCACCAGTGGGAGGGAGCTGTGAAGGCGGAAAGGTTTCCACGCACTAGGAAGCCCCTTCAAGGGCAGAGACTGCAGGTGGCGGAGGGGGGAAGCTTCGGAGCCACGGAGGAGAGCGCAGCCACAGGGGTGCGGAGGGCAAAGCGGAGAGATTCCCGCACAGAGGCTCTGCGCCGAGCAGCACTCACCAGCCCAAGAGGCTTGTCTGCTCACCCGCCGGGGCGGGCGGGGGCTGGGAACTGAGGCTCCGGCTTCATAGGTCAGATCCCAGGGAGAGGACTGGGGTTGGCAGCGTGAACACAGTCTGAAGGGGGCTAGTGCGCCACAGCTACCCGGGAGGGAGACCAAGAAAAAGTCTGGACTTGCCAAAGAGGCAAGAGACCATTGTTTCGGGGTGCAGGAGGAGAGGGGATTCAGAAGACCACCTAAACGAGCTCCAGAGACGGGCGTGAGCCGCGGCTATCAGCGCAGACCCCAGAGACGGGCATGAAACGCTAAGGCTGCTGCTGCCACCACCAAGAAGCCTGTGTGCGAGCACAGGTCACTATCCACACCACCCCTCCTGGGAGCCTGTGCAGCCCGCCACTGCCAGGGTCCCATGATCCAGGGACAACTTCCCCAGGAGAACACACGGCACACCTAAAGCTGTTGCAATGTCACGCCGGCCTCTGCTGCCGCAGGCTCGCCCTGCATCCGTACCCCTCCCTCTCCCCAGCCTGAGTGAGCCAGAGCCCCCTAATCAGCTGCTCCTTTAACACTGTCCTGTCTGTGCGGGGAACAGATGTCTTCAGGCGACCCACATGCAGAGGCGGGGCCAAATTCAAAGCTGAACCCCAGGAGCTGTGCAAACAAAGAAGAGAAAGGGAAATCTCTCCCAGCAGTCTCAGTATCAGCGGATTAAATCTCCACAATCAACTTGATGTACCCTGCATCTGTGGAATACCTGAATAGACAGCAAATCATCCCAAAATTAAGGCAGTGGACTTTAGGAGCAACTATAGACTTGGGGTTTGCTGTATGCAACTGATTAGTTTCTGATTTTTATATTTATCTTAGTATAGTTTTTAGTACTTGTTATCATTAGTGGATTTCTTTATTGGTTTGGTTGCTCTCTTCTTTTTTTTAATTACTTTTTTTATTTTAATGATTTATTCTTTATTTTAATAACTTTTTTATTTTATTTTATTTTATTTTTCTGTCTTTCTTTTTTTTTTCTCCCTTTTCTTCTGAGCTGTATGGCTGACAGGGTCTTGGTGCTCCGGCCTGGTGTCAGGCCTGAGCCTCTGAGGTAGGAGAACTGAGTTCAGGACACTGGACCACCAGAGACCTCCCAGCCCCACATAATATCAATCAGCGAGAACTCTCCTAGCTATTTCAATCTCCATGCTAAGACCCAGCTCCACTCAACGACCAGCAAGCTCCAGTGCTGGACACCCCATGCCAAACAACTAGCAAGACAGGAACACAACCCCACCCATTAGCAGAGAGGCTGCCTAAAATCATACTAAGTTCACAGACACCAGAAAACACACCACCGGACGCAATCCTGCCGACCAGAAAGACAAGATCCAGCCTCATCCACCAGAACACAGGCACCAGTCCACTCTGCCAGGAAGCCTACACAACCCACTGAAACAACCTTACCCACTGGGGGAAACACCAAAAACAACGGGAACTACGAACTTGTAGCTGTGAAAAGGAGACCCCAAACACAGTAAGCTAAGCAAAATGAGAAGACAGAGAAATACTCCCCAGATGAAGGAACAAAGTAAAAACCCACCAGACCAAACAAATGAACAGGAAATAGGCAGTCTACCTGAAAAAGAATTCAGAGTTATGATAGTAAAGATATCCAAATCTTGGAAATAGAACGGAGAAAAATACAAGAAACGTTTAACAAGGACCTAGAAGAACTAAAGAGCAAAAAACCAATGATGAACAACACAATAAATGAAATTTAAAATTCTCTAGAAGGAATCAACAGCAGAATAACTTAGGCAGAAGAATAAGAATGGATAAGTGACCTGGAAGATAAGATAGAGGAAATAACTACTGCAGAGCAGAATAAAGAAAAAAAAAAAAGAAAAGAATTGAGAACAGTCTCAGAGACCTCTGGGACAACATTAAACACACAAACATTTGAATTACAGGAGTCCCAGAAGAAGAAGAGAAAAAAAAGGGAATGAGAAAATATTTGAAGAGATTATAGTTGAAAACTTCCCTAATATGGGAAAGGAAATAGTCAATCAAGTCCAGGAAATGCAGAGAGTCCTATACAGGATAAATCCAAGGAAAAACACGCCAAGACACATTATTCAAACCATCAAAAATTAAATACAAAGAAAAAATATTGAAAGCAGCAAGGGAAAAGCAACAAATAACATACAAGGGCATCCCCATAAGGTTAACAGCTGATCTTTCAGCAGACACT
This sequence comes from Balaenoptera acutorostrata, assembly GCF_949987535.1. Lineage (NCBI taxonomy): Eukaryota > Metazoa > Chordata > Mammalia > Artiodactyla > Balaenopteridae > Balaenoptera > Balaenoptera acutorostrata. The sequence goes on along the minus strand of NC_080065.1, from coordinate 70,176,962 downwards.
CTGCAAGCCAGAAGGGAGTGGCAGGGCATATTTAAAGGGATGAAAAGGAAAAACCTACAACCAAGATTACTCTACCCAGCAAGGATCTCATTCAGATTCGAGGGAGAAATTAAAACTGTTACAGACAAGCAAAAGCTAAGAGAGTTCAGCACCACCAAACCAGCTTTACAACAAATGCTAAAGGAACTTCTCTAAGCAGGAAACACAAGAGAAGGAAAATACCTACAAAAACAAACCCAGAACAATTAAAAATGGTAATATGAACATACATATTGACAATTACCTAAAATGTAAATGGATTAAATGCTCGAACCAAAAGACATAGACTGGCTGAATGGATACCAAAACCAGACCCATATATATGCTGTATACAAGAGACCCACTTCAGACCTAGGGACACATACAGACTGAAAGTGAGGGGATGGAAAAAGATATTCCATGCAAATGGAAATTAAAAGAAAGCTGGAGTAGCAATACTCATGTCAGATAAAATAGACTTTAAAATAAAGAATGTTACAAGAGACAAGGAAGGACACTACATAATGATCAAGGGATCAATCCAAGTAGAAGATATAACAATTATAAATATATATGCACCCAACATAGGAGCACCTCAATACATAAGGCAACCGCTAACAGCTATAAAAGAGGAAATCGACAGTAACACAATAATAGTGGGGGATTTTAACACCTCACTTACACCAATGGACAGATCATCCAAAATGAAAATTAATAAGGAAACAGAAGCTTTAAGTGACACAATACACCAGATAGATTTAATTGATATTTATAGGACATTCCATCCAAAACCAGCAGATTAAACTTTCTTCTCAAGTGCACACGGAACATTCTCCAGGGGGTCACAAATCAAGCCTCAGTAAATTTAAGAAAATTGAAATCATATCAAGCATATTTTCTGACCACAATGCTATGAGATTAGAAATCAGTCACAGGGAAAAAAACGTAAAAAACACAAACACATGGAGGCTAAACAATATGTTACTAAATAACCAAGAGATCACTGAAGAAATCAAAAAGGAAATCAGAAAATACATACAGACAAATGACAATGAAAACATGATGATCCAAAACCTACGGGATGCAGCAAAAGCAGTTCTAAGAGGGAAGTTTAGAGCAATACAATCCTACCTCAAGAAACAACAAACATCTCAAATTAACAATCTAACTTTACATCTAAAGGAACTAGAGAAAGAAGAACAAACAAAACCCAAAGTTAGTAGAAGGAAAGAAATCATAAAGATCAGAGCAGAAAAAAATGAAATAGAAAGAAAGAAAACAATTGCAATGATCAATAAAACTAAAAGCTGGTTCTTTGAGAAGATAAACAAAATTGATAAACCATTAGCCAGACTTATCAAGAAAAAGAGGGAGAGGACTCAAATCAATAAAATCAGAAATGAAAAAGGAATAGTTACAATAGACACCGCAGAAATACAAAGCATCCTAAGAGACTACTACAAGCAACTCCATGCCAATAAAATGGACAACCTGGAAGAAATGGACAAATTCTTAGAAAGGTATAACCTTCCAAGACTGAACCAGGAAGAAACAGAAAATATGAACAGACCAATAACAGTAATGAAATTGAAACTGTGATTAAAAATCTTCCAACAAACAAAAGTCCAGGACCAGATGTCTTCACAGGTGAATTCTGTCAAACATTTAGAGAAGAGCTAACACCCATCCTCCTCAAAGTCTTCCAAAAAATTGCAGAGGGAGGAGAACTCCCAAACTCATTCTATGAGGCCACCATCACCATGATACCAAAACCAGACAAAGATACCACAAAAAAAGAAAATTACAGACCAATATCTCTAATGAATATAGATGCAAAAATCCTCAACAAGATACTAGCAAACAGAATCCAACAACACATTAAAAGGGTCATACACCATGATCAAGTGGGATTTATCCCAGGGATGCAAGGATTCTTCAATACATGCAAATCAATCAATGTGATACACCATCTTAACAAATTGAAGAAGAAAAATCATATGATCATCTCAATAGATGCAGAAAAAGCTTTTGACAAAATTCAACACCCATTTATGATAAAAACTCTCCAGAAAGTGGGCATAGAGGGAACCTACCTCAACATAATAAAGGCCATATATGACCAACCTGCAGCAAACATCATTCTCAATGGAGAAAAACTGAAAGCATTTCCTCTGAGATCAGGAACAAGAAAAAGATGTCCAGTCTCACCACTATTATTCAACATAGTGTTGGAAGTCCTAGCCATGGCAAGCAGAGAAGAAAAAGAAATAAAAGGAACACAAACTGGAAAAGAAGAAGTAAAACTGTCACTGTTTGCAGATGACATGAAACTATACATAGAGAATCCTAAAGATGCCACCAGAAAACTACTAGAGCTAATCAATGAATTTGGTAAAGTTGCAGGATACAAAATTAATGCACAGAAATCTCTTGCATTCCTATTCACTAATGATGAAAAATCTGAAAGAGAAATTAAGGAAAGACTCCTATTTACCACTGCAACAAAAAGAATAAAATACCTAGGAATAAACCTACCTAGGGAGACAAAAGACCTGTATGCAGAAAACTATAAGACACTGATGAAAGAAATTAAAGATGATACCAACAGATAGAGAGATATACCATGTTCTTGGATTGGAAGAATTAATATTGTGAAAATGACTATACTACCCAAAGCAATCTAAAAGTTCAATGCAATCCCTATCAAACTACCAATGGCATTTTTTACAGAACTAGAACAAAAAGTCTTAAAATTTGTATGGAGACACAAGAGACCCCGAATAGCCGTTTTTTTCTTGAGGGGAAAAAACGGAGCTGGAGGAATCAGACTCCCTGACTTAAGAGTATACTACAAATCTACAGTAATCAAGACAATATGGTACTGGCACAAAAACAGAAATACAGATCAATGGAACAGGATAGAAAGCCCAGAGATAAGCCCACACACCTATGGTCAACTAATCTATGACAAAGGAGGCAAGGATATACAATGGAGAAAAGACAGTCTCTTCAATAAGTGGTTCTGAGAAAACTGGACAGCTACATTTAAAACAATGAAATTAGAACACTCCCTAACACCACATACAAAAACAAACTCATAATGGATTAGAGACCTAAATGTAAGACCGGACACTATAAAACTCTTAGAGAGGGGGCTTCCCTGGTGGCGCAGCGGTTGAGAGTCTGCCTGCTGATGCAGGGGACACGGGTTCAAGCCCTGGTCCGGGAAGATCCCACATGCCGCGGAGCAACTAAGCCCGTGCGCCACAACTACTGAGCCTGCGTGTCCAGAGCCGTGCTCCGCAAAGAGAGGCCACAACAGTGAGAGGCCCGCACAACAGGATGAAGAGTGGCCCCCGCTCGCCACAACTGGAGAAGGCCCTCGCACAGAAACGAAGAACCAACACAGCCAAAAATAAAAATAAATTTAAAAAAAACAACTCTTAGAGGAAAACAGAGGAAGAACACTCTGACATAAATCTCAGCAAGATCTTTTTTGATCCACCTCCTAGAGTAATGGAAATAAAAACAAAAATAAACAAATGGGACCTAATTAAACTTCAAAGCTTTTGCGCAGCAAAGGAAACTACAAACAAGACGAAAAGACAACCCTCAGAATGGGAGAAAATATTTGCAATCGAATCAACAGACAAAGGATTGATCTCCAAAATATATAAACAGCTCATGCAGCTCAATATTAAAAAGACAAACAACCCAATCCACAAATGGGCAGAAGACCTAAATAGACATTTCTCTAAAGAGGACATACAAATGGCCAAGAGGCACATGAAAAGCTGCTCAACATCACTAATTATTAGAGAAATGCAAATCAAAACTACAATGAGATATCACCTCACACCAGTTAGAATGGGCATCATCAGAAAATCTACAAACAACAAATGCTGGAGAGGGTGTGGAGAAAAGGGAACCCTCTTGCACTGTTGGTGGGAATGGAAATTGATACAGCCACTATGGAGAACAGTATGGAGGTTCCTTAAAAAACTAAAAATAGAATTACCATATGACCCAGCAATCCCACTACTGGGCATATACCCTGAGAAAACCATAATTCAAAAAGACACATGCACCCCAATGTTCATTACAGCGCTATTTACAATAGCCAGGTCATGGAAGCAACCTAAATGCCAATCGACAGACGAATGGATAAAGAAGGTGTGGTACATATATACAATGGAATATTACTCAGCCATAAAAAGGAATGAAATTGGGTCATTTGTAGAGACGTGGATGTATCTAGAGACTGTCATACAGAGTGATGTAAGTCAGAAAGAGAAAAACAAATATTGTATATGAATGCATATATGTGGAACCTAGAAAAATGGTACAGTTGAACCGGTTTGCAGGGCAGAAATTGAGACACAGATGTAGAGAACAAACGTATGGACACCAAGGGGGGAAAGCCATGGGGGGGTGGTGGTGGTGGTGGGATGAATTGGGCGATTGGGATTGACATATATACACTAATATGTATAAAATGGATAGCTAATAAGAGCTTGATGTATAAAAAAATAAAATAAAATTCAAATATTCAAAAAAAAGATTAGAACATACAAAGAAAATAGACTGGGTGTTGGCTGAGCTTTTTTTATTCTGGATCTTGTATGGAATAGTTGTGTAACCTTGACAAAAATCACTTGACCCCTCACTTGAGTTTTACTCACTAACAGTACAGAATTTAGTGAGAAACATACAAATGATTGTTACTATGCCTCCTAACATATGCTGGAGAGATGATGCCTGTTAATGTTTTCTTACACTCTGTGTGTGTGTGTGTGTGAACTCAAGGTATGTATCACAGTGCTGAGAAGCCTTTCTTTGGTGTCCCTCCAGAATCTCTTCCTAACCTGCCCAATGATGCATAGAATTTCTCAGAAGGGGAAGAGTATTTCATTCTATAGTTAGCATTAGAAACTAACATACAAGTCGCCCTGGGAGAGGTGACACAAAGAATTTCACACTAAGACTTAAAAGGATTTCAAGGAGCTCTCTTTCTGAGAGTAGATTCTGACAAGGCTAAGACGCTAAGGGGAGTGAATGCTGACGAATGCAGAAGAATAAAAATGAGACGGCTTAGAGCACCGAAAGCACATTTTACTCGCTTCACATCTTTGCCTGAAGCTGGCCCAGGGGAGTCACTTGGAGAGGACAGTGACACACACTCCAAGTGTTGGTAGCAATCACCTCATCTTATCCCCAGGGGAATGTAAGCTTATAGGGTTGTAGTTCGGGCCCAGTTCACACCGAGAATACTTACACATATCAGCAATGGTACCCACCCCTAGGAATTGCACCTATGAGAGCCCATCTGATTATAAAATAGCAAATGGAATATACTTGAATACGAGTGTTTCAAACACGAAGAGCAATGACAGTTCAGGAAGGTTAATGTAACTTTTGCTTGGTTTTGGCTATGTTCTTATATAATTTCTGTTTTCCTATTTATTTGACAGTCAGAATGGAAAGCATATCTTTTAAAAAATAACCAGAGACTATGGGGACACTCCTGGCATTTAACTTACCCTATGCTTAATAATAACAACCCATTGCTAAGAATCACAGTACAGATGGCATATGCAATTAGTAGGAGAATGCAATTACTAGGAGCTTCTGACAGTCTCATTTAGTCTAATTTTGATAAAATAACAGTCCAATGAAAATGAGTTTCTGTATTTTGAGGAGTATTCTGGCATATTCTAGATTGAACATTAAATAACAGTGTCCTGTTCTGTATCTAACGTTAGTTCACAGTATCTCGGTCCTCAGTACGCTTCAAGCCCAGGTTTTCCCTGTTTTCATGAACTTTTATTTTCTTTGTCTTTTGCCAAAATCATTGAGAAAGAGTAAGATGAAAATGAAGTTCAGGAAGTTACTGAGTCTCTGCAAGTATATAAATTGATGCCATCTTGACCCACATTCCAGAGGTCTGTGGAAAACACAGAGATGGGTAAAAAGAATTCAAAAAATTAGGTAGTTATTGATATACCACAGAGAGCTGGCAATCTTACACCAGGGACAAGGCCTATTTGGAACCCGATGGAAGAGATAGATATACCAGTTCAAAAGAGAATTATGTCTGGGACTACTTAGGTCATCTTTCCCAAAGCCTTTCATTGGAGTGATAATTACTAGGCAATTCCCACTCCCAGGGGCTTTCACAAGGGGCATTTTAAAGACACTGCTGGCTTTCTGACACATTCAGGTGTTTAGAATCCCCTCCCCTCCTGCACCAAACAACATTCTTCTTATCCTTGTTTAACAATTCAAGAATCCTTTCAAGACTGGAAATCCAAATTCCTGTCAATAACGACTATCCTAAGGATGATGGGGTTGCAAAATTGCTTTCAGACTGGATCAGGGAGGGAGAATGGGGAGAAAGAGAAAAGATAATTATAGTGAAACCCAGGATCTGTATACCCTAGTGTGCCACTATAGTGTGGCCATAACTGCCGATCTTGGTACCACTTTGAACTTAAGTACTTTCTATTGAACGCCCTTGAATGGGTCCAAGAAGGACTTTCTTTATATTTAGAAAGTGAATATCTTTAGAGGTAATAAAGAGTAGTAAGAGACTAGCATGCCCTTTTGTGTTTTAGTGCCCCAGCTACACATGGCAGGCAGACTATCAGGACAGAGACTATTGAATTATAGATTTACAAGGGCTCCTAAAAATCATTTAGTTCCTACCTCTGCTTCTACATAAACAAGATGTTCTGAAATTTTTTAAATAAATAAAAATAAAACCTTACCTAAAAAATCTTCCGACAACCACTCTTTCTCCTCGATAAAACATTCCATTTAGAAAGTTTCTAATATGTAATTCAAGTTTGGCTGCAATTTAAGATAATTTTTTTATCTTGTTTCAATATTTTACATATTGCTTTTCTTCTTACACTTATACACATGTATGCCTATTTCTGTTATATTTTAGATAAAGATATTAGATGGTTTTTACCTTGGTTATAAGATTAAAATCACTTAGCACTGCACATACATTTTTTTAACATCTTTATTGGAGTATAATTGCTTTACAATGGTGTGTTAGTTTCTGCTGTATAACAAAGTGAATCAGCTATACGTATACATACATCCCCATATCTCCTCCCTCTTGAGTCTCCCTCCCACCCTCCCTATCCCACCCCTCTAGGTGGACACAAAGCACCGAGCTGATCTCCCTGTGTTATGCAGCTGCTATGCACATTCATTTCTGATGTTTAACTTAGAGTGACAATTCAATCTTTATAAATATGCTTCTTCATGTGGTGTGTACCTGTGTGGTTTCCGGTACCAAGGGTGGTGATGAGGAAAATTCTTGAGGTAAAAGCTCATCTTGTGACTTGATTCCTCCGATTTGGTTTTCAGAACAATTTTATATCACAACTTTACTTTCCTACTGAGTGTTCTACTTGAAAGTAAGCCCATGGGAAAAAAATTCCTCTTAATTAGACGTGGATAATATAGAAGTAGGGGGAAAAAGACACAAAAGATCTCTTATGTACTGCTCACTGCTTGCTTCAGGGCTATTTCTGAAAGTAGAAATTAAATCTATGACAAAAAATGTCTGGAACCAGGGCTTTGCTGAGCTGCAGACTCTGCCTGTCTCCGTAGCCAGGCTGGGTGGCTTTGGCCACTCAGCTTGGGCTCAGGGCCACTCAGGTTGGCAGCCTTGCCAACCAGAATATGCCAGGAGGGTGGGGCTCTCGGGCAGCCCTGTTTCCCAGAACTCTGCAAGTGAAAACTCTCATAGGATTCCTGAGAAACGCTCGACCCAAGAGGAATGAACCCTACAAGGAGCTTGCTCTCAGTCACTGCTGATGTCACGTGCATCTGTTGGCTACTTTAACTCAAGTCCCCAGTGAGGCCGAGGAGAAAATGGAAATTATCAGGCTCCTCCTTCACCATGAAGGCATGACCTTGCTCAACCCTTTGAAATGCCATCTAACCCTGATTCTCTAACTCTCCCACTGTCTTTTGTCTACTTCTATAACTGGATTTTTTTGGGTAGTAAAGGAGGTTGTGAGCGGGCAACACGTGTAACTAGACTCATTAGCAGCAAGAGCCAGCTTAAGTCTCATGGGACTGATACTTAAAAGCAGTGGTTCCAAACGCTGTAAAACTGCCATGAAGTGGAGATTTGGCAATACGTGTGTCAATTGGATAACTGCAGACCACCAAACCAGGTCATTCAGGTCAATCATATTCCAGCTGGGAACTGAATTATTTAATCTGGCTGTCCCAAATAATCAAATTAACTAGAAAGCTGCCAGGCTGTTTAGATTTTTAGTCTGTAAATATAAAACAGTAAGAAAAGGAAGTCCCATACATTACAGATTGTAAAGCATTTTAAAAGTGCCACCAGATCCTTCTTAAAAAGTGCCCTCTGGCAATCTAGAAGAGATATGGCATGCATATGCTACCCTGCAGGATAATGTCACCTCTATCCTAGGGTATGTTTAATACCTTCCCCTCTGTAGCTTTTGTATTAGGAGGGAAATTCATATTGGAACCTGACCAGCTGGAGATCTGATTATTTTTGGTGATCAAAGAAAAACAATTTGGTTCTTGGACACTGTTTTCCCTATGGGACAAAAATTTTAATTTGTGCCATTGGTGGGCCCTCCCTCCACCCCAAGGAAAATTAGAATAGAGTGTGGATCCTAAAATAGGTTGTATTTCTGGACTCACTGGTGATTAATAATAGATATCTCTAACCTCTAAGCAATTAGTTAGGGTTCATATATAATTCCTTTGACCCACAAGGGAGATTTACTAAAAAGGGTACATCTGAGTGTAAAATCTAATCAGATTTCTTACACTTTTCCCCATAGCCAAAATGGAGACTTGAAAACTTATGCCATAAAATTGCAAAGTCTCTTCACAGTGAAGCACGGAAGAATGAAGCAGTTATCTAAAATATCATTCAAGGTCAGCGCTGACCACTGTTTCTGACTCTTGGAAGTTATCTCCAGCTTTGTGCTTATTTTTCCTCCCCAGGTTCTGGGTCTTCTCTCTCGGGATTGACCTTATAATTGTACAGATCCAGACCAATCTCAGAGCAACGGGGCCCCTAAATTCTGAGCAGATTACTCTCCCCAGGATTGATAACCTGTCTCAGGTCTGTATCCCTGTTCATTTCCAGCAGTGTCAGCAAGACAGACAGGTAGCAGTCAACAGGAAAAACTCCTTTTTGGTTTCCCATGGTGCAGTAGCACATACATTATAAAACAGAAATAGGTATTCGTGGCCTGCTGTAAAGAAAGCTCTAATCTGAGGAGAGAAAAAAACAGTGAACAATAATGTCAAGCACAGGCATTGGTCTATTTCATCCCTTAGCTTTTAATTTTTCCTCCCCCTCCCCAAACCGGTAATTTAGACATTTCCTACGATAGGTGTTCATTATAGTCCATAAATGTTTTATGGATGTGCATTTAGAAAATTTGCTCTAAAGCTTGAATTTGAGCAAGGCCATCACTTAAAGGAAAAAAAAAAAAAAAAAAAAGCATCGTTGGCGTCCGCTGAAGTGTTAATTTCTCTGAAAGCACAGAGGGTGTTAAACAGACTCTCTTGCTGAATGATAAATTTTCAAAATTTTTGAAAGAATGCCAAAGGGTTTTCATGCAAAGCTTCTGCCATTGTATCCCTGACTTTCCTGAAATTTGTTTTTCAAATCTTTTATTCTAAACCTAAGGCTTTCCAAAAAACTTACATATATTTAAAGACCAGTAAAGCTCATGAGCAGTAACAACATCAGGCATGATTTATTCTTAAAAATTGGAGGGGAGTGTTTTCTCATAAGGAAAAGTTTATTTATGGATGTGTAAAGGGGTTTTCAAATTCGTCTCACTATGTAATAGTAATGAGTGAAAGCAAAAGTGAAATAGTGAAGAATATTCTCTTTCCATCTTGTGACCCACTCTATCCACCCAAAGCAGTACGAGTCTACATGGTATAAATGTAGGTCCTTAAATTTGTACTCTGCAGTCATTTCTAGCACCCACGGAAAAAGCTAGACTCAGGTAAAACACAATCTCATCTTTCCTTTCAGGACGGCACCGTCTTTCTCTCATGTTTTAACTCAGGTCCTGCAGAAAGCAGAGTCTACAACAAAGCCTTCAGTGTGGGAGATTGTTCGGAAAGTGATTCAGGGAGATGGAATGAAGGTCAGAGGAACTGAAGAAACAGGGAAGGAGTGAAAGCCAATTCAAGGACGTGTTCCCAAAACCACATTAATGGTCCATTTGGACTCACCTCTCTTGTCGTGTGGAGCAAAGCAACTGGACAAACTCATCTAGGTATAAGGGCCTTTCTGGTTCGCACATTTTAGGGGTGGCTGAATTTTTAAAGCAAAACGATTCTCTTATGGGTGGGGTGCTGTGCATTATTTGGGGACACATCTCTGTCAGAGCAGTCTGCTCATTCTGGCTAGAACTAATCGTGGATGGAAACCATCTATTGCACCTACATATATACATTGTTTTCCCATCCTCTTGTTAGAATGGCATTTTGACTCACAGTAATAGTTTTTAGAATGGATCGAGACCCTTCATGTAGGCAATTTTGGGGTAAGAATTGCTTCTATCTCTTTTGATTCAGTCATATCTTCTTTCAATTAATTTTGGTAATTTATATTTTTCTAGAAAAGCATAACATATCTAACCATCTTTTTCATTTTATTTTATGATCCTTTTCAGTGCAACTCTTTCCTGCTTTTTTATTTAGTCCTATACAGTTATTAATCTATGAATTTTCCTCTGAGTTACTCCCTTGACCAGATTCCATATACTTTCCTATGGTTGTTGATTTCTAAATACTCTATATTGTAGTTGCATTTCTGCTTTGAATCAATAGATACTAAGTAAATTATTTTAAGGTTTCTAAATGATTAGATTTTTAATGTTAATTTATTGCTGCAAGTTTCTAATATAAATTAAAGCATTCTGCATAGGAATATGACTCATAAAATGTCTCTTTTCAGGAATTTATTGGTATGCCAATTAATGGGCACTGGTAAAGAAGTTGCATTTCTATTGTAAGGCATACGTTTTAGTAATTTAAATAAATCTTATTCTTTAATTCAAAGCACCTGCATCATTATTTTATTCTTTTGTCAAATTCTACATGATATTTTAAAATCTTCAATTTATTTCTTTCAATTCCTCCTTACAACTTTTTGCTTTATATAATTCAATAAAATTTTATTTAATAGATGATTCATATCACTTAAATCTTTTGCATTAATTATGTAGTTTAAAATATAAAAAGAAGACCTTTATTCCTTTTTGTGCTTTTTGTTTTTAATTCATTGTCTGATGTTATTATTGTAACCAATGCCTTCTTATAACTTGATTGCATTATGTATGCTTTTGTAAGTGCTTTAATACTTAACCCTTTTGTGTTTAAGTATGTCATTTGGATTTTGTTTTAGAGTCTAATCTCCCTTTTAGATTTATAATTGTAATAATATTTGGCCTTACTTCCATTTACTTGTTAAATGATTTCTATCTTTTTTATAATGTTTTCTTTTCTTCTAATTTGTGCCATATGGACTCTTGTTTGTTTTCATATTTCCTATTGTTTTAGACCATATGCATCATATTCTAAATCCTATTCATGAATATTTTTTTCAATTAAAATTATTTAATTTCTATGTTGAGTTGGATGCATTGATTAGAAAAAGAATCTATTGTACAATAAAGGTGGACAAGCAACAGAATTTGCCAGAAGCAATTGAAGGAGTTAGATTATGCTTATCAAAGAATTGTGCTTATCAGCTAGCTATTCAGGGGAAAAGGGAAGGAGAACAAGAACAGAGACAAGTAAAACCCATGGAATAACCTGCATCCTCTTAACCACACGACAAAGGTATATTTGCTTTCTGCTGTTGCTGTGACAAATTACCAGAACCTGAGTCGTTTAACACAACACAAATTTATAAATTTCACAGTTTCTATGCGTCAGAAGTCCAGTGGGCTCTGGTCTTCGCTAAGAGTCTCACAAGGTTGAAATCAAGGTGTTGGCACTGCTTGTGTTCCTCTCTGGAGAAAAAAATCTTCCTTGCTTATTCAGACAGTTGGTAGAATTCAGTTCCTTACAGCTATAGGACTGAGGTTCTGTTTCCTTGCTAGCTGTCTGTTGAGAGCTGTTCTCAGTTTCTACATGTCACCTCCATTCCTTGGCTTCTAGTCTCCTTCCTCAGTCTTCAAAGTCAGTAATGATAGGTTGAATCCTTCTCACACTGTGTCTGTCTGACTTCAGCTGGGAAAGATTCTTCCCTTTTAAAGCCTCATGTGATTAGACTAGACTCAAAGGGATAGTCTCCTCGTCTCAGATTCCATTACCTTTATCACACCTGGACAGTCCTTTTGCTATGAAATGTCACATATTTACAGGTCCCAGGGACTACAGAGTAGACATTTTTGAGGGGCCCATATTCAGCCTACTACAGAAGGGCAAGTGAGAATGTATTAGAAATCAGACCAGGTGGCATTAAGGGTTCTTATCAAAGCTTTATTTTATTGATCTGACAACAGGATCCTACCTTATGAAAGTGAATTATAATAGGAAAACCCACATTCAAATGAAATGAACAATAATTGGGGGGGGGGCACATGTGGCCTATAGAGTGCCTAATTGGGGGAGAGTCTGGGAGGAGTTTGGAAAGGATTTTTGATGGAGACAAAGAATGATGTCAATGAAGGGAAAGAGTGTGACATCTGTAAAAAGAAGTATAAGAGAGACCTGAGCATTGCAGACTTATTACTACTCTTTCTGACCCAGGCTGGAATAGATGTTAAGTAATAAATCTTGTAGTTTTATATCCAAGTTGCCTCATCTAGTTACTGTGGCATTGTTGCTTAAAAGGAATCCTTATCTATTAAGAAATGTCCCTTGAGCAAAAGCAGATGCTCAGTCTTCTGGCATTCTGTGTAGGGGTTCAGGGCAATCTAATCAGTCTAGACCTTGGATTCTATTCCCTTCTCTTAACACCACCTCGGGAGAGCTGGGCCAATCCAGAGGAAGTAGCAGGGAGGCAACACTGTTTCCCAATGTTTGGAGTCAAGTTTGAAACGTTGTATTATGAGTTCCATAAAAACATTCCAGTCCCTCAAGAGAAAATGAGTTAGCAGTGTATTTTTATTTTTCTCATTCCATCTGCCTAGTTTCTCAATATTTTCTGTCATATCTAAATTTTGCATCTAGGTTATTCTTAATACATTATGTTTTTATTTTATCTCTTTTGAGTTTTGAATTTACATTCAGGTTTATTAAACAGATTTATAGTTATTTGTAATATATCGACAGACATTTTATAAAACTATTTTTTCTATTCTTCAGCTCTTAATTGGATAGACATGATATTATATCAATATATATTATATCAAGATGTACCCAAAGTAAGTAGAAACTTTTCTTCGGAAACATTTATTTTCTGAAAATTATCTCGCAGTGCTTACATTTAATCAGGCTCAACGTAAATGTTTTTTCTCTTCCAGCATATTTTGGATTCACCCTTTTCTTTGCATCCAAATTTTATTCTTCCACTTTAGACTGAAATACTCAGACTTTGACTTCTATGTTAGTCTTCAAACTTATTTCCTCCCCAGTCTCTACCCATTTCTATCACTTCTCATGCTCGTGCCAATCCACTGTCCTAAAACATTTTGACCTTGCTGGTTTGTTACCTGTGAGCTTACTAAAGCTGCCTCATGTATGTTACTCCTTCTTGGATTATCTTCTCCACTTCTTTCCCCTAATCTAATCCTTACATTTCTTTCAACACCAAATTCAAATTATATCTTTTTTACCTGATGATACCTGGCAACTTGTCTTCTCCTTGTCTCAGTTCACATAATATCTATCATCCACTTCATAGACATTAGCCTGAATTATATGGTTTTTATGCTCTTCTCTTATTGTTTCTGTGAATCTTATTTTTCCTATTTTATCTTAAGTGTTGTTAGGTCAGTGATTGTTTCTTTTTCTTTTATGGCCTCCCCCGCACCTGGCATGGTAGGATGCTCACAGTAAAAGTCTAAGAGTTATCTGTTGTTTACTGAATAACTAACAAATAAGTTTATGCTAAATGACTCAGTTGAATAATTTAATGTGTGTTAAAATTTAAATACAAAAATTATTTAAATGTGCATGGTTTTTAAATAAAGCTATAAAAAAAGAAATTGAAGGAAAACTGTCTCCTCAGCCTCCCTTTTCCCAAAGTGAACTCTTTCAGTGGTTGCCTATGTATACTAAAAGAAATATTTTTATGTATTTATATTATACTAAGTATAACTCTATTATTCACTTATATCTAGAGAAAATATACAGGAACTACACTTTATACACTGTTTTATATCTTTTTTCTCTTATGTCTTTCTCACTTAGTTTGATGATCTTTCCAAATCCAGCATTTTCAGATACACTTTCATTACTTTTTAATGGCTAAAGAGCATTTCATTGTATAAGTGTGCCAAGCACTATCTTCCACTTATGGAATACTGAAGTTGTTTCCAGTTCTTTGTTATTACAAACAAAGCTGCAAACAAATACAAAGTATACACTTCAAGCAAAAATTAGTCTTGACAGAGCCTGTTGCTCTGGAACAAATGTATCCCCATTCCCATGTCATATCTCTTGAGTAAACCTCTCCAAAACCAGGAATTTGTATTACCTATGAGGAAAAGCTCATGAGAAAGAGTGTGAGAGACATAATTTAACACCAAGTTTTAACAATAAGTGATTAAAGCTTGATTGAAAGTTCAGTTAATGAAGGGAAATACACTATGTTGAGCTCAGTAGTAAAAAAAGGAACGAAATTAACATTTGCACACTTGATTTTTGTGACTGAAATTATCATACTTGCAACACTGTTTTTCTTGGGATCATGGAAGTGAGAGAGAGAGCCTTGTGGATATCTGGAAGAAAAATATTCCAGGCAAAGTCACAAAGCAAATACAAAGACTTTGGGTGGAAACACGTGGCTTAAGTAGAGTGGTATGAAACAGCCAGAGAGGCTGTATACAGCCTTATAAACCATTTAAAATACTTTGCCTTTTTCCTGAGTGAAATGGAAGGACATTTGAGGGTTTTAAACTAACATGTAACTTAATCTAACTTACATTTTAATAGCGTCAGCTGCTGTTTTAAGAATATATAGAAAGGGGGCAAAGAAGCAGAGAGATTTTTCAGGCTATGCAACATTCTAGGTAAAACTGATTACAGCAATGAACTGTGAAAGATAAGCTACTGTGTATGGGAAAAGTGAGGGCACCAATGTGAGGATGATAGTGAAAAAAATGACAGTATTGTTCACTTAAAGAAAAACACACAACATAAGAGTTATGAGTTTAAGTTTTCTTTCAGGGTCTTACTGAGGACTACAGCCCAGGAGATAGCTCTGAGGAACTGGCCCAAAGAGGTAGCGGAGAAGCTAGCATATATATGATTTTTTTTTGGCTAGGAAATACATGTAGTCAAGTACACAACAGATATCTCAAGTTAATGATTTTAGTGCTTTTCTATGTATGGGAAGATGCCAGAATCTGGGGTTACTGAAATTCTTCCTGAGATATACATTCAACTATGTAGGGTCTGTTTATCCAAAGCAGAGAGTGCCTTATCCTGTTTTTCATCCTGAATTCCTTTCATGGTACACTGTTGGTGAGCAACTGCCATAGGTTATGATTTAACTCTGATATAACTGGGTGATGAGCGATGCTCTTTGTTCTTTCTTTGTTCACAGTATCAGTAGAATGTAGACCTCAGTAAGGTCACTGAGCTGGTGGAGTAGGGGTATTAGAGGAAGTGAGTAGGAACATTGGAACTGTTGGTCTGAAGGTAGGATGCTTGAAAGTGACATTATAAACGAGATGCAGTTATTGATGATGACAAGATCTAGATCTTGGTTATGATAGCAGGAAAGAGAGCTGAGGTAAGGTGAAAGGTAAGGTAACTGAGGGAGAGGAGACTGAGAAACTGATAAGCCAGAGTAATGCAAGTTTCATCTACACGAGCATTGATATTCTGCCAAATTATGAACAAAATGTACTAGCGAACCAGAAACTAATGCTTTCAAGAAATGCTGGGGAGGGACTCAGGGTGCTGTGGAAGATTGCAACAAGGAGGGTACAATGGTAGGGTCTCATGCAATGATTAACAGTTGAACTTTTATTTCTTGAGAAATTCTTTTTATATCTCATACAGTATATTTTTTAAAAATTGTCATGATTAGCGCAGTTTAGGGTCATACTTACAAGAACTGATTCCTGGAGCCAGACAGCCTGGGCTCAGCTGTCATCTACTATTTACTAGCTGGGTGACCTGAGGCAAAATGTCTCATCTGTACATTGGAGATGATGAAAGTACCTCCCTCACAAGGTTGTAGTGAGTCTTGTTTGAGCTAATATATGTAAAGCACATAAACCAGCGCCTGGTGCAGGCTAAGTGCTATGTAAGCATTTGCCATTAATAATGTGACTTTCTTTACTTGGGTATCACAGGGCATGTCAAGGAGACAGTCACCACATGCATTGTAAGTTGGCTGGAGAGAAAGTTGGCTCAAAGCAATTTGTCAATGCCTTTATGCAACAGTTCTATTTCTAGGTATTTATTGTTTAGCTATACTTACCCATTTATAAAATGACATATATACAAAGATATTCTTGCTATGTAATTGATAATAGTGAAAAGTCTGGGAAAATATACAACCATAGAATATATCCTATGCAGCTCTTAAAAAGAATGCATTAGCTTTCTATGTGTTGACAGAAAATTCTCCAGAATATACTGTTAGGTTAAAAAAAAAAAAATCAATTGCAGGACAGTGTACATATTTTGCTAGAATTTGATAATGTACATATATATTTCTCTGTGTGTGTGTTTGTAAATGAAGGTAGTATTTTTAGAGAGTTACACAGGAGGCCTCTGTTTGCCTCTCAGAAGAAAACTGGGTGACTAGAAGATAGAGGTAAGAAGCAGCCTTACCTTTTAAGTTTATATTTTGTAGCAGCTTTTATATTTTGTACTTGTATATGTTCAAAAAACTATTTTTTAAAGTAAGTCCTTTTTTATTATTCTCCAAAATAATCAAGTTTTATTGTAAACTGTCCAAATTAGAAAGTCCAGATGAGGTCATAGAATAGAAACTAAATAAGTCTTGATTCTAAAATGTCAATTTCATATTAAGGCTGTGAAAACTAATAGCAGAAACCTCGTTTAAAATGGAGTCAGGAGACCAGAAGGGAAATATTTCACACCCTGCTGCTTGAGATCAGTTACAGACCAAAAACAAAGAGAGGAACCTTTGCAACTCCAACAGCAAGAAAGTTACTACCTCACCACCCAGCAGGAGGAAGGAAGAATTTCTCTTCGCCTAGCAACAGCCCAGCCAATGAGAGACTGTCACAACTCTGCCAATGAAACGCCACTACACGTTGAACTCCCAGTTTCCTCCAATGGACTCTTTGTTTATAACGGCTCCTCCCAACTCCCCCTTCTCTATAAAAGAACGTTCCTCTCCTTTGGTCTCTGG
The DNA here is from genome assembly GCF_949987535.1 of Balaenoptera acutorostrata. Taxonomy (NCBI): domain Eukaryota; kingdom Metazoa; phylum Chordata; class Mammalia; order Artiodactyla; family Balaenopteridae; genus Balaenoptera; species Balaenoptera acutorostrata. The sequence goes on along the minus strand of NC_080065.1, from coordinate 70,159,399 downwards.
ACTTGCCTGTGGTTCGCCCTAACCCGTGTTTCCTGAATTGCGATTCTTTTCTGTTACTGAAGAAGCCCACTCTGCTGGTAAAGTAACTGTCTGTTCTATCGTTTTAGGTCAACAGGGCACAAACCTTTAGCAAAGATTTCTTGATGGCTTCACTGTGTGCCCCGGTCCACGGCAGGTGCTATGAGAGAGTCTGAGGAAGACTAACATCCGTCCTTCTCCTCAAGGTACTTGTTGGGGAGCAAGATGCATCCGTATGAATCATTAGAGAATAACACCAGACACGCGAAGTTGAACAGCCAGGGGTTCTAAAGAGGCTGAGAGGATGACCACAGTTTCAACTTGGGACTTCTGGTTTGGAGTCTAGATCTGGATATACAATTAATTTACTCAGAATCGCTCAAGAAAAGAATTAGTTCCTCTCTCTATTTGCTTAGTTTAAAAAAAATTAACTAAGGAATTCATTTATCTGAGGGGCTAGTCTGCCGCTGCTACAGTGGGAAAATATTTTATTTTCCCGTAAAATATCTTGGAATAAAAAAAAAAGGACAAAAAGTAACTCTCAAAATTATGCTTCCCATTACAGCAATACAAAAGCAGCAGAACCATTTCTCCTTATTGCAGCTGCTTTCTAGTAGTGCTGCAACGAAAATACTCTATTTATTTAAATCCTAAATTTAGTATGAGATGACTGGGCAGCTCAGGACACTGCAGTAAAATGTGAGTGCGTGGCGCTGCGATCCACGGCCATTGGTGAGAATGTAGGACGTTAGTGTTTCCAACGAGTCTTAAGGCCATGAGACACGTGGAAAAGAAAATAAGAAAGAAGTAATTGAGATTCTGAGAGGGGACACTAAGAACTACCTACAAATAGAAACTGACCTTTTTTTTTTTTTTTACTTTTCTTATCCTTAATCCCCTTCCAACCGAACATCACTGCAATGTGTTGGAAGAGCAGGCACAGTTTCTGTGCTACAGGCTATAGCTGGTGTGTGAACAGAGCCCAGTTTCTAATCCTGTACCAAATATAAAACTAACTTAAAAAATGGCTTTCTGTTTCAGTTTGTTTGCTCATAAGTTACAAAGCCCTGATAGATATTTGAGGGAAATGAAAGCAATAGGCTCAAAGTTGTTCAACTGAGAAAAAGAGCTGCTTTGTGACACTGACATTTCTGAGAAACCTCTCCCCTCAGCCTCCACCTTAGCACCACCCTCCCTCTGAAGTCATACATTAGGGAGAATGTGCTGGGTTGCGCAGTGCTGTACCACACACAGCGGCAGACCTGGGAAGGCTATTTCCATCCTAGATGGATTCCAAAGAAATACATTTTGCTTGGGCTAATCCTGGAGTCTGCTCTTGCCTAGAGAGGGCCCTTGTGGTCTTGGAAGCCAGAGGACCCATCCAAGTAATTCAGGCACTGAGGGTTTGGGTTCACTCTAGGGCAGACCCAAGAACAAGGTTGGGCCCAAGAGTCTGGGGCCACCCTAGTGCCATTTCAACTGAAAGTCAAACTGACCTGAATTCTCAGGAGTCTTTATAAGAATTCCGGCCAACACTTGTCCTGCCCTGAGGCCAGTAATAAAGGTGTGTGGGGTGCAGGACCCTGAGGCAATCAGAGTCATGTCACGTAGTAGCTTGAGAGCTCCCACAGTCCAGCAAAGAATGTCAGGGATCCTGTCTGCCAGATGCCCCCCCCCAGTTTCAGGATACATTTGGCATTCAGAGTACTTGTAAGGGCATAAGACTGCAGATCCCTTCGTGTGTATCTGATTTACCTAATGAATCTTTTACCCAAGTCTTGGGTTTTCACCCAAGATTTCTGCTAGGACCAGGGTCTGTCCTAGTTCAACCAAACTGGCCACTGTCCTAGTTTCTTCACAAAGTTCCTAGCAGTCCCTTGCTCCTGGGCTGGACCCAGCTTTCTGTTTTCCTTACATAACATAGGTTTGACCTTTTTTTTTTTTTTTTTCTCTGCGCAGACACCCTTCAAACAATGGGTATTTCAACACTAACCTGGATACATCTAAAATTTGTATACCTCTTTAGGTTGGCTATTTTTGTAGTGGTTCTGTCCTGGGGTTAACTTGTCCCTCTTACTCTTGCTTTCAGCTCACTGCCCCTAGGTTCATCCTCCGAATCCAGAGCTCCCAGAAAACCTGATGGCCAGGGAAGTGCTATTTAGAACACTTCATCGGAAATGTCCTTTGGCTGAGAGTTCCTGAGGACTCACCCCTAAACAAGCCCCCAAACACTCACCCATGCCATCTCAGATGCTCTAGAACCAGATGGCTTCTAAATGAAAAGAGAAAGCAGGAGCATAGCCACAGATCCACCTGGACAAACGCCACCCTAAGGGAAGCATCACCTGCTCATTCCATGCCTCTAATTGTAAGAGTGAAAAGAAATACTAGGATTTTCTATACTTATAGGAAGGTACTTCTTTATTATTATTATTTTTTAAAGTATATGACAAAAGGAATTCTTGTTCTCCATGAGTTTTCTAATTGAGGCTCTAGAAGCTGACAGAGCATGACATGCACTCCTCCTCCCTAGTCCCTCTCCACTGCTTCAAAAAGGTCATAAGAGGAGGAGCAAAGCCGAAAAATGTAGAAGAAGCATTGCATTTTTTAAGACTGTCAGACGGTGTGATTGATAGTACAGCTAACTCAGTATATTGAAACAGTAAATAAATAAGGCCCGTGTGCCTTAAGGTAATATAGTCCCAAGGGTGCCTTGGTTTCAAGGGTATAGTTTATGCCCTGCAGAATCTCACCCAATTAAATAATAAAAGTAAAGTAGCAGAAAGCGGGCTCTGAATCAATGAGTTCCTGCTGAGAGCTGATGCCCCGTTCTGTGCTGAGGGATGCAGATGCCATGTTCCCTATCTTCAAGGGACCCACGGTCTAGGTGCTGCAGAGAGAGACTCATACAAAAGAGGAACATAGCAGAGGACTGAGCAACATGTAATTAAATGCTACACTTTTTCTGAGGCAGCAGAAGACTGGGCTCCCAAGAAAAGACTTAGTGAGAGAGAGTTGTGTGCTACCCTGGAGGGCAGGAACAGGGACAGGTGAAGAGAGAGATTCAGAACGAACCTCTTGGAAGTGGAACAGACATGGTCTGTTCATGGACTGTGTAGAGGCCCTACTGATGAGAGCCGGCCATCTGTGCTGTGTTAATAATTTCAGAAGTACCACTTTCAGATTATGCCAAACAGAAGGAAGAACATGTCGATCGAATGAGTAGACACATAAATGCAAAAAAAAAAGATCTGATTCATTTTCCTTTGCCCTTCCATAATATATCCATGACAGTTGCTTCAGAAATTATACTATGGTGATAAGCATCAAGCTGGGGTTTTTTGTTTTTTGTTTTTTTTTTGGCTGTGCCCCGCAACCTGTGGGATTTTAGTTCCCTAACCAGGGATTGAACCTGCGCCCTCAGCAGTGAGAGCACAGAGTCCTAACTGCTGGACGGCCAGGGCATTCCTGAGCATGGGGTTTTTGAAAAAAAGAAACATTATCTAGTTACAGCCATTATTTTATGATCTTCTTGTCTATATTTAACATAAAGATTTTCTGGTGTTGACCATGGTTCCTTAAATCCTTTCTTTTGGGGGCTTCCCTGGTGGCGCAGTGGTTGGGAGTCTGCCTGCTAATGCAGGGGACACGGGTTCGCGCCCTGGTCTGGGAGGATCCCACATGCCGCAGAGCGACTGGGCCCGTGAGCCACAATTACTGAGCCTGCGCGTCTGGAGCCTCTGCTCCGCAACAGGAGAGGCCGCGATAGTGAGAGGCCCGCGCACCGTGATGAAGAGTGGCCCCCGCTTGCCGCAACTAGAGAAAGCCCTCGCACAGAAACGAAGACCCAACATAGCAATCAATCAATCAATAAATAAATCTTTAAAAAAAAAAAAAAAATCCTTTCTTTTACTTCCAACTATCAAATTTTCAGCCTGAGATCCAACTCAGTACCTTTTTCTGTATAAAACTGGTAAAGAGTCCAACTGACTAAAAATACAATATCAGGATCATATAGGATTAAGAAGAAGAAGTAAACTAAAAGAGGAAAAGGAAAGCAGTTCCATGCAATAAGCTTCATGTTATATTTAAAACCGAACATTTAGTCCTCAGGGCTCCATCTGCTACTAATAAGGCATAGGATCTTAGTAAGAGGGAAATAATGGTAAGACTTAAATAGTTTTGATAAATGAGATGCAAAAACACGTTGTGAATATATTTTGAACACATATATTATCTTAGCATTTACTCTTTTCTTTTTCTATAAGTATAGGACTGTCTTTCCTATGAAACAAATAATGTCCAAATTTACTCTTTTTCTTCTCATTGGAATGGATTCTTCCCCTTGCAGAAAAGACTTGTGCCTATAAAAATGTTAAGCAGAATTTTAAATTAATGAATAAAGAATGTGTATGACTTTGGAACAGTCCTTGGGCAGCTGAGGCCATCTGGCTGTGTAATTCACAAGCCACCTGAGACGCGTTCCTCCGGCTGTATGCTGCTCACTGGTTTTGTACTTCTTGATAAAGATCGTGTGAGAAATTAGCAACGTTCTGCTCAGAATGCAAGGTCCCCATACCCAGCACCACATATCGGAAAAGTAAATGGGAAATATTTCCCTTGTCCTTTAGCAAGCTATTTTTCATCGAACTCTCATTTGAGCTGCTTCTCAGTCAGCATCTGTAACTGAGTACACCAGCGGCTGTGTCCTGAATGCTTCCGTGATGGATGACTGCCGGGATGAAACTCCCCAAGTGCCACAGGAGAGACGGATGTGCCTTCTCCCTGCCCCCCCTGAAAGAGACGGAGCAGACCTGCATCCAGACCAGCTCCCCCAAATTCAAAAGGAAAATTCTAAACAGCAAAATACTTTGAGAAGTCTAAAAAGTTTACGGAAGCAAGCAAAGAGTGCCCCCATCACACAGACCCACGAACTACATTAAGGAAGGCGGTCAACGGAAACCTCCTAGTCTGCACAAAGGAACACTAACTATAGCCCCTAAGTTAGGCAGGTACAAGAATGAGAGAGAAAGGGTTGACGGCAGCAGTCTGGGCTTGGGCACTCACTGCCCACCTCAGGGAAGTCACTTAACTGGGCTCAGGCTGAGAGTCCACATTTGTAAATTAGGACAATAAGTCCACATTTCCAGGTTGTTTTGACAATTACAGATAATATATTTATCTGTAATGTAACACACTCGAAAAAGTTCCAAAACTTAGAGCTATTATTGTTATCTTAGCAGCTATTATTGTTACCACTACCACTTTAATCCCTGACCCGATATAGAGAAATTAGAAGCTAAGAGACAAGATTTGCTACGTTTTCAAAACCAGCCATCCTACCAGCTTTGGAAGCAGGGATATTCTGTCTTGCCACAATAACATCTCCTTTGTTTTTGCAGCTAGTACCAGCCTCTTTCCTGGCACAGAACATATTTTTCTGTTTATGGACGTGAAATGCAATATTACAAACATGCTTTTAATCAGAAACAGGCCACCTAAGCAAGAAACATCTCCTCAATAGGAAATAAAATGCTACAGTTCCATCATTTTTCCACGAGGCAGGCAACATGCCGGGAAATGCTTTTGCCCACTTTTTACTCCTCGTCTAATCAATTTTTATTCTTTTCATCGTCACATGTAATGGAGTTGGAAATGGCTAAATAAAGTGAAGGATGTTTTGAATTGCATTACTAAGTGATAGCTGCATTATTTTATAAATGAATAGTGCTGCCCGCATTCATATAATTTATGAATCGAAGTTTCATTTGGGGGAAAATATCAGTGTCAGATTTTGCATATAAAGGTCTGCATTAGCTGGCAGCTGTGTAAAGTCCTATAAAGACAAACAGCTCCAAAGCAGGCACACAGATGAGGGTATTCATGGACCATGTTTGCAAGTAGACGTGATACTGTAATCATGAAGAAGTTTTCTGTAGTCAACTCCTTTACAGCTTTGTCTAAAAGTTTCTAACATCTTTTCTGAAAGCAGCCACATTTACACGATCCATAGTAACTAGCAGAGTCTTTTGAGCCTTCAGAATTTCCTTTCATTCTATCTCTACATGAAATTCTTCCTCTAATTATTATTATTTACTTTTAGAGCAAGTTTTAAACATAAAATTTAATAAACTGTATAAGACACTATAGCATATAAGTCTGATATTTATATTGCAAATTCTAGATCTCCACTTCTGTGCTACTGGAACTTTCCAAATTAGTGAACAATTTTAAGTATACTTACTCTGCTGTGTGATAGTAGTGGTGGTGGTGGCAGTGTGTGTGTGTGTGTGTGTGTGTGTGTGTGTGTGTACACGGGCATGCTTTCAACCTGTAAAAGTAAGGGAAGAAAAGAAGGAAGGGAAGAGAAGAGGATAGCAGAATCTTATGCCATCAAATGTTAGAAGTGTGAGTTTAGTAAAAGTTATCAAATAAAGCAAAATGTAATGAAACAATTAGAGAATCACAAATGTATCTTTAAGTGCATCCTTTACTTCTCATTCCTTTATTCAACTCCTACTATGTGCTGAGCACATTGCTGAGTGTGAACACACTGAGCCTTGATGATACCTGGGGTCCTGACTTTGAAGGAATGAGTCCGGGGCAGAGAGGCTGAGGGGCTACAGATAAACAGATCAACAAGTACACTCTAGAGTTACAAATGGGATACGTGTTTTAATAGAACTGTGTGTAAGGTTTCTCTGGCAGACAAAGGGAGAGACCCTTAATTTAGCTGGTAGAGGAACCGGCTGTGCCAGCAAAAGGCAGCACTGGTACTGACTCCTGGAGGATGACTATGTGATGTCCAAGGATGGATGAGAAGAACACGGGCATTGTGAGAAGAGGAAAGAACGCAGGCTGAAGGAATTCTGTGACGTGTAAGGCCATATGAAACTTCAGAAAATTGCAAACGGTTTAACTGGAATGTAAAAATGTGACACGAGGCAACTATGAAAATAGAGAAAGGACCTATGGAAACAAAACAGCAACAACAAAAGGAGCATTCCAGAAGTAGAAATAAGTTTAAGAAAGGAAAAATAATTGGTTACGAGGTGTGGTTATACTATGAGCCCATGAAGAACTTCAGTGGTGAGGGGGAAGCAGAGTAACACACAGAGAAGAAGCCGTAGACGTGAAAGCAGATGGAGGGGAATGAGTAACCACAGCCAGGTGTGGAAGACCTGGAGGTGCTGGGCTGATAGCAAGAGAGGGCACGCCCCACGTATACGGCGATCCAAGCCGACTGTTGTTAGACTTCAATATAGTCCCAGCGTTGTCTGGTCTCTTGAAAAGCAAGGCATCCATATATTTATGTGTTTTTAAATGTTGGCAGCAGATTTATTTTAAATTAAAAAAAAAATTCAGACCTAAATAAAAGATAATTGTGAGCCGGGTCTGGCCCATTGCTTTCCATTTGGTGTCCTCTGATCTCACCCAATCCTTCATACACAGGACAATGTAGGTGGACATTGTGCGAAGAGTTTTAGTCATATGAAACATGATTTGAGGCAGAAGATAAAGAAGATTCAACTCATGAAATTCTGTACCTGATTCAAATATGCGTACAGTGAAATATCTTTGGGGCGTAACAGGATACCAGTGACTAAATCCAGAAATATTTTGGAGAGAAATCACAAGATTAACCAAACTAAGATTATTTTTCCAACCTGATTACATTTTATGATTTTTTAGAATTATAAATTATAGGGCTGTACGTAACGGTCAGTTAATGTTTGATGCCAAAGAAGTAAAATGCTATTTCATTAATGTTTATGGTCTGGGAAGTGGTTATTTTTCTTTCAGATGTGTAGACTTGCTGGAGAAGCCTGAGCCATTCCCTATGTCCACATACACTGGTCCCTCTGACTGACCACCTGCAGGCAAACGTGGCTGGGGCACTTCTCTATTGCAGCTTCAAGCTCTCAGAAGCCTGATCCTGACGACACTGGCCTTGGTTGAGCTTTTCCAGCATATGATGATGTAATGGATCATTCTGCTTTTTAAATGAAATTCAAACGTTTAAAATTCAGAGTAGTAGATGTATCCTGGTGGGCAGCTGTCACTGTTCTTTAAAGATAACAGCAAAGTTTATCAAAGCCTTGTGAACCACGTGTATATGGGAAAAGATTTGTAGAAGACAGTGCGTAAGCATGCAAAACGGTGCAGTAGGTACCTCAGAGGAGTACAAATTTGGGTGGATTTTATTGTTTTAGATTTGAATCTTTTTTGTGCTTTCAAGAATTCATATTATTCAGGAATGTATACAATGAGTACACATTACTTGTGTTCAAAATAAGATAGATAAAAGAGAAGAAATGGTTTGTCAGATAAATACTGGCTTAATGTGTGAAAATGGAAAAAAGGATGTTTGATGATGGCCACTCAAAGAGGAAAGTAGAAAAGAGAAAGGCAAAAGATCTGTTCTCTCTCTCCTTGAAAAGAATACAGATAAAACTGTGTGAAAGTCTGTTTAAATGTGGTTTAGTTTACCTTTGATGTTTCCTTTCAGCTACACTATATAGTGAATAGCTGTAAAACTTAAAAGTGAAAAGAACTTTTCTTGTTTTTCATGGGGGCTGGGGGGTAAAGTTACCCAAGGGGTAACTTCAATTAATTTCAGTCAAAATTAAAACAAAACAAAACCTGGGGAACGGAAAGGAATGTGAAGGACAAATATTTGATAACAGAATGATATATTAGTCTTGAACTTGAGCTATGGCAACTGTGAGCATGTGTACGGAAATAAACACTTCAGGGCACCAGAAAGTAGTAGCATGCCAGTCAAAGTTATGAAATTGCTTTGATGTTCGACACAGTAGCAGCAACAACAACAACAAATATGGAAGAATAAGTAACCAAAATTATGTCATAATCAGCAAATCTAAAAAATTAGGAAAACTAGAAGTCAACAAAATGTTGGTCTCTTTGGGATATTTCGTTATTAATACTTAGTGTTCTTTTGAGAAGGTGAATAGATCATTAAGTCTACAGAGAAGTTTGCTAAGAAATGCAAAGGATTGGGAATAAAACTTGATTTCTTTAGAAACTGAAAATGATGTTTCCGATGCCCCCACTAGCTAAATAGGTCCTCCATGTGCCAATGCAGAGATAAATAATGCTAAGTGTGTCACCACTTCGGTGTTCCTATTGCAATTAATATAACTCTCCAGGGAGAAAACAAGATATCGTGCAAAAGCCCCTGGTACTTAAAACCAAACATTAAATTGGGTCAGATCTTCTCAACTGCCTAAACTACACTTTGAGAATTATAACATTTGGGACATCAGTATAACATCAAAGGCAGTTTTGAGACTCCAGGGCATGGTATGCCAACTGCCTTGGAAGAATTAAGGGAACAATTTAAACAATGGGAGAATCTGGCTCATTAAGAAAAATTTGTGCTAGAATAACAAACATAATGTGTGCATCAGTCAGCGAGTCCTTTGCTCTCTCTTGGCCATGCATAGGTAATAAACCACACCTGTCATTTCTCTTTTCCCTCACAGTTGCAACACCTCCTCATGTAGCATCATTTGCCCATGTAATTAATATGTTTTTCACCCTGTCTTCCAACTCACTAATGGTTTTTGAAGAATTTTAAATTAACAGGATTAGACATAGCATCACACCCAGTTACACACCATATGGTAGGTTCTCTCAAGTGCTGTTTAGTATTATTATATTTTTTACTCAGATTCAGGATATAGACCCAGCCATGTTCCTACATGAATCTCAAAGTTCAGATAAATCCATTTCTCTCATTTTAACTGATGAGGGAGTTAAGGCCAAGCAAGGTTCAGTGATCTTTAAAAGATTATTTATTGCTCCCAATACTTATGCAGACTCTGAGACTAGCCATTAACCATTTCTTCTGTAGATACTCTGTTTGCAATCTAAAGGGAGTAAAGCTATATGCAGGCAAAATGGGGGGCGGGGTATATTTTGTGAAGTAAATTTTTCAAAATCTTTTATGAGTCAAAAATAATGGCATCTATGAGTTGGAAACTTAAAGAACTGCATTTTACATAAGAATTTGCACACTCAGAAGCTTTTAGGGCCAGTAAGAGAGAAGGCTGTGGAGTGCATCTAACTGTAGAGACTGTGCCCCTTTCAAAGTGACTTTAACTCCAAAAGTTTAAAAAAAAAAAAAAAAAAAAAAAGCCCAGAAAAGCTTTGGTGAACTCCCTCTGATCTGAACACATAGGAATAAAATACAGAAAGGGAAAACCAAAATGGGATAGTAGGATCAAAAGCAAAATAAAATTTCTCTTGAATCAGAAACAAATAAACAAACAAACAACCAAAAAACTCAAGACACTGAGTGGGTCCCAAGCCAATGGTCATCAGAGCGCCGTGTCCAAGAGTAGGCAGCAATAGCCAAGAGTTCAGCTCCTGAGAGCAGGTAGCCAAAAACTGGTCCAGGTGAGTCAGTGACCACTGCTTAAAGCTGCAGACAGGAAAGGTGTTTCCATCCCATAAAACACACTTAAAAATAACAACAACAAAAACTACTCCCAACCACTTCCTAGGGTTACTGTTTCCATGGAGCAGCTGACTTAGGAAGGCAAGGAACACAGATACAGTTAGTATCAAGTACTAAATCAAGAGACCTGTAGGACTGGTCTGTAGATTTTCTATATCCTCCACTTAAAGCAGGGAAGAAGCTTTAAACTGTAAATTTAAGACCTAGTTCTGTACTATAAGAATAGGTAGAAGCAACCTTAAAACCACAAGCCAAAGATAGAAACTAGAGAATAGAGTATGTCTCAAAATATCTCGAATAATTAATATTATACAGACTTTGTGTTCTTATACGAAAACACACACGTGTATAAACACACACACCCTAAAACCTTAAAATGCACCCCTAAGTAGCTCATAGGATAATGAGGAAACTACAATGGAAATTATGAGATACTTAGAAGCAAATGACAATGAAAGTACTACAAAGAAAAATGTACAAATTCATTTCTTTGAAAAGGAAAGTACCTTGAAACTGAGTTTCCTAAAAAGCTAAATGAGTTAAACATTTAACTCAAGAAACTAGGAAAAGTAAAACAAAATAAATCTGAAAAGTTGAAGCAAGAAAATAATAAAGTTAGGAACTGGTTTTAGTGAAATAAAAAGCAAAGAAAGAAACGAAATGACCAGTGAAATCAAAATATGCTTTGCCAAAAAAGAAACAGAATAAAGACTAATCAATAAAATAAATAAAACACAAACGCTATTAGGAACAAAAAAGACAGACCTACATTTATAAAGCACATTTTAAAACCAAATCAAATTAAGGGACCAATCTAACAAAAATATAGATGCCGAAATCTTAAATAATATATTATCTAAATGAGTAAAGTTGTGTATAAAATAATACATCATGACCTAATTCTGTTTATTCTGGGAATATAAGAAGAGTTCAATAATAGAAAACTATTAGGTATTGCATTAATGAACAGATGATAGAGAAAACCACATGATCATAACAACAGATGCAGGAAAAAAAGCATTTCATAAAATTCAACATTTATGATTTTTTAAAAATACATTTAAAAAATAAATAAAGATAATTCCTCTATTGCATTATAAATCTTAGCCAATGCAATATACTGGAAATGAAGAAGGAAATTATATATATTGGCTACCTATGTGATTATTGTGGAATTCTCACTAACAGGAAATTTCACAAAGTGTGCAGGATACAAGGTCAACATCAAAATTATTAAGGTTCCTATACACCAATAATAATCAATTAGAAAATGTAACAGAAACAAAATTCCTTTCCATTATAAAACAATAGCAACAACAAAATCACCATGAAGCCAGGAATAGACCTAAGATAGAAAGACTTTTAGAGGAATAATACTAAAACAGACTTGAATAAGTAAAGGTATATTCATGGATGCAAAGGCTTAATATTGCAAAGACGTCAATTCTCCCCTTAATTTTTAAATGTATACCCACAAGTATTATTTGAGTTTTATGAGGACCATAAGAAGGCTTTTTTTTTTTTTTAAAGTAAACTCAGCCAGCAAGTCTGTATCAGCCAGATTTCATCAGAATGTCTTATATTTACTTTCTGAGTCCCTATCTGACTTATTTGCTTCCAACTGGTTCCCAATTATGACTGCTCATTCACAATTATAATTCTGTAATCCATGCCATCTGGCTTTTTGGATTTTCGGTTCCCTGGTAACTGGCTTTGGCTGGTCCTGAACTCTGGTCTTACCTGTAAGCCTATATCATTACCCCATAGGGAACCAATCCCTGAAGCACTGCTAGTCTGTAGTTGCCTAATCCTGTTCCACAAAACAGTACATGACCACAGCCACTGAATGACTCCTAACTTAGTTCAATTTCTCTGTTTTACATCCAAAAACTTCAGGAAAAACATTTTTAGGCACAAATGCTTCGGTTCTTATTAACATATGTCTCATAATGGCTGTGCCACCATCCCTGATGTTCTACCCCTGGAAATGGGATTTTCAGGCCAAAATGATGACTCACTGAGGCCTCATTTCTAGAAATCTAGTCATTTCTACCTAGGAGACTGGCCACTCTCAGGAGTGAATAAGTCATGAACAAGTTACCAAAAGGGAAGCTAAAGCTTCGAATGAATTGAAGTCTTGTGAGATTTTGATGAGTCAAAGCCAGTATTTTTTCCAGAAGAAAAATAACCTTAGGTAATTTTCAACATGTGAGATTCTGATTCCTTCAGAATGAAAAAGCAACAGTACAGACTGTTTTTAAAACTTTTTATTACAAGACACCTGGATAATGATTGCAATGTATTCTTTAAATAAACAGATGGTACATATGAAACTGTAATTTATCCGCCAAACACCTTCATTTAAAAAAGTAAACAGCTCTAATAATTTGTTTACTTAGAGCTTCACTCTGACTGATTTTTGGCACTACTGTATTATATGGGAAAAAAATCAAATATTGAGTAGTACCTTCTGTAAAAGAACTATTTGAAAAGAATCTGAAATAAAATATTCTATGTCTCTAAGCCCAAGGAAAACAATAAAATGAGATGCAGTTCTATGATTGAGTTACTAGAGAGTTAAAAATTTCATTTGTCCATGATGATAAAAAAAAAAAGAGAGAGATATTAGAAAGCAAGCAGATTTCATGGCTTTTTATGTGAGTAAAGAGGACAGCTGGATGATGCCTGAACAGTGCTATTAGCTACACTGGTGGTTCGTCCTCACATTGTCTTTGCCCATTTTTCTCCAGACCGAGACAATCTCCCTTCTTTCATTCCCAACCCACCAGAACTTGCCTGTTGTTGGGTCCCATTACCTCAGCACTTTCCAATGTTTCAGATATCTAATAACAACAAATCAAAGAGATGTTGTTTTTGCAGTGCACAATGCTTCTATTTCCGTCACTATGTCAACTTCATGGGCAATCAAACACATCAAGATTATCTTTATAGCATCCTTCCTACCTTTTAGAGATAATTGTTTTGTCTTCCGTGTATTTCTGAATTCCTTATTTTCAGTTAGTTTAGCGTGAGCTTGTTCATATCACCATCCACAGCCATGATCTGCTGAATAGGACTAACCCTCTGTCACCTGTGATCACCTACGTTTTGTGTGTGGTAAAGATGACCCGGAACACAGTGGTCTGAACTCACCAGATCCTTGGAACACCGTTATTTATCTATTAGTATCTGTTAAGAATTGGAGGAACCATAGCAATGATGATGGTTAGTTTTATGTGTCATCTTGACTGGGCCCAGGGTGGTCTCAATGGTCTTTGTCCATTTTTCTCCAAACTCAACTGGATATACACTCCAGGAGACAGTCTCTCTTCTTTCACTTCCAAGTTACCAGAACTTGCCAGTTTTGAGACCCATTCCCAGATATTTGGTTAAACATTACTTCTGGGTACGTCTGTCAGGGTGCTTCTTAGATGAGATGAGATTTGTTTTTCAAATAAAGTTTTAACTTCTAAACATAAAACTTTATTATATTTCTAGTTAGAGCCTTTTGTGTGATATATTTAGGACCAAGTACTTAATAGAGAAGTCCTAATTTTGCCCTTGGGCTGATATGGTTTCCACCCTCACTCAGTAGATTCACACTTGTCTCCCTTCCCCACTGCAGTCTGAGGCCCTTGGTATCACAAAGAAAGTAGTAGTTAGCTGGAGAGATGGGGCTCTAGTCTAAAATTCCCAGCACAGAGAACAAACTGAGAGAGGAAGTCTCCTTCTTCTCAGGGCCTTCCCTGGGTTAGCAGAAGAAAAGAACACAGAAGTTTCCATGAGTGCCATACTAGGTTTCCGTATCTTTCAGACCTGGTAGGAAACCCCAAGGCATCTTCCCTACCCCACCCCAGTGTCTCTTCACCCTGGTTACTTCCTAGTCACAATTATGATCCTACAGACTACCCCGTCTCTGACCTTTGCCCCTCACTTTCTCCTCTAAGCAACTGGAACACACATTGCCCTCTCCATGGTGGGTGGGCCTCATCCAATCCGTTGAAGGCTTGTATAGAATAAAAACCTTGAGTAAGAAAGAATTCTTTCTATCTTTGAGCTGGGAGATAGGTCTTCTCCAGCCTCCAGACTCAGATTAGAAGTTAACGACCAGCTCTCCTGGTTTGTAGACCCTTGGATTTGCACTGGAACTGACATCATCAGCTCTCCTGGTCTCCAGCTTGCTCACTGCACATCTTGGACTTCTCAGCTTTGTAATCACATGATCCAATAATAAATCATATATATACAACAAATAATTACAGAATGCCTACCACGAGCCTGACAGTTTTCTAAGCAGTAGAAGATGGAATCGGTGGTCAAATTTCTCTATCTGGGATAGAAGCCTGCCTCATACTCACATCATTGAACTGAGGAGGGTTCTGTCAGCCAGCTTCCTTTGTAACCTCTAGTGAAGGACTAGACATTCATTCATTTGGTCAACACCACATGTTAAGTATCTATTATTAGGTACTCTTCTAGGGGCTAGAGAAACGCCCCTAACTTCATGGAGTTTAAAATGTAATGGGGGATATAGACAACAAACAAGACAGACAAAATGCATAGTTGCTGAGAAATAATTTTCCATGAGTCTCACATTTCCACACATCTTGTGGTCAGAGGTACTGACTGCCTTTGTTCTGGCCTATTTTCTCAAGGATGTTTATATAGAGAAGAGACTTGGAAGAAACAGTCTCTTGTTCCAGAGCGAGGTCCGCTTTTCTTACAGCCTTGGATAAAGTGATAGGATAGGCTTTAGGGATGACTGAGACGGAAAGTCACTATGAAGTTTTCATCGAAGGAGTGACATAATTTGATTTGCAGTTTAACAGAATCACTCTGACATCTGGTTTGAAAATAGTTCAAAGGGGACCAGGGCAGAAGGAGAGAGTCATGAGTTTGGAAGATGAGGCAGAGAAGGAGTATGTAGCTAGAAATGGAATGTTTCTCTGAGTTAGAAGGAGAGGTAAAAGACTGATGTTCTTTGGGTAAAGGCATTTTTCCATTTCATATTGAAAACTCTGACTAGTGTGCTAATTTTCTCAGTAGCATTCTTCTTTAGTTCACTGAACTATAACTGTATAACCCTAATTAGTGCTAAGAATCTATTAGGCAATAAAAATTTCCTCTCTACTTACAGAGGAGCACATGTCCTATGTGCAAAATTAAGAAAAAATTAATTGTGATTATGCCAAGTTAGGATCAATTAACTGAAAACTTGCCACAGACACTGAGAATTTTAATGTTTTTTGATGCATCATGAAGCAAATAAAACCCGGGCTGAGTTTTTTGTCCAGTAAGATATGACTGTACCTAAGCTTTTCTATTCAGAGGAAGGCTTTATCTACCATTGCAGAAAGCAAAAGTCGTGGCTAGGAGGGAGATGGTCACAGGTATCCAAATCACTGTCTTCCAGGAATCTTTTCTTTCTAAGCCAGTCATCTCAATGTCTCTGAGATAAAATCTTGCAATGAACTCTAGCTAGTTCACTGACATGATTAACCTCATATCCTCCAATAATATAATAAACCTCATATAAAGACTAAGGCAGGAAGGAAGGAGAATTGTCATGGCAAGGAAGCAATGTAAACCCTCAGTAAAAATCAGGAGAAAAGAGAAATCTATTTTTATAGAGTTCATCATCATCCATCTCTTTTTAGTGCCATAGGGAGGTATATTTCCTGATGAGGTGGCATCATTCCGGCCCACACATCCAGAGAGCATTTGTGGTTGAAATTCCCCCAATGAAGACATTCTTTTCCCCAAAACTCGACAATGTCCTGAATTCTTGATAAACTACTCTTTGAAAAAGCCCCAGATAACACATGAATGTTTTAAACTATTCATCTGTCATCCATCCATCCATTTATCATTGCAACAAATATTTATTTAGCGCTCTGTGCTGGAGGATACAGTGATTTACATGGAAAATACAGAGATGTCTAAGATATGATTTCTGAAGAGAAAATCTACATGCCAAGAAAGAGCACATTATGTGGTAAATTCACTGTTTATACGTGCTTTGATAAAATTCTTACAAAGAACCATGGGAAATGGAAGAAACAATAAACCCTGCTTTGATAGTGACAAAGGGCTATTGAATTGTGCATTTAAGGGTGAGTGGGATTTATTCAGGAAAACAGCAAAGGCAGGAGCAAGATCATCACAATTTCCTCTGTCAATCCCGAGCATGTAATAGAGGTGTGAAAACTTTAATACACTCCTCAAGAGAGCAGGTTCACGTATTGTTATTGAAATCTATGCCAGCGGATTGGTTAAATAGTATAATGAGTATAAGAAATAGTTCTTCATTTGTGAAATGAGTGATAGTTAAGATATGTAGTTGGTTAGAAAGACTTTGCAGACCCTCATTCCTGGTGTGACTGGAAGAGTAAGAATCCAGCCCATCCGGCAGTGCATCTCTTCACTCCTGAGGAATTCTGTCCTGAATCAACTACAAACTTATTTAGAATAAAATTGCCTATATGAAATGTAAATGCACACAGACCAATTTACAGGGATGGAAACCAGACAGTTGTTGGGGGAGGGGATTAATTGGAAAGGAGCATCGGGTCGTTTTCTGGGGAGTGGGGAACGAAAACATATCGAACTGTATCTTATTTGTAACAGTGGTTACATGGGTATATAAAATTATCAAAATGCAACAAACTAACATTTATGATTGTATTTTAATTATATCTTAATAGTAATAAAAAATAAGAAAAAAATACCATTGCATCCTTCTCAAAGTAAACTTTTCATGCATGGTACTAGTCAGAAGGTTTAAGGATAGATGTTTCCCCATGCTTTGAGAACAGTCTCTGATAGTTTTTGTGACAGCTCACTAATAAATGCAGGTACCTTTGGCAGACTTTGGTTTCAGATTTGCTTTCATTGTAACTAACCATCTGGCCATTAGTTCATAGAGAGGCTGGCAGAAAATCAGTAACTACCCTTACCTCTCTGACATTTACCAAAAAAACCTGACATTTGCTAAACAGCTAAATTGGCTTAGGTAAATTTGCAACCATGAATAATAGTGATTCTCTAGGTGGAAATTTGAAGTCAAGCTAAAAAGGGAGGGCAGCGCATAAGCGAAAGGAGGATTTTAAGGGAATCTATCTTTTTGCACCTCTCTAAGAGCTAGTCAGCCAATTTTGCAGATGTGCAGAGCTCTCTTTGGAACAAGTACCAAGGGCCACATATCTTCTATCCCCACAAGGCCATATACTGTCTTACACTGAATATTTAAATACTTGCAATGAAGTAAGGGAGAAATAAACACAGCAAAGTTTATTTCAGTTATGTGCTTGTTAATTTGTCAAACCAGAAAGTTGTAAACCCAAAAGAAGACAAAAGAAAAAGGAAGAGAATCCATGAAAAGTATTGATGATAAGAAATGGACAAATATTGGGCCCCAAGAACCTTGAAAATTCTGTTCCTGTCATACTCCCTTATATCCTCCATACCTTCCTCTCTCCTCGCAATTCTTTCTCTTACCCCATAGAAACAATGAGCTTGATTTTAAAACTACTGTTCTTAAGGAGGCCAATAAGAAAACTCATCATAAACAAGACTTAATCTGTGCTTGTCCTGGCAAATAAGTCAGGCTTAGTTTTGTTAAAACTCTTAAAATACCTTAAATGGTTTCCAAAGATAATGTGATCTGGAACTGAAAAGCAATACCTGTGTTTTTTTTCAATTTTATACGTATATTTTGAAATTTGGTAGTATGCACCTCATTTCTCCACAAATAACAATAAAATAGTTTAGACCTGATTGAGGGCATTTTGTAGTGACTCTGATATTTCTGAGGTTATATATTTCCATCTTCTTTTTTTGACTGAATAAATAGAAAAAAATGAACATACAGTTGAAACCTGAATGCTTTATCATGAATCAAAAGATGGCAACCCTAGACAACTAGTTTTCCCTAAAGAATAGGAACTTGGGAGGATAGTAACAAAATAAATTTTTGTCACATTCATTTTTAAAATGTCAATACACAGTGAGCTTTGATCATAAGGCCAAGGAGGTGGAGAGGGTGGGAGGATGGGTAATAATTCTGTTGACCTTTAACAGACCAGTTATGTTTGATGTGAATTTACATTTATATTCCCAGATGCATAACACTTGTGGCCGCTCAAAAATTAGCTTACTGCTAGAACATCTAAGTTTTTTTGAAAATGCATATGATACTGGAATGTCCATTGAGCACCAGTCACACAGCTTGCCTAATAAAAGCTTCAGTTTTGTGCAATCTGTTCTACTACACCTTGTACCTCAGGGACTTTGCTTACATATTCTAGAATGTTATTTGAGCTAAAGATAAACAAAACTCTTCAAAAGAGAGTACAGAGGCTGCATTCTGAGGCTCAGGTCTTACTTTGTTCTTGGGTACAACTCAACCCACAGAAAGATTATTCACACCCACTCAAAGGTCCCAGCTGCACACCCACTATCAGGTACGTGTCGCTCAAAATGGCCTCTTTGTAAAACAGCAGGGCCTGGAAAGAAGGAACAGTACGTTCAGTCATTCTGCAACCACTGGGTAAAATGTTCATCTCTAGTCCATGTTGAAGAATGTCAGTACCTGTTCTATACAGTTGTGAAAGCCAGAGCAAATGAAATGCTATTGAGGCAAAGTCATGGTTTAGAGCTTGGAATTCTTGATTTAAATTTTTGAGATTTTCTTGTAATAAAAATTATTAACTTGGTATTCCAAGCTATGTTTGCGTAAACATTCTGTTGTCAGTTTAGAATGTGTTTTCCATGGCTAACTGGCCTAATAAGCCTGTACAAACTGTATCAAAATGTTAACACAGAGTTGAACTAAAACAAAAAAATAAATTTATGTGTTATATTAGGCAACAATTTTACACGTAAAATTGTACTTTTTAAGTATTTTTGCTGTAAAACCTGATCTAAGTGGAGCCCACTGTAGAATAAAATGACTGGATCATACTTATTGAACTCCAGATTAGGAATGCCAGGCTACATGAGCTGACGAGCATGCAGAAAGATGATGGGATAGAATATTTTAAATCAAGGTTTCTCAGCCAGAGTATTACCACTGAATATTACTATTACAATAACATTTGTGCCTGGATAATTCTTGGTTGTAGGGGACCATCCTGTGCATTGCAGTACATTCACCAGCATCTCTTGCCTCTACCCACAAGATGCCATTAGCACCAACCCTTCGTAACAATCAAAATGCTTCTAGACATTGTCCCCTGCAGGGGGCAAGGGAGGGAGGTCAAAATCACCCTGTTGAGAGCACTGTTTTAAATCAAGACAGTTCTACAAAATCCTGAACATGTGGTTACTAATTATTTAAAACTAAAAAAAAAAAAAAGCTCAAGTATTAACACAAAACAATGCCACAACCATACACAAATCTTTGGCTTGAAGATACTAGTCACTGTCAATAGGCAATCTATTGCCTAAATTTTCCCCAGTATATTGATATATGATTTAAAAAAATGGAGTCATATTTATCTAGATGGATTTTTATTTTTACATAGGTTTCCCTATTGCTCGTTATTCTCTGTATTAATAAGTCTGCGTGTTTAGAAAAGAGACATTTTTCTCAAATTTCCACTTAACCTTATAGGGAAAATGAAATCTGATTAAATATTGAGTCTCACTCAATTCTCTGAAACCATCCATAATACTGAACTTGGAAAATGCAACTTACATTGTTCCAGATACAAAAGTAACTTTCTAAAATTTTGCTTTCTAGGACAAAGGACAATTAATCAATACTATTTTGCATGCAAACTATTCTCCTATATATTTTAGTTCAATTTCCAGCCTCACAATTTGCTTTTTTGTTGTTGTCGTTGTCATTTAATTTCTAGGTTTCTAACTGATGCCTTTTAAGACCCTGAAGTTCCCTCTAAACCCTCCCTTCCTTTGCACATCCAGAACCAGTGCAATTTAAAGAAAAGTAACACTTAAGTAGTGGAGGGAAAGGATAAAAGACATTTACGAAGAGGAATATAAATCAAGGAGAATATTACAATACTTGCTTCTTTCCCTGGATGGGAAAAGTGTTGTGGACAGCTGGACTTTGTCCCAGCACAGACTTTGTGAGATGAGAAGAAAGTCCCCACCCCACCCTCACGTGGCACCCACCTGAGCCTGGCAAAAGTCCCAAGTCCTGAGAGAGAGGCAGGTGAGCTGTGGGATGGATGCACTTTCTCAGTGAGACGTTCCCTCATAAGAATGCTTTCATAGATGTTTCTTGCGATTTTCTCATATGGGGGAATACAGATGCTGCCCAAACATTAATGAAATATTTATCATACTGAGCCTGTCTCTTCACTTCACAGAGAGAGAAAAGGCTTGAATTGCTTAGTTTACACTGTCATGGTTGACCTGCAGGAAAAGACTGACTCACTTCCTGTATGTTCTCAGGAGATGGAAGGCCTGAGGCCACAGAGTACACACACGTCACCTGTACTCATGAACTTTTCAACCTACTGACTTTCATAGCCAAAGCAAAAGTTGTTTCATTTCTGCACCCAAACAAGAGAGGACTTTGGCAGTTGTGTACATTCATTTAGTGTTGTCTGTCACAGTACTTGCTAGTAGAAGGTGCTGTCATGCTTCATGAACATAAATCCTATCATGTGTGATATATGAAAATTCACTGGAAATACTAAAAGTGCTGGTAAGAAGAGAGATATTTTTTATTAAAAATAAAAGATCATAAAATAATTGAGAGTTATGAAAAATGGTGATGGTTGGGTAGGGGATGAAATCTTTGAAATCAGGAATAATTCTGAAAGCCAAAGAGGGTTCACGTGCAGAATGAGAAAAGTATGGTGTCCACACAATCTTCAAAAAGGAGTAAGAGACAAAAGTGATTATTGGAATTAAAAAATGTTTGAGCCTCAGTATCAGGTGTCTGTGAGCGCAGTGTTAACTCAGGAAAGGTCTAGGTGTTTGCATAGTTTTATATGGACCTTGCAATGAATAGACTTAAACGTGGCCTTTTGAAACATAATCTGTTCTTCAAACCCTTTTATATTCGATTTGCTATAAACATCTGCAACTCCCTCTCATGTCTTTGACCTGGTAGTTTGAATACAATTTTATTCTTGGAGAAGAAAAAGAAGAAAGATATTGTTTTTTCTTCGTTTTGCTTTGGTGGTCCAAGTGCATTCAGAGTCAAAGAACATACGACTAGTAGTAATCAGTTTATTAGCCTACTCACTGGATTTCCAGATTCTGTTAATAGTATGACTACTCTACTAGCCATGTAAGCTCAGAACTATCAAGTCATTCGTGTCTTAAAAAAAAAAAAGAACTACTAATGTGAGTACTTTTCAAAACTTTATTTACCCTGTTGTGTTGGCTTAACTGGTCTGGCCTCGATTTCTGTGTACAGATATTAAGGACAAAGTTTACATTCAGATTAGCATGTTCTCACACATACTTCATTTCTGGGTTCAGTATTCTGTGGTTTCTAATTTGGAAACGTTAGCTACAACAAAATTGAATATGTAAATTCAAATTGAATTGAATTTGTAAAATTCTTTCTTTGCAGCTAAATAAATCTCTTCCTTCCCTTTCACTTTAATAACTGTACTTAATCAGTTGCCAAATTATGTAGATTTTTACCTCTGAAACATCTTTACAATCTTCCCCAACTTATACTTCAACTATTTCTTCCGAGAATTATTTTGCTTGTGCCATAACTGGGCTTCCACACCTCTCATCACTGCCCAGTTCTTTCCTAAATTCAAGTGTCAGTTTATATTCACACACACAGCTCTGATCACACACTAAATTCCTACTAAAATATGTGAAGGCTTCCAATTGTCTAATGACGTTAAATATAAACTCTCCTGCTCATTTCATGGCTGCTAACAATATAACTGCCACTTCATCCTTCCTATCACTCCAGCGCCATCCCTCAGCTCTTTCTGCAGTTTTTCTGTTCACTAGATAAATGGAACATCTCAGTACGTTATTCTCCTGCTCAGAATTTCCTGGATGCCTATTTCCACCTATCAAAACATTACCCATATTTCCAAATCCATCACAAATACCTTGTCTACTGTGCCAATTTCTCTCAAGTGGAGGTGACTGCTCCCTGATTTTGAGATGACCAGTCCCTATAGAACATTCTTTGTACTCTTTTATGGCATTAACCTCATGCATACCAGCTTGTACTCTATAGTATGTGCCTCCTGACTAATGCCATCTACTAGACCATGAGCTCCTGAAGTGTAGCAATAAAAATGTATTCATGTTTGTGTCTTCTACTGTGCATGGTACTTAAGCACTTAGTGAATATTTGTACAATTAAAAATAAAAAGAATGAAAAGTAGGGTCAGCCCTCTTGCGAAAACACCAGAATCACAACTAGCTGCTGGACAATCATTGACAGGAAGACACTGGAACTCACCAAAAAACATACCCCACATCCAAAGACAAAGGAGAAGCCACAATGAGACGGTAGGAGGGGGGCAATCACAATAAAATCAAATGACACAACGGCTGTGTGGGTGGTCACAAACTGGAGAACACTTATACCACAGAAGTCCACCCACTGGAGTGAAGGTTCTGAGCCCCACATCAGGCTTCCCAACCTGGGGGTCTGGCAACGGGAGGAGGAATTCCTAGAGAATCCGACTTTGAAGCCTAGTGGGAATTGACTGCAGGACTTCGACAGGACTGGGGGAAACAGAGACTCCACTCTTGGAGGGCACACACAAAGTAGTGTGAGCATCAGGACCCAGGGGAAGGAGCAGTGACCCCGGGGGAGACTGAAGCAGACCTACCTGCTACTGTGGGAAGGTCTCCTGCAGAGGCGGGGGGTGGCTCTGTTTCACCATGGAGACAAGGACACTGGCAGCAGAAGTTCTGGGAAGTACTCCTTGGCGTGAGCCCTCCCAGAGTCTGCCATTAGCCCCACCAAAGAGCCCAGGTAGGCTCCAGTGTTGGGTTGCCTCAGGCCAAGCAACAAACAGGGAGGGAACCCAGCCCCACCCATCAACCGTCAAGCCGATTAAAGTTTTACTGAGCTCAGCCCACCAGAGCAACAGTCAGCTCTACCCACCACCAGTCCCTCCCATCAAGCCTCCTAGATAGCCTCATCCACCAGAGGGCAGACAGCAGAAGCAAGAAAAACTACAATCCTGCAGCCTGTGGAACAAAAACCACATTCACAGAAAGATAGACAGGATGAAAAGGCAGAGGGCTATATACCAGATGAAGGAACAAGATAAAACCCCAGAAAAACAACTAAATGAAGTGGAGACAGGCAACCTTCCAGAAAAAGAATTCAAAATAACGATAGTGAAGATGATCCAGGACCTCGGAATAAGAATGGAGGCAAAGATGGAGAAGATGCAAGAAATGTTTAACAAAGACCTAGAAGAATTAAAGAACAAACAGAGATGAACAATACAGTAACTGAAATGAAAACTACACTAGAAGGAATCAATAGCAGAATAACTGAGGCAGAAGAACGGATGTGACCTGAAAGACAGAATGGTGGAATTCACTGCTGTGGAACAGACGAAAGAGAAAAGAATGAAAAGAAATGAAGACAGCCTAGGAGATCTCTGGGACAACATTAAACGCAACAACATTCACATTATAGGGGTCCCAGAAG
The DNA here is from genome assembly GCF_949987535.1 of Balaenoptera acutorostrata. Taxonomy (NCBI): domain Eukaryota; kingdom Metazoa; phylum Chordata; class Mammalia; order Artiodactyla; family Balaenopteridae; genus Balaenoptera; species Balaenoptera acutorostrata. Next base: position 70,135,268 of record NC_080065.1, on the reverse strand, counting down.
GAGAAGAGAGGGAGAAAGGACCAGAGAAAATATTTGAAGAGATTATAGTCAAAAACTTCCCTAACATGGGAAAGGAAATAGCCACCCAAGTCCAGGAAGCGCAGAGAGTCCCATACAGGATAAACCCAAAGAGAAACACACTGAGACACATAGTAATCAAATTGGCAAAAATTAAAGACAAAGAAAAATTATTGAAAGCAGCAAGGGAAAAATGACAAATAAAATACAAGGGAACTCCCATAAGGTTAACAGCTGATTTCTCAGCAGAAACTCTTCAAGCCAGAAGGGAGTGGCATGATACACTTAAAGTGATGAAAGGGAAAAACCTACAACCAAGATTACTCTACCCAGCAAGGATCTCATTCAGATTTCATGGAGAAATCAAAAGCTTTACAGACAAGCAAAAGCTAAGAGAATTCAGCACCACCAAACCAGCTCTACAACAAATACTAAAGGAACTTCTCTAAGTGGGAAACGCAAGAGAAGGAAAGGACCTACAAAAACAAACCCAAAACAATTAAGAAAATGATAATAGGAGTATACATATTGATAATTACCTTAAATGTAAATGGATTAAATGCTCCAACCAAAAGACATAGACTGCTGAATGGATACAAAAACAAGACCCATATATATGCTGCCTACGAGAGACCTACTTCAGACCTAGGGACACATACAGACTGAAAGTGAGGGGATGGAAAAAGATATTCCATGTAAATGGAAATCAAAAGAAAGCTGGAGTAGCTATACCCATATCAGATAAAATAGATTTTAAAATAAAGAATGTTACAAGAGGCAAGGAAGGACACTACATAATGATCAAGGGATCAATCCAAGAAGAAGATATAACAATTATAAATATGTATGCACCCAACATAGGAGCACCTCAATACATAAGGCAACTGCTAACAGCTATAAAATAGGAAATTGACAGTAACACAATAATAGTGGGGGAATTTAACAACTCACTTACACCAATGGACAGATGATCCAAAATGAAAATAAATAAGGAAACAGAAGCTTTAAATGACACAATAGACCAGATAGATTTAATTGATATTTATAGGACATTCCATCCAAAAACAGCAGATCGCACTTTCTTCTCAAGTGCACACGGAACATTCTCCAGGATAGGTAACATCTTGGGTCACAAATCAAGCCTCAGTAAATTTAAGAAAATTGAAATTGTATCAAGCATCTTTTCTGACCACAATGCTATGAGATTAGAAATGAATTACAGGGAAAAGAACATAAAAAACACAAACACATGGAGGTTAAACAATACGTTACTAAATAACCAAGACATCACTGAAGAAATCAAAGAGGAAATCAAAAAATACCTAGAGACAAATGACAATGAAAACACGATGATCCAAAACCTATGGGATGCAGCAAAAGCAGTTCTAAGAGGGAAGTTTATAGCTATACAAGCCTACCTCAAGAAACAAGAAAATTTCAAATAAACAATCTAACCTTACACCTAAAGGAATTAGAGAAAGAAAAACAAACGAAACCCAAAGTTAGCAGAAGGAAAAAAATCATCAAGATCAGAGCAGAAATAAATGAAATAGAAACAAAGAAAACAATAGCAAAGATCAATAAAACTAAAAGCTGGTTCTTTGAGAAGATAAACAAAATTGATAAACCTTTACCCAGACTCATCAAGAAAAAGAGGGAGAGGACTCAAATCAATAAAATTAGAAATGAAAAAGGAGAAGTTACAACAGACACCGCAGAAATACAAAGCATCCTAAGAGACTACTACAAGCAACTCTATGCCAATAAAATGGACAACCTGGAAGAAATGGACATATTCTTAGAAGAGTATAACCTTCCAAGGCTGAACCAGAAAGAAACAGAAAATATGAACAGACCAATCACAAGTAATGAAATTGAAACTGTGATTAAAAATCTTCCAACAAACAAAAGTCCAGGACCAGATGGCTTCACAGGTAAATTCTATCAAACATTTAGAGACGAGCTAACACCCATCCTTCTCAAACTCTTCCAAAAAACTGCAGAGGAAGGAACACTCCCAAACTCATTCTATGAGGCCACCATCACCCTGATACCAAAACCAAAGATACTGCAAAAAAAGAAAATTACACACCAATATCACTGATGAACATAGGTGCAAAAATCCTCAACAAAATACTAGCAAACAGAATTCAACAACACATTAAAAGGATCATACACCATGATCAAGCGGGATTTATCCCAGGGATGCAAGGATTCTTTAATATACGCATATCAATCAATGTGATACACCATATTGACAAATTGAAGAATAAAAACCATATGATCATCTCAATAGATGCAGAAAAAGCTTTTGACCAAATTCAACACCCATTTATGATAAAAACTCCCCAGAAAGTGGGCATAGAGGGAACCTACCTCAACATAATAAAGGCTACATACAACAAACCCACAGCAAACATCATTCTCAATGGTGAAAAACTGAAAGCATTTCCTCTAAGATCAGGAACAAGACAAGGATGTCCACTCTCACCACTATTATTCAACATAGTTTGGGAAGTCCTAACCACGGCAATCAGAGAAGAAAAAGAAATAAAAGGGATACAAATTGGAAAAGAAGAAGTAAAACTGTAACTGTTTTCAGATGACATAATACTATAAATAGAGAATCCTAAAAATGCCACCAGAAAACTACTAGAGCTAATCAATGAATTTGGTAAAGTTGCAGGATACAAAATTAATGCACAGAAATCTCCTTCATTCCTATACACTAATGATGAAAAATCTGAATGAGAAATTAAGGAAACACTCCCATTTACCATTGCAAGAAAAAGAATAAAATACCTAGGAATAAACCTAGTTAGGGAGACAAAAGACCTGTATGCAGAAAACTATAAGACACTGATGAAAGAAGTTAAAGATGATACCAACAGATAGAGAGATATACCATGTTCTTGGATTTGAAGAATCAATACTGTGAAAATGTCTACACTACCCAAAGCAATCTATAGATTCAATGCAATCCCTATCAAATTACCAATGGCAGTTTTTACAGAACTAGAACAAATTATCTTAAAATTTGTATGGAGACACAAAAGACCCTGAATAGCCAAAGCAGTCTTGAGGGAAAAAAAATGGAGCTGGAGGAATCAGACTCCTTGACTTCAGACTATACTACAAAGCTACAGTAATCAAGACAATATGGTACTGGCACAAAAACAGAAACATAGATCAATGGAACAGGATAGAAAGCCCAGAGATAAACCCATGCACCTATGGTCAACTAATCTATGACAAAGGAGGCAAGGATATACAATGGAGAAAAGACAGTCTCTTCAATAAGTGGTGCTGGGAAAACTGGACAGCTACATGTAAAAGAATGAAATTAGAACACTCCGTAACACCATACAAAAAAATAAACTCAAAATGGATTAGAGACCTAAATGTAAGACCAGACAGTATAAAACTCTTAGAGGAAAACATAGGAAGAACACTCTTTGACATAAATCACAGCAAGATCTTTTTTGATCCACCTCCTAGAGTAATGGAAATTAAAACAAAAATAAACAAATGGGACCTAATGAAACTTCAAAGCTTTTGCACAGCAAAGGAAACCATAAACAAGATGAAAAGACAACTCTCAGAATGGGAGAAAATATTTGCAAACGAATCAACGGAGAAAGGATTCATCTCCAAAATATATAAACAGCTCATGCAGCTCAATATTAAAGAAACAAACAACCCAATCCAAAAATGGGCATAAGACCGAAATAGACATTTCTCCAAAGAAGACATACAGATGGCCAAGAAGCACATGAAAAGCTGCTCAACATCACTAATTATTAGAGAAATGCAAATCAAAACTACAATGAGGTATGGCCTCACACCAGTTAGAATGGGCATCATCAGAAAATCTACAAACAACAAATGCTGGAGAGGGTGTGGAGAAAAGGGAACCCTCTTGCACTGTTGGTGGGAATGGAAATTGATACAGCCACTATGGAGAACAGTATGGAGGTTCCTTAAAAATCTAAAAATAGAATCACCATATGATCCAGCAATCCCACTACTGGGCATATACCCTGAGAAAACCATAATTCAAAAAGACACATGCACCCCAATGTTCATTGCAGCACTATTTACAATAGCCAGGTCATGGAAGCAACCTAAATGCCCATCAACAGACGAATGGATAAAGAAGGTGTGGTACATATATACAATGGAATATTACTCAGCCATAAAAAGGAACGAAATTGGGTCATTTGTAGAGACTTGGATGTATCTAGAGACTGTCATACAGAGTGAAGTAAGTCAGAAAGAGAAAAACAAATATCGTATATTAACGCATGTATGTGGAACCTAGAAAAACGGTACAGACGAACCAGTTTGCAGGGCAGAAGTTGAGACACAGATGTAGAGAACAAACGTATGGACACCAAGCGGGGAAAACCGTGGTGGGGTGGGTATGGTGGTGTGCTGAATTGGGCGACTGGGATTGACATGTATACACTGATGTGTATAAAACTGATGACTAATAAGAACCTGCAGGATAAAAAATCAAACAAAGAAACAAAAAAAAGAACAACTAATACTAAACTTCCTTTGGGTTATTTGAATGGAAATATGTTAATATAAATGTTTCAGACATTACATGAAACTTCTAAAAATCTTATATGTTCTGGTATAATGTTATAAGTCATAATTCTAGTTATTACTTTAAAATGTATATCTCAGAAATAACTAAATTTCCTTGTCAATTGCATAATTATGCACTTTCATCAAATCTTTAACCGTGGTCATTTTTAAGTCTTTTGCCATTTACAGACAGTTCTGGGTATACTCTGATGCTTTTGCAAAAATGTTCCTATAAAAGGGTTTCATCTTCAAGGAATTCATGGAAAAGACTCTGACAAGTACAGGTTTCTGGTAACTGACTATACTGCTGAACTGAATGAATAAGCATTTTCAGAACTCTAATGGAAAACTGATGAATTCATCAAAGTGCTAACAAAAGATCAAGATGAAAAAAAAATTAATTACATGGGACTGAGTGAACTGATGAGGATGATTATAATTTTTGTGACTTTCTGTTTGAATAAAAAAAAAATCCCACAAGGACTCAGAGGCAAAAAATACACAAATCAATTTTCACTGCAAAGTAAAGGATCTGTTACAGTGGAGGATTACTGGACTGAATGTCAATATTATGACATAGTATTAGTGTGTTTCGTGTTTGGTAATTGCAATCATTGTTGCTTTTGTTGTGGTCATCCATTTACAATGCTTGGTGTCAGTTTATTTATCTCTTGTAAAAATAAAATACAGTGTGTGTGTGTGTGAAAAAAAAAGAAAAGAAAAGTAGGGTCAGGAACTTGAGGAAACATGCAAGTACTCATTCATTCACTCAATAAATATATTTTGAGTATATATATCACTTGTCAGAAACTCTCCTATGATACATTTCATTCAGCACTAGGGCTTTTCCCAGATGGAAGAAATTAATATTACGTGTTTGCCAATAACAGACAAAAATAAGCCAACTTTACTTTTAGAATAATCTACAACATCGTTTTCACCAACAAATCTGGCAGATATAATGTCTCATAATGTTAAAATACGCAAACGAAATTAAATCTCCCTATGTGTCAATTTAAGTATTATTTCTGCATAAAAACCATGGTATGTGGATGCAAGTTTTCACTTTCTAGGATATACTTAATGCAAAATAAACATATAGCTCACAGCTGACAGCTGACAGTTTTGTATGATTAGTGTTGGAAAAACTCGGTAAAATTAGATGTTAGCTCTGTAACTCTAGGTCATGGTACATTTACACCAAAGTAACTGTAGGCATACAGACAGGAATAGATCTTCTTTGCAAAAATCATTTTACTGCACTCACTATTTTTTACTGGCATATGTGTAAATTACTTGAAATTAAGTTATCAAGCACCAAAAATTGGTATAGTTGTGCAAATGTGCCCAAACATACATCTGACTACATGCAAATGTTTTAAACCAAAGTTTGTTGAGGATTGACTGCTGCGTGAAATACAGACTGGTTGTGAGTTATAGGCCTAACTGTTCCTAGCTAGGCTTAATTTACTAGTAGTAAAACCTTAGTCAAATCAATTAACTTTCACAGATTTAATTTAATGAGGTGAAAAATCACAAAATCAAAATTAGTTTTGAGGGACTTCTGCCGTCTTGGAAGAGAGACTTTCAGAAGAGGGATTAGATTTACTCTCCTGACTAAAACAATCCCCAAAATCAGACAACATATTTGAAGCAATGAATTTAAGGACCCTAGACATCAGGCAAAGAAAAATAGTGATCCCTGTGGATGGGAAATAAATGAAGTGATCCTTATAATTGCCCAGCTTATTGCCTCAAGAGAGTTTCCAGATGGTATTACGGGGAGGGGGAATCCAGGTGGAGCTTGGTGGGCTCCCTGAGGTGAAGAGATAAGGCTGAGAGTCTAAAGAGACCAAGAAGATGTAGTTTCAAGACAGAGTACTGGAGAGAAGTGAGCTACACAGAAAAAGAACACTGGAGATCTGCAGAAGGTCGCTATTGAATATTCATTAGAGTTTAGATCAGTGGGCGCATGTGAAGAAACTGCCCACATACAGAGACAGAACCACCTGTAAGGATAAGAGAGAACAGTTCCTGAAACTCAGACATGACAGGGAATAGCGTCTGTTCCCACCAGCCAGACTAGATACCAATGAAACAATAACTGGTTCTTTTATTTTTTTTTAATTTAATTTATTCATTTATTTTTGGCTGCATTGGGTCTTCGTTGCTGCACATGGGCTTTCTGGAGTTGTGGCGAGCGGAGGCTACTCTTCGTTGTGGTGCACGGGCTTCTCACTGTGGTGGCTTCTCTTGCTGTGGAGCACGGGCTCTAGGCACACGGGCTCAGTAGTTGTGGCTTGCGGGCTCTAGAGCACTGGCTCAGTAGTTGTGGCACAGGGGTTTAGTTGCTCCGCGGCATGTGGGATCTTCCCGGACCAGGGCTCGAACCCGTGTTCCCTGCATTGGCAGGTGGATTCTTAACCACTGCGCCACCAGGGAAGTCCCAATAACTGGTTCTTTGAGAGGATCAATAAAAGCAATAAACCTCTAGTCAGACTGATCCCAAAAAAAAGAAGACAAAATTATCAATATCAGAAATTAGAGAGATAACGTCACCAAAGATTCTACATATATTTAAAAAATGACAGGATTATGAACAACTTCATGCAAATAAATATGACAACTTTGATGAAATGAACAAATTTCTTTTTTTTTTTTTTTACATCTTTATTGGAGTATAATTGCTTTACTGAACAAATTTCTTGAGAGATAAAAGCTACCTAGTTTTGGGGGCTTCCCTGGTGGCGCAGTGGTTGAGAATCTGCCTGCCAATGCAGGGGACATGGGTTCGAGCCCTGGTCTGGGAAGATCCCACATGCCACGGAGCAACTAGGCCCACGAGCCACAACTACTGAGCTTACGTGTCTGGAGCCTGTGCTCCGCAATAAGAGAGGCCACGATAGTGAGAGGCCCACGCACCACGATGAAGAGTGGCCCCTGCTTGCCGCAACTAGAGAAAGCCCTCGCACAGAAACAAAGACCCAACACAGCCAAAAGTAAATAAATAAATATTAAAAAAAAAAAAAAAAAGCTACCTAGTTTCACTCAAGAAGAAAAGAAACAGATAACAGGAATAACCCCATATCTAGTCAGGAAATTGAATTTGTAGGTAAAAACCTTCATACACAGAAAACTCCAAGCCCAGATGTCTCCCTGGTGAATTCTACCAAACATGTAGGGAAGAATTCATCCCAATTTTGCTTTAACTGAGAAAACTGAAGAGAATGGACTACTCCCTAAATCTTTCTATGAGGCTAGCATTACTCTTTAATCAAACCCAAAGGCATTACAAAAACTAAAACAAAAACAAACAAGCAAAATAGAGCTGACTATCCCTCATGAATAGAGATGCAAACATTTAAACAAAATCTTAGGAAATCAAATCCAGCAATACATTAAAAAATGAAAATACATCATGACAAAGTAGAGTTTATTCTATGAATATAAGGTTGATTAAACAGTCAAAAGTCAATCAAGGTAATTCACCCTAGTTGTTCATATACATATACACGTCAAAATCATGTGACATCCAAATTAATGCAGAAAAAGTATTTGATAAAATCAAACAGTCATTTCTGATAAAAACTCTTAGCAAAATAGGGATATAAGGGAATTCCCTCAACCTGAAAAAGGATATCTATGAAATAACTACAGCTAAATTATACTTAATGGTGAAAGACTAAATGTTTTTCTCTTAAGAACAGGACCAAGACAAGGATGTTCAGCCTCACCACTTCTGTTCAACATTATACTAGATATTCTAACCCTCCAGGTTCATCCATGTTGTTCCAAATGGCAAGATTTCCTTCTTTTTTAAGGTTGAATAATATTCCATTATGTATACATACCACATTTTCTTTATAGAAGGCAAGCCCCTTTGGACATTGGTCTTGGCAATGATTTTTTTTAAAACTGACACCAAAAGCAAAGGTAACAAAAGCAAAAATAAACAAGTGGGACTACATCAAACTAAAAAGCTTTTGCACATCAAAGGAAGCCATCATCAAAATGAAAAGGCAACGTAATAATGAATATGAGAAGATATTTGCAACCCACAATACTGATAAAGGGTCAACATGCAAAATATACAAGGAACTCATACAACTCAATAGCAAAAACCACAAATAACCGAATTGAGAAATAGGTAAAGGACCTGAATAGCCAGTTTTCCAAGAAGACTTACAAAAGGCCAACAGTACATGAAAAGGTACTCAACATCACTAATCATCACGGAAATGCAAATCAAAAGCACAGTGAGAGGCTGGCTGCCCCATACCTGCTAGGATTATTATCAAAAAGACAAGAGATAACAAATACTGGCAAGAATGTCCAGGAAAAGGAACCCTTTTGGTAGAAATATAAACTGATACAGCCACTATAGAAAACAGTATGCAGGTTGTTCAAGAAATTTAAAAAAAAAAAAGAAAAGAACTACCATGTGATCCAGCAATCCCAGCTCTGAGTATCTGCCCAAAGGAAACAAAATCATTATCTTGAAGAGGTATCTGCACTCCCATGTTCATTGCAGCATTATTCACAATTGCCAAGGTATGGACAATCGATTTTTAACAAAGTTGCAAAGGTGGAGAAAGGATAGTCTTTTCAACAAATAGTGGCAAAGACAATGAAAATCCATATGCAATAACATGAATTTTGACCCCTAACTCACACTATAATAAAAATTAACTCAAGACAAATCACAGAACTAAATGTTAAACCTAAAACTATAGAACTTTTAGAAGAGAATTTAAGAGAAAATCTAAATGACCTTGGGTTAGGAACCAATCCTTTAGACACTAGAAGTATATCCATAAAAGAAAAAATCGATAAAGTAGACTTTATTAAAAGTAAAAACTTCTGCTCTCTAAATGACGTTCCTAAGAGTATGAAAAGACAAGCCACAGATGGGGAAAATATTTGCAAGGCATATTTCTGATAAGAGACTTGTATTGAAAAGATAGAAAGAACTCGCAAACTGCAATTGTAAAAATCCAAATAACAAAATAAAAAATGGAAAAAATATTTTGAACACTTCTCCAAAGAAAATATATAGGTAACAAATAAGCATATGGAAAGATGCTAAACATTGTGAACTATTAGAGAAATGCAAATTAAAACCACAATGAGATGTATACCTCATGGAATGGCTATGCCTAAAAAGACTGGCCATACCAAGTGTTGACAAGGATGTAGAAAAACTGGCACTCACATACACTGCTAGTGGAATGCATAATGGTCAACCACTTTGGAAAACAGTTTGGCAGGTTCTTAGAAAGTCAAATATAAACTTATAATATGATCTAGCCGTTCCATTCCTAGGTATTTACCTAAGATAAATAAAAACATATGCCTATACAAAGACATGTACATGAATGTTCAAAGAAGCTTTATTTGCTATAGCCCCAAACTGGGAAAAACCCAAATGTTCATCTCAAAATAATTATAGTGAGTGAAAGAAGCCCAACAAGGAGTACATACTGTATGATTCCATTTATATAAAGCTCAGAAAAGGCAAACTAATTTATATTACAGAAAGCAGGTCAGTGGCATCTAGGGATGGAAGGGCCAGTGAGGAGGAATGGGGGGGAGGGTGCGATTACAAGGGACACAAGAAAACTTCTACTGGAATAGATTTATCTTGATTGTGTGATGGTTTTACTGGTATAAACATATATTACAACTTTTCAACTGTACTTTTTAAGTCTGTGCAATGTATCACATGTCCATTTTACTTCAATAAAGTTATTAAAAATTTTTCTTTAAAAACCCATTAACTTGCCCCTAAACTACAATAAACACACATATATTACACACAGACATTCTTATACAGAGCATACTGTGAGACCCACTAAAGTAGACTAAAAAAAGACAAAAAGAAAATATGCACACACTCAAACCATTCTGCTTCTAATCCCAGTGATGAAGAGAAGAGTAGGATGAAAAATTCTAAAAAAAAAATTCTAAGGCATCCTTCTTATATGCAGCGCCTACTGCATTCTGTTACACCATAAACCTGATCATTGGAACGCATATTACTAGATGTGTTTGTCATTGTGCAAGATAATGGAATATCAAATTTTGTTATGTTTCTCAGCATAAATTAAAAGTTTCTATGATGAGGTTCCACTATAATTTCTACCTATTCCATTCCTTTTTGGATGTTTGAATATGAAAATCAGTTTCTACCTTAAAGGTCTGCACAGTCTCATGGGAAACTCAGCATGTAAACATTTATAATACAATGTTGTTATGGCTATACAGAGGCAATTGATTTCACGCAGGGACAGAGGGTTGGGTAAAGCTTTACTGAGGATGTGAAATTAGAACTGTGACTTGAATTATATGCTGACATTTTCCTAGAAAGGAGGAAAGAGATTATTTCAGAAAGAAGGGCCTTCCTTTGATTAGAAGCACCTTCAAAAATAATGCAGTAGGGGCTCCAGAAATTCCTCCTTTCTAGCTCCTAAAACTTTTAAACTGCCATCTCCAAGCTGTTGATTGACTACCAGTTGCTGGGCTTTTATATAGTTATCCCACTCTGTCTTACATTAGCTTTGCAGAGTGGATATTATTATCCCCACCTTACAGATAAGGAAATGTATAAATCACTTTAGGCTATGGGGCTGTGTGGTCTTAGCGGTTTACAGCAATAAGAGTTTGTTTTCTGCTCACATCATAGGCCTACATTGTGGATCCACTGTGTCTGTGCTCCATGTCATCTGTTCTTCTGGACCAGAGCTGAAGGAACAGCCCCTATCTGGGACATACTCATCTTGTGACAGGAGAACAGACCAATAGTGGAACCTCAACATGGCTCCTAAGACTTCTGTTCACATTCTATTGGCTAAAGCAAGATACATGGACAAGGGTGACATAACAGCTGGAAGTCTAATCCTCTCTTAGGGAGATTGTACCATGAGCCACGTACCGTGGGAAGGGATGTATCATTCTCTCACTGCAAGAGGTAGCAACTATTTGGACCTTCAGAGAAGGAAGGTTCAGGAAAGTTAGTGTAACTTGCAGGCCATGTAGCTGAGTAGCAGAGCCAGGATTCAAAACTGGTTTTTTACTGTCTATTCCACACTGCCTCTACCATGGATCTCAAAAGGGCCAGACAGGTCAAGACTAACTTTAAGTGTGGGGAATGTCCTTGGGATGGAAAAGAGAATCTACATATTGTGTGTGGTGTGTCTGTGTGAAATAGGGTAAACAGAGACACAGAGATGTGAACTGGAGAGAAGTGAACACACAGGCTGATTGCTTTGTCTTCCCTCAGTTCTAGAACTAGAGGAAAAGAGAAATTCTCTATTTCTCTGTGAATTTAGCACACCCTTCCCCCGAATACAGAGAAAAATATTAAATAGCGGTTTGAAGCTATTTAATACAGCCTCAATGTATAGCAATACATCACTTGGCATTTATTAAGTACACCACGGATAAAGCACTAAACTAAGTCCTCTAGAGGAGACACCAATCAGATTGCAACCCATATGAACCAATATTAGAACTCAAATAACTCAAACAACAAATCCTTCAACCCTACAAGGCCTACTTCAGATGCATGGCTAGTTGGGAAGGTACCCCACACACAAGTTAATTTCACCTTATGTCAATTGCTAACAAGAGTCTGCAAACTCTGACACACTGTCCCTCTGTCAAGTCCTTCCACTTCCAATTCTGCCAGGGGCAACTCATCTTGCCCCTGGTTTTCCTTCCCTGGAGTCCTTTAGCACATGAGCATTTCCATATTAAAACTGAGGGAAATGCAACATAGAGGAGCTGGCCTGCTTGCCTGGAGCTTTAGCATAAATCAATGGAAGAGGGAGGACTTCAGTAATCATCTGAGCCCCAGTCATTCTCTTCTGTCCTTGGAACGGTTCTGACTGAATACCGTTTTTTCCGAAGTCATCGTTAAGTAAATAAATGGAAGAGGCTGTATATAACAAGCCAGAGACAACAATTATGTGGCATTCTACGCATGATAGAACCGATTAATTTTCGGTCCTTTTAAAAGAAATGCTGTCACTTTAAGTCTGCACATTAGGCAAGTTTTAAGGAGCCAGTTGCTAAGGGTATCTAGGGAAATCTGGCAAGAACTGTTTGTAAGTAAATCTACGTTACATCATATAGAATATGTCAAGTACCAGTTGGCAGAGTTCAGGAAAGAAAAAAGACATAAAAGATTAAATTTTATTTTAAGGTTGTCTGGTGTGATGCTCAGCTTGACCATGGCTGTGTCCACTGCTGAGAGTTCATATATGTCATGGGCCGCAGCTTGTGAACTACTGGGAAATCTATTTGCATGGAAGCCTCATGGGACTCCTAGGAAATAACTGAACCTGTATGCATTTGTGGGGTTCGGACATCTCAGGTCTGCCTGGAAAACTGGAGGAGCTGACAGAGTGAATGGGGGAGGACAGGAGAGGGTGAGGAATGTGCTGACAGCAAGTGCGTTCCACAGAGGACAGCAGCATTCGCGGTGAACTTGGCTCAGAGAAAACACACCAGAACGTACGTTTGCAGTGACGGCAGAAGGGAGTTTTACGTATAAAACGAAGGTGCAGTTTCTCAGTGGCAGGTGCTGTCCATGCCCACTCCGTTTACTGGCAGCCATGGTGGACATTCCCATACAGGCGGCCAGCTCTCTATTTCTCAGTCTTAGGGCTTTCTCCAAAACCACGGGAGTTTTCCCAGTGCTGCAGCATAGCTCAGAAATGCTGGAGATTTAACATCCTCAGGTGCACCCCTCAACAAATGAGAAATGGGAGTCGGCGGATAAATACCCAAGCTTCCTAGATACTCGGCGGACAAGTCTGTGGTGTATTCCACCCAGTATCTCAGACAGCCCCTAGTCAGATGGAGCCCCTGTTTCTCCACATAACCAGCTTATCATAACCTTGATCAGTGCTTCTTCCTTTTCTCTTTCTCTCTCCTCACTCCTTTACTCACGCTTACTGGAATATCTCACAAATTAACAACCTGCTCCCAAATCCTTGTCCTGGAGTTGGCTTTTGAGGAAGCCAAACAGTGATACTCACTGAACTCCATGTATCATTGGGTCCAAATAACTCAGCTTTTGAATTCCATTAAAAGGGTATAATACAAAGCCGGGGGAAAGACCCTCTGCCCACTCTGCCAGACTTTCTCAAAGCTCCCAGCGCCATGAAGATTCAAGGTGGTGACAAGCAGAGAAAGACTGATAGAACAGTGAGAGAACGGAGCCCTTGCAAAGCAGTTCCAAAGAGCGGTGGGGTTCAATACGGGGTTCAGAGCAAAGGCAGCATCAACCGCCCCATTGGGGTGACAAATACCACTTAAAGACACCAGCTGAGGGCTGTGAATCAGTGAAGAGATGTGGCAGGGTGGATGTCCCACAGGAAGAGAGTCATCAAGGGCATGTTAATATGCTTGTATGCTTACTGATGTGTTGCTTAGATAATGAACATTTTGGAATTATAAATTGCAATAGGGAAAAATAAAATCTGACACAGAAATAAAGATATTCTGTATCTCTCTATGGATCAAGGCAGTTTTAGTTATTTCTTCCCTGTTGACAGGTTTTAGGAAATGAACATCCAAGCAGAGCACAGACCGCATAACACAGACGGCTAAGAGAATGAAAATGAAGTGGACCAAGGAAGAGAAGAGTCACCAAGGTTATTCTCCAAACTGAGCCCTGGGTGAGGGGTTAACTCCAAAGTTACTGTAAGGAATAGATGCGGAAGGTTAAAGGAGGTCCATGTAATAATTAAAACACCTAAAAGAGCAGTAAGTTGAACTACCAGGATATAGTTTAGAAATTCCCATTTGGGAGAAAAATATTACCTGGAGGAGTTGTTAAATTTTGCTTAACAAAACAAAGACCCAGAAGCTATAAAGGAGATAATAAACACACTTCACTATATCAAATATAAACATTTATAGACAAAAAGTCTACACAAAGATAAACCAAAAAATGCACTGGAAATATGTGAATATGCTAGATATATTTGTATCTAAAATAACATTAACATTCAATATAATAGGTAAAATTATTTGAATAGAAATATTAAAATATTTGGACATAATAGATATAATTTGAATATAAATAGTTACTATAAATAATATATAAAGAGCTTCTATAAACCAGTAAGTGAAAGAAAAATAGATATAAGATTGGGATTAGCCAATTCGCAGAAGAAGAAATCTTGGTGCTCAATCAACATAAAAATGTGATCTTTCCCTCCATGGTCCTTTATCCCTTCTGATCTCCCATCAGAATCTTTCTGCTTCTTTGGCATGGGCTCTGGCCTAGGTTGTCAGTCATTTGGTTACTGATGATTACATCAGGGCCTGCTTGTAGGAGGAGGATGTGAAAGAAATTCTACTTTTCCTGGTCCAGCAACAGGGTGAAAGAGCTACAAGGCAAATAACCCCTAAGATTGACAGTATCTTACGGTGTGACTCCAGATACTTTATTAGAGACTTTCTTTTCTCAATCTTACTAAGAATGGTACTGTTGTCTGCATCTGAGCATAATTCCTACAGTATGCTCATGTTTTTTTTCTACCTTTTAAAATAATCTATTCTATCATCAGGAAAGTGTATAGGGGAAGGAAGCATCAAAATCCCTAGACCACTAAAAATTTTAATAAATGCATATTCAAATTTTATGAGATAGATTTGTACATCATTTTAAGGCAGTAAATATATTTTAATTCCCTTTTTTCTTTTATTCCTCTATTACTATTGATATCATCATCATTATTCATCTATTTGATGTGACAGAAACAGAAAGGGCTGGGTGTCAAAATCTGCCATACTGACTGTGGTTTTGTCCATTTCCTCTTGAATTTTTAATATCTTTGGTTGTACATATTTAACAATTCAACATTCATGGCTGTGGATATTTTCACTGTGGAAATTTAATATTCTGTCAATATTTTTTAAAATTTTCCTCCTGTATTATGACTTTTGCATAGTGTTTTCTGATATTAATATCGACAACCCCCTGTCCTTCTCTTGGCATTTGCCTGGCATACCTTTCACTCATTCCTTTGTTTGTTTAGCCTTCCAATTTCCAAGAAACTAGTCTTAATAGTGCCCACACAGTCTCTGCAAATATTTGTAAATCCAAATAATGAATCAAAACAGGTCTCCCTCTTTGAGAATGAGTTGACAAGAGAAAAATGCCTTTTTTATTGGACTGGGGATCTAGTTGGTCATAAAAGGGCTGGAGAGTGTTGGTGGGAAGGCAGGGACCTTTTGCTCTGCTGAGTGCACTGCCTGTAGTCCTTGAAACTGTAGGCAGTCTTTTCATAATTATGTGATTTGGGGCAGTTTCCGCAACCTCCCTGTCTCTCAGGTCTATAAAATGAAAATGATGATTATACATACTTTCCAGGATAGATGTGAGGATTAAGCAGGTTAATGCATGGAAAACTGACCAGCACCTGGCATGCTGTAAGTGTTCAAAAAACTGTGAGGTAACATCACGGTTCCTAATGTTACTCATGTCACAATATATGCTCCATCCAACTGTTTTCCACATTCCCTGCACCTCCAGAGCTCCCCTGTGGACATTTAGGGGTACCTGTGACAGGTGAGAGCTGCAGCTGTCAGTAGGAACTTGAGCCCGTGGAACTGGGTTTGCCATTTTGTTTTGAAGATTTAACTGAACAGAAAATGTTGTGTTGGCATCATTTTTTTTTACACAACAAAAAGATATATGGAAACAGACCACCCCAGTCCTCCTCAAGCCCCCCTTCCCAATGCAAATTTTGTAAATAGTTTCTTATGTAGTTTTTCTGAAGCCTTCCATAAACCCTTAAAAATAAGAAAAAAAAAAATCAAGGAAGAAAAAAAACCCATGAATGGTAGTGTTTCACCTTTACACACTGTTCTGCACTTAATAACACCTCTTGCCTATGGCATAGACTTTCCCTATCATAAATTTACCAACAGTCTATTGATGGACATTTAAGGTATTCTCTGGTTTATTATTTTATTTGCAAAAAGATAAGTCGCAATGAATATCCTTGTACATGTGGATCTATTTTCTGAAGAAGAATTTTTGGAAGTAGAATTCTAGGCCAAGAGTATAAGAATTTTTAATTATGGTAAATACTGTCAAATCATCCTCAGTGGAGATCATTCCAATTTACATTCCCACCAGTGGTGTGTGAAGGTAGAAAGCTGTCTTCCCCACACTTTTACCCTCGAAGCATATAAGCAAACCTTTTTAACTTTGCCAGTGTGATAGCTGGAAACAGTATTTCATTACAGTTGTAATTTACTTGTCTTTCATTAAGAATGAAAGTGGGTGTGTCTGCGTTTGCCACCATCATCTAGCGGTTGTGTTAGTGTAGTGAGAGGATGTATGAGAACGTGTTAGTCCCAGCTTCGCCGTGGGTTTTGAAACACTATGGTTGGCAGCCTGAACCTTAGTTTTGTTTTTTTTTTTTTTGCTCATCACAGAAATACTTTAAAAATCAAAATTGCAGGTCTCCTTAGCCTCATTTTTTGTTTCTTTTATTTCATACTTTTTTTTTTTTTTACCAATTCAGTAACATTTCTAAATCGCAGTGCCTCAGAAGTTCTCAGGGAGTCTTTTACACTTCTATTAATTTTCTTTTCTGTGAAAATATACTAAGAAAATATAAAGAAGGAAATCCTTTCCTGCATGCCTGCAGCAATTAAATGATGAATGGTTAGCTGGGAGAGCAAGGCTCTCAAAGCAGGGGAAATCAGATGATTAGGTTCTGTATTTTAAATTAGGAATATGTACACTGAATACACAAGCAATCAGATACCAATTTATGCAGAAGTAAGGAGAGCTCAACATTAATCCATTAATGACAAAGGAATCCAACATAAAAATGCAACTTTTCCTCAAAGAATACAACTTTCTTTAAAGAAAATTATAATGTTTAAGTCATTCTGTTCAGGACTAAGTATAAATGAACAGACACACGTTTAGATAAAGAAAGGACAAGGTATTTTCAGTGTGAAAACCTGAACCATGAAATAACAACGAATCTGAATATGGTGTTCATGAGAATCATTTCTCAGTGAGGTGAGTGCCCCTCCAACGAGTATTTATAAGTTGATATTTCTATTTATAATCTAAACGTCACATAGATTTTGCTAAAAGCTCTCTTGCCATACTTTGTTGCTCAGTTACAGGATGTGCAATGATAATTCCTGAATCAATGGGTTGTGCTGGACAATTTTATTGCTACATTAAACTGGTAAACAGTACATTTCCCCCCAGTGTCTTCTGTTTCCTATAGTCATGTCCCTTTCTCTATTGAACAGATTCTGGTTTAATCCAATTTTTCCATAATGATTCATCCCAACCTTTCACTGGAATTTCTACAGAAATTAAAAAGATTTAAACACTTCACAACATGCCTCTGAAGATGCTGTGTTGGATAAATTTTATTAGTAAAGACAATTAATAGTTCATCAAATTACTGCTTTGACTGCCAGATTTGTATATGGCAAAATGGAAATTGTTAAAAATAATGTTATGCAATATTAATTAAACCTAACAAAGGAACAGGTTAATGTAATGAATAGAGCAGCATTGAACCAGGCTACACGGCTCAGTTTCTTTACCAAATCTCTACATACATGCATACATACACGCATGCATACATGCATACATACACTACATCTCGTACTCTTAACGGTTTTGACCGAACGTGATCTTTTCAATAATCTCTTTCCCAAAGCAATAATAATAAATACCAGTGGAGAAAACACTTGAGGGAGCATCTGTCCAGTACCTTCACCTTCTTATGGAAACAGCCTTTCTCCTTCACGCACAGTGTAAGAGGAGCTGCTATGGTCAACGAAATCCTCCCTAAGCCCTGGCCATAGAGACGGGCACCTGACCCAAGCTGGTTTTGAACTTGGAACCAAAGAAATAATCAAGCAGTCTCACCAAGAGATTGAATTTGTGAAAATGTAAAGCTAGGGAGCTATCAGTGGTAAGATTAGAAGGAAGAAACAGAAAGAAAATCACTTGTGACACCAAAAGGTAAGACAGAGAAGGGCGCAGACAGTACACTTCACTTTCAGATGGATAGGTCAGGGAAGGCTCATGAAAGAAGTGGCATTTGAATCATCAAAAAGTCTACAAACAATAAGTGCTGGAGAGGGTGTGGAGAAAAGGGAACACTCTTGCACTGTTGGTGGGAATGTAAATTGATACAGCCACTATGGAGAACAGTATGGAGGTTCCTTAAAAAACTAAAAATAGAAGTACCATATGACCCAGCAATCCCACTACTGGGCATATATCCAGAGAAAACCATACTTTGAAAAGATACACGCACCCTTATGTTCACTGAAGCACTATTTACAATAGCCAAGACATGGAAGCAACCTAAATGTCCCTCGACAGAGGAATGGATAAAGATGCAGCACATACGTACAATGGAATATTACTCAGCCATAAAAAAGAATGAAATAATGCCATTTGCAGCAACATGGATGGACCTAGAGTTATGATACTCAGTGAAGTAAGTCAGACAAAGAAAGACAAGTATCATATGATACCACCTATATGTGGAATCTAAAGGAAAAAAAAAGATACACATGAACTTATTTACAAAACAGAAACAGACTCACAGACTTAGAAAACAAATTTATGGTTACCAAAGGGGAAAGGTGGGAGATATGGATAAATTAGGAGGTTGGGATTAACATACACACTACTATATATAAAACAGATAATCAACAAGGATCTACTGTATAGCACAGGGAACTCTACTCAATATTATGTAATAACCTATTGGGAAGAGAATCTGAAAAAGAATGGATATATGGATATGTATAATTGAATCACTTTGCTGTACACCTGAAACTAACACAACATTGTAAATCAACTATACTCCAATATAAAATAAAAAAATTAAATTAAAAAAATAAATGAATAAAATTATGTTAATCACAAAAAAAAAAAAAAAAAAAGAAGTGGCACTTCAGCTTGACCTAACACATGGGTAAGAATGAAAATTCATGCTTTATGTGTACCAGAGGGTGCTCTGGTGCGATTTTGGAACTTTCTCTGTTGTCTTCCCTTCTGGAGACACTCATTTCTAAGTTACAAAATAGTTATTTGGATATATGTATAAGCATGTGTGTGTGCATGTGTATGTGTATATTTATGAATAAAGTTACATGATTAAGGATATTCACTGCAGATTTATTCTCATTAGTAAAAACAAATGTGAAAATATATTTATGTGTGTACAATATGTATGTCTATATACACACAGAATCATGACTACATGTTATGACATAGAACAGGGAGGAGGTCCATGAAAATAGTATTCCAAATGCTTATGTATCCTTTGAAACATTTTTCCAGCATGTACCTTCCTTATTGTTATTCTTAATTTGGTTTTTCATTTTTGAAAAGTTATACATGAACACAGTTTAGAGTTAATAGCTTGTTCTAAAAAACAGCATGCCTCTGACCTCCCATGTACCACTACTTCCTGATTTTCAGAGGCAACCACTTTTAAATCATTTAAAACTTAAATAAAAAAACTTTTAAATTAATTTTTATTCTGACTAATTTACTTAAATTGCTTCTTCTTGATCTTTGAGTTTTAGACACTGTTGACTTCCCACTGTGCAGACAAGGCTCCCATCACATGCATTCATCCTGCCATCTCCCCTTCACTCAAGATAATCAAAACATAATTTTTATTAGATCAATGTTCATTTTTCAGCTGTAGTATACTATTTAGTATATACCATGATTACTTTGCCTTTTCTACACAACATTTTACTGTCTCTATTGTTAATAAGCGTCTTATTTTTGTACGCTTTGTTTCTTTAAAAGTTATTATTAATTGATTTCTATACTATTCCCCCACCCATTACTTAAATCTCCTCTAAATTAATTGAAACTTTTTAGGCACTCAAATTTATTTTCTAGAAAAAGTTTTTCCTAGAGCCTGATGATAAGCTTCAATAAAGGCCAATTATTCTTTTGAACTTTTTCCTAGAGATTCCTTTTTCTTCTGTCTTATGTTGGATGTCTTTCCTGGATCCTGTGTCTTCTGATTCTTGGTTTATTTCTTTATTTTAGGCATACACTTCACTAATATCCCTGGAGAAAAACATGGGTTCTAAAATTTTGGGGGTCTTGCATTTCTGAAAATGTCTGTATTCTTGTCCCAACCTTGAGTGATAGTTTGGCAGGACACAGATTTCTAGATTAGAAGCCATTTTCCCATCAGAATTTTAAAGTGGTTTTTAGTTTATTCTCTTTGTCTCTAATGTTGTGAAATTTCAAGATAATTTCAAAATAGTGTGTCTAGGTATGAGGCCTTTTTTTTTCATTCCTTCTATCAGATACAGTATACATTTTTAAATCTAGAAACTCATAACTTTCAATGCTCAGAATTTCACTGAATTATTTCTTCTATGATCTTCTCCCACTTCCCCCACCCCAAACTCCTCAGATGTTGAACTTTCTACATTGGTGCTCTAATTTTATCTTTTATTCTTTTTTTTTTTTTTTTTTTTTTTTTTTGCTATATTTTCTGGGGGAATTTTTCAACCATTCCAACTCTTCTACAAAGTATTTCATTTCTGTTCTTTCATATATTTTTAATTTCCAAGAGCTCTGTTATATTCTATGAAACTGTTTTGTTTTACTGGCGTTCTGTTTTTATTTTTTGGACACAACATATTTTCTTATCTCTGAGTCTTTTGAAGAGAACTCGGTTTGAGTCATTGTTGTTTTTCTCCTTGTTTCATGTATCTCTTTCCTCCAAGTTACTGGGTTTTTTTAATTGTTTTGTTTCCTTATTTTGGTTTATGTCTTTCACCTTGGAGGCTTTCTCAAATACTTAGTGATCCTTGACTGTCTGCTCAAATTTATGACTGAGCCATCAACTGTTCATTAGAAGGTTTACATGGAGCTGCCTCCATAGGTATTGATAGGTATTGAATGTGAATTCTTTTCAGTGCTGTCTGCCTAAATTAGTCCACTGGGTGACCAATCAGATCCCTCAGAGACAGCTTCTTCAATTCTTGCTTGAGGATATAAGCCTAACAGCCAAGCTTAGCGGGTCAACGTAGAGTACATAAATCTTCACTTCATTCCCTGTTTACATGGGGCATTCTGTTCTCCATGTGCCTTAGAATGGAAACAGGATAGAGACCTTCTGTAGAGAGCAAACCTGCCACATTGGGGAGGAGCAGCGATGAGCCTCACAGAGAGGAGGAAAGAACTGGAGGACTAACTTTCTTAAAAAACTTTCAACCCAAACCCTTGTTTTCAGCGCACTTGCATCTCCACTTCCAGCACTACCCAGCAACAGCAATTCTGGAGCCTTTTGGAGGTCCCATGGTATACATCAGTTTGCTCTTTGCTTTCTCCACTGTGTGATTGGGACTCAGCTTTCTGGGATCTGCTAAGTCAGTTATAACTCTTCCATCTGTTCTTCAGCTTCCAACATCGCGTTACTGACATCTTCTCGTCTCTTCTCATTGTCCTTGTTTATTTACAACCTTAAAAAAATACCTTTACTGTCATTTTATTGCAGTTTCAGGAAGGAACAGAAGCTAATGCTTGTGCAACTCACTGTGTTTAACTTTCCAATTTGCATTTTATAGTATACTTTTATAGACTTTAATATTGAGGCTAAGCTAGCCATGTCTGCTTATTTATTGTAATCCCAAAACACCAGATCTTCTAACAAGAAAGTTGTAGGCTTTCTTTTTTTTTTAACTAAATATGAATGGATAGCAGGCAATACAAATTCACTTTAGAGTAATTTTGATAAGGTATTTAACTCAGCCTCTGTCCTGGAACTTGGGTAAACTGAGTTTAAAATGTGCACTCTGATAAATATTGAATATTTGAACCCTAGCCTTTGGAATCAATGTATTGAAAGTTTTCTTCACGCTTTGGAGTAAACAAAAGAGTCCAAAAAATAAAACAAAAACCTGAACATCTGTGACAGCTGAACAATCTACCATTCATAAGTTCTCACTGTATGCACTAAGTCTGAGACACTGAAATTAATTGAATACCTGCAACCCTATCCCCATAAATTATTAAGAGATTTAAATTTCTTTAAATGAAGAAAGAAATGAAATGAAGAAATGAAGGTAATTCTCCTTACAACTAACTACCATCTATCTTAACACTGTCACTTCTTTTCCAACATATTAATTTAAGGAAATTTTAGAATGGGTTTTGAAATCTTGTTTGAAAAGAATTCCTACAGCTGTTTTTATCTCAACCTAAGGGGATATACTTAGTGGTCCATGAATATTTACCAGAGTATAAGACTTCACAGAATGTCTCAGACATCAGAGAAGCAGCTTCCCCACGTTACAGTTATCCATGCCATCCAAGCAGAGACCTCTTA
Organism: Balaenoptera acutorostrata; assembly: GCF_949987535.1. Lineage (NCBI taxonomy): Eukaryota > Metazoa > Chordata > Mammalia > Artiodactyla > Balaenopteridae > Balaenoptera > Balaenoptera acutorostrata. Next base: position 70,112,271 of record NC_080065.1, on the reverse strand, counting down.
CCAACTGGGCCATCAAAACACACTGGGGGCCAGAGAGGAGAAACAGCCCTGCTCCACCTATGAAAGTGGGAAGGTCCATCTCAGGACAGGTTGGTGATCGAAATCCAGGGATTCTCTCAGCAACTCCCATCATTCGGTACCAGATTACATTGACTATTTGTACAACAGTAAACGTCAGGATTTTTAAACAGTGCAAGCCAATTGATAGAGGTAAAGAGGCAATTTCTACAAAACATTCTCACTTGCCAAGGTTAAGATAAGCAAACATCCTGTAAGACTGTCTTAACAAAAATAGATAAGATGTGCGAGAATCTGTGGGGCTACATCCACTCTTCAGAAACTAGTCCCCTTATCATTTGGGGCCACACAAAAACCTCTTGGGAAGAAAATGGTTTGCACAATTTGGAATCAGAGTCCAAGGCCATCTTGATGTCTTAAGTAGCTGACTGGTCCCAAGATTCCCCAAGCTACTCTCTCTAAGTGTCATTATGTGACAATAGTTCTAGAATCGTAGAGACTTGTATTCAAATCCTGGGCCTGCCACCTACTAGCTGTGTATATATGGCAAAGTTAGGTAACCTTTTTCATGTAACAAAATTGGAAGGGAATATTAGTTAGAATTCTTTTGATTGTAAATGCCAGTAACCCTACTAAAATTGGCTTCAGCATTAAACAAACAAACAAACAAAAGTACTGGTTAACATAGTTTTTTGGCTCTGCTTTCCTCTGGGTTGGTTTCATTTGTAGGAATATTCTTCCCAGGGAGTAGCAAAGATGGTCCCTTGCCATTCCAAGTATACATACTCTCAATATTAGAAACTTCGGACAAAATGGCAAGGTATCTCTCCTCCAAGAACCACATGAATCTCCAACGTGGATTCTGGATGGCTTTTCTTGAGTTCTTTCTCTTGGGACAGTAACATTGGCCACTGAGATTAGTACAGATTGGCAAATTTCATCTATGTCACACGGAAGTGAAGGCACAATTACCTTACTGCACCACTTGAATTACGTGGAGAGGTAGTTTCCGAAAGAAAAAGATTAAAGCAATTCAAAAAGCAGCCGACGTCCACACATGGTCTACTCATCCCTATTTTACAGAGTCACCATGACAAATACATGAGATAACTTCAGCAAATTACCTGACACAGTGACTCTCAGCAATTATATTTTAAGAAGCTTCCTTACATAGATAAGCCAATTCAGTCCAGGCATTTCACCTACTGACTTGAAAGTTAGCTTTTTGTCTTTTGCTCAGCAGTCTCTCAAGCGTCTAATCAGATGTTGTTTCTTTAATTTCTAAGCACATGCTAAACATGATCAGTTAAAGCTAGAACTTTCAAAGAAATAATCAAAAGTCCTTACTTCCAAAACAAAGTCTGAAAACCTTAGCAATCAAAATACAGATTGAAAAAAAAAATACAGATTGCAAGCAATACACTGAAGTGCTAAAAAGTCACACACTGCCAAAGAACAGAAAATTGGTCCACTTCAAAATAGGGAGCACCATTGAAGCAGTCAACTTTAACCTCCACTTGAACTGGCTGAGACAGAGGACATAAACAGCCATTGAAATGACTACAGACTTGGTGTGTTATAAAAATGCTCTATGGAGTCCTGAAAATGAAATCTAGATGTTAAAAACTCTATGTTCTTGCTCTTTCAGCAAGTATCTTAAGATCCAAAAATTAGAGACCGTGATATTTTTCCAAGATCACTGTTCAAACTGCAAGGGTGGTTTATACACCCACTATTTTAACTATTTAGAGAGCCTCCCTTTGCTAGATATAAGATGATGTTTACTCAGTAGCTGGAATTGAGTATGTGCTAGATGACTTTGATATAATTTAAGGGTGAACTTGAATCCATATTTGTCTGCTGTTAGAAAGGGTGTGGCTAGTTGTGTCTTAAATGACTTAAGACTGGGTTGCCTATGTACTGCAATCCCCTGGGACTTCTGAGGGAAAGACAGTAAGAGTAGAAATTCAGAGATGGGGAATTATACCAAGTGAGCACTTACTAGTTTAGCTTGCCTGGAAAAGAGAATGCAAAAGAGAGGCTATGGGAAATATGCATGGAATATTTTAATGAATACTTGATGAATGCAGTTTATGGAAAATTGGATTCTAATATTTCTGCTTAGAGATGAAGCAGTAAAAATTATTTTAAAGAGAGGACTCTATAGATCTTTACAACTCCAGCATGGCTATAACTCAATGCTGCTTTCAATATATAAAAAAGTCCAAATTACTTCACATTTGAGAATAAAGGGCTTTCTCGGTCAGCAACTGCATCATTTTCTGGTCATGCTCTCCTACACTTTTTTTGCAAAAGAATAGTGTAAGTAATGCAAATTATGTGAACTGCTTTTTTAGAACATCAATTCCATTTATTTAAAATTTTTGATTTCATGCTGAAATTTAAGCAATGTGCCTTTCTATATTAGGAAATTGCTGTCAGTATACTAGTTTTCTTACTTCCAGCTAGCAACCCTTGCTTTCAAAAACTGAAAGGGAATCTACTCTTAGCTTAATTATCAACACACACCTTTTTGTGGGGGGAGAAAAAGATCATGCCCCAGGACAGCGATAACTACAGTGTCTTTCTGGGAAAAGTCTTTTCCTTAGGTTTTTTTGGACCCTTGACTTGACTATGTGTTATTTTTAGCCTTGGGAATGTCTTCAAAGCTTTATGGATTTTAACAAAGAAATCTTATGGGGCAGTTCCTGTTCTCAGATAGTTTAAATCTGGCAGTTTTGCATGTGGTTATACAATGAGGAAATTTGTTTTGCTGATTTCCTTTTTTGGATGATGATATTATTTACCATGGATAAATAGAGCCTTAGAGCTCTAAAGACCCTGAGAGTCCCCCAAGAGTTGAATAAAATTAATAATAGAGTAAAACCTACATCAGTATTTAAGTGGGAAAGAAAAACTAAGTACATATGTCATCAAGAAAAATTCAGTTCCTATTATGTAGGTAGCTATTTTGAATAATAACTTTCAGAATCACTCATCATTCATGGAAAGAAAGGAGGTAAGTAGTTTTTATAATAGATGACATAATCCCTAGGTAACAATCAGTAAACTGATATGTTGAACCTTCCTATTAACAGTGGAAAATACAAATAAACTCCTTGCCCTCAAGTAGCTTATAATCTAAAACTAGAGATAAAACGTATTAAAATATACAAAGCAACAAAGCATCATAAAACTGATAATAACAAGAAATGTCATAAAAACTCATCACTGAACTCAAAAGGCAGCATATGTAATTTTATGTTCAGAGAAGCTCATGAAAGGGGGTGAAGTTTAAGTTGGACCTTAAAGAAAGGGTGCGATTTTGCTAGAGAAATGTACTGAATATGTCTGGGTAGGGAGAACAGAGTGAGCAAAGACACAGAGGAAAAACAATATTAAAGAAATAGCGATTAGTTAAGCTGGATTGGAATGGAAAGTTTGTGAGAGAAGTAGATTAGCTGCAAAGGTATATAAAAGGTAAATTGTGTGAACCCTCCAATGCAGTATAAAGGGATTTAATCCCAAAGGCAAAGGAGATTAATCTTAGAAAAGACAGATGTATGCAGGGTGAGCTGGACAAGGGAAAGACTGAAAACACAGCGAGCATAAACTAATCTTTGTGTGGTCCTTCCAGATTCGGTGCAATTGATCTCACAGCAAATGGAGCCAGCCGGGTATCAGTGGAAATAGAAAGGAAAGGATGGATGCTGGAGATATGGCAAAGGAATGTCTGATTAGAGGAAAGGATATCGGACTTTCTGCGTCTGGGGGACTGGAAAAGTGCTGATATAGTAGCAAAAATGTGACATCAAAGGAATGGTTTATAAAGGGGAAAGAGAAAGAGTTTGGTTTTAAAAACGAGTTTTAATACTGATGTCCAGCGAGGAGCCCAGAAGCCAGAACTGGAGAAATATATTTGGTGTCTGCCTTCATAGTAGGTGAAACCACAAGTATAAAAAGAGGCCCCAAAGGAAGTGGGTATATGGAAGAAGACTGAACCTCAGGACTATCTGAGCCTAAGGATAATATGGTAAAGGAAAAAGAGGCAGCAGGGAAGAAAGAAGCTTCATCCAAGATCTAGAGAGAGGGCAGAGAAGAACGGGATAGTGAGCTGGGACAGAAACTAAGGGTCGAGGGCATTTCCAAAAGGGCAGAGCTCGCCTCTGCAGCCACATGTCCTCAGGTCACACATGACAGGTACACTGCCCTGCAGGTTCATCTACGTCAGTGGCGAAAATTCATTCGAGGGAGTATTTTAGGCCCATTTGGCTGCCCAAATGAAGCTACAATTTCCCATTGTCCTTATCTATAGTAGCACCAACATTTTGATCCCAATAACTGAGAAAGAAGAAAGAAGGAAAGGAGGGAGAGAGGGAGAAATGATAAAATAATAAATAATGTAAGGTGCTATAGAAGAGTTAAACAGAATAAGGGTTGTCACAAAAAAAAAGAACAAAGTCTTCTGAGAGGGCCTCTGTGGAAGAGACTCTGTATTCTTTAAGTAAAGTTGTTTTAATAGTTAAAAAGTCTGCATTTTTACTATAATAATTCAGGAAGAGAAGAAATCTGATAATTTCCTACAGCCCATTATACTGAATTCAACTTTGCAGATTTCGCTAACTGTTATGGTGGCCTTTAATTTACATCACAAAATACGCATCCGTAGCCAAAAGTGTTACAGTTTTTATAGCATTGATTTTAAGTGAAAATTAAGGGAGTTTTAATCAGTGCTTTAAAAAAGTTTTCTCCTTATTAATTTGGAAGTGCTGTAACGACTTGAGTGGCCAAATTTGTGCCCAGTGAAAGCAAAAAAAAAAAAAAAATACCAAGAGCTTTCTAATTGAATAGCCACACTGTTGTATTTTTAAATATTCACTGAAAAATTCTCAGGCTTAGAATTGAGCTGTTCAGTGTCTCTCTCCCCATATATCCTGTAATAATTAAAACCTCAATTCCACTTTGAGGAACATTTAACACCATCTTTCTCACTTTCTTCAAATAATAAATGTGGCTGCTACCTCAGCCATAGACTCATAAAGCAAAAAAAAATCTCAGGATCATCAAGTCCTAGAATCAGAATAAAGGATATTACCTAAGCCAGTTTAATCAGAGACATACATTTTGATAGTTTTAAAAATAACTTTAGGCTTTCAAAATCTATTGGCTTTGCAATGGGTAAAGTTATTACCTTGTAGGCTCATTCCTACAATTTCCTTAATAACACAGATTCTATGCTTATAATAAAGAGATGGAGAGTTTTCCTAAGACACATTTTTATGTATTAAATAAATGCATTCATACATACATAAGCAAGCAGGTATACCTAGGCCAGTTAAAATTAGGTTGGGCTGTAACAAATGAGTCCCCAAAGAATAGTGCCCTACATAAGTATTTTATTTTTCTCATATTAAACTCTAGGGATGTCAGTGTAGATGATTAGGGCAGCTACGATCCCAACCTTCTTCCAACTTTGGTTTCACAGTATAGGGTCTACATTCCCAAGATCTCATGTTCCAAGATGACTGCCTCAAATTACATTTGCCCAGATAAATGTGGTTTCTAATATTCTATATTATTAAAAAACTCTGTAATGAATTCATTTACAGGTAAACCTTTGTTTATAGCTCCCATTTTTCCTCAGAATAAATTCCTAGTGCCAAAACGTCATTCAGGAAAGGCATAACAAATTACAACTTTCCCAGCAGCACCTAACTGTACCTGTTTTGCCAACACACACCCTTGAAAAAATTGAGTATATCATTCCCTCAATTATTTGATAGGTGAAAATATTTTTCGGTAATTTTAATTTTTACTTCTTTGATCTTAAGTAATCTTGAACAACTTTTGTGAATATTAACTACTCATATTTATTCTATTGCAAATTGTTCTGATACTCTGATAATTTGAAGCTGGAATGAGAAAATTACATGAAAACATTTTGCATGTTATTTATATGCTCTATAAATATGAGATGCTGATAGTGTCTTATTAATAACAAGAACGTCTTTCCTTTCTACTTTTAGGACTGTTGTTCAGATCAAAAGAAATACTCAATGTGACAATGCTTTGAAAACTTAATATATCTTACATGGAGAATGCATTCGGATATACTCGAAAGTTGCTTAACTTGTTGACTTATTAACACAGATGGAAGATCTGTTAAGGAAGGTAAGAAATCAGTTTTCCCACTGTTATATCTCCACATTGATATGGGTCCAGATGTACGGCAAAAGTAAGTTTTTCTAAGGTCCCCCCCCAAAATCACCATTAGCAGGAGGGAAAACAGATTTGGGGGTGAAAACTAAGGTTTGAAAAAGAAATGGGGCTACTTTCTAGACTTCTAAGTAATTATCACCATGGGTTTTTAAACTGACCTCACCTCTCATCTAAGAGAAAACAATATATGACACAGGAATTCTCTTAATAAGCCTCTTCTTTCTTTTAAGTTGTCTAACTCTATACACATCATTATTTGCCTTCCTCTGCTCTTAGGATAGATGTTCCTCTATACATTGCCTGTAGAAGCTCCTTTCTGGCCAAGGCTGCAACTAATCTGCAGGATTTTGTCTCTCAAATAGATACCTCCAGCTAAATCTCACTACAGACCAGCTAACCTGCATTCACTTCAAACAAAAACTAAATTCGTCAATATTTTCCTGCATTTCAGTGTCCCTTAAGCAAATACATAGTATGCTAACATTCTGCCAAAGGCAGAACATCTTTTTTGTGTGTGACAATAAAGAGTTCAAATGCATATAATTCATGTTAACAGGATATGCAGATTTGGGACACAAAGAAAAGAGGTGATGGCAATATCATCTTATTCTATCATTTTTATAAATCTTAATATATTCTGATTATGCTGCTTATTTCAAAGTAGTATTAACTATGTTTAAATTATATGTGATTTTATCAGAATTTGAATTAGTCTATTGGACTTATACTATTATTATTTTTATGCATGGTTTATTTCTTTGTATTACTTGTCATGGTGGCTGGTTATTTCGTGGGCTTGGTAAGATATTAACACGAAAGAAATTAGAGGATAAAAGACACTAAACAATTCCAATATTAAATATGCTTTACAGGAAATGAAATGAATAAGTGTTTCCAAAAATGAATATTCTTCAATAAATCATAATTATTTTTCTGGAGAAAAATCCAACATACTTTAGTCCTTGGCTACTGAAAGTTATATGTTCCTGTCTGGGAGCGATGAAATGTTTCCTAAATGGCTTTGGAACTCAAGAATGCAGAGCACAGTATCTGCATGAAGGGTGGTTCTTTATGCAGTTGGGAAAAATAAGCACAGTGATTCAAGTGCCATCTATAGGAAATGTTAAAGTATGGTAAGAAATTTTACAGCGTTGATTGATAAGTAAACTTTCTTATGCAAAATACGTTAAGACTTTAGGCCTTAATTCTGAAATGATTAAAAATTTCTCATGCAAGGAAAGCTCTGGACTTTAATTCTGACCTCTCCTACTGTTAATATTGGCTTAGTCTATAGATTTTCTCTACTCCGGGTCCATCACAGTGACTGAATGAGGCTGAACATCTGATGCATCAGTTGCAATCTTTTCATGCTGAGGACGTGTTATGAGTGCTGCCGTTAACAGCTGTGATTGTTGTTTGTAATTATCTCTATTTTCCTCATAGGTGGTCTCTTGCCGCTACAACTTCCAAGCAATCATCTGCAATGTTGACTTCTCTTAAAGCTGTGATGCTCAGAACTGAACTGCCTTCCACTTTATTTGTCTCCACTAGAAAAAAAAAAAAGCTTAATGACTGCAAATGTCAGATATGTTGCTGAAGCTGCCGCCATACAATATGTGAAATGGGGAATGTTGGTTGTTACTTCGATGTTTAAATAAGATAAATGTTTGATATTAAACTGAGGAAGGACTAAGGCTAGGATGACAAGTTATATCTTGACTGAAAATTCTGACTGGTAGTGGCTGCCTTTGCCACTGAAGATTTGAATCTACGTTTAATCCTAGAAGAAAAGCAGTTAATTATTCATTAGTAGTGTCTACCCTCAGTACATGGGTGGTGATTCAAATCTATTCGTTTGGGCTAAGAGAGTCTAGACAAATCTGATTGTCATTGAGAGCGTTATATTATCTGTGTAATAAATTACTTTTAAAATCCAGCTGTAAGCAGTGTCATGTATACAGGTATAGGTTAACTCTAATCCTTGAGGTGGGGCATTCAGTTACCATTTGAAATAGGTTAAAGAGGAATCCATACTCTGGAAGTGCACTTAAGCCCTTCTAATATTTTATCAAAATCTTTACGAGAAATTTTACTAATCACAAAGAAATCTTAGCAGTAAGTTTTCATTGCTGACAAGGAACTCTACTCAACACTCTGTAATGACCTATACGGGAATAGAATCTAAAAGAAGAGTGGATATATGTATATGTATAACTGATTCACTTTGCTGTACAGCAGAAACTAACACACCATTGTAAATCAACTACACACCATTAAAAATTAATTTAAAAAAAGAATGAACAGATGTGATTAATGTAGTAAATCATCTGCAAAAAGGCTGAGATACCTCTTAGGGGTGGGGGCTGTTTTCAGTTTTTATTTCTGGAAGTGTAGCAAACGTAATAACTGTTAAACTTGAAACTGAAGAAAGTAATTTGCTTCTGGTAGAAGGCCTATCCAAAATCCTTTCTGTAATTTCTAACCACATGATTGAAAAATATAGTAGTAAATGTGTATCATCTTAAAAAAAAAAGTTTTCATTGCTGAAAAGGTTTCTGAAATATATGACTGGCTAGAAAGGGTATGTGAGACTAAATAAAGAAGGCATAAAAATTCAACAAATCTCAATTGGGAATCGCTGGAGATTTAGGGTTCCAACAGCCTTGGGCCACTCCATTTCAAGGACAGCCCTGTCATTTGACCCCAGTAAGTGTTGGTTGCACTGGCCTCTGGCTGAATGTTTCAGTAAGATGCATGTCAGAGGGGCTGAGGACAGAGAGACAGATGTTCCAGAAGTAACAAGAACGGATTATATGACTGTATTTGTTCCTGTTTGCTAACAGATGTTTGTACATTAGGCAGAACTGGGTTCGAGGTTCAGACTTGCTTTTCTAATAAAACATCACCTGGTAACATGAAGGTGGGAATGCGTAGCCCCTACATATTCCTATTCATCTGAGGTGACATTGTTGGCCAGCTAAATTGACTTAGATTAGTTCACAAAAGGGGTTAGTCTTTTGTTGGAGATGGTTCATCCTATCTCCCTACTTTTCTTTGTTCCTTTTTCTCAGATACATTTTATGTGTAATGTTCTGTTGGAAATTATCTTCTCCTCCACTATCCTTCTCTGAACTTGTTCCTTGCTACTTTTTATCCATCGCATTTAATGAGGCATTTTAATAGCATGTACGTTTCAAATGGAGTAATGACAAATTCTCTTATGGGTTTAGACTGACAGAATTTACAGTTATTGAAGTCTGCATAAGTGTCTCAATATGCTAAAGACATATCCATTATTTTTTGCAGGCTAAAAGGCCAATAATCTGCCATTTGTCGGGTATCTGAGCCACTTGAAGAAGAACAAACTACAACTTTGGTTCTAGGGCACAGTTTTGAAAGACCAGCTGTGGGCCACTGCCAAGTGCAGGGCACTGCTGGTCACACTAATGAAAAGACAGCTTCTCTTTAGTCTTGCTAGTTAGTAGGCCAACAGTTTGCTGGCAGCAGAATAGACTTTCAGACATTTTTACTTCATTGGTATGACACGAGATATGTATCAATTCTGCATTTAATTTTCCAGCTTTGCCTATGAAAGAAGACATTATTTGCTGTTTGCTAACTATCTGCTGTAGCTTTATTTCCCCAGCCTTCACCTTATATTCAGTGACAGGTTAACAAATCAAGAGCCTCTGATGCAAGAGGTCCAGTTCAGGTAATGATAAAGTAGTTGGTATCAGACTAACTCTCCCACAGAAAACAATTAAAATTTTGGACAAATTATGAAAAACAACTATTGGAAAGCAATGGAGAGGGATCAAAAACAGGCAGAAACTGAAGAAGGTACTGCACTGAGAGATATCCATGTTTAGATGTCTTTCCTCTAAAGGAACTTCTCAGTAGCACATGACAGCTGGGTAGAACCAAGCAGAAAGCTTCAGTCTTAAGATGAAGTGTCCCAGGATAGAGTTCAATTAAAGTTAAACTGTTGTACATAAATATTAAGAGAATTGAAAGAATTTGTTTGTCACATTAATGGGAAATATTTACTATGCAGAAAGATGATCTTTTAATTTTGAACATGTCTTTTGGACAATTGAAATATTTAAGAAGAATATTGAATATATTTAATTTATAAATTCAGCTAAATATATTTAAAGGTGTTTATTAGTTAACTAAGTTTGAAATGGTACAAAAGTGATGGTTAAAAGTTGCTGGACCTAAAAATTATAATCGTAAGATTTGTAAGCTAAAAACAATAACTTACTCTCATTGAACTCACAAGTTTTTGAACGTGTGAGTTCAATAAATTGAATTCTAGTTATTAGAACCCAAAACTAACCTCTGAGTAGTTTATCTATGAAAAAAAAGAAAAGAAGAATCCTCAAAGATACTAAAGATCTCACACAGTCAGAGACAAGAGCATGACTAATACAGAGGGTGCCGGATGGGAGGTCAAAGTTCAAGCAAATGGGCAACACGGGATCTGAAGAAGCTGAGGAGCCAGAAGGAAGAATGCAGGAAGAGACCAAAGATAGCAAAAACAGGAAGGATCTTTGTCACCCTTTGTTTTAGCCAGGAAATATACACATATATTAGATACAGATATTTAAAAAAAAAAGAAAATAGGGCAGTAGCAAGCACGTTCTTCCTTTTCATGAAGCCAGAATATGTGGGATACTGCAATCACCCAGCTGCAAGGGTAAGCTAAGGGCCACAAGGAAAAACTGCACCTAAGTGAAATGATGAAACCCTACAGATCCATCATGATTCATTCTTAGAAATCAGCTATTTTTGTTCTACAGCAGAATGTTAAGCAGAGTTTGGACAATGAAATGTACTGCAAAGTGATAAAGCAAGTAATACCAACAAGGAGATCTATGCAAGCTATTAGATTATTCCTTTCTTGAAATACCAAGACTCCCAGAGCCAATTTAATTGCACTTCTGCAGACCATGTTATCCCTGGTGAGCAGAACTACTTTTCCTTTACCATGTGATTCCCTTTTTGTCCTTAACGCTCCCACATACAGCAATATACAGAAGAACTTATCAGTTATGTACATAAGTGTTTTAAAATCTACCTTAAATTATTTTGGAAAGGGCTAAATTTATATTTAAAATAAAATAATACAGATAATTGGACAATAGAGTCCTACCTTAAATTATTTCCATCCAATCTTGAAATATATTTTCTTTATATTAAATTTTTTTCTCCAAGGTATATTAGAATTTGCTCGCCAACTATGATGGACACTCACTGAAGACAGATTTTGAATTACTTTTTCTGATTAACTCATACCACCTGGTAATGCTGGATGTTCAAAATAATGTTTTTGCATATGCAGCTGCATGTGTCATCAAGCAGGAAGACATACAGTCATAGGTTGGAGTTGGGGCTTCAACCTATGAATTTTGGGGGGGGACACAATTCAGTCCATAACATATAATCCAGATGTTTACCATTTTTAACCAATGTCCCCACGCAATTCCTCCCTGCTACTTAGCCCACATTGCTTTAGCTGCATTACTCAGTAAAACAATTTAATGGCACTCTGAAAAATTAAATTCCTAATTCCAAATTTCCTCTAAAAATAGCATTTTCAGGCAGAACCAACTTACTATAATCATAGTTCTAATCCAATATTTGCTTATGTCCTACCAAAGTGCTTCTGAAGAGAGAGTGAGTTGGTCAGAGGCGGGGAGCACAGCCTGTAGACAGTTACATAATAATTAAATCAGAATTATCATGGGAAGCTTTCTCAAAATATACCTTTCTTTCTCACTAAGCTCTCCAACTCTGAAAAGTTGTATGTGGATATCTGTAGGTACTGTTAAAAGATCTTCCCAAATTTCTCCTCATGCCTTTACTTTCCTTTCAGAAAATTATACAACGAATATTTCCGTGACAGATGCACTTGCTGCCAGAGTTTTCTAACAATTGAACCAGATACCTCTTTACTCTCCAAGTCTATAAACAAATTATTTTGCAAAGGAGGAAATTTTTTTAAGACATATCAGATTGGTATCTGATATATTGGTGCCATTTAGTTTTATAAATACTTCTAAAAAATAACTTTTACTTCATATAGTAGTTGTAGTTCGTTTTCCGCTACTGTTATAAAGTCTCTTTGTTCCTTTTCAAAGCACATTAAGAATATGTAATTCTAGAAAACCACACTGAATGAAAAGTGCACTGGCCACGTTAACATATCAAAGTCATAATGATGCAAAAAGAGCAGCAAAAGGGAAAAAATACGTTGACACACAGATGTTGGCTGGGACTTGGAGAGGAAACTATGTACTGTTCAATATAATAAATAAGTTACAAAGTTCACTTTGAAAAATAGATATAAATATACTAGCATCTGTATAAAATCAGTGGAGCTGGCTGGTAGGCTTTTATTGGTTCATAATAACTGATATTAAAATTTTAGGAAATTTGTTAGCTGGTTGTTAAATCACTGGTGGCTTGAAATGGATGAATCTGGAAGTATTTATACCACAAAAATCAGTGAATTCTACAAATCAGGACTTTTTCCCCAAAGAGCTAGTGCTTCAACATTTACCAGCATACCACCAGAGTACTCAGTGCAATTTATGTACCCACATTTATCACTTCAGTTATAAACATCAGACATTTCTTCCCTTCCTCCTCATCTATCCACTCCCAGTTCATCCATAAAAAAAAACTCTCTATTTAATTTTTTTTTTTTAAAGGAGGAAAAACCTAATTGAGAAACATATTGGCTTGGTAGGAGTACTCTTATTTTTAAGTAGCAATAGATCTCCGCAGACCTCCCATGAAGAGATACGCGCATACCATGGAATTTCTACATCTTCGAGTTTACTTCTGTAGCTTCTCTGTGTAAACAGACTCCCACAAGGTTGCCTGTTAGGATTGCATACAGCACATAGTATTCCATAAGTCAATGATTCTTAAATGATAGACCCGGGAATTACTCAGGGTCACAAAAAAACAGCCAGATTCTCAAGTCTCACTCTCAGAGAGATTGATGCCATTAAGCCAGGGTAAGATCCAGGAATCAGACATTTTACAGTATCCCAGGACACTGCGCTCCCAGTGGTCTTCAGCCTACATCTATGAAGCATTGCCAGAAGGCTGTGCATAGGGTGATGGCAGAGTGTGCAGACTTTTGGTCACCTTGCCGAAAATTACTTTGCACCTGCCTACTCTAAGGAGCAGTATCTGTTCAATCTCTCTAGGTCATGCTTACATCTCAATACCCACCTCTTCCCTGAGCCCTGATCAAATTAACCCATCGTCCAATTTGCCTAGATAATTCTAGATAATGTCTAGATAATATGCCAGTACTTTTCCTCTCCAAAATGTATATTTTACTTGCCAAGTGATTGCTGCTGAACAACTACTGCTGGTTTTCTTGGCTAGGGATCAGATTTTTGTGTCCAACTTCTAAGTAAAGCAGGACGTTGCTAGATTGGGACTTCCCCGAAGATCACACAACTTCTGTTCAAAGTCATGCTTCCCAGTTTGCAACTTTTCCTTGGAATGCCTCAGAGATACTAAATAAGAAATTCAAAGGCTTTTGAATACACTTAGGGGCCCTCCTTATGTCTCCCCCAAGGAGTAGAAAAGGAATTTAAACTATTTATCATCATCCTTTATTATCTACAGGGTTAATATTTGCCAAACGACTTCAAAGATAGTCAGGAGCTGACCAAGCACATCTCTTTGCTTATTGGAGTTCTGAAATTGTACTGGGACACTGTTCAGTACCAGTACTAGACCTAGTTCTCAGAGACTGAGTTTACCTGAATGAAGGAGTCATAAAACAAGTGGCTATACGTACTGGCCACTACCCTAGGTAGTCCCTAAAAGTTCTTTTGTGAGTGATTTCCAGCATATACACATGCGGTAATAAATATATTTCTAAATTTTAACCTGCTTTTTCCTTCCATCCACACCTTCCCTGAACTTAGTGAATTCTTTCATCCCCCACCCAGGGGACCTCTTCCATTTCCCAGGCTTGCACAGGGACAGGTAGATATGATCACCTACTGCAAAAAGATAAACAAAGCCTGAGAACAATGCAAGAGAAAGCGATTTGGAGGCTTATGGCAGAGGAAGTTTTCCACTGGCAGAGTCTATAGAAGCAACCAGTTGGGAGGAAAGAATAAAAAGATAGGGAGGCACCATGTAGAAATGAGAAGATAGCGGAGAAAATTCGAGCCGCTGGGAGCTCACTTTTCTGGAAGCTAACTCAGTGTGCAGTTGTTCCCTTTTGAGATACACTCCCTGAGTGGGCAGCCAGTTGTCCACATTTCTTTTGGTTTGTATTGACTTCGATCTAGACCACAGAGAGACAGCCCGGGGTGCAAACAAGCCTCTCCATCTGCTTCTCAATTCGCTAGCTGCTGGCAACCCACAGGTAGAAAACTTAGGACACTTGGAAGCTTGCAGAAAAGAGGATGAGGGACTGTTAGATGCTTAGAAAACTCGTGAGTTAAAGATGGTATGAAGAGCAAGCCTTGCTCTCTGACCAGCAGTACAAGGCTAAAAGTATAACACCTTTGTAAAACTGCAAGAAAACAGGCCCTTCTGAGTGAACAAATCTAAAAAGGCACCTCTGTGGATGGGGGAATTACAGAAAGGTGCCCCCTCTACGCAGATGAATTACATACTGGCAAAAGAGTACAAGTGAGAGCAGCATGGGCTGAACTCCAATGCACAGCCTGAATGACCGCACTCAGCACACTGGCCAAGGCAGGACTAGATAAAACCAGGTGGAAACTGCTCCCATCCATTCAGCTGCGTGGACTGGCCTCTATGTGGCTAGCTTTTAAGTTTGAAGACTTGGTTCAGGCATTGCCTTCCTTACCTTACCAGACAGGGTCAATACTCCGTTTCCCAAAATACTTTGAATGCTTCTACCTGAATACGAATCTAAAACTATTATATTGAGATGGCCTGTTTGTGTGTCTATTTCTCCCTCTAAACTGTAAACTCAAAGACAGAAACCACAGAGTGTTGATCTTAAGACCTCTACCAAGTAGCATAGCGCCTGCTACATAGTAGGATCTCAATAAATGGTTGTTTAACTGTCTATCCCTTGCAAAGCCATGGCATATTTACAATAGTATTTGCTTCTCTGTTAAACACTTCTAAATAGAATAGGAAAGCCAATGATGTGGAGACGTTAGTAGCATACAGACACGCCACTCCACTCGACAGATTCAGTGAAGAGCCTTATTTAATTAGGCAAGTACGAAAGATAGCATTTTGAATTATTAATGCACACTGCCTCTCCTTTAACCTAAGCACATATTCAGGTAGATTCTTAAAAATAAACTCCTCCAAACTTCACCCATTTTGTGAAGTCATTGTTATTTGGAAATATTATGAAAAGTACTAACTAGCTAATAGTGATTCTTTTAGTCTCTATATTTACAATGCATATGTAGAGCCTCTGACAATGTTTCTCCTTAAGCACACAAAATGTCATCACTAAAATGGGTGGGATTATACTGCAATTGTGGGAACAATAATCTGCATATTAAAATTTTAGATTTAGGGACTTCCCTGATGGCACAGTGGTTAAGAATCCGTCTGCCGGGCTTCCCTGGTGGCGCAGTGGTTGAGAATCTGCCTGCTAATGCAGGAGACACGGGTTCGAGCCCTGGTCTGGGAGGATCCCACATGCCGCGGAGCGGCTGGGCCCGTGAGCCACGGCTGCTGAGCCTGCGCTTCTGGAGCCTGTGCCCCGCGACGGGAGGGGCCGCGATAGTGAAAGGCCCGCGCACCGCGATGAAGAGCGGTCCCCGCACCGCGATGAAGAGTGGCCCCCACTTGCCGCAACTGGAGAAAGCCCTCGCACGAACCAAAGACCCAGCACAGCCAAAAATAAAATAAATAAATAAATAAATAAAAATTAAAAAAAAAAATCAAACAAAAAAAAAACAGTATACCTTGCCTAGGATACACACGAGGGAAACTGTTGAGGAAAAAAAAAAAAAAAAAAAAAAAAAAAAATCAGAAAAAAAAAAAAGAAAAAAAAAAAAAAAGAATCCGTCTGCCAATGCAGGGGACATGGGTTTGAGCCCTGGTCGGGGAAGATCCCACATGTCGCAGAGCAACTAAACCCGTGCGCTACAACTACTGAGCCCGCGCTCTAGAGCACGCGAGCCACAACTACTGAGCCTGCGCACCTTGAGCCCGTGCTCCGCAACAAGAGAAGCCACTGCAATGAGAAGCCTGCGCACCACAAGGAAGTGTAGCCCCCGCTCACCGCAACGAGAGAAAGCGTGCACGCAGCAGTGAAGATCCAATGCAGCCAATAATTAATTAATTAATTAAAAACTAAATAAATAAAAATAGAATTTTAGATTTAGAATTTTGAATACAACAATGAAGGAAATATTTGGAAAAGTCATTACCCTGTATTTTTTCAAAAAGATGTGTGTTAGGAATTCTTAATGACAGCACACCTGAAACCTCACAATGCACTAGAGTCTATAAAGCCAGGGATGTGTAGAAACCAGGACTGTTCTGACATTTTCATTGTGTTTTCAGTTTTTGTAAGTAGTCATTTACGTCAAAAGGTAATAAAGCATAAAAGCAGTGCTGTGGGGGCAGTGATTTCATAAAACTGCCTCAACAATGAAATTAGTAACACACTGCACTGTTTGATAGCGTACCTTTTTCAGATGTTATCTAAATGCAACTTTCAAAACCCTGGGGAGAAAGACATTACATTTTAATTTTCGGGTGAATTACAGTAGGTTTAGTATACATTAATTGAAACTCCTGTGTGCTTGGTCAACATGATAGCCAATGACTACCCGGACTTATATTTTTAAACTTGCCTTTGTTTTATCTTGATAAACTTAGGAAAGAAAGAATGAAAAAAATTAAACATATGAGCAAAAATTTACCTATAAAAATGATCATCAGAATATTGCTTATATAAGAAAAATGGAAAACCATACATGTCTTATAATAGTACATAGGTTACATAAATTATGGTACAGCCATACAACAGAACATACTATGCATCCACAGAACAAATGCTGAAAAATATATTTATCATCTCAAAGGGATGTAGACATTTTGTTGCTTAGTTTTAAAAAGCCAGTTCAAGAATGTGAATACGCTTATAAAAATTAAACAGAAACCTCTATTAAAATAAAATCAGGAGGCTAGAAGGAGAAGCTCTCATACCCTATCATGATAGCAGAGGCCAACAGGAAGAAGAAAGACTTCCTCTTCTTGGCTGGCAAGAGCTCAGCCAATGAGAGACTGTCACTATGCAGCCAATGAAAAGCCACTACATCTCGAAATCTCAATTCTGCCAATGAACACTTTGTCTACTACAAATTTCCCAACTTCCTTTTACCCTCTTTAAAACAGTTCTCTTCTTGTTGCCTGGGGATTTGCATATGGCTCACCATGGTTGCAGACCCGAATTTCAATTCTTTTTTGATCTCAAACACACCCTTTTTGCTGGGGAATTAACTGGCAGTCTATTTATCTTTAGGTCAAGACTATAAACCTCAAAATGTAAAAAATAATAATAAGCCTGACAAAACAGGACAAAGTTGTTTTATAGGAAGTGGGAAAATGTGTGTGATTGATTTCCTAATCTTTTACAGCAGGTATGCAGTAGATGCTGTCTGAAGTTACCGTTTTCTGAATGGCATTGTTTAAACGATACCTCATTTTTATTTTAGAAGCTGTGGGCAAAATTATGCAGGAACAAACTGCATAAAAACTCCTTTTATTAACCCCTCTCTGAAATATTGTTTACTTTTATACTCACACCTTTTAAAATTTTGAGCTTTTTCTTTTGATATTTGTAATTCAATCCAAGGTAACATTGTAACGATACACTGGTATACACATCCTACTAAAGCTTTGGTCATGAAGCAATTAAACAAATCAAAAGATAAAATAATTGAGTAAGTTGATTGCAATCACATTCAGAAATGAGCTTCAAACGGGACATGAAAGAAAAGTTAAAGGGGGATGCAGGACTTGAGGGCCTAAATGGTATATAGTATGGGGACAGAGAAAAATTTGAAGGCTGTTTATATAAGGAGTAGGGGACCCAGAAACAGATCTGCTAGCAGAAGCCAAAAGCTTCTGCCTTTCACTCAAATAAGAAATACCTTGACTCATTGATTCTGCTCTGCTCTGCTCTGGTCTGGGCTGGAGGGGAAAAGAATAGTCTGCAGAGTACCAGTGAGAGAACAGAGATAAAGGGAAAGCCAGAGCCAGAAAATAAACAGATAAATACATGAAAACAAATCCCTACATCATCTACAATCCAAGGAGAAGTGAATGAAACAGTTTGGTTGAAGCTAAGCATCAATGCCAAAGTGTAGGGAGGACTATAAATGGAAAGGTAAATTGGGATTAGAATATGGAAGGCACTGAAGATAAGCAGTGAAGTAGATTTTAACAGGTATGGATAATCACTTCTGGTTTTTAAGCTAGACTTTGGAAAGAATTAAACAGTGTAAAATGAACTAGAAGTACAAAAGAGGAAGGGGGAAACAACCTCTCATAAACAGCCTATTATATTCCAGGCACAGTAGCCAGTAATTTCACATTTAATATCTATAACAACTTGATGAGGCATATATTATAATTTTCACTTTACAGATGAGGAAATTAGGGCTCAGATAGTGATGTTCTCTTTTTACCCTGATTTCACTAATTTGGGCCCTTTCTCTTTTTTTTTTTTTATTGGTCATTCTATAAATGAAAGTTTATAGATTCTGTAGATATTTTCAAAGAACCAACTTCTGGTTTTATTGATTCCCTTTAATGTTTTCTATTCTCTATTTAATTTATTTTCAATCACTGTTATTTCCTTCCTTCTGTTTAGTCTGAGTTTAGTCTAGTTCTTTTGTAGCTTCTTAAGGTTACAAGGTTAGGTTATTGATCTGAGATTTCTTTTTTTCTTCTTTAATCTATGTGTTTACAGCATTGATTTCCCTCAAAGCACTGTTTTATCTGCATCACATACATCTTAGCATGTTGTGTTTTTGTTTTCACTCATCTTTAATGAAATTTTGCTTGTGATTTCAACTTTTACCATTGGTTATTTATGACTATTTTAATTCCCACATATTTGTGAATTTTCTAAATTTCATTCTTTTATTGATTTATAATATAATTCTATTGTGGTTTATTCTATCATCGTACCAAAACCAGACAAAGACATGAAAAGGAAACTACAGACCAACGTTCTTTATGAATCACAAAAATCTTCAATGTAGTATTAGCAAACTGAATCCAACAACATATAAAAGGATTATACACTGCCGCAGACCGGCTGCAGAAAGCTAGAAGTTCCTGGCGGTGAGGGGTAAGGAACTGAAAAGCACCAGTATGGGGTCAGAAGGGCCAAGACAACTGATGGTTGCAAGGCAAGTTTATTCAAAGAGCATGAATGTATATATAGGTTTAGTACAGAACGAATATTAGACAATAAATCAGTAAACCCTGTATTTCCACATAATTCTGTCGCCACTATCTATGTGCCACTATCTATGCGTCAGCATGCCTTATGGGCCATTCTTTGGAGATACAGACTTCCCCCTCAGGGCGGCACGTCCTTCTTCTGGGGAACAACCAGGGTCTCTTAGATCCAGAGCAGGCACCTGGAACGAAACTGGCCGCAAGCCATTTTCCTTTTTCACGCTCAATACCGCAGCGTCAGGAGTGCATACCAAGAGAGAGACAAGCAGTTCTCCGGAAAGCAGAAAGCTGAATAAGCTTACAGCTTGGGGGCCACCACAATACACTATGACCAAGTGAGATATATCCCAGGAATGAAATAAATAGCCTTAACATCACAAAATCAATTACTGTAATACAACATATCAATAGAGTAAACAACAAAAACACATGATCACCTCAATCAATGCAGAAAAATCATTTCACTAAATCCAACATCATTTCATTAAAAAAAAAAAAACAACTCAATAAACTAGGAAGAGAAGGGAAATTCCTCAACTGAAAAAGGGCATCTACAAAAAACCCAAAGCTAACATCATACTTAACGGGGAAAGACTAAATAAAGTTTGTCCCCAGACTTCCCTGGTGGTGCAGTGGTTAAGAATCCGCCTGCCAATGCAGGGGACACGGGTTCGAGCCCTGGTCCAGGAAGATCCCACATACCACGGAGCAACTAAGCCCTTGCACCACAACTACTGAGTCTGTGCTCTAGAGCCCGCGAGCCACAACTACTGAGCCCACATGCCACAACTACTGAAGACCACGCACCTAGAGCCCATGCTCTGCAACAAGAGAAGCCACTGCAATGAGAAGCCCGCGCACCGCGACGAAGAGTAGCCCCCACTCACCACAGCTAGAGAAAGCCCGCGAGCAGCAACGAAGACCCAATGCAGCCAAAAATAAATAAATTTTTAAAAAAAAAAAGTTTGTCCCACTAAGTTCAGGAACAAGACAAGGATTCCACTCTTGCCACTTCTATTCAATATTGTACTAGAAGTTCTACTTAGGGAAATCAGGCAGAAAAAGAAATAAAATTCATTCAGATTAGAAAGCAGAAAGTGAAACAGATTTTACTCACAGATGGTGTGATCTTGTATTTAAAAATAGATCCAAGCTCATTCTTGTTGGCACAAGGCAGTTCCTTGCCTTTGTAGGACTGAGGTTCCTGTCTCCATGCTGACTTTCAGCCAGGGGCTAGTTTCACCTCCCAGAGGCCTTCCTCAGCCCTTGCCATGGGGCCTCCTCCATCCAAGCCAGTGATAGCACATCCAATCTTTCTCATGCTTTGAATCTATTGACTTCCTCCTGATGGAAAAAAAAACAAAAAACAACACTCTGCTTTTAAAGGGCTCATGTGATTAGGTCAAGCCCACTAAGACAATCTCCTTATTATAAAGTCAACTGATTTGGTACCCTAGTTACATCTACAAAATCCCTTCATAGCAATACCTAGATTAGTGTCTGTTTGAATAACTGGGAGAAGCTATACGTACACCAAGGGTCAGGAACTGGGGGAGACAGGGGCATCCTGGAATTCTGTCTGGCGCAATACCCTTTTAACAAACTGGCTGAACTATTACAGCATTCGTAACTGTGTGTTTAAGAAATATATCAGTATGAGAACAGAGAAAATGAATGCTGAGCTGCACGGTGGACACGCAAAGGTTGAGAATACATCATTGCTGTAGGGATTATTGACAGAGTATGGCATCAGGTGAGTGTGGCTAGAACACAGTGTGAAGTGGGAGGTGACAACTGAAGCCATACAGACAGGTAGAGACGGAGCTTTTATGCCCCACTGAAGAGATTAAGCTCTGTTCTTCGGGCTATGGGCACCAGGCACACAACATAGTTAAATGTCCTTGTGCATCAATTACTCTGATAACAGTGAGGAGGATGGACTCTGGAGCCTGACTGCCTGGGTTTACATCTTGCCTCCACCAGCTCCATGATCAAGTTATTTAACCTCTATGTGCCTCAGTGATCTTATCTGTAAAAAGCAGATAATAAGAGTACCTGCTTTGGGAGCTTATCTTGGGAATTTAATGAGTTAATATAAATAAAGCACTTAGAACAGAGATTGGCAAGTAGTAACTGCTATTTCAGGGTTTGTTATCATCATTATTTAAAAGGTAAGAATGGAGAGCATTTAGAAGGCTACTAAAATAATAAAGATACAGTGACTCACATCAGTAAAGAGGCATTTAGACGGAAATGAGAAATACTGGGAAGTAAATCTGACTGGACTTGGAGATGGGTGAAGATGCAAGAGTAGCTGAGAATGATTCCTAGGCTTTCTGCTGCAGGTGAATGGGTAGAGATGGTGAGTCCATAAGCCAAGACAAGGAATAAAGAGAAGGAGGGGGCTGGTTTAGGTGCAGATGTTCACTTGGGACAGACGGTCAGCCATACATCTGAAAATTAGAGTCTAAACTCTGGAGATTGAGATTTAGGAGTGATTGACATGGTGATAATAAATAAACGAGATTATCTAAGAACAGGTAAAAAGAAAAGAGCAACAGACCAAGAATTAAACCTTGGAAACACTAAAGGGATGGCAGAAGAGAAAAGACCTGCAAAACAAAGCAGTAGTTAGAGATTTGTGAGAACAAGGAGAGAATATCATCACCAAAGCGAAAGGAATAAATAATTTGAAAACCATGTAATGTGGGCAACAGTATAAAAGTAGCATATGAGGACTGAATAGTATCCACTGGTTTTAAAGCTGACACTATTGATGCTGTTAGGAGAGCAGCAAAGCGGATGAGGCAGCGGCCAAACTTACAGTTGGTTGGGCATTAAAAGTGAGGGAAAGAAGATACTTTCAGAAGCTCCTCGAGGAAAATTTTGAAACAGTGACAGAGTTTAGACCAAAAAAGAAAAAAAAAAAGTAGGTCTGTTGTAACGTGCAAGAGGGAAGTTCAAAAGGTTGAGTATTTAAATTAGTCTGCCCAGCATGACTTGTTTGTCAAGTTAATTATCCAGCGTGTAGTATCTTAAATTCTCCGTGATTACAGTTTATTAACATTTCTCTGTTAACTTAGTTATGAGTTAGCATTAATTTCATGTGAAACAAACCACCCGTGATTCAAATCTTCTAGGGAGTAAACTGGCTCAATGAAATGTCACTTTTGTTAGAGATCAAAGGTTTCCTTTTCCCCATATTTGTGACAGTGAGGCAGTTACTTCCTGATGCCATTTGGAGCCCTCAGCGGTTTTTGTTTTTGGATAATTTCCCATATTTGGCTAGAAAGATGTCAAAACTGGAATCTCCAAATACATCAGGAATTTCTGGGTCATCTTTAACTTGGAGATCATTCCAGCCTGGCCAGGCTTGGGGGTTCTTGTCTCCTGAGGAGCAACAGCTGATATTTACGAACACAGCTCCGGTTACGCTCTCTTCATGGTCATTTAACCCTCACATATCCGGGTAATCAGCAGCCATTATGATCTTCATTTTGTAGCGGATAAATTTCAGTTTACAAAGGTTAGATGACCTGCCCGAGGACTCTGCTGGGGAGGGGCAGGGCCCAGATTTGAATATAAATAACCTGTACCGGGTAGTGGCTTCATCCTTTGCTTTTCCTCTACTTGCACACCATTCATTTATTCAGTGGAGGAAAAGCTGGGTTAAGAAAACAAGTAGCAAATGACTCATATTCTTAATGATTCAGGAGCCTGACTATTTATTATGGGAATAAGTCATGAATTACTTCCTTCCTTCTTTCCTGAGCTTGCCTTCTACCCACCACAGAACACAGTATCATCTTTACCAGAGAGAAAGCAGAAAATAGAAAAGGTAAATGTCACACAAGAGAGTCAATAAACGGGAAAAACGCAGTTCCATCTCCCTGTGTAGGGGAAACCCAGTCCTTCCCCCTGTGTTTCTCTTTTACTCTCATGCTACTGACACAGCCACACAGAACACTTTACTTCCAGTCACCGAATGTGTGGAGGTTTCTCCCCACACCAACAAACAGCACCCAATGCAGTTGTGGTTTGTGGAGGGGGACGGTCTTCCCCCACATCACCAAGCAAAGCTCAGAACCTTAGCAGGGGATCCTGCAATTTAACTCAATTCTGACACCATCTGCCCAGAGAGCGCATCAGCTTCCACAGCTTAGGGGTTCAGGCCTATAAGACTGCCCTTCCCCTCCCACATCAGACAGGTGATCTGTGCTTCTGACACACCGGCTACAGATTGGAGGCTCCCGTGACTCCCTCCTTGTTCGTCATACTCCAAGCGGAAGTCCAGGTTGCTACCTGTATTTCTGACTGCTGTAAATCAGAGGTTCCCACAACCCCTGTCCTTGGGTTCAATTAATTTGCTAGAGCAGGTCACAGAACTCAGAGAAACATTTTGCTTACCAGATTACCAGTTTATTCTAAAAGGATATAACTCAGGAACAGCCAGAGTGAAGAGATAAATAGGGCAAGGTGTGGGGAAGGGCAGGGAGCTTCCACACCCTCTCAGAATGTGCCACTCTCCCCAAACTCTATGTGTTGGCCAACCTGGAAGCACTCCAAATTCTCTCCTTTGGGGATTTTACGGAGGCTTCATTACAAAGACATGATTGACTAAATCATTGGCCATTGGCAACTGATTCAACCTTCAGCCCCTTCTCCCTTCCCAGGAGGTCAGGGGATGGGACTGAAAGTCCCAACCCTCTAATCACGTGGTTGGCTCCACTGACAACCAGCCCCCATCCCTAGCTGTTGTCCAGAAGTCACCTCATTAACATAACAAAAGACACCTTTGTCTCTCTTATCACTTGGGGAATTCCAAGGGTTTTAGAAATGAGGACCAATATCAAAGATATATTGCTTATTATAAATCACGATATCACAGTCAGCCTTAAGTAAAACAAGTAAAATCTCCCACCTCTCCTTTGTTTCCTGGCTTAGGTAAGTGGGCAAATTGTGATTCCATAAGCCAGGGCATCTCTTCTGAAAAGGTCTCCTTGCCTTGATGGCCTTTGGGTTGCTAAGCAACGCCCCTTCCTTGCCCCTGTATGTGTCCTACCCATCACTGCTCTTCAAACTCTGGCCCTGTCATCCTACCCATTCCATAATCCAAATACATAAATAATACATTGAGTGTCCATATTCAACAGGTTCCTTCATGCTTCAGGAATATTTCTTTTTTCCTTTTTTTCCTTAAATTTTCCACAAATAATCTTGTAGCTAATATTGTTTAATCTCTGCTTACCCTCCATAAAGGAATAGCTTCTAATCCTTACCTGACGCTTAAGAGAACTTTTCAGAGATGTTTTTTTCTCTTTCTCAAATTTTTTTCAGGTAGAAAATCTCTGCCTATCCAACAAAATGATAGCCCATCATATATCATTTTGCTGATCAAAAGTTTATGTTACCTTTCACATAATAACCCCTAATTACAAGTCCTGCCCCGGAAAGGAGGTAGTATGTCATCTTGTTTTCATAATGACCAGAAGATATAAGTTTAAAATGGTCCTCCTAGAGACCCTTTAACAACAACAACAAAACAACTCCAATGACGGGGAATCCAAATACTCTGGCTACCAGGTGGGAGCTATTTTTGAACAGACCTACTTCTTGCTGTCCCTCAAATTATACCACTAACCACTAACATTATACCACTAACATTGCTTCCCACTCTGTTTATAAGTAAGATCATCCCAGCTCAAAGGAATTTAATACCATTTCTTATTAATAGATCTGGAAGAAGACTTATGAGGAGGAATATATAAATTAGGGTAGGGAAACATTTTTCTCTCAAATGTCAATGTCATTCAAAGCTTCAATTAAAGACACTCTGGACATGAAACCTCATTTTAGTTAAGGAGTTTTTGCTCTTTTCTATTTTTATTACTTTTAAAATAAACTTTATTTTTAAAATACTTGTCAAATATTTGTCAATAACTTAACCACATGGTAGGCACTGAAGATAAAGCAGTGAATAAAATGGACTTAGTTTCTGCCCTAGGGTAGCCTAAACTCTACCAAGGAAGACAGATATCAAACAAGTCATAAAAATATGATGTTAAGGGGTTCAGGATGCTAAGGGAGTATATGACAGAGAAGCTAAAGCTGTAATTCTTTAAGACAAAAAATTTAGATAACATTCACTTCCAAATCTATTACATTTTCCATCGTTTATCGTCCCTCATATGAAGAATACCTTAATAATGGGAGCAAAAGAAAACTTAAAGTTCTGGCCCTTTTCTGTTTCTTGTTCATATGTAACTGCACTCGTAACTCCTAAAAATGGCAGGCAGCAATCTTATCTATTATAATGATAACAGCTTAATCCGGTTTAAAATATCACTTTATAGAGACTGAAATTCTAAGACCCCATAAGCGGAAGTCTCTCAGTATTTTGGCAGATTAAATGGATGACTTTTCCCAAAATCTACTCCTCAAGTACCAATAAAAACCAGAAATGATTACAGCCCCTTTTATCAATGTGCTGGTAAACACTTTTTAGGAAGAGAGAATCATGTCTTTGAGAAAAACCAACAAAAATTTACCTAGCAAGACAATTAGGATTCCAAAATTACTGAGCAATTGGAATTTTTCCAAGCATCAAAGATTCATAATTATAAACCTTTCCCTGACAGAACATGTGTTCTGTTGGACAGGAGGACGCAAAGACTTTTATGGAGAATCATTTTACCAATATATAAAGTACAAGTTCAACTAAGCATGTGACCTCAAAACTATTCAGAGTTACTGTAATGCACACTTTTCCAGTTCCCGCCACAGAATAAAAGCATATATATACATGTATGCTTTTACTCTATTATTATTTCATTGTCTCATGATGACTGAACAAATGAAAATAGCCTGAACAATTGTTGATGAATATTTTGATACAAGAAGACAAACTAAACGATTTAAAGCATTAAGAACAGATTATCTTATTGGTCAATTAACCTTAACTAAAATAGTCATCCCATCAAAACAACAAACATGTATTGCATCAAATTACTTCATTCCTAAAGGTCAAGTAAAGAATGGAAATTACAGTCATGGGCCTGTTATTTTTCTTACTCTTTGATAATATCAGCACACAGAAAGAATACAGGCATTAAAATTAAGTATTTTATTATTTGAGTGCTTTTTTCCTCTAAGGAAAAAGATATCTTTTGACAGCCAGAACTTTGAAGAATCAGTGAGACAAAATATGCTTCAAGTTTAATTATTAAAAAAAAAAAAAAGGTGGTAGAAAGAAGTCATTTTCATAGTTAGTTTATAAAAGGGTAGTCACAAATGACATACATATTTTACATTGAAATGAAAATAATGCTGTGAACCTTAATTTCACTTTAAGTTATGTAGTTGATTAAAACAATTCATGATTTTTAATAGCAAAATTACAAAATAGAAAATAATACCATTAATAAAGATTGAAAGAAAGTTAGTTAGTGAATATCAGTAGTAGTAAAGCAGCCTGCATGACAGTCTACTAGGCAGAAATGAAGCTTTACTCTCATTTAAGAGCCAGGAATATACTCCTGATATACTGAATTATTTTACCTCAAAACTTTTATTTTTCCCCTTCTATATAGAACTAGACAATATTAGACATATTTTGAAATGAATAACATGTATTTAAAGCTCCCTAATTTGTGTTTTTTAAGTGGCTTCTAGGACTATAAATTTTCATTCAGTATGGGATCTCACAGAAGCTCACTGTTAGCTTCTTAAATTATCTAGAGGCATTAAAAATGGAAACTCAGTCAGCGGTTGCCAGGGGTTAGGTGGAAGGAGGGATGCATAAGTGGAACACGGAGGATTTTTAGGGCACTGAAAATATTCTATGATACTGAAATGGCAGGTACATGTCATTATATATTTGTCCAGATCCACAGAATATACAACACCTAGCGTGAACACTGATGTAAGCTATGGACTTTGGATGATAAGAATGTGTCCATATAGTTTCATCATTTGTAACAAATATACCACTCTGATGGGGGGTGTGGACAATGGGGGAGGCTCTGCGTGTGTCGGGGCAGTGGGTATTTGGGAAATCTCTATACCTTCCTCTCAATTTTGCTGTGAACATAAAACTGCTCTAAAAAATTGTCTTTTTAAAAGAAATAGAATCTCAAGAAGGCCATGCACACAGTTTGTGTGTTTGCCTGTTAGTTTTTTACAAATATTCCAGTTGAGGGAGGGGGCTTCTGAACTCTCTGCACACAATTCTAATAGTAGTACTCAAATAATAAGTAATACTCAAATAACACAAAGCCTTTTATCCACAAGAAAATCCACAAAGTGATCAAACCATAATACAAAATTATCAAGCATATTTTTTGCTCTACAAATATTTGTCTATTATTTTATGAGCCTAGATATACAGAAATGGAGCATAGTGACTGTCTATGAAATTGGAGTACAAAATTCCATTCAGCAGAGACCTATTTGTTTAAGAAACATTCATGCACAGTAATTTAGTAATGAAAAATATATATTTTAGGAGTTGTCAGAGTCTGATAAACCACTATTGGTATATTCACTCAACTTGATCCAAAGGTAGTTTCTATAGCCTCCGAACAAAGCAGTTAATTCAAAGAGTAAAGAATGCCACTCTCAGGCCAACTACAGTAAAGCAGTGTAGATTTTAATGTATAGGTCACAAAACTAAATACACATCTTAAGTTTTTAGAACTCAGCTATCCAGCAAGCCTTATCAAAAAGTTTTTGATGAAGGAAGTGCTATGTTCAGAGCTATGGCAGAGGAAAATAGTATTACAGGCATGTAGAAATGGACCCCTGCAAAGGAGAACTGAGTCGGGGAAGGCACCAGGATGCTACTACAAAGAGTAGGGATCAAATAAGAAAGGCATATTCAAAATGAAAAAGAGGTGACAGGTGTGAGAAACATTTCAGACTTCCCTCCAGAGTCAACAGATTACTGACATGGTAATTTCCAACTAGCAGGAAAGATCAAGCATTTGTGTGGCGAGGCATTAAGATGCTGAAGAGAGAAACTAAGAGGGAAAAAATAAAGGGCATAAAAATCCGTCAAGCTGGGTTTTAAATCAAAACACATGGCTATTTTTTATGAAAGAGAAACCTGAAAAGTTCGACTAGAAATCACTTTCCGATTTCTCCCTGCTAACATGCTTTCTCTATGGTTTTGACGTGATTCAATTCATCAAGCTTTTCTCTACCCCTACGTGGGCAAGGCACTGTGCTTGGGATGGGGTGGAGACAACACTGGAAGATTTAAGAATGAATTAGACATGAACAAGCAATGTGCTCACAGTATAATGAGAGATAGATATATACCCAACTGATGAGTTGAGCTGTGCAAAGTTCCATAACAGAGATATAAGGTAATAAATGGAGAGGAAGAAATAATTAATTCTTAGCTATGTTCTAAAAGAAGTACATTGGTCACAACTGCATCCTAAGTACTACTCCGATTCGCAGACATGGGTGGCTCTGACAATTCACAGACTTAATCAGGATATGTGCGTAACTTTGGGGACAATGCCTTAATCTGAGCAGACTCAGTTTACTTATCCAGAAAGTAAAGGATTGAATTAAATCGTTTCAGCTTACTGTTCATTCTAAACACTTTCTATTTCTATTTAAGTGTTACTGGAAGGGGGTCAACAGAGTTTAGAATAGAGAACATTAATTGGGAAAAAATTCCTAGAGATCACCAGATTCTAAAGTTACTGACATTTCTTTCCATGTACAAGATGAGATAATAGGTACCTCAACTTTGCAAATTTTTCATGTTCCCAAATTACCGGCCTTTAAGCTCAAAAGAGATCCAACACCAGGCATTTGCACCAGCAAGTGAATATTCTCTAGTTGACATTAGGGCAGGATTACTGAAGAATTGTGGTGCATTCAGCAACAAGGCCAGTAGCAATTAGACACAAAATGGAGAAATACTTCCTCTTTTTCCTTTCTTTGTTTATTCATAAGAGTCTTCCTTCCAATTTAACCTTTCGTGCCTTAATTTAGCCATATGTTGGAACAACTAGATTGTGGTTAAGGAAGAAGTGCAGATTTCCTATTTACAGTAGAATCAATTGACTGAGCTAGTCTGTGAAAGGAAGTTTAAGATAAATGCATGTAAGACTATTTCCGCATGTACTGTTCAAAGGCTCCCTCCAAAATCCTTTTACTTCCTCAGTGCTTAAAATAGACCACAAGCGAGCTTTCTAATGAACTTAATGCAAAAAAAAAAAAAAAAAAAAGGGAGGGGGATATATATATGATAGATACATGAATATAAAGATATTGATAGGTATATTAGCTATTTTAAATACTGCCTAATGCCTGCCTAAAACCTGGATGTAAAGAAAGAATTAATTCTGTATTTCTGGTGATATTAAGAAAAAAAATAGATTTTACCTATCAAGTTTAGCATAGACCGATATACACAATTTTAAAAACATCCAGATGTTTATTCAAAGTTTAGCATAGACCGATATAGACAATTTTAAAAACATCCAGATGTTTATTCCAAACCACTTAAGTCAAAATTTACTAAGAGGCGTGCTGTTCTAAGTATTTAGGTTAATATTCTCTTCTCGTCTCTAGTAGAACTATCTCTAAGCTTGGCACTTAACCAGTCTCTTCCTTTTGAAATTCTTCTCCATAGGTTTCTGATACAATATACTCCTGTCTTTCTCTCCATTTTCCTGACAACGCTGGACTATTTTCCTTCACTTCCCAATAATCAAAGCCCTACACTTTGGTCTCTCCTGAGTAGTCTTGCCCTATGCCAACCTTGATGCATTAGTTAATTCACCCATTTTACCCTAAGAAGAACTGTATATAAATCACTTTAGCTCAATTAGACTTGACATCCTTTTCTCTGAAGGTTATAGGGAGCAAGAAGAAAATACAATAAGGACTACATTTATTGATAGTTATAATTGGCCTAAATTTAAAATAACTATAAATACAAGCCAAAAAACATCAATATTCAAGTGGCTGATATTGTAATTCTAAGACAATAACCTTATTTTATGACTAACGTCAACCTAGTTTCTTAAGAGTAAAATATTTTACCTTTGTTGATTATCATTTATACAATCACTCATCAGCCAAGCATGGAAGAAAAATATGTATAATGTTTCCTTTAATTCTATGAGACCAATAACAATGATACAAATTATTAATCAACCTCTGATGATTTACTATTTATGCCACTGGCTATTAGATGCAAAATACCCTGAACTAGCTTGTTCAATAACTAGCTTTCCTCATTTGTTCTTATTGTCTCTCCTGAATATAAAAGATGACATTGTCATCTTCAACAACAGCAATAAATATTTTTTGATCAGCTTCTACCAGCAAGGCTGTGTGCTAGAAACTGAAGATACAAAGATATTATATCGCCCCTCAGAGAGTTTACAGTACACCTGATTTTAAAAAAACTAAATACATGAAAATATAAATAAAATGCAAGGTAGTATAAAATTGGCCAATGAGTGCTCTTAAGAGTAATATGGGATTGTGAGTGGGGGAATTCTTAACAATCAACACAGCACAACAAAGGAGATGGGACTAAATCTGGGCCCTACTGCAAAATGAGTATAACCTAGTTAAAAATCAAATAGACATCAATGTACTGAAAAATTAAAGAAAGAGTTTGGGCATTCTGGACAAAAGAAACACACTGAGGGAACAATAGATTACAAGAAAGATGCTGTGAAACCAAAACCAATCCAACAGACAAGCCAGAGAACATGCAGGCACTTAACTTCTCAGAAGTTGAGGATATTTATCACTTGGTATGATATTCATGTGGCCTCACTAGCTTCTGGAACATCTCTGCTTTTAACATTTGAACAATTTATTGCCTAATTACTTCTTTTGCCCTTTGAAGAGTTTCTCTGCAGGACACTTTTTGAGAGTGAGAGTACAAAAAGTGGGCCCTTGGAAAGTCATCCCACCCATTGCATTAAAAGCAAAATAACCTTTTATCAAATGCTTTGTGACCATTTAAAATATTGAATTTGTATCTTAATCATGGAGTTCAACAGGAATATAGCCCGTGGGAATGACTTAATTACAAATGATGTCTTTCTCATGGTTATGCCCATAAGCCCAAGGGATGCTTTAATGAAGTTCTGAGCCCTCAGACAGGAAAGGTCAAATGGCTTTCCTCCCCACCCCCATCCCAGTATCTCAGAGTGCACATAGCTGCACCTATTTCCTAGCAGATGTTCCACCAGGTATGATATTAGTCTGAGGCAAAAATTCCAGGAAACACAAATTCACTGGGAGGGAGTTCTCTGAAATTCAGTAGATAATAGAGCAGCCACTTTCAGAGTTTGAAAAGGAGATGAATTTAGATAATCTCCATTTGAATATAAATGTATATTTCATTAGAAGTGTAATATGCCAGGAGGAATACCACTCTGCTTGCAAATTTATCACACATTAAAGATTCATGATATTTTATACCGATATTTTTTAAATGTTGAAAATGTTCCTGCTATGTTTATACTATGCACATATTTAAGTCTGTGCTAGGTTAAGCCAGATGAATTGCCTTTTTTGGTAGGTCAAAAATGGTTGAATATTCCATTTTATCTGCTTCAACCCAATTACTCAAATTGCCTTACAATTAGCAAAAGAAGGCGAAGTTACATTTTATAACACCATTCTGACCTATTTTTCATTCTTAAAAAATACTTTTGCATTATGCTAAACAAGGTCTTTTCAATATCCATTAGCTCTAAATTGGTATTGGCTTTTCCAGAACCTTGATTTGCCATTTAATTTCTAGGCTCTGTATCTCTAGCACTTAGCCAGGTAATTTAAGGTAAAACGTGAATTTTAAGCACATTAGTCATTTTGAAAATTAATTTTGAAGAAAATATTTGGTTTTTCTTTTCCTTGTAATTTAAGAAAGCTGCTCTCCCTGCCTTCTCCAAAACAAAAACAAAATACTTCATTAGGCCATGAAAGACATGTTTCTGAAATTCAGCAGGACCCTTTGGGGCCCTCCCAGGTACAAATCCTTTCCGTGTCCCCAGTTTCTTGTTTGTAGGAAATAGGTTTCATTCAGCCTCCTAGATCTTACCTGAGTTCCAAAGGGCAGATTCAAACAATAGCTAATCAAGGATGTGAGGGAATGCAGAAACAGGGGAGGAACAGTCAAGAAGCAATAGTGCAGCAATGGGTCAGGGTCCCAGTCTCCCCCCCCACCCCCTGCTGAAGGGATATAAATAACAATATCTTTGAGTTCTTCTGCAGGAACTAAGATACCTACCCTGGTGGAGGATGGGAACTTCAGGCTGAGGACCAGGTTCCGGGAAGCAACACCCTGTCACCTCACCACCAACCAATCAGAAAAAAGTCATACACTTCGCAGCCCCTACTCCACATTTTGCCTATAAAACCTTCTCCGCGAAAACCACGGGGGAGTTTGGGGTTGTGAGCATGAGCCACCTGTTCTCCTGGCTTGGCCCTGCAATAAGCCTTTCTCTGCTCCAAACTCCAATGTTTGTTTGGCCTCACCATGCATGGGGCACACAAACTTGCATTCGGGAACATTTCCACATGAATTATTAATGTTAATAATTAGAAGGAATCTTCATACCCAGAATACTCTTTTGATATGCTTTTCCTAAAAAGATATTTGTGTCTTCTAATATTTTTCTACAACTTATACCTTTGAAAAATTATTTAGTCATGAAAATAGATTTGTACTAGTTGACTTACTTGATTTGATTTTTTTAACCAAAGCTTATTATAATGACTTTGCCCTGATGCATAATTATAATGACTGATCAAAGTAACGCATACCTCTATAAATAGGTACAAAACTGAACATTAACTAAACACAAAAATCTTTTTTAAAAGACTTAAAGCTAATTCCAGTGTAAATTTTAAATAATTAGTACACCATGTGAACCCCCAAGTGAATCGAAATGTATATAATATCAATACATGTATCCATATCAGTAAAATTAAATATACACTACTGACAGGTTTAAGTACTTGTGATTAAAAACACTGCACTGGGGATCTTTTAACAAAGGCTAGTGTTGGGCTGCACCCCACAGGCCTACAAGCTTTGTACATGCTGAGCCTCAACCTAAGCGAGAGCCTGGAGGCAGTGCCAGAGACGTCAGGGGTTTAATGCAACGGTCCCCAACCTTTCTGGCGCCAGGGACCAGTTTCGTGGAAGTCAGTTTTTCCACAGAGCGGGGCGGAGCGATGGGGAACAGCAGATGAAGCTTTGCTCGCTCGCCTGCCGCTCACCTCCGGCTGTACGGCCCAGCTCCCACCGGTCCGCGGCCCAGGGTTTGGGGGCCCCTGGTTTAATGGAGAGGGGAGGATCTTACATGTCGGAAGCAAGGTCCTGGAGCAGCACCCCATCGAGTGCAGCAGGCATCGGGCAGAACACGGCAGCAGTCTTGGTTCCCGGGGGAAGGGGAGGTTACCAATTATAGGGGGAATTGAAGTCAGGTTGGTTCATTAGTTACCAGGGAAACCAGCAGAGGGGCATGCCCCTCCCCACCCCTTTAATAAGCTATCCCGGTGGAGATGTTCTGATCTAAAGATTAGAACAATCACTAGCTGGGGCTAGAGGCAAGTTTGTAGGAGGATCTCTCAGGTGAGTAGGATTTAAGTAAAGCAGGAACTGGTCCACCAGGGGATGTACAGAGAGCAAGAGAATAGCCATCTCAGGTGGCCTGACTACACAGCTAGCAACTGGCCTATCTGGGAAGATAGGAAATAGGGGTGGGGAAGGATTGACGAGAAGACTCTGGAAGCCTATCTCAATTGGTAGGGTTTTACCTGAAAAAAAAAAAAAATTCTGGTACAACTCACTGTGATCTAAAATGCAAAACAGATGGTTTTATGTGGCTAATAAACAATTTCTGAAGAGAACACATTACATTCTCTTAATGCTCTGCTGGAGTAAGTATATGCATGGAGAAGGCCGCAGAATAAGAAACACGTGCCATGATGGATGGACCAGCTCATCTGATTTACTGCCCAGGCAACTCCCAGAGATTAGGTGTTTAAGCTGAGGGAACAAGATCAGTATCCTCACTATATTTATATCATTTCCTAGCCAGGTACCACCAGCTTCACCACCTTTGTGGAGCTTTAATGTAAAAAAATGTAGGATATTTGTTCTTAAGTCCAATTCCTTTATGTTCCTTAAAATACATACCATCCTGAACATTTACAAGAAATAGCATAAAAACTCTTTTCATTGAAAGCCAGAGATGTATCTTATTTTTATTGGCAGTTAATGTGAGGCCTACAGTATAACAGCTGTCTCAATAGCTACGAAATTAACGACATAAAATTGCAAAGCCTAGAGCGGCCTGTTCCCTGTGAGGACAAACAGAAAAAATGAAAAAGAGGCGCCTTGCCCAGGTTTTGAAATTACAAGAAAAGTGTAGAATTGCCTGCTGGAGGATTCGTTTTTAATTATTACATTTCGAATATAACTGTCTTCATTCAGCCAGACTTTGTGGGTGTTCGGTTTGTCTTTGGAATAAAATCTTTTCAAGAGGCACTTGTAAATTTACCAAAGACTCGAATGGCAAGGGTGAGCCTTGGGGCAGGAACCGGTGAAATACATCAGGGAAAAGCGGGAAAGAAGACTTTTTTTTTTTTTTTGAAGAACTCTTTCCCGCCTCTCTTCTAAGAGGGAGCTGCCAACACTGCTTAGGTTTTATCTCCAAGACAATAGCGCCGCTCGCCGCCTCCAGCGCAGCTCAGACCGCGCGCACTGCCCTACTCGTGCCCCTGCCTCACCTGTCCCCCTGCCGCACTAGCTCACCAGCCCCACGAGTGACCTGCTCCACCGGCGTCCCTGCCTCACTGGTCCCCGTGCCTCCCACCCCACTAGATCATCTCCCCACGAGTCTCCCTGCCCCGCCAATCTTCTGCTCCATCAGTCCTCTGGC
Organism: Balaenoptera acutorostrata; assembly: GCF_949987535.1. Taxonomy (NCBI): domain Eukaryota; kingdom Metazoa; phylum Chordata; class Mammalia; order Artiodactyla; family Balaenopteridae; genus Balaenoptera; species Balaenoptera acutorostrata. The sequence continues at coordinate 70,076,635 of NC_080065.1, read as the reverse complement.
TCTCCAGAACCTCTGCCCCACCGGTTCCCCTGCCCTTCCAGTGCACCAGTTGAGCGGCGGCCGACGTGACGAGCCCGCAGCCCGGCCTGCGCCTCCCAAGCCGGCGGGCGAGAGCCGGGAGCGCAGCCCCGATTCCCTGGACGCCCCTGAGCGCCCTGCGCCCACGGTGCCTGCACCCATAGGCTCCCAGGCGGACCGGCCTGCGTCTCGCCTCCTCCCTGGCCAGGGGCCTCTCGGGCTTGTTTGCTTGTCCTCATCCCCGGGCCAGCCCTGCTCCCTCCTCCCGGCGGCTGCAACAGCCGTTTGCTTCCTGCGGTGTGTTTCTTTTTTTCCCCTCCTAGGCTCCATCAAAGGTGGCTCTGTTATTGAAATATGAAGCCATTTCCTCTCCAAAACGCTTGGTTACTCAAAGCGGGAATCAATGGACCTATATACTCTCCCAGAAGTTATAAATAAATGTCTATTTGTTCAGGAGGCGTTTTCCCGCGCGTCCCAGCATCTTCCCCAGTGGTTATTTTAGGGGCGCGCGCGCGCGCGCGTGTGTGTGTGTGTGTGCGCGCGCGCGCGCGCGCCCTGTACCCATCTGGTTCTAATCCTGGGTATGGATCCATAAGCCAACCCCACCCATCCTGTCTGCCCCTCGCATTCTTCACTCTATAAATAAATCTAGGTTCTCTGAGCTCTGTCATCCAGGGATACGACAGCAGTTGTTTGTTTGTTAACGGAGATTCAAACTCAATATCAATACTGAGTCCAGTAAACAAGAAAGCATACTTCTGGCAATTTGGGCGAAAGGGTACCTCAAGTTTAGGAAGCTTTATCCGCTGTTGTCATAATTACCTTTCTACTTGGTTACCCTGGATCTACTTTGGGGAGAGGGAGGCGGGAAAGCAAGGACCTCTCCTACCTTTGGATTTTCCTTTTAAGCAGAGGCTAAAAAACAAAATGAAAATTCACTGTCCTCGCTTGTCTGCCTCACCCCGCTGCCCCACGATCATTCCACAAGCCCCTTGCCCCATCCCCTCTGGACAGATCCAGGAGGTGTGCTGTGAGTGGGGGGCTTGTGGTTTTCGCTACCGCTTTGCCTGAACCCCAGAGGAGCGAGTTACTCGGGGATAGGAGCAGAGGGCAAAGTCATCTAACAGGCTGCTGTTTCACAAGGTCTGGGCACTGAGCTGCCCCTCCTTTCCTCCCTGAAGTTTGCATGAAGTGCACGTTAGGCTGTAATTAGGGGATCTGGGAGGAGAACTTTCCTGGTGACGCTGCTTTGCTTTTCTTCTGCTCTTGGTGAGAAAGTGCCTCCTTCTTCCCAGGACCAGGACCTCTGCCATCCAGCGCCACAAAGAGACATTCTGCGCGGCGCAGGCACACACACACACACTCACACAAGCACACACACTTACCCAGAGACAAACTTAAGGTGAGAGGAAAGAGCCCTAGCTTCACTTGATCTCCAGGCTCCAACTTCAGCAGGACTTGAGAGCATCTGAACTTCTGGATTTTAGGACAAGGTAAAACTTCCATAATTTTTTTACTCTTTCTGTCAAACCTTGATACCTTTAAGATTTCAGAGAGCAATTCATATCATGATATATGTATACATTAAAATAACTTCTATTTTCTTTAATTTTCTTTTGAGTTTAACATGACATCTCAACTTTTTTTAAGATGCATATTGTCAGATAAAATACTGTACTGCAGTAAACAAGCTCATTCTCGACTGGGGCAAGAATTAAGTCCAGTATCCCAGCTTTTGCTAGTGCTACCGTAAATCTGGTAGATGCATGGTTTCCAAGTGGCAGCTTTTCCATCTGTATTTCAACGAACATTTTTATAACACCTGAAAAAAAGGATAGTATAGACTGAAGAAAATGCTGAGGAATGGGAATGTCCATTCCACATGTATGAGTTTTCTTTTAGAGAATATGTAAGTGTATGTGAAAAAGAAAGTTACTGTAATCATAGGTAATACCTGTTAGATTGATAATCTTTGAGATGTTACCAGTTTTGGTCCACTCTTCTCAACTTAATTGTGAAATTAAGATCATAGAATTATGATGCTTTTCATATATAGAATGATGTTGGTAGATAATATTAATGCACTGAAAAAAAGATGTTTTAAGTCATGGTTGGTAAGATTACTTTTTAAAGTTGCTTAAAGGAATTATTTGTGTTGAGGCTGTTTATTTACCATCCTAAGCAAATCTGAACTCTTTTGGATTGAAATGAAGTTGTTCTCTTCCGTTGACTATGACTGTTGTGTTCCAAATAAGATGATTTATTATTTTGAAAATAAGTTATTTTATTTTCATTTATCCCTGGAAAAATACACAAAGTAGCCAATACATTTGGGAGTTTTTAGGGTGGAAAGTGTTCCTGTACACGTTCCAGCGTGATGTCATAAAATCAAACATACCTCTTGGAAGTTAATGGTTCTTAAGAAATAAAGCCTGTGAATTAATTTCTGAATGCAATGTAATATTTATTCATTACAAATGTAGTTTCTGGTAACCATTTCAATTTGATTATTTCAGTGTACTAAATTTGCAGTCATCTTATACACCCTTTAGTGACTTATTTTAATGGAATCATAAAATGGGAATATTGTTCCACCGAAAATACATCATAGCAGTTCTCTTTGGATAACTTTTAGTGTGATATTTCTTAATCCTTATATCAGTTTTTAACTTCAGTTCCATATATTTTTATGAATAAAGAAGTTTTTCTTTCATTCAGTAAAATAGAATGTATGCCAAATGCTGGTTGAGCATTTAAGCTTTAGCCTTTAGACACTTTGGGACTATATGTTCTTAATAATTTAATTTTTAAGCTAAGAGAATGACTACATGTTTTGGTCATCTCTTCAGAAAATTGAAAACAGCTTAAAAATGGGAAAACTAGATAAGAATTAATTTTGTTTAAATGTAACTTAATGATCAAGAGAAACCCAACAACCTGCAGACCACTGGTCTCCAAAGAGAATGAACCTAGAGGCCAGTATTCCAAAGAGGAGTGTTCAGTGGGCCTGGGCTTTCTGTGAGAAACAAGCAAGAGGAGAACATCATGTTCTTATAAAGTGAGCCATTTATTGTCAGCTAGGCCCTGTCTCTCAGAGGAATGACTGACACTGTAATTTAGAAGAACTGAAGATACTTTCACAGAGAAGAATTGATTCATTATATCCCTAGTGGTTTCACTTCCTTTTCCTTCCTTTGGGAGCTGGTAACACATCCAGGATAAATACATTCGGCGAACTCAGAAAGATGCTTTATGAATAGATGGTCTACTAAACAGTCCTGCCTTTTAGCATCTTGGATGTGGAATGTCGGTATTTTCTGAGTAGTTGAAGAAGTCTTTGAATCTTAAGGTAGCACAGCACTTCATCTTTGTAAAGATGAACAAGAGGCATATTCAGAAAATAACTCCCTTTTTCAGAAATGGTTTTCTTTTCATTTCCTTTTGCCCCATGCATGTTTTATTTTCCAGGTTACATTTTTTAAATAATGGTATTCCACCAGTTAAAATTCCAGCAAAATGCAGAGCAAATTTGAAAATAACCTTTACATTATAGTCTTCTGTTACCTTTAGTTAATTTTCTGACCTCCTGTATTCCTTATTAGTAACCCTAGTTCTTAGCCTATGGTATTTAAATGTATTTAGTCTGTTATTTAAAGGTAACGATATATTGTTGGGGAAAAACTGGAATGGAAACCTGAATATTAGGATTTTAATCAATAGTGTTTAAGGAGGATTAGAGGAGACAGCTGGTTAAACAAATATTAGGTGTAGAGTGGACGCGATGGTATAAATTAATAATGCAGCTCTTTATTTACACTATGAATGGGAGAGTCTGTGAAGGTTCCATGTGTGAAGCACGGTCCCTATGTGCCACCTAGTGGACGAGTCAAAGAAAGCTTTCTCACCAGCCTCTTAGTAAAAAATTCTGAGATTTCTATTTTGTTGTCATTGAACACTAACTGCAGGCCAGATGTTGGGGTAGGTGCTCAGAGTAGAAAATACAGCAGCTGACTTTTGTATAATTTAAAAATCAAGGCACCACTTAACGGTTGATTAAATTCCCAGTAGTTGCATTTAAAATCAGTTTACTCTTTACTGGGTAATTTACCATCAACTTTCTGCCTTCATGAGGATACAGTTTAATAACAGTAACTGGCTTCTAATACAGGATTGGTTTTTGGCAGAGATGTCATGACCTAGCTTAAAAAAGGGTGGGGAGAGTTTGAATCTTGAATCACTTTCTCAAATGGAAATACATTTCTGTAAAGTTTACTGTTACTGATTTTAAGTGGGTAACTAATGATTAGCTTAAAAGGTTAGCACACTGATACTAGCACATATTATTACATATTCTTTAGATTTTTTTTCACTAAATGCAAAAGGATAAGAGTAAAAATTGCTTTTGGGTAGTGAGGTATGTTTTACAGAATACTGCTCTCAGACACTAATGATCAGCATGTAGAACAACTTCATCTATACCTGTTGTTCATATGTAGTTTTGAAGCAGGAACATTGCTTCTAAGTCGACATGATAGAAAAAAATCTTAAGCAAGAAGAATTACAAGGAAAGCCACTGTTGGAAAAAAGCATCAGGGGTTTCCCTGGTGGTGCAGTGGTTAAGAATCCGCCTGCCAGTGCAGGGGACACGGGCTTGAGCCCTGGTCCTGGAAGATACCACATGCCGCGGAACAACTAAGCCCGTGCGCCACAACTACTGAGCCCACGAACCACAACTACTGAGCCCATGTGTCACAACTACTGAAGCCTGTGCGCCTAGAGCCCATGCTCCGCAACAAGAGAAGCCACAACAATGAGAAGCCCGCGCACCGCAACGAAGAGTAGCCCCCGCTCGTGGCAATTAGAGAAAGCCCCCGCACAGCAACGAAGACCCAACACAGCCAAAAATAAATAAATAAATAAATAAAAAGCATCAGGATATCACAGGAGATTAATCCATCAGAATACTGCACAGAGACTTTTGAAAAATTTTTCTCTGGGAGATATATGAATTATCACTCCAATTGGCTCTTTGCAAGATATATGACTTAATGGCAACAGTGTTCAGCACATCAGCCTTAATCAAGACAAGGTCTGAAATTCAGATTGGAAGGAAAAATGCCTCAGTCGGGGGGAAAAAAAAATGATTAATTTGTTGCTTGCTGAGCTCTGAAGGTGTAATCCACAAATTGAGTTAGGCCTGCTTGTGTGGAATGCAACCTTCCTGTTTAGGGGACTTTGGTTTTGTGTACAACAGCGAGACCTACGCTGTGAAAGGAGAGCTGCACATTAAGTCTTTCTTCATTAATGCCACAAAATTATAGCCTGACTTGATCGGAGGTAATGGCTGGAATCAACATCAACAATCATGTAAAATAAAGCATATTATCTTAATTCTTATTTCCAATGAGTTATTATCCACCAGAAACACAGCGTTCTGTTAATGATTTCATCTGATCATCCTTGTGATTTAGCGTGAATCATAGATTCATTTTAGTGAGAGATTGCCTAAAAGTCAGAGGTCCTCAAAGTAGAAATTTAGTCAAGAATTGGAAAACCGTTACAAGAAGTTTTAACGACGGTTTCAGGTGACTTGATACTAGAGGAGAACTCTACAAGAGAGAACCAGCCAAGCTTTCTGAAATGGTCTGACGCTACTGGGTTCTTGGCTGTATTGTAGGAGCTCCGCATAATGGCTTTCTCCAGTGGTGGAGACCTGGAGGGGGCTTTGCTGGGGCTGAAAAGTTCTTTGCTATGTTAAGACAAAACCAGGTTTGTTTAAAATAGCAAATGTTGCTGGACTATTTTGAGCTTCTATTAATTGTTTTATAGCTCAATAGGGGATAGGGGAGTGATATCTGAGATGGGGGTATTGCAAGAAAGCCAGGGGACTATTTGCAAAACAAAACAAACAAACTCACAGAGTTTTCTAAATAACCTAGAAAAATTACGGAAGTTCAGGGATAGGTCCTCAGTCTTATAAGGGCAACAGAAATTTCCCCTTTTGGCCAACCTTGCTTAACCCAAAGAGAACACAATTTACTTGATTGGTTCCAAAATTCTGATTACTATATTCCAATTCCATTTACTTATTAAATAAAATCCAATTAAGTTAATAACATTCAATTATTTTTATGATAAATCTGGATTTTCTTCCACTTTTCACAAAGTTTTATGGATAGTGTTTCAGCTTAGTCTCCACCTATATGATGTGAATTTTCCTCACTTTGACTCTCTTATTTGGAATTTGGGGATCACCTCAATCAATCATTCATGCGTTCATCTGTTCATTCAACAAAAATTTATTGAACATTTGCTATTTGCCAGGCACTGTGCTAGCTCTGCGTGCTGGGCCCTTCACTTTATACCATGAAAATTGATACTAAAAAAATCAAAAAGCCCACATTGATGATAATGAATGGAAAATGTTGCAAGATCCTGAGGTACATTTTAAGCGACAGAAACAACCAAAATGTTCTCGCCTCATAGTTTTTGTATTAGGAGAATTTTGAGCATGCATCTTTAAAATCATCTTCCCTTGTTTGCCATCTCCTAGCTGAGTGAGTAAGAGCTTTGTTTCTTGGTTGTGTGGGCACAGATGGGCCTGAGAGCGCAGCTCTGACACTCCAAAACCCCAGGAGGGCAAGGGTTCCAATAATCTGTCTATGCGGATGGGCAGGAAAAGCAAAAATTCATTTGCACACAGCTGCTGTCCGCCAGTTGGGAACTAAAATTCAGCCTGAGCACAGAATGATTTCTTGCTTACCATTTGCACCAGGCTCCATGCTAGGTGTTACAGAGTCACTGGCTCAAGGAGTTCACAAGCCAGTGGAGAAGACAGATGGACGCACCTCATAAATCACTAGTAAAATGTGCCAAGTAGGTGAAGCTGGCCTTCCTAGTATCCTGGGTCTCTTTCCGTGGCACTTAGCCAAACTCTCCACCAACCCCCGCCCCACCTCTTAAACTGCGACTCCTGCTCTCCGCTCCCTACCCCAAGAATCTGATACTTCTCTGTTTATTGATTTCTTGACTGACTGATTACACCCAAGTGTGAATGAGTTTCACTCATGCATTTACATTTCAAGCCTTTTATCTCTGTAAAGTAAATGTTTTGTTTTCTGTGAAAAGAATTTCAAGCATCTGGGGGCCTTCCCATCCTTACACCACAGTGTATAAAGCCGATTTAGTCCTCCATGGTCTTCAATCTCTGTTATCCCCATTCCCTATGTGAGGCCACAGAGATTCCCTCAAGGCCTGTTTCTAGAAATGTGCAGGACCTTGGGTCCTGCTAACCCATGGCCTGAACAACCTGTCCTTCCACCCTCCCCACCAGGGCTTGGCCCAGACACAATCTCCCTCCCCCACCCCAAGGGGCATCCCAGCCCATCCCTTTGAACCTCCTGTTCTCTTTGCTTGGGGGTCCTCTCAGCCCTTTATTACCATGCTTGGGTGGCCGCCCCTGGACAGGTAGAACACCTATAGCTTATGTTCTGTTGTTTGAGCCCTTACGTCACCCCAAATAGATGGACGGAGCAGTGAGAATCCACATATTCAGTCCAGAACTCCTCTAAGTGAAGGTTTTGAAGGAGGAAAAGACAGGGATATGCATAGGACAAGCACAGGAATTGGCCATCATGTTGAAAATATGGGTCAAAGCCAGCATCTTTTTTAAATGTGTGCTCAGGTACTTTCCAATTGGTTTCAGAGAAATTTCAACATCAATGCTGACTACAGATTCTGGAAAACTAACTGGAGGAAAAAAAAAAAAACAGTGAAAATCTGCCTTGGCTTTTTAAACAAATGATCAGAGTCATCTGTTTAAATATTTTCCTATTTTATATTTGACATAGGGCATACAGATAATCACGTTATTAGTTGTTTCAGATTTATTTATGTTTTCTTTGATTACACTCCTTTGATTATGCCACCACTGATGCTCCTGTAAGATGCTCCTGTAATATAACGATGTGTTCATCACTCTAAATTGCTAGGACTAATGACCCAGATTGAGAGACTTGGTTTCCTTCCCCTACGGAATTCCCTGCAGCTTAGAGGATAGTGATCTTTGACCTGCATCAGTCACCTAGCTGGGGGATATGAGTGCCTGACATTCAGTAAGTGCCCTATAAATGCTTCCTGTTGTTTCCATCAGTGCCTAGTACCGTGCCGAACTTGAGGCTTGACGGGTCTCCCCGCCTTCTCTTCCAAGTGCCTATATTTCAGATGTCTGAACACCTCCCAACCCCAGGCCATTCCCTGACTCTGCCTTTGTTTCCTTATCAGTCTTCTTCTTATCTTTCAATGTCATTAAATTCATAAACTCTTCTCAGATTAAAAAATAATTATTGGTATAAAATTAATAATGTAAATAAAATTAATGGATAATTTTAATAAATCTCTAAATTTAAGGAAATTGAGACTGGAGGAAGGAAATGAGTTTAGAAAGGACATGGAACAGTATAGGCACGATCTAATAAGGATACACTGGATGGGGGAGAGAATTTGAGGATCGTGTGAATATTTCAAGGGCAGATGATAACATCAAGAGGGGTGCAATTGACTAAGACTGGGAATAAAGGAAGAATAAAAGTTTCTGGAGAAAACAGTGAGTCTAATATAGGAAGTGCCCATGGGACAGCCGAGAACTCATATTAGTTAAATGTACATACTTAGGTACAGGGGAGAAGTCATGGCTGGAATAGATATTTGGAAGTCTTTAGTATTAAAATGGTAGTTGCAAATCATACGGAAGAGAAAGGAGCTCATTCCAAGGAAGAACAAAGGGAGAAACAGTTGACCAAGGACTAAAACCCAGGAAAAAATTGGTAAGAATGAGTTTGCCATTATTTATAAATGATTTTAACTTTCATTTTATCAACAATAAGTGTCCACCGAGATGAATAACATCAATGTTTTACTAATTCTTATATCTCACGGTCTTAGTCAGTCCTCTGCACATAGAAGGTGCCAGACATGTTTGTTGAATTAAATGAAATTAAAATCGCATTTCCGAGCCTTCAGGCTCTAATGACAGATTTTCATAATGATAACCCTGAGCATGGGTAAGCCCCCAAAATGTCTGAATTGCAGTTACTTATTCAATTTTGTCCAGAACTGAGCTAGCTTTAAATATATGTTGTTGCATTTTGTTGTTTGAAAATCAGTAATCAATGTGTGGTGTAGATGGTAATTCACCACAGTACTTGATTAATCTTAGCCCATGTTGTTTAGCTTAACATATAAATGAGTTTGCCACAGAATGTAGCCTAGTTCAAGTCCATTTATAATTCTTTTTCTGGTTCCTTGGTCCTGAAGACCTCTAAATCTTAGGTCAGATTTGCAGCCTAGAATCCCGGATTTCTCTGCAACTTGCTTTTTTTCCCCCCCTAGTTCTTCTCCCTCCTGTTGCCCCCTACTTGGATTACCATGTAAACTATATTGAAGAATTGAGTAATTTTTAGTATAAGTATGTCCCAAATATTGCATGGTACATTCTTATACTAAAGAGATTATTTGCTGTTTATCTGAAGTTCAAATTTAACCGGTATCCTGTATTTTCCATTGGCTAAATCAGATAACCCTACCCACCTCCCACATTTGTGTTACTAAAGCCAAAATATGGCATACAAGAATTTCTTCATGAGACTTCTGAACACTCTCCTTGTAAAGGCCAACAAATGAAGTTACTGAGTGAATGTTCACGAGTGAGATAAATGCATTAAAAAGATACTGTAAATAAAATTATCTAACTACAATATACCAATCAAGATGCAAATTTATAAAACATTTATAACTACTGTATGATATACCCTGGATACTAATAGCTATCTTAAGAATGCCATGAGTGTCTATCAGTGATGCGTTTTAGTCTATTTAAAATATTTAAAAATAATGTACGTTTCAAAATTAAACTTTTAAATTTTCACATCTTCAAGTTGGCAATAATGATAAAACAAATTAATTGCTTTTAAATGAAAGAGAATACATTTAGAAAAATTTATATAATGTACAATGGCTATAAACTCTTAAATATTCTAACTGCAGAATATCTGAAAAGGATCTTTTCGCTTAATTATATGTCCTATTGTAGTTGTGCTGCCACCTTGTGATGTTTTGAGGTATGACCCAATTTAACTCAGTCCATTAATGTGTTGTACCAGATTGACAATTCAGTCAATGTTACAGTGATTCCTCACATGATTAATATTTTCCATTTCACTCAGAAACGCCACATATTTTAATACCAAGAAAGGGCCCTCAAGTATTTAATGCAAATATTTTCTAGGAGTTTAATGTATTATCTGCAAATTAGTAAATCCCTCGAGATAATCACTAAATTATAAGTCATTTAGTACTGTATTAATTTATGTTTTATGGGTGAGTATAGGTTGTATCTGCCTGTATGTTTGGTCTACTTAACCTTTCAACCTGAATTTCCTATAAACTCCTTGAACCCAACATGTCCAAAATTAAACTCATTATCTCCCTTCTACCAAACCTGGTCCATGTCATCTCTATATAGATACCAAGACATTTCATTTATTATCCAAACCAGGACACTTTCGAAAGTGAAATGAAATGGGGTGCCTTACTTAATTACTCCAGCAAAACAGGTATAAACCAAGACTGTCTCAAGCAAACCGGTCTTCTTATATATAAGTTAAAAATCATCATAATCCCAATCACCCAAACTAGAAAATGTGGAGTCAAAGACTACTGTCATCCAACAGACCTGGAACCTCCATCTCAGACTTCCTTCTACCTACTTGCTCCCTTTCATCTCCACTGTCCATCACACTGGTCAACATTCTCATTAGCCTTGTCCTGTTGTCTGCAGAGGGGCCCAGCAGGCCCAGATCCTTTTTCAGGGTACATCAAACAGTCCCTTTCCTCCACAGCTGCTCCAAACTGCTGGCAACTGCTGGGAGAACTCATCACCCTGCAGAACGGGACCAGTGCACAACTTCATGGTATCTGATTTCAGCTGGATCTTTAATGCTATGTGGCCATTCTACCATATTGCTTGAAAGTTTTTGCTTCTCCAACTTCCTGCAGCAGATATCCAAGCCTCCTTAATCAATCATCTGTAAAGAATCCTCTCTTTGTCCTGCCACCAAAACTAGTTAGTCCCTGACTAACACATCCTTCCTTTCCCTTCTGTTAGGAAAAACAACAACAGAAAAGGATCTCTCTCCTTTGCCTCTAAGCATCTCAGGCAGACATTGCCCCCTGAGTTCTAGATCCCGAATCCTCCAGTCTTTTCAAAGATATTCGCTATTAATTAGGCTTTTTCTCTCTTGTATTCTTCACCCTGTCCCACTCTGGTAATTTCCTCCTATTGGCATTTGATCACGGTCAAATCTTTTTGTCCTAAAATTATAAAACATTCCCTAACCTCACATACATCCTATCTACTCATCTTTCTCCTCCCCCCTCAGAGCCAGACTTCACTCTGAGGGCAAGGAGCACGCCGCACTCACTCTCCACCCCTTCACCCATCCAGTCCTCAGCCCGCTGGCACTGCGCTTTCTCCTTGCACTCCAGTGGAACGCTCCTCACCAGGGCCACCGATGAGTTGTTTACAGTATGTTTGCTGAGTGGTATTTCACGCTGGTGACCACGTTCCCTTCACAACCATCTCTACCCTGGGCTTCTGTGACAGCCACTCCCCTAGTCGACACAGACTTCTTTGCTGACTCCATCTCGGTCTGTTTCAGGCTTCCAAGAGCCCGCCTGCCCCTTGGCAGCTCTGTACTCTAACAGCTTCCACCCAGGACACCTCACCCTACCTGTGCTCTCACATCTACTCCTCTGCATTACACCACTCTCACCTGTGTGCAGATGACGCCCAGCGCTTTATATCTGGCCCAGAATTTTCTCCCGAGTGTCCGGGACCACAAACATCTCACAACTAGGGAGTCACCCTAACATCTCAAACTCCACAGGTCAACTCCAGATCAACTCCTTTTCTTTCTCCTGAATTTGAACTTCCCCCAATTTTATCTAGTTTAGTAAATGGCACAATTTTCTCTTCACTCAGCTTCCAAAAACCAGAAACATGGGAATCATCATATAGACTCTAGCCCATAAATATCTCTTAGATATATACACCCTTTTTTATCTCCATTAGCATAAACCTTACCCCTAATTGCCACCCTCTCTTCTCAAATTCCTGTAAACCTTACCCACTGGTCTCTGTGTCTTAACTGCTTAGATTAGAAAGTCTTACTGCTTTCTAATGCATTCTCCCACATTCTCTCACACTTTCTGAAGTGTAAACGGAAAAGACTTGCCTGCTTAAATCTCTTCAATGCCTTTCTATTGCTGTGAAAATTAAGTCCAAGTTCTTTAATATGATTGGCAGGGTTCTCAGTGACCAGCTGTAGCTTACCTTTCCAGCCTCATCTCTCATCTAAAGTGAGCCGGCATCCCAGCTGACAGGATCAAATGACCAGAAAAATTAAAACAGTAGAAACAGATCAATAGCTCTAAATATTAGAGTTACCAGATGCAGATTTTATGTTTATTTTAAGAAACTGGGGGCTTCCCTGGTGGCGCAGTGGTTAAGAATCTGCCTGCCAATGCAGGGGACACGGGTTCGAGCCCTGGTCCCGGAAGATCCCACATGCCGTGGAGCAACTGGGCCCGTGAGCCACAATTACTGAGCCTGCGCGCCTGGAGCCTGTGCTCCGCAACAGGAGAGGCCGCGACAGTGAGAGGCCCGCGCACCGCGATGAAGAGTGGCCCCCACTCGCCGCAACTGGAGAAAGCCCTCGTACAGAAACGAAGACCCAACACAGCCATAAATAAATAAATAAATAAATTTAAAAAAAAAAGAAACTGGGTCCTAAGAAATTTAGCAAAGAACTGGAAGCTACAAAAATATGATTCAAATGGAAACTCTAGAACTGAGAAAATGTAATAACCAAAATTAAGAATTCAATACATGAGCTTATGAAAAGTTTAGATACATTGAGGAGATGATTAGTAAACTGGAAAATAGTTCTGAAAAAATAACCAGACTGAAACCTGATAGAAAAAGGATGAAAGATACTGGAGGGGAAAAAAAGTAAAAGGTATGTGGGGTATAGACACTGGTGTCCCAGCAGGAGAATCAGCAAGTGGGGCAGAAACAATCTCTTAGAAATAATAGCTTGTGACTGTCCATGTCAGGGATTCAAGGAACGCTACAAAGCCCAACAGGATAAAAACCAGAAAATAAAAAAATGAAAAACTCACAGCCAGGCATGATACAGAAAAACTGCTGACAAAAACAAAGAGAGAATGTTAAAAACTTCCAGAAACAAAAGACTTCAGATAGACTAACAAGTAGCAAAATTAGCTGGCTGGAAATTTTGCTTTTCTTTTCACTTTAGGAAAATGCCAAAAATCAGTGGGTTGGCTTGGTCGTCTTCTGGGTGGATCTTATCAAGTCAGCCTACTTTCTCTGAGAGCAAAGTCTTCAAGCCTAGAGGGGCAGCAGTGTGGCTGGTTCCCCAAAGGAGCTGCACTGAGATAAATCTTAGTGGTGACTCAGTTCCTGCAATCTGTTCTCAGATGCTGTACAGTCCTATTGCTATCTAGGAAAATTCTGGAAGCAATTTGGGAGTCTCCTATCTATCTTTATCACTAAGAGTATTTTAGATTACAAAGAAGAAATAAATATGATTGAGAAGTTGATGATTTATACTGGTGATATATATATATACACATATATATATACATATATATATACACCTATATCTATCTATCTATATATGTATATATATATATATACAGTAAGTCCCCTACATACAAACAAGTTCCACTCTGAGAGCACATTCATAAGTCCAATTTGTTCTTAAGTCCAAAGAAGTTAGCCTAGGTACCTAACTAACACAATCGTCTATATAGTACTGTACTGTAATAGGTTTATAATACTTTTCACACAAATAATACTTAACAAACACAAAAAATAAAGAAAACATTTTTAATCTTACAGTACATTACCTTGAAAAGTACAGTAGTACTAGCTACATCACCGCTGCTTTTACGCTTGCTTCCGGACATCCTGGGCTTAAAATAAAGACACTGTACTACTGTACTCTATACAGTACTGTACAGTAAAGTACACAAAAGCACAACCACTTGTAGAGGATACACATATGTGACAATGTACGCCAGACACGTGAACTAACTTACATGATTGGACGTGCAAACGTACGTTCTCATATTTGAAAGTTCACAACTTGAAGGTTCGTATGTAGGGGACTTACTGTATATTACAGCAAAGTGATTCAGTTATACATATATATATTCTTTTTCATATTCTTTTCCATTATGGTTTATCCCAGGATATTGAATATAGCTCCCTGTGCTACACTGTAGGACCTTGTTGTTTATCCATCCTATATATAATAGTTTGCATCTGCTAATCTCAAACTCCCAGTCCTTCCCTCCCCCACCCCCCTCCCTCCCCCTTGGCAACAACAAGTCTGTTCTCTATGTCTGGGAGTCTGGTTTGCAGATAAGTTCATTTGTGTCATATTTTAGATTCCACATATAAGTGATATCATATGGTATTTGTCTTTCTCTTTCTGACTCACTTAGTATGATCATCTCTAGGTCCATCCATGTTGCTGCAAATGGCATTATTTCATTCTTTTTTATGTATGCCAGATATTTTCCAATGTTATAACTATTTGTTTAAGGCATTGAAAGACAGGTCTTGGCAGCCAAAGTAAATACAAATTTATCACAAAGATTCCGATAATTAAAAGCTCCAGAATATTTCTCTTCTCTTACCAGACATTCATGGAGTTCCACTCTTCTAATTCTTTGCTCATGCCCTCCTTTCAGGCAGGCATCCCTTACCACGTTAACCCTCCTACCTGAAATACGACTCCTGCTAGGATCCTTCATATAACACTTCCTCCAAGAAATTTTACATTGTACTGCTAGCTGGAATTCATCACTTTTCTCTCAATCCTTTCTTAATATTTTATTTGTATCACAATTACTTAGCACACTTTTCTATGTGTTATAATGTATTTATTTGTTGAAATGTCTTTCTTGTTAGTAGATTGTTTATCCATCTGATGTCCTAAAGAGTTCCGACCTGAAAGGTTAGATTGGAAATTGGAGTTCAAAGAACCAAATCTGTTCCAATGTTCCACCCACTCTAGGAATCCCTTGTGTAGTATAATTGACAGATGTTTGTTGATCTGCTTCAACACCTGCAGCGGCAGAAAGCACGAGTATTTCACAAGGCAATTCATTTCACTTTTAGAGGACTTACCAAAAAGTTCTTCCCGACATTGTGCAAAACTGGCTTCCTTAACTTCCATCCACGTGTTCTCGTTTTGCCCTGTGAAATTACATTGAGTAAGTTTAATACCTTCCCCAGTTTATATCTGAGCAACTTAATTCTAAATGCACAACACTGTTATGTTCTGTAAAATTTTGTCATTTGGGGCACATCATTCCAAACTCTGCAGATCATTTTATTTCTTGTAGCTTCTAAGCCACATTTCAACTACTCTTAGTATTAGCTTTATGGCTCTTGCGGGCTTTGAGTCTTGAAACTCTGAAAGGAAAAACTTCATTTATATTAACGTGACTTGAAAGTAAACCTCTTGATTGATAGTGCTCACAGAATTATTCAAATGAGTAAGATAATGTCCTTGTCACTGGAAAGGTCTCCTTTTTATTAAACAAATAGCCAGTGCACCAGAGAAATGGAAAATACATGTCAATGCAGACTTGAAAACCTTTCTTTTGAAAACAGAAGGCATTGATCATCTGCACTCTTTTATTAACTTCACTTCATTACGTATTGTTACTATTTCAAATTAATCTTCAGATAGCAGAATGAAAACAGCATTGTACCGTCGTTGAATATCTATATCCTTAAACTGTTAGGATATCAAAAACTGAAACCAAGCTTGTCTAATAGTGATGATTAGTGGTAATGCACTAATTTCCCAAAGATAAAATAATATATTTTGAAGAATATGAGATCTAAACATTAAAAGAAAATACCAATTTACTGTAATTGGTATAAAGCAAAATGTGACATTAATTTGTATTACTGTACATTCTTTGAAAAAATGCTTCCCTCCACCCCAATCCTCCTTGCCTGTACCAGTATTGCAGTATCCATGCTAAGGATGAGAAGTGAACAATCTGTGACTCCTGAATAATAATAATAATAATTGTAAATTCTGAAAGGTAATGGATTTGCCATAGGCCAGCAGCTGTCACCTCAGACTGACGGAAGGCAAGAGGGTCATTCAGAGATGAGACATCTGCAATACCTTGAATGCCAGGCCTCCCACTTTTAAAAACCTCTTGGTTTCTACACAGTACAGCAGTAGATTTTAAATAAAGCATTTGTTTCAACCTACCAACAGGAGAATTCCAGTGTTCTGCTCTTGACGTTAAAGTAGAAGTGTAGCCTGAATTATGCTCCTATTATTACCAACATTTTAATCTATTTTTAATTAAACCTATTATCCTAAACTATGGAACAGGATTGATTTAATATTAAATATATTGGGAATCAGTTCTTTCTTTGCTTACACTTTTCATTTATGTAACAGAATGTTCCCATGGATCACAAATCTGAATTTTTGGTGCATGCGTGAACAGTATAGGAAACTTAATTTTGAATGAATTCAAAAACATTTCCCTTCATCTGTGCCCTGACATATAATTGAAAATTACCTAAGCATACACAAAAAATGCCTTACAGTGTACTGACTTCCTGTGAAGTTGAGATTTTGATGTAATTGCACTCGTGCTCTGTGTAATGCCTGGGAGCCTTTGATTAAGGAAGATTGCTCAGGAGCAGAGCGACTCTCTACACAGCCCATAGGATTTCTCCTTGAAGTACAACAAAGGCATCCTAGGCCTTGATAATTTACAATTTCGGACTTCCGTGGTTGCTCAGTGGTTAAGAATCCACCTGCCAATGCAGGGAACACAGGATCAATCCCTGGTCTGGGAAGATCCCACATGCTGCGGAGCAACTAAGCCCACGAGCCACAACTACTGAAGCCCACGCGCCTAGAGCCCGTGCTCCACAACAAGAGAAGCCACCGCAATGAGAAGCCCGCGCACCGCAACAAAAGAGTAGCCCCCCTCTGGCCACAACTAGAGAAAAGCCCGCGTGCAGCAATGAAGACCCAATGCAGCCAATCAATCAATCAATAAATAAATTTTACAATTTGAACTGTATATATGCTCCTTAAGGACAACCAGAAAAGTGCTTGTCATTCAGCATGAACAGGCTCTATGTAAGATGCCCTAATAATAGTCGTCACCATATAAAGTCACCAAAACAGTTTTTGGACACACACACTTGATAAAAAATAATCTCCGTCAAGATTATCTGCCCTTGGTGGTTTACTAACTGGTTAAACAGCCAAGTGAAAAGTGGTGAAGGGAGAGCCAGATCTTTACATTTGGGTTCTGTAAAACCTTTGCCTGTGGGCTGAGATACAAAGCGTAACAGGGATTAGAAACTTACTTCAAGGGGGAGTATGGAAGGAGATGGAAGACAGAAGGAATCAATTCTATGAAAAAAAAAAAATCACCTTCAAGGGACTTCCCTGGTGATCCAGTAGGTAAGACTCCGAGCTCCCAAAGCAGGGGGCCCGGGTTCGATCCCTGGTCGGGGAACCAGATCCCGCATGCATAATCCAACTAAGAAGTCCCCATGCCACAGCTAAGAAGTCGCATGCTGCAACTTAAAAAAAAAAAAAAAATCCCACATGCGAAACGAAGATCCCATGTGCCGCAACTAAGACCCGGCACAGCCAAAACAAGTGAATAAATAAATACTTAAAAAAAAATTACCTTCAATAGTTTATTGATGGTAAGATACATTGTATTAAATATTTTACATTTGTTTGGCTACTTTATGGTTTTTAAAACCTCTACTTTATTTTATATACTGATAGTTTACTTTTTACTGACTTAGCACTCTCTTTTTAAAATAATTGATAATTTACACACAACAGTGAATTTGATTTTTCATAGCTAATATATTACATGGGGATTCAAAATTTATTAAACATGTTTAAAATTTTTTGAAATAGCATATTCTACACTAAAAATGTTATATTTCCCTTAAACAAGAGAGGCTAATCCTTAAATAGAATTGAGCATCATGTATAAGGTTGCCGCATTAGAAAAGTATTGGGGCAACTTTTTATATCTATGCTGATGAAGTTCAAATTTAAGTTATTTCCATTATTTTGGAGCTTGCACTATGGAGTTAGGTAGACCTGAGCTTAAATCCCAATTCAGATTTTACTGTGACCACCTATGTACATTGTGCAAATTGCTCCTTGAGTTTCATTATCCATTTTAAAATAGAATGATTGATAGTATTTGCCTCATAGTGTTTATAGTTCTGAGAATCTACCATGATAATAAACGTAAAGCCCCAGATAAAGCTATTTGTATTATTTTCATAAACTACTACTAAGGGGAAATATAGGTAAATATTTATCTAATAATGGCAGAAGAAATCATTGAGGAAAATACTAATACATTTAGTTTCAGAAATGTTCACAATTGCTATACACAGAAAACACTATTAATCAAAATAGAGGGAAAATGTCTTCAACATACACCAAAGGAGCAGTATCCGTAATATACAAAGAGTTCTTAAAAATTAGTACCATCTTTTCAACAAGAGTGCCGAAACAATTCAATGGAGAAGGTATACTTGTTTTAAAAATTGATGCTGGGACAACTAGGTAGCCACATACAGAAGAATTAAGTTGGACCTCTAGTTCATATCACACACAAAAATTAATTCAATATAGAGCAAAGGCCTAAACATAAAAGCTAAAATTATAGAACTCTTAGAAGAAAACATAGAAATTAATATTCATGAACTTAGAATATGCAATGTTTTCTTAGACATGACACAAAAGGCACAAGCAACCAATAAAAAAATAGATAACTTGGACTTCATCAAAATTAAAACTTTTCTTCAAAGGACAATATCAAGAAAATGTAAAGACAACACACAGATTGGGAGAAATTTTGCAAATCATGTATCTAGTAAGGATCTGGTATCTAGAGTATATAAATAACTCTTACAACACTTAAAAAAATTAAAAATGGGCGAAGGATTTGAAGAGACATTTTTTCCAAGAATATATGTAAATGACCAATAAGCACATGAAAGGATGCTCAACATCATTAGTCATTAGGGAAAGGCAAATAAAAAACAAAATGAGATACAACTTCACTCCCACTTAGGGAGGATATAATTAAAAAGACAATAACAGGTGCTAGTGAGGACATGGAGAAGTTGGAACCCTCATGCATCACTGGTAGAAATATAAACTGGTGAACTGCAATTCCATGCTAGGTGTATAATATGTTCACGTAAAAACTTGTACATGGACGTTTATAGCAGCATTATTCACTAGAGCCAGAAAGTGAAAAAATAACCCAAATATCCATCAACTGCTGAATGGATAAACAACATGTGGTGTATCTATACAATGGATTATTATTCAGCCATAAAAAGAATGAAGTACTTATACATGCTACAGAATGGGTGAACCTTGAAATTATGCTCAGTGAAAGTAGCCAGTCATTAAAGGACCACATACTGTATGATTCCATTTACATGAAATGTCTGGAATAGATAAATCCACATAGATAGAAAGTAGATTAATACTTGCCAGAGAATGGGGGGTGGGTGATGGGGAGTGACTACTCATGAGTACAGGGTTTCTTTTAGGGGTGATGAAATGTTCCAGAATTAGATAGCGGTAACGGCTGCACAACTTTGTGGATATACATCTTAATTTAGTAACCTCACGTTGTAGAATCTAGCTGAAGAAAATATTTACCTAAAGCTATGTAATAATGTTTTTTATTAGTAAAACAATACAAATATACTTAAATATCCAAAAATGGGTAATTATTTAAAATATTTTTGACATACACATACAATAGTGTAACATGCAGGTATTAAAAACTATGTAAAAGAGGATTTAATGAAATGAAAAGATGCCCGTTATATATTCAATTTTAAAAATCGCTTTTAAAAAGGCCATATAATTTTGTTCCATCTCAGCAAAAATAAAAAGCATTTCTATTTGGCTAAAATGTTTGGATAAGTATGCAATAAAATGCAAACAAAATTAATCGCCATTGGAATTACAGATGATTGTATTAACTTATAACATTTATTAAGGTACAATCAACATGCAATAAACAGGACATGTTCAAAGTGCACAAATGATAAGTTTTGCATGTATATATGCCTGTAAAACCAATACTACAATTAAGATAATAAAAGCGTTCATCAGCCAGAAAGTTTTCAACTATCCAACTGTTTATTTATTTAATAAACAGTCAATTTCCAAAGTGATCACGTCATTTTACATTCTCTCCAGCAGTGTGACAGAGTGTTCCAGTTGCTCCACATCCTTTCCAACACTTGGTATGGTTAGTCCTATTAACTGTTTATCTTTCATCAGATTAGCCTGGATAGAGGTTTATCAATTTTATTGATCTTTTCACAGAACCATCTTTTGTTTTCATTGATTTTCTCATTGTTTCTGTTTTCTACTTCATTGATTTCTGTGCTGATCTTTATTATTCTTTCTTCTGCTTATATCAGGTTTCATATGCTCTTATTTTTCTAGTTTCTTAAGGTGGAATCTGAAGTCATTGACTTGGGACTTTTCCTCTTTTCTACTGTAGGTGTGTAAAGCTATAAATATTTTTCATAAAGCCTTTTAGTTCCCATTTACAGATGTTTCTCTCATGACCAAACAGCTAATGAGAATTCCATGGCCTAAATGATCCACTTTGAATAACATCTTAATACTTTCCCCAAACTCAGAAACTCATCACACCACTAAAACCTGTTTCTACATCTGCGATTTTGGCTTCTATGATCTCCTTGTGTGGCTCATTTTTTCCCTGGCATTACTAAACCTCAATTATAAAACAATCTCTCTGAAAAAGGTATCAGAAATTCCTAACTATTTTCTTGCTTTGGGTGTTTTAGGGGCAAAAAGAAAATACCAAGTTCCTTTCAAAATTTAAGATTGTCCTTTGCATTATATCCAGCCCAAACAGATATGACAGAGTCCTGGTGCCAAGAATGTGTCCCGTGCAGCCTTTCTTTTTAAGTAAGCTGAAGACTGCTTCCTCAATTAGTTGAAACTTCTGGGTGGTCTTTTTAAAAATAGTTCTTTGAAGAAAGTAGTGAACTAATAATACTATAAAAAAAAAACTTTAGTCCTTTAACTTTGAATCTAAGAAAGAATGAAGAGAAATTCAATGTTTTTTGTTTATTCATATAGAATTTTCTATCTCTGACTTTTAAGAGCGAAAAATTCTAAAAAAATCCAATGGAAGAAATTTTTTTAAAAAGATGTGTATATATTTGGGCTTAGAATTAGCCAAGTTTAATTAATTAAGAGAGAGAGAGAGAGAGTGTGTGTGTGTGTGTGTGTGTGTGTAAACTACTTGGTTTGCTTATTTTTATATGTAAATAGATACATACACACATTCTGCAGTCTATATTAAAGTCAGTGTATAATAAATTTAAAATATCTGGGACATGTAGTAAATAAAGAACTCTGTGCAATTCTGAGAAAATTGGCTATTACTTAGCCTGCACATTTCATTTCCACTTTTGGGTCTGAAATCACCCCTGTGTGTTCTTTCAATATTATCCCCCCATTACAGCTTGCCCTAGGCAAAATACTAAAGTAGTTGAAGTTGCTTTTATGGGCACTCCATTCTCTTCCAGAGACTCCTTTTTCCTTGTTACTCTTCTTGGCCGGTCAGTGAAAAAAAAAATTGTATTTCAGTTGTGAGGCCTTTTATTTCCCTGAAAATTATCCATTTAGGTAGCTATTCCCTCCAGAGAAACACAGGACAGGCTGACAATATTAGTCATCTTCACTACTCAAATGCCTGTAACTCTGATTTCCAGTACTACATTGGATGCGTCAGTCTAACAGTTTGACAGTGAAAATAGTCACCACTTAGCACTCAGAGCACTCAATATTGGTCCTGGCTAAATCCAGCAACCCCAAACCCTCTCCACCCACCCACCCCAAATAGGAAGGAGGGTCAAATGAATTCTGTCATGAAAAAAGAAAATCTTCCACAAACAGGGACCTAACAATTGGGGTGGTTGGCTAGTGGACTGAGCAAATTTAAATAAGGTAGACTATTTGCCTATTGTAGACTTTGCAACTCCTTCAGGCAAATTCATTCTAAATGGCATTTTTGGTTGTGTAAATACAATGTCTGTACTAAGAATTGTTCTGAATACAGAACACTGAATTTAAGTTCTCCATGGTGCTGCTGACCTTTATCAGTGATTGGCCAAAGGAGCTTTGGTTGGCAAATGAATATTGTCATGGCCTTCGGCTTAGCTTTCTTGCCTCATTGTTTTATTAGTGGAATTATTAGCAGCTATTTCTCACTGTCCATAAGCAGAAGGTTTCCTGCTTCTGTCCACCACTGCCCAGAATGCATCGTTTTCTAGGGCTGTTGTCTCCCCAGTCTATATTAATGTCTCCCATTTAAATAAGCTTTCCTAAAGTACCCATTATCACACATACACAGAAAGACTCAAATCTGCATTTGGCAAATACCATCCCAGGAAATTATCCAAAATCATGGATGCCAACAAAAGAGGTCAACAACCATTTGCTTTTCATGTGTGTTTAATTATTGGAGGGAATTTGATTTGCCAATTATGCTAGTATTCTGAAGCAGCTTCATTTTGCTGTTGAGAATGCGAACTTCTTAAAGTGGGACTGTGCCAGTGAGCTTATGCCGGATCCATTGTGGGCACCAAAAAGTTTAATTTGTGATGAGAACCAAATAAAGAATGGCAGGAGCTATGCTACTACTGCATAGAGATAAATGGAGCCTGTGCCCCAGAACAGGCAGCCAAGGTGGATGGTGTGATTCAGTGGTCAATGGGATGACTTCTTGGACAGAATATTTCTCCCATTGCCTAATATGCTCACTGTGAAAGATAAACCTTCGAATCAAAAGCATTAGTAGAGAAGCAAGAGTTATCAGAAGACTCAAGACAAAGGAAGTGTTGGTTTCAAGGGAGGAGAGGGTCAGGACAGCAGGTCTGAGGTGGGAGCCTGGAAGTATAGATCCATGAGTAGCTAAAATGCCCCAGACACAAGCGTGTTCTAAAAAGAGAAAGAAGAAGATGGAAACAAAGGAAGACATGGAGGGAAGCAGGAGCAAATTTACCTTGTCCCACTTGGCCTGTTTTGTGACTTAGAAATTCTTGTCTAGCTAATATTTGTACTTTAAGAGAACCAAGGGGATAGAAATATTCTTTTGATGTTTCAGTTGAAGAGCACTAACTAGGAATGTTCTATATAAATGCACTTCCAGAATTTAGATATTCTAACACCAAAGAGCACAGAATAAAAGTTTATCAATCCTCCTGATGTTTTCTCTTTTTTCTCTTTCCATTATGTAAATTAAAGAATAGGGTGTTCCAAAATATTAGAATTGACAGATATAAATTGCAAGATAGTCATGAGGGTATTCTTCCAGCCTGAAGATTCAAGGACAGATACTACAATGTAGGCATTACTCTGATCAAGGCAGCTGCATCCTAGTTGGAGAAGTTGAGTGTCTAATCACATCAGTATGACACCAAATGCAATCCAGTGGGATTTAAAGAGGTCCTTCCTGGTTTGGTCTCCATAATGGCAATATAGACTGCATTTTATATACTTGCCTCTAAAATATTATTGAATAAATGTTTTTCACATGATGCCAGTAAGTAGTTATTTATTCTGCCTTTGCATATGATTAAATAGAAATTTATGCTTTTGCTGAAAGGGTTATTTTGCAAAGACCTTCCTAAACTATCACTAAAAATGCAAATCATAGTCAAGAGGTTCCTAACAGCAGGCCATGCTCTGCTTCTCAACTGGAGAAACTGCAGATGTATCCTTTGGCCATTCACTACATACTGAGAGAATATTTGCCAACTGTGCAGTTCTTAAAAATTGATTTTGCCTAAACCAGATCATAGAAGTTAATGATTCAATGAGATCCTTGTCTCTTCCTCTTTTCCTGTGGGGTTTTTTGTTTGTTTGTTTGCTTTTCAATGACAAGTTGCCCTTTTTCATACCAGTTTTATTGTATACATTTTATTAAGTACTTTAAGCACATTTTCCCTCTTGGAAGAGGAAATCTTAATCTTAAATCTTATTCCAAAATACCTATCACCTTAACTACCTTAGCTGTCGAACAGCCAACTTAACCTATTAACCTGGTTGTTGTTTTTTTTTTAAGCAATGGCATTTTGACAGAATGAAATTCTTCCCTTGAAATTCAGGAATGAATGAAAAAATGACACACCCTTCCAGATGTGAAGAAAATAAACATTATCCTGCCCTTGAACTTCCTGAAATTTAAATGACCTTCGGTTTTGTGGTACTTTGCACCCCACCCATTTACTCTCTTCCACCACCCCTTTGGCCCAGCATCATAGATTCACTGAGCGTTTCTAAGCTCACTTGCAGACTGTTTCTAACATGGCGGGGTGGAGTGGGGACTGCGGCATATGCCCGTGTTGGCACTGGATCTGACGCATTTCGGCGTTAGCAGAATGAAGAGGTGACGTGGTTGCCCCTGAACTCATTCATTGCTCGAAATGACCATCTAAAGTCCAACGACATTGAACCTTCTTACTTCATGGCTACTCTTACTATTCACTCTCTTTGTCTCTCCTCTAAGCCCAGGGAGGCTTCCATTAGCCTGGCAGAAAAGGACAGCAGAGTTCAGAGAGCCTCACTAAGGTGATTACATTTGACAGACTGGTCTCGCTCCCTTTTCCACTTTTTCACCACTAGCAATGGCTGCTTCTTTATTTTACATGTCATACCTTTCTCTTTTCATGACAGAGGTCGGATAATTGTGTAAGGAGTGCATCAAAAGTCATGATCCTTAAGCAAATTTTAAATTAGGAGGAAATGACACAGATAATTTGGCCTCAGGTCTTGTTCTTTCCCTTTTTTGCCCCTATTTGACTACATTTTACATCTATAGTTTTTGCTTTGAGTCTGCTGTTGGTGGTAGTACAATTTCAAACAATCTCCATAGTACTGGGTGAAGAAACCAAATAGGAAATGCTGATGAAAAATCAATTCTACTCATACGAAGCCTTCAATGGCTTGTACTGTGTTTATTTTCTACCAGTGTGAGAATATTCTATCAATAAGATGGGCTGGGGATTAGCAATGGGGGTAGAGAAGGTAGACAGCAGTGAGAGTCCATGTAAATGCCTTTAAAGATTTTATGCCTTATGTTGTTCTACAAATGAACTTCAAGAACCTGGGTGGAAACACTTGCAGGAAGGTACAGGTAGTCATATGCTCTTGGCCAGAAGCGGTCCTTTTAAGTCAGATTATGCAGATTATCTTTTCAAATGAGGAGCAAACTTGAAAGATGACAGGTTGAGGTTGAGGCAGGCCAGAAAGGGTCACAGAAATCAACAAAAAAAATGGAGTAACTAGTAGTGACTCTAGTAATTACTTAGTTAACTCTGGTACACCCTCTATCAGCTGCATTTAGAACCACAGAAATGCCAATCTTTTTAATTCATTCACTGAACACTCACTGAACACTCACTACATGCCAGGAGTACAAAGACTAATAAAATACATTTTTTGTCCTCAGGGGGTTTAAACTTTTGTAACTTTAGCATGGAATCGAACACTTTTAGGTGCTTCATTTATCATTTGAAAATTAAATGACTGTTTTCTAAGTTTGTATGAAATGTGATGATTTGTCCAATAGGTAAGTTGTGTGTGTGTGTGTGTGTGTGTGTGTGTGTGTGTGTGTGTGTGGCATATCTAATATCTAGAGAGCTATAGCATATGGTTGTGCAGATTCTGTACTATACAGCACTGGAGGCTGCCATTCATCCTACAGTGCACAAAGCAAAACCAGCGTCCCTGATCTCCTACTGTGTGCAGAGGATATTGTGGTGAACAGTTTCTACCTTCTTGGAGCTTGCATTCCAGCTGTTATGCATCCATGCAATGGGCTGGATTCTGCTCTCAAATCCTATAAAATATATTCCTAGAAGCACTTTAAAGTACATGGCTTGACAGTCTTTTGCTATAACCCAATATGAAAATGTATTAAAATTCTAATGTGTTCCATAATTACACTGATCATTGAATTTATAGCAATATTATGTTAATCTGGCGTTCCTGAAGCGTGAGAATCCAATACTAAAAGTTAACCCGTTACTTTCAAAAATTTTTACATTTTACTTTCATAAAAAATTGGGGGCTTCCCTGGTGGCGCAGTGGTTGAGAATCTGCCTGCTAATGCAGGGGACACGGGTTCGAGCCCTGGTCTGGGAAGATCCCACATGCCACGGAGCAGCTGGGCCCGTGAGCCACAATTGCTGAGCCTGCGCGTCTGGAGCCTGTGCCCCGCGACGGGAGGGGCCGCGATAGAGAAAGGCCCGCGCACCGCGATGAAGAGTGGTCCCCGCACCGCGATGAAGAGTGGCCCCCGCTTGCCGCAACTGGAGAAAGCCCTCGCACGAACCGAAGACCCAACACAGCCAAAAATAAATAAATAAATAAATAAGAAAATCCTTAAAAAAAAAAAAAAAAAAAAATTGGAAATCTTTTTAAAGCATGTTATGTTTGCATCTTCCTTAGTAAACAGAGAATATATGACATGGTTAAGAAAATCCCTCTTGGGGTGTGGAGAAAAGGGAATCCTCCTACACCGTTAGTGGGAATGTAAACTGGTGCAGCCACTGTGGAGAACAGTATGGAGGTTCCTTAAAAAACTAAAAATAGGACTACCATATGATTCAGCAATCCACTCCTGGGCATATATCCAGAAAAGAGGAAAACTCTAATTCGAAAAGATACATGCACCCCAATGTTCATTGTAGCAATATTTACAATAGCCAAGACATGGAAGCAACCTAAATGCCCATCAACAGATGAATGGATAAAGAAGATGTGGTATATACATATACAATGGAATACTACTTAGCCATAAAAAGAATGAAATAATGCCATTTGCAGCAACATGGATGGACCTAGAGATTACCATACTAAGTGAAGTGAGTCAGACACAGAAAAACAAATACTATCTATATATGATATCACTTACACGGGGAATCTAAAAAAAAAATGATACAAATGAACTTACTTACAAAACAGAAATAAACTCACAGACCTAGAAAACAAACTTATGGTTACCAAAGGGGAAAGGGGAGGGGGGAATAAATTAGGAATTTGGGATTAACAGACATACACTACTATACATAAAATAAACTACAAGGACCTACTGTATAACACAGGGAACTATATTCATTATCTTGTAATAACCTATAATGGAAAAAAAATGAAGAATATATATACACATGTATAAATGAATCACTTTGCTGTACACCTGAAACATTGTAAATCAACTATACTTAAAGAAAAAGAAAAGAAAATCTCTCTTAGTAATATGCTCTAACAGGGTTGTATTTTGAGAATATTTTTGTGAGACGCGTAAAGATAAATAACTCTCGGTGGTTGTGGCACTTTGTTTAGAAGAGCTGAGAGCATCAGGAAAAATGCAAACAAGCATGACATGCAAGGCCTTCTTGCCCCTGCCCCTGCCCGCCTGTCCAGCCTCGTCTCCAGCCAGCCCATTCTGATTATCCCACTCTCCCGTCACAGGGAGCTACGTGTTGTCACACAAGCAGCCCAAGCCTCTCACAGCTCATTTCCTTTGCATGTGCTATTCTAATAGACAGCGATATCCCTTTCCCTCTTCTCTATCTCCTTCTTATCTTTCAGATCCAGCTGAGCAGTCACCTCCTTTGTGAAATCCTTCCTAGCCGCTCCCAGGCACCAGGATTAGGTGCCTGCCAAGTCTGCTGCATTTCACAGCTCCAGGGGTTGCCATTCCCTCTGCATACCACAGAGCTCCTCCTCCTTCTCCAACAGTATCCTACGGAGATGCCTCTACATGCCTAGCACCCTGCTCTGTCTACCGCTTGGCAGCCTCCCAAAGGGTAACTGCTTTGCCATCTGAAGCTGAACCTTACTTCTACTTGCCTGGCATGAAGTGGCGCTCAATGGATAATTACTTGAATTATGGCTTCATGTGGCACAGTACATATTAGGAGCCCTCAAGATATGTCAGGCTGGTTTTTCCCTCCCTGGATCTGTTCAGATTGTTCACTTAGCCTAACTGGCCATTTTTTCTCTATTGGGTTATCTGTCCTTCAAGTCATTCCTCCCATTGCCAGTGGCTGTGCTGCTGGTTGCCTTTTTCAGGAGTCCATGAGTTCTAAGGACACTGCTCCTTCTCCACAGCCCAGCTGCTGCTGTTTTCTTCTCCCTCCTCCTCCTCCTCTTTTTCTTCTTTTCCATCTCTTTCTCCTCCCCCCAATTCCTCCTTTCCTTCCCGCTCCTCCTCCTCTTCTTGTTCTTTTCTGCTTGCTTCTCAGTGGTAGGAGCTTTTGCCGTTTAAACGCTTGTCTGCAAATGCACACTCTGAATCAGCCATTGACATTTTATTTCCCATGGCATTTATACGTTTCATGGTTCTCTCAGTATCTGCAGTATTGTGTGCACTAAAAATGATTTTCAGGTTGCAGTTATTACCAACACCTGAGGGTGATGACTGACAGCTGAGTTTGTGAGGTTTTTCTACAACTTTTTAATAGCAGTTCATTTTTTGAGGAGTTGCACAGTGTCACCATTTCCCTTGCTTTCTAGGTACTTTATTCTCAGGATTACATTTTATCGCCTAGATACAGATAGATCTGCATACTGCTGAAGTTAGCAGGATGAAAGAGATTATTCAAAGGTCATTAGTACACAAATAATCCTCAACTGTCATTTACCCGGCATTGATGAGAATTCTGATCTTTATGTAATTGTTCATGAACAGCCATTTCTTTCTATGAAACTTAGTTTTTATGGTTGCTCCTTTCCTCTTAACTCTAACAGCACCCACCCAGGAACTCTGTCACCTTTACACTGCTCTCGCTAGCATGGACTTGAGACTCTCCATAATATCTTACAAAACCATGGTCAAGTTTGAAATGGAAAAGACCTTGGGCAACTTTGTATTGGTAATTCTAATGGTGGGAATATGGAGGGAGTTTGAAAGTCTGTGGGAGGGTTCGGGGTGGTAATTTTATGGTATTTAGGACACTGAAAAACCTTCGAGATCTATGTGTACCTACTTTCCATACTTCTGATAATACTGCCCATATTTTTATGCATTATACTCACAGATGATTATTTACTTCTAAGTCAATGGCAAGACTAATACCTATATTACATAAAAGTTTTAAATGGCATTCTTCTTTATGAAAGTTATAAATTATGTAGATATTTTTAGAGCCTAGAGCTCTGACTGTCTAAGCTTCAGTGGCTATAAAGGTTGATTAAATGATGTTGTTTTCAAAGCAATTATACTCCAATAAAGATGTTTAAAAAAATAAAAATTAATAAAAAATGATGTTGTTTTCAGAATGAAAAAATTCCTCAGCTAAAGAAAATGTAAATGAGGATTATTTAGTTTTAAAAGCTTAAAAAACACTGAAAGATCACTGTAACTTAAAAATCTATTAAGACATATTCTTGGGTTGTATCTTGTATCACAAAACCAATTTGGAAACTTGATTTAATGAGCTTAGCAGTCAATATTTGCGGAGAATACTGGATTCTCCCTTTTTGTGCTGTGTAGACACAGCCTTTCAGACTGGAACAGGCTTTGTTATTCATAAGCCAATGAACTGAATTCTGATGAGATCATGCTTTGACGTAGGATGTGGACCAATAGTAAACCTGCTTCAGGGTCTTGGAAGATATCTTAAAAGTGACAGCCAAAAGAGGTGGGGGGCTGCATCAAGCAAAGAGGAGAGAAGTTTATGCTCTAAAGATCACTAATGGATTTATTTTTGTTTTTATCATGACTTAGTATGATCAGATACCTCAGGAAAACATTGATCATAAAACTCTTCATTGTATTCAGTAAAAAATCAGAATTGACATATATTTAAAATCTTTCTACACCTTCTCAGAGTCTGATCATCGTTTAAAATATGTGAGTTGCCTGATTCTTGTTGTTTGTCAGCTAGTTTAGAATTCCATGTAGGATTCAGTGGGGAGCTTAGAGGTGGATTTTGCATTATGTTGAAAACTTGTTACTGTCACATCTGTGATGCACCAAAGCTGTCTTGTAGATAATTTGCAGTTGTATTTTTAGATCTAGTGTTAATATAATGTTTAACTGACAGCTGTTGAAATTTTGATCTTTATAAGAAATGCTAACACTTTAAACGAAATGGAGCCTTAAAATACTGTTTTGCTAGCTTAATTAGAAACACTTTCAAAAGCAATTTAGTTGAAATTCATGTTATGATCAGTTTTCTATAGGTATAAACTGTACTTCTAAATAGCTTAAAAAAATTGTTTCAAATTATAAAGTCTATAGCTAAGAGGTTTGGATTTATTTAGTTGTGTGAATATGAGCTAGAGTAACTTGCTTTTATGTAACCTACATTTAAAAGCAGTCCTAACACTTACCATCTTATTCATATTTGCACATTAAAATACAAAGAGGAGAGTTGTTTTCCATGGTGTTAAAATGATGTAAAAGATTAATAAAAATGGAAGTTGTTTTATTTTATTCACTTTTGTGTTTTTAGATTTGTTATGTTAGGAAACAATGAGATAGCAATCTAAGCTCTTAATATTCATATAGGTGAATATATATATATTCATTCTTTTACAGTGCTTCAGGAAAAACTGTTTACTATACATCATTGGTTAAAAGGGGCCTTCCAATCTCTTTAAAATGCCTGTGTTTAAGTTCTATTTGCATTGCAATTCACTAGGGAGTATGTTTACCTTTGTAGAGTTTTTAATTTAGTGCCAAATTCCTTGTCAGCATTCAAAAATCATTTAGTATTACTGAGAATGGCAGTAAGTCATTTGATTTTATACATTAAGAAAAATATTTTTAACGTTTAATTTTATATTATTCAGTATAATGCTTTGTTATTGATGCTACTGAGAATTTTGATCATGGACTCAAGGAAGAATGAATCTATAAAATGATGTGTTTCCTATACAAGTATACCTAGCAAGTATATGCTTTAGAGTAAAAAAACTTTCTTCAGAACAATGCTAATATATGTACAAGTTTTTCTTGTTTGGTTTTTGAGGAGATTATTCTAGTCCAGAAACAAAATTTTAGTGAAATTTTAATTTTAGTCAAAATTACCTCTAGCATGTGGACTTATTATTCCCATAATTTGATCATGATTATAATGCCAAGACACCATTTAGCATGGCAGCATTTAGCAATCAAACTATAAAAGAAATTGTGTGAGCTTGGGAAGTGACAGCACTGCTAATTTATATACCAACAGGTTTAATCATCTTTTAAGAATTGCTCATGAGGCGATTTGATTTTTGAAAATTTTCTTTATGTGTAATGATAGAAAATGAATGTTTTCTGCATTCTATGAAGGATGCATTTTAAATTGCATAGCAACGTAATATTCATATCAGTTATAGTCTAATCTTTAATGTTCTATGGTAAAATTATGATTTTTTTTTAAGGCAACAAATGTAGGATAAGTTCCCCACAGGTAAACAGAAGGGAAGGTAAAAGATTCATTTTCTTTTAATCTCACCATTATCATCAAAATGTATTTCTTCACATTTATTTATTGACCTCCTTTACTAATAACTCTCTGGTTAAGAAACAAACTATTAATTATGGAAGACATGCCCCAACCCTAAAAACCTATAAATCTCATGTAACTGAAAGGCTTTTGAGTAGATGTGAGAACCCTGCAGGTGGCGCACACACAGCGCACGGGAACATGCCCAAGCTGCTGTAGCAACGTCCACTAAACTCCAGGGCTTTGAGACCTTAAGTCCTGCCCATATCTTATACTAGTTTTTTCTCCAACCGATTGTGAATTATCCACTAGCATTAGAACTAGAATATTGGGGGCTTCCCTTAGTGGCGCAGTGGTTGAGAATCTGCCTGCCAATGCAGGGGACACGGGTTCGAGCCCTGGTCCCGGAAGATCCCACATGCCGCGGAGCAACTAGGCCCGTGAGCCACAACTACTGAGCCTGCGCGTCTGGAGCCTGTGCTCCGCAACAAGAGAGGCCGCGACAGTGAAAGGCCTGCGCACCGCGATGAAGAGTGGCCCCCGCTTGCCGCAACTGGAGAAAGCCCTCGCA
This sequence comes from Balaenoptera acutorostrata, assembly GCF_949987535.1. Classification (NCBI taxonomy): domain Eukaryota; kingdom Metazoa; phylum Chordata; class Mammalia; order Artiodactyla; family Balaenopteridae; genus Balaenoptera; species Balaenoptera acutorostrata. The sequence goes on along the minus strand of NC_080065.1, from coordinate 70,044,344 downwards.
CAGAAACAAAGACCCAACACAGCCAAAAATAAATAAATAAATAAATTTAAAAATCCTTCCCTCTAAAAAAGAAAAAAAGAACTAGAATATTGGAATATAATGAGAGCAAGTCTGGAATTTCCTTGGCATGACCTGGGAAGACAGTCTTACTGACTGCCCATGTAAATGCGCAGGCATTACTATAGTTACAACTTATACTTTTTCCGTCTTGTTATATGAGTGGACTTTGATATCTACCTGTCCACTGGTATTATCCCACAAGATTGGAGAGTCATAGTTTATGCTGCCTACTCTCCAATACAATTCCAACCAAAGGTATTGCATGTAAATAAACGCTGAATGAAATGTTCCCAGCTCTTAAGCATCACTATAAGGTTAGGGTTTCACATAGTCTATAACCTGGGAGTGTATATGCCTCATTCATTTATTCGTTCAGCACTGCCAGACTATTAGTTACTCAGAAACAAGAAAAGTCCAAATAAGTCACTGTGCTTATTAGTATCTATATGCACTGCTTTCCCCCATACTCCCTAGGGATTCAATAAAAACTTGCAGGACTGAACACTATAAACACCAAATATAATATGTGCTTTTATTTGTATACGCTTTTTATGTTTTAGAAAAGCAATCAAGAAACAAAACCACTGTGGAACCCTTTCGTAAAGCTGGTTTTGGAGAAGTCTAACCCCTATCTCAGGAATTATCTAAATCAGGTTCAGATGGGTCAATGAGCTGCTGGAGCAAATGTGCTTTGATTAAGTGAAGAGTTGCTGAGTTTGTCCCAAACTCTATCAATATTCCTCCAAGAGACAGCTGGCAAAGAATAACCAGCCAAAAAGCAAGAAGTGAATCAAAATGCTACTTAAACAAGCATTACTGATGTCATCCCTTTAAAAATCCATTAATTTGTTTTTGGAGGTGAACAGTCCTAAAATGCAATGTAAGTAGAATGGAGGGCCTGATATCTCCGTTAAGAAAAAGTTGAATAATAATAACAACAAAGAATGTGTGGAAGACTTTGACATTTGTCATCAACTATTCTAATTGATGGATAAAAAAAAATCTGACCCTGAAGCAGTTGAATTACTTAAGAGTCACACAACTGGAGTGACAGAGCAAAGAATGAAACTAAATTCTGCCTTTCCTCCATCACACTCATAACATATTGCCCATCTCCCTAGGATAGCCCCAATTTACATGGTACTGGTTTCCCACACAGTTATAAATAGTTCTTCTGTTCACTCTCTGCCCTGGTTTGGATGATAAATCATATGATCACATCCAATATCAAATAATGTAATAAATATAATAAATACAGGGAAAAGAGAAGAGAAAAAAAGGAAGTTACAGTGGATGGGTAAGATTTGTAGGTAACAAATGGAGAAACAGAATCAGAAAAGCAAAACAAAAGATAAAAAACATCTTTGAAATGAAAAATTTAGGGGCAAAATGGAAATTAAATAGGCTGATTTCAAAGTATGGAGGAGGAAGGAAAAAAGTCATAAAATTTAAAATGCAGCTTATTTTGAGAGTCGTGAGGACCCTAGGTTCAATTAATCTAAGGCTTTAACATTACCGGACACCCTGGTGACCTCGTAGTCTAGAAACGGGCAGTCTGTTGCTTCCTTGTCCTTGGCGTGATCCTTTCGTAACTCAGCTTTGACTCCCTGAAGCTCAAGCACGAGATGAAGAACGCCTGGTATTCTTAAAGGCTTAGACACGTGGTTCTCCAATCTGAGCCTGCGTCAGACTCACCTGGAGGAGGGGGCAGGGCTTGTGAAACACTGCCAGCTGGGCCCTACCCTGTTTCTGATTCAGGAGATCTGTCGTAGGGCCCAGGGAATTCGCTTTTTTAATGAGTTGCCTGGTGCTGTTACTACTGCTGCTTCAGGCGCTCCTCTGTGTTTTGATTCCTGCACTCATTCCAAATACTGAACTTTTTTTTTTAATTGTAGTTGATTTACAATGTTGTGTTAGTTTCAGGTGTACAGCAAAGTGACTCAGATATATATATATATACATATATATTCTTTTTCAGATTCTTTTCCCCGATAGGTTATTACAAAATACTGAGTAGAGTTCTCTGTGCTATACAGTAGGCCCTTGATGGTTATCTATTTTATATATAGTAGTGTGTTATGTTAATATGTTAATCCCAAACTCCTAATTTATCCCTCCCCCGCACCTTTCCCCTTTGGTAACCATAAGTTTGTTTTCTGTCTGTGGGTCTGTTCTGTATATAAGTTCATTTGTATCATTTTTAGATTCCACATACAAGCGATAGTGAACTTTTTAGAACTCACCTGCCTCTGAGAAGGAGATATCTTTAGTTTGCTATTTTCTTACATTTATCCATGAAAACTGATCAGGTTTGAGGTGAGCCATGCCAGCTTGATAACAATACCTTAATCTGCATAGTTTTTATACTTTTCAAAAACACTTTTCACCTTGGGGAAAAAAATTATTACTATTTTGTAGGTGAAAAAATTGAGACCTGATGTGTTGATGATGAGACCTGGTATAGAACTCATGTTTTCTTCCTCCTGACCTAGGACTTTTTCCAGCTTCTTAGGTTGCCAAAGGATCATGCCAAGGAAGCAGTGGACTGACCATGGCCTGAGAAGGAGGTTACCCCAATGTCTGTGGCTAGACATCTAATTCAGGGCATCATAAATGCTCTTCTACTTCTTCAGTATTTTGCACTTTCATAGAACAATGCAAGATGACAGGGCAGATGTTTTGTTCACTTGGAGTTTATACAGACTCACTCCCTGAGGGTAGTTACTGGAGTATAATTGAACACAGATTTTTTTCATTCATGGCTTCTCTTTTGATCATTGGGTATATTCCAAGCAGCTCTGCATTCTGCCCCATTGTGTGCAGTAAATCCTGGGGCTTAGGTAAACACCCAGGGGTCCCTCCGCACACTGAACAATTCAAATGCATCAGTAGTCTTAGTTCTTTAGCTATCATTTGGGTCAGTGGTCTGACTTCTGGATTTTACACACCTGCAGAGTCAAAACAGAAAACAAAGCCAACCAACAAAAACAAAACAAGTGATGAGTCAGCATAAGATTGTCATTAAAAATATATTGCTAAGTAAGTATAAAATAATCCACAATTTTAAAAAGTCTAAAAGTTATAATTCCATGAAATAAAGGCCATTCTAACAGAAAAATGGTCAGAAAAGTTACTTCAGAAAAAAATAACAATTTTTAAAAGTTGAATTAATTTAACCTAATGAAAAAGTATACTTTTGCAGTCCCTTGTTTTTTTTTCATTTCACTGCACCACTGATCATGGACCGTCTTCTGCCTGTAACTAGATCAGACTTGAAAGATATCAAGGAGGAGAAGATTCAGTCTATTGTAAAATAATTCTGTCCAGATTCTATGGCTTGCTCATTCAGTTTCTAGCAACCTCTGTATTGATTCTCATAACCTGTAAACTAAATTTCAAGTGCTGAATTGAAACCTGGTGTATTTAATTATGCCCTCAATGGAGGGAAAAAAACAACTCTTCACCTGTCCTCTATATAACTACACACATGATCTTCAAACAGTGTAAAAACTCGCCTCAGTCTTGGCTCCTTTAGTCCTGGTAACTGTTTCTCCCAGGTCCAGTTTTCCATTCGCCCTTCCTCTTGGCACACAGGATGTGCGTGCAGTGAGGAAAGCATTCCAACTTTGGATGTACACACGCCTTGTGCCAACAGTGCTGTGATCAGTGCTATGCCTACAAACCAGTGAGAGAAGGATGAGGAGCACTCCAGCTTGTGTGAAGTCTTGAAAGAGCTGTGAGAGCTGATGGCATTCCTCAGGGTACACCGGACACCAGTGATGGCGGTGGATTGTGCAGGCTCTGGGGTCACGTCAGACTGCCCAGATCCCCAGCTTTTCACTTTACATGATGCGGACTTCACCACCCTGACGTGTTTCCAGAGCTGTAAAATGTGTATACTAACATACTTCAATTGAGCTGTTCTGAGAAATAACAATTAAATAGGTGAAGCTTCAAGGACAGTACCAGGCATGTACAGTTGTCCCCAGAGTCCTTGTGGGAATTGGTTCCAGGATGCCCTGTGGATACCAAAACCCACAGATGCTCAAGTCCCTTATATAAAATGCTCAAGGGCTTCCCTGGTGGCGCAGCGGTTAAGAATCCACCTGCCAATGCAGGGGACACGGGTTCGAGCCCTGGTCCGGGAAGATCCTACATCCTGTGGAGCAACTAAGCCCATGCACCACAACTACTGAAGCCCATGCACCTAGAGCCCGTGCTCCACAGCAAGCGAGGCCACCGCAATGAGAAGCCCGCACACCTCAACGAAGAGTAGCCCCCGCTCGCTGCAACTAGAGAAAGCCTGCGCACAGCAACGAAGACCCAATGCAGCCAAAAAATAAATGAATTTATTAAAAACAAATAAAATAAAATGCTCAAGTCCCTAATATATTTGCATATAACCTAGGCACATCCTCTTGTATACTTTAAATCATCTCTAGATTACTTATAATAACTAATACGATGTAAATGCTATGAAAATATTTGAAATTAAAGTTTTGCTTTTTTGGTACTTTCTGCAATTTTTTTCCCAAATATTTTTGTTCTGAGATCGGTTGACTCCGAGGATGCAGAACCCATGGATACAGAGGGCTCTACTGTAATAGTAGTTCAGGAAATATGTGGCATTAGCTCTCAAGACACAGAAAATAGCATACATGCCTTCCACTTTGTTTTATTTCCCCATTGCCTAATACAATAATTTTAACACAGTAGGTGTTTAAGAAATAGCAGTCGGCCACTTTGGTATTAGACCGTTGGTATTGTATATCTTTGTGTCTATCGAACTATTAGACTTTTAAGTTGGGCAGATATCTTGCTTCCAAATAGTGGTTCAACTGTCACCAAAGCAGAACTGTAAAATCACAGTACTATCATGCCTGTGACTGTGAACACAGACATCTTAATCTGAACTCATCTTGAAGCTGGCTTCAGCATCACGGTGGCAAGGTTTGGTAGGCTGTAGAAAGAGACCATCAGTGTGTGAGCTGCAGGTGAACTAAGACTGTTAATTCAAGGCTGGCAATAACTGGTTCTATAAAAGCCCCCAAATTTCCTAAATTCTGCTCTTATCAATAACTGAAAAATTTGAACCAAAAATACCTGGGAATTCAGAGAATACATCATTACAAATGCAAATAAACAGGGCTCAGTGTCCTTCTCCTTTGAGGACCAGCACACAGACAGCTGGCACAGCCCTCATCCTCAGGAACCTCAACCTAGCGTGCAGTACCTCGTGTGTGCTTGCAGTTTGCTTAAACACCTGAAAATTGTGTCCCTGAGGTTTGCTTTCCTAGTTTCATGTCTTTTGGTGACACAGTTATTATACCGCCAGGGTAACAAAGACCATTTCCACTTTCTCCTACCTGGACTGCACTGATGCCCGTGTAGGGGTATTTGCACTGAGGATGTGCAATGTCCTCAGCTATTTTAATTAAAGATGGTGCGCGTGTGAATGCACGTGTGTGTGCCCACACGTGAGCCACCGTGGTGGTGCTCATGGCACCAGAGCGGTGCTGTAAACAAGGCAGGGCACGACCTTGCCACGAAAAGTGCCATCTGACTCTCATATGGAAGCCTTGGGAAAAAAAGTGTACACTCACATATAACATAAGTCAAAGTTTTCATATCACCTACGTTCAAGTAAAAGAGCCTAAATAAGAAAGGCAACAAAACAAATAACTTTCTCTTTCACAAAAATAAGTGCAACTCAAAGTAGGTGTTGCTTTTGCCTAAGACAAATACAAACATTGTCGCTTTCTTAGATGTGTGACCTCCAACAAGGTAACTGTGTCAGAAAAAATGGAAAGATTTGTCTCACAGGGTTATTGTAAGGACTGCATGAGCCATTACACGCACGGTGCTTAGCAGAGCACTTGGCAGATAGTAGACGTTCAATTAAAAGGAACTGCTGTTATTATTATTATTTATCTCCAGCACTGCCCCCACCCCAGGATGTTTGCATTTTAAAATTGGGTCGTTGGATACTTAATACTGTGACACAATGGAATGAATCCTTAGTGACATAATTTTTAATACTATGATATGGAATTAAAGTAGATAAATTTGTGTGTGATATATTTTAGGTACAAATGAGTAAAAATCAGGGTGACTTCTGTGGTAGGATGCATAACTGTGTGTGTGTGTTTTTAGAGGGGAGTACACAACTCCCTATAAATCATACTGTAGATGTCCACCCTAATGTGAAAGATAATCTAGCAAATTCTCTGCCTCTGCTCATCTTGACCCTTCTAAGAATGTCTCCTTTAACAGTCAAAATTGTATGTTTTTCTCACACCCTCTCTTCCACATTTCCCCCTCTCCTCTGATTCCCGTGGTGCGCAAAGAGCACAGGACACCTCGTATACCCGTTGGCCCACTGTCTTATGTGTCTGTCTATAACTGTGTCAATCATATTCCAAATTCCAAAAGGTCACCTCTATTATATCTGTTCACCCAGAGCGTAGTTCGGGGCTGGAAACAGGTAATATTTGTTAACAGTATTCCTATGGACAAAAGTTGTTTCAAAAAAATAATCATTTCCCAAGAAACCTCAGAGGAGCAAGCAAGTGAACTCCTGAAAACAAGATCAGTAAATCGGAGAGAATTTTTCAGGTGGCAGTTTTAGTTTCCTGGGAAAGTAAGTTTCTCAATTTGCTCATCCACCATCTTCTTTCTGTGGCATAATGAAGAAAACGAAAAGGCTTAAAGCAAACATAAGAGACTGAATCCATAAGCATCACAACGATGCCGATTTTTAGAGGGGAGAAGGCAGAGAGGTACTGCTGTCCCAAGAGACTTGGGGGACGTCTGTGAGTAGTGCATTAGGCTCTGGAGAAGAGGCTGGCCTGCAAGGACCTCCAGGAACAGACTCAGAGCTCTTTAATAAGTATTCCAGGGAGTCAGGCTTTCCTGGAAAAAACAAACTAGTGTGAGAAGTCATTACTGTGCAATTTCAGTCTTAAAAATAGCCAAGTATTGTTAAGGCTGCTGTGTGCATGAGAGAAAAAGAAAGCTCTTGTTAATGTCTGCCTCAGCTTCCACATTAAAAGAGGAGCTACACTGAAAATCTTGCCTGGCAAATACTGCAAAGGTCGTCCGGTTTGTATTATTTGGAATCACTTTTTGGTCCTTAGAATGACAAAGTTTTGGGGGGATTGTGTCCCTTTTTGTCAAATCGGTCTTGCAATAAAGGACAGCCAGGCGATGGCTCAGCCTCTTTCACTCAGGACTAGAGCTGCGCCTGGCGGTCTATTTCAGCTCTTTATTTGCCTAATTGCCCTGCGAGGCTGGCAGGGACGGTCCCTGCAGCCGTGGCTCTGCTGACTGCAGAGACCCTACCTGGCACTCCAAGTTGATGCGTCAGCATTTTAGGTAGAAATGAATGAAAAATCAATCAGGATGACTGCAGTGGTAGCATGCACAACTCTAACCTAGTTTGTCTATAATTTTCAACTATTCACCATAGACCCAAGCAGTGTTTAAGATGGTGAGTCTGTAACAAATGTGCTGCTTCTGTTTAATCAGGCATGTTTTTGTTTGTCCTCTTTTCTATTTAGAACAAGCAAATCTAACCTGCTTAGGAAGCCATATGTAAAATGAATGGATTCAGTTCTGAATTAAACCTGATGATAAATATTCATATGTAGCTATATCAAACTGTTTTATTAACTTATACTTCAAATTCAGAGGTTTAAATATTTTTGAGAAGTCTGTTTATATCCTTGCCACATCTTTTTGTAACTTGCTGTAACTCTATATCGAAACTATACTGTTCTAAATAAATTTCAAGATTTACAATTCTGCAAAGATAGAGTTAAACACTGTTTGGACTCTGGCTACATAAGAGAAATTGGAATTGTTCAAAGCTGCAGTCTTCAGCTCCCAAAGACAGCTACAGTAACTTTCTGAGCACATCGGGTTAAATATTTTTACAGACCCATTCTATGATGATAAGGCAGTAATAAGTTGTGCAGTGCAACACTCCAAAGGGTTCCAAATCTCACAAGCCTCTTTGTATGTGATGCTCTCACAGTGAAGAAGATTCTTTGGGCTACAAAGATGAAGAGTCTACTTCTTCTGGTGCTGATTTCAATCTGCTGGGCCGATCATCATTCAGACAACTATACTGTAGATCATGACAGAGTTATTCACATCCAAGGTAAGAAAACACAGCTTCTCTTATGAAAGTCAAATTCATTTCAAGTTACTTAGAGTTGAGATGCTTGGTTAGTGTTTCTTAATTTTAGTTCTGCTGCATTGACTTTTCCTTTCAGCGAACTGGTGAACATGCTCCCTGGCTTCTGAATGCTATTGCATTACAGTAGAGTTAAGAATCAGGGACAATTAAAGTGGATTGGCTTAAGAATGTCCAACTGCAGGGAGCTGATGCAATTGTTCAAGGCTTTTCAGTTGCTATCTTCTAAGTAGAATGGAGGGTAGAAAGTTTATTTAGAGGCAAGGCAAAAGGGGGGGAGAAATAGGAAGTAAAACTTGAGATGTAAGGTAATTTTGTTAGAATCATCATTAAGAAAAACAACGTGAAAATGAAAGTCAGACAAGCTAAGGTTCAGGAAAAAGTAACTTACCCTATTAAAATTTCCTTCGGTAAAGCTTTAGTTCCCATAGACCAATGTATTGCCCTGCATATTTCTTTTCAGCTCAGCTGAATCCTAAACCTGGGAGCTGTAGCAGGATTTGAGGCTGCAGTACAATGCAGCTATTTCCTCAGCCCCAGCTTCAGATGAGGGACATCCTGCATTAAGAAAGCTAAGAGACTTAGCTTTCCATAAGACTTAGCTTTCAATGTTGCATTTCAATGCAATAAGAAAAATATAATTCTAAAGGAGCTGGAGCTTCTCTCTTTGCCCTTGTATGCTGAATAATTAAAATAAGAATGACAGGATTTAACAGTTTAAACATATGATGGTATGAATTTTAGATGAACTCTGTTTGGGGACCAGAGCATTATAAGTTTGCTAAGAGACATAAAACATCAAGTTATAGCTTCAAGGTCAAAAGTGTAGTCTCAGAAAACTGCATCCACTGTTGAAAAGTATGACTTGTGAAGGTCAAATGATAGTGTAGGTCTGGCTGGAAGTTATTTTCCTGCATGTATTACAACTACCCAGATAGAATTCTGAATGTGACAATGTCTAGCTATTTTAGGCATTTCTCTTTCAGTTCTCTTTGTTTCTAACAGCTTTACGATTTTCACTGTTGGACCATAAAAAGGAATTACATAATCATAAGTTTTACTCTGCAAGCTGCTGACTCAGCTGTTTCCTTTACTGTATATAGTAGAATCAAAGCTGTTTCCCAGAGACTTAAGATATTTACACATAGAGATTTCTGATGAGGGAGAACATCCTTTTAACATCAAGTCACGGAAGTCAATTCAGCCAGACAGTAATACCTAGTAATTGTTAACAACAGCAGTTTTAAATCCGATGGAGGATAAACTTTAGCAATGGTTTCAAGCCATTACTAGACTAGATACCTGTTATCGATGTATAAATCATTTAGTCTAAATTTCATGCAGAGTATAAAAATATTATTTTAAAACTATATTAACATTTTAAAAGTTACTCCTGAAGGAAGCCTGTAAGTCAGACTCAAGTTTTCTCAGCAAGGAAAACTTCTGTTGCTCCAGTCTTTCCATTCGCATATACTCTGTTGAAATTTAGTGCAAAGGAATTGCTGACACAAGATATCAGAATTATCCAGATTATTTGCCTACACTATCCAATTTTTTAAAAAATGACTTGCTAGTCCACTTCATTTTAATTGTAAATTCATGTTCTTAGAAAGTTGCTCTGAGCTTTCAAGTAATAAAACTACAAAAAAAAACAAAAACAAAAAAACAAAAACTACAAGGCCTACATTTTGCTTGTGGAAATTAACACTGAAATGTGATTTGGGTCAATATTATGATGCTATGTCCATAGTTGAAATTTTTTTAAAAATTGCTCTAAATACCTGTTCTCAGTTTTTATCCAACAAAAAGTTTTCTTTTTACTCTATTATAGCATTCAGATTGAACTTTCATGTTCTCAGCCCTTCAGAGAAAACACTTCCAAATGGCCTGCCATAATTTCAGTCGCCTTTTATAACACAAAAATAAACCCACAGCACAGCAGAAAATCATTAAAGCAGATAGCCTGCATTACTTACTTGAAATACTGGATTATTTTCTCATATTTAAAACTTTTATTTATCAAACACAGCCCTCCAAAAACAAAACAAAAACATGGCCCAGAAGAAATTTAAGGGAGCTGAAACCTTCATAAAATTTTATAAGAATTTTGCAATCAAATGATTAAATTAGTAATCTGAATCTCAAATTCCCAAATTGTACTGATAAGCAGTATGAGCTTCTCTCAGTGACAGAAAATTATTCAAAATTCGTGTTACTACAAAAACACCTTTTCTATCTCTCATTTTTAATTAATTTTTTATTTTTGTACCTCAAGTTTCCCAGGCTTAAATAATACCAGGGGAATAATGTACATAATCCTCAAATTCTCCTTGGCTGCCTTGATAAAGATGCTGAACACTTTGTTAATATGTTCTTAACTCTTATGCATAAGAAGTACCTAATTATTTTTTCTGAAGGCTTCCTCCTTATCTAGTTGTGGGAGATTCTATAGAGATACAGGCAAAAAAAATTTTTTAATCTGGTTTAAAAAAAAAAATGTCAGAATACCAGGGGAAAAAATGGCAAGTATAGATTCCTGCGCAAAGTGTTTCTATTGAAAAGCTTTAGATAAAATTGCACTTGTACTAATTCACTTCCTTTAATTTTTTTATTGAATCAACTTGGTTATACAAGAAAGTAAACTACACTTGTCCATGGAGTCTGCTAAAAATTTGCAATCAAGATTTCAGCTTCTGTATCATATACTGTTCACAGTGTGGGGGATAGTGATTTCCTCAAATACTTCTACAGGAAGAGATAACTGCTGTTGACATTGTCTCTATAACAATCTCAACTAATGGATTATACTCCTCATTTCATGATGTGCCTAGTCAAACAACTTCTCAATCCTTTGAAACTTGAGTTCATTAGGAAGAATTTTATATGGAGTACTAAATCACACAAAAGCACAAGTTTTAAAATATTTGGATCTGGTCTAAAAAAACTCTTTGCAGACTTTCAATTACCAGTAGAAGTTCAGAGACGATGAATATACTTTTTAAAATACAACTTTTACGAAGACATTTATATGGACAGCAGAGAAATTTTATGACCATTTGCCTATTAACCAAAATAGCTGCAAAACAATTATAGTTATACTGAATACGTAACCGCCCGATCTTATCCATGTCAGCGATCCCATGTTTCCTGCCTCTGGCATTCCAAGTGCAGGTCTTCTGATGACAAGTTCAGGAGTTTTTCCCCTAATGCCAGTTACTGGCTTTAGACCTTGGGCAGTTTACTTAATCTCTTCAAGTCTCAGTTATCTCATCTATAGAATTGGGTATAATCACTGTTATTCTATAAAGCTTTGTGAGAATTAAATTAGATAATATATGGAAAAGTGCTTAGTACCCAGAACACAATAAGCTCCAGTAGATGATAGTTGTTATCGCCATGTTGATTATTTCTTCACTGTCATGGAAAACTGATTTTTAAATAGAAAAAGGAGCACAAATACTGGTGGGAAAAGGTCATGCTTTTCAAATTCATTTGCTAGCAGAACCATATCATTACCTTAGTTCTAATGAAGTAAACATTTTATAAGTTGCCTTCTTTGCCCTCCTTAATTCCAGTTTTAAATTTCTCCAATAGTATTAAACACTATCTGATCACTTTTACTTTCTGTGTAGAAAATGAAGCTTTCCAAACTTAAGTAATATTCCCCTTAATATACTTAGTAGGTGAACACAAATAAGCTACATTAAACTTTTTAAAAGAATAATAAGAGGAAATCTTAGAGATGAAAACAGTTCCCTTCTTTATAATAAGTAAAACTTATGGTCACTTTTCTCAAAAGATAAAGCAATTAGATTTTTTTAAAGAAAGAGTTGTCAGAAGTTCATCTCTGTGGGTGGCAAAAATAATGTAGATCTAGAATCCCTCACAGAAGTAGACACTCTCCACTCAATGTGGTTGGTTCCCCCTTCTTGTGCCCCAAACCACCCTTCCATCCTAGCTTAGCATCAGACTGTCAGCTTTGTAACACTCCAGCTATACAGTAGTGCCTGGCACATAGTAGGTGCTTAATATATGTGCTGAATACATGAATGAGTGCAATGAGACGCTTCTAAATTACCACTATCATAATGAGCACTTCTCAAATCCTGTGGCATCCATGGCATTTAGCAAGACATGACACATTGTGTGGGCCTAATGTACATTAATAGATGACTGCTTTCATTCTGTAATGTTGGCATAAAGTAAATCATAGTTTACAGAATTTAAGAACTTAAAAGGACTTTAATATAGATCATTGAGATCAATACGCCATTGTATAAATGAGGAGATCAAGACCCAGCACTTAAATGTTGCTTGGCCCAGGTTGCATGGCTGATGAGGAGCAGTTTCTCTTGGCTAACCCCCTTCTTCAAATCTGGGATCATTTTTCACCTTCTTAATGAATGCACCCTGACTACTGTGCTCTTCCCCTCCTGTGGCATCCCGATCTATCTCTGATCTTCTTTTCCTTTTCTCTGTAGTCCTGGATATCTACTTTACTTATTTTTATGCAATTGTTTGTGTCCATCTCTGCCACAAGAACATATAGCAGCTCCACGAGGGCAGGGATCTTTGTCTGATGTATCCCAGTCACCTAAACTAATACTGGGCACATAGTATAGGTAATCAATACATTTGTTAAATAAATTCAGGACCAAAATCTAGGAACTTTTCCTAATCAAGTCCTAGTCGGTCTTTCCAAATCTCAGGAAACTTTATGGTTTGTACGATGAGAGGCAGCAGATAAGGAAGAGGATTCTGAGTTTCGAGAGCAATTTTTGTTTGGTCATTTTTTATTGCTCCCACACTGCACGTAGCGTCTTACAATCCAGGAGAATCCACCAGAGGCAGGATGCAGGAATCCTCCTAATGTGTGCACGAAGCTTTGAAGAGTATTTGGTTTACATTTGGTCACTGCAATGCTATCGTGTTCCTTATGTAATATCTGCAGACTTGGGATCTGGTGGTGCAGAGAGGATCAAAAGGAGTGAAGTGAATTTAATAATGGATGATCATAAACCATCTACAGAGCCAAAGTTTAATGGGAGAGCTAGATAAGCGTTCTCTCTTCCACTTAAAACTTGTTTGGACTCAGACTCCATGAGTCTGTTATTAAAAGTTAAATTATAATTTATTTTTTTCTTTTTGAGGCAGAGTACACTATCTGCAGCTACAAATGCAAAATCCATGAATATCAACTATATTTTCCAAATTGCATTTGGCTAAATGCATACACTGTTAATAATACTATCTAGAAATTATGAGCTATAAAATATTAGAGAATTTCATCATGAAATTATAAAAATTAGCAACATCCTAATGCTAAAATCTCTTCTTAATTTACTATAGGATGTGAAACCAAATATGCTAATAAGAACCTACTGCTTTAAACACAGCCTTATCATTTGATCAGAATAAGAATATCACCATATAAATACAATAAATAAAACCAAAAGAGAAGAAGGAAAATGTATATAGGCATATACATACATATGTAAAAATACTGCACGCATACATATATACACTTATTCGGCCTGCTATAACAGAATACCATAGACTGGGTGGCTTATCAACAATAGAAATTGATTTCTCAGTTCTGGAGGCTGGGAAGTCCCAGATCATGGTGCTGGCACATTTGGTGTCTGGTGAGAGCTGGCTTCCTAGTTCAGAGATGGCCATCTTTTCTCTGTGTCCTCACATGGCAGAAGGGGACAAGGGACCACTCCTGGGTTCCTTATATAAGGGCACTAATTCCATTCATGAGGGCTCCACCCTCATAACCTAATCACCTCCAAAGGCCACACCTCCAAATATCATCACACTGGGAATCAGGTTGCAACATATGAATTTTGGGGGGGGGGCACAAATGTGTCATCTACAGTAAGCACCTTAATAGGCATTGGGAATAGAATGATGACCAAAACTCACGGTCTTTGTCTTCATCAAGCTTATGGTCTAGTGAAAGGCAGACATTACTATGAATATAGAACTACTAAATGTGATAACTGCCATTCAATAAAGCAGTTTCTCTAAATTATAGGTGTAAGTCAAGCATGGCAATAATTTTCCTCAACTATATAGTTGGTACACTAGATACACACACACACACATATAGTTTATACATTTATACACACATACACAACGGTTATAAATAGAAAAAGCAAGGAATGAAATGCAACTTTGCATTTGCTAGCCCATTGCCCAGTCTTCTTTGCATTTGTGTGTCCTTTTGAAATAATCTACTCATTCGGGCATTTGCTAAACATTGGCCTTCTTTGTGCAAAATACTGAGTTATTCTCTATGGAAGAACAAACCATCTCCTCAATGAGCTTAATGACAATATTATCAGGGCGACAAAGATGACAAGAAACAATAAAATAAGTGTTATATAGAGGTGGAAATATGAAGAAAAGAATAGTTACCAAACAAAAATATCCTACTGTTTAGAATTTTGTATTCATACTCACTTTTTAAACCCATAAAATACACCTTAAGAATATTTCTAAACTTGTTGTTGAGTAGCCTAAAATGCTGAATTCTATGTTATTCTATAATACATCTATTAAAACAATGAATTTTAGAATATTTCCAGGTATAAAAACCTATATTTAATAATATTTTCAGGTAGCAACAAATTCACACTAACAGCCATTGCTTTCTCTGTTCCATCCTGAGTGCTGAAATTGGCAAATTATGCAGGAAGCCAATGACTGGAAACTTTCCCAAAGCTTTTTTTTTCCCCCCAGAAAAATCCATTAAATAGAGAAGCCTTTTTCTTTGGTTGCAGCTTTGCTGGAACCAGTGTTGACTCAGCTAAAGCACTGACCTATAGCTGAATGGCTTAATGTTAAAGTAATTTCAACATGCTATATTTCTCTGACTTTCCCAGCTACCAAGAAAGAATAGTTAGATTTCTTTATTGCTTTGGCTCTTTATTTTAAATGGAAAATGGAAACTACTCTTTTAGGAATGTATTTTGGAGTACAAAAATCTACCAAAGTGCTAAGTTAAAATATTTAATTGAGGTATCAAAGTGAAAATATCCAGGGGGTGGGAGAGGATCTCTGTTACAGAAGTATTTTTATTTCAAAATGAAGACACTGAAAGCATAAGAAATCTAAAAGTTCTATACAAATCACTTCAAAAACATTTTGTGTATTTTGTATTGCTACAATGTAGTAGCAGCACTAAATACATGTGTTCTCAAAAATGATCATCAAGTAGTCCGTACAAATTGGAGCCATTTTAATCTTGTTTTAATTAAACACGTTGGTTGCTTGACTTGAGTGCTTACTTGGTAACTAATTACCACATGTATAAGCTCTGAGTAGTATGTTTTTACATACTCAAGGATTATGCTGTAAAAGGTACTAAAGAATATTAAGTTAAACAAGAATTCTACCTACCTTTTCCACACACTGTCCACTCAAACAAGACAAGGACATTAAGGATAAAAACACAGAAAGACCATAGTCCATCAAGTACAAAATTAACAAAGCAAGTTAGAACAGGGAGCATTTACTACAGTCAAGGGTTCAGATTAGGTGAAGGGGGTGGAAAGAAGGGAGAGTCGTTTCTTGTTTCTAAAGAGAGATCGTAAATTTAAAATAGAAACACCACTGAAAACATATCCTTGAAGTGAGGAGATTTCCACTTCTAGAGGATTCTATTTGAAGTGGTGTTTGTTTGCTTCCTTGCTTTGCCTTGTTCCTGGAAAGCATTGGAAATGATGTTTGTCCATTTGGCTCAGAGTTACTGAATGGTAGGGAAGGCGCAGATGAAACAGGTGAAAGGCATGTAAGTTAAAGACAGGTTTCCTTATAAACTATGGTATGTATTACAAATACTTTTTATTTTCTTAGTTATATGGCTACATTTTTTCACAATGGATTTATGATTATCTGTGACCAATAATATTGCTAGTAAAAAATAATGAACACTCACACAAGGGTTTTTTCCTTTTCTGTTTTTTGCTTTTTTCAAGAATAGAGAGGAAAATTCTAAAGTTTTCTTCCCTAGAATAATGTGGGTTATGAGCAATTCTTATTTTCTCTTGAAAAGTGTCATAAATTATACTGAAAGGTTTTAAATCTCCAGAATCTACATATGATTATTTTATGTCCTCATTTTGCCTTGTTTTTTATCACACAATCATTAACGAAGGGTCTTAATTAGCTTAAAATACTGAAAAGCTGACTGGATGGTTAATACTTCATAGAGATGTTTCCATGTAAATGGAATATCTTATTTTAAAAAATGTATAACAGTTATTTATAGGCTACCCATAACATATTAAAATCAAAGTGTGCTCCAAAACCAAGCTTTGGCCTCTTTCCTTATAACTATTTATTTGGCTTGCATATGTAATTGAATAAATAAAAACAAATGAACATATAAACAATAAATATAAAAGTGTTTTTAAGGGGGAAAATCTTGTGAGAGCGCCCCTAGGGGGCTGTAGGATGAACCCCATAGAGGGGCATTAGGAAGGGCTCTGTAGACTGAGCTCTGAATAGTGGGCAGAAGCCAGTCACATCAAAAGCCAGGGACAGAGCATTCCAGGTAGAAAGAATGGGAAGTGCAAATTCTCTGAGATGGGAATAAACATGGTATTTTCAAACCAGAAAGAAGCTAAAGGGACTACAGCCTGGCAGTGAAGAGGGTGTGGTTTAAGATGAGACTGGAAGAGGAGGCATGAGTGAGACCATTGTACTTTTTATTTGGTTCAGAGTATAGAGTTCAGATTTTATTCTAAAAGTGCTTGAAAATGGCTAAAAGGTTTTGAGCAAGGGGATGATGTAATATGATTTACAGGTACAAAAGACCAGGTGACTACTGGATTATGGTGGGTCAAGAGTAAAAGTGAGGAGACCTTTAGGAGGGTCTGGAGGTAGTTTAAGGTGAGAAATCATGGTGGTGTGGACCACGATGGTAGCAGTGGAGATGGATGGAGATGAACCAATCTGGAAAAACAAAAAACAGTGAGGTAGAGATGGCAGCACTTGCTGATAGACTAGACGTAGGGATTAAGGGAAAGGGGCATATCAAACACACCTGCTAGATTTTGGCTTGAACAAATGGATGGATGACGGAGGCATAAAAGGAATTGAGGAAGATTGGGAGAAGAACAAGTCTGGGCAGGAGAGGAGGACTCAAGTTATCTGTTTGGCATCCAGTATATGACCAGCAGGTCACTGGATTTAGTAGCTCGGAGCTCAGGAAAAAGTACACTGCTAGAAAGTTTTGGAATCACCAGCACATAAATATTTATAGCCATGGGACTAGATGAGATCACCTGGAGAAGGAGGAAATGCAAGCAGAGACAAGGAGATCGCCCTGGTCTGAAATTTGGAAACCCTCAGCATCAACAGGTGGGATAAAGGAGGATACAAAGGTCACATGTTCACTTCCCAGAGTCTAAATCCTGATCACTGATACGTGGTAATTTTTTCCCCCAGGTAACTTTTTTAAAAAATCTAAATTAATTGCAAGTGTTTAAAAATAGGAGATAGTCACATTAAAATGTGCATTTCTAGGGAATTCCCTGGTGGTCCAGTGGTTAGGACTCTGCGCTTTCACTGCCAAGAGCGTGAGGGCGGGGGTTTGATCCCTGGTCGGGGAAGTGGGATCCCACAGGCCACGAGGCGCAGCCAAAAAAAAAAAAAAGTGTATTTCTAGCATCTGTTGAAAAATCCAAAGACCTGCTGCTTTTCAGCCTTCATTCCCATTGGACAACATCAGTGGGAACGAGTACCTGCTCCCCGTTAGCAGGGAGTGCGTGCCCCCAGCAATGGTGAGGTGCCTTTCACTCCTTGTGTTCTCAGGACCATGGTGCTCCCTTCATTCTCCCTCAGCCTTGCCCACCTGGGCTTTTGTGTTCCACTTACCTTTCGTTTTGTTTCAGCACTAAACTTTTAATACTTGACACATTATAGGCTATCAATTCATGATTGTTGATTAAGAATCAAAAGTTCCCTTTTGCCTCCAGAACTGACTCTGGATAGTACTATCTTGATATCTTTCACACTAAGTGAAGACCCTAACCATACCAATGTATAAAACCAACAGTGTCCTTTCTGCAAATTATGGGTAACTTGACCTTACGTTTTACCACAAAGTGGAAATAGTCTGAGCAGAGACAAATAGATTTGAGCCCTTTACCACATAAAAACACATTTCCTATAATTAGGGTGTGTGTGGTTAGTTACAGCCTAATGAAGAAGAATGACTCATGCTAATGTTTCAGTGTCTCCACACCCTTTGAAAGAAGTCTGCACTACAGTCCTGGAAAGTATGATTCTTCAAAGATTGTCATTTACTATATTAGTGAAACATTCAAATTTTATTTTCTTATAATGTATTCCTTAACTTCTCTGTATCTGTGATAACTCTATTTTTTTCTAAGACTAAAATAATAGAAACCAAGTGCTATTTCTTTACCCATAAATCTTCGATAACATGCATACATTTAAATTCTGAAAATTATTAGCAAGAGCAGACAACTCCGAGTTGACAAAGCTAGTATGACCGTCTCAAGTTTTGGGACCAGTTATATTGGACTTACCAATGGCAATAATACTGATAAATTAATATTAACATTTAAAACCACTTACTATGTGTGATGCACAATAGAAACTTTATTACCTAGGTCATCTCTTTTAGCCCTCAGCACCACACTGTGTAAAGGTGGTTACCCTCACTGAAGCTGAGAGAGGGTCTGTAGCTTGCCCCAGGTCGTATGGCTGTTAAGTGGTAAAGCTGAGATTCAAACTCAGGCAGGCTGATTGCTCTGCTCCTGACCCACCAGAAACCATACAGCCTCCATCTAAGCCTTCTCTGAAAAACTTCTGAGTGAAGCAGTGGGTACAAACGGCTCCCATTTCATTCCATTCAATTGATAAAATTATGTTCCAGAAGAAATCAAATCACTATGAAAAAAAGATTTGGTCTCAAGCCTTGGAGAAACGTTTCCTCAGGCCACCGTAGTGATTCTGAAGAGCAGTTCAAGGAGCAAGGTGGGGGGACAGCTACCAGGACACACTTTCCACCTCTACCCCCAAACGAAGACTTTCTGGAAGCCCCAAGGAAACTGAGGAGGAAGCAGGAAGAAGCTGGATTAGATACAGGGTTTTTTTTGAAAAGGCTTTAAGGTGGTGGTCCTGAAATGAGCTCCTGTTCTATTAAGAACCACTAGATTAGGAGAATCATCATTAGTTGATGAGATGTGAGTTTTCAGGAATCAGTACTCTCTAGGAACTGTCTTCTGAAAGAGCACAGGAAAGAAGAAAATGTCGAAGACAGAAGCTGGTTTGCATACCTGGCACACTTTGGACACTCAGGAAATGTTTGTCAGTAACAGCCAACATTTACTGGGCACTCAGGGTACCAGGCACTAGGCTAAGCTCTCAGCGTATCACCTCCTTTAACCCTCACAAGAACCCTGCAAGGAAGGTGGCTTAACTCCATTTTACTGATGAGAAAACTGGGCACATAAAGGTTAGGTGACACCACGTAAGAGGCACAGTCCCTATGCTTAACCAATAAACTACAGCTGCTGAGAAAATAGATGAAACAATAATGAATGTGGAAAGACAAAAGCCACAAAGAATTTAGTAGAACAGAGCTAAACACCCTCCTCACACTTCACTTCTTCCTGGTTGAAAAAGATGAAGAAAAAGGAATTAAAAAGAGACAATATTTTTCAAGATAGTAACCCAGTTTCAGGTTTACATCTCAGAACACAGATTTTTGAACTATGTTCAATAGTAGTTCCCCTAGAACTACTTGGAGGCTCTTGATGCCCATTTCCAGCAAAGAAGCTCACCTTTTATATGGCAAAGATCTGTCTAAAGTATCCTTTGGGGAGAAAAATTTCTACTGTCCCTGAAAAAACCTTCAGGCTCTAAAATAGTGATAGCACTTATCCTTATTTTTTACTATGAAACTTGGATATAATAACATGGTACACATTCATGATCAACATCACCCGAAACAACACTATATGTTGGTGTTGGGCTGTCTCCCATCACAGGATCGATTTAGCTCTAAGGCAAGTGTTGGGTTGCACCCCACAGGCCTACAAGCCCTGTACTTGCCCAGCTTCAAGACTGAAGAAAAAGCCCAGAGTCAGCAACAGAGACATCAACAGTTTAATGGATTGGGGAGCTTACACGTCTGAAGCAAGGTCCTGGAGCGACACCCCACTGTGTGTGGCAGAGGGCAGGCAGGACCTGGCTGCAGTCTTAGCTCCCCAGGGGGAGGGGAGGCTACCATTTATAGGGGGAATTGATGTCAGGTTGGTTCATCAGTTACCAGGGAAACCAGAAGAGGAGCCCACCCCTCACCTCCCCTTTGAGAAGCTATCCTGGTGGAGACGTTCTGATCTAAAGCTAGAATAATCATTAGCTGGGGCCTGGGGCAACTGTGTAGGAAGGTCAGTCATGAGAGTAGGGAGTAGGTGAAGCAGGCACTGGTCGAGCAGGGGATGTACAGAAAGCAAGAGGACAGCCATCCTGAGTGGTCTGACCACACAGGAAGGAAGACGGATGTGGTCAATACCTAAGGGAATGCTCCGCAGCACAGCACATCAGATCATGCAGGTCACATGCCCTTTAAGGAAACTGAAAACACAGTTCTAGGTAATGTGGTTCAGCTGTAGATTGATAGGAACTGGCAGGGCACAATGACTATACAGTGCTTAGACAGCAGGTAGGCCCCGGCAGAGGCTGGAGGGGTGTTGGGAGGAGTATGTTCCTGTGGCCTGTGAGGCCAAAAGACAGGGTCACAGAGGGTGAGAAACAGCAGTCATCACTCTACAGCAAAGAGCAATCTTCACTCACCTTATTTCCAGCTTTGGACTTTTCCTTTACAGTCAAAACTAGAAGACAGTCAGTACCTTTGTCAGTGGTGTCTTAAAGGAATTGAAAAAACGAAGTAAAATTTCCATGTTTTGAAGACCTGTTTAAATATAACATTATTATTAACAGAGCCATAGGTCTCCTACAAAAACATAATCTTGCAATTATAACAATATACTGCAATTCTGGCTACCAGCTTCTTGTGTGTATTTCTAGAGACACTTTAGGGAAAGTTTTTTGTTTATCTTTGTCAATTAAGTTTTTTGTTAATTTTTGTCAACCATTTTTTATATTTTTATTCCATTTCTGCTTAGTGCATGCACAGGTGATACGTGCACACGGTTCGAAAATTTTTAAATATGAGAGTGTACACAGTGAAAATATCCAAGGGCTCTCGACCCAGACATCTACCTCTTCTTTCCACAGGCTACCATGGTTATTAGTTTCATGGGTTTCTAGGGATTCCTTCAGATATAGTTTATGTAAGTATACATATTTCTTTCCAAGTTACACAAATGGTAAGGAGCACACATATTCTTATATGTCTTCAGGTCAGCGTTTGAACTCCAGGTGAAAGCAAAGATGGGCCAGGGATAAATACAGCAGGATTTCAAACCCAAGTCAAGTAGTAGAGGGCAGAGGGCAGACATGAATCCTCCTTAAAGCTTCTTTCCTGCCCTCTTCAGGTCACCCTTCCTGAAGTGCTGAGTCATAGAGGAGAGACTCAGAGTCCTTTACATTGAGGAACAGCTGGGCAAGAAACTAAAGCTCTGTCTCTGATAAATGAAAAGCCCTCTGAAAGAACAGTAAAGACTAGATGCAGAGAGGGAGGGGCAATGGGGAGGGCCCTTGTAAACGTCTCTGATGCAAAGCTGACAAGACACAGCAGAATCAAGACCACTCACTGATGGGAGCTTCTGGCTCCCAGTGAGCAACATAGGGAACAATGGGATTCACTCCAGTTGGAAGGAAACAAAATACAGTCGTCCCTCAATGTCCACTGGGGGTTCGTTCCAAGACCCAACTCCAATACCAGAATCCTCAGATGCTCAAGTCCCCTGTGTAAAATGTTGCAGTATTTGCACCTAACCTACAGGATCATCCCTTATAATACCTAAAACAATGTAAATGTTGCTATGTAAATAGCTGTAAATACAATGTAAATGCTATGTAAATACTTAGGCAAGCAGCAAATTGAAGTTTTGCTTTTCAGAGCTTTCTGGAATTTCGTTTTCAAATATTTTCCATCTCTGATTGGTTGAATCCCAAATGAGGCACACACAGATATGGAGGGCTGACTGTAATTATAAACAGTTAAAGATTAATGAGTAAGATAATTTTTTCCTAAATTATGTATCCTACTCAAATGTCATGTGTAAGATGAGAGACAAATGTCTAAATTATGTATTCTTTTTAAATATTGTGTCTTTAATATGTATCTTTATCTGTTTTTATAAAGTGTTTGCATTTTAGAGCAATATGGTATAAAGCAAGGGCGGGGGTCTATGTCTACTGCCATAGCTGAGCACAGCCTCCAGAAGGCATTAGTCTATTTCAGTCACAGACACTTATCACAGGCCAGGCACTATTTTGATGCTGGAGGAACAATATAACAAGACATGGACTAGGGAGGCAGAGTGACTGTTTTCAGTAGACTGTGGTAAGCACAACGATAAGGATACAAAACCATCCTGGTTGCTCATCATCGGGCAGGTTGGCTACCCTAAAGGAAGTAACAGCTTCCAAAGTGCTAGTCTTACACATCTCAACCCACCAAAGTGATAACAAATGCCGCAAAAATAAGGAACCATCAGATGATGTTGGTAGAATTTTTTCTTGGGAGGGGAGTATTTTTTTGTCTTTGTTTAGCCATCTTAAATATATTCCTCAGTTTTCTTTGTTTGGGTTCTTTTTACATTTTATTGGTCTAGGAAATCCAAAAGTCTGGAGGCTCCTTCATTATACACCAGTGAGAAAGTAACCAACACCAAGACTGGTTATTTTGTACAATCCAAAAAGTTATTTATTTTTAAAAGACAAACTTTGACCCATAACACCTTTTTTTTTTCTTTCTGTTACCTCTATTTATTTGGCAATGAACTGTCCCCCCCAAATGTTTAAACTTTTAATAGAACTAAGAACAATAGGTAATAGTCCAATACCATATTTCTAAATTGTTTTTCTGCAACTAATTGTTTTTGTCCTATTGTTTAAAAGATTTCATCTAAATTACAGAGTGATACAAAGATCAGTTTTTCGGTCATGCCATTGCTTTCATAATTTGGTGAAACTGAATGATGTCCTCTGGATTTCACAGCAGACTGTAATAATGAAGCCCTGCTGTTTCCCCTGGAGACAACTGTGGTCTTTGAAGTGCATCAAATCCTTCATCACTGTCACTGACACTCACTAATAAAAATATGAAATTCCTGTAACTTACAGATTGAACTTTTAAAAAATTCAGTCCCCCTAAAATGAGCACATGTGTGCTGCTTGGTTTTCTCTAGTTAATATTTAAAAAAAAAAAAAAAAGGATAAGCAATACTCATTCTGATGATCAAGGTTTATTTTTATCTTTTGCATTTGATTTGCTTTACAACTGCCCTGTTGATTGAACAGTTTTGACTTAAACATTAATTTCAAGCCAATCCACATTTTTAACCCAATGATCAGATTACTCTAGACAAGACTGTGCAAAGTTTGCCATCAGCATTATAGGCTCCCTTTGTTCCTGCCCTCTACCCTCTCCCTCTTAGTGTGTTTCCTGGCTGATCCCCATCATGACGACCTGCCATAGGGAGCCAGATACGAATCTTAAGCTCAATGTTCTCATGATGTAGACCTGTCACTCAAACAGCTAAGCCCTGCTAGAGCCTGCAACAGAACCCAGGGCTCCTTACTCACTGGCCAGTGGTCTTTCCTACATCTTACCTGCTCTGCAACAGGCCATGCCCACCAGCAACGCTCAGTGCTGTATAATCTGCAGTGCTGAGCTTCTAAAAGCAAGCAAACTAATAAAACACATTGTTCTAAAGGCCATGTTGGGGATTTAGGTTAATGAACGTTAATGGCCCTCAGTCAGTCAAAGTGTTACACATTACACAACTTTCTTAGGGTTCTTTGAATTTCAGCTAGGGCCTCGTGGCATCTACTACCTCAACACCCCAGTTGCCCCAAAAATAAGAATGGTGGAAATTTATACATTCTAGCAGGCTTGTTAGAAAAATTATTTTGTCGGAAGCCAATGGATTTTTGGTGTCTGCTTAGTTCTCAACATTATACCACATAAGTCACCATCTACGCAGAATGCTAGAGTATAAGTAAATAGTACCTAAAAAAAAATCAGAAGCTTATACTTCTAAAATACTACAAGATGATTTACAGTTAACCTCAGAAAAAAATTAGAAGTTTCAGTCTCTTGTACAAGACTTTTGATCTGTGCTTTAACTCTTTAATTTATAAAACACTCAGGCCTTGTATTCATTCTGGAATACCTTATGATTATGCTAAACCACACAATAATGTCCAAGTTTCCTATACAACACAGGTGGCATTGTATGTATTATTTTACTCCACATGGTTAAAAACTTTATAAGTGGAACCACGGAAGGTTAATATATGTCAAAATTATGCTCAATATTAGGCAGTATCATATAAGAGAAATACAGGGGAAAAACTATGCAGTAGGAACAGTTTGGGCCAGCCATTATTTTAAGTGCTTTATGTGCCTATCAGGTCAACTATACACAGTAGATATTACTCTCCCTAATTCACACGTAAGGAAATTGGGGCTTAGGGCTTGCACACCTTGCTCAAGGATTCAGAGCCAGCAAATTGAAGAGGTGAGGTTAGAACAAGGTCTCTAACACATCAAAGCCCATGTTCCTAACTACCGTAACGCACCTTTAGCCCACTGCATTTGGGCATTAGTTTTGACTTTAAAGTATAAAGCTTGAGAGAATCATGAAACTGCAACTTTTTGAAGGCCTCATGTCTTGTCTAAACTCAAGTCCCAGCATGGGAAGGCCCAGCTTCAGGCGTCCTCCCAAGGTAGTGGGTAGATCCATGTTCCCTAGGGCCTCAGGCATTGCTGAGCAGACTTATTAAACAGCACCTTTTCCTCCTCCCAGAGAGAAGATACTAGAAATATTTAGGAAGAACATGGATGCAGTCCCTGGGGATATTGCAGGGGGACTATTATACATAGGGTAGAGTTGGATACATTTACCTTTTATGTCTTATGAGTCTATGGGCCTAAATAAGAAGATAAAGAAGAGAATCTAAAGGAAATGCTTAATGAGCTGGATTTGTGATTCATTTTAATTAAGCCATTATCCTCTCATTTTATGATCTATTCAAAGTAGGGGCACTGATGGCTTTAAAAGTGGTTAAGCTGTTCAGTTTCTGAGGACTGGGGCTGACATAAATATGTTCATTTTTTAATATGAATTTTGATTGCTCTGTGATAAAAATATAACCACTGTCTATTCTTGGACGCTTTATTTTAAAATCTGAATCCTACGTATACCATTAAATAACTAAGTTTTGAGGTTTGTCTGGAGATGACTGGCTACTCCCCTGATGACCTGTGTACTATCGCTAATGATTCGTGACCAAGGTTTATTCAGAACCTCCAGCCTAAAGCAGGAAGGGCTGCTTGAAAGACAGCTTTGGCAGCCTTTGAAAGCTGTGTGTGGATGAGGTATGTGTGTCCAGGAATTCTTATATCGCTTTCTCATTTTCAAAGCTTGCACATCCTCAAGAGACCTTGTCAAGGTCAAAAGCGCAATGAGTGAACCAGGGGAAACCCCAGAGAAAGCCAAGATCTGAAAATAACAGCGGGCTCTCCAGAGGCCGACGGCTGTGCTAACTTGGCAGGCTAGGAATATCATGGGGCTCCCAGGAAGGCAATAAAGTCCTTGGAGGAGGGAGGAGGGAAGCGAAAGGGCAAGGCATGGCAAGGCAGAAGCAAAGCAAGAGGATTCTGTTAACCAAGATACAGCAGAAAGAGGGGCAGCGGTGGGTTGGGGGGTGTAGAAGGAGATTTAAGGGAATAAAGAAACATAATTATCTGGTTAATTAGAAAATAAATATAACTTTGGATACATTTTTAACATCCAAGGTTTGAGGAATATATTTCAAAATCTGCACTCATTAAAAATGCCTTTCTGATGTCTGGCCTTTGTGTGAAAATAATACATACATGTTGCTTGAAATGCTCCAGAACGGCATATCGCAGGTGTATATTTGAATTGAAGCCAGAGATGGAAGGACAATCTAATTCTTTGGCCAGAACAGTACAATGAAAGTTAATCATGTTGCCATATACTTTTCCTAGAAATATAATACAGACTTATCGTATTAGAAAGCTCAGCTGGGGAGAGATCAATTTACCTAGCTTGAACGTTTTGGGTTTATATTGATGAAATAGTTATGGTTCCCTGTCACTTCTCTTGGTCTTGTTTCTACATTTTTGATATTTAACTGTAGAAGAAAAATAAATAGAATTTACGATGACATCTTCAAACTTCAGATGACTATAGAGTATTATAGCCAATATTTCTCATTGATTATAATGCACATCCTTCCTTTTTTCAGTGGCTTAAAAGACATGACTACCTTGTAGATGCCCTCTAGTTACTAAAGGTACCTTTCTATGTGGTTCAAAGGAGATCTCTGCTCAACAATGCAGAGAAGCTTATCGCCAATGCTACTCTTTGTCAGATACCCCATGTAGGTAGTATATTTCATATTATAAAAAAGTCTAAAAGCATATTAATGGTTCTTTCCTTTTTTTCTCTCTTTTCAATTATAGCAGAAAATGGCCCCCGTCTACTTGTGGAAGCAGAACAAGCCAAGGTGTTCTCACACAGAGGTGGCAATGTTACACTGCCATGTAAATTTTACCGAGACCCTACAGCACTTGGCTCAGGAACCCACAAAATCCGAATTAAGTGGACCAAGCTAACTTCAGATTACCTCAAGGAAGTGGATGTTTTTGTTTCCATGGGATACCACAAGAAAACCTATGGAGGCTACCAGGGTAGAGTGTTTCTGAAAGGAGGCAGTGATAATGATGCTTCTCTGGTGATCACAGACCTTACCCTGGAGGATTATGGGAGATATAAGTGCGAGGTGATTGAAGGATTAGAAGATGATACCGCTGTGGTAGCATTAGATTTACAAGGTAAGTATCTATAAATCATGTTAAACTTAGGAATGATAATTAATCATTGCTTTTTTTTTTTCATGACAAGTAATGTCTAATGGTTACCACAGTGCTGATGTGAGAAATCAAAAGTCCATGTAAAGAATGTTTTTCTGTTCTTTTGTAATCTACAATCTATGATTCCAGCTTTCATATTTGAAATGTACACACAATGGTTATATGCAAATTTTTTTTTTAAAGGATTTTTTTTTTCTTTTATTTATTTATTTATTTATTTATTTATCTATTTTTGGCTGTGTTGGGTCTTCGGTTCGTGCGAGGGCTTTCTCCAGTTGCGGCAAGTGGGGGCCACCCCTCATCGCGGTGCGCGGGCCCCTCTCCACCGCGGCCCCTCCCGTCGCGGGGCACAGGCTCCAGACGCGCAGGCTCAGCAACTGTGGCTCACGGGCCCAGCCGCTCCGCGGCACGTGGGATCCTCCCAGACCAGGGCTCGAACCCGTGTCCCCTGCATCAGCAGGCAGATTCTCAACCACTGCGCCACCAGGGAAGCCCCTATATGCAAATTTGAAGCTATTTGCAAGTAGGAGAAACATGCAGTGGAACTGAATTAACAACATTCAGAAACTGCCTTATGCCATTCAAAATTTAAATCTCATTACATAGTTATTAAGAAATTCAGAGTGGAGGCTTTTTTATTATGCTTCTAAAATTAATTCAGTTTCAAAATAATGGCAAGTTTTGTGAAGGACATCTGCTAACTAAAATACATTTAATTGTATTCTGTAAAATAACTGTGAAAGCTTAATTTAACAAAAAAGTAAACTCTGGATTTATTTAAATATTCTTGTAAAGAAGTAATTTGTTTTAATGGTCCAGAGTCTCTTAGACACTGAATACCAAATGGTCAAGGCATTTTTTTTTTCTTTTTTTTTTTTTTAATTAATTTATTTCTTTATTTTTTTGGCTGTGTTGGGTCTTAGTTTCTGTGCGAGGGCTTTCTCCAGCTGCGGCAAGCGGGGGCCACTCTTCATCGCGGTGCGCGGGCCTCTCACTATCGCGGCCTCTCTCGTTGCGGAGCACAGGCTCCAGACGTGCAGGCTCAGCAGTTGTGGCTCACGGGCCCAGTCGCTCCGCGGCACGCGGGATCCTCCCAGACCAGGGCTCAAACCCGTGTCCCCTGCATTGGCAGGCACACTCCCAACCACTGCGCCACCTGGGAAGCCCGGTCAAGGCATTTTGTGGGGGGAGTTTTATTTCTTAAATATGTAATACATTCAGTAGGTTCAAAGATCAAAATGTATACAAAGCTAAACAATAAAATATATCCATGCCATCCTGTCTCCCCTCTGCCCAAAGCCCTTTAGGCCTCTCCTTAGTTTCTCATGTATCTCAAGACACCCTTTATTCATGAATTTCAGTGTTTCTTTACAAGGAAGGATGAACTCTGGCTGCATTAAAAGAAGACTTTCCTTCCTTATATAAACTATAGGTGTGTGTTTGCTAGAAGCTCCTTTCACATTCTAGGCCAGATTTGTGGCTTTTGGAAAAATATGTTTGGCGCACTAGCACTTCATTGAAGATGTGACCTTCTGAATCCCACAGAGTGCCATCACATGCATGCAGATTTATTAGCTTTATGTATCTGATACATTGCTTGATGTTGTAAAGATCATTTTTGTGACCTTCTCTTGTCTCTCTTAGTTGTAGTCTTGGCTCCTGATTGCATGCAACCTTATACTTTGAGTTTTTATTGATGCACTTTCATATCCATGAACACTGGCATTATTCAGGATGAAAGAAGTAATTGGCTTAGAGAAGACAGTCCATCATCAAATATTAATTGAGGGTCACTTTCTTTTATCAAAGAGGCATCAGGCACTGGACGCTAGTAGTATCAAGATGCTTATGTTAGTCCCAGCTTTGTCAGTATATGTTTTGTAACCAGAGCAAGTTACTTATCCTTATTGTACCTTGGCTTCCAATCTGTGAATAATAGGTTGAACTGTATTATCTGTTAAGTTACTTTTTCTTAAACTTAAGTAATTCACATGCCATATTTATTATCTCCCTACACTTACTTAAAAATACATTTTAAATAAATAGAAACCAGTATAACTTGCCAGAAATAGAAGGAAACCATAAAAATAAGTACAGTGAACATAAGATATTTCTAATTATAAATGGATACATGCTTGCTGATGGCTTTGAGCATGAAGCCAGCTCTCCCTTTTCTTGAAAAGCAGATTTAACACGTGTTAGAAGATAATACACTCTATGGTCAAACTGAGACTTCTTTTAAGACACAATTAGAGGTGTTGAAGGGAAATTGTAAGAAGAGTAATTTTTCCTGTATAGGCCCTGCACTCTCCCAAATCTCCGTGTTTTCCATGCTTTCATAACACTTCTCTACCATATAGCACATACGTATATGAGCTAAGTAAATGTGTCCAAGAAACCAATTTAATTGATAAATACTTTTACAAGTGCTGTTTTGGTACCATGAGAAACAAAAAAATTCCAAAATCATGGCCCCTTTCATTCAACAATCTTACAGTCCATTAAAGATTCTAAGATACTTTCAAAAGTAAGTACTTTAAAATAAGGTAGAATTTGGTAAAGTAAGTAGGTAAAACAAATTGCTCTAATCATATGCATATTTATTTTGCTCACTTTCAGTAATGTCCCTTGACAGCTGAAACTTAGGGAAAGCTCCTTTTCGAAGGTAACATGGTTAGGAGTAAGAGCTAGGGCTAGAATTTGATACCAAGGGCACTGAATGAAGTCTATGCTTTTATCTACTATGATCTGGGAGTTTGCAGGAAGGAGAAAGTTTCTGTTGGGGGGAGTAAAATGGAGGTTTCAGAGAGGCAGTGGTGTTTGACAGCCTCAGTTCTTCTGAAGTTTTCTCAAGATTCTCAAAGGCCCCAAAGTTATTTGGGAGATGACCTAGGGACTGTCCTTTGGTCATACTTCATTTCTTGGTGTGCCCGTTCTCACTGCAGAGAATGTTTTTCCATCTTTCTTGTGTACTATAAAAAGGGCAGAAGCAGTCATTACCCAGAGGCTCTGCCTTGAAATAACTGACATTTCCATATTTAACATTATATACATGAATTCATTTCTGAACTGGAGAAAATATAATCCTTTGAGAATAAGATCAAAGGGACTTCCCTGGTGGCACAGTGGTTAAGAATCCGCCTGCCAATGCAGGGGACACTGGTTCGAGCCCTGGTCCAGGAAGATCCCACATGCCGCGGAGCAACTAAGCCCGTGCGCCACAACTACTGAGCCTGCGCTCTAGAGCCCACAAGCCACAACTACTGAGCCCATACACTGCAACTACTGAAGCCTGTGCGCTCAGAGCCTGTACTCCACAAAAAGAGAAGCCACCGCAACGAGAAGCCCTCGCACCGCAACGAAGAGTAGCCCCGGCTCGCCACAACTAGAGAAAGCCCGCGCGCGCAACAACAAAGACCCAATTCAGCCGAAAATAAATAAATAAATAAATTTATTTTTAAGAAAAGATCAAAGATCAACTCTACCCCCTGAGCCCTCCCCTTCCACCCCCAGCTATGATGTTCTCAGAGCACTGTATACAGATTTCCATTGTAATTCTAATCACATTTTGTTTTGTAAATATTTGCAAATTGTCTGTCTTCACCTGCTAAATAGGATCTACTTGAGGCAGTCAAGTGCCAAAACAAAGTCAGTGCTCAGTAAATAGTTTATAGGTGAGTGAATGTTTGATACGATGGGTTTATACTTTCAAATACAAAAAAGCCTGCATGCAATGGAAGGCGGTGGAAAGGAAGAGACATTTGATTTGGACCATGAAAGGTGAACCTGGTTCTTTCAAGGGGTAGAGAGCACGACAAAGCGGGAAAGAGGGCATCACAGGTGTGAGGGAGAAACTCTTCAAAGGCCAACATGTGACTAACAGATGCCACAGACAGTCAGCATCCACCTTGACTGGTTTAAGGCTCGCCATGGCAACAGGGTGGGATAAACATTTTTAACTTTTTATTATAGCCAATTTCAAACATTTGGAAAAGTAGAAAGACTAGTATAATGAATCTCTATATATCACCAGCTTCAAAAAATGTCATGATATAGCCAATCTTATTTTATCTTGCTTTATTTACTCCCACCCCCAATGAATAACTTTCAAGAAAATCTCAAGACATTATTTTATCTATATATACTTCAACATGAGATAAGAACTCATTTTAAAATAAAATTACAACATTTTAATTATAGAATAAGATCTGAGGAACCTTGATTGCTACCTGAGGATGGACACTGGGAGGGACTTGACAATTTCCACCTAGTCTGGGGTAGATGCTCAAGGTGCAGCAATTACATACATACGAGTTTGAAGGCTATGATAAACCACATGTAGCACAAGAGATACCTTGTGGTTATCACTTCCTAGCTCTTATTCCAGGTCCTGACCTTTTTCCATTACCAATTACATCCTTATAGAGGACCATCTACCAATCAGCAAGTTTCACTCAAGCGCCTTGTCAATCTTCTAACGTGCATAAATAAGACCAGGGAAGCGTATCATTTTGAATATCATAATTAAGCTGCCTTTCCAACTGTAATTGTACAATGCCTTTAATCATATTGGCCCTTTAATACCAGATTAAATGCTATGTGCTTCAAAGAATTTTCCCAATTAGAAAAATATCGTTCGTCTTCAAGATGCCCAAATTGTATGGTTTGTATTTATAAGATTTTATTCTGTCTTGGATTCAAATTTATATATCCATAGTATATATATCAAATCATGGACTCTTTGCAGAAAGAGGCCACACTCCAAACTCAAGGTACCCTAGAGTACTGAGTGCAATGCCTTGCTCTTAGCTGTGTTTTAAGATCTGTTTTTCAAATCATACTGATTAAAAAAAAAGTAAACCCTTTGGAAAAACTGACCTACATATGAGTTGGAATTAGCTGTGGAAACACAATTTTTTTTCATATAGAATCTTGGATAGGGTAAAGCCCTCTGATTACTACCAAATTACCCACACTGCTAGAAACAACACCCAGCAAGAGACAAGCCTTATATGAATATAACAAGGAGAGTGTCACTAGACGTTCATGAGTAGCCCAATACAGAATTCATTTGTGCAATCAAAAAACATATAGATAATGATATGAAAAACATATTTGTGCTTCCAATCTTCCACTGTATTGGTCTTCCATTGATGAAAATGGGGCCAAATACACAAAAATATAGTCTGAGAACTTTTAGAAATAGAAAGCTAATTTCAGATATGTACATAGCACTGAAAGGTACTCTGAGAGGCACTGAAGAAGGTAAAATTGTTCTGCATGGTCTCTACCTTTTTATTACTAAAAATATTTACTTTGTGGAGTTACTGAAATTTCCTTAAGCTTTTATATGTACCATGGCATGAAAACCTTTCATATATCCAACAAATTGATATTTGCCAACCACTAGGATGAACTGGTCTGTGCAATTATAAGTCTTAAAGAACGTGTTTTTAAAACATTTCAGTTGACTAAACTACCCACATCATTTGATATTATTCTTTTCCATGTGAGGTATCTTCCTTATTAATCCCCTTTTTAGTAATGCATACCAGCCCTTCATGGAAAA
Source organism: Balaenoptera acutorostrata (assembly GCF_949987535.1). NCBI lineage: Eukaryota > Metazoa > Chordata > Mammalia > Artiodactyla > Balaenopteridae > Balaenoptera > Balaenoptera acutorostrata. The sequence continues at coordinate 70,011,434 of NC_080065.1, read as the reverse complement.
GAGCTTTTGCTTATATTTTGACATATAAGTATAAAATAATCATACTTGGAAAATAATCATATACCTTTCTTTCTCACCCATGAAAGTTTAACTTTTCTTATTTTTGTAATGCCGGATGAAAGCAATCACCATGTGCTCCATAATTCAGCTGTAGGAATTGCACTATTTTCCACAGAGCCAAGAAGGTTTCTGTAATTATAGTCTTAGATGTTGACACCTTAACTAGCTGAAAGTAAAATGAGCAAATAAATAAAATACTAACAAACATGCAGTTCCAGAAATGCCCACACTTGCACGAAACATTTGATTGTTGAAATGTATGCACCAAATGTGTACAATACAGTGAAACTTTTAAAACGTTGGCGGGGACACAGAAATTGACCTTGATTTACTTGGAATGTGTTCTTTCCAGCATCACCAACCATTAATTAAAATCTGCTAAGTAAATCTTTTGAGTTACTATAAGTTGATCATTTATTCTTACAATTGAAAAATAGTAAAATTTTAATATAGGGTTTCACTTTGACTTTGAGTAATGATTGCATGAAATTATGTTAAATTTGAAAGGAACTCAGAAATATATTACAATGGATTTGGAACTGAATCAAACATAACTCAGTGGTTAATCAAGGACAAATTACTACAGAAAAAATTTTCACAATGCCTATGGGAGTCCACCAAACACAGTCTGGTGAATTTAAACTGAGAGGCTGTCTAGGTCTTTAAAATTATTATAAATTAAAATAGCCTGCATTCTCCACTGTTACCATCTTGAGCTATTTGAGAAATGGAATTCAACCTAAATGGTTGAATTTAGGTTTAGATACTTTGAGATTTTCTCTCACTTAAGGTCTAGCTGCCAAGGAAACCTCTACTGGATAAATTAAATATTTTCCTTTTCATTGGCATTCCTGGGGTTGCTGAGAAAGAGGATGGAAGGCACGAGGGGGCAGGGAGCACTACAGCAGCTCCTTCCCAGTGCTGACTGAGTCTTAGCTGGATGCTGGGCACAGCCCTTCTTAGAAGGAGTCATCTTCAGGCCTTCCCCACCTCCATTCCGCCCACTGCGGCAGGGGGCAAAGGCAATGAAGGGAGTCTTTTCCTCCTTACTTTTGGCTCCGATTCAGCTTACAGATCCTTCAGCCAAGAACCTGAGAAGGCAGGATGAGATCAGGAGGCCTTCCTGGATCTCTGCCTCTAGTGGATAGTGCCAGCTGGACTGCCCTACAGGGACAAACGTGTCCAGCAGAGAGACCTTCAGTGGATGTGACTTGATTTAGGCTACTGAAATTTCTTCTCGTAGAGTCTTCCAGGACAATTTCTAAAAGAATACATTTCCTGTGTACTGGTTACACCATTAGTGGGTTGTGCATCCATCTTGTATAGGGCCTGCAGTCTCATAAAATAGCACATTTGGTATAATCCACCAAATTACTGCGTCAGCAGACAGTTTTTTACATTCCACACACTAAAATATGAATTATTTTTAATTATATTTAAAAATTCAAGGCAAAGCCTTGAATAATCACTCGAAATTAATTGTCTTTTAGCAACCATGGGGGAGACATTTTCATACAGTGGTCCTTCATAAAGTCCAACAAATGATGCAATTTTGCTTTCTTATGATGCAATCCTTATCCTTTAAAGAAACTGTGCAGAAAGTTGTGAAACAGCTCAGTCACCTCCCATGATTATCTGACGGAAAGAAATGCTTTTGGAAAGCTGTTGCATCTTCCCAAAGTCAAGTGCCAAGTCACAGTGTTTACATATACTAAGGGTTTTTGTCCTCTAAAATATTTAATCCTTTGGCAATAACTTTGACAGATGTCTATTTTGTAGGACAAGCTTCTGGAAGCTTTTTTTTTTCTATTTGCAATAAAAATGTTTTTAAAAGCTTAGTTTCAGTTTGCAATACATGAATACAGAAACTGAAAAATAGTAATGGAAACATTTTAAAAATGAAAGCTCTGATTTTAGTCGCATTGTTCAGGGACAGAATAAAATAAGATTAAGAACTACACTAAAAGTTGAAACAGATAAGAGAGCCACGATGTTTTTTATGGAAGTGCCTCACTGTAAAAAGTTACCTTATTAATATGAAATAAGACCGCTTAATTATGTTGTTGTCAGATATGCAATAGGGAAGTTCTCAGGGAGCGCTATTTGGAAACTATAATCTGCAGACGAATTGTTTCGGAAAGGAGAATTGTGAGGACTGAGCTGAACTCTTAGCAAAAGAGGTAAATCACTGAAGTTACCGGACCAAAGAGCTAACTGTGAGATGCTCAGAGCTGAGAGGTTGTTTGAAGGGAAATGGGACCATGAGAAAACACTGCAAGTGGAACAAAAACTGCTTCTTCAACTGATGGAGAGTCTATTATGTTTTTCCCCACTCAAGTGGGATTTGCTCGTAGTTCTTACTATTTGTGCCACTAACGATTCCTTGCCTCCTCCTTTGCACAGGTGTGGTATTTCCTTATTTTCCACGACTGGGGCGCTACAATCTCAACTTTCACGAGGCACAGCAGGCCTGTCTGGACCAGGATGCTGCGATCGCCTCCTTCGACCAGCTGTACGATGCCTGGAGGGGTGGGCTGGACTGGTGCAATGCTGGCTGGCTCAGTGATGGGTCTGTACAGTATCCCATCACAAAACCCAGAGAACCCTGCGGAGGCCAGAACACAGTGCCCGGAGTCAGGAACTACGGGTTTTGGGACAAAGATAAAAGCAGATACGATGTCTTCTGTTTTACATCCAACTTCAATGGTAAGATATTAACCATACTGCCTTGTTTCCTATCCCAGAGACCAATACATACTGTGATGTGACATTAAACTTTTAATCTTACCTACTTAAAAAAAAAAGGAAAAAAGCTTTGAAGTGTTGCTCCAGATATAAGAAATTCTGAAATGTCGTAATTTTTTAAAATCCACAGACATCAAGCAAAAGCACATATTTCCATGATTCTTTGGTTTTATTGCATCCAACTGTTATTATGAAATAGTTTAACTGTCACGTTGTATGGAGTCTTTTTCTCACTGCCAAAGGTGATGCTGCCACCGGGTGCCCTCCATGGGATTGAGGCCTCTCCACTGAAGTAAGGATGGCGTCTGTGTCATGGTCTTCTTCTCTAAATGACAATGTCAATTTATTCACAGATGATCAGCAAAGCTTAGGATAAAGAGAGAGCATTATCTCTCTGATAAAGAGAGGGCTCAGGATAAAGAGACCTTTGCAAGAAAATTAAGTAGAAATAACATTGGAGGTGAAAGCAGAAGTGAGAGATCCAGGTTGTATCAGTGCTGATGACTGACTCATTGAATGCGACACAGCTCCCAACCCTATCTTGCTCCTTCCAGAACCAGTGACGTAACATGTAGGGCCCAGTGCAAAATGAAAATGTGGGCTCCTTGTTAAACGATTATTAAGAATTTTAAGGGCTTCCCTGGTGGTGCAGTGGTTGGGAGTCAGCCTGCCAATGCAGGGGACACGGGTTCGAGTCCTGGTCCGGGAAGATCCCACATGCCACCCACACGCAGCAACGGAGACCTGACGCAGCCGAAAATAATAAAATAAATAAATTAAAAAAAAAAAAAAAGAATTTTAAGATGACACAGTAAAGCATTAAATCACGCGTGCGGCCCAGTGTAACTGTACAGGTCGCAAACCCACGAGGCTGGCCCTGGCCCCGTTATTTTATACTTCAGGCGCCTGGTGACATGCTTTGGCGAAAACAGCGAGGGATCAGGGATCAACAAACTTTCTGTAAAGGGTCAGACAGTAAATATTTTTGGCTTTGTGGGCCATATGGTCTCTGTTGCAACTACTCCACGTAGCTTTGTATGTTATAACACAAAAGCCGCCATGAACAATATTAAACAGATGGGTGTGGCTGTGTTCTAATAAAACCTCACTGGACCCGTGCGCTGTAGTTTGCCGGCCTCAGCTACAGATGATAGAACTAACCCTCTTATTAATGTTCCCGTGATGGCTGCCCTTTCTCCAAATCATATCCTCTTAGTCTAGAAAGAACTGGCAAGCATTAATTTAGACTTCAATAATCTGTATTTAAAGAGAGGCAGGAGGGTATCACATTACAATGTGTAATCAGGTTAGACAGTCTGATTCTACTCTGCCTGAAACTAAAAGTCTGAGAAAATCTTGCACTGATCGGTATCACTTTAGTCAGTTGATGTCATATTTTATACATTTCATGCATATTTGATACAAATTGAAGGAATCTCAGTAATTAACACAATTGAATTAGTGGTTGAGACTAACTTGCTCTTTCTTGTAAAATCAAGCAATGGTTAGGTGTCAGAGCTCCCACAGAGGGAAATTGAAAAAAATAACTAACTTCATCCTCTTTGCCAGTGAGTGAACAGACTGAGTTCACATTCTGAGTCCATATTATTTATGGCAAGTGACTTCCTGTACGTTTTGCATTTTCATACTGTAGTCTTTGAATAAGAATAATGTCTTATTGATACCTGTAATGAAAAGGACTTGAGGGCTTTTGATTATTTTTAAATGGACTTTTCTGTCAGGAATGTTTTTTGATCCTTTCACATTCAAATTTTGCCTCTCTAGAAACTTGTGCTGGGCTTCAGTCTTGCTACAGCTAGAATTTAAATAGCTCTTGCTTTTAACATGGAATTCTGTCTTCTCTAGTGCCACAGAAGGGCCCTTTTTGCCACTAATTAGCTAAGAGACCTATCTGTCATTTCCCTTTTCTTTTTTACAGCTCTAAAAGGGCCATGTCTGAACACACATTAAGGGGCAAGGAAAAAACTAATTTAATGGAGAGCAATCTAGGGGCACTACATTTAACTGACAATCCTGTGTTTCAGAACCTTTACAGACACTGCTCTATAGCCCCCTTCATTGAGAAACACTTCCATTTGGGGCTCCTTCCACCTCTGTGGGGCTGAGCCACAGACAGGCCCACTGACCCTCTCTCCTTTTCTCCGCAGGCCGATTCTACTACCTGATCCACCCCACCAAGCTGACCTACGACGAAGCGGTGCAGGCTTGTCTCAATGATGGTGCTCAGATTGCTAAAGTGGGCCAGATATTCGCTGCCTGGAAACTTCTGGGATATGACCGTTGCGATGCAGGCTGGTTGGCGGACGGCAGTGTCCGCTACCCCATCTCTAGGCCAAGAAGGCGCTGCAGTCCTACTGAGGCTGCGGTGCGCTTCGTGGGTTTCCCAGATAAAAAGCATAAGCTGTATGGTGTCTACTGCTTCAGAGCATACAACTGAGCGTGCCCCTAGAGCACGTCAGTTTTAAAGTCATTAAGAACATGTGAAAGGTTTTTTTTTTTTTCAATATGAACTCATGCAAATTACCAAAACTGTGATAACCCTTTTTTACTTACTGTAAAGTCATTTTCATAAAGACCGATTCATTAATTTGTTTTTGTAAAGCTATCATTCAATATATATTATAAATTAATATAATTTTAAGGGAAGCACTACATAAGGAGGCTTTAGAGCCAAACCGTTTAGGCTACACCATCCCAACGAAGTACCCTTTCAAGATCGGGGCATGCAATAGCGTAAGGATTGCTAGGATTAAATTAAGGAAAGTAAAGCTACTCAGAGTAGCAGCTGCCACAAGCACAAATTTTACACATTTGTACAATTTTGAAGTGCACTACAATAAACAGATTAGAGCAACAGATTTGAAATACAGGCTTCTTTACATAAACTGAGATTCTGAGAGGCTGCACAAAACTTAGTTTCACAAGGGAACAATCTACACTTTTCTAAAATATTTCAAAGCTCCAAAAGACAGAATTATTTTACTCTTTAAAAATCCTGCCTTTTTGACCAAAAAAAAAAAAAAAAAAAATTCATATGGACTCCAATGTATAATAACAAGCACAGTTAAAACCCCTTAATAATCCCATTTATATGAAGTATGAAACTAAAATAAGCAGGTAATATTTAACCAATGAGACTCCTACCTTCTTCTAATTAAAATTACACATGCCTGAGAAGAATTGTTTTATCTTTTGAGTAGCTTTACTGAGTTATATTTAAATTCTAAGGGCCATTTGCTAAGCAGCATTTAGCATCTACTCAGGGCAGTTATATAGATAAACTGCTGGACAGAAAAATTGTAAAATTTAGCAGCTTGATTTTATGTTAGCCTATGAAATGTTATTGTCCTATAAAAATAACTTTAAAATATTTAATATTTCTTTATTTACATGACATGACAAAAATTTAAATCATAAAAGGAATGAATTACTATACTTGTCTAACCAAGAAATAAGAACCCAACTTTAAAAATTCTTATTATTCCTATTTGTATATATACTAGAAAGCCCAAATGGTGCCTGTGTTTGGGGAAAAAAGTCAACAAAGTAGTTTTAAACCTCTCTCCATATAGAAAATGTGGTCAGTGATGTCACTTTTCTTGCTGATCATCATTAGGCTTAAATGAAATGCTGAAGCTGTCATCAAAGAGTTTACACTAAAATCTTCAGGGCTTTAAATGAAAGGGTAAGAACAGCTTCAGGAAAACAATTTTCCCTGTTAGCAGCTCCAATCTTAAATAAAGCTCGGTTTTCCTATATTTTTATGACTGTTGAGACCCCACAGGGACCAATATTTGTATTCAAATTACATTTCATGGTTTCCCATTGTTTCACAGTGAGTTCTAATAAATGGGATTTAGTATAATAATCCAAGTATGACATAGCTCGTATGCTTTCATGAATGTTTTTATGTAGATTTTCCTCCCATGAACATGAGTAAATAAATCTGTTTCCTGAATTGATTGTGGTTGCATTCAAAGCTCTGTAATAATTCTAATAAATTTACTCTATAAATGTAGAATTATGTGTGTGGAAGGTATAGAACAATTGGAATTCCATGAAATCATAACTATATGCATACATTATCTAGGCAGAATATTATAAATAAAAGTAGATCATTTCTTCCACCAAAAGCATATCTGGAAATTTTCAGATGCTTTCATATTAAAAGATGAGAATGTATGCATGCACAGTTTTACATTAGGTTGGATATGCAAATTGTACAAAAAATATAAATCCAAAGAGATTGTGAGGTTTAACTCAAACACTGCTAATACAAATAGAACTCAAACTTCTAAATTAAAAATACCTGAATGGTCTAGGAGAAGATGAATATATTATTCAAAGAGGGACTATCTCCAAAATAGTGACTCTAGTACCTCAAATATGGGGGTTAGCTCATTGGAGGAAACCCATACTTGAGTGATTATTGCCCACGTTACAAGAATCTTATTGGAATTGCAAGTGGGAACAAGTTTCTATCGAAGCAGATATATAATTTTCAGTTATTGCTGAAGAACTCTACCTTTATAATATTAAGCATAGTAGCATTTCTTAACTTTTGAATACTTACTAGTACAGGAATTGGTGCTGATCAAAATCTCTGGAGTGACTGTTAGCTGATTAAAATCTATACTGACTGCACACCATTTTTCCATGCTTGTAAAAAAAATATATATATATATATATAAATATGTCTTAAAAGAATGAATACTGCTGGTCAGAATTTTTATCTTCTTCTGACTTCCCCCAAAGGACCAGAGTTCCCATACCTTTTTGGACTCCTCCTTGAATAAGAGTTTCTTTTTAATGTTCTTATTTTGCCATTTTCCACCAAATGTCTATTTTCCTACTTCATTCCTCAAGATATCTCACTGAGAATGTCTGAAAAAGAAAGGTTATCCTAACACAATTCCTAACAGAAAGTCGGTACAACACTGGTTAATTCAGAAAATTGCTCCTCAGACTTGGGTACCAAGAGTATCAGAGGGATGAGATGGGAGTCTGGGTTAGGAAATCTTTTGATCATTTTGTCCATAATTAACACTTGGCCCATTTAAGGAACAAAGTATATCTGCAAATTTCACTGACTCACCTACATTGGAAAACCTAAACAAAAAGAAATGATTCATATAAAAGACAGTATAAGAATAAAAACAAGTTAGTCATGTTAACACTGGAAGCCATCTTTTAACGACTGCTGCCATATTTTATCACAGTAATTTCTAGTCAAATACGGTATTTGTAAATTTAAACTTTCTCTCATAGAAAGGGGGCCGGTACCTGTTAAAGTTTTATTTTATGCAATAATATAGTCACTTATTATTTTGGCAATTAGAAGTAGTCTCAAAGGAGATTCCAATTTGGTTGCTGGCAGCCATACTGGGTTTCTTGATTTCAATGCTCCAAAGAATATGGTGGTCTCAAGGAGTAGCTGACCACTAAAGAGGGAAGGATGCAAAGGGAATTACTCATCCATTCTCAGCATAGAATGCATCAAGAATGATCGATGGATAACTGACACAGTTGTGTTGAGAAGTTAACTGTATCATAGCTCACTACTGCCAGCACAGTAATGACGTACAACGAGAGAAATGAAAAATACAAAAGTCATTAAGCCACCTGATTAAAAGGAAGTCAGTATTTCAAGGCATTTAATACCTACCAAGTACAAATCTGAGGAGAAGAACCAATCTGTATTACAAAAAAAAAAAAAAATGTTTTCATTTTCTGTAAGATACAATGAACTGGTAAACAAACATTAAAAGTCAATTTTGTGTTACTGCAGTATCTCTTGATTCTTCTGAGTTATAGAATCTTAGCTATTTTTCTTTGTGTCAAACTCTATAAATACATTATTTCAAGAAACGACATTTAACTCATCCTTATTCTGATACATTTGAGTTCAAATTGTAAACACAATTGAATTCCCATTTCCTATATTTTGTAAAGTTAACAACAACAACAAAAAGGAGTATACCTGTGTTGTTGTTAAATCAGCAATAGTACTATCCCCAAATCTACTGGCTTTTTATATGAGTCAAAGTACAATTTATTTTGTTCACCAGGTCAGCAATCCCAGGAATCTGTGGTGTCATTGATTAGATTTACATACTTGAGATACTGTATGACTTTAATTAGTAGTACTGAATTAAAAAGAAAGGTTTTAATTTTCTTACTAAAGTCCTTCTCTCTAGCACTGTACACTCCAATAACAAGGAACATATTTTTCAATATTTCCATTCCTTCCTGAATTTTCAACGTGGAAAACAGTTTCTGGATATTCCTGGTATTTAAAAATGGTTTCTTGGGTGCAAGAGTCTCTTGCTGATGCAATGACTTGAATGCAAGCACACCTAAAACAATTTGGGTCACTGACATTCAAACAGAAAAATGTACTTTAAAATGTTGCCCATACTTATTTGGAATACACTGAACAACGTTGGAGAAGAAAGTCCAAGGATAACATGAAATTAAATCATCTTCTTTTAGTGTTTAAGTTCTCACACAGATGAAAGCTATCACCTTCACTTTTCCAGCAAATCTCTTGTATTATTAAGGCTAGGTCATATACAAACCTGCTTGGTACTAATATTGAAGGGTCCTATGGGTTTTCATAGTGCTTAAATAAAAACAAGTTCACTGTTCAGATGTGATGGCCTTGGTTCCCTACCAAGTGACAAGGCTTAATGCTAAGACTATTCTTGAGTAGAAGCGACCCTGTCCAGGATGGTCAGATATGCAAGGATAGTTTAAAAAAAAAAACCTCAAGCGTTACATTAAAGCATTATTGGGTAGTATGATTTCTTGGGCCCTTCATTTAGGATTATTTAGGGGCAGAGCTTAAGATGGCTCTGAAGTCTTTGCTTCTCTATAGGTGATATATTTAGGAAACTGACAGCAGGCTACTCGCTCCAATCTTAAGGAGGAAATTCACTGCACACACTTTTTTTTTTTCACCAAGAGCAAACAAAGCTTATTTATTTTCTCTATATTTCTTTCAGGCCAATAAAGTTTTGTCACCTCCATAGCCACTCATCATCTGAGACAACTTGGGTCAGCCCAGAGGGTAACTCCATGTCTTTTCTGAAATCAAACAATTTTCCTTCTCAGCTTATCTCTGTTCACTGGGGTTGTCCAGTTTCACATGCCTCAGCTATAAAAAGATGGCTGTTTCATTCAGTTGGTATCTGACTACAGCCTGAGGTCCGTTTATTCAGGAGAGTATTCCCAAGGTGGAGAGAAAGCTTAGATTCTTCATTTTCTAACAATGAAACTATTGGTTTGATCAATAAATGTAAGATTCTTGGATGGGGATAGAATTCTAAGAATACCGTGTTCCCATATTTTTCTTTCTAAGGAAGGAGCCCGATTGCCAGCTCTTCATCCTGCTTGAAATATCTGGGATTCTTCTGTTGTTTTAAAATTTTTTTAATGTTTCTCCCTTTGATTTTAGTCAATGAAAATCCTGCCTGCCAAAACTCATATATATGTAGAGAGCAGAAAAAGATAAAAAGCAAGGGAGTTTGAGGTTTTAGTCTTTGAAAGGCCCTTCTTTGAAGATACTGAGAATCTTGCATGTGAATCTGAAACAGAACTGCAGAACCACTCATTTATTATTCTGATAAATAAACATATTTGCGTGTAATGACTGCTGTGAGCTCAGGGGAAAGATAAATACAGTCCTTTGTGGCTCTCCCTGTACTTGAGGTCTGCCAAATTGAACATCCTTGCTCCATGGGAAGATACTTATTCCTGTGATAGGAGCCAAATTTCAAGCAGCTGAGAAGCAAGTTCTGCTTTTCTAATTGAAAAAAAAATTTTTTAAAGCCAACCTTTCAGTTCAATATACATAAAAATTCAATAATCTATCAAAGCAGTTGTAAGCATATTAGAATCAGCTAGGGAGTTTTAGGAAAACTTTGAGGCCTGGGTCTCTTCTCCATAGATCATGCTCAATGGTACAACCTGGACATCAGGATTGTTTAAACCTTCCCCCACAGACCCCTGGTTAATTCTAATAAGTAGCCAGGGTTGAGAAACACTGGTCTTAACAGACTTAGGAGGAAAAATCAAAGCCATCCCACTGATATATGATTGGATTGATATTTATAGTTCACAATTAAAAATAATTTTTAAAAATAGTATAATTGGTTTGAATTTGATCAAACTTAGAAATTCTTCAAATGTAAATATTTAATTCATTTGATTTGCTCTTTTTCTTCTAGTAATAGTTCCCATTATATTAGCAAATGTGTTGTAATAAGCTATTTATCTGCCTGCCTGCTCTACTATTGTCACTTCTGTAAAAACTACTTTAAACCACATGTATCCTAATATCAAACTCTTTCCCATCTAAAGTACCAAAATCCCAAGGCTATAACAATAATTGTGTAAAACATTTTGGGGACAAGAATTCAAACTCCACACTGAAGCCAGTGGCTTCTGAGATTTAGTTATCTCAGGAAAAAAGACCTATGCTCACGGTGAGCTTTACATTACAACATGGGCCCTCAGACCCAAAACAAAACAAAACGAAACAAAAAACAAGCTAACACAATGCTGGTAAAATAGGGAAGAAAGATAATGAAAATTACTCAAAATTCAAACATTCAAGGAAAAAATACTGTTAAATTTTATAATATCATATTTTCCATTATGTTTGTGAAAAGGTCATGCATGGTTTTTGATAAAAATTAAGTCATCATTACAGATTTTAATTAAACACTTGCTAAATCAATTAATTAATTGATTCATCAATTCTAGTAAATATAAGATGTATGAACTATGTCATTAATAAAGCTATAAGTGATTTCCTAACTGGCCTATGAATCTGACAGAGCTATCTGAGTCAGCTGCAACTCACCTTGAGGCAAGTGAAAGACTTGAACAACACGATTCAATAATAAATTAGCTTGAAATGTCCTTTAGCCATTCTTCAGTTTCCTTAGTTTCCTGGCCCCTCCAGAGAGCACAGAGGCCAATGGTCTAGAATTCACAGAGGGAGTGGGACCTGGCCCTTCCTTCCCTGGCTTTAGACTAACAAAGGAAAGACTAGTGGCTCAAGGCATGGAGGCTTCCTATCAGAATACTGCCTGTGCAAAAAGAAAGCATAAAGTTCTGTTTTGTATCCTCCCCACCAAGAAGAAAAATTTTAAGTTCTAAAGAAAAAAACAAATTAACTAACAGTTAATAACAAATTAACTGCACTAAGGTGCACTAACAATATAACAGTTACCTGCCACCAAAAAGATAGAAGAAATTGTTGAAGTATGACAAATCCCTTGAGAACTGGCTCCCTATTAAAGGGTCATTGGAGGAAAGTTCAGGCATCAGGGTCTGGAGGGTTTGATAGGAGAGCACTGCTCAGGATGAACTTTGGAAACTAAGAAATTCTCAAAGCAATAGACAGAGTAACAGTATCTAGAGACTGCTGCCTAATGCCTTAGAGAGTCTGCGGAAGAAAGTTATCCCTGTGACAGTGGTCTGCAGAAATGCCCTTATCTTACTGACCAAAGCACTACTTCACAAGTCAATTTTGACATGTAATGTAAATGAACCACTTCCAATTTTGTTTGGAATAAAGCAAAGATAAATAAAACACTGAAAATATCACTAAAGCTTACTGTTACTTGAAATGTAAATATTTATGTCTCTTCACATATAGAATTTTTTAAAAACATCAAAAATTTACAAGCATATAGTATTTATCTGAGGCTATAAAACTTATTCCCTTCCATGCAAATACTCAAAAATGGCAATTAAAGAAGTTGTGTGTTGTCTTTATGATCTCATCTTTGTGCAGTCAATTTATTAATACGCACAGTAAAGCCTGGAAGGATATACACTAACATACTCATAACATAAAAGATATATACTAACAAACTCATAACATAAAGGGGTTATCCTTTTTCTTTCTACCTCTGAAGTTTCCACAGCAAAGGTGCATTATGCAAAAATTGTTTAACAAACTCACCTGCCATAATATTAGTATATTCTCACTGGAGTCTAACAATTTCCAAAAAACTTGGAAAAAAGTATTCCAGATTTGATTCTAAGAATTCCTGCCCACTGTACCATCCTCGATTCCAGGTCTGCCACTATAAAGCCACCCTGGCTATCTCTTGGTGTGGACTTGAATCACCTGCACTGCATTTCAAGAAGTGCCGTGCGCATTTTGGATAAAATGATTCTTTACTGTGTGAGATTATCTCACCTTTCAGGGCTCTTAACATCCCTCACTCTTCCAGCCACTCACTGCCAGTGATTACTCCCTTCCAATCAATCTAATAACTCAAAACACACCACACAAGTTTCCATACATACTCAAGATAGGCAATACTGCCTTTTTGGGGAACAGCCTGAGTTTTCTATTATAAGGTGGATGATCAGAGTAAAAGGAGAACTAAAGAAACCAGTGGAACTCAAGCCCCAGTGGAGCTTTGCTACATCTACTATAAGGTGGGCACAACCAAGCTCCTGCCATAATATCCACCCGAGCTAGATGAGTGTGCTTTTCCCGAAAACCAGCCACCTCTCAGGTGTTCAGTCAAGGTTGACCTTCTCCAAAAAGCCCTGGAATATTTTATCCAACTCTAATATCTTATCGGCAGTGGTCCATTTATGAATGCCTGAGATAAGGAGGGAAATAAACTCATCTCAGCATTTATCCCATTGGTTAAGGTTATTTGCTGATTAAATGCGTTAAGTGCTTCTAAGGGTGCCTGGCGCTAGTAGGTGCTCAGCAAATGCTATATTCATCATTAGTCGTCATTACCATCATCATCATAATCATTATTTGTGATTTCCTTTTCAAGCACAGTATATCAAATAGCAACTTTATAATGACTGCCCTCTAGTCTACTATATACCATGCTCTGCACAAAGCAAGTTATTCCTTCTTCAATCTGGTGATCAATTTAAGACCTAAACAGTTCTTGCCCCACAGTCAAAATTTGGGCCTCATAAATTGTACCCATATTTCTAATAGACACAATGATTCTGTCCTTGACAATGTAGTTTTCAAAAGAATTACCAAAATTCTTCACAAACATATGTTTTTACAAACATTTATTTATTTTTTAAAATTTTTATTGGGGTATAGTTGATTTACAATGTTGTGTTAGTTTCAGGTGTACAACAAAGTGAATCTGTTATACATATATATATATCCACTCTTTTTTAGATTCTTTTCCTATGTAGGCCATTACAAAGTATTGAGTAGAGTTCCCTGTGCTATACAGTAGGTTCTTATTAGTTTTCTATTTTATATATAGTAGTATGTATGTGTCAATCCCAGTCTTCCAATTTATCCCTCCCTCCCTTACCCCCAGTAACCATAAGTTTATTTTCTACATCTGTAACTCTATTTCTGTTTTGTAGATAAGTTCATTTGCAGCTTTTTTTTTAGATTCCACATATAAGCAGTATCACATGATATTTGTCTTTCTCTGTCTGACTTACTTCACTCAACCATGTTGCTGCAAATGGCACTATTTTGTTCTTTTTTATGGATGAGTAATATTTCATTGTATATATATACCACATCTTCTTTATCCATTCCTCTGTTGATGGACATTTAGGTTGCTTCCATGTCATGGCTATTGTAAATGGCGCTGCAATGAACATTGGGTGCATGTATCTTTTTGAACTATGGTTTTCTCTGGCTATATGCCCAGGAGTGGGATTACTGGATCATATAGTAGCTCTATTTTTAGTTTTTTAAGGAACCTCCACACTGTTCTCCATAGTGGCTGCACCAGTTTGCATTCCCACCAACAATGTAGGAGGATTCCCTTTTTTCCACACCCTCTCCAGCATTTGTTTGTAGATTTTTTGATGATGGCCATTCTGACCAGTGTGAGGTGATAGCTCATTATAGTTTGGATTTGCATTTCTCTAATAATTAGTGATGTTGAGCATCTTTTCATGTGCTTTTTAACCATCAGTATGTCTTCTTTGGAGAAATGTCTATTTAGATCTTCCGCGCCTTTTCGGATTGGGTTGTTTCTTTTGATACTGAGCTGCATGAGCTGTTTGTATATTTTGGAGATTAATCCCTTGTTGGTTGCTGCATTTGCAAATATTTTCTCCCATTCTGTGGGTTGTCTTTTCATTTTTTTTTTTTATGGTTTCCTTTGCTGTGCAAAAACTTTTAAGTTTAATTAGGTCCCATTTGTTTATTTTTGTTTTTATTTTCATTATTCTAGGAAGTGGATCAAAAAAGATCTTGCTGCAATTTATGTCAGAGAGTGTTCTACCTATGTTTTCTTCTAAGAGTTTTATTGTATTGGCCTTACATTTAGGTCTTTAATCCATTTTGAGTTTATTTTTGTGTATGGTGTTAGGGTGTGTTCTAATCTCATTCTTTTACATGTGGCTGTCCAGTTTTCCCAGCACCACTTACTGAAGAGACTGTTTTTTCTCCATTGTACATTCTTGCCTCCTTTGTCATAGATTAGGTAACCATAAGTGTGTGGGTTTATCTCTGGACTTTCTATCCTGTTCCATTGATCTATATTTCTGTTTTCATGTCAGTACCATACTGTTTTGATGACTGTAGCTTTGTAGTATAGTCTGAAGTCAGGGAGCCTATTACTCCAGCTCCGTTTTTCTTTCTCAAGATTGCTTTGGCTATTTGTGGTCTTTTGTGTTTACAAACACCTACTGAATTGTAAAATCAAATACAATGTAAGATTTATGCTGTACATGTTCCTTTGGAAGTTTTCTGCATGGGCTGAACTCCTTGAATTTTCTTAATATATAATTCTAGCGACATTTGAACCAAAAAATTTTTTTCCCGGCTTGGCATATCTTCCTGTAGCAAGTGAAGTTTTTTTTCCATTGATCAGAGCTCATCCCTCTAGGATTCAAAATCAGAGTCAACTGTCTCAAAATCACTGTCAATTACATGCATGAAAAGTCTGAGACATCTTTAAATGATCATCCTGGAACATCTGTTGTCTAGGCCTGTGTTGGCACAGACTGCAGTCCCTTAGTGGAGGTAAATGCAATTTTGGTAGTTAATGGGGGATTGTGGCAGGCTGTGGAGGCAATGTCCTTATTAATGATTTTTAAAAGATCTAAAATTGGGGTTTGCCAGACAAACTACAAAGTCAGCTGTGTTCTGACATAGGACTTGGTCACTTGTGTTCTGACATGTGACATTTTTGATAAAGAAAAACTGCAAGTTTATTGAGATCAAACACCCTGCACACTTCTCCACTTCCTACACGGTCCAGCAGCCTGTGCTCTCATATACTGCTCACTGCAGATCTTAAAAACGGTGCAGCTTGACTGAGGGAGAGAAAGATGAAGAGGTGTCTGATGTGAAAATGAAAATAATCCTTTCCTAGATCTTATTTTATTCTCACCACAAAAAAAGAAATGATAATTATGTAATGTGATAGTGGTATTATCACTACAATGACAATCATATTACAGTATATAAATATATCAAATCAACATGTTGTACACCTTAAATTTATACAATGCTATATGTCAAATACATTTCAATTAAAAGAATAAAAAGAAAATTCTACAATGAAAATGAGATTTGTTACTTTATAGTCTTTAGACTAATCTATATAACACTTTGGATTTTCTTTACAGAAGTTTCCTTATATAAGAATTTAACTACTGATAATGTGTTTCCCTGCAAACTGGCAAATGAGAAAGGTCACTCAGAGCAAAAGACTTTTTGGAATAATTTAAAATATATCATATAGATGTAGTACATATATACAATGGAATATTACTCAGCCATAAAAAGAACAAAATAATGTCATTTGCAGCAACATGTATGGATCTAGAGATTGTCATACTGAGTGAAGTAAGTCATACACAGAAAGACAAATATCATATGATATTGCCTATATGTGGAATCTAAAAAAAGGGTACAAATAAACTTATTCACAAAACAGAAGTAGAGTCACAGATGTAGAAAACAAACTTACAGTTACCAGGGGATAAGGGGCAGGGGGAGGGATAAACTGGGAGATTGGGATTGACATACACACACTACTATATATTAAATAGATAACTAATAAGGACCTACTGTATAGCACAGGGAACTCTACTCATACTCTGTAATGGCCTATATGGGAAAAGTATCTAAAAAAAGAGTGGATAAATGTACACGTATAACTGATTCACTTTGTTGTACACCTGAAACTAATACAACATTGTAAATCAACTATACTCCAATAAAAATTAAAATATATCTTTATCTGTCTATCTGTCTATCTATCTATATGTATATCTTATAGGTATGGTTTGATTTTAGGGAAAGAGTTTTTATTCAATTATTAAAAAGTGTCTGAATCCCTTTTAGTCCTCTCTGAAGAAAACATCATGGAGCACAAACCTCAAAATCGGTAGAGTCCTTAGTCCTTGCTAAGTATCCGTGCATAGTCTGAGTTGCCACATTTCATGTCCCAATTTAAAAGTCATTCAGCTTCAAATTCTTTTCAGTTGCAAGCATGTTCAGGATCCCTAGGGAGTCTGTGACAGAACCAGATGGCTGGCAAATCTGCAGAGTTCCACCTAATCTAACTACTTATCTTAAAATAATTGAGTTTCTCCTCTTCATGTAGCCTTTAATGAAAAGCAAATTGTGTAACAGGAAAATATTATTGATGCTTGTTCAGGTTTTGTTGGGCAATTTAATATGAGTTGGTCTCGGTAAATATGGGAAGAAATTAGGGTCATGAGACAAATTTCCAAGTCTGCAGGTGCTCCTCTGCTTGCTAAATAGAGGAGTGGAAATGCATGTAACTTGTCCCAGTGGAACTTGTGAAAGCCTACCAGTTTTAAAAGCAGACCAACGTCCAGGTTTGACTGAAATGTTTCTTAATTGGTCGAGTCATACAATGTTATGTATTTCAGCAGTTCTCAAGCTATGCCACCTCACAAATAACAAACAATACAGACGTTCGTGATGTAGTGCAATATTCTGAAGTATCAGCTGGCATCTTTCTTCCCAAACACTGAATTTGTTCACACACACCCTGAGGGCTTCCCCTCTCCCCCCAGTGCTCAGGTAAACAGTTTCCCTATAAGCACTGAAGAGAAACTTAAAAATCTTTTTTTTTCACATATATACATTTTTTTATAGTGCTGAGAGCAGGGAAACATCCTGAAATTTCAAAGCAAATTCTAAACTTTCGGTATTGGCGACAACCTCATGATAATATAAGGACAACTGCTGAGCAGAATGCTGGAGAAATGGGATTAAGGTTAGCAGTCAGAGATTCAAAACAAACATGCTAAGTAACTCCAGATGAGGCTATGGATGAAGAGAGAATTTTTTTAAATGATATGTACCCAGATGCATTGATTTAACTGCATTTAAAATTATGACCATTTGAATAATTTTTATTTATTAGATTCATGCCATCTTTATGTAAAAAGTGTTTAGGCATTGCATGCCACACACCAGCTGTTAAACAGATCCTTCTGAGCTAGCATTGATGGCATCTTTGTCTTTAGGAGAAAAACCTTTCTAAACAACATACTGGGTTGGTTTTGGGGATTTTTTTGTTTGTTTTTTTAACACACAGGGCAATAGCATTGCTGATACTAAATTTTGTTAGGAGAAGGTGGTAATATTTTGAAGTATACAGTATTTACAATTTTATGTGACTAGGTTTATCCACAGTTTAAAAATTTTAAATAACTGTGTTCAAGTGAAGTGGTTCCTAGATAAAAGTGTAAGCTGTGGTTTCGTATTTAAACAAGAGACACTTTTGGAAAGAATTAAATTGCCAGATGGTGAAATTTTTCGACAAAATGCTTTTAGCTAACAATGTGAATGCAAAGGATATGTAAAGCTTTAAAAATCAATGTAGCAGATCAGCATCTAAGTTAAGTGGTAATGACAAGATGTCAAATCAGACTGCTAAACTGCTTTTTAAATACCTTTCAGTCATTACTAACAACCAACTATGGAGAAACACCTTTTAGTCATTATTAACACAGTTCAGTTTTTCTGGAAAAAGTCTGCATACAGAAATGTCCAGAGCCCTGCAGGGCCAGCCTCTAAGAGGTTCACTGTCCGCTACCTCCCATCTGCAAATGTGTCCTCCTGGGGGTGCCTAGGAGGACTCAGGAAGGGGGTCTTCTCTCTGACTGTACTGGTCACCATTTCCACAGACTGCTGTAGCTCTGAGAGGAGGAAAGCAACTTCCAGGTGGCTGTTTCTTCCCTCCCCCTACTTCTCACAAATCCTATAATCTGTGACTATATCCTGTAAAACATTATCACACTTCCTCCTGCCTGCAAGACCCTGGGGTTTCTTGATTTAAAGGTATACACTGGCAACATGCTTAGACACAATCATCAAGGGTAACAATGGAAGAAACAAGACCTGTGTCATCAAAAAAGATAACTAGTAAATATTACTTGATGGAGGAAAAACAAACAAACAAACACCAGCTTATAAAATTTTCTATCTTTATCATGGAAAAGGGCTTAGATAAAAGCTATTTTCAGAGCAAACTCTTTCCATATTCTGCCCACTAAATTTAATTCAAATATATTATCTCGGCACACCTTAAAAATATTCTTCTGCAAACTGGCCCCTTTAGCAGTGATAACAGCCAAATTTAGCTTCGTCCATAAGCCAATTCCCAAATACTCACAACATTATCCTCAGGTTCAGATATATACAGTAAATTAAAAGGCCATTTAGTAACTATGTGACAGCTAAACTGTCTCTAAGCAGCCCTAGGCAAAGGATACAAACGTCTGGTTCTTTCTCAGAGAGCCATAACGTACAAACAACTTTACAATGTTTAGTCTTGCTTTTTGTGGTCTATAGGCTCTGCCATCGGTAATGTGTTTATCAGTGAAAATATTATGTGGCCCTATTTGCCAAGGGACCAAAGACATGCTCAGGATAAAGTATCTATGAACATGCTATTTATTAAAATGCAAAGGAATTATGTGTGAGTCACCTTTTCAAAAATAGTCATTTTGTATTTGACCTTTACCAGTGAATAATAGGGTTTCATTTGGAACATAACTGCATGACCTAAACCACTGCACTCTGCGCAATACTCTTCACAAAACCCAAGATACTTCTTGATAAAATAAGCTGAACGCTCCCAATTTAAACAATCAAACTGAAGTGTTTAAGGGTCTATACTCATTGTTGCGTTTTAAAGTGCTCATAGAATCAGTGTATATAGCAGTGTTGGCTTCTTTCCCTTCTGGCAGCTTCGGGTCCTCTTTCACGTCTCAGGGAACTGCCCCCGTGTCTCTACCTCAGACCTGGACATGCTTTTCTAGATGCTGGACTCCTCAATTCCCACATGGTCTCTGTCTGCTCACTTTCTGTTTTCCCGTATCCCATGCCCTGTAAGTTCTCAACAACTGAGCAGACTTCTCCCAAAGTACATTTTTTCTAGATAGGCATATATGTAAGGACACACACACACCCCCCATATATATGCATAGATGATTTCACCTGAAATCCCAAGTCATCCACCTGGGATCATTCACCTGACTCCAATGTCCCCTACCAGTCACAGGTCCCACCACACTGACCCATTTACCTCAGGCCCCAGATACACCCAAACTAACTGTTGTCCCCCTTCCTGCCAAGAATGCTCATTCCCACCTGTTCTCCCTATAAAAATTCCTCAAGGCCTTTCAAGATACATCTGAATATCACCTATTTCAACAGGTCCATCCTAACTCTCCCGGGTAGGTTTAGAAATTCCTCATCTATCCTTCCCATTATCCCCCATGTGACTCCGCATTGCTGTGATGGTTGCTGTTGATGGTCATTTTTTAAAAACTATATATGCCTTCCTGTTTTACTTATAGACTCCTAGACAGCAGGAGCCAAGCTTAACGACCTTTTGTATCACCACACATCCACACTCTTTGAAAAGTTCATTTTAATTGAAATGTCTATTACATAGGCCCTAAACTGGGAGTTAATCCTCTCAAATGATAGTGAATAAGGAAGAAATATTTCTGCTTTGAGATCTAAAATGCCTGTATAGAACTACTAGGGTAAAAAGAAAATATAACTGCAATGAGAGAAGCAGGAACAAAACTGAAATAAATGGAATGAAGTATTTGGATGAAGGATTAAAGTCCTACCAATTGTGATTAATTTTGGAGGGATCTTTGGGATTTTACTAATAGATATGACCCTTTTCCCAGAAAATGGTCTGTTTATACATATGAACACACACAAACACACACACACACACACACACACACACACGTCTTTAAGATAGTTACAAAGGGTCTTTTCCCCTTGAAACACTTCCATGGATGATTCCAGTAGAGAGCTTTCATGCTGGTATTCTCAGGCCATAGATTAAGAACACTGAGCCTTTGAAAATGGTATGAGAGGACAGAACCCTGTAATTCAATAATCAAAGAACAAGCTTTAGGAGAAAGTGAAATAAAACCAAGGGAAAGACAGTCCCTTTGGAACACTCTGGCTCAAGGAGCTTTTGCCCCAGTGTTTGTTTGACTTTTATTTTCATTTGTATCTGGCTTATAGTTACAAGTAGGTGCTGAGGCAGTGTGGTTTTTGTTTTTTATTGTTGTTGCTTCCTTATGAAACAAAAAGAGCTGATACAGCTGATTAAAGGCCTCCTTCCTTTTCACCTCTGAAGGTGAAAGCGCTGAGATCTTGAGGAGCAAGTTGTTCTTAGGAGAAATATCTAAGGGGTGGGGTAGGGAGCAGGAAGGAAAGAAGGCAATGGCATATAGAGAAGAGAGCTGAGATGATAGGCATATTTTTACCTCAAATTCAAATTTGGAGGAGCTTTGCAATCCTTAAATCCTTCTATTAGAAGTGGGATTGAGTAGGAGAAAGCAAACAAGATGGAATATGGAAGGAAAAAGGAAAACAAACTTAAGCAAATGAGATGCAGAAAAATGCTAAAATTATATGAAAGGCTTAGCATAAGAAACTACTACTTAGAGGAAATCTGACATGTTAGAAGTTAGATATGAAATTATGCTATGTCTACAGACTACAGGAACCACTGCAAGGCATAGAACGCTTTGACGCCAGTCACTGTAATTCAGCAAGCCCCAGGGTTATTCTTGGTCCCTTCTAGCTTGCCAGGACACATAATTTCCTTGTGGAGACTTCCAAGGATTCTGCTTGAGTTTCTCCAGCTAACAACATAAACAATAACAGGATGTTATCATTCACTGAGCACTCACACTCCGCGAAACACTGAGGAGAGCACTGTAGATGTGCACGATTTCTCTCAATCCTCACAACCATTCCATGAGGCAGGTGCTATTACTACCTTAGTCTGCAGATGAAAACATGGAAATTAAGAAAAGCGGTAACTTCCAAAAGGTCAAACAGCTGATAAATGCGAAGATGAGAGTATTTCTTCTCCCAACATTCATTCACGTGGAAGGCAGCTGCAGACCTTAATTAAACTGAGCCGTGAAGTCTGGAACGTAAAATGATTTTTCTAACACTATGGCAGGCAAAGAAAACACCATCCGGCAACCAAAAGAAATTTCAAAGTAACTCAGATTCTTTATTTGAGCAATACTTCTTAAAATCCCATTTCTCCCCCATCCAGTTCCCTCCCAACCCACAGCTGCTCTGGTCCTTTCCCACAGTAACCACCCTAAAAACTCCACGTTCAGTCCTAGCCATCCTCTCTCTGGCACCTTTCCTCCTCTTTCCTTGTTCAGCCTTCTCATCGTTTCTCCCGGTTTTGATTCACAAAAGCCAACCCTGCAGGAGTTCCGTGCAAAGAAGATAAACCTGCCACCTATGGATGGACCGTCATCTCCTGGCACCACTTGGTAGGCTGAGCACACACCCAAGCTCAGGCCCATTCTCCCTCTTGCCCCTGAACTATACCTAACAACAAGCAGCTGTGCATAGGACACTGGGAGAACTCTCCCCAAAAGAAAAAAGGAAAGAAAAAACTGAGCAGGGGAAAGCCAGACCACTCTTCAGTTGGCAGGGAGAAAAAAAGCCTGAGAGTTCCCATATGTTTGTCATTTTGGTTCTGTGACATTTATTTGTATGTTTTTATCCTTCAACTAGCCTTAAATGTCATGGGGTTTGGGGTGTAGTTTGTAGTAATAGGAAACCACTGATGAAATTTGATGAAGGAAGATGACTTAAACTTATATATAGACATTGGAAGATAGTCTGGCCATAAAGTAAAGGATTGATTGGAGAAAGGAAGGGTGATGAGTGGCTAGAGAGAACTTTCTTTCTTTTTTTGCCCTCTTCTCCTCACCCTTGGAAGGAGTCTTTGCAAAGACTCATTCATAGTCAGAGACATTGTTATTAAATAATGCATTGAAGTTTCATTATGGGAGGAGGTCACTATTAGCAAGAGAAATGTAAGAGTGTTTAAGTTTCACTCTGTCTGTGACCATGGCTAAGACATCTACTTGGAACTCTCAGACGTAACTGGATGAGATGTCACAGGTGCTAGCCCGGTGCCTGGCACGTGGGAGAAAATATTTATTTACTATATGGATTCTTATCCATTGCACAATTGAATGCATGAATCAATAGGGTCTGGTCCTGAGCAGGCAGACGGGGACAAGGGCTAGGGACATTTAAGTTACTATTGTTACATAACTTCATCGATTCCAATACGCTGGTGGTACCAGGAAAAGCGGAATTTTGATTTAATAACTGTGGGAAATGAAAAGAAAATCAAGTTTGAGGGGATCATAATGACATTGATTTAGGACACTGATTGAGCTTTACAGCTAGAAGACTTTATGATCTCTGTAATAACTTGCTACTCCCACATGTAGATGAAGAACTGAATTACTACCCTTTACTCATTCAATTAAATATTACTGGTGACGACTTTGGGCCAGGAATTATAACAGGGATAATACAGAGATGACAAAGAGGGGGCAAAGATCAGCCATACTTAAATTAGACATAAAGAACTCACAGTCTGGGGTAAACAGTGTAATACAAAGTGCCATAATTAAGGTATATACTGAGTCGTAGTTGACCAAGAGGTAGGAAGGAGCGTATGAATTACGGGGGTGGGAGGGCAAGCACTCCTCATTGGAGGAAGGAGTATTTTGTTACTGACACTGTTTAGAATTGCCAATGCCCGGTGATAACAGAAAGCAGGCTGACCCTTAGTCTGTTTTCTTATTGTTCTTAAATTCTCCACAGACAACGTACCCCCTTTGTGCCTGCCTCCAGAGCACAATGCTCTCCCCCATCCACTACCTCCCATCCCCTTGACATGACACGGATGTCAAGGGCTGTATAAGCAAAGTGAAAGAAGAGAGAGACCTTTTCTGAGGAAGCTACAGAAAGAATAACAGGACCAGTGACATTTAAACTGAATTTTGAAAAGTACTAGGAGTTCGCCTAATTATCTTGAGTTAGAAAGTTATAAAATATGAATTCCTACTGGAATTAGGGAATTAATGCCCATTGTTCTGTGTGGGACACCACTCTTCATTTACGCTTGTGTTCGACATTATCTCCATCCATAACCAGCTAAGAGGTACCACAGCTAGTCTTCAAAATTAGTCAATTATTTTGCTCTCTCTGCCTTTTCACACTGGGGAATACCCAGTTTTGCTCCCAGAGGGGAAGGGAACCCTGACTGTGGAGCATGAGCTGCCTCTCCAAGCACACAGATGTGGGAGAGGTTCTGCAAGAAGCTGGCTCGGAGTGGAATGTTTATTAGGGAGTGCCCGTGGGGGGGAGGAGAAGGAAGGGGGCTTAGCTGAGGGAGAAGCCAAGCTATGATGCAGGCCTCATAAACAGCTTCAGCTGATGCTGTGGGGAGGTCTGGAGTTAAGATGGCCCTGCACAGTTGTCCCACATTGCACTGAAATGACGGAGCCTATATACTCCAGTCAGTCATTGGCTGCGGACGCCCCAGGAAGGTGTGTCCCTGGGCAAGGCGGAACACTGAGCCGCAGCCAGCCCCCGTTCTGAAATGCTCGGTCCATTCCCACCTTCTGCCCCATCACCACTCTAGAGAAAAGAGCCATGTGCCTTCATTTAACCATATTCTTGACTTCTGCAGCATTTGTCCTTAGTAAGAACCACACGGCTAGGTAAAGAGTCAGGCTGCCACCTCCCTTATCTTTCCCCCAGACTCCTTTGTTTTACACATCTTGGTTGATTTCAATAACTAACCATTTGCACTGCTTGTATTTCTTCTCTTCCCGTGCCTTAAATTACCACTTCTGTGTTTTAAATTCACCAATACAGAGGGAGCCTTGAAAACCCTAGGCCCCCTCCCTAGACCTGCACCCTTGACCCCAATAAAAGTGGAGCCCCAGGTCCGTGCTCTCGCTCGCTCTCTCTACCTGTGACTTCACTGTGTGCCCCCAGATGTGCCACGTGATTTCCAGGACTTGTAAATAACAACCACTTTTTTAAAGTTCTTTGATGGTTATTACTGATGGCGTTCTGCAATCATAGTAAGAACCACAAGGGCGGGTCCAGCTACCACACGGGTTATCTAAAGCTTGAGACTGGCATAATACACAGGATGTCAATTCTTCCCAACTTGATGTATAGGTTCAATGCAATCCCAATCAGAACTCCAACACGGGGTCTTCCCTGGTGGCGCAGTGGTTAAGAATCCGCCTGCCAACGCAGGGGACACGGGTTCGAGCCCTGGTCCGGGAAGATCCCACATGCCGCGGAGCAACTAAGCCCGTGAGCCACAACTACTGAGCCTGCGCGTCTGGAGCCCGTGCTCCGCAACAAGAGAGGCCACCGCAATGAGAAGCCCATGCACGGCAACAAAGAGTAGCCCCCACTTGCCGCAACTAGAGAAAGCCCGCATGCAGCAACAAAGACCCAATGCAGCCAAAACTAAATAAATAAATTTATTTAAAAAAAAACAAAACAAAACTCCAACACGTTATTTTATGTATATCAGCAAACTTCTAACATTTACATGGAGGGGCAAAAGACCCAAATAGCCAATACAATATTTAAGGAGGGCTGATTGTATCCAACTTCAAGATATTCTATAAAGCTACAGTAATCAAGACAGTGTGGTATTGGTGAAAGAATAAGAAAATAGGTCAATGGAACAGAACAGATTCCAGAACTAGACACCCATAAATACAGGTAACTGATCTTTGACAAAGGAGCACAGGTGATACAATGGAGCAAGGTAGTCTCTTCAACAAATGGTGCTGGAACAACTGGACAGCCACATGCAAAAACTGAATCTACACACAGACCTCACACCTTCACAAAAATTAACTCAAAAATGGATCACAGACCTAAATGTAAAACGCAAAACTATGAAACTCCTAATAGATAATATAGGAGAAAACCCAGATGACATTGGGTATGGTGATGCTTTTTTAGATGCAACACAAAAGACATGATCCATGAGAGAAATAATTGCTAAGCTGGACTTTATTATAATTTAAAAGTTCTGCTCTGTGAAAGACAATATTAAAAGAATGAGAAGACAAGCCACAGACTAAAGAAAATATTTACAAAAGACACATCTGATAAAAGGCTTTAATTCAAAATATACAAAGAACTCGTAAAACTCAATAATAAAAAAAAACAAACAACCTGATTTTTAAAATGGGCCAGAGACCTTAACAGACACCTCACCAAAGAAGATATACAGATAGCAATAAGCATATGAAAAAATGCTCAACATCATATGGCATCAGGGAAATGCAAATTAAAGCAATCGTGAGTTACCACTATACATCTATTAGAATGGCCAAAACCCAGGACGCTCACAACACCAAATGCTGTCAAGGATGTAGAGCAACAGAAACTCTCATTCATTGCTGGTGGGAATGGAAAATGGTACAGCCACTTGGGAAGACAGTTTGGCAGCTTCTTACAAAACTAAACATACTCTTACCAATGGTCTAGCAGTCACACACTTTAGTATTTACCCAAAGGAGTTGAATACTCCTGTCCACACAAAAACCTATACATGGATGCTTATAGCAGCTTCATTCATAATTGCCATAACTTGGAAATAATCAAGATGTCCTTTAGTAGGTCAATGGATAAACTATGACACATCCAGACAATGAACTATTATTCAGTGATAAAATGAAATGAACTATTGAGCCATGAAAAGACGTGCAGTAACCTTATTAATAAGCAAAAGAAGCCAATCTGAAAAGGCTACAATACTGTATAAATCCAACTATACTGACACTCTGGAAAAGGCAGAACTATAGCACAGTAAAAAGATAAGTGGTTGCCAGGGGCGAGGGAAATGGAGAAGAGATAAGTAGATAGAGCACAAAGGATTTCTAGGGCAGTGAAAATAGTCTGTATGATTGCGTCAGTCCATTCAGGCTGCCAAAACAAAATATTACAGACTGGGTAGCTTATAAACAAAAGAAATTTATTTCTCACAGTTCTGAGGGCTAGAAGACTGAGATCAGGGTGCCAGTATGGTAGGGCGAGGGCACCCTTCTGAGTGGCTGACTTCTCCTTATATCCTGACATAGCAAAAGGGGCTAGGGAGCTCTTTATAAGAGCACTCATCCCATTCATGAGAGCTCCACCTTCATGACCTAACCAGCTCTCAAGGGCCCCACCTACTAAAAGCATCACCTTTGAAGGTTAGGATTTCAACATATGAATTTGTGAGGATAACACAAACATTCAGACCATAGTAACGATAGTATAATGATGCATATGTGTTATTATACATTTGTCTAAACCTATAGAATATACAACAACAAGAGTAAACTCTAAGGTAAACTATGGACTTTTGGCGATAATGATGTGTCAGTGTGGGTTCATCCTTGATTAAAAAAAAAAAAAAGTACCATTCTGGTGAGTGATGTTGATAATAGGGGAAGCCAGGTATGTTTGGGGACAGTGGGTATATGGGAAACTCCTGACCTTCCTCTCAATTTCATTATCAACCTAAAACTGCCCTAAAAAAACTGTCTTTTAGAACAATTTTTTAAAAAGAAGGATTATAGTACATCACCATCTCTCCTTGCAGGAGAAACCACAGGGAGCAGGGCACAACAGTTCCCCACTTGTGACATCTAGTGGCTCTGCACCTGCATGACAACTTCGTAGCCAGAAAAGAAAAACTGACATCAGCAGGGCTCTGCTGGATTTCTCCAACTCCTGAAAAAACACCAGAGCACTCCTCATTCCCCACAAGAGTTCAGCAGTGTTCCAGTTTAAGAGCCAAGTGGATTAAAATATAAGGCATTTGTCTGTCTGCAGAGTATTTATCTGGATTCAGGAAAGCACAAAAAACAAAGTGCACCAAAGCCTGAAAATGATGATGATAGGGAAGAACTGAAAATCTAGCTCCTATCCTCAGGCTATTCCTTAGCACAAGAAAGACAATTAAGCAGCTGGCCAGCCTCCGTAGCGGCATCTTGTTTAGTAGTGGGAGGCCACAACAGAATGAATCTTCAGGCTAAATAGCTGGTGTCTTCATGGATGCTGGTTGCTTAAGAAAGAACTGGGACACTGACCCACTCTTAAGTCATTTCTGTGACAATGTTGGCTTGGCTAGTTGGTAGCCTCTTTGTGCTTTTGCTAAATGGAAGTACTACGACTTTGCATATATTATCTCACTAAATTTAATCCTCACAACTCCAGAAGGTAGGTCTTTAATTCCCTATTTTGGTAAGTGAGAGTGCAAGGGCTCAGAGAGACTAAATATAACTTGCTCTATTTACAGCTAGAAAGTAGCATTGTTGGCATCTGATTTCATGTCTCTTTGGCTTCAGGAGTACATTTTTCTTCCATATCACATTCATCCAGATAATAGTTTTGATAAACCAGCTAACGTTCTTTGTTTTTCCACTGCTATTTTCCACTTTCCTTGCTCCCCCCTCCCCTATAGTAGATATTCTGGGTTCACTGCCTCAGGGGAGGCATGTGGCCAGACAGAAAGGTGAAAGACCCAGCAAATATCTGGGCTTTTGTACCCCAAAAGTCTAGGTAAGGAAGTTAGAGGATCGAGGCATCGATAATGAGCACAGCAAGAGTGCCAAGAAATGAGGTAGAGCGAAGTGGGTATAATTATTTTTCCATGACTGCAGAGCTGGGGTACAGATGAGAGAACAGAAACAGGTGGGTCTTGGAAAGAGGGGCCCTAAAGCTTTTTACCCTGGCTGAGTCAATGACAAAGAAGCACTCCTGCAGAAATGTCCAGACCACCTCAACCAGGCTTACATGAGTGCAAACTGCCTGTCTGAGACTGTTGTGCCTTGCGGTGTTCTGGAAGCTGCTGGAGCCATCAGAGCTGTAGAGGCCATGGGCACGGAAACAAGGCATGTTCCCAGACAACTGGGTTGGGCAGATGGGCCCAACTTGTAGTTCAGGCACAACCCTGGGAGGTGGGAGGAACCTCAGTTGCCTGGGTTTAAGTGTTTACCCCCTGGCAGAACTGAAGGACAAAATAAACGTCATGCTGAATTACAGAAAAATAAAATTATATTTAATAGTCACCTTGTAGTAGTTTCCTAGGACTGCCACAACGAGTTACCACAAAATGGGTGGCTTGCAGAAACAGAAATTTAATCTCTCCGTTCTGGAGGCTAGAAGCACGAAATGAAGGTGGCAGCAGGCCCGTCCTCCCCACCAAGACTCTAGGGGAGACGCCGGCCCTTGCCTCTTCCCAGCGTCTAGTGCTTGCTGGCAGGCCTTGGCAGTCCTGCGTCACTCCAGTCTCCGCCTCCGTCTTCACCGTGGCCTACTCTTGGTGCGTGTCCCTGGGTGTCCTCTCTTCTTCTTCTAAGGATATCAGCCACTGGATTCAGGATCCACACTAATCAATAGGACCTTATCTTAACTTGATTACATCTGAAAAGACCCTATTTCCAAATACATTTATATTCACAGATACCAGGGTCCCTTCTCTTTGAGGAGACGCAATTCAACCCACTGCACACCTGAATCTGTGGTCTGGGATCCGTCCCTGCTACACACGAGTTTGGTGTGGAGGAGGTGACACCACACAGGGTTAAGAGCACTGGTGTCAGGAAGGCTGGTCCCAGTCCGATGTTAAGGTGACGTGAGACCTTGAGCAAGGCAAGTAGCCACTAATAATGGTCTCGATTTCTTCATCTGCACGGTGGCTGGGATACGGTCTATGATCCTTTCTGGTGGTGACATTTAATGATTCTACTGGTCCTGAGTGGAGGAACAGATGAAGCCTTCCCCCATCCCCCTACACACAGTTTGGCTTAAGAGGAATCGCAAGATTCTGCTGGTCTGAGGACACTCTACCCTTGTGATGCCTCCTTCCTTCCTGGCCTGCTCCTCTGACCATTAGGGTCACAAAAGTATTAAACAACAAACAGACATACATATTGTCTCCTGAAGGCCACTGTAAGGACGATCTGGATTCTGGACCACAAACAATTATATTGACAAGGGATTCAGTTTGTTTGTTTTTTTTTTTTAAACATCTTTATTGAAGTATAATTGCCTTACAATAGTGTGTTAGCTTCTGCTTTATTCAAAGTGAATCAGTTATACATATACAATATGTTCCCATTTCTCTTCCCTCTTGCATCTCCCTCCCTCCCACCCTCCCCATCCCACCCCTCTAGGTGGTCACAAAGCACCGAGCTGATCTCCCTGTGCTGTGCGGCTGCTTCCCACTAGCTATCTATTCTACATTTGGTAGTGTATATATGTCCATGACACTCTCTCACCCTGTCACATCTCACCCCACCCCCTCCCCATATCCTCAAGTCCATTCTCTAGTAGGTCTGTGTCTTTATTCCCGTCTTGCCACTAGGTTCTTCATGGCCTTTTTTTTTTTTTCCCTTAGATTCCGTATATATGTGTTAGCATACTGTATTTGTTTTTCTCTTTCTGACTTACTTCACTCTGTATGACAGACTCTAACTCCATCCACCTCATTACAAATACCTCCATTTCATTTCTTTTTATGGCTGAGTAATATTCCATTGTATATATGTGCCACATCTTCTTTATCCATTCATCCGATGATGGACACTTAGGTTGCTTCCATGTCCTGGCTATTGTAAATAGAGCTGCAATGAACATTTTGGTACATGACTCTTTTTGACCTATGGTTTTCTCAGGGTATATGCCCAGTAGTGGGATTGCTGGGTCGTATGGTAGTTCTATTTGTAGTTTTTTAAGGAACCTCCATACTGTTCTCCATAGTGGCTGTATCAATTTACATTCCCACCAACAGTGCAAGAGGGTTCCCTTTCCTCCACACCCTCTCCAGCATTTATTGTTTCTAGATTTTTTGATGATGGCCATTCTGACCGGTGTGAGATGATATCTCATTGTAGTTTTGATTTGCATTTCTCTAATGATTAATGATGTTGAGCATTCTTTCATGTGTCTGTAGGCCATCTGTATATCTTCTTTGGAGAAATGTCTATTTAGATCTTCTGCCCATTTCAGTTTTGAAATGCTAACACTACAGGGAGAACTGCTTTGTGGGGGATCAAGTTACACGGTTGCCAATGGAAACCAGGACCTGGTTCAGAGAAGAAAAATGCCAAAGAAGCAGCACAGGGCTTCGGGCCTGCATGATTTCTTTGTTATAACTGCAAATGCATCCTGGAAAGAAAGCAATGACAGAGAAGAACCAAAAGCCAGGGAACAAAGGCCCAGCCAGGCTCCCACTATTCATCTCCGGAGAGAATTAGTGAGCTGCTGAAGTGGGCTGGACCCCAGCCTGCTCCAGGAGACAAGGGGTAAGTCTGGCTCCGACACGGAGACAATCTCCAGGACTCCTCCCATGGACAAAACTGCAGACAGTTTGCAGAGGCAGAGGCCTGGATGAAACCTGGGCTGCTTTTCAATGCCTAAAAGCTCTGTAAGAAACAAGCAGCCACCGGGGGGAGAACGAGGAGCGAGGCTCAGGATCTCAGAGCGGAGGTCAGAGCTTTGTGCTCTGGAAATGGACAAGCTGCCCGATGCCACATTTACCAGCTGTGCGACTCCAGGCAAGTTGTTATCTTTTCCAAGTCTCAGATGAAATGAAAGTTATTATTTTACCACCTATCTTGAGGTAGTTGTGAGAATTAAATGAGATGATGTAGGTCAAGTGCTTCATGGAGTACTTGGCACAAAAATAGTACCCAGTAAGTGTTACTGATCATGTTACAGATGCAGAATCAAAGCTAAGGGACACTAAGCGGCACATAGGCCACAAGGCTAAGCAATAACACCTCTGAGGTAAGAATCCAGGGTTCCTGACTCCTTAGTTCTTTCACAAAACAATAGAGAAACTAAAAAGGAGAAGCTAGGAATACTTCATTTAATTTACTTAACAAGTGATTATCATGTTTGTCCTAGGCCAGGCACTGTTCTAGGCACTTTATAAACACTAAGTCCCTTAAGCTTCATAGCAGCCGATGAGACAGACACTATTACCATCACCATTTTATATGTGAGGTAAGTGACATACCCAAGGTCACTCACGGTCAGTGGGTACTGTGCTGTGACTAGGGGTTCTGAAGAAAATATATAAAATATGAGTACCATTTTACTTAGACCATTTCTCATTAGTTAAAACATATCGTTCTTTCTAATACGCATTTTAATTTTCAAGACATTTAATAGACTACATGGCCTGCAGACATCTAAAACCCCCACTTATCCACAACTAAAAAAACCCTAAAACTTCAGCCTGTGTAATATAAATTGAAAGCCAATCTAGCTAGCAGCAGTTCCACAAATTGTAAATACAGTTCTGTTAGATGAAGACTATTTTCCATAAGGCGAGCCTTACAGAATCTACAGAAAATTAGCCTCCAAATTTCTAAAATTTCCTACATATTATTTTAAAACTAACCATAAATGTGCTAAATGTCTTAAAGCATAGAGAACATACATTAGTCTTTATTTGATGACTTTGGTCTTGCCTATGAATATCTGTATGTATCCTATGCTGCCATACAGTGAGATTTCAGGGTTTGCAGCCCCTATACCCTCACATACCCTAATAAAAAAAGACTCCGATGGCTCCAGAACAATGCACTTGGCCCAGGACAAAGCAAACTAAGGTCATCAGCCAGCAAAGAGATGGATTCTCATAACGTTGAAAGTTTCATCAAAAGATGAGCTACTGAAACCTGGTGGATTAAAGTGAAAGGGAAGAATCAAGGGTTATTCCCAAGTGCCTGGCAAGAGTTACAGGGTGGAGAGGGGTGAAGGATGCCCTGTGCTAAGATGGTGAACTCGGGAGAGGGAGGTCAGCATACAGCACAAAAATAGTTCCATTTTAGACATACTAAATTTGGAAACCTTGTAAGGCATCCAAGTGGAGCTCTCAAGTTTGCCATTAGATCTAAGTTGTGAAGCTTAGAAGTGGGGCCTGGGCTGGAAATATGAATTTTAAAGTTTCCAGCATATTATGGAAATCATCAGATTTGAATGAGATCACCTACACAGGGGGCGTACAGTGAGGAGAAAAAAGCCCTTAAGACTCGTCCTATCAGAGGGCCTGGGGAACTCCAACATTAAAGGCTGAGTAAAGGAGAATTAAGTCAATGAAGGAGACTGAGAAAAAATGGCCACAGAGGTAGAAGGAATACCAAGAGTGTATGGTATGAAAGCCAAAGACAGAAAGTGGTCAACTGTGTCAAATGCTACTAAGAGATGGAACAGGATAAGGCCTAAAAAGAATCCACTGGAGTAGGACCATGGAAGTCATTGGTGACTCTAGCAAGGGCAGTTCCAATGGGGTAGTGGGATGGAAATTATATTACAGTAAGTTGAAGCATAAAGGGGAGCCAGTTCTGGCCATGGCAGAGTATCTTGTACTGGATTAATGCTACGGCTGAGGCCATTATGAGAACTGGATAAAATATAGCAAACAACTGCTTGACACTGAAGAACCAGCAATATAGGTGCTGGAATCCTTGAGAGAAGGAAGCATAGAAGGTGAGCTCCACGTCCCCCCTGGATTTTCCTCTGAGGTAGTTTTCCACATTCAAGCATGGGGAAATAGGGCCTAAGTAGACAGTGGCTGTCTTGCAAGGGCAGGACACTCCAGAAACAGATTTCTGAGAGAGAAATTCAGAAAAGGAGCCCTGCATGGGGTGGGACACAAACATTCACCCCATAACACCTGCTACATGCACTGGGTAAGTAGAAGAGTTGAGCTTGAAGGACAGGTCTATATGAGTCCAGAGTCTAATGACTGCTCTTTCTCCTGCACCATGCTGCATCCCCCCTCAGCTAATGCCCTGCCCTCCAAAGCTAATACATTCCCTGTGCTCTATCATAAGGGAAAACAAACTAGAGCCTGCAGCCCAAATCTAGCCCACCACTTGGTTTTGTAAATAAATGTTTTATGGAACCCAGCTGTGCATATTTGTTTACGCATTATCTATTGCTGCTTTTGCACCAGCGGGGCAGAGCTGAGCATGTGCAACAGACACCGCACGGCCAGCAAAGCCGAAAGTATTTACAATTTGCCCCTTTACAGGAAAAAGTTTGCTGACCCACATCCTAGCTCATTGCAAAAAGAAATTTGACTGTGGCAATTTATGAAGCTCTCTTTGCTACTGACTTCTTCATCAACTGGTTAAGTACTGTTGACTTATCGCTCCTTAATATAAAGTAAGTGACGATGCTGATGCTCTGGGAGGGAAGACAGTGGTTGGTGCTTGGAATCGGAAGCAGTCCAGCTTCAGTCATAGTGACCGATGTACATAATTAATTTTAGACCTGCAGAACAAAATGGGTCTCCTGGGATAGAATCTTTGAAGAACGGGTAGGTGAGTAGACTCACACAGTGGATCTCGTTCCTCAGAGTAAAACCCAAAGGTCTAGCTCCCTGTTATCTCTCTGAGATAATATCTTTTCCTCCCCTCTGCTCATTCTACTCTGTGCACACCATTCTTGCTGTTTCCTACCGACTTCAAGGAATCTCCCATCTTAGAGCCTTTGTACTGACCCCTCCCTTGGAACCACTGTTTCTTCTGATATCATTTTAGCCAAGGACCTCATCTCCTCCAAGTTTTTGATCAAATATTACATTTTGCATGAGACCTACTCAGACATCATTGACAACGCATTCAGTTTGCCTGCCCCCACTCCACTTACTATTACTTTTCCCAAAGTTGTTTTCACTTTCTCTACTTTGCAATATATTCAGTTATGTTTATTTTTATTGTGTGTCTGTCCCCTAATAGGGCCTAAGCTCTAAGAGGGCAGGAATTATGGGGATTTTTTGTTGTTCACTGATGTTTCCAAAATATCTAGAAGAAAGACTGAAGCATAGTTCCTGCATATCATATATTTATACATTTCTTGAATAAATGCACGTAATTCACATTTTGTTCCAGTGTCATGGAAATATTTTCAGGGCAATTTGGACCTATCATTTGGGGACTGGTCCATGTAAGTTTGACTGAGAAAATCATTTTTCCTTTCCTTCCTTGTCATAATCGTCCCTCTCTTTCCTACCCAACAAATAGCAAGTGTCTCCCAGAGACTTCTGGTGAATGAGATTTTCATAAGTAAAGTCTTCCAAACAACTCATTAACCAAAATATCAATACTTCAACAAAGCTTTTAATCCAAGTTGAAAGTTAGCCCCTAAAAGCTAGACATTGATGTCAAGCCCTTAGGGTTAACCTAGTAGTGTGGAACACTAACTTTCAATGCTATATTTACATCTAAACTCAAGTTACATTATAAAAAATTCACTACTTGATATCCCTCATTTGTGGCAGAACTGGTTGTTCATTCTAAATTAGTTTTTTCCCTCCTTCCAGGGTATCATTATGTTCTTCATGCCTTCTTTCTATTATAATAAAAATACATTAAGAGTAACCATACACAACTTCTGGGCTTCACACCAGGTCTGAATGCAGAAATTGGCACCACACATCAGAACAATTACCAACAGCAAAGTCATTTTCAAAGTTCTTTTTCGTGTTTCCCTTTCACTACACAAAGGATTAAGTAACACAGAATTTTCTATGCTGTCATAAAATCACCCATTTTCAGCCTTTTAACTGATGGAGAAAATTTGTTTTGTTTGAAATGAAAATAGAAATTATAAGTGCGAGTTGATTAATTCATATCTAATTATCCACTTCTCAGTTTGTAGAAAGGCAATCCCAGGATATTTAAGTTGAAATATTCTGCCTAGAAATCCATGTAATAGAAGCCTGATTTTTCTATAGAAAATATTTCTTATTGTTTTGAATCGTAATCCAGATTTCCAAGTATAGACCTATTGAATAAATTTCCACATACATTCAATTTTATTGTTTAAACATATCTCCAAGATGGGGAGGCGGGACCTCTCCTTACAATAAAAGTCTTGGGTTGACTCTTAGAACAACTAAATTCTTGCAGATATTAGCTTAGCGTGTTCCCTTTTCTAGCATTCAGATTTGAAACAACCTATCCGGTTTAGTGAAAAATAAGCAAGAATTGTTCAAAGCACCATGTAGGGTTCAGTCACATCTCGGATTATGGGTCTCCCAGAAACATCTCCTCTGGGATCTGCCCTGGCTCTTCAACCAACTAGATATGACATACAGAGATAAGCTCTAGGGAAAAAAACTAAGGAAATGCTATCAGACCCTTCTAAATTTGTATTCATAGAACTTCCATTATCATGCATGGTGTCCCAAGATGGCAGCACAGTGACTTAGGTATTAAGAACCTGGAGACAAATGGAGAAAGGACACAATGATCTGCATGAATTGCCTTCATGTAAAATGCTCTCCATTTGTAAAAGTCCATACAAAGTACAAACAACCATTTGGAGTCATAAAAATCATATACGTGCAATTGTTTAGTTCCCGCCAAGATAGAGAAATGGAGACCAGATTTACTTTTTTTGTTTTAAACAACAACAAACAAACAGATAAGCTATAGAAAAACAATGGTTTTCAGATACTGAACAACAGGCAGCACCAGACCACAATCCTTGATAGAGAAACAGGTGAGGCAACTAAAAAAAAAAAAAAAAAATGCCTTTCCATCTAAATCTCTGACAAGTGGAACTAATTCACAAGCTCCAAGCAAATATCCTCATTCTTCTTTAATTTTCCAGAATATGGAAAAGCATCCCCTCATTCAACAAATAGGTACTGAGTCTCCAGTATGTTACAGTTACAAACACTGAGGGCTAAGTAAGGGAGACAAGCAAGAAACAAGTAACAACGAAATAAGTAATAAAATTTCAGCGATGAAGAGTATAAAGTAAAAGATAAAATAGTAAATGCTTCATAGGGACCGAGGACAAAGCATGTGCCTGTGTAGATGTGATAATCAGGAAAGTCATTTTTAAGAGGACATTTGAGCAGAGACCTGAAAAACAAGGCGTGGAGAGCTACAGAAAGAACATTCTAGATACAGAAAACATGACATATAAAGGCCAGGAGATGAGAATAAGAACGAGACAGAAAACAGAGAGAGTGAAGGGAACCTGGCAGAAAATGAGTCTAGGATGGCAGGGAAGAGTCAAAGCATGGAAAGCCTTGAGGGCCATGGAAAACCTTCGTATTTTATTCTCAATGAATCTGCTTTAAATCTAGGAAAGTTTTGAGCAGGTAAGCGACATGATTACATTTCTATAAAAAGTAACTCACCCTGGCTTATCCCAACACCAACAAAATGGCCGAAGTGGAACCGAAGAAGAAGCGGACCTTCCGCAAGTTCACCTGCCTCGGCGTGGACCTCGACCAGTTGCCGGACATCCGTCCTAGGAGCGACGGCTGCAGCTGCACAGCGCGCGCGCCGCTGAGACCTGGCCTGCGGAGGAAGCCGCACTTGCTGCTGCAGCGCCTGCGCTGGCCGGGGAGGAAGCACCGCCCACGGAGAAGCCCCAGGTGGAGAAGACGCCCCTGCTCGAGGTGATTATCTCGCCCGAGATGCGGGGCAGCATGGTGGGTTCACAACGGCCAGACCTTCAGCCAGGTGGAAATCAACCCTGAGATGATCCGATTCTACCTAGGCGAGTTCTCCATCACCTACAAGCCCGTGAAACACGGCTGCCTGGCATCAGGGCCCCCCACTCCTCCCGCTTCATCCCCCTCACGCAGCCTGTGGGCCAATAAAGACATAGACTCCCCTTAAAAAAAAATCACCCCGACTTCTGTTGGAGAATGGATTGTATTGGGTTAAGAGTAAATACCTAGAGACCAAATGGAAGGCAGTTTTAGGAGGAGGGCCAGAAATGATGGTGGACCAGAGTGGCAGTTCTAGATGTGGGGAGAAGTAATTGAATTCAAAATAGATGTTCCCATTTATACTAAAATATAGGCTACATTGCAGATGCTGTTCTAAGTACTTTCATGCAATGGCTCATTGATAACACAACTACCATATAGGGTAGGCACTATAAATATCCCCATTTTAGGAGATGAGGAAACTAAGGCACAGAGTAAAGTAACTTGTCAAATATTACAAGCTGTTAAGAGGCAAAACCTGGATTTGACCTCAGGAATCCAGCTCTAGGACTCCTCTCTTAACCATTACAGATACTGTAGAACCTACAGAAAATAACTGCCAATCTCTCACTTCAGTCACATGGGCTTTCTTTTGGTTTCTCAAATATGCCATATTCTTTACTCCTTCAGGGTCTTCACATAAGATTTTCTTTCCCTGAAATGCCCTCCCCACCCCAGATTTATATTTTGCTTTCCTGGTTTTTTTCTCATCCTTCAGACCTCCCCTCAGCTTAAACGTCACCTCCTTAGGGTGGTCTTCCCATTCCATCAAAAGTAAATACCCTCCCCCCTCTGTTACTCTTCCTTACAATGCTCTGTTTTTTCCTTGGATGAAGAAGGAGGGAAGAACAGGGATTTGTATTTGGACATGTTAAATTTGAGATGTCTGTTGACATTTAAGTGGAGATGTAGGGTAGGCAATTGGCCATATAAGTCTGGAATTCAAGGGAAATATCCAGGCTGAGTCATAAACGTATATGGCCTTTACAGTCACAAGACTGGATGAGATCAACAAGAGAAAGAGTATAAATAGAAAAGATGTGGAGGGACCAGCAAGTGAGATGCCCAAGGAGTAGAAGAAAACCAAGTTAATGTGATTCCTGGAAGTCAAGTGAATGAAGTGTTTACAGGAGGAGTTTAAATGACTGATCAACTGGATCAAATGTACCTGGCATAAAACATAGCCATTGTGTCTTCCGTGGCCAGAGGACCTTAGGAAAATCTTGCCTTTTTTCTTGTAAGGATTGGACTAGGAAGAGATTTTGTTATTTATTTATTTATTTATTTATTTATTTATTTATTTATTTATGGATCGCCAACAAGAAAGACCTGGGGTCAGAAAGGTCTGTAGTTTCTAGCTATATTTATAACTATAAATATTTACACCGATGGTAAGTTTGTTTTCATTACAAAGATAACTAGCCTTAGAGATTGCTGCTCTTGTAGAAAACTAAATACTGATGGTTAGGGTTTTAAAGATCCCACAAAGATGGTAAAATGGGCTAGAAGTGGATATTATTGCCAATGCCCCACGTTGCAGACAGGTGGCAGAGGAAGTCAGAGCTGTTATTTTCATAGCAGTATGGCATTATTTGTACTGGAGAAATGCACACTGCATGATTCTGGAGGCTTTTCTGCAGTGCACAGTGGTACGTTCATCAATAGCTATTACTTTGACTATACTTTTTGAAATCTGCACATTTTGTCTACTCTTTTACAAGCATCATTATAAGTGATGCTACTGCAGGATCCAAAGCTTCAGATGGACAATTTCAGAAGCAAAGACCAGGAAGGAAATTATATAGATACATGTAGAGCTAGGTATTTTATATTATATGTACCTATTTATTATATGTTATGTTATATATTATTTATATGTTACATATTTATTATATTTACTGTGTAATATATGAACTACTGGTGATACACATCCCATTGTTCTAATCAGGCTTTTCTCCATTTAGAAAAAAATCAAGTGATCAAATTTTATAAGATAATAATATTCCATTTGAAGCTAAAATCTGATTTCATATTCTTTCAAAAGAATCACCATTTCCACTGAGGTTTGTGTTGGCAACCTCAGAGTATTAATCCAGTAAAGAAGATTAAATATTAATAGAAGTGTGGGATAGATCATTTTCTTTCTTTCTTGGATTTAGAGCTTTGTTCTGCTTTTCATTCTGAGTACATGAGGTGAATGTAGATGGGCCAAATAAAATTAGACATATTAGCATGTCATAATTAATATCAAATGATGAAAAATAATTTTTGCAGGCCAACTTGAAATGAGTTTTTTTGGACCCATGCTAATTATTTGTAGTTTCAATTTTGTTATGAACCACCAACTGCTGGAGATGACTTCAACTGGCTTCACTTGTGCTTTAAATAATTCGTGTTTAATAATGTATTATGCATTACACAGATATTCCTACAGAACCCAAGTTTCAATTACCTGTCACTTCAAATTACAGGCCCCCAGTAATTAGCTTCTGCCACATAACACATAATGGAATAGACCAAAGTTAATAGAAAGTGGGAGCAAATCTACTGAGCCAGTTTGGCATGAGTAGATTTCAAAATTAACCAATTTGTGTACCTTTTAATATATATCTCCACAGGAATTAAAGAGTCACCTGATTAACCTTTCTGAGTCTCCCTTATTTGTAATAAAAGAGATAGTGAAGATAGTGTCTGCCTCAAAGAGATTACTCATTCACCTTTCGAGATAAAGGCATGTAGTTCAGTTGTCAGGATTTCATCAGTGATCTGCCTTCAAACACCTTTATATCCAGTCACAAATTATTTCTAAAAGCAGAGCCAACTAGTACATGGTATTATATTTAGAATAAAATCTGAAGCCTTTATGTGACCCATGAAGCCTTCTATCAACGGTTCTCCAACCTGAGGGCACGTTAGGATCACCCAGGGGGCTTTAGAACAGATTCTGTGAGAGCAGGGTTTGGGGAGGTGGGGAGGCTTGGGAAGGGTGGAGGGCCTCGCCTGAGTATGCTTTGTAAGTTTCCCAGCTATGGCAGGTTTGAGAACCACTGCCGGACGTGATCATGTCCAGAGCTACGTTGCCTGTGAACTTATTAGGAATGCAAATTATCAGGCCTTGCCCTGGATCAACTGAATTGGAAACTGGGAGCTGGGCATGACTATCTGTGTTTTAATAAGGACTCTGGCAGACTTTGATGCCCGCTAAAGTATGAGAACCAGTGCTCCAAGCTCTTACTATTAAAAGTGTGTTTTATCTTCCAGCAAGATCAACATCACTTAGGAGCTTGTTAGAACCCCAGACCCATCTTGGACCTTCCGAAGCAGAATCTGCATTTTAACAAAGTCCCCAGGTGATTCGCAGGCACATTCAAGTTTGAGAAGCACTACTCTAAGACACTGGTTCCAGCCTCGGCTGCAAATCGGAACCACTTGGAGGAGCTGTAAAATAATATATATAGATACCTGGTGTGCTGAGCAGGCAGCTCCTGGTTCTCCCCCTTTTAACACAGAGAGCTCTTCTGTCATGGTTTGGAATAAGCTTTCACAGTAAGAAGGGCTCTTCTGCTACCAGTGGCCTCCCCTCCTGCCCTTTTCACTAGAACAGCTTCAGAGGGAATCACATTGGCTGAAATAACTAAAATTGTCTGACTTCTGCCTCTGTCTGTGCTCAGAGGGCCTCACAACATCCCTAGCTCCCAAAGTTGCCTCTGGTTCTTTTGACGTGTCTCAACATTCCCACTGCTGCCTGGCCTGCAGCCACTCAACTTTCTCTGCTTTTCTTCCCCTAACTATGGGCTTGTTTTGTCCCTAAAGCACAGCACTGCATAAGCCTTGATGTCAGAGTCTCTAATAAAAATAGAGCCTTCAGCTTATGCCTCATGGGGTAGACATGGATGGGGTAGGTCCCTGTCCTCTCACTTCCTCACCTGGAAAAAACAAAGAAAAAACCTTTGCCTCAGTTTTCAGCTAAACCAAAATTCCCCGTAGAAATGTATTCATAAAACTTGATTCCTAAGAATAATCTCTTCATGGTGTATCGGACATCACCAAATCCTAAACACCAGTTAGGAGCCAGCAACACTGTGTGAGCAAACTGAGTCCCATAGGGACCAAGTCTCAAGAAGCCTCGTAGATGGGAGATGGAGGTGCTGGGGCCTGATCCTACACCTTCTGATTTCAGGCGGATCTACTTTCTACCACACCTAATCTGCCTCTAGTGCCTGTGGTCTGATAATGACTCCTCCCCCTGAAGGCACCCTCTGCAGGGTCAACTCAGGACCTTTCAGTGGCTTTCAGGATATGCAGGGGGCTCTGCCATCCACTTGGAGCATAAGTATTCAGTTCCCAACTCCCAAACAATGAACTGGGAGACATAAGAACAGAAAGTTCAGCCAAAACATTGTTTGGCACTATGTCAGTACACTGTAAATCTCCTTACAATATGGCAGAAGACATGAGTTTAAAAGAAATATTTGAAGCAACGTATTCAAGACGAAGGTCCTTATTTATCACAGAATTATTACAAACCACTTGTTGCTTAGATACAAATCTTCCTCCCTAGCCCCAAACATTTATTTCCATTCTGAACTCACAGGCTATTTCTAGCTGCCAACACAGCTTGCTTTACTCTGAAACGTCTTTAATCCTGAGGCCGATCATATATATTTTCAGTGTGTCAGTACAGGTGTAGGATGTTCTCAATTTATTTCTGGAA
The DNA here is from genome assembly GCF_949987535.1 of Balaenoptera acutorostrata. Lineage (NCBI taxonomy): Eukaryota > Metazoa > Chordata > Mammalia > Artiodactyla > Balaenopteridae > Balaenoptera > Balaenoptera acutorostrata. The sequence goes on along the minus strand of NC_080065.1, from coordinate 69,968,990 downwards.
AGCTGAAAATTTTCATGTGTCGGGAGTAACTTCTAACTTCTAAAAACCAGAAGAGCCTTGTGCTATTGTCAGAACAACATAATAAAGTCTGAAATGAATCTAAGAAATTAAATAGAATAGTTCCTGGAGTACAGTTCCTGCTCAAAAAAATATCTGTTGAATGAATGTAAAAGTGAGTGCACAAATGAATAAATGTGTACTTTTAAATCTGTACCCTAAATCTTAGTAAATTTTTAAGGGTTATGAAAATTTGGAGCACATTATTTTCATATTTTTTCTGCTACATCCTCTTTGAAGCAGTAAGTTGGGTATTTTATTTAATCTCGACATTCACTTCAAAAATTCACATATTCACATACATAAACATTCTCAGGACACATGATAAAACATATCAGTGACTACTGTGAATGCTGTAACATGGCTGTATCTGCAAATTTCATGCAATAATTTCTTGATCTCCAGGATCAAGTTAAATGGCTGCATGGAGATTTGTTCACATATTGCTGGAAAGCAACTTCTGGTTCTGTTCTAACGGCAAATATTTACTTTGGTTAAAGAGGCAACAGTGAAGGTCACAACGGACTGACATCTAGCATGAAATGACACTGACATTCCCTCTGACTCTGCATGACTCTGCAGACTTAGACAGACACAAATTGCAGCTGCATTTTTCCAAACATTCACGTGATTTTCTAGAAATCCCAACAGTTTCTCATCTGCTAAACCATTCAGCCAGCCACTAACTTAGGTGACAGACAACAGTGGATGGCATATTTCTGGAGCAAAGAGTGGTGAGAGACAGAGAGAAACGGCTTCACATTTTTCTTTTTCTGTCCTTAGCATCTGATGCTGCTGGTTAATAGAACTGCTCAATGAATATAACAGGCTCTTGGTGGTACCTGAGGCAAGGAGACAAGGGATTTCTGTCTTGGTTTCAGTATGGCGTTGTTAACTCATCCCACTGACCTTAGTTTCAACAGGCTCCCCCTCTGTCTGAGGCGTATCGGCCAAATGTATTAATGAGTTCCTGAGTCAGGCTTTCTGGGTGCACATCCGAGAGTACGCACTAGGAGACTTGGGGCTGCCAGTATAATCTCCCTGGGCCTCTGTATCTCCACCGGGAAATAAGAATGACAGTAAAATTGACATGAATATTAAGAGAGGTGATTTAGTCATTCATTTAGCAAATATTTATTGAGTGCCCGCTGCATGCCAGGCACTATTGCAGGTGCTAGGAACATGGTGATGATCAAGACAGAGGAGTCCCTGTACTTACGGAGCTTACATTCTCATGAAAGAAGACAGATGGCAATTCGCTTATGAGAGTGACTGGCACCCAGTAAATAGTACCTTCAACACATAGTTATTGAGCACTCTTTGGGGCGGTATGGGTAACAAATAGTGACCTCAAGCAAATATTCTCTTGAACATTTATTTTCCTATTTGTGCTTTTCTGAATTTTCCAATGCATTTACAATGAGCAGGGATTACTTAGGTAATAAATTAAGAACAATGAAAGAGCAATGACATAATTCAACAAATACCTAAAAGTGTTTTCAGGCATCTAAAAATGAGAATTACGATTCAGGACAAGATTCAACAAACATTACTTGCCCACACGGTTTTCGGCCTGGATGCATATTTTCCAGCTTTTGCACAGTGGTCCATTTATGCTGGGTAACTTTAGCATCTCTCATCCTTTGGTCTAGTCTCCATCCTGAGCCTCCTCCTTTGGATGGACAGGACTGGTATCTTTGTGTTCAAGGCCTCAGTTAATTAAAAATCATTCTAAATGATTTCATTTTTCATTCTTATACAATCAGAAACCCTCAGGCAACTGATATTTGCCCATTGTTAGTGAGCTTCAAATATTGCTTGGTTTTCCAGGTAAACTGTCTTCTCTCTTTAGCGTGAATGCTTTGTAGCATTTCTATTTTCCCTAATGCTGTACTCAAAATGCTATAATTAATATTTTTCTTTTATCCTCTTTCATAATCAGAGCATCACCAAATCCCAATGCCTGCTTTTTAATGACATGTTTTGTCTCTGCCTAGATTAGTACAACCTCCAAACTCCCAGCATGTCTCCTTCCTTTCCTAAATCCTTATCCAAAAGCATAGTATTGTTTTATTACTCTCATTCTTCTGGAATTACTTAGCTAATTTTCTTCTATTCATTTTACTGGGTTACTTTTTTTTCTGGCTTATGTGTTCATTTTTAAATTCCCAAATTACTCATTTTTGCCCTACATATCCTTATGCAAAATCAAAGAATCTGTTAATTCACCTCACATCTTAAGGTAGAAGAGACTCCATGGTAAAAGTATAAGTATTGCCACGTATTACACAATGATATTACTTATTAAAAAGCCTATGTAAACAGATGTTCCCACATTTAGTTTTAAGAAATTGTACTTCCCTTTAGTGCTCAAACAATATTTCCAAGACCACTTGCTACTTGACAAAAAATTTAAACATTTTAGCAGATTCCTTCCACCAGATGTTCCCGGCACACTGCCCAATCCCATAAATCCACCTGGCATGTCATTCTGACCCCAGCCAGCCTTCTGGTACCAGGCACATGACTCTAGATCCCATCACGCCATCTGTACTTGGCTTTCTAAGGCTGCTGTTGATCCTTTTACCTCTCCACTCTTCCCATAGGCGGGGATGGCCTATCCCTTAATTCTGAAAAGCTCAGTTAAGCCCTAACTTAAGAAAACTATGCTGAGGACGTGAGGAAATGTAAAGAATTCTAACACAGCTAAATAACTCAGAACTGTGCAGTTTATCGACTACTTCCAGAGTTTACAGGCCCCTCCACAGGTGGAGACCTGTTTTTCTTAATTTCAGCACATCTACTACCAGGTTGCTGAAACTAGCTTCCCTCCTCGACACAGGAAGGCCCTTCTGCCAATGATTTTCCACTCCTTGGAATCAAGACCCTAGAGAAGGTAAACAGAATATTTCTCAAAGTAAAAATTTACTCTAAAAATACAACACTTTGCATGAGAAGATAACATCCACTTTTTAATGCAGAGCAACTCAGCTTCTCCTTTTACCAATTCATTCCAAAGTAGGAGCTTGGTCTTAAACTTGTATAACTTACAGACCCCCCTGGAATGGCTCCTCCAAAAACAAATGGAGAAAAAACTTCTCTGAAAGACAGAAGCAGACCTCTATCCAGAGAAGCAAAATGGTCTGGCAGCTTTAAAATACCAGTCTCCCTTCCTTTCTCTTCCCACTTTCCCCATGTGTGGTCATAAAACTTCAAAAATATTGGGGGTTTAATCTCAGAGAAAGCTATGCACATGTAAACCTCGACACCTACTCTTTTCTTTGCTCCTTATTATAAGACAAGCATTGATTACTGAACTTGACTGTGATTTCAAGCTGAGAAGTATCACATTTAATTTTGGAAATCAAGCCAGAGAACACAGCCTTAGGACCAAGCAGTCTGCAGCGTGGCTATGTTTATGCATAGCTGAGGCAGAAAAATGGCTGGCAGTTGCAACAATCACATGTTTAGCTTTTAGTGGCTGTAAGGAAGGACTAAAGATATAACCTCATAAAAGCCCACAGTAAGATGCTATGAAAGAAACCAAGAGAACCAACGTGGTTGCTTCCAGACTGTAATGTAGCATGCCCATCCTGTGATTGATAGGGACTGGGTTACTTCCATAATTTCCCTGAAGCGCTGCATCTAAAAACACTTTGTCAGTCAGGAGTCCAGTAGGAAACGACACAATCAAACTGGGTAAAATGAAGAGAGTTTAACAAAAGGACTATTTAATATACAGATGGGCAGCTTAAAGAAATCACAATTTATAGTGTAGTACCCATGGACCAGTAATAGTGGAGAGCTCTTACTCCCTCAGTCCTGAAGGGTCAACGTGAGAGAGCAGTAGAGAATAAGAGGTAGAGAGGGCTATGTGGAGATGGGTGTCAATCTCCCAGGGCACAAAGCTGGAGGAGAAGGGTGGAGAGTGTATCTGGAGGGGTAAACCCTCTGTCCCATTAAGTTAGAGAACATTTCTGGTCTTCCATTTTTACCTTGTACACAGTCGCTACAAGGGGAACCTGACTTTTCATCAGAGACTGAACAGGAAGCCAAACTGATCTAATTAGGAAAAAAACCCTAAAATTTAAATTTAATTGATTAAAACTTAAATTATTTAAATTTAATTGTTGATTTACTTAAGATTTCTAAATCAGTTCCTCCATTCTCAAGCACATAATACCTATAACAGTTTTTTCCCCCCAAAGCATTTTGCTATGCATGTAAAATTAATTTTATTTTGTAAACAATAGCTTCTGGAGAATTTTGAGCTGTAGAACACCAAGCTCTGATTGCACATTTGAAAAAATACTCTGTAGTTTAAAAGATCATTTTGAAAGTGATGCATCTAGAGACAGTGATACTATATGAGATATTGTGGACAGTTGGGATAGAGAGAAGATGATAATATGAGAAACTTTTGGAGGTGGAATTAATAGAATTTGGTTCTTGACTGAATATGGGCATAACTTAGGCGTCCAGGATGACTCTTAGACTCCTAGTTTAAAAAAAAATGTGTAGACAATTAGTAGGATGGGTGGATAATATTTCAATTTGGGACATATAGAACTTAATGTACCTCTGAAACCCAACCAGCTGGATACATACCTTTCCCACAGAAGAAAGAGATATGGAAGTTATAATGTAGGAGTGAGTTAAGGCCTATGGTTATGGTTGGAATCAGGTGAAGATGGAGAGCAGAGCAAAGAGATGGCCAAGAATGGAGACTTTAGCAACAACATTTTGAGAATTCAGATCTCTTCCTGCTTTAGTGCCATTGATAATCTTTCCCAACAGACAGTAAATTCCAGTGAGGACAGGGACTTGGCCTATCTTGTTTATAACAGTATCCCCGATATCTAGCAGAGTGCTTGGCACATGGTAAGTCTCAATATACATTATTGAATGAATGATGAGTTCAATCTGGCTAATGGGCATTGGAGAGGGTCATCTGATTTAGGAACTGGAGTTATTTATAGATCAACTCACTCTGAAGGATTCTCCCATCTAGACCTCTTTTAGGGCTCCCCACTGAATTTGAAGTTCCTTTTCTTGGCTAGCTATTGTTAGGAAGTCTTACCTTTTTTGCTTCTATTTCTCAGTTTTTAAATTTGTCTTAATTCTTTCATTTCAAGCTTTGTTTCAGGTCTGTCTTTTAAGAAATGATTATTTTTAACCATGCCTCTTTATTCAGCTTTCCCTGTAGAGAAAGCTTTTCTCACTTTTTTCTTGCATACGCAGAGGCCCATTCAATATTTGGAAAGCAATCACCAAACATGCTCACAAGTACAGATAGATAATGTACTAAAAATCTAAAAATACTTTAAGGACTGTGTATCTTAAAGCAGTGGTCTCCAAATCAGTGGTGCTTGATCAGAACTTTGCTGATCTTAAGTGAATTTTTAATACAGGACAGGAAGTAGGAACCGGATTAGCCTTGAGATAATTGTCCAAAAGTCATGTATCATGCAAAATAAAGACTTGGGGGGGGGGGGGAGCGGGTGGCATACATGGGCACACAAAAGGAAGAAATTTCCAGAACGTCAACTTTTTTGATATCATCTTCTTTATACCAGTTCTCATAAACTTTAGAATTCATCAGACTCATCCCGAGTGCTTGTGAAAACCCAGATTGCTCTCCTCATTCCCCAAAATTTCTATTTCAGTACGGCAGGGCCTGAGGATTTGCATTTCTTACAAGTTCCTAGGTGATGTTAATGTTGTTGTTTCAGGAAACAAGCTTTGAAAACCAAAGGCTTTAGACTCCGACTTCATAAAAAACAACCACCACATCGAACACACCTTTCATCCATCCTGAGTCTTAGGATGCATTGACACGGGATGCAAAAATTATGAACAGAGAAAAGGACGAATCAAAATGAATGACTCTGGTGACAGTGTACAAATCAAAACCTTTTTTAAGTCAGGTGTTTACCAAAAAAATTTAAGAAGGACTTCATTGAGATGTCAACTGAAAGGTAATTGAAAGTAATTTTTGACAGACCACTATATGATTTTTGGCATATAATTCAGAAAGAAGTTTAAAAATATTGAGTAGCTCTGCATAATAAAACTATCATTTCCATTTACTTATTTAAGTGAGAAAGTTTTCTCAATGTTTAAATCTGTAAGAATAAAATAGGAATAGAATTGATGCTAAGCCATGACACATTCCAGTTTTAGGTAATATTTACTCGTGGAAATGTGAATTGGGAAAAACAGCCCTAATCATCTCATTGAGATACATTTCTAATAAAATGTTACAATTTGTGTAATTAGCTTTCAAATTTTGTAAGAGTGTAATATTGTTTGGATCAATTGTATATCTGTAAATTACAATGATAACTTAATCCAGGAGAGGATTTTTAACTTTCATACCTTTATGTTTATGTTCATAAGACAAAATTAATTTTCCACTTGAAAGTACAAATTTTGATGTATATATGTTGATAGCTTAATCAATAGAAGACTTTCAAGCACATAAATGTATAATATTTAGATACAATTCCATGAGGGAACTGAAATAAAAAAGCAAGTCCAAAAATAAAAACATAAAATGTCTGACTATTAAAAGAATATTTTTCTTCAAGTATTTTTTAGATGGATGATAGTGGGAATCAAACTATTATGGTATTTAGAATCCAGTGAATATATTTAAGAGAGTGATGTTACATGTTTATTTTAGAACGGCAATATTTAAAATATGCCACAACTAAAATCCTTTACAATTGTTTTGCTTTATAATGAAAAACATTTTGGTTGACAACTTAAAATGTGATGGATACATAGTTTAAAATTTTATTTTAGAGTACACACTATCAAAAAATCACGACTTACTGCCTTAAGGCAATCAACTTTTAATCTTCAGCAGGGATCATTTGATGGACTCAGACAGAACCGTGAATTTAAATTCCAATGAAAACCCAGGCTTTGCCTATTCTGTAAACATCTCAACAAAAACCATTCTTGTTCTTGTTTGGCATTTTCTCTTTCTTGTCCAGATGGGATCCAAACACTCAGAAATGAGTAATAATGGGAAAAGATTATACACTCTTGAATGACTCATTCAAAGACCTTTATAAACTTTGTATATAGACTTGTTTTAGAAAAGAATCATTTGGGTGAATTCTGGTTTGTTTAGCAAATGGGAATTGCAGCACAGTTAAAAGAAAAAAAGAAAGGATGCACAAATGGTACAAAACCATCACTGCAGGCCTTTTCCTTCAAAAACCACTTCACTGAATTTGTAATACTGGGAAACATAAAAAGAAACACATTAAAAAATGTTGAAGTCATCACTGAGTCTTTAGCTTCTTGATAATAACATCTTTTGCTTTTATCTAAGATATATTTTCTCTTGGAGATTCTTTTCTTGGGAGACAGTCTTGCACAGGCATGCACAAAATCAACTCTGAACTTTTTTGAAACCTATTATATTTTTTCTGTCCATTTTCAAACTCCACAACTTTATTTTGCATGATATATGACTCCTGCACAATTAGCTCAAGGCTAATCCAGTTCCTACTTCCTGTACTGTAATTGAAAATTCACTTAAGATCAGCAAAGTTCTACTTGCTATCACATTAAAATGATGTATTCCTCCCGATATAATCTCTCATACCTCTTTTCCATTTCAGCTACCCCAGAAGACCACCTCTTCTTCCCCTGATATGCAACCTAGCTTTTAGAGATGAATAGAAAACCACCTCTGGCTGACTTTTAGTGTTGAGTCTCCTTAAACTTCTCACTCTGTTCCAGCATTGTGGGTAATGGAACATCCCATAGACTCTATTATTTGCACCTAGATCAATAAAAATTTATCTGATGGATTTATAAACATCTAATAAGGGTGTATATGCACAAGTAATACAAATTCTTATATACTCCCTTGGGTAATTTCTATTTAAAGTTCTGTATAAAGATATGACAGATTGCACATTAAAAGGACAAGCTAAGCAAGGAAAAGAATCTCTTCTGTATCTATTCATGCCTAACTTCCCATATATTTTTGACATTCCAAGAAAGAAACCTCAGAATAATTTTCCACTCACCTTTGTCCTTTATGATATCTTCTATACCACTGCAGAATATATAATGGATTTGTTCTTCCAAATTATCAATAAAGATATTGAATAGAATGGGCTGTAAAATAACTCCCATGGGATGCATCCAGTATAAAAATCTTACATTGGCACAGACCTGTCTAGTTCATTTACTGTTGAATATCCAGGGCCTAGTACAGTGCCTAATACATAGTAAGTACTTAGTAATAGTGAATGAATGAAAATAAAGGGATGGATGAGTATCTGGATGGATAGGAACTTGGTGTTTTTGACATCTTCTGATCTTTTTTTTAGATATGATCTTCTAGCCAGTAAATTAACCTCCTAAACGTATAACAATTGAGAACATAATATTTTATGTTTTTTTTTTAAATTAATTTATTTATTATTTATGGCTGTATTGGGTCTTCGTTTCTGTGCGAGGGCTTTCTCTAGTTGTGGCAAGCGGGGGCCACTCTTCATCGCGGTGCACGGGCCTCTCACTATCGCGGCCTCTCTTGTTGTGGAGCACAGGCTCCAGACGCGCAGGCTCAGTAATTGTGGCTCACGGGCCCAGCCGCTCCGCGGCATGTGGGATCTTCCCAGACCAGGGCTCGAACCCGTGTCCCCTGCATCGGCAGGCAGACTCTCAACCACTGCGCCACCAGGGAAGCCCCTATTTTATGTTTTTATTGAGAGTATTATGCAGGTTCTGGAGATTACCTGCATCCACTACAAACAAACTATGTAACTTGGGACAAATGACTTGAATTCTCTATGCTTGATCCCTCATCAATCAGACATTAACAGCCTCTCTCTTAGGCTTGTTGAAAGATGATGCACATAAAACACTTGGCCTGGTTAATAGGAAGAATTCTGTAAGTGTGACCTATCACTTTTCCTATTGCATGTTTCCTTCATATTTGAGATTAATGCCTAAGAATGTATATGTAAACATTATCAGAATTACTATCTCAGCTTTTGCAGGGACATTTATAATCACCTCTCTGCTAGCCATAAAATCATTTCATCCAAGCCAGCAGCTTGTACTTCATGATAGATCTAGAATGTAAAAATGTTGGTGCACATTAGGGTTTAAAGTTGTAAATAACCAGACCAGTCACAGTATAGTAAAAGAAGGATTTTAGGTTTCTTTGGTGAAACAAAAGCAGGTATAAAAAGTTACAAAGATTTTTAGATTTTCATTCACAAAAAAAAAAAAAAAAAAACAGTCATTCACATTTTACACTATACACGTTATAATATAAATACAGGAACGTATTATGTGCATTGTAATGAAAGAGGAAAAATTAAAACCTAATAGGTAGACACAGAACTGTTCTGTGCTCTAGAACACCCAAAGGTGGATCACATTTAATGCAGCAACCAAGAGAACTTGCCTAAAGACAGTGTGTATGATTGGGGCCACTGTGGTTCCTTCTAAGTCAAAAGAGGTTCTGTGAAAAAGAATCCATGTTGGGTCTGCTCTTCTTCTATTTGCATTTTATTTGTTGTCTTCTCAAGATCATTCTAACTAAAATTAGGGAAAGACTCCTAAATGCTTTCTTTCCATTACAGGGTTTTCTTTAAACATTAAATTAAGTGGATAATGATTCAGAGTCATCTTCAGCAGTCATTTTATTCAAATTAAGGGGAGAAAACAGAGTGGGAAGAGATAGGGAGAAATTTTAACACATACACTCCACCTAATAGGAAGCAACGCCCACACTATTTCTATATATATGCTCCTTGCTTAGAATGGGCAAACATCATTTGCTGAAAGCTACACACTTTTCCACTCTTTTTATAATAAACACTTGATGCATTCTATCCGTCACATTATTTAATCAGGGACAGAGTACTGAGATTATATTGTTCCAAACTGTGTGAGGGAAGTATAAAGGCTAACACTGAAAAATAACTAGCATACTATGTCAATGTTCAGGTTTGGGGTAAAATAACATCCAATAAATTAAATCAGTATGGCTTACTTCATTTATTTATGTATGCTTCACAGCTGCAGCATTCATACATGAACATTCAAAACTTTATAAAAGATTAAAATGGTTATATATACAAAATTTCTTTCTTTGAATGTGTGTTGTTTTAACAAACCCCCCTCCCTCCAGAACCCTAGGTCTATATCCATTTGAAATGTTGTTGATCTGTAATCTTGCAAGTTAGTGTTATAAAAGCCATTAAAAAGGAGACCCAGTTGAGTTAATAATTAGCACTTTGACCCCTAAAAAATGCTCCTAGTCATAGAAAAGTCCTCCATTCAGGCCTTTCTTGTAAGTGAAGAAAAAGGAATGCAGCAAAAAAAGAGTTCCACGTTGCAGTCTCTAGTTCCGTTGGGATCCCATTAGCCAGCCAGGCTTCAGCATCACATGGAAGCCGGCTGTACCTAGGGCGGAAATGGTGCGGTGACCTACAAAACTTTGTGTTTGTTAATTGTCCAGGAAAAGCCATCCTCCATTTTGCTGACAAAGGGCAAGGGAAACCATTTCCAGCCTAAACAAACTACCAAAAGCAGCCCAACAAATGATTAAAGACCTGTAAGGCTCCATAATCATCATTAAATATGCCCGAACTCAGTGTGACTTTTTATTTTATATACAGGATTAAAATCAACATTAAATCATCTTATTTACATTGCCATTGGTGCTGAAATGGAGCTTTTTAAATAGTACAGTAGGCTGGTATACATTATAAAATGGTCTGCACTGGAGGCAAATAGAAAACTAAAGAAATTAGATAGTCTGGAAATGGTTACGTTCTGCCCTTATTTTCTTTCCTTTTGTTTGCTTTCTTTTTGAATGCCAATTCTTTCATTTAAAATGTTTTCGAGCACAGCAACCCAAAATGACTGGATGGTGGTCCAAAAATCCAAACCAACTGATAATACTTCTCGAGGTGATAGGAAAGGCACAGGAAGTTAGGACTTTGGCTGAAATGATGAAAACACATGTTCGCCATTTTAGGGATCAGCGCCTTGTTTCTTGCCACCTCCTGCTCCAACGGTGATCATGTTTTGATGTATTTATTGAATTGTCCTTTGCTGATGAGGAATTTTTAAAGTATTTCTTAGAATAAGTCCTTTGGTATGCAGATGCTACATGGAAGGAAAGAAAGAAAGAAAAGAAAACACAACAATATTACTTGCTCCATACCCTAAACTACCAATACCGTAGCCGTAAAATGAGGGTGTCTAGTAGTTGTTATAGCATGGTTGTCCATTCTTTCTAAAGGACCACTTACGGTTCAGGCAGGTAATTTTAGGCATAGCCCATCTTCCATTTCCTAGGCAACGGATGGTTGGAAGGTGGCGTTGAATGAAACCATCTTTGCAGTGATATCTAATCAGGGAGTTGATTTCATAACGAGGTTTCATCTTTCCAAAGGTCTTGGCATTTTCTACAACAGGGGGCTGGCCGCAAGCAACTAAAGAAAAGTAAATTGGGTTATTTCCAAATAATCTAAATATTTCTATTGGCATGAGTTTCTCTTTTTTTTCTCTCTCTTTCCTTCTTTATTATACCCAATCAAGCACCTTCAGCAGTCATTTAGATTAAGAAATTGAAAATTTTCAAGACAAAACTAAATAGTAAGGCTCTGGGCCTAGTTTGAATCTCAGATTCTGTCACCTTGAATTGTGCTTTTTTTTTTTTTTTTTTTTTAAAGAACCATAGGGCATATGGTCATACATTCATCTGTCCATTTGGAGGTGCTACTTTTCTGAAAAAAGTTCCAAATTAAAAGGAATTTGGAATTTCCTGTCTCATGCCACCATGTGGCCTGTTGATGTTATCTTCATCACCATCCCAATGTTTTTATTTATTACCCAACTTCACTTCAAATAATAATAGATTTGTAATAATTAACTATTATTGTCACTTCCCTGAAAAAAACTTACAATCTATAATAACATCATAGCTTCAAAATGCGGACAAAATATGTCCAAAATATGGATAAAATACGGACTCTTCAGTATAAATAAAATATCTCCAGGTTCAATTATGTTTATTTGCTCTTTTCTGTCTTCTGTACAGAGACAGGGAGCAAGTCAGGACATAGTATTCATGCTTCAATTTTGTAATTACCTTATAAATATAAATTTCAACTCTTAAGCAGGGTAAGTAAAGGTAAATCTTGGAATATATAACCATCATTTTTAACCCACAATAAAAAATTCTGTATATCAACAAACTTAGTGATGGTAGAAATAGTAAAAAGGAAATAGTAGTAAAAGAAACTTCACAATTTTGAAATTCAAGAAGCTGGGAAAATTGGTTCAACTGAATTTGTATTAACTTGTAATTTTATTCAATATTAGTGTACTTGTTTTAAATGATATATTTCAAAAATTAACTTTTATTAAGTGATTGTGTTTTGCTATACATCTCTAATAAAAATATAATTTAACTTCAATATAATTTCCCTAAATGACATTTCCTATCAATAGTTTACTTTAAGAATGCCATCATGAGGCCCACCTGATAAGCATGTCATATTCTCTCATGAAATAATGCAAATCTTCAATGGGAGGATGATTATCAGAAACCTTGGTACCAAGATGTTTGGATGTCAAAAGTTCACGAATATTAAATTTATTTACATATTCAAAAGGCTGTTTATAACCATATTCTTTTGCAATGACAAATGTAGGTTTAACTTAAATATTTAGTTCCTTTAATTTACTTCTGCCTGACAAAACAGCTTAGAATGTATTGACCCATAGCAAACAAAACTGTCTTTAATGAAACACAATCCAAGCATATATTTTCGTTCACATAAGAAATTGTCACTCAGATAGACATAACCTAAAAATAGATTATAAAGTCCTACTATCTATAACTAAGAAATTAGAAACATTTGTGTATGTATTTGATTTTTACAAATTCCTAGAAGATAAACTGAGATTTCTATAATAATATGTCATTTTCACTTAATAATCTACACTATGTATATAGTTCAATGAAAACCCACATCTGGATATCTACACTTCTTTTATTGTAATATGGAAAGTCTATACTAGGGTCCAGATACTAGCAAGTATCAGATAGAATGAGATGGAAGTGATACGGAAGGTTAAAAATTATCAATTAGATAACTCATTATACTTGATTCTGACAAATTAAAAGTTGTCTTTAAATTTGAGAGGAAAGCAATATACAGATTTCTTCCAAAACTATAAATGAAGATTTATTATAAAGTTAAAATAATTCAGGGTACTGAATGTGCTACTGGCAAGGACAGGCAAACAGACCAGAAATAGATCCACATATATATGCTTGATATTTGACAGAAGCAACATGGCAGAGCAGTGGGGAAAAGGTAGTTTTTTCACTTGGACAATTGGGTATTCATATGTAAAAAAATATGTATTTGGTTCCCTACCTCAGAGAATCCATGGGAGATCAATTCTAGATGGTTTAAATATATAAATGTAAAAGACAAACTATAAAACATTTAAAAACAACATAGGATAGCTTTCTGACTTTAGGATAGGTAAAGATTTCTTAAGACACAAAAAGGTTTAAACCATAAAGGAAAATTCAACAAAATGAAGAACTCTGTTCATTAAAAAATGCCATGGGGAAAGACGAGCTACAAACTGGGAGTAGATATTTGCAACATATAATTTTCAAGGGATTAATAACAAGGACATTTTTAAAAACTCTCACAAATCAATATATAAAAGAGAAGCAATCAATTTTTAAAAATACACAATAGACATGAACAGAAACCTTACAAAAAGAAGAGCTATAAATAAAAGTATATGAAAAGACATCCAGGGAGAAGTATCCAAGACAACGCAGATTAAGTCACAAGAGATAACATTTTATACCCACCAGATTGGCAAAAATTTCAGAGTCCATTAATATCAAATGTTGGAGAAGATGTGGAGTAACGGGACCTTTCACACATTGCTGGTGGGAGTGACAATTGGCACAACCACTTTGGAAAATAATTTGGCATTTTCTAGTGAATTTGATGGTGCATTTATCCTATGAATCTGCACTTCACTCCTGGAAAAACACCCTATGGAAACTTGCAGAGATCTACCACAAACAAGTTCAAGAATATTCGTAGAAACATTGTTTATAATAGTGAAAACACTGAATGTAACCCAAATGTCCACTGGCAGGAGAACTGATAAATAAGATGTTATATAGTCATATACTGTAATACTACACAGCAGCCAAAATGAAGAAATACAGCTACATGCATCAACATGGATAAATCTCACAAACATAATGCTGAACAAAAAAAGCAATGCACAAAATACAAACAGTATGATTCTACTTAAAGTTCAAAAATGTGCAAAACTAAACAATTTGTTTACAGATACAAGCATATGTGATAATTCTAACGAGAAAAGAAAGGGTATTAAATCATTATCTATGGCTGGATTGGGGAAGTAAATGGATGGGATTGGAAGGAACCTGCAGGATGCCCCAAAGATGTGTAGATAGTATGCAACGAGGTGGTGTTTTTTTTTAAAAAAAAAGTCTTTTATATATAATATAATCCTTCTTTGCAAGTATTTAATTAAAACGACCTAGGTCTGTATGTTTAAAGATGTCTAAAATATCTGAAAGGAAAAATAAGTGTCATTTATAAAAGTTTACAGACATTTATAAAATTCGTAACATTCCCCAGAGTACTGATTAACAAAGAATTAAGTCTACACAAATAAAAATCAGACAGTAGGGAGATAAAATATATGAATCATTTTGTTTTGTTTTATTTTTCTCCTTTAATGAGGTAGACCTAATGTTTTGTAAATCTTTCCCCATTGGGAAATGTCTACCATGATGTTACTTTTGTGAATCCTTTTTAGATAAGGCAGTGGTTCTCAACCTGGGGCAGTTTTCCTCCTCTCCCTCCTTTCCCAGGGATAGTTGGCGATGGCTAGAGACATGGATGGTTGTCACAAAGCAAAGGAGGATGTGGAGTGGAGGAGAATGTTACTGGCATACAGTGCATAGAGGGCAGAGATGACGCTAAACATTCTGCAATGCACAGGGCAGCTCCCACAAGTAAGAACTGTCTGGCCCAAAATGTTAATACTGCTGCTAATAAACCCTGGCATAGGAAAAAACAACACCGGAAATAAAAGAATGTTTGGATCACAAAATGAAAAGCATGACTCCAGGGAACATTTGGAGATCTAAGAGGGCAAACATGACATTTGGATAAAGACAAACAGTTCTTTAAAGACTTCTTACACTAGAAACAGGGAAAAGAGCAAATAACTTGATTTGCTGTTTTCACAAGTTCCATCGCATAAGTGCGGAAGTAACGTACATAGTCAGGAAAGCTGCTCACACATAAAAGATATTCAGAATGAATTCTGCTTTAGACAAGAGAATGGCAGAGTATAGTAGTCATGGATAACAGCTGAGTTTCATCTCAGCTTTGTGTATCTTACTGTTCTCTTTCTTTTGATAGAATTTCTCTAGTGGTGTTTGTCTTTCCTAAAATACCTATAGAGTGTATTATTAGTTTTATTATTTTTATATTCAAAAATAAGTCAAATGGATTTTGTATTTTGCGTTTGTACTTTGTATGTTTAATTGAGGTGGGTAAAATCTGGGTATAGAGATTAAATACTCATGTTCTAACACCATTATCAATTGCAAATAGGTTTATAAATTTTTATGGAATTCCTATTTTTTAAAGGAAGACGTCTATACAGTGTGCCTTAGAATTCAAACATATTGGTCAATGATAAACACTTTCAAAAATCAGCTTTCTTAATTTTATCTGTTTAATATCAACTAAGCAGTTCTTATTATATTATTAACTTATAAACATATTATAAATGTTTTTATTGTATCATATTTTGAAGGTATTCAACAATAGATATAAGGATGGCATTTTTGTTCTATGGTTGATGTGTACAGATGGAGCTTCTAAGGGAATGAGTGAAAAACTCAAGTGTCTATAAAGACCAGGAACTTAACCAAAAAGGAGGAAAGGTCTGCATGAGGACTGCAATGAATTGAAGACCACAGTCCCACCACGGGAGGGCGGTAGTTTTCAGCTGCAGTATTTAAACCACTGATAGATTTGAACATGGGCCAGATGGTACCAGGTGTTCTTTTTTTTTTTAAGTAAAAACTTCACATTATTTTATGATACATACCAGTTTTTTATTGTTGCCAACTAATTAAAATTTTTTTTGTTTCTTTAACATTTTTATTTATTTATTTATTCTACAACTAATTTTTTTTTTTTTTTTTTTTAATGCTCTCCTCATCAAAATAAACAGCTTTATAGGCCCTCAGGCTGGCAATTGTTTTTTTTTAAAAATACTGCCAGGTAGTTTCTCTACATAAATGCTACATTGTTATCTTAAGCACTTGAAATCTAAGGTGAACACATTACTGAAAACAAACTTTTCAATTATATTGAAAAAGTAAACCATTCCAGAGCAATAAGAGATGCCATATGTGACATCCAGCTTATGTCTTAAAGAATGACATTTATTCTTCCTGAATTTACTTGATAATTGAAATGCAGATTAAGTATACATTATTAATGGGGTAATCATTACCTGTTCCTTTCTTGCAGGTATAGGTGAGATGGTAATTGCAGGGAACATCATTCCACTGGCCATTCTCATGCCATATAATTACAACACAATCTTCTCCAGCAGAAAAGAAACTATCTGGCTGATTGGGCCTCCAGTTCTCATATTGCTGTAAAAATGGAGGGAGAAGATAACTATTGACAGTCAAAGAGAAGCATATTATAAAAGCGACAGTGCCATTACTGCACGATTAAACTAGAATGGACTCAACAATTTCTGTTGAACCATCTAGCTGAAATAATTCTGGTGGTACAGAAAAAGATTTTTACACTCTGAGTGGAAAATGTATATATCTCAAAGTCTCTCTTCAACAAATATATATATTTTTTCCTTTGGCAATGAGATATATCTAAGGAATCAATGCTCAATTTAAGGATTTTAACCATGTCATTATTATTAATTGTAACAGCATTAATGGAAATGGAACAACTAGAGAAAAAAATTCATAATCTCGTCACTCTAACCTGTCATGTTTTCTTCCAAACCCTATGTGCACATATAATTTTATGTAGAGATGATTATAGTGCAATAAAATGGTCATTCCTTCTTTTATATTTTTACCACTATAAAGTACCTTTGTCTTATTGACTGTAATTGTTTTCATCCAAATTCTTTGCTATGTCGATATACATATAAATTGATATATTTGCTATATTTATTTTTTTGTTTACCCGATATACCTATGCCCATCACTTTATATTCAACCTTTCTGAGTAATTCTGTTTTAGATATGATTCTTATGTGCACCATCCAGTTGTGTTTTGCTTTATGATCTAATCTGGAAGTTGTTTTAATAGGAACATTTATCACATTTATGCATATTAATATACAAGATAATGCTTTAAAAAATATGTCTTACTATAAATATATGTTTGCTTTTCTTTAATGTGTGTTCAGATAATTAAAAGGAATTTTATTGACCTGATGTTTTTCTACTGGTTACCTTTATATCTACATCTTTAGATGATACCTTTTGATTCCCTAGTTTGAGCAATGACATATAACCAGAAATATCTTTTGCCTTCCATCACAGTAATACATGTCTTTTATTCAGCACCAGTAATGAATGAAGCCCTCTTCTGGTATTTGGTATGCATTATCTCTTACAGTAATCCAGCAAGACTGGGAATAACTTGAAACTTAGCAATGTTAAACACCCAGGACTTTTAGGTTTACATTCAATTTTTTGTTACCTTAAAATGTGACCTCCATATCAACCAATAATTATATGAAAAACACAGTCCTTATGCCTATTCAAAAATAACAAACTTTAGTGAGATGAAGATAATATTGGACCATAAATGAGAGAGAAGCTTTCTAGCCTCCGGTCTCTTAACTAGAATGTGATATGGGACATGTTTGTTCATTGTCTCTCTGGCTCAACTTGGGTATCACTTTCCCAATATGCTTTGCCTACTGTCACATTTAAATCACATCTAATGCTGACCAGACTGGTGGAGACAAATTTCCTTCATATGAAAGAAGTACGTATTCAGATTTATGTGACAATGGCAAATGTGACTGTTTCTTCTGGGCCTACAGATCTATTAGTCTTTCCTTGAATTAAATTTAAAATAAGTCTGTGTGTAGAAAACAAACTTATGGTTACCAAGGGGGAAAGGGGGAGGAGGGATAAATTGGGAGATTGGGATGGACATATACACACTACTATATATAAAATAGACAACTAATAAGGACCTACTGTATAGCACAGGGAACCCTACTCAATACTCTGTAATGACCTATATGGGAAAAGAATCTAAAAGAGTGGATATATGTGTATGTATAACTGATTCACTTTGCTGTACACCTGAAACTAACACAACATTGTAAATCAACTATACTCCAATAAAAATTAAAAAAAAAAAAAAACCAAGGGGGGAAAAAAAATGTCTGTGGCTGAAACAGTGAGTTAAGAGATTTTATTTGAAAAAGACAAAGTCAGAGAAGAAAGAACTGTATATGAGATAAGGTAATTGTTTCCAATTCAGAGCATGCCAAAAAACGGTCCTCCTAGTTACTCCCGAAAGCACCATGGTTATCTTTATGTCTTTTAAAAAGGTATAATAAATATATTACAGAATGGCTCTAATTTTTCTTTCTTCTCAGAAAATAATGCGGTTTTTAAAGCTTTAAAATATGGTAAAAACCTAGATCTTTGATAAAATAATTTGTGAGAAGAAGACCTAAAGTTTGAAAACCTCAGGATTAAGAGACCTTCTACTTTTCCTTCAATCTCTTTGCTTAGCTTTGCTTTGAAATACACCTCAATCATGCCAAAATTAAGAGAGGAGACAAGAGACCTCTGCTATGTAAAGAAGAGTCTCTGAAAAGTGATAAAACTTCAAAGAACCAAGGGAAGATTAATAAAGACTTTTTTTCCAAAACACAGAATTAAGGGTGTTTTTATTTCTCTGGTGGAAATCCAGAAATTATATGGATTTAAATTCAACTCTAGTAGCCTGAATGGTACCACTGAGTTACCCCCTAGGTGGCGCTGGGAAAGATGCTGAGAGGACCATACTCACCAAAGCACTCTGTCTGGCAGGTCTTCCTGCGACCGGGAACTGACATTTGATCTGACCTGGGTTTCTAATTATTTCTTTATTTTCCTTTTCTTTGCCTATTTCCCTTTTCTTATCATCTCTTACCCTCCACCCACCAAGCCTTATTTTTTGCCTTTTTTTTTTTCTTTCCGGCTACCCTCCTTTAATAGATAACAGAAAAGGAAATGGAGTAACAATGCAGATATAAACGTCACATTCAGCCTGCTGCTGCTGTATAACTAAGCTGTCTTTAACAGATGAATTAAAGCAGGATAAAATTAAAAATTAAATTAATAAAGAATAAGAATTCCTTAAAACTAACAAAGATCTACATTTAATACTTTTTATGGTGAAAGATCCCAGAGTTCCTCATACACTTAATTTGGATTTTGGAGCTCAGTACTTTCTAGTTTACTTTCTAACTAACCTCTTTCAGGAAACCAGTGAATGTCCTCAAAGGTGGAAAATTTTCCAGCATCCCAATACCACGTGTAAACTGTGCAGTGCTCCCCTTTCCTTGTCCTTACCGCACTATTCATCTCCCTTCTTTGCTTTATTTTTCTTCATAACACTTATTACCTTCTAATATCCTATGCATTTTACTTACTTATATTTTTTCTCCTTAGTAGAGTGTAAGCTCATTGAGGACAGGGATTTTGGCTTCTTTTGTTTACTCCTGTATCCTCAGTGCCAGGAGCTATGCCTGGCACATACTGGTGTTGTTTAATAAATAATTTCATATTTAGAAATAATGAACCACAGAGTGTGCTGCGTTCCTCCCTATTCATACCTGCCCCTGATCGGAGATGTTGTTTGCTGCTGGCAAACAGCAAGCAAGACAATCGCAAAGTCAGCAGAAGTAAATAACCGGTCTGGAAAACAGTTGGCAATACATACCAAGAGCCTTAAAAAGTTCCTACCCTTGGACCTCATAATTCTACTTCTAAAATGCTATCCTAAAAAATAATCAGAGGTGTGAACAACATTTTATCTAAAATATTATACTAGCAGTAAGTGGGAAAAATCTATAGAGCAAATACATATTCAATAAATCATGGTATAGCCAGACAAATGGGACAGTATATAACCATCAAATATCTTGTCTTTGAGCACTGTACAAGGAGATGGAAGATACTAAAGGAAGTGTTAAGTTAAATAAAAAGTAAAGTCCTAAAAATGTACAGTAATCCAAATTTTACGCATACTCTCAAGATGCAGCTGTGTGTGTGTGTGTGTGTGTGTGTGTGTGTGTATGCAAAAGACCAAAAGAAAATGCAGTAAAATGTGATAAAGTTTATATCTAGTGATATGAGACTAAGGTAATATTTTATTCTATATATTCTTACAGATTTTCCAACTTCCCTTGAATGAGCATGAATTATTTTTCTAATCAGTAAAAATGAACATTATAATATGAGCTATGCAGTGATCAGAAAGAACTTACCGATTTCTTAGCTAACCTTTTTTAATCTAACCTCAACAAACATCACTTCAAGCCATCCAAGTCCCTCGACTGCCATGTATTTTGCAGCTGACATTTCCTCCTGATCTGAACAATAACCATCTCATTTTCACACTGAAATGAGATTCTGATTCCATGCCACCAAAGTAATTCTCAGGCCTTAAGCTTCCCAGGCTCAGACCTCTGGTAAAAGATTTAATTGTTTTGGGTGGGAATTGCATTTGGCTCGCCGCAGTGATTTAAAACCCGTGTTCTGTGTTGTTGCTTGGCAGAACTGTGGCTTAATGGTGCAGGACCAAATTTTAAGTCTGTGGTTTTTACAAGAATGTTTGATACCCACAGGCATGTCACACTATTACCTCATATCTGATTGCTCCATTGTGCAGATTTATTTTGGCTAGGATGCTTTGATTTTGCTCCATGTTACTGCCAAACTGACTTAGCAAAGGAAACTCCAGTTTTCTGAACAACTTTCTTTGTTTCCTCCTGAATTCTTATAGCCTTATTTAATATCACTTGCAGAGAAAAAGAGTAGAAAAAATAAATCATTGATTTTAGGTTCAATAATGTATTTTTTTCACTAAAGCTAAATGTTAGGAAGAGATCTCTCCTCAGGAAATCAATTCTGAGCTATAAGAATGTAATCGAGCCTCTCTCACATAGACGGTGTCTCATACATACAGAAATGTAGACTCTTGGAATGAGCAGAGAAAAATTCTCTGCTCCCATCTGGATTTTTTTCTCCTCTCTGGGATTATAAGCAAACATCCTGGGTGATCTAGCCCAGGTCGACCCTCTTCTAGGGCTGGATGGGCAAACTAAAATTATTCCAAAAAGCCAGCATGGCTTGGGGAGAATTCATTTTAACACTGTTGACAAAAATAAATGCTGATCAGACCTCAGCCTGTTTTTGTCTCAGAGACTCATGTTCTCTATTCCAAACCTTGAACTCTCGTTGTTTCCCCCAGAGACCAGAATTAGCTCAATCCCATGTCTGAAAAGAAACCCCTAAATTACTGTGCATTTTTGTTCTCTTCTGATGGCAGAGAAAATTATGACATAAAAGTCACATAGTTGATGTAAAGGAAAGCCAGCTCAGATGTAAACTTTTCTACATGTTCTATAACAAACATGCATTTTATTAAGAGCTAATTTTTTATACCTAGTATGAACTGCTTAATGCTGTACAGTATATGAAAAAGTTACTTGTAGTGTTCCAATTAAATGATTACCTCTCTGTATGTGTAAAAAAATAAAATAAAAAGTGCCCCAAAAGACAACCATTTCATCTCAACTGGATTTATTAACTTTTCAATTATTGTTTTCTCTTTCCTTTCCCCCCAATCAGATTCAAACAAGTTAGCTGCCAAAGGCATAAAATGATTCTAAAAATCCTGGCCAAAATCTAACAGCTAAGTACCATTCTCTTGAATGACAATTGTCTCCACAAACCAGAGAGTTCATTTTGAACCAATCCTAATATTGAGAGGACAAAGTCAGAGCAGACTGAAGTTATTCATTACAATCTATCAAACTTTACAAATGCTTAGATTATTTTATTCCAAATAATCTGTATTTTATTGTCAAAAATTTACTTCTGTCTTATATTAACGTAAAAGTGGAGAATTATCCTGTAGGTCTTCTGGAGTATACGGGACTCCCCTGCCTGCCAATATTCTCCACTCTCGGAGAGTGACCTCAATTCCACAGATCTAAGACAAACTTGACTTAGGTTTCTCAAGCAGAATGGCTGAAGAGTTATTCTCTCCTTCCCAGCTCTTTGCAAAGTCTCCAACTTAATTCAATCAACATGCGGGGAGGGAAAAGGTGTGTGTTGTGTTTGGGGATGGGGGTAGGGTCTCTGCTTTTGAGTTACCAGCAGTCTACTAAAGTCAGACAGGGTTTATATCCTTTCAAGGTGACTCTCTGATTATATAGTATCTAGGAGTCCCAACTGTCATTCAGAGATACCAGATGATCTTTTACCTTTAAAATACACACCACCATGATCAATGGCCCTGAAATCTCAGCAGATAACTAGTATCACAAGCATGTACAAAATAAATGGAAGATAAAACTGTAATGTAATTGAACTAGAGATGGATCACTGTCTCTTTTTCTAAGGTTAAAAAAGTGTTATTTCATAGACTCACAGGCATACAAAAGAAACTTATGGTTACCAAAGGGGAAAGGGCGGGGAGGGATAAATTAGGAGTTTGGGATTAAGAGATATACACTACTGTATATAAAATAAACAGCAAGGACCTACTGTATAGCACAGGGTACTATGTTCACTATCTTGTAATAAACTATAATGGAAAAGAATCTGAAAAAGAATACACACACACACACACATATAACTGAGTTACTTTGCTGTACACTTGAAAGTAACACAACATTGTAAATCAACTATACTTCAGTTTTTAAAAAAGCATTATTTCAGAAATACACAAGATTTAAAAATAAATCAGGTACTTTGCTTTGCTCTACAAAAGGAGTTTGCTTGGTTCAGCTTTGAGCACTGCTTTCAGTTCAAGAAAGGAAACAAGACCATCCAGTATTAGTCAGTTAACTGCTGTGACAGCCACGTCCCAGCTGGTCCTTTATATGAGACATATATAAGCAAATCGATTTATGAGGAAATATGCAAGCAGCTGGATGGTGAAAAGAAAAGGCTGGATCAGGGAAGGCTCTTGAACCGTAGAATGACTTACCCTTCATGCAACATTCCAAAATAGTATTTGTTTTTCCACATCAAGATTTTTTTTGCCTTTAAAAGATAATGTCAATTCAAAATTCAAAACCCTGACGATAATAAGGTCATGCTTCAACCTCTAGTAGAGAAAGAATTCCCGGAACATGAAAGAGTTTTGTTTTTAAATCCCTTTTATCAGAATTTAAAGCTAAGAAGTTTTCAAAGCAACTGGGCTCATCAAAACTTAGTTGATAACTAGCCCTTCTCCATAATATTTGACCCATTTCAAATTCTTTTCATTGAGATTTTATGATTTAATTTGGTCAAATAGCTATAAAGGATAATCGATGGGCACTAACTAGTTCTCCTAAACAGTTAGACACTCTGTTTAGAATCTCTTGGTTTCTTTTCCTCTCTAATAAAAAGAAAACGGAATTTTCACACACTAGATAAAATTAAAGTTCATCTTTTTGTGGGACACAAATCTGAGATTTACTACCATCACACACACATACACACACCCCTGCAAATACAGTATTTCTTGGCAGCAGGGAAGGATATATCTAGGATAGACCTTTGGGAATGCCCCTGTTCACACAGACCTGTATAGCAGAGCGGTCCCCACCATAAACACAATAGAGAAGGTCCAAAATGGTTAAATAGTTAGTAGAATAAACATCAACAGACCCCTAGAGATGGGAAAACTGAGCTGTCCATTGGACAAACTTGCTAGCTAATTGAACGATTTTTACTTACTAGCCAGCCATTGGGTACAGTTCAAATTTGTGCCTGAGCAAAAAGTACGAATTATTTCATATTGTGGATCTTCAGGGTCTCTCATGTATATTTGAAACTACAAATCTTGAATCTACATCTGCCAAGGGCCTACTCTATCATCGACCTTGTACCTACCCACATATTTACCTATAGTTTTTCAGCTTAGATTGAATCACCTTTTATTCTTTAAAATTCACTGTAATTTAGATTATCTAAAACGGCCAATTAAAGGCTTTATGTTTTAGAACTATTATGAGTTTTGCCAAGTATGTTTAAACAATTAACCACACACATTCCATTGATAAAAACCGCTCTTGACATTTGTCCAGTAAAGCCATGCTCTGACATAATATATTATGGTAATTGTTGGGAGAATTTAAGGCTTCAAGCTATAATTTGGAGTTTTTTTCCATGAACAGTCCAGTCTCTGCTTTCTACCTACTCTCTATTCCCCCAAACACTGCTGATTTAATTCACTGCAAAAAAATTTTCATAAGAAAACCAAAAATGTCCTCTAGGTTCACATGCCAAGGGAACCAGCCAAGGAAAACTTTCCACTGCTATTACTGTGTATAAAGTGAAGATACGGGAAAGATTGGTCCTAATGCTTGCCTCAGTTGCTAGGATTTTACTAAGCATGTGATTCCATGTATTAGCTTTACGCTGCATTTGAAAAATCATCTCATTTCACATTTAACTTTCTGGTTCATGATATAATGCAATTCATACTAGAATTTTAAAACCCAAAGCTATAGGGACTTAATTCACAGAGAATATTATTCCTGCAGAGACCTAAGTGGAGTTCTGGGAATGTGAAGTTTTGAAACGCAAAATACTATATGGCCACTAGGTGGTGATATCCATCCATCATTAGATTTTGAATTACCAACTAAGTCACTGTTAACAAAGCAATGTAGACGTCCCCCCACCACCCCCCCGCCCCAAACCATGATTATTTCCTCCGTATGGAAAAAAAGATTAAAGGATTATCTGTGATACGTCCCCTCAGTTTTGTGAGGAAAAGTAAGAAGAGAACACTTTGCTAAAAGATAGACCTCAGCTAAACAGTATTTACCAATCCCATTCCATTTAGCTACAGGCCAATGTAGCTATAATCTGAATTTTCTAGTTGACTAAAACGTTCAACTACAATATTTATTTTTTTTATTTGTCCTTTTAAAATTATCAGATGATTTACATCAACAGTGAAGCTGCATCAGAAGCAAAGCCAAATCTATAATAGACACCTAAAATCCTTAGGACAGGGCAGATCATAAATAAACACCAATGCACACAATTAATGTCTGCATGTGATTTAGTCTGTTTTTAGGTAAAAACTTATGTAGATTAGCTATAAAAACATGACACCTGTACTAAAAGCTGACTTCTCTGTGTTCAAACTCCTTTTATCACCTGGAACCAGTAGTGCCACTGCTGTACTCACATGGCCACAAATAACATCCAAATGCAGTGGATGCCAGGGGTAAGCAGATAACCACCAAAGGATAAAAGCAAACTCCAAATAGAAAACACAGTCCCTAGAGGACGGCTTACCCTTTCGAAACATATGGTGATAAGAAACCACCTTTGCACTAAATAAAGAACTCAGAATAACCACTCTGGGTTTATCCCCTGGCCCTCACCTTTCAGAACACAGGTCAAACAGTTATCTGCCAGGAGCTTAGAAGGACTGCTTATTAGAGAAATCAAAACATGTGTTAACTTTAAAATGCCTTTTTTCCCTAGATGGCTGTGGTCACAAGAGGCATTTGTTTGCAGTCTGTGGGGGATTATATTTAATTTTGTTTTCTTTAAATTGTTGGGGCAAATGACCTCACTGCAAGGTAGAAATATACCCTCCTCTGCTCCGTGTACTTGCTGCGGGTTACTCCGGTCTGGGTCCTTGTTTATTTATGTTTTAAAGGAGGTTATGGTTTGGCTGTTGTCTTTTAGTTGAACAACCAAAAGGAAAAGAGCAGCTTTGTTTTAAAGGAGAAAGAGACGTTTGTTTTGGTGTCACCGCCCAAGGCTGGCAGCCTGGAGTGGGATCCTACAAACATGAATATGTCGAAGGGAAAAAAAGTAACTCGGGGTCTCCTGATAGTCGTTAAAGTGGCAATATGCCCACTATTTTCCTAGCTGGCAAACCTCTGTGCGGGAGAGACAATCTGCCAGCTCTGGAGCACAGCACTAATCTTGTGTAATAGCGTGAGCTCACTGCCCTACAAAGTAGTAATTATCCACAGCAGTTTCCAAAGGATGTGAGTTCCTCCCACTGTGAGACCCCTCGAGACGGGGTCCCAGGCACAGCCCCACTAAGCCACTTGCATTTAATCCCCACCGTGAATTGTGCCAGTGGGTTCCTTCGCCCCAAGTTTGTTTGTACAGGTCTTCAGTCAGGAAGTGCTCACGATCCAAATGCAACTTGAAACTGCCAAACCCATTCAACATTTTCTTGGCCTTTTCCATGGTTATGCGTTGCCTTAAACTAATTAGCAATTAAATTTAAATAACCGTGTGTGATTTTTAAGGTTTCACAGAACACTTGGAAAAGCATCTGCGAAAAGGAACTACCACGTTGATAAATTCTTCTTTTTTTCAAGGAGAATCTTGTCAAATATGAAATGATTTTCCAGTGCTGGGTAAATACTGTTCTTCCAGCTGTTTGCCCGTCAAGAGCCATCTGCACTCAAGGAAGGGAAAGGCGGAGATGAGGGTTTTGTGTTCTAGAACTGCTCTATGGCTCGATATATTTTATGTGAAGAATCAGAAGAACCAGTTCTTGGTTTCAAATCAAACTGAACTGCAACACAAGTAAAAATTTTCACTAAGAGCTCAATGGTCTTTCAGAAAAGAAACTGAAAATTCTTCTACTGGTGAGTAATGTGTGAAAGGATGAAGAAACAGCATATGTTTTCCTTGGCTTTTAGATTAATCTAATGAAGCCTGTGAGATTTAACATAATTAAGTTAATGTTGATATGCGGTGTGACTTGCTCACAGAGAAGTGGCATTTGACTTGGAGCTAAAACCACAGCACAGCCAACACACACCCATCTGCAAACATTTTACAGGAAGTCTTCTAAGATTTTCAGGTAGAAAAAGTAAAACTTAAGGTTTTGGTTTGGGGGTTTTGTTTTGCATCATTGTTTTCTGCCAAATCATTCGCAATCCTTCAAACCTACAAACCAGCTTAGAAAACACAAGGAATTAGTTAATACTCTTGATTCTCTTTTCAATGTCCAAGACATCTGGGCGAGGGAGGAGGATATGAACCTTTGTGTCTATAAAAGGGTAATAATAATACATTCCTGCAGAAAAAAGAATAATGGTTTATGGCCTGCGAGTTACTCCTTTTTAGGTGTCTCTTCCTGGGTTAAGGGCTATTTCTTTATTGTTTCTACCTTTTTAAAAGCTGTTTTTTTTCTCACCATACTTTGCTTGACAGACTGACATGTTTATTTATGAAAGAAGAAAAGGGGTCTCTGGATTTAAAGTCAATTTCACATCCAATTTGGCTATTTTCCTTCACTAACTCTGCAGCATAACCAGGAGGGCAAGTGGGTGTCCCAAATTCTAGGTGTGCCAGTTTGCCAATGCTGGACCATGTTTATCAAAATGAAAAAAAAAAAAAGCCAAATTCAGTTATCTTCCAGAAATATTTTTTTCAAGTAACATTTTTTAAGCAAAAAAGGCTATCAATTAGCCTTTTGGAATCTATATCATAACTAACAAGGGGCAAGATAAGTTGGTTAGAGCTAGAAAATAAGACATTTATGGATCTGTGAGTTAGTAACTTGCTTGAGAGCTTTCTGACTAGATCCAGAAAGTGCAGAGGAAAGGAGGTCTCTGTTTTCTCCAAACAGGACACTGGAGAGCGAGAAGGAGGCCGTGACTACTTCCCAGGAAGCTGACAAGCCAGCAGCCTTGCATGGGTTGACACTGAGTGCTGACAAAATAGAGCTGACAGATGGAAAATGTAAAAGAGATGTAGAAAATGTTCTTCTTAATGTATAAGGATAAAGTCAGAGGTTTTTTTGGTTGTTTTTTTTTCCTTACAAATCAAACTTTCCCAAAGCTCCTCAACATTTTTAAAAGAGAACTGGATTGTCAGTTCTACTCAGTCCTTAACCTCTGGACAACGCAACCTAAGGTGACATTTTCCTTTTAAGTAACTGCATCTGATCCACTGAAGCATCCGATCCCCAGTGGTGAGGGCTGAGCTTTGAGGTACTGCAGGAGCTCGCTAAAGAGAAGACAGAAGGGAGCAATACAGACCTCGGGAGAACTGCCCCTGCGAGAATCTTATTCCTGGGGCTCAGGGAGAGAGGAGGGGGCAAGACGGTAACAGCTTTAAATCTCTGAGGTCCACAGTTTGATTTTAAACCATTGGCTAGGGAGTCATGTTATAAAAAGTAGTGTGATTAAGGCATCTACCGGTTTCCAGTATCTCCCTAACTGTGCTGTCCATGGACACACTACAGTCTGTAGTTGAAAAGCAAGTTGTAAAAATGATTTTGCCAGGATGTATATAGGTGGAGAAACATAAATGATTCCATAGTGTTCCCTGATGTCTGGCTCCCTCTGTGCTTGAAAGAACAGACTCAGATAGTGGATAAATAACGGAAGCCCTGTCCAACCTTAGGCAACCAAGTCATCCTTGGTCAAGCAGCCTATAAAAAATGAAATGAGCTGATAACACTTAGGAGTGAGATTTCCTTTTGCTTGTTTCACTACATTTTGGATTTGGATAATAAGGTTTTTTAAAGTCAAAGTTTTGAGTAATTGTCAGTTTCCTAAAACTTCATGGAAAATCTGCCCTGATATAACTTAATCCTTCGAAAAGTTTGCTTTCCATCTTCTCTTCCCAAAGCTTATGTATTCTTGGGACAACCATGGACAAAGTCGTCATCATTTCCAGTAGGAACATCTGTTTTCCTTTGGGTTAATAACTTTTGTAAGATGCATTATGCTCAGCTACATACTTCTGTTTCTGAGAAACATTTGTTTTCTTTTCGTCATATCTGAAGTACCACCTATTATGTTTTAATGTTTTTCATACTGATACGACTTTAAATAAAATATTTAATTTAGATAAACAAGAATTGTCATATAGAGATTCAGCCAAAAGACTTAATTGGTCCTTTCAGGACTGAAAAGATAACAAAGTGAATTAGTTGAGCAATGTATGGATATTGATTATCATTCAAATATTTATTTTTGTCAACCACTCTGCTAGGTGCAGAAAAAATAGAGATGACAGTTAATCCCTGCCTCAGAAAGCTCAGTGTCAGGAAATTAACACCACAGAGGCCAGTGGTAGGATGGGAAGAGGGTACAAAGGGCTTCTAGAACACAGAGGAGGAGCTCTTAGTCACACCCAGCTAGAAAGGCTTCCTGGAAGAAGGTGACTCTTGGCTAAGCAATGTATTCAAACATTTAGCAAATGAAATTAGGGCAAGAGGTGAGGACATTCTAAGCACGAGGGCAAGTGGACGCAAGGACCAGCAGAAGTGAGATGTCATGGCTTATTCCTGGAACTGTGGGTATTTTGAGATGAGACAGCTTAGGAAGTAGCAGATGGAGTAAGTGGGCTTGGTATGCCTTGATAATAATTACGGAATTTTATACTGAAGTCAAGAGGAAGACATTTGCAGAATTAAAAAGGGAGTAACAAGAGTTCAGAGCAAGGGGAGAGGAAGGTCACAGGCACTGGAAAACAGATCTAGGGGAAAACACTTCAGACTAGTCATTCATTTAACAATAGGTTAAAGAAAGAACTTAAAAGTCAGCTAATAGTACAGAAGCTAGATAAGAAATGTTTGTTTAAGTTCACCAGCTTTAATGTGTATTTAACTTGGATGGTTTAACTTAGTGTCTTTGAAGACATTACTTGGGTGACAAGTAAAGTAATTCATTATTGAAGTTATTTGTCAGGGTTTCTAATAAGCACTTGGGGCATTTTGCTGTTAGAAATCTATAGTCAAGTTAAAGAATGACCGGTGAGTAGAAAACCAAAGGACAAACTGAAATGTGACTGCTTAGTAGGAAACCAAGCGACAAAGTGAAAACTGAAATGTGTTAAGAGAAAATAACCTTAATAGAAATCACAAGGGTAAGGCTAGAACCAATTTTGTTCATGAGTACACTTCTGTGAAATTTACTGGGTAAACACCCCAAATAAATAATAAAAAAGATTTTAAAGATCCAATAAAATCAAGAATTTGGCATTTTATTAGTGATATCAACATCCTATTATAGAAACCAATAATGTGGGATGAATTCATCAGAATCTGAAGAATAAGGGCAAAGTAGATAACTTGGCCAAATAAAATTATTAATTTAGTAAAAGCATATAAATTGAATTAGTCTAGCTATAAAGGATAATCATATTAAATACGATACACTACAAGTTTATTGGAAGCAAAGTTTAATTATTTCAAGAAAAGAAATGATTGAAATTGAGACCTAATATAAACTTATTTGTTTTTACTCTAAGACTGAATAACAAAAGATAATATACGGTAAATATCAAAGGTTCTTTTTGTATTAATACTGCTCTACCTCCCAAGAAGGATAAGCTCTAATAAACCTTTCAAACAAAAACTGGGGGTGGAGGGGAGAGGGGAGAAATCACTCTAAAACATAAACAAAGTTCTTGAAATTGCACACAGTCAAGTTAACACCATTCCCAACTGTAAGCAGATACTGCTTTTCCCGATGAAGAGTTTACTATTAGGGATATTTTCAAAAGCAAGACACTTGGAGTAAACAGCGAAACAAAGGAGAACTATTTTATTCAAAGGCCTGAGCACATATGGAACCTGTTAAGGGGATGGTGGCTGTAGAGAGAACTACAAACAAGTTTAAGAGACACCTAGGCTGCCTCTGAAAGGAAGGGATGGAGGCAAGGGTGGTTAGAAAAGCAGACAGTGGGCCAGAGATCAGTCAAATGGGAGGGAGACAGGCTGTTGGGCAGATGGTCTCTTCTGTTCCAAAATATTCAAAGTTAAGGACACTCCTTAGCACACTTTTATTTTACACAAAGAGTGAATTAAGAAGAAACCAAGGGTCTGTCAGAGTTTTTCCTGGATTTACCTGTGTCCTTTCTTTGATAAACTTCGCCTTGTGTATGTAATTCATTTGCTACCCTCTTCAAATTGAGGCCCTTCCTTGGTGCTCTCTCCATAACCCTTAGGTTCCAATTAGAAAATGTGAATTAATTAAGGGTAAGTTTCTTGTTTATGTTGTATAGTTATCTATCTTAGGTTATGTTATCTTCCTCTGAAAATTTCATAGGAAGATCAATATTTCTCCTTCGACAAAGTGCAATGCCCACTTATTTACCAAATTTAGGACCAGTCTAGACTATGGAAATTGTAATTAAGTTATTTTTTTCACAGTATATTTCACAGCACGGTCCATTAAAAATTAATGGACACAGACAAAAAAAATGAGTTGAGTTGGCTTGCTTCAGCGTAGTGGGATAATGACATCTGATTAAATCAAGCACACCTGGATGGAACCTGCCAGGCAAGATAAATTCCCTAAGATAATTTACAGACCTCACTCATCTGCCAGCTATAAGCCAATATTCAGTCCCATTAACCAAGCTCACAGGGAGCATAGGGCCTTATCCTACACACCTTCAGAAATAAAAAGCAGGCAAGAGAACCACTTCTTTAAAGAGCTGAATTGCTAATGGAGAGACCAGAATAAACATCTAGTAAAACAGAAAAATGCTGAGAATGAAAATATACAAATCAATTCTATATAACCAATGACAGACTGGAAACAGTCAGGGACTTGGCCTATCAGGTCAGTATGCTGCAAATGACAGACTTTACATTCACTTCACTGCGGCAAATGCAACTATTTTAGGCTCAGGGCAGGACCATACAGGCACCCAGCCAACAGTTACACTTTGAGATAAGTCGTGGTCCAGGTCTGCAAGGCACAAGGAAGTAGCAACCGCAACTGGCCACCTGAGTCCTTGGCATTCTAGCTTCTGCACTACAGCTCACAAGAACCTGTACTTTTACTGGACCACTTATAAGGGAAAGTCTTTGGGAGGAAGACTTAATAGTGGGTATCCTAGACCTAATTTCTCCCACAGGAATGAAGCCTACGTTCAACAAGGGAAAACTTACTAAATGCCTATACTTTATAATATACATTAACAAAATTATAAAAAGTCTTAACTATCTGTAATATAAAGGAAAAAATCCTTCTAATTTTTATGTTCACTTATAAATTAAATTAGTAAAAACAAAAGTCTATCTTCAATTAAAATGAATACATAAGAAGTCACGCTATACCAACCACTATTAACCTGACCAAAATTATCTCCCTGAAATTATTATTCATTTCAGCAAAATGAAAACATACAGATACAACAATTGCAGATATACCATCCACCTAGGACAATTAGAAGAAAATGAGACTATT
Source organism: Balaenoptera acutorostrata (assembly GCF_949987535.1). NCBI lineage: Eukaryota > Metazoa > Chordata > Mammalia > Artiodactyla > Balaenopteridae > Balaenoptera > Balaenoptera acutorostrata. The sequence goes on along the minus strand of NC_080065.1, from coordinate 69,936,365 downwards.
GATGTAGAAGGTGTAATCCTATACCTTACGGGGAACATATTTTATGAACAATCTACTTGCCCTACTTTTTCTGCATCTTGCCAAAGAATCTACTTATGCACGCAAGTGACAAACAGTGCTGATTAAACATAAGGAGTGATGACAGAGAGATGGCAAGCCAGGCTTTATTTTAGGGCTCCTAAAGGCAACATGTGATAAGGGATACCCTTTTTAAAGTCAAGGAGGTACCAGCTAGGAGAAAGCCTATGGCTTCACCACTTAATAGCATTGTGACTGTGGGCAAATAGCTTAGCCTAACTGACCGTCCCTTGCCTTACCTATAAAACACTTAATGCCTCTCTTATAGGTTACTGTGGAGAATAAATGAGTGCAAAGCACTGAGTACAATGAGTGACACAGACATAAACTGGGGGGCACGTCCAGGAGAGCACAGAGAAGCTTTCCTGAACAGGCAGAGCAGAACTTCTGAAAACAATTATTCGTTTGGCCTCTGTTCTAGAATGAACTTTACGTTTTGCCAAACTCATTAAATCCAGATGAATGGCAGTAATGAATGAAACTTAATTTTTAAACTCTTTCTGTGTGTGCTTAATTTTCAAGTCTTCCTCTTGTTTATCTAAGTTAGAATTGAATTTACACTTAACTGTCTAGCCCAGTGGATCCCAACTCTGTCTGCATTTTAGAGTCACCCAGGGAACACTTAGAAAATACAGCTGCCAGAGGTTTTGCTTTAATGAATTTGAGCTGAGGCCTAGACACCAGTTTTTTAATTATGCTCCCCAGGTGATTCTAATGAACAGCCAGAGCCCAGAACCACCACTATAGGTAACCACACTTGAACTAGTTATAAAGAATTAGACTTGTGTATTTACTAGTAGTGACTCAAAACAGCTTCACCCATCCTGACTTAAGAACCTTATTGCAGCTTACTCAAGGATGTGGGTATCAAATCACTCCTTTCTTCAAGAAGCAGAAAAAGCTAAAAAACCATATAATTAGTCAGCAGAGTGAATGGAAAGAAATTTACAAGATCATAATTCAACAATCTTTTTTAAGATGTAAAAAATGAGCATGTTTGCTTGGATAAAAATGAGCCATGCCTTATAGCAGATTTCCAGTGCAATTATGTAAGAAGAAAAGATATTTTTTAAAGGACCTTTTCTCTTATGTGTATTATTTTCCTTTTTGCTTTGAAGCTATAAAAAACAAAGATAACCATCTGAAATACAGACCTGAGGCAATTCTGCTGAGCCTGCGGTTTACGGGTTCAATGGAAATCGGGTACACTCTTCTTTTAAGAGAGCCACCTTGAGTGGAGTACTGGTAGATGGATCATTTCTCAGGGAACTACCTCTATTTTTAACCCCCGTCTAGTTCACCCAGTGACCCTGAGCAAGATGTTTAACTGGTCTCCAGTCTAATGTGCCTCTGCAATCAACCCACAGTACCAAGTTCTAGAATCAGTATCATTTTCATCAGTAACTTACCAGTGTGCTGCCATCGGTCCAACGGAAGTCATGTTCAAACATCTTGTCATTGAGGCCTATCCACTGATAATCATGGCCCACACCTGAGAAGGGGAACAACACAGACATTTTATTATCTTTCCCACATATGGACGAAATGTATCAAAGCAAACTATTTTTGGCATGAATCATGCATCCTCTTTTCTGGCTGGATTTCTGTTTAGTTGCTCATAAAAATCTTTCATGGTCTAACTATCTTTTGTTCTTCTGCCCAATGTGTTTTAAACCAAAAAGCTAGTTTGCGAATATCGTGAAACATTAAAATATCAGACATGGACAATTATTTCCCTAGCAGTGCACTACAATTAAGTATTTTTTTCCATCTTTACTCATGATACAAACTTTCCACTTACTTTTTTATTAAACTGTGCAATTGGCAAAAATTCAGTGAACCAATAAAATGTGACAGATCTCACCCATGCTAGCCTCATTTTGGAAGCCACATGTTTCTTCTCAAAGCATTTTTAATAGTGAACACCTAGACTGGACAGATCTGCAAAACTTCCTCAAAAATAATTACTTTCACCATGAAATGAGTCACAGGCAAAGACACCATGAAAAAAAGTTAAATGAACCTCTACTCAGATTGCAAATTAACAAACTTCTAAGAGATAGCAGGAATCACGAGAACATATTTAATAGAGCATCAAAAAATGCTTCATGAGCAAAAAATTTCTACATATTTTCTACATAAAAGCTAGCTGTCTTCCTCTTTGCTGTAGTCTAAGGAGTTATTAAACAGCTCTGGTAATAAGTTTCATTAGCTTTCAGTCTCCGTCTATTCATGTTCTTAATATGACGTCCCCTTTCTATGGTCTAAAATAATTAGAAACTTGGATGAGAACCAATTATGCACAGAGGATAAGATTAGGGTGCTATTTATAATTCAATTTTAATTAGTGGGATAAAAATAACTGAAAGCAATTTTCTCTTTTACTTTAGACAGCATATGTACATATTCAAAATAGAGACCAAAAGCCTGGGAAGAATTAGATTGGAAACGTAAGAGGTGGTCATTTCTGTAAGTCAAAATATGATCAAATAGTAATTTCATATGATTTGACCTATAGCATGCTGTTTCAACTATTACTGCTGGCAAACCATGGAATGCCTTCCTATGTTACAGTTGAATGTTTTTCAAAGTAGGGGGCTCATGTAGTAGAGATGATTTTAGTTCACAGATGAAGGATTTAATAAGTTGAGTCACAACTGAGAAAGCTATTTGTTTTCAGTTAGATACAGGAAAAACTAAGAAGGTGGTAAGAATGAATGAAGCTTCAGAAAACCCATGTATATTTGGTACATACGATTCACAAACATTTGTTCTTCATGAGACAGAATGCTTGTGAGATGGGCGCCCTGCAGACGGCATTCCCGTTCAGCTGCATCCCACGTACGTCGATGGGCAAAGTACTTGTAGCACTGCCCTTGAAATTTGTGCCAGCCATAGTCACATGTCTCCGTGTCTGGGAAGAAACAAGGCAGGGGCTTATTAAACTCATCTATGTCATTCAGACTTGGTTCACCCATCCAAAAGTTCATAGAAGACCCAAGCCAATATCAACGCAATGTCCTCGAAGCAAGGGATTCACAAATTTTGGTCATGATGACAAAAAAATTATGATAAAGAGAGCCCTAACGATTCCTGCCAAGTGGGTGGCAATACATCTTAGGACTGGAAAGGCACTATCGAACTGCTCTTTCCTTGATGAAAGTCAGTTTCAGCAGGAGAAAAACTGGAAAAGGGGCCATTCAAAACCTCCTTAGACTGCAGTGTCTACTGACTCACTTGTGAAGCAATTGGGGCTAATTCCTTACCAACACAACTTTTCTAAAGAGCATCATTCAAGTGATAAGATAAGAATTCTGGTTAAAAGGATTATGAATGCTCTATTTGCTTAAGGACTTCAAAGGCTCTGGAAATAGTCCTTTCCCACTTCCCGAAGAGAGAGCTGGATGGCCACAGGCTCTTGTAAGATTTACTAAGAGAAAAAAATTCTTCATCAGTCGGCAGCTTCTGGGCTATAGCTAAGGACTGTGAGACTTTTTCCCAAAATGAGAGGGAATATAGGTAACTCCCAGTGCCAAAGCATCGGGATTTGAAGTTTATCAAGAATGACTTTAATTTAGTACCCCTCATTCCATCACGCCATATACACATACGCATATGTGTATGTGTATATGCATATATATTTTTCTCTTTTGCAACAAGCACACTGTAACCAGTATCCTGGTGAGATGAAAACACTTTGCAAATATGTCTAAATTTTACACTGGCAGTAAGCTTCAGCTATACTTTCTAGATTGCCAGTTTTTAAGTATTTCATAGGAAAGCAGTCTTGCTCATAAAACTGCATTCTCTCTTTTTTTATTTTTTTTTTTTTTTGCCGTGCCACACGGCATACAGGATCTTAGTTCCCTGAAGCGTGGAGTCTTAACCACTGGACCGCCAGGGAAGTCCCTAGAACTGCATTCTCATTGGCAATCTTCCCTCAGACTTGCCCACTCACAGGTGAGATTAAACTGTATGTATTGATCAATCAATAGAAATAATTTTAACTTTCACAAAACATCTCACAAAGATACTGAACTAGTTACGTGTAAAAACTAACAAAACTGCAAAGTTTATGAAATTGGAGACACTGTGAAAACTCCAGATTATCTAATGATCATCCTCCCCTCCCCTAATTTTACTGATTGATGAAGATAAAACTCTACTAGATGAAATGAATGCTCGTTTTATATGTCTGACTTGGTGGTCAAGTTGAAAGTCAGATTGTCTCCTGATTCTCACTGCATTTCCTCCTCGTCCTGTAATTCTGGGAAAGCTTGCATGGTGACAGAGTTAATTTTTTCCTGGCTTCAGTGATTTAGACCATAATCATACAACAGATGCAGCTTATCTCTGAGAGCAGTCTTTATTTCAGTTTAGTCTATCAGGCCTGTTGCTTAGTTAGAGCCAGCTGACTAATTGATTTAAACAATGTGCACCGGAAGTTTTGAGTTATATTACAGAGTTGTTTGGACATCACCAAATTTCACAGGAAAGGACTCAAGACACAGTTAGGTGGTTTGGTATAACAGTAGCACTTGGCACCCAAGAGTGAAGCATATTTTGGCTACTTGGATGTAGTGATTTTTGGGGGGGGAAGTTCACATAGAAGATTTCAGAAGTGAGGTAGGAAGGGTGGGGAGGAAACAGATCTTCACATATGAAGGGGTTAGTTTATAGGGGAGGAGAGTTGGAAAATTTTTTAGACTACCCTTACTGACAAAGTCAATGATATGATATTGTAATAGCATAGCTTCCCTTAACCTTGGAAATTATCATTTGTTTGAAGACACGCAGTTTAAAATTCTAGAGGAGCCATAACTTACTGAATAATATATCAGAAAAAAAATTATTCTATACACTCTTATCCTCTATTAACCCAAATGGTTTTAGTCTGGTTTTCTTTCTTTGTCTTTGATCACTAAGATAAATTAAGTATTTTTCCTCTTACACACAAAAAAACCAAAGGACCCTAAAATTTAGATGCATGACAACGACATTGTTATAATGCCTTCCTCAATTAGCAGGTGTGTATATTCCTATCAGGACATGGGTCCAAAACATAGAGGCAGTGGTTCTGCTAAAACCAAATAGGGACAGATTATTTATCTGTACTCTCATAACTTCCCAATGATTGTAAATAATGTGCAAATCACACTTAACAGACGAGTTTTTATTTTCTAAAAAGTCAAATATCCACACTGATTCACCTAATTTTTACTACTCATGAATTCATCACATATGTAATTAAGGACTATGTGTAAAGCAGCATCTTCTAGGAGGCTATTCTGAAAGGAGAATTTCAGAAGCAGTCTGTTTTTTTCAATCTTACCTAAAAATAATGTGACATACATATCATCTATTAAAAGGCAACTCTTTTGGATTGATGTTTTCTTAAGCGTTATCCTACACTGGGAAATATTTCTTATACTTTAAAACTCCCATAGTGCATAGGTTACATTACAAAGTCCCAGATTTAGTTCTGCCTGTGTGTTTCGGGGGAGGCGGGAAGGGTACGACAACGCTTGTTCATGACCACAGAAGCTGAAACTGTCACTCTTAAACAATCTCCCTACAAATCTCTTCTCTTTATGCTATATAGGTAATGTTTTCAACACTTCTGACATATAGCCCTCAAGCCTTAAGAAACTGTCAACATTTCAGCACTTCTGGCTGGCAAGCTGTATCTTGACTTTGGGGGCAAACTGTGTGTACAGAACTGTCTCGCCAATGTTCTAAGACCTTCTTCTAGATTTTAAGATCTGTTATCATTCCACCAAATGTGTCTCCTATTTCAGAGGTATTGGGAGTTGTGAAGTTTCTAAAGCAGAGAACAGAATAGGTCAGCTGAAGAAACAACCACACGGTCATCTCCGAAATTTGGATAGAAAACTGTTTAGACAACAATGGTGCTGTGAATGAAGAAAACATTTGTTCTTAGGCAACCTGAAAAGAGGAAAAAAAAACCTTTCAGTGTCCTGGCAAGAAATCACAAGAGCACAGCTGCATCTGGTAAACAGGCTGGGATAGCTGTTTCTCAGCAAATAATGTGGATGAAAGTTAAACTTGCTTTAAGACAAAATAGAATATACCTGACAGTTAGGTGGCACCAGAAATGGGAAAAAAATTAAAACTTTTCCTTTTTAATATTCTTTTAAAGAGAAGAAAAAGGTAATTGGTCCCAAACTCCCTTCCAAGGATGTTACTGCTGAATCTATCAGATTCACATATAAATAAAATGCTTATATTTAAAAGTTACTTTAGAAGAGTGAAGATACTGAGAAAAACCTGGGCTTTCCAAGGCCACTTAGGTTCATTTTGCCCACTGTCTAATTTACTAGCTTTGTGACCTTGAACACATCACTTTTCCTTCCTGAGCCTCAATTTCTGGCCCACTTAACCCACAGAAATACTGCTGTCAACCAAAGGAAATGGTGTACCCTGGAGGCATAGGGTAAATTAAAAAGTATCCAACAAATACTATCTCTTTTTATTCCCTGCCAAGAATTATGCTGGGTTAGGAAGATCAGAGACATTGTTTTAGTCAGAGCTCTATCTCCAGTGTCCAGAACAGTGCCTGGAAGACAGTAGGTTCTCAATAAACACTTGTTGAACAAATGATTTTTTGAATCACTCCTTGTACTTGGAACTAAGCGAAGCCAGAATCGTTTTTATCAATAAGATATATGAATGTCTCAAGTATCTCACCCTTTTGTTTTCTTCAACAAATAGCATCTTTCTTACTGTTTTTCTTAAAGAAGAGGATCTTGGCTGGTCAGTTATCATATTTACCTTTTAAAATTCTGAAACAGACCCATCCTATGCAATAAAGAAAAAGAAAAAAAAAAAAACCCTAAAAAACCCAAGCATCACCCATTCCCTTCCACTGGCAATTCAATGCATGCTCCTTTTAGTTTTGCTTTAATTGTGGTGCCATCCAGATTAATTCTGAAAAGCTGAATGTGAGGCCAGACCCAATGTGCCTGAGTTATCAGACACTCATTTTCATTTTGTCTGGTGGAATGGAAGTCTGGCATTAAGAGCTTTTGTCAAAGCCAAACCACCGTATGACTTTAAGTAGAGGAAATCGATGGTCCAAAACGGAGTGTGCTGAGTATGCAATCTGTTTCTGATTGATGGGTTCAGAAATGTTACCATTAACCACCCAAAATACACTCTCATGTTGGCCATAAAATGCAAATGACAGGGATCACGCGATTCAAGCCATCATGAATTTAAGCCTTTCTTTCATTCAGAAAAAGTAGATGTTTCTTCAGTAGGAAAGAAACCTGGTTCACAATATCTTTTCTGTAGTATTTGCCAAGCCAAGGCGAACGTATTCGCACAACTGTATTAACTCATTCTCCAGAGATGATTGACTATGAACAATAAGTCCATTGAGTCTCACGTGCTTAGGGGGAGAAAATAAAGGCAACTAACATTGAATTCAATACTCCTTGGTACAAGCCACACACATGGATTAAGATCAATGCCTAGTTTGTCCCCAGGAAGAATACATACAACAACATTCCTTTAGGTGGACAGATGTCCTTAAATTCAGCTCAGTGTGCCTGTCTGCAATTCCATTCTATCAGTAAAACAACAATGATCAAATCAACACTGTTGTTCAGATGTTGTGAGCTACGAACACATCAGGAAACCTAATGTATTTAGGCAACCTCTGAATTTCCTCTGCAAAAAAGAATTTGCAGCATGGCCAAAATGGCTCAAAAAAAAAAAAAAAAGGGGGCTGTCTAGAACAAACGGTTGAAGTATCAACCTGTTCATCATACAAATGTTGCAAGAGCTCTTACCTTGCTCGCAAAGTGCACCAACATAGCTTGGAAGGCAGAGACACCTGAAGGTATTAAACCCATCGACACACGTGGCCCCATTGCGACAAGGATTAGAGTGACATTCATCAAAATCTGAAATAAAATCGTAAAAGCCACAAAAGTACTTTCAAAACAGGTCAAAGGATCTTATTTAGTGTAAGATTGCCAGGTGAAATACAGGATAGCCAGTTAAATTTTAACTTCAGATTAAAAAAAGGACAAACTTGAGTATGTCACATGCTATATTTAGGGCATACTTATACTAAAAAAAATTATCTTTTTTTATCCGAAATTCAAATTTAACTGATCTTCTAATATTTTTATTTGCTAAATCTGGCAACCCAAAGAAAATTTCAGATATATTCAGAGTAGGGTCATTATCTCCATTGCTTTTAGATGAGTCACATGAGTCCTAAAACCAATAAAGAATCCCCCTAGCCTTCCCACCCCCTATCCCAGCTCACACTCTGATGACCTCACATGTGAAACACTGAAAATACTTAACTGAGCATAGCCTCTGGGCTCTTCCCTCTCCAATATATCCTTCACTCTGCTGATTGTCATCTTCTTTAGACACAATCAAGATAATTTTACTCATTGGCTTCTAAACATTCCAAGGGCCCCAATTATCCAGGGCAGTGGTCCTCAAAGTGTGGTCCCTGGACCAGCAGTATTGGCATCACCTGAGATTAGAAATGCATGTTCCCAGGCCCACCCCAGATCTACTGAATCCGATATTGTGGAGGATGGGAACAACAAACTGTAGTTTACCAAGCCCTATAAGGGATTCTCACGCATGCTAAAGTCTCAGAATCACTCGACTATGAAGTATGAAGTAAACCTCTTCAGTACATTGGACCCAGGACTTCTTAGACCTATCTAGATCCAACCAGTTTTCCAATATTCTTTCCCAATGTTTCCCTCTCACAAACCCCTAAGTAGGCATCCTGAATACTCATAGCCCCTAGGATTCATTCTGCAGTTTGTGGTCTCTGTGCTTTTGTTTGCTGTGTTGAGTCTCCCTCTCCCACTTATCAAAAGCTTCCCCAACTTTTATCTATATCAAATGCAACCTTTCTAACATAGACCTCTATGATCTCTTGTGATGAAATGAATGCCTTTATTCCATAGCATTTTGTAATTCCACTAAAAATTTAATTCATGTTTATGTTAAGTATTAAAAATGAATATTCAAAGTAAATTAAATTTCTAAAAGGTATATACTGTATTCTTCCCTAAAGAAATGGCCTTAAGGAAAATATTATATAATAATGATGGCAAATACTTTTATAGTGTTTGCTAAGTGCCCACCACTGATCTAACAGCTTCACATATAATAACTCATTATTTTTAACTGATTGTAATGTGAAAAAGAATGGGGGCCACAGAAATGTTTTTATACATATATATGTAAATTTGATATTTAAAATATAATTACTTCTTAAATGTTATCTATTGCGATCTCTATATCCTCACTGATTAGCACACAAATAGAGCTTACTAGCTCTGTTGACTTTTGTTTTTTTTTAAAGATAAGTATTCTTTTAACATGAATGCTGAGGGTTTTATCTCAATATTGCTGGGTAATCTAAAGTGTAATCCATGGGCCTTCCTTACTCGATCATTATGAGTAAACCATTATGGTGCTGCTAAAAGGAGCACCTAGTCAGTAGATCCCATCATTTCTCTCCTAGAGTCAACATCTATATTCAGCCAAATCAAAACTGGGGTCCTTTTTAAAAATTTTTTTAAGGAAAAGGAAACTTAAATAAGAATGGGAGTAAAAGGAACTGATTTAGTAAAGAGACAGTGATATTCTTTGGAACCCAAAAGAGAGGAGGAAGACACCAATGTCACAAGCCCTTGAGGCTGGACTCTAGGGACAGCCAGAGAAGGAGCTTTCCCATTCCACATCAGAGCAACAAGTTATCTCAAAACATAAAAACTCCCTATTTTTTAAAAGAGCTTTCTTAAAAAATTTGTATTGAAATTGATAATTTATTGATGCGCAGATGTGGGGACAGATTAAAATTTTTTGTCAATACTTAACGCAACTTTACATTTGTAAAGCCTCTGTGTAAAAAACACACAAAGACACAGCTGATCCCAGTAAGCTTCACTGAGTCTTGGGTATATCAACAAAATTCAGTAAATATCTATCCCTCTTTCCCACACCCTACTTAACTTACTCTATGATTTTAATTTCACTTAACATGTAATTCATCTACACATAGGTTTCTCCGAAATTCTCTGATTGATTCAAGCAATATAAATTCTCCCCCAGTACATCTTCTGGAAAAGCACTACAGTCTTTCACGCGAGAACATCTTACCAAGTTCACACTGGTCTCCACTGTATCCTGGCACACAGGTGCACACATAGGAAGTTTCAGTAGGATAACAGGTGCCCCCGTTAAGGCACGGGTTCGTTTTGCAACGATCAGGTCCTACCATGTTCAGGAAAGAAAGAAAAGCAATTAGGCTCATCTCTAAGTTTCAACATATTTTAGCATAAAATGCCACTTCTTGCTACCATAACATAAGCTTTACCATAGCAATTTAGAGATACTACACATTAAAAATTAACATTAACTTTTCTCTCTGGAGTGTTTCTTGGCATTATAACTAATTATTACAAATTGCATCTATTCATTTCTGGGATTCAATCATCATTATTTTAAACAATATTTTGTATGGTATCTGGCAACTAATACATTCTACTGCAGATTTAGTTGGCATGATAATGGCAATTGATTTTAGTCAAAATGATTACACGTATGTGCACAGTGAATGGAAAATGTATTCTTTTAAACGAGGTTAGTTCATGTGAAATGGCTGGATACACAGAACATGCATTCTTTTTAGCATTGGCTTGTTACCATCATTTGAATTATTATTGCCTTTTACCACTTAATGCTCAGAAACTTTTTCTTCGAAAGTGTGCACTGAAGTCTCTTCTGCTACATTAATATGCTTTTTCCAAAAACACGTTCCAAATGTACTCCTTTAAACTATACTTGAAGAAAAGCAACACATGGATTAAACTCTACTGTATAAAAACAAACCCAAATACAAAAACCTCACCTTAAATGAAACCCCAAATGTTTATTACAATTTTCTTATTAAAACACAAAATTGACACTCCTAGCGGATCAATATAAAGGCCAGAGATACAAATTTATGAGGAGAAAACAGTTTAATACGTATTTTCTAAATGCAAGTACTTTTACACTATGTATTATTCTGTAATATATTATTATTATTCTGTAATATATATATTATTACATATGTTATTCTGTAATATATATATTATATTATTCTGTAATATTGCATGGATAACTTTATTTACATCAATAGCTTATATATATTATTTGAATACTTTTCCAGAATTGCTTGTTTCAAATGTTTAAGAATCCAAATGAGAGTTAAATGTTTTACAAAAGAATTGAAATAAATAGGTCATATATGGAATAAAAACCATATTGTCAAAAATTGAAGTCCTGAAAGTCTGAAATAATGTACGTGAAGAAAAGATGCCTACTTATGAAACATGAATATTTGGATAAACAGGTACTGCTACAGAAGATAATTGAGCCTTTCCCACCCAGGAAAGTCAAACTCACACTTTCTGAGTGTTAAGAAAATTCTGGACTACTAGAAAGACTTGATAGATACACATTCGCGTGTGTGGGTTCAACATGATAATTAGGTTAACTCAGATGGTTGCAACTATTTCTTCAAAAGCGACCCCAATTTTGCTAAGACTCTCCTATAGTCCTAAAGCTATTTAAAATCGCCCTAGCCATTTTAGCCTTCCGCTTTTGAAAGCACACTGCCTAGATGACAAGGCTATGGTCAACAGCACACCTACATGCTGCTCTTAGTGCAAAATCAAAATGACATTTAAGTGAAAGGGCTTGGTAAAGTGCGACGTACCACACACATGTGAAGTACAGCATTATTCCCACCACAGACACGAGAAACCATGCGAGAGTATGGGACAAGGACCTGACAAGGAAGGGGGCTGTGAACTTGAAGTACTTTAGATTAGAATAGTTTTGTTTTTGTGCATTTTATTCTCCCCTAAACACTTTGTAGTCATCTCTGAAAGCTGAAACTGCAACAGACAGACCAGGCAATCCAACAGGAGCTACTGTTTACTGAATTAGCCTAAAGTGACAATGTGTTTTGCAATGAAGACGCAAGCTCTGATTCTAGGTAAACATTGTGGACTGGATAACTGGTACACATTTCTCATTCGCTTGTCAAATCCAACTCTCTCTCTCTATATAGTTATTACCAGTGATTTCTATATCATATTTTCTCTAACCTGAAGTATATTTCAACTAAATTACAAAAGAATAAATATTGGCCAGATTACTAGGTTATCATTTACAGATTAAGTAAAGAGTGACAACAAAAAGATCCATCAGCCACCTTTGATCAATTTTATTCACGAAATACTTCAAGTCATTTATGAAAGTTACACTTTATGACTATTTCACTCTATCTGAAGCACAACAAACTGAAGCATTGGTAGCGCAAAAGATGAGTTTGAAACGATCAGAAGAATAATTCTAAGTACAGCCATGCTGTAAAACATATTCATGAAAATATTTTCATATATTTGATATCATATAAATATGATATCAAAATATCATATTTTCAACCAACACAGTCCTAGAAGTACTGATTTTTTTTTCTTTTTCTAGGTAGCAACTAGGTGGTGATAGCTACTTGTGGATTCCACTGACATTGTTATTTCCATTGTTCTTGGAAAACACCATTAAAGTGAACTTTTCAACATTATCAAGCTAGATTAAAAGGAAAATAAATTCTACACAGTAAACAGTCCAAGATTTCTGACTTACATATCATTAAATATCAATTATTCATTTTTATACTATATTAATAGGAAACCACCAAAGACCAGTAGAAAAAACCACCTACTTTGGAGTGGGGCTGATTTGGGTTCAAATCCTACTTTTGCCATGATGTGTGTGGCTACAACCCCGGGCAAATTACAGAACTTCTCTGAACCTCCACGTCCTACCCTTTTAAATGGGGATAATAACGTGTGCATTGTAGCCTTTTTGTGAAGCTTAAATGACACAGTCTATATGAACCAGCATCAAATTCGTGCTTTCTGTCCATTCAGTAAAAAAATAGAAATCTTCTCTCAACAGGCAGAGCTTGAATATATACTGGATGAATTCTCCCTCTGGCTAGGCACTGTGTTAAAAGCATTATGCAGACTATCTGGAGTAAGGGAATTACACAAAAGTATGAACTGATAACCAATATTGCATGAACTATGTGAAGTGTTTATTAAAGTTATTTACTAGTCTCATTTTTAAAGACCTGACAGATCTTGATATTGCCATAATTGCACCCATTCATGAGAGATATTTTAAAAATAAGATGTTTTTCCTGTTTTTAAAACTAAGATGTATAACTATGGGACATAAGACAAAGCAATACTTTAGTTGTGGGTAAAACCAAATTGAATTTTTATACCATTAACAATTTCAATTTTTCCATGTTGCAATTGTGTGTTGTTTCTTACACCCAGAAAAATACAAAGCATATCTTTAAAGCCCCCAAATAGTCTATACTTACTTTCTTTGTATCTCATTATGGAATCAATACTATGGCCTATCCTGCTGTTATATGAACAATACAAAAACCTTCACTGATTTTAACATCACAACAAAAATTATATACACATCTATGTTAGGACCAAGGGACTGTTTCCAAGCTTGGAAACAGATTTATCAGTGTTGTGCCCTTACCTGGTAAATAGATTGCTGTGCCTTCCACTGACTCTTCATTAATGCCAATCAGGAAACTGGTTTCATTAGAAGTTTCCAGAAGGGAAAATGACGGTGTTGCAAGCTCAGTATTTAACTCTGCGGTGCTTAGTGTTGCCTGATTATTAGAATCAAGAATCCTCACCGATACTTGCTGTTCTGGTGCTGCTACTGTGGCATCCTCCCCTCTGATCAAAGCTGCTTGTGTTTCAGGGTTTATTTCCAGAGGAGAAGGGACGGTGGGCCTCTCAGAAGTCTGTGGGCTGGCCTGAGGCACCACACCGGCCTCGACCCCATACATCACAGAAGCAGAAGTAGAACGTGGCCGCAGTGTAGCACCTTCTAACTTCATTTCACTTGCAGCTGTGACAACAGTCCCAGCCTCAGGTGTTTCAATACTGGGAGATACCTTGACAGTGTCTCCAGAAAGTTGAACACTGGTTTTGTTTTGAGAGTCTTGGAAAATCTCAGTTTCTTCTTGAGCAATTACTTCTGTGGCAGAAGCCTCCATTTGTTCTAATAATTTAGGTTCACTTCCATCTTCTGAAGGCTCTGTGTCAGGAGATATGGACGGAGGCTCAGTTATGTGAAAGTCCTCTTCACTTGAGGGTTTGAAAGTCACTTCAATATTTGCAAGTTTTCCTGGGGGTATTGGGGACGTGCTGGCATCTGTACTTGGCAGAGCTCTTGGCTGGGGGTCCTCTGAGTGCTCAGAGACCCCGCTGCCTAAGTGGACACTGAGTGGAGGAGATGATGGTGTCTGAGAGAACAGCTTTGCAACAGCTAAAACTGTTGATGTATCCGTGGAAGCTGGGGGATTGGATCCTTCCATCACATCAGGTGCCTCTGTTAAACTCTGAGCCGTAAGGTAGGTAGTACCAATACTTACGTAGGGGGTAGGATCTATCAGTGCCTCCTCAGCCCCGGAAGAGAATTCTGGTTGAAGAGAGGGACCTACATGTTTCTTTTCTTCATCCTCATTCTGTGTCCTTTCCAAATGGCCCAATGTTGATATTATTTCACTTTGGTCTGCAATAGCTTGACTGTCAGACAAGGTGCTTGATTCAAAGATGTCATCCAGGGTTTTTGCTTCAATTTTTGGTTCTTCAATCTCTGGATTAACTGTGGCAGACTTACTAGGAATGGGCAGGGATGTTGCTGTGGGAAGCAAAACATCTAATTCTGTTTCTGGGCTAGGGATGGGTATCCCAGGTGTGAAGATAAAGCCCATGTGATCTAACTGACTTCTGTTTTCAGGAGGCATCGATTCATTATGTGTTGCCTGAGTATAATTAGCCAGAAGAGTATCACCAGAGGCCTCAAAGTTTTCCTCGGTTGAAGAGAGGTTAACAGCTGCCTCATACTTCTCTAGAACTTGAGTGCTGTCTTCATTGCTGCCAGGTGGTCCTGCGGGTACCTCTGTATCTAAGTCCGTTTGCATTCCAAGGATGTCTTCATATATAGGTTTAGTGTGATCAATATCTATGATAGTATTTTTATCTGATGTCAGCTCAGGTAGAATTTCAAGGATGGTACTCTCTGTAATTGTCAATATTAAATCCTTGTCCTCTTTATCCAGATCTATAATAATATTTTCAGTGGCTTTTCTTCTGTCAGGTTTTACTGTGGAATCCTCGAATCCCCTAAAGTGGTCTTGGAAACTGTCTGCAGCACCTTCTGTGGACGTTTCATATGACACTGTACTTGACAGTGTGCTAGTTGGACGAGGGGAGCTTTCATTCTGCTCTGAATCAAGAGGCAGCGCCACTGAAACTGTTGGGAATCCATCAAGAGTAACAGCTTCAGCACTTGGAGCCTCAGGATGTTTTTCCAGGGATCTATCAGGAACAAATGTGGTGCTGCCTTGCCTAGTTGCCTGAGTAGTTCCAGAAGTGTGGACTAAATCAACCACATCCAATTCCCCAGATCCTTCTCCAGAATGTTCATAAAACCAGTCAGATGGTTTTGGTGTTGATGTAACAAATCCTTTGGCCGTTTCAGGACCATAAGTTCTCGTCAGAAAATCAGTGGAAGGGGTTGCTGTTTCTTTAGTTTCTGCTGTTGAAGTGTTCTCGTTAGAGACTTGATCAGTCATAGTCTGTGGTCTCCTAGTCTGGATTTCTTCTGCCCAACTGTGTGTCTGATTTTGAGGATGTTCCGTCTCTGTAGAGAAAGTAAGAGTTGCCGTGAAGGGTCCTTCTGTTGTGGTGTCACTTAAAATTTCTAGTAAGGCTGTGCTGGGTGCTGTCTCACTGGCTTCGAAAATGCTGTCTATTTTGGAAATGAGTGGTCTGATTTCATTTGCCACATTTCCCATTCCCTCATCGTCTCCAGTTGTGTCATTTAAGATGCTGGTTGCTAAACTTTGCACTTGAGAAGTCTGGGGATATAATGTGCTAATGACTTGTTCTATTTCAGTAAAGTTCACGGATCCTGTAGCGGGCGGAACTTCTCCTGATCCCAGTCCAGAGAATAAAAGATCCGTATCTGACTCTTCAATTGTTGGTCTCATAACTTTGGGAAAGGGTTTTATACTTTCTTTCTCTTTGATTGTTGAACCTGTAATTACACTTTCAGCTGGTATTGATTCAGTCACTGAGGCAGTAGCTAAGAAAATATGGGATTTTTCAGTAACTTCAGGGAGAGTAGTATACGACTCTAAGCTCTCTGAATCTAGGTTTGGAGTAGACACGTCAACTGAGGAAATGCCTTCCCCCTCCATGTTCTTATTGTTACTGTAAGTTTTCTTTGTTGTTAGTGTAGAATAATCTGTGGTTCGGAGTCCAGTTTCAGGAAATGTTTGGGAATCGAAAGTTGTTTGTTCTGGTGCAACAGAGCTTTGAGGGGGTTCAGAAGATTTTTGTTCTTGAATCTTTTCCTCTGACACTATTTCACTTTCAATTCCTTGTCTTACAGGGTTGACTTCTTTCCTGGGCCATAATTTGTCCGGCTCCATAGTTGGAGGAAAGTCCATTGAAACTGTGCCATTGACCGTCACTTCCTCCTTTTCCTTTGAAGCTTTAGTACTTTCAGCTTCTGCTGTTGGCACGATGGTGGATCTTTTATCAGTTTCATTGATAGCACCTTCTTCACCCAATCTTTGGTCAATAAATGGGGAATCTGTCCCAGAGACTTTTCCCACAGCCCTGGGAAACACTTGGTCAACAGAGCTGCTTACTGAGACCAATTGCTCACCTGAGCCCTCAGCTGAGGCTGTGAACTCTTCCCAAGGGAAGGCTGAAGTGCTGACCAAGGTGCTACCAGGCTCTTCTGAGCCAGCTGTGTGATTACTGTGGTCTGAAGTAGGTATTACAGATGGTGACATCTGGGTATCCTTAAATGCTGCATCCCCAGAGCCTTCCGTCATTACCGTTTCTTCTTTTGTTATGGGATGAGATACTGTTGAGTATTCTCTGAAGTCACCACTGAAATCTTCCTCCAAAGGAAGATCTGTAGAAAAGCCTTTTATTTCTGCCCCAGGAGTTGGCTCTCCTGAGATCTCTGAAATCATGTTTTCCTTGGATGTTTGGCTTTTAATTTCAGCAACCTCTCTGTCCATTACAGTACTCAAAACTAGTCCAGTTGGCTCAAAAGGGAATACAATTTCCACGTGTGGAGACAAAGTGCCAGATGCTTCCTTTCTGGCTTGAATTTCAGGCTCTGAATTTAATGCAAATGAAGAAACAGTGGTGGTTTCTGGGTCAGCAGCAGCTTCTCCAGAACCCTGCTCCATAAAGACAGAGACGGGGCTACCTGGGACAGTGGGTGGCACTTCCCGAACCCCAGGTTGACTGCTAAGGCTGGGCTCAGCAGTCTGTGCCCCCAGATGGTCTAAAACATTAGTTTCTGTAAAGACAAGAGTAGACTTTGCTGTTTCCGTTTCAGACTCTGTGGGTGTCATCCAGGACATAAAACTCTTCCTGGTAGCAGATACTGAATCACTAGATGTAGCTTCATTTGAGCTTTCTAATTCAGAGGGCAAAGTTAATTGATCTGATCTCTGTGTGGGCGCATGTACCTCAGCTGTAGAAGCCGTACCTGTAGTTCCCTTCTCCTCATCTTTCCTTGTCTTTCCCTCAAGAGATGTACTGAAAGGCCACTCAGAAGTGTCTGTCTCCCTTGCAAATTTGGTAGGCACTACTGCAGAAGATTGTTCAGAAACCAAATATACGGTGGTTGCAGGAACATCCAAAAGGCTCTCTGTGATCATTATCTTGCTAGTGTCTAAAGTAACGAGAGAATCTGTAGTATTTTTCTGTGATAAATCAGTTACCATGGCAAACATTTGATCTTTATCTTCTTCTGCTTCCCCAGAGCCTTCTGGAATCGGAATTGAAGGACTTCCTGAGAACTCTACAATTTGTCTAGGGGTTATTTCCACCCAGCTTTCTACTGTGGACAATGGCTCATCAGGCCGTGGAGTCCCTGTTAAGGTAAATGATACATCCTCTGAAACATGCGCTGATACAGAACTTGCAACTATACTTGGAGTATATGTGGTAGAAGTACTTTTTTCTGCCTCTTCACCAAATGTTCCTTCTGTAGCCCTTGAAAAGACCATTTTTTGAGATTCTTGGTCAATGGCAGCATCTCCTGAAGACTCTTCAGGAAACAGAGGTACCGATTCAGTATGTTCATGTACCAGATTATCAAGGTCAGGACTTTTCTCTGTGATTGATTCTGGCCCCTCTGTGGCTTCTCCCTCACGGCCTGGGGCTGCGGTGAAAATATCAGGCTCACCACTTGAAAAATGCTCTGGTGCTTCAGGGTAAATCTCAGGTCTCCATGTAATTTCAAGGGATTCAGTTGTTTCTTTAGACTCATTAGGTTGCATGGCAGTAGGCATTCCAGTTTTGGTGATTACAAACTGATGACTATCACTTTCACTGCTGTCTGAAAAATTTTGAGAAGGTGCAACACTTTCGAACTGGCCACGCCTAGCTTCTGCCGCTTCTGGGTCCTTGGGCACAGTGGTAACCAGATGCTTTCCATTTATGTACTGCACAGATGGGGTGGTCGTGACGTCAGTGGCATTGGCACACTCCTCGTCTTCCCCTTCATCCTCTTCACTGTGGTATAGATCAATTTCAATTAGCTCAGGTAAAATTTCAGCAATTAGATCATGCTCTGGATCTGTTTCTTCACTACAAGGCTCATCTTCTTTAGATTCTGAATCTATTGGATGACCAATTACACTCAAATCACTCATTCGACCTGAAAAAAACAAAGAGTTTTCACAATACTTAAATAGAAGATTTGGCAGTGTACGACAGAAGATATCGATAGCAAGGCTGGCTGATCACACTCTCACACACAAAGAAGGATTCAAATCTTTTCACATTAAGAGCAATCACCCTTCTATACATGGTTCTCAGTCTTCGAATTTGCTCTTTGATATTAACAATGGGAAAAATAAATCCAATTTAAGATTGTAGCAACGGGTTATGAAAAGTCTTCAACATGTTTAACACAGCAACGTCCTTAAAATGGAACAAGGAATCACATACACACATTGTAATCATGAAATATAGGAATTGATCGATGTGTGACCTGAAAAAAAGTTAAAAGTTAAGACCACTTCACCAGATCATACAGAAAAAGTAACTGACTGCTGTCCTTAATGTAGGAGGACGCTTAGACGCCCTGTATTCAATAAGGAAATGAGAAGCGATTCCTTCTGGCCTTTTGTCATAATTTGTCCTAGAGAAGACCGTTTTTAGAAAAGCAAAAGAGAGATTTCTTTATAGCCCTTTCACAGTGTGATGACAACCCCACCCCAATGCAACAGTGAGACAAGACTTAGCTGCGTAGGCTGCAGGCACACCCCATACACGAGGGCAGGAAGCCCTGGAGGGAGAGGGGGGTCTCCATGCAGGGATGGCTCGCTGAAAGCACCAGGAAAGAAGAGCCCTCCACACCTTTACACCTTTATCCTTCATGAGAGGTGACCTGGATTCAGTCAGTTATCCTTCTTTTTATTAACCTTTTCTCCAAAGGAAGTTCAGGAGTCACAGCTAAACATTAGAACTAGCATACTTTAAATAACACTTATCCTCAGAACATTTCCTAGATTGTAGATTGCCACAGGGTACCAACCACTAAGCCCAATTGCCTTTTCTGTCTCCAGATATACACCAGCAAAGCTCCTTGTCCAAATGCCAGGAGGGAGGCCATTCTGCACCCTCACTTTCATCAGAGAGGAATTCAGTCATCCTAGGAGAGGGTCCTGTCACTGCAGCTGTCCTAGTCTCAGTGTCACGGCAGTGCAAAAAGGTACCTGCGGGTGTGCTAACCCAGGAAGAAGACAAAGAGAAGCACGGAGGATGGCCCCGTGTCTCCTCCTCTGGCCCCAGGAACACTGTCGCAGAGTTAACTTTCAGCCTAGCCCTGATCCACGCCACGCACACTTAGGCTGAACCTGAGAACTTAGAGGGGGAATAATTACGACGGAGTCACCCCTGCCCCGCATCGGTAGGCAGATGGCTCCTGTTGTAAGTAGCTGCTCCCAGGATGCTCCTGGTGGGCCAGAAGTCAAGACTTGGCGCTCCCAAGGCAGGGGCCTGGGTTCCATCCCTGATCAGGGAACTAGAGCCCACATGCCACGACGAAAGATGGGGCATGCCGCCGCAACGAAGACTGGGGGCAGACAAATTAATTAATTAATTAATTAAAAAGCCGCACCCTTCCACGCATGAAAGGATCAGTATCTAGCATTTACCGATGTCAAAAAAGAAAAATACTCTATTGAGAAGGTAGCAATATTGTTTATATTCTTTATGTCAACATAAATATATAAGAAGTATATGAACTACCAATAAAAACTTTACGGGGCTTCCCTGGTGGTGCAGTGGTTAAGAATCCGCCTGCCAATGCAGGGGACACAGGTTCGATCCCTGGTCCGGGAAGATCCCACATGCCGCGGAGCAACTAAGCCTGTGCACCACAGCTACTGATCCTGAGATCTAGAGCCCGTGTGCCACAACTACTGAGCCCACGTGCCTAGAACCCGTGCTCCACAACAAGAGAAGCCACTGCAATAAGAAGCCCACGCACCGCAAGGAAGAGTAGCTCCCGCTCACCACAACTAGAGAAAGCCCGCACACAGCAACGAAGACGCAACTCAGCCAAAAAAAAAGGTAACTAAAAAAAAAAACAGAAACTTTACGGAGCTCCTTCTGTTTTTAACTATGGTTTGCTAAAAAAAACCCCAAAGACCATAAGACTTTTATGTAACTGGAACATATACCATATTTACATTTATCCCTTTCACTCTAATAAAAACAAAAAAGAAAACTCTTTTTTTTCTGTATACCATTTTCACTGTATTGTCTCCATAAAACACTATTTGTGTTGGAGTGGGATACTCTTCCCTAAATATATATATATATACATATATATGTCCATTCTATTTAACTTTCACACACTACAAATCATTCCTTATATCTCCACCCCATACGTTCAGCCTTTCAACTATGTAAACAAAGGAGTATAGGTATTCAAATGAATGAAAAATATTTCTACCATAAAGAGAAATGAGGTCAATACATAACTCCAGTATATTATGAAAATATAAAATTAATACAGGTGATTTCTGCCACAGATGTTGCAACTACTCCTAACTGCCAAACTTAAGGAAATGGCTAAATGCCTTACCTTTTTTTCCCAAAAAGAATAAGTTCGTTCAATATTAGATCACTGAAGTTGTTACTGTAACCTTATATTGCCTCATGGTGTATATATTTTAAAAGGAAACATCTTCAGATGATAAACACCTTTCAATATGGCTTGTGTTGAAGGCTACCTTTCACTAAGAAAAAAGAATGTGAGAGACTCTACATGCATGTGCATATATAGGTATATGAGAGAATACATCTTTAAATGCCTTCTGTACAAATGAATCTCTTGAAATGTCACATTGAGAATCTTATCTAATCACCAAATCAAGTAGTCTCTCATTGTTAATACTATTTGAACATAGTAGAATTAAGCCACACTCAGTTAAACTATTCTGTTCAACTCTGTAGGGTTTAACAGGAACTTCAAAAATACGCCTATCTTATATTGCTTATAGTGTCATTTTACATACAACCCTTTTCATTAGGTTTCACTGGGTGTAAATGAGAATTCACTATTAAGAATTATCACACATACAGTTGCTAAATTCCCACAGCATCTTATATTTAAATACAGAAAGAATTTCAATAAGCAGCATGGGTCTGTGTCAAGCATATAAAAAATCCCCACCACATTTTGTACCTTTTTACAAGAAGTTGAGATTAAACTAACCATTCAGCCAAGCTTCTCCAGCCAAACACAAGGATAAATAAGGAAATAACTGCTTGGTATTCTTTATTTATAAACTCCTAGGCTAGGAATAGGGTAAAAATACTCAATGTTATTATAGATTTGTATGGATTTCTAAATAAATTCCTTACTTTTTTAGAAAACAAAACTGATATAAACATATCCCACGATCTTCTTAGTGAATAATTATAGATAGAGGTTTCATTAAGTATCATGTTGGTAGCTCTAAAAATAAGTGGGGTGGAATAAAGCAGAAAGAGAAAAGACACAGAGGCATGTCAGTGTGTCACATGTCAGCATGTCAAAGGAACTGACACCCTGATGCTCACTTACATGTTTCACAAAGGAATGAATAATTTAAAATAAAATGTCTTTCTAGCAAAGAAAACAAAGAAGTCATTGTAAATCAACAATTTATATAGTAATTTCATTGACTATCAACTCTTATTGTCTACTTAATTCAATTAATCAGTGTCCCTGACATTCACTTTATATTCTCTAGTTTTAGTTCAATGAACAAAGGATAATATTCTTTTAGTCCATTTTCCACTTGGGTAAGGAACTCTGACATTTCTTATTGCTCATAAATCTATGAGGACTTCTTAGTATTTTAGACCATTGTATTAGAAAATTTCACCAAAAGACTCAAATATTAGATGGAATATATTTTCTAACCTAAATAAATATCACAATATTTCAATCACAGCCATACAAACACAGCAGAGAGTGGTCTTTGCATATACTTCACAACACAGCTCGGCATCATACTGGTTTTCGCACGCAAAGTTCAACGTACCACCACAAACATGCATGGCACCCAAACACGTCATCTCCCCAGGACCAACTGATTGCACAAAATTTACCGAGTACCTATTATCTATGAGACTATATGGCAGACACATGCTTACCAACTTTACAGAGACCTAAGACCTCCAAGGGTATCTTCCAAATCTCTCTCTCTCTGAAACAAATGCTCTTGCCAATAGGTTAGAGAAATGACCTTACTATAACTCTTTTCTCCTTATTTTTTTTTTAAAAAAGGACACTTTTTCAGTGTACATATTGCGAATGTACCAATCATTAAATTTAAATTAGGATTCCTTTTTCCACTTGCCTTATAAGGATCTGATCTGACTTGCCTCAGAATGGTAGAAAACACAGAAATACTTTAAGCTGTTTCATCTTATACTTCTCATGGTACCTTGAAGCTGGCACTGACCAAAGAACTATCAGCACATCGTAATAAACAGTGATTTTAAAAGTGCTCATTGGAAAAAAAAAAAAAAAAGTGCTCACTGGATATGTACTGTAAAAATATTTCACTAAATGAGAATTCTTAAATAAAATGAAGATATGAAATGTGAGTTGGAATTATTTTGTTTCCTTCTTCTGAAGGAAGATTCCCAAGGAATCTTCTCACAATTAAGTTACTAGTATTTATTATTAAAATAAGTTGTGTTCCAAATGGTTTCTTCCGTTTTCTTAGTATTGCTTTGAGGGTGACAAAAATATTCATTGCCCAGGGCTTTGAAGATAATTATTTTCTGCCAACAGATTCTCTACAGATAAATCTACATTTCATTCTCAGCGTGGCTAGTTTGTTTCCATATTTTAAAAATTTCATGAAACCTACCTAGTATAGATAGGTGAATTCTTTCCTACTGCTGCCACCTACATCTCACCCATATTCCTATTTGCTCCTCTTTGTTTATTTATTTTCTGAAATTACTTCTTCATCCCCCTTTCTTGTCACCACCATCACCCACCACGCATGCTATGAGAGAGTTGCAAGAGCTATAATTATTGCAAACCAGAAAAGTTTCTTTGTAGGGTGTGGCAGGGGGACACCTGTGCTATTGTGAAAGCAGGTATTTCATTACAAAGTTGTGATCTGCTCTACTTTGTGCCAACAGTGCAACCTCAGGGAGTAATTAATATTCCCAGCTCTTAGATGAACAAGTCCTTATAAAAGACGGCTCTATTTCAGAATTTTATTCTAAGGGTGATATAACTTTTATTTGGATTGCAAGAGTCAAACCACAAAACTCCACAAGGTGTATGTATAATCTTTTCTATGTTTACATGAATGTATTTTAACAGCTTGACTTGAATATACTGGTACCACGGTTAATAGATTTTTTTTTAATGGCATTTCACACAAAGCTTTACTGCTAGCTGACCTCAAACTATTCACCAAGTATTTTTAAGTACTTCATGGCAGAGTTTTGTAGACATAGCACAAGTCTTCCAGTCTTAACTGTTAGCAGACACAAAACATAGTTGCTAAGATGCAGAGGCAGCTGGCTAAAGTTCATGTTCTCTATAGGGAATTTTACAATTTAAGAGCTTTTAATTAAATGTAATTATATACAAATCTACTCAGCAGAGAGATATTAGGATCACATTTCTTTATTAAAATAGATTTCATCTTAATGTGCATCAAAAAAGATTTTGGTTCTTTATTTAAAAAGTACAATAGACAGCCATATCGAAGTACTTAAGAAACACTTATAGAACTAAAATAGAGAAAACTTGAAGTTCTCTAAGATGTTTAAGCTTTCTGACACATACCTATGAACCTAATAACCAGACATAAGCAAATGCTTCAATTTCATTCACCTTTGATATGTTCTTAATTAAAGTAAAATGCTAACTGGCACCTTATAAGGCAAAGAAAACCACCTAACGTGCATTTCAACTAGATTGTCTCAGACATCCTAAATTCCCCATCATTTTGAAAATCTGAGGCACTAAAAATGATGCCAACTCAGGATGTTGAAAAAAGAATTGACATTAGTGATCAAGATATAAACATCTTCCCCAAATCTTGTCAGTTGTTTTTGCGTACTTAATTACATTAATAATTGAAAATCACGTGATATTTATATCAATACACAATTCCTCCAGAGGTGAGAGATTACGCTAGAGGCTGGGAGATGAAGATTGGATTCTGTGACCTGCATCTCCCTATTAGCTCTGCTAGCTGAGGTTCATTTGGTGGACCACCCAAGCATGCTATCTTACTGACAGCTCCCTCTTGCTGAGCAAGGAGCTCCATATTTTTCAATTCATGAATTTTACACCCAGAAAGGGTAATAAACAAGGTAAGTGTCTCTGATGGCCTCACTTTTGAGGCAGACATGATATGGGGATGATAAATGGGAATCATCTCTTTTCCCAAATTCAGATAATCCTCTAATAATGCTGTTCTTTCAAGTGGAAAGAATGTGTTTAGATACAGTCATCTGGTCTAAGTGCGCTTAAGGAGTTATCACTGAGTGTGGGCTTTTCTTGCTTATAGAAGAGGCTCAAGGGACTTCCTAACTTCCAATTTTTAAAGAGTAAGGGCTTTCCTGGAGAGCTTAATCAAGGAATTTTGGGCCCTTCAAGCATTTTTGAACAATAAGATAAAGAGCTATATGAAAGAAAATCCAGGTTATTTTGGTTTCTAAGTGTTTCTTTGAAAGCAGAACAAATAAACAAAAACCAACCATGCCCGCAGTACTTTTCTTATCTTTTTCATGTTAGTTCTCTAAGATTGTCAAAGCTTTTCATAGATAAATAGATGCTAGAGAGAGAGATAATAGACAAATAATTACCAGATGTCCTAACACCAGAAAAGTACTTTGGTCAAAATCAAGGATTTAAAATTTGAGTAAAAAAGCTTTGACTAAAGTAAAACAAATGCCTCTCATAAATACATACATACATACATATATACATATACATGTGTGTGTGTATATATATATATATATATATATATACTTCCTTCTAAGCCTCCAAATTATAGCTACTAAACTAAACTTACCAAACACCATTTTATTTTAATTACACCACCCCTTCTTCAAAAGTCATCTCTGCCACCTGACCTCTTCAATAGCATGTTCAAACAGCTCCATCACTGTACCCACATTTATCCTCTGCCTTTTATTCTCTGTTCTCATTCTCTGCATCTCTAAGTTGGATGCAGAGAATCCAAGCCCCCATCTCAAGGTCTTCCTCATTCCCAACTCACACTTCTGTTCAACAAGAACACTCCTGCCCCCAACTTGGAATCTTCATAAACCCTCCTTTGAACTTTATCCCTGCATTTATGAATGATCCAGCTGAAGCCCCTAGATACCTCTTCACTAAAACTCATCAGCCCAAATTGGCTGTATCTTTAATTTGTATGCCATAGGACTTATGTCATATTATTCTTATTTATAACTTCCCTAGTTGTTATTATATACTTGTTTCACCTTCCTTACTAACTTCTATATTCCATAATTAAAGTGAAGGGATCCTTTAAACATGTAATGCTCTCCTTACACTAGCCACTTAGCCCTTCTTTTGGGAATTTAGTTGGATGAATGCCTACACATTTATTTATCATCAAGAATGGAAAAGTTGGGGCTTCCCTGGTGGTGCAGTGGTTAAGAATCCGCCTGCCAATGCAGGGGACACAGGTTCGAGCCCTGGTCCGGGAAGATCCCACATGCTCCGGAGCAACTAAGCCCATGCACCACAACTACTGAGCCTGCACTCTAGAGCCCATGAGCCACAACTACTGAAGCCCTCGCACCACAACTACTGAAGCCTGCGCACCACAACTACTGAAGCCTATGCGCCACAACTGCTGAAGCCTGCATGCCTAGAGCCCGTGCTCTGCAATGAGAAGCCTGTGCACCACAAGAAAGAGTGGGCCCCGCTCGCCGCAGCTAGAGAAAGTCCGTGTGCAGCAAAGAAGACCCAACGCAGCCAAAAATAAATAAATTAATTTAAAAAAAGAATGGAAAAATTTACATTTACTACTTTGATACTTCCTTTGAAAGACTTGCCTTTTTTTTGGACTGAAAATTGTTGTTTTTTGGCTGCAATAATAGCTCAAATTCTGAGATACAACTAAAAGAGCATACAGATAACTCAAATACTAAGGACTTTTATGGTTATAAAAATCAGATAATGTAAATATGCAGGCACAGTCTCAATATTCTTTTTATCATTCTTTTTCTTTCCAAATCTAGAAGCTGTATAGGCTTATCACACTGTTTTTCTCAAATGTAAATATATAATGAACAAACTCACTTTGGCAGTATAGCCAAAAGAGTCCTTAAGCTATAAGCATATTTATTTCCTTTTAATTTCCATGTTGATAGAGAGAAGGTAATATGGGTACAGCAAAGTGAGGTATGCAGTTCCGGGTAATTCCAGATGTATTCTCCACTCTTCACTATCACTTTTGATTCAATTACAATTGTTCTGAGACTTTAAAAAACATATATTTCAATGATAGTTAATTCTACTTTCTTCCTTACTTACAGATGCCAAGGTTCATTTAACATTTGTGAGAAAAGCTACACTTCCCAAAACATGATCAAAGACCACAGTTTCACTCAGGGGAGACTAAATTAAGCATATTATTTTTCCTCCTTAAAAATGGTAAAATACAACTTAAACTTGCAGAGGCTTAAAGCAGCCCCTTCCCCAGGAATGTCTATAGTTCAGCCTCTGTCTGAGGTCAGAAAGCCTTTACTTTACCAGTAGAGTTCAACATTCTCTAGGCATCAAAATCACATGCATTTAACAATACAGACACCTAATATTAAAAAAAATTAAATAAAGCAAATTTAAGAAAAGAAACAAACAAACAAAAAAAGTACAAAGGCCTGAGCCTTATCACTAGAAATTCAGATTCAAATTATCTGGTGGAGGATGGGGTAGTGGATATTTTTATCTGGAGGCTCCCTGGTGATTCTGATATAGAGCCAAGGTTGAGAAGCAGTGTGAGCCGTATTTATGCCCTGGGGGATTTCTTGGTGCTCCTCAAGCCCCTGTACAGAATGGCATCATTGTTGGTCAGCTGGCTGACGCGTGGTCGGTGCTACTCTGGGTCCTCCTGAGTAAACGGGACAGCTGCTCAGTGAGGGGATAAACACCCAGAGTTCCCTGTGAGCTCAATTCTGAGACTTTGCCTGCTAAAAGGTGCCGCTTATATTAACTTACTTCATATTACCTCTATTTTTCCTTTTATTAAAGCAACCAACTAGCCTTTATTGCATACTCTTGTTGCTTACTAATTATTTCAAGTTGCCTTCCCAACTAAGCTATGGATGACATTATTTTCTTTCCCCCAGCCGCAGAGTAGCTTGATTGAATGACTTTATTTCAACAAGCCTTTAAAATATTTCCTGGAGGTGAGTGTGAAGAGATGGGCAGAGAATGTTTTATCTGCAGAGAGTAAAATGGTTCCCCTATAGAGCAGAGCAGAGCAAGATAAGACTGCAACACAATAAAAAATGATAATTTTAGTAGATTCCATTGTACTCTACAAAAGCATACATTAGTATATTTTCTTTTCCCTTTCTCAACTTAGAAAAACCAAAACCTACTATGCGCAGCATACGGCCAAAGAAACGAACTCACCCTGTGAGACGCCAGGAATACTGTGGTATTAAAATGAAAAGATAAAGTCACTAGAAGCCAGTCAAGGTAGTGTGTGCTGATTATATACTGGGTGCAAGCAAGTCCGGGTATAGTACTGTGACACAATACGTCAAATTTTCATAGACACGGATGCTGATATACAACTAAACTTTTCCTCTCACTCCACAGATTCTTTCTTTCCAGTTTCAGATCTCCTACTTAGACTTCAAATTATTTATGGAAAAATGCTTTATATATTATCACAATAATTCTAGCAAGTATTTAGAAGGTTCACCATAATTTATGTTCCTCCCCCAAATCAAACCACTCTTTTTAAGAATAATTGTAGCCTTCATGCCAATAGATCAATGTTTCCTTCCTGATCCATACTCAAAGTCTAAACACTGGCATATCTCTCTAAGGAGCACAGTTTCTAATGCAATAAAATAGGTTCTCAATTGTCCACATGATGCCCTAGGTTGAAAGAATAGTCTACCTTTTCTATTGCCTCAATTGCGTTACTAAAAAAAAAAAATCAAAGTACTTCCATACAAATGAAAAAAAATATACAACAGTTTTCACTAAAACACATCCCCACGCCCTCAACCAGGGCCCCATTCTTGGAATCCTTCTATCAATAAAGCCACTTATTAACCAGCTTTTCTATTTGTACGTGACAAACTGGCCTCACTGAGGTGCAATGTTATAAATTTTGTAAACTGACCAAAATAGGTAATGCCTTTTTCAAAATAAAATGTTCACTTTACCTCATCAAAATGGAACCTCACAAAGCATTTCTTTTTCCATTTCTTTTATCCCTATTGCTCCTCTCACCACACGTCTCTCCCCTTGGCTACGCCCCTCCCCCTCACCCCCCAAAAGTTCTGAACACTGTCTGGGCCCGTGAATACATTTTTTATTCATTGCACAAATGAATGATCTAAGAGCTATTAAGAAAGAAGAATGTAATCCCTGTGTAGAGAACTGGGGGGTTTCCTTGACAACAACAAAAAGACAGCAGGGAATGCCCATGTTTTCTATGAATATGCAAGAAGAGGCCTGCCCCAGCACCTGGAAAAATTTATAAAGAATTCGTAAAAAGATCTTTTCTTTGAAACAAAATTAAATTGGTAGTTATCAAAAATCACAAGCCCAATTTTCACACATGAAAAAGAGCAGAAAGCTAATGAATTCTACATGTAGATACTATAGAATCAATACTATAACTATATTTAAATTTTAAATAAGGGCTGCAGCTGCTTCTGATTTGCACCCAAAATGGCATCACCCTAGACAAACACGATCCATAGAAGACTAAAATTTTAACAAGCTCTTGCAGTTAAGCAGATACTATAGTATAATTATATTTGGCTCCCTGGTATAAATCATCTCGAATTTTAAGATAATTCCATTTTTAACCTATTTAATAAAAAACAGTCTAAATCTTCCTACATTTAGAAGTTCAGAATGAAATAAGTGCTAAAGCTGAGAGGGAATTAATTTGTACTAAGTCACTGCCATGTGCCAGGCACTGTGCTTGGTGCTTTCTAGTCACTTAAGGAGTGTTAATTGTGCAATGTGTCTGCCACCATGACTGGCAAGCCCTGGAAGAGATCCTTTCTCCTTTAAGCAATCTGGTGAGTTTGTAGTATTAGCATGTATTTTTAATGGTATAACAACTGAGGTCTATGGAGATCAAGCAATTTACTCAAGACCAAACAGATCACAAATAACAATGTTGACCATGAACCCAGGTCTGTTTCCAAAGGTTCTTTCCACTACATCAACTGCCTCTTCCATGTATCCCATGGAGCAAACCAACTATTTATCCATGGTCGTTCAGAATATCAGACAGTGTGTGCTTCAAAAATCCAGTTCTAGTGTAGTACTTAGTGCATGGCAATTATTTGACTATTTGTTGAATACGTGTATATTATATATATGTTTGGATACATATATGTGTTTATATATATATAATCATCTTTTTATTTCATAATCCTTGTGGTTTGGAAAAAAGAATATGGGTCAGAATTTAGGAAATATTATTCTTTTTATACAATAATCACCACTACATCCATTTTACTGGCAAAAAATTCTGACAGAAAATTTAAGAAATTCCTGGGCCCACATTACCGAGAATCAAAGGAGAGACTGATTCTAGATTCCCCAGCACTTGCTTCTGTAATATTAGTGATTCAAATTTCACTTGAATTAAGATGTCATAAACCTATAGATCACCATTTAGAACATGCAGCCCACTCTTTAAAAAGTAGTTTTCTGTCATTTAACTTTTCAAGTGTGTAACTCTGAACCGTGATACTTCATAGGGATGTATTTTGAAAAGTTCAACGTATTTAACTTACAGAAGATACTATCTTTATCAAAAAGCATCAGTCATTAAAACAGAAAAATGTGAGAACAATCCCTCCTGAGGAAGTTGCCTGAATATCTCTGGTATCCATGAATCTGTATAGGTTTCTAGGTGAATCCTAAGAAGGCATTCATCTTCCGAAGGAGGGATGCCCGCTCTGTCATCCCAGCCCTATCTGGAAAAATGCCTGATTGTACTTGGGGCTCCTTAGCCCCACTGGTGAGCCTCTGTTGGGAAGCAATTGGCTAATAACTAGTTTCTGGTAATTTCTTTTTGATCTACCCCTCCAACAAGGACTAACTTATATATCTTCCTCCTCATGAACTATTCTCTGAATCCCCTGCCTTCATTGATCCCTTCTTTGCTGACCTCATCTGTCATTCACAATTAGTACCTCATACCAAGTGTGTAATTATGTGTTTCTGTACTGCAATTATATTTGATTGTGTTAATATTGGCTCCCCAAAATACATTTCAAATCCTTGGGAGCAGGGCCTATGGTTTATGTTTATTTTGTGCCCCTTTTAATTCTGTTAAAGAACAAGGCATGTTGTTGCTTTACCTGAAGAGAACCCTTGATTGACTGCACTCTGCTGGAAGACAGTGTATGCCTTTCTCTAGAGGTCACTGCCAATAAGAACTCAGTGGTATCTGCCTTTGGTTAACGCCCCACCTCAGTAGTAGTTTTGATAATAGCAACTTGTAATTGCAAATGCCATTTTCAGAAAGAATAGGCATTAGTTCATGTTAGGAAGAAGACAACAAGTTCCTTTTAGCTATCTACGGAACATCTCTTTTATTAGTAAAACTCAACCTGTGAGAAATACAATTTCAATTTCTTAAATTTTTCCTTGAGATTAGTGGGTTAATAAAATATTTATAGAGCATTTAAAAATTTGAGAGTAGGGCTTCCCTGGTGGTTCAGTGGTTAAGAATCCGCCTGCCAATGCAGGGGACACGGGTTCGAGCCCTGGTCTGGGAAGATCCCACATGCTGCGGAGCAACTAAGCCCGTGCTCCACAACTACTGAGCCTGCGCTCTAGAGTTCGAGAGCCACAACTACTGAGCCCACGTGCCACAACTACTGAAGCCTGCGCACCTGGAGCCCATGCTCCGCAACAAGAGAAGCCACCGCAATGAGAAGCCTGCGCACCACAACAAAGAGTAGCCCCTGCTCGCGGCAACTAGAGAAAAGCCCGCGTGCAGCAACAAAGACCCAACACAGCCAAAAATAAATTAAATAAAATAAATTAGAAAAAAAAAAAGCTTTAAAAATTCGAGACTCTATGTATGTTTGTACGTGTGTCTCTATGGGACCGTATGTGTTATACATACAAAATATTTCACTTAGGAGGACTTTGTGAAAAGGTAACTTTTGGTCTGTAGTGCAGTGTTAAGCTCATTAATAATTTAGAAACATTAAGGTCAATTCTGTTTTTCCTACTATAGAAGCGAAAGGAAGATAGACAGTCTCTTCTTTTTCCACTATTTGACTAATAGAAGAACTCAGTCCTTTTCTAGACAGCCAAGAAGAAATGGGGGAAGCCATCCTAATTCCCTGCAGAAAAAAATGTGCTTCTCTGGAAGGGAGCCATAGCTGGAGCCCAGCACAGGGAACCACTCAAATGTGCAGGCACCCGCCCCATCCACTTTCAGGGAAGTGCTCCAAAATTCTGCAGGAGAGAAACAGCCCAGAATCAGAGCTACTGATTTCAGCATGCTGTTCTCTCGCCATAGCAGGTATCTGAATAGCATACACAGTGTCCCATATTAGCAGCAAACTAAATATAAGCCATCTGCTTTTAAACCAATAGAATGCCAACGAGAAGCCAGTCTTTCCAGAGTCTATGTTCTTTCAGAAATTGATGGACAGGGGGGCACCTGAGCCAATAGAGAGTCATTATTCCTGTGAGTTCATCAGGGGAGAGAATTGCCTCACTGCAAAAATGCTCCAAGGAGCGCCAAGACATAGACCAGTGCCAAAGTGTCAGACCCGGTGTGCCTTCGTTCGCCCATCTGCGATACTTTCCCTACTTGCCTCACAAATTATCTCTGAGGTTTAAACATGATAAAATATGTAAAAAGTGGTCTGAAAGTATCAGACTCTAAGTGTGTGCTTGAGGACTTTGCTCTGCACATACTCTGAAATGTAATTATCTATGACTTTGATTACACACAGGTATCAATAAGACTGAAGCTAGATTTGCTTAATTTGTTTTATTCGGGATCATACAGAGTTATTCAAAGGTCAAAGTTAATAAATGTGTATCATTATAGTGATAGATAGATAATTAGGCCAATTTAGAAAATGTTTTTACTTACAAAAATCAATTCATTCAGGAATTAAATGTTGCTGCTTATTTTGAATTGCCTACATGTTATCATTCTCTTTCTAGCTGTGTTCTGAGGTACATGTTACTTTAGAAACTGTCACTGGGGGTGAGGGAGAGGTCCCAAGAAAGCGGGCCTCCTGATACCCCCCTCAAACACTAACCAGAGCAGCCACTCTTTTTATCTACTCAAAATATAGAGGCCCTGAATAACATTTTATTTGAAGAAAGGAATCTGATCCTAGAATTAAAACTCTGAAAATAATTTTCCTACATAATAAATTCTACAAAAATGAAAAATGTGATTTTAAAAAATTATATGAGGCTATCTTGGGCTACTATTACCTTTCAAAAAATGATGACTGTGCAATCAATGGTATAAATATTGGTGTTTACCCAGATATCCCGTTCTCAGAACTAACGTCCCTTATTCTTTCCCCTCTCCTCAACAGCATCATATTCAGAAAAGAAATCTTTATCTCTATGTACATTTCTTGAATGTATAAAACAAAAATGCAGATGGGATTACTCATATGGGAATTATTTCTGAATGATGTCAGCAATAAAGTACCATAATTCTCAATAAGGAAACAGAGCAAAATGAACTCTAATTGAGAGGCCAAAATTATTCTTCTCAAAACCTCATTAATCTTAATGCCATTTCATTAATAATTTTATCAATATGAAATATATATATATCATTTTAGTTTAATATTGGCTTAATACCTGTCTTACACTTAGATTTGGATAGATATAAATTATAAAACTAGCAAAAAGGAACACCTGGCAAGAAAATAATAACAAGCAGGTCTGACAAATAGTATGTAGTATACACGAACTTGTTTAAAAAAACTAATAAGCCACCTATTTTAAGGTTATAACCCTGAACATTTGCATAATAATGTTAAATTTAATATCTGTACACTTCCACATTATTCTCTGAGTTAAAGGTACAGTATATCAGTTTTTAAAAACATTCAGAATCCTGTTACACTAACTTGTGACATTTCAGATGATTTCGAGGAATATTCTTTAAAAAAAAGGAAAAAAGTCCAGAATTGATAAAACTCTTCCTATGCCTTTAAACTCTATAGACATCATACATATTCACAAAGAAAACCTTTCAATAATTTTTCAAACGCAGGTGTGCAAATTACTCCTGAAACAGACAGGAGTCATAATTTCAGTATCCCCTGAACCACTGTTAAACCCACCCTATAGCATTTTTCAGCTCATAAAAGTTTTATGAGCTGAAAAGTTCCTTCAGATTTTGTTTAACTGCTAACTACAGTTGCCCTCTAGCAATAGCACCCTAAGTTGCTATTAAGATCCATTGGAACAAATATAACATAAACATGTCCTGCATAGCATGTTTTGTTTCATAATAGTAAAACTTTTTTCTAAAAAATCAAGATTTATATGACTTGCTGAGTGCAGCAAAAAAATTATGAATGCCTTGGTTTAGTGTAGCATGCGTGGTATTTTTGCTTACTTGAATATACAGTATGTGTAGAGTTCAATTTTATGTTTATGGATAGATTTATATAAATTTGTACATGTACCAAGGATTTTCCAGTTTGGAAAAATGTGCCTTAATACATAAAAAGGTTGGTTTTCCAGGCACATATGTATTTTTCCTTATCAATGTACACCTGCCCTAAAACTCATTAATTTAACATCTGCTTTAGGGTTTGCCCTTGTCAAAATGAAAAATCCTTGAAAAATTAAATTTCTCATAGGAAACAAATGAGTATAAGTAAAGCAGTTGGATCTGAGTCAACCTCATTGTCTTATCAAGACAATAAACAGTGTTTTTATTCTTAAGGAGAATGGCATATATAAAGCACACAAAAAAGCCAGATAGATGAGGGGGCCGGGGTGGTGGGAAAGAGAGAGAGATGGAGGGAGGGAACTAGATAGAGGCATGTCCTATCCTCACCCCCAGACCCTGCCCCACTCACTGGAACCCGGTGCCGAAGGAGATAACCAAGTATTCCCTTTCCACAGTTTTCTGACCCATTGTTATAAATGCTGAACAAAAATTAGTTTGAAGGGAAATCATGGTCACATGTTTTAAAAGTGGAAGAAAGAGGAGGAAACACCCAGTTGTGTTTCCCAGACCCAGCTGAATTAAGTTGACAATTCAGATAAAAATACACGCTTTGTATAAATGGTTTCTGAGTTAGGTTACTCAGACCCTCCATTTCAAGTAACCATTTATAAACTTAGATTTTGTTTTTCCCTGAGGACTGCCAATTCTTCCACGGAGATTGACTTTCACTTTTTCCACTTTATAATTTGATCATCCTCACCTGAACGCACAGTTTCCCATTTAGAAGAATTTTTAAATGCAGAACATTTTTTTACTGTTTTCTATATCATTTGATTCAATGTAGTATCTACACTAACAAGAGAGTAATCTAAATTGGGAAAAACTTCTGTATAGTTAGTCATTCAAGTATTTCTTTTTAATTCTCAAATTAAGCGTTCATAGTAATCCCTATGCTTCTCTTCGATTCTTTCTTTTTCACAGTAATATCTTCTTGTCACTTTTCCAACCCTACTAACAGGAATCCTCATTCCCACTACTTGGCAGCTCGCCTTCTCTCTCCAACTCCAGCTCCAAGAGGCAGAAGAGGAATGTAAGAGAGAAGAAATATGTTATGGTTTCCAAGAAACAGCATTATTAGCAGGAAAATAATGCTCCAATCCTGGTCTCGTTCAACGGTATTGGGAAGTGGAGATTAACGTCAATATTCTGAGAGTGTATTCTCTTCTCTACTGTTCACTGCCCCACACAAACTTTTACACTGAGAAAGTTCCGGATGATAGAAGCCAAGTTACCATCTAACAGCACTAGAAGCCAGCTGACTTGATGTTAGAGCCACCTGTGTTCCCAACAGGTGCGCCCCTGAGCGGGCTAATGAGGGTAGCATCCCTCTTAAGAAAAACGACACCTTGAGTGGTATAGCCCAACATTAAGAGAGAAAACCTGCTCAAGATCATTCTTCTAGCCTGACTTCTCAGAGCCAGGTCAAGGAAAAAATGAGTATTTATTCCTTTAATCCACATATTAAAACTAAAACACAGCAACTTAACTAAAATCAATGATCTTAACTTCTAAATTAAAAAAAGACAAACAAAGCTGAATAGATCTATTGAACTGCATATGCTATGTATTCGCAATTCAGCTTACCGAATTTAGAAGATACAGGGGACTGACCTTTAGGAAGGAATAAGTTATGTTTGACGATAAAAATTGCAAGTATTAGTCAACGTAAAGAAACAGCTTTTAAGAATTTTGCCAGAGAGATATATAAAATATTTGAACAGAACAGAAGGCACTGTGAATATTCCTAGAGATAAAATAACTAAATCATAAAATAAATAAAATTACAGCCTGGTTTTTAGGGAACAGAGGTAATGCTGACATATCCACTTTCTGAAATTATATTTGACACAATAGATGACAGCATTTCCTAGAACTGAGCTAGACTGTATTTGTTCTAAATATGTAAAGCCTCATTAAAATACCCAAGGACAACAGCTTGAAAATATGTTGAACTTTCTTTAAAATAACATTTAAACTACAGACCCACATCACCCACCCTAAAAATTGTATAATAAACCTGCAAATCATGGAAGAGAAAACCCAAAACAAACCTTTAGATGTCTTTTTATCAGCCCTAGGGATATGCAATACGGTTTTAGCTGTCCACAGTGTAAGTACTGAAGGTTAATAGTTAAAGACCAATGGAATGTTAACACAGTCTGGTACTACACTTGAGTAGTAACACATGGAAAGACACTGAAATTAAAACATTTTGTTCTGCATGTTCTGAAGTGATGTAACAGTGATGATTTGGTTATATTAGATGACAAAGCAGGGCTTCTTATGACTTTTTAAATAAAATAATATCTAACATTCTTCCAAATTGTTTAACATATTCTTCCAATTCTTGTACAAATACATGAAGCTAAAACAGAATTTTTTCACACTCCAGTTATCTTCTAATGGCAGCATTTGGCATGTTGATATTTTTTTTCCAAAAGTAATTTTCAAGATAAAATGCTGGTTGCCTTGACTGGTATGTCTAGAAAGCAAAGACTTACCTGTCTTGTTTTCTCTGACCTCTATAATATAAACATTTATGTCAGGGTGGAATTTTGTCCCTGCTGAGGGTTCTGGAGTGGAAAGTGCCTGTGGTCTGAAGGCTTCTTTGCCTTCCACAGTGGGTGGTCTTGTTGGCTGTGTGGCGGAAGGAGTACTTGAAGTTGTGAAATATTCTCTATCAATATCTGTTTCTGTTTCCTTGGCTACAATATCCTCAAGGGTAGTGGGAGGAACACGAGATGTTGATTCTCCAATGATTACCATGTCACTGGTTGTTTCTTCATCAGGTTCTCTGTCAATGAGAGGTGGCTTCTCAGTAGATGCTGAAGATGTGTGAAGTCTGTCTACTGAACTGAAAGCAGTAGTGATATCACTTGGAACCGTGGCTTTAATTGTTGAAAATTCTGGGAGTTCTGTGGCCTTGGGCTTTTCGAATAATCCTGAGCCTAAATCAGTATAATCTAGGGATGTTTTCTCTCTTTTCTCAGTAGTGGTTTCTTCTATAAGCTGGGTAACACCGGTGCTAAAAGGTGATACAAATCCCCTTGGACTGGTACCTTCTGTTTCATATTTTTGTTCAGGCCCTGGGCTTAAAGATACTTTTGGCCCCATGCTTGGTATTAGTGTTACCACTCCATCTGTTTTTGCTTTGGGCTCAGTGACAGCACCAGGTGGATAAGACATACGCTGCTCAATTTTTCCAGTTGGAGTTGTTTCTAAAACTGGGACTCTCTCAGAACCTATCACAAATCTGTCTTCAAAGACTGTGTATGCTGACCCATCGCTCTCTTGTTCATCCAAGGGCGTTGTTGTCTCCTTGGCTGTGTCAGCTGTAGAACTGGGAGGAGGAACTGGTTTCTCTGGAGTCTCTTCTTTCCATGGAAACTCTTCCTGAGTTGTTTCCTGTGTAATTTCTGTTGTTGTGCTTATAGTTTCAGGATAAATAGTAGCCTCAAAGTGAGTCTGATCAATGACATGTATGTCTTGAGAGGGTTCACCTAGAACTTCACCTTCTGATGGAATGGAAGGTACCAACACTCCCCATTCTGCCTTGGGAATTACAGAAAGAGGAATGGTATGGGAAGTGTCTACATAAGTAGTAGGCTCCTGGGTGCTACTATAATTAAAAAATGCCGATCCTTCCACATCTGAAGTGTGTGTAAATTGGGGGACAGTAAATACAGGCTTAGAGACATCCATATCTTCTACTTCATCCAAAGCACTTCCCTCTATGGTTGCATGAACAACTCGGCCTTCCGTGCTTGTGATAGGAGAAACTCTTTCTTCAGTCGTAGAATCTCTCAAAGTTGACTTTTCGGTGATGCCAATTGATGTCGTTGGCCAAAATCTAACTGTGAATTTTTTATGGTCTGTTGTGTCTTCCTCAGTAAACTCCTCTAATGGCTTTTGAGTACTATCTGGGATACGAGCGAATTCATCTCTTCCATCTTCAGTAAAACCTGGGATTTCTTTACCCTTTCCACTCACTCCCGTAGTGGTGAGTAAGGCAGGGGGCAATTTTGGAGAGCCTGCATGTTCTGTGGACCCTAAAGGCTTTGATGCTGTATTATCTTCATCCAATAACCATTTTGATACAGTAACCACCTCCACATTTAAAGTGCTTTGGGTCAAATGCACTCTTGTAATACCCTCATCATACTTTGTGGTATCTTGATAGCCATCTGTTTCTAATCCATTTGGAGTTGTCGTAAAGTCTTTCTCCACATCTGTTGCCTCTGCCGGTGCCACACTTAGCTTTGTTGTTGTCAGTGCTGGGGAATCGAAAGATTTGGTCATTCCCACTGAATATTCTGTATGATGAATTTGCTCTGAAGAAGCTGTAGGGAACTTCATTCCAGAGAAGCCTTCTTCCTCTATTTTTCCTATAAATGAATCTTCGGTGATCTTTTCCTGTATTTCATCATCTGTATAAGTAACTGTTCTCATCTCTGGTCTTAGTGTTTCTGTTCTTTCTCTTCCTGTTTGTGGAGAGGGATAAATAACTGTGGATGTTCCCTCAACTAATCTTTTATCACCAGAATAAGGAAACAATTCTACTTCAGTATGATGCTGTGATGGGAAAGGTGTGGTGGACATATACTGGTCAAGAAAATCTTCAGTTATCCTACCATTAGTTTGTTTCTCTTCCCAGTGGTCCATGGATGACCCATCACTGTCGGGCATAGTTACAGGTGAGAAAATCGTCGGTGCTGAGACTGACTCCACCTCCTCTAGTTGAGTGCGGGTGGTGTCTTCTGAAGTCTTTGACACCGTAATGACCTCAGGTATTTGGCTAAAGACCGAGGTACTCTGACCAGATCTAACTGTAGATGTTCTGTCTTCACCATCATCTTCTCCCAAGGTGAACCCATAGTGGCTTGTGGTCACTGATTCAGAGACTGTGCTTACTGCTCTCTTTTTAGTTTTGGATTCCGGGGTCATTGTTGTAGATACAAATGGCATTTCAGGTACAGTGAATTCCTTGGAAGGAATGTGCTTTGAGATTTCCATTGATGTTACCAAGGGACCCACTTCTATTTGTTCAACTTGTGTAACTGACTCTCGTATTTGTATATCTTCCTTGACACCATCCCATGAATCAGTAGCATGATGGAAGATGACAGTTGTACTTTGGGGCATTTCCTTCTTAATTTCAGATATGTCTGGCTTTCCAAGAGGTCCTGAAGCAGAAGGTGAGTAATAGTCCATATCCCAAGGCTTCTTAGTACTCCCATCAGGCACAGGTGATTCCGTGGCTATTCTGTGTGTGATAGTTAGAGGTTGAACTGTGGCTTTCTGTTCAAAATTGGCTGTATTTCCCACAGGAGGGAACTTTGTTGTAATGACAGGTAATTCGGTGATTAAAGGGACGATTGGTGTAGTTCTGTCGGGTCCCGTTTGTAGTTCTTCCGATAAAGTGAGTGAGGCAGTTTCTGCAAGCATATTCAGTTTGATGGTTGTAGCCTCTGATATATTCTGTTTAGCTAGAAAAATAATTTCAAAGAGTTGATTAGACAAGTCACTAATAAAAAGTTGTACGTCCAGTGTGTTTGTTAAGTGCTGTTGTGTACTTTGGGGTGACCCCAAAGTGTTTTCTGATGGAGAGGAGTCTAAAAACTATACTTAAATTAATCCGAAGACAGACAATTGAACAATTAATCATCACAAATTGATCACTTGTTTTATACTGAAAGGGTTAACACTGCTTTTACCCATAGGTATGAATGACTGTTCTTGGCTAAGGGAAGTGAATACTATGTAGTTTTAAGATAAGGAGAAGTTAAACATAAATAAATAAATAAATGCAGAGTTTGGAAACAGTAGGTATGTTATTTATCAGAAACTACCGCAGCAACTTGAAGTCTAGTAGGAGGACTTAGTGCTACTATTCTGGAGGCTTCTGTCTCTAGCTACATGATGTCTCTGGGGAGAGGGAGTGCCTCAGATTGCAAAACAACAAAAAAGCCACATCAAATGTACCCGAGTTACATATCAATGATTACATTGTCCATAATGTGGAGGCTTTCATAAAAACAGGATATTAACACCACTATTCACTTGATCCCAGGTGTTGGACATTTGTCTTCATATTCCTTTCAAGTCTGCAGAGTAGCCTTGTTTATAATAAATAATAAAATGTCTCTGGCCGAGGCTGCTTGGCATTTGTTGTAGTTCTACATCTTGTTCTATGTTCTACCTATTATGTTTGTAACTCTTAAGGGTCTTGGTTCCAGCCTTACTTTTAGCAGGAAATGCAAACATAGAACAGGAAGTAAAGTACCCACATGATATATTTTAGCTCTGTAATTACAAATCACTGGAAACAACCCTGAGCATCAGAAAGAATGGGCTCAGGCAATAAAAAGTAACATGTCATCATAAAATGCTACATTATAATGCCTCCAGATTTACAGAGAATGGCCTGGCCTGTTTAAAGAAATTTAAGTTGTGTATAAAAGTGACAGTGTTGTAGATAAGATTCCATCTCAACATAAAGAAAATGCAGCAGCTTAGCACATAAAGATTTTGTTATTTTTTTTTTTTAATTCAGATTTTCAAAAATCAAAAACTGATTGCCACTAGACTCAGAAGGAACTGATCTGAGGAAATCTGTAGTCATTGTTTTGCTACATCCTGTATGATTTAAAACTAGTTGTATGGGTAATGTCTGTTCCCCTGATAAAAGTTGTAATATCTGTAGTATCTTTAATATCTTGTGGCTTACTCTTAATAATCCCCAAACCAGAGTCGTTGGAAAACAAAACTGGATACTTTTGAGCTCCAGCTACTCCATCAAAACTTAATGATATTAGGGCACTGAAACTGCTCTGTATGATACTAGAATGGCAAATACATGTCATTATATATTTGTCCGAACTCAGAATGTACAACACAAAGAGTGAACCCTAGTGTAAACTATGGACTTCGAGTGATTATGTTGTGTCCATGTGGGTTCCTCAGTTGTAACAAACGTACCACTCTGATGCGGGATGTTGATAATGGGGGTGGCTGCACGTGAATGGGGGCAGGGAATATATGGGAAATCTCTGCATCTTCTCCTCAATTTTACTGTGAACCTAAAACTGCTCTAATAAATAAAGTCTATTTTAAAAATTTAATGATAAAATGATGTGATTTTGCTGTAAATCAGACTTGAGCTGTAACAGATTCCTATTTTTTGTCTGGTATGAGCTGTTATTAACTGTGGTCATTCCCCAGACCATTTTAAAGCCCAGATTCATCAATTTTATAACAAAAACTTGGTGGCCATTTCATTATGATGTAGTTAAAAATTCTTTAGTCTGCCACTTTTTATCCCTTTGTATTAAAACAAAACTAAACAACAGAACAAAAAAGAATTGGACTCTTCAAAAACATGTTAAATAACTTTTTTTTTTTTCCTTTTTTTTAAAGAAAGCTTTTTCTGCATTCATTTCCTGGAAGAAGCTTTTGTTATTTTGATTGACATGAACAACTTAAGGAACCTAAGTGAGGTTGACTATTTTTCTTTTCATTCAATTCTCTATCCTCTGAAATTCCATAACTGTTACCTCATTTAACTGCCAAATATCATGTTTGTTTTATAACTGCATTCTTTGGGGAAACAGTAAAATGTACATACAGAGAAAGTTCCCATGGAAACATAATATAAACACTTAGCACACTGCACATTAGAGAAAATTTAATCATATTATTATTAGCAGCAACAAAAAAGCTACTTTTGCTTTTTCCCTCTGAGTAGTTCCAAAGCTGATGAAATTCACTTAAAAGGAGGTGATAACCGTGATAGGGCCAAAAGAGGGCCTGTGAATCAGGTCTTCCTATGCTCCAACCCAAGTCCTACGTTAGCAACTTTCCACAGTGCTATGAAAATACTTTTATAGCGTTTTAAAGATGAAGGACTCAGATTTCAAAAACTACGTAACTGTCTGTCATTATCAATTATTACTGAACTGTTTGGTGTTGCCTTCCTCTAGGCCTGGAACACAGTAATATGACAGTAGTATGTCTCAGAGAATCTCCTTTACAAAGCTAGGCTCTATGTGACTTTGTTTTCAAAAACAAGGGTTTTCAATAATTTGAGAGCCCTGTTTAAAAGTCTGCTTATAATTAAGTTGATTAATTCTACTATTTGGAATGGGAAACCTCAGACTTCCTTTTGGGGTTGGGTTGCTTTTTCATCAACTTAACAGCTGATTTCCATCACAACTCAGTATATCTGAGCATCTGCGCCATTTGCTTCAACCGTTGCAAAACAAAGGAACTAACTTTAAAAAACACAAATATCTACAAAGAAATATCTTAAGAATAAATGCCAGTGTATTAATGATGACTATTACAAAGGTGAAAGCGCAACTCCAGATTATTCTAAAAGTGTCTCTCCAGAAGGAGGATTCACATGGAGAAATTTTTGCCCTGGAAAACTACCAGTGTCCCTTCAACTTCATTATCGAGGAAGCCAACAGAAAGCAGCAGGATTCTTTTCCCACAAAAGCTCCCTTCCAACATTTGCAGCTGTCTGCCACACAGATGTTTCACATCACTGTACTTTATGGTATTTTATAGCCTATGGACTATCTTCTCCAGTGCTTCTGTTGTGAGACATGAGGCAGATTTTCCTAATAAAAGATAAAAACCCTATTAGCAGCATGATGGTCGATTTAACTTATACCCATACTGCCTACATTTATAGGGAAATCACTGGATATTCAATAAGTTGATTCCAGGTTCATGGTTGCGGAAAGAGTAAAGTTTGGAACACTGAGATTAGAATTCAAATTAATTTTTAAAGTTTTACGAGTGATTGAATGCTAACCAATTCAAATTCAATAAACAGAGACATTTAAAAAATACCAATTTGGGAAGGATAAGTTTTGACACCTATGGTCAGATTATGATCTAGGGCACAAAAAATATAACATATTGACCATAGGTTAGAAGGGCAGGTCAATTGTAAAAGTGAACAGATATATAAGAAAGATAGCATAGGAAGTGGTGGGTACTTATTTAGCCTTCTCTATACCACTATCTCTAGCTCCAAGTTTAATCCAACAGAGGGATGTGAAAAACAATGAGGGTTCAAAGCAAGATGGCATAGGTGAATAGAGGCCTCGAAATTAAAATTTCAGAACAAGGAAATTGTTTCAACTGAGAGAGGCACTGAGGGACAACCGAACAGTTGTTTTCAATAGTAGAAACGCTGTTATTTAGACTTTGGTCTCCAACTTAAGAAGGAAAGATGGACTCAAATTCTAATGCGAAGGATTTAGATAATTGGAAAATCTGAGAGTGATAGTAATAGGATATTGGAATGGGTTTTCTAGGAAACATTCCCTATCTCCCTCTCCTGGAGATCTTTAATAATATTAAATGAGAGGTTATTATGAGTCTTCAATAGTTTTGATTCACTTAAATTTGGGAAGTATGGATGATCCTTCAAAGCCCTGCATAACTCTATTTCATAGAACTTGCTTAACTCTGAGGTCAAAGAAAAATGAAAAGTGCACAATTTAATCATCAAGGGG
Source organism: Balaenoptera acutorostrata (assembly GCF_949987535.1). Lineage (NCBI taxonomy): Eukaryota > Metazoa > Chordata > Mammalia > Artiodactyla > Balaenopteridae > Balaenoptera > Balaenoptera acutorostrata. The sequence goes on along the minus strand of NC_080065.1, from coordinate 69,892,094 downwards.
AAAGGTACAGGAAAACTTTATTTCACAAGGACATTAATTTACTTGTTTTTCAAATCTATTTGACAAGAACAGATTCTAATTATATTTATCATCAGCCATTGTTAATGTTCTATTCAGTGATTTTAGAAGGAAAAGGGAATTATATAGCAAAGTGAGATTTGGTATTATTTATTCACCATGAAGTGGCCTTAAAAACACTTTCTACATTTGGTAAAAGCAAACAAGAAAAATATGGTTATATTTCTAAATTCTTCTACTTAACCAGCTAGCGGTACATCTCTGAAATCACTTTTGGAATTGTCCTTAAGGCCATAACTCTTACCAACTTAAACTCCATAAATTTAGTCACTATTCAACTATGTGGGAAACTGGACAGCAGGCAAGTCATTTTGAGAATATTTTTCAAAGTAAAAAAATGTATATTTTAAAAGAATCTTTGAAAAATGAATTGGAAATTTGGGGAGGCTGTTGGCATTGTGTGTGGTTTAAGGAAGGCTTTTATGTATGACTAAACTTTCTTAAACTTTTATATGCTGAATAAATTTTGAGTATGGTAGAGTCTTACAGAAGAACTAAATAAGAATCTAGCCTTTAGCTTAGGTGGGGAGAAAAATGAAAATTTGAATCCATTATATTTGCCAGTTATGTATTTCTAAGTTATATAGATTCAAATGAATTAGGGAGAAAAAAAATGGACCTAAACTTTCAAATTTTATTCATATTTTATATAGATTTTTAGTAGGTGGTTATTTTATTTGAATCTAACTACATTGTTATTTTGTACATTCATGTGAATTCCTTATTTAAATAAATCATTTAAAACCCATCAGGATGAATTCTTTGCGGCTACAGACAGGCTTTGGTTTAAATTTGTCCTCAAGGAGAACAAAAATGTTTAAAAGTTTTCTAGTGCCAGGTTTGTAAAGCACAAGAAAATAAAATCAAACAAGGTAGTCATGCTGGATAATTCAACTCCTTCCTTAATTTAACCTCTCTAACCCACGTGTCCCCATCCCCTCTCCAACACACACACACAGATTTGATTTTCTTCCTTAATCACATCAGTCACTTAGTGTAAAATTGATTTTAAAGCTTGAACTACTTGAAAATATACCTATAACCCATTATGGGTATATGGCTTAAAGGAATGATATCTTTCTACTTCTTTCTACTTCTAGGGATAAGGTTTTGTTATTATTGTTGATGTTTGTTTGTTTTCCTAAAAATGATTAAGACTTTTTCTGTAGTTTCAGGGCCTAGGAACAAAAACTAATATTTTCAATGGCTTTTCATGGCCAGCTTGTATCACACTGATACACAACACGTGGCTTTAACACTCAGAAAGTTGAGTTTACAGGAAGAGATCCAAACAGAAGTATCTTAGCTGGGAAATAGCAGTATGTGAAATCATACCTTTCTGTTGCACAAACATCTATTCTCCTGACTACTCAGACATCCCAGTTCTGTGTCTTTTTGGTTGATGAAGAATGTCTGTATATTTCACTTCAGAAACCAATTACAAAATAAGTTAGTGTATTTTCTACTCATTTCAGTTACAGTTGACCCTCCATATCCATGGGTTCCACATCCAAGGATTCAACCAACTTCTGATTAAAAAAATAAAAAGTTCCAAAAACTCCAGAAAGTTCCAAAAAGCAAGACGTGAAATTGTTATGTGCCAGCAACTATTTACCTAGTTGGTATTATATACTATTACATAGTATAGGTATTATAAGTAATCTCGAGATGATTTAAAGTATACAGGAGGGTGTGTGTAGGTTATATGCAATTATTACTTTATATAAGGGACTTGAGCATCTGTGGATTTTGGTATTCCCAAGGTCCTGGAACCAATCTCCCATGGATACCAAGGGATGACTGTATGTATCGCTATTACAATATATATTGGAAACTTAGTAAAAAGTTCTCACTGTATTTCAATATAACGTGACATACTCAAGGCCACCAAAAATTCTAGGAGATATTTGTTTTGCTGGCACAATATAGATCCTACTAAATATCACAATGAGACTCTGGATTACTTGCTTGTTTAATTAAGCATTCTACAAGCACTATATAGCATGTGACTACTAGTGCTAAAATAATTTAAGGACATCTGAAGAATTAAAATAATTATATCATGAATGTTGAGAAATGTTACTTAAAATCCATTTTAAGTAGTAAACCTGACCAAAGATAGCCTATTTATGTTAGAGCTTGCAAAAAACATATACTGTACTTCAACGTGATACTAGAGAATTAAGCATTAGAAGGCACATATTTCCATTATTTGAAATAAAATGAGATAAAATAAGATTTTTATTTACAGCATGGTTCATTTTTAGGTATTACCCACGTCAGCTCCAAGTACTCACCTGCAATTACTGAAATTTAAATCCTCCGCCATTTAAAAGAAAGGGTGACAGCAAACAAAGATGAAATAAACAGAATTCAAGGATTCAACTCGGCCACAGCTGGTCCCAGCATTATAGCGTCAACAATCTAATTGCATTGAAGGACTGCAATTAATGTAAAGTAAGTACGCAGAAACATGTTCTGTGGTTCTAAGTGCAATGCATCACGGTTAAGGCCTTCACCTGACATTTCCTCATCCTCTCTAAAAACACCATTTGTCAAACTTCTTGTTTTAACCGTATCACTGCTGTTGCATTTCCTTGTTTTTGAAAGTCACTGAACTGTTTGCATTCCGTGCACACACTGCAAGACATGGAATCATTCCAATGGCTCGTTGAACATCAATTGCATGGCTTCGAAGTATTTTTTTAAAAATCTGTAATGTTTAAAAAGGTACCAAACACTTACGTTTAAAGCAGTAGGCATCAAATCTGCTATCAGGGAGAGGGAAGCCTGTCTGGTTCTCAAAACGATACAGGGTTCTCACCCCAAGCAAACCACCTCCACACTGCGCCCTGGCCACAGTCACAGGGTGGCGAACGCTGGCGTCCGACAGCCACCCGTAATCACACTGGTCGAAGCCGCTCCTCCACGCCGCTTGGATCTCCCCCACTGTCGCCAAGCGGGCATCTCGGTTTTCACACTCTTCTCCAGCTTCCTCAAAGGTGAATTTATTGGGAGCAGTGATGTGGAACACATCACCTGCAATAAGAAGAGGAAAAAGGGTCCAAATTTTACTATTCAGTCCCTTTCTGTTTATGGGAGATGGGGAAAAGCACGTAATTCTTTTTTTCATGGCAAGGTAGCAGCTTCTATACTTTAAAGCAGAAAACTCAGTGGTACCTCATTTTGTTATTATTAGTGTATGATAAGAAATAACACAATAAAAAAAGAGAACACACGCCAGAAAAGTTTCATTTTATATATATTCCCATAGGCCGTAGAAGCAGGCATTTGATAATAAAGTTACAATCAATTCTTAAAAATGAACAAACTTTTCCAACTGTTTCTTTGGTTTACCAGCCAGGAAACGGGTTTTCTCTTGAATGAAAAAGGTTGTGATGTACTTATTAACATTGCATGCTGGAAAGAGAAAGTTGCATTGAAATGTCACTGAGGTTATTTTTCTTCGTCTACCCTAAAATCAAATAGTAATTATCTCTCTCATCTATCTCTACCATCAAAATGGATTAACTCCCATCAAAGCAAACAACAAAACAAGAAGACCTCCAGGGTTTGAAGAGGGGGGAAGGGAAAGAGGCAGAATGGAATGCTGTTTCCTGCCTTCCTGCCCTAGGCACAGGGCTGCCTTGATAGTTATGCAGGTCATGGCCTGCACCTGGGCAGGGCTGAGAGTGTATGGGGGCCAGTATCCCATTCAACCAGCCAAAGGTACCAAAGCCTCCCTGGAGGAAGGGGCACCCTTTTTCTGCTTTTTCTGCCCAGGGTGGATACCTTTTGCAATCTGTCTGCCCAGAAAGGGCGCCCTTTGAGGTTCTCACAAAGTTACTGTATGTGCTAGCAGGGGCTCTAACTAGGTTGGAGAGACTCTTACATTTGCTTATTGATGAACAAAGAAAGGTAGAACATTTACTTTGTTCATCGCCAGGCTCAATTAGACCCAATTAGTATGTTCATTATCACTTAACATGTCACAATAAAGTATTCTGGAAATGCCAGAGAGTTTGTTAAATTGGAATTTTACTTGGGTAACTAACATAACAACTTGCTGAAATAAATGCAATGTGAATTAAATGATGCTTTTTACACATGAGCACATAAGTGGCTAAAGGAGACAGAATTAGAGAATACCTAAGCAAATATAGCAGGCAGGAGGAGGAGTATAAAATGAGGTAGAGATGAAGCTAAAATATTGATAGCCCATTATTACAGCAGCTGTGGGTCCTGTTTCTATCTCACTGAGGCCACTGTCTGATTCTATGAGACATTAGACAGCTGGGATGCAGAGCTCTCATGATTTGTATCTTCACCTAACTAAATCCATATGTAACAAGGGATTGTTTAAAATGAGTAGAGCCATTACTCTCTGTGCGTGTGTCCTAGCTTTATAACACAAGAAAAATCAGTCAGGGGAAAAAGGCCAAACCACCCATATCAGCTCTTCTCACTGCAAATCTAAAAATGCTACCAACGAAACTAGGCCAAATCCCAATAAGAGCTATTTGAAGAAGAGAAAGAAAAATGACTTTTACCTGACTGAAAAAAGCAAGGTAGAGGTGAGAATGGGCTTTTGTCCTTAATTATCTAGGCTGGCAAAGGACAGTAATCTCAAATCCAAAAATATACTATAAGAACAAAGATTCCCCCTCCCCATTCCTAGAATGTCTCCCTTCCCGCTAAGTTTTAAAAGCTTAAGGGTCACAGGACCAGTTGCATAGTATGTACTTAATAATTTGTTAAATGAATGGCATTTCAAGTTCTTGTTCAGAAACAAGGGGCGCTTTTTCTTCCATCCTTCCCAAGCAGCACATTAAAGAGGACTAACTCTGCTGCAGAGCTTTGGGTAGCTGCTGTCTGAGACAGGCGATTCACTCACCTATGGATTTGGCTCAAAGCAACCTGGGGAAAGGCAGACAGAGAGACTGCGTCACCCCAAGCAGCCTCAACAGCCCCGTTCACCTCAACATTACACTTGCATTTGGCCTGAAAGGAATGTAAGTGTGAAAGAGGGCAGCAGACCAGCACGCTTCCTTCCAAGGTGGAACACTTGGATTTGTTATTACAGCTGCAATATCAGTTTTGTTGCCTTTGTTTTCTGCATTGTGAGGTACTTCTACAATGAGGCAAGAGTACTGTTCCTTTTCAGTAACAAGAGTGACCAGCCAACCAGAGCAGGGCAGAGAAATAAATATAATTAACTGAGTAAAACTCTGCTTCTCCGAACAGCAATTTTAGTCCATATGATGGAAGAAATCAACTTCTCCAAACACAGCCATACCAAAGGGCTAACGAAGAAAAATGACGGCATGATTTTCTGGGTAACTGGTTTCCCTATTTTAAATAGCAAACATGTTTGGGGTATTAAAGGAAAGAAAGGCTTCAGTAGGTGCTGGCAGGTTAAAAAGAGAGTACCCTTATTATTATTAAATCAATAAAGAACTACTTATAGAACTTTTCATATAAAAACTCTTGTTAAATCTGACTTTATATCAAAACAGTGATTTAATTCACTTGTTTGGAGGATACAATTTCCATCTATCCAATCACCAAAAAATAATGATTTTACTTATTTAACTAAATTCTGTCATCCCCAAGGCCACCTATTTTCCTTTTCACTTATATGTAAAATTTTATCAAACATTGCAAATAAAATTTTAAAAGCTTATTGAAAGAGATATCACCATTGGGTTTCATGTAACTCAGATGAAAAAAGGAAGATTTAACTGGCATTAACTGAGTTTACCCTAAGGTGAAAATCAAACCAATTCATCTCTAAAGACAATGTGTGGCCTGTCATCATATATGTCATAATTGTTGTTTCATTTCAAAATAATGAGAAAAGGAAAAGAAAAACATTTACTTTAACTCTGTTCCAAAAAAAAAAAAAAAGTCTAAGCCCTTCTAAATCATAACTGTTTAACATAAACATTACCTTGTCCACTTCAAAAATCTAATGATATAGTGAAGAATCCATACTATGGAATTCTCTTACTGAGTCTTAAAGCTTTTAGAATTGACACTCAATCTCTACCAAAAGCAAAACGTGGAATGTCTAAACTTTGCCCTTCCTATGTTTCAACCTCAAATTATTAAGGCCAGACATCTTCTACTTTTCTCAAATATGCCAGAATAGCCTGGCATCAGTTTCATACTAAAACCAAAACCAGAAAGAAAAAAAAAAAAAGTGAATTAATAGGTAATACACAGATAGCAATAACTGAACTAATTCATATTACTGTGTCCTTGATATCTAAGACATCTATTTTTACATTTTATTGACAAAACTAAAATAACCACCTGTCAAGTACTCTTTGATTCATTAGTTGCCTGGTTTTAAATAGATAATCCTTTGACATTATATATTTTTTATCTAACATAATACAAATGTAAGGAGATCTGCTGTTTAAATCAGAATTAACCTGTTAAAAGCTTATTGTTGAAGATGTGGATTGGGAAGGTTATTAACTTATGGTCCAAGTCTTAAGAACATAATTTCCAAAAATGTCTTCTACAGAAAACTGGTGATCCCTGAGACGTGAGTAGGTATTCCGAAGAAAAGAGGTTTCGTGGACATTGGCATTTAGGAAACAAATACAAGTCATCTGACAGGTCTTCGTTTCTGTAAGACTTCTCAGAGTAGTTAATATTATAGTATTTATTTGGGAGTCCCCACAAAGAAGTTAGGATTTTTAAGCCATTTGACCAGAGTAATCTCCTTTTCTCATAGAAGACTAATTAACAGTCCATGGATCTGTTTCATGGGATAGTGTGGAAAACACTGCTCTAGAGACATGTATGTTTCAATCAGGAAAAGGAATCTCAATTGAGCCATAACAAAGATAACTTAGTATTAAGTTTCTGGTAGCCTATGAGTTAACCTGCTCGAGATAGAAGCAGACTGCGTAGACCAGGTAATCAGACAGAATCAAAGCAGGAGCCAAAAAACAAAGCAAAGGGCATATGAAGTCCATTGCCTCCCAGGGGTGTATCAGAGACTGCAAGGGAGCAAAGGAATCTGGCGCAGAGCAGGGACCCTGATAAAGTGTCCAAGACCATATTTAAGCTGAACACAGAAGTGTCTCATTTCTTAAAAAGAAACTTTTGCAAAAAGTCAAGCAAGGTAGAGCAGACAAAAGTAGCAGTCTTTCTCCTTAGTCACTAACTGTAGGCGCAAGTCTTTCAATCCCATATCCCATAGAAAAATGCAGGTTTTAGGCTAAACACTGTCTATTTTTACACTGAGAAAAGCAGTCAAGATGTTAAGATTTTCAAAGATTTTATTGATCTACTCTCAGTTTTAAAATCTATAGTCAGGAATTATTTATAGGTCAAATTATATGTTCAAAACTCTAACATCAGTCATTCATAGCATTAATGACATTAGACAGAAATTAAGTTCGGGCTAGTAACAGGAATGTAAACTTAGGCTTGGTCCAAAAATGAATGACCATATGAGGATATACCAAGAGATAAGAGGCAAAAGATTAGAGATAAAATCTAAAGTCCAGAGGCAAAGCCAAACCAGGAACCAAAGGAACAGAGAAAGAGAAAGCAAACATGGGAAATCAAGCAAAGCAACTCAGTGCATTTGCTTAGCTTCTCTCTCTCCAACAGGACTTCACTGGTCAGGTTGTATAAGTTCCTACCCTGAGGGTATCTTAAAGGCACCTTTTGGCCTCTGATGTAAGTAATAAAAGTTCCTTCTGAATTTTATCACAGTATCACCTTAAGAGTGAGAGGAGAGAGCAAAGCCTTCCTTGAGGGAGAAAACGCCTGTTATTAGCGTCGGACAAGGCTGTGTTCTAGCTCTACTCTTGAATACTGTGACGGAACAATTGAATGTATTTTAGCTTTACTGGATATATGCCTTCCTGGAAGACAAGCATCACTTTTGTAAGTTAACAAGGAGTCTACTATTCAGTTCCAGAAGTTGCCTCATCAAAGCAGGTACATCTATAGGACATTTATTATCAAATCTGTAACAAGAATACAGATTTGAAACATGTTTCTAAATGTTATCTATCTGTGAGATAATTGTATCTCTCATAGATTATTATAGATAATAAATAATTATCTATGATATAATATAATTAAATAATAAAAATTATCTATCAATTTTTCTCTGATTAAGGAGAGCAAATAAAATGTCAGGAAAGAAATACACAAAATATCCTTTATACACAAAACGATGCATGACTTAAGGTAAAATGCCAAGTTAACTTAAGTTGTTGTAAGTAAGAATTTACTGACATGTATACATATATATTTGCATTAGTACACACATAAACTATAATGCAGAACAGAGGATTTCACACACAGGATAATTTGCACGTTCATATGGAAAACATATATAACCTCTAATTTTCCAAAATTTCAAGTTAAATGATCTGGCTTTGAATTATTCCTGTTATTCCAACTTTCCAGGGATCTCCTAGAAGAAACTGGAAGACATTGCTGGTGAGACTTTAATATGTGGTGACATTCTACAAACTAAATTCGTCTTAATCATAGGAATTAACATCATCAGAAATATTAAGAAAAAAATACTTAAATTTGACAAGTAACTGCTAAAAGACTCCCTGGAAAGTGGACCATGCATGTTATTTTTCCACACTTCTGATTGCTAAATGGAAAAGCTATTTCTTAGCAGACTTTAAAATGACACATACTAAAATGGCAAGCAATGATGAAAACAAATCAAAACATTAAGATGACCTACACTGTTCAAAAGCTAGACTTTACACTCAGGAGTATCTCAGAAAAATTATGAAAGAGCCTGGGTCCAGAGCAAAGAAAAGATAGGATATTTTTCTTCCACTGAAAATTCCCTGAGATCACCAAGGTGAAACGGGGAATTGGCATCAGCAGATCACAGATAATTACTCAATTCTTTCCTGGACTGCAGCTGATGGGCCGCTGTCTGTGATAGTCAAAGCTGATATATCACCACAATTATCTAGATGCGTCTATTTTCTGGGTAGTGTGATCCATGTTTATATTTATTCTGTTTATTTGTGCTCATAACCTTTCTATCCTGAACTGTCTGGTCTGAAAATCAATTCTTATAAACTAATCATGAGTCCCTTTGCCCATTTGAGAACAGAACTTCCTGATTTTTTGCTCACTGTAAGGAAGTTCAAGATTTGTGATTGTTACTACATTTCGTTCCTATTTGGGTCAAAATGGTATATGAGTAATAAATGTGTGCAAAAGTAGGTATGGTGTGTGAACTGGAAACAGTCACATGAAATGCCCATAGGATAAAACCACTTAGAGTATATGGCAAGTATTATGGTGATAAAGACAATTCAACATAATTATTACTAGGTTTAAAGTTTTGGACTTTTATTTTTTTTCAAAGGAAGCTTCTTTTTCTCTTTTCTCTCTGTCTTTCTCTCTCTTTTTTGCCCATGTCTATATATACAAGATCAAAGCAATAAAGACTAATACTCATTATCCTGGATCATGAAATCCATCAGCTGTACATGGCTGGTTAACAGCTAACCTACACTACTATATAATCTCTTGACAGCCAATATTTGTAGATAATTCAACAGCATCTCAATTCCCCCTAAGATCTGATCCTTTAACCTGTACAGAAACAAACCTTCTGTTAACAGTGACAAGAAAACTTCTGGGGCTGCCAAGGTAACTTCATCCAATTCTAGTGTTAGGCTGGCAATGTTTCTCATTTGAGGGGTAATGAGACTGGAAAGCCAGGTCAGCACCTTTCAAATTTCTCACTTGTTTTAGGCTGAAGTAGACGCATAATGTGGCTTAAAGCATAGACACTGGGTTTTGAAAATTTTAACCTCTAATTAATTTTAGAGAATTGTCATCAGTCAGCTGTGATAGTCAGTTAACATTCTCTAAATCAGATCATATTCATGGGAAAGGGAATCCACATATTTGTCAATGTGTTATTACACAAGATCTTATATATGTCATTTGAAAGGTTTAAAGACACAGGAAATCCCACTAAAATTTAAACATATTTTTATGGTTTGCAGGATGTCGGATCTCATTCTTTCCCAATGACAGAGCAGTAAGATTTTAATTAGAGTGAGAAAGAGGTTCTAAAACATTTCTGGATGTCTGAGTCTTCAAAATATATGAGACTGAATGTGTTATTTGGTTTGACAGGCTCAGTATGGCTGCAGGTCAACACAGGAGAATCAGCCTAGTTTTTTTTTTAACTTTTCACAGCTGAGAGCTAAATGGCCACTGTATTTCCAAAGAAGCTCTTCCAATTTAGAATTCCAGAAATTGATATCAAAACCTTAAAGCAAATGACTGTCACATGTTTCAAGGGTTTTATGTCAAGACATTTCTACTTTCTGCTTATTTAAGGTAACATTATAAAATAAAAGGGACTGTATATAGAAAATCCTAAGGATTCCATTAAAAAAACTATTAGAACTAATAAGCAATTTCAGCAAGGTTGTAGGATACAATATATAAGACCAATATACAAAAATCAATTGTATTTCTATACACTTCCAATGAACAATCAGAAAAAGAAATAAAGAAAATTCCATTTGCTTTTGCATCAAAAAGAATAAAATATTTAGGATTAAATTTAACAAAAGTACAGCAAAACTTATACTCTGAAAGCTATAAAATCTATAAAACACTGTTGAAAGTAAAGAGAATCTAAAAAAAAGATGGAAAAAAAAATCACATGTTTATGGATCAGAAGACTTAATATTGTTAAGATGACAATACACGTCAAATTGATCTGGAGATTCAGTTCACTCTCACCTGGCTTCTTTGTAGAAACTGACAAGCTGATCTTAAAAATCATATGGGAACTCAAGGGGCCGAGAAGAGGTAAAACAATTTTGAAAAAGAAGAACACAGTTGGAGGTCTCATATTTTCCAATTTCAAAATTTACTACAAAGCAATAGTATTCCACACAATGTGGCACTGACATAAGTATTGACATATAGATCAATGGGAGTCCAGAAATAAAACCATGTATCTATGATCAACTGATTTTAAACAGGGTGCCAAGGCCCTTAAATGAGGAAAGAATAGTCTTTTTAGCAAATAGTTCTGGAATAACTGAATATCCACATCCAAAGAATGGATTTGGGGGCTTCCCTGGTGGCGCAGTGGTTGAGAATCTGCCTGCTAATGCAGGGGACACGGGTTCGAGCCCTGGTCTGGGAAGATCCCACATGCCGCGGAGCGACTTGGCCCGTGAGCCACAACTGCTGAGCCTGCGCGTCTGGAGCCTGTGCCCCGCGACGGGAGGGGCCGCGATAGAGAAAGGCCCGCGCACCGCAATGAAGAGCGGTCCCCGCACCGCGATGAAGAGTGGCCCCCACTTGCCGCAACTAGAGAAAGCCCTCGCACGAACCGAAGACCCAACACAGTCAAAAAATAAATAAATAAATAAATAAATAAAGTAACTATAAAAAAAAAAAAATTGGAGTCATCAAAATATTCTAAAAAAAAAAAAAAAAAAAAAAACAAAGAATGGATTTGGACTCTTACCTTATGCCATATACAAAAAATAACTCAAAATAGATAAAAATAAAAGTAAAACTTCTACAATTCTTAGAAGCAAACACAGAAGTAAGTCTTCATGACTCGGGATTTGGTAATATGTTCTTAGATATGGCACCAAAGGCACAAACTATCAAAGCAAAAGTAGATATTGGACTTCATCAAAATTAAAAACTTTGTGTGTCAAAGGATCCCATTGAAAAAGTAAAAATGCAGATCGGTGAATGGGAGAAAATATTTACAAATCATGTATCTGAATAGACTCTCTTGAATCTAGAGTATACAAAGAACTCTTACAACCCAATAACACAAAGACAAATACCCAGTTTAAAATGGGCAAAGGTTCTGAATAGGTATTTCTCCAAGAAAATATGTAAACGGCCAATAGTCATAAAGGAAAAGTTGCTCAACATAATTAGCTATCAGGGAAATACAAATCGAAACCAGAATGAGATAGCATTGTACACACATTAGGATGGTTATAATCAAAAAGTCAGGTGAAAACAAATGTTGGCAAGAATGAAAGAATCAGGACCCTAATGTACTGCTGGTAAGAATTTTAAAACAGTTCCTCAAAAAGTGAAAAATAGAGTTATCATTTAACCCAGCAATTCCAATCACTGCAATCCAAACAGGAATGCAATCATTACTCAAATAAGAATTAGGATATTTTTCTGTGAGAAATCAGAGATCTGGGGGAGCTTTAAGAGCACTTTACATCCTCTTGGTTTGTAAGACTGCCTGTTACTCTACTGGGGAATCTTTGGTGGTCCTGAAAAGGTACTACAGTAGAACAGGAAAAAGGGTAGATCCAGTCACTTAACCTCTGTGCCTTAGTTTCCTTATGTGTAAAAATAAAGGTTTTAAATAAATGCCTGTCAAGGTTTTTGTGAGAATTAAGTTAAATGGCAATGCAACCATACAATAAATAGTTTCTTTCCTTACCCTACCTATGGAGCTTCCTCACAGTAAATCTATTCAAGTCACCATACTGAATGAGGACGCATTTTCCATGGGTGCTGCAGGGTGCCATGCCGGGTCACCTTCCTCAGTGGCTCTTAGCTAGACCATTCAAACACTTAAACAAAAACAACTCCAAGTTCAGTTTCAAACCCTTAGCAAGGTGTGTTAATATCTAAAGTCTATTTGGGAACCCACAGCCATAACTGTGATCTATGATTCTGTGAGTTCTACAGAGAATAACTAAAAAGTTTCAGCATCTTCTAGCACCACCCTCAACCAATGTGGAGAGGTTCTATAATCCAAAATCAATATTTGAACCCGTGTGCTGAACCAGAGTGTACAGGAAGCTATTCTAGCTGACATGGGGCTTTTTAACTGAATAAACCCAGTTATCACTAATTCTTAAATAACTCCCATTGGTGAAGCACTCTGTAGATTACATGCTGTAAATTCCATTAAAATTAAGTCAATCTGAGCATCCACAGGCAGGAAATCACACAGTTTCCAGATTTGATATATCTGATTTTGATCCTATCAAAGACTCTAAAGAAGCTGGAACTAAGCCTTGCTCTAAGACCTGTTTAATGACATTCAGGCTTTTACCTAAACTTTTAGCTTTTCATATCTAAAGGAGCTCATTAAGAGAAAAAGGAAAGGTTGTTTTTGGTTCTAGGTCAGACACAAGCATAACGTGGAGGCATTAGACAAGTCATAGAGGTGATAGAGCTATCATGGATTTTGACGTGAGGAAGCAGTAGAAAAATAAACCTGTAATTTGTGAACAGGGACAAAGGAACCAATGCCAGAGAGGACAATTGGCAGGGAAGGCAAGAAAAGGCAATGACTGTGAGAGGCTGGAAAGGAGAAAAGAGTGTCTCTAGGAAGGAATTATTTCTAAGAGACACCACAGAAAAGAGTGAGAGGAGAAATTCAAAGAGAAAAAACTAGTATCATGGTGATCCAATTAAAAAAAAAATCTTTAGTAAGTTTGGTGGACAAAGCTTGGCATTTTTTTCAAGTACTGTAGAAATGGTAGCATGGTAGAGACAGCCTCTGAAAGAGACAAAGTCTGGAGAAATACTGCAATTACCACCAAGTAGTTCTTGAGTAACTATTATGTGTCTATTACTGGAATAGGTTCTTCATTGTGGTTGGGAGAGTTACAGAAGATGACTATGGCCTTATCTCTATCAGGAGCTTACAGAAGTTTTTCAGAAATAAAAATAACAAGTAATAGTTTGTGTCTGATGAATATAAAGCAACCAGAGAAGAATTAAACACCAGATATGTGGAACTAACTCTAAGAAAAGTGGGAGTTCAGAATCAGGAAATGTCATTGTGAGCTGGAAGAGGTAAAGATGGGCTCTTGGAGGCAGTCTGTTCATAGGCAGAGGGAAGAGTAGAATGCTGGAAAGGTGAGAGGCTTGTGTTTTCAGAGAGGATCAAAGCAGAACTGCTGGCAGGAGGTAGCAGAGGGTCTGTGGATGACTGATGCACATATGTAGCATCATATTGAAGAGAGCGAAACACAGTTGAATAGGTTACTCCCAAGCCAGGGATGGAGGGGCTTTGCAGGTCAGGCAGAGTTTGCCTGAGGAGGAAGGCAACAGGAAATTCACACTACACAACGCTGAGTAGGGAAATGATATGGCCATGGTGTTTACGTGCTTTGATGGTCATAAAACAGGTCCCCTGAAGAACTGTTAAAGGCTTGGGGATTATTTGCGAGATAAAACAGAAAACCAGAGATGAGACACACAAATGATTCACAGGGACGTCCGTGGTGGCGCAGTGGTTAAGAATCTGCATGCCAATGCAGGGGACACAGGTTCGAGCCCTGGTCCGGGAAGATCCCACATGCTGCGGAGCAACTAAGCCCGTGCGCCACAACTACTGAGCCTGTGCTCTAGAGCCCCAGAGCCACAACCACTGAGCCCGTGTGCCATAACTACTGAAGCCCGTGCACCTAGAGCCCGTGCTCCGCAACAAGAGAGGCCACTGCGATGAGAAGCCCGCGCACCGCAATGAAGAGTAGCCCCGCTTGCCCCAACTAGAGAAAAGCCCTTGTGCGGCAACGAAGACCCAGTGCAGCCAAAAAAAATAATAATAATAAATAAATAAATTTATTTAAAAAAAGATTCACAAACTAGAACTGTGGGTATGGAATTCAGAAGAGAGTTCAGGGCTAGACATGCAAAACTAAAAATTATCATTTTTCATTTTTTTTGTTTGCTTGGTGTCTCTTTGTGCCCTGTTCATCCCACAAGGCATTTGACTTATGTACATACAAAAGAGCAAAAGTGAAATTAAATGAACCAGTAAGGGCATTGGAGCAATGAAAAACTGGGAAGTAGAATTGTGATGAAGCCCGGAGATGTGTGAAGTTATCCAAAGGGCAAGTGTAAAGCGATGTGAGTAGAGTGGGCACTTAGTTTGGAGGTTAATTTATTAATTCACTCATTTTATTCAACTCAATCTATGGAGCACCTACTATGTGGCAAGGACATAATGGGGATACACATGATTCCTTCCCTTCCAGAATCCATGGTCTAGCAGGAGAGATGGAGGAATAAGCAAACATTTGCAGGAGGGTGATTATAATCACACATTCAAAGATTGGAGATGGTAAAGGTGAGAGAGACCAACTAGGACTTAGGAAGGGGATATGGGATCAGTGTGAGAGCCCATAGTACAGACACATCCAAGTGCTGGGAAGCTTGTGTGAAGGTCAGGGAATTGGAATAGTAGGGTGGTAGTTGTTCCAGGTGAAAGAAAAGCCAAAGGGTAGGGCTAACGTGGAAAATATAGGCCAGAGAAGGAGAGGCGATAGGTTACCAAGGTTGCCCATGCCAGGGCGTCTTGTTACTCTGCTGACACAAATTTCAGCCAGTGCTTGAATTCCTATTTATACTTATTCTTTTATCTTTTTCTTCCAGCTGTTATGTGATAAGACAAAAAAGTTCAAATTCTGTTGTTTTGGTATAAATAATCCAACTAAAGTTATGCTATATTACACATATATTACACATTTTCAGTTATCAAATATGTGGAACATTTATCCCAAGTAAATATACAACTGTATGAAATACAGTTGGGTTACACTGGAGGAGAGACTGGTTTGAACAATACCAGTTGCCCTAGAAGTGGCGATGTTTATGGAGGTGGAGAAGAATTCCTGTATGACTAATAAATCCTTCTCATTTACGCTGTAAATGTACGCGTACATTTACGCGTACATCCTCAGAATGATGCTTCTGACAGAGTTCAATTTTCCCCGAACACTAGTTATGATCCTCTGAACAGATTTTGGGAAGCCAGCTCTCAATGGGTACAACATGGCTAGGAATCCTTGGTAGGGCTTTTACCACCAAGACCTGTCAGAAGTATCTCACACAGAATTTGTACAGGGCATGGAATTTCTGGAACTTCTGCAGAAGCAGAAAGTCCTCTGGCCTTCAAAGAAGTTAGGGATTCTGAAGCCTTAGAGACTGGGGTTTCAGTAGCTCCATCAGGATAAGACTGAAGAAGAGACATGCAGAGGGGCCCCTCGGTGCTCCTTCCGGTAGCATTGTAAATACTTAAGCCTGTCTTTCCATCAAGGAGTCTGGCTTGTGATGCTTATTCATACTGGGATCAAATTGGCCACGGATTTATACTTGAAAACCACATTTCAATTATATTTGGTAAAGATCTTTTAGGTAATTAGAAGTTATGTATACTTTTTCAAAAACTATCTCTGGTTTAGTTCCAGCATTACCAGTGTTCCAGAAATTTTTAAAACTATCACTCTAATAGATATTATTCCAAAGGAGAACCACAGTGATAAAACAAATTCCACCTTAGTGAATTTGAATACAAATTTCCATCTTACTGAGATAGCAATAACCAAATTTATTTCCTAGAACCAGAATCCCCTACCGACCAGCTCCTATTCTATGAAAAAAGTTAACTAAATTTAAAATAAAATTAAATTTAAAGGAAGGAGCTAAGCTATATCTATCTATATCTCATAGCATGGATTTTACATATCTTTTCCCTTTGTCCTTGTAAAAAATGGAAATTGTTAGAATCAAAGTTATGGTTTAGAAAACACATTTATCAGTCTTAAATAATAGTTATAATAAGAATGTTAAGATGCTAGAGAACCACACTTAGCAGCTTTCTTGGAAGCAGGCTGTCCTATTCAAATTTAGGGCATTAGGCAAATATAAGCTGCTTATTTTCTAGCTTTCAGGCTCTGAGGTTGTTTTTTCAATTCATAGAATCATAGAATTTTAATGTTGGAAGGGACTATGGAAATTATCTAGTCCTACTTCCTTATCTTACACATAAGAAAATTGAGATCATTCTTTTCTTGTGGAGCCAGCCAAAATTAAAAGTATAACTCAATGCAATACTTCTATTTATATATTTAGGCTTCTAAGATACCTGTTGCTACAAATGAAATTCCATTTCAAAAGTCACAGAAATTTCTATTCTTATAATAAAACTGCACTGTGTCCTTAGATAACATCGCCACAAGAGAACTCAAACTTGTCTCTAAGAATCTAACTCATGCTAAGTGAGAAATGGTAGTGCCAGAATCAATCAGACTCTAAGCATCTCTAAAGCGAGGCTTATATCTTACTTGGCTTCATAGTCCTAACTACAAGCAGAGTACCTATCACACAGAAGGTGTTTTCTTTTAATGTGTTCATTGGTTGAATGAATGAATGATTGCTCTAAATATTAGTGTAGCAAAGTGAACACAAGGAGAAGCAAACCATGAAAATCCTTCCTGGGCTAGTTTGCCTTACTCAGCTGCACTTCGGGGTGTTTATCAGCACTTGGATTCACAGTGGTTTGTCATCACAGGATTTTACCTGAAGTTCTTACAAGAATAGGTACCACCCTTACAGGTTTCTATTCTTAATGCTCTAAAAGTGTATTGGAAACAGGCCAATGGCAGCATGACTGAAAGCAAACCTGCCATTAACTAAAGACATTTCAAACCTACATAACCATTTACACAGCCCTCGTTCTCTTTCCACTTTAATTTAAGCTTATTTCACCACAGAATCATACGGTTATTTAAACTAAATGTTGCTGTTTGGAATCCAAACAAGCATGAAGACTTGCTCTATCCCCACGTGCTCCCAGTCTTTCCTCAATTTTCTTAGGTCAAATGAAGCTATAGAAATTTGAACATCTTACCATCCAGATGGTCCACGTAACAATACACATCATAAGTTTCATGAGTAGCACGGAGTCCGTAGGTCCTGACTCCTTCCTTCCCCATCATATCTCCATAACAGCCTTCTCGGGGAGTCCGGATGGGATACCTGGGGAAATAAAGGACTAGTAGGTAGCACTTTATTCTCACTCCAAAGAGATGAATTAAAGCTGGTGGCCCCCAGTCCGCTCACCTAACACTCTGATCAGACAGCCAGCCTGCGTCACATTGCTCAAATCCATCTTCATAGGCGGCATATAGCTGCTCTGGGGTTGCTATGACAGCCCCAACATCCAAACAAGCCTTCCGTGCCATCTCAAAATTCAGACTGTACCTGCTGGTCGCTGCCCTGTAGTGAAACACAACCCCTGCAAAGATAGCAGCAAACAATTATGGGCAAGTTCAAGTCTCCCACCATACTGTGCAGTTTCTCATTGGAGTAATACGTCAAATTACTTGCTAACTCGGTAATAACATCATGATACTTCTTTATTTTTACTTTATTTTATGTAGCATTATGCAAAATTATGGTGATCTGAGGAGCCCCAGAAATGTTGTTCACTTA
This sequence comes from Balaenoptera acutorostrata, assembly GCF_949987535.1. Lineage (NCBI taxonomy): Eukaryota > Metazoa > Chordata > Mammalia > Artiodactyla > Balaenopteridae > Balaenoptera > Balaenoptera acutorostrata. The sequence goes on along the minus strand of NC_080065.1, from coordinate 69,873,746 downwards.
GGTGTCCTATTCTGCTCCATTAGCGTTTCAAGAATTTTCTGTTCCCATGTAAACAATCTAAAAAAAAAAAAGATTTAAGCCACTAAATCCCAAATGGTGACTAGTTGTCCTAATTGCAGGTAGTATTCAGGCTATTATGGGAACCTTGGACAATTAAATGGAGTAGGTGCTGCAAGAGATACAGAGTTAAGGGGGCCACAAGATCAACTTCTCCTACTTCATGTTTTTACTCAGGGCCAACTCAATAGAAGCACGTGGAGCCTTCACCAGCACCACTTCCTACAAACATGAAACATTGTAATATTTACTTCCAGAGACAATATACTAAAATGGAAAAGACGCTGGACTAGGTATGAGTGAGAAGGCCTGTTCCAATCCCTAATTTGCTCCTTAATCATATATAAGTCTTAATTTCCCCCTTCATAAAGTACAACTAATATTGCTTAGGTTATTTGATTGATAGGAAGGTCAAATTAGATAAAGAATTTTAAAATGTCAGATAGGCTGCTGTGATAAATGTTTATCATATTTATAATTTAGGGTCTCCACTTTGACAGGTAAGATGTATGATTTTTATCCCAAAGGAGGCCTGAAATAAAATTCTCCAGACTCCCATGGGCAGAAGCCAGGCATCCAGATATGTGCCTCAAATTCCACTTTGTTGTATTTTAGGAGTTATATAAACTAGTGGTTCTTGAACTGTGTTTCAGGGCTCAAAGAATTGTCAAAGCCCTGAGGAAAGAGCAGCTGAAGGGGTGGAGCTTTGGTCCTCTTCTCCGACTTTAGCAAGAGCATCTCCATTTTTAACTGGAGTAAATATGGTGACTCATTTTCATAAAAGAGCAAAGTGAGTCAAGCTAATGTGCCTAGGAAGTCACTGTAAAATAGAAATTGGGGTAACTGGGTCTTATGGATGAGATTTTATTGTCATATCATTTAAGACCACTTTTTTGTTAGGCGGAATTAATTTTGGTTTCCAAGGTATCTTCCACTCTCCTTTTATTCCTAGTAATTTCCTGGAGTAGACAACAAGTCTCTTTCTCTCTCTCTCTCTTTCTCTCTCTCTTACAGCCTGACTTCTAGCTATAAGACTGTCTCCCACATGCCTATCCTTAGATTGTCTCTCTCTTCCAAAACAGGTATGTGCCAATAAAGTATCTACGGGGAACAGACTAGCCATGTCATAGATAAGCACCTTTGATCAGTGTCAATACAGAAAGACCTGCAGAGGCACCAAGTAGATGCACTGACAACTAACATTCATTTTCCCATTTCTGATATTGCTAAGAAAAAACTGATCAAATGCCTTTCATAAAATCTGTAGCTTTGTAGAATGACTCTAAAATTGCCAGGAAGTATATATGGTACTATCTAGTAAGTATGAAAGATAGTTTATAATGATCTCTAAGGTTTAAGCCAGACTTTGAATGGTTTTAAATTAGTCTTATGTTGATCAAAGCTTCAAATAGCCTTCTTGGTAATTAAAAATCTTCCATGTGCACTGAAGATTGGCAGTAAGGGGGCACAAAGCGGCCTCCATGACCAAGGCAGGGAATACCAGGCTGTATAAGTATCTGCAATTGCTGGGATAATTTGAAGACCTCATGGGGCTAAGGAGATTAAGTGGAGGATTTTCATTGTTTCAAAGGGGGCAAGGGGCAAATCCACTGCTAATTCTTTAATGATGAAAATTGTAAGAAGTTGTAAACTTCTTGTGGGATTTTAAAAACATATATGTATATATAAATTTATATGCAATGTGTATCCAACACCATATATATATATATATATATATATATATATATAGTGTATGTTACATTATACAAAAAGAGGAAGAGAGAGATCAGTAGAAAAAACAATACTAGACAAACCAAAGTAAATGATAAAAAGGTTAAAAGAGCAAAGAGCCCAGGGTGTTTAGTGGATGCCTGGAAAACATAAAAATAGATTTATAGAAGGGAGCGATAGAATCTGAATGGAAAAGGATGTTCAGAAAATTAATCTGTCACATCTGAAATTCAAAATATTTCCTTTTGGCTACACAAGAAAGAGTTTTAATAAAACCCTTTGTATATATTTCTGAAAGGTAAATATTTTATAGGGAAGTGGAGGGTTGGAAGAAAAATCTGTTCCATCATGTCTGGGTATTAGAATTTTGCTTAATAACTTGCCAAAATATTTTTCTTCCAAGAGCTATGGCATTATGTGTGTACCCAATTAAAGCAATTTTTCTTTGCTTTGTCTCCTAACTTAAATTCAAATGACATACAAACCACCACTGAACATGAGCTAAAACTAAAATGTCTCATTGCAAGACAGTGGATAACAACCAGTGCATTGACCTTAAAAAAAATTCACTGAGTTCTTGTTTTGATCCAATTCAACTGTTTATTGAGTCCTAGCCTTTTCAAAGCACTATGATATAGACCATGGTACTTATTAGGTGCCTTATTTCTTCAATGTAAGTTAAGATATTATTTATATTTCTTAAAAGCAAATTCAAAGATTTTACTAATCATCCTAGGAGAGTGAGAAAAAGGAGGAAAGGGGTTTTTTCCTGTGTGTGTGTATGTATATATCTGTATGTGTGTATGTGTATGTGTATGCATGTATATGCACATATACACATATGTAAAAATTAAAACAAAATGTAGAACAGTCTTTACAGTCTTAAAAAATAACCACTGATAGGTCTCAATAATGAAGTAATGATTCTTGAGCTATAAACCATGTCTTGAGGTATTCATTATATCTAGTATAAAGTCACCTTCCTTGATTCCTGAACAAATAACAGTTCATTTTTGGTGAAAGACATGGACTTTTGGGTTGATTGATGTTTTTCCCCTTGTCTAAACCCTGAGCAATGGCTACTTTTGAATATTGTTTCACCACACTTCTGAACCAGGTATCATGTTATACTACCTTCTTCTAGATTCCCAAAGCCTTACCCTCCACAGCCAATGACACCGTGTCCTGTGTGTCTTCAATCCCATACATGACGTCGCAGCGGTAGAGGCCTGCATCACTGGCCAGCAGTTTGACCATGGTGAGTGAGGCATCGCCCACGTCCTCGGGATGTGTAGGCACCGACACTCTCCCTTTGTAGCCCTGACCAATCTTGATATTCCCATTTTGGGCCACTAGAACAGTAGTCTCCTTTAAATCTTTTCCACTCTTGTCCAATTCAATCTTAGACCATTTGATTCGGAGAAATTCGCTGGTGGTGTTGTAACTGGGTGGTAAGGTAGGCATGGTTGAAAAATGACAAGGTAGGTTGACTTTTCCAGAGAGGGAGCCCTTAACAGGTGGGCTTTTTTCCACTTTGACTAGAGGAAAGAGAAAATACTAAATTAACAAACTGAGTCTATTAAATATGTGAATGGATAAGAACCATTACAGGGGGTTGGTTACATCCTCAATATGTGAAATAATTAGAATGATTTTATATACAGAGAATAGTACACAATTTCAGTAATGTTTTATAACAAAGACAGGGATTAATAATGCTTATTTTTTTATGTGCTAAAAATATGGTATTCATTTTAAAGTATTTGTAACTTATTGTTTAACATGAACAAAATAAGTGATAAAATAAGGCAAGTGTAGGAAGACAAGGAATCAAGGGCAAGAGAAGACCAGACTTAAGCAATGCAGATTTAAAAGACTGGACCAATGTTAGGAAGAACAGTTAAAAAACAAATTTAAGTCTACAGGTCAGAAGAAGAAAAATGATTAAGTTAACTGCCACATTACCTTAGAGGAAATGAAAACAACTCAAAGGGGAAGTGAAAATTTTAAAACATACTTCAGTAGACTTTAAAATTTTAAAACATACTTCAGTAAAACAGGGGGAAGTCCAGCACTTGAAGAATGCTCTTTGGTTCAGTGTTTGAACCAAAGACTTTCATTGTAATGAGAAATCCAGCTGCAATCACTTTGCAGTGAAACATTACCTCTAGATTATATCCTGGCCTAGGTGGGGTTGGGGGGGCGGGAGTTAGTGTCTGTTCACCTAACCTTCTAAAGTATCCATCTACAGAATGCCTTTCTGTTTAAGCCCTTAAACTTTTAATGAGAAAGAACACATTGACTACAATTTAATACCATTACATGCAAAAAACCCACATTCTTTCACTCTTACAGGAATCTATACCTCTCCTCTCCCTTTTTCCCCCATCTTCCAGTCTCTACTAGTTGGGTAGACAATGTGTTGGTAATAAGAATAGAAATTATCATTAGTGCACAAGGAACTCCCAGTTCATGCAAATATGATGAATAGTAATAGTAGCCTCTAGGTGGAGTGAAATAATGTTAATCAACAAAATGATAAGTATCTAACACTTGGTGTATTAGTGCTTAAAGGCATTAGTAACACACATCTCAAAATGGACATGCATTAGAAATGATACAGATGCTAAGGAATGAAATTTAACTTCAAAAAGATTAGATCCCATTAGGAAGATGAAGACAACAAAAAGATATTTTGTACTTTTTTGCCAAGAAAAGGGGTCCTGAGAAGGGAAGGGGTGAAAATTTTATGAACTAAAAATCTCCTAATTTATATTCATCATATGTTCTAGGAAATCCCATCTTCCTTCCTGAAGAATTATAGAATATTAACTTCACAAATAAAAGATTGCTTTTTAAATGGAGAATAAACATCTTTACCATCAACATCAATTATGATATAAATTATAAGACCCTTTATGATTTCTTTTAAAATGAGTTTAAGATAAGTGACTTTCAATTCCTTAATATTTATTACTAAATTACAGTTCTTTTCACAATTTTAGAGGTATAGGGGCAGATATGAGATCCACCTCTATCTATCTGATTGGGAGGTTTCTGACACTTAGAGCATTACTCAATAACTGTGCTGTAAGGAAAAAATATATTAGAACAAACTTACATCAGCAGGCAATTTCCCAAGGGTTATTTATTGTTCTGGATGTTTACAGATACAAGAAAATTAAAAGCTTCAGTTGGATGTAAATAAATGTTCATGTAGAATCCCATCTTAACAACAGGATTAACAAAAAGCTGTGTGGCCAAGTCTTTTGTGTATGAAATCTTGGGTCATAATGCACTGGGTAACAAGAACTAAGTTTACCAAATCTAAATATTTTAAGAGAGAAATTTAGTAGAAATTTAGAAATTTAGTTCACAGGATAATGTTTACCAACTATGCAAGCTAAAAAAAAAAAACAAAACAAAACTGCTACCTGCAAGAACTTGTCTGAAACTCTGACAATGCAAGAAATAAAAATGAATGCTAACAAAAATTCACTATTCCCGGAGAGATTGGTTCAAGGTGGCGGAGTAGAAGGACGTGCTCTCACTCCCTCTTACAAGAACACCAGAATCACAACTAACTGCTGAACAATCATCAACAGGAAGACACTGGAACTCACCAAAAAATATACCCCACTCCAAAGACAAAGGAGAAGCCACAATGAGATGGTAGGAGGGGAGCAATCACAATAAAATCAAATCCCATAACTGCTGGGTGGGTGACTCACAAACTGGAGAACACTTATACCACAGAAGTCCACCAACTGGAGTGAAGGTTCTGAGCCCCACGTCAGGCTTCCCAATCTGGGGATCCGGAAACAGGAGGAGGAATTCCTAGAGAATCTGACTTTGAAAGCTAGTGGGATTTTATTGCAGGACTTTGACAGGACTGGGGGAAACAGAGACTCCACTCTTGGAGGGCACACACAAAGTAGTGTGCTCATCGGGACCCAGGGGAAGGAGCAGTGACCCCATAGGAGAGTGAACCAGACCTACCTGCTAGTGTTGGAGGGTCTCCTGCAGAGGCGGGGGGTGGCTGTGTCTTACCGTGAGGACAAGGACACTGGCAGCAGAAGTTCTGGGAAATAGTCCTTGGCGTGAGCCCTCCCAGAGTCTGCCATTAGCCCCACCAAAGAGCCTGGGTAGGATACAGTGTTGGGTCGCCTCAGGCCAAACAACCAACAGGGAGGGAACCCAGCCCTACCCATCAGCAGACGAGTGGATTAAAGTTTTACTGAGCTCTGCCCACCAAAGCAACAGCCAGCTCTACCCACCACCAGTCCCTCCCATCAGGAAACTTGCACAAGCCTCTTAGATAGCTTCATCCACCAGAGGGCAGACAGCAGAAGCAAGAAGAACTACAATCCTGCAGCCTGTGGAACAAAAACCACATTCACAGAAAGATAGACAAGGTGCAAAGGCAGAGGGCTATGTACCAGATGAAGGAAAAAGATAAAACTCAAGAAAAACAACTAAATGAAGTGGAGATAGGCAACCTTCCAGAAAAGGAACTCAGAATAATGATAGTGAGGACGATCCAGGAGCTCAGAAAAAGAATGGAGGCAAAGATCGAGAAGATGCAAGAAATGTTTAACAAAGATCTGAAGAATTAAAGAAGAAACGAACAGAGATGAACAACACAACTGAAATGAAAAATACACTACAAGGAATCAATAGCAGAATAACTGAGGCAGAAGAACGGATAAGTGACCTGGAAGACAGAATGGTGGAATTCACTGCTGTGGAACAGATTAAAGAATAAAGAATGAAAAGAAATGAAGACAGCCTAAGAGATCTCTGGGACAACATTAAACGCAACAACATTCTCATTATAGGGGTCCCAGAAGGAGAAGAGAGAAATGACCCGAGAAAATATCTGAAGAGACTAGTCGATAACTTCCCTAACATGGAAAAGGAAATAGCCACCCAAGTCCAGGAAATGCAGAGTCCCATACAGGATAAACCCAAAGAGAAACATGGCAAGACACATAGTAATCAAAGTGGCAAAAATTAAAGAAAAGAAAAATTATTGAAAGCAGCAAGGGAAAAATGACAACATACAAGGGAACTCCCATAAGGTTAACAGTCGATTTCTCAGCAGAAACTCTACAAGCCAGGAGGGAGTGGCATGATATACTTAAAGTAATGAAAGGGAAGCACCTACAACCAAGATTACTCTACCCAGCAAGGATCTCATTCAGATTTGATGGAGAAATCAAAAGTTTTACAGACAAGCAAAAGCTAAGAGAATTCAGCACCACCAAACCAGCTCTACAACAAATGCTAAAGGAACTTCTCTAAGTGGGAAACACAAGAGAAGAAAAGGACCTACAAAAACAAACCCAAAACAATTAAGAAAATGGTAATAAGAACATACATATCGATAATTACCTTAAACGTGAATGGATTAAATGCTCCAACCAAAAGACAAAGGCTTGCCAAATGGATACAAAAAGAAGACCCATATATATGCTGTCTACAAGAGACCCACTACAGACCTAGGGACACATTCAGACTGAAAGGGAGGGAATGGAAAAAGATATTCCATGCAAATGGAAATCCAAAGAAAGCTAGAGTAGCAATACTCACATCAGATAAAATAGACTTTAAAATAAAGAATGTTACAAGAGACAAGGAAGGACACTACATAATGACCAAGGGATCAAGCCAAGAAAAGCTATAACAATTATAAATATACATGCACACAACATAGGAGCACCTCAATACATACGGCAACTGCTAACAGCTCTAAAAGAGGAAATCTTAGAGAAAGAAGAACAAAAAAACCCCAAAGTTAGCAGAAGGAAAGAAATCATAAAGATCAGATTAGAAATAAATGAAAAAGAAATGAAGGAAACAATAGCAAAGATCAATAAAACTAAAAGCAGGTTCTTTGAGAAGACAAACAAAATTGACAAACCATTAGCCAGACTCATCAAGAAAAAAAGGGAGAAGACTCAAATCAATAGAATTAGAAATGAAAAAGGAGAAGTAACAACTGACACTGCAGAAATATAAAGGATCATGAGAGATTACTACAAGCAACTCTATGCCAATAAAATGGACAACCTGGAAGAAATGGACAAATTCTTAGAAATGCACAACGTGCTGAGACTGAACCAGGAAGAAATAGAATATATGAACAGACCAATCACAAGCACTGAAATTGAAACTGTGATTAAAAATCTTCCAACAAACAAAAGCCCAGGACCAGATGGCTTCACAGGCAAATTCTATCAAACATTTAGAGAAGAGCTACACCTATCCTACTCAAATTCTTCCAAAATATTGCAGAGGGAGGAACACTCCACAACTCATTCTATGAGGCCACCATCACCCTGATACCAAAACCAGACAAAGACGTCATAAAGAAAGAAAACTACAGGCCAATATCACTGATGAACATAGATGCAAAAATCCTCAACAAAATACTAGCAAACAGAATCCAACAGCACATTAAAAGGATCATACACCATGATCAAGTGGGGTTTATTCCAGGAATGCAAGGATTCTTCAATATACGCAAATCAATCAACGTGATACACCATATTAATAAATTGAAGGAGAAAAACCATATGATCATCTCAATAGATGCAGAGAAAGCTTTCTACAAAATTCAACACCCATTTATGATAAAAGCCCTGCAGAAAGTAGGCATAGAGGGAACTTTCCTCAACATAATAAAGGCCATATATGACACACTCACAGCCAACATCATCCTCAATGGTGAAAAACTGAAACCATTTCCACTAAGATCAGGAAGAAGACAAGGTTGCCTATTCTCACCACTATTATTCAACATAGTTTTGGAAGTTTTAGCCACAGCAATCAGAGAAGAAATAGAAATAAAAGGAATCCAAATCAGAAAAGAAGAAGTAAAGCTGTCACTGTTTGCAGATGACATGATACTATATAGAGAGAATCCTAAAGATGTTACCAGAAAACTACTAGAGCTAATCAATGAATTTGGTAAAGTAGCAGGATACAAAATTAATGCACAGAAATCTCTTGCATTCCTATATACGAATGATGAAAAATCTGAAAGAGAAATTAAGAAAACACTCCCATTTACCATTGCAACAAAAAGAATAAAATATCTAGGAATAAACCTACCTAAGGAGACAAAAGATCTGTATGAAGAAAATTATAAGACACTGATGAAAGAAATTAAAGATGATACAAACAGATGGAGAGATATACCATGTTCTTGGATTGGAAGAATCAACATTGTGAAAATGACTCTACTACCCAAAGCAATCTACAGATTCAATGCAATCCCTATCAAACTACCACTGGCATTTTTCACAGAACTAGAACAAAAAATTTCACAATTTGCATGGAAACACAAAAGACCCTGAATAGCCAAAGCAATCTTGAGAAAGAAAAATGGAGCTGAAGGAATCAGGCTCCCTGGCTTCAGACTATACCACAAAGCTACAGTAATCAAGACAGTATGGTACTGGCACAACAACAGAAATATAGATCAATGGAACAGGATAGAAAGCCCAGAGATAAACCCACGCACATATGGTCACCTTATCTTTGATAAAGGAGGCAAGCATATACAGTGGAGAAAAGACAGCCTCTTCAATAAGTGGTGCTGGGAAAACTGGACAGGTACCTGTAAAAGTATGAAATTAGAACACTCCCTAACACCATACACAAAAATAAACTCAAAATGGATTAAGAACCTTAATGTAAGGGCAGACACTATCAAACTCTTAGAAGGAAACATAGGCAGAACACTCTATGACATAAATCACAGCAAGATCCTTTTTGACCCAGCTCCTAGAGAAATGGAAATAAAAACAAAAATAAAGAAGTGGGACCTAATGAAACTTCAAAGCTTTTGCAAAGCAAAGGAAACCATAAAGAAGATGAAAAGACAACCCTCAGAATGGGAGAAAATATTTGCAAATGAAGCAACTGACAAAGGATTAATCTCCAAGATTTACAAGCAGCTCATGCAGCTCAATAACAAAAAAACAAACAACCCAATCCAAAAATGGGCAGAAGACCTAAATAGACATTTCTCCAAAGAAGATATACAGATTGCCAACAGACACATGAAAGAATGCTCAACATCATTAATCATTAGAGAAATGCAAATCAAAACTACAATGAGATATCATCTCACACAGGTCAGAATGGCCATCATCAAAAAATCTAGAAACAATAAATGCTGGAGAGGGTGTGGAGAAAAGGGAACCCTCTTGCACTGTTGGTGGGAATGTAAATTGATACAGCCGCTATGGAGAACAGTATGGAGGTTACTTAAAAAACTAAAAATAGAACTACCATATGACCCAGCAATCCCACTACTGGGCATATACCCTGAGAAAACCATAATTCAAGAAGAGTCATGTAACAAAATGTTCATTGCAGCTCTATTTACAATAGCCAGGACATGGAAGCATCCTAAATGCCCATCAACAGATGAATGGATAAAGAAGATGTGGTACATATATACAATGGAATATTACTCAGCCATAAAAAGAAATGAAATTGAGTTATTATAGTGAGGTGGATGGAGTTAGAGTCTGTCATACAGAGTGAAGTAAGTCAGAAAGAGGAAAACAAAAACAGTATGCTAACACATATATATGGAATCTAAGGGGAAAAAAAAAAAAGGTCATGAAGAACCTAGTGGCAAGATGGGAATAAAGACACAGACCCACTAGAGAATGGACTTGAGGATATGGGGAGGGGGAAGGGTAAGCTGTGACAAAGTGAGAGAGTGGCATGGACATATATACACTACCAAACGTAAAATAGTTAGCTAGTGGGAAGCAACCGCATAGCACAGGGAGATCAGCTCTGTGCTTTGTGACCACCTAGAGGGGTGGGATAGGGAGGGTGGGAGGGAGGGAGACGCAAGAGGGAAGAGATATGGGAACATATGTATATGTATAACTGATTCACTTTGTTATAAAGCAGAAACTAACACACCATTGTAAAGCAATTATACTCCAATAAAGATGTTAAAAAAAAAGAAAAAGAAAAAGAAAGAGGAAATCGACAGTAACACAATAATACTGGGGGACTTTAACACCTCACTTACACCAATGGACATATCATCCAAGCAGAAAATTAATCAGGAAACACAAGCTTTAAATGGCACAATAGGCCAGATAGATTTAACTGATATTTATAGGACATTCTATCCAAAAACAGCAGTTTACACTTTCTTCTCCAGTGCACATGGAACATTCTCCAGGATAGGTCACATCTGGGGTAACAAATCAAGCCTCAGTAAATTTAAGAAAATTGAAATCATATCAAGCATCTTTTCTGACAACAACACTATGAGATTAGAAATCAATTACGGGGGAAAAAAACCGTAAAAAACACAAACACATGGAGGCTAAACAATACGTTACTAAATAACCAAGAGATCACTGAAGAAATCAAAGAGGAAATCAAAAAATACCTAGAGACAAATGACAATGAAAACACGATGATCCAAAACCTATGGGATGCAGCAAAAGCAGTTCTAAGAGGGAAGTTTACAGCAATACAAGCCTACCTCAAGAAACAAGAAAAATCTCAAATAAACAATCTAACCTTACACCTAAAGGAACTAGAGAAAGAAGAACAAACAAAACCCAAAGTTAGCAGAAGGAAAGAAATCTTAAAGATTGTAGCAGAAATAATAGAAACAAAGAAAACGATAGCAAAGATCAATAAAACTAAAAGCTGGTTCTTTGAGAAGATAAACAAAATTGATAAACCATTAGCCAGACTCATCAAGAAAAAGAGGAAGAGGGCTCAAATCAATAAAATTAGAAGTAAAAAAGGAGAAATCACAACTGACACTGCAGAAATACAAAGGATTATAAGAGATTACTACAAGCAACTCTATGCCAATAAAATAGAAAACCTGGAAGAAATGCACAAATTCTTAGAAAGGTATAACCTTCCAAGACTGAACCAGGAAGAAATAGAAAATATGAACAGACCAATCACAAGTAATGAAAGTGAAACTGTGATTAAAAATCTTTCAACAAACAGAAGTCCAGGACCAGATGGCTTCACAGGTGAATACTATCGAACATTTAGAGAAGAACTAACACCCATCCTTCTCAAACTCTTCCAAAAAATTGTAGAGGGAGGAACACTCCCAAACACATTCTATGAGGCCACCATTACCCTGATACCAAAAGCAGACAAAGATACCAGAAAAAAAGAAAATTACAGACCAATATCACTGATGAATATAGATGCAAAAATCCTCAACAAAATACTAGCAAACAGAATCCAACAACACATTAAAAGGATCATACAGCATGATCAAGTGGGATTTATCCCAGGGATGCAAGGATTCTTCAGTATACCAAATCAATCAATGTGATACACCATATTAACAAATTGCAGAAGAAAAACCATATGATCATCTCAATACAGGCAGAAAAAGCTTCTGACAAAATTCAACACCCATTTATGATAAAAACTCTCCAGAAAGTGGGCATAGAGGGAACCTACCTCAACATAATAGAGGCCATATATGACACACCCACAGCAAACATCATTCTCAATGGTGAAAAACTGAAAGCATTTCCTCTAAGATCAGGAACAAGACAAGTATGTCCACTCTCGCCACTATTATTCAACATAGTTTTGGAAGTCCTAGCCACGGCAATCAGAGAAGAAATAGAAATAAATGGAATACAAATTGGAAAAGAAGAAGTAAAATTGTCATTGTTTGCAGGTGACATGATATTATACATAGAGAATCCTAAGGATGCCACGAGAAAACTACTAGAGCTAATCAATGAATTTGGTAAAGTTGCAGGATATAAAATTAATGCACAGAAATCTCTTGCATTCCTATACACTAATGATGAAAAATCTGAAAGAGAAATTAAGGAAACACTCCCATTTACCATTGCAACAAAAAGAATAAAATATCTAGGAATAAACCTACCTAGGGAGACAAAAGACCTGTATGCAGAAAACTATAAGACACTGTTGAAAGAAATTAAAGATGATACCAACAGATGGAGAGATATTCCATGTTCTTGGATAGGAAGAATCAATATTGTGAAAATGACTATACTACCCAAAGCAAACTAGATTCAATGCAATCTCTATCAAATTACCAATGGCATTTTTTACAGAACTAGAACAAAAAAATCTTAAAATTTGTATGGAGACACAAAAGACCCCAAATAGCCAAAGCAGTCTTGAGGGAAAAAAACGGAGCTGGAGGAATCAGGCTCCCTGACTTCAGACTATACCACAAAGCTACAGTAATCAAGACTATATGGTACTGGCACAACAACAGAAATATAGATCAATGGAACAGGATAGAAAGCCCAGAGATAAACCCACGCACCTATGGTCAACTAATCTATGAAAAAGGAGGCAGGGATATACAATGGAGAAAAGACAGTCTCTTCAATAAGTGGTGCTGGGAAAACTGGACAGCAACATGTAAAAGAATGAAATTAGAACACTCCCTAACACCATACACAAAAATAAACTCAAAATGGATTAAGGACCTTAATGTAAGACCGGACACTTTAAAACTCTTAGAGGAAAACATAGGATGAACACTCTTTGACATAAATCTCAGCAAGATCTTTTTTGATCCACCTCCTAGAGTAATGGAAATAAAAACAAAAATAAACAAATGGGACCTAATGAAACTTCAAAGCTTTTGCAAAGCAAAGGAAACTACAAACAAGACAAAAAGACAACCCTCAGAATGGGAGAAAATATTTGCAAATGAATCAACAGACAAAGGATTAATCTCCAAAATATATAAACAGCTCATGCAGCTCTATATTAAAAAGACAAACAACCCAATCAAAAAATGGTCAGAAGACCTAAATAGACATTTCTCCAAATAGGACATACAGATGGCCAAGAGGCACACAAAAAGCTGCTCAACATCACTAATTATTAGAGAAATGCAAATCAAAACTACATTGAGGTATCACCTCACACCGGTTAGAATGGGCATCATCAGAATATCTGCAACCAACAAATGCTGGAGAGGGTGTGGAGAAAAGGGAACCCTGTTGCACCGTTGGTGGGAATGTAAATTGATAGAGCCACTATGGAGAACAGTATGAAGGTTCCTTAAAAAACTAAAAATAGAATTACCATATGACTCAGCAATCCCACTACTGGGCATATACCCAGAGAAAACCATAATTCAAAAAGACACATGCACCCCAATGTTCATTGCTGCTCTATTTACAATAGCCAGGTCATGGAAGCAACCTAAATGCCCATCGATGGACGAATGGATAAAGAAAATGTGGTACATATATGCAATGGAATATTACTCAGCCATAAAAAGGAACGAAATTGGGTCATTTGTAGAGACATGGATGAATCTAGAGACTGTCATACAGAGTGAAGTAAGTCAGAAAGAGAAAAACAAATACCGTACATTAACGCATATATGTGGAACCTAGAAAAATGGTACAGATAAACTGGTTTGCAGGGCAGAAATAGAGACACAGATGTAGAGAACAAACGTATGGACACCAAGGGGGGAAAGCAGCAGTGGGTGGGGGGGGCTGGTGTGATTAATTGGGAGATTGGGATTGACATGTATACACTGATGTGTATAAAATTGATGACTAATAAGAACCTGCTGTATAAAAATAAAATAAAATAAAATTCAAAAAATATATAATAATTGCTTTAAAAGAAAAATTTCACTATTCCCACCAGATAGTTTGTGGTCTAAATGAATACAGTAAGGGAGAAATCTCTGAACAATGAATGATCAGTTATGTTTCATTCTCTGCCAATAAATTCTGCAGAGCAAGGATGATGCAAATTCTATCTACACAATTTGATCAAACACACACACAGACCTTGGCCAAATAAATGTCAGAGTGAGTATAGGGGAATTTATCACCCTCTCACGTATTAATGTCACTCTCTTGTTCATTCATTTACTAATAATTGTGCATGGCTCCATTTATTAATATTAGAGGAATATCCTAATAACTGGGTCAATGCTAGATAATCAATATAAAGGGTATTTTTAAAGCAAAGAGCTCTTCATGCATTAAAATAAATCCAGAAACCAATAGACAGAGTGTTCATTAGTTATTGACCTTTTGCGTGCCTAGACATAAACAGAGAAAACCTTAAGATAAGAGTACTTGTGTTGACTCAACTAGTTACTGCTCTGTGATTCACTATGAACTTGGCAAATCTGTTTCATATGGATCTTACATTTTCAATTTTTACCCCTCACATAAAAAAGTAAAAATTCTTCTGAAATTAGCCCCAAACTAATGACATCTCTTAACAGTGATTACAGATTTGCAAAGAACTTGATGCTTGGGGTAAAGTACAATACAGTGGTTGAGAGCATGGACTGTGGAGCCAGACTGCCTGGGTTCACCTCCAGGCTCAATCACTAAATTGATGTATGATTTCTACATTAGCTATGTCTCTAAATCTTTTGGTATTGCAGTTTCCTCATTTGCCAAATGGGGAGAATAAAAGTATCTGTCTCATCGGAGAGCTAAGATTAAAAAAGGTTAACAAAGTAAAATACTTAGAACGAGGCCTAACGTAGAAATCACTCAATACTGTTAGCTATTATTACTATTTTAAAATACCATCAAGGAGCTATACCATAAGTGTTTGCTTGTTTCCCTACTGTTTGTATGAGTTCTTTCTTTGTTTTAAGGGGAGGGATAGTTGCCCTGTTCCTCAAGGTTCTCCCACTACTTTCTCTATAATTCCCTCCTATTACTTCCCACCCAAACCAACTCCTTTTCTCTATCTCCTTTCTATGTCTTCCCTCTTCACTGGATGCCGTTGTCCTTTCCTCTCTGTGACCTTCAACGTTTACTTCCTGAAAATGCTGAAGAGGACAGCTCCTGGGCTCTTGGAGTGGTGGAGCCTAGACTCTGATGGCCAGCCAGGTCATTCACTGTGGTATTCACACATTGTTTATTTATTCATTCACTTATTCACTCAACACATAAATTGATTAAGTGCTAGCAGTGTGTCAGGAACTCTGCTAGAAAATAAAAAACAGCTCTCTTGAAACTACACTCCCCTTGGGAAGAAAAATGAAGAATAACTTATCATAGCTATTATAGCCCATCTATTATGGGCTATAATAGATGTCACAGCACAGGGGACAACGGGAACATAGAGAAAGGGCTTTTAAATTGGCTGGAAAGGGGAATGAGAGGTGGGAACCATCTCAGAAGTCAGCTCATCCTTGATTCCTCTGTTGCCCTCACCACACCACATCCAATCCATTTGTTGGTCTGACTCCTCCATCTCCATGTATCAAATTCACTTCTCTCCAGCTCTTCTGCCACGCCCCATTTCACACACAGGTGACCACAATAACCTCCTAAATGATCTCCCTGCTGCCACTCTTGCTCTCCTACAATCAAATCTACATAGAATAGCAAACATGGAACTTTGAAAACATTCATCAACTCATGTCTTTCACTTGCTGAAACCCTTCAGCGCTTCCTTCAGTGCTTCCTGGAAATAAAATCTAGTCATTTCTAAAGCTACAATGCCCTATATAGATGAGAAATGTAACAGAGGTAAAGCTCACACACTCCTGGGACAGCCTTGGTTTATCTCCCAGTTCTGCTACTTACTGGTTGTGTGGCTTTGAGCAAGTCTCTTAGGTTCTCAGTTTCCTCTATAGATAATGAATGTTTCAATAAGTTAATGTTAAGCATTAAAACTGTTCTTGGCTCATAGGAAGCTCTTTTCTAAGTATTAGATATTGTTCCTACTTATATGAACTGACCTCTGGCTATCTCTCTGTCTGTATCTCCTACTTTCTTCTTGATCACTGCTCTCTAACTACAGTGAACTTTCTGTTGTTCAAACACACTACCTAACTTGGGCCAGATCTTAGCTGGCTGGCTTTTCCTCATCATTCCCACATCAGTTTAAGTATGACTTTCTCAAAGACGCTTTATCACCCCCCTGCCCCCCACCCTATGCCATTTCCTATGATGTCATTCTGCTTTATATTCATCTATTCGGAAGTACTTGGATTGTTTGTTTACTTGTTTATCGCTTACCTCATGTAACTAAGGAGATTAGGTTTAAAGAAATCCAAGACAATGTATGACTCATCCACTGATATATCCCTGGAGACCCAGACTAACATGTAGCACATAGAATGTATTCAAACAATACTGTCAATGGATGGAAAAATGAACGGATAGGTGGAAGGATGGATGGATGAATAGATGGAATGATACTTAAATTCTGAGTCTTAAGAATGAACTGAAGTGGAACTGTAGAGAACAAGAGAAGGGACTGTCAAGCAGAAGGAACTGCATGTAAAAAAAAGGGAATAAGAAGGTCTATGAATGGAATTGTAAATTCTTGCAGAGACTCAGAAGCATAGAATGAGTATGAGAAAGAAGTGGAAGCTGAGTCTGGAGAGACCCTTGATGGGAGCAGATCACTGAAACTCAGCACAGTATCTTTTTTCATAGACCAGAGTCCACAAATTTGGAATCACAGAACCCTCATTAGATGGATATATAATTTACAGCTAACAAAAACAGTGGATGTGTACTTATCCAGTTACTAGAAAGGGGGTGGGGAGAAGAGAAGGGAAGGGAAGGGAAGGGAAAGGAAGGGAAGGGAAGGGGAAGGGAGGGAAGGAAAAAAGAAATGGAGGTGGGGGAAAAACTTGGCTATCAGCCCTCTCTCTATCTTCTTTACTTTTTTCAAACTCTATCCTCTTGAATGTTTAATAGTCTTTTTTTTTAATATAGAAAATTTTTGAGCAGTGTTGAAGAAAGCAGAACTTAAAAATATGCCCAGGCCCACATGTGAGCCTTTTTGCACAGTCTGAAAGTAACCTGGGAAGTTACTGAAAGCCCACTTGCTTCTTTAGCACCTGGTTCATTATTTTGTTATGATTGATTTATTTAAAACCACTGTTTTCAACCTAATAATATTTTAGCTAAAAGTGTTCAGCAATGAATAGATCAAAAATTCATCCTTTATTTTAATGATTCCATAATCCCATTCCATGCCCCAGTATTTCAATTTTTATTTCAATTAGTCCTAAAAAAATTGTTACCACACTCACCTTTCTGTAGTGCATGGGCTGCTATTAAGGTAGAGCACATCCATAAGATGCTCTTTATATTTATCAACATCTTGTCCTAGAAATGAAGAAAAACACAAAGTAAATCATAAGCATTCAGGTTTGTGGGAGGCCATACATCACATTCTATTTGTGCATTATAGGGAATAAGAGTACAAGAAGCAGCTCCTCTTGGATTGTAAAAACAGGAGGAGACTTGCAGTAGGAGAAGTTGTCCCAACACTTAAATTATTAGTTTGACTCTCACCCAATGTGGTAGTTACCAAAATAATCCCAGAACCCAAACTGGGGACACATAACAATGTGGATGTGGGGGCAACCACAACAGGGTAGGCTGTTGGAAGAACAATATAGACCACAGCCCAAGTAACTAGTGGCTAGGAGCTGGCACAAGGAGGGAGGGGCGACCACAAAATCTATTTAGAAACAGGAAGTTGGTCATAGATGGAGCAAGAGAAGATGGGGAAGCAATTGAGAGAGATGTTGAAAGAAAGGGATTCACATCAAATGTGAGATAGGAGGAAACCCGTTGGTGGTTCATGCACGTGGTATCAGAACAGAGAACAAGGATCTCAGCAGGCTTTTTAAAGCACAAACTCAATTTAGTTTCTAGGAGGCTGAACAAACAAAATAAATATATTATAAGAAGCTGTTAATTGCAGAAAAAGCCAGTGCTTGCCATGAGTTTTAAAGCAGTTCCAACTGTCTGAAGGGTAAGGAATGAAAGAAAGCACCCTGTACTGAGAGTCAAGAAACCCTGCCCTGGCTTTGCCATTAATTTATTGTGTGAAGACATTTAACAAATCTGGGTCTCAGCATGGTTCCCTTCCAGCTCAAATATCTATGAAGCTATCATTATGAGGAGGATAAGTACCATTGTTGGGGACCATCTAGAAATCAAAGAGCTAAGCTCAGAAGAACTGCAGAAGGCTATTTGATCTCCACAGTTATTCCCTTCTCAGTTACATTTAGGACTGTTCTATAACAGCCATTGTTGGTTGGCTATCCTGTAGCCATTCCTCTTTCTCTTTTCTAACAAAACTCTAATTCCATTCTAGTATCTACCCTCCTTCACACAGCCATATACTTTAGTGGAACCTGGGTCAAACCCCAGCCCAAGGGGATGATCCTGATTATTCTATGTCAATTACATTGGTCCCATTTCTTTTGCCAATGACTGGTTTTGGAATGAGTATATGATGCAATTTTGGCCAATGAGATGTGAGAGGATCTTGCGTGGAGGGGTTGCTCCTGGGAAAGGTATATTCATTTTAAGAAGAGAAAAAAGGAAGCGATGGTTGCTTTTCTTCACTGGACATTATCAGGATAGGATATACCTCGTGAAACTGTTGTATCTATCTTGCACCCATGGGTATATAAGATACCCTCTCGGATGAAGCTGAAAAAGAATCAGGAGAGGCAGGGCTGAAGTGCTCAGGCATTAGACCTATGGCCAACCATAACCTTGAACTTTCTTTATAGTAGATAATAAATTCCTTTATTATTTAAACCAATAAAATCAAGGATTTTTGTTGCTTGTTGCTGAAGGCATCCTAACCGACACATATTTGAGTTGGTGCCCTGCATAACTGCCTTAGAAAATATCTAAATTGTGTATGATTTAGAAAACCTAGATTAAAAAGAAGTAAGTGCTATAAGAATGAATCCAAGTCCAATTTGGGCTCAAATTCAATTTCATAATTTATGACAGCTATACCTTTACTCTTGATATTCTTCTCTACCTGATTGCTTTATTTTATATATATTGAAATAAGTGTTAGAACCTTTCTAAAAAAATTATAAAATTCTAGATATGTCCTGAAGACCATTTTTTTACCTAATACATTATATGTCTCATATTTTCCATCAATAGGCCATTTGACAACTTACAATGAAAAGTATACAGTTGATAATCCTAAAGTAACCTTGATAATTAAGTTTATTTATCATATAATTACTGAGATATGCTAATAGATGTTGTTACACACTAACTGGGAAATTAGGTTTCTACATTTCTTTTTTTTTAATAAGATACCACAGCAAGCAGGAAGTATATACCTGTATCTCAATACTATAACAATATTTCAGGGAAAAATTAAGACATCAATTTCACATACCCTACAGTTTTCAACAAAATGAAATTTTAGATTGTATCATACAATGCTATTAAAGACAGTGTATTCCATGAGTACTAACTGAATCCAAATAAGAAACTTTTCTTTAATTGTGCTTACAAACAATAATCTCCTATTGTCCTTCAAGAAAAATTTTTCTTAATATTTTCTTTTTTTTTTTCAGGAAACTTTTATAAGCTTAATGTTAAAAGTCTATTTCCATTGTCAAATAGCCCTGAATTCAAGTTCCAAATCTTCTGCTTATACTCTGTGGTTTTGGGTAAGTTACTAACTCTCTCATTTCCAGTAGCTATTTAATAGTGAAAAGCAGTACAATGAGAATTGATAAAAGAATGCATATAAAATATAGCTCAGTGATACACAGCATATTCAGTACTCAATATTTATTATTAAAATTTCTAATTCAAGCTTTCTACCAGTGTTCTCTTCCTGGTTTCATATCACTAGTAGTAAAAAGAAAAGTATTTAAAGCTCTTAGATTTGAAAATTATAACCTGGGTTACTACTATAGCTGTGTACAACTTCATGCTCACAGTAAATTGTCCTATAACTTATTTCTATGTGTTCTGAATCATTATTTAGAAACATGTTTTATCTCCTATGTAGAACAGTAGGCTTCTGGAAGGCAGAGCCGGTATCACATTCAGCTTACTAATTCCCACAATATTTCACCCACAGTGCCAGCTTCAGAGTAGACCCTTGAGGTAGGTTTGTTGACCAAATGTGTGACCAATGCCCCTATTTCCTATTCAGAAATACACTTTGAAAAGAAGTGTCAGCACTCTCTTTAAACATGGGTGAGTGGGCCAATTAACACCTGAAATACATTTAATATTTACTGTGACTCAATAATATCTGATGTTTGTCAATGTCTAGAGTGTTGGACCTTATAACAAAACCAGAGGGGAAGATGTAATCCTGACCAGGAATGGGTCTTCTGCATCCTGATCTCCTGTCCAAGGCAGATACTCAAAAGTCTAACTCTTTGTGCCATACTTCATTCTTATAAAAGTGGCTTTTTTTTGAAGGAGGGGAGGAAACAGTTCTTCATCTATATAACAAGTATACTCATCATTTGCTCAAGTAAGACTGTCACTAAGACAAGGCTAGGGAAGGAGCCAGTGCATTAAAAGTGCAAGGGAGAGATCAGTCATGTTTTTAACTCTTTTTTTTTTTTTTAAATGTGATGGAACTGCACTTTTATGTTTTTTTAATTTAATTTTTTTTAATTTTTTTGGCTGTGTTGGGTCTTCGTTTCTGTGCAAGGGCTTCCTCTAGTTGCGGCGAGCGGGGGCCACTCTTCATCGCGGTGCGCAGGCCTCTCACCATCGCGGCCTCTCTTGTTGCGGAGCACAGGCTCCAGACGCGCAGGCTCAGTAGTTGTGGCTCACGGGCCCAGTTGCTCCACAGCATGTGGGATCTTCCCAGACCAGGGCTCGAACCCGTGTCCCCTGCATTGGCAGGCAGATTCTCAACCACTGCGTCACCAGGGAAGCCCAGTCATGTTTTAAATACATTTGCAAAACTATGTTTAAATAAGTTGCCAATATTTAAAAATTGGAGAGTTCACACTAAGTCCCAGATCTCTGCCTTCTTTTGGAAAATCAGACCTAGCAGCTCAAGGTCCATATTCTAGCTGGCCAATCATTAGCACTAAGCAAGCAGCAGCCTCTGGCCTTGGCTCTGTGCATCCAAGCTTATCACTGGCCCCACTTAGCCTCTCATCCATTTCCACTCCATGCCTGTTCCCTGTAGTCACCAGAGTTTGCAACTCAAATGCCCACAGTTCTGACCTCAGAACTATATTTCCATTGCCTCTTCCTTAGAGTCCAGGGATGTCATTCCATTTCTCTAATTTTTATAAGACTGTGTTCATGGTCATGGTTGTTAAAGCACACCGTTTGCCTTCTTTGATTTTACTAAATGAGAAACTTTCTGGAGCTTCTTTGTTTTTAGCACCACTCCGACCCCCATCTCTATTCTTCTGCTCTTCTGTGTGGGTCTTGTAAGCATTATTTGTTAGTGATAACGAGTCTGTCTGCACAGAAAGACCTGGGAGATATGACAGCCAGTGCCTATATTTAGTCTTCTATTCCAGCGAAGTCAATGAGAAGAGGAAAAAGTCATTGAACAATCAAGTCACAGCTGACTGAAGCTGTTTAATTGCCTGGGAGACACAAGAGACAAGGTCAACAGGACTCCTATCCATAAGAGATGTCTGCAGAGGGGATAACGGTCAGGCCGGTGATGGGCTGCCTCAGAGAAAGAGAGATCCAAGGTTCTAGTAAACAGATATTTAGTATTCTCCCTTGATCTTGGGGAAGCTCCACTGAGCAAAGGGTGACTTAAGGATGCAGACACAGTGGTTTGTGTTCTAGTTTTTGAATTAGTTACCCTAGACAACCAATTGTCCAGGATACCTCAGCCACAAAGTAGATGTAAAGAGCATTGTCTATCATGTTGCCACGGAGTGCTTTCTCAAAGGAGGAAACGCTGTAATGCAGAGAGAGATATCATGGTTTAAACAGGAAGTGTCATGAATCTGCTTCACAGGAATAATGGCACCGTGTGAATATACCACTAACACGTGGCTGGATTCCTGCACCTGGACTTGGCTAAGCTTTTTCATGTCATTGCTCCTTAGTATTGCTCTCTTCTCTGCCTGGTGAACCTGTTCCTCCTCGATCTAAAACACACTGCACTCTGCATTCCCATTCTCATGCTCTATTTACATCATAGCACATCTCCCCATTGTATATGAATATTTGGGAATTGCTTTTCTCTACCCTCCATAATATAAGCTCCAGGAACGTAGCCTTTGATGTTTTGTTCACTGCTGTATCCACAATGCCTAGGACACGCAGTAAATATTTGTTGAATGAATGAATATGCCCATTTTGTACATAATTGGGTGCATATTTTACACTATTTGGTACATTACTTTCTTCACTTAAAACACAGTTTATCTCAGAGAATATTCTGAATCAGCTAATACAGTGTGTCTGTGTCATTTTTAACAGCTGCATAGTTTTCCCCTAGATAAATGTAGCATCTTTTATTTTACCAGTTCCTGTGATGAGCCTTTAAGGTGTTTCCAAATTTTTGCTGTGAAATAATGCTGCAAAGGGCATCCTTGGCCATTTGTTTTGGGTGACATTCATACCAATGTCTATATGACAATATCTAGAAGAGGAATTGCTGGGTCAAAAGGTATATGCATTTAAAAATTTTTTTGATAGCTATTACCAAATCACTTTCTAAAAAAGATGAACCTATTTACATATATGAGAGATCCAGTTTCCCCACAACTTGACCAACACAAACTTTCATTGAACCTTTTTTATCTTTACAGCTCTTATTGATGAAAAAATGGTGCAGAATATCATTGTTGTTTTAATTACTATTTCTTTAACTATGAATGAAACTGAGCAATTTTTCAGATGATTTTAAAACATTTATTTTTCTCTTTCTGCCAGCAGCCTGCATAAAACATTTGCCAATTTTTCTTTTGGATAGATTGTGGTTTAGTTTTTGTAAAAGGTCCTGGCATATCAAAATAGTTGTTAGCTCTTTGTCTCTCATATTTTGCTAATATTTTCCAGATGTGTTATTTGTTTTCATGTAAATAATTTAATTGTTATTAGTCAGATTTATTAATCTTTTCTAGTATGGCTTCTGGGTTTTACATTTTCCTTAGCACGGGTTTCACCTTTTCCTTAGCACGGGTTTCACCTTTTCCTTAGCCCGGGTTTCCTTACTCCTAGATTATTATTTTAAAAATCTTATAATTTCCTCTAGTTATTTTTTTAAATGTCATTCCCTACATTTCATATTAGATCCATCTTAACTTTATTTTGGGATAAGAAATGAGGTAAAGATTGACTTGTATTTTGAGTGAACCAATCCACTGTGCCCAATCCATTTATTGAATAATTCTTCATTTCCACTGAATTTCCGTGTTCGTTTGAGCCTATTTCTGGACTCTGTCTTCTGTTCAATGAAACTAGACAATTCTTTTTCTATTTAAATTGAAGTATAGTGGATTTAAAATGTTGTGTTAGTTTCAGGTGCACAGCAGTGATTCAGATATATAGATATAGATATACACATATATATATTCTTCTTTCAGATTCTTTTCCATTACAGGTTATTACAAGATATTGAATATAGTTCCCTGTGTTATACAGTAGGTCCTTGTTGTTCATCTATTATATATACTGTTGTGTGTTATCTGTTAATCCCAAACTCTTAATTTATCCCTTTCCCCTTTTCCCCTCTGGTGACCCTAAATTTGTTTTCTATGTCTGTGAGTCTATTTCTGTTTTGTAAATAAGTTCATTTGTATTGTTTTTTTTAGATTCCACATACAAGTGTGAAACTAGACAATTCTTAAAACAGTATGTCCCTCTCTAATACATTTTGTAGGTTTAGTAGGAAATACATGATTTGGGCAATGCTGTTATTATTAAGATCATAGAATTAGATCAATATGAGCCCCAGGGATATATCTTAACACCATTTATTTGTGGAGTTCTCATTTATCAAAGCCCTTTCACAGGTATTCACCCTTTTGATGTTTATAACTGCATATCCATTTAATAGATTTTTGACACCAAATGTCTAAAAGTTGTGTCTGACCTGGTTTTCTCAACTAGGAAATGCAACGCAAACTTTCTGATTCTAAGCCTAATGCTCCTTCCACTACACCACAGGTAATACCAACTCAGTAATTTAATAATAAAAACATTATAACTTACATATTATATATGTGTTTATCATAAACTATGTAATCTCATGTTTATAGACATAAACACCTCTTAAAATTCTTAAGAAGAATGAAGTAGGATGTACACAGAAAAAAGAAGGATGTATACAGAGAAAAAGGTAAATTTAAATGTAGATCTGCATTTACACCCTTTTAAAGATGATAGATCTATCCAGAGGCATTTCAGGGAAACACAACAAACAAACACATTACATAAGGATGCTTTGCACTGACCACTGAAATAGAACCACCCCTGGCACATTCAGTGATAAGAACACGGCAGTCAAATACCCTGGAGAACATATACATAATATAAACATATAAATGTATATATATGTAATTAACCACATTTAGGCTACCAGAGGAAACTGGCAAACGTTCACTAACTGAAGTGGAGCTTGGCCAGGACATTTATCTCTACTTCTCCTTGTTCTGATTCCAAATCAGAGAGAGTACGGGCCTTGTGTTTTCTGGTAAAGTACAGACCTATGCAACAATCAGCATGTTTTCTCATACCAGAGCCAGTAACCCCCAACAATGAGTATTTGTGAGTCCTAACTGGTTTCTCTAGGTGGGTGGTGGAATAATAGCCTACTACAGTCATTCATTCTCTTCCTCAAAAGAACTATGGGTCTGGAGAAGTTCTGTTCAGTCACAGGGCAATATCTCATTTTAAATACAGTATCTAGTGATGTTTGTCCATGAATAAAGTCAACAAAAATGTTTGAATCCCACTAGGCAAAAAGAGCTTATTTATATGGCTGTTGGGTGACAGTGTTGGTTGATCTTTGTGCTCTCAAAGGCTCTGATGTTCAATTACTGACCAATCATTAACCACAAAGTATTTAAGAGTAATAATGTGAGGAAAGAAAGAACAATGACCATATCTTTAACATTAATCATATTCAGCCTTAAATTAACTTTTTAGGTCCTTTCCAAACAATTCACAAGGGTGCAGACATAGGTATCTTAGGATAGCACAGGTATTTCCTTCCAGTTTGTAGGCACAGAGAAAAAGAAGAAACCTATGTCTGTAAACATATATAAATCTAGGAGGATTCTTTTCAAACTTTAAATTTGAATTAAAGTTAAAATTAAATTTAAATTCTTTTTAAACTTTAAATTAAAAGCAGGAAATACAATTTAGGGCTAACTTTATATTTCTTTTTTTTTTATCTACTAAGGAAAACAAAGCGAAACTTTGAATTCTTACACAAATCTTTAGCGACTGTCTTGAATCCCCTCCTTCTTCCCACCACCCACAAGACGAAGGACCGTGGACTTCCTGCTGGAGCAAGTAATTGCTCAGCCGCTTTGGAATCCATGCCTTTTGCAGTTTGGTTGGGACAGGCACATACAATTGTAAAATCTTCCTTTTTTTACATAGAACTCAGAACCAGAAGTCAGCCTCCGAGACCTTCTGCTTGATATGCCCTCACATCCCAAGTTACATATTCCCCAAACTGGAACAGATTTTATCTCAGAAAACTAGTTGTTGCTTCCATTGACGCCTTCCTATTTTTATATTAGACTCAAAACATCCCATTTTAGGTCTTTAGAGGAATATTTTCACTCTAGGGTTGGCACAATTGCCAAGCAGTGTTTAAAAGAATTTAGGTCACAGCTTTTAGGAGTCAAAAAGGAAGGGAAAGGGGATCAATTAGATGTCAGAATTGGAGATGGAATAGATCATTAAAGTTCTGTTCTTCCAAGATAAAGCGAAGAAGTAGGAGAGTCTAAAATGTAGCACTAAGTGGCAGCATCAACTCTGAGCCGCATTCCCCCAAGTCACTCGCTCAGTCATTTCATAAATATGAGCTGAGCTCCCACTATGGGCCGGGCCCGAGCTAAAGCTCCTGATGCGAAGGGACCAGGGTTACACTCACAGCCCCTAAGGTTTGCGCTCATGGAATCTATCAGTCCTGTCAATGGCAATTGTTTGCCATGCTAGACGAACTCTTTAGGACGTATGGAATGTGATTATCCTGTAATTGACTAAAAGTGATCTTTAAAGTCAATATATGGATCACAGAATAAACTCGTCTCATATTTCTGCCAAAAATGTTTATTTGGAGTAAATCTTTACTTCTTTTCTGTCGCAAGGGGAAAACTCCTCCTACCACTCCCAAGAAGCAAGGCAAAAAAAAATTCAAATGGTTTTTTATTTAATAAGAGTGTTTAGCGCCGTCAGGATAGAAGTCTGGTCGGCTCCAGCACCCTCCCGGAGCCTAAGCGCTGGGTGCGCCGCCGCTGCGCTCTCCCCGCCCAGCGGCTCAGCTCTCCCCGCCCCGCCCCTGTCCCGCGGAAGGACTAAAGCCACGCCCCCACTGGCCTCTAGGCGGGGACCCAGGCGGCGCCCCGCCAGCCTCTGCGCTGAGCGACTGCCGGTCCCGCAGTGCAGCTGTCTCCGATCCCAAGAAGTCACACCCGTCTCGGGCCGGGAGCTGAAGCCCCAGCCCACGTGGCGGCGGCTGGTGAGCCCCGCCGCTGCGGGAAGCGCCCGGTGCGGTTCTTCCCTTCGCGCGGGCTGGGGAGTGGAGAGATGCCCCCAGCCCCAGCCTCTCTAAGGGGCTAGTTCCTCCGCCATCCCTCCCAGCACGCCGCTTCAGTAGGGTTTGTTATCGCTTTGGGGATTTAAACAATGGCTTAAAAGCAGACGCGAAATTTAGTCCAAAACCTTGAAAGGAACCCGGCCGGTCCGCTCCCGGCTGTTTGCGTGCATGTGCCCCGTCTCTGTTCCTTTCTTCTTCCCTTTCTCCCCACCGTCCCTTTCCTTCCCAACTCTCCTTTTTCCTCCCGGCGCCCTCCTCCCAAATTTCCACGTTCGGCGAGTGTTGTGAAATTGAGAAAATTTAAACGTTGGATTAGGGTCCCTTATTAGGCAATGGTCTGGGGCGGGGCCCTAGCTTTGGGTTCGAGTGGTCGTGGGCCATAATAAAATTTCCAAAAGTACGGCATTCTGTATGATCTTTCTTAAAGTGACGCCCATGAAAGATTGAGCGCCAAGCCCCCCGAAACCTGGATTCTCCCTTGGCCACGTGCGTTAGTCCACCAAACTGCAGGCTTGGCCCAGAGTGCCGCGCATGTCTCAGCTGACTGGGGAGAAGGCTCTTCGGCCCTTAAAGACAAGTCTCCTTCCTGGGCCCTCCAAACCCCTAGATTTACGTCGCAGATTCCGAAGTAGAAAACTAACAACTAAAGGGGAAGCTAGGGTGCTCCATCCTTGAATACATGGCTGTGAAAGCGGCTCATTTGGTTTGGGGTGGCGGGGGGCTCGTTGTCCTCCACATGTGCTGCATTTCTCCATCAGGGGGCGCCCACACCCACCAAGAAACTCCCTATTCCTAGACATCTGGGTTCCGCAAGCTCGAAGCACTGCAAGTGGGGGTAGATCCGAAGGAGCGCACCGCCTCCCTCGCTCCTCCCTCCTTGCCAGCCTCCGCGGACAGGGGAGGCAGGGATTTCACACTAGCCATTCATTTGTCAGCCGTGGGGGGAGGGGACGCAGGAGCGAAAGAGACCGAGCAGAGGTTGGAAGAGGGGAAGAGAGGCAGAGAAGATGGAGACAGAGAGGGAGAGACAAAGATGAGAAACGGGACACAGATAGCGAGACTGTCTTTCCGCCTGTGGGTGTGCGCACCGCGGGACAGCTCTCCAGGCGCCGCGTAGATTTCTCCTCCCTCCCGTAGCATCTCCCGGGGACTTGCAGGACTTGCTACGGCGCAGCTGGATCCGAGAGCAAATAGTTTAAGCTACGACACTAGTTTTCTACCTCGCTCTCCGCTGCCTAACCCACTGACTGCTCCACGCCCAGTGACACAGACAGTGAGCCTGGACAGCCCTGATGCCCCCCAGCCCTCACGCACCAGGGCTGTAGACCGGCGGCGCCCACGCCTCCGCAGGGCGGTGGGGCGCTCCAGCCGAGGGCGTCCCCCGGAGCTGCCGCCACTCGCTCTCCGCCGCCGCAAGACCCGCCAGTAAAGTTGCTCAACTAGGGCCGCGGGCTGGGAGGGGGTGGGGAAATGGAAGGAAAAGGAGGACTGCAGTAGTCCGGGCGAGAGGGCTGGTCCTAGAGGCCCCAGATTCGGGTCCCCGCGCCACCTTTGTCTGAAGAGCGATCTGAGTGCTGGTTTGCTCGTTGAGAGCAAAAGCCTCCACTTCGCTCCTCAGGGCGAGATAAAATTCTTGCACATCCCTACTGGTTCGGGGCAAGCTTTTCCCGCCCTGGCGCCTCGCAGACCTCCGCGGCGCTCCAAGCACCCCACCCCCATCCCCTGCTCCCTCCCGGCCGGCTCCGGCGCACCGCGCGTAGGACAAAAGAACCCAGGGGCACCGGAGAGAGCCTTGACAGCCCCCGCGTCGCCGAAGAGACGCGGACCGGGGACCCCGCACCTCCCCGACCGGACCTCCTCCCAGAGCGCCCGCAGGCTGAGGGGGTCACGTCCGCGCAGGTCCCGGATCGCCCTGTCAGACGCTGCTTGGGAGCAGCTTTCCAGGAACGCCGGGCACTGACCACACATCAGGGGCCGGGAACCAGGTGGCCTGCACCAGGGCGGCTTCGGGGACTTGCATGTGGGCAAGTCTCGGTGGTCCCCATTCAAACTTTTGCCTCGAGCAGGTTAAAAAAAAAAAAAAAAAAAAAAAAAGGATCAAGGTGCCACGGGTCCCTCCTCTCCAGCTCAAGACCCCACGACGTTTCTAGGGGTTCTCTGCATTCCCTTCCCTCCCTTCCCCCAATTCCATTTGTCCTTCTACTCCCACCCCACCCCGGGCTTCTTTTGTCTGGATCTTTTTCAGCACCAAGGTCCCTCTGTATTCTTCTCTCCAAACATCCTTCTGAAAGTTACCTGCATTTTTTACAGTGCACATATTTTCTTAATTTCTCAGAGCTAGTTCTCTTAGCCTTAATTAAAGCCTTCTACCAATTACAACGTACTTCTTTTTTTTCCTATAAGTTTTTCTTTTTCTTTTCTTTTCTTTTCTTTTTTTTAAGGGGGAACAAAAGAAACGTGATTACCTTGAAAGGCGGCTTTACTGCAGTTGAGGGGGAAAATTGACCTCAGCGCTGCGCGAATGGGCTCGGCGTTGCCGGGGCGGGTCACATAGGAAGCGCGGTGGCCTGGGGAAGGGTGCGGGATGGTGCTGGAGGATGCGGGAGGATGCGGGGCTGACCGCAGAGCCCGGTCCCAACGCCTGTCCACAGCACCTAATGTTCGCGGCTGTTGCGCCCGCCCGCCTGGAGTTCCTCCCCAGAAAGGCTCGGGGCAGCTCGCCTGCAAGTTCAAATGCGGGTTGTGACACCCATCATCATTATATCACAGTACCGTCAGCACCGAGGAGGAGACTCAGCGAGGAGGAGGAGGAGGAAGAGGAGGAGGGTTCATTCACAGGCTCCTCGAGCGCTCCGCAGCTGCAGCCACTCCTAACAGCCCAGGCTTGGAAAGCAGGCAAAGGAGCGGAAAGGCAGCTCCCCGCGCTTGCGGTAGGGACCGCCTGCCTCCCTCCCCAGGCACTCCCACCTCTCGGCGTTTCTTCCTGACAAGAAGTACCAATCGGCTTGGGGACAGCAGCGCTCCCCATTCAGCGACTCACTAAGTAACATCGCGCTGTGCGCAAGGAAACCACTGCCTTCCCACCCCTCCCCACCCCCGCTTCCCCGCCCCCCGTGCTGCTAGTTCTGGGTTAGGGGAAAGGAGCCCCCAGGCTCCTGTGGGGCAGGCCAGCACTAGACAATTGAGTACCGTCAGTTCTTGGGAGCAAATGAAACTCTGTAAAATCAGCAAAGAACTTGGTTACAGTGTGTTTACGCGGCCAGCGAGCCTGCCTGTCCCATCTGAGGGAAGTGTCAGGCTCCTGGCTTCTGCCAACCTGAAAGAGACACTGAGAAAACGAGATCCTTCTGAGACCTAGAGGGAGAGTGTAAGAATTCCCCACTGCTTTCCCCGGGAGCTGCCCAATGGGGAACCCAACGTCATTGCGCAATCTACAAAGACCCCGGTAATAATGGGCTGGACAGGAAATTCCCCGAAGCAAATCCCTTGTCGGATTCAAACAGATCCTCTTCCCCTGCCACAAACCTGAAGAAGTCTAGATTCAGCTTTCTTCTTTCTTTCTTTCCCTCAGTGTTTCAAAGTGCCCCTCATGGTAGAACATTTAACAATTTTTCTCAGTAACAGAGGTTCCTTGGATATATCAATCACCATCCTTGTGGTCAGGAAACGGGACCATAATCTTTCATGAGTTTATGTGATTTTTATATCTAGCCAGGTCCACCCGACTATGTAAACAACATCAACACATGGAAGAGTCCCCTGCATTGTGTTACAAAAGACTTCCAATAGGACCTGACAGAGCAAGGGTCAACCAGTTGACACAAAGGATTTCTGCCCCTTAGAAAAGAGGGACTTTGTATCTTACTTTTCTTTGAAGTCAAGTATTGAGTTGATACAATGGAAACAAAATAAACCCAAGGTGCACATCAGTTTAACACTGGTGATACTGGAGTGGAGAGCAAACTTTTCTTTCTACACAAATATGGAAGTATTCCAAATATGGAAAATGAGATAATTCTTCACTCTGAAGTCCCTACTTATAAAATTATATCAAACACAACACCTCACAGAGTGATGATTAAAGGAGAAAGTCCATTTTCGCTCTGAATTTCTTTGAGTAGGTTGGCTTAAGCTCATACTTTAAAACTTGTAGCAGCCTAGACTCTTGTTGTAATGTTTCTTTTGAAAGTTGTATGTGTTCTGCATGATCATAGATTTTAATTAATAAACAGGTAGAAGATTTGTTAGGAGAACTTCAGTCCTCAAAATGTGCATTATTTATTTATCTGTCTGTCTGTCTATCTATCTATCTATCTATGAGCTCACTACAGCGAACGATGTAACTATTAACTCTAGGATTTGGAAATCAACTTATTTGTTTTCACAATGATTTATTTATTCTTAGTACAGTTATTATACAATTATTATACAACCATTTCCAACATTGAGATTCTAGTCCATTAAAATATATTTAGAATAACAGAGTCATAGAACAGAATTGGAGTTCAACATTTACATTTAACAGATAGGCAAACTAAGGCCCAGAAAGTGACTTTCCTAAAATCACACGATTAATAGCAAAGCTGTTACCAGCTCTTGACTCCTGGTCCAGTGGTCTTTTCAGTGCTCCTCATAGCATCTTTATGGCCAAGATGAGCTCACTCAGAAAGGGAGAAAAATGAAATAAAAGAGTCTTTACTGAAGTTTATACCCAGGCATTAGGTTAGATCTTTCTCTGAAACACTTCAAGGTATATATTATTATTCTCATTTTTAAATGTGAGTGAACCTAGTTGAGTTCCAAAGAGTTTAAGTGTCCTGCCCACGGCCACTTTTTAAGTGGTAGATCTGCCAATCTGAAAAGCTTATTCTCTCTCCATTACCCTGTTCTCCCTTCATAATACAGTTAAGTAAAACTTTTCTACAAAGGAGACCTAGAGCAGAAACAAGAAACTAATAGCAGATTAATATCCATTTTCAAGCAAATGTTAATGGTTAACATTCACTACAAATAATACCATCTGTACATAATGGAACATGATTAAAATTATGGGTCAGCTACTCCTTACATACTGAGATATTTTCCTTTATCTTGCCAAATGTGTTTCTCCAGCCCTCCAAAATTTTGGTTCCTTGTAATGTCCATAGACATTACAACTCTTGATTGAGTAGTTCTACGGGGCAAAGGCACTTTCTCAGGCAGACATAACTAGTCAGAACTTGGACAAAGTTGAAAAGCTTTATACTGCATGCCTTTTCTTTACTTTGGCTTGTAACATTATTATTTAGAAAATTAAATGCTTCTTCAAGCTGTCAAATAACCAGAATGAAATGACACCCCTGAATATCTGCTTTCTTTCTCTAAGGCAGATTTCGCCCTCTAGCTATTTATGATAGAGAAAGAATAAAAAGGAAAGCATACCTGGTACATCCAGGATAGAGTCTACAGCTGTATTATTTCTATGTAACTCTCCTTGAGGACATCTTTATCTCTCTTTCTTTGTTTTTTCTTTCCTTCCCTTCCCTTTCCTTCCTTTCCTTTCCTCTCTTCTCCTTTTCCTTCCTTCCTTCTTTCCTTCCTTTCTCTCTTTCTTTAATCAAGAAAAAGAGAATGAAAGTTATTTCTTATTCTCCTATGTCTGAAAAATCATCAAAAGTTCTTGAATGAGAAAATATACATTTGCAGCTTTTATAACTAAAACTATATTTGCCCAATACACTTGTCTGAATTAAACAGTAATTAAAATATCATTCTAGGGCTTCCCTGGTGGCGCAGTGGTTGGGAGTCTGCCTGCCAAGGCAGGGGACACGGGTTCGAGCCCTGGTCTGGGAGGATCCCACATGCCGCGGAGCGGCTGGGCCCATGAGCCACAACTACTGAGCGTGCGCGTCTGGAGCTTGCGCTACGCAACGGGAGGGGCCGCGACAGTGGGAGACCCGCGCACCGCGATGAGGAGTGGCCCCCGCTCTCCGCAGCTGGAGAAAGCCCTCGCACAGAGACGAAGACCCAACACAGCCAAAGATAAATAAATAAATAAATAAAATTTAAAAAAAAATATATATATCATTCTATGCATTCCCCCTTTAAATCATGTCCTTGTACTGGGGATGTTCTGTTTGTAAACTCCATGGTCCCAGGTGTAGATAAAACAAGCTCTTCATTCCCAGTGCTGGTGTCTACAAGAAACCAGAAGCCAGAAGCTACGTGCCTTGCTTCACTGCCTTGATCTTGTCTTTAGGAACT
Organism: Balaenoptera acutorostrata; assembly: GCF_949987535.1. Taxonomy (NCBI): domain Eukaryota; kingdom Metazoa; phylum Chordata; class Mammalia; order Artiodactyla; family Balaenopteridae; genus Balaenoptera; species Balaenoptera acutorostrata. The sequence continues at coordinate 69,840,176 of NC_080065.1, read as the reverse complement.
TGGCTGAGGTCAGAGGGCAGCCAGCCAAAGACTTAGAGAAGAAAGGTGTAGATGTCAGGTGGGTCTCCAGAGAATTTCATTATCTTTATCTAAACCTCCTTCTGAGGTCCTTTAGGATCACATTTCAGTCTTCTCCTTTTTTATTGATCAAGTGAAGTGTTCTTAGACATCGTATTATCTGTTGCTGCACTAGGAATGACAAGGTTCCAGTCCCACCCACACTCCGAAAACAGAGTTCACATTTCAAGTCCCTGATCTGGCTGATCCTAGGCACAATGAAGCAAATATCCTCTCTGGATGGTGAAAGAATGTGAAAGATTAAAAATGCACCTTTAATGAATTCCAAAGACCCTAGAAGAAGGAAGTCAACCCTCTAAGATTGCTTTAAAAAAAAAAATTTAAGGAAAGACATTTTACCCAACACTTCAAATCTTCTTTGGTTTCCAGGAAATGCAGAACTATTCAATAATATAAGGTCTTTGTTGCTTTCTTTAAAAAAATAAAAGAAAACCTACAAAAGGCAAAGTGATGGTGACAAGCTCATTACACTTTAGCCTGAAGTATATAAATTACTCAGAGAAATTAAATACAGACAAATATCCTTAGAAAGCCATGAAGAATGTGATTTTTTTCCCCAGAAATCAGATACCAAGCCTTTGCTCCCCAACCTCCAAATCAAAATGTTACAGTAAAATGTTTCTTTCAATAAAAGAGTTCTTTTTTTTTTTTTTTTTTTTTTTTGCTGTAAATGTCTTGTTCATGGTTGGGTAGATTTCTCCAGAACTTAACTGGAAGACCATCTACATCATGACAGAACTATGCAAGCCAAAGCCAAGTTCCAACATGGAGTGATGGGAAAGGCTGGGCTGCCGAGAGGAGATGACTTCATTAGGGAGAAGGGAGGCTCTCTGAGTCGGTCCAAGCTGCAGCCAAATGGCTCAGCACATCTGCACTTGCCCTGGGGAGGCTGCCTGGAGGAGAGTATCAAAAATGCCATCGTTTTTGTAAAGGAAAAGATCAAGGCATAAATAAAGCAGTCCAACTAAATTGAATCAAAGATAGCAACCTTACTCTTCTCCTTAGTCACTTTCTCAATCTCTTTTCTTTTCCTCCCCACAGACTGACAAGTATAAGGTTTTTTTTTTTTTTAATTTATTTTTATAAAGCATCTGTCTGACTGAACCAAGACAAACCGAAGAATCTTGTTTCTGAACACAAGGAAGCGGTAGAGATCTTAGAAACTATGCGGCAGGGCAGAGAACAAGGCAGAGGTTTTCTTAAGAGGCAAAACTTTAGCAGTTGCTGTGTATTTTCAGTGAGTACCAGGCTCCATGTATTTAATTAGAGGGCAATGGGACCCAGAGGACAAGAAGCTTAATGAAAGCACCATGGTTGGGGAAAAGAGCCAACATAGCATCATTAGGGTCTCCTGTGAGCAAAGGTGGAAGTACGACAGAAAACAAAGGAAGTTCTGTAGAGTGAGAAGAATGTTTGGAGAACTCTAGTACAGGTATCAGAACAGGGAGTAGAAGTAACAGCAGTTATTATTTTTATTCTATCAGTAAAAAGAATTGAAGGACTAGATGAATGTCAGGGACTTTAGGCCCTTGTCACAAAATATGAGTGATCACATTTTAACTCTGTGATACAAACAAGATTAAATACTTGGTATAACTCATCAAGAAAAAAAGAAGAGAAGAACACCTATAGACTTAGCAAATACTTGTCACAAACAGACTGTTCTCAATTTCGTTTCTATTTTCTTTGTTCAAGTCCACAAACATTTACTGAGCACATTCTGTGTGCACTGTTTTAGACCTTAGGTATTTAGGAATAATTCAAAAGGTAAGAATTGCTTCCCATCCTAAAGAAGTTTATAATTTCTATAGAAAAAAAATTAATTTATTAGAGTAGTCAAGCTTATGACCTACATAATGACAAATGAACTTAGAGGGGGAAAAAAGTATTTGTGTGTGTGTGTCCTTTGGCTGGTTCACTCAGCCATCATTTAAAAACATGCCACTGACTACAAATGGATCAGGGAAGAACGGTAGCCCAACAAATCTATTTCCTTTACTAGAAAATCTCTTCACACGCACATTCTACTGACATTGAATCCTGGGCATTAATCTAGTTATAGATGAAGAAACTGTGCTTCTTACTTTCCCATAATAAAAACAGCTGGCTAGATGATACGTACTCAGAATTCATTTTAAGTTTCCAAAAGTCTTCCAGAGTTGATAAATCAAACCAAAGTTAACAGGTGGATGATCAAGTGGGGTTTATCCCAGGAAGGCAAGGATTCTTCAATAATCGCAAATCAATCAATGTGATAAACCATATTTAACAAATTGAAGGAGAAAAACCATATGATCATCTCAATAGATGCAGAGAAAGCTTTTGATAAAATTCAACACCCATTTATGATAAAAACCCTCCAGAAAGTAGGCATAGAGGGAACTTACCTCAACATAATAAAGGCCATATATGACAAACCCACAGCTAACATCGTTCTCAATGGTGAAAAACTGAAACCATTTCCTCTAAGATCAGGAACAAGACAAGGTTGCCCACTCTCACCACTATTATTCAACATAGTTTTGGAAGTTTTCACCACAGCAATCAGAGAAGAAATAGAAATAAAAGGAATCCAAATCAGAAAAGAAGAAGTAAAGCTGTCACTCTTTGCAGATGACATGATACTACACATAGAGAATCTTAAAGACTCTACCAGAAAACTACTAGAGCTAATCAATGAATTTGGTAAAATAGCAGGATACAAAATTAATGCACAGAAATCTCTTGCATTCCTATACACAAATGATGAAAAATCTGAAAGAGAAATTAAGGAAACACTCCCATTTACCACTGCAACAAAAAGAATAAAATACCTAGGAATAAACCTACCTAAGGAGACAAAAGACCTGTATGCAGAAAACTATAAGACACTGATGAAAGAAATTAAAGATGATACAAATAGATGGAGAGATATACCATGTTCTTGGATTGAAGGAATCAACATTGTGAAAATGACTATACTACCCACAGCAATCTACAGATTCAATGCAATACCTATCAAACTACCAATGGCATTTTTCACAGAACTAGAACAAAAAATTGCACAATTTGTATGGAAACACAAAAGATGCCAAATAGCCAAAGCAATCTTGAGAAAGAAAAACGGAGCTAGAGGAATCAGGTTCCCAGACTTCAGACTATACTACAAAGCTACAGTGATCAAGACAGTATGGTACTGGCATAAAAACAGAAATATAGATCAATGGAACAAGATAGAAAGCCCAGAGATAAACCCATGCACATATGGTCACCTTATTTTTGATAAAGGAGGCAAGAATATACAATGGAGAAAAGACAGCCTCTTCAATAAGTAGCGCTGGGAAAACTGGACAGCTCCATGTAAAAGAATGAAATTAGAACACTCCCTAACACCATACACAAAAATAAACTCAAAATGGATTAAAGACCTAAATGTAAGGCCAGACACTATCAAACTCTTAGAGGAAAACATAGGCAGAACACTCTATGACATAAATCACAGCAAGATCCTTTCTGACCCACCTCCTAGAGAAATGAATATAAAAACAAAAATAAACAAGTGGGACCTAATGAAACTTCAAAGCTTTTGCACAGCAAAGGAAACCATAAACAAGACAAAAAGACAACCCTCAGAATGGGAGAAAATATTTGCAAAGGAAGCAACTGACAAAGGATTAATCTCCAAAATATACAAGCAGCTCATGCAGCTCAATATCAAAAAAAACCAAACAACCCAATCCAAAAATGGGCAGAAGACCTAAATAGACATTTCTCCAAAGAAGATATACAAATTGCCAACAAACACATGAAAGGATGCTCAACATCACTAATCATTAGAGAAATGCAAATCAAAACTACAATGAGGTATCACCTCACAGCAGTCAGAATGGCATCATCCAAAAATCTACAAACAATAAATGCTGGAGAGGGTGTGAAGAAAAGGGAACCCTCTTGCACTGTTGGTGGGAATGTAAATTGATACAGCCACTATGGAGAACAGTATGGAGGTTCCTTAAAAAACTAAAACTAGAACTACCATACGACCCAGCAATCCCACTACTGGGCATATACCCTGAGAAAACCATAATTCAAGAAGAGTCATGTAACAAAATGTTCATTGCAGCTCTATTTACAATAGCCAGGACATGGAAGCATCCTAAATGCCCATCAACAGATGAATGGATAAAGAAGATGTGGCACATATATACAATGGAATATTACTCAGCCATAAAAAGAAATGAACTTGAGTTATTTGTTGTGAGGTGGATGGACCTAGAGTCTGTCACACAGAATGAAGTAAGTCAGAAAGAGAAAAACAAATACTGTATGCTAACTCATATATATGGATTCTAAAAAAAAAAAAAAAGGTTCTGAAGAACCTAGGGGCAGGACAGGAATAAAGATGCAGATGTAGAGAATGGACTTGAGGACACAGGGTGGGGGACGGGTAAGCTGGGACGAAGTGAGTGAGTGGCATGGACATATATACACTACCATATGTAAAACAGATAGCTAGTGGGAAACAGCCGCATAGCACAGGGAGATCAGCTTGGTGCTTTGTGACCACCTAGAGGGGTGAGATAGGGAGGGTGGGAGGGAGAGGCAAGAGGGAGGGGATATGGGGATATATGTATATGTATAGCTGTTTCACTTTGTTATAGAGCAGAAACTAACACACCATTTGTAAAGCAATTATACTCCAATAAAGATGTTTTTAAAAAAAGTTAAAAGGTGGAAGGAAAGCATTAAATGTCATTCTAACAAGAAAAGAATTCAAGGAAATTGCTCACTCCAAGGACACTAGGGTCCTTGGCTGTTGAACATGAGTATCAAATGTAGACATTAAAAAACTAGAGAAAAGAACATTGTGCTAAAAACTGTTATTCTTCTTAGTCCTCAGAAAGTTGAAATAATTTTATTTTAAATATAGTATCAAATTTATAGCTTCGCTCAAAAATGCAGTTGTGAATGTATAATGGCCCTTCCCGTCCCCTATTTCTGCAACTCCTTTGGGGAATTTTTATCTCTTTTTCTCTCTGTTTGTAGCTGCCTGTGACTACCTCCTCCTTCCCATACCATTTCACACAATATCTATTTCTTTTTTCCCCTAGTTTTATTGAGATATAATTAACACATAACACTGTATACGTTTAAGGTGTAAAATGTGATTATTTGATACATGCATATATTGTGAAAGGTTTACCACAATAAGCTTGGTTAACACATCCTTTAACTCACATAATTACCATTTTTTTGTTGTTATGGTGAGAATATTAACGCTCAACTCTAACAGCAACTTTCAAATATACAGCACAGTAATATTAACTATAGTCACCATGCGGTACATTAGATCCCGGGTAGTTACTCATCTTATAACTGAAAGTTTGTACCCTTTGACCAATCTCTCCCCATTTCCCCCACCTCATCCACTGGCAACAACCAACCTACTCTCAACATAAAAGGCCATATATGATAATCCCAGAGCTAACTTCATACTCAAAAGTGAAAGGTTGAAAGCTTTCCCACTAAGATCGGGAACAAGACAAACGTACCCACTCTCACCACTCTTATTCAAAATAGTACTAGAAGTTCTAGCCATGACAATTAGGACAGAAAAAGAAAAAAAAGGTATCCAAATCAGGAAAGAAGAGGTAAAATTGTTCCACTTTATTGATGACACAATCTTGTTTATAGAAAATTCTAAAGACTTCATCAAAAAACTGTTGCGTTAATAAACTAGTAAAGTTGCAGAACGCAAAATCAATGCACAAAAATCAGTTGCATTTCCACACAGTAACCACTATCTGAAAAAGAAGTAAAGAAAACAATAGCATCAAAAACAATAAAATATTTAGTTAAGAATAAATTTAACTGTGGAAGAGAAAGCTCTATGCACTGTAAACTAAATGACATTGAGGAAAGAAATTGAAGAAGACACAAATAAATGGAAAGATGGCTTGTGTTCATGGTTAGAAAAGTTAATATTTTTCATACTACCCAAAGATATCTATAGATTCAATGGGATATCTATCAAAACTTCAGTGACATTTTTTAATAGAAACAGGAACAACACAATATCTATCTTAGCTTGGGCTCTCGCTGAGACAAGCCCTGAAACAAGGATTCGAATGCAAGTAGTTTATTTGGGAGGCAAGGCCAAGAAACGTCTATAGAGAAGTAGGGAATGAGACAGAGCAGGGAAGGAGGTTAGTGAAGGGTGCATTTCAAGCAGATTGTCACTACGGGCAACTGGAGCTTGGTCCCACCAGGGGATGCTGAGAAACCATGCAGAACATGAACCTCAGTGGTATCCCATCTGAGAGAGAGGGAGCTGGAATATTTATACACCTGTCATTGGTTGAGGGCTTTTCCAAGGGGGTAAGTCTGCCACTTCTGCATGGGTGCAGGCAGACTGGGCTCTGGTGGCCAGAGAAAGCTCTCAGGTTAAATGATGCTGGGTCTGCAATGAGAAGCTGGTCCAGAATGCATGGAAATGATAACAGTAAGGGGATACAGGTGGGGTACCAATTACACCTGCTGTAATTCTCTATATTCTAATCACCACCTGCACTGGCTAGGACTGCAGGGCTGGCAACAACAGGTTTTCTACCTGGGTTGGGGTAAGATGAGATGACAGTCTTAGGATATCAGGGAGGAGTGTGAATCCATCCAGCAGCTCCTCCTTCTTAGGCCACTTTCCACCCACACCAGCATCATCCCTACTGCTACCTTTCCCACACTCAGTGTTGTCTTGTTAACAGGATCCCCAGCCTGAATCTCAGTGCCTCTTCTCCTGCCCACAGATCTAGTTTGACTCCCTCATACAACTCAACCCCCAGGAAGAACTAGCCAGATGAGGCCTAAAAATTGCTGTCCTGGGAATCATAGATGAATCTTAAATTCATGGAAGTTACAGTCTAGAAGGACTATAAATTCACTTTCTGCAAAGTCCTCTTACTTCAGACGTGTAGTCGCTGGTGGAAGTTCTGTGAGAATAGGGCCTTTATATGTTAGGTTCACGCTGTACATACAGTTCCTTAGCCCAGTGTCTGGCCCATAGTAGGTGCTCAGCATATATGTGTTGAATAGATGTGGAATGAACACTCTGCTGAGTGTATTCTATGCCCTGAGAAATAAGGAAGGCTGGGGCCAAAATGTAGTGGGCAGGGAAGATTCCCCATACCTACCCAGCTCCCCTTTTTTGGGCCATCTGTCCTCACCATGTGCCATCAGCAGCCCTGACTCCACCTGGGCCCCAGTTCCAGGGTCCAAGAGAGCCCCTTTTCCTCTTGCAGTTGAGGAATCCAAATCCCCAGCAAACCAAGTGGGAACAGTGGTTGCATTTTCATAAGGGAACTGTAAACAGTAATACCATTAATTCTGCGCTCCTCAATGTATATTCTCAATGAGTAGGCTCCACATGATTTAAAATCTTTGAGACAATGTATTCTGAGATCTGAAAGAACAATTTTACATTATTCATAAGTAGAGACTGGCGCGTCAGACTGTAAACAAAATAGGAAAGGATACCTCTTGTGGGAAAGATAATTGTGTCCTTAGAAGCGGAAGAAGTGGAGAAGTAGAGATCAAGGATGCTCACACCTGAGCAATAAGCCAGAAACTCGATTGTAATTGGGAATTATTTCCTAAGATGACCCAGAGATGCCTAACGAAGACGGAAGGTACCGATCACAAATAGAAGAACCTGAGGGAAGACAGTGTTAACCCGGGAACAGATGAGTAGATGGTGTTCGGAAAACAGTGGGATAGTAGGAAAGAGCAAAGGTGAGTGCAAAATTAGGTTGCTTAAAACCAGGTTATTGGGCAGACTCTACTCAGTGAGGTGAAAAAATAAAAACCTGGAAGTTATTGGGTTTTATTTTTCCAGTCACTACCCAAACTACTCTATCAAATGTCCCCTTCACATTGAGAATAAACTTCTTGAATCTTGGGCAGATTTCATAACAATCTGTACACTTTCCATTAATATATGCCTGTTTTTACAGAGTTTTAAATGCTAACCTCATATATGAATTAAGGCTTTCTTTCTACCAAAGCTTCTATTTCTGTGGCTCAAGGGACATGAATGGGGAGGGGGGAGGATGTGACCGGGCAGGCTGCTCTGAGACCCTGCTTTTGGTCTTTTCCTGGCTTCAGCATCTTTGTTATGAAATGGCAGAAGAGAGGGTGAAGGAAAGGAACAAGACCCTTTTACTTAAGTGGCTGCTGTTATAATCCTCTTTGGGATCATGAAAGCTTCCTTGGATAACAGTGACTGACAGCTGATGCCCTTGGTGTGGCAGGTGTCCCAACTCTGGCCACCGAGGACACATGTGTACTTTCCAAGAGTCTCTAAGGGACATCCCCCTGTGCAATTCCCTGCCCTAGGAGATGCAGCTGTGCTTCTTTCACCCTCCTCCACTTGATCTCAGTTGATATGCCCCATATCCCCTGGTGCTGTGGTCCCCTAGTCTGACAGGCCACCCTTGGGACACCAGCAAGGCAGCTTAGTGCAGCTACTTTCTGCTCTGTCACTTAGCCCATCAAAATACCCCAAACCCTAATTCTTCCCAGACCACAAAGTGGGAACACAGGCTACCCATGCCCTCTGTCCTTCCAATCACTTCTCTCCAAATATCTTTGCTCCTGTTCAGGTAGGTACAAGGATGAGCAACAAATCCACTTCCTATGCTGAGTTCCACTTCCTGCAGACATCCTGAATTTCTGTGAATTATTCTCTTGTAGCCTCCTTTTTATTTCTCCCTTGAGGAGAAGAGAGAAAATAGACAGACCTCTACACACACACACACACACACACACACACACACACACACACAGTGAAACATAGTATAGGTGGAAAACAGTGTGAGAGATATCAGTGAGGTGAAAAACAAGTTGTCAGGTTGTCCAGAGATGCAGCCATATGTATCTCATGGGGGAAAAAAAGACTTGCCTGCAAAGAAAGGAATTATAAAAGCCTTTCCTCCAGTCTCCTCTGCCATAGCCCCTTGGTTTTCTTTCTGTGCCCTTGTGTACCTGTGTGTGTTCATGAGCTTCATATCCCAGACCTTTATGTCTCATTTGAATAAAAATCTTCCAGGCATTCCAGGGATTAGGTAATCCCATACCAAATTCCAGAATTTCTTCTGATTCACAGCATTTTGGCAACTCCATGAAGGTAGAAGAGCTCTTCCTCTGGTTCAGCAGTACAGGAAGAGGAACACTGCCAAGCCCCTGAATTCAAAGGGCAGGTGTTTGATGTAGGGAAGCAACAGGAAGGTAGTAGTGATCTGAGTTCAGACTCAGGCAAGGTAAATAGGTTCCCGACATATCAAGTAGTTCCTGATCTGGTTTCAGATAGAGGAATTTACTAAGCTTTAAGGTCTTAAAAGTTGAGTGACACAGAGAATACAAGAAAGTTGCATAATGGAAAGACCGTTAGAATCAAAGTCACCAGATGGGGGTGCACATCTCAGTTCTACTACTACGTACAAGTTTTGTAAACTTAAGGAAGCCAATTGACCTGCCCGAGTATCTTCACTGGCCGTATGGGTGTAACAATATCTATACAACAGAGGTGTTAACACAAGGATTTGATGAGATAACAAAATAAAGCACCCAATAAAGTGGCCAGGCCACCATGTACAGCTGTGCACTATACAAGTGTCCAGCCAAGCGAATAAGCAAGGCTTAAAATAGCTCCCAAGGTCTGTTAGTTAAGCCACTGACCCAGCACAGGGCTACACAGGACAGGAGAAAGGGGCAAACTGTCTTTCACATCTGACACAGACCTACCACTGAGACTTGTACCAAAGATTCTATCTTCCCACAGCTGGCACCTCTTTCTAAATTTCATAATGTCTGTAATACTTTAATAGCTACTAGATGAATGACTAAATGGAAGACTGTCTCGTAATGGGGGTACTTAGGCTAATCTTCCCAGCTCTCCTTGAGGATAGCTCTCAATACATCCACAAGAGCAGGCTCCAAAAGAATGAACTAGGACTTCTGTGGTGGCGCAGTGGTTAAGAATCCGCCTGCCAATACAGGGGACATTGGTTCGATCCCTGGTCTGGGAAGATCCCACATGCCGCGGAGCAACTAAGCCCATGCACCAAACTACTGCGCCTGTGTGCTGCAACTACTGAAGGCCACGCACCTAGAGCTCATGCTCCGCAACAAGAGAAGCCACCGCAATGAGAAGCCTGCGCACCACAACGAAGAGTAGCCCCCGCTCGCCACAACTAGAGAAAGCCCACGCGCAGCAATGAAGACCCAATGCAGCCAAAATTAATTAATTAATTAATTAATTAAAAAAAAAAGAATGAACTAGTCAAGGACCATCTGCAACTAAGTCAGCGTTTCTCAAGATATATCTTGTGTCACTGCAAAAAATCATTTGGAATTTATAGCTCTGACACCCAAATCACAAGCAATAGCAGAAAGATGAAAACACGGAGCTACACGACAATTGAAAACTTTTGTGCTTAAAGAAAGTGAAAAGACAATCCACAAATAGGAGACGATTTTTGCAAATCATCTGTCTTAGGGAACTTGTATCTAGAGTATATAAAGTACTTTTACAACTCAATAAGAAAAAGACGAATAACCTAATTTTAAAAAATGAGCAGAGTGCCTGAATGGGTATTTCTCCAAAGAAGATATACAAATAACCAGTAAACACATGAAAAGATGCTGATTAACTATCAGGAAAATATTATTCAAAACCACAATGAGATACTACTTCACACCCACTAAGATGGCTGGAATCAAAATGTCAGATAACAAGTGTTGGTGATATGTGCAGAAATTCAGAACCCTCACATTCTGGCGTTGGGAATGTGAGATGGTGCAGCCACTTTGGGAAACGGTCTGGCTATTCCTCAGAAGGTTCAACATAAAGTTACTCATTTGCCCCAGAAATTTCACTCCTAGGTATATATCTGAGAGAAATGAAAATGTATGTCCACACAAAAACTTATAATCAAATGTTCCTAGAAGCATTATTGACAGTAGCCAGAAGTGGAAACAACCTACATGCCCATCAGCTGATGAATGAATAAATAAAATATGGTATATCCATATAAAAGAATATTATTCAGCAATAAAAAGGACTGAAGTACTGATATATGCATGTTACAACATGGACGAACTTTGAAAACATTACTCTAAGGGAAACAAGCCAGACACAAAAGACCACATAATGTATGATTCCACTTACATGAAATGTCCAGAATAGGCAAATGTATATAGAGAGAATATAGACTAGTGTTTGCCTAGGGCTGGGGAGTACGGGGAAATGGGGTTGACTGCTAATGGGTATGGTGTTTCTTTTTTGTGGTAATGAAAATGTTATGGATTATGTTAGCACTGATGGATGCATAACTGTGAATACAATAAAAAGCATTTAATTGTACACTTTAAATGGGTGAGTTGTATGGTATATGAATTATATCTCAAAAGGTATTAACAAAAATGTATATTAAAAAAATTACTTGTGATGCTTGTAAAATTGCAGGTGCCAGAGCCCTTCTTCAAATGCACTAAATTGGAATTTCTGTGAGTGAAATTCAGGAATGTGCAATATAAACAAGTACACTGGGTCATTCTCATTTGTATCAAGTTTGTCAACCACACAAAAAGTTTGTCCTACAAATGAATTGTATTATATTTGTGTTGTAGCTTTTGTTGGGAGATTTTTCCTTGTAATACACCTACATTTGAAGTCCAACAGTTGAGAAACAGCTTGGACAAAAAAACCCCTCTTTTCTCAGTGTTAATAGTTAAAGGCAACTAAATGGAAGATTCTGTCTTTCTAGTTTTCTTATTAGTGTGCTCAGTGATAAAAATTAAAGGTAATACAAGGAAAACCAAGGAAAATTTCAGTAATTCATGGAAGAAATTTCTATTACCATTGTCCCCACAATCAACCAAAATAAAGACAAGAAGGCTCTATAGAAAATGTCTAAAACTTGGGGGATCTAGTTTCTACTTGCCCCTTCACCATCAAGCACTGGGATGAGATTTCATCTTCCATATCTCAAATCTGGCCATTCTTTTTACAGTGTTTGCCAAATCAGAATAAAAGTTCGTGGTGAGGGATGTTAGTTTCAACTGCATGACACAATAAATATTAATATTAAAAATTTTCATATTAAAGATCTTTTACTCTTGGATTGTATAACTGTCTCTATGTTTGTATAGAATGTTAGTATTTACAAAGTTACAAAGTTAGTGTTCACTAGTGACTTAATCCTTGAACTATCCCTGTGTAGTATATATGAAAGATAGTAACAGGCCCTCTGGCAGAGACTCCTAGTTGCTCCCTATGTTAAAAATGTACCCAGAATAAAAAAAAAGGATTAAAAAAAAAAAAAAAGAAAAGAAAATGGTCAGAAGAACCTAGGGGCAAGACGGGAATAAAGATGCAGACCTACTAGAGAATGGACTTGAGGATACGGGGAGGGGGAAGGGTAAGCTGGGACAAAGCGAGAGAGTGGCATGGACATATATACACTACCAAATGTAAAATAGCTAGCTAGTGGGAAGCAGCCGCATAGCACAGGGAGATCAGCTCGGTGCTTTGTGTCCACCTAGAGGGGTGGGATAGGGAGGGAGATGCAAGAGGGAAGAGATATGGGGACATATGTATATGTATAACTGATTCACTTTGTTATAAAGCAGAAACTGACACACCATTGTAAAGCAATTATACTCTAATAAAGATGTTAAAAAAAAAAAAGAAAAATGTACCCAGAATTAGTTTTAGTCAGGTATGGTAAGACAGCAGACATGGAAATGATTGTCATGAAGGAAGAAGTTTGTACTCGCAGATCCCTAGAAATAGATGAACGGCATGCCCCACAGGGTCACCTGGAGAAGGACCAGGGACGGTCAAAAGGCAGAAGAGAAGCGAGAGCAGAACATGATCCAGAGCCTTTTATTATTATTATTACTATTATTATTATTATTATTATTATTATCATTATTTTGTGGGAGGTATGGACAAGACAGGGTAGGTTCACTGAGTAACTTTGGGGTTGGATAGTTTGAATAGTTTGGCAGGCCCTGGGCTGTAGAGGTGGTCCCTAATTGTCCAGCCCCTGGCTCTGGGAAGATGTAAGGTATGTGTTAGCTTGGTGTGTGAGCATTTGACAAAAGAGATGGTTGAGGGTATGGGCTCTGGTTTGGTTGGTTTCTGAATGGGAGGCGTGCTCTTCTTCAGGAATTAGCTAGCTCCAGGAGGAGCAGTCCCTCCAGGATCAAGGCCCCAAATGCCAGAGTGTCAAGAACATAGAAAATAAGGAAATATAGTCGGTGTACTTCCCCTCAACTAACTGTCCAGTAGGTCACTCCTTCTTGCATAGCATACTTGGATTATCACTACTGGGAAAATGACAACATTTCCCAGAGTTTCTGGCAATCACAAAGGACCAAATGACCAAATTCTGGCCAATGTGACAGGAGGGGAAATGATGTGAGCAAATTCTAGGATATATCCTTCAAGGATGGCAACATGGCCCCTCTTCCCTCCTTCCTTCGTCCTGCCCCCTGAAATGCAGATGTGGCAGTTAGCCTTCTTGGATCATGTGTATAGGACAACAGCCTAGGGATGGCAGAGAAGCAAGGGAGAAGGAGCCTAGGACCTGTGACTCTGCCATGACAGTGTTGATCTGCTTACATTCAGTTAATCAGATTGACCCATGAGAGAGAAATCAACTGATAGCTTGTTAAGTCACTAATTTTGAGCCTCTGTTACAAAGACTAAACCTGTATCCTAACATAGATAGTTGAGCTGTGGTGTCCAGTTGTGCAAGCATCTTTCACACCGCACAGCGTACAGCCTCCGTGCTGCACATGGCACCCCTAAATACAGTTCCGTTTCTCCAATGCGGACAGCAAAGCTCAAGGAGGTTAGGCCACACCTTTAGCAAATCTTAGACCCAAAGCCCTACAAGGATTATAGAATTTACAGAGGACAATGTGGTAGTTTCATTATAAAATAAAATATAATAACATATCAACTTTCTTAGGCAAAAGATAAAAATATGTTAAGTACTAGAATTCAATATTTACCTACTTGGAAATAAAAGTAAGACATTTAAACAAAAATAGAGTTGGAGACAATTCTGCTGAATGTTGTTCAGCATGTTCAGAGGAGCAGGATTATCTCCTTAAATTCGACAGCCAACATGACCGGCTGTGCACAGGGGCAGTTATGATGCCTGGATGTTTGGGTCTATCATTTGCACGCATTAAGATGGAAATTGAGCATCCATATTTTACTTCCATGTGCCAGTAAAGTGATTGCACTTCCCAAGATCCCTTTGTACTCATAATTACGTGATTTGTGAACCAAATGAGTGGTTTGAGGATGGAAATAGGTACATAGGAACTCCATTTGGGAGGTCCAATTTTGACATAAATGACTAGAGACTTTTTTATGAAAGAAAGATTAGATATTGTATTCAAATTTAGTTTATTTAGAACATGTGATATTTGGGGATTCATTTATTGGAAGGGTCCAATTTGATTTTCGGTACTTAAAATTGTGCTTTAATTGGGAGATGTAGTTAAGTGATGATTGAAATAATTAATTTGTAGAAGGAAAACAAGTATAAAATATTGTTATCAGTAGGATATATCATATCAACTCTGCAGCTGTAAGAAAAATAGTATCAAAATTTTATATGGACGGTAACAATATTCTACAATTATCTGCTCTAAAACACACGTGCATGATAGTAGCAATTGCAAAACTGAATTTTGCTTCCACAGACCTAAGAGATACTTTTCTAAAAACACCCTAAAATTCATAGTTTAATTCACAAGTTTTCCCTTTCCTTGAAAAGTCATATTTTTTTCCCTCTTGCTCAAGTACGCTTCATAGGAAATGAAATAGTCTTAAAAGCAAGCAATTTTTATTGATTCAGAAGTTTTCCTACTCTAACCAGTTCTGTATTACTGTAAGCAAAATACTACTATATCTCCTATGGCATAAGTTGTAATTAGTAGAAGTGCTTTCAAATACTCTCATATTGCTTGAAAATTAGCTTTGCGTTCTGTATGGCCAACATGGTCTCCAGTTCTTCCTGAGAGCGAAAGGGAAGCAGGAGGACTTGCGGCCTGAGGTGAAGGCCCCTGGGAGTGCTGGCTTCATGTGGCCGAGGTGGCGGGCGTGGGGCAGTACTGTTAGCCATCTTGAAGTAATGATTTTAGAACAATTTTAACCTAAAATGCTGGCTAAAGTTACATTCAAAAAGTTTACAGCCAAAAGTAGTTTTTAAAATGAATGGGGCAACCACCATTAGGTTTGAAAAAGGATGTTCTTCTTGGTTAAGGTAAATGTACAAGGCTGGCATTGATTTCTTACTTCTATTTTGGTGGTAAGTCTAATCATTATACTATCATCCTGTTATGGAAACCAAAATATTTTGTTTCCAGGAAAGTGTTTGGCTAAAAGATACAAAAGATACTACAATCTCAGATGAGCTCTAAATTTCTTTCATTCATTCTCCAAACATGATTATGGTAGTAATAAAAAGTAATAATGACAGTAATAAAAATAACAGTAATAATGGCCACCAACTGCTGAGTATTTAATATAAGCCAAGCATATCTTCATAATAATCTTGAAGAGTAGATATGACTACTCTAGCTTTACAGAAGGGAAACCTGAAGTTCAGAGGAAAAAGACACTACCTCAAGCAGTCAAGATACGACGGATCCCCCCTGCTATGTCCATGTACAACATACCATATATGTCTCTATACAGTTTTTGGAGGAGATAGAGAAAGGGACTGAGAGTAGAGAGAGCAAGAGTGAGATTGCAGCAAGCAAGCTCATATATGTATTATGAGAGCATGAGAGTGTGGATTTATTGTGACAATTTTTTTTTTTATTCTCAGACCTGAGATACCATCAGGTCCAAAGCAAAACTTAATCTGGGAAAAGGTTACAACTGAATTTCCAAAGAATAAGTATTCTTTAACTTTCCCAGGAAGTTCTTACTGTTTAGATAGAGGGCCACTTTTTCCCCTTTTTCTTTTCTAAACTGAAGCTGAACAGAACAGGGACTGCCCTACTCCCACCCTCTTAAAAAAAAAAAAAAAAAGAAAAAGAAAAAAAGAGAAAAAGGGAGGGAAGTGTGTGGCAAAACTGCTTATCACATTTAAGTGGCCTCAGACTTAGTTAAGTGCTCTGTAAATCCTTACCATCCCGGACGTAATGATAAACTCTGTTCTGGGTACATATTATTTTGATTTTGATAATTTGTCTTCTGCCTCATTCAGTTTTACGCAAGAACACAGAAAAATCAATCGGTGTTTTGTTCCATTGCTTTTAGTCAATTAAATGCTTCTTTTTACCTTTTATTTTTTTCCCTACCAAGCTTCAAAGTAACACGACGTGATAGCATCAGCCTTGGATATTAGCCCTCACAGATAGAAATGTTCTTGAAATAAGCTCAATAGGACTTTCTGTAATAACTTATCCGTGTTCTCAGACTCCTATCAGTCTCTGAGGTAGTCATAATAAACATGAACTGAAGTTTCAAAATCTTCAGGAAATTCTGGCCTTAAAAAAAAAACAAAAACAAAAAACTGTCTTTGGAGGTTTCTTTAAAGTTAATGCAATGTTTACAAATTAAGTCAATAATCTATAAAAATAAAACCAGAAATTCTTTAAGAAGATAACTAAGAAATGTCCGTTTATATGGTATTAAAAATGATAGACTTAAAATTTTCCAACAAAAGTAAGACAGCAATTTCATAAGAATAAGACTCTGTAAGGGGAAAATGAGCATTAAAAGTTTGGGCATTTCAAGTGCTCCATTTTCCTAAAGAGAAAGTGGGATTTAGAAAAGTAGTTTATGACATTTTCATAAAAGTGTAAAGTTTGTAAAGCAGGTTTAATAAACATTAGTTCATTTATTAAAATATCTTTGAGGTGGTCTTGTTGCGATGTAAAATTTAGTTTACCAGGAAAAGTTTAGTCCAGACCCAAATTATTTTCATTCTACTGATATACCACTTAGAGATACCACACACTGAGCAATCCTAGGTCACACATTGTGACCTGAAGTGTCTATCACAGCTAAACTCCTCAAGTTCATCTTTTTTTTTTTTTTTTTCCACATCTTAGCCACAAAGCACAATGGGTTTCATGTTTATTTCTGGAAATTACTATAGCCTAATGGACACTCTTCATGTTCCAGAAATTTCCAACTCTAATATGGATGATTTTTCTTATAACAAATTGACTTAAAAATTAATTTCCTTGTGGCTTCTACCTTTGAAAACATCTGCTCTTTTATACCATCCTGCCTGCCTCCTTATATGTTGTTTCTATAGCCTGTAAACTTCTTTTTCTGCTTCCCACCTTGGTTTATCTGGAAAAAACTGACCAAAATTTCAAGACCTAGATTAAGTTTATAGTGCTCCATGAAGTTTTTCTGAGGTAGTCCCACGCTCACCCCTACCTCACCCCTGCTGCCTCTCAGAAGAGGTAGCTACTATAAATTTTTTTTTTAATAAATTTATTTATTTATTTATTTATTTTCGGCTGCGTTGGGTCTTCGTTGCTGTGCGCGGGCTTTCTCTAGTTGCAGCGATCGAGGGCTACTCTTTGTTGCAGTGCACGGGCTTCTAATTGCGGTGGCTTCTCTTGTTGTGGAGCACGGGCTCTAGGAGCACAGGCTTCAGTAGTTGTGGCATGCGGGCTCAGTAGTTGTGGCTTGCGGGCTCTAGAGCACAGGCTCAGTAGTTGTGGCGCACGGGCTTAGTTGCTCCGCGGCATGTGGGATCTTCCCGGACCAGGGCTCGAACCCGTGTCTCCTGCATTGGCAGGCGGATTCTTAACCAGGGAATCTGCTACTATAAATTGTACGTACTTCCATTATTACATTTAACCCAGAAGGCTAAAATTCATGGGTTACATAACTATAAAGCAAGGATCATGGTATTTTTGTTTGTTTGTTTTGTTTTATTTTGTTTTATACCTGTGTCCCAGATTTCTGGAGCAGCGTTTGACATCTAGATAACCTGAAAAATTATTTGGTGAAAAAAATAAATGATGAGAAAGAACATCTGATTGCTATTTCAGAGATTCTTTCGTTTCCTTCTCAGTTCTCAAAATGAAGTAAACTCTTTAGTGCACCTATTTTGTCATCATTAAAAAATTATTCATAGACATATAAAGGTTGAAATAGCAATAGACTGCCTGGGTTTGAAATGTGACTTCACCACTTTACTAGCTAAATAAACCTGGAAAAGTAAATTAATTCTACCGTCTCCCCAAAAGAGAAGTCTTCAATGTATTCATCTGTAAAACAGGGATTATAACACTATTTACCTCATAGGGTTCTTGTGGGTATTGGAGGATATAATGTACACAAAGGACTTTGCCCAAGGCCCAGAACATGGGAACAATGACCAATTATCAGGCTAGTGTCTAACAATCTATTTTCATTTTTAAAATCTGAGAAGAAAATCCCTGCTTTGTGGCGACTCCCCTCTCCCTTCTCTCCCCCTCCTTCTCCTCCCCCTCCTCCAACAGCTTTATTGAAATATGAGTGACAAACATATTAATGTGTCCAGAATTGCAAAATGAAAAAGTGCTGCACCCAGTCAATTGTAAGAACTTAATAAATGAAGATGGGTAGCTTAGAAACCCAGTTACACATCAGCTAAACTGCAAGAGAGACCTCTAAGCACTTTTTCACTTTATTATACTTCACATCTGATGTGGTTTATCAAGCAACTCTCATTAAATAGGGTTTGCAAAGAACCTTCTTGCCCTAGGTACTCTGGTGGCTGATTAACAGATCACATTATGCTTCGTGTCTTTTCTGGTGTCAGCAGGGTGTTTTGTCTGTGAAGAGTATATTTCCTAGCTTTGGGGAGTTACGGCAAGTTAAATGCCGCTCTCCGACAACTCAAAAGGAAGGTCAGCCCTGAGACGCTCTAATCTGAGTCACTGGCTATCATTTTCTGGGAAGTCACAGAGTGGAGAGTTCACAGACTTGTGGATCTGAGGGTTCTCATTAGTGCACATTTTAAGTATCCATTCCCCTCATGTTATTCTTCCATCTTTATATTGTTTCAAATGAAAGCCAATTCAGAGGAGAAAATTATCCTAGCCTTTGGGTGAAACCACTGACATGCACATATCTGAGGTGGTGGTGTGGAAAGTGGCAGCCCTCCGGGGGAAGTAAAATGTTCCCAGAAGGCTGAGCAACCTCTGGGGGAGCCTCTCAAGATGGTGAGTGTCCTGAGGCAAAGAGGAGGCCCTGACTACAAGGTGTTCATTTGTAATAAATCCCTTTAGTGCAGGTTCAGACTGGTGATGGAACTGGGCAAGTGAAACACCCCTCACTATGTGTAAAAGGCCTGTAAATAAATGTGCCCACATTTCAAGAGTTTCGAGCATGAACTTTTTGGGTCCAAAGGCCCTGAAGTGAGGCAAAACAAAAACAATAGTGAAGAGTGAGAAAGAAGAGAAAGCTCAAGTGGTGTAGGCTGAAGTCTTTAAAAACTACAAAGTCAATATTTTATCATAATTATTGAAAAATCAATTTATTATTTTTCCCCAATTTTTGTATTGTGGTAAGATACACATAACATAAAAGTTACTATTTTAAATAACCATTTTAAGTGTACAGTTCGGTGATATTAAGTACATTCACATTATTGTGCAACCATCACCACCATCCATCCCTAAAGCTCTTTTCATCTTCCAAAACTGAAATACTATACCTATTAAACAATAATTTCTCATTCTTCTGTCCACTTTCCCCCTCCCTCCTGACCCCCCCTGCCCCTGGAATCACCATTTTACTTTCTGTCTCTATGAATTTGACTATTCTGTGTATTTCACATAAGTGAATGTCTTTATGCCAACTCCACACTATTTTGATTACTGTAGCTTTGTAGTAAGTTTTGAAAACAGGAAATATGATTCTTCTAGCTTTGTTCTTCCTTTTCAAGATTTTTTGGCTACTTGGAGTCCTTGAGATTCTGTATGAATTTTACGAGGGGTTTTTCTATTTTTGCAGAAAAAGGCATTAGGATTTTGATAGGGTTTGCATTAAATCTGTAGATTTCTTTGAGTAGCATTGACATCTTAACAATATTAAGTTTTCCAATCTGTGAACATGGGATGTCTTTCCATTTATCTATCTTTCCTTTATTTCAGCAATGTTTTGTAGATTTCATTGTAGGAGTCCTTCACCTCCTTGGTTAAATTAATTCTTCAGTATTTTATTCTTTTTGATGCTATTGTAAATAGAATTGCTTTCTTAATTTTTTTAGGATTGTTGTTAGTTTAAATACCAATATTAACACCAAATATAGAAATAAAATAAGTATCTCTGCCCACAGAAATAACTTGAATCTAAAATAAGAGTCAATTCACAGAGCCAAGTAAAAGAAAACACCCTTAGCTCCTCAGGTATTCCAGGTGGAAATAATCGAAGGTGATTAGTCTCTGTGAGTGCCTCCTTCCTTCTTTACTTCTGAGGGTTATAATGATGGCTGGCTGGATGAATGGCTGGATGGAGTCAAGATGGAGGAAAAAATATCTCTATATTTAGTAGATAGCACTCTTCAAAGTTTTTTTCCTAAGCCTGCTTTATCAACTTGAAATTGACCAAACTAACATAATCATTTCCTCTAAAGATTTTAAGTCGTGTAAGCAGAGGTGGTTTACCATAAGAGATACATGTGTGGTAGGTAGCAGTAAGAAAAGCATACTTCAGGGGACTTTCCTGGTGGTGCAGTGGTTAAGAATCTGCCTGCCAATGCAGGGGACACTGGTTCGATCCCTGGTCTGGGAAGATTCCACATGCCATGGAGCAACTAAGCCTGTGCACCACAACTACTGCTCCTGTGCTCTAGAGCCGGCAAGTCACAGCTACTGAGCCCGCATGCCACAACTACTGAAGCCCGCACACCTAGAGCCCATGCTCTGCAACAAGAGAAGCCACCGCAATGAGAAGCCTACGCACCACAACAAAGAGTAGCCCCCACTGGCTGCAGCTAGTGAAAGCCTGTGCACAGCAATGAAGATACACCTAAAAGTAAATAAATAAAATAAATGAATTTATTAAAAATAGAAAGAAAAGAAAAGCATACTTTAGGTGCATGAACAACTTGGATATAATCAGTACTGTGATGGTAAGTGTTTAACAATTGGCTCTCTGCAGAGGTTCAGGATCCCTGATTTATAGTGTTTCCCAATTTCCATGGCTTAAATACTCTCACTGTGGCCAATTTTGAGTTATCAGTGTGGTATCACTGAATGAGTTCCTGGGAAGAGGTGCACACAATTGGCCCTGTGATGATGGTACAAGCCAAATCCAGCTCACAAATGGATACAACTGAACCGCTGTTCCAATGTGAATAAGTTATACATTTTTTGCAAGAGATACAGCTTTCCCCTCTGACACCCTCCTGTTAAGGCACCTGCTTTCCTAATGCCCCCTATCTTGTTCTTATGGGTCTCCTAATGCTCTGCTCTAAATCTCAAGTTTAAGCCCATACTCCTCACTTTCCTCATCTTTATATGCTATACTCTTGAAACAATCATTTAAAGAACATAAATAATAAATTATTATCTCAATACATATACTTTACAGGAAAATATTAATATAATTAAGAAAAGAAATATTACTAGTCATGCCACTCTTCAGAGATAAGCACTGCAAATTCTTTGATGCATAGCTTTCTAGACATTTTTATTTACATATTTTCATATATATGTATATATACATATTTTTTCATATGTACTTCATATATTTTAAGTACATTAAATAATAATACTACACCTTATATAATGTTTTATGATTTATTTTTACCTTCAAAAATATTATAATTTTAAAAATGTTGAAATAACTGAGGGATATAGAATTAAAAGAAGAGGTTATATGGTAGAAAGCAGAGAATATAGTTTCCTAGAGCACTAATTCTGTTTCCTATGTCTTGGAAAAAGGATTCTCTGATCCCATAAACATTAAATACTAACCTTCCTTTTGAAAATCCATAATGTACTTCAGCATCTTAAACACCCTAAGTATTCCTGTAGTATGTTTTACTCAGTTTTCACTGAGTAAAATTATTTAAATACTAACATCATTAATATAATAATATTTAGTAATACTAAATAACTAAAATAATTTGAAAAGAACTTATTTTTCATGAAATACCAATTTCACTGAATGTTTTTTAAAATGCTTTAAGCTTCTGTCTGGATGTACAGTGATTTAGTACTCAAGTCCTCTGCTATTGGTTATTTGCATAGTTCCAACTGGCATCTGCTGAAACCAAAGCTGGGATGGACATTTCAGTACCAGGTAGCAAAGATGCACACATTTTACATTTCCCTCCAGAAGTTTACCTATTTAGTGCAACCGTTTCTCTGTGCCCTCAGAAACATCAGATAAAATATTACTTTTAATCTACACTAATCTGTCAGGTGATAAATAATGTTTATTCTCCTTTTAATAAGCACATTTTTGATTACTAGTCTCATACTCCACCTTTAGGCCCAACAGGTGAAAACTTTATTCGTTACTGTTGTTGTTTAGGTTTGGTTTGATTTGTGGATTTGTTTGTTTTATGTATTTATTTATGTATTGGCCATTACCATTGTTAATACTAACATGTGTTAAGTGGGAATAAAAACCTGCTGGCTGCCTTACTAGAAACCTACATCATTGATATGGAGATAGCTAGAGCAAAGAGCTTGCAGTTATAGGAAAAAGTAGAGACAAAAATTAATGCATTCCTGCATTCTGCTTTCAAACAAGATAGTTTCTTAAAGGAACTTAAAGAGAATACTACTTATGCTTCAAAGTAGCTTAAATTAGTGAAGAAATTATAAAGCTTTCTATTATTTAAATTTGATTAAACATTTTTTTTAATTTTCAAAAAATGTTAGAGTTTAGTAAACTAAATTCAATTAGTATTTGTGTTAATGGATAAAGGTCAATGTATAAAAAAGCAGCTGAATTTTACCTTAAATGTTATAATACATAATTTATCTTCAAGAAACCTAGATGCCTTTCGAAAAACTTTGAAAATTATTTTTTTGGAAAACAATTTTGCTTGAAAATCATTGGTTCAGGCTGCTTATGTTTTACGCCTATTTTTTCTCTGTATTTTTCCTTAGGGTCTGTTTTTCTTAAATCTAACTTACTTTTTTACTTTAAAAACACTATCACTTAAATGCTTCTTTATTTAATCCCTCAAAAATGGAGAGATACTTGACATATTTTATAAAAAACAAAGTCATGAAGTTGAAATTGGAGTAAACCAGTAGAAAGCTTATTTTAAAATGCATGGTCATTATTGAAATAAAGCTACCTTGAACCTTGGTACTCTTTGCACATACTAGGTGCTTGTTTATTGGTGATTGCATGGAATAATGAATGAACTATGGATTTAGAGAAGAATGAAACAATAGTTTCATTCAAAATCTCTCACAGAAATCCCATGTTTCAAAATTTAAGTTATTGGTAAGATATAGACCTGCCACTGTAGTCAGCTTTATATGAGACCAATATTTTTTCAAATAAAATTTGGAGCTCCTAAAGTTGAGGTTTTATTTTAGTAAGAAAACAGTAGAGCAAAATAAACTACACAAGTATTGTAATGTGTCTGTAAGACTGGTGGTAATGTTTGTCAGAGAATCCTTTTCTAAAATAAAATTTAAAAATTGAGCACAATTCCATGATAGGCATCCTAAAAATTGACAAAGTACAGAATAACAATATGACTGAACAATTTTAAATGGTTTTGTATTTTGCTGATCACAGTGGTCATACATATGTACAAGCTCTATTATCCAGTGACACTAGATGAGTTCCTAGATACCTCACTATAGATGAGTTCCTGGATACCTTCAAATATCTCTGTAATCTAAAAATTGGCTATTATTATACATGCAGGAAACAGAAGATCAATTTATGTTTGAAGAGTCTAATATTATGTTTTCAAATGATACTCACAATATTTTTCTTCAACCTCTAGACAATTTTTTAGGTGGCTAAATGCTGGGTCCAATTGCTAATTTGTAAAATAACTCTCAATACACCATTTTCTAGATATTTTCATACTCAAGGATATCAAAAGATCTGAAAAGTCTTCAGTTAAACACACATATATATACGCATACACATACACACAGTAACCTCACCCAAAAAGGTTTTATCTTGATTAACCTAGCATTTTCCAAACTTCTTGATGGTAAGCTCCCCAAGGACACAGGCAATGTGTTCCTAGCACCTATCAAAGTTCCTGGCACATATAGATGTCAATAAGTATCAGCTGAATGAATGAATGGATGGATGGATGGATGAACAAATGAATGAAGTTTGGGAAACCAGCAACTAAATTTGTTTGGTGCTCTACATAGGATATATTCATCAAAACGTAATTCTAAAGTGAAATTTGTTTTGACATCTGAAACAACCCAATAATATTATGAGTATCCTTTGCGGCCTTCAAAGTCTAGTATAAGTCTGGCTTCCTTGAGGACTCTTTCTCCTACTACTCTAGTTGTCATCAATCTTCTCTGAAATTTTATAGCACTTTTAGTCTCTACCACATAATTTAGCACTGAATTATACACTGTCTTGTAGAATTCACTACAGCATGTTTGATTTATGACTATTTGACTTCTGGCTACCCACATTTCTGGTGCTCTGTGAATATAACCATCATATGATAACGAACATGCAGCACACAAATATGCCTCTCATTACTAGTAACTACTGTATGATTACTAACTGTACAGCCCTTTATATTGATGCGGCTCATTTAAAACTATTATCTCATTTGGTTTCACAATAATGGTGCAGTTGACATGGGTGCAATTATCCCCATTTTATTGATGGAGAAACTAAGAACCAAAGAATTAATGCTCCAGTGATTAGATATTCATTAGATTATGGACTAAACCCCAGCATTTATGCCATCCAAAGCCCATTTACTTGCTTCCTGGTCTGTTTTCTGACTTGCACAAGGTAAGCCTTGTTCTGACATTCAGAACCCATCCAGTTCTCCAGTCTTTTTGCCCTGCACAACTTTTATCCAAGACATTAGTTTCTAGACAATTAGTGGTTCAAGAGGCTGAGGAGAGAAAGCGAAAGAAAGAGGAAATAGAGAGAAACCTGAGGGAGGTAGAGAAAGGGAAAGATGCTGGGAAGCAGAGACCCAGACTGGAGGACTCTAGCTCTATCTGGCCAGCAGATGTTTTGTTTGGTCGTCACAGAGCATTTTTTTAAAAAGTGAACTCATTGCCAACTTTTAAAATGGCAAGTGTTCTCATCTATATTTCTGGCTTCTCTTGAAAATACGAGATGAATGGCTAATTAGTTTCAAATTTCTGCATGGCGACAACTGGCTACAGCTGAGTAGCGGCTGCTCCCTCAAGACAGAGGGTGTGCCCTCTAGCTACCCCAGTCCCCACCCCTCTCTTATCTCACTCCAGCCAGCAGCACTCTTCCAGCTTCTGCAGGGATTTGCAGCTGTTTCTTCTACATTGTATTATCTTATCACTGTCTCTGACTTTCTATAGGTATCCTCAGCTTTAATGGTTTTATTTCAATTCCGCAATTCTAACCAGAGGACAACCTGAAGTCAAACTCTTTTTTAGCGGAATAAATTCATTCACTGAACAGATATTTATTGAGTGCCTACTATATACCTGGCATTGTTTAGGATTCAATGTCATTACTTCAGGATTATATCTTGGATTTCCCTTAAACTGACTAATGATTATGACTACAAACAATATCTGATAAAGAGTTAGTCTTATGACTAGGATACAAACGCTTTTAATTATACACATTCAGGAGCAGATTTCGAAAACGATTTGGTCATCAAATCCAAGCATAGCTTTAAGGATTCCAAAATGATGAAGTAATGCTGTGGTAAATTAAAGGATTGGTTCGAATATTTTAAAGATTTGTGATCTGGTTTTCTCAACTGTGTTACAGATAAGAAAAACAATATGATTTTTTTAAATTAGGTTTGCCTCAAGAAGCCAGGCACACTTGGGTTTGAGAGTAACAGATGAGCCAAAGCTTACTCCCTAATTCCTTTAGGTGTTACCCAGAACTTAGAAAAAAAGAAAAGAAAAGAAAAAGGTGAGAGCAAAGCAGATACACATGGATAAGTTTCTGTAAATCTTTTTTATCATCCCCACACATCTCTTCAAAGACGCTATCACACTCCCCAGACAAAATCTACTGAATTTCATTAATCCTATATGGCTATAACTTTAATTTCTGATTCATTACAGTAAAGGTCAGGCAGAATTTATGGTGAGTAAAATAAGACCATCGAAAGGTTTTATGTACTTGGTTACCATGTGTATTAAAATCTTGTGTCTGTCACAACAAATTACTACAAACTTAGTGGCCTAAAATAATAGAAATTTATTTTCTCACAATTACGGACTGCGAGTCTGCAATCAAGTTGGTAGCCGGGCATCTTTCCCTCTGAAGGCTCTAGGAATGGACCTTCCTTGCCTCTTCTAGCTTCTTGTGGTACCAGGGGTTCCTTGGTTTGTGGCTGTAAAATTTGAATATCTGCTTCTGTGTTCATATAACCTTTTCCTCTGTGTCTGTGTCTTCTCTTCTTTCTCTTATAAGGATACTTGTCATAGGATTTAAGGCCCACCAGGGTAATGCAGGGTAATCTCACTTGAAGATCCTTCAGTTAATTACATGTGCAAAGACCCTTTTTTCCAAATAAGGACACATTTCCAGGTTCCGGGGGTTAAGATGTGAACATATTTTATTTTGTCAGTCCACCATCTGACAGAATATACCACATCTCACTGTTTGAGCTCCTGATACACCTCTTAGAAACACTTATACCATACAGATATACTATTTATACTTAATGTGGCTCTCATTTTTTAATTCCATGAAGGGCTGAGCATCAAGTCCTTGGTCAACAACACAAGCCTTAATTCTACCATGATTTCTATAGAAAAAATTAGATGTGATTTACGACATGGCTGCTTATCTGTTTTCCATGAATATTTAAATGTTAGTTCAACATTCAAATAATATTGTAAACTCTGAGAATCCAAGTACAGTGCTTTATATTTATTTCTCTTTTCTACTCAACACCTAAGACAGCCTAACGCACATTGACAGATATTTATTGATTGCTTATAAATTAGTATATTCATTTTGAAATTAGTCTTTTTCCCTGACCTCTGTAGAGATTTTGCTAAGAGTATGAATGTAGCAGAGGAACAAGAATAGCTTTCATAGGACAGTATATTTTCCTTCGGGGGTCGGGTGTGAAAGCATGAACAAGACTAGCTCTAGGCTTATAATTTCTTCATTCCTCCCTCCACCCCCTACTGAGTCCTTTCTATTTGGTTATTTGGATTGACTTACATACCTGCTTCTAGAAAATACAGGTAAAAAGAGCAAGCCTGTAAAGTCTGTTCAAGAGCAAGGTACAAGAACATGGCTTAGAAATCTTGACAAAATCCTTTGAGTAATTTAGTTAGGACTGAGGCTCTACAAGATTGCCACTGGGCAATATGTCTGTAGAACTCAGGGAGACTGTATTAATACCTTGGTTAGAACTGTTTGGAACGATTATCTTGAAAGGAAGGAAGGAAGGGGGTAAGGAGGGAGGGTGGAGAGAACTTTAGTTTGAATAGATATTAGGATCAATAGAAAAGTTATTTTTAGGTTCAAAGAACTTCCGAAGTTTTTTTTTGAGACATAGTAAGAGATATCAGAGAGAGAAATTAAACAGAAGTCTGTGGAGAGGTGAAGAAATTTTGCGCTGGGTTGTTGGTTGTAGGAAACAGGAACTAAATACTCAGAAGGTCATGAGTTGGCTGGAGGTACTTAGCGGCAAAGAAAAACTAATGAAAAGGGGAAAAATGTGTTTGTGGAGAAGGCTGGAGAAATGTAGAGCCTTGTGCTGCAATTACAGTATGAATAGCTGAACAATCTGGGGCTGCTGGAAGGAATCATTAGCGCTGGCTGAATGAATATATTTCTGTTGCTAAAATAATTAAGTACCTTAGAGGCATCAGAAGCTGTGTTGAAGATCTGTAGCAATTCTCTTGCTATTGCAGTAATTAACGAAGACCACCCTCTCCTAAGCTTCTTTGAACCTCCACTGACAGAACTCATGGCTATTTTTTCCTAGATGGAGAAAGAAAACCTAGTGCAGTTATATCCTTTTGTTCATTCTAAGCAGTGGTCACTTAGATTTCCTTAAGCTCAGTGAAAACATTATCCAGGCGAAGATTCCACTCCACACGAAAATAACTATTAATCCAAAGCCCTAAATTAGCCTCTAAATGGTCTTCCTTTAAACAAAAAAACCTGTAAAACTCTGAGCCTTTGGTGATGAACTGGATGAAAAGTTGGGCTCCCTCTACTCCGTTCTGCTTGGGAGACGTGTGAACTCTACTATCCCTTTTCTGCGTGTCTAGCCAAGGTGTCTTTGAGTGCTCAAGGACTGTTTTCAAACCAAATTGATAAGAGACTAAAGAGATTCAGTCTGAGCTTGCTGGACATTATCTTTTTTCCCTAAAATGCTTACCACACTGTAACTGTGAAACACAAATAGGTAAAAATTAAATCAAATATGGTCAAAATAAATACATTTTTCTTACCAAAATGAACGTGTCTGTTATTTTTTTTTTAGAAAGCAAAAGCAGTTACAAGGTTGAGATGCATGTCAGGTGGAGGAAGGAGAAGCTATGGGTAGGATCCATCAGCCACAGAGAACAAAGCTCCCTCTTGCCCTGGTGGGGAGTGCACAGGCTAGGGACATGTCCACTAGGTGGCGATTCATCTCTTACATTAGTCCTAGGATTGAAGAACCTGTCTGCTAAGCACTGTGATGGGCGTGAGAAAGGTAAATATGGACTGTTTGCCTTGAAAATCACTTTTCTATGAAAATCAGTTTTGAATAATGGTGAGAACAATGCAAATCCCCCTTTTAGGATGAAAATTGAGTACTACCATTATGGAAGATTTCATAATTAAGGTTCTGAGTATCAAGCACAGTTGAAGAATTTTGAAGCTGAACATCCCAATGATCATCCTTGTTTTGCAAGTGAAGACACTGAGAACCAAGGGTATCAAATCTCTTGTCTAAGGTTATGGTATTAGATAGGGATTAGGCTCCATGTCACTTGCGTCATCCTGGTCCAGGTTAAAAGCTTTCGTCAACAAATGTACATATAGGCACATTAAGCTCTAGGCAAAAAGCTAGATGCTGCAGGTGCAGAAATGGCACCTGTCTTAAATCAGCCCTTATAGCATAGCTGGAGAAACAAATAATCTCACGGCCATAAAAATACAGAGAGTGCATTAAACAATGACCAGTGCCTGGTGCTCCGAACAGAATGTGTCATGTGACAAGGCAAAGGCAGGCCTTGAGAAAAGTGAGGCAAGGCTGAGGGTGTGAGAGAGGAGGTGGGTTCAGAAGTTGGTCAAGGACTCCAACAAAGGCAAAGGTAAGGCAGTTTGGTTAGAAATGGAAAACATAAGTGCCAGGGGTTAACAGCAAGGCTGTGCCGTAACCAGGTTAGTTGCAGGATCCATGTTGGAGTCAGATGCCACACAAGCCAAAGCCCAGGCAAGTGAGTAGAGACCAGGAAGACGGCATGAGGCAATCACGAGGGAAGCCAGAGGTTAGGCAAGGTGATGAGGAAAACACCTTGACAGCGAAGACGGGCAGCAGTTGATCAGGTAACCAGTAAGGATACAAGAATCTGGTGTGCAAATCAATTTTGTCCTAGTCAGGAAGCTTCTAATATGCTTTCTGCTGGGACAAGAAATAGTTCCAAGACGTGAGCAGCCCAGAATCTGCTGGAAAGCACACACAAGTAGGACTCCATTCATTCATTCATTCACTTATTCATTTATCCTTTCTGTTTTTCTTGATGAAGCTACATATACAGAGAGAGACTGAGTTTACTCACCTAACAATTGCACCCAGCTACGGAGTTATCCTTATCAAAAGTTTAACAAACTTGGTATGCAAAATTTCAGAAATCTATGCTCATCTCAAAACATACGGGAGAAGATTTGGTGAAGAAGAGGTGAGGAAAAGATGTTATAGTAGGTACATGGCCTCTTTTGAAGAGAAGCTATCTTGGAATCCATTTGTGAAGAATCTCTAGCTGTGCGTGACCACATACCTGCTGCCAGAAGCAATTTCCAATAGAGAGGAAGCACTGGGTCTGGGAAAGATGGACGCAAGAACACCAAGTAAATTGTCTGTGAGAAAGACAAGTCCTTCCTTTACTCTAGAAAGTGAATGCCAGATCAGGCTAATATTAACCTACTCCTACACAAATTTTGCCTCCAGGCCTTATGATATTTACCTGTTTTCTCAGGCGCCCCTCCCCCCCGAAAAGCCGTAGGTGGGTCTCAGATCCTAACAGCATAATTTCATTGTGAAGCAAAGTACCAGGAGGGCAGAGCTGAGTTTTCTGTTGGATGCTGACTGTATTCATTATCTCTAACTCCTAACTTGACATGTTTCACTCAAACCAAATACAAATCTTGGCTTATTGTTGGTTTGAATTTACCGTGTTCAAGTGAGTCTAGAACATGCCTCTTATCTGGGATGTGAATTTTTGAAGACATCATTTATGATGTTTTTATCTTCTGAAAATATTATGGGATTATTTTAACGAACAACTCAGTATGTCACAAACCTTGGGAAGGGCTGGTGGGTTGCTGACATTGTTCTATTTCTTGACGTATGCGGTGGTTCCATGTTATTTTGTTTTATAATAGTGTTATTTTGGGCTTCCCTGGTGGCGCAGTGGTTGAGAATCCGCCTGCCAATGCAGGGGACACGGGTTCGATTCCTGGTCTGGGAAGATCCCACATGCCGCGGAGCAACTGGGCCCGTGAGCCACAATCACTAAGCCTGCGCGTCTGGAGCCTGTGCTCGGCAACAAGAGAGGACGTGATGGTGAGAGGCCCGCGCACCGCGATGAAGAGTGGCCCCCACTTGCCACAACTAGAGAAAGCCCTCGCACAGAAACGAAGACCCAACACAGCCATAAATAAATAAATAAATAAATAAATAAATAAAATTTAAAAAAAAAGTGTTACTTTATATACTATACTTTTCTTTATGTGTATTATATTTCATAGTAAAAAAAAAAAAAGAAGCTTAAAAAATGTTATGGTCTGTGTTTTTGAATCTGTGAGGCCCTTTAAGAAACACAGTGAAGTGCTAACAAACCCAATAGTCGTATTCCCTGAGATCCACTGACAATGAAAAACTGGTTCCCAGCTGTATAATAACAATTTCTTTTATAGTTGCACTTTAAAAGTATTTTAATGTATATTTCCACTTTCTTTTTAGTGACTCAAAAACACTTCACGAATATCTTTTTGCTTTTCTTAGCCTCCTGGTAACCAGATGAGGGGATGCTGGCCCAGTTAACTACATCATATAAATTAAGAAAATGAGAATTCTGAAATTAATTTTTTCATGTTTAAACTCTATCCTTTGAATTTTCATTTCTTAGCTTTGCTTTCTCTCTGAGGAGGAGGGTGTACTTGGCATAGTGCTGTATGTCATTCATTCACCTCAGAGAAGTTAGCTGACATCTCCAAAAGCATTTGTCCTTCTGTAAACTTACTCCAGGTGTGTTAGTGACAGAACATGAGACTCGGGGCTCCAGGTGTATGTTCATTACAACACACTTGAGTTTTCAATCCTTCCCTGAACGTTCTGCTAGATTAAACTGGCTTTCCTGTCTCCCTTTGTTAGACTGTGTATACATATCTCCTCTATATAATACTGGAAATAATCCTTGCGAGTCTTACACTGCCATGTTTAGATCCAATCAAAATTTGTGGTTTCTGTTTCAAACTGACCTGGAACCTTTGGTGTTTGGTCTTGTTTAATCTTGGCAAAATTTTGTTTCCTGTTTCTAAGAATGAACTATTATTAGGCTCAAAGGCTTCTTGCCCATCTAATAGTTCTTAGAAAGCCAATTGTCATTTTGTGAGTGAATCTAGTAGGTTAAACATTCATTTTAAGGAAATAAAGCCTGGAAGAATCCAAAAAGAAACACAAAGAAAATGTACTTGACAAAAATCACTTGTATTTAACAAAAGCCTAAAACATTCAAAAATAGTTTATAATTTTATATACTTAAAATATTAAAGAGAAAACCCTAGTCCCTAATATTTACCTCTAAAGTGTTTCACTGTCATAAAACTTTACGAAATAACTTTTATTTAGTTTATATAAAAAAGCTCAGGCCGGAAATCAGGATACATAGATCAAATTTTCTTCTGCCAATAATCAACTACTATGTAAAAGTTGTTAACCTCTGTTACAAATTTGTTTAACATTTTTTGTACAGTAAGTTAGTACATTTTTTTTCATTTGCACTTTTATTTATCTATTTATTTATTTAACATCTTTATTGGAGCATAATTGCTTTATATTGTTGTGTTAGTTTCTGCTGTATAACAAAGTGAATCAGCTATATGTATACATATGTCCCCATATCCCTTCCCTCTTGCATCTCCCTCCCACCCTCCTTATCCCACCTCTCTAGGTGGTCACAAAGCACCCATCTGATCTCCCTGTGCTATGCGGCTGCTTCCCACTAGCTATCTATTTTATATCTGGTAGTGTATATGTGTCCATGACACTCTCTCACTTTTTCCCAGCTTACCCTTCCCCCTCCCCGTGTCCTCAAGTCCATTCTCTACATCTACATCTTTATTCCTGTCCTGCCCCTAGGTTCTTCAAAACCATTTTTTTATTTTTTATTTTTTTAGATTTCATATATATCTGTTAGCATACGGTGTTTGTTTTTCTCTTTCTGACTTACTTCACTCTGTATCTAGGTCCATCCACCTCACTACAAATAACTCAATTTCGTTTCTTTTTAGAGCTGAGTAATATTCCATTGTATATATGTGTCACATCTTCTTTATCCATTCATCTGTCGATGGACACTTAGGTTGCTTCCATGTTCTCGCTGTTGTAAACAGAGCTGCAATGAACAGCGTGGTACACGACTCTTTTTGAATTATGGTTTTCTTAGGGTATATGCCCAGTAGTGGGATTGCTGGGTCATATGGTACTTCTATTTTAAGTTTTTTAAGGAACCTCCATACTGTTCTCCATAGTGGCTGTATCAATTTACATTTCCACCAACAGTGCAAGAGGGTTCCCTTTTCTTCACACCCTCTCCAGCATTTATTGTTTGTAGATTTTTTTGATGATGGCCATTCTGGCTGGTGTGAGGTGATACCTCATTGTAGTTTCGATTTGCATTTCTCTAATGATTAGTTTTGTTGAGCATCCTTTCATGTGTTTGTTGGCAATTTGTACATCTTCTTTGGAGAAATGTCTACTTAGGTCTTCCATGCATTTTTAAACTGGATTGTTTGTTTTTCTGATATTGAGCTTCATGAGCTGCTTGTATATGTTGGAGATTAATCCTTTGTCAGTTGCTTCATTTGCAAATATTTTCTCCCATTCTGAGGGTTGCCTTTTCGTCTTGTTTATGGTTTCCTTTGCTGTGCAAAAGCTTTTAAGTTTCATTAGGTCCCATTTGTTTATTTTTGTTTTTATTTCCATTTCTCTAGGAGGTGGGCCAAAAAGGATCTTGCTGTGATTTATGTCATAGAGTGTTCTGCCTATGTTTTCCTCTAAGAGTTTGATAGTGTCTGGCCTTACATTTAGGTCTTTAATCCATGTTGAGATTATTTTTGTGTATGGTGTTAGGGAGTGTTGTATTTCATTCTTTTACATGTAGCTGTCCAGTTTTCCACTGGACAATAAGAACCACTTATTGAACAGGCTGTCTTTTCTCCATTGCATATTCTTGCCTCCTTTATCAAAAATAAGGTGACCATATGTGTGTGGGTTTATCTCTGGGCTTTCTATCCTGTTCCATTGATCTATATTTCTGTTTTTGTGCCAGTACCATACTGTCTTGATGACTGTAGCTTTGTAGTATAGTCTGAAGTCTGGGAGCCTCATTCCTCCAGCTCCATTTTTTTCCCTCAAGATTGCTTTGGTTATTTGGGGGTCTTTGTGTTTCCATACAAATTGTAAAATTTCTTGTTCTAGTTCTATGAAAAATGACACTGGTAGTTTGATAGGGATTGCATTGAATCTGTAGATTGCTTTCGGTAGTATAGTCATTTTCACAATATAGATTTTTCCAATCCAAGAACATGGTTTATCTCGCCATCTGTTTGTATCATATTTAGTTTCTTTCATCAGTGTCTTATAGTTTTTTGCATACAGGTCTTTTGTCTCCTTAGGTAGGTTTATTCCTAGGTATTTTATTCTTTTTGCTGCAATGGTAAGTGGGAGTGTTTCCTTAATTTCTCTTTCAGATTTTTCATCATTCGTGTATAGGAATGCAAGAGATTTCTGTGCATTAATTTTGTATCCTGCTACTTTACCAAAATCATTGATTAGCTCTAGTA
Source organism: Balaenoptera acutorostrata (assembly GCF_949987535.1). Lineage (NCBI taxonomy): Eukaryota > Metazoa > Chordata > Mammalia > Artiodactyla > Balaenopteridae > Balaenoptera > Balaenoptera acutorostrata. The sequence continues at coordinate 69,805,636 of NC_080065.1, read as the reverse complement.
GTTTTCTGGTAGAGTCTTTAGGAGTCTCTATGTATAGTATCATGTCATCTGCAAACAGTGGCAGCTTTACTTCTTCTTTTCCGATTTGGATTCCTTTTATTTCTTTTTCTTCTCTGATTGCTGTGGCTAAAACTTCCAAAACTATGTTGAATAATAGTGGTGAGAGTGAGAACCTTGTCTTGTTCCTGATCTTAGAGGAAATGGTTTCAGTTTTTCACCATTGAGAACGATGTTGACTGTGGGTTTATCATATATGGCCTTTATTATGTTGAGGTAATTTCCCTCTATGCTTACTTTCTGGAGCATTTTTATCATAAATGGGTGTTGAATTTGGTCAAAAGATTTTCTGCATCTATTGAGATGATCATATGGTTTTTCTCCTTCAATTTGTTCATATGGTTTATCACATTGATTAATTTGTGCAAAGAATCCTTGCATTCCTGGGATAAACCCCACTAGATCATGGTGTATGATACTTGTAAGTTGCTGTTGGATTCTGTTTGCTAGTATTTTGTTTGCATCTATGTTCATCAGTGATATTGGCCTGTAGTTTTCCTTCCTTGTGATAGCTTTGTCTGGTTTTGGTATCGGGTGATGGTGGCCTCGTAGAATGAGTTTGGGAGTGTTCCTCCCTCTGCGATATTTTGGAAAAGTTTGAGAGGGATAGGTGTTAGCTCTTCTGTAAATGTTTGAAAGAATTCGCCTGTGAAGCCATCTGGTCCTGGGCTTTTGTTTGTTGGGAGATTTTTAATCACTGTTCCAATTTCAGTGCTTGTGATTGGTCTGTTTATATTTTCTATTGCTTCCTGGTTCAGTCTCGGAAAGTTGTGCTTTTCTAAGAATTTGTCCATTTCTTCCAGGTTGTCCATTTTATTGGCATATAGTTGTTTGTAGTAATCTCTCATGATCCTCTGTATTTCTGCAGTGTCAGTTGTTACTTATCCTTTTTCTTTTCTAATTCTGTTGATTTGTCTTCTCCCTTTTTTTCTTGATGAGTCTGGCTAATAGTTTATCAATTTTTTTTTATCTTCTCAAAGAACCAGCTTTTAGTTTTATTGTCTTTGCAATCGTTTCCTTCATTTCCTTTTCATTTATTTCTGATCTGATCTTTATGATTTCTTTCCTTCTGGTAACTTTGGGGTTTTATTGTTCTTCTTTCTCTATTTGCTTTAGGGGTACAATTAGGTTGTTTATCTGAGATTTTTCTTGTTTCTTGAGGTAGGATTGTAGGATTGTACTGCTATGGACAAAATCTGAGATTTTTCTTGTTTCTTGAGGTAGGATTGTATTGCTATAAACTTCCCTCTTAGAACCGCTTTTGCTGCATCCCATAGGTTTTGGGTCATCGTGTTTTCATTGTCATTTGTTTCTAGGTATTTCTATACTCCCTCTTCGATTTCTTCAGTGATCTCTTGGTTATTTAGTAGTGTATTGTTTAGCCTCCATGTGTTTGTATTTTTTACGGTTTTTTTCCTGTAATTGATATGTACTCTCATAGCGTTGTGGTTGGAAAAGATACTTGATATGATTTCAGTTTTCTTATATTTACCAAGGCTTGATTTGTGACCCAAGGTATGATCTATCTTGGAGAATGTTCCATGAGCACTTGAGAAGAAAGTGTATTCTGTTGTTTTTGGATGGAATGTCGTATAAATATCAGTTAAGTCCATCTTGTTTAATGTGTCATTTAAAGCTTGAGTTTCCTTATTTATTTTCATTTGGGTTGATCTGTGCATTGGTGAAAGTGGGGTGTTAAAGTCCCCTGCTATGATTGTGTTAGTGTCGATTTCCCCTTTTATGGCTGTTAGCATTTGCCTTATGTATTGAGGTGCTCCTATGTTGGGTGCATAAATATTTACAATTGTTATATCTTCTTCTTGGATTGATCCCTTGATCATTATGTAGTGTCCTTCTTTGTCTCTTGTAATAGTCTTTATTTTAAATCTATTTTGTCTGATATGAGAATTGCTACTCCAGCTTTCTTTTGATTTCCATTTGCATGGAATAACATTTTCCACCCTCTCACTTTCAGTCTGTATGTGTCCCTAGGTCTGATGTGGGTCTCTTGCAGACAGCATATATAAGGGTCTTGTTTTTGTATCCATTCAGCCAGTCTATGTCTTTTGTTTGGAGCATTTAATCCATTTACATTTGAGGTAATTATCAATATGTATGTTCCTATTACCATTTTCTTAATTGTTTTAGGTTTGGTATTGTAGGTCTTTTCCTTCCCTTGTGCTTCCCACCTACAGAAGTTCCGTTAGCATTTGTTGTAAAGCTGGTTTTATGGTGGTGATTCTCTTAGCTTTTGCTTGTCTGTAAAGTTTTTAATTTCTCCATCGAATCTGAATGAGATCCTTGCTGGGTAGAGTAATCTTGGTTGTAGGTTTTTCCCTTTCATCACTTTAAATATGTCCTGCCACTCCCTTCTGGCTTGCAGAGTTTCTGCTGAAAGATCAGCTGTTACCCTTATGGGGATGCCCTTGTATGTTATTTGTTGCTTTTCCCTTGCTGCTTTCAATATTTTTCTTTGTATTTAATTTTTGATAGTTTGATTAATATGTGTCTTGGCGTGTTTTTCCTTTGATTTATCCTCTATGGGACTCTCTGTGCTTCCTGAACTTGATTGAGTATTTCCTTTCCCATATTAGGGAAGTTTTCAACTATAATCTCTTCAAATATTTTCTCAGTCCCTCTTTTTTTCTCTTCTTCTTCTGGGACCCCTATAATTTGAATGTTGGTGCATTTAACATTGTCCCAGAGGTCTCTGAGACTGTCCTCAATTCTTTTCATTCCTTTTTCTTTATTCTGCTCTGTGGTAGTTATTTCCATTATTTTATCTTTCGGGTCACTTATCTGTTCTTCTGCCTCAGTTATTCTGCTATTGATTCCTTCTAGAGAATTTTTAATTTCATTTATTGTGTTGTTCATCATTGTTTGTTTGCTCTTTAGTTCTTCTACGTCCTTGTTAAACATTTCTTGTATTTTCATCATTCTGTTTCCAAGATTTTGGATCATCTGTACTATCATTACTCTGAATTCTTTTTCAGGTAGACTGCCTATTTCCTCTTCATTTGTTTGGTCTGGTAGGTCTTTATCTTGCTCCTTCATCTGCTGTGTATTTCTCCGTTTTCTCATTTTGCTTAACTTACTGTGTTTGGGGTCTCCTTTTCACAGGCTGTAGGTTCGTAGTTCCCGTTGTTTTTTGTGTCTGCCTCCAGTGGTTAAGGTTGGTTCAGTGGGTTGTGTAGGCTTCCCAGTGGAGGGGACTGGTGCCTGTGTTCTGGTGGATGAGGCTGGATCTTGTCTTTCTGGTGGGCAGGACCACGTCTGGTGGTGTGTTTTGGGGTGTCTGTGGACTTATTATGATTTTAGGCAGCCACTCGGTTAATGGGTGGGGTTGTGTTCCTGTCTTGCTAGTTGTTTGGTATGGGGTGTCCAGCACTGGACCTTGCTGGTCATTGAGTGGAGCTGGGTCCTTGTGTTGAGCTGGAGATCTCTGGGAGAGCTCTCACCGATTGATATTCCATGGGGCTGGGAAATCTCTGGTGGTCCCATGTCCTGAACTTGCCTCTCCCACCTCAGAGGCTCAGGCCTGACAGCCAGCTGGAGCACCAAGACCCTGTCAGCCACATGGTTAGAGTTTGTCCTGTGGTTGTGGCCACTGTGGTCCCTTCAGGAGCTCCCTGGCACCACAGGCATTCTGTGCATGTACCCTCAGGTGTTGGGATGGGGGATCGTCCCCTGCCACACAGTTGGGACCCATCAGGACATTTTATTTTTTGTACCAAAATTCTTTATTGAAAAGACTTGTCCAATTTTTCCAATTTCTTCCAACATGGGAAGAAAGCAGAGGTGGTCCCTTTGGTAAAGCTTACAGAAAGTGTAAAGATGGCACAAATGTGAATGCACGGCATTATTCACCATGGAAAGTCATCCCCATTAGCTGTAGGAAGCCAGCCTGAGGCTTCATGCTTGTTGTCACTGTCTCCCAGGTTGTGCTTGTCAAAGGTTCATACTGTGATGCCAGATTTCTGAACCCCTGTCTTACACAAGTTTATTACATAATCATCCATTTTTAAAATGGATTTCATCTGCTTGAAATGAGTCTCAAGGAAGTCAAACAAATGGGTGTCACTCTTGTCTGTAGCCAGTTTTGTAGTTCCAGCAATAATAGATTCACACATTATCTGGGTGTTATGCACAGTCCATTGTGAGCAGCCTGCTCTCCCATCATCAGGGCTGGCTTTATTGATATCTTGAGGCAAATGTGTCCACCTTTTTGCTTCTGCAGTCCTGTGGTGCTTTGGGGCACCTGCAAGGAGGATGTGGTCACAATGGCAGGTAACTGAGAAGAGGTGGCTGCTGCTTAATCTGGGAGGTGTGGTCCCTTGGGGCAATTTGCAGAGAATGTAGTGGTAAAATGGGAGCATGGCTTGGAGTAGCTGATCAGGAGCAAGCTCTAGGTTCCAGACACATACACTTGAAGAAGGAAACTACAGTCATCCTAGGCATTTAGCATCTGTCAACTCATTAAATTTTTATGCTGGAGTTTCCATTGTCAGAAGACAATAATAGACTTCGGCTTCTGGTCATGATAGGGTACAAGGACCAAATAAATCCTTTCTTCTTAAACAATCAGAGAACATGACAAAACACGTGAAACAATAATTTTAAGACATTGGACAACAGGAATCACCATACCATTATCCCAGAGATGGGCAAGAAAGGGGAGAGCTTATTGCCTGGAGGTAGTTTACAGGTTACAGCACAGTACAATGTGCAATGTGCAAAGCACGCTTGTTTCACAGAGTTCAGGAGATAGAGATCAGAGTTTACGAAAGCCAAGGAGTTAGAATTCATGTGACAGAGTTACCAGAGGAAGGAACTGCACAAAGAGAAAGCTCTGGATCTGCAGAAGGGTCCCCTTGAGTCTTAGGCTGAGGAACAATCTATATAGCCATGGAAGGAAAACAAGATTCTAATTGTAAGGAAACATGAGACAACCAAAATTAAGGGACATTCTACGAAATAACTTGCCTGTAGTTTTCAAAGTGTCAAGGTCAAGAAAATGAAAGGAAGACTGAAGAACTATTCTAGATGGAAGAAGTCTATAAAGAGATATAACAACTAAATGCAATGAATGATCCTGAACTGGATCCTGGAGCTCCATGATGGTAAAAGGAAAAGTGGCAGGTGATATAGCCTCCTGGCACAAAGAGCCAACCATTCACCACTAGATTATCAATGACAAAAAGGCAGGAAACATGTCAATCTTGTTCACTACTATACACCTGGTGACTAGCACCCCAAACGCTTTACATATATGTATAGGTCCTCAAGAAATAGTTTCTAAAATAAAGAATATATGAATGAGTAGCATGTTATTGGTGGATTTTTAGATCTCTTGGTTGCCATTCCCATTTTCTGAACTTGGTTGGTCTCTCAGCCAGTTGTCACTTCCATGTCTTGGGCTGCTTGGTTCCCGTAGAATTACAAGTGGGGAGAGTGTGTACTTGACCATTGCTACTCCTCCCACAGCCCTCTGCTTTCTCTCCCCTTAATGACTAAGCTTCTGACTTTCATGCTCATAGTCACCCATGGACACACCCATAAGATTAAGAAATTCAATACAGTTCACAACCAGAAGGGAGTTCATTATCCCAAAAATAGCTGAGGTTTTTTCCATTGAGCCACTCTAGTTGCCATTCCTCCAAATTCCAATGCCTGCACTTTTCACAGCCTTAGCCTGAAGAGCTGCATAATGACTTTTTTTTTGTTGTTAAACAATAAGCCAGTTTGTTGGTACCTGATAAGGGCTATTGTTTCCTATAGCTGGTGGGACCATTTTGATTAATCTTAGTATCCTCTACCAGCACTGAACAGAGTGTCTTATACATGGTAGGCTCTTTTATTTTATTTTTTTTCATATTTTAAAATTGACTTCATTTTTAGAGCAGTCTTAGGTTCACAACAAAATTGAGTGGAATATACAAAGAATTCCTTTTTATCCCCTGAACCTACATGTACAACCTCCCCCCACTATCCTCCCCCATATCCCCCACCAGAGTGGTACATTTGTCATGGCATACTCTTTTTTTTAAAAAAATAATTAATTAATTTATTTTTGGCTGCGTTGGGTCTTCGTTGCTGCTTGCAGGCTTTCTCTAGTTGCGGTGAGCACGGGCTCCTCATTGCAGTGGCTTCTCTTGTTGCGGAGCACGGGCTCTAGGTGCGTGGGCTTCAGTAGTTGTGGCTCATGGGCTCTAGAGTGCAGGCTCAGTAGTTGTGACATACAGGCTTAGTTGCTCTGCGGCATCTTCCCAGGCCAGGGATCGAACCCGTGTCCCCTGCATTGGCAGGCAGATTCTTAACCACTGCGCCACCAGGGAAGCCCAAAGTACACTCTTGATTATAAACACACACACACACACACACACAGAATACATTTACTGTACATGCATCACACTTCACAATAAAGACATTAATTGATCTTGTAGGTTTCGTGTCTGCAAAACAGAAGGTGGCTGGGGTTGATTAATGGAAGCCTTCACTATGCTTTATTTAATTGTGCTATGGTAAAGGAGTCTGTATCTCCAAACGAACAGACAATTTATGCTTCATTAAATTCTCCTCTCGTCTTTGCACTTCAGGTACTTCGATTAGATGGCAGCTCTACTTTGAATGGCTCATTCAAGCATGACAAGATGCCAGTGAATATCTGGAGAAGCAAGAGAATTAAAAGCACCCTTTACGTCTGGAAGACACTACCTCTCACTTCTTATAACACTCAATTGAACCCAGTAGTTCATAAATATTCATGAGTCTGAAAAAAAGTATCTTAGATAAACGAACAAACACCACAGAATTCCTTGATGGGAGGCTCAACTAATGCTTCAAAATTAGAAAGTTATTTTTACAGAAGTGAAATGTTTGCCTCATCTGGCACATTTGAGAACAAGGTGGCTTAGAAATCTACTTATTTTTAATTACAGTATGCATAGAATATTAACCCTTTAGTGATTAAGTATGATCCACTAACATATAAAGCCTGCAATATGTAAAGTCTGGAGACTTTCTATTTTCTGAAATTGAATGATACATTGTATATTTGAATATTTTCTTTGAAATAAGTTTAATTTCAGTCCAAATATGAGCTATGTTTTAACTTTCATATATTGACTTGAATTTACAACAATAAGAAAGGTTTAAATATGTGGGGATAAAATTTTATATAAGTTCCTTTATCATCTTCATAGAGAACCAGATAGCCTGTAATTTCATCAGTGAAAAACTGAGAATCTTAAACTTGTTTCTCTTTGAAGACAAATAATAAAATTATTACTGGTTCCTTTCAAAGTAAGAGTTTACAATATTTTAAAGTTGTTTATATTCATGAGCCAACAAAGTCATATAAAATGATTCTTCCAACTCTTTTCATTTCAGCAGACAAAATCTTTAACCAAAATGTAGCCTTTATAACTGGATGTTCGTGCTCCTTTAAAGAAAAAAGTTGCCGTCTTCTCTGGGATTTCTGCATCACTTTCCGTAGTGTCTGATAAAATGCCTTCCTTGCTTTATTCTCCAACTTGCTGACATCCAGATGCCTTGGAAATAGAGCTAGGAGCTATTGCACTCTCTTTGCATTTATATTTTCTCTTTTCTGATGGAAACCAGGGGCTTTTAAAAGCAGTTTAATCACATTTCTCAGAGGTACAGGTTAATTCCAGAAGAAATTCAATGGAAATATGGAGACTTTCAGAAAAAAAAATGGAAAAACCCAGAGACCAACTGAGATGGATATCAGTGATGTTCATGAGTTGAGCCCTACATGATGGATTTAATTATTCAGCAGCAACCTTACAATTTCACTGTCTTCCCTCTATGGCTGGGCAAATATTTTTTACGAAAATTGCTTTTTTAGTTTATTTACTATCTTCATGCCAAGAAGTCCTTTGAACTACTGCTGGTATTTGTCTCACCAAGACTCATCTCTTTCACTGGAGCCATGGCTCTCCCCCTTCCTGCCCCCACACATACTTTCCTTAAACAAACATCCTTTAAAAAAAAAAATAAGCAAAGAAAATCTCTGCTCTCCATTTTTGTTTGCCTTCCCACATATTGCTGTTAACCGTTCCCCAAACACAGATGGAAGACCTGCTTGGACTCTTCCACTGGTGGCTTTTTCCAAGATCTCCCCTTTTTAAACATTATGATTTATTCTCCTGAAAAGAAATTGTCCCTTTCAGGGTTTTTCCCACTCACCAGGAATTGGTTATTTGTAACTTGCCATTTTGGCAGTAATAGCTCTCTAGGGACAAAGTGTACAAGGATGGAATGGCCAAGTGTACGGTTAAGAAACCTCACAATTGATGTTTCTCTCATTTGGTATCTCCTAAGTAAAGAGAAAGGCCTGAAGATGGAAGGAGACAAACCCACCAATAATCTCTGGTTGAAGGAAGGACACATACATGAAGAGGAAAAAAATGATTCCTTCACTTCTTTATCACCCCAAATTTTCTTGCTTTGCCACTGAGTCAGGAAGGGTGTGGCCACTGTGCTCTCAGGTGTGGGATTATTTCAGAGCACAGTTTGACCTTGTGCATGCAGGCATGTAGTAAGGACACTGTCAATTCACAATGACTCTTGGAAACCAAGATTGTTCTTCGCTGTGTGTGGGGGGAGGGTGGGGGTTGGGGGTAGGCAGACTTCTCTTTGTCACACAGAGCAAATACTTCCAACATGAGACCATATAAAAATCTATCTAGCATGATTTCAAAATGATATAAGGCTTTTACTTAGAAAAGAAGAAGTTTAATGTACAGGAAGAAGTACTCAAGAGATTATCAGGAACCTAAAAATTGATAAGAATCTTGCACTTTGAATTTGTCACTATTAACCTCACCTGTCTTTATAAAATAAAAAAAGTTTCCTTAGAACCAGCTGTAGGTTTCCTTCTAATGTTAATATTTGTCAACAGATAGATACATAGGTCTACCTATATAAAGAGATAACTATTACATGCTGATATATATATATATGGAATTATACATAGGGTAAGAATTATATATAATAGAGATTTCTATATATATAATAGAGATAGCTACACACATACATATATGTATGTATGTATATATATATATATATATAGAGAGAGAGAGAGAGAGAGAGAGAAAGGATCAATAAATCAAGTTTCACAGGCTATAGTTTCTTGAATTAGCTTTCTACACATATATGTGTGTGTGTGCATATGTGTACCCTGTATTAGTGCGATTGTTCACCAAATATTTTTGGATTTCCTTCTTGTACACACAAGGTAGGACAGCATTTCCCTGTCCCTTTGAAGTGAGATGACACCATGTGACTTGCTTGGCCAGTGAAATGTGAGCAGAAGTGGTATGCTTCATGTCCAGGTGGAAATTTTGAGAGCCAGTGTTCATCTCACCATATTCCCTTCCAGTGGCTGTGGCAGCCGTAGAAGCATATAATGACACAAGGTCTCTGTCAGTCTGGCTTCCTGAGTGATCTGGAAGCAGAGACTCCCAGCAGCCTGTGTTGGACATGCAGTGTCAGGAAGAAATACATTTTTGTCTGACAAAACCACTGAGATATAAGTATTGTTTGTTACCACAGCATAACTTAGTCCAGAGGTTGGCATACTTTTTTGGTAAAAGGCCAGATAGCAAATATTCCACTTTTTATTTTTCTAAACAAGCCTTTAAAACAATTCTTAGATCCAGATTGCACAAAAATAAGCTGCAAAACAGATTTGGCCCTAGTTTTCCAATGCCCTTACCTAGCCTATGTTAAGTGTAAAAGACATTTACTTCTCTCTGCATCAGCTTCTTCAACTGTAAAATAGAACACAACTGTCTTAATTATCCTCTCAGAGTTTCCTTGAGAGTAAAAAGAAGAAATGGAGAGGGATTTATTTAGAAAAAAGTAGTGTTTACACTATACAAATGTTATTATTTCAATGAAAAGATTCAAAGTAAAACTTCCAAACAAAAATAGTTAAAAAGAAATAAGTTTTCTCCATTGTATCCTCTTTATTTTCATGTAGTTAACCTATTTCAAATGGAGCCCTTCTATACGGTGTGTTGTACACTTCCCCAGGTGTGTTTCATAGAGCACTGGTCTGCTAAGATGCTACACACAGACACACACACACACACACACACACAATAGGTTCTTCGGATAAATAAATGTAGGCAATCCTACATCCTGTATCCATGGAATACTTATTATGCATAGAGAACTTACTATCCATGGAATACATATTACCTATCAATATCCAATGGATTTCTATTCAGCCCAGCACGCTCTGGGCAGCCTTACAATGCCTCTTAGTTCGTACTGAGCTCCTTGAAGTTAAGTCAGGGATCCCCCAACCCCCGGGCCGTGGACTGGTACCGGTCCGTGGCCTGTTGGAATGGGGCTGCACAGCAGGAGGTGAGCGGCGGGCAGGTGAGCGAAGCTTCATTTGCCGCTCCCCATCACTCCCCATCACTTGCATTACTGCCTGAACCATCCTCCCTCCCCCATCCGTGGAAAAATTGCCTTCCAGGAAACCGGTCCCTGGTGCCAAAAAGGTTGGGGACCGCTGAGTTAAATCATTGCTAGTATGACTGGTCAAAGTCTGAACTTATCCTGCTTCCCCAAGTCCTATGTTTCCCCAGCCTTATGGTTGAGATCTAGGTTTACAACATCTCTGGACAATTTGCATGCCACACTTGGGCTTGAACACCAGTTGTTGGCTATGGTAAAAATTAATTTCATGCTAAAGTCCCAAACTGCAACAAATGCAAGTTATCTTGGCTTTAAAAGAAACACTCAAGAGAAAGCGCTGGATGGGAGAGGAAGAGGAAAAAGATTTGATTATTTGAGTTTTTATCTTTCCAGACAAATTATTTTATAAGAATCAAGAGAATCTGCAGTAGCACCTTCTGAAGAACTTCAGGTTTTTAAAAGCAACAAGCAGAGCTCTACAGAGATCTTGTCATCTGAGAGTGACATTGGGTTGTTTCACTCTGTTGTGTGATAATCATCTTTATTTACTATGTTATTCAAACCTAATTCAGCATGCGGCCCTAGAGTGAGTAACGAATATTTTCCAATTAGAATGGCATTAGAATGTTTTAAGTTAGCAAATCCAAGAAAGGGAGAATCGTGAGACAATAAAGAAATTAAAAGCTAAATTAAATATGTTTCAGATATACTATCTCTCTCTATATATATATTATATATATATTCATACGTATATATACACATAATTTTATTATGTGACTGCAAAGAAACTTCAGAAATGTGTTAGTTGTGCCAGAATAGATATTTCTACTTCAATTTTCATAGAATTATAGAATGTTACACACACGATGATTCTGGTAATTTTCCACAAGATACAACAGGGGGAAAAAAGTGTTAGAGTATAAGGTTCATGGTAGTAAGTAGGGGTCTATCCCATGAAAAGAAATTGCCTCCAAATGATACAATGTGGAGTTCTTCATTCGTCCCCATCTTTCCTGCCCCGAATCAAAGTGCCAGGGGTAATGGAAACTGGATTTGAAAGACCTGAGTTCAAGTAAGAATTTTCCAACAAGTAATAGTGTGATGGGAGGAAAGTAACATAACCACTCTGAATTCTACTTGTTCACCTAAAAAATGCAGATAATGATCTCTCTCTCCCTGAGCCTGTTGCGAAGGTACTTCTAGATAATGTATACGAAAGTGTCTACATTGTTTCATTGGCATGTGTTACATTATGTGCTTAATAAATATAGATATGAATCTGGGTCAGTTCATATGTTTGAACCAAATTATCAATGATTCAAAAGGCACAGATCCTAACTGCCTCTTTAAAACCAAGACTATAGGGCAGGTGCTAAGGGGTGAAAATGTGTTTCCTAGCTGTGCTTGAGCTGCAAAAATTAACAGAAAGCCAGACTTAAAACAAACTTAAACTGTAATAAAAAATGTATTTTTTCCTTCAAGATGAAGTTCAAGGTAGTGTGGCCTTCAGGGCTGGTGGATTTAGCAACTTAAGAATGTCATCAAACATCCAGGTTCCTTCTCGTTCTTCTATCTTGTCCACAGTATTAACTTCATCCCACATCTCTTTCTCCAGTGGGAGTAAAGGCAGCTCCTCTCAACCGTTAAGTCCCTCCATTGAGTCTGACTGGGGCAACTTAGGTCACTCGTTCTTCAGCAAATGACAGCCAGGGGAATGCTGTATTCTGATTGGCTTAAGCACTGGTTCCTCAAGAAATACTGGCAAGGAAGATGGGATTATTATAATTGGCTTAGTCAAATCAGAACCTGCCTCCAGAATTAGGGTCAGCTCCCAAACCACATGGCTGCTGCGTGTTAGAGGGTCAATTACACTATCCCTGTAACCAGCTTTTTCTAAAAGACCTATATTGTTTTTTGACTAGCTTGATACAGTCACCATGTTGCTTGCAAACGCCAATAAACGATTCAATTTTGAGTTAGAAATTTATACTAATGTGATTTTTAAAAGTATCTTCTCTTACTTGCTTTATCTAAACTAGTCATGTAAATTAGCCCAGATCACGCAAACAGGAAAGAAATTTAGCTTAGTTTGAGAGAAACCAGGCCATAGAAAAGAAGGAATTTTTCTTCCTAGTTAGGAATTATATACGAGTACTGCATTCCAAGACAGGGGTCTTCATCACCAACTGACGTGACATAAATTTGACATTGATGAGTAAGTTTTGACCACATAACCATTTTAGCCAGATGATATTTTAGGGTAAAATCCTGATGTCTGAGTCATGGTTCTTCCACTTTCTCTGTGACCTTCAGCAAGTTACTTTGCTCCTCTGGGCTCACTTTCCTGCAATGTAAAATGGAGTCAAAAATAGTGCCTACCTCATAGGGTTGCTATGAGGAGTAAATGACTTAATATGTGTCAGCGGCTTATGCAGGATGTAGAAATAGGGAAGAAGTATTTGCTATTATTACCGTATTACTATTATTATTATTATTATTCTAATTTAAGATGGTGAGCTATCTATTAAGGATGTTTTAGTCTAGACAAGAAAAATAAAAGTGGAGATAACTCTTTATATGTATTTTCAAGATTGTTATTAAGAATTTGCTTTTAACCAAACTACATTGCATTTTAGAAAACTATGATAAGATTTGTGGGAAACACAAATCTGGAAAGACATATTTCATGCAGAATGACGGAAACTCAGCACCTCATTTTGTATGCACCATGCAGCTATAAAACTCCCCAGAACATTCTCATGCCAAGTCCCAAAGTGCAGGAAAGAATCTGGTTTGTTTTAAATAGCATTTGGGTACAATTTTAATTGCCAGTTGTTCATGAATTTAGCTTGACTCTGAACAATACAAAATTATCAAATCTCTTCTTCAACCTATTATGTTATAGAATAATTGTCCTTATATGATTGTTATTTTTGGGATATCCTTTTAATTCCAGTAGTTTTGAAAGCCTGTGAGTGGTTTATGTTGTTCACCGATAATATGAATACAAATGTTATTTAAAAACATTTTTAAATAGTACTTAATCCAATTAATGATCTAATAATAAAACAACTAGGACACTAACACAGGCTACTTCGTATAGTTTGCTCTAATGTTGAGCAAATAAAGCCAAAATTATAGATTCTATTTAAGTATGACATGGTCTAGTTTGAAAAGCTCTGTTCTATAATAAGTGCACTTCCAGGAAACCTCCTGGGACTGCTGGCTTTTGAGGATACAAGAGAGACTAGGCAAGGGTGGGGAGGATACAGCCTGCGTCTATGCAACTGTTAGAAAGTAATTCAGAACTGTTCTTACAGATGATGGGTCAGTGGCATTATGAGTAATAATAATCATTACAATTGTAGGTTATTGAATACTTACACCTGCTAGACACAGTGATAGATGTTTTACAAAGTGTGTTTAATTTGATTTAATCTTCATAGCAATACAATGAAGGAGGTATTATTATCCCCTTTCCAAAGAAGAAGAACATGAAGCTTGGAGATTTAAAGAAGCTTGCTCAAAATCACACAGCTAATAACTGGCAGAGCCATAGCAATACGTGGAAGAAATGCTTTTCTTCAGAGAACCATGTTGGAGGATGGACCTGCAGGGCAATTGATGGGGCCACTGAGCTTACTAAAGCATTGATGCTGCTTTCCAATATTTTTTGAACTACACTCGGTAGTTTTCAGACAACTGCATCAAAAGAAAAATTAAAAATATAACAAAAATGCAAAAAAATCTCTTTCTGAGTTTTTCTTTAAGGAGGAAGACTGGATAATGATAATAATTGGTATTATTCAGTACTTACTGTGGGTCAAGCACTGTTTAAACACATTTAATCCTCTTAATGACCTCAGGTATGAGATAGATAGTATTTTACTCTCATCCTACAGATGAAGTAAATGAGGATAAAAAAGCTAAATAATTTCCTCTAAGATCACACAACCAACCACCAAAAGGAAAAGCCAGGACTTAAGTAACCTCCATATAAGGACAAAAGCCCATGCTCTTACTGAGATATTACATTGACAAAAATAAACAGCAAAGAAATGTTTACATAATTTGGTGAGTTTGTGATAAAAATTGTACCAACTCTCTATTACTCCATCCAAAATTACCCTCCCTAATTTAGCTCTCAGAATCATTTATCAATGGTTTCATGGTATTATGCCTATAATGAAAGCCTCTGCGAAAATATAAATACTTCCCGGGATACAAAAATGCAGGGAATGGAGTATACGAGTTCCTCACACATTTTGAATGGGATGCAGAGTCTCATCTAACTTGTTTTTCATTTAATTGGTGAAAAGTCATAATTGTGTTGATGCTTCCCTAAGGTACGGATGATCTGTATAAAATGCTTACATTTACTTACAGCATGCGTGCACTCAGCCATAAAAACAAAATGGAGAACAAATCAAATTAAATCTCATCATTTGTGCAAATACATGTCTCTTTGGTCGCACCTTCTTAATGAATAGTAGCGGACAAGCAACACAGCTAATAAGTTATTTTAATAGGGTGATGTAATGGCGTGTGAACTGTTACCTCCTGGGAGAGTGAGTGACAGATACCAGTTCTCATTACTGTGTAGATTAGTCTCAGAGAATTCATTAGTGCCCAGTGTGGCAGCTCTGTTGAGTGCCCTTAATTTGGAAAAAGAGACAGGAAGCCTCTGTGCCCAAGAAACTCTAAAGACGGATGATCTGGAATTGAAGGCTTTTAGGGCAAAGGACACTCCTGAGAAGGTGGCAGTTATTCACTTAGTTTTTCAGGCGATTGGTGACAGCTCTCTTCCCTGTAGTCTACGTGGCTAAACACGAGGAACAACAGAGGACTGCTGGATTTCCCCTCGCATCTGAGAAGGCAGGTTTAATGCAGAATGTTTCAAAGGTATCATACATTCATATGACTTAACTCCATGATAAATGACTTTTTAAATTTTACAGAATGACAGTGAGCAGAAGTAGCACATAAAAATGCAATTTATCAATAAGCCTGATTTTTCCTTTTTAGGTAATGGTTTTAATCCTTTCCACCAAACCAAGCAAGCTTGGCACTGACTGAGTTAAAAATTCTATATGTGCAATTTCTGCCACATGCTGGTAAAGATATATCTTCGAACTAGCTTCATAACAAACACAATCTTCTGACTTCTGGGCAATTAAAGGTACCAACATAGCACTGTCATATATTGTTAAAAAGCATTCAAAGTTTCTTGACTGCAACCCATAGTAAGAAGTATGTTTTACACACAATCAATATCCATATACATGTAGGCATTTCATAGGCAAAATTAATGTTTCAGTACATATGATACACTGTTATCTGTATTGCTCTATATTAACCTCTTCCTTTCATGTATACTATTCTATTGTAGCCTAGTCTAATTTTTAAATATTGTTTTGTTTTTAACATCTTTATTGGAGTATAATTGCTTTACAATTATACTCCAATAAAGATGTTGTGGTAGTTTCTACTGTATAACAAAGCGAATCAGATATATGCATACGTATACCCTCATATTCCCTCCCTCTTGCGTCTCCCTCCCACCCTCCTTATCCCACCCCTCTAGTTGCTCACAGAGCACTGAGCTGATCTCCCTGTGCCATGCAGCTGCTTCCCACTAGCTACCTACTTTACATTTGGTAGTGTATATATGTCAATGTTACTCTCTTACTTTGTCCCAGCTTACCCTTCCCCCTCCTGGTGTCCTCAAGTCCATTCTCTATGTCTGTGTCTTTATTCCTGTCCTGCCCCAAGGTTATTCAGAACCAAATTTTTTTTTAGATTCCATTTATATGTGTTAGCATACGGTATTTGTTTTTCTCTTTCTGACTTACTTCACTCTGTATGACAGAATCTAGGTCCACCCACCTCACTACAAATAACTCAATTGCATTTCTTTTTATGGCTGAGTAATATTCCATTGTATATATGTGCCACATCTTCTTTATCCATTCATCTCTTGATGGACACTTAGGTTGCTTCCACGTCCTGGTTATTGTAAATAGAGCTGCAATGAACATTGTGGTACATGACTCTTTTTGAATTATGGTTTTCTTAGGGTATATGGCCAGTAGTGGGATTGCTGGGTCATATGGTACTTCTATTTTTAGTTTTTTAAGGAACCTCCATACTGTTCTCCATAGTGGCTGTATCAATTTACATTCCCACCAACAGTGCAACAGGGTCCCCTTTTCTCCACACCCTCTCCAGCATTTATTGTTTGTAGATTTTTTGATGATGGCCTTTCTGACTGGTGTGAGGTGATACCTCATTGTACTTTTGATTTGCATTTCTCTAATGATTAGTGATGTTGAGCATATTTTCATGTGCCTCTTGGCCATCTGTATGTCTTCTTTGGAGAAATGTCTATTTAGGTCTTCTGCCCATTTTTGGATTGGGTTGTTTGTTTTTTTGATATTGAGCTGCATGCGTTGCTTGTAAATTTTGGAGATTAATCCTTTGTCAGTTGCTTCGTTTGCAAATATTTTCTCCCATTCTTAGCATTGTCTTTTCATCTTGTTTATGGTTCCCTTTACTGTGCAAAAGCTTTGAAGTTTCATTAGGTCCCATTTGTTTATTTTTGTTTTTACTTCCCTTTCTCTAAGAGGTGGGTCAAAAAGGATCTTGCTGTGACTTATGTCATAGAGTGTTCTGCCTATGTTTTCCTCTAAGAGTTTGATAATGTCTGGCCTTACATTTAGGTCTTTAATCCATTTTGAGTTTATTTTTCTGTATGGTGTTAGGGAGTGTTCTAATTTCATCCTTTTACATGTAGCTGTCCAGTTTTCCCAGCACCACTTATTGAAGAGGCTGTCTTTTCTCCATTGTATATTCTTGCCTCCTTTATCAAAAATAAGGTGACCATAGGTGTGTGGGTTTATCTCTGGGCTTTCTATCCTGTTCCTTTGATCTGTATTTCTGTTTTTGTGCCAGTACCATACTGTCTTGATGACTGTAGCTTTGTAGTATAGTCTGAAGTCCGGGAGCCTGATTCCTCCAGCTCCGTTTTTCTTTCTCAAGAAAGAAATTTTGGCTTATCCGGGGCCTTTTGTGTTTCCATACAAATTGTGCATTTTTTTGTTCTAGTTCTGTGAAAAATGTCATTGGTAGTTTGACAGGGATTGCACTGAATCTGTAGATTGCTTTGGGTAGTATAGTCATTTTCACAATGTTGATTCTTCCAATGCAAGAACATGGTATATCTCTCCATCTGTTTGTATCATCTTTAATTTCTTTTTTTTTTTTTTTTTAAAGGATTTTCTTATTTATTTATTTATTTATTTATTTATTTATTTATTATTTTTGGCTGTGTTGGGTCTTCGGTTCGTGCGAGGGCTTTCTCCAGTTGCGGCAAGCGGGGGCCACTCTTCATCGCGGTGCGGGGACCGCTCTTCATCGCGGTGCGCGGGCCTTTCTCTATCGCGGCCCCTCCCGTTGCGGGGCACAGGCTCCAGACGCGCAGGCTCAGCAATTGTGGCTCACGGGCCCAGCTGCTCCGTGGCATGTGGGATCTTCCCAGACCAGGGCTCGAACCTGCGTCCCCTGCATTAGCAGGCAGATTCTCAACCACTGCGCCACCAGGGAAGCCCTAATCTTTAATTTCTTTCATCAGTGTCTTATATTTTTCCACATACAGGTCTTTTGTCATCTTTACTATCATTACTCTGAATTCTTTTTCAGGTAGGTTGCCTATTTCATCTTCATTTATTTGGTCTTGTGGGTTTTTACCTTGCTCCTTCGTCTGTAACAATTTTTATTGTTGTTGTTTCATTGTTTTTTTTGATGGGTGGTGCTGTATTCCTGTCTTACTGGTTGTTTGGCCTGAGATGTCCAGCACTGGAGTTTGCAGGCAGTTGGATAGAGCTGGGTCTTGGTGCTGAGATGAGGACCTCCGGGAGGCCTCACTCCGATTGATATTCCCTGGGGTCTGAGGTTCTCAGTCCAGCGGGTTGGACTCAAGCTCCCACCACAGGAGCTTGGGCCCAACCTCCGGCCTGGGAACAAAGATGCTGCAAGCTTCATGGCACCACAAAAGAAAAAAAAAAAGGAAGAAAGAAGGGAAAAAAGGAGCAGTACAATATCAAATAATAAAAAACAAAATAAAATTAGAAAGATAAAAAGTATATTAGGAAAAATAAAACTATAATCGAAACAACTGCAATAAGGTAAAATAAAACCACAACAGGAAAAAGAAATAAAAAGGGGAGGGGGTGGGGGTGGGGAACAAGCCAGAAGGAGAGATCACTAACAAAGTATAAAAATAAAATAAAATTAGAAAAACGAAAGATTTATTAGGAAAAATAAAAATATTAAAGAATCAACAACAATGAATCAACAAGGTAAAACAGAACCCCAATCTAAAAGAGGAAAAAAGGGCCTTCCCTGGTGGCGCAGTGGTTGAGAATCTGCCTGCCAATGCAGAGGACACAGGTTCGAGCCCTGTTCTGGGAAGATCCCACGTGCCGCGGAGCAACTGGGCCCATGAGCCACAATTACTGAGCCTGCGCGTTTGGAGCCTGTGCTCCGCAACAAGACAGGCCGCAATAGTGAGAGGCCCGTGCACCGCGATGAAGAGTGGCCCCCGCTTGCCACAACTAGAAAAAGCACTCGCACAGAAACGAAGACCCAACACAGCCATAAATAAATAAATAAATAAATTTAAAGTGGTGGAGGAGGAGGAGATAAAACACATGTAACAAATAAAAAAATAAAAAAAATAAAAGAGGAAAAAAGAAAAGAAAAAATAAAGCCTTGGCTATGGGGGCAGAGTTTAGGCAGGGGGTGGAACTTAGGCAGGGGCGGGGATTTGGGTGGGATGGGACCTAGGCAGGTGGGGGCGTGATGTTCAAGCATGGGGCGGGGCCTCTGCTTAGGACCTGCCCGCAGAAGGGGAGAGGTAGCATGTTGAAAGGAGGACCTCTGGAGTGTGGAGTTCCGGAGTTTGGAGGTAGGGCCCTGAGTGAGGGTGTGTGGGTGGGGTTTAGGCCCAGCATTGGAGGGTGTCTCTGAGTGTAGAGGTAGGGCCCTGGGTTGGGGGGGGGGGTTAGGGGCGGGGCTTGGGCTCTGCATGGCAGGAGGGAGGCTCCGAGGGCAGAGGATTACGTCCGGGAGCCCAACAGGCTTCCCATTGCCTAAGTGGACAGGGAAAGCACAGGCCCCATTCCCTTCCATTCCTTCGCACCCCTCCCCCACTGTCTCCCCCAGGGTCTCCCCGTCGCTGCTGGACCCCTAACCGTGGGTGGGTCCCGCTGGGTGTAGGAACTCCTTCCCTTCCCCAGCCGCCCCTCATGGGTGCCAGTCCTGGGGGTCCGGCCTTTACTTTTGCTCCCCCTCTCCTCCCTCCCACTCCCTCAGGATCTGTTCGGCTGGAGGGGGCCTAGGTGGGCAGAGGATCAGGCCTCGGATCTCAGCAGGTTCCTGGGGGTCCAAGTGGGCAGGGGAAACCTGGCCACGCTCCCTTTTGATCCTCTGCCCTCCCAATGGTTCCCCAATTTCCCCCTTCGGGTGTGGGATCCCTTCCCCTCCCCCAGCCGCCCCTCAGGGGCTCCAGTCCCGTCCCGCCTCCACTTCTCCTCCCCCTTCACTCCCCCCATGCCCCACGTCCTACGCGGGCTCTGGGGGTTCCTCCCATCCCCTTAGGTGTCCATGGTCCCCCACCGGTGCCTGGTAGGTGCCCCAGTTGTGAGAAGACGTGAATTCCGCATCCTCCTAGTATGCCATCTTGACTCCGCCCCCAAATTTTGGTTTTTAAAAGTGCTGATTTTATGTTAAAAATTGATTTTACCACCTACCAATGAATCAAGATCTGCACTTTGAAAGAACCATATCTCAGGACAAAGACCTTTTCATATTAATTTTTGTAAAAATAATAATTTATTTATTGAGTGCTTATTACAGGCCAGGCACTATGCCAGTGCTTCATAGAATTTCTTACTTAATTTACTCTCCACAACAGAGAGAAAACTAGATATTATTATTCTACTTCTCAGATGAAGAAAATCAAGCTCAGAGAGGTAATGAAAGTTGCTCCAGTTCACACAGCTGGTAAGTGGCAGAGCTATAATATTGACACATTGTAGAAATGCAATAAGTATTGATTAAATGAATAAATGAATGAATAAATTATGGTTGAGAATGAGGGCTTAGGCTGGCTGACTATTGACCATTGGGTGTATTAACAACTAATCCTCAGTGCAGTATTTCTTCTGGACCACAGTCTAATACTTTGGCTCTCAACTATCTCAAAATAAAAATAAAGCTTTTATCTAAAAATGCAAAAATTATTTCTTGATTGGGAGGGGTAATAATAAATAATAATAATGATAACACTGATGATGATTGTGGCTAACATTTATTGGTTACTTAGTATGGGCCAAGCACTACTCTAAGTGCTTTCACATGTCGGTATAAAATAATAGTAGCCACCCCATTAGGTTGTTATGAGGATTGAATTTATTTAATTCTTACATCAACCCTATGGGGTAAGTACTATTCTTATCTCTGTTTTATAGCTGAGGAGACTGAGGCACAGAAAGGTTAAGTGACTTGCCCCAAAACACAAGCTAATAAAACTCAAGAAGTCTGTCACCAGAGTCTAAGCTCTTAACCTTTACTGCCTCCTGTAATCACTGGAGATCAGCTAAGTTCTTTCATCACTAAAGCAAGGTTGATACTTCCCAAAGCAAATACAATAAGAAATGCTAAATGCTTTAATGGAGTGACCCATCCATTATGAGTCATTTTGCTCTCCTAACATATTCATGATTTCTTAATTTTAGAGGATTTTTCTGAAGGTTTGGAAATAGCCCATATCACTCAGCACAAATATAAAAAATTATGATTTCAGAATAGCTTATATTGTCATGTATTGGTATTTTATAAAGTTAGTGATAAAATATACCTTTTAAGGAATCAGTCATATTTTATTTTTAATAAAATCAAAATAAGAAATATTTGTGTAGTTAATAGCAATTCACTGTAAGACAATGTTGGGGAGACAAAAAAACACAGTCTCAAATATAATCATGGGTATCTTACTGGTGGAGAAATCTATGGTGGGACATTTCATTGACAGAATTTAAGGGATTAATATGAGCTTGAAGAACAAACCAATGTAAAGCCAGAAGCCAGGTCATAAGCTGATCCCATGAGCAAACAAGAGAACATAACAAAGAAGAGTGGTCAGAAGACAAGTGTGCACTGCAGATCCTTCGAGCTATTTTGCAGTGAGAGTTTCTCCGTTTGGTTCCCAGATAATCTCCTAAATTAGCTGAAGCCTATACACCCTACCACATAAACATAGTGGTAAAATCAGTTAGAATTTTTGTAGCACAGAACGCCAGTGCCTATATATACACACAACTTTCCTTTTCTACCTGGAACCAACACTAAACCTTACTTCCTGGCCTCTTGACATTCTGACCAATGAAGCATGAGTAGAAGCCGTGTGCCTGGTCTCTGACAACCTCTCTTGGGATCCTCCATTCTCATTCTCTTTCCTCATCCACCTGCTAGATGACACTAGGCAAGCTTGTGTTGAGGAAGGAAGCAAGTTAGGTCCCTGATCAAGTGGGTGGGGCAGGGGCTCCCTGACAACCTGCATCAGAGAATGGCAAGAGTGAGAATAAGCTTTTACTTTATTAGGTCACTGGAATTTTAACAGCACCTAACATTTATCTGAACTAAAACAGTCCTGGAGTATGAACACTGGGGCGAATGCTGCAGTTTAAATAAGGATTATGATTGGTATTTAGTTATGTGTGTTGGGGAAAATGGGTGTGTTATTTGTACACGTGACCTCAACTGCAAAGGCCTGGTTGACCCTGTTAAGAGTCATGACTGCTCCCAGCAACCACTCTGGCCCAGTAGAACATGCAGTCAGATTGGTTCTCTCTCCACTAAATCTGCTGGAACTTGCTGAGGGATCTGCTGCCCTCCTCCTAAGTCCTATGGACCTGTGACTCCTTAAAGACTCACGCGGTGGAGTCTGGGTAAACTATCTGAGTTCAATCCTGCTTTCACCTCTTAGTGGCTGTGTCACTTGGCAAGTTGATTAAAATCTCTGTGCTCATCTTTCTTATCTGTTAAGTCATTAAAATAATAGTACCTGTATCATAGAGTTGTTTTGAGGACTAAACAAGTTAAGCAATATAAAGCATTTAAAAGGGTATCTGGCACATGGTGTGCACTCAATCAATGTTAGTTATTACTGTTAGCATTTTTATCATAATACTTGAGTCATTCTTCCCCTCCTGCTTGGAATATTAAGCCTTATAACTCTTACATCTTTTCTAGGCAAAGGACCTTCTCTCCTTCTCTCCATGTCTAGGGATGCTGGGAGGCAGTAATAAAGTTTTTCTTTTACTATAATTCTGTTCTTTGAGTTCACTTTTCTATGTTCTCACACAGTCAGAAGGGAAGAATCTTTTGTTTTTTTTACTTTCAGACTTATAAAAAAGAAAACTTTTTATTATTTTTTTAAATTTATTTTTGGCTGCTTTGGGTCTTCATTGCTGCGTGCGGGCTGTCTCTAGTTGTGGCGAGCGGGGGCTACTCTTCATTGCAGTATGTGGGCTTCTCATTGCAGTGGCCTTTCTTGTTGTGGAGCACGGGCTCTAGGCGCACAGGCTTCAGTAGTTGTGGCGCATGGGCTTAGTTGCTCCGCGGCATGTGGGATCTTCCCGGACCAGGGATCGAACCTGTGTCCCCTGCATTGGCAGGTGGATTCTTAACCACTGTGCCACCAGGGAAATCCCAAGAAAACTTTTAAATTTGAATTGGCTTAAGACACTCACAGGCAACAATAACTTGGAGGTGAGATCTGGGTCCAGGTGGATGTGTCTGTCCCCGTCCTGCTGCTGAAAGGGCATTTTTACAAGGCATGAATCTGAGTTCAGATTTCTGTTGCCCAAGCCTACCCAGTCTTTGCCACATTTTTCAGTGTGGTTGAGTTACAGTGGGAAGTCCAAGGCCAGTTTTCCTATCATGGTTGTAAGGAATGGGTAGCTCCATCAGGAGCCAAGATTTTGGTTGAGGGGGGTGGAATTTATAATGAATTTTCACACATTAAGACATTCTTAATTTTTTTCCAAATCCCTGGCAACAGGTAATGATTAATGCTTGAAAGGACATTGCTGCCCTTTCTCTTTCATTGGACACTTTATCATGGAGGCAGCCAGACTTGCTTATGAAGGTTAAAAAGTAATTATTGGCCGGAGTGTTTTAGTTCCATTTCTCTCCATTTCAAAAGTCAGTTAACTGTCCATAAGTTTAAAAAGAGAACAGGGGCTTCCCTGGTGGCGCAGTGGTTGAGAATCTGCCTGCCAATGCAGGGGACACGGGCTCGAGCCCTGGTCTGGGAAGATCCCACATGCCGCGGAGCAACTAGGCCCGTGAGCCACAATTGCTGAGCCTGCACGTCTGGAGCCTGTGCTCCGCAACAAGAGAGGCCGCGATAGTGAGAGGCCCGTGCACCGCGATGAAGAGTGGCCCCCACTTGCCGCAACCAGAGAAAGCCCTCGCACAGAAACGAAGACCCAATAAATAAATAAATAAATAAATAAATAAATAAAAATTAAAAAATTAAAAAAAAAAAAAAAGAGAACAGATGGGGTAGAAGCAGAGACAATGAACGTGACCAAAGGTACATGGTAACAACAAAGGAAAACTTGTCGATATTTGGATGATGATAATTGCTCAGACTTGCCCACACTGTCTGCATTGAGTTCATTGCTCACAGAAGATTAAAAGAAAAAGAAAAAGAAAGAAAAAAAGAAAAAAGAAAGCATAGATGCTCACTTGATTTTTAAGGCTTGAGTACAAATCATTATCTATTTGGTTTGTTTCATAAATTAAATCCCTGAAATATTTTATTAGTGATTTATAAGTGATGCATATTTTAAAATTAAGAAGAACCTTTGTGACAAAAACTTGTCTTCAGTGAGAGAGGAATAAATATTTTCACTTGGAAACAGACGATGCAGAGCTTTTTGTTTGCACTTCCCTTTTTTTTTTTTTTTTAAAGTGAAGGGGCAGGATTGCCAATAAAGAAAAATGATGAGTTGTAGGAGAGTGAATACTAGGAAGTTAAATCAAAATACATATCTTTCAAAGCTTAAACAAAACTCTTCTGTTTACCTTGTCTTTCTACCTAGCTTTCTGTTTTATACAATTAGACATGCTGAATCGAATTGCTCTTAGACTTCTTTTATAATAGCTTGAATGTTCTAATTGTACCAACATTATATTCACAAAATATAGCAGGTTTTTTTTCATTATCCTTGGCTGCCAAGTATCTGAACTCCCTTCCTATATTCATCTATTATCTATTCATCATTAGACAAACTGATAAAAGGCCAGACACTCACTTTCCCAGTTTTTCTAAGCAAGATATAGGCATAAGACCTGACATTCACTAATCACATACATATGCCATATTTTGAATAGAAGGCTATTGATACAAAGCAGGAGCTCAGGGAATTCTTTCTAGAGTCAGTGACTACTGCAACAAGACTCCACTCCCAGGGCAGCAGGGACCATGGCTCCCTCTGGGTGAATCAGTGCCAGTGGTGTTGGCAGTTCAAACAGCAGAGAGAGCTATATGCTGGGGAGGTCAGTTTCACCACACCATTTGGGACAGTGCTTCTGGTTGTGTGGTCTTTGAGCCTGCTACTCCTGTGATCTCAGCAAATCAATGAACTATCTGGTATCCTTTTTTTTCCTTTTGAAATCTTTTTCCTTGGAATTATCTTAGATTTACAAAAGAGTTGCAAAAACAGCAAACAGAGCTTCCATATACCCTTCACTCAGCTTCCTCTAATATTAACATCTTACATAACAATGGTACATCTATCAACATTAACATTGGTGCAATACTATTAACTAACCTCTATTCAGGTTGCCTCCGTTCTTCCACTAATGACTTTTTCTGTTTCAGGATACAATTCATGACACCACACTACGTGCACTCATCCTGTCTCCTCAGTCTCCTCCAATCTGTCACGGTTTCTTGGTCTTTCCTCATCTCTTACGGCTGTGACACATTTGTGGTCAGGTATTTTGCAATATGCCCCTCAATCTGGATTTGTCTGGTGTTTTTCTCTCATGATTAGACTGAGCTTATGGATCCTGGAAGAGGAATCCACAGAAGTGATGTGCCTTCTCAATACATCACGTCAAGAGGTACAGGATTCTGGGACTTCCCTGGCGGTCCAGTGGTTAAGACTCTGTGCTTCCAATGCAAAGGGTGTGGGTTCGATCCCTGGTTGGGGAACCAAGATCCCACATGCCATATGGCGCGGCCAAGAAAATATTAAAAAAAAAAAACGAGGTACAGGATTTTGATAGGTCTTATCACTGGCGATGTTGACTGTGACCTGCAGGTTAACCTAGTGTTTGTTACATTCCTCCAATGTGAAGTTACTATTTTTCCCTTTCTATATTCTATTTGTTAGAAGCAAGTCACCAAGTTCAGCCAGAGGAGGATATTAAGTTTCAACTTCTTGGATTTATGGACATATGTTAAAACCACCACAGTAATTAATAAATAAAGGAGATACTTTAAAGTGATGCAAACACTCCATTCCTCCTTAAAGTTTCCACCCACTAATTTCGGCATTTGTCACTGGATCCTGCCTGCAGTGCAGGTACTGTGGTGTTCTAATGGTTAGATTCATTTGTCACACTCTGCATCCCATCCTGGGTTCTCTCAACATCCTGATTAATCCTTTTACACTTGCATACAGGTTGCACAGCGTACGGCTCTATGATTTTTGACAAATGCATGAAGTCACGCATCCAGCTCCACAGTGCCACACCGACCGACTCCATGACCCTAAATTTCCCTGGGCTGCCACTTTACAGTTTCCCCATCCGTCCACCCAGAACCCCTGGAGATGGCTGATCTATCTCCTGATCCTATAGTTTTGCTTTTCCCAGAATGACATATAAATGAAATCATATTGATACCATATGCAGCCTTTTATGTATGGCTTCTTTCACTTAACAAAATGCAATTAAGATTCATACATGCTGTTGTGGGAATCAATAGTTTACATAAGAATTCTATTTTTCAATAGCAACCTGTCTTATGCTTTCTTCTGCAGGTCTGGAGTAGAGACATATTTTATTTGCTCAGTATTAGAAAATGCAGTATTCATTCATCTACTTGTTAAACTGCTGCTTTGGGCTCAGCACACTATGCTGAGACCTGGGAATTCATCAGGGAACAGGAAGGACTATGATATATTGTGATAACTGTATCAAGACAGCAAAACTATGCAGAGCCATGGAAGCATACTGAAGAGCTAGCTCAGCCAGTCACGGGCCCAGCAGATTTCACAAAGGAAGTGACATCTTGGCTGAAGGATAAAGAAAGAATAATAAGTAGGCGTTAAGAGGAGAAGTCATACAGAACAGGTAAGGGTGCAAATAGTTCCAGGCAATAGGGATTGCACTTTGAAAGGCCTATAAGCATGTGAGGAAATGAAGTATGTTCAGAAAAGTCAAAACCTGAAATTAGAATGAAGTGTCAGGGGCCCATCAGGAATAGCTGTGTATGCCGTGTTAAAGCTTGTGGACTTGATCCTAAGATAAACTGGCTACAATAAGGCCTGGGAGTCCCAGCAGCTTTTGTCTCGCCTGCTCCCAATATTACCTCCATTTATCTCCCAATTTTTTAGTGTGAACCACAGGGAAGTAAAATAGTAAACTTTGGAAATGTAGTCATTTTAATTTTCCTATTTTGAGGTTGAAGTGAACTTAGGAAGTTCCTTTGAAGCTCTGCTTTCCTTATACAGATGCAGACTAGCTTGTGCTAAGGGAGGAGATGATCAAGAGTTTGGATTCAGAACTGAAAACATGTTTTTCTTCAGGAAGGAAAGTAAACAAAAAACATGATGACAAAATGTAAAACTCTGAATAAGATTAATGAGTTCATTGTGCTTCTGATAATAAGATTGGCTCAGAGAGCTGGCTTATTTAGAATTTTTTTTTTTCTGAAGCCAGTTCTATGGCCAAAGTCTGAATGTTTTCACTGTATACTGATAGGCAGAGAGCTGCAACTGAAAATGGAGTTTAAGTATTGGATGCAGAGAGTTGATCTTGTTGTGCTTGAAATGTTTGTCTCTCTTCTTTTGCTTACTGACATGTAATTAACAGTATTAATGATTTAAAAGCAAAAAAAAAGGCATTGTGAGACAGCTCTTCCTCCCTTGAAAAAGGTATTTGATGAACATTTTCCTCATGCAGTAAAAGAATTTGATTGGAGGTCCATTGACTATGCCATATAAAGAAGCACTTGCACTGGTAAGTAAAAAAGATACACTTGTTAGTAAAATTTAAAATTTCTACCAGAAATAGTCTTTTAAAAAAGAATCTGAGGAGGACACCTTCAAGATGGTGGAAGAGTAAGACGCGGAGATCACCTTCCTCCCCACAAATACATCAGAAATACATCTACATGGGGACTGCTCCTATAGAACACCTACTGAACGCTGGCAGAAGACCTCAGACCTCCCAAAAGGCAAGAAACTCCCCACGTACCTGGGTAGGGCAAAAGAAAAAACAAATAACAGAGACAAAAGAATAGGGATGGGACCTGCACCAGTGGGAGGGAGCTGGGAAGGAGGAAAGGTTTCCACGCACTAGGAAGCCCCTTCGCGGGCAGAGACTGCGGGTGGCGGAGGGGGGAAGCTTCGGATCCACGGAGGAGAGCGCAGCCACAGGGGTGCGGAGGGCAAAGCGGAGAGATTCCCTCACAGAGGCTAGGCGCCGACCAGCACTCACCAGCCCGAGAGGCTTGTCTGCTCACTCGCCGGGGCGGGTGGGGGCTGGGAGCTGAGGCTCGGGCTTCGGTGGGATCCCAGGGAGAGGACTGGGGTTGGTGGCGTGAACACAGCCTGAAGGGGTTAGCGCACCACAGCTAGCCGGGAGGGAGTCCGGGAAAAAGTCTGCAGCTGCCTAAGAGGCAAGAGACTTTTTCTTACCTCTTTGTTTCCTGGTGCGCAAGGAGAGGGGATTCAGAGTGCGGCCTAAACGAGCTCCAGAGACGGGCGCGAGCCACGGCTATCAGCGTGGACCCCAGAGACGGGCGCGAGTTGCGGCTATCAGCGCGGACCCCAGAGACAGGCATGAGACGCTAAGGCTGCTGCTGCCGCCACCAAGAAGCCTGTGTGCGAGCACAGGTCACTATCCACACTTCCCCTCCCAGGAACCTGTGCAGCCCGCCACCGCCAGGGTCCCGTGATCCAGGGACAACTTCCCCGGGAGAACGCACAGCGCGCCTCAGGCTGCTGCAACGTCACACAGGTCTCTGACGCCACAGGCTCGCCCCGCATCCGTACCCCTCCCCTCCCCCCGGCCTGAGTGAGCCAGAGCCCCCGAATCAGCTGCTCTTTAACCCCGTCCTGTGTGAGCGAAGAACAGACGCCCTCAGGCGACCTACACGCAGAGGCAGGTCCAAATCCAAAGCTGAACCCCGATACCTGTGCGAACAAAGAAGAGAAACGGAAATCTCTCCCAGCAGCCACAGAAGCAGCGGATTAAAGCTCCATAATCAACTTGAGGTACCCTGCATCTGTGGAATACCTGAATAGACAACGAATCATCCCAAAGCTGGGGCGGGAGAATTTGGGAGCAACTGTAGACTTGGAGTTTGCTTTCTGCATCTAATTTGTTCCTGGTTTTATGTTTACCTTAGTATTTAGAGTTTATTATCACTGGTAGATTTGTTTTTTCATTGGGTTGCTCGCTTCCTTTTTTTTTAATATATAGGTATATATATATATATAATTCCTTTTTCTCTTTTTGTGAGTGTGTATGTGTATGCTCCTTTGTGTGATTTTGTCTCTATAGCTTTGCTTTTACCATTTGTCCTAGGGTTCTGCCTGTTGGGTTTTTTTCTTAGTATACTTTTTGTGCTTGTTATCATTGGTGGATTTGTTTTTTCGTTTGGTTGCTCTCTTCTTTCTTCATTTTTTTTTCTTTTGTTTAATTACATTTTAATATTTTTATTTTTTAATAATTCTTTCTTCCTTCTTTCCTTCCTTCCTTTCTTCCTTCCTTCCTTTCTCCCTTTTCTTCTGAGCCATGTGGCTCACAGGGTCTTGATGCTCCAGGCAGGTGTCAGGCCTGTGCCTCTGAGGTGGGAGAGCCGAGTGCTGAGTTCAGGACATTGGTCCACCAGAGACCTCCCGGCTCCATGAAATATCAAATGGTGAAAGCTCTCCCAGGGATCTCCATCTCAATGCTACAACCCAGCTCCACTCAACAATGAGCAAGCTCCAATGCTGGACACCCCATGCCAAACAACTAGCAAGACAGGAACACAACCCCACCCACTAGCAGAGAGGCTGCCTAAAATCATAATAAGGTCACAGACACCCCAAAACACACCACCGGACATGGTCCTGCCCAACAGAAAGACAAGATCCAGCCTCATCCACCAGAACACAGGCACCAGTCCCCTCCACCAGGAAGCCTATAAACCCACTGAACCAACCTTAACCACTGGGGACAGACACACAAAAAAATGGGAACTATGAACCTGCAGCCTGTGAAAAGGAGACCCCAAACACAGTAAGTTAAGCAAAATGAGAAGACAGAGAAACACACAGCAGATGAAGGAGCAAGGTAAAAACCCACCAGACCTAACAAATGAAGAGGAAATAGGCAGTCTACCTGAAAAAGAATTCAAAGTAATGATAGTAAAGATGATCCAAAATCTTGGAAATAGAATGGAGAAAATACAAGAAACGTTTAACAAGGACCTAGAAGAACTAAAGAGCAAACAAACGATGATGAACAACACAATAAATGAAATTAAAAATTTTCTAGAAGGAATCAATAGCAGAATAACTGAGGTAGAAGAATGGATAAGTGACCTGGAAGATAAAATAGTGGAAATAACTACCACAGAGCAGAATAAAGAAAAAAGAATGAAAAGAATTGAGGAGCGTCTCAGAGACCTCTGGGACAACATTAAATGCACCAACATTCGAATTATAGGGGTCCCAGAAGAAGAAGAGAAAAAGAAAGGGACTGAGAAAATATTTGAAGAGATTATAGTTGAAACTTCCCTAATACGGGAAAGGAAATAGTCAATCAAGCCCAGGAAGCACAGAGAGTCCCATACAGGATAAATCAAAGGAGAAACATGCCAAGACACATATTAATCAAATTATCAAAAATTAAATACAAAGAAAAAATATTAAAAGCAGCAAGGGGAAAACAGCAAATAATATACAAGGGAATCCCCATAAGGTTAACAGCTGATCTTTCAGCAGAAACTCTGCAAGCCAGAAGGGAGTGGCAGGACATATTTAAAGTGATGAAAGGGAAAAACCTACAACCAAGATTACTCTACCCAGCAAGGATCTCATTCAGATTTGAAGGAGAAATTAAAACCTTTACAGACAAGCAAAAGCTAAGAGAATTCACCACCACCAAACCAGCTTTACAACAAATGCTAAAGGAACTTCTCTAGGCAGGAAACACAAGAGAAGGAAAAGACCTACAATAAGAAACCCAAAACAATTAAGAAAATGGTAATAGGAACATACATATTGATAACTACCTTAAATGTAACTGCATTAAGTGCTCCAACCAAGAGACATAGACTGGCTGAATGGATACAAAAACAAGACCCTTATGTATGCTGTCTACAAGAGATCCACTTCAGACCTAGGGACACATACAGGCTGAAAGTGAGGGGGTAGAAAAAGATATTCCATGCAAATGGAAATCACAAGAAAGCTGGAGTGGCAATTCTCATATCAGACAAACTAGACTTTAAAATAAAGACTATTACAAGAGACAAAGAAGGACACTACATAATGATCAAGGGATCAATCCAAGAAGAAGATATAACAATTGTAAATATTTATGCACCCAACATAGGAGGACCTCAATACATAAGGCAAATGCTAACAGCCATAAAAGGGGAAATCGACAGTAACACAATCATAGTAGGAGACTTTAACACCCCACTTTCACCAATGGACAGATCATCCAAAATGAAAATAAATAAGGAAACACAAGCTTTAAATGATACATTAAACAAGATGGACTTAACTGATATTTATAGGGCATTCCATCCAAAACAACAGAATACAGTTTCTTCACAAGTGATCATGAAACATTCTCCAGGATAGATCATATCTTGGGTCACAAATCAAGCCTTGGAAAATTTAAGAAAACTGAAATTGTATCAAGTATCTTTTCCGATCACAATGCTATGAGACTAGATATCAATTACAAGAAAAAAACTGTAAAAAATACAAAAACATGGAGGATAAACAACACACTACTAAATAACCAGGAGATCACTGAAGAAATCAAAGAGGAAATCAAAAAGTTCCTAGCAACAAATGACAATGAAAACACGACGACCCAAAACCTATGGGATGCAGCAAAAGCAGTTCTAAGAGGGAAGTTTATAGCAATACAAGCCTACCTCAAGAAACAGGAAACATCTTAAATAAACAACCTAACCTTGCACCTAAAGCAATTAGAGAAAGAAGAACAAAAAAACCCCAAAGTTAGCAGAAGGAAAGAAATCATAAAGGTCTGATCAGAAAGAAATGAAGGAAACAATAGCAAAGATCAATAAAACTAAAAGCTGATTCTTTGAGAAGATAAACAAAACTGATAAACCATTAGCCAGACTCATCAAGAAAAAAAGGGAGAAGACTCAAATCAATAGAATTAGAAATGCAGAAGGAGAAGTAACAACTACACTGCAGAAATACAAAGAATCATGAGCGATTACTACAAGCATCTATATGTCAATAAAATGGACAACCACAAAGAAATGGACAAATTCTTAGAAAAGCACAACCTTCCAAGGCTGAACCAGGATGAAATAGAAAGTATAAACAGACCAATCACAAGCACTGAAATTGGAATGGTGATTAAAAATCTCCCAAAAAACAAAAGCCCAGGACCAGAAGGCTTCACAGGCGAATTCTATTGAACATTTAGGGAAGAGCTAACACCTATCCTTTGCAAACTCTTCCAAAATATAGCAGAGGGAGGAACACTCCCAAACTCATTCTATGAGGCCACCATCACCCTGATACCAAAACCAGAGAAAGATGTCACAAAGAAAGAAAACTACAGGCCAATATCACTGATGAACATAGATGCAAAAATCCTCAACAAAATACTAGCAAATAGAATCTAACAGCAAATTAAAAGTATCAATCTAACAGCAATTTAAAAGTATCAAACCCCATACGATCAAGTGGGGTTTATCCCAGGAATGCAAGGATTCTTTAATATATGCAAATCAATCAATGTGATACACCATGTTAACAAATTGAAGGAGAAAAACCATATGATCATCTCAATACATGCAGAAAAAGCTTTCAACAAAATTCAACACCCATTTATGATGAAAACCCTCCAGAAAGTAGGCATAGAGGGAAATTACCTCAACATATTAAAGACCATATATGATAAACCCACAGCAAGCATCATTCTCAATGGTGAAAAACTGAAAGCATTTCCTCTAAGATCAGGAAGAAGACAAGGATGTCCACTCTCACCACTGTTATTCAACATAGTTTTGGAAGTCCTAGCCACAGCAATCAGAGAAGAAAAAGAAATAAAAGGAATCCAAATCGGAAAAGAAGAAGTAAAACTGTCACTGTTTGCAGATGACAAGATACATAGAGAATCCTAAAAATGTCACCAGAAAACTACTAGAGCTAATCAATGAATTTGGTAAAGTTACAGGATAAAAAATTAATGCACAGAAATCTCTTGCATTCCTATACAATAATGATGAAAAATCTGAAAGAGAAATTAAGGAAACACTCCCATTTACCACTGCAACAAAAAGAATAAAATACCTAGGAATAAACCTACCTAAGGAGACAAAAGGCCTGTATGCAGAAAATTATAAGACACTGACAAAAGAAATTAAAGATGATACAAACAGATGGAGCGATAAACCATGTTCTTGGATTGGAAGAATCAACATTGTGAAAATGACTATACTACCCAAAGCAATCTACAGATTCAATGCAATCCCTATCAAACTACCAATGGCATTTTTCACAGACCTAGAACAAAAAATTGCACAATTTGGATGGAAACACAAAAGACGCCAAATAGCCAAAGCAATCTTGAGAAAGAAAATCGGAGCTGGAGGAATCAGGCTCCTGGACTTCAGACTATACTACAAAGCTACAGTAATCAAGACAGTATGGTACTGGCACAAAAACAGAAATATAGATCAATGGAACAGGATAGAAAGCCCAGAGATAAACCCACACACATATGGTCACCTTATTTTTGATAAAGGAGGCAAGAATTTACAATGGAGAAAAGAGAGCCTCTTCAATAAATGGTGCTGGGAAAACTGGACAGCTACATGTAAAAGAATGAAATTAGAACACTCCCTAACACCATACACGAAAATAAACTCAAAATGGATTAAAGACCTAAATGTAAGGCCAGACACTATAAGAAAACATAGATAGAACACTCTATGACATAAATCACAGCCAGATCCTTTTTGCCCCACCTCTTAGAGAAATGGAAATAAAAAAAATAAATAAACAAATAGGACCTAATGAAACTTCAAAGCTTTTGCACAGAAAAGGAAACCATAAACAAGACAAAAAGACAACACTAAGAATGGGAGAAAATATTTGCAAATGAAGCAACAGACAAAGGATTAATCTCCAAAATTTACAAGCAGTGCATGCAGCTCAATATCAAAAAACAAACAACCCAATCCAAAAATGGGCAGAAGACCTAAATAGATATTTCTCCAAAGAAGATATACAGATTGCCAACAAACACCTGAAAGGATGCTCAACATCACTAATCATTAGAGAAATGCAAATCAAAAGTACAATGAGGTATCACCTCACACCAGTCAGAAAGGCCATCATCAAAAAATCTACAAACAATAAATGCTGGAGAGGGTGTGGAGAAAAGGGGACCCTGTTGCACTGTTGGTGGGACTGTTAATTGATAAAGCCACTATGGAGAACAGTATGAAGGTTCCTTAAAAAACTAAAAATAGAACTACCATACGACCCAGCAATCCCACTACTGGGCATATACCCTGAGAAAACCATAATTCAAAAAGAGTCATGTACCACAATGTTCATTGCAGCTCTATTTACAATAGCCAGGACATGGAAGCAACCTAAGTGTCCACCATCGGATGAATGGATAAAGAAGATGTGGCACATATATACAATGGAATATTACTCAGCCATAAAAGGAAATGAAATGGAGGTATTTGTAATGAGGTGGATGGAGTTAGAGTCTGTCATCCAGAGTTAAGCAGGAGAGAGAAAAAGAAATACCATATGTTAACATATATATATGGAATCTGAAAAGAAAAAAAAAGTTTGTGAAGAACCTAGGGGCCGGACAGGAATAAAGACTCAGACGTAGAGAATGGACTTGAGGACATGGGGAGTGGGATGGGTAACCTGGGACGAAGTGAGACAGTGGCATGGACATATATACACTACCAATTGTAAAATAGATAGCTAGTGAGAAGCAGCCGTATAGCACAGGCAGATCAGCTCAGTGCTTTGTGACCACCTAGAGGGGTGGGATGGGGGAGTGGGGGGGAGATGCAAGAGGGAGGGGATATGGGGATATATGTATATGTATAGCTGATTCACTTTGTTATAAAGCAGAAACTAACAGACCATTGTAAAGCAATTATACACCAATAAAGATGTTTAAAAAAATAAATAAATAAAATAAATAAAAATAAAAAAGAATTTGAGAATGTTGTAACTCTGGCCAGCAATTTGGTCATCGTTCCCTATGACTGCCGTTGGTAATTATCTAGTGATGTTGATCTAGATACTTAATACACTGCAGCATGGAAACAGAAAAATATATACTGAATCAGCATTTAAACTCCCACAACCCCCCACACCTTCTTCACCAGTGCCATTTACAACTCCATGTGGTAGATACTATTAGCATCCACATTTTAGAGATGAAAGAAATGAGGCTTAAAAAGGTTAAATAATTGCTTTGGGTCACACATCTGGTAAGTGGGCATGAGCTGGGATTGAACTCAGATCCACTTGATTCCAAGTCTGTGGTACCCATGTGCAGTCTGCTATTTTCTTTTTCAAATTTGGAATTTCATTTGTCAGTCTTTTTAATAACTGTGTAGCCATCCACTACACATTCATAATTTGCTTAATCAGACTTCTACTGAGTTGCATTGAGGCTGTTGCCAGTTTCGTGCTATTACGAAAAAACACAACCATTAAATCCTTATACCTACTTCTTTTCCCATTTGTGCAAATGTACTTACAGGATAAATTCCTATGTATTGAGCAGAAAAAGCACAATGTGATTAATCGATTTTAAAATTTCTACATACTACAATAATGGAAACATTTCATCTGTTGATGGAAAACAATACTTCATGAGAGCCTTAATTCTTCTAGAAGTAGTACAATGTAGTTTTTCTTTTCTTTGTAGCTGTAGTCTATGAGTGATCCTAGAGAACATAAAGTCACCATGAAACCACAGTGTGTCAAAGAGAGTGGTACCTACTTGTCAAAAACATGTATGCTCTAGAGCCAGGATGGTGTGAATTTTAACTGAGGCTCCATTTGTCACCTGTGTAACCTTGAACACATTATTACTATTTTCTAAGCCACAGTTTTTCATGTGAGATAGCCTAACCACCACTTTATATAAGGCTATTTTGATCATTATTTAAGAGAAGACAGGTAGAGCACTTAGCATCATGCCTGGCACATAAAAAGTGGCCAATTATTCATTACTATTATGTGTCTATTAATTCTGTATGTTTATCTTTTGTGTGTGTGACACTTTTAGTATCCAAACCTCCACGTGACTTAATATGTTATTCATATTCATTCACTCAACAATATTTATTGAACACTTACTATGTACCAGGCACTGTTCTAGGTGTTTGGGGATACAGTGTGCCCAGAGAAAGATGATTCATATTTAATAGCCATCCAAGTTTTATAGAAATCAGAATGTTTTCATGTATTTTTAACTTAAAAAATAACATTAATTAAAATATCCTGTGAAGCAGAATTTAGGACATTTAATTATAACTCTAAAGATGTGGTATTATTTTAAACTGATTTAGATTCTTCTCTAAAAATGAAAAATGACACCACTGTTTATGGGTCAGTGGCTAGTGGGAATCCTTTTTACACCTGCCTTGTGTCATTTATCTTGATCAGACACTAAATAAGCCATTTTTTAATAATTTACGAGATCATTGTTTTATACCCTGGCTCCTGGATCACCAAAGAATACAGCTTAACCTTTACTTTCATCTATCCATGTAGAAAAATAATATGTGACAGGGTTTCTGAATCCTATATTTCAATTCACCTGCTTTAAAAATATCAGTTGAACAAAAATATCAGGTACTATTACAGAAAGTGGGAACTTAAATGTATATTTCACTAGATATATACATTTTTGAAAATTCAATAATTCAGTATCAAATAGGATATACTTCTCAATATGTATATATATATGCATTTTTTTACACCACCAGCAGTGGTATTTAGTGGATAAGCAGCAATCCTCTTATTGTTATTTAAGTCTCTGTGTACAGTTTGGAAAAGTTAGTAAGGCATCAAAGTCTGCCCCGAATGATGTCATAACAAGGTAATATGGAGTCTGATTATGTGAAAAGCTGGATATTTACATAAAGAGGTCAGATACCAGCTGGCTACATATAAACTAAAGAAAAACCAACAAATGTCCTAAGACAGTTCTTATTCTTGATCTGCTAAGGACTTGCAGGCTTAGCACAATTTTTTTAAGACCCAGATATTGAGAATGTTTTCTAAGTCAGCACACATCCACTCAAAAATTGTGTGTGGCTTGCTACCCAAATTATCCTGCAGGCAATAAGAAAATTTATTTTCCCTTTGCATGACATTATTTTAAAATTATAATGTTGTTTTGAAAAACTGTAGCAACATTTTACCTCTAAGATTAAAAAAAAATTCTCTTAGATTCAATAAAACAACTTGGGGCTATTTTTGTATGTGTTTTACTTTTATTCTACACATCTGAACATTTATTCAAATTGGACTTAGTGCGGAAATTCAATTGATTACTCTGGACTAGCACCAAGATTGGAAGAAACACATATCTGAAAAGTCAGCTCTGATTGTTTGCCTTCTTTCCTCCCTCCCTCTCTCCTTCCTTCTTTCTTTCTTATTCTGCTTTTTTTCCTTATTTCCCTCCTTTCTTTACTTCTGTTCTCTCTCATTTACTTTTCTCCCCCCTCCCCTTCTTTTTTCATGACTAAAATAGCAACAACCAATATCATGAAAGATTACTAAGTATATAAAAACTTGGGTCACTTATACTGCAAAAATCATTACTGAATTACTGAAACTATTTTATCTTCAGCAACTACATTCATTCTCTTCAAAAGATGGAAGCTGTATTCTAAACTGAGTAATGGATTATAGGAAGGAAAAGATGAACCAGAAATGTGATATTTCAGGGTTATTCCTTAAAAATAAAAGTAAGAAAAAAATGAGAATGACAAACCAAAGCTGTATATTCAGGCCTAATAACAAGAATAGAAGTAGGCTAGGATCACAATTCTAATGTTAGATTGAAGATAAGATTTGTTAAATTCTTTGATTCAAATATATCTGCTATATTCATTCTATGATACCTTTATCAATTTTTTTAAACCCTTGATTGCCAAGATTATTGCATACCATCTGATTTTTATGAGGTTAAAAAGCACTCAGTGTTGGTGTCTGGAGCCATTTGTATTAGAATACTTAAAACACCACAAAAGAAGTCCCACACAGGTATGA
This sequence comes from Balaenoptera acutorostrata, assembly GCF_949987535.1. Classification (NCBI taxonomy): domain Eukaryota; kingdom Metazoa; phylum Chordata; class Mammalia; order Artiodactyla; family Balaenopteridae; genus Balaenoptera; species Balaenoptera acutorostrata. The sequence continues at coordinate 69,767,279 of NC_080065.1, read as the reverse complement.
TCCATGGATTTTGCTGATTGAGATATACATTATCTTATTGATGAACTTTAATATCTGGTAGAATATAAAAGCATTACAGAGCCACAGAGAGACTTTGACATTCACAGGAAACTCCTTTTCTGAACATTTGGTTTTAATAATCTTGAACTTTTTAACTTTCTTTAAATCTTTAACTTTTTCTTATACTTTCATAGATACTTCATCTGAGCAATCTTTTAAAATAAAAGAAAAATGATTAACGATCCCCTTTCAGCACAATATAGTGTAGCAAAGGACCACAGCCTCAAGCGCCAAAAGGGCAAATACACAAATAGTAGTAAAACAATTGTGATGTAATGACCCACTTGTTTGTCACTGTGGCTCAGGATACACAGGCGGGGTCAAGATAAAACAGCTGTTAACACAAAGCTAAAATGTCAACTTACACTTGGGCTGGGCCATTTTGTCCAAAGCAATTAATGTCCTCCCTAGGTCCCCCACCTCTTATTTTCCCCAATGTCTACCTCTGCTTCATGGTTCCTTGAAGTTAAAGCAATTTATGAAACATGATTTGTTCTTTGAATATAATGAGTTTTACTACTTCACGTGAAAGAGGGCTAACTAGCTTTTGCTTCTTCTTCCCAAGACTAGACAGAACTGCAGAAGTCTTAGAAGATCCAGACACTATTCAAAGATCTCCTACAGGGTTGTGAAGCCTTGACTTTCTCAGGAGAATGGAATTGCTCCCTTGGAAAATAAGGGATTTGATTACAGTACATGAGTCATTCACTCATAGTAAGCCCCAATGGAAGTTTTGTTTTATATTTTCAAATCAAAAGAACTTCGTCTTTTCCTCATAATTACAACAATATTTTGTGCTTACTCTATAAATATTAGAGAATCTAGAAAGGTAAGACAAGAGGTCTTAACTGTAGCTGTGCTAGGCATTACAACCATTTTGTTGCATACCCTTCTATAATTTTTAATATGCATTCAAACACACAGAGTTGTTTACCAAAATACATCCTTTTTATTGTGATGAAAAACACGTAACATAAAATTTACAATCTTACCCATTTTAAGTGTACAGTTTACTCACATTGTTTTGAAACAGATCTCCAGGACTTTTTCATCTTGCAGAACTGAAACTCTACATCCATGAATCATCAGCTCTCCCCCCAGCCCCTGGTAAGTACCACTCTCTGTTTCTATGAATTTGACTATTTTAGATACCTCATATAAATGCAATCATACAGTATTTGTCTTTTTGTGAATGGCTTATTTCACTTAGCTTAATGTCTTCAAGATTCATCCATGTTACAGCATGTGAAGGAATTTCCTTCCTTTATAAGGCTGAATTATATTCCATTGTATGTATGTACCACTTTATGTTTATCCATTTACCCACTGATGGACACTTGGGTTGCTTCTGCCTCTCAGCTATCATGAATAGTGCTGCTATAAATATGGGTGTGCAGTATTTATAGTTTATAATTCTTAAAATTATGAACATTATAATGAACTTCTATGAACATAAATAATTGTACAATTGGTGAATTATTTTCTTAAGAAAATTCCTAGAAGTAGAATTGCTGAATCAAAGGGTATATGCATGGAAAATTAACGTATATTTCAAAGTAATACATTCACAAGGTACAGATCAAACATTACAAAATTTCTTACAATCAAAATAATCGTGCTCTTTCCCATGCTTCCCCATCCTCAGCCCATTGACCAGATAGATCCAGAAACAAATTTTCGAAATTGTTTTTTTTCCATTCTCTTGGTTACTTACCACAGTCATTCTAGATCACTAGTTCTCAACCCTAACTATACATTACAGCCACCTTAGAGGCTGTTAAAAAATTACATATTTCTGGACTCTATCCCAGACCATTTAAAGCATAATCTCCTAAGGTGGGGTCTGGGCTTTGCCCCTTATTAAATAATATTTTAAAAATCTTCCTAGGTGATTCTAATAATGCATAGCCAAACCTGAGACTCACTGTTTTGAAAGAGTGCTATTCAAACTCTAACGTGCATATGAAACACTGATGGAACTTGTTAAAATGCAAATTCCATTTCAGTAGTTCTGCAGGGGGTCGGGCGTGGGAGGAGCTGAGGTTGGGCTTTTCTAACAGGTGATGTCAAAACTTCTGGTCTGCAGACCACACTTTGGTGTATTGAGGAGCTAGATAATACGGGTATTCTTCTATTTAACTCCTTTCGACAATAGGCAGTGACTCCCTGAGTTAAAGACAGAGTTTGCTTCTTTTCATTATCCCCTCTCACCTCCTTCTTTCAATGTTTGTTATATTATTACTTCTACTTCTACTATTGATTACTTTTGTAATTTTATTAGATAATATAACTAAATTCCAGTTTCTTTCTCCTATATTGACAGTATTTCTTGATATTCAACCCCCATTAAAAGATGAGATGATTAGTATCCTATTTTTCCTTCCATCTTTCCTCTCAGAAAAATTTTGTTCCATCTTTTGTTAGCTTTGCTTTGACATATAAATAATCCAGGTAGTTACTATTCTGTTCTCTCCTGGAACCACAGATAAATCTGCCGTTTTATGTCCTTAGGTTGTTTCTTAAAGCAGAAAACCAACAAACAGATTTGCTGGTGTCAGGCTTTAATGCAAAAACAGATCTACGCCATGCCAAGTGATGCACTAGGCTTTCAATGCCTTCTCCACGGGCCCTCGTACAGGAATCTGGGCCACCCAAAGAATACTGTTCCTAGCATGAAGGTCCACCGATTCCGTAAAATCACAGCATTTAGGTTACTTCCTACTTTGATCAAGCACAATTTTTCCCCTGGAATTTCTATTATTTCCACCCCAACCCCATCCCTTTTGTTATTTGTCCTTTAGTTTTTCCACACTCTAAGTCATATTCGCTATTCCACAAGCCATGGATCGTCCCAGAAGCCTATCCCTGGGCTATGGTCTCACTCCCCTAGACCTGTCGCAACCTGGGACATTCCTTTACTCCTTTCCTGGGTCAGATCTATTGTTCCCCCCTTCCTAGGTTGCTGATCTGTTCTGCTGAAGCACTCTCAAGCAGCTTTGTAATAACTTGTGACCTTTTTCTTCCTAGAAGCTTTTAGATTCTTCTTTTTAATTGTATTGTTCTGAAATTTCACCACAATGTGGCTAGGTGGGGGTCTTTTTTCATTCATTGGGTTAAACATTCAGTGGGCCATTTCAAACTAAAGATTCTATCCTTCTTTGGCTCTGGTATGTATCTTTTTATCATTTGCTTGAATCATTTCAACACTTCTTTGCCTCTCTCTCTCTTTCCAGGTGTTTATTGGTTGAATATAGGTCCTCTCAATTTGTTCCTCATATTCTCCCTCTTTTGCTTGTTGTTTAATATTTTGGAAGATTTCTTTGATTTTTATTTTTCTAGTATCTCTACTAAAGTTTTAATTTTGGCAATTACATTTTAAATTGCTAATACCTCTTCTCGTTCCCTCATTGTTCTATTTCTTGTTTTGTAGATGTAATACTTCCTTGAATCTTTTTGAGGACATAAGGATGATTTTTAAAGTTCTTTTTTGCTTTTCTGTTTTATAGAATTTGGTATTTCTCTTTTTATATTGCTACTTCTCCTTACATTCTAGTGATTCCTCTCCGTTATTAAAAAAGGAGGCTTGGGTAGATGGAACAGATGTTTCTGCTTCTGTGTGAATAACACTGTTTTCCTAATGGGTGTCTTCCCTTCTGAAATTTCTTCTTAGGATGGGTCAGGCAGTGTTGACTGGTGAACTCTGAGGATCAATGGAGTGGGAACTGGCTGTCAGGCTGAGTGCCTGCAAAATGCCCCAACGATAATGGCTTCCCTTTGAGGCACCAACAAATTTAGAAATGTTATCTTTTCCCAGTTTGTTTAATTTTAGAGAGGAGTGATCATGCTTTGCCTGGGGGTAAAATGCTGGCCGCCTGCTTATGGTGTACATGTTGGAGATGGGGTGCTGACTGGAAGAATTCAGAACATATTCAGACCTTTAAGTAATCTCTCTCTTTTTAGCTCCATCTTTCACTCTCTCCCTCTGTTATGTCTGCTGACTCTGTACCAAAGGCATCTGGGGTTCCACGGGGCAGATTAGCTTTCTTCCTCTACGTACAGAGCTGACAGAGTCTCTTCCAAGCTGATGATTTCTCTGCCCTTTTCTTCTAATGGCTCCTGTCTATATTTTGTAGTCCAGAAGTTATTAAATATCTCACCGTTTAGTAACACAGACACACCCACATGCTCTCCTGTCTGCTGTGCCAGGCAGTTGCCTTTTTGCTTTGCTTTCAGCCATTATTCACCGCTCCTCTGCTCTGCTCTCCATCACAGGGAAGTGACTCCTGCAAATGACATGTCCATGCCAACTGGCTTCCACCTAGGTTCAGCCAGTGGGAAACTGATAGGATGGATATTGGAGAGAAGGAAGAAGAGAGAAGGCAGGATATTTCTCTCTTCTCTTTCTGCCTTGGGCAATATCTCTAGAAGTGGCTACATTTTTCCATCTTGTCCAATATGTCCTGACCCCAAGCAGCCCCTTTTCCCATGGTTCCAGCTCCTGCCACATAGTCCTGGCTCCTGGGCTCCAGGGGTAATAACTTCCTCTTTGGTCTTTCTAGTCCTAGTGGTGATAGTAGCACCCAATGTTGCTAATTTATCTGTTTTTTTTAACATGTTCCTACACCTTCATAAATAGTTCCCCATGGTGAGTTCTCTCCATTGAACTATTTGGCTCAACTTTTTCTGGCTGAATTCTGAGAGATATAGATATAAAGGTGATATTCTATTCTATATTTCCATACTTTTAATAAAATGAGGTCTTTGAAGAAATGGGAGGCCAATGCATGTGTTCAGTCTGCCATCTTGAATTGGAAAATATATGCATTTTGAGGTTTTTGATACATATTGCTAATTTGCCTACTAAAGTGTATGCATCAAGTTACATTTCCACTAACAGTGTTATGATACCTGTATCCTGTCACACTCAAAACACAGGGGATTGACACTTCCTTTTAATCATTGCATCCAATCTTTGTATGGGGGATCCAATAAAAATTTCAAGTTTTCTTGGCTTAGAAGATCTCATATTTGTGTTGCGCTAACAGCTGGAAATGATCGCTGAAGAGATAGAGCCAATAATACTTGTCTAACATTTGATTCAAGATGGCTGGCCAAGTTACCAAGGAGCCCAGAATCCCTGCACTATGAGAAAGACACAGAAAGCAGCTTTTCCAGTGTCTGCTTCTGATATCTACAAGAGAGGAATTATTCTGGCTGTCTAGAAAAGTAAAATTCCCCTAAATGAATAAAATCATTGCTGAGATCCAAATTATTAATGCATGACTCAGAGAAGAGAGTGTCTCACAAAAGACTGAGTCAAAATCAATTCCTAATGTCCCTGCTTCCTAGCTTAGACATTCACTGGAAAAAGTTGTCTCCTCTCCACACAGGGATCTCACATAGATTCCCAACTGGAGGACTAAAAACAGAGTAAGAGTATTAGAAATAAGGAACTTCTGGGTTCCACTTATGGAGTAGCATTACAACTAGAGCACTCACCGAAATTGTGTGGATATTTAAATCTGGAGTCTTGATTAGCCACATCTGGCCATGACTCAGTCCATTTTATGGTGCCTTTGACCAATATTTTTATTTTCCCTGCAATAATGCTCTCAATACGCGTCACCTGATCAGTTGCTGGTAGTCACTCCACCCATGCAAGACCTCCTCTTGTGCCTCCCGTCTATATACAGAGCACACCGAGATATGTTTGTCATCAACTAACTGTGCTGCAAAGTACATAATTTACACTCTTTGGCCTCAGTTTTCTTATCTATCAAATGAGGCTAAATGATCCTGGAACTTCCATCCAGATCAGAGCAGGAGCCATGATGGCTGGGAAATAGGTGTCTTCAGGAGAGCCATTTAGCCAGGGCCTTATATTCACAAAGGACCTCAAATCTGGCCTTTTGATCTGCATTCCAAAAAAGGTTAGTTTATTTTTTATGTGTTTAAAGCATGCTTTTAAGTACTTAAAATGTGATACAATTTCTGCTATCCTGTTCTGGCATTTCTTCTTCTTTTTTTTTAATATTCCAGGAGACTCAAAAAAATCAAAGTGGCTCAGATCTCTCTTGATGCCTCAGAGGCCTGGGCCCTATTATTCAATGAGTCTATTCACATCTCTCTCACTCTCCCTATGGTCTATGAACAGGTTATTGAAGGATGGAGAAGAGATTTGGTTTTAGGAAGTGATGAATTGGTGTTCTGACTAAACCCAAATGTTTTGGTGACTGCTGGGGTGGAACCCAGTAATTCTGCCAAGTTGGGATTAGCACTGGTGCTACTTTCCCTTGGTGGAAATTCAGCCCAAAATCATGGTTAATGAGAAATAAAGGGAATCCAGTGTGCAAGTGGACTTCAATTATAATAATCACCAGAAAGTTGTTTTCAGAGCTTTGAAGAAAGAAAAATGAAAACCCTCATCAAACACATTAACACACCATTTGTAATTTGCCTAATGGACATATTTGTTGAAAACTATTTCCAGTGAGACAGATGAAAAGCCAAAGTGGTCAATAGATTGGGCCAAATCAGGTACAAAAAATGTCTCTGAGGCCTCTTTTATTTCATTTCACCATGACCTTCTACACATGTGGTTTCTCATCAGTCTTGCCCATTATAACCTGTTCCTTTGAAACCTGGGCATCAAGGTTAGGTTCACAAATTGGTTTACAAAATAACCATTTATTGCCTTCTATAGTCACAAAAGTTGTAAAAATGCTCTAAATGTATGTTTTACTTTATACCTGAGAGATTTAAATTTAATCCAGTTAGCTCCTTATTAAAGATGAGACACCAAAGCATTTAGTGTGACTAAAACATTCCATGTATGTTGTGCTTTTATGTAAACGTAGGTTAAATTTTGGAAGTCACTTGGCTTTTTCAGTCCACTAGAGTAGCATGTAGGAAATAACTACCAGGAGTCAACAGCCTACGGGGCAGGGTTCTGAAAAACTGGGTGCCTCTTGCTCTCTGCTATTTGGCCCAAGCACACAAACTAATTTGTCCATGCAAGATACTACTTCTAGCTTGCCACTTTTAAATAAAATCTGTTCTCTCAGTGTTCCTTACTGCTCAGCAAATACCTATTCCAACCCAATCCAATTCTTTGGTAATGGCTGAGGTGAAAGATAAACAGTGTCACCTTTATGTATTTCAAGATCAACTTTGGCTATCTATTCTCAGCCCAAGTAGACACATGAGTACGTCTTCTCAACATTCCAGGTAATATCAAAAGGCAAAGCATGTTCTGTGGATAACAAATGACATCTCTGTTTGTTTTTGGCCACGCCGTGTGGCATGTGGGATCTTAGTTCCCCGACCAGGGATGGAACCTGCGCCCCCTGTAGTGGAAAAACGAAGTCTTAACCACTGGACCGCCAGGGAAGTCCTAGACATCTCTGTTTTATAAAAATTATTTCTCTGGGAAGTAAGGCGTATTTTTCCCAGTTTCTGCAGGTATCTGGAAATTCAGAGCCTCAAAGCACAAACAAAAGCAAAGACAAAAAACACAACAAACAACAACAAAAAAGTTGAAAAATTTTCCATTTAGATGACATCCACCAACATAGAGATAGTAAGAAAAGCAAGTCCGCTCTTTCTGTAAGTGTATCATGCTATGTGGTTAATGAGCCCACAACCAGGCAAAGAGATGCTCTTCAGTACAAGCAAGGGTTTTCTGTCTGGCTGGAGTCTTGGACACTGGTGGAGAGTATTTGAAATTAAGTGATCTAAGAAATCACTTAGAAAATAAAAACTTCTGGAAAGCACTTTTGCACTGTGGATTAGGCTGTGACTACTGCCTCTGTACAGCATCTGCCTTATCCATGCTCAGAGAAGAAGTACATATGAGCAGGTCTCATTCTGGAGGAAGCTGCCTTCCAAAAAGAGGTTAAGTGGCTGGCTGGAGAGGAGAGAGCTGGGAAGCGGGAGAGCCAGGATTGGAACGTCAAAGTTAGTGGCTCCAGCCCATTTTGATCCCACTGTGACGCTACCTCCACTCTGCTGAAAATAAATTGTTGCTGGAATTATGGAACAGGCGCTCCCGCTATTTGCGATCATTTGGGGGAAATGTTCCCAGTTAGCAGTAAGAAACATTTACTTCTGTTGTGGAGGTCATCACGAATGGGGTATGGGATTAATTCGTTTTGGCAGCCATATCCTGGAGGGAAAGGGAGAGCCAGAATTATGTCACAGACAAATAGAAAGGAACAGTAAGTTTTACACCCACTGGCTTGAAAACGATAGCCAGTTCCCCTTGTGACGTCTGCCTTGAGCTGAGTAATGCACTTGAGAACTGTTTTGCCAGCCACTCAGAACATAATCTTTAACCCATTATATTAATGGAGGCTGTGACACTGTGGCATGGGAAAAATGATACGCTGCCAGGTTAAAAACATGATGAAAAACTGCTTTTATCATTCTTCTTCACTTTCAGAGATGCTGGGGCCAATGCAAGTGGTAACAGCGTCTGCTAGTGTGGCAGAAAGGGTCAAGTCAGAACTCACAGCCTTATGGCCATAACACTGACTTATTCTGGGTCCTCTTATTAAGGATGCTGGGTGATAAGTGGATTTTCTACCTTGATAAACTACTTCATGCTCACAGGTTAGTATTCTGTGTCTCCTAGTAATCTATTTGCTTTGTGATAGGACAGGATCTCACAAACTTTGCCCTTGAATAACTCACATGGTTTTTGCTGTACTATGAAACCACCAATATCTATATAATACTTTTCTTTAAATTGACCCACTTTTTCTACTATTTTAAAAGATTACATCACTACTATAAATGGTTAGAGTATATTATTTGCCTTAAATAGGAGGTAGCTATAAAATATATAATGAATATAAAACAATGGTTTAAAATTTAGGTAAATATTGTTACCTTGTGCTAAAAACTCTGAATGTGAGCCCTAGATACTCTCTCTGCCAAAAAAAAAAAAAAGAAAGAAAGAAAGAAAAGAAAAACGGAGAGAGGGCAGGGGATACTGTAAGGAGTGTCAAACACATGCCAGCACTACCTTAAGATCTCTTTTGTGTGATCAGAGGATTGAGAGAAAATTGATAAAGAAATCAATTTTTCATTATAGGATTCAGAGTAATGATGCTGGGTCATTGTGCCATCTTGTGTGCTCTCTCAACTTGGGGAATACTGTAGGGAAGAGTTTTTGTAAAACTTGCCTTGATTGAAAGAGCATTTCTGCTGCTCAATTAGATGCTCGTGAGGAAAAGAACTTGAGACAAGGTTGGGTGTTGCTTTTCCTCCACGGTCAATGCCACCCGACACACAATATGAATTATGTGCTCAGATATTCGAGTAGCTTGTTCTCTTGGTGAGGAGGGGCAAATATATTTGAAACGAATAACGACTAAACAAATCAATGCTCAAGGAAGGGTTCTTATCCAATTATCTGGCCAGATGAAAGCACAAAAAAGCCCCTGGGCTCCTCTGCATGAATAACACACAAAACAGCGCTTCTTCTGGGCAAATCAGAAATGAGTCATGTCTGATAGAAGCAGCCCAGTGGGGCCCAGGGCATGGCAAGCAGAAGGCAAGTAAAAGGGAGGTGGGATTTCTGATCCTACTTTTCTGCCCCTGGAAGTACTATCTGTGGTCAAAGAAGGAGAGAAACCCCACTCAGACTCCTAAAGAATTGGCCTTTGGATGCTCTGATGGTGCAAGATCTGATGGCGTTTGCTGTGTTGAGTATGGACTAAGGTGGGCTTTAGCTCAAAAGCGTCCTGCAGAAGCAAAGACTGAATAAAACAAGTTTGTTTGTTTGTTTGTTTGTTTGAATTTTTGAATTTTATTTTATTTATTTTTTTATACAGTGGTTCTTATTAGTTATCTATTTTATACATATTAGTGTATGTATGTCAATCCCAATCTCCCAATTCATCCCACCACCACCCCCCCCCCCAGCCCCGCCACTTTCCCCCCTTGGTGTCCATATGTTTGTGAATAAAACAAGTTTGTGTGTTGAAACATATTGCAAGTATTTTGAAGAACAGATTTTTATAAGGCCAACAATCTTTAAAATATTAAAGAACACGTTTTGCCTCCTGTTTAAATCATCATCCAGTGGCTTTCTAGCAAATAACTATAGCAAGAGACCAACCTTTTTGAGTATGAGGACTGCATCATGCTATACATTATATTTTCAATGTCTACGATTTGAGAAAACACACAGTGATCGAAGGCTGCTATTAATTCAGCAAAGCAAGTAAGCAAATTGGTATCTTATTCAAAATTTCATCTGTAGACATCTAAAAAAATAGTAGTGTGTGTGTATATGACATATTATTTATTTAGTCTACTATACTAAATGTGCATATGGATATATAGGCCCCTTACAATAAATTCTGCTACACCCAGGGGCCCAAGACCTACTGGTTGGGAACCACAGGGTAGGACAGGCTTATGATTGATGACAATGAGGAAAGCCTGGGGCACATCTGCTGGTCTTCCATTGGTTTTATCATCATGACCCTCACACTTTCTTCCTGAAACCCTGCACTTGGATTTGTTCACTGAAAATATTTTTTGTATAAACTTCAACAAGTTGGTTATGACTTTCGCAGTGGAAACTTTTTTTTTCATGCTAAAAAATGAATTGCACTTTGAATAGACACTTGAACAACTAGGAGAAAAGTTGTTTTAAATTCAAGATGTACCAGGTCCACTACTGCATTTAACGATATGTTCTTCCTTAGGGCTTCCCTCGTGGCGCAGTGGTTAAGAATCCACCTGCCAATGCAGGGGACATGGTTCCAGCCTTGCTCTGGGAAGATCCCACATGCCGCGGAGCAACTAAGCCCGTGCGCCACAGCTACTGAGCCTGTGCTCTGGATCCCGCGAGCCACAACTACTGAGCGCGTGCCACAACTACTGAGCCCATGTGCCACAACTGCTGAAGCCCGCGTGCCTACAGCCTGTGCTCTGCAACGAGAAGCCATCGCAATGAGAAGCCCGCGCACCGCAACAAAGAGTAGCACCCGCTCGCGGCAACTAGAGAAAGCCCGCACGGCAACGAAGACCCAACGCAGCCAAGAATAAATGAATAAAATAAATAAATTAAAAAAAAAAATATATATATATTATCACCACAGGCCAACAAAGTCTACCAATAAAGTTCTTACTTGCTATACAAAGCAGAGCTAAGCAACACTGTAAACCTCTTTCTGAGTGCTTTATGGAATTTCAACTCATTTGTCTTAGCAAATGGCATCAGAACTTGGGATTCAAAATATGCTTGTAGACTTTAGCCCAGTTGCGCTTCCCTTCTTTTGTGGCTGCCTTGTGTGTGACCCTAAGGACAGTTTTGACTTTCTCACAGGCAGTTTCTCCAGTCTTTCATGGGTATCTTCCTGCAGGTGCCCCCTCTCTCCCTCCTGCATCAACAGTGTCTCCTTCTTACCATGGCACGACTTTCCAATAAACTTGTCTATATTTGCTGTCTACATGAATTCACGTCCTAGCCGGTTTCATCCCACTCTACTCTGACTTCTGTCCCCGTTGTCCCACTGAAAGTGCTCTTGTCATGATCACAAGCCACTTCCATATGAGCCCAAAGGTCACTTTTTGGTTCTCAGCTCACTTGCTTTCTAAGAAGCATCTGACATGTTGACACTCCTTTGAATACTTAAGTTTGTATCCACTATACTCATTCATTTATTCATTCAGGAAGACTTGTTCTAAGTACAAAGAATAGAACAGTGAAAAAGGAGGAGTGGGTTCTTGTCTTTATGAATGACAGTGTGAGAGAGACAGGGAAATACACAGTTACAATAAAGTGTGCTAGATATTAATATTAGGGTGGGGAAAACACTGCGTTAAGAAAGGACTTATGAGGAATGCCTAATCAGGATGTAGAAGGGCATGGAAACATTCCTGAGGAAGTGAAATCTAATTCAGGACTTGAAAGATGAATAGGAGGGGAAGAGAATGGAGAAAGTGAAGTGAGAAAGGGGACCCAAGACAAACAAAAGAGCAGATGCAGAGGCTTGGAGGTGAAGAGAGAATGTGGAGAGATGGAGTAGTTTAGCGCCAGTCAAATGTAGAGTATTTGGGGGGAAAGGGTAACAAAGGCGGAATGATAAAAATGTCACCGGAGGGAAGAGGAATCATATGATAGCCCTTGTAAGACAATTTAAGAAGACTGGACTCTTTCATTGAAGGCAGTGGGGAGCCATTGAAGAATATTGGGCTGGAAAATGACTGAAGTGGAAGAAAGGATTGGAATGGGGCAAGGTTAGAGGAAGGAAGACTTGTTAGGAGTTTGTCGCATTGATCCAGGCAACAGATGGTGGTAGTATTCGTGGAATAGAAAAAACATTACAAAGGAAGAAACAGCAAAATCTGGTGATTGGCTGGGGCCCAGGATAGGGAACAACATCTGGTCAGGGAGATGGAAGAGTCAATAATAATCCTGATAAGGTTGGTGCCTTTCACCCATCTGGAAAACACCCAAGTAGGAACAAGATGTGGCTAAAGGCAGAAGGGAGATTATGAGTTCCATTGAGTTTGTTGACACTCTTCACAAGCAGAGACACAGACAGGCAGGGGGGACCCTGAAATATACTGGCTCTCCTCTGTCTCTTTCAAGTATAAGTAAAGGAAGGAGGAAATAATGATGATGTCTCTGTTCCCGGGACCCATCTCAGGGACTACATCTGAGTGACCCATGATGCATGACGTGGAGAGTGGGCATGACATGCTTCTAGGGGGAATCGACCTTTCTTCTAAGTGGGAGGACACTTCCCATGACAGTCAGACAGAAGCCACCGCTCAAGAGCCATGGCTTTGAGAATTGGGGTATCAGGACTCTGCAACGAGAATCAGATACTTAGTGCCAAAGCTCACATGACCTCATTGCCAAGTTCTCAGCAATATGCTTTAACAGGCCTCAGTGGTCATAGAGGGTAAGGAGTTTGGGGAAGTAGAAGCAGCCCTGAAATAGCTACAACCTGAGTGGGGGGCTCTTGTCCTTCCTCAGCATCCTGGCAAGGTCTAAGCAATATATCCAGGTTTGGGATCAGCAAATCAGACCAAGTTGAAATGAGTCTAGACAGATTGGATGTATGGGAAGAAAAATATTAACTTTTCTCATCTTAGGTTTGTTGGCTTGTGAATTTTCTTTTGTATTTTAATGGCGCAAACCATTTGCAGTGGAGGTCTTATTTCTTGCAAGATCATCGCTTGTGCAATCCTATCTGGAGCAATATGTAGAAGTGAAAGAAAAAATGAGGAAATGTATTTCAGTCACTTTGAAGAAATCATTCAAATTGCTAGATATTTGTTTAATGCCAATACCTTTCTAACACACTTAGTTGAAATACTGTGCTTCTCTGTGCTGTTAGCGAACAAAAATGAAAGAATTCAAATACTGTGGTGCAAGGGGACCATTTTTCTGTTTTCAACATGAGTTTTCCAGTTCATTTTCCCATTACTTATCATCTATCACATCCTCTGTCTCTCTCCATGCTAATATTTTACACACCAACATAACCTGCCTCGTCAACAGGCTATCAGTACACCATTGAGTGTATTTCACTCTAGGAAGTCTGTCAGGAATGCCCAGAAAAATTCTATTTAGCTTATGTTAAGGGTTGAAATTTCTTCTACAAATGAGTAAATTTCTTCTAAGATAAGAACTGTGGCAGGAGGTACGGGATTAGGGCTCATCGGTGATCTGAATTTCTAAACACAGAGTCCGGTCAACTTCCTGACAAGGGTGGCCAACTCCCTTCTGCTGAATTACTCACTGTCAGCCATACCAGGGAGTGATTTAACTCAGTTTATAAGACTGTTCCACTATCCTCAGGGGAGTGTTTAGTTAGTCACCAGCATCAGCTTTTGTTGGTCCCACATCATACAGCCCCCATCCTTCCTCTGTAACAGTTTTGGCTGCAATGGAAGTGGCATTTTAACACTAATAACCTGTACCCCTAATGCAGCTATTCTTGTGCACCAGGTGCTGTTCTAAACGCTGTTTTACACGATCTCATTTAATCCACAGAACCACCTACAATGTGGGATTATTGGCTGCATTTGAGAAATGACAAAACTGAAGTTCAGGGAGAGGAAGACATTTCCCAAGGGTCACCCAGAACTGGAGTTTGAACTCAACTGTTTGACTCTTGAATCTGTCCTCTTAATCACTGGACCAATGGCTTGCAAATCTGTTCCCAAAGGATGAAGGGGCAGAGCTCCAGGATCCTACCCCAACCAAGCAACTCTTCTTTTGTTGTTTTATAGACTGAGGTTCAATGTAGAGCTTATTGAAATAAGGGTCCACAGCCATGTTTTAAAAACAGTTTGAAGGGCCTGCATTGGCTCTGTTGTCTCTGGGCAGCATTTGAAGCAGTTCTACTGCACATGGAACCCAGAAGTGCCCGCATTGTGCACCGAGGGCCACTAAATGATTGATGAAAAGAAAAGCCCTACTGATTGGCTACGAAGCCTAAAATCTTATGTCAGTAACTCTGGGTTAGATCAACGAAGGCCTGTCAAACGGATCATATGACAAGACAAAGGGTAGCCCAGTACAAATTAACTCCCATCTATCTTTGGCATCAATTTATTAGCCACCCTGTCATTCAGGAATGTCCCAGGACAGGAGACATGGGCAGGTATATTTTGTTAGTGGGAAGGCCAGAGACAGTTACAACAGTGGGGACTCACTGAAGAGCTCATGAGAGATCAAGTGGGACAAATGAGGGAAAAGCTTTTTTTTTTTTTTTTCCCATAATGGGCTAGTCCCACATAGCAGAAATTAAAAAAAAAAAAAAATGAGATGGCTCTGATGCATTGCAGAGTTTATTTAAAAGGCAATTAATCAGATTTAATTTCTTAGCGGCCACTCTAAGAAACTACATGGCAAGTCTCTTTATAATTTTTCCTAATGACAGTTCTACAGTTAGAAAAACATTACTGTCTTCCTTCTAGAGACAGCTATCATTTCCCAATTCAGAAAAGATGTTGTGAGAATTTATTGTATGGCATGAAAACTTTTTGGAATCAAAGCATCTCTATTATCTAATAGATAAAGGAAGCCCAGATTATAGAGAAGTAATGTGTATAAACCACAAACACTCAGCAAATCAAATGCAATGGGATTTCCTGCATGTCTGTACTTCAAAGTTATTGGACACCAAAAGGCAGAAGCTGAGGAATCTGCCACTTTGATGCTGCAAGTAATTTTTTATATCCCAAGAAGTGAGACGTAGAGCAGACAGATTTTTGATTCTGTGAAAAGTGATCCAATATGGCTTTCAGTTCTGAAAAATAAAGAAAGTAACTACCCTCTGCTCTTCTTGGGGGAGAAATAATAACCTGGATTCAGACACTTTAAACCCAGAGGTCCATTTAGTCACATAAATCAAATATAATCTAACAGACTTCTCTTTCTCTGAAGATACTTTTTGTGGTGGAGGAGGGCAGAATCCAGGGCAGAAAACTTTTCTTTTTCTTTATATAGATTTATGCTGCTTTACAATAGCATATTGTTTACTGTTAAGAAGACCCTCTCAGAGCATGCAGGCCTGTGTGTGTGTGTGTGTGTTTGTGTACATAAATGCATGTGTTTATGCATTACTGTTCCCATACAAGATCTTGTATCAGAGAATCTGAAGACTGCAGGAAAGTTGGGTATGTCTGAACGTGACAATTTATAAAAGACTTTTGATTGGGTTACAGATGTCCATACTTGGTGTAAAAAACGACTCAACAGTCACAGTTTGGGAGAAATATACTGACACTGAAACATTTGTCTGCTGAAGTATATAGATTAAGGCTGGTTCGGGTAGAGTATGGAGCATCCCTTGGAGAATTAACACAATCATCCTGGAAAGAGACAGATCCTGGGATATGCAGTGATGGGCCAGGAAGCTGACTTAAGATGATGAGATAAGACGAGGCACTTCTTTTTCCTTTGGGGCCTCCAGATAATTGGGCCAGGAGGGGAGACATGTTAGACGAGACTCCCATTGAGGGGGGTGCATATGTGTGTGCTGGAGGGCATGTGATGATAAGCTGGTTCTTGCAACATGGCCGCATGTCACTGGTGACTCCCTATAGGTCTGGCTATGGTAATTAAATTAGTCAGTGTGGTGTACTTCCCTTGCATAATTGCCAACTTTTCAGGTTTTCAAGTAATCAGGGTTGTAGCATGGAATGACCACCAAATTTACCAATATGGAACTCACTGGGGACCTTGATAAAGACTTATTTAAAGTAACAGCCTGGCCTCTGCTGCACTGTGGGGAATCAAAGAAGGCTTGATGCCCCTTTTGGGGATGAAGCAATACGGTGGGGCAGTGGCAGCTTCAGGAAACTCATTCTAGGGAGATAAAGGAGTGATCGGTGGCCCACAGAAGGAGGAGAGACCTAAAGTCTGAGCCAGATCGTTGGCTGAAATGATAAATGATGACCAGGGAGGACCTGTAGAGAGAAGAGCCCAACAGTCACATAAGGTGAATGCTCAGATCTTTACTTTGGATATTTAAAGTTAATACGAACATGGCAGTGCAAATATCTCTTCAAGACAATGATTTCATTTCCTTTGGATACATACAGAAGTGGGATTGCTGGATAGTATGGCAGTTGTATTTATAATGTTTTGAAGAACCTCCATACTGTTTTCCATAATGGCTGAACCAGTTTACATTCTCACCAGCAGTGCACAAAAGTTTCCTTTTTTCCACATGCTCACCAATACTTGTTATCTTTTACTTTTTTTAAAAAGAAATATTTATTTATTTGGCTGTGCCGGGTCTTAGTTGAGGCACGTGGGATCTTCGTTGCTGCGTGCAGGATTTTTAGTTGTGGCATGTGGGATCTAGTTCCCTGACCAGGGATTGAACCCCGGCCCCCTGCATTGGGAGCGTGGAGTCTTAGCCACTGGACCACCAGGGAAGTCCCTATCTTTTACTTTTTGATGATAGTCATTGTAACAGGTGTGAGGTGACATCTCACTACGGTTTTGATTTGCATTTCTCTGATCATTAGTGCTGTTGAGCATCTCTTCTTATACCTGTTGGGCGTCTTACTTCTGCTTTGGAAAAATGTCTATTCAAGACCTTTGCCCATTTTAAAATATGGTTATTTGTTGTCTTTGCTATTGAGTTGTAGAAATTCCTTATGCATTTTGGATATTAATCCCTTATCAGATATATGACTTGCAAATATTTTCTCCCATTCCACAGGTCGCCTTTTCATTTTGTTGATAGTTCCCTTTGCTGTGCAGAAACTTTTTAGTTTGAGGCAGTCCCACTTGTTTATTTTTGCTTTTGCTGTCCGTGCTTTGATGTCAATTCCAAAAAATTCATTTCCAAGTCCAACATCAAGGAGCTTACCCCCTGTTTTCTTCTAGGAGTTTTATGGTTTCAGGTCATACATTTAAGTCTTTAATCCATTTTGAGTTGATTTTTGTGTATGGTGCAAGATAAGACTCCTTTCATTCTTTTGCATGTGGTAATCCAGTTTTCCCAACACCATTTATTGCAGAGACTATCTTTTCCCCATTGTGTATTCTTGGCACCTTTGTTGAAAATTAGTTCATTGAAGCATTATTAGTCACAGTAGCCAAAATATGGAAATAAATTGTCTGTTAAAAGATGAATGAATAAAGAAAATGTGGTATATATATATATATATTTAGAATGGACTATTATTCAGCTTTTAAAAAGAAGGAAATGCTGCCATTTGCAACAATATGGATGAAACTGGAGGGCATTATGCTAAGTGAAATAAGCCAGACACAGAAAGATAAATATCATATGATCTTACTTATATGTGGAATCTAAAAAAAAAAAGCCAAACTCATAGTAACAGAGAGTACGATGGTGGTTATAATAGGCTGGGGGGTGGGGGAAATGGAAGATATTGATCAAAGGGCACAAACTTTCAGTTTATAAGATACATAGTTCTAGAGACCTAATATACAGTTTGGTGACTATGGTTGATAATGTTCTATATACTTGAAATTTGCTGAGAGTAGATCTTAATTGTTCTCACTTGAGTTATTTTTTCTTAAGTTTAAGTTAGTTATAAGGAATCCAGTTACTCAGTTTTATTCCATTCAGATTTTTGTTATTATCTTGGCACTTTTGGTTATTTCTGAATAAAGCAATTGGTAATGAGTCTAGGAGATGGAGTTTATTGTTTTTGATGGGCACATTTCTCTAGTGTGAATTATGGACCAAAAATGGAATGGTAGCTCTGAAAATAAAATTCAGGCACAAAGAGGTTTGTTTTTAATCTTCATGTAGGACACTATAACAGTATAAGTGTCTCTACCTTCTTGGACTAAAGACATCATGCTTTCCCATGACCCAAAATGGAAAATCATTCCACTGTTCCTGGCACAGCTTGGAACACACACCATGTGAAGGAGTCATAAAATATTTTACTTGTTTTATCTTACTTTTTCCTCTTGCTAGTTCCCTTTATTTTGGCAGGAGGTGGGATGTGATGACCTAAATTAGGCTTTTCCACATCTAATTCCCAGATTCTTGGACACCAGTTTTACTTTCCTACTTAAAGATATATGAACTTCCAAAAGTTACCCAGAAAGAGTTTCACTGAAGGCAGATGTCCTATCAGTTACAGCATGGTCTGAAACAATTTATTTGAATGGGATTTCCATTGCCTTTTAAGCAGATCGGTCACATGAAGCAAATTTACAGTACAGTAAGTGGTATTTCCTGAGGTGATGGATCTCCCCTCTAATGGCCTCTGAGCGCAAGTCGCATAAACCATAATGCTTTTTGCATACAAGCCTGTGAATGCCCAGTGCAGATTTTACCAAATAAGCTTCCTTCTGCCTACAGGGTTCTAAAAGTCTAGGCAAGCAATTCAAACAAAACTGTGTTTGCCTCTCTTCACTTTTTTCTACGTTTATACCCCTGGGTTTTTGTTAACATTAAAAAAAAGATATTTAAAACTGTATTTCAGCCACCTTGTAAAATGAAAGAGTACATTGTACAGGCACCAAAGGTACACGTCAGTGCTTTTATCACATTCAGGGTCCTGCTCGGCTGCACTAATTGGAAACATGTGTTGAAAATGCAAGACAGGATTTTCAGCTGTTCTCTAATTAAATGGAATAAAATAAGGACTAAACCTCACATTTCTTTATAACAGGCTGCTGGGTTGTTCTATTAGCAGGACTGATGGGCTCTAGGGACGCTGATACTTGCTTTAATATTTAAGACATTCTCAATGACGCTATGGTACGATTTAGCCACATTCATAGCAGGCCTTGTTGCAAATGCTTCTCTGATAAGGCGATAAAGGAAAGTGATAGAAAACCTAATTATTTTCAAGTGCATTGGAAGATTGACTTGTGAAGATTTTCTATATTCTCATAAAGTTCAGTTACTGAGAAAATCATCAGTGAGGTGGAAAAAGTACCTCCACACGCACTTGCCCACTGAAATCTGTGGAGAAATAGTGGCCAAAATATGTATCTACTAGAAAGACAGTGAGAAATATTGCCTCAAGTTTTCTGTTGGAACTTGAAAACAAAATATAATTTGATTTTTCAAAAAGTGTTCTTTCTGCCACTTTATATTTGGGGAAAAGGTACTCTATAGCTCTTAACTGTCCTGAGATCAGAATCCCAGGGACTAAAGGGTTAGTTCACAATGTCTCCTTCCAGGATTTAAGGCCCTCTTTCGTGATGCTTCATGTTATTTAACATCCGTTGAATGGCACCAGGGTACTGAAATCCACGCCCTCCCTCCCCCAGCGAGGTTCGGATCCAGAACAGGTACAAAGTGCTGAAGCCTTAGGAAATAAATATGAATATTGCTTCCAATAGCGTGGTTGCACCTACAGCCTCTAGAAAGAGGTGCCAGGAGAAGTGAATTAATGAGGACAGAGGCGGCAGCTCCTCCAAAGGTGTATACGAGCCGCATTCTGCAGGAAATGGGAATGTCAGAGCAGGGCTGGGAACGTTCAAGAAAGAGGCTAGTTCCACAGGAGGCTTAAAAATATCCTGAAATCACTCTGAGAGGAAATGATGAAACCACTTCTGCTTGTACCAAAGGCCTGGGCCCAGGCACTAGAAAGGGGTTCACTCCGTTGTGAGCACGTCGTGTCGCTCTAACAGGAGACTCGCAACTTACAAAGATTATCGGAAAGGTTTGATCTGTGGCGGTATGCAGTGGGTCTTGCCAATTTTCCAGACAGGCTGGGAATAGCGTCATGGAGTTATACAAGCCGCAAAGAGATGGGAGACCTCTGGGTGCCTGTGGTTATGCCCTTATGTGCTCCCTTTCAAAGTACAAATCTAATCAGGTCACCCCTTACTTCCGTTAAGATCCTTCTATAGCCGTTCATTCAAGTCAAAACCAATAGGTAGCCTGCACTACCCTCTCAGCCTCGCACTTCAGTTTTTCTCTCTCCCTTCACTGCGGCCACAAGGCACGGAAGATGCCACACGCACCCATTCCTCGGAGCCTCACGCACGGCTGAGGATCCCTCAGCCAACTGGCGAGGCCACAGTCATCCCAGAATTCCGCTCAAACTTCTTCTGTCTCCTCTTTCAAGTTTCCCTTGGCTACAGCCTCTTCTCCCTGTACTCTCCCAACAAAACAAGATCAGGTTGATTCTCCCTGTGCATTGAGCACACGGGGCACAGCTCTTTCACGGCGCTTACCACACCCTGATTGTCTGTGTACAGCTCTGCCTCTTTTCTTAGTCTAGACTTCCAGACACCAAGAGACAAAAGTGATGTCTTGTTTATTTTTCTAGCCCCAGTGCCTGGCAGAGTGCTTGGCACGAAGTGTTGAGTAGACATCTGATGAATGAATGAACACATACACGTCAGGACTTGTGTTCTAACCATAAGTGAGAATTGTGTGTAAGCTTAAGGTACCATATCCTTGTTCAGAATCCAAATTTCAAATTCTTGAGTTTCATAAGAAGACTGATACAAAGGATAGTAAAAGTGAAAGTACCACTGGGTTACTATCAGCAAAAGAAGTTCAACATTGGTTGATTGTAGGCAATTAGAAAGTTACTGAATGGTAAAAATGAACTTATTTACAAAACAGAAATAGAATTACAGATGTAGAAAACAATCTTAAGGTTACCTGGGGGGAAAGGGGAGGGAGGGATAAATGGGAGATTGGGATTGCCATATACACACTACTACATATAAAACATAACTGGGGCTTCCCTGGTGGCGCAGTGGTTGAGAATCTGCCTGCCAATGCAGGGGACACGGGTTCGAGCCCTGGTCTGGGAAGATCCCACATGCCGTGGAGCAGCTAGGCCCGTGAGCCACAATTACTGAGCCTGCGCGTCTGGAGCCTGTGCTCCGCAACAAGAGAGGCTGCAATAGTGAGAGGCCCGCGCACCATGATGAAGAGTGGCCCCCACTTGCCGCAACTGGAGAAAGCCCTCGCACAGAAACGAAGACCCAACACAGCCATAAATAAATAAATAAATAAATAAATAAATAAATAAATAAATAAATAAAAATTAAAAAAAAAAAAAAGGCTGGGGAAGAAAAATGCTAAATATAAAAAAAAAAAACCATAACTAATAAGGACCTACTGTATAGCACAGGGAACTCTACTCAGTACTCTGTAATGATCTATATGGGAAAAGAATCTAAAAAAGAGTGTATATATGTATATGTATAACTGATTCACTTTGCCGTTCAGCAAAAAGTAACAGAACATTGTAAATCAACTATACTCCAATAAAAATTTTTTAAAAATTATGAAAGTTACTGATGTCATGTATGACAGGTTAGGGCTGTAATAGAAAAACCAAAGAAATGCCCTTCAGGGACTTCCCTGGTGGCACAGTGGTTAAGAATCTGGCTGCCAATGCAGGGGACACGGGTTCGATCCCTGGTCCAGGAGGATCCCACATGCTGCAGAGCAACTAAGCCCGTGCGCCACAACTACTGAGCCTGTGTTCTAGAGCATGCGAGCCACAACTACTGAACCTACGTGTCACAACTACTGAAGCCCGCGTGCCTAGAGCCTGTGCTCCACAACAAGAGAAGCCACCGCAATGAGAAACCCGCACACCGCAACAAAGAGTAGCCCCTGCTCGCCACAACTAAAGAAAGCCCGTGCACAGCAACGATGACCCAATGCAGCCAAAAATAAATAAATTAAAAAAAAAAGAAATGCCCTTCAGAAATGTCAATATTTTATATAAAATTCCTCAAGAAAATACTAGTATTTGTTTTATTATATACTTTTTTTTCCTCTCTCTCTCACCTTCCTCAAATGCCGTAATTCTTACAGAATATAAAATTCTTATTAAACAAACATGGCTTTCAGATGATATATTGTTAAGTATGAAAATCCGTCTCCAAGTCAGAATTTTGACATTCTAATCATAAGGAAAGATAACCGGTTATGGCCAATACAGAAGAACTGCAATTTTATCTTTTGAGGGAGAGTATGAATAAATGAATTAATGAGTGAATACATGAATATACTTAAAGCTCTGGGATAGATTTTCTCTTCCCTAGAAAGCACTTGGACAGACACTTAAAAGTGTTTTCCTCTGGAGTTCTTCATTTTTTATATTTCAATGGCCAATCCACCTCCCTTCTGACAGTCACATTATTTCTTTAGATAGGTCAATACCTTCAATCAGGTCTTGCTTTGCCTAGAAGTCATGCCATCTTTTAAAAATGACATTGCAGGTATGGTGGGGGGTAGACAGTATTATTTTAACATTTAACACTAGGGAAAATGTAACATGAAAACATGTTCCCTGACTGATAAAAACAAGGAACAATTAAAAGAAAGAGATAATAGCTGAGTGGTTCTGCATGAGAAAATAAGAGGAATTGGGGGAAAGCTGAGAGGAGAGGAGAGGAGAGGAGGGAGGAGAGAGGGAAGGGATGGATGGACAACGTGGCAGGAGGCTGGATCCTAAGGAGACAAGTTGCCAATGGGAGATTCATGAGTAGGAAAGCCAGAAGACTTTATAGAGTTATGGTAAAATCAAATGTAAGTGCTCATTTTGAGGTAAACTGCCTCTCTCTGACCCACACCTTCAATAAATTCTGCTATACACAGAGATTTCTCAGTGCTTTTGTCACGTAAATCAAAGAAAATGAAGTGAGTTCCATGGCTGAGTTGGCATGGATGGGAGAAAAAAAGAAAATTGGGGTTGATAAAACATGAGGCTCAGCCCCACAGAATTCAGAGCAGAGGTAGCCATGAAAATAAATCCCGCAGGTATTCACAAAATTCTTGGGAAGAGCATCAGACTTTAGAACTGATCAGGGACAAGGAGCTTGAGCTATTAAATTTCAAAGAGAGGGTCAGTGTAGCTGATAATCTGGTGGTACATAACTGTGCTGATTCATTATGTGCAAGACAACCATCATAGGACAGAACAACAGTAAGAATCATACGATCTTCCATATGTGCTTCACTTACTGTGAAGCAGCCGCTGTGCTAAATGCTTTATCTGCATTATCTTACTTAGTTCTCAATGTATGGATAAGAAAGCTCAAGTTCAGAGAATTTGCCCAAGGTTAGACAGTTAACAGCTGGCAGACACAGAGTAGAAACCTGGCTTAAGTCCCCAAATTCACATTCCTAATTCCTATTTATTCTATGATCAGGTTCTAGCCAGAAGACACCAGATTTTTGTGCCGTGTATATACTGAAAGCTATTACAAATGCAAAATTGTCTTTGTTATTCTACATGATTGTTTTAGTCAGCGCTTATCAAAATACAGTTATATAACAAACGATCCCAAATCTCAGTGGCTCTGAGTAGCAAGCAATTATTCTCATGCTCACAATCAGCACGGTTGACTATAGTTCAGTTTATCTAGATTGGGCTCAGATGGAAGGCTCTTCTCTAGGTTTCAGGGTAGTGAGCTTGGCTCCAGCTTGGCACTGAGTTCAATTCTTCTCTGTATCTCACGAGAGGCCCAGGCAGGAAGGGTGGCAGCTACCTGGGGTGTGTCTGTCTCATGGCAGAGATCAGCATCTCCCAAAGCGAAAAGCAGAAACATGTAATGCCTCTTAACTCCTGGGCTCAAAAACGTGTATATTGTTATTTCATCCACATTTTATCAGCCAAAGCAAGTCAACTGAGTGGTGTTGGTGAAGAGCAAAAATTTATTGACAATATTTTAATCTTTCACAGTAATCTAATTACTCCTCTGTAAACTTAGTTCCTCAGAGAGATACATTATATCTCTTAGGGCAGTGGAACAAGATTGTTTCCAATATTATTTAGTAGGGGCTCTGGAAAATTTCACATGCTTGAATTCCCTAAATGTTTGCAAAGCATAAGGACAAAACCATCTCTTTCAAGCCTACTTCTCTCATCATCTCTACCATTTTGTCCCAGTAGGGATTCTAGAAGTCTCTGAGGTTTTCAATCAGATCATTTAGGAGAGGCAGGGAGGGAGGGAGGGAGAGAGATAGAGAGAGAGAGAGAGAGAGAGAGAGAGAGAGAGAGAAAGAGAGAGAGAGAGAGAGAGAGAGAGAGAGAGAGGGAGAGGGAGAGGGACGGGGAGGGGGAGGGAGAGAAGGAGAGAGAGAGAGGCAGGGAGAGAGAGAGAGAGAGAGAAAGAGAGAGGGAGAGAGAGAGAGGGAGAACCCACTTTGCTGTACACCAGAAACTAACACAACATTGTAAATCAACTATACTTCAATAAAAAATAAATTTAAAAAAAAGTATGTGTTTCAGGACTAACCTACATTCTATTTACTGGAACAGTGGCCACCAAAATTGCTCCTGCCGTTAATAGGAACATCTACTGTCAAGAAGGAAATCTCTCTCTTTTTTCTGTAGAACCAAGAGCCTTTAGGGACAAAGAGACCCTTACTCAGAAAGCATAGTTCTCAGTGAGATTGTGAGATGAGAGTTTAGGATGAAGGGCCTCCAAAAGAGAAGAAAAACCAACATATGAACAATAAAATTCATATTGAATTTTATTCAAATAGAGGAGAGAAAAATCAAAAAGTGAGGATCATAGTTGGTAAATGAGACGGTATGTGGATATTTGAAAGGGAGAAAATGAGTAAAAGGGAGGCTGGAGAGTGTTTTAGGTGGAGTAGGTAAAAGAGAGCTGGGAGACAGGACAGGAGACGGTGGATGGTCAGTTAACCACAAAATGCTTGCCTGTCATGTATTTTCCAAGGTATCCTTTTCCAGTTATTAAAATAGAGGAAATCGTTTCAGGTTTGAGCACAGAACACTTGCAAATGAAATCTACTAGAAGCTGTCAGATCAGCAGTGAAAAGTTTTAACTCAGACAATAGCTACACACGGATGCATGAATAGTTCTTTTGTGACTATATCATTCTCCCTTACAAAATGTGCTACCTATTTTTTTAATTTCCTGATTTATAGGTAAGTTCATGAGGCCTTTCATGAATTTAGATGTCAGCTAGTTAATTTCATTTTATTAAAAAAGGATTCTATACAAATATAACTGAGTAAAAGAATGAGAGAGACACAAAAGGATGAGGGTTGGCTGCTCCTCTGGGAAATGTCTGCTAAGGGGCCTACTGACTGGCCTTCCTTTCCCATTCCCAGATGCCCAGGAAGGGTTCCATGACCTGAAGTTTTCTGGCAGCCCATACCTTCCCAAGGAAGTGCCAGGTAGAACTGGGGAGCTCAATTCTCTCCGTATCTTTATTATGTAACTTAGTTTCACACTCCTAAACGCTCTGCGCCGACATTCCTCCTGGGATACCGTTTAACTTGTCTTCTTCATTCGGATGATTCACAATTACAAACTTGGAAATTAACCTCACACCTGATCCCCCAGGACCTTCTGTACTCTCCTCTGACCTGGAAGACAGCTTCACCCTCAGCTGACTCTCCCCCAACCCCTACCAATTTCTCTGAAGCCCCCAACTGGACCCTTTATCTTCTATGGATCCTCACCCACAACTTTAAATTTTTTATCCTTCTCTTTAAGCCACTTATCCTACTACTCCTTGATATTATAGTTCACCATACAGTGGCTTCGAGCCCCAATCTCAACCCCACTCTCATATACTCACTCATATACTCCACTCTTGGAGAGCAGACCCCAAATTTCACGTCACTATAAACTCCACAGTAACAGAGCAGTTGTATTATTCATTGCCTCACCTAGTGCCCAGAACAGAGACTGATGCAAGCGCTTAACAAATATCTGGTGAATGGATGGATTTATCCTTAAATTCTCTACATGGCTCAGTTCTGTATTTTGTGCATAACTAATCCCTTATAAACATTTGTTGAAACAAACTTACCCAAGAGCTGCTTGGCTCCAAAACATGGGATCTAGTATTTTATAAATTTGAGTTATGCACCACTAAGAAAAAAGTTTTAAGTAGTTTCCTGACCTTTTTAAAACTACATAATAAAGACGTCTCTTCCTGGGATGGGGTTTTTTTCTTCCATGAACTTCCCTAATGAAGCCTGACCCATACCATCTGATGCCAGGGCCAATCATTATAAATCTTAAGCTGAAAAAACCTTCAGAAATGCAATCACCTTGTTTTAGAAGTGAGGGCACCAAGATCAAAAAAGCCATGCTGCTAGTGGGAAGCTGCTGCATAGCACAGGGAGATTAGCTCGATGCTCTGTGATGACCTAGAGGGGTGGGATAGGGAGGGTGGGAGGGAGGCTCAAGAGGGAGGGGATATGGAAATATATGTGTACATAAGGCTGATTCACTTTGTTGTGCAGCAGAAACTAACAGAACATTGTGAAGCAATTATATTCCAATGAAGGTATTAATTAAATAAATAAATGAGAATAAAATCATATTCATAATCATTATCATCAAGAAAATAATTTAGAAAACAAAAAATGAATTGGTAGACTGAAACAAAATCATAACCATCACATCAAACTAATTGCTAATGGCCTAAACACCATCTACTGATAGAGATTAACAGAATGGGTTTAAAAAAAAACTTAATTTTATGCTTCCCACAATAGAACTTAAAATATTATAGGTTAAAACTAAATTGACAGAAAAAGATGTACAATTCAAATAGTAATAATAAGGCTAGAGTCTTTATATTAACATCAAATAAAATCAATTTCAAAACAAAATACATTTCCAGAAATAATAATGCTGAAGATGTCAAAGGTATCTTAACTGAACAAATGTTTGAAATACATGAAGCACCTGTCTGGTGGCAAGCCAGTATGTGTGCACTCCTTAAGAAGGAGTCCAGGCTTCTCCAGCCTTTCTATCTGTCCCAGAGGTTCTTCAACCAGCCAAGGGTGCTGGTCTCCTACATAGGACCTGGGAACTGACACACCGGGTCTGTGGCTCTCGACCCACCCACTCCCCAGGGAGGGTGCCCACCCATACGATCTCCCTTTTTCTCTGACTCCCCTCACAGGAGCACAAGTCCTGACCCAGTTGCTTTTCTTTCCATTTTTCCCAATTATGTGTCTATCTATCTTACAGCCTTGGTTGTACAGGAGTCCTTATGCCAGCACAAGGACAATATGGCATAGTCCTTATGCCATCCTAGTATGTGTGAACTGGTTTCAATATAGTTTTTTTTTAAATTGGAGTATGGTTGATTTAAAATGTGTGTTGGTTTCTGCTGTGCAACAAAATGAGTCAGTTATATGTATACATATACCCACTCTTTTTTAGATTCTGTTCCCATGTAGGTCCTTACAGAGTATTTAGTAGAGTTCCCTGTGCTGTGGGTAGATCTTTATTAGTTATCTATTTTATGTATTGGGGTTTCAATATAGTTTTGATTTGCATTTCCCTAATGAGTGATGAAGTTGTGCTTCTTTTCATGTGTTTCTTACAATTTTTATATCTTCTTTATAAACATATCTATTCAAATCCTTTGGTAATTTTCCCACTTTATCAAGGTATAATTGGCAAATAAAATTGTATATATGTTAAAAAAAAAAAAAAGCCATGCTGCATTATAACTCAATTCTTGTGCCTTCCATTTCAGTGCCTTCCACAACAATCTATTTTAGAGTATAGACAATGGAAAAATGTGGGAAAAAAAATCATGGAATGGAATGATAGAATCTGGACATCTTAACCAAATCTATAGCTATCTGTCTATAGAGGGCAAGAACTATAAAACCACAAGAGATAGAAAAGAGGAAATATGATTATGGGCTTACTATGTTCTGTTCTAACCAGCTGAATTAATCTGACACATAGCAGTGGTTGAAAAGATCCACTGCCCTGAAAAAATACAATACAAATGACCCCTGAACAACATGGGGGATAGGGGTGCTGACCCTTCAGATAGTCAAAAATCTGAGTATAATTTATAGTCAGCCCTTCTTATCTGTGGCTTCTCCATATCTTCAGACCCTCCATATCTGCAATTCTGTATCTGAAGACTCAACCAACTGCAGATTGTGTAGTACAATATTATTTACTATTGAAAAAAATCCGCTTATAAGCAGACCTGCGTAGTTCAAACCTATGCTGTTCAAGGGTCAACTGTACCATGCACTTTATAGATTCTCTTGTTATGATTACTTAGGAAACACTTTCCATGTATCCCTTTCTCACCACTAGTGAGTTAACAGCCAAAATTCAGTTTTCTTCTTCTTCTCTTTCACTTAAAAAAAATATATATATATACATATATATAACATATACATATATACATACATATATACACTAATGTATGCTAATTTTGGTTAGTCATTTGTGGTCTATTCAGATGTGGTAGCATTATCTTGAGATTCTGGTACTTTATGTACACAATCTCCTTGGAAAGATCCAAGGTAAATCTTGGATTATATTAATTCATTATTATAGTGAATTTCCTAGGTGACTGAGTAGAGTTTTGTAATTATATTTCACATATTTATATTTATATTTAATTAAAATTTTTCCTCTTAAATGGAAGCTAGTATAGAAATAAAAATGCAGTAAAATTTCTATTTAAAATATTTTGTTGTTCCATTGACTTAATAAAATCCTATTTCTGATATAAACAATAATGTATAATTTCCTTCTCATTCTCTCTCTGTAGTCAAGCCTATGTGTAAACATATATGTATATTTATTTATAATTAATCACAAAAGGTAGTTGAGCTTTCTGAACAACTATTTCTTTGTATCAAATCATCAAGCTAAATTTCAATCTTTTAATGAGTTTCTTTTCAAAGTGATCTAGTAACTTAAAGAAACTAGATGATTTGAGGGGCTACTGCGTGATAGACATGCATTTATTCCTTCAACGAACACTTACTAAGTCTCTATGAATCCAGCCCTGTCCTAGGTACTTGCAGGTAGAGAGATAAACAAGATGGCCATGCCTCTGCTATGATGGGGCTTACTTTCTATGGGGAGACAGAGAGATGGGGGTGGGGGGGGGAGGGGAGGGGAGAGAAAGAGAGAGAGAGAGAGAGAAAGAAAGAGAGAGAGAGAGAAGGGAAGGGAAGGGAAGAAAGGGAAGTATTTTAAGTTTGGAGATATTAGCATATAGACGGTATTTAAAACCACAGATAACCTAGGGAGACAATGTAAGTAATGAAAAGAAAAGGCTAAAGATTAAGCCCAGGACACTGAAACTTTTAACTGTTGGACAAGGAGAAGGACTCAGCCAAGAAGTCTAAAAAATTAGTGGCCAGAATGAAAAAGAAATACAAACAGCATATGTTATTGCAAAAGTCAAGTGAAGAAAATGTTTCTTAAGGAGAAGTGATTGGCTCTGTCAAATGTTTTGCTGAGAGGCTTAGTAAGATGAGGACTGGAAATGGACCAACTAGCAACATGGTGGTCATCGTTAACTTGAGTGGCATGGAGGGAATGGATGTTCAGCTGGATAGAAGTGAATGAGAGGTCAGGAAGTAGAAACGATGAATATTTTAAAAAAAAATCTGTGCCAGATGTAAATGGGGATAGATAAGTGGATTCTACAAGGTTCTTGTCTTCAAAGAGGGCCCTTGCACCTATAAGATAAATCTTTTATCAACAATCTCTGAAAAACACGCTTTGATATAAAACAGGGTTACATTTATATTAATATGTACTCTATAAAGACCTGTTACTATATTGCAGGAAAAAGTTAAACTAAATAACATATTTTATTAAGAACACAAAATCTTCAATCAAAAGTTTTATCATCAGATTTTCAGGTTGTTTGTGTACAAACTAAAAATAGATTTTACACATCATTCCACAAATTAAAATGTTCAAGCATCAGTGTTCAGAATATGACTATTCAAAAAAGAATTTGTAGACATTTTCTTTGTCCTATTTTCAAAATCTTCTGAGACAGAATAGATAGCTACTACATATAATATGTGTGAACTGAATAAGGTAAATGTGACCTTTGCAACAAAAAGGTCTGAGATTTTATCTAATTATAGGCATGCTGAATGAAGAGTTTAGAATAATGCACTACTGTCATCAAATCATATCTTCATATACATGTGTAATCCATTTTGCATAATGGTTTCAGCTCAGTGTGTATGTAATTACATTGTAAAGCACACTCAGAGCTGCTGCTGAGTTGAAATTTTTCTTTTGCCGTTTAAGGAAATGAATAGAAAACACAGTCTTGTGAACATCAAAGTACTTTTTGAGACAATTAAATCTCATCAAAGAGGTCTCCTGGACTACTGTTTCTTAGAGTTTCTAAAGACATGTTTTCAGCTGGGCTGTGATCCTTTTTCAGCATCTCAGGTAGTGGAGGATCAAGCCTAGAGTAAAAAGAAAAATCAAGATAATTTTATTTTGAAAAACTACATACAGAGTAAAAGACAATTAAGAGATACATAAGTGAAATAAAAGTTAAACCCTGTTTCCAAACTTCTGCATTAACATAAAGAGAGATGAAAGGCATTTAATTTCTTTAACTGCTTTGGAATTAACGGCCTCTATTCTGAGCTAACGAAAATTCAAGGGCCTACAACAATATTCATAATTAAGGTCAAGAAATAAAATATCCTCTGTGCTGTACTTTTATGCCAAGATACTGAAGATCTCTCAAGCCATTTCTTTAATAATTCCATCACAATTTACACTTTCCTTCGGCTCCCTTAAATTCTAACTATTAACATTCATTTGAATCTCAACAGCAGGAAGTTCTGATCACATAAATTTATTTTAGTGGTCATTTGATTGTAAGTGGGTATATAATGACTTCACATTTTTAGCAGTTGTTGACGAAATGCTGTTGGTCCATATTAATTTACTGAATCTACATATCTTCATTTAGTAAGTAAATTTACTCAGTTTCAGTACTGTAGTTACTACATCAATGGACTGATCTCTATATTTGTGTAAATGTTCTCTGAGTCCTAGGATAAAAGGCATGATCACTAACGGATAATTGGTCTTTCAAAAATGGTGAGCTGGAGGGTAACAGAGCTCAATCAGAAGAAGACCTTAGGGGGCTTCCCTGGTGGCACAGTGGTAGAGAATCTGCCTGCCAATGCAGGGGACACGGGTTCGAGCCCTGGTCTGGGAAGATCCAACATGCCGCAGAGCAACTACGCCCGTGAGCCACAATCACTGAGCCTGCGCGTCTGGAGCCTGTGCTCCACAACAAAAGAGCCCTCGATAGTGAGAGGCCTGCACACCGCGATGAAGAGCGGCCCCCGCTCGTTGCAACTAGAGAAAGCCCACTCACAGAAACGAAGACCCAACACAGCCAAAAGTAAAAATAAACAAATAAATTAATTTTTAAAAAAATGAAAAAAGAAGAAGACCTTAGGAATGTATATTTATCCTTGTATAAACCTTGTCTGAATCAACCCAGTAATCCTCAGTAAAATACCCATATTTCCAACTACAAAGGCAGAAGCATCATAGCAGTTCGGTACAGCTAAAAAAGAATAGGACTTGAGGGACCTCCCTGGTGGGTCAGTAGTTAAGAAACCACCTGCCAATGCAGGGGACACGAGTTTGATCCCTGGTCTGGGAAGATCCCACATGCCGCGGAACGACTAAGCCTGTGTGCCACAACTACTGAGCCTGTGCTCTAGAGCCTGTGAGCCACAACTACTGAGCCTGCATGCCACAACTACTGAAGCCCGTGCGCCTAGAGCCCATGCTCCGCAACAAGAGAAGCCACCGCAATGAGAAGCCCGTGCACCACAACGAAGAGTAGCCCCTGCTCGACGCAACTAGAAAAAGCCTGTGCGCAGGGACGAAGACCCAACACAGCCACACACACACACAAAAAGAATAGGACTTGAAGTCAGGACACATAGGGTTTAAATCCAGGTCTATTTCTTATTAGCCATGTGACTTTAGGCAAGTCATTTAACCTAACTGGACTTCTGTTCTCTCACCTCAGAGGTGGTCTAAAGATTAAATGAGATGTTATAAATGAAAATGCTTGTAAATTCCCACAAAACATTTGGAAACTATTATTATTAGCTCCTAATATTGCATAAATTACAAAAGAGCTCCTGCTAATAGTTTCTTTAATTTAAAAGACTAACCAACTAAAGATCCCCAAATGTTGTTTAGATTATGAGCACTTCCAAAAGCCTGCACCCATGCTTAGTTGCACAGATTATTAAAAATGAATCCACCACAGGGTCCTCCTTGGCCTCATGACTGCATACAATTAACCATAGTTGGCTGCTACTAGGCCTGGGACATGTTCTGTCTTATCCTGAGCAAGCCAAGTTCAGATAACATAACCCTCACAGGAATGCGGAGGTGCTAGGCACTAATGCATTGTCAAGATGACAAGTACAACCCTCTGGGAGTTTCAATGTTAAAATTAACAATAAATACTGACATAATTACTGTAATATGTAATTAAATACCTAAAAATATATTCCATAGAAGGAGAAAATGATACAGTACAGAAGTATAATTATTACATGCATAAGTTTTCAATGTCAACTCAAAACACATTATACATCTTAGAATTGCTTTTTCTCCTCCTAGCAAAAGAGAGAATTGAATTATTTCAATTAAAAAGCCAGATATGGAAAAACCTCTGTAATTTCATTCGTCATCTAGACACTGTACAACCAGAACACAAAGAGTGATCAATTTAGTTAAAAAAAAAATCAGCATAAGACAAAAGGACCACTCTGAAGTGACAAGTCTGAAGGGAATAGATCCCTGGTTCTCCATTTAAGATTCCCATCTCTTTCTAAAGTCATGGGGAGCCTAAGATATAGATTTTGACTCTTTTGCTCTTAGTGTCTAGTACATAATAGGTGCCCAATGAAAGCTGTTCCATGAATGGAGATCATTGTTCTACAGCTTTCATAACTGTGGCAAGTCAACAGAGTAAATTTAGAACTCTCCCCACAACCAAAAAAATAGTTTAATCATTTTTATAAGTAATAAATGTTTATTGTAAGACTTTATAAAACTCCTGAAAAACATGAAGAAAATTGAAATGTCCATCATCCTACTTTGCATAATTTGTATTTTCATGTCTTTTTACAAATATGAGATTATATATATAATTTTGCAGCTTGATGTCTTTACTCTAAAATATACTAGAAATGTCTTTGCATGTTGAAAAATATATTTAGATCTATACTCATCATTAATTTTAATTTGTTTGTACTAAGAATCCACTGATGACTGTTTGGGTTGGTTCCATTTCTTAATGCTCTTATAAACAACACAACGATCAATAACCTTATACCTACATCTTAGCATATTTATCATATTATTTTCTCACGAGCATGCTTACTCCAAGCATTCACGCTTAGAGGTGAAATTTGAAAGCAAATAACTCAGAGAACCTGTACCTGAAGTCTTAATAGAAAGTGAGCTAAACAAGCAATTTGAAACTTGGGAGTTCCTCTCTTTCTAATTAAGTTACAACCACTAGTTATGGCCCACTTTAAATTCTAAATCTTCCATGAAGACTTTTTTTCTTTTTCCTTTTTTTTTTTTTTTTTTTTTTACTTTCCACATTGAAGATGATTTTCATTTTCTCTGATCATTTAAAGTACCTATGTCTGCACCCAATATTTCAATACTAGTTTTTCCTTTAATCAATATTTAAGTATATACTATGATCAGCTCATTGTGTTAGGGAAACATAACAAATTTGATAAAGGTAACAATAATTTCTGCCCTCAGGAATCTTTCAGTTAAACTTTTTACTTTCTCTAATTTTTTTTCAAATATGTTTTTTCTCCCTAAACATTTTATAAGTAGCTTTAAGGCAACGACTGTGTAATATAATTTGTTCACAGTGATATATCCCTTTAGGAATTTCTATGAACATTAAATCAGTATATAGGATTCAAGTAGACTTTTAGATAGTTTTTATGGACAACTTGGTTCAAAAGGAAGAATCCTGAATCCAAGGTTAGGCGATTTTTATTTACGCTTCACCACATTAAGATTTTGGTCAGGTGGCAGCACCTTTCTGGATCTCAGTGTCTTAATTTAAGCTGTAGAAAGTTAGGGTTACTATAAATGATCTTGGAAGTTCTTTCAGTCCCTATATTCTGAGACAGTTATGCTCAAGTAGACTACTTTGCAAAATACAGGCTCTCAATAAATACCTGTGGAATAAATGGAAAAAGGTGAATTAAAAAGGAAAGGTTAATGACAGAATAAGAAATCGTCTTTGTAGAGTTAAAGGCTAAAGTATAAGGACTTTTCAAATAAAGTGAATAAATGAAACTTCTCCAGATGTTGAGAGCCTTATTAAAAAATGGCTTATGGTCTCAATAATTTGCAGAGAGTTTTATGTTTTATTACTTGATTTCACACTGCATTAAAACACACACACACACACTCTATAACTTGAATCAAAATTGCATTACCACCATCTAATTAACAGTAAATAGTGTAGATCAGAAGTTAGATTTGTCAAAAGAAATATCTCATCCTGGGAAAGTTTCTCTAAAATGTTAGAATGAATGATTGACTTCTAACTTTCTGAGAGTTAAATTACCGACATCTTTTAAAATGATTATTTCCAGTTATTGGCTCATTTTGTAAAGACATTTTCTCAGCCACGTTTAATATTGGTATTACCATGGCTGGAGTATCAATCTTTTCTTATTTAAATGAGAATCATTAGTATTGTTTGGAGTGAATTACTTGCATTTTATAACATATTCTGAAAATAATATTTCTGAAAAATGTCAGGGTGCCAGTTTGAGCAGACTGAGAGGTCCAGGAAAAGGTGTAATGATTGATGGCACTGTGACACTTGAAAAATCATTCTCCTTTGACTATGACACAAACAATGGTTCTAAAGTCAAAAACCAAAAATCAATTTGTATGTGGCTTAACTATATCTCTACCTACACATACAATTCAATTCCAGGTGAATTAAACATTTAAATGAGAAAAGGCAAAATTTTAAAGCATTTAGAAGAAAATAGAGGAGAATTTCTTTAGGATCTTAGGATAGAAAGTTTTTTTTAAGGCGGAAAGTGAAACCATAAAGGTAAAGATAGATAAATTCAATTACATTAGAAGCATTAGAAGTAAGTACTCCTATTCATCAACAGACATCTTAAAGACAACGAAAAGACAAGTCACAAACTGAGAGGAAATACTGCAACATATGCTGCTAAGAAAGGATTATCCAAAGAATTCCTACAATCAATTTTTAAAAACCCAACATTATTAAAAAATATATGCCAAAGACTTCAGGAACTTCCAAGAAGAGGGAACAGTGAGGGCAAATAAGCATATGATAATTAGCTCAACTTCATTAGAAACCAAGGAAGTGCAAATGAAAACCAGTATGAAGTATTTCATACCAGATTAGCGAAAACGAAAATGTCCAACAATAGCAAAGATCACAAAGAACATGAAATAACAAGATGAATTACTACTGGCTGGAGTGTAAACATTTGAAACTACTTTAGATAACAATTTGGCAATAACTGTCCAGGTACATGAAGATTTATGTACTTATAACTAGGAATTCCACTTCTAGTTACATACTCCGGGAAATATTTGCATATGTGTGTCAGGAGATATGTGCACAAATGTTCACAGGTGCATTATTTATAATAGTGAAAAACTGAAAACTACCCAAATGTCTCTCCACAGGATGGGCAAGTAAATTATAGAATTTTCACACAATGGACTAAGACGCAGCTACACACATGCACAAATCTCATACATGATGTTGAGCAAAAAAGCAAGGCACAAAATAATACACAATATGATTCTATTTACTTAAAGTCAAAAACATGCAAAACTATATAATATTACTCTTTGAACACTGATGTGTGTGTGTGTGTATCTGTGTATGTACATAATAGTTCTGGATCTTATTTGCTCTTCCAAGACAATGCTCTCAGATTTCTGAGTCTTGTAACTTTGGCAATTGTGAAGATGGTTTTACAGAAGGGGCAGGTTGAGTACTATGCATAGAGGGTTCCATTTCAGATATAACGGGTGAGTCTGAAGCGACCGCAGGATATCTAAATGGAGATAGATGCTGAGTAGGTAAATGCCTGTATAGATGTAGAGCTCAGGAGAGATGACTGGACTACATGTACAGAGATAGCAGTCACTGCCATTACCACTGGCCACTAAAGACAAATGAGTTGAAGAGATCTTCAAATAAGCTGAAGAAACTCCCAGAGAGAGTCTATCAGAGAAAAAACGTTTAATATAGAATCCTGGGAAATGTTAAAATTACAGGGGCAGATGGCAAGAGAGAGAAATGAATAAAAGGAGACTGAAATAGAATGATTCAAGAGATATGGGGAGAACCAGGGAAGAGAGTTGTTGTGGAAGCCAAGAACCAAGTTTATTTTG
The DNA here is from genome assembly GCF_949987535.1 of Balaenoptera acutorostrata. Classification (NCBI taxonomy): domain Eukaryota; kingdom Metazoa; phylum Chordata; class Mammalia; order Artiodactyla; family Balaenopteridae; genus Balaenoptera; species Balaenoptera acutorostrata. Next base: position 69,730,525 of record NC_080065.1, on the reverse strand, counting down.
TGTGCCCACAGCTTGTGCTACTCCCATTTGCCACCCAAATGCTGGCTTTCTATACAACTTTGACTGCTGAATCTGTAAATACATGTTAGGTAAATTATTTTCACCCACTAAGAATTATCTGGAGTTGAGAAGAATAAGCTGGAAGGATGCTGCTATGCTTGTGATTCGTTACAGACAAGAAGAACAGGGAATGTTTTCTTTTGGGAGGAAGAAAGTCTTAAACCCTTGGACTGCAGCCGTCATAGCAAAAATCTAGCAAAATGGTCAATGGTCAACTCCTGCCTGGCCACCAAAGCAGAGCATTCTTAAGTAGCTCTTTATCTCACACTATGATAAAATATATTATATATATATATATGTATATAGATAGATAGACAGAGTGGGTGAGAGAGACAGATAGACAAAGAAAGAGACAGAAAGAGAGAGAGAAAGAGAGCTTTCTTTTACTAGCAACTTCCCTGGCATCTACCCACCTCACCTCTGACTCTCCCCTGGGATTGGGGTAGAGGTCAGATGTGTGGCAAGAGATGAAGATGAGAGATGAGGTAAGGGCAATGTATTAGGAGAGAAACAGACCCGAACATTGGTTGAGACATACATTATTTGGTAATAATAAAAGCCAAATATCTAATGGTTTGTTTTTTAGGATGTTAATAAATCAAACCTTCATCAAAATGACCACAAAAACAGCCAAGTCAAAGTATTATGTACTTGTTATTATTAAATAACTAGACAGCTATAGAACTGGCCTTAACAGAGTTCTCGTTATGGAACAAACTCAATTAGAGAAACATCTTTTAAATGGAAAAGTTATAAATAATGGGCTTAAAGATTTGACATTACCAACATTACCACTGTATTTTCAAATTAAATTTTAGTATTTAAAAAAATATTTGAACTTTGAATAAATGGGAAAATAGCTACACATTTCTAGTTGACCATATAAAAACCAAAAGCATCTCCTAAATAAATTAACAGACTGAAGTCATCAGGATTCATTAAAACAAGTGTTGAACATTGTCTGGAATTCAATAGGCCTACACAGCATTTTACTAGTCTGAGAAAATGCAAAGCAGTTGAAACTTTCTTTCTGGCAACCAAAATGGCAAATAAAAGAAATTGCGTTAGTTATTTTCAACTAAATTCCTAAAGTTTTTTTTCTAATGAATATTCTTTTGCTGTTTAACTTTATCAAGAACAAGAATAAAATAGAAATAGGCTTTTGAAATAAGTAATTTTGAATAAAACATAGAATAGAGAATTATGAAGAGTAAATACACAATGTTAAAATGCACTTACATGCTTTATAGATATTGGGAAAGAATAATTATAAAATTTCCCTGTAAAATATTCATATTATGGGTTTGAAAATAAGATTCTCTAGCTCTATCCAAGTTAACATTTAAAGTCACAAACATTAAGATCAATATGTCCATAATCCACAAGGATGCCAGAATTTATGTAGGAATTTCATAATAATAAATTGGAAGAGTCTGTCATTCTTACTCTATTTTATTTAGATAAATAACATTACTGTGGTAATTCATTAGATCAGCAATATCAAAGTCCATACATGCTTTAAAAAATCAATACCTGAAAAACCCTATGTTAAACTTCCTGTATCCCTTGCAAGTTTTGAAACGGTATAGGTGACATTTGCTACTGGTGATCTGTGCCTATAAAAGCAGAAAACTGTCATCTTAATAAAAAATGATTTTCCACAACTTTACTTTTAAGACAGGCCATTGCTCTTTGCTACTTAGTGTGCTACAAATGAAGTCTCCCTCACTAGATTAGAAGCTTCTTAAATAGAATGACTCTGCTTTATACGACCTGGCTCATAAACGTTCCAATGATTGCATGTATTAATTAATGAACAAATGATTGAATGAATGAAGTAGACAGTATTAACAAGAAGTCTCAATAAAGTTAAGCAACCTGCCCAAAGCCACACAGCCAGTAAACATGAACGTGAGCAGGCAGGCAAGTCAACAATGAAGCCAGGGTATTAGCCTAGGTTTCCCTCACTCCGAAATCCATACCCTTCTTACTATACCAGTATATGGGAGTCACTAATTCTTATTTCTACTGCAGAGGAAGGCAACTTGGTGCTGGGCAGTGTGTCTGAAAAAGTAATTCCATGAGACACTCTAAAAAATAAAATCTGCAGTCTAAAATGTTTGGAAAGTATTTATTTTTCTCCATTAAGTCCTCTAGGTGTTTCATGTGCATATTATACATTTAAAGCTATTAAAGTCATTCCATAAACCTGTTAAATTATTAAGTAAAACAAAAGCAAGGTGCAGGAGAGTGTGTGTAGAAAATCAGAGTGTGTATATATATATATATATATATATATATATATATACACACACACACACAAATATATGTACAAATTTATATGTGTGTGTGTATGTGTGCATTTATATGTATATAGAATATCAGAGTATCTCTGGAAGGATTCACAAGAAACCAGCAATGGCAGACTCTAGAGAGAGGAGCTTGGGCTGAAGGCCAGAGATAATTTTTGCTGGATAGTCTCTTAAACTGTTGAGATTAAAAAAACAATTTATACACAGATTATATCTTTTTAAAGTGCTTTAAGAAAAAAATAGCTTGTTTATCCTCAGTTTTACAAATGAATTTGGCAGTCAAAGCCTCTTTTCTCACTACCTCTCAATTACTAATATCCCAAGAAACGAGTGTTTCTAGAACAGCCTGCATTGCTTGCTTTCCTGAGAATATAATACCTACTAGCCTGAACCCAAAAATGTAGTGGTCCAATGAAGGAAAATAAAAACACAGGAAAAAAAAAAAAAAAAAGAACTCTGCTTCAGGCTACCAAGAGAAGTGGAAAAAACATGGGCAGAAAATAATACCCAGCAATGGAGGTTAGTGACTTCTAAGGAACCAGGGACCAGGAGTGATAGTTTCACCACAATGTGGAACCAGCTGTTGGTTTCCTGCTGCTGCTGTAACAAATTACCGTAACATAGCAGCTTAAAACAACACAAATTCATTATCTTACAGTTCTGGAGGTCGGCAATCTGACCCACGTCTCACTAGGCTAAAATGCAGGTGTTGGCAGAGCTGTGCTCCTCTCTGGAAGCTCTAGCGGAGAAACTTCCAGAGGCTACTCTCCTCCTCCATCTTCAAAGCCAGCAATGGCAGGTGGACACCTTCTCACACCACATCATGCTGAGCCGGCTTCCTTAGTCACATCTTTCTCTGATTCTCCTTCTGCCTCTCTCTTCCTTTGTGATACAATGCACCCACCCGGATAATCTAGGATAATTTAGCTACTTTTATGGTCAGCTAATTAGCAACTTTAATCCATCTGCAACCTTAATTTCCTTTTGCCATGTGCTCTAACATAGTCTCAGGTTCCAGGAATTGACATCCTTTTTTTGGTGGCAGGGGGTGGGGAACGCATTATTCTGCCTACCGCTCCAGCCTTAACTTGGTTAGGGCTCAACTGTTACTCTATCAGTTTAAATGTTTCAGGATCACTTAACAGAGAAACAGGCTTTGAGTAAGAGCAGGACCCACAAGGCCCAGAGCTAAAAGAAACCTTCAAGCTGGCTGGAGGAGGCATCTGCAAGGTCTGTGCAATATGACCTGAAACTCAAAAGAATCCACACTGGGACTTCTTATCTAGAGATGAACTGAACGAGAATCATTGAGATAGGCTGTCAACTACATCATCCATCACCTACCGGGTCTACTATTTACTGAGTGCTTACCAAGGGTCAGAGACTGTGCAAGATGCTTGGGATATAAAGTGAACAAACAAACGGTCCAAGGCAGAGGTAACCCTGAGCGGCTGAGCTCCCCTGAACATACACTAACTACAGCCCTTGTCTAGGGGATAATACAGAGACTGTTTCACTATGACAGCTCTAACGAGTGAGGCTGTTAAAGAACCACAGACAATGCCACCTTCATGGGTGTGTGACTGTGCTGTCAGTCACACAAGGCCACAAGCTTAGAGGGGCCTCATCCCTGCTTTAGCGTTCTGTTGTCACTGTCTTGAAATTCTTAATAATTTTGAACAAAAGGGCTCTGCATTTTCATTTTACACTGGTCCTGCAAATTATTGTAGTCTGTCCAGACCATGCACTTTCAGGGACCTTCATACACCAGACCCAAACCGAACCTAAACAATTGCTCACACTTATTCTGGACCAATAAACAATGGGACTTTTTTTAAACTAATTATGTACTGATGTATGGACTCATTCTGTCCTATTCAGAACGGAGTTTTGATCCTTAATTAGCCTAACCACCAGTAAACCTTTTTAACACTTGAAAAGCACTTGCTTTTTCTCTTCAGGGAAATACTTGGTGAATTTTTTCACTGGTAATTTTTTTTTTTTTGACCTGTAAGTAAATAAGAATGAATGTAGTTTCCTGGCAAATAAATACTCCTCTTTGTTAGGCTTCTCCTTCTCCTCCCTTGCCTTCTCTCTCTCTCTCTCTCTCTCTCCCTCATTTAAAGCTCCACTGTCTTTTGTTTTACAGTAAGAGAATTCAGTTTCTATTTTAATTAACAGATTTTCCCATTATTTTAGTCCTTGCTAGTGGACTTGATTCTTAGTGTTCTCAAAATTACCCACTCTAATTAATTCCTTGGCTCACAAAGCAGCAAACCTCTCATCAGTGCCATCCTGTGCTGTGGCCTCCCTATCTCTTTCCCTTTTGATTTGCTGAGTATCAGTCTGCCCCAAATCCTTCCTGAATATTTTCCTGGCTTTTCATGGAATGGGTGACCAAGGATCATGCGGCAGCCAGACATTTTAAAGAAGACAGACTACTTTGTAACACCACCAACATCATATAACTTTTAGATAAAATGAGTATCATATAACTGATACATAAAATGAACAAACAAAAAACATCTCTTCACAAAGTATACTAACTCAATGTGGTATTATTGGCAAATGTAAAGACAGCGTCTGCTCAAATTCTGGGAGATGTTCTGTCTTAAAGAAACATGCCAGAAAGGAGTCAGAGCACTGCAAGAAGGCAGATGGAAACAATCTACAAAATTCTGTGGATTTTGATTTTGAATGAAAAAGATTAAATTTTTCAGTTGACTTTAAAAATATAACCAAAGTGCAAAGTAAAACCAAGTTGTATAGAATGTTTTTAAAACAAATCACTATACCTCACAACTGGCGGCAAGTCACTGTGAGATAAGGCAGTATAAGCCATGGAGGATTCAGTCTATATGCTCAGAATGACTGGAGAAAGACCTATCTAACCTTTTTGCCCTGGAAAAGTTTATTACATGTATGGTATTATGATTTCAATTAAAGTTCAAATGTCACTGCTAAACTGCAATCCAATCCACACAAAAAGCTGTTGACTGCAGTTGTGTGTTATGTTTAGATAACTATCTTTACTAAGTGCACTATATATCTTTCTCATTGTGATATCTTTATGATTACATAAATTACCATTTTTTTCAAGAATTTTTACTGAACTAATGTTTATTTTGAGGAAGTAGAGTAAGTGCCACATATGGTTCCATTAGTGTATTAACTGGTACAATTTGGTCTCATTCCTTTAAATGTCCCATTGCAATCTATGTCTTAAAAAATGTAAAAAATAGTATTATTTAGTCATAATTCTCCAAAATTCATAGTGGAGGAAGCTTTTACATGGCACTGAACTATCATTAACAAATGTAATGAGATCAGTGTTTTGTAAAGGCATTGGTTTGATTTGCCAAAATGCAGGACTGGCTGTAGCACTTAATTATTAAGGCTGGAACAGACACATTCAGTAAATAACTGATCAGCAATTTAAATAACCACTGTTACCTAACTGATCTTATTTTGCTACTATAAGAAAGCTATCTATATATCTCAGCTTTGATCATCTGCCATCTGAACTGTACAATTATTGACATTTCTCCTTGCCTTTTATTGGTTTTCTCCTTCAGCCCATCTTCCAACTGCTGCAAATGCTTTCTACAACACAAGCCTGATTATTACTTTGTACTCCTACAAGGCTGTAGTTGAAACTCCCTTGGCATAGTAAAAAAAAAAAAAAAAAAAAAAAAAATCACGGAATTTCTAGCTTCATGTCTGCCTTTCTGGTTCTAGCTATCCAATGCTCTTCCACACCAAACTTCTTGTCATCCACCAAATGCATCATTCTGTCTTCACTGCCATACTTTTCCATACAGTTCCCTCAGCTTGAGGACTCTTTCTCCTGCCTTCTTTACTTAGCAGGCTCCTACTCATCATTAAAAGCCAAGTTCAGATGTCACTGCTTCTGGGAAACCCTCCTAGGCGGAGGAATTAATTATCTCCTATTCTCCCATAGTACATCTTAAATCAAGCAGCTCTTTGTTCCTACACCTACTGCTGTGTAACAAACCACCCTAAACTTAGTGGCACAAAACAATGACAATTTTATTATGTTCATACTTTCCATGAGTCTCACAGGGCACAGTGAGGATGGTTTGTCATTGCACCATGGTGTCAGGGCCTTAACTGGGGATACCAGCAAAACTGGGGCTGACATGATGGCTGGGAGCTGGAATCCTCTGAAAAGCTCATTCACTCATATCTGGTGCTTGGCTGGGAGCCTTGAAAGAGTAGGACTGGCTCCTGGAGACTCTTCAGTGGCTTGGCTTCCTTACAGCCTGGCAGCCTAGGATAGTTAGACTTCTTACATGAAAGCTTAGGGCTGTAAGCATGAGGTGCCTTTGTTGACTTAGCCTCTGGAAATCACAGAGCATCACTTCTCCTGCATTCCACTGCTTACAAAAGAGTCCAAAGCCCACCTAGATACAAGGGGAGGGGATATAGAAACCACTTCTCAAAGGAAGGAATATCAACCTCAGACTTTAATTCTGCACATCTTTGTCACTTACATTGTAAGCAATCAGAGAACAAGGACTACGATTTAGAATTACTGTTTCTTTCAGAATCTGGCACAATTCCTAGAATAATGAACTATGTGCATTGAAACTGACTAAGAAGTGTCTTATTGAGGGTGTTTGCCTTTTTTTCTCTAAGAGCTGAGTATGAAAAAGCTATAGCTAGTTTCATATACAATTTACACAGAATAAAAACCATTCCAGATCAGAAGGGCAACTATATAGATTTTTAGAAATGCAATCACATAAAATTTATACTTCAGCAAGGAAATTTTAGTTTCTGACAACTTTTGCTGGCCACTAGTTAGCTCACTTTCCATTATGAAGTAACTTAAATTATTTACTTTTCCAAGTAGTTTCGGATGTTTATAAATTTATAAGCTTGCAAGTTCACACAATACCATTAGTTTAGTTATACTCCACTTCACTGGAATGTGTGGGGAGGGAGATCTATGGTTGAATGGTGTTTCAATCCTCATGGCTAAAAGCCTCACTAGCAAATGCTGGTCAACTTCTAAATAAACACGCACGCAGAACCCAACTACTAGAAGGATCTAGTTAGTTGGATTTTCTATTAACTTAAGTTTCATTAAGTTATTATTATTATTGCTTAAGCTTTAGGAGTGTTAGTTAATTTAAACCTCTTCTATCTGGTTACTGAGAAACAACAACAATAAGAAGCAATCACACTTTCATTACTAATGCAAGTAAAAGTCAGAAGTGAAATAAAATCTTCATCTCCATACATCCTTTATTCTGAGAAGAAATGTGACCCCTGTTAGCAACACGGAGTTACCACCAACAATCTCACTTTCAATGACCAATGAAGAAGAAGAATCAGATTTCAAAAATCAGAAACCATAAACAGAAATTAAATGTTAAACCAAGAAATTCTAACACTTGTTTGGAATTAGGAAAGCTGTCACCCATAAATTCACATGCAGCCCCAAAAGACAACCATGAAAATTGAACAGGCTATAAACATGCATGGAAAATATTCAGCTAGATTCTACAGTCTGATCATAATTTCCCTTAAAATATATATAACCTCCAAAGTCCCCTCAAAATGTTACTGGGGCCTCTGTGGATGGGTAATCAGAGAAAATCTTAAATCTTAATTCATTTAAATTGCTGTCTACAGTGCATTCTTTTACTGCTTTCTGTAAAAATAGGCCCGCTTATCATACTGCAAAAGAAGAAAGATATTTGACATTTCCTAATCTATCACTGGACACTTTTCTATAACTAAGAAATTTGGAAGTGACTAGAAGGACCACTTAAAAATTCCATTTTTAAGAGTGTTAAGTTTCCAGAAGGCAGGAACCATGCTTATCTTTGTATAGTTTAACCGCATATACAACTTAGGAAAGACTTGAGATTTACAACTTAGGAAAGACTTGTTCTTAATAGAGTTTGTTTTTAAACAAACTCAGGATACATTTTTTAGAAATGTTATAAATAATAGATTTTCTCAAATCATTCCACTAAGACTATTTAGCCTATGATATAGACAAACTATTAGAAAGTATTAATGATGAGAACTAGTGGTCAACATAATTATAAGAATCTGTTTTTCATACATTCCTTACTTCAAGCAATATTTTCTCAGTATAAGGCACTGTGCCAGCTTCTGAGATGAACAAATAAAACATAATCCCAGACTTTGAAAATCTCACAGTCCAGTTGAACAAAAATGTATTTGAATAATTAAATATAACATGTGTGATGAAGTATGTACAAAGTATTGACTTATAAGATTAAAAAAATATTTTACTTTCCAAATCTAGATGTCAGGAACACATCTGTGCTTATGGAAGGCTTATTTGTATTTGCAGTTGTACACATAAAAATTAACATGTTACACATTTTGATGTTTACTACATGGTAATTTCCCATAACTCTTGAAGAGATACTTGATTATTAATGATTAAAAGTAATTTTTATTCACAATAGCAATGACTGTTTTCTTTCCTTAAGCAACTTTTCTCATAAAGAACATGGAATTGATTGCTGTATCAGAACACTAAATATTTAAGGGAAACATTTATTTATACTCATGAGAATTTTATTAAAATAATGATAGACACTATCCAGATATCCAATCCAAACCCAATCCAAATATCCAACATTCAGGTGGGATGGGGTTAAAAGGCTATTTCCACATCTGAATTTCCCTTGTAGGTCCAAAATTCTAGTATTGTATTTTCAGGATATAAGAGAATAGTGCAACTTTTAGGTTTCATCCAAAGTTATGAATCTAAATTTTCTGTATTACCGTCTCTCCTTAACTTATTTTGGGTGTTGAATCATAGTAAAAAAATATTCCTTCCCATGAAATTGTTACTTCTTAAACGTTTGGTAAAAAGAAATAATGAAGTTTCCTAATCATTTCTTAAGAAGACTTACATTTCAAATATAGAAATTCTAAAATCCTGTAACAATCCTAGTAGATGCAAGCAACAAAAAAATTATTTATTTGGGGGTATATAAAGTAATATATATGCATATTACAAAGACTTCAAAAATTTCATCAAAATAGAATAAAATAAAGATTATCCTCTGTCTATTCACCTGTTGATATTTTAGTGTATATCTTTTTTGAATTTATATACATGATATAATATATACAAAGTCTTTTAAAAATAACTATACTATGAAAAGTACTTTTTATTATATTTTTCTTAAAAATTAATTGAGGAATACCTCTCTTTGTCAACAATTATGGGTCTACATAATCATTTTTAATGGCCTCATAGTATTCCATCACACTGAGCTACCTTAAAATTATAACTAATCTTGATCCATAGACAAATACTAGAAATAATTTAAATGCTTGTTGTAAATTACATTTCAATGAACATCCTTAAATATACTCTTTCTAAGTAATGTTAAGACAACAGGTCTATTTAATTCTAATTGAAAATGGTTGACTATAAGACTATAGTTCCTGAAATTTCTTACTCTTAGGAATGCTAAGGGGAAAAGTACAGCTCACAATGAAGAAAGCAGCATATATGTATTTTAACTACCTGGAAATTAAATTATTTTTAGATGAAAGTTCTGTGTTAAGAACAACCACAGTAACAATACATATAAACCTGGAAAAAAACAGTGATTAAAACCTGGGAAAGTGGGACTTCCCTGGTGGCGCAGTGGCTAAGAATCCGCCTGCTGATGCAGGGGACATGGGTTCGAGCCCTGGTCTGGGAAGATCCCACATGCCACGGAGCAACTAAGCCCGTGCACCACAACTACTGAGCCTGCACTCTAGAGCCCACAAGCCACAACTACTGAAGCCCATGCTACTGAAGCCCATGCTCCTAGAGGCTGTGCTCCGCAACAAGAGAAGCCACCACAATGAGAAGCCCTCACACTGCAATGAAGAGTAGCCCCCGCTCACCGCAACTAGAGAAAGCCCGCGCACGGCAATGAAGACACAATGCAGCCAAAAATAAATAAATAAATAAATAATTTAAAAAAAAACAAAAAACCTGGGAAAGTGAAGAGAGTACTCATTAAAATACCTGTATATTACCAACATAGAAAATAGTTAGAAATTCTTTATGTTTCTCATTGAAGACCACCCTCACTTTGCTTCTAAGTCAAAAGGTTTTACTATTGGACTTCAGAGGTGGACCTCATAAATATTATATACTGACTGCTATTTTTATTTATTTTTCTTGGGGAAATTAGATTAGGTAATCTGACCTATTACAGAAGACAAGTGTTTTGTGCCTGCTAGTTGACGTGTGGGCCAAACTCTCTTTCTTACACATGAAATAAATGGTTATTATCAATTTGGAGATAAGACAAAGAGTTTTTTCACAGAATTCAGGGAGAGTCAGAGCAGACAATGTTTCTGAGCCTCGTGTGCAGAGGATAAGTAAAAGGACAAAAAACAAAAACAAAAACAAAAAACAAAGGTGACAACTCATTGAGAAGTTTTTTATTCATTGAGATATTGATATTTTAATTCAAGTATACATAATCATGCTCTGATGTCACTCTGCCACATATGTAACTGAAGAGAATAATTTAAGAGGGAAAAAGATAACTTTTTTAGAAAAGAAACTTGACCTTTCTTGGTATAAATAAGAATCCCACCTGGAAGTTTTAGATCTTCCAACACAGTCTGAAGCTGCCCTCCCTGTCTTGTTTTTTTTTCAAATTCAATATTCAAAATTCTGTTGAAAGTCTATTCAAAGTTGCTAATCTATCACTGAGAACAACAGCTAACACTTGTTAAATGTTCTCCTTCTGCCAGGTACTGTGTTAAACTCCTGATTCATGTAATTGTCACGATAATCTTATGTCCTGTATGGTCTCTATTTTCCAGATGAGAAACCAAAAGCTTAGATATTTAAGCAACTCACCCAAGTTCTCACAATTCATAAATTGCCAATGCAAGACTTGAACCCAAGCCTGCTGGCCTCCTCCATGCTTTTTTTTTTTTTTCTCCTCCATGCTTTTAACCAGTGCCTCTTTCCCTTTCTCCCTTTGCCTCAGATGTCTTTTCCTTCATTATTACATGCCCACATTCTACTTAATCTTGAAGGCTCAGCTAAAATTCTACACCTTCATGAAACTTGCCCTGAACTCTGCCTCTTTGAAATCTCATATCACGCATCACTACAGAATTATTCTAACATAAAGTAAACTAATTCTGCTCAAAACAATATAGCTTTATGTGTTACCTGGTTAATTATAATGTGTGAAATTGAAAGCAGGGCCATTTACAGCAAATATTTCTTAAAGTGCAAAAAGGTGTTTACAGTCAGATTATAAGCTCTATTTTTCCTTAAAGTCATTAACATCACCATCTTAATGGACAAATACTTAATAAACATTTGAGAGTGAATTATGCTTTACTGGACATTTTCTGCATAATAGTCAATTGACATGGTCACTGCCCTCTTTGAGCTTAAAATCTAAAACAGATGTCATGGTATAAACAAACATAGAAAGAGATAAAGGTGCTCACATACATCTGTTCAACAATTGAAATACACTGCATGAAATATTTATATTATGTTCTACTCACAGTGCAAGTGGGGTGTGTGTGTGTGTGTGTGTGTGTGTGTGTGTGTGTGTAGAAGGCTGAAGTGTTCATATTCAGGGTTGAGGTAAGGATTTTTCAAACGCAGGTTTTGTCTGTATAAGAAAGAAGGCAATGGCTCACATCTGGGAGACTGGGACTTTATTAGAAGAATACAGATGTCAATCACCACAGAATAACCGCTGTACACATGTGAACCAGATGCTTCCATGTAAAATAACCCAGGGTGTTTCACAGATGAATCACTGAAAACGTAATTACACATTGGTCCTAGTTTATTGGTAACAGGTTCACTTATGTGGAAGCCATATGGTACTATCCATCCTGAAGTAGTGGAAAATACAAAAATGGGTACTTTGAGATGTTAAAATATAAACTCTTCTTCTGCTGCTTTGCTATATTATCCTTGTGGTGAGGTAAGTGATGATTATATGTGTTCAGTCAAATATCTTTGGGACAGATGTCTATTGCTGCATTTTATTAGTAAAGATTGTGCCAATAAAGTTTACATTATATCCTCTCCTTTTCAAAGGATTTTACTTCAACAGAAAATAAAATGTTTAGTGGCCATACAACTCCTATAGATCTAATTAATGACTGTTAGGGTAAGTATTCATTTACAATACCTCAGAATGTGAGCTCAGTATTAAACTACTACAAATGTTTTCTTTTGCATATAGTTTAAATGTTGATTCAATATATATGGATTCATTGCAGATAAACAAAACCCATGTAAAAGCTGTCAGGAATCATCTGTTTTACAACATTGATTCTCTGAGCTCCAAGGGTCACTAGTCTGTGTTTCATAAAGCTGTCTACCTATTTACATAATCGATTGCTTGTTTTCTTCATGTGTCAGAGCACCATCTGACAAGTAGAGATGGACCTCTTTAGTTAACAGCAAAGCCGTTTAAGAGTTTAATTTTCTTTTTCAAGGAGACACTTTAAAACAAAGAAAATCAGCATGCCAAAGTCTACTTCTATGGAACACTTTGGTTAGGAAACTATATACGAGGTGGGCACACAGCATCAAAGGCATCTAGAATATTGTATCCAACCATCCCTGCTGTAGTTTAAGGCTGAGGTAGAAACAGTTGTAAGTATTCTCAAATAACCTGGGCCCCTGGGACATAATACTGAGCTGTATTTTAATGCTTTAGCCCCAGGGTTTTCTTTTATTGTTTGACTACATAGTCAAAAATGTTCTGGCAGATTGATTTGCTGTGTCTTCCCCTTTCTCTCCAGCATCAAAAGGGAAAACTCAAACCTGTTACCTTAAATTACTCAGTGTTTTCAATAACTTAAAAATAGTTTTATGTAATATTTGATACATACTATGTAAATACATATAAAAATCATCATAATAAATCAAACTAATGCATTGCTACAGCTTAATTTAAGAATACAAAATCACTAATATTGTTACATCCAACATGCTCCTTCCCCAACCTTCTCCCCTGGCCTCCCCACAGAGTTATAACTATATCCTATATTATGTGTTAATCATTCCTTTGCCATAAAAGGAGAGTTTTATTACACATGTACAGATTCCTAAATAATGTATAAATCCTACTTTATTTTTGAGCTTTATAAAAATGGAATCACACTATGGTTAGCCTTCTGTGACTTGCTTCTTTCACTCAACATTAAGTAACTGTGATTCCTCCATCTCATTCATTTTCACTGTTGTATAATATTATATTGTGTGATTTTATATACATATGTATACGTATTATAGTTGTGTATGTACACACATTATCTATCTATCTATCTATCTATCTATCTATCTATCTATCTATCTAATACAAACAACACTGCTATGAACATTCGTATATGAAATTTTTAGAGCACATAACACTAGAATTTCTCTTTGGTAATATGCCTAGAATCTAAATTTCTAGGTCATACTGTACGTGAATGTTTTAACCTTTTTACAGAACAAATTGTTTTTCAAAGAGTTTGATCTAATTTCCCTTCCTATTAGCAGTGTTTAAGAGTTCCTGTTGATCAATTCCTCTCCAACACTTGATACCGTCAGAACTTTAAATTTTTGCCAAAACGATGTTAAATGGTATCTCCCTGTAGCATGTTAAAAGAATTTTATTTTTGAGGTTGAAAGAAAAAGTTGAAGGAACAGTATTATTTGAAAATAAGTTGCCAATGTGTTGCCTCTGCTACCTCACTACTTTAGTATTTGGTGAGCACAAACGTCCTTGTAAACATTTTCCTACTTAACCACAATATAACCATCAAAATCAGAAAATCAGCACTGACATATGACTGCCATCTAATCCTGTCTCCATTCAGGTTCCAATAGTCCCAACAATATCCTTTCTAACAAAAGGATCCAGTTCAAAATCACACATTACTTTAGTAATCACAGTTCCTTTCTCAGTTCCTCAGTCATTTCTTGAGGTAATTTTGACAATTATTGGCCAGTTATATTGTAGAATGTACTCAATTTGAGTTTGCCTGATTTTTTTCTCGTGGTTTGATTCAAGTTATGGACCTTTGGCAGGACAATGACAGAAGTGCTGCTGTGCTCTTCTTATCGCATCTGCTCAGGTGGTGTATGATTTCAATTTGCACCATTACTGATGCTGTTCACTTTGATCACAAGGTAGTGTCTGCCATGCTTCTCTACTATAAAGTTTCTTGTTCCTTTGTGATTAATGTGTTTTGTGAAGAAATAATGAAGGTGACCATTTTTTCATGTTTGAAAGCTATTTGTGCATATCTTCTCTGAAATGCTTGCTTAAGTCTTTGGCCCATTTTTCTATTGCTGCCTGCCTTTTACTTTGCTGATTTAGGAGGAGAACACAAATTCTTTTTCAATTATATAGGTTACAAATATTTTATCTCAGTATGTAGTTTGTCATTTTCCTTATGGTATCTTTTGAACAGAAGCTCTTTATTTTAATGTGGTGAAATTAATATAGCTTTTCTTCTATGGGTTACACTCTTTCAGCCTTATTTAAGAAACTCTTCCTCCAAACCTTAAAAATATTCTCCTGTGTTTTCTTCCCAAATTTTAAACTATTGCCCTTTATATTCACATTTTTAATCCATTGGAAATTTATTTTCATGGAGGTGTGACGAGGGAATTAAATTTCATTATTTTTCGAAGAGAAAACCAACTGTCCTAGTAAATAGTTGATCTTTTCCCTAGTGAACTATATTACTACTTAGTCGCATACAAAATCTGCATATAAGCATGGGTGTACTGTTAGACTCGTGTTTAGTTTACCCAACTGTCTATGTCAGTGCCAATATCATACTTTACTACTTACTCTTCTTCTGTTACAAGTCATGATATTTGGTATAGAAAGTTCCCCCATTTTATTCTTCTTCAGCACTACTTTTGGCTATTCTTAGCATTTTGTTCTTCTATGTAAATTTCAGAAACAACTTGCCAAAATTTTGTTGGGATATTAATTATAAATGTAGTGAATCTACAGGCAATTTTGAGAGAACTGAAATTTTTATGATACTGAATCTTCCTATCCTTCAAAGTTTAAAATTTGCTCCACCTTTTAATAATTTAGTCCTTGTATGTTTTGAATTACATTTTCTAATTATTTGATGCTAGTGTATAAAATTCAATTGATTTTTGTATTTTTATCATATATTGAACCACTTTCATAAATCTCATTAATTCAAGGTATTTATCTGTAGATTGCTTTTAGATTTACTATGTAGTCAGTCATAGGAACTATGAGTATTGAAAACTGTCTTTCTTTCCAAGATTTATATATTTTATTTCTTTTTGTGCTCTACATGCATTGATTGGCTAGGATCTCCAATACAATATTGAATTGAAGTAGTGATCGTGGGAATCTTGATCTGAAAAAATGCTTCTATTTCTCATGAGTTTTTGTTAGGTACGTAAGGAAATTCCTATAAATCCTAATTTTCAAGGAAATGTTATGTTTGGGTGGTGAATTTCATTAAATTTCTATGCACCTAGCACAGGGAGATCAGCTCGGTGCTTTGTGACCACCTAGAGGGGTGGGATGGGGAGGGTGGGAGGGAGGGAGATGCAAGAGGGAAGAGAAATGGGAACATATTGTATATGTATAACTGATTCACTTTGTTATAAAGCAGAAGCTAACACACCATTGTAAGGCAATTATACTTCAATAAAGATGTTTAAAAAAAGAAACAAAAAAAAATTTCTATGCACCAATTGAGTTGATCATATGTTTTTTCTCCTTTTATCTATTAATGTGATATATTATAATTATTCCTTCTGGAAATAAACCCAACTTTTTCATCATATATTTTTTATGCTTAAAATATTCATTGCTAGATTTAGTTTTCTAATACCAGTCAGGATTTTTCTTTTCCACCTATATTCAGGAATAATATGGGTCTGTAATTTTCTGTGTTGAGCTGTTACTTTTTTTTTTTTGGTTCCAGAACTGAGGTTATGCTAGCTTTATAGAATGAGCTGGGAGTGTTCTCCCATTCACTTTGCCCGAAAAGTTTGATAATATTAAAATGACTCGTTCCTTGCAAAATCTAAGGACCTTCCTCCAGAGAGGATTTGTGTTTATTTCTAATGAGAGCAGGGGGTACTACCCCTGGGTGCTCAGGGCCTAATGTAGTCTTTCAGTGGCTGCATTCAATCAGCATGTTTATCTCAGGGTAGCACAATTTTTCAGTTTGTTTACTGCTTGTAGCAAGGTGCCTGCTTTGGCTTCAGCTTGCTGTTTTGGTCTTGAAGATTCTTATAATTTTAATCTCATTTTTGTGTGCACTAGAAAAAATATGTATATTCATAATTCAGCATTTTACATTTTAGTGGATCTCTCAGAATGTCTAGTTTGCCATAATATCAGAGAAAGATCCAGTGATTTCAATTTGACAATAAGTAATGTCTTGTCATGGAAGAGCTACCTAGTTTGGAGTCAGATAAAGCTGGATTAAAATCTTGGATCTTCCACTTTAGTTATCATGTGATTTTGAGGAAGTCTGAACTTTTCTGAGCTTGTCTCCTCTTCAAATTGGGGACTAACCCCTACAAAGTATAACAAAATGTAACTGATATTTACTGAACACTAAGAGTCAAACACTCTTATAGGTACTTATAGGTATTAACCCATTTAATCTTTACAACAGCCCTGTGAAGTAGTATTATTATCATCACCTTTGCATAGTTGCGTAAAATTAAAGGGTGTTAAGTAACTTGCCCAAGGCCATAAAACTAATACGTGGAGGAGATAGGAGTCAAACCTAAAGTCTGACTCTGTTGTTAAAAAAAACACTGTGCTATAATTTGCAGCATTAAATCATTCAAATTACGTAAAAAGTTTGCCATGGTACTTGGCACATAATAAGTACTTTAAAATAATAGCCAAATAATAATAATAATAACAATAATAATATAATTAATAGTGGGAGAATTTATAAGGTGAATAGATAAATAATCATGACACATTCACACATGGAGTGCTACTCATTAAAAGCAATGAAATATTGACACAGTTCTACACGGAAGAATCTCAAAGGCATTATGCTACGTGAAAGAAGACAGACTCAAAAATGGCTACATACTGCATGATTTTATATGACATTCCAGAAAAAGCAAAACTATTGGGACGGATCAGTGTTGCCAGGGCTGAGTGTGGGAAGATAGTATTGACTACAAACAGGCGTGAAGACACTTTTTGGGATGATGGAAATATTTCCTAGCTTTATTGTTTGTTTGTCAAAATTCATAGCACTATACAACTAAGAATCATGAATTTTACTTTATGGTAATTTTACCTCAATAAGCAAAACATACAAATTAAAAACAGGTAGCAATCTTTCCCCTGAAAGAGCATATTCAAGCTATATTCATGATGAGCTTTTCATCTCTGATTAACATACAGAGTTATGTTGTTAATTATTTTAAAAATCTACTGATTAAAAAAATACAGTGTATTGTTAATTGTGAAATACATATCCATGGAATAGCAATAAGAGTTCCTTACCAAGCCTCTGGTAATGGAGGAAAGTGATTAAGGAAAGGGGCTTGTTAGTTTCAAACTGTCAAGGGATGTTTAATATGTTTCTTCTTAAGATTTTCTATTTCTTTCTACACTCTTTAAGACATAGATTATGAGATGCTTTCTGGCAAGAATTACTCGCTATAAGACCAAACGAAATGTACAGTACTAAAAACTTATGTTATGCAATGACAAAATTACACTTGTCAAAGCCAAACTTCAAGAAATAAACCATATTGTAGTTCAAAATGGAAGAGTGGAAAACGTGGTATTAATAGAATATATAGATACAAAACGGATTTTCCCATAAAGAATATTAAATGTGAAATGGCTCACGCCTGGTTAGAAGGATTACTTAATTTATTTCAATCATACTTAAAAAATTAGACACAGATTCTATCATGAATAAATAAAATGGAATTTGGAGGAAAACTGCCTATTAGTAACAAGAGAATCTGGCTGAAAGCAAGTAAAGTCACAATTTCTGAAAGTACAATAAGCTCAACTATGTGACAGTTTGATTATGAGGCAGAAACATTTCCAGCCTCACTGCAAAAAGGGAATATTGACTTTGGAATTCGATCGTAGTAGGGAATAGAATAGGAAATGTCTACATGTCAAGAAAGACTATTCTGTTCTACATTGTTCTAGGAAGCAACTTCATAAAAAATCACTTGAAAGGTTCCCATCTTATCTGTGAAAGTAGCAAAAAGTGGGGAGAGATCCCATTATAGCTGATGACCCGGGACCAAATCAATCTTGTGAGTTCCCAATAATTCTATTTTCAAATGATTTTTAGTCTGTTTTTACAGAGTGGGTTTGTTTTTGAATTTAAATGGTGACAGTAGGTATATTATCTTGAGTCAATCAAAATCTTCACCCTCTTAAGGTGACTACCTCATGTCAAACAGATCCCATTTACTAGAGCATATTTTATTCTTCCTAGAATAATAAAAACTGTATTTTCCTTCTTCCAGCTGCACAAAAAGCTGCAGGGATAGCAAAAGCCAACCCCATCTTATGTACTTAAAAAAAAAAGCATTGATGCAGACATCTTATTTTTCTCTCTTACATCTGTTAGTCTGGGGCAAGGATAAGACCTGTTAACATTCTAAATAAATTAACACAGTATCCCAAGTACAACTGTGACTTTTGTAAAATTCACATTGGTATATTGGCTGATTAAACTGGTAGTTACTTTTCAGCTTAGTTTCCCTATTATTGTCAAATGGTGACTAACTGAAATAATTTGTTGTCTAGAGACTAGCAGACTAAATAATTTTGGAATGACTGGTTTCCAGGCTTAGGTTGATGTGAATAGAAACCAGAGAGATAGAGACAGCATACGACTATATTTTTTGTTAATGGAGTAGCTGACAGACATAACTTATGAAAAATCCTTGAAAATTAATGGAAAGGTATATGCCTCTGTAAACAGATGATACTACCAATGTACATGAAACACTTGGGTATCTAATTACAAAATTAAGGGATAAGTATATTTTTAGGATAATCATAGAAATCTTTTGTTTTGCAGTAAAATGAGAAGTAGAAATTGTAAAATATTTAAAATAAATTTTTTCTATAAGTGAATTTTAGCATATGTACTGTTCCTATAGGTTATCATACTATTATACTATTCTCTTGATTATTTTTATAGGATATAGAGGAAAAAATGATATATACAGGAAAAAAATGAAACTACGCTCACAGAAATAATGAGAAAGAGGATTCCCTAGACTAAGCGCCATCCATTATTCAAGTATAGTTACTATGCATATGATTAAAGTATTTTTAAAGCTTTATCAACGGGAAAGCTCTCTTGGACCATTGATTAAACAAAACAAAACAGAATATTGCCATCTAAATGGATTCTATTCTCCTTCTCAGTTCTGCTTCGATTTCCATTAATAGCAAAGTTGTTTAGACTGTATTAGAGGCAATTATCCCAGAAAACCCTCTGCCAAAATGAAATGTGAAATTAGACCTCCCTGAGTGGCTGAGTGTACAAATCTATTTTTAAGTGGGGGGTAGACATGGTTCATTTTACCTAGGGTTTGGGTCAGAGTCCAGGAAGGTCTGGGGAGGGGTTGTGAGCTCCACGGCCCCCAGGTGAGTTGGAGATGCTGAGGAGGGGAGCAAGCCTAGTGAATATGGCTAAAACACTATTTAAAAAATTTTTTTCCCTAGTGTTTTGGGAAGTGCCAGTATTTGGCTTCTCTCCCTACAGAATTAAAAAGTTTGATAATGCCTAATGCTGTGAAGGGTGTGGGAATGAAATTCTCAGTATCTAGTGATCAGCTAATCCAGTTTCTTGGCTCTGGGAAAAGAACTAAAACCAACAGCTGCTTTTTTAATTTTACTTTTCTTGTCATCCCTGGATAATCTAATTGTCCTTTATATTATAATTTATTTGTCTTTACCTTGTTCTCACAGCCAAATCACTGATACCTGATGTACGCTGTAATAAATATCCACTTGATTTATGACCTCTTTTTGTTACCATTCTAATCCTTAATTCAACTTTGAAAATAGATTTCAAAACTCATGCAGATTCTGTTCAGTTTGCAAAATTTCTAGGGGTCCGCAACACAGTATCAGGTGTTTTGTTCAGTCATCACCACTACTTCTATTGTTTAATTTTGACAAGAGAATACAGAGAAATGACCTTTCTCTACTTTTTACTTGGCCCAAAACTTCTAGGCAACCTTCTTAATAATCCAAATAAAATGAAAGAAGATAAGAGAAAGATTTTATTAAAATTGTTGCCTTATTTTTACTACGATTTGAGTGGCTGGTGATTATTTGTATAACTAGAATAAATGATCTCTCTCCAACTGATTACACTACAACACTGTTGAGATGACTTCAATCAAAATTTCCATGTAATAACCTCTCTGAAACCCCAGCTACTAGCAATGACAGGAAATAATAATTATTCTTTACTTCTGTAACACTGGATTATTCCTTTATCTTATTTGTAGTATATATGATATTACTCTTTCCAAGAATGCTTCATACAGCCTTACGCTCTTCTTTGATAAATGACAACTAATCAAAATATTAAAAGTCAATGAAAATTATGTTAGCGCTTAGTATTTCCTGAAATAAAATATGCAATTCAAAATACGGTCTTGTATTATACAACTCACTGCACTTTTTTTGTTTTGCCATTTTGCACTCCTCTCCTTGCTGGGAAAACTCTTATTTTTACTTCAAGCCTCAGTCCAGATCTTCTAAGTAGCTTTATAAGAACTTGATCTGTCAGAGTTAGTGCTCCACGCCTGTCCTCCCACTTCCTTTTTCCCACATACCTCCCATAGCGCTCTCACTGCACAATAATTATTAGTTTTTGTGTCTGTCTCTCACTAAATGTTGAGTACCTCAGTATATTCATTTCTGGTGACTGCTGCAACAAATTATCACAAACTTGATGATTAAAAACAATACACATTGCAGACTTCCCTGGTAGCACAGTGGTTAAGAATCCGCCTGCCAATGCAGGGGACAGGGGTTCGAGCCCTGGTCCGGGAGGATTCCACATGCCGCGGAGCAACTAAGCCCCTGCACCACAACTACTGAGCCTGCGCTCTAGAGCCCGCGAGCTGCAACTACTGAGCCCGCGTGCCACAACTACTGAATCCCACGTGCCTAGAGCCCCTGCTCCGCAACAAGAGAAGCCACCGCAATAAGTCCGCGCACCGCAACGAAGAGCAGCCCCTGCTCGCCGCAACTAGAGAAAGCCCGTGCACAGCAATGAAGACCCAATGCAGCCAAAAACAAAACAAAACACATTTATTCTCTCACAGTTCTGCTGTCGATAAGTCTAAAATCAGTGTCACTGGGCCAAAATCAAGGGGTCAGGAGGGCTTAGCTCCCTCCATACTCACTAGGGAAGAATCTGGTCTTTGCTTCTTCCCGCTTATACGTGCTGCACCGTCCACTGGCTTGGAGGCATGTCACCCCAGTCTCTGCCTCCACTGTCACACTGCTCTCTCTCCTTCTTTCTACGTCAAATCTCACTGTACCTCTATCTTAAAAGAATATGTGTAATTGCATTTGGGTCCACCTCAATACTCTAGGATAATCGTTGGATAATCCCAAGATCCCTAACTTGATCACATCTACAAAGTCTGTGCCATGCTGTATATGGTAACATTCACATGTTCCAGGGATTAAGATATGGACACCTTAGGGGGCAATTATTTAGTCTGTCACACTCAGTGAGGGAGAGGTATCTTATTCATGTTGATACCTTCAGTCCTGGTGCAGAGTAAATGCTATATAGCTGTTGAATAAACAAATACATAATTTCACTGAGGTTTTAACTGTATATACAGTCATGCAAAATTGTGAGTTTATAGTGTTCAGTAGAATTCAGTATTAAGAAAAACTGACTAGAGGCTTTCACAGGTTAATAGTAATGTTATTAGAGGCCATATATATTGAATAGCTGAATTTGTTTTATAATTAGGTTCCCATTTAATGTCTAACAACACTCAAAAACTATGCTGACATCAAATAGGAAAAAATTCCTCAGCCAGAAAAATGTACAAATAATTAAATAACTGTTAAGTGTGACAGCACCAAACATATGATAAAAAATAGCTTACCAGTACAAGCTCACTATTTTTCTAATTAAAAATACAGTTCACATATTTGCAATTATTATCTTTAAAAGGGTTGTTTTATTTAAAAATCATACATACTAGGTAATGAACTATTAACTAACTCATAGAAGTCAATTGGATCTCTCAGAGATTAAATATGAATGCCACTGGTGAACATCTAACTGGTTTCCTGGTCTTCTTGCCATTTTGGTGTGACTTAATCATGAGTAATAAGGGACAATATCACAACACATTACAGTTTCTTTACACCTTGATCAAGGATGATAAATGTCATGATAGAGGCCATTCTTCAGGGATCACTACATCTCTGCAATTACATTAATGTTCCTACCTGTATTCCACAATTCCAGTTAATGCCATGAAATAAGCCCTCCATACTTGTGCCTGTAAGGTAGACAGATCTAACTTACCCACGTACTTTATATTATGAGGTATCAAGTTGTTTGTATGTTTGTTCTCCAAAGTGTACTTGAGATTAACAGCAATTCGAAAAATAAAAAAGTGAATATTGTTAACAAATATTTAATTATTGTTAACCTTATTAAAAAATATTTGCTGTGGCTTAGTAGAACATACCAAGCTACTATGAAAATAATTTAATCTAAGTTTTTCTATGTTAATAATGTAAAAGTTTCCATGAAGGAGAAGGATCTAAAATCTCTGAAAGCACTTACTGTCAAAAGATTTGGGTATTTTGTTGATGCACCCTGCTATGTCATTCCAAAATATCTGATGAAATTTGTGGCAAATTCTGCAACTTGAAAAAAATGAAGTGAAACTGATATAAATTTATAGTACCCATAATGCTCAAAACTATTGTTTACTGAATATTGGAACAACAGTGTCCATTGAAAGCTGTTATCATCTACATCATTTAAATTGCTCCCTCTTTCAATTTTGGGTACAGAGAATCCAGACTATTACACATAACAATTTTATCTGCAATTAGAACTCTTTTGTGCAATCAAATGATTTTCTTTCACTAGGCCAGGTATTACCTAAAAATGGTGTTAACGGATAATTATCAGAGTATGGGACTATATTACTTTTATCCCTTTATTAGAGCAAGGGGTATGATTTATTTATTTGACTAATACAGTTTTTTTTTTTAAACTGGTGTCTGCTATGTGCTAAGATCATCCTCTTTAAAGGAATATATATTAAAGTAACATCTACTAAAAGGAAAAGTCTACAGTGTTAGGAGATATTTGAAAATCAAGAGAGATATATGGAGCAAAGATGTGATTAAACAATAATTAAATAATTTGATTGAGAACAAGATTTTATTTAAGATTATATTCTTGTCTAGACATAAGATGCCTAGCAATTCTTAACTCCTAAAGGCATTAGTAACAAATAACATAAAAAAATTACTCTCCTTATGAAACTTAAATTTTAGGGAAAAAAAGAGGCAAATAAAATAAATTAGCATATGATATTTTAGAGAGTGAAATGTTCTATGGAGAAAAATTCAAAAAGGAAGTAGATTGGAAGTGTGATGGAATTACAATATCATATAGCACAATCAAAGATGAAGTTGAGATGTGAGCTAAGGTGTGAAGGAGGAAGCAAGTCGATATGTAAAGGAAGAGCATTCTAGGCAGAGGAATGCTTGTGCAAAAGCAAGGCTACAACTGATCTGTTTGAAGAATATGCAGGAGGCTGGTGTGGCTGGAGCAGAGTGAGCCCTAGGGAGAAGAGTAGATGAGCTCAGAGAGGTAAATGGGACAGACAGGTAAAAACTGGGGGGAAAAAACCAACATAAATATCCTGCAGTAGTAGACTGATAATATGTGTCATGAGAACTCTGTACAATGAGATACTTTTAGAGTCATACCAAGAATAGGTTAGATCTAAATGTGTTGGTATTAAAAGATCTCAATGGACAGGGTAAGCACTGTATAATACCATAATCCTATTTGTGTATATTTACATGTGGTCTTTATGTCAGAAAAATGCTTTCCAAAAGGATACATAGGAAAGATTAATAGCAGGAACCTTTAGACAGAAGATCCAGAAGTGGAGTGGAGTATGAGAGAGGTTTTTACTTTTCATTTTACACTTTTCTGTACTTTTTAAAAAACCATCTCTACATATTACTTTTACTCTAAAAATACAAGAAAAAGAGCTATTTGTGTATCTGCAGCATGGTCTCTTTTCAGTCAAACCTCATCAGCAGTTGATGTAAGAGTTTCGCCTTTTGCAGTTTGGATGCCATCTCAGCATCCTTAAATGAATTTTGCAAGTGTTCTTATTTCCTAACTTCCTTTCTCAGAGGTTATTCCAATGATTTTACCAGGTCATAATAACTTCACTAAGAAAAGATCAGTTTCTCAATTTCCTCTTGGCTACTTAGCAACAATGTCAACCTTAGCACTTTCATTTCCATAACTTCTCCATGCTTACTTGTGTGCCAACCAACTAGAATCACACATATGACTACATTCCCTCCTGCTTCCATCCTACAGATAAGCTAAGTCCTCAATCACCCAGAGGTGCATTTTCTACTTTTCTCAGAGAAAGAGTCTCTTCTTTCAAAACTCTCCTCCCACATGATGACTCTCTGAATTCATTCAGAACTTCCAAACACAATTTATCCTGTATTAACTATATGTACACATCAGTTCTGTTTCACATTAAGCATGTACTCTTTGAAAGAACAGGGACCAAGTCTTTCCTTTCCTTAGTATCTTCCCATCTTGACCTCATATGATACTCTGCACACAGTAGATGTTCTGCTCATGTTGCTGCATTAATTGGCAATTTTATTAATTCACATTGCTTAGAAAGTACAGTTGACCCTTGAACAATGGGGAGTTAGGGGCGCAGACCCTCTGCATAGTCAAAATCCACCCCCCAAATGCAGTTTTTCTCTATCTGCAAATTCAACCAACTGTGGATCACGTAGTATTTACCATTGGAAAAAAACCCACATTTAAATGGACCCATGCAGCTTTAACTCATGTTGTTCAAAGGTCAACTGTAATTTTATAAAAGCATAGGGAATGATGGAGCCCAGAGTGGTCAAGTAAATAACCTCAAAGCCTTTGTGGTGAATTCTGTGGATTTTTCTGCTCATCTTTCATTAATTCTCTTTCTAGGATAACTTTTTACTACTGCAGGAGCTGGAAAGCTAAAAACTGTATTTCTGTCTCCTTTGTAAAACTACTGAGATATCTAGAAGGTGAAAAGGACGCAAAGGACACCTTCTTGACTTATTTTACTGTCCCCCCATACCCCCAAAAGCAAAGTCTTAATGGAAAATTAAGAGGTGGGTTTTTTTTGTTCTTTTTCCTGCAGCAGATTCCTGTGCCCATTTTTCAGCTGTGTGTCAAGAGGCAGCTGTGGCTGAGGTGACAGTCAGAATACAAGTTCCAGTGGCCATTCACCAATTTTGAGGCTGTCATGAAGAGGAGGTTCCTGGCAACTGGATTAGAGTTAGGGTAATGACTGCTTGTGTTCTGATGGCAGCCCGAGGTAGACCATTCTTATAGGTCCACTAGAGCACAGTCCAGATTTTCCAGTGACTTTATGAGCACATAATACCTTATGTGTATTAATTTTCTGTGTTTAAATTATGACAAACTTGGTGACCCACACAAGAGAAATTTATTCTCTTACCGTTTTAGAGGCCACAAGTCTGAAAGGAGTCTTATGGGGCTCAAATTAAGGTGTTGGCGGGACTAAGCTTCCTCCAGAGGCTCTAGAATAAATCCATTTCCTTGTCTTTTCCAGTGTATAGAAATACATTTCTTGTATTCCTTGGCTCATGTCCCCTTCCTGTGTGTTCAAAGTCAGCACCTTAGCATCTTCTCTGACTCTGCTTCCAACACATAGCCTCCTTCTCCTCTGTCTGAAATATCCCTCTTCCTCCTCCTAAATAAGGACACTTGTAATTGTATTTAGGGCTCATCTGGACAATCCAGAATAATTTCTGCATCTAATTATCCTTAATTTAATCACAGCTGCAAAATTCACTTGTCATATAGGATAACGTTCATGGGTTCCAGGGATTAGGACTTGGATGTCTTTGGGGACTATTATTCAGCCTACCACACTACGCCTTCCTCTTTCACATGTCACCACATGGGATAACACAGTCACAGGTTCCAGGCACTAGGGAGCTGACATCTTGGGATGGGGAGTGGGAAGAAGCATTACCCTACCTGCCACAGAAAGGTATAGAACACATGTGAAAACATGATATAAAAATAATAAACTTTTTAATGCTGCCAGGAGAATTTTTTTCTTTTATCACCTTCCCCACATCTGGCCCATCCTTCCTATTTAGCTTGGACTCCTGCTGCTCTACTAGATAAACCTCCGGCTAGAGCAAATCAAGTGTCCACAGGTGGCCAAATGGCCTTCCCCCCTCTGGAAGGAGGTGGAATGGCCTCCTCCTTCCTCTCCCTACAGCTCAATTCTCCCTCATTATTGCCGGGACCAACAGAAATCCTTCCCACTCCCTAAAATCTTTCCCCATCACTTCAGTTTAGAGAGAGTTTTAGGATCCTGTAATATTGCCTTTACCATCATAAGATTTATGACTGTGTGCAGTTATCTTCACATATGACCACATCTTTATGCCCAGAAGGAATGTAAGCTCCTAGACATCAAATACTCTAGTTCGCATTCACAGGCAGTTAATTATTTGTCATTCCTGAATACAGCAAAAGGAAATTCATGCTACTAAGCTTAAAAAACATGTTTACCTTTTTTAAACTGATTTTTTAAAAACTGAGACATAACTGAATGTAACAGTGTATAAATTTGAGGTGTACAACATGGAGGTTTAATACATTTATTTCTTAGCATATGTCTATTTTTATATGTATAGAATATGTGTATTTTTTCTCTAAACTTCCTATTACATAAACATTAGTTTAAAAATTCTTATTAATTTCCTGTGCTTTCACTTTGTACTTAGACCAGTCACCAACTGCAAAGAGATGACAGTAGATGGAATGTAAAAGTTCTTTTTTCCTAAATCCTTAATCCATTTGTGAGAAGACCCAAAATAATTCTTTCTGTTCAAAAAGCACAGAAAATCACATTCCTCTAAATATTAACAAAAGTAGCTTAACAGAGCACGGAGAAAATTTCAATTTTAATATTTCAATGTTTGTAATTTAATGTGATTGCCATAAAATAGCCATTTCAAAAGGGCAAATTACATTTTCTATGGATAATACTCTCCTAAGAGTTGATCTTGCTATGCAAGAAATGAAAAGGATGGTTTTCATATCATGAATTCCTAAACATGGAACTACGGACAACTCAAATCAGATTTGAGTATTGGGATAAAAATATTAATTGAAATAATTATGAATCAAGACTAAGTTGCACAAAGACTTAATGATTATGAAAGTTAAAATTTAATGAATGGCTTGTGGATTATACAAGGAGTAAAAGTCAGTTAGAAACATTTCATTTAAAAAACACAACTAGGATTCTATTTACTATTATTTTAAGTTTAGGAGATATTATTTAATAAGAACCTTTTTCTATTAGGTAACAAACATGCCAAATATTACAAGTACTTACATTTTCTCAGGATGTAAATAATTTTCAAAGAGAACTTTTGAATTAAGGACAAAAAACATGTTCAAAAGTGTGGAGGACATTTGGCACTGACACTTCTAAGGAAACCAGGTAATTATTTTATAAATGCCTGTATCCATATATTAAACAAGATCTCTATGTTCTCCAAAAGATAAATGGTTAAAAGTTGTCTATTTCCATAATATGATGTTAACTTCTTCCCACACACATATTTTTTCATTCAAATATCCCCTACCATGTACTACTACTTCCATCCATGCGCCTATGCTTCTATCTACTCATCTATCCATGACATTTGTCTATTACATTAAAGGAAATAAACTGCTTACAATAAGTCAATGCTTTCCTAGTAATTTGACTACACAAGGGTTTCTCACTGGACTCAAACTTCATTTTATTGGTGGAACTCCTTCAAATGAAATCTTGTAGAAGTAATCTAACAAGAAAAACAGTAAAAAGTTAAACTGGGCTTCCCTGGTGGCGCAGTGGTTGAGAATCTGCCTGCCAATGCAGGGGACACAGGTTCGTGAGAGGCCCGCGCACCGCGATGAAGAGCGGCCCCTGCTTGCCACAACTAGAGAAAGCCCTCGCACAGAAACGAAGACCCAACACAGCCAAAAATAAATAAATAAATAAATAAATAAATAAATAAATAATAAATAACTTAATTAAAAAAAAAAAAGTTAAACTGCTCTGGAAATGAGGGAGAGGAGGTAGGAGGAAGACCGTCTCATTTACCACCAGCTCCCTTGGTTCTCCAAAATATATCTGACAAATTTTTAGGGCTTCATGAAACACAGTCAGAAAGTGGGGAATATGTGACATGCTTTAGTGAGACACAGAGTATACTTCATGCTTCATAAGGGCTTTCTTCACAAAAGTTAAAATATACGGTTCAATCATTTCTAGTTATTTGATCTGGAATTTTCTATCTGGAATTCCACATGGTTCTAGACAGCCAATCCTTTATAGCATGTACATGTAGTAAAGAACTGAATACATAACCACATAATGTCTCCTGGCTTTCACCTTACTTATGCAGTTCTCTCAATCCTCCTGCTATGCCCTACATTTCAACTAAAAACGAACTGCTAACTGCTTTCTGCCCCTCACGCATATTTTTTGTTTTTCTATTCCTGTGCTTCTAAATCTGTCATTCTCTGTTGGGATTCTGCCTTGCCTTCACCATTCACAAACCCAGCTCTTTACCACTTTGGTATAAAGCTTCCTGACAGTCATGACTTTCACTATGCCCTCCACCCGGTCTACGACATCCTGCTTATGATTCTCTTAACAAATAAAAATATTTTCTTATAGTTATCTTAAGATATATGTTCTATTTTGCCTTGAAGTATAGATTTTGTGTACTTGTTCATCTCTCAGCTAAATTATAGCTATGTTTGGGGAGTTACATTAAGGAAAGCTGGTAGCCCCTCAGTGTTGAGTATAGTGTGAGATCTTTCAGAATTGCTTATGGAAGGGCCATAGATAGAAAAATTACCTATTCTCTATAACTCCTCCACTGCCCCCAAACCCCAAACAACTGGCAGAAACAATGTATAACCACTTTTTAGAAAAAAGTGAGTAAACATTACTAGTTTGAATTAATAAAATGAAAAATCCCACCAGAATTCCCTGAGCGCTTTTCAAATTCTTCCATTAGCAAAAAAGTGTGCTGGACTGAAATACTTTGGGAAAAAGTCTTGTACCTCTGTTCATTATCTGGCCAGGGTGAGGCTAGAATACATAACAGGGGGAGCGGGAATAAAGGAAACTGTGCTCTCCCTCTGGTGTAGTAATAGCCTTGAATCCCCAACACGAGCAATTCTGACTACTTACTGCCGCAGAAATAAGGTCTGACCAAAGCGTTGAACAATGAAATATTTTAGAGTAACAAAATTTCCCTTTCTCCTTTCCCCTGTTTTTTGTTGTGCTCTATTCTCTGTTCTGTATTTTGTGCCTCACAATGGAAGAAAAGAAGCCACAAAGATGAGTCAGGGTTTCCAGCCTCTGTGATAGAAACACTGGCCGAGCTGAAGCACTTCAGCGATGCAGATTCCTGTTGCCTAATCGGCCCTCTCACAGGAGTTGGGGAGGGATATTGCCGCTGTGGCTTTGCACGCATCATCCACTCTCCACCAGTGCCAGGTATTGCTGAAAATCCGAAACTATACAAAGTCTAAAACAACAATGGCTGGGAACTGTATCACTCCATTTCTATGACACTGACACTCCTTTGATCATAAAATTATTTTTGTTAACATAAAATCTTAAACATTTGGCACCTGAAGTCAATCTTAAGAGTCCACAATCTTAAGAGATTTACCTGATTACTTGGATGTTTTTAAGTTTGGCCCCGCTTTAAATTGTGACTATCAAGCCTAACATGGGAATTCAATAATCTGTGATTTCATCTACTGAAATATTTTTCTTTACATGTCTAAAGTTAGATGAACACAGAATGACAAATTAATCTCAAATAAATTTTAATGTGATGACAAATTCCATGGTTTTTAATAACTACTCATTTTCCTACTTCTTGGTCCTCATGAATATTTACTGATATATAGATACAAGCACTGATTATGCAACAGCACATATAGGTATCATAACAACTCTCGATGAGGACCACATGGTTTCTGCTCACTAAGAATTTGCAAGCCTTTGTAGAAAATTCACTGGACTGTTCAGGGATAAAATCGGTATGGTTAATAGTTTTGAGTTTTTTCAGGATAACTGCACACTAATGCAAAAGATGTTCACTGAAAACTTTTGTGAAATACATCCTACTTTCCTGATTTAATTAATAGAGGCTGCAGATTAAAGTTTAACATCTCCATCATGTGATCATCCTGAGAATCAGTTCTCACTGCGTTGTGATCCTGAGAGATTATTCTGAAGCTCCTTGGACACTGTTATTTTAAAAATACTTAATATCATCTTTCTCTTTTTTAATTAATTCTGCTTGAATTTCTAATTATTAAGGCTTTGTGTAATTAAGCTGTAGTTACAGTCAGGGAGTATAATATAAAGAGGGGGTACCTTGACCTGGGTCAAGAAAGTAGAGTTGACGATGCTCTGAGATCTCTGGGTAACCTAGAAAAAGACCTTTGATTGCTGTGTCCATCCCCTGCTTTGTAAAGTGGCATCAACAGTATACTTCCCAGGACTACTGAAAGGGTAAAATAATAATAATGATAATAACAGTATAAATAGATGGAAAAAGAATGAAAGTAGGTCATAATTTTATTTTTGTAAATCAGAATAATATGCTATAGTACAGACCCCACTAGCCAAGTATTTTACAACAATTTTATTTAGATAGACATTTCCCAATGAAATGGCTGAGAAAGTTGCTGTTTGCACAGAGGCTAAATTATGATGAATCCCTCCTTGTAGAACATATTGTTTAATGAACTTTTACTTTGATTTTCTTTGGCAAATTTGGGTTAATTTCTCCAGAATCACCAACTTTTAAAAACATATTATTCATATTAAGTTAAAAACTACAATCAATAAGGCATACTACACTACTTATTTTATTAAATTATAGACATGCATGTCTTGTGAGCATAATTCTCTGATTTCTCACTATGATCTTATCTAAGAACATCGTGTGTTAGTTATTTTCTAAAATACTCCTATACTGATTGCTTTATGTTAAACGATTTACCATCCTATATTTGAGAACAGGTTATATGTGTATGATTTTAGTTAGCAACAATGTTTTATTGCTGTGGCCATGTATTATAAAAGTTATGGTAACAAAATCCATATTTACACAGTAAACCCTTTTTTCCAGGACAGACTGAATTACAGAGTAATCGAATTTATAGCATTTTGTTAATTTTTGCTAATTTTTAAATAGGTAATATATATACTTGGTAAAAACTTTAAAAGGTACACAGTGGTACACAAGAAACAGATCTTCCCTTCATTTTTATACCTTCAGCCAATAACTGTCTCTAAGAACTAACTGCTATTATCAATTTCTTAGCTACACTTCCAGAGATAATTCTAATGAAACTGAGTTTTAATGCTTTCAGATTTATATATTAACCCAGTCTAAGTTAATGTGGTAGGCCATGGTATGTTGTAGGACAGAATTTTCCAAAGGGTGATTTTCAGAATTAAACTATAGACTTAGTTGACAATAAGGGTTTCAGTATTGGTGTATTACCTGTAATAAATGTATCATACTAAAGCAAGATGTGAATAATAGAAGATGAGGGGGGGTATATATGGGAATACTCTGTACTATTTTCTAAATTTTTCTGTAAATCTAAATTAAAACTATTCTAAAAAATAAAGTCCATCATAAAAAAAAAAGTTCATTTGGGAGCTGAAGATTCGGTTCTAATAGGTTGCTGTTGTGAGGTCTTGGTCAGCTCAGTATAATGGTCTTCTCAGCTGCAAAATGATTAGTAAGGTTTGGGTTTTTTTTCTTTTTTCCCCAATCACTATAAAATGTTCTCAGGATATGAATTAGTTAGAATCAGTTTATTTCCATGCTTGTTATTAATTCAGAAATTCAACTTCAGTTCAGTAATTCAATTTAATAAATATTTTTAGGTTGCTATATCATACCAACCAATCTGAGTGTGTCTTGAAAAGAAACAAAGTTTTTGTTTTCTGAAACAAAGGAAACATTATTCCTAGAGTTTTATCTAAATATCAATTTATGCAAAAATCTATAGTTTATGTGAAATTTTTACAGCAAAAAAGCAAAGGTAAATTTTCTCTAGACAATATCTAAATGATTATATATTTGGGAGGGCACTCAACTCTTGATTATCTGGTAGAAGATAAACTAAAGTAATAATTAATCAGAAAGCATATATTTGTAAAGAAATGAAAATTACTATGAATAAAACAACTATATACCAAAAGATATTTGTAGTAATAAATAAATGGTACAGACCTATCTAAGATAGCCTGATAGACTAGGCCCTATCCCTCAGTTCATACAGCAGTACTTGTGGGGTACAGGCATACTTCAGAGATAATTGTGGATAGGGGTCCAGACCACTGCAATAAAGCGAATATCGCAATAAAGCGAGTCACATGAATTTTTTGGTTTCCCAGTGCATATAAAAGTATGTTTACACTATATTGTAGTCTATTAAGTGTGCAATAGCATTATGTCTAAAAAATGCATATACTTTAATTAAAAAATGCTTTATTACTAAAAAAAACGGTAACCATCAGCTGAGCCTTCAGCGAGTCACAATCTTTTTGCTGGTGGAATGTCTTGCCTCGATGTTGATGGCTGCTGACTCATCAGGGTGGTGGTCGCTGAAGGTTGGGGTGGCTGTGGCCATTTCTTAAAATAAGACAATAATGAAGTTTGCCACATTGATTAACTCTTCCTTTCATGAACAATTTTTCTGTAGTATGCAATGCTATTTGATAGAATTTTACCCAGAGTAGAACTGCTTTCAAAGTTGGAATCAATCCTCTCAAACCCTGCCATTGTTTTATTAAATAAGTTTATGCAATATTTATTCTAAATCCTTTGTTGTCATTTCAACAATTTTCACAGCATCATTACTAGTACTAGATTCTATTTCAAGAAAACACTTTCTTGCTCATCCATAATAAGTAATTTTTCATCTGCTCAAGTTTTATCATGAGATTGCAGCAATTCAGTCACATCTTCCACTTCTAGTTCTAGTTCTCTTGCTGTTTCCACTACATCAGCAGTTTCCTCCTCCACTGAAGTCTTTCACCCCACAAAGTCATCCATGAGGGTTGGAATCAACCTGTTCCAAACTCCTGTGAATGTTGATATTTTGACCTCTTCCCATGAAACACAAATATGCCTAATGACATCTAGAATGGTGAATCCTTTCTAGAAGGTTTGCAACTTACTTTGCCCAGATCCATCATAGGAATCACTCTTTATGGCAGCTATCGTCTTATGAAATGTATTTCTTAAATAATAAGACTCGAAAGTCAAAATGACTCCTTGATCCATGGGCTGCAGAATGGATGTTGTGTGAGCAGGCATGAAAACAACATTAATCTCGTTGTACATCTCCATCAGAGCTCTTGAACGACCAGGAGCATTGTCAATGAGCAGTAATATTTTGAAAGGAATCTTTTTCTGAGCAGTAGGTCTCATTAGTGGGCTTAAAACAGTAAACCATATTGTCAGCAGATGTGCTATTATCCAGGCTTTGTTGTCCCATTTACAGAGCACAGGCAGAGTAGATTTAGCATAATTCTTAAGGGCCTTAGGATTTTCAGAATGGTAAATGAGCACTGGTTTCACGTTAGTCACCAGCTGCACCAGCCTCTACCTAACAAGAGTCAGCCAATCCTTTGAAGCTTCGAAGCCAGGCATTGACTTCTCTTCTCTAGCTATGAAAGTACAAATAGCATATTCTTCCAGTATAAGGCTATTTTGTCTACAATTAAAAATCTGTTGTTTAGTGTATCCCCCTTCATTAATAATCTTAACTAGATCTTCTGGATAACTTTTTGAAGCTTCTACATCAGCACTTGCTGCTTCACCTTGTACTTTTATGTTATGTAGGTGGCTTCTTTCCTTCAACCTCATGAACCAACTTCTGCTAGCTTCAAACTTTTCTTCTGCAGCTTCTTCAAAGCCTTCACAGAATTGAAGAGAGTTAGGTCCTTGGTCTGGATTAGGCTTTGGCTTAAGGGAATGTTGTGGCTGGTTTGATCTATCCAGACCACAAAAACCTTCTCCATATCAGCAATAAGGCTGTTTTGCTTTCTTATCTTTCGTGTGTTTACTGGCATAGTGATTTTAATTTCCTTCAGGAACTTTCCCCTTTGCATTCACAGCGTGGCTAGCTGTTTGGTACAGGAATCCTAGCTATCAGCCTATCTCTGCTTTTGACATGCCTTCCTCACTAAGCTTAATCATTTCTAGCTTCTGATTTACAGAAAGAGTAAGACTCTTTCTTTCACTTGAACACTTAGAGCCCATTGTAGGGTTATTAATTGGCCTAATTTCAACATTGTATTGTATCTCAGGGAATAGGGAGGCACAAGGAGAAGGAGAAAGATGGAGGAATGGCCGGTGGGTGGAGCAGTGAGAACATACACAACATTTATTGATTAAGTTTGCTGTCATATAGGTGTGGTTCATGGCAGCCCCAAACAACTACTATAGTAACATCAAAGATCACTGATCATAGATCACCGTAACAAATATAATGATAATGAAAAAGTTTGAAATATTCTGAGAATTACCAAAATGTGACACAGAGTCAAAAGAAGTGAGCAAATGCTATTGGAAAATGACTTGCTTGACACAGGGTTGGCACAAACCTTCAATTTGTAAAAAACAAAACAAAACAACAAAAAACCCCACAATACTTGAGAAGTGTAATAAAGCGAAGCTCAATAAAACAAGGTATGCCTGTATTCTAACACCACTGAGCAAGAATTTTGGTTGAACTTCTAATTAAGGGTAGTAATGAAAAAGAAAGGAGGCATATGTCTGCTTAATTCAAGACTCATAAATACAAGGATCTTTACTAAGAGTTGTTTAACAGCCCAGTACTTTTTTGGCAGATAATTTACATGGTCTTAAATCTAAGTACTTGTATTTCTTTTACACTTTTGGGTAACATCTGTGGACTGTGTTGAACTACTAGATTATTCATAAATTTGTTTTATGTCATATTGTTATTAGTATTACAGTTTTGTTTTAACCATGATTCTGGGTAGTCTGTGGTTTCCTTTCTATCTATTCGTCACCCCATTTATGCCAGTTAAACAATGGTTGACTGTAGTTGAGTTCCAAGTAATTAGTTTTACTGTATTCTCAAATTGTTTCCTGATTTGCCATGCGTCATCTGCAAATATTATCAGAGTTTTCCCTAATTATATTTGTAACCATTTTTTTAACTTGAAGTTGCACTCAGCTGAATCATTCCCTCAAATCCTTCATTCTTAAATAGTTTACTCCATATAATATTAACTAAATATAAGTAGGCTATGTGGTATTCTTTGTCTCTCTAATTGAATTTTCTATTGTGTTATTTGTAGGGTTTTTTGCTAGATTATACTTGATTTTCACAAGTTATTGCAGTATAAAATTAAAGTTATTTTAATTGACCCATTCTTTAAAACTTGAAAGTAATCTCTCTTTTTTACAATTTGGAAGTATAGTAGATTATTGCTGTTACTTATTTTCCTTATACTTTATATTATACTACCACAATAATAATCAAAGCTTTCTTATAAGAACATTCAGTCACCAGCCAACATTTATGTGATGTCTCCTATACCACGTAATAACTGTTCTTTCAAATGCATGTTTTGCTTTAATTTTACCCACAATGAGATATAGTTGAAACCTTTCTTCACACATAAATTTAAAAAAATATATCCATCATTTTCCTTTACTGTTAGGGCAGCAATATATCAATAGATAAAGCATGGATTTTAGACTGTTACTACCCATGTTTGACTCCCTTTTATACCACTTATAATCTGTGATTCTCTGCATCTCAGTCTTCTCATGTATAAAATGGGGATAAAAATACTAGGTATGTCATAGACTTAGTGGAAGGATTAACTAAGGTAATGCATGTAAAGCACTTTGAAAAATTGTTACATTTTAAGTCCTTAATAGTATTAGCTATTATTATTTTTGTTGGTGTTATTTTTCACCGTCCCAAGAACCCTTACGAGCTATTTCTCCTTGAATTAGGTCTTTCACAATTTGTTTTCTATTAAAGATGAAATTTGTATGTCACAATAAGCTGCCTTATAGCCATCTGATTAACTTTACCCATTAAGTTATTCTACTTATACCTTTAGTATAAATCTTGCTAAATTTTAGCTTATGAATTTGAATGATTATTTCCAATATTTGAAAGGCTAGGTGTTTGCATAATACCTCTTGCTTAAAAGAACTAAACATGCTGGAGTGTGAGTGTGTGCGTGTGTGTGTGTATACATATATACATATATATATATTTTCTTAATAGCATTGAAGAGCTGATAAAGTACTAGGGAAATTATTAGAATAAAATCTAAGGGAAGGCAGGACCCTAGAGGGTTAAAATGAACTAAAGCCTTTTTTTGCCTGAGGACATTTACTGGAACTTCGTGACCTTAAGCTGCAGTTTTCACACAGTTGCAGGGCACAGGGGTACAGAGACAAAGCTTAGGGCTTGCCCAAAGAGGAGACCCTCCCCCACAGAAGTGGGTCACCCGAGATTCATTTAGTAACCACAAACTTACCCTTGGGTATATTTGCAGCTCAAATTAATGTGACTTGGGTAGTTTAAAAAACAAACAAACAAAACAAAACCCTCAATGGTGAATGTGTTAGCTGGATTGTGGTAATTCTTTCACAATATATACATATCATCATGTTGTACACTTTAAATACATTACACTTTCATTTGTCAATTATACCTCAATAAAACTGAAAAATAAACAAACAAACAAGAACACCTCAAACCAGGTAGTTTAAAGTAGTTGAAGACCATTAGTGCTCCTTTGTGGCAGAAGCAATGACAAATATATTTCAGAGAAAACACCTTTATACTAGGTCTCAAAGAATTCCTACAAGTAATTTTCTAAGAAAAAGTGAGTATCACACAGTAAAAAATTACTTCACTCATAAAGAAACAACACTTATGAACAAGAACAGTAGAAACAAGAACAATAGAAACTGGTTGCAAAGATTTCAAATATTAGAACTAACATACAGCAATAAAATAACAATGTTTACTAAATTTCAAGAAATAAAAGATACTCTTAAGAATAGTAACAGGAAACTATAAACAATGATAAAGCATATTTGAAAGAGAACCACATACAATTTCTAGAAATAAAAAGTATAATACCTGAAAATCAAAATTCAATGGTCAGGCTTAACAGAGATTAGGCTTTCAGATATGAAGAGAGAATTAGTAACCTGAAACATGACTAGAAGGAATTATGCAGAATTCAGCATAGGAAGTCAAAGAAAGTTTAAGAGACATAGAAAATAGAGTAAGCTGGTCTTACCTAAGAGTAATTTGAGTTCCAAAAGAAAGGGACAGAGAGAATAAGACAGAAGAGATATTTGAAGAAATAATAACTGAGAAGTTTTTGGAACCAATGAAAGTGACCAATCATTCTCCTTAAAAATCACAAATCACAAGCAAAATAACCAAAAAGAAATTCACACTTGGATGTACCAGAGTGAAACTTCAAAACACCAAAGACAAAGAGGTAATCTTAAAAGTAGCCAGTGAGAAAAGGCAGATTACCTCCCAAAGAGTGACTGTGTTAGCAAATGTTCAATTTCCCATGAAATTAAATCTTTAGCATGTCGAAAGAAAATAACTGCTAACCCAAATTCTAGCTCCAGTAGAATTTTCACAAGAGCAAAAGTCAAAGACATTTTTCAACCCACTAAAAATTGAGAAAGTTTGCCTCTAGTAGAGTTTCATTAAAGGCAATTCTGAAGAATGTATTTCAGATAAATGGAAAATAATCCCAGATAGTAGTTCTAAAATGCAAGCAGTTCTAAATCCAAGAAGGAAAATAAGAACAGTGACAGTTATAAATTTGTAGATAAATTTAAATGAGCACTGGCTATATATATGAAATAATAATAAGAATGTCTTTTTTTTTTTAATTTAAAATTTAACTATCCTCAAATACATTAAAATTTAACTATCCTCAAATACATTAAAATAACATATAACTTTGTGGGATTTGGGTATTAAAGGAATTTAAAGGAATTAAAGTTTAAAGGAATTGAAGTGTTCCAAATATTGTGTTCTCTGATGGGAGCAAAAGGGTACGTGATTGACTTCTACACTTTTATAAGTTAAGAAAACATGTTGGAATTGTAGAGTAGCCACTAAAAGAAGAGAAACAGTATATTTACTCCAAAACAGTAAAAAGACAAAAGTTGAAAGACAAAAACTATCAGATGAGATTAAAAAAACAAAACAAAACAAAAACAAACAAACAAAAAATGCAGTTAAATGCAGTATACAAGAGAGATTTCCAAAATGTAAGGATATCTAAAGGTAGAAAGTAACAAAGATGGAAAAACATATATACCAGGTAAGTGCTAACAAAAAGAAAACTCATGTGGTTACATTAATATCTTTTATTGAGATAAACAGCATTACTAGAAATAATGAGAGTGATTTTATAATAATTTAAAGATTCCAGTTTTCAGGAAGATAAAACTATTTTATCTGATAACATAGCCTCAGGTTAACAACTACAATAAGATATAGACAAGCTTATTATGGTAGTGAAAGATTTTAACACGTCTCTTTTCATAGAATAACCAGAGGAAAATGGACGTGGATATAGATTTTAATAATAAGATTAACAAATTTGACCCACTGAACATATATAGAAACACTTCACCCAAGAAATGCAGACATATTCTCTTCTAGCACATATAGAACATTTACGGTGTCTAAGAAAATTTTCAACAAACTTCAAAGGACTGAATTCATATAACATGTAACCTAAACTCTGTCACTTATTAGCTTTGTGACATTGCTGAAGTTCTTTAGCCTTTCTGAGCTTCAGTCTCCTAACTTCAAAATGGGTAACAATGGTATACCTCAGCTGTGTAACCAGAAACAGAAAGAGATGATGCACTGACAGGTCCTACACGCAATGAGAGATGGTTTGGATTTTAAAATAATGAATCTAAACAAGGAATGGCATGATTAGATATGTTTTAGAAAGATCATTTTGGCAGCAAGATGGAGAATGGCTCAGAGAAAGGGAAAACTAGAAGCAGGGTGATGTGTTCGGAAAAATTATAATACATCAGATGAGAAATAATGAGGGCTTGAAGAGCGTGTGAAAGGACATATCTTCACAGATATTTATCTTCCTATTTACAATTTCAGGGCCAAAGAGAACTAACAGAAACTAGGTCTACTAAATGTATAGCTATTACTTTAAAATTCTTTGGTGAATGACTGAAAATGTTAAAGCACATAATTTTTTCATTCATTAAAAAGAGAGAATCTAAGACGCAATCTTTAAGGCAAATATCTCTATGACCTACACGGAAAAGCAACTGAGCTATGGTATATTTTACTTGTGTGTGTATATACATATATTATATAGATAACAGATATAGATTTCTTTTTTAAGTAAGTCTATTTTTAAAGTAGTCTCTGATCTCACTCTTTAATATCGTCTAAAGTTTAATAATCCTCACTGTTAGGTATTTCTTCACAGCCAATCCCCCAAATCAAAAACACTGCATATTTCTGTTACCTGCTATTAACAGATACTTAAAATACTTGCATATTAGTGTATTCACGAAATAATCTTAGAAAACTCAAGAGAAAATATTTCTATGCACAGATTTTTGAGGCCATTCAGTTTGTTAACACAAATGAAGCGAATATTAAAGAAAACTCTATTTTCTTTATAATTTTCATTTACTTGGAATTTGGCTAACATATGAAAGTATATGTAATTTAAATTTGAGTAA
Source organism: Balaenoptera acutorostrata (assembly GCF_949987535.1). NCBI lineage: Eukaryota > Metazoa > Chordata > Mammalia > Artiodactyla > Balaenopteridae > Balaenoptera > Balaenoptera acutorostrata. Next base: position 69,689,928 of record NC_080065.1, on the reverse strand, counting down.
GTGAAGTTAAAATTAGTCTGAATAATATGTCTGTGTAGCATAAGCATTCTATATGGAAGAGGTCCCTCCCTAACTTAGTTTTGCTTTTGTTTTTTTTTGTCATGGACTCAAAGGCCATAAGTGGTAGGAAGCAAGATTTAAATTTAGGGGGAATAACACTTGGCTAGTGTAAATGATAGTGCTGATAAGGACAGCTATTGCAGAGAATGCCATGGTGGCATATCCTTGCTAAAAGAGTTCTCATTTCTCATAGTAGCAAATTAATTTTCATCTGCATGTCCTATACAAGAGTGTCATAAAAGAAAATGAGATTCATTTGAAATGAAAGGGTGTGCTGAAATAAAGTGTCAGAATAAGATGGATGGAACAGGCAAAGAGGTAGGTGTGATTCCAAGCGATTTTACACATTGTTTCTGCCAATCATTTTGGAACTCTTTCAAACGTTACATCAAATAAAGTCAATCTCAAGAGAGATTTGTAATTTATATAATTTATACTTTGGCAAAAAGCAATGCTAAATATCACTGCTGCTGCTATCTGGAAAGAAGAGCAGAGGAGGAAAAGGAGATCAAGGTCATGCTTATTTGCTACTTCTCTCTTATCTTCCACTGCAGAGCATCAAACTGTATCTTGAATCTGACAATACATCACCCCGTTCATCTTTCATCTGGATTAGAGCAGCCTTTTAACTGGTCTTCCAGAGTTCCACTTGGGACCACTTTCAATCAATCTACCATAGAGCAGAAAAAGTGATCTCACAATGTAAATCAAACAACAAAATTCACTGTTTAAAACCCTGCAAGTTTCCCAAAGCACAAAGAATAAAATCCAACCTCCCTTACTTTGGGCTCTAAGCTCTGCATGATCTGGCCTGCCTACCTCTCCGTGTGTGTGTGTGTGTGTGTGTGTGTGTGTGTGTCTGTGTGTGTGTGTGTGTGTGTGAACCTCCTGTGGATGTTACTACCCAACCGTGCCGAGTTTCCATCCACCTTAGAACATTTGCATATACCCTTCCTTCTTCACAGAATACTTCACTTCTAAAAGCCTATTCTTTCTGTTTACATGAAGCTTAAATATTACCTGCCTCGAGTCTTTCCTGACCACGTATCTCAGCTCCCTGTTTTTAGCATACATCATAGTGTATGATTAGTTTTTATATTTGTCAACTTTTTACAAAGTTACTTTCCTAACATGGAAGCTCTATGATGACAGAGTGGTGTGTGTCTTTTCTAATGGCATCTTTTTATGTACAATTTTTTATTACAGAAATGTAAGGTAGATTATTCTATAATAATCTTACATTATTCTAATGTAAGGCACATCATTGTTTCTTTTACTTTGAAATAATAGCACAGTGTATTAAAAAGTGTGTTCCATACTAATACATGATGTTTGACGAAAAACTGGTCCTAGGTCAAACAATTCTTTGCAAGTGCTACAAACTATATGTTCTTCTTGAGGGTCCCTGATGCACATTAGGATACTGAAAGCTTCGAGAAGTAAAGGAATACTTTTAGTTTTACTCAATCCATTGATTACTGTATTTGTAGATTCTGCAAATTCCTTCTTCATTTTCTTACTTAGTAGCATTTATTAACCTCTTGAGGTATTAGTGTTCAACATAAGAAACTCTGAGAAATGATCCTATAGAGTTCTAGGGAAGAACAGTTTGCTCATTGTCTTTTCTATTTACCTACCTAAATGTATTCAAGGATTTCATCATAGCACCAAATGGTTCTCCCCAAAACCCTCCTATTCTACAAAAATGTCTTTAAATGTCCTAAAAATGCCTTTAAAAGTTCTAAAACAATGTCAAGAGGTGGAAGAAAAGCATGATCACTAAAGCTAAGTAAATTTATATGAACTAGTAATAAATCACTAATAATTTACGCATACCTAAAATTCAGGCCTACATCCAGATTTTCCATTTTGTGTGTTTTATTTTTGAAACATGGTCCTTTAACCATAATTATGCTAGTTTTATTGTTATTGTTCTTCTTATTATTTCATTTGTTTTGTTTGTTTGTTCTTTGTTTTTTTTCTTGTGATCTCATAAGGCAACCAGAAGTCCTCTCAATCAATTCCTACAAAGCTATTCAGGTAGAATTTGCTGCTAATGGTAATCTCTGGGTATGGATTTTATAGACCACACATATTCTTTGAAGTAATGTAAGTATTACTTGGATGTGCACTGCTCCTAAAACATTTTTGTTTAGCCAGTTCACTAGAAGTTTCACTGATAGTCATAAATACTTGGAGTACATGACTTTTTATAGCATAATATAGTGAAGATACATTTCCATTGGTGAAGCTATTTTTTTTTACTCCTTGAACTATTTTGGTTCAAAACACCAAAAACTTAAATCTTGAATTCAATTATACTGAATCTTTGTTCCTGTTGTTCCCATTATCTTTTGATTATTTCTTTGGCACAAAATACTATTTGAGTAGAAAAAAATCTCTAAGTTTCGTCTCTGTAGCTAGGAACTTTTGTAGATATACATGCCATTGGTTAAGCACAAGTATGTCTGTTAGCCTACCAACAGATGGTGTAAATAGTTTAGTCATGGTCATTTTCTTTTTGTCATATTTTGTTCTTTAGTCCACAGAGTGTTTAAAGTATTATTTATACCTATTTATGATAAAAAGAGAAAAAGACAAAAGTTAAACATCTTTGACCGTTTTGGAAAAGAGATATAAAGAGTTAAAGTTAGATATTAATGACATTATTAATATCTACAATTTTATAAATGAAACCAACTTTAAAATATCTATACATTGGTTGCTTTTATAGTGTTAATTTAAGAGAAACTTTTGTAACCTACTCTGTTCAAAATTGCTTCTGTAGTTATAAATTCTTGTATATTCTAACCTTTTTCTTAGGTAATCTGATGTAAAATCACATTCATTCACTCATTTATTAATTCAAGAAATATCTCATGTTTGTCTAACACTCAAAGTACAAGTATCTTGCTAAGTGCCATGGAATACAGAAGGTGCCGGGGCACTACCTCAGCATTCAAGCAGCTTAAAAACCTAGTATGGAGGTAATTCACATACATAAATACTAGGCAAAATGGATTAAAAATTAGATGATGTACTTAATAGCCTACAAGCTCAAAGAGGAAAGATTGTACTCAGGATTTCCAGGAAAGTCTGGTAGAAGAGGTGACTTTTAAAGGCTAGGACTATAAAAGAAGTAGGAAATAAGAATTTTCAAGCAGAGAGTTTAGGCAAAACAAAACCATAAAAGTGAAGGGATGAGAAATATTTGCAGAATTTCAGTAAGTCTGATTTGAGAACAGTAACTGATAAGTAAAGCATAGGGTAGTATTAGGAGATAAGATTGTGGAGGTTTGGTCATGAAAAAGGACATCATTTTCTTTGGGAGAGGAGGGAAGAAGCTATGGTGATATATAAGACGAGTATGACTGGTGACAAATAATAAGGAGTGGAGAACATCTTCTACTGGGTCTATGACTAGACACAAAGTCGCTGGTGTGGTGGGAATGTATCCATGGAAAGAACAGCTTAGTCAGATGACAAAAATGGAGATCCATATCTTTATTTACATTTTAAATTATAACTGTTAAATAAAATTACATTGAGCAAGAAATGGGCCAATAATAAATCTCACTATTATTTCTATTGTTTATGACAATAGGAACTAATTCTAGTTCCTATATATACTATATACTGAGTTTAAAAAGATCACTTTATCCTGTCACTAAATCTACAATAAAATAAAGACTTAAGTTCCTCTCTTTTCTAGTGAACTAAGAAAAATCCAAAATATATTTTTCGTCAGCTGGTCTAGAAAATAAACAAAAGACACACATTTGATGAAATTGTGAATTTATGAAAAAATAATTTCATTAATATGCGATTGATCAAACAACTAAACCAAAAAAAAAAAGGTGGTGGGGAGGAAAGAATGAATTGCCGGTCCATTCAGTTCACTGGGATGTTAACTAGCCTGTAAGTATGAGAATAAAGAAAGAGTCCTGCTGTGTTCAACTTGCAGAGCTGTAAATTATTTTATCTACAAAAATAAATCATTTCATTAATTTTGGAAATATGGTACAATTCAAAATTTCATTTATATGAAATAAAATAATGCCACTTCATTACCATAAGGCAAACAGTGGGAAAGTCAAATGTATATTTAAAGATTTACTTCAAATTAGATACTAGAGCTTAAGTTTGTGGGTAATGAATACCACAAAACACTCTGAATTCTTCAGCAGAAAAACATTTAGTCAATCCCAATTATTCTGGAGGATACTTACTAGAATTAGTAATAATTGTAAACAGAAAGTGCTCTCTGCAAGTGTTTTCCAAAATCCCATGAGACACTGCAGTAAAAGGTGTTTTAAATTCAAACACATTTGGGAAATGTTGATTCAATAAAGCTAACATGTAAATGTTCACTGTGAATCTCAGGGAAGGGCTATAGCCTGCAAAGTTTCCCCAAAGCAGATGGCTAGGGAACCTCTTATTTGCCGGACAGTTCCTTTCTACTATTTCAAGGAACAAACTCTGAGATGCTGCTTTATGAAAAATGATGGGATTCAGTTTTCCCTACAAACTTTGGTAGTTTTGCTTCACCTTTCTTTACGTCTTATTCACAGAATGTCCTCAAGTCCCACATCTTGCCCTACACCTCAAATATATATAAATACACACACATACACACAATATATATGTCACATTTATACAAATACAAAATTTTAAATATGTATGTATCTTTCGTATCTATCTACCTATCAAAATTTACCCTCTCTGAGCAATGCCCCAGGATCCAGTTGTTTTCTCCTTCCCTTTCTCCCAAATCAAAAGTCTTAACACATGGTGTCTCCGAATCAGGTGTCATAGAAAAGCACCTAATAAATTTAAATGATTTGGCAGATAAAGTTGGTAATAATCAGGTGTACAGAAATTTTAAAAGCATAGGGCTATCTGTCTTAACCTAAAGAAATAAACCATAAACAGTAAATGAAGTTTGAAGGTGGATTAAGTCAGATGGAAGATGTTCTATTCTGCTGATCCAACAACTATTCTACATAAGCATCTATCCACCTTGTTTACGTGTAAGTCCAGTAACAAATTTTTATCCAAGGAAAGCATTGCTATTATTCTTTGGGAAAAGTATTTAAATTTTTCATTGTTCTTCTTCTACCCTTCCCAACACAAAAGAAGAAAACAGAGAAAGAAACAGAAAATAGAGAAAGAAAGAAATAGAGAAAGAAAATTCAGGCAAATTTTATAGGAAAATGACAAAACTTTTTTTATACATATTTTATAAATTTTATAATTGCATAATCCTAGTGTGAACTGTGACGTAGAATTATATAATTTATGAGCTGAAACTACTCTTACTAATGACCTGATCCAATAGTCTCACTTATGTATGAAATTTTAAAAGGAAGGAGAGGTGATAAATGAACTCAAAGTCACACAAGCACGTGGCCTAACCAGAGCTTAAAACCCAAATCTTTCAACTCTTTGTCCCCTAGGCTTTCCAATTCACCAGAGTGCCTCCCACATTTTTGTTTTGTTTTGCTTTTGAAAATCTTCACACATTGCAGAAACATAAGATATAGTAATACATTTTGTGCTTGTATTCTACATACTTACATGTCTAAATATTAAAAGTTGCTAGCAATATTTATTTTATTTCCTTTCTGAATTTATTCATATTCATCTGCTAATTTTGAAGTCTTGACAACACATGCATAACCTACCTAAGCTGAATGAACATAAAACATGACAAAGTAATGATTTTTGTGAGTGTACATTTCTCCTTCAAAAGTGATACTATTATTGGGACTTCCCTGGTGGTCCAGTGGTAAAGAATCCACCTTCCAGTGCAGGGGACGTGGGTTCGATCCCTGGTTGGGGAACTAGGATCCCACATGCTGCGGGGCAGCTAGGCCCACATGCCACAACTGCTGAGCTTGCATGCCACAACAGGAGAGCCTGCGTACCGCAAACTACAGAGCCCGTGTGCTCTGGAGCCTGCGTGCCACAACTAGAGAGAGAAAACCCGCATGCTACAACTAGAGAGTAACCTGCACATCACAACGAAGAGCCCGTGTGCTGCAACAAAAGATCCCGCATGCCGCAGCAAAGATCACGGGTGCTGCAGCTAAGACCCAACACAACCCCCCCCCCCCAAAAAGTGATACTGTTATTATCATGCCTAAAGAAAAGCACATCTTTACCGGCCAATATTCACAAGGGGTGGTAATTTTGTAGCATTCTACAAATCTCTGAATAGTGACTATTGACAAAAGGATAAAAATTCAATTTATTTAGATTAAAGAAAACTGTAGAGAACTTAGACTTCTTTGTATTAATTTAGAAAATCCCTGAGCTCTCTAAATTACTACATGAGCTCTTAAACAAGAAGTCACAAATAATGAAAAATTTCCTTTTATGCAAATAATAAGGTGAAACAAGATTGTTCCCAACTATTTTTCAGTCAAGAAACTACTAGCTTGAGCCTTAATAATGTGCTTTTTAAGTGTCCAAGTAATGAAGATTTATTTTTAGCAGAGAATCCTTATAAATCACATGGTACAGAATATAATCAGAGTACTGGAAATGTAGTTATCATGCAATAAGTATTCATAAAATGAATGAAATACAGATAGACATTTAAGTTTTGACTTTCTTGAACAGAATTAATAAAAGTATCTACTTTGTATATCATTCTATATAATGTATACATAATCACATTTTTATAATTTCTCAATTGTTAAAAACTGAATTTAGTCAAGAATATTTCAGTTCTCTGTTTTGGATTAAGTAAATTTAATCTATTACATAAGGGAGATGTCCAGTTTCATTTCTGATATGTAAAGAGCTTGGAAGTCATCACTCCTATCCTTACAAATAAAGCTGAACAAACTGAACATCAGTTTGTTGGACCAATCAGATAATTGAGATTGGAGAGCAAACCACCACCTCAAAATCTGGAGAGATAGGTTAATCCAGATTATCAAGGCTGAGATCTGTTTCCCTGGAGTTGAGGACCCGGGAGCCATAAATTGGTTAAACGGCAATGCATTGCTGGAGGCTGAATGTAGACTAGCTGGAGATTAAGAAACTCCTGGGGGGGAGTGGGGGGTGGGCACAGTTTTGGGGAATCCCCACCCTTTCCTGGATTTTGCCTCCAGGAATCCCACCAGGTTCTCATAGTGAAGATCCAAGAAAGATCCTCTCCTGATTCTAGCAGGCGGGAGGGAATGAGTCATCTTTGTGAAATACGCCCAGAGACTCTGTAACAAAGGCCTACTCTCCAGGGAAAAAGACTTGATCTGAGTTTCTTCCCACATGGGGTAAGGATATTTCTCATGCTCCAGCCTCCCTCCCTTTCTTATTTCACTTAAGAGGAGAGGGGGAAAAAGAGCTGTAACACCAGATAAGCACTTGTGAAACTCACAGCCCCAAGACACAGGCCTGCTAAAAGACTGATATTTAATCATAAAAAGGTAGAATGCCTTTCTCCTACACCATACCATCACACCAATAGGGTTTCAGTAAAACACAGTTGATTAGAGTTGAAAGAGCTGGAAGATGCACTCTCTTTGAGGAGAAGTATTCAGGGAAGTCCAAAGATAAGAGGAGAGACAAAAACAAGGGCACCGGGGGAATCTGAAACTTCTGACAATAAACATTAGATACAGCACAACTCCTAGCACAGTAACATAAATCCTCACATCAAAGTCCTCTTCAGCTCCTATTACTCAATACATGTCCAGCTTTCAACAAAAAATTACACGGCATGATAGACAGCAAGAAAAAAAAACAGTGTTAAGGGTGCTAATGAAAAAAGTAGACAATTTGCAAGAACAGATGAACAATGTAAGCAGAGAGATGAAGACTCTAAGAAAAAAATCAAAATGAAATGCTAGAAATCAAAAGCACTAAATAGAAATGAAGAATATATTTGATGGGCTCATCAACAGACTGCGCACAGCCAAGGGAAAAAAAAATCAGTGAGCTTGAAAATAGGTAAACAGAAAGTACCAAAACTGAAATACAAAACATTAAAAGAATGAAAAATGACAGGATATCCAAGAACTATGGGACGATTTCAAAAAGTATAACATATGAATAATTGGAATACACAAAAAGAAAGAAGAGGAAGCAGAGTAGAAGAAATATCTGAAGTACTAATGTCTGAGAATTTTTCAAAATTAAAGACAGAAAACAAGCCACATATCTAGGAAGGTCAGAAAATACCAAACTAGACAAACAACAGAAAAATAATAAAACAAAAAACATACACTTAGGCATATCATATTCAAATTGCAGAAAACTAAAGACAAAGAAAAAATCTTGAAAGAGGCAAGAGCAGGTAAGATATCTTACCTAGAGAGGAACAAGTAAAGAATTACAGTGGACTTCTCATCAGAAACCATGCAAACAAAAAGAAAGTGGAGTGAAATATTTAAAGTGTTGAAGAAAAAGCCCAAAAACCTAAAAGTCTATATCTAGTGAAATTATCCTTCAAAATCAGAGAAATAATGCCTTTCTCAGAAAACCAAAAAAAGATATAATAGACAACAAAACATAATAATCCTAAGTGTGTATGCAACTAATAACAGGGTCAAAATACAAGCAAAACTGATAGACCTAAAAGGTACAACAGACAAATCCACTATTAGAGTTGGAGATTCAATACCCTTATTTGAGTAATTGACAGATCAAGCAGGCAGAAAATCAGTAAGGATACAGTGGGCCTGAATAGCATTATCAATCACCTTGATTTAAATGACATTTATAGAATCCTTCATCCAACAACAGCAGGATACACACTCTTCTCAAGCTCACAAGTAACATTCACAAAGATAGACCATCCGCTGGGCTATAAAACATAGCCTAACACATTTAAAAGAACAGAAATCATACAAAGTATGTTCTTAAACCATAATGGAAATAAACTGGAAACCAGTAACAGAAATGTTACAACTGGAAAATTCCAAAGTATTTGGAGGTTAAACAACATATTTCTAATTACTTTCAAACAACATACTTCTAAACACATGGGTCAAATAAAAAATCTCAAGAGAAATTTTAAAACTTTGAAGTAAATGAAAAGGAAAATACAACTTATTAAAATTTGTGGGACGGATGAAAAGCAGTACTTAGAGGGAAATTTATAGCTTTGAATGCATATATTTGAAAAGAAGAAAGATCTAAAATCAATAACCTAAGCTTCCATTTGAGGAGACAGAAGAGTAATTTAAGCTTAAAGCAACCAGAAGAAAAGAAACAGTAAGTATTAGAGCAAAAAACAATGAAATTGGAAACAAAATAGCAATAGAGAAAATCAATTAAACCAAAAGCTGTTTCATGAAAAGATGAATAAAAATTATTACATTAGACAATGTATATGGAAGCACCTTGTAAACTGTAAATATTTTATATAATACTGAATTTATTCATTAATTTAAAATATGTTCAAATAAGAAAATCAAACATTTGGGGGAGGACTGAACATAGTACAGATGGTGAAAACATGGACAGCAATCCACAGTCTTTTGCATAATTTATGGATGAGATATATCACAAGGATTTTATGATTACATTCTAGATACCTGTCTGCACTTCCATCCTGAATCATCTATAAGGTTAGCAAAGAAAACTATTTGCATTACAAAATGGTGTTGTAAATTGTCAGGCTGAAATAATCAAACATCAACATTAACAAAATTTAACTCAGCTTTATTTTTCAACCCTTTGGATTAACTTTTGCAGAATAAGGTCTAGAGAGCTGTGCTACCTTCTCCCTGTTGCCCTGGGATGTTGACTTGTACATTGTTTGAAAACAGATTTCCTTGTCAGATGGATAAGCTTCTGCCAATAATTTTGCACTGAAGATTTTTCTTTTTCTTCCTCATACTGTCCCTGAAACCTTATGAATGGACCGAATACCAAATCCACTGACAGATCTAGTATGTATGCCTTTCATTTCCAATTGCCTATCTAAGAATATGTTGACTAGAACTGTGTGTGTATACATACATATATTATGTATATACACACACAGTGCATATATATACATATACATATGTGTGTATATATGTCTGAATGAAAGCGTATATGTGTATGCATATGTGTACATACACACACACACACACACACCCCTCTCCTGTTGGTTCTGTTTCTCTGGAGAACCTTGACTGACATAAAATTTTCTATTTGTTCATTTCTGCCTTAGGCTTCCCAGTGACACTGATGCAATGCTTAGGTCTTTGACATTTAGGACCAAGAAGATGGCTCATGTTACTGGAATAATGATGTTCAATAACTTTTTATTTTCATCTGATCTAAGCAGCAATGGGAAAATACGTTTTCACATGATAAAAGTCCCAAACAACGAATTCTGTTCTTAATTCCATCTTTACTACCAATTAAGAAATTTTTAAGGAAGCCTTTTTATAAGGGCTTCAAGATACACACTACACATTAGTATGTATTTTCAATCTAGCTAAGAATAATAAAAACTTTCACCAAAACCTTGCAATGTTTTATGATCACAAATTTTTACAGTACGTCAAGTGTGTTGTCATTATGCTACATAGCTACAAATGTTAAACAATTATTTTCAAATAAAAATTACATAATAGTAAAGAGAAACATTTATTATCATAAGATATACACTATGCTATGTGTTTTACATGGATTATCTCATTCAACATCAAAACAAGAGGAAAGAAACAAACAAAAAACTACAAGCTATGACCTCTTAATATGACCTTTAACAGAGAAGAAAAAAGTTTAGTGATATGAAGTAATTTGCCTGAGGTCAAAAAAGCTGGGAGCTCATGATTCTAAAGCCTGTGTTCTTAACTGCTATTTAACCAAGAAATGATTTTGAATGAATAGAATTCATTCCACCTTTCCAAACCAGTGACTGACTATGTGTTGACTTTGTTGTAGTTATTGAAGAACAGAGGCCAGTGGTACGCAATTCTTCTGAACAATTTCTAGGATAGGAATTTGACTAGTAGATAATCAGATTAGTATAAATATCTGAAAATAGCATTTAATATAGTCTTTGAAGCAGAAAATGCTAGGAAAAGGTAATAGCAACTATCTTTCAACAGTTTAACTCATATCTGTTTAATTTATAGCAAACATCGAAATTAACAAGAAACTGATGTGTGGCAAAAAACTGATTTTGATAGCAATATGTGTTCATTGGAACCTCACTGTTACCACTATAGAGTGAGATCTGTTATTAGGCAGGCTTATTTTGGAGTATACTATTTAGACATGGATCTATATCCTTACTTTGCCATATCCTTGGGAAAGTTCGCTTGGGAAAGCTCCCTGTATCTCAGTTTCTTCATGAGTTGAATGAGGATAACAAGACCTACCTTGCAAGACTGTTGTAAAGACTAGAGAGAATCTATGTAGTGAATGGTGAAAACATAGTAGGTGCTAAATAAATTATGGCTGCTGTTATTATTGCTATCATTATTACTGTTATCACAAATAAATGTAGAGGGTTGCCTGTATTATAAAGAGCGGATCTTGGAGAATCACTTCAGAGAGCCACTAAGTGAGGGTGGAGACCACAGTTGGCTGCTTTGGGCATGGAATAAAGGTGACAAGCTGTCAGACGGAAAAGCACATGTGTGAGTCAGAAAGGTCAGAGAAGAACTGTAACAGGGAGCTTCTTTTAGAGATTTTAGGCATGAAGTTGATTAGCAGAGAAAGGATACTGAAGTTCACACAGACAGACCAAGTCACATTCCATTGGTCCCAAGAGTCACATTTAGGTTTCAGTCAGAGATGTGTGGTGGCTGCTAAATTATTCTAGAACCTCACCCAGCTACGGATATGCTCTTACTAACCAAGAATTAAGGGCTGGATCTGCTGGCTTTTCTAAAGGAACACATGACAAGGTCAGGGGATGTTTTACACGAATCCCTCTTCTGATTCAAGCAAACTTAGAAAAAGGTAATAGCGAGCTCCTGTGAAAAGTCATGTTTTTAAGTTTTTGTACATCAGATGCTACATCTCAGGAGGGTGGAGAGAGAGCGGAGGTAACCACAGTCCATGCCTCCGCCCCTCTGAATAAAGCCCAAAGGAATTACCCACAGGACCAGAAAAAGTTATACAATGCAGAATTACAAGAACATACTCATGGTTCTCAGGGGGATTTATTACTTTCAATTTACCAAAGCTATTGTGATGAAACAAACATCCCCCCTCACTTTGATTGATATTAATTTGTTGCACAATATAGCACCACAGCCAGTTTCTCTTTGCACAGTATTTCCCAAAACTATGAACAAATCAGAATGATTCTGAAAAGATACTTACTTTCCATTCCTTTGTTTTACACAGAGATTCCAAAGACAGCTTGATGACCTGTTTTTATTTACAAAACATAGTAACTCCCCCACTTACCTCTCAATCTATCCCTTCTCTTTCCTGGGATAGTCCAATAACTCCCAGAATCCAACTCTACATTCTTTACAGTTTTTAAAAATTATTTTAAATTCTACAAGTCATACACGAATGTACTTTGACTGTACTTTAGATAAGGCTAAAATCTCCTCTGAGATACTCACCCCCACCCCCAATTCCAACCCCCATCTGCGTCAGAGGTAGCCATTATTAACAGTGTATACGTAACCTTTCAAAACCTTTATTCACCAATAGAAAATACTTGCTATTTTCTGTTCTGTTTTTTACCAATTGCCATTATAATGTATGTACAATCTTGCAACTTGCTTTTATTAAGTTGTAAGAAATTCTAGGGTACACATATTCATTTATAGAGGCTAAAAGATTAGTGGAAACAATGGTGGACACACAGCAGGTTCTAAGAACCTGTGCACAACCATGAAATTTTGGGTACGTTACTAACTTCACTATCTTCATTTCTGAATAATCTTCCATCTCCCTCTCTTACAGGTTTTGTGTAAAAACTAAATGAAGTAATATGTGTGTGTGCTTTAAAAGCTGTACAGTTTTATATATAAATAAAATGTGATTTCTTAAATATTATCTGGAAAATAAAATCAGGTAGTGCTACTATTCTAAAACTATATACTATAGGTATTTAACTCAAAATTTTAACCAAGAAGTACCACAATATTGAAACATTTAGCTAGTGACATAGCATTCCTAGCTTTGAATGCTTCATTGGAAGCATTACATCAAAGGTTTAATCATGAGAAAATAAATTTGCATGTAAGCTCAAGTTATTAAACTGTTTACAAATTTGATTCTTCATTCTGTGAGCTTCTGTGCTTGATTCCTAGAGTAAATGAACAGCAGCCCTAATGTATTAAAAAAGTTAGAATAACTAAATCAGAAAATAGATTTGCAAAACCATGACATTTAAAAATATTTTAAAATTTATCCCAAATCTACTATTTTAGTAAAAACAACTGTGTAAATTATTTCAGTTTAAGTTACAACTCTTTTTAGCAAAATGCTCTTTATAAGATATAAGCCTGGAAGGTCTGCATTTTAAGTAAATTCAGACATTAAGATTCTTGGGGGAAATAGTTAAGAAAGAATGCACTACAAAGTCCCCCTCATTTCTAGTTTTTTTCAATAACAATCAATATCACCTTCACCTAAACTGAAAACTTCCATGTATTTGTTCTGTTTGCTTTTCATTATGAATTACTCACTTTTGGTGGGGAGGGGGGAGCTGGGGGTTTAGAGAAGGTTTTGGGGGAGTGACATGTTTTTCAACCTTTCCAATTTCCTTTATTTGAAACACATTACTTCACACTATTTCTTCAGCATCTGCAAGTTCAAAGGGTTACTTAATTTTCACTGCTTAACATTAAAACAAAAAAGAACCATGGGCTCAACATCATTAATCATTAGAGAAATGCAAATCAAAACTACAATGAGATATCATCTCACACCTGTCAGAATGGCCATCATCAAAAAATCTAGAAACAATAAATGCTGGAGAGGGTGTGGAGAAAAGGGAACACTCTTGCACTGTTGGTGGGAATGTAAATTGATACAGCCACTATGGAGAACAGTATGGAGGTTCCTTAAAAAACTACAAATAGAACTACCATACGACCCAGCAATCCCACTACTGGGCATATACCCTGAGAAAACCAGAATTCAAAAAGAGTCATGTACGACAATGTTCATTGCAGCTCTATTTACAATAGCCAGGACATGGAAGCAACCTAAGTGTCCATCGACAGATGAATGGATAAAGAAGATGTGGCACATATATACAATGGAATATTACTCAGCCATAAAAAGAAATGAAATGGAGGTATTTGTAATGAGGTGGATGGAGTTAGAGTCTGTCATACAGAGTGAAGTAAGTCAGAAAGAGAAAAACAAATACAGTATGCTAACACATATATATGGAATCTAAGGGAAAAAAAAAAAAAAGAGGTCATGAAGAACCTAGAGGCAAGACGGGAATAAAGACACAGACCTACTAGAGAATGGACTTGAGGATACGGGGAAGGGGAAGGGTAAGCTGTGACAAAGTGAGAGAGTGGCATGGACATATATACACTACCAAACGTAAAATAGATAGTGGGAAGCAGCCGCATAGCACAGGGAAATCAGCTTGGTGCTTTGTGACCACCTAGAGGGGTGGGATAGGGAGGGTGGGAGGGAGGGGGAAGCAAGAGGGAAGAGATATGGGGATATATGTATATGTATAACTGATTCACTTTGTTATAAAGCAGAAACTAACACACCATTGTAAAGCAATTCTACTCCAATAAAGATGTTAAAAAAATAAAAATAAAAGAATCACAAAGGGCTCCCAGAGGGAGCTGGTTTGATTTAGAAAATGACTAAACTGGCAAACACACCTCTCAATGGGAGGTGTCACTATTGTCTCCAGCAGCCCTAGAAACGAAGTCCCAAACACATGGAGTCATTAAAAAAAAAAACAAAACATGGGAAAGTACTGACGTATATACATATATGTAAAAAATATTACACAAAGCCATAACATTTTGGGGGGGGTGTCAATGTGATCATAGCAAGATAACTCAGAGATGAGTTAAGATCCTGAAACACAACTAAGAGTGATTTCCAAGTACATTCATGTCTGAGAAGGAAGGCGGGGCAGATGGAACATGTATCTAATGTCTACCTTTTAGATGCCAAGAGTGAAGGCAAACTTTAAGAATTATTTGAGGTCAATTTAATCCAACTCTAAATTATAAATCTAAGTGAACATACACATTTAATGAATTAGTGGAATAAAGTAGATTATAAAACTCTAATTGTATAAATCAGAACAATGAGTCATATGACAGTTTTAGGACCCATTTTAATGTTTTATAGTTTGTGCCAATTTCTCTAAATAGAGAAATTCTGCCCACTGGTACTTCAAATTTTCACTCATAGGAAAAAGTAAGCAATAACACAATGACAGATGCTCAGACTAGGTACACAAAAATGAGAGAAATGAAAATTATGACTATCCATTCTACAAATTAGGTGAACAGCAGAAAAAGCACACGGAATCTCAGAAGACCACAGGCTCCCAGCCCTAGCTTCAATATACTAAAACATTTTGGATCACAGTTTCTTCAAATATAAAATGAGGGGCTTGGACTACATCTTCAATGTTCTCTACAACCTATGATATTTCATGGGAAAAATTTCATAATGGTAGTGGGTTTATAAAACCTATGATTTGAATGCCAAAAATGGTAACCTGGGAAATTTTTAATGGCTTGTGGAATATTTATTGCTGTCAACTAATTCTTTTTTTCAAAAACCACTTTTTTGGGGTCTGGCTACAGAAATAATTACATGTTATCTGTAGGCAATGTGGAAAATAGAGACAAACCCAACCAAGAAAAAGAATGACCTATAATCACTACACAAGGATAACCTGATCTGTTAACATACCTGTTTCCATATCTATTGTTATATCAATTACTGTAATGTATTGAATCCAGTGGTTTTCAAATTTTTTTATGCACAGAATCATTTTTTTCTAAAGAAAATCTCACATGTAACCTTAATATGTACTAAAAATAAAAGTGAAAATACTCTGAAATGGTGATGAAGGGCCAGGGATTTTCTGAGGTGATTGTCAACACACTTCTATGGAGTCCTGTACTCAAAGAAGTACTGTTTTAAAACCATTGACTTAATTTCCTAATGCTGGACATTTACACTGTTTCTGTGGTTTTGTTTGTTCGTGTGTTTGTTTTTGCTTTTATAAATAACATTCAGATCTTTGTGCACAGTCATGGTTATTTCCTTAGGATAATTCCTGGAGGCTAAATTTCTGGATCAAATGGTTTAAAGGTATTCATTGTCATACCAACTTATCCTAAGGATCACCCCTTGTATAGTATAATCGTAGGGATAATAAATTTTAGCATTGGAGGAGGTTAAGGTTTTGTACGTAGTTGGTGCTGTACGTATTTGATACTATTCCTAACAAGGATAATCTGAGTGCGGCTTCTCAGGCTGCGAACACCAGTAGGATGATTGGTATTATGCTGGCTAAGGTAAAGTGTGAGTTTAGGATTATTAGGGTTGCCATGATGAATAGTGATAATATTATGCCTTCTAGACATAATGGTGAGGACATTAAGTGGGATCGATATATTAGCAGCCCTACAAGGGATATTAGGAAAGCTATAATAATATTTATGTACACTAAAGACACTTGGTAGTTATGAGTTTAGTCATAATCTAATGAGTCGAAATGATTTGTTTTATTTTAAACTAAATACCATATTCAGTTCATTCTAGCCCCTTTTGAGTTCATTCATAGGCTGTGTTATAATTGCCAATAATGAGATTAGAAGTAGAGCTATGGTGAGTATTGTTTTTAGATTATTTGTTTGAGTTGCCCAGGGGAGGGGCAGTAGGAGGGCAATTTCTAGGTCGAAGAGGGGGAATGTGATTGCTACTAGGAAAAATTTTATAGAAAAGGGCAGATGGGCGGATCCTATGGGGTCAAATCCACATTCATAGGGACTTGTTTTTTTTGTTTAAGTGTTTAGCTGAGGGAGTCAGAAGGCGATGAGTACGAGCAACGAGGCCAGTGCTGTATTTGTTAGTAGAGTTATTATTAAGTTTCTTATTCTTTTTCGGAGTGTACCAAAACTAACTGATTGGAATTCAGTTGTACTAATTAATACTAAAAGAATTATGAGCCTCATCAATAGATGGATACGTAAAGGAATAGTCACACACATCTACAAAATGTCAGTATCAAGCAGCGGCTTCAAAGCCGAAGTGGTGGTTGGATGTGAAGTGGAATTTTAATTGGCGCAGAAAACAGACAATAAGGAAGGTGGACCCAATGATTACGTGCAGTCCATGGAACCCTGTGGCCATGAAGAAAGTTGATCCATATACTCCGTCTGAGATTGTAAGTGGAGCTTCTTAATACTCTGAGGCTTGTAGGAGTGTAAAATATACGCCCAGGGCAATTGTAATAAAGAGGGCTTGGAGTATGTGCTTGCGATTTCCTTCTGTAAGGCTGTGGTGGACTCAAGTAATAGACACGCCAGAGGCTAGTAGCACGGAAGTGTTGAGGAGCAGTACTTCTAGAGGGTTTAGAAGGCGAATGCCTGTTGGTGGCTAGCACCCGCCTAATTCAGGAGTAGGGGCGAGGCTTGAGTAATAGAAGGCTCAAAAGAAGCTGGTAAAAAAGAGGACTTCTGAGATGATAAATAAGATTATCCCATATCGAAGCCTTTTTGGACAATTGGTGTATGGTGGCCTTGGAAAGTGCTCTCTCGAATAACATCTCGCCACCACTGATATGTTGTTAGAGTATTAGTTAGTAAGCCTAATATTAGTAGTATTATTGAGTTGAAGTGGAATCACATGATTAGGCCCGATGTTATTTGGAGGGCCGAAAGGGCTCCTGTAAGGGGTCAAGGACTGGGCTTTACTATGTGGCATGTGTGGGTCTGGTGGGTCATTATTATTGTCATGCAGATATAGGCTTACTAGGAGGGTAAACACATAGGCTTGAATTATAGCAAAGGCAAATTCGAGGATAGTAAGTAGGGTCAGAATGATGAATGTAATAAAAGCTGTGGTAGTGTTGATGCTTATGAGTGCTAAAGTTGTCCCTCCAATTAGATGTATTAATAAATATCCTGCTGTAATATTGGCTGTTAATTGCACAGCTAGTGCTACTGGTTGGATAAACAGGCTAATAGTTTCGATAATCACTAGTATGGGGATGAGGGGGGTGGGTGTGCCTTGCGGCAAGAAGTGAGCTAGAGATACTTTTGTTCTGTTATGAAAACCTGTAATCACGGTGCCGGCTCATAGGGGAACTGCTATTCCTACATTTACTCAGAG
This sequence comes from Balaenoptera acutorostrata, assembly GCF_949987535.1. NCBI lineage: Eukaryota > Metazoa > Chordata > Mammalia > Artiodactyla > Balaenopteridae > Balaenoptera > Balaenoptera acutorostrata. The sequence goes on along the minus strand of NC_080065.1, from coordinate 69,671,604 downwards.
TTGCGTGGTGGGTGTAAACGAGTGGGGTAGTAGTCCTAGAAGGTTGGTTGCCCCAATAAATAAAATGAGTGATATTAGAATTAATGATCAAGCCTGTCCCTTGTGATTATGGGTGCTTATTATTTGTTTTGATGTAAGTTGGACTAGACATTGTTGAAGGGAAATTATGCGATTATTAGTCATTTTGATGTTGGAAATAAAATACTTGGAAACATAGTAATTAAAATAACTACAGGGAGGCCTATTATTGTTGGGGTTATGAAAGAAGCAAATAGATTTTCATTCATTTTGTTTCTCAAGGGGTGGACTGTTTTTGCACTTTGGTGTGTGTTGATTCTGGGTTGGGGTAATAAGTGTACTTTGAGACTTTTAGTTGAAATATAATAAACAGTGTTAGAAACATAGATGAGATGGTAATGAATCATGTTGATGTATCTAATTGTGGCATGCCATTAAGGAGAGTCTTAGCTCTTGGTCTTTAACTTAAAAGGTTAACGCTACCTAGCTTCTTAATGAGTTTATAATATTGATGCAGATCATTTTTCGAAGTATTTTAGGGGTACTAATTCAAGGACAATTGGCATGAAGCTATGGTTTGATACACAAATCTCTGAACACTGTCCGTAATACAAACCTGGTCGTGTTGATATTAGGGTTGTTTGATTTAGGCGCCCTGGGATTGCGTCTGTTTTCAGGCCTAGGGAAGGTACGGCTCATGAGTGTAATACATCTTCAGAGGAGATCAGTATTCGGATTGTTATTTCTATGGGCAACACTACTGGGTTATCTACTTCTAGCAGTTGTAACTCCCCTGGTTTTAAGTCTGATGTTGGGATTATATAGGAGTCAAAATTTAAGTCTTTGTAGTCAGTGTACTCATAATTTCAGTATCATTGGTGGCCTATAGTTTTTACAGTAAGAGACGGGTTGTTGATCTCATCTATCATGTGCAGGATTCGCAACGATGGCAGGGCAATTAAAATCAAGATAATGGCTGGTAAGATGGTTCAGATGGTTTCTACTTCTTGTGCATCTATTGTGCTGGTATGTGTTAGCTTAGTTGTTAGTATTAGTGAGATGATATAAAGAACCAGAGAGCTAATTAAGAAGACAATTATTAGTGTGTGGTTGTGAAAGTGTAGTAATTCTTCCATGATGGGTGATGTTGCATCTTGAAACCCTAGTTGGAAAGGATATGCCGTAGAGATATACAGGATTTCCACCTGTGACTTAACTTTGACAAAGTTATATAAAATTTTACTAATATCTCATTTATAGAGAAAGACATAGTGGTTATGATATTGGCTTGAAACCGATAAAAGAGGGTTTGACTCCTTCCTTTCTTGACTATTTTAGACTGATGTTAAGTTGGCTCCTCAAATGTATGATATGGTGGAGGACATCCATTTAACCACTCTAAGTTTGTAGTAGTAAGTTCTACTGCTAGGACTTCTTGTTTGGATACGAATGCCTCTCAGATAATGAAAATTATCACCATGACAGCTGTTAATGAGATGAATGAGCCTACTGATGAGATAGTGTTTCATGTTGTATAGGCATCTGGGTAGTTGGAGTATCGTCGAGGTATGCCAGATAGACCTAAAAAATGTTGTGGGAAGAAAGTTATGTTGACACTCACAAATATGATTACAAAGTGAATTTTTGCTCATGTTGAGTTGAGTGTATATCCTAAGAATAGTGAGAATCAGTGCACAAACCCTCCTATGATAGTGAAAACAGCCCCCATTGAAAGTACACAGTGAAAATATGCGACTACATAGTAAGTATCATGAAAGACAATATCTAATGATGAGTTAGCTAGGACAATACCTGTTGGCCCACCGACTGTGAAAAGGAAGATGAAACCCAGGGCTCACATCATGGCTGGGGACCATTTAATGTTACCTCCATGGAGTGTTGTCAGTCACCTAAACACTTTCTCTCCTGTTGGGACAGCGATGATTATAGTGGCTGATGTAAACTATGCTCGTGTGTCAACATCTATACCCACTGTGAATATGTGGTGGGCTCATACAATGAACCCTAAGTGTCCAATTGACATTATAGCTCATACCATACCCATTTACCTGAAAGGCTCTTTTTTTCCTGAGTAATAGGTTATAATGTGTGAAATCATTCCAAATCTGTGCAGGATTAAAATATATACTTCAGGGTGTCCAAAGAATCAAAACAGGTGTTGATATAAGATGGGATCTCCCCCTCCTGCAGGGTCAAAAAAGGTTGTGCTTAAGTTTCGGTCAATTAGCAGTATAGTGATTCCGGCTGCTAGTACAGGTAAGGATAATAGAAGTAATACTGCTGTGATTAATACTGATCATACAAATAATGGTGTTTGATATTGGGTTATACCGGGTGGCTTTATGCTAATAATAGTGGTGATAAAATTGATAGCCCCTAGAACTGAGGACACACCAGCTAAATGTAGGGAAAAAATAGTAAGGTCAACTGAAGCTCCTGCGTGTGCTAAATTTCCAGCCAAGGGTGGATATACGGTTCAGCCTGTACCTGCACTGGCTTCAACTATTGACAATGCCAGCAACAATAAGAAAGAAGGAGGGAGTAGTCAAAAACTCATGTTATTCATATGGGGGAAAGCCATACCAGGTGCTCCAATTATTAGAGGCGTAGCCAGTTTCCGAAGCCACCGATCATAATGGGTATGACCATAAAGAAAATTATTACAAATGCATGGGCTGTTACTACCACATTATAAATTTGGTCGTCTCCGATCAGTGTTCCAGGCTGACCTAATTCAGCATGAATTAGTAGGCTCAGGCTGGTACCTACTATTCCAGCTCAGGCACCAAATAGCAAATATAAAGTACCAATGTCTTTGTGGTTGGTTGAGAATAATCAGCGGTTTTTGAACATCGGTAAAATGGCCAAGTAGGCATTAGACTGTAAATCTAAAGACAGAGGTGAAGTCCTCTTTTTGCCAAGCCCTGTGGTGAATTGTTCATATTGAATTGCAAATTCGAAGAAGCAGCTTCAACCCTGCAGGGGCTTCTCCCGCTGTTTTTTTCCTGCTGCGGGAGAAGTAGATTGAAGCCAGTTGACTAGGGTATTTAGCTGTTAACTAAAAATTCTTGGGAGATGTATCCCTCCAATCTAGCGAGGATTAGCTTCATTAAAGTGTTTGATTTGCATTCAATTGATGTAGGATATAGTCTTGCAATCCTTATTAGGCAGGAATTAAGTAAATTATACTTGCTTAGGGTTTTGAAGGCTCTTGGTCTGGTTTAACCTAAATTCCTATTCCAACACTGATAGTATTGGTGTGAGGGGCAGAAGTATTGTGGATATTACGATCATAGTTGGTAGGAGGATTATTTGTTTTGTAGAGTCAAACTGTCATTTTATTTTCACGTTTTTTATGGAGGGGAACGTGGTCAGCACTGTGGAGTATGTGAGTCGCATGTAGAAGTACAGGTTAAGTAGTGCTGTGATGGCTATAAGTGTGGGTAAAATAATATTATTGTTTTTTGTTATTACTTGAATAATTATTCATTTAGGCACGAATTCTGTCAGTGGTGGGAGTCCCCCTATTGATAGGAGAGTGCCTAGGGTAAGGGTTGTGATAATGGGTGTTTTGTTTCATGTGTGTGACAGTGACAATGTAGTAGTGGCCGAGATGTGAATAAATAATATGAATATAGTTAGGGTTATTATAGTGTAGATTACTAGGTTTAGAGTTGTTATAGTTGGGTTGTATAGTAAGATGGCTGTTATTCAACCTATGTGGGCGATTGATGAGTAAGCCATGATTTTTCGGAGTTGGGTTTGATTTAATCCACCTCACCCTCCGATTAGAATGGACAGTATGGATAGGGATAGTATTAGGTTTAGGTTGATTGATGGTGAGATTTGCTAAAGGATTGATATCGAGGCGCAAGTTTTGGTCATGTCAATAGGATTAGGCCTGCCATTAATGGGATGCCTTGTGTTACCTTGGGCACTCAAAAGTGAAAAGGGGATAGTCCTAGTTTTATGGCCAGGGCTACTGTTACTACTGTTGATGCTGTTGGATTGAATATTTTTGTAATAGTTCATTGGCCGGAATATAGTAAGTTAATGATGACTGCTATTATAAGTAGCATGGATGTGGTAGCTTGTGTTAAGAAATACTTAGTGGAGGCTTCGATGGCTTGTGGGTTAAAGTTTTTTTTATTATAATGGGGATAATGGCTAGTATATTTATTTCGATCCAATTCAGGCTAGCAATACACCCAAACCAGTTGACACCAGCAGGAGGTACCTATTTTCTGTTCTGCTTTTAACGGTAACTAACCCATGTGTAACATTTGAATCAGATTCTATTTCTCTCTGACACATTTCCGTTTCTTCCCTGTCTCTTCCTCATGATGCCAAACAGGTTGCTATTAAGGTTAAATAAGTGCCCTCTTTGAAGCACCAATAATTCGTTTTTGTTAAATGCCACCAGATGCCCATGGATTAGTCTTTTGCTTTCTTTGGACAATGATTAGTCAAGCAGTCAGCTTCTATATAGGAATGACCAACCAAAGCATAGAGTCCCCTTTGGAGGGGAATATCTTTGTTACTTGGTGCCTTAGGGCACAACACGCCTTACTTTAAGTCTTATTTGTTATATCTAAGCTTTGGTTAAAATCTATTCAAAGCAGCCTCTGACCCCAGATTTCCAAAAATGAACAGTATAAAGCAGATTTTCAAATAAGAAGAGGCCTTGGAGATTATCTATGTTCTTCATTTTATAGATGATGATACTAAGGCCCACAGTGGCTTCCTAGAGCCCAAATTATGACACAAAGACAAATTATGCATTATCTCTGTCCCCAGGGAGTTGACCGCCTAGTGGGAATACCAACAACACTATCCTGTGTGCTAGATGCTATGGGAGAATAAGGTAACGCAGGTACCTCAGAAGGATAGGTTGGAAGACTTTTCTGAAGAAGGCAACAGTTTTACTGTGCTTTGAAGGAAGTGAATGGGCCAGTGAGATAAAGAAATGGAAAGGCAGTAGGGCCTTCTAGGCAAGGGTAAGCATAATACTTTGGAAGAACTGGGAATAATTCAGTACTCTAAAGGATAAACCTTAAAAAGTGGCTGGAGAGGAGGACACTAGAGGGTTAAAATTTGAATGCACACAAGTTACATAAATGGGTGAAACTTCATGGATGAGGTCTGTGGTAAATTAATGTCCTCTCTAAAGAGCAAATGTCCGTATAGCCAATTGTCACCATGTGAGGGGATGATCTTATAATCTGAAGAGAAGCCAGAAATCTTTTAATTTTTAAATCAGTGTTGGTACCAAATTTTAAAGAAAACATGGTACAAACAAGACCAAACACATGTGTGAGTTGAATTTTGCTAATAGCCTGCCAGTTTACAACCTCAGGGCTAGAGAGTTAGGCCAGGAACAGCTCATGAAAGGCTCTGTGTACTAAGCTGAGGGGTTTGGACTTTATCCTGAAAACTGTAGGGACTCATTAAAAGACTTGAAGTGATTAACATCTTAGAAGGGTCACTCTGGCAGCTGTGTGAAGTCTGGAAGGTTGCTATGTAACAAGTGCTTAAACCAAGGTGGTGACAGGGACACGGAAAGGAGGAGGCAGATTTGAAAGATGTTAAACAAGGCAAACAGTTTAGTAAATTACAGTTGAAACTTGAACGTAGGTCTCCTACTCCCTTGCTTGATATTCTTATAACTATACCAACATTGTAGGATGCCTTTCTGAGTAGAATACTATTTAGTTTGCAATTAATAAGTTACAGGGGAGATTCTTTGCAAACATTACCTTGAAACACCAGAATTTTTTCCTATAGATACTATTAGTATAGTGTAGGCAAACTCTACACTAAAGTAAACTCCAGGAAAGAGGATATACAGAGAAATCACGAAGAGACAGACAGTGGGCATAGACACTGACCGTGAATAAAGCCCATCTACCATGCTTCACTGGCTAACATTCTATGCCAGTTTACAACTAAACAATGGATGAAGATATTATTAAGTATTTGGTAAAGGAAAAGAAGGGACTATCTTACTGCATTCCTGCCTCAAAAATTCTATGACTAAAAATTACTCAATTAATGAGTTTCTGGATCATCGGCATTGTGGTTAATCCCTGCACACTTAGTGCAAGTGAAGACTACAGCTTTAATTTGGTTAGTACATTTTTTAGTTCAATGAATAACGGAGCCAGACAACAAGCAAGTCAAGTGGAAAGTGAAGTCATTAGGTGGGGTGAAGTGATGTCAAATCTCTGAGTGTTTTCTCTCTTAACCTTCTGGATGGGAGCTGGACTCCATTTGTCTGACTGGCACAAGATGAGTTTATAAAAGAGCATTTGTTAAATAGCTCTGTGAATAATAAAATCTACCCCTACTACCTGCTTGAGAAAAAGCTGAAAATGCTGTATTTTTCTTTATTAAACGAGATATTAATTTGCAAAACTGTTGAAGAATTTGATGTTTCCTAAAGTTTCCATATTATGCAATTACATTGGTACAGAGAGAAAATAAAACTTCCAAATCATGACATCTGGAATGATGTTATATATTTATAAGTTTGTAATAATGTAGCTAAATAGTGCCTTATTGTGACCCTCTACTCTGTTTATGGCAAGGGTGTCAATGTTTACTTCATGGGAGTAGTATTGAACTTTCAACCAATGTTGTCTTATGGTTATTTTTTTAAGCAGTACTGTGATGGTACTAAGAATATGCTATATGTAGACTAGGCTCTGTACTCTATCGGTTGGAATAGGTTAGGTTACACCACAGTAGCAAATATCCCAATAAATCAGTGGCTTGAAACAACAAAGCTTTGATTTCTCATTAGTGCCATACGTTCATCACGGGTAGCTTGGGGGCTCCACTCTGTGCTGTCCTCATTCTAGGACCTTGGATGACAGGGCAGTTACCAGCATTGCCAGTCACCATGGCAGAAGGAAAGAAAGTTCTCTGGCTCAGAAATTACACATGACGCTCACTTTTAATCAAAACTTGATGGTGAGAACTAGAATCACAGCTGCACTCAGCTATAGCTATGAAGTTCAATTTTACCATGTGCCCAGATGACAGAGAACTGGAAATATTTAGTGAACAGAACTAATGACTATCACAGTCACCCAAATAATTGGTCTATTATGGTTTCATGTATCTTTGTTTTCTCTACTTGGCTGGACTGTGAAGTTAGAACCTATGACTTAAAAGGCTCCCAACAAATTCTTTTGATCCAGTACATGAAGAGAACAGCTTGATTAAAGTGTGATTTCAATAAAGTAATTATGTCCTTTTGGAACTTTTCCCCCAATACTATAATATATTTTAAAGTTCAGTTCTGATACAGTAAAGTTGCCAGAAATAGATAACAAAATTATTCAGATGAACTGCAAGCCCAGAAAGTAATCACCTGGCTATGCAAGCCAGGTGTAATCATAAAATAGATAATCAAAAATGGACTGAATTTATTTTTCCACAGATGTTACAATCTATTAAAGAATAAAGCCTGGAACTCTGACACTACAATATTATCTCTCTTTACCTTTACTGTATTTACTGTTTAAAGCTCCACATTAGGAACCACTCAAGCACTGCTGAAGAGAAACACTCACTCATGCCAAGTGTTCTCACTTTAAGATCATAGCCATAAATCCCAAATGTTTAGGACTCTCAAATCTTTATCTCCAGACCTCACTTCTTCCAGGAACTCCAGAATCATATATCTTGCTATCTCTGCTTTGATGTCTGCTAAGTATTTTAAACATACCCTAGCCAAAACAGAACTTTTCATTTTTCTGCTCTGCAAATCTGCTTTCTTAGTCCTTCCTGTGTCTGAAAACAGCACCACTAAACTAGTTTCTCAAGCTAAAAACACAGGAATCCTCCTGATTCCCCTCCGTCCCTTATTCTTCTAAGTCACACCTAGAAGCAAGTCCTGGCAACTTGACTGCTAAAACATACCCGCGGTCTAAGAACGCCTCACTCTTCCCCCAAATAGCCTGAGCCGTGACCGACTTTCGCCTGGACTACCGTAAAACCTCCTAACTGATCTTCTGCTTTCACTAACCCCCACCTCTACATCCGTTTTCAACATAGTGGTCATAGCAATCTTTTAAACAAACATCAGACCATGACATTTCCCTCCTTAAAATCTCCCATTACACTGTCAATAAAATTGAAAGAATATCGGCCCTCAAAGCCCTGCAGGATCTGACTGAATCCATTTCACTGACCACACAGTTATATTATCAATACATACCACTCCCTCGCTTTCCCACTACATGGGCCCTCTTTTCTTCAGCATGCCAGGTTTGGCTCACCTTAGGGCCTTTGCATTACTTGTTTCCTCCCAGTCTTTGCAGCAATGTCTGTTTGTCATTTAGGTTCCGTTTTAAATATCAGTTCCTCAGAGAGACCTTCCATGACCGCTTTATAGAAAGAGGAACCATCTCATCACTACCTTTTACATCACCCTCTTTTAATTATCTGCGTATCTCTTGATTATTATCTGATGTGTCCTTGTTTGTTTATTGTTTGCTTATTTCACACCACTAGAATGTAACGTCAGCTGTTTCGTGCTGTACCATGCCCTCTGTGACGAGATCAGTGCCTGGCTCATGCTAGGTACTGAGCAAATGTCTGATGAAAAGGTATTTATGATTTGAGTATGTACAAGGTACATGGTATCAGCAAGCAGGATACAAATGTTACATAACGTAACACTTCTAAATTCATCTTTGGCCACTTTATAATTATTCTGGAATTTCCAGTGATAAAAATGATTAGATTATAAATTACTAAACATAATAATACATAAATTAAATGCTTTCACAGTATAATTTTATCACAAGTACTTAACTTGGAAGACAATTTGCATTCAAACCTAGACCGTCAGACACTGGAAGGGAAAAAGAAAATGAACAAGAACCGAGTAGCAGTAGTAACCAATGCTGAGCATTTACCACGTGACTGGCACATTATATTAGTCCCCTCGTCAATTTTAATGAGGTGGGTATTACTATTCCCACTTTAGAAATTAGAATATTAAGGCTCAGAGTGATAAAGTGTCTTGCCCCAAATCACACAGCATCGAACAGAGTTCAGATATTAATCTATCTCTAATTCTTTACTCCATAGCATGCCCTTCGAAAGGAAGTTACCTGGTAAGTCCTGACTGAGGACAGCAGCAGCTGCTACAGCTGTAAAATTAGTGATCTCTCTCTCAAAGAGCTGATGGCTGGGAGACCTTTTAATAGAGAGGGAACCATAGACAGGTGCAGAGCCTTCAGATAACGATCATATTTTATTGTATTCATTAACTTTATATTGTATGAAATTTTACATTTACGTTCAAGTGATACTGGTTCTCCATTTAAGATAAGAAAGTGTAGCTTCTTCTTTAAATAAGCTTATTTAATTTAAAAAGTAAAGTGATTTAATCAATAATTAACTCATAGTGAAAGTGTTACCAAGAAGTGGCAAAAATCGTGGAGGGAGGCGGTGAAACTCAGATACGATGCAAATCCAAATGGTGGCCCATGCACAACTGAAGTTTAGGAAATTCAGGGCATTCGTACTTATCTTTTTAAGTAGGTTTTCAACAAAAAAAAATTAGTGACATCTGAAGAATAAAAGGTGTAACAGCAACGGAACAACCCATATTAACAGAAGTGTGGTGTCTCATTCTTCTCTGTACAGATCACACCACATCTGAAATATAAGGGGACTCTGGGAACACGGCTTTAATGGAACACTGGCAAACTATACACGTTCAGTGAAAGGCAACCCCAACCAAGAGACTGCCCATGTAAACCAAGTCATACTTGGGGGTTGCTGGTAAACTTAGGCTCTTCTAGTGTGCAGAGGAGAAAACTCAGAGGATGAAATGGTCTCCAAATTAAATGGAGTGATAGTTAGGGGTTGGGTTTTAATGGCATGTCTTAATGTGAAAATCAGATTATCCTGAAAAACCCTTCGGAAAATATTATACTCCATCACGATATACCAATTTCAATTGGTCCAGCACCACGGGGTTTTCCTGCTATTTTGATAAATGGTTTTTTGTGAAGTAGTTATCTTATGTTTAGTGGCCAGTTGTATGAAAAAGGTTTCTCTTTAGATGTGCTCCTCATATTATGGAAGGATAATGAGAAAACAGGGGATAAGAAGATATGTTTCCCACTTGACATCCACTCCTGGGCATGTTTGAGTAGAATGCCGTGAACTATTTAAATTGTTCTTTTTCCTATCTCTCTCCTCCTCCCCTTTTTATGGTGGGAGAGGGGAATGGAGAGTGTATGTTGAATGTGCATAAGCTGTTTGCATTTAGAACACAACTCCACTATACTATATGAGTGACTTTAATGTAGAATATCTGATATGACACAGAAGGCAGAAGTAGGGCTAATAGGTAGACACTGGCATGTGAAACAGGCTTTCATTTAAAGCAGTAAGACTTTTGTCCCACAAAATATTTATATAAAGGTTACGTGACTATATATTTTGGATTAGATAATAAATTCCATTCCAATACTAATACAATAATTATCTGAAGCAAGTGGACAAAATGAACATAAAATAGTAGGAAGAAAAGAATTACAGTCTGCTACTTTAGATAATGCACAATAGCATCCCTTTCATTGCTTGAAATACAAATGGGAGTGTAATAAGTAATAAATTTAAGAATCTTAGAGTAAATCAGTGATTTATGATATCTCTAAAATTCAGACTGAATGAGTCACTGGATTGGATGTCTTATCATTATAAATTATTTGAAATAAAGAATAGAATTACAATAACTATAAAGTTTAAAGAAAAGTACAAAAGACAGCAGAAAATGAAGTAAAATAATATAAATGCCAAAAGAAACAAGATTTTTCAAAGTTTCAGGTGACTTTAACAAAAAGAAAATTTCAATTGGGTTCACTGAAAAGACAAGGTATAATACTACCTCTGAAACATAATTCAGGAATACATTTGAGTCAGCAGTTGATTATAAAGGGCTAAATAAAATCCCTTCTGTTTTCCTATATGTAGCCTGTGTATATCTGTATTTTAAAAGTTGTTATATTATGTAGAAATTATCTTTTTAACTATATGACTTGGTTGCTAGCTCCTTGAGAAAAAGGAATGGTACAGTGCCTGGTACTCAATAAATGTGGGCCTGAATTCTGAGATGAGATATATATGACATATTAGCAAACACCACTGACTGGGTAACTTTAAGATTAGAGTTAGAAGATGATTTTTTTAAATGACAGCATGTTTAAATCATGAAAAATAATTATTAATAGCAAACTTCTGAAGGAGGATTTGGCAGATATACACAAGACTCCAGACAACCAGAAAAATAAATTTTTAACCTTTACGTATTATCATACTGGGATTCTTTCCCTCCCTTTTTCTTTTCTTCCCTTTTACTCCCTATCCTTCTTCCTCTTACATTTGTTTCTTTCCAAAAATCTTTCCTTTCCTTTCCTTTTTTTTTTTTAAAACATGCTTTTCTAAATTTTCAAAGACACATGCTACAGGACTTTGAAAAGGAACTGAAATTTGTGATGAGTTCAAGATTTCTCTTTTTCAACTAAGACTTCGGCTCCATGAAAGCAAGCACTCTGTTTTATTCACTATTATATCACTTAAGACAGTGCCTGGCAAATATTAGTCCTTCAAATATTTGCTGAATAATTTTTTTATTAGAAAAACTATCTCCTCCAAAGAGTCCTGCTTTAAATATGGGACTTCCTACTGGTTCACTAATAGAAAATTATCATTGTTTGTAAAAGTAGTATAGAAAATGGTGGAAGACATTTCTACACTGTGTATATACTATAGAGTATGTGCAGAGAGTTGAAAGAACAAGTGATAAAAACATGAAATTCACAGATGATAGCATATTAGAGATAGATGATAAAAATGATGATAAATAGAAAAGAGTTAACATGTACTGAGTGCTAGTATTTGTGCCAGGCACTGTGCTAAGAATTTTACATGCACTATCTAAAAATTCTCACAAATCTAGGTAGGCACTATTATTACCCTTTTTTTTTTTACTGATAAGGAAATCAAAGCATATAAAGGTTGAGTGCGATGTCCACAATCTGACAGGTAGTAAGTTGTGAAGCTAAAACACAGACCCAGGCAGTTGGATTTCAGAATCCATACTCTAAATCACTATAATATGGTGTTTCACTACATATAAAGTAAATCAAGATAATTTTGTCTGGTTAAGTCCTACATTTTTTAGAAAGAAAAACTAAGGCCAAGAAACACTGAATAACTTGGTCAAGATCACTATTTTCTACTTGACTTGGTCATTAACAAAAGCGTAACAACACATTCTCTTACTTCCTATATTAAATAAGCAAGCAAGCAAGCCTACAGCCCTCTCTGGCTACGTCTCTACTTGTCTGCTCATTTTTAGAGCAAAACTCCTTCAAAGTTTTACCCATATTCTGTGTGTCTAATTCTCACCTCATTCCACTCTAATTAGTCATCTGTCTCAAAACTCCCCCTGAGACCCTGGTAGCGCCTCTGTCCTTATTGATTTCTCAGTAGCAGTTGAGAGTTGATCTTTTCTTTTTGAAACATATTTTTAGCTTCTATTAAATCATAATCACCTCATTTTCTTCCTACGTAATAGTCCCCCTTTCTCAGAGCTTGGCCTCTCACTGGTGATATATGTAGAACCTAATCCCCAAATCCTGAAACAAACGTTCTAAGGGCTCAGTCATGGGTATCCTTTATTCAGAATTTTCTCTGATCCCATGGTTTAAATACTAATTACAGTCAATCTTCATTATTCATGAATTCCAAATTCACCTACTAGCTAAAATTTACTTCCAACCTTCAAATCAATACTTCAAGTGTTCTCTCAGTCATTTGCAGACATGCACATGCATGGAGCAGTGAAAAATTTGAGTCCCTGAAGTACATGTGCCCAGCTGAGGTGGAACAAGGTTAGCGTCTTCCAGTTTCACCTCTCATACCTGTAAACACAAGTGTCCATTTTGCAGTGTATTTTGTGCCTTTTTTGCATTTTTGCGCTTTTTATTGCTGATTTTGCTTTTTTAAATGGCCCCCAAGTATAGAACTGGAGTGCTACCTAATGTTCCCAATCACAAGAAGGCTATGATGTTCCTTATAGGAGAAAATAGGTGTGTTAGATAAGCTTCATTCAAGCATGAGTCATAGTGCTGTTGGCCATGAGTTCAATGTTAATAAATCAACAATATATATCAAATATGGTGTCTTTAAACAGAAATGTACATAAAACCAGGTTATGTATTGATTGGTTGGCAAAAATGTGACCAGAGCCTCCAGGAACCTAACCCTGTATTTCCCCTAGAGACAATGACACAGTATTTGTTAATTCAGTGTCCCCAGCAACTTTATAGAACATAACTACTGTGAATGAGAATTGACTGTATATGCCTGTGTCCCCCAAATCTTTGTTAAACAAATGAATGAATCACACAATTAGTTCAAGAGGCAGGGGCAAGGTCATTCAGAGCACGGTAATGAGTTTAGATTTTAAGTACAATGGGAAGCCACTGGAATATTTTAGGGAAAGTATAGGAAGTGGGACAGACAGTGAGAAGTATAAAGATATAATCAAATTTCTGTTTTCTGAAGTTCACTATGTGGAGAATGGATTAGAGGATGGAGAAGTGAAATGCGGAAACCAAGAAGGAGCAGGCGGCAGTATTTAGGTAAATTATGATTGTGGTTTACACTAGCTTAGCAGCAGTAGAAACAGGCAACAAGTGAATAGATTCTAAGAGATATTTTAAAGGCAGAATGTATGAGATGAGCAGTTGTACTGGATGTGCGGTGAGGGAAAGGGAGAAGTTCAGGATGATTCAATTTCAGGCTTTCATTACTGTGTAGATGGTAGAAACATTTACCAAAAAAGGGGAAGACTCAACCGCGTGAGATCTACTTTGATATCTCCTTGATCTCATTATAGATCTGTTTATTACTCCATTTACTTGATGATTATAGAGTACCTACTATGTGCCAGGTATCATGCTAGTTGTAGAATATTTTCTTTTCTGTAATGGTTGATTTGTATGAAATTCCCAGTTTTGGAGGTTAATTTTTGAACTCTATTAAATGTAATATATTTTCTCATTTGCAGTCACTTATCTGCATGTCCATCCTGGGTTAACGGAAAAAACGTAATAATTTTTCCTTTGTGTTATTGGTGTCTACCTCTAGTATTCATTTTAATTAGGCATTCCAAATGTATCTGGACCTCATATCACATGGCCTCATTATCACACTGGATTGTAATTATTTATTGATCTGTTTCTGCAACTATATCATATCCTTCCAAAGGCGAAGTACCTGTTCTATCTTGTTTGGTGCTGTAGCCCTGCGCCAGGCACAGTGCTTGGCACATAATAGGGACTCCATTCCTATATTAAGGAGGAGATAAAAGACAGAGGCCTATAACCATATCTAATGATAATCTGTAATGGCCAGTTTTCTTTCCTATGCTGGGTTATTTTCCTCCTTTAGAAGTTACTGGTGTATGTTCCTAACAGTTTATATGGAAGACTCCAAAAGCGTACTTTAGACTGAAAGACCACCTTACTACTCAGTAAGAATACGGAGATTTTCATTTGTCTTACTTGCACACATAGCAGTTGAAAACAAATGAAATATTTTCTTTAACGGTTTCTGTGCTCTATATGGTGCCATTTATTGATTAACCAAAAATAAACCTCAATAAATAAAAAAGTATTATTTTCATGGTTTCTGAATATATAGGTCTGTTTGGCTTTATATCATTATCTCGTAACTTCATTAGTTTGCCAAATTCATTTGTGAGTACAATTCCTATTTTATCCCCTATAGTCTGGAAATTCCTACAAAGTCACATATTTTGGCCCTAGGCAAAACACTTTATAAAATCAGCACTATATCCATAACAGATTGTGACAGTGAAAAAGTTGATTTTCTCTGTAGTCCATAAGTAGAATATATCTCCAAGCAAGAAAAATCCTGTAACTTCAGACTGCAATGAAAGTACATGTCCAAAAGGAATACTTCCTGGGATTGGAGCTAACAAGAACCCCACCTATATCAAGGAAGGCTTTCAGAGGCTATAGTACACATTCCAGAATGACAACTTTTTAAAAAATAGGACTTGGACAACAACAAAAATAAATAAATAAATAAATAAATTTTAAAAATGTGACTTGGACATAGTTTACTGATTAAAATACTTTCCTATGTGCTAAAAATTAATTTTAAAAAATTGAATAAATAAAAAGAAGTAAAATAATATAAAATTAATGTAGTATATGTCTATATACTTGAGTGTACAAATATCCCAGCCTGACAAAGGAAACTTTTCCAGTCTTCTGGGAAGTCAATGCCCATGACCACCAAGTTTTCTTTATCCAGCTTTTGCAGTAGGCTGATTTCTAAAGTAAGACAGATGACTTACTTTTATAAAGACAATGTTTAACAAATAGCTTTCAATAACTGATGAGGCTTCCCAGTTCTTCCATAGTAAGAGGACAGCAACCTTAAGTGTTTCTCAATTCATCCCTCCCCTTTTTTTCAATCACGCTCACACCTATAATCATTATTCTTCTTCAGATAATTCTTTCTTCCTGGACTACTGTAATATCCTAGCTTCACTGACAATCTGTAAACATTCCCTCCATCAAATGTATGGTTTCCAAAGAAATGTTCCTAACGTACTGTTCATTATGATATTCTTTGGCTGAAAATGTTTAACAGGTCCTTGCTGCTTTCATAAAAGAAGTCCAAATAAATCAGCTCAGCATTTAAGTACCAAATTCCATCTACCTTGCTAGTTTTATTCACATTTCTCTGCATCTCATGATAAGGTCACTGGTTCCCTATCTTCCAGACTCTTCCTCCACACATTTACTTATGCACTCTGTTCCTCTGACAGGAAGGCCCTTCTTAGTCAGGAGATATTTCATTTTTGTAACAAACAGACCCCAAACGCACCATGGCTCAATCAAGCTAGACATTTATTTCTCTTTCACACAATAGTCTAAAGGTAGTGGGTAGTTCGTGGTGGATATGCTGCCTTGCCCCATGAGACTGTCCAGGGACTACAATTCTTCCTCTCTTTTTACTCTACCATTTCCTAGGATGTTTTCCTTAAATGCCTGGTAGAAGATGGGCTGAGAAGGGAGAAAGAGACGGGGTTGTCAAGAATGTATGTTGCATCATTTTATGGGCAAGATCCCCAAATTGTACATATCATTCCCATTCAGATCCTATTGGCAAGGACTGCGTCACATGGCCATAACGCACTGCCAGGGAGGCTGGGAAATGTATCCTCTAGGCTGGGAGCCATGTGGCCTGTTAAAACATGCAGATGCATGGGATGGCAGAACGGGTTCTATTACTAAAAGAAAGAAGGGGAGTTGGGAGCCTGGATTCAATTATTAGTTTCTGCATTATCTTTCTTCAGTTTTTATCTCTAGAAACCCCCATTTACTTTACAAAGCTAAACTCAAATATCACCTTCGTCTAGCCAGTCTTCTCTGATCTTATCACATCTGCTTATTCCATAGTCCTCCAAATGGAATATCAACTCTCCCTTCTCTGAAATTTCAAAGTTCTTGTACCTATTATGGAGTTTGGCACATTTTAGCTATATACATATTAAAGATAGTTTGTCAGGAAATATAATGTGGCCAAAAAGGAAAAGATAAATGTATGCTATTGATTAATCTTCCTTCATTGTTTTATTTCCTATACAAAGATTGTAGAAGACAGTCTTTATTCTGTATTTCTAGAAGTGGTGTATGCAGAAGACAGCATTCAATAATGCTGGTAATGATACATTGCTTTATTCAATTCACTGATAAATTATAATTTAAGGAATTAACTTAGAAACAAAATTATTGTAAAAGATTTTCAAGTAAACAATGTCCTAAAATTTTACTGAAAAAACTTTTAATAATGATGTTTAAACAAACCATGTCTGTATTCTTTGTCCTTTCATAATGATTTACCAAAACTGAACAAAATCCTTGAATAATACTTACGAATAGTTATATACTTTTAATTTATTTAGGTTTTCTGTTTGTTCATTTCTTGTTTCTTTATCCTCATATTTGATTCCCTTACTCTATTTGCCAAGATCTCAGTTACTTGTGGGTTTATATCTTCTTATTTTGACATAAGTAGTTTATGCTTTCACACAAGCTTAGAACATGAAACAGCCATTTTATTTCATTTCATGATGTTTAATACAAAACAAATACCTATTTAACATTTAGTTATATGTCATAGTAGATGATTTAAGTTATAGAATTTCACTGTTAACATGTAAATTTTGAATACAGTATGCCAAATAATAAAAAATAAATGCACCTATATTTCTTTGAATATTAAACTATAAATTATGAACAGGGAGTCACTTCCTTTGATTAATAACCCCTCTGACCAGGTATAATGAATATTTACACATTATTCTGTGTTGGTAGAGTACTTAAAATGCCTGAAACAATAATGATTATCAAGTGAAATTTGGAAAAATTTTATGTGAGAAAGTCTTTCAAGTGACAGAAATATAATATATATGAAATATGTGATAAATTCCCTTTACCTAAAACACAGAAAGATTATAACAGCTTCTTATTAAAATTGTTTTAAAACAGAAATCCAAGTCTGTCAGTAATTTGAAATCTAAATGTATGTAATAGCCTGAGGGAATTGTAGTACAGGTTGTTCCCAGGGTGAGCTATAAACATGGAAATACTTTATTTAAACATCTATGTAATCTCCATTGAAACATATTATTTTGAAATTATGCTAAAAAAAGAACTTAAAATGCATGTACTTATAAGCCTAAGCTTTGGACACATTTAATAATCATGCTTTAAAAGGCCATAAAGCTGTGGTTGATATTAAATATGTTTTTTTAAAAATATTAATATTTTGTCCTTTCTGTATAGCTAAAAAAGTCCACTCAGGCAACCTGTACCTTAAAGTGTAACTGCTGATTTTATTGGCAAACCTATAATAATGCATATGATCAATCTTTACTTAATTATTTTGAGTTGCAAACACAACTAATAAATCATCTTTGAAATGCACTGACCATAATCAGTATATTCTGGAACAAGTCCAGGGGGCCATTAATCAAAACATGCAGCAAGGAAAGTGAGAGCCGCAGCCTGAAGAGTTAGGTAAACACACAGTGAAGTTAATAAAAACCTATCTCATTTTAAAACCACCACTGTGTTTACTTTTGCAACTAAGATAAACATTATGATAAAATTAAAGTTGTATAAAAAATGAGGTTTGCTAATGACGACCAAAGCAAATATATAGCAATTGCACATACATTTTATGTCCCTAATTTGACACTAGAGAAGTTTAAAGTTCAGTTACCAAAAACCTTCAAGAATTAGATATTTAAATCTGATAAATTACATTATCCATGAAAATTAAATACACACGCGCGCGCGTGCACACACACACACACACACACACACATCAAATATGTTGAGGTTTAAATTAGAAAAAAAAAAGCAATCAAGGTATAAAAATGAAAATAGGTTCTTTTTGAAAGAATAGGATGGTCAACTACCACATTCTAAATTGGCAGATGCAAATGAATAAACTGTAAAAAATGAGTAAATGTTTGAATGAGTTAGAAATTAAATTTTAAATGAAACAAAATGATAGAATACAAAAGCATATATATAATGTAAATATATGTAAATATCTATCTATTTATTTACTTACTTATTATCAACTGCTTTTAAAACTGGTCTTCCAGTTGTGTTATTTTCCTTCAATATAATCTTATTGACTGCTAATTGGAAGGAAAGATGTGCTGAGTTAACACTCGGCAAATGTACCATAGAAAGGTAGGGGCAATCCTCATTTCCATAAGAACTGTGAGGAAAGGAAACACTACAGGTTTAAAAACCCCATAAACAAAGTTTCCTTTCCAGGAAGAGATTTCCAAGATTTAGCCAAAAGCCCTGGGAAGACAGTGCTTTAAAAATAACAGTGTATCACAGTCTTAGAGCTTCCTACTTAGATACTGCTTTCATTCATGTGATCTCATCTGACCCTCATAACCATGTTGAAAGGCAGGCAGGAGGTATTATTAAACCAATCCTTGTACTCACAGAGCTGCAGTTCTATCTCTACTGTGTTATTGTAGAAATTTTGAACAAACAGTCGAAAGTCACTGAATCTGATATTTACTCAGCTCTTAATTCACTGAGTTTCTGTAAGAATTGAATGAATTAAATGAATGAATTAAAGGAATTTAAGTGCTTAACACAACCCCTGGCGCACACTAATCGTATTAAATATTAGTTATTGAAGCAGTATAACAAAGTAGCTAAAAAGTATGGTCTTTGGAATAAGATGATCCTAGATTCAAAATCACAGACGTAGCATTGTCTTTGGGCAAGTTATCTAATCTCTCTAGGACTGAGCTTCCTAATCTATAAAATGGGTATAGTTTAGTGAGACATATAAAGGGCATATACAAAGGGTTTAGCACAGTATCTAGGACATAAGTATTCAGTGAATGTTAAATATTTTCTTTATTATTGATAGATGGATTTGATTAACTAATAACTTATGTAAATACAAAATATCATTAACAAAAATTAAAAGGCAAATGATAGTCTGGGTAAAATAAAATTAATACTTTTAGATATAAAGCAATAGGAGACAAATACCTCCACTGAAAATCAGCTGAGGTTATGGATAGGTAATAAACAAAGATGAAATGTCAATAATCAATATATGTCAGAGAAAAATGATGTCTCTAAAGGTTAGGTACAAAAATTAAACAATGAAATACTATTTATTGATTAAACGATTAAAATGACCTGGCAATGATCAGAATGAATTGGAAAACAAAAGAACAAAAGGCAAACACTGCTTGTGGGAGTACCAACTGTGATAGCTTTCTGGAGGAACACTGTCAAAACATAACAAAGGACTAACAAGTACATATGCCTAATAAGTACATTACTAACCTAGTAATTTCATTTTTGGGAATTCATACTAAGGAAACAATCAGTCATATGTGCAAATTTATGTACAAGTATATACAACATTCTTTGCGATAGTACAAATGTGGATAAGGCCTAAATGTACAGTATGGGAAATGGTTAAAGAAATTATGATACATTTACACAATGGGACACTATAAATATAAAATGATGTTGAAGCAATGTATCTATTAAAGTAGAAATACATATTTAAATATTAAAATAGCAGGCTACATCATAAACAGTATGAGCCTTGTTTTGCACGTAAAGTGTGGAAGAGAAGAGATCTGCAAATATACAGAATACCATGGTGTTCTCCATGTGGGTGGGATTATGCATTTCCTAGCTACCATTTTGTTTCTGTATACGTTCTGCTTTTGGGGGGGAGATAAGCATGCGGTGCTTTTACAATTGGGAAACAAAGAAAATGAACCTCATTTTATTGAGAAATAAATGGATTCATTTAGTAGGTAAGTGGATAAACTGTGGTACATCCAGACAGTGGATTAATATTCAGCACCAGAAAGAAATGAGCTATCAAACCATCAAATGATATGTAGGAAACTTAAGTGTATTTTTTTTTTAAACATCTTTATTGAAGTATAATTGCTTTACAATGGTGTGTTAGTTTCTGCTTTATAACAAAGTGAATCAGTTACACATATACATATGTTCCCATGTCTCCTCCCTCCTGCATCTCCCTCCCTCCCACCCTCCCCATCCCACCCCTATAGGTGGCCACAAAGCACCGAGCTGGTCTCCCTGTGCTATGCGGCTGCTTCCCACTAGCTATCCATTCTACATTTGGTAGTGTATATATGTCCATGACACTCTCTCACCCTGTCACATCTCACCCCTACCCCTCCCCATATCCTCAAGTCCATTCTCTAGTAGGTCTGTGTCTTTATTCCCGTCTTGCAACTAGGTTCTTCATGGCCTTTTTTTTTTTCCCTTAGATACCATATATATGTGTTAGCATACTGTATTTGTTTTTCTCTTTCTGACTTACTTCACTCTGTATGACAGACTCTAACTCCATCCACCTCATTACAAATACCTCCATTTCATTTCTTTTTATGGCTGAGTCATATTCCATTCTATATATGTGCCACATCTTCTTTATCCATTCATCCGATGATGGACACTTAGGTTGCTTCCACATCCTGGCTATTGTAAATAGAGCTGCAATGAACATTTTGGTACATGACTCTTTTTGAACTATGGTTTTCTCAGGGTATATGCCCAGTAGTGGGATTGCTGGGTCGTATGCTAGTTCTATTTGTAGTTTTTTAAGGGACCTCCATACTGTTCTCCATAGTGGCTGTATCAATTTACATTCCCACCAACAGTGCAAGAGGGTTCCCTTTCCTCCACACCCTCTCCAGCATTTATTGTTTCTAGATTTTTTGATGATGGCCATTCTGACAGGTGTGAGATGATATCTCATTGTAGTTTTGATTTGCATTTCTCTAATGATTAATGATGTTGAGCATTCTTTCATGTGTCTGTTAGCAATCTGTATATCTTCTTTGGAGAAGTGTCTATTTAGGTCTTCTGCCCATTTTTGGATTGGGTTGTTTGTTTTTTTGTTATTGAGCTGCATGAGCTGCTTGTAAATCTTGGAGATTAATCCTTTGTCAGTTGCTTCATTTGCAAATATTTTCTCCCATTCTGATGGTTGACTTTTGGCCTTGTTTATGGTTTCCTTTGCTGTGCAAAAGCTTTTAAGTTTCATTAGGTCCCATTTGTTTATTTGTGTTCTTATTTCCATTTCTCTGGGAGCTGGGTCAAAAAGAATCTTGCTGTGATGTATGTCATAGAGTGTTCTGCCTATGTTTTCCTCTAAGAGTTTGATAGTGTCTGCCCGTACACTTAGGTCTTTAATCCATTTTGAGTTTATTTTTGTGCATGGTGTCAGGGAGTGTTCTAATTTCATACTTTTACATGTATCTGTCCAATTTTCCCAGCACCACTTATTGAAGAGGCTGTCTTTTCTCCACTGTATATGCTTGCCTCCTTTATCAAAGATAAGGTGACCATATGTGCGTGGGTTTATCCTGGGCTTTCTATCCTGTTCCATTGACCTATATTTCTGTTTTTGTGCCAGTACCTAACTGTCTTGATTACTGTAGCTTTGTAATATAGTCTGAAGTCAGGGAGCCTGATTCCTCCAGCTCCGTTTTTCGTTCTCAAGATTGCTTTGGCTATTCGGGGTCTTTTGTGTTTCCATAAAAATTGTGAAATTTTTTGTTCTAGTTCTGTGAAAAATGCCAGTGGTAGTTTGATAGGAATTGCATTGAATCTGTAGATTGCTTTGGGTAGTAGAGTCATTTTCACAATGTTGATTCTTCCAATCCAAGAACATGGTATATCTATCCATCTATTTGTATCATCTTTAATTTCTTTCATCAGTGTCTTATAATTTTCTGCATAAAGGTCTTTTGTCTCCTTAGGTAGGTTTATTCCTAGATATTTTATTCTTTTTGTTGCAATGGTAAACGGGAGTGTTTTCTTAATTTCACTTTCAGATTTTTCATCATTAGTGTATAGGAATGCAAGAGATTTCTGTGCATTAATTTTGTATCCTGCTACCTTACCAAATTCATTGATTAGCTCTAGGAGTTTTCTGGTAGCATCTTTAGGATTCTCTATGTATAGTATCATGTCATCTGCAAACAGTGACAGCTTTACTTCTTCTTTTCCAATTTGGATTCCTTTTATTTCTTTTTCTTCTCTGATTGCTGTGGCTAACACTTCCAAAACTATGTTGAATAATAGTGGTGAGAGTGGGCAACCTTGTCTTGTTCCTGATCTTAGTGGAAATGGTTTCAGTTTTTCACCATTGAGGACGATGTTGGCTATGGGTTTGTCATATATGGCCTTTATTATGTTGAGGAAAGTTCCCTCTATGCCTACTTTCTGCAGGGCTTTTATCATAAATGGGTGTTGAATTTTGTCAAAAGCTTTCTCTGCATCTATTGAGATGATCATATGGTTTTTCTCCTTCAATTTGTTAATATGGTGTATCACGTTGATTGATTTGTGTATATTGAAGAATCCTTGCATTCCTGGGATAAACCCCACTTGATCATGGTGTATGATCCTTTTAATGTGCTGTTGGATTCTGTTTGCTAGTATTTTGTTGAGGATTTTTGCATCTATGTTCATCAGTGATATTGGCCTGTAGTTTTCTTTCTTTGTGACATCTTTGTCTGGTTTTGGTATCAGGGTGATGGTGGCCTCGTAGAATGAGTTGGGGAGTGTTCTTCCCTCTGCAATATTTTGGAAGAGTTTGAGAAGGATAGGTGTTAGCTCTTCTCTAAATGTTTGATAGAATTCACCTGTGAAGCCAAATGGTCCTGGGCTTTTGTTTGTTGGAAGGTTTTTAATCACAGTTTCAATTTCAGTGCTTGTGTTTGGTCTGTTCATATTTTCTATTTCTTCCTGGTTCAGTCTCAGCAGGTTGTGCATTTCTAAGAATCTGTCCATTTCTTCCAGGTTGTCCATTTTATTGGCATAGAGTTGCTTGTAGTAATCTCTCATGATCGTTTGTATTTCTGCAGTGTCAGTGGTTACTTCTCCTTTTTCATTTCTAATTCTATTGATTTGAGTCTTCTCCCTTTTTCTCTTGATGAGTCTGGCTAATGGTTTATCAATTTTGTTTATCTTCTCAAAGACCAGCTTTTAGTTTCATTGATTTTTGCTATTGTTTCCTTCATTTCTTTTTCATTTATTTCTGATCTGATCTTTATGATTTATTTCCTTCTGCTAGCTTTCGAGTTTTTTTGTTCTTCTTTCTCTAATTGCTTCAGGTGCAAGGTTAGGTTGTTTATTTGAGATGTTTCCTGTTTCTTGAGGTAGGCTTGTATTGCTATAAACTTCCCTCTTAGCACTGCTTTTGCTGCGTCCCATAGGTTTTGAGTCGTCGTGTCTCCATTGTCATTTGTTTCTAGGTATTTTTTGATTTCCCCTTTGATTTCTTCAGTGATCACTTTGTTATTAAGGAGTGTATTGTGTAGCCTCCATGTGTTTGTATTTTTTACAGAACTTTTCCTGTAATTGATATCTAGTCTCATAGCGTTGTGGTTGGAAAAGATACTTGATACGATTTCAATTTTCTTAAATTTACCAAGGCTTGATTTGTGACCCAAGATATGATCTATCCTGGAGAATGTTCCATGGGCACTTGAGAAAAATGTGTATTCTGTTGTTTTTGGGTGGAATGTCCTATAAATATCAATTAAGTCCATCTTGTTTAATGTATCATTTAAAGCTTGTGTTTCCTTATTTATTTTCATTTTGGATGATCTGTCCATTGGTGAAAGTGGGGTGTTAAAGTCCCCTACTATGATTGTGTTACTGTCGATTTCCCCTTTTATGGCTGTTAGTATTTGCCTTATGTATTGAGGTGCTCCTATGTTGGGTGCATAAATATTTACAATTGTTATACCTTCCTCTTGGATCGATCCCTTGATCATTATATAGTGTCCTTCTTTGTCTCTTGTAATAGTCTTTATTTTAAAGTCTATTTTGTCTGATATGAGAATTGCTACTCCAGCTTTCTTTTGATTTCCATTTGCATGGAAGATCTTTTTCCATCCCCTCACTTTCAGTCTGTATGTGTCTCTAGGTCTGAAGTGGGTCTCTTGTAGACAGCATACATAAGGGTCTTGTTTTTGTACCCATTCAGCCAGTCTGTGTCTTTTGGTGGGAGCATTTAATCCATTTACATTTAAGGTAATTATCGATATGTATGTTCCTATTCCCATTTTCTTAAATGTTTTGGGTTTGTTATTGTAGGTGTTTTCCTTCTCTTGTGTTTCTTGCCTAGAGAAGTTCCTTTAGCATTTGTTGTAAAGCTGGTTTGTTGGTGTTGAACTCTCTCAGCTTTTGCTTGTCTGTAAAGGTTTTAATTTCTCCATCAAATCTGAATGAGATCCTTGCTGGGTAGAGTAACCTTGGTTGTAGGTTTTTCTCCTTCATCACTTTAAGTATATCCTGCCACTCCCTTCTGGCTTGCAGAGTTTCTGCTGAAAGATCAGATGTTAACCTTATGGGGATTCCCTTGTGTGTTATTTGTTGTTTTTCCCTTGCTGCTTTTAATATGTTTTCTTTATATTTAATTTTTGACAGTTTGATTAATATGTGTCTTGGCGTGTTTCTCCTTGGATTTATCCTGTATGGGACTCTCTGTGCTTCCAGGACTTGATTAACTATTTCCTTTCCCATATTAGAGAAGTTTTCAACTATAATCTCTTCAAAAATTTTCTCAGTCCCTTTTTTTTCTCTTCTTCTTCTGGGACCCCTATAATTCGAATGTTGGTGCGTTTAATGTTGTCCCAGAGGTCTCTGAGACTGTCCTCAGTTCTTTTCATTCTTTTTTCTTTATCCTGCTCTGCAGTAGTTATTTCCACCATTTTATCTTCCAGGTCATTTATCCGTTCTTCTGCCTCAGTTATTCTGCTATTGATCCTTTCTTGAGTATTTTTAATTTCATTTATTGTGTTTTTCATCATTGCTTGGTTCCTCTTTAGTTCTTCTACGTCCTTGTTAAATGTTTCTTGCATTTTGTCTATTCTAGTTCCAAGATTTTGGATCATCCTTACTATCATTATTCTGAATTCTTTTTCAGGTAGACTACCTATTTCCTCTTCATTTGTTAGGTCTGGTGTGTTTTGACCCTGCTCCTTCATCTGCTGTGTGTTTTTCTGTCGTCTCATTTTGCTTATCTTACTGTGTTTGGGGTCTCCTTTTCACAGGCTGCAGGTTCGCAGTTCCCGTTGTTTTTGGTATCTGTCCTCAGTGGCTAAGGTTGGTTCAGTGGGTTGTGTAGGCTTCCTGGTGGAGGGAACTAGTGCCTGAGTTCTGGTGGATGAGGCTGGATCTTGTCTTTCTGGTGGGCACGTCCACGTCTGGTGGTGTGTTTTGGGGTGTCTGTGGCCTTATTATGATTTTAGGCAGCCTCTCTGCTAATGGATGGGGCTGTGTTCCTGTCTTGCTAGTTGTTTGGCATAGGGTGTCCTGCCCTGTAGCTTGCTGGTCATTGAGTGAAGCTGGGTCTTGATGTTGAGATGGAGATCTCTGAGAGATTTTTGCCGTTTGGTATTACGTGGAGCTGGGTGGTCTCTTGTGGACCAGTGTCCTGAAGTTGGCTCTCCCACCTCAGAAGCACGGCCCTGATGCCTGGCCGGAGCACCAAGAGCCTTTCATCCACATGGCTCAGAGTAAAAGGGAGAAAAAATAGAAAGAAAGAAAGAAAGAGGCTATAATATAGTGAAGTAAAATAAAGCTATTATAAAGCAAAGCTATACAGACAAAATCTCACCCAGAAGCATATACATATACACTCACAAAAAAAGAAAAAGGGGGAAAATTAATATATCCTGCTCCCAAAGTCCACCTCCTGAATTTGGGATGATTCGTTGTCTATTCAGGTATTTAACAGATGCAGGCACATCAAGTTGTTTGTGGAGCTTTAATCCGCTGCTTCTGAGGCTGCTGGGAGAGATTTCCCTTTCTCTTCTTTGTTCGCACAGCTCCCAGGGTTCAGCTTTGGATTTGGACCCACCTCTGCATGTAGGTCACCTGAGGGCGTCTGTTCCCCGCTCACACAGGACGGGGTTAAAGGAGCAGCTGCTTCGGGGGCTCTGGCTCACTCAGGCCGGGGGGAGGGAGGGGTACGGATGCGGGGCGAGCCTGTGGCGGCAGAGGCTGGCGTGATGTTGCAGCAGCCTGAGGCGTGCCGTGCGTTCTCCCGGGGAAGTTGTCCCCGGGTCATGGGACCCTGGCAGTGGCGGGCTGCACCAGCTCCCGGGAGGGGCGGTGTGGAGAGTGACCCGTGCTCGCACACAGGCTTTTTGGTGGCGGCAGCAGCAGTCTTAGCATCTCACGCCCGTCTCTGGGGTCCGCGCTGATCGCCGCGGCTCGCGCCCGTCTCTGGAGTTCGTTTAGGCGGCGCTCTGAATCCCCTCTCCTTGTGCACCAGGAAACAAAGAGGCAAGAAAAAGTCTCTTGCCTCTTCGGCAGCTGCAGACTTTTTCCCTGGTCTCCCTCCCGGCTAGCTGTGGTGCACTAACCCCTTCAGGCTGTGTTCACGCCGCCAACCCCAGTCCTCTCCCTGCGATCCCACCGAAGCCCGAGCCTCAGCTCCCAGCCCCGCCCGCCCCAGCGGCTGAGCAGACAAGCCTCTCGGGCTGCTGAGTGCTGCTCGGCGTGGAGCCTCTGTGCGGGAATCTCTCCGTTTTTTCCTCTGCGCCCCTGTTGCTGTGGGATCCGCGCTGATAGCCACGGCTCGCGCCCGTCTCTGGAGCTCGTTTAGGCGGCGCTCTGAATCCCCTCTCCTCGCGCACCAGGAAACAAAGAGGGAAGAAAAAGTCTCTTGCCTCTTCGGCAGCTGCAGACTTTTTCCCGGACTCCCTCCCGGCTAGCTGTGGTGCACTAACCCCTTCAGGCTGTGTTCATGCCGCCAACCCCAGTCCTCTCCCTGCGATCCGACCGAAGCCCCGAGCCTCAGCTCGCAGCCCCCGCCCACCCCGGCGGGTGAGCAGACAAGCCTCTCGGGCTGGTGAGTGCTGCTCGGCACTGATCCTCCGTGCGGGAATCTCTCCGCTTTGCCCTCCACACCCCTGTGACTGTGCTCTCCTCCGTGGCTCCGAAGCTTCCCCCCTCCGCCACTCGCAGTCTCTGCCCACGAAGGGGCTTCCTAGTGTGTGGAAACCTTTCCTCCTTCACAGCTCCCTCCCACTGGTGCAGGTTCCGTCCCTATTCTTTTGTCTCTGTTATTTCTTTTTTCTTTTGCCCTACCCAAGTACGTGGGGAGTCTCTTGCCTTTTGGGAGGTCTGACGTCTTCTGCCAGCGTTCAGTGGGTGTTCTGTAGGAGCAGTTCCACGTGTAGATGTATTTCTACTGTATCTGTGGGAAGGAAGGTGATCTCTGCGTCTTACTCTTCCGCCATCTTCTCTCTCTCCCCCTTAAGTGTATATTATTAAGTGAAAGAATGCAATCTGAAAAGCCTGCATACTGTATGATTCCAACTATAAGACATTCTGGTTAAGGCAAAACTATGGGAATATTTCAAAGATTAGTAGCTGCCAGGGGTTAAGGGGAAAGAGGGATAAATTGGTGGAGCACAGAGGATTTTTAGGGTAATGAAACAATTCAGTATAATACTACAATGGTGGATACTTGTCATTATATATATGTCCAAATCCATAGAATGTACAACACCAAGAGTGAACCTGTAAAATACAGACCTTGGGTGATAATGATTTGTCAAGGTAGGTTCATCAATTGTAATAAATGTACTATTTTGATGGGGGGGTGCTGAGAGTGGGGGAAGTTGTGCATGTGTGGGGACAGAGGTACATAGGTACTCTCTGTACTTTCCACTCAATTTTGCCGTGAACCGAAAACTACTCTAAAACATATATACAATGGAATATTACTCAGCCATAAAAAGAAACGAAATTGAGTTATTTGTAGTCAGGTGGATGGACCTAGAGTCTGTCCTACAGAGTGAAGTAAGTCAGAAAGAGAAAAACAAATACCGTATGCTAACACATATATATGGAATCTAAAAAAAATGGTTCTGATGAACCAGGACAGGAATAAAGACACAGACGAAGAGAATGGACTTGAGGACACGGGGAGGGGGAAGGGTAAGCTGGGACGAAGTGAGAGAGTAACATTGACATATATACACTACCAAATGTAAAATAGATAGCTAGTAGGAAGCAGCTATAGCACAGGGAGATCAGCTCGGTGCTTTGCAACCACCTAGAGGGGTGGGATAAGGAGGGTGGGAGGGAGACGCAAGAGGGAGGGGATATGGGGATATACATATGCATATAGCTGATTCACTTTGCTATACAGCAGAACTAACACAACACTGTAAAGCAATTATACTCCAATAAAGATGTTAAAAAAAAATAAAGTAAGCAAGTTAATTAATTAATAAATACTGGGCTCTTTCCCTCCCTACTGTTAGGTTTTATTTAGTTTTTTATAATCTATAACATTGATAACAGAAACACAGGAAGAAGGCAAATAACTTTCTTCAACACTTCATCCTAAAAAGAATTTTAGTAATAGTAAATATTTCATTAAAACTCTACTTGACTGCAGTTGGGCTACAGTGGGGAAGTGGACTCTCTAGGACCCTGGAAAGCTCTGATAGACATGAGAACTTTGGTTCAGAGCCAGGAGAGCCTGATGTGTATAATTATTCCTCTAAACAAAAGTGCATGGATTGTGCAATTTCATCCAGGATGATGCTGTAAGCTTCTAGAATAAAAAGGAAAGACTGAGCTTTTCTCAGTCGAGGAAGATTATATCTTAAACAAATTGTATCAGTGGTGGCTGTGTAGTACCTCACCCCACTCCAGGGAGGTGAAGAGATACTGTGCTAAGATGTGCTGCACCTTTTCCTGCTCTGTGTAGCCACATGGACTATGATAAGATCGTGCAACCTTGGCTAATTAAATCGTGAACTTAACGTCGGGGTGCGTGAGTCCGCATGTGCGTGCAGATGCACATGTTGATTTACAACCTAACGCTCACCTAAAATATTGCAGCTACACAACTACTTAATGGGACCACTTAAAGGTTGATTCAGAACACAGTTAAAACTTCTTCCTTACAGTTCAAGAAGCAACATCTGTGAAAAGTTATGATTTGATAATATTTTTAAGGTTGTTTGGAACAATGTGTTAGAACTCTGTGTTTTCAGAAGACATCCATCACAAAGAAGACTAAATCATGTCTGTGTGCCTCACACGAGATAGGTGAACCTATATATTTTTACTTGCTAGCCTGCAGAAACAAAGACTACGTAAAAGTGTCTAAAGACTATACAAGTATTTTTTTGTACTTTTGGCCCAAACTATTTTAATGATTTTATCCTGCAGCTGAGATGATGTTGAACTCCTTCTTTTAGGGGTGTACGAATGTGTTCCAATCACTAGAATTCTCTTAGAAAATGACCCTGCTGCTCCCAGAAGGGCAGTTGGTCGGACAAGTAGGAGGTTTTCTAAGCAGTAGGATTGTGGGGAGATGGTGAGGTGGGGAGTTGTCATATACAAGCTAGTTGTTATATACAAACTAACATTTTGTTCTTGAGATACATTTAATGCCTAAAACTCTATAATTATGGCTGAAAGGATCTTATATACTTAAAATCACTAATGTTTGAGAATTTTGAGAGTTCGTATCCCAAACTACGGCCCTAAAGAATGCTATTCCTTGGACTGTCACTAATCCCTTTTTGGGAGGGAGGAAAGCAGACTGCATGACGGTGCTATGCTTGAGTACTTTTGAAAAATGATTAAACAAGTCAAATGAATTATTTACTATGGATTTTTTTAGATCCTTTAACACATAAATCTCCAAGTTTTAGGAGTTGGAGCATAAGGGAGCGTGGTAGCTGTGGTATGCAGCAATTTCTTTTTCTTTTTTTTTTTTTTTGAGAGGGAAATTTAGTTTTATTTATTTTTAATTGGAGTATAGTTGCTTTACAATATTGTGTTAGTTTATACTGTACAGCAAAGTGAATCAGCTACATGTATACATATATTCTCTCCTTTTTGGATTTCCTTCTCATTCACAGACTGCATTCTACAGAATTATGTAAAAGGAGACCTTAGGTATCCCACAGAGGGTTTCATATTCAAATAAGTTTAGAAATTCCAATTGAATTTAGAAATTGCAATTTCTAAGCTTATTTGAATATGAAACCCTCTGTGGGATACCTATTAAGATCTCCTTTTATATAATTCTGTAGAATGCAGTCTGTGAATGTTATCATAAAGAATAAATTCTGTACTCAATATCATTTAACTTCAATAAACGTCTGAGCTTTCTTCCCCCCACCTATTCAAATCTCGGAGCTAGAGGCGTTTTGTTCCACCTATATATTTAGCAGCTCTTCTGACCACAGAAGCTAATGCTTTTTCTAGTCAAGAGTCATTTAAGGAGGAGCTCAAAATTAAGTTAGAGTTGCTTGAGATTTGCGATAACCCTTGTTCCTGCTCCAATAAGAACTTCATATCCTGGTTTTGGTAACTAGGTCTGCATGGTGTAGCCCTGTGTTTGGCTCCTTGTCTTGGTCTGCAGTACAAACATGATTTGGTTGTAACTTGGGTTTGGCTCTCTTCTTGGCCACCTCTTCCAGGGTCTGGAGCCCTGATTCTAAGAGAAAGTTTTCATTTATAGGTCCCTTGTTCAGATACAAATTTCAGTATCTCTTAAAAAAGTAGTTTGCTTTTGATAAAGAAAATCTACAGAAGTGAGAAACAGAACAGCCAAAAGAAGGTAAAGCAGAATTTCCAGGTGGGGAGAAATGAGCTGAAATAGTTGAAGAAGTAACAGACATTAAAGTATTGATTAAATCACTTAAACTGAGCATTTTGTTTATTGGCTGACTTTGTTAACTGGTTGCTAATTTCAACAGACTGGGGCATTGATTCAATTTAGACAAATAAGTGAATAATGACTGGATTAATCATTTTGTTAAAATAATCCAACTAGTCTACCTAGCCATAATGATTTCATGTCATACCAACAAAATAGTATTAATAGACTTTTATTATATTAGCTTTCTGAGGATGTTGAAAGAATTAATAAGAGCTCTTAAATTTAAAAAATTGAAATGAAAATTCTTCCTCAATTATTATGTCATATGATAAAGCATTAAAAATTTAAGCTGGGGGGCTTCCCTGGTGGCACAGTGGTTGAGAATCTGCCTGCCAATGCAGGGGACATGGGTTCGAGCCCTGGTCTGGGAAGATCCCACATGCCGCGGAGCAACTGGGCCCGTGAGCCACAATTACTGAGACTGTGCATCTGGAGCCTGTGCTCTGCAACAAGAGAGGCTGTGATAGTGAGAGGCCCGCGCACCGCAATGAAGAGTGGCCCCCACTTGCCACAACTAGAGAAAGCCCTCGCACAGAAACGAAGACCCAACACAGCCATAAATAAAAATAAATTAATTAATTAAAAAAAAATTTAAGCTGGGTGTCTAATAAAGCCCAAATATAGTGTTATTTAATTTAAATACATATTGTGTCATTGTATATATATATATATTTTTTTAAATTTACTTTTATTTATTTATTTATTTTTGGCTGCATTGGGTCTTCATTGCTGCGCACAGGCTTTCTCTAGTTGCGGCCAGCAGGGGCTACTCTTCATTGCGATGCACAGGCTCCTCACTGCAGTGGCTTCTCTTGTTGCAGAGCATGGGCTCTAGGCACGTGGGCTTCAGTAGTTGTGGCACATGGGCTCAGTAGTTGTGGCTCGTGGGCTCTAGAGCGCAGGCTCAGCAGTTGTGGCGCCCAGGCTTAGTTGCTTCACAGCACATGGGATCTTCCCGGACCAGGGCTTGAACCCGTGTCCCTTGCATTGGCAGGTGGATTCTTAACCACTGCGCCACCAGGGAAGTCCATGCCATTGTATATTTATAGAAAGTGATTTTACATTGTTTACACTCAGAATTTTACCTGATGATATTAATAAAGTATGTAAGGATGAAAATAATTTCACAGTTTCTGTAGTCTTTGTCAGCTGGTTCATTTTGTTTAATATGTAGAATTAAAAGGACATACCAAACAACTCTACAAATCATAATTTCAAGTGATGTAAGATAGCAAATAGCAAGGAATGTACAGCACATGGTTATGTTGAATAATAACTCTTAGTGTTGATGCTAGTTGACAGACAGGATGAGGGTTCCCCAAGTATAATCATACTTTGTGGATTAGTCACACTAAAATTTTTAATGAATATTTATCAATAGATACCAGATTCAAGGATTTCAGAGTCTTACTAAACGCAGGAGATCATCAAAGATCTAAAAATATTCCTGAAAAAAATTTATATTTACCGAAAAAAAAAAGAAAAAGGCAAAATGTCAGTACAATTCTGCACCTCAGGACTGCTAACACATGCCAATTTAGGCTATTATCCTTGTGAGTACTCTACATAAGTTTCAGTATGTTTTCAATTTTCTAGTTTCCTGTGTTTCAAAAGAATGAAAGTTTTATTATTGGGAATCCAAAACTGTACAACATTCAGCAGTTTGAAAGCAGAATTAAAAAATGAAAAAGAAAGGAAGGACGATAGCTTTAGATAATTTTAAATGACTATATCTAAGAAGACACAATAATGACTAAAATATCAGAGATTTCTAGTCAATCTAATATTTTAATAATCCTTAAGAAGAGTCAAAAAGCAATATCAAAAGTTAGGGAAAACAAGAAGAAAAGTCCTCTGCGATGTGAGAACCAGAAATGCTATCATATACATGAGAAAAGGCTGAATTTTTAACAAGGGTCACACAGCCCAGCTTGGACTGGCCTCTGAGCAGCCCTCAGCCTCATCGCAATCCCTCCCTTGCTCCCTCCACTGCCATCACCCTCACACAGTCCACCTCAGCACATGTTTACAGGCTGTTTCCTCTGCCTAAATCTCTGCTCTCTACACTACTGTACTCCTCGTATCTGTGTAATCATACGAGTAATGTTTGTCTTCTCTCATGTAGACTAAGCTTTATGACATCAGGGACTGTGTCAAGTTTGCTCAGCATGTAAACATATGTTAAAAGAATGATACATGAATGAATGAATGAGGGAAAGCCATAGTCACAATTATTTTGTTCTCAACAAACAACGGTAACTACTGGGCATTTCCTTAGACAATGTGAAATCATGTGGTAGTCATACAATGAATGTAAATTCTACTGAGAGGCTACTGCAAGAGATACAGAGGAAATACCATTGTGAGCAACTGACAGAAATGTTTGAAATCCAGCATATGCTTAGAATTGAAAACAAGTAGTGAAGTCAGGCTTCCTAGCTACATTTAATGGGATATAATGGTTAATAAGCCATGGTAATGCACCTATAAACTCAAAACCCAATGATAAACAGACAACAAAACAATGCCACTATTAACTGTACAATGCATACTTTTATGCAAGAAACTCGAAAACTCCCTCCTATCAGGCTCAGTTTCCTGAATGCATGGATTGTGCCTGTCTTGGCATCCTCTTTGTCTATAACAGAATCCTAAAACTTCTTGCTCTCAGAACCCTTTTACACTTTCAAAAGTTCTGGAGGACCTCAAGAACATTTGTTCATGTGGACTGTATTTGCCATATTCAAAATAAAAACTGAGAAAAACTTAAAATATGTATTAAATAATTTTAAAATAATAATAAACCGAGTATATGATAACATGAATAACATATTCTTTATAAAAATCATTATATTTCCCAAACAAAAAATCTTGTGAGGGCAATGTTTTGCAAACATGTTGATGGCTGGCTTGAATAAAAACCGTTAGATTCTCATTAGCTTCTGCATTCAAACAGATATGACATATTATTTTAATTAAAATATATGAAGAAAATCTGGCCTCACATAGCTATGGAACTGAAGAAGGGGTGACCCTGTGGATCTCCACAAAGGGCCTTGGGAACCCTCAGATCCTCATTCCATACTTTGAATACCAGTGGTCTGTAATATCATCTGTCACAAGGCTGTTGTTCAACTACCATTTGCTAAATTAATGAAAAGTTTAGAGAAAAAGAAATAAAATCTTAGGGCATATATATATCACACACACACACGTACAAATGATTTGTACATTCATTTTGGATTCAACTGATAATATTTCTTATAAATGCAGACTGTTTTACTGCAATGAAACATTAGTTATCCCAACACCTCAACATATGACAACTAAATTGGGATGTATACTGAAGGAGGGCAGTCTGAACCAAAAAAGTGAAAAACAGTGAAAATACAGTTCATAATTCCAAAATCTAATAGAAATAAAT
Organism: Balaenoptera acutorostrata; assembly: GCF_949987535.1. Lineage (NCBI taxonomy): Eukaryota > Metazoa > Chordata > Mammalia > Artiodactyla > Balaenopteridae > Balaenoptera > Balaenoptera acutorostrata. The sequence goes on along the minus strand of NC_080065.1, from coordinate 69,636,740 downwards.
AGATTACTACAAAGAGACATTTTACTTGAAAAAATACCAAGCATAATCAAATCAAGTGGCTAAGCTGAATGTTCTATGAGTCTCTTTAAAGCAGTAAATTCGATCGAAGTACTTTACTGAACACAAGCTGGATTCTAATGTTCTTAGTATCCTACATGCCATTTCTCAATAATCCATAACAACCACAAGAAAAAAAAATGTACTTACATTTTCAGCACTTCCGCTTTAAATATTAATAGGAATTAACCAAAAACCAGAGAAAATAAATTGATTCAAACATTTTACAATTTCCAAAAATCATAATTTTTGTTCTTAAAAATAGCCTTAAGTAAATTCAGAAATAAAAATATAATTTTAAGATTATATATTAGATTTTTAAATGTCATCTCACTATTTGGCAAAGAATAAAATGACTTACTTTTCCTTTTCTTGAAGTCGATGCTCCTGAGAAGCCATTTTAGGCTCCGTCCCAAGATTTTTTTGCATCCGCTGCCTCCTCTTTCTAGTTGGTGCAATATCAGTGACATCAGGACTTGAAATAATGGAATCATCTCTTCTTACAGTAGCTAAAATAAAATCACATAAAAATGTGACCCAACAAAATTATGCATATAATTTTTGAGCACAGTATCAACTTGCCGCTTGAGCACTGATATAAAGTGACACATTGAAATATAGCAAAATTATTTGTTTACTTTATTCAGATTTGGTGAAGTGAGCTAGTTAGATAGCATATAATACTTTAATACCAATATAAAATCTGAAGTATATTGTACACACGGAACAACTTGATCAAAATGGTCTCTGCCTATCTTGAGCAACAATCTTCTCAAATGCATAGATAAAACTGAATTAGAGGCACCTCTAAAAGGTGTTTGGTGGGGGGGGGGGATACTGCTATGGGAATAATGAATCAAACTGACAGTAAAACAGTAATTGTTAGCAGGAACGGGGACTTCTCCTAGTGATCCAGAGATAATTTTCATAAACTTTTTAGCCAACTGTAGGGAATAAGCACAAGAAAAATGTAAGAAAATACTATCAGATGTCTCTAATGTGGCTAAACCATTAAATTACCCTGAAAAATGTTTGATATACATGAAACAGAAGCAACAATAGAAACAGGCTTGATTTATATTCCTTTATTCTCTATGAAAAACTTAATTGCCAAGAGCTTTAGGGGAGTTCAGAATATTCATTCTTTCATCCAATACACAGTATATTCTCTAAACACATTTTTCTGTAAAAGAGAAGAACTCCTTTGCTATTGGTAAATCATGAACAATATCAGTATAATTTGGACTCTGGATGTCCTGTTGGTTCATATGATTTTTTTTCAGCTTGTTAATGTTTAAAAGTGATCAGGGGCAAGCTTTCACCCCAGTTAAAGAGAAAACCTTAGCAATGTATAAAGGCCTTAAGAAGTGGAGATGAGTGTCTAAAAATCCTATACAAGTCCATCCCGTTAGCACAAAAAGGGGCTGGTTTAGTGGAGTCAAGAACCCTATACTTTTCAAAAGTTAAGCTCTCTGCTGAAGCTGTAATTATGCCTAAAGAGCTGTGAAGACATTTCTCCCTGTATCTCAAATCAGATGTTTAATTTTGATGAAACTAGTGTAATCAAATGCATTCAATACCTCCTATCTCTTCCGTTTAAGAGGAAGTATAATGATGCAAAGGGTTAGCTGACGGTGATGCTTGGTGCAAATGTTGTCAGAGATTTAATGGAGTTAATGTTTTTGTTAGGATTGTAACTGGACAACTAACAACAACAATGTAAAGCTGCATAGACTTTAAGTGCTCAGCCCAAAATTTAACTTCTTTTTCCCATAAGCTCTATTAATTTTAGTGTGCTAATTTGCAGTGAGTAGCTGTTCAGGCACACATATATCACATTCTAGAAGAAAAGTCTGCATTTGAGTCCTCATTCTGTGCAGTCCAGGCTTCTATTGACCACTCTCTTGAAATGCTTCTTTTGACTTTTTTTTCCTGGAAATAACTACCATTTTTGAGAATGTATGTGCTGGACACTTTGCTATGGGTTTTATAAATATTATCTTATTAACCTTTAACCTTGTGAAGTACTTACTAACTTCATTTTACTTATGAGGAAACCAAGGCTTTAGAGAGGTTAAGTAACTTGCCCATACCACACAGCTTTTGCTTTTATATTTTATCATTTTGACAATTAAAAAATATTTCTGCCTGGTAGGCAAATTACTTATTGATAAAATATTAACTGAATGTTCATCAAAGCATATTTTACTTTCCAAAGCTGCTTAAGTTATTAAGACATGTAAGTTCCATTAGATTTCTTATACATTATTTTATTAACCTCTAAAAATGTATTGGGAGTAAAGAAAGGTAAATAAAAAGGGGTTTTTCTCTGAACGTATTCCAGCTGAATGATTCCCTTATTTTTATTAAGCTGTGAGGTGACTAAGGAAGATAATTCTGGTTTCCTGATTTCTTACCCAGTCAGCTCTTACACAGGGTTTACTCAATCACATAAGCAATCAACAAAGTACAATCTTGTCTATGAATAAAACTAGCAAAATTATCAGAGTTAGAGGATGTTTCAACTGTAGATAGACTTGTAAAATGGAGAAATATTGCATTTAATGACATGTTGGACATTTATGAGGGAAGAATGTTAAGTTTAAATTAAAAGGTAAGGTGAACTTTTAAAAAATAAAGTTACATAAAAGTTCTGCCATTCATTTCAAAACTCCAGATAACAACTTATGCATTGGCACCCAATAGGATATTTTATAAGTCAAATGGTTATATTATTTGTTATAATGCCTAGAATTTACTTTAAAATGCAATGTGATTAAAGGTGTGTATTAGTAAGAGTGTGGCATCTACTCAAGAATTACGGACCAGGAGTAGTTTTCTGGGATTCTAATAATAAAGTCTATATACTTGAGGGGGCTACTAGAGGCACTTGTTTTATTTGCATTTCAATAACTGATGATTTACTAATTAGTATACTGAATGACAAAAATGTGTATCTATTGGTGAAAACAAGGTATGAAAATATGCATGATGCATATTGCATATGAGCTCTCTTGAGTAAAATTAAAGGCATTTAAGATACAAAAATTGGCTAAAATATTTTAGAGATACTCCCCACCATTTTATGAACAGGCTATAAGAATCCAGTGAGTGGAGGAAAGGGAACACTCTTGCACTGTTGGTGGGAATGTAAATTGATACAGCCACTATGGAGAACAGTATGGAGGTTCCTTAAAAAACTACAAATAGAACTACCATACGACCCAGCAATCCCACTACTGGGCATATACCCTGAGAAAACCATAGGTCAAAAAGAGTCATGTACCAAAATGTTCATTGCAGCTCTATTTACAATAGCCAGGACATGGAAGCAACCTAAATGTCCATCGACAGATGAATGGATGAAGAAGATGTGGCACATATATAGAATGGAATATGACTCAGCCATAAAAAGAAATGAAATGGAGGTATTTGCAATGAGGTGGATGGAGTTAGAGTCTGTCATACAGAGTGAAGTAAGTCAGAAAGAGAAAAACAAATACAGTATGCTAACACATATATACGGAATCTAAGGGGAAAAAAAAAAAAAAGGCCATGAAGAACCTAGTGGCAAGACGGGAATAAAGACACAGACCTACTAGAGAATGGACTTGAGGATATGGGGAGGGGGTGGGGTGAGATGTGACAGGGTAAGAGAGTGTCATGGACATATATACACTACCAAATGTAAAATAGATAACTAGTGGGAAGCAGCCGCACAGCACAGGGAGATCAGCTCGGTGCTTTGTGACCACCTAGAGGGGTGGGATGGGGAGGGTGGGAGGGAGGGAGATGCAAGAGGGAAGAGAAATGGGAACATATTGTATATGTATAACTGATTCACTTTGTTATAAAGCAGAAGCTAACACACTATTGTAAGGCAATTATACTTCAATAAAGATGTTAAAAAAAAAAAAAAAAAGAATCCAGTGAGGTCTGTTTACTCTTAGAGACGATGCCCTGTGCTAAATCTTCAAGTAGTTCTGTGTCTAGTTGTGAACTCTGGATGATTATGGTTGCCTGATGCCAGGAAAAATTGCCATTCCTACCTCAGGAATCTTTATATTTGTCAAAAGTGAACATTTTATATGAGGGGGTGACTGGAACACCTAAAAGGACACACAGCTGGAACTTCTTCAAGCTTATAGAACAAGTTCATGAATGATTTTATCTTTACTTGTTAGTAAATATTTAGCTGATCATTGTATATGTGGGAAAACCTAATCTGATAATTTATTATTATTCCTACAGTTTAAACTTCTTGGTGGCTACCATTATGTACCACAAAGAACTTAAGAGTTTTGTATAACCAAGAGTTTCACGTCAGTTTACTGCACCATTTTTATTCCTTTCTCTTCACAGTTACAGTGTAGCTCTCTGTAACACTGCCATAAGGAAAAAGGACTACCATATAAGCTTAATTACTGGTTAAACCAAATATACCTTTTCTGGTTTGTGTTTGCACCATGAGAAACAGTTTTCCCTTCAGTTTATTACACACATGCAATAGCGAATCATACTGTAATAGATTCACTTAATATATATATCTTTAACACAAAGTTTTGATAATAATTATATAGCCTTTTAAAAAAGGAAAACATTCCATCTTATCCTTTCCTCTTCACACTGCAATGCCAGTAACCAGGAAAATGAGGCGCTACTCCAAACATCTGGTACCTACGTGTTAAATTGCTCAACTCGAGCATTCCTCAAATTTCAAGCCATCCCACCTCTCTCTACTACTTGTGCTGATGTTTGGTCCTCACATTCCATTTGGTCTCAAGGCTGTATACTTTATTTCTATTCTGACTCTGGATGCCTTGAACAATGATTCTGGATCTCGAAACAAGCAAAGCTGTTTTATATACAACAGAAGAGATCTGAACTACATCTACACAAAGCCAAATATGAAACTTCCAAAATGTCTATATTATTCATAACCCTACATATTTTTAACGGTGACAATGTTTTCAGTTTCAAGTTTTGCATGCCATTTTTAAGGAAAAAAATCAATTCATATTAAGTTTACCAGGTAATACATATTCATTTTAGCTGTGAGGAAGAGTTTGAATATAGTTGGAAAGAATAACAAATGTTCAAAGGGTAATGAGAAGGAGTGTGGCCTGTTTGCAGGAGTGTTCATGAGAGAAAAAGATGCAGGAAATGAGACTGGATAAGTATGGGCAGCAGGTAAGGAGAGGAAGGAAAAAGAAGATAGAGAGACATGTTAAATAAATTTGCAAGCTTTCAAATCCAGGCAGAAGAGTATGAACCTGATATTGACAGGGGAGTTTTTTTCTGAGATTCCACACCAGAATTCTCAGTTTTTAATATTATCATCAGTCTCTTTGTCATAACAATGTGTCTTTCACCATTTCCAGGAAATTAAAAAAAGAAAAGAAAAGAGAACAGAAGAGAAGAAAAGGAAAGAAAGGAAAAGAAAAAAGAAAGAAAAGAAAAAACTATTGCCAATTAACTTAATACAGCTGAAATACTGATTGGCAGAGCTGTGGGATGAATTTCAAGCTCTAATTAGGTTCACTGCACCTAGAAAATGGGGAATCTTTACACAAGCCTTGTTATTGTAAAAGGAGGCTCCACAGAAAGCCACACTTCTTCTCATCTGACAGAAGAACTGCAGGAGCTTGGCAGCAGTAGTTCAGACATGAGAGAGGCAGAGTGTTGGCCTTCCTGGGTGCTCTCAATGTTGAAGTGAAATGACACTGTTGGCTAAACTGCCTAAGCCCCATGAGTTAAACTACCTGGTAAACTTAAGTCTCTGATGATTAAACACCTAAATATTGGTATTTTTAAAAATCATTTTTCAGATTTATAATTAATTTTATTAGGGATTCTTTATTATCTCATATCTATGGATTTTTTTTTCCTTCTTCATAATATACATATCTTCACATACACAAAGAGTCTATGGAACTGTAATGGAGACTGTCACCATTCTCCTTCTGGTCCCCTGCCAAACATATACACCTATCTCCAGCCCCTGAACCCACCTCCCTCCCACACAAAAAAATTAATGTCCTGAGGCATGTTATTCATGGCAATGGCTCCTTAGCTCTTAAATTATTGAATGAAGGAGGCTCTGATCTTCAGGTCCCTAGACCAGAAAAAAAATGTATGCTATTTACAATATGCCATATCCAAACAAAAAACTTTGAGTGGTTCCCTATCACCTATAAAATAAAGTCCTAAGATCCTAGTCCTACATTCAAATCTCCCTACAACGTGACCCTCACCTGCCTCTCTGACCATACCTCCCACAAACCTTCTACCATAGTATATAAACTATTCCAAGGGCTCCAGGCTTCCTACATCTTCTTTTTTTGTTCCTTATTTTCCTTGTCTTGAATGTCCTCCAATCCTCTGTTGGCTCAACTATGTGCTCCCCTTCAGCACAGTCCATTTCAGTCATTTCAGTCACCCCTAGCACTTCCAATCCATAGCAATCTCTCCTTTCTGTATAGGGCTTATAGTTTGAACCACTCATTTTCCACATACTATCTTGTATTGTTATTCTTTTTATGTATATCTCCTATTTCCCAAATAGATTACGAACACCCAACAGCTAGAGGCCATGCCTTATAGTTTGCTATATTCCTAATGTATTACCCAATAGTGTTATATATGAGAAATGTGATGACTTGAACTCTTATTTTGAAATGTGTATCTTATTTTTTTAATCAAAACTTATTTACTTATGGACCTCAGAAGAAGTATAGGGGAAAATCCAATCAGAAGACCTGGGTCGGGATCTTTATTTCTGCCATTTACCTTTGACATATTACAGAATCTCTAAGTTCCTCTGTGAAAAAATGTATATTAACCATGATTACATGGGATAATAAAAACTGTTTTATAAATCATAGTGTCAGAAATATTTGATATTGTCAGAAATATTTGATATCAGCAATAAGTATTATTAACAAAATGTGTGTGCCCTTACAAAAGATCAAACTGAGATTCATTTTTTTTTTTTAATTTTAGAAGTTTATTATTATTATTTTCTATTATATAAGTTTCCGGTATATAGCATTATAATTCAACACCTGTATACTGAGATTCATTTAGGTGAATCTGAAGAACTTTCAGGCTATCTTCTATAGCTTCTTAGGCACATAAAAATTAAATTAAAAAAATTAAGATAAGTTCATGGTTTTCCAAACTCAAAACAACCCAACTGTCACAGAACTATCATCTGTTATGAACATAGAGCAGCCAGTCTGCTGTGGCTGTTTTTTGCTATTTTATTCATTTATTCATTTCATAAATGTTTATTAGGTGTTAGAATCAATAAGTCATTGTGTTTTCTTTTGAAAGATGTAAAATATTGAGGGGAAAAACCAAAATCCAAACCTTAAAATACTACCCTAAGTAAATCTGAAACTTCAAAAAACATACTCTTTCTTTCACCAAGGAAAATAACCAACCAATGTGCCTCTGTAGTTTGTCTTACTGACAGGTATAAAGATAAGCAAAAAAAGCTTAGATAAGGTTAGTCACACCATACTTCAATAAGCAGTATCTTAAAGTGACTTATCTTGAGGTAGTAAATTTCTAATCTGACCAAACAAGCAAACATTATTTTTCCCTCACCGTTCATCAAATAGCCCTTTTCTCAATCTGTAATCAGTTTCTACCCAGCTTTCACAATCTAACCTGAATAACTGATGACCATCTTACACGGAAGGTCAATGGTCTAACCTATTATTAGCAATCACCAAATAAACTGATAATTAACATCGCACTAAACACTTAAAAGTGTATGTATGCGCGCACATCCATGTGCATACACTTTTCCAAAAGTCAGCCTCCTCTTTTAGCCAGCACAGATGGGAGTCAGACTTAATGACAAACACTTACTGACACTGGGGTAACCCAAAAGGTCATCTTTGGAAATCCAATACTTTCAATGTCAGTGGCAGGGTGGGCCACTAAAGATAAAATACAGGCTTCAGAAGTGTTCACAGTGTAGAAAAAATATAAGTTGAATATACTAAGTTTTGTTCCATATCTACAAAACAATCCACTTAAAAATATATTTCTAAGAATTTTAATATCAAATGAACTCAGTTCTTGAAATCTTAAGGATTCATTTATTCTTTCACTTATTCAACAAATATTTATTGAGTAGTTTCTATGTGTCAGGCACTATCCCAAAGACACCATCATCATGAATTCAAAAAGTGTATAATTGAAGGGCAGAAAGACACAACTATTTTTGCAAGAAAGCCATAAGTTACACAAGCAATTATAAAGGCACGGATTTGAAAGTTCTAAGGTAGGCAGAACCTTCCAACCTTTTACTATTGTTTTCCAAATTAATCTGTGAAGCTTTAATTCCTCTTTTTTCATTATAAAACACCAATTATAACTTGATTGCTTATTCCGGGTTTTTGGGTTTTTTTTTCTTGTATGGGTATTTCTTTGGAAAGCATAATTGTTAGTATCAGCCAGCTCTGAAGTAGGTTTCCCAAAGGAGAAAATTAAAAGACTAGCTTACTCTGAGCAACCTGATAAGAAAAGACTGGGTTTCAAAATTAAGTTTTAAGGATGTTCCAAAATGAACTCGAACAACATATCTGAATTGAAAGTGTAAAATTACCTTTATAGGTAGTCCTTCATAAGTCCCCACAACATCCTTAGTAGATTTCATCATACTTTTAATAATTTATCTAATATTTATAAAACTCCATGAAGGCAGGGGCTGAGCCTGTCTTATTCACTGTTAGTATAAGAGGGACTAGCATGGTCTCTAACACATAATAATTCCTCAATAAATATTAGTTGATTGGCATAAATTCTAAAATACTAAGAGTTAATAATAACTTTTAAAAAGTTATTTTAAATCTACATAAAATACTACACTATCGATTAGCTATGCCTGCTGCTGCCAGACCAGTTAACATTAAGAAAATAAAAATATTAGTAGGGAAAAGGAGTTTATGAAAGAGCAACATTAGCCTTCAATTTATATTATTTTATGATTCAAAATAACAAACACTGGAAAGTCGTTTTAATGGTTAATAAGCTTTCAGAAAACAAAACCACAATTTTTCAGCTTTCACCAGCTTTATGAAGGGGTCTCTGCCTATGACCTACATCATGCAATGTTTGGAGCCAACATAAAGCTTTCATTGTTGTACATGAGTCAGGTATGGACTTCTGTCATCTTAAGACATTTTTTTCCAGCATTTTCTTAATAGACTTAAAGCTTTTTAAAATTTTCATCCTCTTTTATGTTGGCCAACTTTTAATAAAACCAGGACATTTTACATAGCTTCAAGAGGATTTTATTGAACTAGTATAACTGAAAAAAATGGACAAAAGTAAGTGAAATATAAAAACTAATGAAATGATACAGGGAATCTTCCAGTTTGTTTTTATTTTAATAATGTGTTACCATTATATTGTCTGCAGTGACTCTAAGTGAACTGATTAGAACTAGGACAAGATCACTAGCGTAACTAGCAAGTCAAAATAAAAAATGTTGACATTTTCTCTCTATTAATACCAACTTAATTTGCCTATTTCTGAGTAATTATTTGACTCTTTACAGTCATGATGAGTCAGGATGGAACTCAAAACCTTACCCTTCCCACTCCTGTTTCTGCTGAATCTGTACTCATCCTGAAAAATCATTCTTATACAATGCTCATAAGATACTCTTACTAAACTATTAGAGTTAGCATCAAAGCCGATATCCAAAAAAAGTAAGTTTTTTTTTTTTTATGTTTCTATTGAATCAGTACCTGAACCAGAAGTTTTAAACAAACATTTTGTGCTGAGTCCACTCTAAGACAATAACATCAGCTTTTACTCAAATAATTTACGAACTCATTAAATTTACCTCTTTTTCCTCTGCTGGTGAACTGGGTAGGTAAGAGTCATTAACCTGCAGCACAAACCCTTTCTTTGAATATTCACAGGGGTAAGAAGAAGAACTTGACTGTGGTTCTGTGACATGATAGACTTTCCCACTTCATTTTGCTAGTATTTGCTTAATCTTAGATTTAGAATAACTTTGATACATTAAGAAAAAGTGCCTTATTTGCACGTATTTAAACTCCTTTACAATAAGGTAAATGCCTCTCTGGTATCACTTAGCCAGTTTGGAGTAGTTGTATGAAGAGGCAAATATGAAGTTAAATTTCCGAGGTGTCCCTTGACAACTGTGGGATGCTTTTCAAAAGGGAGATTCCCAGATCTGTGGTGCTAGGCATGTTGTGCCAACTAGCTTTCAAACCAAATGCGATTAAAGTAATACTTTTACTAAGAAGGATTAAGAAAAAATATGTGCCAAATGGTCAAATAACTAAGATAATGTTTACACAGAATTAGCAAAATACTTCACAAGGATCCTAAACCTGACTCTGTTAATCAACGTCTTAATGACTTAGTGTAAATCCCGTAACAATTCTGTGAAGGTTTTTATTTTTAACCCACAAAATCAGGTGTGGAGAAGTCAGACCAAATAGTTATTTCCAGTGGAAAAAAAAATGCCCTGATTCTACAACTTAAGTTGTTATGCTTTTTAAAAATGATTACCTTAATATTATCTAAATTTGGTAAGAAAAAGAAATGTGCTTTCAGACCATTTTTAAGCACTTTTAAGTTAGTTTCGGGTTAAATGCTTTACCCAAATGAGAAAGTTTTTCTTCAGAAATTTCATTTCCAAACATCTACATTTCCAAACATTTTACACTGTTTCATAATGTTTATGGATTTTTAATTTTTCAATAAAAACCCTGTAAAGTGTTTATTTTTAAACAAATAATTTGTATATTCTTTCATCTTAATACTCAAAAGTAAACAAATAAGAGCAAAAAATATTTTAGGCATTGATTTGACAGAGAGAATAATACTTCAGAAATTTATTAGTTTATTATGAATCTATACTCTTCACGTTAGATCTTCACATTAGAATGTATACTCTTCACATGTTTATGAAGCTTGTCTAGCAATCATTTTCAACATGTTGCTCAGTAATGTGCAGTCTCAGGACAAAGCCTTCATAATGCCATTATCCCTACAACTTGCCAATAGCCAAACAATCATTCTTGATGCCTTCCAAAACTTCATCTTACACATCCAATCAGCACCTCTTAAAAAGTTCTTAAATATGTCTAATAATTCTCTGCATCCCCAGTACTTCCATAATCTCTTACCTAGATTATTGCTATAGCTTATAAATGGCCAAAGCAGTTACACTTCATTCCCTACAAAACATCTAGGAGAATTGTTCTAAAAATACAAATTTGATCAAGTCATGTCCTCTTCTACTGCCTTGAAGACAAAGATAAAATTCCTAATAAACTTTATTGTCTCCTACTTTTCCTGATTCAGCTTACTTTTACAGCCTTACTGAATTTTGTTTGATGTTCCATTCTACCTCTCTCTCTACTCCTGAATTTTGCACATGTGATCTTCTTCTAGGAATACTGTTCCACCATCTACCACCCACTGGCTAACTCACACCCATCCTTGATATCTCAGTAAAGATATTACTCTGTCAGGAGGCCTTAGAAGTGTCAATTAGATATCCCTTCTCTGTGCCTTTATACTACGTTTTACTCCTTCTATCACTGCAGTATAGAGCAGTGGTTAAGGTCACAGATGAAGGAAAATAGAGAAAAACTGTTTTGGGTTTTCCTAAGGAGAAGTAGATAAATTTTATTGTAAAGTCAGTGAATAAGGCAAACAATCACAATTAAGCAAAACTACCCTTGAAAATTCCTTAAATTGTCCAATAAGTACAATAATACACAGTACATATAACTCTGTATGGTAATGTTCATGCATAACTACTTAATGAATACCACAGTACATAGTTTCATAGAGAAATTACATTCAGAAAGAAAATTACTCCAGGTTTTCAATAATCTAAACACATCATCAATACAGAAAGATTCAATTCCTAGTTCTTCTAGTTTAATGTCATTATCTTAACTTTCTATGAAAGATGTATCAGTTCCTCTGATGCTTCCTTATTCAGATTTCTTTATGGTTCCAAATTAATTTTTCATTGTTTTCTTTCCTGGGTCACATTATCACCTTATTTGCTTGGCTACCTAAATCAGTAATTACCGTTTCCTTGTCAATAGCCCCAAACTTTAAAGTTAGTCATACTTGTTCCTAGGTTTTTCACAATGGTATTTACTCTTGTCAGGCTTAACTATATCCACTACTGTAGACATATACTTGTTAAGTAGAATAGCAGGCAGTCAGCAGAACTATTTAAAAATGTGATTTTCTTCATTTGTAAAACCTATATTTATCTAGAAAATTTAGTTAAATAAGGTTAAATTAAGTATATATATGATGCCACTTCACTATAATTCATAAATGACTAGTCCAAATTTCAATCTCTCAAGGTATTTTAATCATGAAATGGGAAGTAGGGACATCATACCATAGCGGACCTCACAGAGTTATGCGTCTTACTCTCCCTGAAATTCATAAAACAAGCTTTTGCACAGATGCACTTACCATAATGTTTAGTCAAAAATGAAAATGGACAAACTGTTACTATGAAGAGCCAGAAATTTTTAGGCATTATAATTTTGTATAAAATGAAAAAAAAAGATAAGACTACCAATATAAGTAATGTCTTTCCAATGATGTAAATGCTGTGTATCCCCACATTTTTGATGTTTATAATTAATCCATAATAAACTGACGTTTAGGAAAATAGTTCATCATGTTGCCTGGTATGTTATAGGTGCTCAAAGTATCATTGTTGAATGAAAATATCACCAAGGAAAATACTGAAGATTTTATAAATAGACTCTAAAAGAGAGCAAACCTTTTATAGTTAAACATAAACAAAAATAGCAAAATAAGCCATTACAGAATATTGAGTAGAGTTCCCTGTGCTATATGGGAAAAGAATCTAAAAGAGTGGATATATGCATAACTGATTCACTTTTCCATACACCTGAAACTAACACAGCATTGTAAATCAACTATACTCCAATAAAAATAATTTTTAAAAAAATAACATAAAAGTTTGACTGATTTATTTATCCATAAACATAACTTCTAAAAAAAAAAGCCTGTAATATTCATTATAAAGCAAACACTGAATTCAAAACCTAATACATTAAACTACAGTTGGCATTTAAAATGCCCTTGTGGAGAATATTCTAACCTTGTACAAAAGAGTATATTATTTGTAAATAATGGTTACCAGACATCTTAGCCAAGAAACACAGTTACAGAAGGAAGTTATCATAACATAGCCGGGAAAGTACAGAAGCAGAAAAAAAGTCTGTACTTGTGTTGGTGTTTATTCAGATAGATAAATGGATCCATATCTATATAAATACATATAGATTATACATAAATTAGAAAACAAAAAACTGTAAATGCCCTAAATAAAAGTGAGAAGAATTATGCCTAAACAAGGTCAAAGATTAAAAAAAAAATAATAACTAGGCAGAAACTTAGACAAATAATTTGATAGAGAAAATACAGAAACATGAGGGTGAAAGAAATGGAGACTTTCAAGAATGAGTATTCAACAGACAGTAACACATTTCTTATTGGTCACATGATTATTGTAGATGACTATACAAAGAGGCTTAAACTCATTGTCCAATTTATTTTACCAATTCAAACAGCAAAGGAAAAAAAGGTAAATTTAATGAGTTCATAAATCATTTGAGTAAAAGCTGATGTTACTGTCTTAGTGTGGACTCAGCACAAAATGTTTGTTTAAACTTCTGGTTCAGGTACTGATTCAATAGAAACACAAAAAAAAATACTTACTTTTTTTTGGATATCATCTTTAATACCAACTCTAATAGTTTAGTAAAAGTATCTTAGAGTATTGTATAAGAATGATTTTTCAGGATGAGTATAGATTCAGCAGAAACAGGAATGGCAAGGGTAAGGTTCTGAGTTCCATCCTGACTCATCATGACTGAAAAGAGTCAAATAATTACTCAGAAGTAGGCAAATTAAGTTGGTATTAATAGACAGAAAATGTCAACATTTTTTATTCAGTAAACTTAATGTGTCTCCCTGCCCACAGTCATCCCTCTGGTGGGAAGATTTCTCAGAATTAATGTAGTTTTAAGTCTGAATATTCCCACGCTTTTTTGTTTTATATTTTTCTGGTATGTAGAACATACAAAAGAGTCCACCATAAAAGAATCCATAAATGAATTGGGTAACAACTCTATTTTAACATTCTGAAGATCTTAAACATATGAAGCTTGTGTTTTCTGAAACTTGTAATTCTAAAACTTTATAGAATACGTCCCCAACTTCCCTACTAAAACCTATTAACATATTGAGGAACTGGTGTTCTTTACAACATATTTGGAATGATATTATTGGAAGATTCCTATACAGGTGTAGCAATAGTATAAAAGATTACCTAGGGACCATACTTCCTTTAGGTGGTGGGTTTTTTTAAATTGTTTCCCATAACCACCAAAACTATCTTTTATAGCAGTAGCTCTCAACAGGAGGTGCATTTTATAATCCTCAGCACGTAAAAAATGTAAAACCCCAGCCCTCACCTGTTAAAAATTCTGATGTAATAAGTCATAGGTTATTACTTATGTTTTTGAAAAGTCTCAACAGGTGTTAATCCATTAGCACAATAGTGCTAATGATGAGTAACTCAAATACCAGTTACCAATGATAACTTCAGAGTAGAGTCAAAGAACCGAAGTTCCGCGTGCTTTAAATCTTCTAGCAGATTTGTTATTGTCAATTCATAAATATTTCACATCTTAAAGAGAATACATTTTTACACAGCAAAAGCAATTAGGCATGTGTTTCTTTGCTCATAATATACAATTCTTTCTTAGATATGTATGTTAATCTGTGAGCTATTAGAAGGGTAGTGACACAGAGAGTAGTTACCAGGCAGGAGAAAGACACATACCCACAAATCTTATCATCCAAATCAGATACCTTAGACAATTTGAAATACATTTCTGTTCAAATATTCGGACAGCAAAGACCTTCTCCCCCTTTTTTGAGCCCTATAATATCAGCACAGAGTAGTTAAAAGTACACTAGATGTGAATTAGGAGATCACGGTTTAATCCTCAGCTAAGACACCATCTAATAGTGAAATTTAAAAAATAACTCCACCAGTCCTAAATTTCCTAAGCTCAAAAATTATAGGGTTAGACTAGATCATTGTGTTCTAAGTGATCTAATTTCTAAGTCTAGGTCACTTTGTGTACTAACATTTAAATATATTGAAATAAATACTTTCAAAAATAGAAAATCAACTTTGAAAGGTCACATTTCTAAATTCTAATAAGACTATTAAATGAAAATGCATTATTGTTTTTAATCAAACAGAAACAAAATAATATTATGTAAGAAAATGGTAATGTATCTTAGTCTGTTAGGGCTGCTATAACAAAGTATGACAAACTGGGTAGCTCATAACAACAGATTTATTTCACACAGTTCTGGAGGCTAGTCAGATTGGTGAAGATGGCATTTTGCCAGTGTATCTGAATAATTGCCTCTAAATTCTGATTTTGCAAGATTGGTCAGATTCTGGTGAAGGCCCTCTTCTGGGTTGCATATTGCTGACTTTTTTCTCCTTCTTCACATGGTAGAAGGGGCAAGGGAGTTTTCTTGGACCTCTTTTATAAGGGCACTAATCCCATTCATGAAGACTCCACCCTCATGACTTAATCACTTCCCAAAGCCCTCACTTCCAAACACTGGGCATTAGAATTTCAACATATGAATTTTGGGGGGGACAAACATTGTGATCATAGCAGAATGCATATACTTTGCATTTACTGTTTATATAAGGAAGCACATAGGATGTACGATTGCTTACATAGAACAATGATAACAGTAAGACTTTAAGACATACTAGCATATGAATAAATTAGCTGTTATTTTAATAATAATGGCAAATACCTAGCTACATTATTCTAGTGTTTCATTTAGATTAACTCATTGAATCTCAACAACTCTATGAGATAGGCATTATTATCATCTTTATATTCCATATGAGAAATCACTCAAGAGACATTAAGTACCCAAGATCACAAAGCTAATAAATGGCTGAGCCAGTATACAGACTCCTGTAATTGTTCTTTATGGGTAAACTAATATAGATCATTAGTTAAATATATATGTCATGAAAACCATGCATTAAATAGATACCAGCCTTTTATAAAATTGCCCTTTAAAAAAATTAATAGACACAATCTCTACCCATAAGGGATAACAATCTAGGAACAACAATGGAATAGAAAATAGAGATTAAAAAAAAAAAATCACCTTCCTTTCTTAACACTTGGTACATTTTTAAAATGGTTTAAGCAGCAACTAGAAATTCTGTAAGGTTTAAATTTTTATCTTTTATTTAAAGTGCATTCATATTGTATGTTGCAAAACTTTTATATTTTATTATTATTTTTTTAATAGATCTTTATTGGAGTATAATTGCTTCACAATACTGTGTTAGTTTGTGTTGTACAACAAAGTGAATCAGCCATATGCATACATATATCCCCATATCCCCTCCCTCTTGAGTCTCCCTCCCACCCTCCCTATCCCACCCCTCTAGGTCATCGCAAAGCACTGAGCTGATCTCCCTGTGCTATGCTGCTGCTTCCCACTATAATCATGCAGGATTTAAGACCTTGCCAAGAGCTGGACCTTGGCTGCCAGTGTAAAAACACAGATGTCAAGCCCATCATGACACTCAAAACAATTGCCTTGAATCCTGAATTTAGGGAAGTAGAAAGAACACAAATAAGGAAAAATAAGCAATTCAATCATAAAGTATCAAAGTTGGGAAAGAGGATGGTATGAACACACCCTCATGCCATGCCTCTACAGTTACAGAAAATCAGGCTTCAGAGGCAATTATCCAGATACACTGGCAAAATGCAAATGTTATCTCTCAGGGAAGTAACTGGAACCTCTGCCTGATTACCCAGATCACTATCTCACTACTTTGGGAGACCTGGCCTCAAGGTTTTTTTTTTTCAGTAGATCACGATAACGCACAATAATATTAGATCCAAATTTATGTATTTATTTTTAAAATAAAGCCAGAAAGCAGGGAGGGGGAGAGAGAAACAGAAAGGGTGAAGAGGGGATGGAGGAGAATAATGGGGAGGGAGAGAAGACAGACCAAGAAGGAAATATTTATTGAACCTCTATCTAAAATTAATTTATATGTTTTTCTTCACTGATCACATGAAATATTTCTAAATATCTCTCAAACAATTATTCTATCCATGTAATTTTTAGGTAAACAATCATTCTTTTTAAATACAGATATCACATAAACATTTTTAAATTGGAAATTTAAATACACTGGCACATTTTGACATTCATGAAAAAAATCTTATACAGTCGTTCAAAAAGTAATTTGTCTAACTTTTCCTTATTTATTTTATATTTATTAATATGTTATTTCTATGATGACAATATAAATGATATTCTTAGGTTTCTAGTAGCTACATGTTTCTGTTTTGTTTACGTTTTTGGACAATAAATTATTTTAAAATCTACTAACTCTAAGTTGTTATACTAAACATGATAGGTCCAAAGATCAATAAGGTCACTTCCTAGACTCCCTTCATCAAGTCTACACGGCAACAGATTAATTTCAAAATCTCTTGTTTCAGTAATTATAATAAAGAAAACAGGGCACCCTAATGATTTAAGCCATGAATAGTTTTTTATTACCAAAACACCTGTTGCTATTTCCAAACCTATTTTCATTAAATACAGAAGAATGTTGACTTTGTTACCCAAGGACATCAAAAGCTAAGAAAACAAACTTTCTTTAGTAGAACCATTCTCAGAACACTTCTCTCAACACAAGTGATTTTAACAGGCTGCTCCTTCTCAGGATGGGGTTCCTATAAAGTGGTTTACATTAATGTTTCAAACTGGTGTGATTTATCTTTGATATGTTGCTAACATATAGCCATGTTTAACTTCTTCAACACAGTAGTAATATTAGTATGAATATATGAAATTGACCTCAGCAAAAAAATAACCTCTACAAAGCTGAATTTAATTTTATCATAATTCAGGTTAAAGGTGTTTTCAATTCCTCAGGAAGAAATAATTGGTTTCCACATTGGACAGTAGTTAATGCAGGACTATCTTTCTGGAAAAAAGGGAAATACAAGAGGTGAGCCCAGGACCACTCTGTCTTTCTGACTGGTGGCACTTTCCAGGCCGCAGCACAGGGAGGTAGATGGAACTCAAACTGGGCATAATGATTTCACTCAACTGAAGAGGCAGAAATCAGAGTCTGGTGTCATTTAAATAGTTGGAACCTGCGGGGCTGGGTACTGAAAAAGAAATAACTGCACAAAAAATGAGCCCCAAAAAGGGTCACCTTAAGTTATTGGATGAATAACAAGCTGCAAGTGCAGAGAGCAAGACTGTGAGGCCCAGCAGAAAATAGCTGATGAGCCAGAGCTGTGAGCTGAATAGATACTCCAGATGTTACATATATACTGAGAGATGTAGAACTTCTGACAGGCAGAGTAAAACAACACACTGAAAATGCTGAGCATTCAACGATACTCCTGAAATGTTTAAACCCACCTTAAGAAAGCTTAAAAAGAAAAGAAAAGGGTCAAACTTGTTTGCCAGTAAATTAACTGCCTGCCAGAACAAAACTCAACACTCTTTAAAGGAAGACAACAGATTCTAGACTCTCAACAACATAAAGATCGCAATGCTTAGTATATAATAAAAAAAATTACTAAACATGTAAAATAGGAAAATTTAATCCATAATAAGGAAGAAATAACTAATACTTAAAGTACATGATGAGGAGAGTTATATTCAGCTTTCTACTACATTCACCATCGTAAAATAGTACAATCTTTGGAATTTTAGAAAAATAATATCTTCAAATTACACCCAAATTCCAAACATTTTAACTTTATGCATTATCTCAAAAAGATATGCTCTGAGAGCCTGCCTTCATCTGCCACATCCCTACTATCACTTACTCCACGCTCTATTAATTTAGACTTTCTCAGTGTCTGGCATGAAGCAAGAGGTAAGCTTTGCAGAGCTCTGAACATCAACTTTCTGCTTGCATCTAGGGAGGCTGGTTAGGCTAACAAATTTAGCACATCTTCCTGTCTTGTCCTTCCTTTCTCCACATCATTAAAATGTGCTTCCAATTTCCTAACCTATTGCCTCCTTTATCCTGCTGACATCAGTATTCAGGATAAATGCTCTATCTGTCAATATCTCTTTGCTAGCTCTCATTTTCATTAAATTGATCCACAATCCAGGTAACTAGGTGCAGGAGATTACCTTTTTTTCATGATAAGAAACTCCTTGTTATGTACTGAATTGTGTCCCCCCCCCCCAAATCCATATTTTTAAAGCCCTAATCCCCAATACGTCTCAGCATGCTACTGATTTTAGATATCAGCATTTAAAGAGGTAATTAAGGTTAAATGAGATTGTATGAGTGGCCCTAATACAAAATGACTGTTGTCCTTATAAGAAGAGAGACACCAGGGATATGCACACACAGAAAAAAGCCCACATGAGGACACAGCGAGAAGGAAGCCACCTGCAAACAAGAGAGTAGAAACTAAACCTGCCGACACCTTGATCTGGGACTTCCAGCCTCCAGAAATGTAAGAAAATAAATTTCTGTTGTTTAAGCCACCAGGCTTGCTATGGCAACCCTAGCAAACCAATACACTCCTGAATATATTTTCATTTTTTGCTGGAACATTCACTCAACCTTCTCATCATTGCAAAACTAACTTAATGACACCACAACCCTTAAAACATCATTCTTATCCTTCGAAGACAGGTGTATAACCTGAACACTTACCAACTACTGCTACTTCTAGACTATTACTCGAATACAACATCTCAGACTTTAAAGATAAGTTTGATTTTGAATGGAAACAATATATAAAGGTGGCGGGGGGAAGAGAGAGAGAGAGAGAGGTGTCTTGTTTGCAAATACAAACAGCAATGTGGTGTTACAGAAATTACTTTAAGATACCCAGTTTCCTTGCTGACTATCTGTGTAACCTTGGCAAACTACTTAATCTCACTGTGGATAATAACAGTACCTACTTCATACTGTTGTTGTAAGTTAAATATGTTAACATTTGTAAAGCACCTAGCCTGGCACATTAACTGTTATATAAGTGTTTGATATTATCAAAGGAACTGATTTTGGATGGGACTGCTAAGGGACTAAGTGTAGTGTGTGTGTGTGTGTGTGTGTGTGTGTGTGTGTGTGTGTGTGTGTGTGTGTGTGTGTGTGTGTGTGTGTGTGTGTGTGTACACACACGTATATCGGTAAGTATAGTGTATGTATATATATGTAAATGTCTCACATATATATGAGACACTTGGAGGTAAATGAAGGTTGGATTCAAAAATAATTTTAAAAATAAGTAGAGCAAAATTGAAGAGTTTTTAAATTTATTTTCAGGTAAATGAGGATCAAACATTTTTACAATCTCAGAAGAAACTTAGTACAGGTGAGAGGAGAAGCATGAATGACGCAAGACACTGAAAGAGATTAAGGAGGGCAAGTGTGTCTGGAGCGGAGTTTTTCAAACTGCAGGTTGTGACCCATTAGTAAGTTATAAAATAAATTAGGTGGATGGTACTCAGATTTTTTTTAAATAAAATATCTTAGAGAATATCACAGATCATAAGATATAACAAGTGTAAGTAGTGTTTCATAAAATGTGTGTCAGCTTTACACACACATACAGACAAATGTGTTTACTCAGTTGAAATGTGAAATATATTCTTATTGTATAAGTAAAAGTTGAAAGACTTATTTTAGAGCATAAGGCATTTTTTGAAAGAGACAGACTTTTCTTCTGAGGTGAGAAGAAAAAAGGATCAGTGAACTGGCACTGGGAAAGTATTACTCTATTTAACAGAATTAATTCACATGTATATTATATTTATTACAAGAAAAACAGATTTGTGCTGTTTGGATTTTAAAATAAATAATATGAATCCAATGATTTAACAAATGTATTAACTTAAAAATCTTACAACTCAAATTTTAATTTTCTTTATTTATTTTTTATTGTTGAATTTTTAACACAGTGAATGAATCACTCTTTGAAAGTCCTGTGGGACATTAACCAGATGTCAAATATAAAGATTGGTTTGCAAACGTCTGTATTACTTATTTTGGGTTACTTTAGAAACCCTTCAAGAATAATCTTTGTTTTTTCTGACAGTGCCCTTAGAGGGTAAGTTTCAGAGCTCTCAGTATCTCATGGTACTGATTCTCCCTGGAGACCCTGCCCACTTTCACAGCTTCAGCAACCACCTACACACAAAGGCACAAGCATCTACCGTTGTGTGCTTTCTGGATACAGGATTCCAACTGTTTCCAGTATATTTTTGAAAAATCCGAGGTCTCGGGACTTCCCTGGTGGCACAGTGGTTAAGAATCCACCTATCAATGCAGGGGACACGGGTTTGATCCCTGGTCCAGGAAGATCCCACATGCCATGGAGCAACTAAGCCCATGTGCCACAACTACCGAGTCTGTGTTCTAGAGCCCGCGAGCCACAACTGCTGAGCCCGCATGCCACAATTACTGAAGCCTGTGTACCCTAGAGCTCATGTGCCACAACTACTGAGCCCATGCACCACAACTACTGAAGCCTGCGCGCTCTAGGGCCCGTGTGCCACAACTACTGAGCCCGCGTGCTGCAACTACTGAAGCCCATGTGCCTAGAACCCGTGCTCCACAATAAGAGAAGCCTCCACAATGAGAAGCCCCTGCACCGCAACAAAGAGTAGCCCCCGCTCACCACAACTAGAGAAAGCTCGTGCGCGACAATGAAGACCCAACGCGGCCAAAAAAAAAAAAAAATATGAGGTCTCCCAAACATAAATTTAGCATGTGAAAATTTTAATTCATTAGTTTTGATTTCTAGCTTTACCATCTACCTACTAAATTACGATGGAAACCTAAAAGTCAGGATGCTCCCATTCATGTGGAAGAAATCACCAAGTTCTGTCAAATTTTATCTCCAACAGCCTGCTGTCTCTGCCCCCTCTATTTTGGAGGACACTATTTTCTCTTGTTTTTATTCAGTACCCTTTTAATTCAACTCTGCCTTCTGGGTTTCCTCTTTCTGGTCCATCCTCCACACTCTAACCAGAGTTTCCTTTCTAAAATGTCAGTCTAATCATAACACTCTCAGACTTTCTGTCCAGCTCACTTCTCACCACTCTGCCACACATGTTCGGAGCCAGTCACATACAACTTGTCTCCCTTCCTTGAATTTGTCCTACTCTTTTATTCTTCTTAAAACAAACAAACAAAAAACAAAGCACCTTCATGCCTTTGCATATGTTGTTTTCTCTACCTGGAATGTCCTGTACTACCTTCTCAACCTTCTCACTCTTTAGTTTTACTCCTCACTCTTCAATATACAGCTCAAACCTCACCAGCTCTGTAAACCATCCTCTTTACCTCAGGGTACTTTCTACATAGCATTTTAAACATTCATTCATTAATCATTCATTCACTTACCATATACTAAGTACCTTCTATGATGTACACTTGTTACTTTACATTGTAATTAACTGTTCCTTTCCTCAAATAGAAGTTAAACTCCTAAGAGGCAGAAACAACATCTTGTTCAATGTGGCATCCCTGGAGCCAGACATCAGGCTCAACACCTAACAGGCGCTTAACAAATTTTGAAGTAAATAAATTAATTTGATGCTTTCTAACACACTATTTTCTTCTCCCCAACAAAATTTAAAAATTTCTGAGAACAGAATCATTAGGCATTTAATTATTAATGACATAGTCTAGTGTGAACAGGAATTAAACAACTTTTATAAAGAGATACAAGCCTACTTAAGAGCTGCCTGAAACTTGGAATCATTACATCTATTGGTGGTCTCTTAGCAACTATTTCTGAAAGAAAAAGTTAATCCTATTTTGCCTAGTTTCTATGCTTCAAAAATTCCGTATCTTAAAAATTTTTACATTTCCTAAGAAAATGGTTTAATTTTTTTTTATTACTAATGAACCTGGGAACCATATAGCTAAAAGGTATGATGTAAGCTTGCTTCTTTTATGAAGAATAAATTGACTCATGGAAAAATCAAACTTACTTCAACATCAGCAAAATCACTTATGTAAATACAATTCTCTCTTATTTGCTCATATACACACATAGATGAATGCTTTGGGTCTACTGGCATTTATTAGTGTTTATTATTTTATTTCCTAGCTCATCCTTTAATATTTATCTTTGTGCTATTTAAAATCAATCTGCAAATTACAGAATTTGCCCAAGAAAGAGCTTTGTGAGCATTTAATAACATCTACTGATACAAACAAGCACTAAAAGATTATTAGTGCACAGCAGCTTTGTCCAAATTCTGAAAGGCCCACAGGGATGAAGGCTCATTGTTTATCCTAACAATTTACATTTCTCTGAAGCCTGGCAGATCCTTTCCCAAAATCAAAAGTATTTGTCCAAGAGGCAAGCTCTTATTTTCTGAGTACTGCCACTATAACTCTTCATAAATCTCATCAAATTCTACTAAGATTAAATTCCAGGAATATTTTTTATAACTATTTGAATTTCTAGAACGAATGCTATTGGCAACATTTTCTTTAGATATTTTTTGAAAATTTAAATAAAATATAATATTTAACAGTGGTACATCTTACCATGACCACTACCAATAGTAATAGCGATATTAATAATAATGCTAGCTTCAGCTAATTTTTATTGAGTATTGATGGATACTATATTAAAGGTATAATTAATACTATATAAATATGTAAATCATAAAGATATATTTAAAGAGGTTTAAATTTAAACCTTTTTGAACTTATAGTAGTCTCCATTAATATATCCCCTGCCCCGACTTAGCAATACAAATAAGATAAAACATACATTTTCCTAGTGACATAGAAGAAATGTTCTAGCCCAGGATGATAAATTTTATACCTTTTAAGTTTCCCCTTGATTATATTTCTAGATTATAATTTCTGATGGGCAGAATTATCAAATACCTTAGGACTTTCCAAAAATCAGATGGAGGGAAATAAAGCTGTGATTTCAGCAGTGAGTCACTTATATAATTCCTTTCAGAATTATTGGGATGGCAATAGGTAGAAGAAAACTTAGGAACACCCTTCTACCAAATGGCATTACACAGTTATCTCCTAGGCCACCACAGACTTTCCCTGACCTCATTATATTGTAGAACAAACAGCAGACTTTAAATGCATTGGAAAACCATAAATTTAGAGCTGGCTGAACTTCAGAGATTATCTAACTTTCTCCTTACATTTTATAGATGAGAAAAATGAGATGCAAGAGGTTAGCAAAAAATGCCTTGATGAGAGAACTAAGGTATTGGTAGCACTACAGTGGAATCCTAGGTTTCATAGTGCTGTAAATAATTGTGGTATAAATCACTCAATAATTATTGTTGGTAACTAAAATTTTTTAAAATGGAAGTTATAGGAAATAAACATTTCTGGATAATATATAAATTCAAGAGAGATCTGTGTTTTTCTGGGGAAAAATGAGTTGCCCCTAATGCAGCAATCAGTAAGGAAAAAATCAATTATACTATACTAAATTAATGCTTCAAAAGTGATGTACAGTTGGTCTCACAGATTCAACCAACTGTGGATTAAAAATATTTGGCAAAACAATCCCAGAAAGTTCCAAAAAGCAAAACTTATTTGCTGCACCCTGGCAACCATTTATATAGCATTTATACTGCATTAGGCATTGTAAGTAATCCAGAGATGACTTATGGTATATGGGAGGATGTGCATAGGTTATATGCAAATACTATACCATTTTATATAAGGGACTGAGCATCCTTGGAGTTTGGTATCCACAGTGGTCCTAGAACCAATACCCAGCAGATACCGAGGAAGGACTCTAGTCAATTATTAACAACAGCAATAGTGCTGAAGATTAAGGAAGAGTAGAGGAGGCTTTTATTCTTTCTCTGGATTCACGTCCAGAGAAAATCAGAATCGAATCGGTTGGGTACTTCCATTTGCCTATTGCACAGACAGACACAGAACACATGGGTATGCAGGTCAAAGTTAGAGAAATAAGATTTATATTGACATTGGAATTATTCAACTATAAAGGGTTCTTTACAGATTGATCCTTTTATGCATCAAATTAAATAATAATGTCTCAGTAACTGTTTATTTTCCAGTATAATAAATGTCAAAATAGCTTTCTGACTTCAATATTCTTTACATTAAATCTTGTCAGTTCACCCATATAAAATAAGTTAAGATTTAACAACCAAATCTAGTTATTACTTGACAATAAAAGAACCTGAATAACAGAGTTGGTAATTAAAAAGCATAGACTTTGTTGTCAGCCACAAGTGAGTTCAAATTTTAGCTGTTTATCTTACTAAGTGAATGACCTTGGACAAATTACTTAACCTCTCTTGAATTGAGAGCTCTAAGGCCTAATATTGATTGTGGTCAAGATTAAATGAGATAAATTACATAA
Organism: Balaenoptera acutorostrata; assembly: GCF_949987535.1. Classification (NCBI taxonomy): domain Eukaryota; kingdom Metazoa; phylum Chordata; class Mammalia; order Artiodactyla; family Balaenopteridae; genus Balaenoptera; species Balaenoptera acutorostrata. The sequence goes on along the minus strand of NC_080065.1, from coordinate 69,611,151 downwards.
AGCACACAGCATGGCATCCCAACAGAGCAGCACAGAATCAATGTTAGTTCACTTTCCCATTACTCTTTTGACCAGAAACTTAGCAGACTCATTGACCTTGCTCTTGAACAGAATTTGATTAAAATAATCCTAGGCATCCTAATTTAGATATTAGAATGAAAGGGGCATAAAAGAGGTTATCTAGATGAATGTGGACAAAACTCCACATAGTCAACCTCAAACTGTACGAGTGGTTTCAGATGAAAGTCCCAATGCTCTAATGCCTAGTCTTTTGCACAACCACTTAAGAAACGTGACAGCTCAGCTACTGTTTGAATTGTTGGTTTGAGGCAATAGTTCTACTAAAGACTTTTGTGGAGCTCTCCCTAGTAAGATTTTTCATAGACCTTTTATAGAAATATTAGGACAATTCAGTGTGACAAAAAATGTTGGCTACCCCTTAGGTACAAAGCACTATGCTGATGCTGGGAAGCAAGAGTAAACCATGGTATCATCCCTTTTCTTTAGGAGCTCATGATCAGGCAAGTAGACAACCGATTAAGTTGGTGGCATTTGTTGAACATTTTAAAATTGATCAGGAATGCAGAAAATGTAAAAGGCTGATGTAGAATATTGCAACTTTTCTGTGAAAATATTTTATGGAAGCATAATTAGTTTGCACTTTGGCTTTTAAAACATTTTAGGAAAGAATATATTTCATGGAAAGAAAAGAATAATGAAGAATAAAAGTTTTCTTTGGGGTGATGTCCAACAAAATAGAGATTTAAACCAAGCTGACCTGCAGATGAAAGAAGTGTATTTTGCAGGGAAAGTCATTAAAAATACCTTATAACACGTTGTAAAGTCCAATAGCAGAGGGAATTGTGACTCATTTAAACTCTAACAAATGACGAATCCATGTAAGTGGGTCTCACAGGCAGTTTATAATCAATCATAGTCAATGAATCTGTGAGTAAGTGGCACACCAGCCAAAGAAAAGAGAATGAATGGAGTCTTTTAGGCTAATTTGATATAACACGATGTTTAAATAAGTGTTATGAAGCGTAGAGAAAAACAACTGAATAAACCATACTTTATCCTTCTGAAATAGGTAGGAAATTGCGCCAAATAAAATCGTAACTGCTGGGCTTTGTTTAGCAATTATTACGATGCTAAAATAAACTCTGAGACAGTCCTGATGTTATGCCAGGTAACAACAATAAAAGACCAAATTTGTGAAATTTTACTAATGACGTTTAAACAACATGACAGGTAAAATGAATTAAAAATAATAATCCAATGTAAACTGCATTTATTGTGCTCATGTCAAATATACTCAATTATACTGTAAAGGATGCATTCACCACTTTATAAACAAATTTTAAAATTCTATTGTGATCAAGGCTCTGTGCTAGGTGATGCAGGAATAACAGTAAATTAACTCATCTACCTCTTAGAACACAGAACAAAGAGTACGGGAAACAAAGAAAAACGTTATCTCCTAAATCAAAGAGTAACATTGACAAGAATAATATTAGTCCATGTGCTCTAGAGAGTGCAAACACTTTCATATATATTATTGATACATGGCTTCCAGAATCCCTGCCTGATACAGAGGTAAGGGACATGTATCCTTATCCACAATAATAAAGGGAAGATTAGACATGAGCTCTCAGCTCACTGTCTAAATCTTTTCCATTAAAATAGGCTATGCTTCTCCTTATGAACATGTATTTTATTTATATGATGCTGACAATCAAATAAAGAAGTAGCACTAAAATGAGGTACCATCTAAAACATGTGGGTTGTTACCACTTATGTGACATTTAAATAAGCAGACAGAACAATACACAAGCAACCCTAGGCAAAAAGGAATTCTTACAAGAGGGTGACTTTTCAGAATTCAAATGTCAAAATTTCCTTCTAAGTGAGCAACACAGATTAGTTCTTAAAGTATTTAATTTTGGGTTTTTAATTCTCTGGTCCTAAATAAGCATGAAGTGAATGAAGCAACACAAAGATGCTAATAAAGTGGCAGCACCTTCATCTTATGTTTTTAAAGCAACACACTTCTTATTCTGAGTTACCAAGTGACTGAGCTGCCAAACACACTCTTTGTAACATGAGCTATAAGAAATTGGCTTGAAAATAAAGGCTTTCCAACTGACAGCATGACTATGGGAGGTTCTCCATTTAACTATCAGATGTTATTTTTTTGTTTTGTTTATCTTTGAGTTTAAAATAAAATGTAAAAGAAAGGCTGTCACTTAAAAAGCAATTAAATTTTTTAAAGAAATGACTCATTATTGCTGATCTCCTTTGTAATAGAAATTACAGCAAGTATAAAATACTTTGCACACCATGTTTTAAAGATATTGTTCACGTGAATTCTGACTCTAATGGTAGCAAAGTCTAATTTTATTTCACTTTGGAAAGCTATACCATAATATAGCAGAGAAAGATCTCCTGTGAAGTCTTGATCTGCAGTTGAAAAATCATGAAAAGAAGCCTTCAGAGTTTTCAGGAAGAAAGTCACATTAATTAGCCTTTGAAATTAGTCTTTTTTATTAAGGAAAGTGCCAAGTGTTTTGTCAGGTAAACTAAACCTATTTGACATTTTTTAATCTCTCAAAATTTGATACTATTAAAATTTTTATTTTAAAAAGTAATATTACCTAACTTCATAATTTTGCACTTCCAAATCAAGTATGCTACAAATATATCTATGAAAAAGAGTAACCAATAAAAGTAAATAAAGATAAATGCACAAATCCTCTATTTCAGTAAACACTGTTATTAAAAACTTAATCTAGTATCAATGAAATTAATCCCGGTATAGGAAGGCAAATTAAAAAGTATATCAAATATTGTTATGCACTTTATTTAATTTTCAATAATCTCACGTTCTGTTGGAAATAAATTAACTTTCTAATCATTCAAATGGTGAAATGTGGAAAATAGTGCATGTTGTATTAAAAAATGCATACTAATTACCATATTAAAGACTGAACAATGTAGAAGAAACATGTTTAATTTTTATTAACTCTGTGTTTTCCAAACTTATTTGGTCACAAAACTCATTTTTAGCAAAAAATATGTTAATATTTCTTGCTAGAATAGTTTTAATGGAATGAAGATCATTTGTCAGAAGATATTTCTCTAGTTCAAATTCATCTTCCTGTTAGTACTCAATTGAACCATTTCTTCCAAATAAAAATCATTACAAATGTATTCAAAGGAAGGCATTCTTCAGAATCCGTCACTGGCTTTTTGGGTCAACAATAATAGAATTATCCCTGAAATCCTATCACCAACTGTTAACACTACTGGCCTCAGCAGTTTTAATAACCTTGGAGTCACCAAAGTGATATATTGAAGAAAGAGTTCAGCCTGACTTGTATAATCTTAGTTAATGCATCTTGTAGTCATCACAATATATGCCATCATAATGCCTAAGAGTATCATAGTATATGTCAAAGCTTCATATCAAGGCCAGCTCACACACCAAATTTTTTTTAAAATTCCCATTTACATTGCAACACCATTCCCAGTTCCCTCCCAATACCATAAAGCCCACCTCCAATGATAAACAGTGGAGCATTATATCAAGAGACATGGAAAGGATGAACAATAGTGTTTAAATTCTGTAGTTGTTTCTGTTGATTTTAATTATCTTTTGCTGGGATTCAGTTAAGGTGCTAATTTGTACTTGACAAATCCTCTGCAAATCAAGCTGTTCTCTGTTTTTCTGCACCAAGGGAGCTGTAATATTTGGTTGAAACACACAGAATTGCCAGTATTTGGCTATTATTGACACACATAAATCCCATATTGCTATATTGCTAATATAGGGATGGTAAGGTGTATCGTGCCTAAATACATCTTAATCAAAAAAAAGAGACTGTAAATGTTTAAGGTGAAGGAAAAAGCAGAATATCATAAAAGGCCTCATGGAAGAGAATGTAGCCAAAACTGATGACCTGAAAAATCAGCATCTAGGGCACTTCAGTTCTGAACATTTTTTTCTTTTTTTTAATGAAGGAAGTTAACCACCAAAGTTTACATGCCATAAATGAAAAATAAAACAATAAAAATCTTTCAAAACAGTGTTTTTTAAAATAGTGAAATGTAGATATCTATTATGAATGGATGCTCATTAATTATTGGCCAACATCTAAAACCCTAGATGTGGACTCAACTTTTTAGCAACTGAGCACTGGTGATTTTACTATAGTTATTCTTGAAAATATTATCAATAATTGCTTTTCAAGTGTTGGCTTAGACTAGAGATTAGTTTTACCTTTTTAAAACCTTTATGCAAGTCCTACTTCAGAAAGAAACTTTGGAGGCAGAAAAGTACCTGGTTTTTGCTCTCAAGTAATTTATAATCAAGATGACATATCTAAAAGTAGTATCACAATGAGATTCAACATGAAACCAACGTTTGGTCTACCACATACATTCAAAATTATGAACAACAGACATACTTCATTGTAAAAACTGTTATACATTATTTCAATGATCACAGAACTGAGATTAAATAAAGAACTTTTTAATAAATAAAGTACACAGTTGTAAAATATAGATACCCAGTTTCTTCCCTAGGAAATTCCTTGACCAATCCACTTCACCAAGCATGAAGGATTCCTGACAGTGGCATGGAAAATATAACTTTTTCAGGAGATGACTCTTAGTTTTGCTTTTTTCCACGTCTAGCCATTCCACCATCCCTTCTTTTCTGATTACAGATACGCTTTTTGTTCACTTTCCACAGGGGAGCCTTAGGGATGAAGGCTTGACTGGTTAAGCCAATCATTGAAGGTATGTCATTCTCCCTACAAGTGATGGTTTCAGAAAAGGGTTTGTGGCAATTCTTTAAGAAGCCCTGAGAAGAAATGTACATAAACATATGATAGATATGCTGAAGCAATGACAGCCGTCTTGTATTTTACCACATGAAAGAAAAAGCCTGAAGAGAATAGAGTAGAAAGATAAAAAGAACTTGAGTTCTTGTTGACAGTGTGGACATACTGAATTATCCAACCATAGAAATTCTTTATGTTCAAACTTGCTATGTGAGATAATAAACTCCTTGTTGCTACCTAAAACTGAGTCATTGTAATACTTGCAGCTGAAATCATCCCAACTGGAAAACAAGCTAATATCTGTCTTTAGACAACAATCTTGAAAATGCATGCCACAGAGCACAGTATTAACCAGAGAAAACCATATAGATAATTTAAGACAATTACTTCTTAATTATATGAACAGTTTACTACAAACCCATTTAGTATATGACTACAACATGCTTACTACTAGTTTGGGCACTTTTATATCATCAATGGAGAAAAAACACTTTCAAAGTACATTGCATACATCTTTCTTCAGTAAAGCAATATGGGGCATACACATAATTGAATTTACTAAATAAATTATTTTTTAAAAATTACTACATTCCTTTTAGTTGCAAGACACTGAATGAACTAGGTGCCATGAGGGACCACCACCTTCGAACAGCTAACAACCTAATGGAGAGAAACATATCTTCATAGTAGATTAAAATACCTCCCTAATTGACTCCTGATATAAAAGGGAGATAAGTAAAGAACAAATTAACAAATTTTGGAAATATTAATAAACAAAAGTGGATCAGTTGAAAATATTTAGGCTGGAGCACAGAAACCTGAAAGGATTGAAATTATGGAAAAGAACATAAGAAATGTGTGAAACATGGTGAAAACTCTAACATGTGGAAAACTCTAATATCAGTGTAATCGTATTCTCAGAACGGGAGAAGGGAAAGAACAGGATAGGGTCAATATCTGAAAAATTACCAGCCAATAATTTTCTAAAACTGACAAAAGATGCCAAGATACCAATTCAAGAAGCTCTACGACTTCAAGCAGGAAAAATACAAAGAAGACCACACTTAGGTACATCGGAGAAAACTTGCTAAACACCAGAGCCATAGGATAAAATCAGCAAGAATTAAAAAAAGATGTTAACTTCATAGGAGCATCAATATGACTAAGAGCTGACTCGTTTACAAGGAGCCAAAGAAGCCAGAAGACAATGGAGTGGCATCTTCAAAGTGCTGAAGGAAAATCAACTGTCAATCTAGAAATCCATACCAGCAAAAATTCCTTAAAAAACTGAAGGCTTCCACAAAAACCAAAACCAAGAGAATTTGTCAAAATCTGAAGTACACTAAAAGAAATATTAAAGGCAATTCTCTAAGTTGAAGAAAAATAATCTGGAATGAAAACATAAAGCATAGAAAAGAATAAAGAACAAAGTAAAAGGTAAAGATATGGATAAACATAAATGAATATTAACTTTTCAAAGCTACAATAATAATACTTTACGAGGTCTAGAATATATGACAAATTCAAATACATGTTACAATAATGCAAAATAGTGATGGGGCTAAGTGGTTAAAGTGCCCTAAGTCCTAGCATTATCTAGGAAGTATGAAAGTTAAATTTACACTAGAATGTAATAGGTCAGAGATGTATGTTGCCATCTCTAGAGTAACCACTAAGACAAAGACACACACACAAAAAAGATACAAGAATGCATAATTAACAAGTTAATGCACAATTAACAAGGAGGGAAGTTTAAATAATAAAAATAAACAAATAGTGTCTTAGTAGATCTAAATCTAAATATATAAGTAACTACTTGAACTATAAAGGGAGTCAACAAACCAATTTAAAAGACAAAGATTATCTGCGTAGATTTAAAAAAACAACTATATATTGCTAACAAATGACAGATTTTAAATATATGAAAGGTTGAAAAAAATGGAAAAACATGAAAAAGATAAACCATTGTAAACAGCAAGGAAAAGAAAGTTATAGCTATACTATTATCAGACAAAGACAACTTTAAGGAAAGAAACATTACTAGACATAAGGAGAGATATTTCATAATGATAAGAAAAAGTCAATTCACCAGAAAGATAAAACAATTCTAAATTTCTATCCACCAAATAATATATAAACAGCATATAGAATAAGTCTATACTTAAAACTATAAATCTATATTTTTTAATGTCCATTTGATAGTGTTACTTAATATTTATTTAGCACCTCTTTACCCAAGGCTTTTAATCAAGAACTGAGTATAAATCACCATTCTCCTGCCTTATTTGCTTTGTCATCAAATCATAACACAACTTCCAAAAGAGACATGAACATTCCCATTCATCTTAATGGTGCATTAATGTCACCAAGCTATAGCTTTTCTAGTAGAATGTGTGCCACCCTATTAAGTAAGAAGGAGGCCAAATATTCCATGCTTCCTTTTTTAGGAGCCTTAAATTATTTTATAAAAATGAAGGCATCAAATATACTTGAATTTAAAATATGAAATCATACAGAACTCTAACATTTTAATAAATTAGAGTGTTCTATTTACTGAACATGAAGAATTTTAGCACGGGAAGTGTTCTCAGAGATGAGTTCTGTGGTTAGATGCCTGTGTTAGAACCTCAGCTCCATAACTTATTAGGCTTGTTACATTGGGCAAGTTCTCTAATCTTTCTGTGCCTCAGTTCTCTCAGCTGTAAAATGGTCATAATCACAGTACATACTTTGTAGGACTGTTATTAGATGTAAATGAAACAATGCATCTAAGACACCTAGAATAGACTCTGGCACCCATTTATAAGTGCTATGAGTATAATAACTATGAGTCTGTAGTCGTTGTGGTGGTGGTGAAGATGCTACCAGTAATAATGGTAGTGGAACCATGACAGAACGGTAATAGTAATAGAAGTAGATGTAGTAATGGTAGTGGTGGTGGTAGTGGTGATAGTACTAGTAGTAGTAATGACATGATAGTTATGATAGATAGAAGAACTATTGTGATAGTCTTCATTGTCAGTATAACCATCAACTTCCAGGGGTCACACACTCACATACTTCCAGAAATCATGCAAGTGATACCAATGAATGAAGTAAACCAGATCTAAGAGATGTGTTGAGGACTACAGAAAACAAGGAAACCTATGCCCTGTTTAAATGCATTCAAATTTATTATTTGAAACACTGATATCACCGAGGAAAAACAAAGTATGTGACCTAGATTGTAACAAGGATCAACAGTTTACAACCTCTGACTTAGTCCAAGTTATGCATTTAATTTTTTTAAAAAATATGGTTGTTAGTATAGCTAGTCGTTGTGCTTGAAAGTACCCTAAGTTTTTTTTTGTTCTGTCATCCTGCAAATTATAACCCTTCCCCTCTCCCCACAAAATCCTGAGTGCCAATAGGTATATATTTGCAGCTACTATTTCTCAGCATTCTTGAACTTTACAAGGCTTGAATTTGGCACTTAGGGTCTCAGTTTGAGTCTTTCTTTTGCCTATCCTACTGTTCTCTTTCACTGCATCATGCATTCAGACTCTGCTTAGCAAGCCTGCTGATATCCATCCTTCACACATCCCCAGGCCCTCAGAGTTAAGTTGCAGCAAATATCAGTGTCAATGCTGGTGGGCTGGCAACATTCCAGAACCTCATCACTGGTAACCTTCTCTATCCTTTTGATCTTAAATATGGCTTATAGGTGATACTGATGAAATGGCTAAAGGAACCAGATGTGCTGTCTGTGGTAGAGATCCCTGTCACAATCACAGAGAGACGAGAGTCCTACATATTGCAGTATAGACATTCAGCTGATTTAGAGATTGTTGATGCATTACACCCCTTTTTCTTAACAGGGGTTTGCAGTTTTACAGCGCCAGTGAAAATGTTTAGCTTCATTTTTCTCGGTCAAATTGATAAATGTAGTAAAACAGATTTCTGACATCTGTTTTACTACAATGAATCCAAAAAACAGTGTAACACCTTTTGTGTTTATTAGGTGTTACAATACTCAATTACACCCACAATCATCTACACCCACCCAAAGGTCTCATGACTTACATTAAGAGCTTCATAAAGACTTGGTAGTTAAATTTGATTTCTTTTTCACAATATTCTATATCTATTCTAGAACCACAGAATCAGCCTGAGATGGAAGGTTTCTAAACATTAAGATCAAATAGATCTTATGTGTGTAAAATAAGAGATACAATGTGAGTCACATAGAGACTTTTAAATTTCTTATTAGCCTTATTTTAAAAAGTAAAAAAGAAGCAGATGAAGTTAATAGTAATATTATATTTAACTAAATATATCTAAAATATTATTTTAATATATAATTAATATCAAAATTTATTAGACATGTTACATTCTTTTTTCATACTAAATTTTTGAAATCCAATATGTGGTTTATCCTTACAGCACATTTCAATTTGGACTAGCCACATTTCCACTGTTCGAAAGCTTCATGTGACTGATGGCTATTTTATTGAACAACGCAGCTCTAGACAAACCTCCAGTCCAATGTATTAATAGATGGTGACTTAGCTTCTGTCTGAACACTGCTATTTTCTCTTTTTTTCATCTCAATTTCTCATTTATTCCAAGCTTAAGTTTCCTTTTAACGAGTCTTATTCCATCTTTTCTGGTTTAAACACCATTCTCCCAGGTCAATGGTTCTGAATCTTTTTTGGAACATGGTCCCCATTGAAAAGATAAAAAGTTTGGGTCCTTGCTCCAGAAAAACGTACATTTCCATTGTTATGAGTTGAATTGTATCCCCCCCCAGGAAGATATTTTAGAGTCCTAATCCCCAGTACCTAAGAATGTGACCTCACTTGGAGATAGAGCATTTAGAGGTAATAAAGTCATGAGCTCATTTGTGTGGGCCCTAATCCAATGATTGGTGTTCTTATTAAAAGAAGAAATTTGGACACAGGTATACATAGAGGGAAGATGATGTGAAGAGACACAGGGAGAAGATGGCCATTGACAAGCCAAGGAGAGAATTTTGGAATAGATCCTTCTCCCTCATGGCCCTCAGAAGGAACCAACCCTGTTGACATCTTGATTTCAGACTTCTAGTCTCCAGAACTTTAAGACAATTTATTTCTATTGTATAAGCTACCTAGTTAGTGGTACTTTGTTACAGCAGCCTTAGCAAACTAATACATGCATACATACATATAATTTTACATATAATTCCAAAGGGCTCAAAGATCTCCCCACTAAACATTCTTTAAGAACCAGAGGTTGGGCTTCCCTGGTGGCGCAGTGGTTAAGAATCCGCCTGCCAATGCAGGGGACACGGGTTCGAGCCCTGGCCCAGGAAGATCCCACATGCCGCGGAGCAACTAAGCCCGTGCGCCACAACTACTGAGCCTGAGCTCTAGAGCCTGCGAGCCACCACTACTGAGCCCACGTGCCACAACTACTGAAGCCTGCGCACCTAGAGCCTGTGCTCCGCAACAAGAGAAGCCACGACAGTGACAAGCCCACGCACTGCAACGAAGAGTAGCCCCCACTCACCGCAACTAGAGAAAGCCCGCGCACAGCAACAAAGACCCAACACAGCCAAAAATAAATAAATAAATAAATTTATAAAAACCAAACAAAAAACTCACTAAGAACTCACTTAAGAACTCACTTTGGATTGAACAAATTAAAAAGCATTTATGTAGTGTTTCTGTCACTTATTAACATTAATTATATCAACCAACATTTGTCCTAAGTCCAGTCTCAGATCAGGCTTCTTACCACAAGAATGGTAAAATAACATTTTTAAACTATTCTCAGAATTCCTGCAAGTCACTGCATGTTCTGAGGTTTAATATGATTCTCATGGGTTACGTTATACTTTGAGACTATAACCTTATTTACATGATCTTCTGCTCATGTTTAGTACATGTCCTCTTAAAACTGGGACATACAGAAATATGGGAAAATATTTATTTTCTTTAGATACTTCCCTTTTTCTCACCTAATTCATATACAAGTCAAAACCATATAAAGCAGGGTTTCTCACTTGGGTTCCATAGAATAATAAAGCCCATTTTAAAAGTTCCTAAGGTCTTATAATTTTGAGATCTGTTTCACAATACATTCTATCCTTCATCATTATGCACATTAACATATTAAAGACTAGGAGAGATTATGCAGGAAAGAAAAAAAATGTTTAAGTTAAATAAGTGACCACATACTTTTTTCTCACACATGTATTACTCATTGAAACATCATGTAGGTGACTACTTATGTCAAGTCGCCATACTCTGTAAGTCCTAGTCATACATACTTGGAGAAAGATGGTATAAATGTAGCCACACAGCAGGCTAACCTCACCTTATTTAGATTCACTGGCCCAACCCACTTAGCCACTGTTGGCAAGATCGTTACTGCCACCAACAACACTGTTGGATGTGGGTATCACCTTCCACTGATAATTAAGTGAGACCTATTTGGTCCAGGCATAACAGTTTCCAGTCCTCATGGCCTCCCAGGTCCTGACAGAACTTCCATACCTATCAAGTTCAGGAAACAGAGGATGGGGGAACAGCAACGAGGGTAGCTGGGGCAAAGTGAGAGAGTGGCATGGACATATATACACTACCAAATGTAAAATAGATAGCTAGTGGGAAGCAGCCGCATAGCACAGGGGAATCAGCTCGGTGCTTTGTGACCACCTAGAGGGGTGGGATAGGGAGGGTGGGAGGGAGGGAGACCAAGAGGGAAGAGATATGGGGATATATGTATATGTATAACTGATTCACTTTTTTATAAAGCAGAAACTAACACACCATTGTAAAGCAATTGTACTTCAATAAAGATGTTAAAAACAAAAACAAAAACCAAAAAGAAAAAGAACTCCACAGACTCCCAATTCTTACCTGAATTTCAGTAATTTTTTTAAGCATAAATACTTCTAATATTGCTGTTTGCTTTTTGCTTATTTCCAGAGCAATGAAGTATATGTTTATTTCTTTTTTGGTAATTTTAGATATATAATTACTTTTGGAGGAGAGATTCTGCCAACCTTCTCATCACCCATAGCCGGAGATAAATATTCTTAACAGAATTTATTTTTGTCTCTCCAAGAACATACAAAAATGTAGAAATAGTTGCCTAGGAGGTTATATCAAAGTTATATTTTAATAGTGGGGTATAGAGAAGTTATCACAAATTTGCTAAATACCCTTGGTACATTTGAGAGTTCTCAGGTAAATAAAATACTAAGTCAAAATCTAAAGCAATTAATATACACAGGGAGTGAGGTAAGTCAGACAGAGAAAGACAAATACTGTATGATCTCAGTTATATGTGGAATCTAAAAAAGCCGAACTCATAAAAACAGAGTGGAATGATCGTCGCTGGGGGTGGCGAAATTGGGGAGTTGTTGTTTAAGGGTACAAACTTGCAACTAGTAGATCAATAAGTCCTGCAGATCTAATGCACAGCAGAGTGATTACAGTCAATAATACTGTATTATAAATTTCAAAGCTGCTAAGAGACTAGATCTTAATTGTTCTCACCACAAAAAAGAAATGATAAATATGTGATGTGATAGAGGTGTTAGCTAACTCTTCGGTGGTAATCACATTGCAATTATAATGTACCAAATCAACACATTGTACACCTTACACAATGTTATATGTCAATTATATCTCAATTTAAAAAAAATATACAGAGGGATGACCTCAGTAGAAATATGTACATTCTGGGATTTTCTCCACAAGCTTTACATCATAAAGCCTAGCTTGTTTAATCTGATGATATTGACTACCTCTATGGAAAATTTATGTATAAATAGGATCTCTCTTCTCTTTAGAAGAAAAAAATGTTCTCATTATTCTATTGCATCAGTGGCAGTCTCTTTAGTGCTAGCAAAGTCCCAAGGGTTTTTACAATACCTCAAAAAGAAATGTGCAAATGTGGGCAATCTATTGTTACAGAAGGCAAATACGTTCTCATTCTTTTCTCCTGTGTGGCCAACAGTAATGTACTTAACATTTCTAGGCCTCTGTTTCCTCATCTGAAAAATGATGGGCTTGTACTAGAAAATCTAGAACTATATTAGATCTAGATTTCTCAAATAATATGCCATTGTTCCTCTGCAATGTTGCTTATATATAAGAGCCCATGATCGCTAGGAAATACACTCAAATTGCTTTTCCAGTTTTGTGATAGGTTCTACTAAATCAAGCTTTTTACTTAGAATTTATAAACAAATGTGTCTACAATAAACAAGCTGGATAATATTAAGGGCATAGTCTGTGATTCTAAAGCTGAATTCTGAGTAATCTCTTTGGCAGGACATGCTGTTATCCCCTCTGTGAGTAGACATTCAGTGTTCAAAGCAACGAGCTCTTTGATACTTGGAAATTTTGGATTCTGTTCTATTTTTAAAAGCTACTATATCAGTATTCATCAACTGTTTGACATGGCCATTCATTTACATTCAAAAAGGCTATTCTATATTTACCCTTCCTTTCAGGAAGCCTACCAACTAAGAGAAGCCTGAATTACTGATAGCAGTTATACAGGGACCTTCCTGTCGGTTAAGAAGGAGGACTAATTAAACTAATGTGCTAAATCTCGGGCTAGTAATTATGCAGAAAATTGGTAAGAAAGCTTATTTTATCTGATTTTAGTGGTTGTGCACCTTTAATATGAAGCTAAGAAGGCTAAAATATTCTAGAATAAGTGTATTTCTTATTTGAACTTTTGGTAAGGCTGATTTAATTGTTCTCTAAATGTTATAAATTTGTCAATTTCTAATAGAAATAACTATAATTTTAAAATACTGGTTATTCATTAAAATAATTTTAAATAATATTAAAAATAATTAATGACACGTTAAAATAAGTCCTCTTGTGGTGGCTAAGTAGGAGCCAATTAACCATATGTTTTCAAAATGCTTCACATAACGATCCTATTTCTATAAAATAAACCCAAGTTTTCCCTAAATATTCACAAGCATTTTGAATTCTGTTAAGACTAAGAAATGCTTTGTAATAATTGCCAAAATTCTTAGAACATTCATATACATTTAAAAATTGTTTTCACATAATTCTACTTTTATTGCAGTATCAAAATGGTTATGAAACAATATAAAAATCTGCATAACCCTAAGTTATTTCTTAGGTTAGATCAGCTATTGTTGGGGCAAATGAAAGGCCACTTGAATGCACTGCTGCTTAGTAGCCTTTTGTCACTAAAATGCTATACCAATTACACTTATATCTCTGTATATTTTGGTGAGGTTCTGTTATTCAGTGGACCTAGTTCAACTTGAAGTTTCTCCACAGCGATGGACCTCAGGTATTACCCTGAATTGTAACTAAAGAAACAAGATTTCCTGTAGAGAAGGTTGTTTAATAATATCTATAATAACCCAATACATTTCCATTGAATTAAAAAACAAAAACAACTTTGGAGGTAGGAGGAGTCCAGACTAACCAGGAAATCCTTAAAGCCACAAGGAGTTAATACCAATTAGATGAGAATGAAAGTGACCCATCCTCCTTTGTAATCCAGGAATTGAGCTATAAATAGGGAACACAGCAACTAGTTTATCTATCATAATCTTAATCTGAAACAAAGTGAATATCTATGAACTCTAGGGCTTTAGTATGCAGTCACAGTTTAGGAAATAAAGTCTGTAAAACAACTGCTACCTCTCTAGAAATTCTGGAAATTAAGACATACAGAAAGCAAATCTTACTAGAGAAAAACATAAAACGTAGTCGTGGGGTGGTATTGACTGTGATGTTCAAGTTTTAGAATACTTCAGAGATCTACTTTTAGCTAATAAACTGTTAGTGAATATTTTAAAGGTTTTTCTTAAACCTTTAAATATGGTGTAGTACATATGAACATGATGTCACTTATTGGATTGAACTACTTGTCATTAGTTATTTCCTCAACAATCCTAACGATGAGGGAAATTTAAAAACTTTGGAGGAAAAAAGTAATAAAACAGATTGCTTATTCATAAAAATGTTACCTATCAGTTTCCTACAAACTGCAATATCCCTTCCCTACTTCTGGGTATATGCATAAAAATTGTTTAGTGGTTCCACAATATTCATTCAAATCTTTTACTTGAGTGAATATTGTGGAACCACTAAATGATTCTGGGCTCACTAAACCTCTTGATCATGCAGGAATGAGGTAATAATTTAAACAACTCATGAGGAAATCTGGTGATTTTAATAATTAATGATGAAAATATATTTACATAATAAAAATTACTATCAAGTTACAGATCTAGCCATTTAAAGAAATGGCTTTCTGAAAGATAAATGTATTAAATCCCATCGATTTGTTTTCCTCTAGTTTTTATTGTACAGAAAGCACACATGAACCTGCAGTATCTAAAATAAGTTCATGTATTTACTTGTACTCTAAGAAGCTATTGTCAAGACAGCAGAATAAGGAAGAAATTCTCACTGTTGTACCCCAAACACATAGTAGTAATATATAAAATACCAAAAGACTAAACTGTGATTAAAAAAAAAAAAAATCGGCTTCCCTGGTGGCGCAGTGGTTGAGAATCTCCCTGCCAATGCAGGGGACACGGGTTCGAGCCCTGGTCTGGGAAGATCCCACATGCCGCAGAGCCCGTGAGCCACAATTACTGAGCCTGCGCGCGTCTGGAGCCTGTGCTCCGCAACAAGAGAGGCCGCGATAGTGAGAGGCCCGCGCACCGCGATGAAGAGTGACCCCCACTTGCCGCAACCAGAGAAAACCCTCGCACAGAAACGAAGACCCAACACAGCCATAAATAAATAAATAAATAAAATTAAAAAAAAAAAAATCTCATGGACTTGGAATATATTTTGCTGCCATAAAAGAATAGATTATGGAATCTGGTAAATTATGAGGCTGATTTTGTTGTTTAACATATATAATGTTTTTCCTCAGCTCTATAGAATCTAGTGCTTAATGCAAAATTAAGCACTTTAGATCTAAGATTCACTTTTTTTTCCTTTAGCAAACCAGTTTCATGAACACTTCTTGCTGAAGCAGAGAGAAAAGAACAGCTAAAACTTCTAATAAAAATGCTCTTAATTCTTGACATAGAAAACTTGTCAAAAGCAAGTTAAATGCAAAAAAAAAAATTAGAATCAGAGACCTATGGTCAAATATGTTGTGAACTAGATATGAGTTAAAGAAAAAATTCCATGTAAAATATAGAAAAAATACGCAATGACCTAAACATTTTTGAAGAGAAATTTTGCGAAATTTAAGAGTACAATTATAACGTAAAGCTTTGCTTAAAAGAGACGATACATAAAGGACGCCATTCTCATATACCCATGTTTAACCGTATACTTTCTCTTCAAAAATAATTTTCATCTACATCAAAGTTTCGTGAGATACTCTGAATAGGGAACAAAATCAAAGGCCATTGTGTTTAATAAAAATTCAGAATGTTCAAATTGGAAAGAGTACAGATTCTCTGTCTTTGTGAGCTTTCAATTACATCTGATTATTTTAAAAAGATTTCATTTTAAATGGGCCACAAATGTAAACCAAGCATAGCCTCCAAATGAAATTTTACTCTCATATGCAAAATGAGTGTGTGTGTGACTGACCCAATTCAAATCTAATTAGAATCAGATTAATCAATCAACTAATTTAAGCAACACCAGAACGTTTCCATGAATGCAATTAGACACTTTCCTGTGTCTTTGTTCATTTATTCTACCTTCTTTCCTGTCATTAGGGGAAGTGCCCATGCTCCTAGCTAAATGAATCCTGCCGTTTGTGCATCTGATACCATCTTCTCTACTTAGAGACAGTATTTTAGCAATTCTTACCGCTGTCTACTGCCTGGACATTTTTTTCTCTCTCTCCTTATGTACTCCCATCAGTAGGCAAACATGGCATTATTTCTCTCATCTAAGAGAAAAAAAAACCTCTTGAGCTCACTTCCCCCTCCAGCTCTTGACCTGGGTTTTTCCTTTTTTTTACAGTAAAACTTGTTAAAAGCGTTGCTGATATTTGCTATCTCTTCTCCAATTCTCTCTTCTCATTCCTTTTGAGCCTCCTGTTCTATTCCCCACCATTCCACTGAAAATGTTTTATTAAGAGCCGCAGTAACATTTGTATTGCTAAATACAGCAGTCAGTGCTCATCCTCATCTTCCTTGACCAATTTGCAGCATTCAACTCAGCTGATCACAGTCTCCTCCTTGAAACAGTTTGTTGACTTGGCTTTCAGGATACCACACCTACAATATTTGCTGCTCCCTCAGTCTTCTGCGTTGGTCTCCTCATCTTCCTGACCTCTGCGCACTCAAGTGTATTAGGGCTGAGTCCCTGGACCACTGCTCTTTTCGGTCTTCTCAAACTCACTTGAGATCTCAGCCAGCTCTAAATACCATCTTATTTGTCAGCAGGAGCC
The DNA here is from genome assembly GCF_949987535.1 of Balaenoptera acutorostrata. Classification (NCBI taxonomy): domain Eukaryota; kingdom Metazoa; phylum Chordata; class Mammalia; order Artiodactyla; family Balaenopteridae; genus Balaenoptera; species Balaenoptera acutorostrata. The sequence goes on along the minus strand of NC_080065.1, from coordinate 69,593,902 downwards.
CTCCCCCAAAGTCCAAATTTGTATATCCATCTCTCTACTCAATATCTCAGAATTAATGTTTCCAAAACTGAGTTCCAGCCCTTCCCCTCGCAGTCTCCCCCACCTTGCTAGGTCAAGTGCATCTTTCAATAGTTCATTCCAAAAAGCTTACCATCACCGCTGTCTTTCTCTGATGACCCATACCCACTTCATCAGCAAATCCTGCTGCCTCTAAACATTTCTAGAATCTGCCCTTTGTTTACCACCTTCACTGCTTTCACTTTGGTCTAAGGCCCTCTCATCCTTCACTCACTGTTGAACTAGCTTTCTGTCTGTTATATCTTCTGCACTTATCATCCTATATTCTCAAAACAACAGATTAATCCTGTTAAAACTTAAGTCAGATCATGTCACTTGACTAGTTAAAATTCTGTAACAGTTTCCAGTATCACTCAAATTGAAAACTGAAATCCATACAATGGCCTAGAAGACCCTTATACATGATCTGGCCTCTTTGACCTCATCTCCTAATACTCCCTATCTTCATCTTTCCACTTTATGCATACTGCTCTCCATGCTATTGCTTGAACACATCAGGCAAACTCCCACATCAGGGCGTTTGTACTTAACTGCTTTTTCTGCCTGGCACGCTCTTCCCACAGGTAGACTTATCACCTTTTCACCGAGGTCTTTTCTGGTGCCTTAGCTAAAATCACAACCCTCATCCCTATTCCCACCCTGACATTTTTTATCATCCTTCCCTGGTTTATTTTTCGCCTCAGCATTTATCACTCACATACTTTAATTTACTCATCTTGCTATTGTCTGTTTCCCTGGCTAGAATTTAAACTCCATGAAAGAGGAAATTTTTGCGTTTTGCTCTCTACTGCATAGAAGAGTTCCTGGTACATATTTGACGTGAAGACATATCTTGCTTATCGCTTATGCATCTTTGTTTAATAAGGAATAGAATACCTTGATGTATATGTGTGTGTGTATGTATATACATGTGCATGCTTGCTTGTTTTGTTGTTGCCAACGAGTTGCTGCATTTTATAATAAATATTAATTTTTAACATTAAGTAGTTGTGATTTTAGACTAAAAACCCTAAAGAATGTGTGTAGAAAAAATTATTTTCATAATATTTTTCTTTAAGGTTTATTATCATAATAAGTAATAAATAATAAGCCCAAGTGAGATGTTCAACAAAGAAAATAAATGTATTTACTTTACCTGGACTTAACACAGACGGATTAGGTGGGATTTCACTTTCCTCATCAGTACTTTCATCATAGATTGCATCTCTGTCAGTAGTCATTTCAGAACATGTTGGAGTTTCCCTAGAAACAGAGAGAGGTAGACATAAATTATTGGTTCATTCCTGGCTAGGTATCAAATTCACCAGTAAGTAATTATAGAAAATATCCCTGGAAAAAATTATAATTAAACAAATATATATTGAAATATATATAATTAAGATGAAAGCACTTTAAAGACTATATGTTACCTCTCTTAAGAACAAGTTTCTCTTTTACCTTATATAAATGTGGTTTAGTGCTCACTATAATTAATTCTTGAGTCAGTTTATTATCATTTATTATTTATCTATCAAATCACAATACTATTCTTCTAAATTACCTTCTGTGGGTCACAGAGTAATCAGTACTTTACTGATCTCAGAGCAGTTCTGCCTTTCATTTGGTCTCCCCAAAATTCTGAGATGGGTACCTTTATTCTTACTACGAAGATATCCAAGTAAGGCACAGAGAGTTTAAGGACTTGCCCAAAGATACTATCTATCAGTACCAGATCAACACTTGAACTAGGATCATCTGACATCAAACGTTATATTCTTTATATTATGCCATTAGTAGATTTGTGCTTTCTCTCAGATTCAGGGTAAGAGACCCAAATCTATATCAGCTAATGCCCAATATTATTATAATTGTCCAAGCCATACCAGTCATAAGTCACCTATGATTCTTCCTTAAAAATCAAGTACATATTCACATTTAGAGCCACTTGATTCTAAAATTAAGCATTGCTTAGACATCGAGATTACAAATGTGTGCCCAACTCTATGGTTCTGCAGAAGATGAAAGTTTTTAATTAATATATTTCTTAGTGATGCCTAAGAATTAAACTAATATTATTTAGGTAAATCTCACGCCAGTTTTATGATTTAAGTCTAGGTGTGACAGTTGGGCAGACATGGGAGAGATCATGTTGAGAATTCGCCAGTCCACTGCATCTAACAACCAGAGCATCCAACCCCAGACTATCAAATGATCTCATATTACTAAAAAGTTGGCATCTAACTTTCATTAAGTTTGGGAAGAAATTCCACTAAAATGTCTGCTTCTGCCATCCCAAAACAGAAAGGTCAAAACACCTTTTATGTTCGATGTTCTTTTCCAGTTCTTGAACTTCATTTAACAATTTATGTAAGCTTCTGATCTTTGCTTTCTTCTCATTCAGCACCAGAATGAACCGTTTATAAAGATCAGTCTCCAAAGCGTCCTTAGCACTCACATATTTTTCAAATCTAAAATATAAAAAAACAAATAAATAAATCATGCAGGTTTTGTTTTAGCATTATTCAATCTAATACTGAAGACAATTTCAAGAAAATTTTTCAAGAAAAATACAATTAAAATCATTTTAACATGTTTTCATTGATTTAAAGTTTTATATAGGTAAACAAATAATTAGAACTTATTGTTCATTAGCGTTTGTAGTTTACATACTGAGAAAAGGATAGAAATTGGAAACTGATAGCAAAAAAGCTTTTAAAACATCTAAATGCCTAAATGTAATAACTTATTCACAACTATGGTTTATTTCCAAAAGAATATATTTGTGGGAGAAATTTCAAACAAGTAACTATAGCCTACGTTTCTTGTACTTTGTTAATATTACTATAACAGCAACCATGATCTTGTTTTGTGATTAAGTAATTTACCTAATCTGTTCTCCCCAAATAGATTATGAACTGCTCCACAACAAGAACATGACATACCCAGTTGTATCTTATAACCCAGCAAACACACACACACACACACACACATACACACACACATATTTTTATCCAACTTGAAATTTCCAAGGAGATTAATGAAACAGCAAATGTGAAACACTATACATTTTAAAATGTAGATATATAAGACAAAACATAAAATTCTCTATCATTTATAATTCTTCCTACAATGTTCAAATGAGCTAACAGGAGACTGTACTAATTTTAATCTCTCAGATATATATAAAATAAAGAAGGCAAACTAGCAGAGGTTGTATATACTTGATATGTGCATGCACACACACCATGAATAAACCTCTATTTTAAAGATTCAAATATAAATTATTTCATGTAATATATTCTTTTAAAAGTAGTTTAGCTCTACCTGGTTTTCTCTTTACCATACTGTTAATTATACTTGTTGTTCTATACAGGTATTCTAGTATTTTCATTATATATATTATTTAAATATATATATTTTTCATTGAAATAATTAGAAACAAAAACGTCAAAATTTGATATACATGCCCTTATACTTTCAAGAGACTACCTAGCTAGAAATGCAAAGAATTAGGGCCTCTCATGGGATGAAAGGGAACATATGGCATTATATTTTCTGGGACCAATTACAGCAGTCTTATACCATAGTCATTGCCAAGGCTGTGAATTCCGTAAGGGCAGAGAGCATGTATGTTTTATTGGCTGCTTTATCCTCTGTGCCTAGCATAGTGTTTGGCATTCAACAGATGTTGAATAGCTATTTATCAGATAAATGAATGAAGTGAGCAAGTTAATATGGACATCTTATAAAGAAATGGAAAACCAGTGATTCTGAATATTATATTTTTCACTCCTTTAATAGCTATTCACTATTGTAACAGTAATATTTTTCATCTTCTTCAAGCTTCTAAAAAACTGTGATATTTAAGTGATGCACATAATGGTACAGTTAAAAGAGTTCAGGCATAGAAAGGAAGAAAATAAATGAAAGAGCGTAGCGATGCTTAATACTTATATTTTGTAAAGAGGGAATCAATTACATTGCCTAAAAGGCTAATGGATTTTAAAATAAATAAATGTGACCAAAAGATGCATGAAAGTAAAATTAAAACGAAACCTGGGATGTGGTTCAGGGGAGAAAAACAAGACCAGGGGAAGTGATGAAAATTCCTTATCTTATAGCAGGGAGCAAACAAGTAAATCTTAAATTTCAGAACATTAAGAAGTAGAGTGAATAAGTATATATAGCAAATCACCAAAAGAATGAAAATAGAAATTCTAAAAATTAATTACCTCCAAGGGTAGGCTAAGGATAGAGGATTTTAAATTTCATACTCATCTGTACTTGCTGAACATTTTATTCAGGCTTAACTTTAATTAAAAAAATTGTTTATCCACTTGCAAAAAAAACTGTGATAAATATTAATATAAATATTAATATATCATCAAGCAAAGCTCTCTGAGAAAGTACTCCAAAAGGTGTGGGAAAAAAATAGAGACAAAGTTGAGGAGAAGCTGCCAATATTGATGGCTTATTTTAAGCTGGGACATGTTACTGCATTTATATTTCAGATGCAAAGTGTTTGTAAACATTATATTCTTATTTTCTTGTACTATTTTCCAATGTAACACAATAACAAATGTTTAAAAGGTAACTAGAACATACACCTGAGTGTACAATAATAAAATACTTTAAACATATACAAAGTAAAAATCAGTTATAAAAATTTACAATAAAAATATTGTATAATAATTCAATATGTAAAACCATAATAGTAACCAATTAGTAACTTCTCTGATTTAAAGGCATAATTTCCATATAAATCACTTCAATAATTCTTGATTGAAATATTATGTGTACTTACCAACTATCAAGCAAATTTCCAAACCTTTATTAAAATTAACATTTGGTATAACTCATGAATTAAAAATGAAAATAGATATCAAAATGAAATATCATATCTTTTTGTCTAAAGAATATTATTAATCAGAATAGATAGTGTCACGGCTACATTGTCAAAGGTAACAACATTTCTGTGATAGGAAAGCAAACTCAGTAGAATGAATGGCATTCTGTGAGTTAACCTTGCTTGGTTTTAGCAAAGCTTTAGGATTTTGTTACAACCAAACCTCTAATCATTAAACTGAATAACACTTCCTAGACAAAGCTGGGGAGTGGGAGTTGGCTAGGAAATAGTATTATTGTGAATAGTTTCAGGATATGAATTTACTCTTGATTATTAATTATTAACAAACTCAGAGAACTCTATCTTTTTATTTAATATTCAGTAACTAACAGGTACATACCATCCTCCCATCACATTTGTAATGCCATTTCTCCCTTACAGCATTATGATGTTACTATGCCTTCCATATTATTGATACTTGCCTCCTGCCAACCTCCACCTCAAGAACTGAACAGGTATTAGTAAGTGAGGCATATGGGATTCATTGCTAAGTTTAGCAATACTAAAGGAGAACTTATATACAACCAGATCAGACCACAGCTAGTCCAAGGATCATCTCCAAAGCAAAGCTCAAACCTGATGAAACCATAAATAACATCAAACAGGAAAGGCCTAATGATGCTTTATCCTTTTAACAGTGACTGGGACAACAGAATAATAAAGTTTAATCAGCAGCCTAGGACTGAGGTATCTAGGAACTCGGGACCAAAGGATAGTACTTAAGAAAAAAAAAAAAACTAAAAGAGTAAAAACTAAATATGGAAAACACTGAATATTCAAAATAAAATATTTCTGGATGGGAAAACAAAGAATTTAAGAATAAATGTCAAAAAAACAACAAAGGGGCTTCCCTGGTGGCACAGTGGTTAAGAATCCGCCTGCCAATGCAGGGGACAAGGGTTCAAGACCTGGTCTGGGAAGTTTCCACATGCCACGGAGCAACGAAGCCCGTGCGCCACAACTACTGACCCTGCGCTCTAGAGCCCGCGAGCCACAACTACAGAAGCCCGCGTGCCTAGAGCCTGTGCTCCGCAACAAGAAAAGCCAACACAATGAGAAGCCCACGCACCGCAACGAAGAGTAGCCCCCGCTTGCTGCAACTAGAGAAAGCACGCAGGCAGCAAGGAAGACCCAACGCAGCCAAAAATAAATAAATAAAGTAAATAAATTAATTAATTAATTAAAAAAAACAAAAATGAGAGCAGAAACAAGGTAATTTCATGGAGAAATAACATCCAAAATAAAAGAGTAAATGATAACCCAAAATAAAACAATATATATGTAAATGTGAACATGTGGTACTTAGAAACAGTGCAGTAATCCTTGTATTTACAGCTCTGATCAAATTTATATCCAGGTCAGGGTTGTGCAGCAAAAGAAAATCTACATAGAGTTCAGAGGAGAAAGAATGCTAAAAAGAAATGGAAAAGCAAGCAGTGGTAAAGAGATTTAATAAGCCTTTAAGTACTGAAGAAGATGGTAAACAGCTGTTCCTCATCCTTTCTGATGACAGAACAAGAGGAAATGGCCTTCAGTACACCATGAAGGACTCAGATTACCAATAGATGGAAGGAAGAATTTTCTGCCTGTGACTGTTCTTAAACAATGTAATGGGCTACCAACGGGAGTTGAAGATATCTCTTGAGGTCTTTAAAAATTGGACTAAATTCATCTGGCTATAATGTGATCCTAGCTTGAAGGCAGAGAGATGAAGTAGAAGAGCTTTCAAGGTCTCTTCTATTCTAATGATTCCATGAGTGTCAACCCAATTCAAAATGCTGAAAACTGCCTTCAATTATAGGTTTAATAACTATAACTCAGAGTAAAGCTAGAGAGTTTCTAACTTGATGTCTGAGTGCAAACAAAAGACCTATTCAGTAACGTGGAACTTGAGAGTTGTTATTTGAAACTAAATAGGAAAAACCAGTGAAATAAATATAGCTAATGAACTAAGGATTTACATACAATATTTCTAATGTCTTCTCCTTTATCTAAACTATACAGAATTAAATTAATCCAGTAATGTCACTTGTTTAAAATGGAGCTAAGACTGCAATTATTAAATAGCAAAAAAAAGAATAACAGCAAATATATATGTTAAAAGTCTACACGTTAAATCTCATTCTTTTTACGCTTACTGTAATTCCTCACTCCTTACTCAAACCTTATTTATTCTCCACTGCCATCCCAAATGGAAATAGCTTTAGATTTGGCTCTGATTATAATAATGATACATATTTAAATACAAAAATATATGCAAAAAATACTCCCAAGAAGTAAAGGAAAATTTAATCCACAATTCCAGACACACACTATTATCATTTAATTTTCTCCTTCTAGATACTCTCTAGCTAAAGACACATTTTACAGAAAAATGAGATACTCTTCATATTTTTGGAAATTCACATTTTGCCTCAACACATCATAAACATTTTCCATGGTATAAGCACACATGTGTATGATTGCTTTTTGCTCATATAATATCCTATTGTGTATTAAATATATTTCAGACCTATCTACCATAGCTTCTAAGGGAATTCTCAGCACCTATTTTGTGCCCCACACCCCCACTCTCCCAGGCACACATAGTCTTGAACAATGATAAGGAAGAAATGATTGGATCACGAATGGACACTGATATAAGACTAATCAGAAGCAGCACAGGAAACTGAACTGTGACCAGGTCTACTGAGATGACCTCAACTCTACTATCTATGTGGTCAGTTACCTAACTCAGTATGTTTGTATCCTATTTCTAATCTCTCTAAAGACTCTTGATCAGTACTACTGCCTTATGGAAGCAGGAGCTGTAAATCCTTTGCTCATTTCCCAGTGTACTAAGGCTCTGGAGAGGGAACACTTCAGGAAATACTGCTTGGCCACGACCAAGGTGTATTTACAGCTCTTTAAAATGGCCACTTTCTCTGTGATACGAAAGAAAACCAAATTTGGAAAATAGATAAATCTACTAATCCAACATCTAGAATACAACCAAGAGCCTAGAATTCTCTGGAGTGGATTTTGTTTCCTCTGTTTGAAGGGCCACTCCAAGGGCACACATCTTCAATTCCTGAAGAAGATATGTGATCCAGTATTTACAAAATAAAAGAATAGCTGGAGCATAATAAGACTGTGATAAGCTACATGGCTATGCCTTTGATCAAATAGGTAACTTTTTGCCACAATAACACAAAAGAATTTTCTGGGTAATTCAGAAATAGCAAATCAAGCATCCGTGGGGCGCATATTATATATACCCTCATATGCTGTTTTACAGCACAAGGTATATTTGTCTCCACTGTCTCATCTTTGTTCCCTGCTGCTTTCCATCCTATGGCAGTGGTGTTGAATACTGATGAGATAATACCTCTTTCAACCTCTGGCAGACATTTTAAAGCAATTTGCTCAAGTACCAAGTACCCAGTCTGCATTTTTGTGGGCAATTTGTGAATCAAATTTCCAATCATCCTGAGGGTATTTTGAGTTTTTAATATAATGGCTTATCACGACCAGAGTACGTCTCCTTTCATTTGATTCATTTTGTATATAAAATAGAAAAACACACCCAAACTACTGATATGAGCCCCAAACATGCTTTCTAGAACAAATATTTGATATTAATTCATAGGAACATGAATTTTAAAGAGAAAGTTAAAGAGAAACGCTAAATTATTTTTCTGTATGGTTTCCTAACATTTATATAATTTTGATTTGGTCTAATTACTTTATATAATTGGAGATAAAAAATTAATTCAGAACTAAAAGAAAACAAGATACTTTATTAATATAATAAATGAGAGCCAAATAGAACCAACTTTTAGGTGATAGTTGTTAAGTTGATGCCTTGCATTAATTAATAAATATAAGTAAATGTATAGAAACAATTTCCTCTAGTCAACCTCATTTTCACATACATATATTGATGATGATAAAACCCTTCACGTTTTTCATGCACTCCCCCATATACTTACTAATGTCCATAAAGAACAATCTTAGTGGGTGCCCTAAAAAGACCCTAAATTGGATAAATGTTCTTATGTTTTAGAGCAACTGGTTTGAATGAAAGATAAAAAATCTACTTTATATACTGGATGTAATAATAATAATAATTATTTTATATATTCTACATAATTATTTCAAATGTTGCAATGTATATATATACAAATGCATGCATATTATATTTATGTATCTTTATAGAGATACAAATATTCACAACATATATTTTATTTCCTTCAAACATCTTTTACACAATAGAGTAATACAGGCTACACCCTGGACCAGCCTAGATTATGATATAGTTGAGAAAAATGCATAATTGAGAAGATAGGTCACTTTCTTCTTCATCGTTTAAAAGGAGCAAAATCAGGAAAATAAAAGCTTTCAAATGTCTTATCCAGTAGTAACAATTATGTCTTTTTAAAATGCTGATAGTATGAATTTTCAATCAATCAGCAAAAATAAGTCTTTATTAGGAACCAAAACACAAACTTCACTTGAAATAGATGCCATTCATAAAAAGATTCCAAATAAGGAATCAACTATGCTTATTTATATTTCATGCCTTTTTTATTCATTATTAATCTTATAATTTGAAGTCAATTAATCCTTATAAATATCAACTTCCTAAACTTTGATTAATATTAATGGGTTCTGATTCTCATTGTCCAATTACTCCTTATTGTTATTAGTTTGCCGGTGCTACCAAATAGTAAGGACCTAAAAGTGTTAATGTACTCATAAAATGTACAATAATGACCAATAATTTAGTTTAATCACATTAAGTAAAGGTATAATTAATGATAGATTTCATTTTAAATATATGCTAGTCTACATATATTATAAATGTATAAATCATTAACTTATAGCTACAATGATATAAAGAGCTTAGTGTTTTTATGATACAAGCATATTATGCACACACCGTCCTTGAACATCATTCCAGTCTCTCAGAAGCCTTTCATTTTCTTTCTGCAGGTGCTCATTTTTGGCTTGGTTTTCTGCAATGGTGTCCAGGCAATGACAAATAAGTTCTCTAATGACCTCAGCTGGGTTTGCAACTTTCTCTAGGTTGAAGGAACCAAGTCTGAACTAGAATGAAAAGAAAACATGATTAGCTTTGGGGGAGAATATCAAGGTTGAGTGTCCCAGTTTTAAATACACGTATTTTCTTCTGAGGGGAAAAAAGTATAAGATTTAAATATAGCGCATTTACCAGATATAAATACAATGAACAAAACTACTGGGCAACTTCCTACTTTCTTACTAAAGCTTATCATATAAATCAACATATAACCTAAGAATAATTCTTTTTAAGTGGTAAGTCTTTCTCCCACCTCCTAGCAGAAAAGAAAACAACATAAATACCATATAAGCATACTACCATCTGTTTGCTACTACCTAATTTAAGTCACTATCCTCAGAATAAGGAAAGAAATTATACATGAAGACTTTTTTTTTTTTGGCCATGTGGCATGCATGCAGGATCCTAGTTCCCTGACCAGGGATCGAACCCGTGCCCCCTGCAGTGGAAGCGCAGAGTCTTAACCACTGGACCGCCAGGGAAGTCCCTACATGAAGATTCTTAACTCTAGTTTCTGTTAGTACTGATGTTAAAATCAAATAACTGACACAAGCTACTTGTGAAGAAAAAGAAAAAATTTTGTAATATCTAAGAAAAATACAGGGTTTTAAAAAACAGATAAACCTGGTAACAGTCATTACTCCTTTATCAAAAACCAATAATTTATTACTATATATTATAAATAAATAATGTCACATGTCAAACTTGAGTACTTTTGCATAAAGGTAAGACTTATAAAAATATCTTAATTCCTCTATTAGAGGGCACTACAAAATAAAACAGTGTAATACAATTTTATTATAGTTAAGGAATTCTGAAAAGAACACAGGCTTTCCTCATTTGGTAGATAAAGTACTGAAACACAATGATTTACTAATAACTATAATATCCTTACTATTAAAATTAGAATTGTTATAACTAAAATAAGCTTTTAAATGACAATTATAATTATACAGCCACCATACCTTATAATTGAAGTATAACTCAAGCATAGCACAAATACAAACTCATCTAATCATCACCAAAATGGAACTATTATTATATCCATTTTATAGATTAGTAAAGTGAGGTTCAGAGTAGTTATCTAATATATTGAAGGAATAAAATCAAGATCCTACTATACTATCCTGTTACACTGTTTCCTGTCATAAATGAGTATGCTAAACAAACAACAAGTAAGAGGAAGAATTAGGTTCAGAACCTACACATAATTCTGAAGAGAGATTTTAAAGGCATTAAGTAGGTGGCAAAATTGAGAGTACAAAAGGGTGTTTTTGGTTTTGTGTTGTTGTTTGTCTCCTGGATCAGTAATTTCTATTATGGCATACACTAATAGGAATATTTCTAAAGTGTCTTGCTTGTAAAGGAGTATTTCTATACATATGTTACATACAGATTGAGAAATATTTAACACTGATTGATAATTCTGAGACAAATCATTGTTAGTCAGTTTACAAATAAAACTAAAAGTCACTACAGTAAAAATCCAATGTTTGCAATCTGAGTGGCAATTTATAAAACATTTCAGTTAATTCCTATAATTTAGAATCATTTAGTTGTTTAATCCCACAGAGTAAACTTTTCTGGATGAATTATGTTTACCAATTTAAATTTTCAGATTGAAAACACAGGTAGATGTTTTACTTAATATTTTAGAAACCCTGTGAAAAGACTTAAACACTGACAATTCCTAGGTGTTGAAAAACATGCATATATACTTGCTTAAAATGTAAAGGAAAACAAAGGATATTTATATTCTTGTATTACAGGCACATTTTAGAGGACTGAATAGTACTGGTTTAGTCACAAAGAAATTGCGTATGTATTTGTGTGTGTATTTTCTTTTGAAATCCGAGGTGGTCACAATGTCTTCTTAATCCTTTAATTTGTTTTATCTCACCTCTTTCTCTTCTTAACAAAAGAATGGGAACCAGATTAAGAAAAATTGTCCTTTATTTCAATATTTTAATGAGCATATCCAGTTGTGTAGATAGATATATAAAACCTAAATTAGAGCTTAATTCTAATTTTAATAGTAAAATTATTATTTCAAAATAGTGTAATTATTATTATTAAACCTTTACCCAAAAAAGACTTGGAAAAATTCTAAGAATTTTGAAATTATTTCAGACTATTTGTCACATCTGATTTATTTCTCTTATACTAAGAATCAAATGGCCAAAAACATTTGCATATAAGTGCATATAATGAGTCCATTTAACAAGTATATAAGTTTAAATAGGGAAGTTTTATCTATGTAAAGAATATATAAATTGAAAGTAAATTTGAGCACTAACCTTTTAAAGCTTCTCTTATGCAAACATACAAAAAATAAAGATTAGCTGTAGAATATTACTTTTTGAGTCGATACAGAACAGAAGAAATATTAAGCTTATTTTATTTTTAGACAATAGATTACATTATCAGTAAAACATAAACCCACACCATGATTTTGTATTCTCGCATTATCACAATTGTCAGGAAGCTTTGACTAAGATGGACATTTTTAGAAAGGAAAGAGTTTTTCATCACTTGGAAGTTTCAACAACGTCAAATGGATAATGATCCATTATCCATTTCAAAGCGTGATATTCAGGATCACACGCTGATCCTGAATACAGTCATCAGTAAAATACAAATGCACAGATAAACACAAGTCTATCCCCCTAACCTTCTATTTTAGATGGCGAAAGAAAAAGGGAACAATTTTAAATCACTAATAACAAGAAACTTCTTTCAAAATATCATTCAAATCCTTATATCCAAAATACCAAAAAAGAATTCTTAAATTTCTTCTTGGCTATTCAGTATAGAATAAACTTAAAATGTCATTTCTTCTTAAGAGTAGGCAAGTATTTTTCAGTTTCTTTTTTTTCTAATTATATTCACTAGTTTTGGGTTCTTTAACAGGCGTGAACATCTGTTATTCCAAACAATAAAAATGATCAAGAAGTATTTAAAACTCAATCCAAGAAAGATATTTTACTTGAAATATTCTGCTTATTTTGTAGAAAAGTTCTGGAATGTATGAGAGAGTGAGTCTGCTGGACCATCCTGTCTGTATACACATGGTTCAGAGCCAAGGCAGCAAGCAGCCTTCCACTCTCACTACCTCTGTTCCAGCCTGTCTACCTCATAGATGCAAGGGACCCCACGCCCATGTGAACTGGACTTACAGAAGGGCCTCAAATCAGGCCTAATGAATTGAGAAGCATAAAATATTTCTATGCTCTATCTCTATATTCAGCCCATCTTTATACCATCCCTCAAATGAAGTGGCAACTTTAGAAAAGTATTGTTTTTAAAAACTAGCAAATTCCAACAAAAGTTACACTGTATGTTTTTGTCAATTTAAAAATCTTTTAGTTTTTTGTTGGACATGTAAGGCTATTAACACAGATGTTCTTTATTAGTTCTGTAATTTCAAAATAATCTGCAATATGAAATCAGGACTTCAAATGGTACACCAGAGTCAGAAACCACAAATTAAAGACATTTTGAAAGTATATCTCTTCTTTAGAGGCATGGGCAAAAATAAATTTCTTTTTGTAGTTAGTTCTCAAGAACTTATGGAGAATTCAGTGTACACAGGCCTATACTAAGCATCTCATTCAGTCTATAATCTAAGATTTTAAGCTATGTTTTTATTTTTCCATGTAAAAAAAACTTGAAAACAATTAACTTCTTAAATACTGGTAATCATAGTAGGTTGCACTAGTTGACTCTAAACTGTCATTATTTTAGCTAGCAAAACAGATAGCATCTTTGATTTGATCTGCATTAAAAATTCTCAGTTTCAGAAAACTTATCCGTTTTCTTTAGCCAGGCTTTTATTCTGGATATCTGTCTATCTGTCAATTCTTTAAATCCAAGATTAAATGCCACACCCCCTTACCCATCACTTCAAAGTCCAGATCAAATTCTCTTTAACTACTTTAGCCTACATTGGCTTCTCTGTTCTTGATACTTCAGAGTTTGTCTCACACAATTTTTCACTCAGTTTCATCCTCCCTATATTTTTCTCTTGTTGTTTCAGAAATGCAGTCTTTTCCTTTAAATTTCTAGCTCTTTGAGATCAGAGACCCTATCTTATCCTTAGCCTCCACAGTGTCTTATACAGTTCTAGACATATATTAAGTGCTCAATAAATACTTGAATTTTTTTAAATTGCAATGATCCTTATTAATAAGAAAATACAATTATAATGTGGCAGATAAAGGAAATAATTGGGACAGTGATCCTCTGAACACAAATTAAGAAATATTTTAATCTGTTTAAGGATGTAACAGTTTTATTTTATTGAATAGTATAATTTCAACAAAAAGGGCATGGTTAAAATATTGTGTAAATGCTCTCGATACTGTGATAATACATAAGTTTAATAAAACCTAAAAAGATACTTTTTTTTTTAAAGAGTGTATAAAGTTATATGTGTACTCAGTTATCAGGTTCTTTGGAGTGGCCAAACAGATAAAAGAGAATATATAGTATTGGTAAAATACACTAAATAAACACTAATTCCAGGGGAATTGTTTATGGTCATTCCAAATGTTTCTGGGGATAGGATTATCAAGGTGTGAGTTGATACTCTGCTTAGAATATAAAACTAAAGACGCTGAATTTTGATACGTTATCAAAGTAGTCTAAATAACCTTACAAAATTAATCTTTGTTACTGTCCTGGGAACCAAGATGTAAAGCTAAAGGAAAAGGAGGAATAAAGATATCTTGATGTGATTCCTAGGCAATAATGGTGAGATAGGAACTCCTTTTTTTTTCAGTATGTGTTTTTAAATTTATTAGTATCAAAAAAAAAGTTTTGGGCTTCCCTGGTGGCGCAGTGGTTGAGAATCTGCCTGCTAATGCAGGGGACACGGGTTCAAGCCCTGGTCTGGGAAGATCCCACATGCCACGGAGCAGCTGGGCCCGTGAGCCACAACTACTGAGCCTGCGCGTCTGGAGCCTGTGCCCCGCAACAAGAGGGGCCGCGATAGTGAAGGGCCCGCGCACCGCGATGAAGAGCGGTCCCCGCACCGCGATGAAGAGTGGCCCCCACTTGCCGCAACTAGAGAAAGCCCTCGCACGAACCGAAGACCCAACACAGCCAAAAATAAATAAATAAATAAATAAAATAAAAGTAGGAAAAAAAAAAAAAAGTTTAGCTGTGTCTAGATATGTGTACACTAAAAAAGTAAAGCCTATTCATTATAGTTTGTAATACAGGATATTTTGTCTATTGTAGACAAATACATAGTTGTAAATATACCATTGTTGTAATACATAGCTGTAAAATTCTAGCAATAAAGGAAATCAATCAAGTTATGTAGTAAAAAAGAAACTAAACTGTATTACTTTGGCCTAGTTATGTTAATCATCAACTGTAAGTATTCTGAATCAACTATTTTTTACTAATATCTTAGTATCATGAACTCTTTGGTTTTGTGACCTGCTGAAATGTTATTTTAGATTTAAATAAAAAATATTACAAATGAATCTTCTAAAACAGTGACATACCTAGGTTGACAACTGGTCACATTTAACTTCCAAGGTAGCTAGAACTGAGAAAAGAATACTGATAAGAACTTTCTAAACAGATAAGACAGCTTTATTGTGAGACTATTAATCTCACTTTTCCAACTATTTTCTTGACCAAATTTCTTAAAGCTTATTTAAAAATGTTTAAATATCTCAAGATGATTATATGATCAAACAAGGCTCTGCATATGCAGAGTTGTAGAGCTGTAGATCCTATAGGTTCTTACAATCAAAATGCAATCATCTAAAAGTGAAAATACACTGAGCTCTAATTATAGGGCTACAAATTATTAGATTTTAAGGCCATGCTATATGCTTTAATATATTAAGTACCATCTAAGAATTATTTGGTATTCATAATTGCAAAATTCATTGGTGGGAGTCAGAGAATCCTTGAGAATGAAAAGCCCAACGGTCCATGTGATAAGAGTATCTCAGAAGTTACTTTTACTTTGAATGACTGTAAATGTTCATTCCATTATGTCTTGAAATAGAGATGATGAGCCTTTTGGTTCATGGAAAATATAGTAAAAACTAGAAGACTTATCTGGTCTAATTAGGAGTTATAATTAACAATGAAAATTTTTAATATACATGAATCTAGAATCAACTAAAAGGCTTTTCCCATAGTTAACTGGATTGGGGGTAGTGGAGTAGGTAGAAGGCAGGGGTTGCCTATTATTTGCCTGTTACTCTAATTTTGATATTAGGTTCTCATAAAGAAATACTGACTTGGATTTCCTGACACTCTACTAGATCTCATAATACTCATCTAATCATATCTTCATAGTATGCTTCTCTGTCTTCCACTTAGAGCCTAAATGGTAATATTTCTTGGAATGGTCCCTTGACCTACTTCTCTTTTTTCTCTATAGAGTTTTAGGGTTATCCACAATCACAGCTTCCATTATTACAGATAAGCTGAAAACTGCCAAACATGTATCTACAGTTGGTACCTCTCCTAAAGTCCAGACTTCTATAAACATTTAACTCATTTTTGGAGAGATGTCACCAGTATGTCCTATACAGACCTGAAACTTCATATGCTAAGACAGAATTCATTGTCCATCCCTCTCACTATTAAACTAACTCCTCCCTGTACTTTCCATTAGACATTCATTCAGTTACACTTGGGTAGTCTAGTGGGTGAGCATGGACAATTATCATAGCATTACAATATTAACTTTTTTTTCTCATACTAGTCTGAAAGCTGCAAAGGGATAGGGGCTACATCTTACTCAAATTAGTATCCCCATTCTTACATGGTTAAACATAGAATGTATTCATTCATTCATTCATTTATCAGACTTTCTGAGTATGTACTGTATGTTAAGCATTGGAGATACTGTTGTGAACAAGAAAAACAATGTGTCCACTCTCTTGGACCTTATATCTTCGTAGAAGAAGTTGATGATGCCAAATGATCAAATAATAATTTCACACAGTTGTAGATTCAATGAAGAAAATAAAATGAGTCATAAGATAGCTACTAGAGGGCAGAGTATGCTTAGATATAGTGGTCAGGGAACAAGTCCTTGCAAAAACTGAGGTAGAGAACAGAGATGAGATGGGAAAGGTAGACAGGAGAGTAGATCATATAGGATTTTGTAGGCCACAGTAAAAAGTTCAGAACTTAGTCTAACAAAAAGCCATCAGATGATTACAGGCAGGAAAACAAGTGCTTACAGAGTACTCAGCATTTCCTCTAAGATTGCCCCCAATTATCCCAACCTCCTGGTACTCAGGCCCCATGTAATCCCCTCTCCCTGAGAGTGGGCAGGGCTCTGACTTGCTTCTAACCAAGAGAATATGGCAAAAGTGACACATATCAGAATTTCAGATAAACTAAAAACAAACAAAGAAGCATAAAAAATATACTAGGAATTTGGTTTGGAATTACACTCATTTTCAAGTTATTTTATAGGAATTAACTTATTTCCAACATGAATTACAGTGTAATTTCTCCATTCAGGACCACTGCATTTCTTTATCTAATCAAGAGTTATTTTTATATCCTTTGGTTAATTTTCTCATTGTTAATTTTTTGTTTGTTTCTGTTTTCATTTGAAAAAATTTTTTATTGAAGTATAGTTGATTTACAATGTCATATTAGTTTCAGATGTATAACATAGTGATTTGATATTTTTACAGATTATACTCCACTTAAAGTTATTATAAAATATTGACTGTACTCCCTGTGCTGTACATTATATCCTTGTATATTATTTATTTTATACCTAGTAGTTTGTATCTCTTAAACCCCTTCTCCTATCTTGCTCCTTCCCTCAATCCCTCTCCCCACTGGCAACCACTGGTTTGTTACCTATATCTGTGAGTCTGTTTCTGTTTTGTTACATTCATTCATCTGTTTTATTTCTTAAATTCCACATTTAAGTGAACATATATAGTATCTGTTTTTCTCTGTCTGATTTACTTCACTAAGCGTAACATCCTCCAAGTCCATGCATGCTGTTGCAAATGGCAAAAATTCACTTTTTATGGCTGAGTAATATTCCAGTGTGTGTGTGTGTGTGTGTGTGTGTGTGTGTGTGTGTGTGTGTGTGTGTGTGTGTGTGTGTGTGTGTGTGTGTGTGTGTGTGTGTGTGTGTGTATACCATATCTCCTTTACCCATTCATCTCTTGATGGAAACTTAAATTGCTTCCATATCCTGGTTATTGTAAATAATGCTGCTGTGAACACTGGGGTGCATATATCTTTTCAAATTAGTGTTTTCGTTTTCTTTGGAACATACACCCAAGAGTAGAATTGCTGAATCAGATGGTAGGTCCGTTTCTAGTTTATTGAGGAACATATATACTCTTATATCCATAGTGGCTGTACCAATTGCTTATTTTTTAATCAAACTCCCTACACTGTAGCTGATAAGACTCCCAAATGATGTGTAGGTAGAAATATGAATGTAACTGTCTACTTAGTAGTCTTATTTTTTGTTATTTTGAATTCCTTGGTCATATCAAAAGGATTATATGGTATTTGGGAAAGTTAGCAATCTCTATTTTAGAATCCCAATACTGACATTTATTTGAAGTGGGGTCGTGAACAAGCATTATAACCACTGTATTCAAAATAATGACTTATCCTATAAGACATTCATGAACACAATCTAAGGGCTGGGTATGAAGGATTTTACAAATAAGCCACAACAGAAACAATACCAAACGGCACAAAAAACTCCACTCTCGAGTCAGTTTGAATTTGATTTGTCTTCTAAAAACGGCTGATTACTTTAACACAGTAGCATTCCAGAGTGGCTATGACAGAGAAAAATCTCACTGGGGCTGGGCTCACTGTGTGCTGTTGCTTAGCTCCTAAGGCCTCATAGAAACAATAAGCAAGCCAACACTGGGGAAAAAAAAAAAAAAAAACCTACAATATGATAAAATACCTACTATGAGATACTTAGGAAATATATCTTAATAGGACATAGTACAAAATATCATGGACTATTTATTTCTGAATTTAAACCAGTTTACACTGTTTAGTAACAACTGCTTAGGTCTCTCTAACATTCTCTAGGAAAATTAAATGAAAACAATAGAATCTTACATTTTTTTCTGATTATGAATCCTGGACTTTCATCAGTTAAAAATTACAGAAACTTAAAGCCAACCTCCACTCTCCCACTCCCAAAGCACTGAACTATATATATTTGATGAAACAGCTTGACTGGTTAAAAGGGATTATATTGACATTAGAAGTTTTTGGAAACAAAGAAAATCATAAATAATTATTGTGTTAACTATAACTGCATTTCCTTAAAATCAGTTATCATAAACTAGTAAACTCAAACGGGGTGATCTTTAAAAAGCCATAGAAGTACCAAGTATTTTAAAATCCTAGTTTAAATGAAATGATAAAATATAGGAATCCAGAAAAAAATATGTCCATTTTTTGTTTGGTATATGAATTTCTTTCAAAAAAAATTTCACAAAGCTTAATAACTGTCTTTTTAAACTATGGATTAAAAAATTCCATCTTGGCAGAGTCAAGATGGCGTACTAGGAGGACATGGAATTCACGCCTCCTCACAACTAGGGCACCTACCAGGCACCGGTAGAGAGGGAGGGAGGGGAGGGGGAGCAAAAGTAAAGGCCAGACCCCCAGGACCGGCACACCTGAGGGGCAGCTGGGGAAGGGAAGGAGTTCCTACACCCAGTGGGACCCACTCACGGTTAGGGGTCCAGCAGCGACGGGGAGACCCTGGGGGAGATGGTGGGGGAGGGGTGAGAAGGAATGGAAGAGAATGGGGCCTGTGCTTTCCCTGTCCACTTAGGCAACGGGAAGCCTGTTAGGCTTCCGGGCCTAATCCTCTGCCCTCGGAGCCTTCCTCCTGCCACACAGAGCCCAAACCCCGCCCCTACACCCCCACACCCAGGGCCCTACCACTGCCCTCAGAGACCCTCTCCAACGCTGGGCCTAAACCCCACCCACACACCCCCACCCAGGGCCCTACCTCCAAACTCCAGAACTCTGAACTCCGCACTCCAAAGGCCCTCTTTTCAACACGCTACCTCTCCGCTTCTGTGTAGGTCCTAAGCAGAGACCCCGCCCTACGCTCAACCATCACCCCTCCACCCGCCTAGGTCCCTTACCACCCAAAACCCTGCCCCTGCCTAAGTTCCACCCCCTGCCTAAACTCTGTCCCCATAGCCAAGGCTTTTTTTTTTCTTTTTCCTTTTTTCCTCTTTTAGATTGGGGTTGTTTTACCTTATTGATTCATTGCTGTTGATTCTTTTATATTTTTATTTTTCCTAATAAATCTTTCATTTTTTAAATTTTATTTTAGTTTTACACTTTGTTAGTGATCTCTCCTTCTGGCTTGTTCCCCACCCCCCCCCCCCCGCTTTATTTTTCTTTTTCCTGTTGTGGTTTTATTTTACCTTGTTGCAATTGTTTCAATTACAGTTTTATTTTTCTAATTTATTTTTTATCTTTCTAATTTTATTTTGTTTTTTATTCTTTGATATTGTACTGCTCCTTTTTTTTACTTCCTTTTTATTTCTTTTTTTTTTTTTTTTTTACAGTGTCATGAAGCTTGCGGGATCTTGGTTCCCAGGCTGCAGGTCGGGCCCAAGCTCCTGTGGTGGGAGCTCAAGTCCAAACTGCTGGACTGAGAACCTCAGACCCTAGGGAATATCAATCGGAGTGAGGACTCCCAAAGGCCCTCATCTCAGCACCAAGACCCAGCTCTATCCAACTGCCTGCAAACTCCAGTGCTGGATGTCTCAGGCCAAACAACCAGCAAGACAGGAATACAGCACCACCCACAAAAAAAAAAAAAAAATGAAATGACAAAAAAATTTGTTAAGGCCGAAGGAGCAAGGTAAAAACCTACGTGACCAAATAAATGAAGACAAAATAGGCAAGAGGCCTGAAAACAATTCAGAGTAATGATAGTAAAGATAATCCAAAATCTCAGAAACAGAATGTAGAAAATACAAGAAACTTTTAAGAAGGATCTAGTAGAACTAAAAAGCAAACAAGCAGTGATGAACAACACAATTACTGAAATTAAAAATACTCTAGAAGGAATCAATAACAGAATAACTGAGCCAGAAGGACGGATAAGTGACCTGGAAGATAAAATGGTGGAAATAACTGCCAGGGAGAAGAATAAAGAAAAAAGAATGAAAAGAATTGAGGTCAGTCTCAGAGATGTCTGGGACAACATTAAATGCACCAACATTTGAATTATAGGGGTCCCAGAACAAGAAGAGAAAAAGAAAGGGTCTGAGAAAATACTTGAAGAGATTATAGTCGAAAACTCCCCTAATGTGGGAAAGGAAAGAGTCAATCAAGTCCAGGAAGCACAGAGAGTACCATACTGGATAAACCCAAAGAGAAACATGCCAAGACACATATTAATCAAACTAACAAAAATTAAATACAAAGGAAAAATATTAAAAGCAGTAAGGGAAAAGCAACAAATAACATACAAGGGAATTCCCATAAGGTTAACAGCTGATCTCTCAGCAGAAACTCTGCAAGCCAGATGGGAGTGGCAGGACATATTTAAAGTGATGAAAGGGATAAACCTACAACCAAGATTACTCTACCCAGCAAGCATCTCATTCAGATTCGACAGAGAAATTAAAACCTTTACAGATAAGCAAAAACTAAGAGAATTCAGCATCACCAAACCAGCTTTACAGCAAATGTTAAAGGAACTTCTCTAGGCAGGAAACACAAGAGAAGGAAAAGACCTACAAAAACAAACCCAAAACAGTTAAGAAAATGGTAATAGGAACATACATATTGATAATTACCTTAAACGTAAATGGATTAAATGCTCCAACCAAAAGACATAGACTGAATGAATGGATACAGAAACAAGACCCGTACATATGCTGTCTACAAGAGACGCACTTCAGGCCTAGGGACACATACAGACTGAAAGTGAGGAGATGGAAAAAGATATTCCATGCAAATGGAAATCCAAAGAAAGCTGGAGTAGCAATTCTCATATCAGACAAAATAGACTTTAAAATAAAGACTATTACGAGAGAAAAAGAAGGACACTACATAATGATCAAGGGATCAATCCAAGAAGATATAACAAATGTAGATATTTATGCACCCAACATAGGAGTACCTTAATACATAAGGCAAATGCTAACAGCCATAAATGGGGAAATTGACAGTAACACTATCATAGTAGGGGACTTTAACACCCCACTTTCACCAATGGACGGATCATCCAAAATGAAAATAAATAAGGAAACACAATTTTTAAATGACAAATTAAACAAGACAGACTTAATATTTATAGGACATTCCATCCCAAAACAACAGAATACACTTTTTTCTCAAGTGCTCATGGAACATTCTCCAGGATAGACCATATCTTGGGTCACAAATCAAGCCCTGGTAAATTTAAGAAAATTGAAATCATATCAAGTATCTTTTCCGATCACAATGCTATAAGACTAGATATCAATTACAGGAAAAAAATCTGTAAAAAATACAAACAAATGGAGGCTAAACAATACATTACTAAATAACCAAGAGATCACTGAAGAAATCAAAGAGGAAATCAAAAAATTCCTAGAAACAAATGACAATGAAAACAAGACGACCCAAAACCTATGGGATGCTGCAAAAGCAGTTCTAACAGGGAAGTTTATAGCACTACAATCCTACCTCAAGAAAGAAGAAAAATCCCAAATAAACAACCTAACTTTACACATAAAGCAATTAGAGAAAGAAGAACAAAAAAACCCCCAAAGTGAGCAGAAAGAAAGAAATCATAAAGATCAGATCAGAAATAAATTAAAAAGAAAGGAAACAATAGAAAAGATCAATAAAACTAAAAGGTAGTTCTTTGAGAAGATAAACAAAACTGATAAACCATTAGCCAGACTCATCAAGAAAAAAAGGGAGAAGACTCAAATCAACAGAATTAGAAATGAAAAAGAAGTAACAACTGACAATGCAGAAATACAAAGGATCATGAGAGATCACTACAAACAACTATATGCCAATAAAATGGACAACCTGGAAGAAATGGACAGATTCTAAGAAAAGCACAACCTTCCAAGACTGAACCAGGAAGAAATAGAAAATATGAACAGACCAATCACCAGCACTGAGATTGAAACTGTGATTAAAAATCTCCCAACAAACAAAAGCCCAGCACCAAATGGCTTCACAGGTGAATTCTATCAAACATTTAGAGAAGAGCTAACACCTAACCTTCTCAAACTCTTCCAAAATATTGCAGAGGGAAAAACACCCCCAAACTCATTCTACGAGGCCACCATTACCCTCATGCCAAAACCAGACAAAGATGTCACAAAAAAAGAAAACTACAGGCCAATATCTCTGATGAACATAGATGCAAAAATCCTCAAGAAAATACTAGCAAACAGAATCCAATAGCACATTAAAAGGATCATACACCATGATCAAGTGGGGTTTATCCCAGGAATGCAAGGATCCTTCAATATATGCAAATCAATCAATGTGATACACCATATTAACAAACTGAAGGATAAAAACCATATGATCATCTCAATAGATGCAGAAAAAACTTCTGACAAAATTCAACACCCATTTATAATAAAAACCCTCCAGAAAGTAGGCATAGAGGGAACTTGCCTCAACATAATAAAGGCCATATATGACAAACCCACAGCAAACATCGTTCTCAATGGTGAAAAACTGAAACCGTTTCTGCTAAGATCAGGAACAAGACAAGGTTGCCCACTCTCACCACTATTATTCAACATAGTTTTGGAGGTTAAGCCACAGCAATCAGAGAGGAAAAAGAAATAAAAGGAATACAAATTGGAAAAGAAGAAGTAAAACTGTCACTGTTTGCAGATGACATGATACTATACATTGAGAACCCTAAAGATGCTACCAGAAAACTACTAGAGCTAATCAATGAATTTGGTACAGTAGCAGGATACAAAGTTAATGCACAGAAATCTCCTGCATTCCTATACACTAATGATGAAAAATCTGAAAGAGAAATTAAGGAAACACTCCCATTTACCATTGCAGCAAAAAGAATAAAATACCTAGGAATAAACCTACCTAAGGAAACAAAAGACTTGTACTCAGAAAACTATAAGACACTGATGAAAGAAATGAAAGATGATAAACAGATGGAGAGATATACTATGTTCTTGGATAGGAAGAATCAACATTGTGAAAATGACTATACTACCCAAAGCAATCTACAGATTCAATGCAATCCCTATCAAACTACCAATGGCATTTTTCACAGAACTAGAACAAAAAATTGCACAATTTGTATGGAAACACAAAAGACTCTGAATAGCCAAAACAATCTTGAGAAAGAAAAATGGAGCTGGAGGAATCAGGCTCCTGGACTTCAGACTATACTACAAAGCTACAGTAATCAAGACAGTATGGTGCTGGCACAAAAACAGAAATATAGATCAATGGAACAGGATAGAAAGCCCAGAGATAAACCCATGCACCTCTGGTCACCTTATCTTTGATAAAGGAGGCAAGCATATACAATGGACAACACACAGCCTCTTCAATAAGTGGTGCTGGGAAAACTGGACAGCTACATGTAAAAGAATGAAACTAGAACACTCCCTAACATCATACACAAAAATAATCTCAAAATGGATTAAAGACCTAAATGTAAGGCCAGACACAATAAAACTCTTAGAGGAAAACACAGGCAGAACACTCTATGACATAAATCACAGCAAGATCCTTTTTGACCCACCTCCTAGAGAAATGGAAATAAAAACAAAACTAAACAAATGGGATCTAATGAAACTTAAAAGCTTTTGCACAGCAAAGGAAACCATAAACAAGACAAAAAGACAACCTTCAGAATGGGAGAAAATATTTGCAAACTAAGCAACCAACAGAGAATTAATCTCCAAAATATACAAGCAGCTCATGCAGCTTAATATCAAAAAAAACAACAACAATGCAATCCAAAAATGGGCAGAAGACCTAAATAGACATTTCTCCAAAGAAGATATACAGATTGCCAACAAACACACGAAAAGATGCTCAACATCACCAGTTATTAGAGAAATGCAAATCAAAACTACAATGAGGTATCACCTCAAACCGGTCAGAATGGCCATCATCAAAAAATAAAAAAATATGAGCTTCCCTGGTGGTGCAGTGGTTGGGAGTCTGCCTGCCAATGCGGGGGACACGGGTTCGAGCCCTGGTCTGGGAGGATCCCACATGCCGCGGAGCAACTGGGCCCGTGAGCCACGGCTGCTGAGCCTGCGCGTCTGGAGCCTGTGCCTCGCAGCGGGAGGGGCCACGATGGTGAGAGGCCCGCGCACCGCGATGAAGGGTGGCCCCCGCTTGCCGCAACTAGGGAGGGCCCTCACACAGAAACGAGGACCAAACACAGCCATAAATAAATAAAATAAATAAATAATTAAAAAATAAATAAACAAATATATGCTGGAGAGGGTGTGGAGGAAAGGGAACCCTCTTGCACTGTTGGTGGGAATGTAAATTGGTACAGCCACTATGGAAAACAGTATGGAGGTTCCTTAAAAAACTAAAAATAGAACTACCATATGACCCTGCAATCCCACTACTGGGCATATACCCTGAGAAAACCGTAATTCAAAAAGAGTCATGTACCAAAATGTTCACTGCAGCACTATTTACAATAGCCAGGACATGGAAGCAACCTAAGTGTCCATCGACAGTTGAATGGATAAAGAAGATGTGGCATACATATACGATGGAATATTACTCAGCCATAAAAAGAAACAAAATTGAGTTATTTGTAGTGAGGTGGATGGACCTAGAGTCTGTCATACAGAGTGAAGTAAGTCAGAAAGAGAAAAACAAATACCATATGCTAACACATATATATAGAAGCTAAAAAAAAAAAAAAAGATTCTGATGAACCTAGGGGCAAGACAGGAATAAAGATGCAGACGTAGATAATGGAGTTGAGGACACGGGGAGGGGGAAGGGTAAGCTGGGACGAAGTGAGAGCGTAGCACTGACATATATGCACTACCAAATGTAAAACAGATAGCTAGTGGGAAGCAGCTGCGTGGCACAGGGAGATCAGCTCGGTGCTTTGCAACCACCTAGAGGGGTGGGATAAGGAGGGTGGGAGGGAGATGCAAGAGGGAGGGGATATGGGTATATATGTCTGCATATAGCTGATTCATTTTGTTATACAGCAGAAACTAACACAACACTGGAAAGCAATTATACTCCAATAAAGATGTTAAAAAAATAATAATAAAAAAATTCTTCTGTCAGAATTTTCATCCAAATATATTTACTAAGAATCCTAACAAGCATACTTATTATAATTTAATGGCAGATCTCTAAAAACCAAATTCCAATCTAAAATATTTATATAGAAAACTAGTAGTATTTACTTTGATTTATTTCTTTATTGACCTAGAGACAAGATAAAAAGAAATTATTGCTCTAAAAAACATTTTAAATTTTTCAAGGTAGTTTTTTTTAGGTGATAATTACCTAATAGGAAAACTGCCTGTAAAGTATAAAAATTAACAACTATTTTTAATGAGATTGAGAAGAATTAGAGAGTACAATGGATGGTAGCCATGCATTTAATTGAATTTTCTCACAAACAAAAATGTAATTAAAAGTTAACATTGAGATAGTTCTAGTTCAGCTAATAGCAAAGTAAGCTGTATTAAACTAAACCCTCCTGGAGATAACAATTATAAACTCTGATGCCCCCCGACCCTTAAAAAAAAAAAAAAAAAAAACCCAAGAAACAAAACCCTATTTCAAGGACTGAAGAATGACAGAAAGCAGGCAGCAACTAGGAAGTACTCAAATAGGGTGAGATCCATGTTTGTATGACTGTTCCTCACATGGCACTGTCTAGTCCTAGAGCTCCTGTAGAATAAGTAGAGTCCACTCTTCCTGACTTGAGGTGTCAAAGGATGGAATTCTGGGCTAAACAAACACACACACACACATACACACACAAATAAGTAAACAGATGGAAATAGGACAGAAAATGTAAGAAAATGAGAGGATCAGTACAGTACATGATGAGTTAAAATCCACATAATAGAATTAGCCAAAAGAGACAACAAAACAGAGAAGGAATTTAAAAAGCAGAAGAAATACATGAACTGAAAGATTTAAATTTCCAAATGGAAAGGGTCTACTAAGGTCCCAGCACACTTAATCAAAAGAGGACTCATAGCAAGGCATGGCATCATCAAATTTCAGAACATATGGGACAGAAAGAGAATCCTAAGAGATTACAGAGCAATAAAATAGGTTACTTGTGAATGAATTATAAGGAATTAGAATGGCACTGGATTACCATGGCAATGTTGGATACCAGAAGTCAATGAATTAATGTCCTCAAAATAATAAAGACATGTTCAGAGAATATGTTTCACCACTCAATGTGATGAAATAAATCAAATTATATTTCTCTGGGGCTAACTGTAATAAATTCAGATTTTGAGCTCTGGATATAAGACTAAAGTAGTACAAGGAATATATGAAATACGGTCAATAAGTTTCTGTAGAATCCTACATGAAAACTTGAAATTCAATTAAATATTCTTTCTTTAGTTCCTACCATGTATATGTACAAGGCAATCTACATTACGGAAAGATGAATCAGATAGAATATCTGCTTTACATAAATGTAAAGAGGGTAGTAGTACTTTATAAGGCCTACAATGTTAGTAGATTAATTTTAGAAAAATTGATACAAACTATAATACTACAACCATGAATTTTCAGCCTTTAAAAGCTCAAAGTGTAAATGTAGCCAGACAAAAATGTTGAAATATTGCAGTAGTAAAATTACTGTTTTCAATGAAATAATGTCATTGCTAGATGAAACACCAAGTGTTCTGTGGTAATTATGTAAATAAGTCATGTTACATATAATAGCACCTTGCTGTTAGCAAATATTAAAACCAGAAACTTAGTTAAGTCCAAAAGAAGTCAACTGTTTTGGCATATTGTAGTTCCACTTCTGTGAACTGTTTCTTATGAAGCAATCTCAAATGAGAACACTTACCCATTGCCAAAAATGTCCAAATGGTATAGCAGTTATTGTATTTTGACAATGTAGTAATCTCCATTCATTCAATGGGGTGCTAAGGGATGAATCTCTAAAACTCAAGTGAGGGAGCAATGCAAGGGAGGGCGGCATTCTGAAAATACAGTGTATACTGAGATATATGGTTACATGAAAAGTCATAGCCAATGGGGAAGTAATGTCAGACACAAAATGAATATTTCATAAAATTTTTAAAGAATAATTTTTCTTTGTATGACTCAAAAGGTCAGATCAAAGGTTTATGTTTAGCTGTGAGAAACGCTTTGGCACTTATTGTCATGGTTACAACATATTAAGGGAGAAAAAAAAAACACTCTCCTTAATAAGCCAGTTCAGAAAACCACAGAATGTAGACTCTTTAAAAATTATCATGACTTAATTTTATAAATCAGTGTTTGGTTATAAATTGAAGAAGGAGGCCATAATTCCTGGTGTGCACATACAGAGCTCCTCTTTGGAAAGGGAGCTCTGACAGGTTTATTTAATTTTTAAACTGGGTAAGTACACTTCTCAAATTCATGGCAAGTTTTTACAAGTTCATGCTTTGGATAAACTCAAATTTGCCACCGAAGTATTGCTAACTGGGCCAATGCATAAGCCAAAGAAAGTTATATGGGACGGCCAACTGCTTTTGAAATGACATGACCTAAACTCTTCCCAAAGGGATTCTATTTATTAAGTGACAGCAATCGTCACATTCCATGTTCCTTAGAATCACTACGGAAGTAGTAATTTTAAGCAAATAAATAGAAGATGGCTCCCATAAGGTTAGGTTGTTTTCCTAAACCGGACAGAGCTAATATTTCAGTTCATTGCACATTAGTCTCATAGGAAATAGAAACCAGGCATTATTGGGGGGCTAAAAAAGGCTATTTTTTATTCTGTCCTTGTCTTCCCCTTAACCAAAATACTCTCATCCATATGGATATACCTAATATACTTCCACCCTCAAAGGTCATCTGTGTAGATCTCCTCTTAATGATTTTAA
Organism: Balaenoptera acutorostrata; assembly: GCF_949987535.1. NCBI lineage: Eukaryota > Metazoa > Chordata > Mammalia > Artiodactyla > Balaenopteridae > Balaenoptera > Balaenoptera acutorostrata. The sequence goes on along the minus strand of NC_080065.1, from coordinate 69,564,765 downwards.
GAAATCTGGCCACCTTGACTCTGCAATCTAGAAAGATTTTCTGAACTTGAATATCTACTGGAATAGCTATCTGAAATGTAAATTCCTATTTGTTTAGCATTTGTTTAACTGAGATTTTTACTTTTAACAACTCTGTATCTTAGCAGCAACTGTTTTTATTGAGCATAAATTCAAAGTCTACTTTACAATTTTGACGTTGTCAAATGTAACAATTAAATTGGTTTTAATAGCCATTTCTTAGACCTAAATGTGATATCAAAGATTGACAATTAGATCTGAATTCTGGTTTTTCTTAACACACTTCTTTCTTCCTATGTATATTTTCCTTTTGGCTGAAGCTAAAAATATGAAGAAAAACGGGATGTGTCACAAAATGGCTCTAAAATTTGAAATTCTCTTCTTTATGTTATCCGCATTCTTGGTACTTAAATTCCAGAACAAGATATACAAAATATAAACATTATTGTCTAGGATGATGTTGCTTTGCCAACAAGCTGTGACCTTGATCTTTGAACTTCAAAAATTTGAAATAATACTATCATCCAAACTGTTCGCCCTAATTCCCAGGTAATATATGAGTGACATTCAAAAAGAAAAAGAAAAACTACTATGTAACTTCAAAGAATTGTTCATTCTCACACTTTTAATCCAACAAACAGTTTAAAGGAATTTTTCACCAAATACTAATATATATATCAAAGGTACAAAGAAATAATACAGTGCTCCTGCCCACAGAGACTCATAAAAAGGTACCTGTTATATAGTATGAGAAGTGTTATTAAAAATGCTCATTAAGATGCAAACTATCATATATAGAATGGATAAACAACAAGGTCCTACTATATAGCATAGGGAACTATATTCAATATCCTGTGATAAAACATAATGAAAAAGAATATATAAAAAAAAAAAAAAAAAAAAAAGAATATAAAAAAGAATATATATATATAACTGAATCACTTTGCTGTACAGCAGAAATTAACACAACATTGTAAATCAACTATACTTTAATTTTTAAAAATGCTCATTATATTCAATGTTTTTTACAAGTTCATCAATCTCAGAATAGATGAGCACATTTTGGGGATTATAGTAGCAGTGTGAAATTTTAAGGATGATATCAATATATAGGACCATAATCAGACTCTCAATATCAAGATTGGCAATAGCTAGTGTGATGGTTAATTTTATGTGTCAATTTTATTTGGATGCCCAGAGAGCTGGTTAAACATTATTTCTGGGTGCGTCTGTAAGGGTGTTTCTGGAAGAGATTAGCATTTGAATTACTGAACTAAGTAAAATAGATTGCCCTCCCCATTGTGGGCGGGCACCATTCATACAGTTGCGGCCCAGAATAGGACAAAAAGGCAGAGGAAAGTTAAATTCACTCTCTACCTGACAACTTGAACTGCAACACGGATCTTCTCCTGCCCTTGATTCTCCTGGTTTTCAGGGCTTCCGACCTGGACTGGAAATTCAATATCAGCTCTCTAGCTATCAAGCCTTTAAACTACACCACCAGCTTTCCTGGGTCTCCAGATAGTGAGACTTTTCAGCCTCCATACTTGTGTGACCCAATACTTTATGATATCTATATCTATATAGATAGATACTTTACATAGGAGATATATATTTTTTCTCTGGAAAACTCTAATACAGGTAGTATTTCAGTCTTATGGTGCTTATGGTTATGTCCTAAAGATAACTCATTTCCTAAATTCCCCCACTGTGCCCTGATTATCTTTTGGCCAATTCAATTATAAAAAAAAAAAAAACGTGAAGTGGGTAAGAACTACCTTTATCCAGGTTTTTGGTTTTATTTAATGAGTGTTGATTGAACGTTATAAATAACAAAATAAAGAAATACTGAAACAATATCTAAAAATAAAACCAAAGAATATTACAAATAATGACTGCTGTTGGAACATATGCAGAAAACAATTTCTTGTAGACAATTCACGTCATCATTGTGAACTACCACTGAAATAGGGAACGGTCCAGAATGTTTTCAACTTGTGAGATCAACACAAAAACAGGATCACAAAAAGAATTTGTTCACAATTTTACTGAGAGGGAGAAAAAGAGCAATGATGCAAATTTTTCCATTGTTTTTGTCTCATCAGTGAGTAACCTAGAGGAACCACCCTGTCTTGGATTAAATATGATTTCCCTCTCATTGCCAACAACAATCTATGATTCTTTTTAACATGAGTATCTACCTCTAATTCCATGCAAGTATGCTTCTGTGGGATACTGGAGAGAAAGATTTTTTTAAAGTAGTTCAATATGACATTTCTGAAAAACAGAACTAAAATCTGCAGACAAACTCTAACAAGAAAATTTAAGTACACAAAGCACTACAAACTTCATCCTTCTAGATTTATGTATGTTCAATAATCCCATTTACATTTTCATGTTTTAATCCAATCATAAAGAACTACAGTGGAAATTCTATTAATCACCTCCAATAACCAAAACCATCATTCTCAAAACACCTTAAAAAATCATAGTTTAAAATGCTCTTTAATGAATAGCAATGGTTAAGAAACCTACTTCGAAAAATTATAAATATTTATTGATTGATGGATGTCAACAAAGAGAAAGCCTTTCAGTATCTTACAGAGAAAGGAACAAGAGCTAACTGGAAGCCCTATTTTCTCTATGTTCTGAACGCACAACACCATCAGGGGAGTCCAAATTCCTATACTCCAATGAAAGTATAAAAGGAACAAGACATTGAAAATGTTGAAGGGTTTCCACCACCACTGCCACTATAACAGTATTACAATGGATTATTCTTTGTCAATCGAAATGACTCTATTGATTCACTTTTGGTAGACCATTAAGTTATGCTTTAAGATTTTCCAATAGTGCTAGAGAGCTGATACCTACTTTTGTCTGTATCGCCTTTTTAGCAATTTATATGGACACATAAAATCAGTATGTAAGTGTGAAAGTACAATCAGCACCATTTAAATCAATTTCACTGAGTTTCTGGTATGTGTTAGAGATTGTTAGGGGCTGAGAGTGAAAGCATAAACAAAGCATACTTCCTGTCCTTATGGAAATCATAATCTGGCAGGAGAAACTGAAACGTAATCAGTCAACTAAGATGCAACATGATTTGAAAATTATGAATGGGATGATGTTACGAAAAATGATAAATGCTAAGACATTTAGTCTTTATTCTCTAGGTCAGGGCTTGTAAAGTCACTGTCTTCAGGGGCTAGGCAGGTAAAGTAAATGAATAAAGTTGATGGGTTGGCAAAACTATACAGAGCATTTCCCACCTACAGGGGCAGCTACTAGTAGTAATAGTGGAAGGAGTAGTTGCCTTGTAGAAATGTAGGCCAGACTACTCAGATTTCTAATTTTTTAAGAGAGGCCAGAAATCCATATTTTTAGGTATAAGCTCCTGATTTAAATTCTTGGAAACTCGTTTAAAGTGTTTTCTGCATTTAAGGGCCAAACATAACCTGTCTGTGGTCCATATGTGGTCCTCTGGTAAAGGCAACAAGGTGGGACTTCCACTGATTTTTAAGCAGAATAGTGTGATTAGATTTGCATTTTAGAATGTCCCTCTGGTAGTAGATGAGAGCAGGGAGGACCAGAGACAGGAAAATCAGCTGTTTGGAAAAGTTCCTTCAAAAAAGATAGTGGACTTAAACCTGAGTCATAGAAAAGTGCAGTCAGATTCACTTGAGTGAAGAGAACTGAGGACCAGGCAACATATAAGTTGAAGGGAAGGAGCAAATAGACAGGGAGAAATTAAAATACAAGAGTAAAGCTGAGTGTGAGAGTGAGAACACATGCAAGTCTAATAGAGTAAATTCAAGGAGGGGTGGGAAAGACCAGGAAGGAAGAATTTAAACTTCAAATAAAGAGTCTTCCTTTGCTGAAGCTAGAGGAAGAAAAGAATACAGACACATATGAAGATGGAAAAAAGAAACTGAAGAAATACATACCTAACAGTCTCTATTATTTTAATGGTATGCAGAATTCTAAGATGCACCTCAAGATTCCAGTCCTCTGGTGTACATGTTCTGTGTAATCCTCTCCTTTTGTGTGTGAGAACTTGAGAATGTAATGAGATAGTCACACCCATGATTAGGTTAGGTTATATGTCACAGCTGACTTTTAAAAAGACAGGTTATTCTGGTGGGCCTGAGCAAAGCACGTGAGCCCTCAAAATGGACTGGGATCTTTGTGAAGAGCGAGGAGTCAACTTGAAGGAAGTTCTCTGTTGCTGGATTTGAAGACGGAGGGAGCCGTAAGAGTGGCTTCCAGGGGCTGAGAACAACCCTTGGCTAACAGCCAGCATGGAAATAAATGCTGCCATCAACCGCATGAGCTTGGAAGAGGAATCTGAGCTCCAGGTGAAAATGCAGTCTGGCTGACACTGTGATTTCAGACTTGTGAGATCCTGAGCAGAGAACCCACTTGTGCCATGGCTGGACTTCTGACCTATAGAAACTGTGAGATAATGGATGGTGCTTTAAGCTGCTAAATTTGTGACAATCTGTTATATAACAATAGAAAACTAATGTACTTAGTATATAGAAAATACAGTTTTTTTGAATGAAACAACAGGGACTGCTTCAAGATAAGGCTGGTGCAACTACCATGAGTGAGTCAAGCTGAATTCATATTCTAGCAACTTTGGTTTCATTAAGCTCTACCCAAATGTCATCCTATCAGGCACAAAATGATTCACTAGAATGAGAAATAACCTGTGTTATATAAAATCTTAAGTTATATATCAGAGGAGTTGGACAGTTACAACTAGGTTTTCAGAATGCAGTCCCATGAAAAGACTAGAGAAGAAAGCAGATAGATGCAGCAAACTCACAAGATACAAAATCACTATTTCACTGGTGGTTAACAAACATGAAAAATGTTGTCAAGTGATTCCTGAGAATTTAACACCTTCAGAAGAGTCTAGCCATCATAATTGCTGAAAACAAGCATACCTTCAAGGTTCTCCATTCAGTAAAATAAATGACTATGTTTCTACTAAAACTCTTTAAAAAATCATGTATGTATGACAAAAGATTAACATAAGTATCATAAAATTACTTCAGAAGGCATTTCAATAATTATGGTAGAAATAAAAGTTATGAAAGAATGATAGTATTATTGCAGTCCTGTTGGCATTTAATCACTTAGTCTTTTGAAATCACTCTGTTTACAGTCATACTTACTGTCTGGTTTCCACAGTAATAAACACACAGCCTGTTTATTTTAAATATTTCATCCTGAAATGAGAAGGATTTTTTTCCTCAAGCTTATCCTGCACACTAACCAAGATCCCAAGCCAAAAAGAACACAGGAAACCAAAAGTGGGAAAGACAAGTAAGATCCAATATGAACATTATCCAGTCTTTAGATTTAGACAAGAAAAATGTCAAACTCCAGCTGCTCTAACTTCTTAGAAGGATAGCCCAGATTGGCCTAGTCTTTGTCTCTTGAGGGAGACAAGCAGCCCGTGACACGATGTGTCCATTTTGCTCATTTTATGTTAGCAAGTACAGCACTCGCTTCGTGTTTCATAATCTTCTTGTAAAAGTTCAACTCTCTTTCCCTAAAGAGAACAAAACAATTCTCTCTAGATTAAAAGTGAAAGTCTACTCCAAATCAAGGAGTATAAGAAAATCAATCTTTGAGAAAATAGTATTTAAAATTTAGAGTTGTCCTCAGATGAACAGTTTCAAGGAGGTATTCTTTGCTATCCAGTCAGCATATATTCTAAACCGAACAAAAGCACTTCCCTTTAAACTTAGCCAAACATCATAAAAATCATCCATAATTTTAAAAAGGAAATGAACTATGAAAAAATGACTAGTTTACCAAAAATTAGAACATAAATCTGAAACATATTCTTTAAAAAAATGGAAGGATAAAATAGATGTTAAATGATAATGGGGAAATATTAAAAACAACTTACGTTTGGCAAATTTCAACTCTTAACTCAAAACAATCCAACATATCAAATAATCACACCCACTACCAGCCCCCTCAGACTCATCCCTCTTGGCTCTCTGACCAACCCCTACTCCAAGATGGACCTATGCTCTCTAAGTCAACTGTAGTGCAGTCATCCTGGATCTCCCTTCAGCATCATCTTGAGGATTCTCTTTGTTGTACACCCTGCTTCTCAGATCGCGTGGCATGAGCTGAAAGCTTGGCTCATCAATCTTCAATCATTGCTAAAATATGCGTTTAAAAACTATGCTAACTCTTTAGCTTCAAGTTCCGATATGCAGTGCTTTGGCTGCTGTTCAATTCTAAATATTACATAATCTTTCTTTAAATTGCTTCTCTGGCCCATGAATTTTCTTATATGTGTATGTTTTATATTTGTGGCAGAGACAATCTTTTCGTAATTAACTATTTATAGAAAACTAGAACTGCATGTTGATTCTCTAGTTTACTAGAGTCCTTTGTGGCCTAGTACATAGTTAAATATTGTCATGCTTTAGTAAGATTGAAAAAAAGTGTATATTCTCTAATGTTAGATAAAGGGATCTATTTATCCATCTACCCATTTAGATAGATCTATCTATCCATCTATCCATTTACCTATCTATCTAGTTATCTGCTTATCTATCCATCCACACCCATCCACCCATCCACCCATCCATTCATCCATCCGAGTAATCTTGTTAAAATACACTGTTCACGTCTTCTATTTTCTTGCTGTTTTCTTATATGCTTAATATATTGATTTTTGAGAGAGATGTTTTAAAAACTTTCAATATGATTTTGGATTTTTAAATTTCAACTTGTAACTGAGTCAATTAATTGTTGCTTTATGTATTTTGAGATTATGTTGTCTGGTGAATATAGGTTCTCAGAATTATTATGTTTTCCTAGTTCTTCCCTATTCCCAGCAACACTTATTGGCTTCAGGCATATTTTTGGTATAATAATAAAATTCCCTCATAAATTATATTTTGATTAATATTTGTCTGGTGTATTACTTTTATCTTTCTTCTCAATCATTTTGATCCTTATGTTTTAGATGTGTTTCTTATAAACAGCATAAGGTTGGATTTTGCATTTTGTACAATCTAGACTCTCTTTCAATAAGAGAGTTTATACTCACATAATTGATTTACCAGTTTATTTCTACCATCTTACTTTGTTCCTCTATTTTCTATGTCTTTATGTTTCCTTTGCTCCATTTTATTATGTTTCATATTCCTTTAAAATATGCTTAATCACTTAAAATATGCTTAGTTTATATTACTTTTTTATATTATTTCATACTTCGTGGTAATAACTGTCCTTTTTATTGTGGTTGCTGACTGTATCATGTTAGTCATGTTAGATGATTCATGTGGGCTGGAATTTTTTATTTTGAACTTGTCTTCAGAAGGGGTATTCTCTTCATAAGATTCCCATCTGCATAGGCTTTGCAATAGCTTCTATATAGCTTAGCATTTGCTTTTGCAAGAGTTTGAGAAATTATTTATGACAATCTCTTGGCCTGAGATCCCTGTGCTGTGGGGACAGTATAAACTCTGATTCCACTCAGACATGTGCACAAGAGGCTCCCTCCCTTTTCACCCTTGCCCTGCCTCCCACAGTGAATCCCTAGTATCCTATCACCACGTAGACATTAAACTCAAGCCTCTAGAACTATACTGGCCAAATGACCTCTCTGGCCAATGCAGCATAACTCCAGCTTCAAGTTATCTTTTCATTTCTGTCCCCTGGAGATTTCACCCCTCTTTTCATGTCTCAGCATTTCTATGTACCTGGAATGGGATGGAGGCTCATATCATAGGTCAGTCCTAGAAATCCATATAACAATTTTCTAATCACTCACATTACTTTCATGAATATCATTTGGTATTTTATTGAGTACTCAGCTCAGCACAAATGTGAATGACAAGAAGGTCATGTTCTCTGTCCACTTGGATTTACAAAAGGCCTGAAGATTATGCATCATTGTCCTCAGCGATTTCAACATGCCGTATTACCACGATTCCAGTTTTCTATCCAGGACATAAAATCCTCTAATTCCATAGTGTCTTCTTCATAATATTTTAAGATAAATCTAATAAAATCAATTATGTCTAGAGATTACCCTAATCATAGACATGTATATCACCTCAAGAAATGCTAGAGACTTTTCAGAAAGAATATCTCCTCACAGAAACTAATTTTACTTTCAGAGGTTATACCTATTTAGAAAGGAGGGTTATTTCATTATTCCCTGGATCAGGAAACTTTCACATTTGTTTTCATTTTGAATTGAAAAATGGTAACTAATTCTGCATGTTTGTTCAAAGTTTTAAAGCTCTAGGATGTTATTTTATTGTATAATAGGATTATCTTAAACCCGTACCTAATCAGGTAATAGTTTCTTTAACATTTCACATTATTTAGAGCATTGAGAGAAAAACAATTTTAATTACTATTTAAAATTAAATAAACATATCAAAATAAACACATCAAATGATACACAATCATAACTTAGATGTCCTCCATAAAGCAAATTCGTATTCCTAACAAGTTTTATATTGCCAGCTATAATTATGAGTTTACTCCTAATAATTTCTTACAGTCTTTAACAAAATAAAATCAATGTGATTCATAGATGCAGTCTTATTTAGCTTGGGAGAAGATATGAGAGATGGAAAGAATTTTTTTTAATGGAAATACTTTAATATAATATGTTACATGCCCAAAATATATACCAAAGTGTAAAATTTTTAAATTTCCTGTCCTTGATCTTAGTACTATCTAAAAAGTAATGATTTTTGACTTTTCCAAAGAATAATCTATTGAAAATGTTACTGTAAAACATGTGTAACAAAAATTTCTCTGAAGAACAGCTTAAATATGTGACATTCACTCACAGGCTCTGCTGACAGAATAAAATTAATTACTATATATTCTACAATTTCAAATTTCATGGTACTTTAGATAGTATAAAACTGAGATTTTTTTTCTGTTTAGTAAATTCTTATATAGAGAGCAGAGGTCACTAGAGTGGATAAGACTTCCAAATCATTCAAATTTCTTTCTAAGAATCAGGTAATTTTTAAAAATTATCCTTTTAAGTTAACAACCAGTAATTTTTGGTTTTGTCTCTGTTTTTGCTTTGTTTTGTTTAAGAACCTTAATGTCCTCTATTATACCATTTATTTACAAATTTCATACAAGAAGACCTTTGACATGATGGTTAGATTTTCTAAGACCTTAGGAATTCACATTTACAAAACATAAACCTTTCTAATAGCTCCTAACATTTTCAAAGCCACACTGCTCTCAGGAGATGTGTTTCAGATATGTTTTGTTACAAGTTAAGAGCATTTTCAATATTCACCAAAATTTTCCTTCTGATCTGATGACCATTTTTCCATAAGGACACAATGTTTTGGACACTTCAAAGGCTACTGTAACAAAATATCAAATTATATGTGGATAAGTAGGCAACTCTCCCATCTAAGAATCTGTGATGCAAAATTAAAATTCATAGTTACAGAAAATTACTGATCATTTCTGTCATAGACCCTTAGGGATTGCTCATGATTTGGATATTAAAGTTATAAATATTGGAAGCCTACTGATATAATTCATGATTTAACTTTTACCTTTGGTCTTCTCCCTGAGTTAATCTAAACTGCAATGCTTTATTTTGTTTTACAGTGCTCTGTCCACAGGTATACAAGTATAGCAATGTGTCCATTAAGATCGTTTCATTAATGAAATTCAATTCCCAAATTTGGCAATGCTGATGAGTAATGAGATATCAATCAACATTAACGAATCAGTTTGCACAACTACAGGACAATCTAAAAGAAAAACAACTGTATTTGGGACACTTCCTAACTCTTATTTATTCAGAGTTATCTTTCTTTTTTTCAGACTAATAAACAACTGAGAAACCTAATTGCTTGAAAATAAGCTACTGTAAAAAGGACTGACACCAGACCTGAGAGACTCCACAACAGCAGCAGGGACTATTTCAAACAGTCACAGATGTCCACCACATGACAGCTAGCATGTTGACCATGACGTGATGAAAGTCCTCTGTCCCCATTGTATTCGTCATAAGGTGTGAGTGGCCATCTGTTCTCTATTTATGTTTCTAGAAACCCAGTAACTTTAGAGATGTCTTCACATGGGGAAAAAAGTGTATTAAAAACAAAAAGGAGACAGCTATAAAATGTCCCAGTGGCAAAATGTGTGATACATTTTAGTAGGTATATAACTAAGAGTTAATCAAAAGCCTTCCAGATATATTTCTTCCTTCCTTTGTCAATAAGCAAAGCAGCTGAAGAGGTGATTGTGAGTTTACTGAAATTGGTAAACTCCATAAACTCCACTATTACAAATTGATTGTCATTAAAATAGAAATCCAAAGATAAGACAGGAAATGAAACGCAATTTAATTTTTTCCCCTGATCAACTAATGCTTAGCCAAGCGAAGTTTGGATAGTTCATAGCTATTTAGTTAAAAATGACAACAGCAAGCAGGGTAACCCAACATAAGAGGGAATTAGCATCCTCACTGCAGAAAATAAATGAACTTAAATTTTACGTAAGCATTGGACTTCAATATCTACTCATAGAGACTGAATAAGATTTAAAGGCATATGCCAAACTAGAATTTAAGGTAAGATTACAAAACAGTTGCTGGTATAAGTAAGCCAAAAGTAGCAAATTCACATGAAATTATGAGTCCAGATTCAAGGACAATATAGAAAATATAGTCTACTTATTAAAGTTCTTTATACTTCTAATAGAAAAGACAAATGAACAAATATGCTTAGTGAAGGAAAGAACAGTACTTCATGAGTTACCTGGAGCAACCCAGTGCTCTACTAGCACATAATTCTATTGTGGTTTAAAAAAATGCAACTGATTTGAATTGAAATAAAATAAATGGAAGTTGAGTATATTAATAAGTATTAAAGGGATTCCCTAGACTTCTTTAATCAGATACTGTTTTTATTCTTATCTATTAAAAGGTATAATTTGTAATCATAGGGACACTTTTTAAGGTCAAAAATTTCTTATTATTCATCCAATAAAAATAAAAAGAACTGAGGGCACAATGGTCATTTACTAGCTATGTGCCTCTCTGTGTATCAGCTTCCTCATCTGTAAAATGGGGATGATAACAGTATCAACCAAGGGACTTCCCTGGTGGTCCAGTGGTTAAGATTCCATGCTCCAAATGCAGGGGGCCCGGGTTCGATCCCTGGTCAGGGAACTAGATCCCACATGCCACAACTAAAAGCCCGCATGCTAAAAGATCCCGTGTGCCTCAACTAAGACCCCGTGCAGCCAAATAAATAAATAAATAAATAGTATCAACTGCATACAGTTGTTGTTATTATTAAATTAGCTGACATAGCACTTATAACAATCCTAGCTCATATAAATGCTATATTAAGTGCCTGAAAAATGACAACTTATAGACTATCATGTGACAAATTTTAAAAATAATTGTTTCCAAGTAATCAAATTAAAATTTGGTCTTCTTAAGTGGGGGGACAAAAGACATAGAGGTCTACACTATCTCTTATGGCACTGAGGTGATAGCAGTCTGTAAACAACCAAAAGATAAGTCATGAAGATACATTGAGAAGAAAAGCAGGAACACTCTAATCACAGGCAATCTGACTTCCTACATGAAAATGCCATCTGATTAGAATTCTGAAAGAACACTATCTGAAGTAAGAATAAACAAAAGAACTTCACAGAATAATATAAACAAAAGTTATCAATCATCCTATATGGTACACTGGTAATAGCTGACTACATATACGTAATATCTAATTTTGGTATAAAAAATTTGATAACTTGGAACAAAGAGGCTATTACTAGAACATTTCAAGGAAAATACAAGTAAATGAAACAGAATTGATTAGACTACTTTCCAAATAGACACTGCACATACATAATAATAATTAATAATAATGCATCAAAGATCTATAGAATATGATTTATGTATTTGATCATGAATTTGAAAGCCGACTGCTGTACAATCACAAGCACAGGCTCCTTGAGCTTTTTCTTTTGTGTTCCCTGAAATAATTTAATATTCTCTGATTGATACAATTCAAATGGCATACCCTATCATTAAAAGTTAGTCTTTTACAGGTCTCTCAGACATGTAATTATTTAATACGCTTAAATATTTTCTTTAATTTCAGAAATAGGGTAAAATTTGGAAGATAAGATTCAGAGCCACTTCCACTTCTTTTTTATTTTTAAAATTTTAGCTCATGCCATATTGAAAACGAGAAATATCAAACACAGTCCTAAATATAAGGAACTCTTTGAAATGTTTACATTTAACAAATTATTAATTTAACATAAAATTATGTGCCTTTACAATGGTTTAATATAAAATTCTATGTACTTCTAATCATAATAAAATCATGCATTTACAATAATAAACAGAAGCTCTGCAATATTCATAGTGCAATATAGGTGATATAATCTGACAATGGGACTCAAATTTTAAGAAGTGAGATAAAAGAATATTATTTTTTTATCCTGTCAGGGTGTCTCTGGAACTGTAGGTAAACTCTTATTTGAAAATATCATCAAAAAGTCTAAGTTTGTCTAAAAATAGAGCTACCATACGACCCAGCAATCCCACTACTGGGCGTATACCCTGAGAAAACCGTAATTCAAAAAGAGTCATGTACCACAATGTTCACTGCAGCTCTATTTACAATAGCCAGGACATAGAAGCAACCTAAGTGTCCATCCACAGATGAATGGATGAAGAAGATGTGGCACATATATACAATGGAATATTACCCAGCCATAAAAAGAAACGAAATTGAGTTATTTGTAGTGAGGTGGATGGACCTAGAGACTGTCATACAGAGTGAAGTAAGTCAGAAAGAGAAAAACAAATACCATATGCTAACACATATATATGGAATCTAAAAAAAAAAAAAATGGTTCTGAAGAACCTAGGGGCAGGACAGGAATAAAGACGCAGACGTAGAGAACAGACTTGAGGACGCGGGGAGAGGGAAGGGTAAGCTGGGATGAAGTGAGAGAGTGGCATGGACATATATACACTACCAAACGTAAAATAGATAGTTAGTGGGAAGCAGCCACATAGAACAGGGAGATCAGCTCGGTGCTTTGTGACCACCTAGAGGGGTGGGATAGGGAGGGTGGAAGGGAGATGCAAGAGAGAGGAGATATGGAGATGTATGTATATGTATAGCTGATTCACTTTGTTATAGAGCAGAAACTAACACACCATTGTAAAGCAATTATACCCCAATAAAGATGTTAAAAAAAAAAGTCTAAGTTTGTGACATATACACACTACTATATATAAAATAGTTAACTAATAAGGACCTACGGTATAGCACAGGGAACTCTACTCAATACTTTGTCTTCTTCTCTTAATTTGGATGTCTGTGTCATAGTGGCATATATCTTGGAGAAGTATATCTTTACTTGGAGAAGTATATATATCTTTACTTGGAGAAGTAATGCAATTTGGTGAGCAATATAAGAAAACTATGAAAGGAATGAACATAACTATATGAATTAAAAAATAAATACTTTATACTTTTTGCTCAATGTTGTACACACAAGATTAGTTCTTTATGATTATCATATTTTCTATTTCATAACTAAAGAAAAAAGCACAGTTTCTTTCAGCAAAACTGGGCAACATTCCCTTCTGTCTCCTACGATTAAAATCTATTACAGTTCTCCAGCTTAATATGCCACAGTCTTATGAAAAAAAAATTTGTGATATTCATTATGAGTCATAAAAGACAAACATCAAATTGTCTTTGCCCATTCATAAACTACTTCCCCCTACCTTCCTCTTTTGTTTCTCAAAATTCATGATGACTTTACAGTATTTGACATTACTATCATCTTTGCATGAAATAACTGTTATTTTGTGTATATTAGGTAAATTTTATTGGTTTATTTTTTAAAATACATTCAAGATAAAGTCTCTTTCATAGGTTGGCAATGATTTTACATTAATTATCAATATAAAATCCTCTTATATTGTTTCTAGAATATAGACAATAATTCTTTCACAATCTAGAAGGAGATCTAATCCCTGTCATATGAGGGGTAGTTGTTTCTCTTAATTTATTAAAAAGAAAACAAGAATTCTTTTTAAGTGGAAAACTAACTATTAGATCATCTAATCCATCTCCTGTCATGGATTTATTCCTAGCCCAGAAGCATGACAGATCATTACAGAAGATGATGTCCTAGTCCTTTACTTGATAGAAATCCCATGGTTTCACAAATTTAAAGTTATTGAATACAGTCAGCTTTTCTCAATTTGCTTTCAAGAGATAAAAATCCCACATAAGCATTTAGATTTAGGGAGTGCTTCCTCAATACAATGAGATTATTATAGAGCAGTATGGTCCAAGGAAGTGGGCACAGCAATCCACATATTCAACTGCCACATCAAGTGAACACTTAACTCAGGCATTTTGAGAGGTGGAAATTTTTATTAATATTAAAACTGGGGCTTCCCTGGTGGCACAGTGGTTGAGAATCTGCCTGCCAATGCAGGGCACACGGGGTCGAGCCCTGGTCTGGGAAGATCCCGCATGCCGCGGAGCAACTGGGCCCGTGAGCCACAATTACTGAGCCTGCGCGCGTCTGGAGCCTGTGCTCCGCAACAAGAGAGGCCGCGATAGTGAGAGACCCGCGCACCGCGATGAAGAGTGGCCCCCGCTTGCCGCAACTAGAGAAAGCCCTCGCACAGAAACGAAGACCCAACACAGCCATAAATAAAATTAAAAATAAATAAATAAATAAATAAAAAATATTAAAACTATCACAAGTACAATATGGAAGAGAATATTGAAGTCATGGGCATATTTTAATTCCATTTTTAACCAAAATAATGCACACATGTAATTTAAAAAGTCGAAGAGTTCTACAAGATTTATTCTGAAAAAGCCCCATCCCACTCCCACACCCAGATTCCAGCTCCACAGAAGCATCCCTTTTCATGCTTTTAGCTACTTTTCACAACTTGTCAATTTTAGCCATTCACTAATTATTTCCTTATAGTCTTTCTTCAGTCTCCTCACTATGCAAGATGTGAATTTAACTCTTTTTACCACTCTTCACCCCTAATTCATTTTCTCTGCTTCCACTCATTCACCACAGTTATACTTCTTAATAAATCATTTCAGTGTTTACATAATGATACAATGTGTAAAACTGTTCATGGCTGAACTATGTAATACACTATGTTTTATTATTTTCTTTCTTGTACAACAACAGTTAACATAAACAACACAGGTTTGAACTGCATGGGTCCACTTATATAGTACTATACAATCCAAGATTGGTTGAATCCAGGGATGCACAGCTGCAGATACAGAGGAACCAGGAATACGGAGGAACTGTGGATATAAAGGGCTAATTGTAAAATTCTGGGCAGATTTTTTGGCTGGGCAGGAGGTCAGTGCCCCTGACTACCACACTGTTCAAGGGTCAACTTTATTTGTTTTCTCTGAATTAATTATTGCCTCATTTTTGCACCTGTATTCTACATGCTTATCACTAATTCATCCCCAAAGTCTCCAACAGAGTTATAAATGTCTCTCAACATGGACAACCATTAATTAGGCAATACATTTTCCCCTGGGTAAAACCTTCCTAAAGCCCTCCATCATCTTGTCAACCCTCAGGTGGTTACTCCCTAAGGCTGAAACAAAGCAGTTATCCTGGGATTTCACCCCATCACCATCAACCTATCTTTCCCTTTGTTTCTCTCCTTGGATATCTATTTATATAATTACCTGTATTTTCCTTCTTCCTTGGTGTACTCCCGTTTTAGTGAAACACACTCTTAAGAAACTTAATGAGAAGGAATTTTTGTGGGATAAAATTTCTGAGACCTTGCATATCTGCAAGTATCCTTATTGACAACTGACAGTTTGGTTGGTTATGAAAGAATTCCCGGTTATATATTATTGTCCCTCAAAATTTGGTCTACTTCTTGCTAGCTTCCAGTATTGCTATTGAGAATTACAAATATTTTCTCATTCCCAATGTTTAGTGTGTATTTATTCTACCTATTTTCTTCCTTTTCCAGATTTTCGGGGGTTCATCAATATATTACCGGTGCTTTGAAATTTCACAATGATATGTGAGCTGGTATGGGTCTTTTTACATTCATTGTGCTGGACACTTTCATATATGTTACATATGTCCTGTGTATCCAACAAATATTCTTGTATTTTGTCTTTTAAAAATTAACTTCTTCTTTATCATTTTCCTCTTTATTTCTTTCTGGAACCCTTACTAGAGAATGCAATTCCTGGATTGATGATCAAATTTTCTTTCCTCTCCCATTTCATTAATCTCTTTTTCTTATAATTTTACTTCCTAGAAGACTGCCTTCATTTATCTTCCACTATTCTAATATTTTTTAAAACTTATTTTAATTTCCCAGACCTTTGCCCTTTCTCTGACAGCTCTGTTTTAATAGCATATATCCTATCTTTGCCTTACTAATGCAAACTTCTCTTATTTATCTGAACATATTAATTATAAGTTATTAGAAATTTATTCTTTCCCCTTCAGTATCTCTGTTTATTCAAAGTTGTTTTATATTTTTTATTTGATTTGATCACTGTGTTTTATATTACAGGCTTTCCCCCAATGTCTGGCAATCTTTGCTAGCCATCTGTATTTGACAGTGAAAAACTAAAACCTGATTGTAATCTCTGTATGGGGAGGCCTCAGTATAGTGTGGTCATGCAGAGACACTGTATTCAAAGACCCCCCCTACCTGCCAATGTCTGAGAGTCTTCACTCTTGATCAGCTCATCCCTGTCCTTAGGAGTTATAAGACTGGCTGCTTATATTCTTGCAATTAAGCAAGGGAAGGGAGCCTGTTCCCAGTGTTCATTATGGAGACTTTCATTTAATCCTCATGTTTTTAGTAAAGTCACTCAACCTTTCTTCAGCTTTGTTTGGTATCTGTAAACCCAGATTTTTTTTTTCTGAGAATGACAAGAGGGAAAATTAGGTGCATGGCTACCTGGGTGGTCTAAGTGTCCCTTATTAGCCTTAAACAAATTATCATGGTTTTAACACTGTTCTATACCCTTAGCTTTGGAGGTATATAACTGGTACCTCCAATTCCTGAGGCTTTCTGTTTAGGAATCAGTTTGCCTCTGTAGCAACCTCTCCTAAAAGAATTAGACTCTTTTTCCATTCCACTTACTGGGTTACAAATCGTTTGTCTCCCATCTTCAAATATTGTATAGATATTTCTTTTTTTTTAACATCTTTATTGCAGTATAATTGCTTTACATTGTTGTGTTAGTTTCTGCTGTATAACAAAGTGAATCAGCTATACATATACGTATATCCCCATACTCCCTCCCTCTTGCATCTCCCTCCCACCCTCCCTACCCCAGCCCTCTAGGTGGTCACAAAGCACCGAGCTGATCTATTTCTTAGATATCCTCTGCTATTCTTCTTAACTTTGTGAATTTACACTGAGTTTCTGCCATGTTAACAGAAAGCATCATATGAAATATTTAAAGCAATACACTTCAAGGAAGTTTTGCATTTATGCTAGCTAATAGGCCATACACCCAGTTCACTCCCTTTAACAAAAAAGAATAATTGAATGGAAATGTTTGAGGAGCAGTGGTTAAATAAACATAGTCTCTGACATTCAAAAACTAATGAAAAACATCTTTGGCAAAGAGCAAAGGCAAAACAATGGAGCACAGACAGTTGGTTTCAACAAATCATGCTAGAACAACTGGACGTCCATATGCAAAAAAAAAAATCTAGGCACAAACCTTATATGCATCACAAAAATTAACTCAAAGTGTGGATCATAGAACTATATGTATAGTGCAAAACTAGAAAACTCCGAGAAGATAATGTAGAAGAAAATTTAGATGACCTTAGGTCCAGCAGTGTGGTTTTAGATACAACACCAAAGACACAATCCACCAAAGAAATAACTGATAAACTGAACTTCATTATAAAAAATTCTGTTCTGCAAAAGATCATTTCAAGAGAATAAAAAAACAAGCTACAGACTGGGAGAAAACATTTGCAAAGACAAATATGATGAAAGACTGTGGACCAAAATATACAATGAACCCTTAAAACTCAGTAATAAGAAAAGAAACAATCTAAATTAAAACTAAGGGAAAGACCTTAACAGACGCCTCACCAAAGAAGACATACAGATGGCAAATAAGCACGTGAAAGATGTTCCACACCATATGTCAGCAGGGAACCACAAAATAAAACAACAACGAGGTACCGCTACACACTTATCAGAAAGGACAAAATCTGGAACACTGACAACACCTTAATGCGGACAGGATATAGAGCAACAGAAACTTTTTCATTGCTGGTGGAACTGCAAAATGGTACAGTCACCTTGGAAGAGAGTTTGGGGGCTTCTTACAAAACTAGACATACTCTTACCACACAATCTAGCAATTGCACTTTTTGGTATTCATTCAAAGGACTTGAAAACTTTATCTACAAAAAAAACCTGCACAGAGATGTGTATAGCAGCTTTATTCATAACTGCCAAAACTTGGAAACAACTAAGATGTCCTTCAGTAGGTGAATGAATAAACTGTAGTACATCCAGACAATGGAATAATATTTGGTACTAAAAAGAAATGAGCTATCAAGCTGTGTAAGACATGAAGGAATCTTAAATGCATATTACTTAATTTAAAAAGCCAATCTGAAAAGTCTACATACTGTATTATTCCAACTATGTGGCATTCTGTAAAAAGCAAAACCATGGAAATAATAAAAAGATCAGTGGTTGCCAGGGACTGAAGTGGAGAGAAGGATAAGTAGGCAGAGGAACAGAGGACTTTAGGGCAGTGAAAACACTCTACATGATACTGTAATTGATGGATACATGTCATTACACATTAGTCCAAACCCACAAAATGTATAACACCAAGACTAAACCCTAACATAAACCATGGACTTTGGATAATAAATGATGTGTTAATGAAGGTTCCTTGATTGTAACAAATGGGGTTGTTGATCACTGAAGAGGCTGTACATGCGTGGGAATAGGGCTGTACATATATGGAAAATCTCTGTAATTTCCTCTCAATTTTGCTGTGACCCTACAGCTGCTCTAAAAATATTGATGAGAAAAAAAAAATTAAAGAAATAAGATAAACCAAATCTAGTTGTAACTGTAACCATGTAAAAGTCCAACAACTGGTTAATGGATAATCAAATTGTGGTATATGAAAGCAACAGAGTATTGCTCAACGATGAGGTGGAATGAACTACTGATACAGGCACCAACTGGATGAATCTCACAGACGGTATGCTGAGCAAAAGAAGCTGGCCGTATCAGATTACATACGGTATGATTCTATTTACGTAAAGTGCAAGAACAAGCAAAATTGTTCTACCTTGAGAGAAATCAGAAGGGTGGCTGCCTATGGGGGCTGGGGATTGACTGGATAGGGGCACAAGAAAACATTCTGAGGTGATGTTAAGGTTCTGTACCTTGATTGAGGTGGTGGTTACACAGGTGTATACATCTTCAAAAGGCATCAAACTGTACGTTTAAAATCGGTGCATTTCACTGCATATAAATTTTATTAGAAAGAAAGAGAGAAAATACATATGTGTGTGTATATATCTCCAGCTAGTTAACCAAAAGTTTTGCCATAAGATTAGTGATATATTTCATATTGAAGATAATATGTACCTTAAAATAGGTTCTTTTGCAATAATTAATATTTTACCAAATAAATACTGAGGATTTCGATTTTAGATATGTTTAAGACATAGATCTGAGAGATACTCCCTAGTTTCAACATTTCCTTGTTCAACTAATAAAAACTAATTTTTAAGTAAGATTCATCAATTTCTTAGACCTCTTCACTCCCTAAAAGTATTATCTCACTAAGGAACTTAATTTGATGTATATGATAGTATTTCTCAGTTATGACTTCTGATTATTTTAAAAGTATATCACTGATAATATATTAATATTTTAATGCTCACGAAATATGGCAACCTTTTAAAGAATAACTGCCATAGCCTAAGTAATAAATGGCATGTTCACACGGTAGTGCTCAATTTGCCTAACTTTTTTTTTTTTTTTTTTAAATGCTGATTGGCTTTTGTGCCTCTACAGGCTTGGTTCTTTTTTTTTTTTTTTTTTTTTTTTAATTAATTAATTAATTTATTTATTTATTATTTTTATATTTATGGCTGTGTCGGGTCTTCGTTTCTGTGCCAGGGCTTTCTCCATTTGCGGCAAGTGGGGGCCACTCTTCATCGCGGTGCGCGGGCCTCTCACCGTCGCGGCCTCTCCCGCTGCGGAGCACAGGCTCCAGACGCGCAGGCTCAGTAGTTGTGGCTCACGGGCCTAGTCGCTCCGCGGCATGTGGGATCTTCCCAGACCAGGGCTCGAACCCGTGTCCCCTGCATTGGCAGGCAGACTCTCAACCACTGCGCCACCCGGGAAGCCCCTAACTTTTATTTTTTACATTTTATATGTTATTACTTAATGCCAGTTCATCACTAGCACATTTTCATTTTCTTGTGAATAACCATTTTCACAAAGAAATAGTTTTATTACTTGATAATAGTTTTTGTCTATAACATTGTGGGTTGCAAAAAGACAAAATTGTTTTGAGTTATCAATTTATCAATTTTACTCTCTCACTTAGTGACTTAACTTCCACAGAAGATCCTTTGCGGTATACAGGATTTGAATTTGTGCCTTGGGAGAGAAATTATTTTACATCACAAATCTGGGAAGCACAACAATGTAAATTCTTGAATACCAAGGATACGCTCAGAACTATAGGCCTTTAGTCATAGTCTTCATCGAGAATTTTAATTTTATCATTTAGTTTTAATGTTTTTATTAAGTTTTTCTAATTACACTAAAAACACTAAGATAATAGAATACAGAGTTAGTTTTTTTTTTTTTACACAGTTAGTTTTTTTAAACTATTCGTACCCCATATTATCCATGAAAAGAACAATGTTTAGAAAGATGAGACAAAAAGAAACCAAAGTGCATAAAACCCTCAGCCAGAAATAAGCTATTACATGAAATATATAATGTAAAGACATATATAGTAACTAGGACTGAGATGTCTGTTATGTAATTATTATTTACTCAACTATACAAAATGTACATTTGGCACAAGCAAAAATACAATGGTAACTATATTTGTTCATTTATTTTAGATGATATTAGTACAAACTCATAATATAATTACATAATTATATAATATAGTAATAATATGATTTCACAATACATACTCAAAATTAAGTAACATTATGTATGCCTGTTTAGGAAACTTTCAGTAATTCTGCCATAATCCCTTCTCTTCCATGTTTGTATTCCATGTATCAAAATAAGTATGAGTATTCCTAAATATAAAACATTCAAATAATTCAAAAAATAAAAGTTCTTACTTATTAAAGAATAGCTGGAAAAGATCTATGAAACAAACTATAAGTATACATAATTTAAAAACAATAATAGGTAGAAATTACTATTACTAGCATTTAGTTCCTCTAGAAACCTAAATTCAGTTCCTAAGACTCACATGTACTATGTGAATCATTCCATAAAAGACATTTTGCTTTCTATACAATGAATAAATCACCTTGAAACAAATGTAAATATAGCAGTAGGGGCAAAAAAGAGGATGAGTAAAAGGAAAAAATAGAAGTGGCTTAAAGGGCATGACTACAATAACAATATAAATCTGAACAAAGCAAAACATTTTCTTCAAGTGAAGTCTATCAAATGATGCAATAATCTCCCTAGGTATGCAACGAACGCCCCTTCACTTAAGCCTGATCACATCTGAGAACGAGCCCAGACAAAGCACTTGAGAAAATCCCATCTGGACCAGACCATTATTGGCCGGGGAATTGCTTTGATGAATGTCTTAAATTTTCAACTGTTTGTCATTCAAAAGGCAAAGAAGATAGGTTACATTCCCTGAAGAATATACTTGTAAATAAATGATGCTTGAAGACCTCATTTCAGAACGAAAGGTTATATCCTTTTCAGTTTGCCCTTCTAAAAATTTTGAAATAAAATAGTTAACAGTTCTCTGGCACTGAACATATTTCATTCACAACTGACCTATCAGTTATAATAACTTATTTAATTTACTCTTCCATTTTAAAGCTACCAATTTCCAGAAAGCATTTAACTAATGAGAGTAAAATTAACATGTAAAAAAAAAATGAAGATTACAGTTCATATTGCCTGTATAAAGCTAGAGAAAAAACAGCTAAAATAAAAGTTTCAAACAAAATATCCTAGAAGTTCCTAGTTTTTAAATGATTTTTGAAAGAAATCAGTGTGTTCAAAACGACTTTTCTTAAGTTTTTCTTGGTACCAAAATGAATATTGACATTCAAATTGTGTAAATGATTTTACAGCATTCTACATGCTAAATCACTATTAGTTAATCATATTCTAATCATGTCTATTCTTACAGTTTGAACAGCATTTTTAGGTGCATTTTTTGATGTATTAGAAAAAGGCCTAAACTATGATCATCTAAGAGCTGCTTCCTGATTTC
Organism: Balaenoptera acutorostrata; assembly: GCF_949987535.1. NCBI lineage: Eukaryota > Metazoa > Chordata > Mammalia > Artiodactyla > Balaenopteridae > Balaenoptera > Balaenoptera acutorostrata. The sequence goes on along the minus strand of NC_080065.1, from coordinate 69,542,182 downwards.
AACTCTAAATAATTCTAGAATAGGCTAATTTAAAATGAATCTTCACCTGCTGGAATGAAATCCACTGAGGACAGACTTAGAGACTCAATAAACATTTATTTTGTACTTTACATATAACTTATTAGTTTCCAATTTCACATCATGTAAGATCACATGAAACCCCTTTAGGCTAGTAAATACAACTGGCAGGTGACTGGTATGTATGGAGCAATTAATAGTTTTGTATACTACTTGCTTGAATATAGGAACTGAGGGAAAGGGGACAAAAGTAATATTTTATTAACTGTCTAAAGGTTAAAGTATTTTAATCCTTTCCCTCTTTAGAAATACATCAAAGTTCTTTTCAGAGTTTAATGAGGACTCCCCCAAGGAGGTCTGATCGAGAATCAAATCTTGAGCATACTTTTAGCAAGCAAGATCTGACAAGCTTTGTTTTTAGAAATTAAATTTTTAAGACTTTCTTTTTTAGAGCAATTTTAGGTTCACAGCAAAATTAAGAGGAAGGTACAGAAATTTCCCATTTACCCCCCCACACACATGCATCGCCTCCCCCATTATCAACATATTCAATTATCTGATGTACCACAGCTAATTTATCTATTCACCTACTGAGGGACATCTTGGTTGCTTCCAAGTTTTAGCAATTATGGATAAAACTGCTATAAACATCCCTGTTCACGTCTTTGTGTGGACATAAGTTTATAGCAGCTTTATTTATAGTTGCCAAAACTTGGAAGCAGCCAAGATGTCCTTCAGTAGGTGACTGGATAAATAAACTGTGGTAATTTAAATTTAAAACAAAGAAACAAACTGTTACTTTTCCAAATGTGTGATTATTATAATACTGGATATGCTTGTTTAAATTATATCCATTTTCTTCCTTGTTTCTCAGCCCTAAAGCTAAGATTTGTTTTAAAGAATGCATGAAGGGCTAAAAAAGAGAATTCTGGATAAGTTGAGAACATCAGCAAGAGTACAGAATAAAATAACAGAGTGGTTTCTGGGTAGACCACATGCATCTGTCTGGATATATAAGAATCCATAAGACTGGGAATGATTAGAGATGAAGGGGGATGAAGACACAAGCCAAGTAACAGGCACCTTAAAGACTGTGTGAAGAAGTTTGAGCCATATCCTGTAGGGGACCAAGAGACACTCTGTAGTTACCTCGTGACTTGTCCAGTTGATTTGTAAAGTTGATACGTAAAGAAATCACTTACATAAAATAATCCTAAAAGTAACTCCATATTTTGTCTATAATTAAATATTTAATGAATGTCTACTGTGACAGTCTCAAATAATGGGCTCCCCCAAATATAATCACTTCCTGATCCCTGGAACCTGTAAATATTAATTTATACAGCAAAATATGTGATTAAGTTAGAGGTCTTGAGAGAAAGAGCTTATCCTCCTTATAAGAGAGGGAGTTTACACACATACACATACACACACACACACACACACACACACACACAAAGAAGGTGATATGAAGGTGAGGCAGAAATTGCAGTGATGTGGCCACAAGACAAGGAACAGCAGCTATAAAAGCGAGAGAAGGCAAATAAAATAATGTGAATGTATGTGAATGTCATTTAACTGCACACTTAAAAATGGTTAAGATGGTACATTTTATGTTACATGTATTTCACCATTTTTTTGTTGTTTTTGTTAACTCCTGCAATATGATAATTCAGAGCAGCCATATTCAGCACTCAGTGGTTTTGTCTGTGTAATTCCCTGTAAAGCATATTGGTTATCACACAGGGAACTAAGGCAGGGGACCATGCCAATGTTTGAGAAACTTTCTCTATGAAGCCGCAGGAGGGGAAGCTAGTGGGACTAAGACTTCCTGTGTCAAGCAGGACACTTGAGAAGGGAAATGCCAGCTAGAGAGAGACATCTGAATTAAAGTCAGTTGTTCTCAACTGCAGCAATTTTGACCCTCAGGGACATTTAGCGATGTCTGGAGACATTTTTGGTTGTCACAACTGGGAAGTTGTTACTGGCATCTAGTGAGTAGAAGTCAAAGATACTGCTAAACATCCTACAACAACAGCTCCCACCATCCCCACAGCAAAGAACTGTTTAGCCCAAAATGTCAGCAGTGCTTAGGCTGAGAAACTCTGACACAGATGGAGGTAGTAAATGTATTTAGATGTTCATATGCAGATATAATAAAAGTTAAATTTCAAAAATATTAATAATGTTGATTTTAAAAGAATAGGTTAGCTGGCAAAAGACAACATAACAAGGTGTGTTTATTGAGGGTCTAGTGTGTGTCAGGTTTTGTTCTAGCTTCTGGAGTCCCAGCAACCAACAAGACAAATTTCTTGTCCTCGTGGTATTTATGTTCTAGTTGGGAGGGTAGACCCCTAAGAACTGTGTACATTTCAGATAATAATTATAATAATAGCTCATAGTTAATTATGAATTAACTCATTTAATTCTCCCTATTAGCCTAAGAGATATGTGCTACTATAATCCCCACCTTATAAGACGCTGAGACATATAGAGGGAAGTAGCTCATCCAAGGTCCTAGAGCTGACAAACCCAATCTGACTTCTTTGTAGCATTTAAAATTGATCGTACAGTCAAACAGACTTTAGACGTTAACTAGCTACATGATTTTTCACCACAAGTTTTTTTCAACTGGAAAAACAAACAAACAAACAAACAAAAAACCCTGGGAGAGGCAAGGAAAAGGTTCTCCCAGAACCTCTAGAGGGAGTATGGCCCTGTCTACACAGACACCTTGATTTGGGGCCTCTGGCCTCCAGAACTGTGAGAGAATAAATCTGATTTAAGCCATCCAGCTTGTGGTAATTTGTTACAGCAGCCATAGGAAACTAATACCTACTATATGCAAAAACTTTGTAAAGTAGCAAGGAGATATCTATATATCTATATCTATGTATCTACCTATCTAACTATAAATTTTAGACACAGGCAAACATGGAAAAGATGCCAAATGTCTTCATAAAATTAGTATCTTGAAATTAGATTCAGAACTCTATGGAAAACATATATCATAATCATGACAGTATTTTCTTCACAAGATAGCGTTTTATGAGAATAGTATAGCCACTGACTGTCACAATTAGAGAAAATAAGATGAGAGACCAGAATGATATTTAGTATGCAGGTGGCTTTCTTCCTGGTATACCAGGTTTACCTACTGTCAAAAAAGTGATATATCAAGAACAAGAACTGTCACTGAACTGAATCCAAAAGTAATTATCTTTTCCTTTGTAGAAGGTTTATAGAAAATCTCATCAATGAAAAGTTTTTAAATGTATATTATTTTTTATCAGACTCTAAAAGCTGATGAACAGAAATTATTTCCAAGAAAGCTATAAAATCTTCAGTTAATATAAAAATGAAGGAAGCTATTTTCATTTTAGTTGTGCTTCTATTAACAACAATAAAAAAAACTTCATTTAAAACCAGTGACACACATTGTTCCATTTTGATTACCAAGGGTCTATGTGCACTGTTATTTCCGATTAATACGTTTCTGCTGAAATTGCACCACTAGGGAAAAGTCAGGAACTCAATCAAAGAAAAAATTAGATGTCAGTACATAATAATGTAACCTGAATATGTGGTTTAATGTGGAATAAAAACGGTAAAGTTTTATAATACACATTCAGTTCAGTAGAAATTATCCAAACCCATACATAACTACAATATTTTCTATATGCATCGTTTCCCTTGCTAAAGCACTTTGTCACTACAGACACTTGGACTTATCCCAAGGAGTACTCCAAAATGGAGCTATAGTTAGCCAGGTAGTCACAGAACTACTTATAATTCCATAAGAATGGCTTAAAATTATTTATTATTTTCTAAGCCTATATAGTAAAAACATACTAACTTATAACTAATATTTTATAGAAAATTTAAAATGATACAATAGTGCTTGGTAACTAAAGTAATGAATTAGCTGTTACCAAACTATAAAAGATTGAAAATGTTAATTTCACTGCTGTTAATGATAGTTAAATATTGATTTCTAATTATTCAAATTAAAAAATACGTATCCACGTTTGTTTAATTTTCAAGGAACTAAGAGATCCCCCCCTTCCTAATTTAAACTTAATACCTAAGAATATTTACCTGTATAAGTACAATTGTTCTAGGGCTTCAAACATATTTATTTTAAATAACTGTTTTAAGTTTAAAAGAATGTTCTGGAAAGATCCATGTTCTTTTCTTCTTATTAAATTTTTAATGTTGAGAGAATTGTGGATTCATATGCAGTTGTAGGAGTAATACAAAGAGATCCTCTGTAGATTTTACCCAGTTTCCCAAATGGTAACATCTTGGAAAACTATTGTGCAACATCACAACCAGAAAAATGACACTGCTATACTCTACTCATCCAGATATCTACAGTTTTACATGTATTCATTTTTGTGTGTATATTAAGTTCTAAGTATTGGTATTTTATGTGTAGGTTCCTGTATCCATCACCAGAATCAAGAACACATTCCATTACCACAGTTTCTTCAACCATAAGAATCCTTCGTGTTGATCTGTCCCTAAACCCTGGCAACCACTAATCTGTTCTCCATCTCTATATTTTGTCATTTCAAGAATTTGATATAAATGGCATCATTTTGCAATTGGCCTTGTTCACTCAGCATAATTCCCTTGAGATTAATCCAAGTTGTTGTGTATAGGAATAGTTCATTCGCTTTTATTGTTGAGTAGTACTCCATTTTAGATGTACCACAGTATTTACAACCATTTACCAGTTGATGGACATATGGGTTGTTTCCAGTTTCTGGCTAAGAACATAGCTACTATGATCATTACTGAACAGTTTTTGTGTAAAGATAAGTCTTCATCTCTCTGGGATAAATGTCCAGGAGTATCATTGGTAGGTCATGTGATAAGTATATGTTTTGTTTTATAATAACCAGCCAAATTGTTTTCCAGAGTGACTGTGACAATTTATATTCACACAAGCAATGCACCTGATAGTTTTTCCACATCTTCTCCAGTATCAGCTACTGTCACTATTTCTTATTTGAGTCATTCTGATAGGTGTGAAGTGATATTTCATTGTGGTTTTAATTTGCATTTCCCTAATGGCTAATGATGTTGAACATCTTTTCATGTGCTTATTTGCCACTTAAATATTTTCTTCAGTGAAAAGAGCAGTGAAATGTCTGTTCATGTCTTTTACCCACTGTTATAATTTAATCATTTATTTTTTTTCTAATGCATTTTCAGAGTTCCTTATATATTTTAGACACTAGTCCTCTGTGGGAAATGTGGTTTGCAAATATTTTCTCCAGTCTATAGCTTGTCTTTTCATCCTCTTCACAGGTCTTTTGCAAAGCAAATATTTTAATTTTTTTTAAGTTCTATTTTATCAATTTCTCCTTTCATGAATCATGCTTTTGGCATCAAGACTAAGAGCTTTTTACCTATACCTAGATCCCAAAAATATCCCAAAGATTTTTCCTTATGTCATCTTTTCTAAATATATATAGTCTTATGTTTTACATTTAAACCTGTGATCCATTTTGAGTTAATTTTTGTATAAGGTATGAGGTTTAGGTTGAGCTTCATTTTCTTGCCTATGGATGCTTCAGCACCATTTGTTGAAAAGGCTATCCTACCTCCATTTACTTGCTTTTGCACTTCTATCAAAATCAGTTGGAAAAAAAAAAATAAGGTGGGGGAGCAGTCCCAGGTGGCTGTAGTAGTTGCCACTTCACTTCTCTTCACCATCTTCCTCAAGGAGAGCCAGAGCAAAAAAAAAGTCTAATTTATGCTAATTTTAGATTAGCATAAATCTTAAACAATGATGCAAAGTGGAGCAGAGCCACCTTAATTACTATGCTCACTTCTTGAGGCACTTCCTGGTTCCTTGACCCACAGTTGACCATTCCCTGATAATTCCTGCCTCAGGACTTTATATCTACTTTGATTACAACATTTAATGAATTAAAGTAAAACCATTTCTTGAAAACATCAATTGTCATAATTGTGTGGGTCTTTCAGTGGTTCTCAATTCTGTTCCATTGATCTGTGTCTATGTCTCAGCCAATACCATACTGTATTGATTAGTGTAGCCTATAGCAAGACTTCATATCAAGTAGAGTGATTCCTCTCACTTTATTCTTCCTTGTCAAGATTGTTTAGATATTCTAGGGTCTGTGCCTTTCCATTTGAATAAAATTTATAAATTTGACAGTGTCTATAGAAAACTTACTGTAATTTGATAGAAAGTGAATTAAATCTACAGATCAATTTGGGGAGAAATGAAATCTTTACTAAGTAGAGTCTTCCAATCCATGAACATAATATATCTCTCCACTGATTTAGATCTTCTTTGATTTCTGATATAGATTCTATACATGTTTTAGTAAGTTTATACCTGAGTATTTCATTTTCTTTGGAACAACAGTTAATAGCATTATTTTTTATTTTAGTTCCTACATTTTTATTGTTTCAAAGTATTTTTTAACTGGCTTACATTTGATTGGGAAAATTGTTAAAGACTTTGGAATAGGCAAAGAGATATCTCCCAGTCTTTTCAATGGAATGCTGGATGTTCTCTAGACAGCCTTCCAAGTTATCTGATTCTATAGAGGTATACAAACATAACTGTCTTAGACAAGGCTCTTTTATAATTTGGTAAGTTACAGAAAACTGACAGTGCTAATGATTTTGTACACAGAAATGAATTTTGTCTGGAACAAATACACTCATTTTCACCCATAGAAAATATGATTCCAAATATTACATTGCCTTATAAAATATTATGCAGTGTTATGTGGATTAGTAAATTTATTTCAGAATTACTGATTAAATATACATATATATAATATTCTCCTTTGAAATAGTTTTAACATAGGCTCCCTCATTAATTAATGAGTTAAGTAGAAATTTTTATGGGTTAATTTTATATTTATAGGAGAGTCATGATTTTTACATTTTGAAGGTATACTTTTAATAGATATAATAAAAACCAAAAGTAGGTTTCATTTTACTAACCTGCATCTGAGGGAGTTTACTTTCCTTGCTAGAGTATGTAGATATAAACTTCTCACTCTACAATTGTCAAACTGTAAAACTGACAAAATACCTAATGCAAGGGTCAGCAAACTTTTTCAGCTAAGGGTCAGAAAGTAGTATGTTAGCCTTTGAGGACAATGCAGTTCTCTGTTGCAATGATTTGTCTCAGCCATGTAGCACAAAAGCAGCCACAGACAATATGCAAACAAATCAGCGTGGCTATGTTACAATAAAACTTTATTTACAAAAACAGCAGACAGGCTGAATCTGGCCAACAGACTAGTTTGGCCACCCTGGCCTAGAGCATTGATTTAGAAAAGCAGTTCTCAATTTTTTTTTTTTCTAAAATAGCACCCATATTTGCAAGCAAACCACTCTGCAGATCTATCACGGTTGAAATCTCTTGACTGTGGCATTGCCAGCTGCCTCCATGCAACACCCAGTTAGTTAAGTACAGCTGCACACCGGTTTCTCACAAGTGCTTCTGACTAATATGTCTAGATGCTCTGACAAAAATTGACTACTGATGATGATTATTTCGTCTTCTGATGCCAGTAGAATTAAAAGGGTGATAAATCCTCTGAGTAAAGCATAGAAGATATTTTCAAGCCCACTGTATTGTTCATGGGAAACCACCAGTTCTCAAAAAGCAATGATGTTCAGTTTGTAACATAAAAATATGACATAGTTGGGATCTTGACTGTCCATGAAAAATTCACAGTTTAGTGTGCAAATGAAAACTGTGGGTCTCAAAAACTATTTCAAAGGAACAGAGCAGTGCTCAAATAAACCCTTCTCTATTTTTCAAAATTCCACATTTTAATTGAGCCAAAGATTGTTTAATGATCTCACATACTTATGCTACGTATTGTGTATACATGGTCCACAACCTCAAATAAAGTAAAGCACAGCATTTAAGAGGTAGGTTAAATATTTACAATACCTATGTCAACATACAGGGTGTTGTGGAAATACATAGAAGGAACAGAATTCAGTCCTGTAAGAGAAGACGGGGTGGAGGTGAGATGGCTTGAGAAACCAAGGGGCATATGTTGATAAGTGTCAAAGTGCTGGCAGTTAGTCAGGATAAGGATAGTGAGAGAACTAGCAGCACCAGCAAAAAGAGTTTCTTCGTGAAAGTGGACAGGGAAAGTTGGAGAACACCAGATCATGAAAGGCCTCATATGCCATGATAAAAACTTTAGTCTTATCAGAAAACTTTGGAGAATTGTTAAAATATTTTAAGCAGGAAGGGGATACAGAATGTGTTATGACTAATGACAAATTATTTGGCTTTAAAAAGTCTTTATAAATTAGATGCACTTAAAATAACCAACGTAATTCTAGTCACTTTTCAAAAGTGTTTGTAGTAACATTCATGGGGAAATAGAAAAAGAAAACAGAAATGTAGTTGTTGTTAACTTATTACTAGACCACTTTCACACACTATCAGAGAAATATTACTGTTCCCATTATAAGTAGGTTGAGGCATAGAAGTTTAGGAAAATGCCCTAGGTCACACACTGAGTGAATGGGCTGGCTTTGGTGACAGATAATGGGAGTTACCTATCACCAAAGCCCAAGCTCTTCTGATTACATATTGGCAACATTTTACACTTCTAGGTTCTCATTTCTGTTCCCTTAATCTACATGTATGTTTTTGTACCAGTACCATACCGTTTTGATTACTGTACCTTTGTAGTGTAGTTTGAAATCAGAGACTGTGATACCTCCAACTTTGTTCTTTCTCAAGATTACTTTAGCTATTCAGGATCTTTTTGTGGTTCCATACAAATTTTAGAATTATTTGTTCTAGTTCTGCGAAAAATGTTATGGGTATTTTGATAGGGACAGTATTGAATCTGTAGACTGCTTTGGGTAGTATAAACATTTTAACAATATTGATTCATCCAATCCATGATCACAGTATATGTTTCCATTTATCTGTGTCACCTCCAATTCCTTTCATCAATGTCTTTTTTTTTTTAATAAATTTATTTATTAATTTTTGGCTGCATTGGGTCTTCGTTGCTGCGCGCGGGCTTTCTCTAGTTACGGTGAGCAGGGGCTACTCATCATTGCAGTGTGCGGGCTTCTCACTGCGGTGGCTTCTCTTGTTGTGGAGCACAAGCTCTAGGCGCGCAGGCTTCAGTAGTTGTGGCACGGGGGTTCAGTAGTTGTGGCGCGTGGGCTTAGTTGCTCCACGGCATGTGGGATCTTCCTGGACCAGGGCTCGAACCCGTGTCCCCTGCATTGGCAGGCGGATTCTTAACCACTGCGCCACCAGGGAAACCCACATCAATGTCTTATAGTTATCAGGGTACAGGTCTTTCACCTTCTTGGTTAAATTTATTCCTAGGTATTTTATTCTTTTTGATGCAATTATAAATGGGATTGTTTTCTGCATTTCTCATTCTAATAATTGTTAGTATATAGACATGCAAGTTTTCTGTATCTTAATTTTAAATGCTTCAACTTTACTAAATTAATTTATTAGTTCAAATCATATCTTTGGTAGTCTTTGGTGTTTTTTATGTACAGTATCATGCCACCTGTAAACAGTAATAGTTTTACTTCTTCCTTTTCAATCTGGATGACTTTTACTTCTTTTACTTGCCTAACTGCTATGGTTAGGACTTCCAATACTATGTTGAATAAAAGTGGCAAGAGTGGGTATCTTTGTCTTGTTCCTGATGTTAGAGGAAAACCTTAAAGCTTTTCACCACTGAGTGTATTAGCTATGGGTTTGTCATGTATGGCCTTTATTATCTTGAGTTATGTTTCTTCTATATCCACTTCGTTGAGAGTTTTTACCATGAATAGATGTTGAATTTTATCAAATGCTTTTTCTGCATCTATTCAGATGATGATATGACTTTTATCCTTTGTTTTTTTAATGTGGTGTATCACGTTAACTGATTTGTGGATGTTGAACCATACTTGCCTCCCTGGAATAAATCCCACTTGATCATGGTGGATGATCTTTTTAATATATTGTTGAATTTGGTTTGCTAATATTTTGTTGAAGATTTTTGCATTGATTTCCATCAAGGATATTGGCCTGTAATTTTCTTTTTTTGTAGTGTCTTTGCCTGATATTGGTATCAGGAATAATGCTGGCCTCATAAAATGAGTTTGGAAGTGTTCCTTCTTCTTCAATTTTTTGAAATAATTTGAGAAGAATAGATATTAACTCTTCTTTAAATGTTTGGTAAAATTCACCTGTGAAGCCATGTGGATCTGGACTTTGTTGGAGTTTTATTGATTACTGATTCAATTTCATTACTAATAATTGGTCTATTTGGATTTTTATGTCTTCATGATTCAGTCTTGGAAAAGTGTATGTTTCTAGGAATTTATCCATTTATTTTAGGTTGTCTAATTTGTTGGCATATAATTGTTCATAGTATTCTCTTATGATCCTTTGTATTTCTGTGGTACTGACTGTAATTTCTTCTCTTTCATTTCTGATTTTATTTATTTGCATCTCTCTCTTTTTTTCTTGATAAGTCTGGCTAAAGGTTTGTCGATTTTGTTTATCTTTTAGACAACCAGCTCTTAGTTTCATTGATCTCTTTATTTTTGACTTTTAGCTTCTATTTCACTTATTCCACTCTGATCTTTATTATTTCCTTCCTTCTACTAACTTTGGGCTTTATTTGCTCTTCTTTTTCTAGTTCCTTTAAATATAAAGTTAGATTATTTCAGATTTTTCTTGTTTCTTGGGGTAGGTCAATATCACTATGAACTTCCTTCTTAGAACTGCTTTTACTGTGTCTCATAGATTTTGGAAAGTTGTGGTTCCATGTCTCAAGGTATTCTTGATCTCTTTTATTTCTTTGTTTACCCATTGACTATTCAGTGGTATGTTGTTTAGTCTCCATATTTTGTGTTTTTTCCAGTTTTCATCTTGTAATTAATTTCTAGTTTCAAAGTGTTGTGGTTGGAAAAGATGCTTGATTTTTTTTTGTGGCCTAAAGTGTGATCTATCCTGGAGAATACTCCATGTGCACTTGGGAAAAAATGCATATTCTGCTGCTTTTGGATGGAATGTTCTGCATATATCTATTAAGTTAATCCCGTATAATGTGTTGTTTAAGGCCAGTGTTTCCATACTGATTTTCTGTCGGGATGATCTATCCACTGATGTAAGAGGGGTATTAAAGTTTCCTACTATTATTATATTGTTGTCTATTTCTTCCTTTATTTCTGTTCACACTTGCTTTATAAGTTTAGTTGTTCCCATGTTGGATGTATAAATGTTTCCAAATTTTATATCCTCTTGTTGGACTGACCCCTTTATCATTATGCTGCTATTCTATGTCTTTTCTTGCAGTCTTTGTTTCCAAGTCTATTTTCTATGACATAAGTATTAGCAAAGCAGCTTTCTTTTCATTTCCATTTTTATGGAATACCTTTTTCTATCCCTTTACTTTCAGTCTGTTAGTGTCTTTAGGTTTGAAGTAAATCCCTTGTAGGCAGCAAATAGCAGGATCTTTTTTTTTAATCCATTCAACTACCCTATGTCTTTTGACTGGAGAATTTAGTCCATTTATATTTAAAGTAATTAGTGATAGGTTTGTACTTATTGTCATTTTATTAATTGTTTTCTGGCTGTTTTTTGTAGTTCCTCTATGTTCCTTTCTTCTTGGCAACTTTTTATAAATACTTACCTTAGGCTATCACCACAAGCAATACTGTGAAGTTACATCATACACATACTTAAGATATGCAAAATCAACTCTACGTGCTTATGTAAAAAAATACCAGCAGATATTTTCGGTACAAAGCACCTAAACTAAAGGTAGCTTTTACTACTTTACCTGGTGGCCAGTGAAAGAAGCAGTAATATCTTTTATCACTAGAGGAAAAAACTGCCTATGCTGGACTTCTTTTAGATAGTGCCATAGATGTTATACTTAAGACCAATTTAAAGGACTTTCGAGGGTAATTTTTACTACATTCAACTATTACCTTAGGAACTGACTTTAAAACTTAGCCCTCATTCAAGACTCCATTATAATTGTAACATAAATCACCATAATTTACACTAACTCATTTTCACTTAACTTACCACTCTCTACATTGAGGGCCATAGACAAACAAACCACTTATAAAGTGCTATATGCTTATGTTTACATAAGAATGTTTATGTAGGAATTTTGTTTTTATTTTAAACAAATCTTATTTTAAAACTTACTATATTAAAAAACCACACAAGCTCTATTTATATAATGACATATATTTCAATATTAAAAAAATTCTCTTGACCAGCAGACTATGAATTATACAAACACCCAATTCCCTGAATAATTAGGTTTATGTTTATCATGAAAGTAACAATTCCAACCACACTAAATCCTAGAAATCCTTCACACTAGTTTATAGCTGTGTGACAGAGCATAGAATAATTTTTGGAAAAAATTCATAGCACACAAGTCCAATAATCTTTCTCACTGTTCATATACCATCAGTGTGAGAACTTGTATGGGTGTGTATGTATTTATGTTAAACCCTCAGTAAGTAGTAAATACTCACAAATATCTTCATTGTACCTATATTTTCTGTGACTAATGAAAACAACTTCATCTTAGAGCATGCCTTTTTCCCTTAATTGAGCAGTTAGTTAAATTACCTGAGAAACATTCTGAACTCCAAGTGACCTCTGCTATTCCAAACACTATATCCTCAGACCAAACAGTTATACTACCATTCAAACCCTGATCTACCACATCATCCTTAGGAAGATTTAACACCAAGAGGCTTCCCCTGCAAAGTAAAACACTTACTTCATTATGATAGATTGCTATGAATGTGCATCATTCAAGGACACCAAATAAAATTGGTATCAGAGAGATAACTGTTCTTTTAATATTCTCAAAAATCCCACTGTAGTGGCAAAATACAGAGACAGACAATACAAATATAATATTTTATGAAGAATGATAGCATTACATAGAAAGCTAGACATTATTTAAAATAATAAGATGTTTTCCATGCTAATATTTAAGAGAATAGCCACAATTTGAAGATTCAATTTACTTATCAGATTTTAGATTTATACCAAAGAAGATTCTTCCTATATTTTTTAATATAGAATATCAGCAGCTCAGGCACTTGGAAAGATTCATTAATAAGTAATCACTAACTTAGATCAAGCACTAAGTCACAGAATCAGCAATGCTATTTTTGTAAGTGGCAGCAGTTTAAGCAGCCAATCCTCAATAAGCCCTCACTGGACTCTCTGTGGGTGGTCCATTTTGACACTGCAGTCAGTTTAGCCACAGTATACCAAACAAACTGTTACATTAATAGAAATAAACAACATCCTCTGCTCACTCTACTCAAAACCCAAAAAAAGTGCTCTTATACAGAACATTTACAACCTGCCAGATAGTAGCTTAGAGGATTAGCATATCAGTGCATTTATAAATCAGTTCTAACAACACCATCTCTTTTGATGAAATATTACTTTGGTTGGGACTAAATATTTCAAAATACTGAGTCACACAGAAATGCAACTTCTTTGATCACTGCTTCAAAAAATTAAAAGGAGAACAAGAATTATAATTAAGAATACTAAAGGGCTTCCCTGGTGGCGCAGTGGTTGAGAATCTGCCTGCTAATGCAGGGGACACGGGTTCGAGCCCTGGTCTGGGAAGATCCCACATGCCACGGAGCAGCTGGGCCCGTGAGCCACAACTACTGAGCCTGCGCGTCTGGAGCCTGTGCCCTGCAACGGGAGGGGCCGCGATAGTGAGAGGCCCGCGCACCGCGATGAAGAGCGGTCCCCGCACCGCGATGAAGAGTGGCCCCCACTTGCCGTAACCAGAGAAAGCCCTCGCACGAACCGAAGACCCAACACAGCCAAAAATAAATAAATAAAAAAAAAAAAAAAAAAAAAGGTCCAGTCTCATGCTAAGAGTGTATGGTGTTAAAAAAAAAAAAAAAAAAGAATACTAAAAATATTTGGAGTTTCTTGTTGTGTTGAATAAACTATTCATTTTGCTTTAGAGCCGCCTTTAATCATTACGCTGCTATTAAAGTATAACATGTAACACAATGTAACATGTAATGACACATTCATTACACGTTGCCTATATCTCAAAAAAATAAAAATAAAAATATTGTAGACCAAGAGTAAGGTAATATAACACATTTCAATGTGGTTCAGTCATTTGAAGAATACATGCTAACCCTGATTAACTAAACAGAACAAGAGCCCAACATAAACTCTATGAATACCAGAATACTATGTAAAGTGGAGACTTTTCTCACATTTCAAGATCCATTAAAAAGAGCCATCAATGGGTTGATCCAAATCTCTGCCTGGCTGCAGAAACCATTAGGAAATAAAAATATAAATCAATATGGCCATATTGACATATCAACTATATGATCTGATAATTAAATACAAAATGCACTATATTTTAGTATTCTGATTTAATAATAAATTTCTTGTTTTAGATAGGGCTATTCACTGTATAACACTGCAAAAATAAAATATCATAAACTCTTGTTTTTGCTGGTAGGAATTAAAGTTCTTACAGCTTGTTAAATATTCTGTTAAAAAGCATATCTCGTTAGAGTACATTTAATACACTTTCTTTGCTATTTTCTTGTGTCTTTACTACAATTTCTTTATAATTATTGTACTGAATGTCCTAATTAAGCTATCTATTCCAGGGAAAGTCATTTACTCACTGATATCTTCACCCCTCACAGACCCAAAGTAAGCACCTAACACAATGCATTATATAAAGCAGGCACTCAATAAGTATTTGTTTTTAAAAATGTAAAGTTATATAAACATGTCTTTAAGGACTTGTTTTACATTCTCCTTTACTGGAAGTTGAAGATTGAGGCTATGAATAGATAAGTGATGTCAAATCTGGTTCAGATTCATATCATTACAGGATGTCCTCTAGTGAACCATGAAAGTAGCTCCAGAGTATTCTGAAGAATAGAGCTCCAAGAAGCTCCCATCAATCAGAGATGGCACAAGGGAGAGACTCTGAGTTAATTCAATTCCTCATTTCATAAACATTTTAACTGAGGATCAAAAGTAAGCCAAAAAGGTTCAAGGTCACAGTGCAAGTAAGTGGTCCCATGTTAAAATATAAAATTACCTAAAAAGCAAGAAAGAAGAAACTACAAAGAAGATTAAGATGAATAGAAGAATCGCCACAAAATAGCAGCTTTTACTGAGTGCCTATCGTGTGTCTGGTATGATGCTAAATAATTTTATACAATAATCTCATCTTAAACTCCCATCTGCCACATGAAATAGGTATTAATTATCCACATTTTTTAAAGATGATGAAACTGAGGTTCAGAGAGGTTAAGGAAGTTTTCAAAGGTCACAAGTGAGTGGAATATGTAGCCAGAATTTAAAGTCAGAACTATTTGACTTCATATCTGGTACCGTTAACCACTTTGTTTAATACTCTCTCTTCCAGCAAAAAAACTTTGATTTTCTGTTTTCCTGCAGTGCATTTCACGGTTACAACAAAATTAACCTTTTGTTTTTTCCTGTGACCAAAACTACAAAGCACACCTAAACATCTTAAATTCAGGCCTCTGGACTTAGGGTTGGACACAGAAACAGAGAAGACTAAGAGAAATAATAGAAAACATCAAATTTAATTGTCACTTTCAATAACTGACATTCATTTGAGATTAGGTTGTTTTTTAGTAAGCATAATAAAAGCACAAAGGATACTAATACTTATTGAATTCCTTCTATGAGCCAGGCACTATCCTGGGTGTTGGGAATACAATGATAAACAGTTCAAGTCCTTGATATCAAAAAATTATATAAAGAACATATAAAATGAATATCATACTATTTCCTCCTTTCCAGGAGAATTTTTACTATCAATTATAAACTTTTTAGAGGAATCCATATTGTCACTCCAATGCAGACACGCATGTTAATAAAATAAAACATAAAAGGCTTTCTTGCTAATGACCACACAGTCAAATAGCCACTAGGAAAGGTAACTATGAGATCATATAAACTGTCCATCAGCCAATACATGACCTGGGCTGATTACTTGTTTTTCCTCTGACTTTTCCAATTCAGTTTGAAACAGCTCAGAGAAAGTCCCCTTGCCAGATTGTTTAGTCTTACAAATCTCACCATTAGATATTTTTTCCTGAGGTTCAGCCGAACTGGCCCTTTGCTTACTTTCATTTCATAACTCTTTTGAGTGTCAATACCAGCTGCTCACTTTCCCTGGAATTTGTCCACTTTTCAAATACAGGCATGACTTTAATTAGACAAGGCATAAACTAGGACAGCAGAGAGACTGATTCTAAGAAATTAGGCCAGAGCACCAATTTCTGAACAAGCGTAAAGTTCAACAATATAAACATACTTCTTTTGAAATATGGAGAAAAGCCACAAGACCATAAGGGACTGGAGAACTCAAAAGCTAAGTACAGATCTCTGCTTCTAGTCATGGTCAAATAGTTCCCATAAAACCAACCCTACCCTAGATAACAATTATAAACTCTGAATAAAATAGTTTAGAGAAAAAAAAAAAGAACTGAAGGCACAGGAAAGTGAACAAAAAAGCAGGCTGAATTTGGAAAAAAGGGAATTGCGCTGAATAAGATTCTCATTTTTATGGCCTGAGTTAGGACCCCAATCCCTGCCATGAAGAGCAGTTAAAATTTAATAGAAAACAGTAGTCTTACTCTCCTATAGAATTGGAAGACAGAATCCAGGGAAACCACAGCAAGAAAGTAAGGGGAAGAATTCTGTAAAGGAGAGAACCAGAGAAGGGAAGCTCTAAATTCTGTGGATAAACTGTTCAAGTCTCTTGCTAATCCTCAAAACAAGTATGTAAGAGAAAGATTCCAAGCAGCCTTCCTAAGGTTAAAAGAACTGACCTGAAATTTCAGCTAACACCCACCACATGGGAAATAGAATTTGAAGTTGGAGTACAGCCAAGTTAAATGACTTCAAAAACAAACAGGCAAAAAAAAATTCAATATTCTTCAAATGAGTCTAACAGAATCCACTTTCTACAATATATCATTCACAATGTCCAGGACAAAATCT
This sequence comes from Balaenoptera acutorostrata, assembly GCF_949987535.1. NCBI lineage: Eukaryota > Metazoa > Chordata > Mammalia > Artiodactyla > Balaenopteridae > Balaenoptera > Balaenoptera acutorostrata. The sequence goes on along the minus strand of NC_080065.1, from coordinate 69,525,081 downwards.
GAAAGTTCTCAACAAATGAAGAAACAAAAACATATTAAAAATAGAATACATACAATCAATGAAGATTGACATGAGTTAATCCAGATGTTGCAATTAGCAGATAAGGGTTTTAAGTCAGCCAATATAACTATGATCAAGGATTTAAAGTAAAATATGATGATAATAAATGAAAAAGTAGAGAATCTTAGCAGAGAAATAAAAGTTATAAAGAAGAACCTAAAGGAAATATTAAAAATAAAAAATATTAAACTCAAAAAACTACTGGATTGAGTTGAAAAAAGAGACAATGTACTTGAAGAAAGATCAATATAGATGATTGAATCTGAAGAACAGAGAGAAAAAGGATTTTTTAAATAAACAGAGCCTCAGGACCCTTTAACTGAAGTCTCAGAAGGAAAGAAGAAAGAGAATGACAGTAAATAAAACTTTTTTGAGAAATAATGGCCCCGAATTTCTCAATTTTAGTGAAAGACATAAATTTACAGATTCAAGAAACTCAGGAACCCCTGTGAAGTAATTTTAAACTCCACTCCTAGGCATATCATGGTCAAATTGTTTAAAACCAAATATAAACAGAAACTACTAAAAGCAGCCAGGAAAAAAACACATTATAAACAGGAGAACAATAATTCAAATGAATGCTAAATTCTCATCAGAAACAACAGATTGAAAAACAGAAAATTAACACACTGAAATTTCTAAAACAACAACAAAAGTCTATCTAGAATTCTTTGCCCAACAAAAAGATCTTCCAAAATTGAAGGCAAAATAAAGGCAACTGCAGATAAAATAAAACTAAGAGAACTCATTGCCAGCAAGCCTACACTACAAAAAATGCTAGAGCAACATCTTTAGGCTAAAAGGAAATGATACCAGATAAGAATACAGATCAGCAGGAAGGAATAAGGAGCAAAAAGAAATGGTAAATATCAATCCCACAGTATAATGTTAAAATTTTTGCTTTTAGCAGTCATATTTTTTTAAGAGGAAAAGTTAATCAAGTTGAGTGAACTTGTAATATTAACTTATATTGAATATCTTTAAAATTAAGTAACAGCTATTCTCCCCCCAAAAAATTAAGTAACAGCTGTTTTACATTACATTTCTATATTTTCATTTAATTTAAATGTTCAACAGACTTTACTATACCTAAGTATAATGGTAAATTAAAAAAAAAAAAACACTAATAAAAGTGATTCTCCAAAAATCAAAACAGCACTGGAATAGGTAAACCATTTAATCTCTGAATCACCTTAACAAATAATCATACCTATTTCACAGGGTTATAAGGAGCCTGTAAAATGACATGAAAAAAGGTTGTCACTTTTCATCAAAAAGTATTCTGTCACCGATAACTATTTGAATTTCTATATTTAAGTGGCATGAAGTGTAAAAGATTACATGATATAACTGAAGTTGTATCAAAAGTAATGTATCCCAAATAGACAAGCAAACCTATTGAAAAAAATTTATGTTAAACAGGATTTGTAAAAATTATTTGAACAAGTAATTTATCTGAAGGAGATTTTAATAATGTCTAACATTTAGCACTTAGAAATAAAAATAAAATCACAGCTGGGATCTCTAAATAACAATTTTGAAACAACATACAAAGGAAATGGGCATCTCAGGGATGCCATCTACCCAGTAGCCATGTACAGAATGAGCTATTTTACCAGTGTAATCAAAATTAATGATAATTTCTTTAAAAATAAGGAAGCTTACCCTGACAAAACTTCAAAGATCCTTACAAACTTGGCAACATAAGCTCAGTATACACTGGCTGCATGTGGATGTGCAATTTGTCTTGCCATGACTTTCCATTTACTGCTGCTCCTTTAGCCAAGGCCCTCCCAACTTTACACCTGGAATATAGTGAATGCCTTAGAACTTTAATAAATCAACTCAATAAAAATTTGAGCACATTAACTACATCCAAAATTAAGAGACATTATATAGAGCATGGTAATTAGCCCACATGCTTTTGAAGTCACTAGCTCTGCCACTCACTAGCTATTTGGCTCCGAATAAGTTATACACCACTGAATGTTAGTTTCCTCATCCATAATAGTGAGAGAATAACAGGACCTATTTCATAAAACCATCAGGGTTGCATGTGGCATAATGTATGGCATACAGAGGTCATTCTCATTATTAAGCACAGTAAAAGAATAAAATATGACAATTACAATGTCCCAGACCTTAAGCAGCTATAAACTGAACTCCACTCAGCGTAAATCGAATTACGAAATAATTCGATGACCTATAGGAATAACAAGAAAGGTGACACCAGTTTTGAAAAAAAGGAGAAGGTAAGTGAAAACTTCTTGAAGAATAAGGCATTTCCACGTACCCACAAAAATATGCACTTTTCATAAGATAGAATATGTAAGAGATATTTAGAGAATAACAAGGGCCTTACAGAGGTGATCAAAATATCTGATTCATTTCTGTCACAAAGAGATTGAAATAGCATTATTTTTTCAGCACAAGGCTATTTATATATTTATCTGTTTCAGATTAATATTTTGGGAAGTTTAACACCAAAGAAGCACACTGACTGAATAAATCTCATTGCAACTTTAAAAGAATACCCACACAAAGGGCTAATGCCTCTAACACAGAAAAACCTCTTAACATTTCAAGTACAAAGGACCAAAATCCAACAGAAAAAAATGTAAAATACATGAACAGACCATATATAAAAAAAAGATATAAAAATGACCCATAAACATATAAAAGGGTGTTCAAATTCATTCAAAATTAGAGAAATGCAAATTAACACTGAGGTACCACTTTGTACCTATCAGACTGGAAAAAATTAAAAAGTATAGCAGTATGTTCTGTTAGTGAGGCTCTGGGGAACTAGACAATTTCATATGTTGCTGATGGTAATACAAACTGGTCCAACTCTTCTGGAGGGGAATTTGGCAATATCTAAGAAAACAATATATGCATTTATTTTCTAGCAATCACACATCTGGGAATTTACCCTGAAGATAAACCCCCAACAATGCAAAAATACATAGATAATTCACTGCAGCATTGTCTGAATTGCAGAATACTGGAAACAACTTAGATGCTCATACGTAGGAGAGAAGTTGAAAATTTTATATTACCACACAACGGAATATGAAGTGCCTGTAAAGATGAAAGAGGAAAATCTTTATGAATTGACGTGGAGTGATTTCCAGGACACGTTGTTATGTGAAAAAATTAAAAATGCAAAAAAAAAAAGTGTTTACAGCATACTACACTTCATATAACAAAGAATAAAATGTGAGAAAGTATACATGCTCATTTGTACAAAAGAAATATGGGACATATAAACCAGAAACTAATGAGCTTGGTTACCTAGAGGAGCTGCTGGGAACTTAATGAAAAAAGTATAGGAATGGGAAGAGGGTAGTAGGGATGAGGGAGAAGTGGCCCTTTTCTGAATATACCTTTGTATATAGCTGATTCTTAGCAACTGTTCACATCCCAAAAACTAAATAAATAATATCAATCAGTATGTGATTTGAACCCAAAATGGAATAGGAACACTGAAAGGATGGGAAGGAACAAAACTAATTTAAGACATTTTGGAAAATCATATTTTAAATGTACATTGTAAGGATAAAGACAAAAAGAACTATATACAAATAGTGCACTACATTTAGAAAATTTGTTTTTCACTGGGATACAAGTAAACAATTCTGAAACTACTTTACATTTATACTAGGACTGAGTAAATAAGTACACATATTGTGGATAATGAAAGCCAGACTTTTCACTGCCAGAGGAAGTGGCAAATAAGCAAGAGGGGAAGGCTAGAATAAACTCTGTGACACTGGGTTGAACTAAAGGCTTTTAACATATATACAAATGGAGAAATGCAGATGTGTGCACATATATTTATAAGTTTACACATGTATTTGCTAGCTCTGCTAGTCCACTGAGAGGACCCAGAAGCAATGGCACTGCAGTAGCAAGAAGCCCACCTAGTACCCAGATGTTGATTACAAAATATAATCTTAAATAAAAGGAACTATTGCTCTTTGGATACATGGTTGATTCCAGGGCTGAGTCAGGAAAGACAAGATGAGCCTGGTACATCTTGCGGTGCCAGAACGTCAGGAAGGGCTCAAGGTAATGGAGACATATCTAAAAGACCTGAAAGTTGAAGAAGTTCCCAATGGCAAAATTGAGGACAATTTGAGCAACAAAATAAATAATGAGAGTAATTTAACCCACAGGATAAAATAAATGTACTCATAAGAGTACACACTCATATAAATAAATAATTGAATAAATAAATGGAAGAGAAGAAACAGCTTTTCCTTACAGTAGAATTCCGATTAATGAAGAATCCCAATTAATGAAGTAAAGGAATGATGAAACTAGAAAATCATAATTAGATATATCAGACTAATAATTGTTGGAGACAAAAATCATCAATGCATGCTAAAATTAGTGGGTAAAATTATGATGAAAAATAGGGTATTTGTATACTCTCAAAATTATCTAAACACAAGATACTTATTAACAACAAAAGGAAAAAATAGCAAGTTTACAGTGGAAAGAAACCTGGCAGACACCCCCTTAATCAAGTATTCAAAGTTAATACCACTAGTAATAATGCAGATAGATAACATGTACCTCATAATATGTTGCACTGAGAAGGATAGAACATCATTTCTTTGATATTCTTGTAAAAATCCATAAATTCAACCTAACCATGAGAAAACATCAGACAAAATAACCAGCCAGTGTTCTTCAAAGGTAGGAAAACCAAGACTGAAGAACTTTCACAGACTAAAAGATAATGGAGACCATCAAATGCAATGTGAGACACTTGTATTCTGGACCAGGAAAAAAACTTTAGTGAGCATAATGAACTGAAATGTTTGTTTCTCCCCAAAATTCATACGTTGAGGCCCTAACCCCTTCTAATGTGATGGTATTTGGAGGTGGGGCGTTTGGGAGGTAATTTGGTTTAAATGAATTCACAAGGGCAGGACCCCCCGATAGGATTAGTAACTTTATAAGAAGAGGAAGACATATATACTCTAATATGTATAAAATAGACAACTAATAAGAACCTGCTGTATAAAAAAATGAAATAAAATAAAATTCGAAAAAAAAAAAAAAAGAGGAAGAGATTAGAGCTAGCTCTCTGTCCACCACGTAAGAATACAGCAAGGCAGCCGACTGCAAGCCAGGAGGCAGGTTCTTCCCAAGAACTGAATCGGATGGTTCCTTGATCTTGGACTTCCCATCCTACAGAAATGTAAGAAATAAATTCCTGCTGTGTAAGCCACCAGTCTACGGTATTTTGTTACGGAAGCCAGAGCAGACTAAGAGTGGTAAAAATGGGAAAATTCAAATAAGATCTGTAGATTACTGTGTCAATGTTAATGTCCTGATTGTTAATTACTGTACCATGATTACGTAAAATGTGAATATTAGGGAATATAGGGTAAAGGATATGCAGGAATTCTCCTTAGTATTTTTGCCACTTTCTCTATAAGTCTAAAATTAAAGTGTTAAAAAAGATAGCTGTCAAAAGATACAAATTGATCAAGAACCATAACAAATCAGGAAAAACATCATTATAATTCACCATTATGGTTCTAGTCACATGGGCATATCTCCACTGTTGGACTGGTTTTGGATCATTTGTAGCCAGAAATATCACATCCTCTCCAGAAGTTGCACAAATAAAGCAATTAACCTTTAATTGTTACAATGGTATATCTTTTTAAACAATTATTTTTTTTGCATGCTTCCAGTTTTGAATAAAAATTAATTACTATGTGGCCAATTGTAATCAACGTATGTTATATTACTATACCAGAAAATTCAACAGAGAAAACGAAGCTCTGGATCCACCAGTAAACTTACATCTGATAGAGCATACAGTATAACAATAACATGTGTTTAACAAGGCTTCTCTGAGGTCAAGGGAGTTCTAAGTCACTCCCAATTTTTTAATCTCCAGACACATTAAAAGTGAAATCAAGATTACAAAAATTATATCATCATATTTAAATTGATTTTATTTATAGTGTGCTTCAAATGATATAGCTTGAAATGGGATAAAATTTTAAACTGGCATAAAGAATGTCTGCTAAGACAATGTATATAAACCCATTTATAGATAATATCAGAAGTATATGCTGGAGGCCCTTCTGAATACAAGGCATCAACCTGATGGCCTCTTGGGATATGTCACAAACCATACAATTCACAGTTAACAAAGATTTACACACACACATCAATCCTACTGCCTACAGCCATAAACTCTGGGTGTTCTCATTATTAGCCTATTTGAACTCAGTTTTTTCATCATTAAATAAAGACAAATGACTTGCTGAAACCCATATAATTAGAAATAGATACAAGACTCAAGACAAGATCTCAAGTTCTTTCCATTATGCCACATTTCCTCTCAACAAAAGGCCACTCCCAAGACATCCAGATTTGCTGGAATTTCAAACTCAGCTAAGACATGGTCACTGCCCTCAAGGATTTTACCGTATAATGGAAGAGACACCCAAGTAAATAATTAATAACAACAAATATTTATAAAGTGCCTATTATAAGCAAGAACTGTCCTAGAAAAAGTATACACACACACACACCTATATATTAATTCATTAAATCCTTACAGTCACTAGGTCAGGTATTAGTATTATTTCTGAATTACAAGAGAAAAATTGAGGACAAACAACTGAATAAGCTGCCCACAGTCTCACACCTGAGATCCAAATCAGGTCATCAGGCAATGGGACAGTAGCATGTCCAGAATGGGTTACATAGGTGCAGTAGGCTATAAACTGTTTTAGTAGTGAATTTTTAAAGTATAAAAGTATAGCCTTTAAAAAATGTACAATAGTTTCAATGTCATTTGAACAGTACTTCTCTCTCTATAAACTTCCTAAATTCAATATTTTTTGAAGAGGTACATACAGCTATACTACACTGCATGTCTTCCAAACTTAACCACTGAAATATCCTAGGTGGTCTAATTATTACATTAGTTATGATTTTTTATCAACATTAAAGATTTCTGTTCTGCATTCATTTTTAAAATACCTAGTTTTAATATCAACTTAATTAGCAATTATGTTCCACAATTTTTCCTGCTAATACAAAAGTATGTACCGGCTTCATCATCATCATCACCATCTGATTTTAGATGTTCCTCAAATATTTTAGATTCTATTAATTTTCTCAATCGGTTATTTACCTACAATTTCAGGATAGTAACAGTCAATGAAAATCTGATTCTTGACTGAATTTCATAATAAACAATTTTCTTCTAGAAATAAAAAAGCAATGCCTATCTAAGAAAACAAACAACTGAATGTAATTTGATTAAATTGATAAAGAAGACCGTAGGTCTTTATAGCTTCAGAAAATCAAGTTGTCAAAGTATAACTAATTTTAATTTTTTCTATGCAATAATTTAAAACAGTATTAAGAATGTAGGTGATTGTAAAGCAATTGTACTCCAAGAAAGATGTTAAAAAAAAAGAATGTAGGTGATCTAAAAATATTTTGAAAATTTAAAATTCTGAAGTGAGAATGTCAAAGGCCTAGAATCACCTTAAGTACTTTATCCTTAGTAGACTCAAATTTTAAATGATGATAACTTAATGACTTAAAGCTGGAGCGTCATGAGAATTAAAAGAAAATCCAAATTCAAAAAAAGTAACTAAATAATGAAGATTATCACAACTCGGGTGCCTTGATAATCTTCTTCCTAACCTTAGTGTCTTAAGTGCATGGCATGAAGCAATGATATCTAAAAGACCATGCCATCCTACCCAGGGGGGAAATACCATCTCAAATTTTAAAAGTTTCTGTAGGGGCAAAATAAGCAACAAATCTAAGAGACATTATCACAACATGTGATCTAACTTAATGTACTGTAATTGACAGACAAAGCTAACATGCTACACATAATCGCAAAATTCTTCATTTTACTACCCTGTGTAGAAAGAATGGGAATCAGATAAGGGAGTTGGAAGTATTTTACCTCAGTAGGGTATAAAATTGGACCTAAAATAAATGTTCTGGTCCTCTTTAACAGAGCTTTAAAAAGCAAGACCCTAAGGATTACACTGTTCCAAAGTAACTTAAACTGTGTCCCAGAAAAAAACAAAAGTTTATAGAAATACAAAAATATGCAGCACCAAGTAAGAGTTACAATATTTGGCATCCAATCAAAGATTAGCAGGCATGCAACAAAAAGGGAAACTATAACACAGAAAATATGATAGGGCAGAAAAATCTATCAACACCTATGCCAAAATAATACAGGTTACCAAATTAATGGACAAGGTCATTGAAAGTGACTATAATTTTATTCCATATATTCAAGAATGTAAAAGAAAGATTGTACATGGTAAGAAGAGTTAGAAAAGACATTAAATAGATGTAAACCAAACTGATGAAAACCACAATTTCTGAGATAAAAGATACACTGAATGGAATTAACAGCATATTACACATAGCAAAAGAAACAATTATGAAGAACAAATATGAAGACAGAGCAATAGAAACTATTCAAAAATAAAAATGGGGAGAAAAAAAGAAAGGAAGAAAGAAAAGAGGATCAGGGAGCTATAGGACAAATTCAAGCAACATAATATACATGTATTGATATATATAATTGGAGTCTCCAAACAGGAAGGAAGGGAAACAGAAAAACTATTTGGATAATGACCAAATTTCGCCAAAACTGACTAAAAATATAAACTAACAGATCAAAGAGGCTCAATAAAGATAAAAAACTACACTAAGGCATATCATAATCAAATTGTTCAAAGACAGTGATAAAGAGAAAAATCTTAAAAGAAGCTGGAGAAAGAAGGCACATTGCTTAGATACAAACAATGACAACTGACTAGCCAGAAGACAATAGAGCAACATTTTTAAAGTACTGAAAGAAAAAACTGTCAACTTAGAATTTTCTACCCAGTGAAAATATCTTTTAAAAAGAAGGGTGAAATACGGACCTTTGCAGATTCACAAAACCTGACAGAATCCATCACAAGCAGACCTGCATGAAAAGAAACATTAAACAAAGTCCTTCTGACAGAACATAAATAATATTACATGGAAAACTGGATTTACACAGAATAATGAATTGTTCCAGAAGAGGTAAATTTGTGGGTAAATATAAAAGACTTTCAAAATATTTAAATCACTTTAAAAGACAACTCAGAATTCTGATTCTGGACAAGATGGAGATAGCTCATTACACTCTATTACTCTCACTAATTACAAACAAAAATCCTGAAAGACTTAAAGCAACTATTAAAAGATTCTTTAAGGGGTTTCCCTGGTGGCGCAGTGGTTGAGAGTCTGCCTGCCAATGCAGGGGACACGGGTTCGAGCCCTGGTCTGGGAAGATCCCACGTGCCGTGGAGCAACTGGGCCCGTGAGCCACAACTACTGAGCCTGCACGTCTGGAGCCTGTGCTCCGCAACAGGAGAGGCCACGATAGTGAGAGGCCTGCGCACAGCCATGAAGAGTGGCCCCCGCTTGCCGCAACTGGAGAAAGCCCTCGCACAGAAACGAAGACCCAGCACAACCAAAAATAAATAAATAAATACATAAAATTTTTTAAAAAAAAGATTCTTTAAGGTAGAGAAAAGAAAGCAGATTTACTAGGAACCTTGGAACTTGAGGAAAGACTTGGCAGAAAGTTCCCTGGTTGGTTTTGTTTTGTTGACTTTCATATATCCAACCTGGATATTAAAGAAGCCTGCAACATGAAAACACCAGTGGGTACAAATAAACAAAAAGAAAAACTACTTCTGTCTGGCCGTGGTAAGTAGAAAAGGGTAGCCAGGAAAGACAGAAGCCTTTTGCCTAAAACCCTTCCCCTCTCAGTTCAGGCCTAGAACCCAGAAGAAACATGCCTATCCCCATCCTGATCCCAATCCTGTACTAAAGACAGGAGGCTGTAGGTGGAGCCTAGTCTACCACCCTCACCCTGAACTCAGAAGGTGAAGTTCCTTCCTCTCTCTACTTGGGGCTGTGGCCATGGAAATGGTGGGCAGGGACTTAACATCCAGCCATTCTCACCCTGCACTAATCAGGTGGCACTCTTCTCCCCAGTACCACAGACATACACCACGATCAAGTATATTCCAGGAATGCAAGGCAAAAGCTCAATCTTTGTAATCCACCATATTAACAGTCTAAAAAAGAAAACTCATATGACCACGACTTGATACAGAAAAAAGCATTTAAGACAATTCAATACCTATCCATAATAAAACCAATCAGCAAACTAAGAATAGAAAGAAATTTCCATAATCTGATAAAGAGCATTTGAAAAACAAAATTACAGCTAACAGCATACTTAATGGTGAAAGCCTGAATGCTTTCCCCCTAAAGTGGGACATAAGGCAAGGATTTCTGTTCTCACCACTAAAATTCCACATAGTAGTTTCATGTCCTAGCCAGTGAAATAAGGCAAAGAGAGGAAATAAAAGGCATAAAGATTGGGGAAAAAAAAGGAAATAAAACTATACCCACTGGCAGACATTATTATATAAGTAAAAGATACCAACAAAACTACACACACACATAAAAACAACAACAACAAAACACTCTGGAACAAATAAGGAAATTTAGCAAGGTTGGGGATTATAAGGTCAACACAAAAAAATAAACTATATTTATATATGAGTAATGGAACTATTGGAAACTCAAATTTTAAAAAACAAAACCATTTATAATAATTCCAGAAAGACTGAAATAACTAGAAATAAATCTAACAAAACACATACAGGATCTGTGTGCTAATAAACACTACAAAATACTGATGAAAGATATCAAAGAAAACCTAAAAAATACTGTGCTTATGGACTAGAAGACTCAATTGTGGTTTTTTTGTAAAATAGAGTAAAGCTGCTTTTAAAATGTATTTGGAAAGGCAAAGAAACTAAATTATCTAAAACAACATTGAAAAAAAGAATAAAGTTAGAGGAATTACACAACCTAATTTTAAGGCTTATAATGTAGCTACAGTAATTATGACAGTGTGGTACTGGTGGAGGGATATACACATAGATTCATGAAACAGAATACAGAGTCCAGAAATAGACCCACACAAGTACAGCCAATGATTTTTAATAAAGGGGCAAAAGCAATTCAATGGAGAAAGGAGAGTCTTTTCAACTAATGGTCTTAGTTCAATTGGGCATTCACATCCAAGAAAATGAACCTTAACCTTAACAAAAATGAACTCAAAACAGATGATAGATCTAAATGTAAAACATGAAACTATAAAACTTTTTTAAAGAAAATCATAGAAAATCTTCATGACCTAGGGATAGGTAAAGAGTCCTTACACATGACACCAAAGAATAATCCATAAAAATAAAAAAAATCCACAAATTGGACCATTCATCAAAAATAAAAACTTCTGCTCTACAAAAGACCCTATTAATAAAATGAACATAACAGGGCTTCCTTAGTGGCGCAACGGTTAAGAATCTGCCTGCCAATGCAGGGGACATGGGTTCAAGCCCTGGTCCGGGAAGATCCCACATGCCGAGGAGCAACTGGGCGCGTGTGCCACAACTACTGAGCCTGCGCTCTAGAGCCCGCGAGCCACAACTACTGAAGCCTTCGTGCCCTAGGGCCGTGCTCTGCAACAGGAGAAGCCACCTCAGTGAGAGGCCCACGCATAGTAACGAAGACCCAATGCAGCCAAAAATAAATAAATAAATAAATTTTAAAAGGAAAAAAAAACAAAAAAAAAACTCATTTCAACCTCCTAGAAACTTCTGGTTTCTTCTGCAATTTCTCTAAAAAAAAAAAAAAAAAGAACATACCAGTGATAGACTAGAAGATATTTGCAAATCACATATCTGATAAATAAATACAAACAATGTAACTAAAAACATGGGTAAAATTTGAAAAGACTCTTCACCAAGAAGGTTATACAGATGTCAAATAAGCACATGAAACCAACATCCTTAGCCATTAGGGAAATAGAAATTAAAGCCACAATAAGATACCATACATACCATGCCTATTAGAATGGCTAAAATAAAAAATATGGACAACATTAAGTGCTGGAAAGAATGTGGATTTTTCATACATTTCAGGTAGGAATATAAAATGGTACACTCACTTTGGAAAACAGTTTAGCAGTTTCTTTATAAAGGTAAACACATACTTATCATACAACACAGTACTCCCAATCTTAGATATTTATCTTAAAGCAGAGATCAGCAAACTCTTTGTAAGAGGACCAAAAGTAAATATTTTAGTCATTACACACCACAATGTCCTGCTGCAGCTATTCAACTTTGCCATTATAACACAAAAGCAGCCACAGACAATACACAAACAAATGGGCACCCTTATGTCCCAGTAAAACTTTACCGAAATGGGCAGCCGATTTACAGGATATAGTTTGCCAATCTCTTCACTAGACAAATGAGGACTTATATTCACACAGAAACCTATGCATGAATGTTTAAAGCAGCTTTGTAATAGCCAAAAAGTGGAAATGACACAAATGTTCTTAAGTTATTAATGGATGAACAAACTGATACAGTCATACAATGGACTACTCAGAAATAAATAAAAATAAATTAGTGATATTTGCAACAACTTGAATGTCTCTCAAGGGCATTATTATGCTCAGTGGGTGGGGGGAAGCTAACCTCAAAAGGCTACATACTGTATGATTTCATTAATGTAATATTCTTGAAATGACAAAAGTGCAGTGATGAAGAACAGATAAGTGGTTGCTGAGGGTTACATTGGAGAGCGGGTACAACTATAAAGGGGTAGCACAAAGGAACGAAGAGGTTTCTTTGTGATAATAGAACAGTTCTGCACCCTGATTGTGGTAGTGGTTATATGAATCCATACATGTAATAAAATTCATATAACTATAAACACACAAAAACGAAACAAAAAAGCATAACAACAAAAAACCAGATTACTTGTAAAAAGTAGCAAAATCTGTATAAGGTTTGTAGTTTAGTTAATAATATTGTGCCAATGTCAATTTCCTGCTCTTAATGATCTACTATGGTTATATATTGTTATCATTGGAGAACCCAGGTGCAGGGTATCCTGAACTCTATCTATTATTTTTGAAACTTTTTGAAATTATTTCGAAATAGATTTTAAAATGTAATTGGCTGTTAAAAAAAAATAATTACAATATATTGTGGAGTTTATAACATACATATCAATAGAAGTAAAATGTATGACCAAAATAACATAAAGGCCAGGAGAGAAAAAATGGATATATAATGTGTGTGTATATATATAATGTATATTGCTATAAGAGTTTTAAACTATCTGTAAAGCAGTATATCACTTCAAGGTAGACTGTGATAAGGTAAAGATACATGCTATAAACTCTAAAGCAAGCATTAAAATAGCATAAAAATGAGTTATAAGCCAACCAAAAAGATTAAATAGTATCATAAAAAAATACTAAAGTAGTCCAAAAAAAGACACAATAAGAGAAACAAGGAAATAAAGATGAAACACAGACAGCAGATTTTAAAACCATCATCAATAATTACATAAATTGTAAATGCCCTAAACACCCCTATTAAAAGACACAGATTGCCAGATTGGATTAAAAAAGCAAAATCCAACTATATATTTCTTAAAAGAAACCCAATTTAAATAAAGACAAAAATAGTCAAAAGCAGAAGGATGGAAAAAGATATGCCATGCTAACTCCTATCAAAAGAAAGCTGGAAGTGGATTTTAGATCCAAGAATTTTAAGTGTTAGAGGGTCATTTCATAATGATAAAGGGGTCAAATCATCACGAGGACAAGACAAACCTTAATGTTTTGCACTTTATAACAAAGATTCAAAAATACATGAAGAAAGACCTGATTATGCTTCAAGGAGAATAAACCAATCCATAATTACAGATTTGAATACATTCTCAGTCATTGGTGCAACAAGTAGATAGAAAATAAGCAAAAATATAGAAAGCTTAAACAACAAGCTCAACCAACTTGATCTGACATTTATAGAACAATCCACCAAACAACAGCAGAATAGACATTTCTTTCAAGTGTTCAAAGAACACTGAACAAGAGAGACCATATCTGGAGCCTCAGTATAAGTCCAAATAAATTTAAAAGTTTAGTGGCTGCCTGGAACCTGGAGAGTAAGCAGAGTGAGGAAGAAAGGGGCTAGCTGGGGATTGACCTCAAAGAGGCACAAAGGAACTGTCTAGAGTAATGAAAACTTTGAATTTTACATAGGTACATTTCATTGTATGTACACTACACCTAAAAAACAACAACAAAAATTTTACTTGATTTTGACAGAGACCTGGATTCTACCCTACCTGACTTACTACCTGTGCTTTCCTTAGGAACTTGCTTATGCTTTTAGCAACTGTTTCCTCACATGCAGAGTGACGACGCCAACGCCACATGATGAAGTGACAGTACATGTTAACTGAAAAGGAGATTAACTGAAAAATAATAAGCAAATATTAATACTCAAAAGTTCTCTTAGAGCACAGTTTTTAAATGCTACGTCCTACTTCTGTTTTTGCTCTAAGTTGTTTATTTTCTGAAAAATCCTGGAATAACTGAAAAAATTAAAATATAATGACTGAGATGTTTCTTATAAAAGAAGAAAACACTTTAAATCAAAGCAGAGCAATATGAAAAAAGAAAAGGAAAATGAGTTCTCAAATACAAAACTGTATAACTAAAGATTAATTTTGTAAAGTAATAATTCTAAACTCTTTTCCATGGCTTAACTACAAAACATATACTTTGAGCAGGACTTCTGCACCACTTACATTACGGATTTAGTTCCCACATTCCAAAAGGTCAGGAACTATAAAGCGTTTAACACAAAAATGGCAGACGTATACAAATACTTTTATCATGGAAATAAAGAATACTACAATTTCTTTTTGAGGCATTCAAGCAACACATTTGCAACCCATACTCCCACAAACCTGAAAATCATTACTATTTTTGACAAACTCTTTGGCAGAGTACCATAACAAATGCTCCAATTCTGATATTTCATCTGGAAATACCCATTTGATTTCAAAGTCCCCCAAACCACAGGGACACATGGCAATAATATAGGATTTTAGACTGCTGTTTTTAAAAACAACTTTGACTGCTTTGGGCTAACTTATTTTACTTTATTTTTATATATCTGAGAAATGTGAGTTAAATAAATGTAGGGAGGCTGTTTGAACTTTTTTAACTTCCACTTAAAAAAACAGTTATGACATATAGTAAGATACAAACTAACCTATACCTTACTATATGTTGTAACATTTTTTAAACAACTGAAACATTTATAATGAAAATTCTAGAGAAGGACCCCTGTAACAATAAAAGTGAACCCTTCTAAATGATTGAATGACACTTCAATCTCTCCTAAACTTTAACATGCAGAGATTTCTCCTTGTTCCTCAATATCCACCTTCCCCTTTTTACACAGTAATGAAAATTTCTGGGCATAGGACACAGCTGAAGATCACACTTCACAGATTCCCTTGCAGCTAGGTGAAGCCATGTGACAGTTCTGGACAATGGAATGCAAGCAAAAGTAATGCATGCAACTTTAGTGTGATGGTCAAAGAAAATGCATGTGTGCTTTATTTTCTCTTTAACTCAGTCGTGTTGCCTGAAAGGTGAGCATAACAGTAACAATGAGATAAAAACTCCTTGTTAAAAATGGTAAAGCAACATGATTGAAGAAGCCTGGGCCCCTGCATCATAAAACCATTGTATTAAACCCAGGCATGCCTATTTGGATCATTACATCAGAGAAAAGCAAACCTCCATGCTATTTAAGTCATCAAATTTTTAGGCTAACTGTATCCGAAGCCAATATCTGCTGGTGGGGGCAGGAGAGAGGAAGGGAAAGAAAATGCAAAAAGACTTTATTTTAATTCTAATAGAAACCTAAGGCCAATTTTCATGTGTATGCTTGCAGTGTGTGTGTGTGGGTGTGTATGTGTGCTTATCATGTTTAATTTTCTTTCAAACCTCATGGCTGTCCTTCATTAGGACTATTTTTAGAAACATAAAACTACAGTACGCTAGATGACCTGGAATGAATCCAAGAAATCACTTCAAAACTTTATAGATGAGAAAACAGACGTATGAGCAAGCTAAACTATGAACCCAGGGTTACTCTTTTTTTTTTTTTTTAATTTTTGAATTTTATTTTTCATACAGCAGGTTCTTATTAATCATCAATTTTATACACATCACTGTATACATGTCAATCCCAATCGCCCAATTCAGCACACCACCACGACCACCACCCCCGCGGCTTTCCCCCCTTGGTGTCCATACGTTTGTTCTCTACATGTGTGTCTCAACTTCTGCCCTGCAAACCAGTTCATCTGTACCATTTTTCTAGGTTCCACATACATGCGTTAACATATGATATTTGTTTTTCTCTCACTGACTTACTTCACTCTGTATGACAGTCTCTAGATACATCCACGTCTCAACAAATGACTCAATTTCTTTCCTTTTTATGGCTGAGTAATATTCCATTGTATATATGTATCACAACTTCTTTATCCATTTGTCTGTCGATGGGCATTTAGGTTGCTTCCATGACCTGGCTATTGTAAATAGTGCTGCAATGAACATTGGGGTGCATGTGTCTTTTTGAATTATGGTTTTCTCTGGGTATATGCCCAGTAGCGGGATTTCTGGGTCATGTGGTAATTCTATTTTTAGTTTTTTAAGGAACCTCCATACTGTTCTCCATACTGGCTGTATCAGTTTACATTCCCACCAACAATGCAAGAGGGTTCCCTTTTCTCCACACCCTCTCCAGCATTTGTTGTTTGTAGATTTTCTGATGATGCCCATTCTAACTGGTGTGAGGTGATACCTCATTGTAGTTTTGATATGCATTTCTCTAATAATTAGTGATGTTGAACAGCTTTTCATGTGCTTCTTGGCCATCTGTATGTCTTCTTTGGAGAAATGTCTATTTAGGTCTTCTACCCATTTTTGGATTGGGTTGTTTGTTTCTTTAATATTGAGCTACATGAGTTGTTTATATATTTTGGAGATGAATCCTTTGTCCATTGATTCGTTTGCAAATATTTTCTCCCATTCTGAGGGTTGTCTTTTCATCTTGTTTATGGTTTCCTTTGCTGTGCAAAAGCTTTTAAGTTTCATTAGGTCCCAGTTGTTTATTTTTGTTTTTATTTCCATTACTCTAGGAGGTGGATCAAAAAAGATTTTGCTGTGATCTGTGTCAAAGAGTGTTCTTCCTATGTTTTCCTCTAAGAGTTTTATAGTGTCTGGTCTTACATTTAGGTCTCTAATCCATTTTGAGTTTACTTTTGTGTATGGTGTTAGGGAGTGTTCTAATTTCATTCTTTTACATGTAGCTGTCCAGTTTTCCCAGCACCACTTATTGAAGAGACTGTCTTTTTTCCATTGTATATCCTTGCCTCCTTTGTCATAGATTAGTTGACCATAGGTGCGTGGGTTTATCTCTGGACTTTCTATCTTGTTCCATTGATCTATGTTTCTGTTTTCGTGCCAGTACCATATTTTCTTGATTACTGTAGCTTTGTAGTATGGTCTGAAGTCAGGGAGTCTGATTCCTCCAGCTCCGTGTTTTTCCCGCAAGACTGCTTTGGCTATTCGGGGTCTTTTGTGTCTCCATACAAATCTAGGATTTTTTTGTTCTAGTTCCGTAAAAAATGCCATTGGTAATTTGATATGGATTGCATTGAATCTGTAGATTGCTTTGGGTAGTATAGTCATTTTCACAATATTGACTCTTCCAATCCAAGAACATGGTATATCTCTCCATCTGTTGGTATCATTTTTAATTTCTTTCATCAGTGTCTTAGTTTTCTGCATACAGGTCTTTTGTCTCCGCCCAGGGTTACTCTTATCAAAAAAAATTAGGTCTTTTTTACATGGCTCATGAATGAAAATGTTTTCTGAAGTAACAGAGCAAATTATGAAAGAAGAAGAGGAAGACATTTTTAATTAAGATGTATTATTTGCATGACAAAGTATATACTGCAAAATCCATATGAACTGCAAAAGGCAGAGGGAAAACAGTGACACAAAGTACATGATAATCTCTTGAGTAGGCGACAGTACGTATAGTGAAGAGATAATGAGTTCTAAATGCTTGTACTAGAGTATGCTTTCATCCAGAACAATCTACTGCCAACTGAAGTGTCCTGGTGATGGGGCAGGAAGGGTCCCAGAGGTTTGTACTGTATGGAGAAAAAGAGTTAGCATCCAACTGGCCATTCAACATTTATCCCAATGAGAATTAAGCTAAAATTAAAAGTCTATGTTATCTGTAAGGAAAAGCCAATGAGAGCAAAAATGAAATTTTGAGTATTATGAGCTCAAAAGCAATCTCATGAAAATTATGGACCCATCCCTCCAAAAAAATGTATATAAACATCAACATACACATTATACATATTAAATATTTCATTGCTTTGGAAATGGACAATTAAAACACAAGGTAATATTTCAAAAAAAACAGGTCTTCTTGAATATAAAAATTAGTAGTTACTTCCTTTTTAAAAATAGGAAAAAAAGAAGAAAATTTGATACAAATGTAAATTTCAAATAAGTCATATGGCTTGAATACTCAAAATGTTCAACTTATGCAGTGATCTTCAACACAGAATTAGACACATAAAACTTCTTGAATTGATGACAACAAATGCCCAAAAACCCTGACTCTAAGAGGTATGAAACTGGTAGCAAATGTACTTAGAACTCATGGAATATTCTTTGTCATGGGAGAGTAACCGTATGTCAACAACAGAACAGAATTCACTGTAACCTTTTGAGTTGAATCTATGTTCATTCTTTTCTTCTAAATGTAGGAGGTCATTTTTGGCAACAATCAGACATCTGTGTCATCAAGGAATGGATTACAAACTCCTTTTAAAGTTTTAGGTCATCCAAAGCAAAATTAGCCTTAAAAAGTATTCTGCCATGTTTCCAATTGTCTGCATATTTTTGCCAGCAGATGAATTTAAAAGATACTGTCACTCTGAAATTCAATTTGTAGAAGCACATCCTACAGCACTAGAAGATTCCCACGGAAATTTGGCCAAATAAACTTGTGATTTTCATCTGCATCCATAAGGCTGACTGCAGCACCTCATACTGAAAGCTTTACCTCATTCAAACATCCAAAAATATCTCTCAAGTAAGCCAAGTCATGAACTCCTCCTCATCAAACCATTCTGAAAGTAGCCTTTCTTTTTCTCATAGGCAAATTAATAAATGAATAAATAGTGAGGCAGCTATCTAAACTGCATTGTAGTGCTTTAGGGCATATTTGTTAGGGAACCAACACTCGTCTGCCTTACTAGGAATCTCTTACTCTGTTTCTATTTTTTGAGAAAACCTGTTGAAAAGCTAGTGGTTCAAGCCTTTGGCTCTGATAAAGTTGATTAATATCAGGGTAGTAAGCAGGCTATCTTTCAGGATTATTGTCACGGTTTTTGAGTCTGATACATGCCAAGCCAATTGTAAATGACTGAAGTCATGAGGACTTTCTTCACAAAGGCAGCAAGATCCAATGTATCGCTAAGCATGGCAAGTACTCCATCCAAACCCTCCTTTTCACCATGTCAAAGATACCAAAAGCCTTTCAAGTACCCAAAAGTACTCTCACACTCTTAATTTGTTATGCACCAGGGTACACAAAACATATGAAAACCAGAAACTGGAGGCATGAAATAATGTTAGTCATCACATATCTATGCTTGTTGAGTGGGAAATGGCATTATAACCAATTTGACAATGATCTGCTTCAAAATATTAGAAGAAACAGTCAGCAGTTCCATAGTATATAACATCATTTGATTGTACTTAAGCCACAGGAAAGAGCACTTTGCGATAAATAACAAAATTTCAATAGTCAGTTCAAACCTTACCCTATTTTAAATTATCATCTTAAGAACCTCAGCATATTGAAACTTACATAAATTGGCAGCTAAGTACTATAAGTATGTATCTTCTAAACAATTCAGAATAATTCTAAATTTTTCAGAAATAATTACTGAAGCCAGGCTCTCTGTATTATTCTATACAGGATAATATATATTTCAAATTAATGATTCCATCTGTTGCTTCAAATGTTTCTCTAATTGGTGAAATCCCTTTAGTCATTCTGAATTAAAGAGTTTTTTTTTAAAGAATTTTTTAAACTCAATTTAGTTCCGGCACACACTGTTCAATAACTGTCTCTAAACTTAAGAAAGCTTGGGTTGAAAGTTATTTCTTTCTATTTTAATACTTCTAAGTTTGATAATATAAATAAAATACCTTAATTTCTAATCATATGTCTTGCTACACTTATCTATATAATTTTGTAATTGCAAATACATGCTAATAAAGAAGAAAATAGGTCATAATTATTAAATATTCAAAGAAAAATATATTATTTTCTTTCTCAAAAATTAGTATTTCCCCAAACTCATTTCAGTAAGCCTTGTCTCATGGTCTAAAACTTCTGATGCCACTTTTCATACTGCTCATTCACGTAATTATCTCAATAATACTTAGTCTTAAAGCATTAAAAATGAAATATATTTTCCAACAATTTTTTTCACAATTCATTAATATAAAGCATTTAATGACTATAACTTTGAAGCATTTTTCCAACTTGGAAACCAAGTACTTTCTGAACTTTTGTTTCTGAGGTATTCTGGGAATAATATGCTAGTTACTTAAATAATTTCTCAATAAGTATTCTCTAACATTTTACCAATTATAACATTATGGAAAGTTTTACTTACTGAAACATCTCTCAAGTTTTTCTCAAAGGAGAAATGACAAGACTCTTTCGAAAAATTAAACTTGTATGTGTCAGTTGGTCCTGCTCCTGACACCAGTGCTTTTGTCAGTTCATCAACATACTTCTCTTTTTCCATCGCCATGTCATCAGCTTCTTGGGAAATCTCTGATTCACAAACTATGAGAAACAGTAATAAAAGCCTTATTTACTTGAAAATAAATTCTAAACCTAAGAATAAACATATTTACCTGTTGCTACTAATTTATTCCTTACGTAACAGAAATTTAAACAAAAAGTAAAATCAATGTCCGCACCACACATTTTTAAGTCAAATTATACCTTTTAACTGAACTAGCAATTTTTGAGAAATACATTAATTTAGTCTCAAATCTCATCAGAAAGCATTAGACTCCTTGTGTTCTTTCTCTGTCCTCAGATGAAATACATGGATTATAAATTACCACAGAAACAACCGTCTTGTGTACCTGCTCCTAGGTCATAGCAATTATTTCCTATAATGATTAATAAGCTCAATATTTTAAAACATGTCTTCCTTGCCTCAATTATTAAAGAGATTAAATAGTCCATAGTCTATTTCTCACTCACATGGGCAGAGTCAAATTAAAGTAAAAATGGAGTTCATTCTTCTCATCTCATTATGTGCCAACAATAAAAACGGTAGATGAAGGGAGTCGATAAGGAAGGAAAGGGAAGGGAATTAATATTTATTGTCTCCTCTACAGCTTGCGTTATATCTGGCTTCCAATTCTCTCATCCAGGTACATTTAAAGCTGATGTTTTACTCATCCGTAGAGATTTTTACTTCAATAATTACATGTTCAATTTTAGATACCCTCTGTTTCTTTTTTTTTTTTTTAATAAATTTATTTATTTATTTGTTTTAGCTGTGTTGGGTCTTCGTTTCTGTGCGAGGGCTTTCTCTAGTTGTGGCAAGCGGGGGCCACTCTTCATTGTGGTGTGCGGGCCTCTCACTATCTTGGCCTCTCTTGTTGCGGAGCACAGGCTCCAGACGCGCAGGCTCAGTAGTTGTGGCTCACGGGCCCAGTTGCACCGCGGCATGTGGGATCCTCCCAGACCAGGGCTCAAACCCGTGTCCCCTGCATTGGCAGGCAGATTCTCAACCACTGCGCCACCAGGGAAGCCCCACCCTCTGTTTCTTTTTTCATAATATCTTGTTCTTGCCACACCCTTCTTTTCAATATTTGAAGGATTTAAATATATTTAAGATCTCATTCAGATCACTATCTTTGCGTGGTCTCTAGGGTATGAATTCCATTTCTTCTAGCTGCTGACACATTCTTGCTCTGCCTTTTTTCCTTTCCTGCTTTGTGAGGTTTGAACACGACTCTCCTCTAGCCAGAGTATCAAGTGCTCTGGACAGCAGAAAGTCTTCATTTAAGACTTTACTTACTTATTTTATTTATTTTTTTAAATGAAGTTATTTATTTTATTTTATTTATTTTATTTTTGGCTGCATTGGGTCTTCACTGCACACGGGCTTTTCTCTGGTTGTGGTGAGCGGGGGCTACTCTTCATTGCGGTGCGCGGGCTTCTCATTGCGGTGGCTTCTCTTGTTGCGGAGCATGGGCTCTAAGCGTGCAGGCTTCAGTAGTTGCAGCGCATTGGCTCAGTAGCTGTGTCATGAGCTATAGAGCACAGGCTCAGTAGTTGTGGCGCACGGGCTTAGTTGCTCCACGGCATGGGGGATCTTCCCAGATCAGGGATCGAACCCGTGACCCCTGCACTGGCAGGCGGATTCTTAACCACTGTGCCACCAGGGAAGCCCTTCATTTAAGGCTTTAAATGAAGGTTGCTGGTTGGCCTTTCTTGTAGTCCCTACAGGTTTCACCAGTTCTGGACCAGTTTTGAAAGTTAATTTCTTCACTTGGTTTTTACACTTGTGGCAAATTTAAGAGAGCTCAAATTTAAACCCCCCACCCTCACACTTATATAACACAGACAGGATTCTGATTTCTATTAGGACTTTTAATTTACTCATAACCCTTAGTGACTACTCTGATTCTACATCTCCAAGCCAGAGTAATTTTTTTGTTTGTTTTTTTAAAGATTTTATTAACAGGATCACCTCCGGGTTACTTTCTTTATCTTTAGAGATAAAGAAATTCCTTAAGAGGCCTGCAGTCTCAACATGCCACTCCACTCAGGTATTACAACCACAGTCACTTAGATGTGTATCTAGTTCAGATATTCCATGAACTTATAGTTCTTTAGTTCCCATTAACCACTTCGGTTTTCAGATACTTCTTCACACATGGCACCTGGGGATTCCCTTTCTTACATTCAAAGGCTGCAATGTGTCTGTTTATTTGCTTTTAAAATTACAAGATTTAATCTAATATTTGTTTGGAATGTACGTGTGGTTGGGTAACCACAATGATGAAAGACTCATACGGTTCTATACTTTTTTACTTAAAGGTCACATTTATCTATTTTATTCCTTACAACACTGAAAGATAGATATTCTCATTTTACAAATGATAAAAGTGAGGCTCAGAGAGATCAAGTAATGGTCTAGGGTCATGAAGTAGGTAAGTGGTAAAACGGGTCATACTTACATCTCTCTGGTTGTTCTGGTTTGAGGTGAAGCAGAGATATGGGACATTAGCTAAATTACTTACTTCCATAATATTAAAAAAAAACACATTGGTATGAAATAATATAGAAACAATAAAATCTTGATTAAAGAATCCCTAAAAATATAACAGCTTTTCATAATATTGGTCCATGTGCTATCAAGGGTCTGGAAGCCCCCACGACAGGCAATGAGAAAGAGAGTCTGGGAATGCATTCATATATTTTTCATGATCAGTTTTTGATAAGTTCTAATATTGAAATATGAGTCTCAACACAGCCTTTGAAAAAAGGTAAGAATAAAAATATTCTTGTGTAATTTTACAGCTCCTAAAATACTTCAACATATTTTTTTCTCTCTCTGAAGCATATGCATATTTAAGATGATCACCACTATCAAATCTATTGACCTTTCAAATACCCTATTAGCTCCTCTGAAAAAACATAAAAGTAAGAAGGCAAATGCGTCTTATCTGAGGAATAATTTCATATTTTGTGTTTGGAGAATTTTGAAGAGTTATAAGTACCTAGAGAGAGAAATTATTTCTCAGAGAAATAGGAAATAATCTGTAGAAACTATCTTTAATGCAACTATAGAAAAACTTATAAGAAAACATGCAAAAAAATAAATGACACAAATGAACTTCTTTACAAAATAGAAAGAGACTCACAGACTTCAAAAACAAATTTATGGTTACCAAAGGGGAAAGGTGGGATGGAGGGGATAACTTAGGAGTTGGGAATTAACATATACACACTACTATATATAAAATAGCTAAACAACAAGGCCCTACTGTATGGCACAGGGAACTCAATATTCTGTAATAACCTATATGGGAAAAGAATCTGAAAAAGAATGGATATATGTATATGTATAAGTGAATCACTTTGCAGTACACCTGAAACTAACACAACATTGTAAATCAAGTATACTCCAATATAAAATAAATATTAAGTTAAAAAAATAATAAAGTATGTCTACTGATAAAACATCTAGTAAAAAGTATTCTAAATTTCATTACAGTGAAAAGATACCTGTCTGAAAATATTTAATAGAATTTATTGATTCAATTCATTTAGTCCAAAAATGCTTAATGAGCATCTACTATGTGCCAGGCACTATTCTAGGCACGAGGGATACCACCATTAGACACACAAAAATGCCAGCCTTATGGAGCCTTGATTCAAGTGCTGACATCTTAGATAACCTTTCAGATACCCTCTTAGTATGTTACTCCATCTGTGAATGCTGCATTGGTTAGTGTTTCAAAATATTTCATTCTTGAGAGGAAAAAAACATGTGAAAGGAAATTATTTCTATTTATGCCTCTCCTTTAAAAAATATGTTTTGTAAAAAAAAAAGGCATTAGTTTAAGAAGAAAAATTTACTTGAACATTTCCTGTAACAGTCAATGTGAAATTCTGACTGCCTATTTAGAACTTCAATCCTAGAAAAACAATTTGGTCACCAGTTTTGAATTTTGTGCTGCAGAAAGCACAGCTGTAAGCAGTCAATGCTCCTTTAAAAACTTCAGTGACCAGGGATAAAAGCCATGGAAATAGTAAAATTCAGTAAGGATACAGATGAGCAACATAATATGGCATAAAAAGCGAGCAGGCCAACATGACCAAAAAACAAGGAATTGTTCTCGGACAGGTAGGATCCAAGAAAGCATCACTTTAACACTATTTGTAGGTAGGTGAAGACGTAAGTAAGGAAAGAAAATTCTTTACTTTGGATCCTTATGTATAATGAACCAAAAGACTGCATATCCTAAGTTTGTGTCAGAGCTGAGAAGACACACAGACTTAATAAGTCATCATATCACAGACCCACTTTTCTACTTCATTCCTTAAAAATCCTTTTTCTACTGAGCTCTGTCACATAATCTCCATATAGGTCACCAAACATATTAGTGTTTAGAACAAATATAGGTGGATATAATTATTTGATAATAAATGCACTAAAAAGTTTAATTTACTCTTCAATGAACTT
Organism: Balaenoptera acutorostrata; assembly: GCF_949987535.1. Taxonomy (NCBI): domain Eukaryota; kingdom Metazoa; phylum Chordata; class Mammalia; order Artiodactyla; family Balaenopteridae; genus Balaenoptera; species Balaenoptera acutorostrata. Next base: position 69,499,668 of record NC_080065.1, on the reverse strand, counting down.
TAGTCCAGAGATGGGTGATATAAGTTTCTTACCGCTGACTGCAATTCTTATGAAAGTCAAATAACAGTCATCGATCATTAACCCACTTTGTGACTTAACCCTGTGATATAATCCTCTATAATGTTGAAGTGATGATAGACAACATGATAATTAGACCCCAAAACATTAATTAGATAAAACATTGCTAATGGAAAAGAAATCAGTGAGTTTAGTGTGTGGGAGATTAAAAGGAACCCCACATCCTTTTAATTTCACTCAAATGAAAAGAGAAAAAAAATTATCCAAATTGAAGGTTGCAGAAATCAAAAAGTTGTACAAAAAACAGGATGAGGTATAGGAAGGAAATTCATTTTCATGTTTCAATTATTTAATTGTTTCAATGTTCTTAATTATCTTGTTGTCTATCTGTAAAGTGCCAAACCAAATTATATTTATGTATAAGACTTAACTAAACATGGAAACAATGTTATATTATTTGGTTACGTATTTTGTCCCTGAAATTCACACAAGTGAGTAATAAAAGGCATTAAACATTTGTGAGATTTAAAACTTCAATATCTTTGAAAATAAGTGACCAGATCCAGTACACTATAAAATTTTCCGTTTGAAAGCTTGTTCAGTACAGGAAGCCAAAATATTAACAATCCACCAAAGGATACAGAAGTTTGATATCACATTTTGTCACACTAAATTTCATTAGCTGAAAAACAAATGGTAAAACATACCGCATTTATGATCAATGCCAACAAGTAAATATGAAACTGGAGTTTTCATTAAAATATATGCTAACTCTAAAATGAGTAGTTTACGTTCTTCTTTTTCCTAACCAATTTTATATATTTCAGGCATCCTTTCATTCTTTCTTTCAGAGAATATCCATCAAGGCATGTATGTCCTATGTACTGATAGAGATACTTATGAACAGTGGTTGACAAATCAGATGTGTCCTTTGCTCTCAATGAATGTAGGCTAGTGAAACAATATTCATCTTAATAATATTAAGAACAACTGCCAGCACATTTTGTATGACATAAACAAAATGTTCCATAAATGTAAAGTTAACTTAAATTTCTGGTTAAATTAAGATTTAAGAGTTAACCACAGTATTCTTTTTCTTTTCCCAGTCCTTAATGATATAAAAAAAAATTCAAACAACGTATTATTGTTCTTTGTCTTGGTGAATGAGGTTTACTGACTACATCAAAATTTAATCTTTTTCTTTGATAATTAAGGCTCTTAAAATACCTCAAGGTCATCCGTCTGACCATAACTTCTTGTTATACAGAATAAACCATTTGTTAATTGGAAATATCTAAGTTATAAATTCCTTACACATATCACCTAGGACCTGCCTCCTGGGCTGTGCTGTTGGTACTGCTGTTTTCTCCCTGAAAACTGGCATTAACCTACTGCCATGGTCTTCAACCCTGTGTACCATTTACCCCAGAACAGAGTTATTGTCACTTGGGTGTACCTTCACCAGCATACACAGAGCTAACCTGACAAATTTTCCTCCAGTCCTGCACTGCAACAACCAACCAACAACTGAATTCTCTTACATAGAAATTTACAGCTTAAATAGATACCATAACAGGTACTACAAACATTATCCTTGAAATTTCTTTATTTTACAATAATACTTATATTACCATTCCTCATTCTCTGTCATAAAAAAATGAGTAATAAAAGCCAAAACCCTGTAAGTACAAATTCAGTTTGACTATGTTGTATAATAGAATTTGTAACACTCAAGAAGAAAACAAAACGTCACAATGTATTGTGATTTTAAAAGGTGATATAATAATTATTACAGTAATAAATTTTAGGGGAATATTTCAAAAGTTGATAGAAGATACAAATAGCACATAAATTAACATGACAAAATTCTTCTACCTAAAACATCATTTACAACATAACTCTAGAAATGACTATTTCATAACTGTAGAAATAGCTTTTTAAATCTTTCAATAAAATATTTTAGAAGTATATTATCAACAAAACTTTGCTATATGAGTAAAACATAATTCTAGATATTTTGACTTTACACCTGCAATGTTCCATAAATGATTTCAGGGTCATTAACCTCTTTAAAAAGATTATTACCAAAGATAAAAAAAGCAAAAGTCTATTTCATAAAATAATAGCCAAAATCCCATATATGGGTTTGAACTTTGGTCTACAAAGTTTTAGGCTATTAGTTCTGTTTCATTTTGTTACAAATGTAGTACATGTTCACTGGAAAATAATTCAACAATATAAGTATATGAAATAAAAAGAAAACCACCACCACCCCACTGTCCCAAGCCTTGGCCCAGCCAATCCACCTTCCTGTGCCTCCCAATATTTCCCTGGGGTCCTAAGAAAAGATACATATAAAAAGTACTATTTATGTTTTGTATAAAGAGATCATTTTAAAAACTCTGACCAACTCCAAGTACTAAGACTCAAATGGTTATTTCTCTATCCTTCTATTAATATTAATTACAGAAAACAATATTAATATTACAAATCTCTGTGTAAATCAGACAGCAATAACAAGTAAAAGCAATCATGTTCATTTTAACCAATATCTATTAAAGAAACACTTTAACTTGAAGTATCACTGAGGACTGAAGAATAGCACATTATTGAAATTTTTCTTTAAAAAATTCGCTTTTAATATTACCTGTCCCAGTCCATGCTGCCTGCCCATCAGTAAGTGTAATAACAAAACCAGATCCTAGTGTTTCTTCCCAAGCAACTTGGAGAAAATGAATTATATCAGGTTCAGAAGCAAGATAGATTCTGCTTACTTTTCTCTCCATTTCTGATCACCTGTTATAAAAGAAAAAAAATAAATATTTTTGCAAGAAACTGTGACTATCAAATAATGATGCTTTCCGTACTGGTCTCTCAGCTACACAAAGCACCAAGGAAATAAGTAAAACAAAAAGCTATATAATAGCCAACCATCAAACTCAGTAAATCACAGTTCTGTTCAATACTGATTCACAATTTTTACAGATAAAAGCAGAGGCTCATAAATGATTTGTCCAAGTTGTGTAGCTGAATAAAAATTACCATCTCCAACAATATGAAGATCACATTTTCCCCAAAGCCTCTTTCTCTACGACAAATGGTCACAAGAACTTATGTGAGTGATCTGGGAACAATCTGAGGACTGGAATCTGATTACAATTAGTGAGAATAAATTGGATCAAGTTCTTAGTCTCTGTCTGGAGAAAGACTGTGTAAATGAAAAGGGAGAGTAGCATAAAGATTTGGAAAAGAAAATCTCAGAACCCAAGAGTTGGCCATACCTATCACGTCTTCTCTAAGAAAGGGGTTCCCAGGACTCACTCTGTCCACTGAGACAGAAGTACCCTGTAATGGAGATGGATTATATCAAGCTATTACAGCCTGAGGCCAATACACTTTTTGCATTTTTAAAACTTTATATTGAAGTATTATATCCAGGCAAAAGTACAGCTGTCTAAAACCTAACTTGGAAGTTTTATAATTAAGCAAATCCATATAAGCAGTACCTAGATCAGGAAGCAGAACATCACCACCCCAGCACTCGTTCTCACAACACCCCTTTTCCAGTCACTGTCCCCAAATAACCACTTTCCTAACAGATCAGAATTTTGAGTATCTTTGTACTTTCATGTAAATATAATCATACAGCACATTTTATTTTGTCTGGCTTCTTTTATGCAACATTATGTTTGAGAAATGCTTCTTAGAATTGCAGATTATGCTCATAGTTGTATAATATTCCATTATATGCGTGTAGTACAATTTATTAATCCATTCTACTAGTGACAGGCATTTGAGTACTTTCCAGGTTTTGACTAGCACAAATAGTGCTTCCATAAATATGCTAGCAAATATCTAGGCTTTTCTGTTGGGCATATATCTATGAGTATATACCCATGAGTGAAATTTCTGGATCAGAGGATATGCATATGTTCAGTTTTAGTAGTACACACAGCCAAAAATTTTCTAAAATGTTTGTACCAATTTACACATTTGGTATGTGAGAATTCTGATCACTCCATGTCCTTACAAACATTTCTCATCTTTTTAATTTTAGCCATTTTGGTGGGTATGTAGTATTACACAATGGTTTATTCACATTTTCCTGATGATTAATGATGTTGAGTCCTTTTCATATCTTGATTGTGCATTTGAACATCCTGTTTTGTGGAGTATCTGTTAAATCTTGCCAATGTTTTTATTCAGTTGTATTTTTCTTATTGACATTCTTATTGATATATTATTTTCTTTTTGTTTTGTTCTTTATTTTTTGGATTATGAATCATTTTATAGATATATGTACTGTTCTTCCATTCTGTAAGCTATGTTTTCACTCTCATAATGGTATCTTTGGATGAAAAGAAGTTCTTAATTTTCATGAAGTTAAAATTTATCAAAATCTGTATGTTATAGTTATACTTTTTGTGTACTACTTAAGAACTCTTTGATCACCAAGATGTTCTCCTATGTTTACCTAAGAGCTTTATAATTGTATCTCTCACATTTAGATCTGCAATCCATCTGGAATTGATTTTTGTACATCAATTGTCAGGAGGGGTCAAAATATATTTTTTCCACATGGATATCTAATAGACCAAGTATTATTTATTAAAGACTATCCTTTCCTACTGCAATGCTGTTACTTTTGTCATAAATTATGTGACCGAATATGTGTACAAGGTTCAATTTTTGTTTTGTTTGTTCTTTGCAGGTGTGCAATTTCAAATATTATACATTTGGTTTGTCACGGTTACAGTGAATAGTGATTCTGTTACTGTGATCCAGCACATTTATAATCTCTTGCTGACCCTGCCATTTAAAAGTTTGATAAACCTCCCTTCTGAGTATTAAAATCATTTATGTAAAATGTTGACCAGAACAAGCTCAAGCATAGACTTCTGTGGCTTGCCATTAGAAACAAGCCTCTCTTAGACATCAATCACTACTACTAGGTGGCTGTACTGCTTATACCTCCATTTAAGTCACAAGGATATCAAGATGGTCCTTCGTAAAACCTACCTACTCTGTCAGTCTAGGAGTGCTATTAAAAAAAGAAAAGAAAAGAAGGGAAGGGGAGGGGAGGGGAGGGGAGAGAAAAGAAATTAAGACAGACATTTTTCTTAGTGATCCCACTCTCATTTCTAATGATTACGGGTTATTCTTCTATTAATTCGAAAACTATTCTTCTGGTAATTCACTCTAGAATCTTGCCCAGATTGACCTCAAACTTACCAGACTGCGATATGCCACATTCTACTTAGTTCAAAGCAAGAAACTGTATTTTTTCTAATACTGGAATATTCTTTGCCCATGTACACTTCATTAAGAGATACCTAAGCTATAGATGCTAACAAAACTAAAGGAATACCGTAAAAATTACAAGTATGCAAAGAAAAAACATTATAAAAAGTCAAAACGAGGAACAAAGCACACACTTCAAAGATGAAAAACTAGAGAGAATTATTCTTTAATCACATAGCGTGAATCTCTTACTAGGTGATCCTAAAAAAGCTAAGAGTATAAAATTGCCTCAAATTTTTATGACCAATATAAATACTATGTTGTGACAATCCAAAGGTAAATTATTAATTGACATTTCATTGATAACTAATAAGTTTTAAAAAAAGCCAAATTTTTAAATCATTTTAATTTGCTATCTCAATTTAAAACTATTATGTTCTCCTAAATAAAGCATCATATTTTTCTCAATTAACAAATGAATATGAAAATCAAAACAACTCTTTCTGTCAGATCTTCACAAAACAAAACTAACTTCTCTATCTTCTGGGGGATGAGAGGCATGCTTAATTATAGAAGGCTAGAGCTGTACTATCTTACAGAAAAAAGCACAAGGAAGCAGAGAAACTTCCAGAATGATAGAAAAAATATCTAAAATTAACAGTGTAATGAGATTGGTTCAAGATGGTGGAGTAAAAGGACATGCTCTCACTCCCTCTTGCGAGAGCACCGGAATCACGACTAACTGCTGAACAATCATTGACAGGAAGACACTGGAACTTACCAGAAAAGATACCACACATCCAAAGACAAAGGAGAAGCCACAATGAGATGGTAGGTGGGGCGCAATCACAATAAATTCAAATCCCATAACTGCTGGGTGGGTGTCTCACAAACTGGAGAACACTTATACCACAGAAGTCCACCCACTGGAGTGAAGGTTCTGAGTCCCACGTCAGGCTTCCCAACCTGGGGGTCCGGCAACAGGAGGAGGAATTCCTAGAGAATCAGATTTTGAAGCCTAGCAGGATTTGATTGCAGGACTTCGACAGCACTGGGGGAAACAGAGACTCCACTCTTGGAGGGCACACACAAAATAGTGTGCACATTGGGACCCAGAGGAAGGGGCAGTGACCCCATGGGAGACAGAAACAGACCTACCTGCTAGCGTTGGAGGGTCTCCTGCAGAGGCGGGGGCTGGCTGTGTCTTACCGTGAGGACAAGGACACTGGCAGCAGAAGTTCTGGGAAGGAGTACTTCCCAGAACTAATGGCATGAGCCCTCCCAGAGTCTGCCATTAACCCTACCAAAGAGCCCAGGTAGGCTCCAGTGTTGGGTCGCCTCAGGCCAAACAACCAACAGGGAGGGAACCCAGCCCCACCCATCAGCAGACAAGTGGATTAAAGTTTTACTGAGCTCTGCCTACCTGAGCAACAGCCAGCTCTACCCACCAACAGTCCCTCCCATCAGGAAACCTGCACAAGTCTCTTAGAAAGCCTCACCCACCAGAGGCTAGAAGCAGAAGCAAGAAGAACTACAATCCTGCAGCACGTGGAACAAAAACCACATTCACAGAAAGATAGACAAGATGAAAAGGCAGAGGGCTATGTACTGGATGAAGGAAAAAGATAAAACCCAAGAAAAACAACTAAACGAAGTGGAGTTAGGCAACCTTCCAGAAAAAGAATTCAGAATAATGATAGTGAAGATGATCCAGGACCTCGGAAAAAGATGGAGGCAAAGATCGAGAAAATGCAAGAAATGTTTAACAAAGACCTAGAAGAATTAAAGAACAAACAAACAGAGTTGAACAATACAATAACTGAAATGAAAACTACACTAGAAGGAATCAATAGCAGAATAATTGAGGCAGAAGAATGAATAAGTGACCTGGAAGCAGAATGGTGGAATTCACTGCTGCAGAACAGAATAAAGAAAAAAGAATGAAAAGAAATGAAGACAGCCTAAGAGACCTCTGGGACAATGTTAAACGCAACAACATTCGCATTATGGGGGTCGCAGAAGGAGAAGAGAGAGAGAAAGGACTAGAGAAAATATCTGAAGAGATTATAGTCGAAAACTTCCCTAACGTGGGAAAGGAAATAGCCACCCAAGTCGACGAAGCACAGAGAGTCCCATACAGGATAAACCCAAGGAGATACATGCCAAGGCACATAGTAATCAAACTGGCAAAAATTAAAGACAAAGAAAAAATATTAAAAGCAGCAAGGGAAAAACGACAAATAACATACAAGGGAACTCCCATAAGGTTAACAGCTGATTTCTCAGCAGAAACTCTACAAGCCAGAAGGGAGTGGCATGATATACTTAAAGTGATGAGAGGGAAGAACCTACCACCAAGATTACTCTACCCAGGAAGGATCTCATTCAGATTCGACAGAGAAATCAAAAGCTTTACAGACAAGCAAAAGCTAAGAGAATTCAGCACCACCAAACCAGCTCTACAACAAATGCTAAAGGAACTTCTCTAAGTGGGAAACACAAGAGAAGAAAAGGACTACAAAAACAAATCCAAAACAATTAAGAAAATGGTAATAGGAACATACATATCGATAATTACCATAAACGTGAACAGATTAAATGTTCCAACCAAAAGAAACAGGCTCGCTGAATGGATACAAAAACAAGACCCATATATATGCTGTATACAAGAGACCCACTTCAGACCTAGGGACACATACAGACTGAAAGTGAGGGGATGGAAAAAGATATTCCATGCAAATGGAAATCAAAAGAAAGCTGGAGTAGCTATACTCATATCAGATAAAATAGACTTTAAAATAGAATGTTACAAGAGACAAGGAAGGACACTACAATGATCAAGGGATCAATCCAAGAAGAAGATATAACAATTATAAAAATATATGCACCCAATATAGGAGCACCTCAATATATAAGGCAACTGCTAACATCTATAAAAGAGGAAATCAACAGTAACACAATAATACTGGGGGAATTTAACACCTCACTTACACCAATGGACAGATCATCCAAACAGAAAATTAATAAGGAAACACAAGCTTTATATGACACAACAGACCAGACAGATTTCACTGATATTTATAGGGCATTCCAGCCAAAAACAGCAGATTACACTTTCTTCTCAAGTACACATGGAACATTCTCCAGGATAGATCACATGTTGGGTCACAAATCAAGCCTCAGTAAATTTAAGAAAATTGAAATCATATCAAGCATCTTTTCTGACCACAACGCTAATGAGATTAGAAATGAGATTAGAAATCAATTACAGGGAAAAAAACATAAAAAACACAGAAACATGGAGGCTAAACAATACGTTACTAAATAACCAAGAGATCACAAAGAAATCAAAGAGGAAATCAAAAAATACCTAGAGATAAATGACAATGAAAACACAACGACACAAAACCTATGGGATGCAGCAAAAGCAGTTCTAAGAGGGAAGATTATAGCAATACAAGCCTACCTCAAGAAAAAAGAAGAATCTTAAGTAAACAATCTAATCTTACACCTAAAGGAACTAGAGAAAGAAGAACACACAAGAGCCAGTTAGTATAAGGAAAGAAATCATAAAGATAACAGCAGAAATAAATGAAATAGAAACAAAGAAAACAATAGCGAAGATCAATAAAATTAAAAGCTGGTTCTTTGAGAAGATAAACAAAATTGATAAACCATTAGCCAGACTCATCAAGAAAAAGAGGGAGAGGACACAAATCAACAAAATTAGAAATGAAAAAGGAGAAGTTACAGCAGACACCAGAGAAATACAAAGCATCCTAAGAGACTACTACAAGCAACTGTATGCCAATAAAATGGACAACCTGGAAGAAATGGAAAAATTCTTAGAAAGGTATAACCTTCTAAGTGTAAAACAGGAAGAAATAGAAAATATGAACAGACCAATCACAAGTAATGAAATTGAAACTGTGATTTAAAATCTTCCAACAAACAAAAGTCCAGGACTAGATGGCTTCACAGGTGAATTCTATCAAACATTTAGAGAAGAGCTAACACCCATCCTTCTCAAACTCTTCCAAAATATTGCAGAGGAAGGAACACTCCCAAACTCATTCTATGAGGCCACCATCACCCTGACACCAAAACCAGACAAAGATACTACAAAAAAAGAAAATTACAGACCAATATCACTGATGAATATAGATGCAAAAATTCTCAACAAAATACTAGCAAACAGAATCCAACAACATAGTAAAAGGATCATACACCATGATCAAGTGGGATTTATCCCAGGGATGCAAGGATTCTTCAATATACACAAATCAATCAATGTGATACACCATATTAACAAATTGAAGAATAAAAACCATATGATCATCTCAATAGATGCAGAAAAAGCTTTCAAAAAAATTCAACACCCATTTATGAAAAAAACTCTCCAGAAGGTGGGACTAGAGGGAACCTATCTCAGCATATTAAAGGTCATATACGACAAACCCACAGGAAACATCATTCTCAATGGTGAAAAACTGAAAGCATTTCCACTAAGATCAGGAACAAGACAAGGATGTCCACTCTCACCACTATTATTCAACACAGTTTTGGAAGTCCTAGCCACGGCAATTAGAAGAAAAAGAAATAAAAGGAATACAAATTGGAAAAGAAGAAGTAAAACTGTCACTGTTTGCAGATGACATGATACTATACATAGAGAATCCTAAAGATGCCACCAGAAAACTACTAGAGCTAATCAATGAATTTGGTAGAGTTACAGGATACAAAATTAATGCACAGAAATCTCTTGCACTCTGACACACTAATGATGAAAAATCTGAAAGAGAAATTAAGGGAACACTCCCATTTACCATTGCAACAAAAAGAATAAAATACCTAGGAATAAACCTACCTAAGGAGACAAAAGACCTGTATGCAGAAAACTATAAGACACTGATGAAAGAAATTAAAGATGATACAAACAGATGGAGAGATATACCATGTTCCTGGATCTGAAGAATCAATATTGTGAAAATAACTATACTACCCAAAGCAATCTACAGATTCAATGCAATCCGTATCAAATTACCAATGGCATTTTTACAGAACTGGAACAAAAAATCTTAAAATTTGTATGGAGACACAAAAGACCCCGAATAGCCAAAGCAGTCTTGAGGGGAAAAAACAGAGCTGGAGGAATCAGACTCCCTGACTTCAGACTATACAACAAAGCTACAGTAATCAAAACAATATGGTACTGGCACAAAACAGAAATATAGATCAATGGAACAGGATAGAAAGTCCAGAGGTAAACCCACGCACCTATGGTCAACTAATCTATGACAAAGGAGGCAAGGATATACAATGGAAAAAAGACAGTCTCTTCAATAAGTGGTGCTGGGAAAACTGGACAGCTACATGGAAAAGAATGAAATCAGAACACTCCCTAACACCATACACAAAAATAAACTCAAAATGGATTCGAGACCTAAATATAAGACCGGACACTATAAAACTCTTAGAGGAAAACATAGGAAGAACACTCTTTGACATAAATCACAGCAAGGTCTTTTTTGATCCACCACCTAGAGTAATGGAAATAAAAACACAAATAAACAAATGGAACCTAATGAAACTTAAAAGCTTTTGCAAAGCAAAGGAAACTATAAACAAGACGAAAAGACAACCCTCAGAATGGGAGAAAATATTTGCAAATGAATCAATGGATAAAGGATTAATCTCCAAAATATATAAACAGCTCATGCAGCTCAATATTAAAGAAACAAACAACCCAATCCAAAAATGGGCAGAAGACCTAAATAAACATTTCTCCAAAGAAGACATACAGATGGCCAGGAAGCACATGAAAAGCTGCTCAACATCACTAATTATTAGAGAAATGAAAATCAAAACTACAATGAGGTATCACCTCACACAAGTCAGAATGGGCATCATCAGAAAATCTACAAACAACAAATGATGGAGAGGGTGTGGAGAAAAGGGAACCCTCTTGCACTGTTGGTGGGAACGTAAATTGATACAGCCACTATGGAGAACAGTATGGAGGTTCCTTAGAAAACTAAAAATAGAATTACCATATGACCCAGCAATCCCGCTACTAGGCATATACCCAGAGAAAACCATAATTCAAAAAGACACATGCAACCCAATGTTCATTGCAGCACTATTTACAATAGCCAGGTCATGGTAGTAACCTAAATGCCCATCAACAGATGAATGGATAAAGAAGATGTGGTACATATATGCAATGGAATATTACTCAGCCATAAAACAGAACGAAATTGGGTCTTTTGTAGAGACGTGGATGAATCTAGAGACTGTTATACAGAGTGAAGTAAGTCAGAAAGAGAAAAACAAATATCGTATATTAACGCATATATGTGGAACCTCGAAAAATGGTACAGATGGACCGGTCTGCAGGGCAGAAACTGAGACACAGATGTAGAGAACAAACGTATGGACACCAAAGGGGGAAAGCACCGTGGGGTGGGGGTAGTGGTGTGATGAACTGGGAGATTGGGATTGACGTGTATACACTAATATGTATAAAATGGATAACTAATAAGAACCTGTTGTATAAAAAAATAAATAAAATAAAATTCTAAAATTCAAAAAAAAAAAGAGTGTAAGATACCTCTAAACTGATAAGTTAGCAATAATTCTAATATCTACCTAAAGTTTACTCAGAAAATTATTCTTCTTCCCAGAAGAAAAAGACAGTTATATAATAACCATACTTGTAGCCACATCAATTATGTTAACATTTTTTAAATATGAAATTTGTAGATTTGACTACATCATAATCACTGAAAAAATATAATTATTTTTAAATATTTCACTTAGTCAGAAATTTTTCCTACATTGAGGTCTTCTTTGCCTAGATGTACTTAATTCTGAAATGCTTCATCCACTTGTAAATATTTTCTTTAGATCAATTAGTCAATACACTTAACATGCAGTAAACTACCCATATGGTCTGCAATTCTTAAATTTGAAAATTACTGGAAAATGTGTGTTACTGTTTTTCTATGCCAATCATTGAAAAATACATACCTAGAGGCTTACATAATTCTAATGGGCCTAAAACCACAATTCTGGGAGGGAAGAAGGTAATAGAAACTACCGATGAAGTGTTTTACCTGTATAGAATTTATATACACACACAAAGATACACACACACTTACACAGATTATTTTTTCTTAAATGTGCCTGAAGAACCCTGGCTATTTTTAGCATTAATGAAACTTAGAATTTCTCTAAAACAGCAATTGGTTTCACTGTTATTTCTTAGCATGTTTGAAACAAGTGACAAATTTCTAATTATAGAAACAAATTAATTTGAAATTCAATATTCCAGATGCCTATCAGTAAATCCTACTTTCACAATGATATAAAAGGCTTTAATCATAATAATGTTAAAAAGACATTTAGGGGTCAGATTAGTTCTAACATGTTTGAATTATTCATGTTTCAAATATTTTCCAATTTTCTGATTAACTCTAGATACTCATCACAGAAACTAAATGATTTTATTTTAAAGATTCTATTCTAGTTAACTCAGATTTGAAATTTTGGATGCTACCTGTGGGCCACACTTACAGACTTAACATATTAATAGCTCAAATGTGACAACTCAGTATCCTATAAGTATTTTATGCCTCAATAGCCTTATAAATGTTTTCTTTATGTCAACTGAGTCAATTTCCTGATAATATACTATTTGAACCAGTTTTGAAAGCACTTCATTCTTTTACTTACTGAGGTCACCCTCTCATTAAATATCAAATACAAAACATCTAAGACTCCACCGTAGAAACAGGAAAAAGGATGACTTGTAATGTCTTTTAAGATTCCGTAAGAGCGAATCAAGGATCTCTTTGCTTTCACCAGCACTGTAAATGGGAATAGTCAGCCATGGGTTTTTTGCCCCAAGACTAGTACTTGAAGAAAGGGGATGGAATCTTCAGAAGGACTGATTGATTAGGGCCATAAGAAAGACTGTGTTTTGTTTTCTAAGGGCACTAAAGGTCAGACTAGTATCAGCACCTCTCCCAGCCAGAGCCAAGGATCTAAGACAAGCCTGCAGGTGGAAACAGTTGGGTCCCACCCCAATTTGTACATCAGTAGCTTTATTGAGAGCTCAGAACAGTTGAGAATTGAGAAGCTTATCTTTAGTACTTTGTGTCTTTGATACTTGGCTTCTCTCTTAGAAGAGAAATAAGTTGTTGGCTGATGTGATCTAGACTCTGAACAAATACCATTCACAGTTGCTTCTGAATAAACAAGACACTTTTTAAATTAGTTTACAAAGAATTTTGTATGCCCTTTTAGATGCTGATAAGAAGCAATGCAGAAGCCAATTCTCTTAGGTCAGCTCAAGTTAGTGACAACACTGTATCATTGATAACACCATTTTGAACTTGAGCTTCTTTTATTTTCCTTTATAGTGAGTTATGGCTTCCTTTCAAGCTGCTTGGGCTGCAGGTGTTCAAACTTCTGCAGCTCTGCCAAGGAGTCGTACTTACGGATCAGAAAGGGCTAAAAGCATGTTTCTAATGAAGCAATTAACTTAAGTGCCCCCTTGTTGAGAAAAGTAGGCTGATAACTAAAGCGAGTTCAGAATAAAGATTAGCACACAGCACATGCTGTTAATAGTCTGTAATTAGATTCCTGATCACATTATTTTGTTTGACCTTCCTCTTTTTAAAAATGAGGAAAAGAAAAAAATATGAATTGTAAACCAAAAGTGTGGTGATAAATTTTTTTAAAGTTTATCATGTTACAAAAATTCAAGGATATATAAAAAGGAAAGAAAGGTTTATACAACAGCCACTAGGCTACTTATGTTTAAGACAAACATCATGTAACAATTTCAGAAAAGAAGACTATTTTCTTATTTGTTCAGAACTTTTTTAAAAGCAATGACTATTCCTGTTTATCTTATCAGAATTCCCACACTGAGTATTTTTTAATTAATAATTTATTCCTAGCATTTTCATTATTAATAGCATGTCGACTTGCTGGTTGTTACCTATGTGACCAAAGGGTAAATTAAGGTCTTTTTGAAAAATGACCACAAAATCAATTTACCTTTAAATTTCCAAAGCAATTAAAACAAAACTAACCTTCTATAGAAGAAATGCTTTCCTGAAATAATGTTTTCAAGTTAGAATTTTCTAAACTTTATGGGTGAAGAATTTACAGGATTCTTAAATACCTTTCTAATTATGTCAGGATTTTCTCCATTCGATTAAATTTGAAATGAAAGTAAGGTGACCATCTGTCCAGGCTTGCCTGAGATTTTCCTGGTTTTAACACTGAAAGTCCCATGTCCTAGGAAATCTCTCAACCCCAGGCAAACTAGGATGGTTGGTTACCCTAAGTAAGAGCAAAATATAATTAAGATTGTTGGTATAATCTTGTTCAAACACTTGTAATATACAGCTGATATTCAAGGAAGACATTAAATAAACAACCTGATGCTTCAGGAATAAAGCATTAGAACAATAAAATAAGTCTAAACCTAAAGTATCTTTGCCATGGTTACAGACTATTCTCAATTATCTCTTATGAGTATGGAATGCCAGCTGCTGGCATTCCAAATATCATATTACTGCTCATTTCCTCTGCTTATCTTTTACAAACACCATTAATAATCATTAGTTTCAGTGATTCGTTCAGATTCCACTTCCTCTCCTTTCTTTTCTCTTACCCAATGAAGTATTAAAAAACAATAAAATGGCCTAAATAAATTTCCCACATAAAATCTAACACCTAGAATTGGACTCAAAGTTCCAAGACTATGATTTCCTTTATATTCATCAAATGGACACTCTTGATTACAAACAACCTTGGCAGAAAGAATGAGAGTATACTTAACATTTTGGAAACTTTCTAAATGTTCACAACAATACTTCCATTCTAATTGCAGTTTCATATGAGAAAGACACTTAACAGAAATGAAGAAATAAGATAGTACCTCAAATATATTATTAGCTTAAGCAACAGTATTTTTTCATTAAGAATTTAACAATTATGATTTCTTAAGCCTCAAAATTTTGACCCTCTCTCATATTTTAATTTCAGAAAGAGTGAAGAGGTTCCTATGAAACACCATCAGTTAAGCTTACACACAGTTGTTGGGCTACACCATGCAGGCCTGCAAGGCCTGTACTTGCCCAGCTTCGAGACCGAAGAAAGAGCCTGGAGTCAGCAACAGAGACATCAGTGGTTTAATGTATAAGGGGAGCTTACATGTCTGAAGCAAGATCCTGGAGCAACACCTCACCAAGTGCGGCAGACAGCAGGCAGGATGTGATGGCAGGCTTCGCTCCCGGGGCGGGGGTGGGAAGGGGGAGGTTCCCAACTGGGAAATGACATCAGGTGGGCTCCTCAACTACCAGGGAAACTAGCAGAGGGGCATGGGCCCCTCACTGCCTCTTGATATGAACGATCACTAGCTGGGGCAGGGGCACGTATGTAAGAAGGTCAGTCCTGTGAGGAGAGTGTAGGTGAAGCAGGCACTGGTTAAGCAGGGGATGTACAGATCAAGAGAATAGACATCTTGGGTGGCCTGATCAAAAAGATCAAAAGATTGAAGCCTTTTCTACTTGAAAAATGTGCTGCTCAGAACTGAAATGTAACTAAAAGCACTTGTATGGAAAAGAAACAAAACTTGTACTATACTTTTCCCCCACTCACAAACCCACCATTTACTTAAAACTATACCCATTTATCTGCCTATTTTCTAATGGCAAACAAGGGGATGAATGATAAGACTGGGGTACAAATGAGAGTTAACCCTGAAAAAAAACCCTACAACATACCCTCAACTGGTGACCCTACCTAATTCAGCCAAACAAAAATATTTAGGAACCATATGAAATTGCCAATATTTCACATTTTTAACCTATAAAAAAAATGGCAATTTCACATGGTTCAAATAACACTAAGTTATAAATGGCACATGATTACTTAACATACCTAACTGGACGAATAATTACATACTTATCTCCCATGCTGTAACTGCTGAGTCTGAGTCATTTTCAAGCACATCCCTGAACATATTGTGGATAACTCTAGTGGGAGGAGATTCCAAGGTCAAAGAAAAGATTCAATTCTGAGTCCCCTTATGTGATGCATTCTCAAATTGAATTAAAACTTTATACCCCTAAAATTTCAATCAAGCCTTGTACAATTTATGAAGAGTACAAGTCCTAACACCAGGAGTGTCTTTTGTTTATCATGAACAGCCCCTTTCAATCATACCAGTGTTTATACTAATGAGTTGACTTAGGGTGGGGTCACTAGATAGCCTCAGGATGTGGCTGGTCACCAGAAAGGCCAAAAGATTAAAGGGTTGGCACTTGCAGCCTCACCCCCACCTCAACTCCAGAAAGGAGTGTGGAGCTGGAGATTGAGCTTTATTAAAACTCTGGAACAAAGAAATTGGGGGGAGGGGTGCTTCTGGGTTGGTGAACATATCAAAGTACTGGGAGAGCGGCTTGCCCAGTCAATGCACTGAAGCTCTGCACCCTAACCTCCTATACCTTGTCCTATGCATCTCTTCCAGTTGTTCCTCAGCCGTATCTTTTTTACTGAACCAGTAAATAAAGGTAAAGTGTTTTAGTGTTTTCCTGAGTTCTGTAAGCCATTCTAGCAAATTATCAAACCTGAGGAGATGGTCATGGGAACCCCCAATTTATAGCAGGTCAGAAGTATGGGTGACCCAGGACTTGCAACTGGCATCTGAAGTGACGGCAGTCTTGTGGGACTGAACCCTTTAACCTATGGAAACTAACACTAACTCCAGGTAGGCAGTGTAAGAATTAAATTGAATTGCTGGACACCTAGTTGGTATTGGAGAACTGGAGAATTGGTTACTGGTGCTGGAAAACACCCCAATGTGCCAAACAAAATAGCCTCAGTCCAGCTTTATTTAAGGCTATTGGTGTATATCCTCTACTAAATCGGAAATCAATTCTTTTGTCCCCAAGCTCTTGGAATAGGGAATCTTTACCAGAGAAATCTGGTCTTTTCTAATGTCACTGGATAAAGACGCCCAGATTGGCCTCTCACAAAAAAAGTGACTTTTGAAATATGACAAGTCATGCATAAATATTTATTTAGATCCTGCCAGACAACAGGTACTATGTTAGGTGCTGGGAATAGACCTATGAATAAAATAGACATATCCCCTGACCTCAGAACATTTATACTCTCATGAAGAAAAGTCAAATAAACACATGTTACAAATCATTGAGGTTAAGAGCCATAAAGAGGTAGTAAGAGGCAACAGGGGAACCCAGATCAGACACACCCAGATTGACAGTCATGGGAAGCTTTCTAGAGGAAATGAGATCTAAGACCTAAAGGCTGAGTAGGAATTCTGAATCCACCCTTGCAACTGCCCTTTTGTTTATGCTATTCCTTCTCCTAAAATATCTATCGCTAGTCTATACCTGTGAATATCTATCCATCCTTCCAAGGTTCAGAAGCATTGAAAGCAGTTACGATCAGCCTCCAAGGATCCCAGCTGTCAATCATCTTATTCCCCAACTGGAGAAAAAAGAAAGAAGGTCTAATATAGGGAAGATATCAGGATCATCGTGTTCAGAGAGATTCTTCCAGCTCTTCCTCCCGATGGAAGAGGGCCTGAGCTGAATTATGCCCATTGAATCACTCAACAGTGAGTTTAGAGTATATAGCTTCTGACTCTGAAATGGAATTTTGATAGCTTCAGAATTCTACTACCACTCTGCTGACTTCCTATGGTTTGACCTCTACAACATTTGAATAAAGCAAGCAATGAAGTTAACCTAGATTAAAAGTCATTTGTTATGAAGGTATCAGAATTTTGGAGGCTGTGCTTCTACAGTGTGGAATGGCAGTGTCTGGCAGCCAATATCTGTAGCAGGCAGCAAAAAAATAAGGTCACATAGCTAAGAAAGAGCCTCTTTGCATTACCATATTAATCAGAAAGATTAATCAATCCATTGTCTTTTTCTGACTACAACAAAACATCAATTTTGAAACTAAATCCTAAAAAGATTCTGAAATAGCACTGAATCAGAGATGTTCATCCTATAAAAAAAATGAAAGTCATCAACAAAATTCAAACTACAGAGTTATCAATGATGATTTTTCTCATTAGGAAGAAGTTGGAAATATCACATTCTTTAGAAAATAAAAGAAATAATTATTTTTTGAACAAACACTTTTCCCAAAGAATTAATAAAATATTTAGTAACAAATGAAGCTACTTCGTGGAAGAGAAGTAAGTTTAATTTTGCAAGGAAGAATTTAAAAAGCTGATCTGAAAAGCCATTCAAAGTTAAGTTAGTTTCTAAGTCACTTAGTACATAGAACAAAACCAAAACTTTCCATAAATTGAAATAATGAACTGACATCAATTTGAGGGAAGCCAGTTAAAAAAAGTCCACTCCATTACCAGTCAAACATTCACTGAGGAAGCATTATGTACAAACTTTGTGCTCAATAAGAACTCCAGCGGATTAAAAAAAAAAAAAAAAAAAAAAAAGGAATGATGCCTTCCCTCAGAAGCTTTTAATCCAGTTACAATAACACGACTAAATACAGTTCTACAAAATTATAACTAAAATACAAGGTAGTATATAATTTTGCTAGATGTGAGTTAAAGTTATAATAAAAAAGTAAGGAAGAAATTGGGAAGATGGCAGAAGAGTAAGACGTGGAGATCACCTTCCTCCCCACAGATCCATCAGAAATACATCTATACGTGGAACTGCTCCTACAGAACACCCACTGAACGCTGGCAGAAGACGTCAGACCTCCCAAAAGGCAAGAAACTCCCCACGTACCTGGGTAGGGCAAAAGAAAAAAGAAACAACAGAGACAAAACAATAGGGACCGGACCTGCACCAGTGGGAGGGAGCTGTGAAGGAGGAAAGGTTTCCACACACTAGGAAGCCCCTTCGTGGGGGGAGACTACGGGTGGCGGAGGGGAGAAGCTTCAGAGCCACGGAGGAGAGTACAGCCACAGGGGTGTGGAGGGCAAAGCGGAGAGATTCCCGCACAGAGGCTCGGCACCAAGCAGCACTCACCAGCCTGAGAGGCTTGTCTGTTCACCCGCCAGGGCGGGCGGGGGCTGGAGCTGAGGCTTGGGCTTCAGTCGGAAATCAGGGAGAGGACTGGGGTTGGCGGCGTGAACACAGCCTGAAGGGGGTGTGCACCACAGCTAGCCGGGAGGGAGTCCGGGAAAAGGTCTGGAGCTGCCGAAGAGGCAAGAGACATTTTCTTGCCTTTGTTTCCTGGTGCGTGAGGAGAGGGGATTCAGAGCGCCGCCTAAACGAGCTCCAGAGACGGGCGCGAGCCGCGGCTATCAGCACGGACCCCAGAGACGGGCATGAGACGCTAAGGCTGCTGCTGCCGCCACCAAGAAGCCTGTGTGCGAGCACAGGTCACTATCCACACCGCCCCTCTTGGGAGCCTGTGCAGCCCGCCACTGCCAGGGTCCCGTGATCCAGGGACAACTTCCCCGGGAGAACGCACGGCGCGCCTCAGGCTGCTGCAACGTCACGCCGGCCTCTGCCGCTGCAGGCTCACCCCGCACTCTGTACCCCTCCCTCCCCCTGGCCTGAGTGAGCCAGAGCCCCGAATCAGCTGCTCTTTAACCCCGTCCTGTGTGAGCGAAGAACAGACGCCCTCAGGCGACCTACACGCAGAGGCGGGTCCAAATCCAAAGCTGAAGCCCGGGACCTGTGCAGAAAAAAGAAGAGAAAGGGAAATCTCTCCCAGCAGCCTCAGAAGCAGCGGATTAAAGCTTCACAATCAACTTGATGTGCCCACATCTGTGGAATACCTGAATAGACAGTGAATCATCCCAAATTGAGGAGGTGGAGTTTGGGAGCAAGATATATTATTTTTTCCCTATTTCCTCTTTTTGGGAGTGTGTATGTGTATGCTTCTGTGTGAGATTTTGTCTGTATACTTTGCTTTCACCATTTATCCTAGGGTTCTATCCATCCGGATTTTTTTTTTTTTTTTTTTTTTTTACTTTAAAAAGTTCTTTTCTTTTTTTCTTAATAATTGTTTTTTATTTTTTATTTTAATAACTTTATTTTATTTTATCTTACTTTATTTTATCCTATTTCTTTTTTTCTTTCTATATTTGCTCCTGTTTATTCTGAGCCTTGTGGATGAAAGGCTCTTGGTGCTCCAGCCAGGCATCAGGGCTGTGCCTCTGAGGTGGGAGAGCCAACTTCAGGACACTGGTCCACAAGAGACCTCCCAGCTCCACGTAATACCAAATGACGAAAATCTCCCAGAGATCACCATCTCAACACCAAGACCCAGCTTCACTCAACGACCAGCAAGATATAGTGCTGGACACCCTATGCCAAACAACTAGCAAGACAGGAACACAGCCCCATCCAGTAGCAGAGAGGCTGCCTAAAATCATAAGGCCACAGACACCTCAAAACACACCACCAGACGTGGACCTACCCACCAGAAAGACAAGATCCAGCCTCATCCACCAGAACACAGGCACCAGTCCCCTCCACCAGGAAGCCTACACAACCCACTGAACCAACCTTAGCCACTGGGGACATATACCAAAAACAACAGGAACTATGAACCTGCAGCCTGCGAAAAGGAGACCCCAAACACAGTAAGATAAGCAAAATGAGAAGACAGAAAAACACACAGCAGATGAAGGAGCAAGGTAAAAACACACCAGACCTAACAAATGAAGAGGAAATAGGCAGTCTACCTGAAAAAGAATTCAGAATAATGATAGTAAAGATGATCCAAAATCCTGGAAATAGAATAGACAAAATGCAAGAAACATTTAACAAGGACCTAGAAGACCTAAAGAGGAACCAAGCAATGATGAACAACACAATAAATGAAATTAAAAATACTCTAGAAGAGATCAATAGCAGAGTAACAGAGGCAGAAGAACGGATAAGTGACCTGGAAGATAAAATAGTGGAAATAACTACTGCAGAGCAGAATAAAGAAAAAAGAATGAAAAGAACTGAGGACAGTCTCAGAGACCTCTGGGACAACATTAA
The DNA here is from genome assembly GCF_949987535.1 of Balaenoptera acutorostrata. Classification (NCBI taxonomy): domain Eukaryota; kingdom Metazoa; phylum Chordata; class Mammalia; order Artiodactyla; family Balaenopteridae; genus Balaenoptera; species Balaenoptera acutorostrata. The sequence goes on along the minus strand of NC_080065.1, from coordinate 69,478,375 downwards.
ACGCACCAACATTTGAATTATAGGGGTCCCAGAAGAAGAGAAAAAGAAACGGACTGAGAAAATATTTGAAGAGATTATAGTTGAAAACTTCCCTAATATGGGAAAGGAAATAGTTAATCAAGTCCTGAAAGCACAGAGAGTCTCATACAGGATAAATCCAAGGAGAAACATGCCAAGACACATATTAACCAAACTATCAAAAATTGAATATAAAGAAAACATATTAAAAGCAGCAAGGGAAAAATAACAAATAACACACAAGGGAATCCCCATAAGGTTAACAGATGATCTTTCAGCAGAAACTCTGCAAGCCAGAAGGGAGTGGCAGGACATATTTAAAGTGATGAAGGAGAAAAACCTACAGCCCAGATTACTCTACCCAGCAAGGATCTCATTCAGATTTGATGGAGAAATTAAAATCTTTACAGACAAGCAAAAGCTGAGAGAATTCACCACCACCAAACCAGCTTTACAACAAATGCTAAAGGAACTTCTCTAGGCAAGAAACACAAGAGAAGGAAAACACCTACAATAACAAACCCAAAACATTTAAGAAAATGGGAATAGGAACATACATATCGATAATTACCTTGAATGTAAATGGATTAAATGCTCCCACCAAAAGACACAGACTGGCTGAATGGATACAAAAACAAGACCCTTATATATGCTGTCTACAAGAGACCCACTTCAGACCTAGAGACACATACAGACTGAAAGTGAGGGGATAGAAAAAGATATTTCATGCAAATGGAAATCAAAAGAAAGCTGGAGTAGCAATTCTCATATCAGACAAAATAGACTTTAAAATAAAGACTATTACAAGAGACAAAGAAGGACACTATATAATGATCAAGGGATCGATCCAAGAGGAAGGTATAACAATTGTAAATATTTATGCACCCAACATAGGAGCACCTCAATACATAAGGCAAATACTAACAGCCATAAAAGGGGAAATCGACAGTAACACAATCATAGTAGGGGATTTTAACACCCCACTTTCACCAATGGACAGATCATCCAACATGAAAATAAATAAGGAAACACAAGCTTTAAATGATACATTAAACAAGATGGACTTAATTGATATTTATAGGACATTCCACCCAAAAACAACAGAATACACATTTTTCTCAAGTGCTCATGGAACATTCTCCAGGATAGATCATATCTTGGGTCACAAATCAAGCCTTGGTAAATTTAAGAAAATTGAAATCATATCAAGTATCTTTTCCAACCACAACGCTATGAGACTAGATATCAATTACAGGAAAAGATCCGTAAAAAATACAAACACATGGAGGCTACACAATACACTACTTAATAACCAAGTGATCACTGAAGAAACCAAAGGGGAAATCAAAAAATACCTAGAAACAAATGACAATGGAGACACGACGACCCAAAACCTATGGGATGCAGCAAAAGCAGTTCTAAGAGGGAAGTTTATAGCAATACAAGCCTACCTCAAGAAACAGGAAACATCTCGAATAAACAACCTAACCTTGCACCTAAAGCAATCAGAGAAAGAAGAACAAAAAAACCCCAAATTTAGCAGAAGGAAAGAAATCATAAAGGTCAGATCAGAAATATATGAAAAAGAAATGAAGGAAACAATAGCAAAGATCAATAAAACTAAAAGCTGGTTCTTTGAGAAGATAAACAAAACTGATAAACCATTAGCCAGACTCATCAAGAAAAAAAGGGAGAAGACTCAAATCAATAGAATTAGAAATGAAAAAGGAGAAGTAACCACTGACACTGCAAAAATACAAACGATCATGAGAGATTACTACAAGCAACTCTATGCCAATAAAATGGACAACCTGGAAGAAATGGACAAATTCTTAGAAATGCACAACATGCTGAGACTGAACCAGGAAGAAATAGAAAATATGAACAGACCAATCACAAGCACTGAAATTCAAACTGTGATTAAAAATCTTCAAACAAACAAAAGCCCAGGACCAGATGGCTTCACAGGCGAATTCTATCAAACATTTAGAGAAGAGCTAACACCTACCCTTCTCAAACTCTTCCAAAATATTGCAGAGGGAGGAACACTCCCCAACTCATTCTACGAGGCCACCATCACCCTGATACCAAAACCAGACAAATATGTCATAAAGAAAGAAAACTACAGGCCAGTATCACTGATGAACATAGATGCAAAAATCCTCAACAAAATACTAGCAAACAAAATCCAACAGCACATTAAAAGGATCATACACCATGATCAAGTGGGGTTTATTCCAGGAATGCAAGGATTCTTCAATATATGCAAATCAATCAACGTGATACACCATATTAACAAATTGAAGGAGAAAAACCATATGATCATCTCAATAGATGCAGAGAAAGCTTTCGACAAAATTCAACACCCATTTATGATAAAAGCCCTGTAGAAAGTAGGCATAGAGGTAACTTTCCTCAACATAATAAAGGCCATATATGACAAACCCACAGCCAACATCATCCTCAATGGTGAAAAACTGAAACCATTTCCACTAAGATCAGGAACAAGACAAGGTTGCCCACTCTCACCACTATTATTCAACATAGTTTTGGAAGTTTTAGCCACAGCAATCAGAGAAGAAAAAGAAATAAAAGGAATCCAAATCGGAAAAGAAGTAAAACTGTCACTGTTTGCAGATGACATGATGCTATACATAGAGAATCCTAAAGCTGCTACCAGAAAACTACTAGAGCTAATCAATGAATTTGGTAAAGTAGCAGGATACAAAATTAATGCACAGAAATCTCTTGCATTCCTATACACCAATGATGCAAAATCTGAAACTGAAATTAAGAAAACACTCCAATTTACCATTGCAACAAAAAGAATAAAATGTCTAGGAATAAACCTACCTAAGGAGACAAAAGACCTGTATGCAGAAAATTATAAGACACTGATGAAAGAAATTAAAGATTATACAAATAGACGGTGAGATATACCATGTTCTTGGATTGGAAGAATCACATTGTGAAAATGACTCTACTACCCAAAGCAATCTACAGATTCAATGCAATCCCTATCAAACTACCAATGGCATTTTTCACAAAACTAGAACAAAAAATTTCACAATTTGTATGGAAACACAAAAGACCCCGAATAGATAAAGCAATCTTGAGAAAGAAAAACGGAGCTGGAGGAATCAGACTCCCTGACTTCAGAGTATACTACAAAGCTACAGTAATCAAGACAGTATGGTACTGGCACAAAAACAGAAACATAGATCAATGGAACAGGATAGAAAGCCCAGATATAAACCCACGCACATATTGTCACCTTATCTTTGATAAAGGAGACAAGCATATACAGTGGAGAAAAGACAGCCTCTTCAATAAGTGGTGCTGGGAAAACTGGACAGGTACCTGTAAAAGTATGAAATTAGAACACTCCCTAACACCATACACAAAAATAAACTCAAAATGGATTAAAGACCTAAATGTAAGGCCAGATACTATCAAACTCTTAGAGGAAAACATAGGCAGAACACTCTATGACATAAATCACAGCAAGATCCTTTTTGACCCACCTCCTAGAGAAATGGAAATAAAAACAAAAATAAACAAATGGGACCTAATGAAACTTAAAAGCTTTTGCAAAGCAAAGGAAACCATAAACAAGACCAAAAGACAACCCTCAGAATGGGAGAAAATATTTGCAAATGAAGCAACTGACAAAGGATTAATCTCCAAGATTTACAAGCAGCTCATGCAGCTCAATAACAAAAAAACATACAACCCAATCCAAAAATGGGCAGAAGACCTAAATAGACATTTCCCCAAAGAAGATATACAGATTGTCAACAAACATATGAAAGAATGCTCAACATCATTAATCATTAGAGAAATGCAAATCAAAACTACAATGAGATATCATCTCACACCAGTCAGAATGACCATCATCAAAAAATCTAGAAACAATAAATGCTGGAGAGGGTGTGGAGAAAAGGGAACCCTCTTGCACTGTTGGTGGGAATGTAAATTGATACAGCCACTATGGAGAACAGTATGGATGTTCCTTAAAAAACTAAAAATAGGGGCTTCCCTGGTGGCGCAGTGGTTGAGAATCTGCCTGCCAATGCAGGGGACACGGGTTCGAGCCCTGGTCTGGGAAGATCCCACATGCCACGGAGCAACTGGGCCCGTGAGCCACAACTACTGAGCCTGCGCGTCTGGAGCCTGTGGTCCGCAACAAGAGAGGCCACGACAGTGAGAGGTCCGCGCACCGCGATGAAGAGTGGCCCCCGCTTGCCACAACTAGAGAAAGCCCTCACACAGAAACTAAGACCCAACACAGCAAAAATAAATAAATTAATTAATTAATTAAAAAAAAAAAAAAAAAAACTAAAAATAGAACTACTATACGACCCAGCAATCCCACTACTGGGCATATACCCTGAGAAAACCAGAATTCAAAAAGAGTCATGTACCAAAATGTTCATTGCAGCTCTATTTACAATAGCCAGGACATGAAAGCAACCTAAGTGTCCATCAAGAGATGAATGGATAAAGAAGATGTGGCACATATATACAATGGAATATTACTCAGCCATAAAAAGAAATGAAATTGAGTTATTTGCAGCGAGGTGGATGGAGTTAGAGTCTGTCATACAGAGTGAGGTAAGTCAGAAAGAGAAAAACAAATACAGTATGCTAACACATATATATGGAATCTAAGGGAAAAAAAAAAAAAGGTCATGAAGAACCTAGTGGCAAGACGGGAATAAATACTCAGACCTACTAGAGAATGGACTTGAGGATATGGGGAGGGGGAAGGGTAAGATGTGACAAAGTGAGAGAGTGGCATGGACATATATACACTACCAAACGTAAAATAGATAGCTAGTGGGAAGCAACCGCATAGCACAGGGAGATCAGCTCTGTGCTTTGTGACCACCTAGAGGTGTGGGATAGGGAGGGTGGGAGGGAGGGAGACGCAAGAGGGAAGAGATATGGGAACATATGTATATGTATAACTGATTCACTTTGTTATAAAGCAGAAACTAACACACCATTGTAAAGCAATTATACTCCAATAAAGATGTTAAAAAATAAAAAAATAAAAATAAATAAATTGGACTTGATTAAAATTTAAAAAAAAAAAAGTAAGGGAGAGATACCTTAAATACATGGTAGATGATATATGAAGTTGCTACATTTTATGATATAAAAAAAAATTACAGGCTCAGAATAAACAAAAACAAGAGATATTGAGTATGTCCATATGAGGAATCCAATGTTTATAAAATAAAATTCCAATAATAAACTAGTAGATTCACTAAAAACAACAACAATGTAATTCAATACCTTGAAAATTATCTTTAATTAACAAGTGAAACACATATTAGTAAATTCAATTCTTCCTGCATGAATACTCCTCTTTGGCCAAGATACAAGAATGTCCAATGAAACATAACACAAAATATCCAGCAAGTTGCCCACTGATACAAATGCTTTTCATTATAAAAAGGGACCTAGCTCCAAACTAAATAAAGATGTACATCAAAATAAATGATCAAATTTTCAAAAACAAAATCATATTAAATTTTTTGTGTCTTTTAGTATGGTATCTTGCTTGCTCAGAAAACATGGACAAATGATGACCATGACCAATTTCACAGAACTGCTGTTATTTGGAAATGCCTAATTTTTGGTTAAACCTTGTTTGGAAATTATCTGTAATAGAGATATCTATTTAATTGATGGCCAATAAGATTCAGTCAAGTTAGACTATTCTAGGACATGAAGATCATGGTTAGGGAGTTAGATGAAAACATTCAGTTCAGGTATATCTGGTTTAATATCTAAGGAGGTTCTTAGACTCAGGACAAAATGAAAAAGAGGGTGGTAATAATTTGAGAACAAAAACAACTAGATAAACACAGAAAAATTAAGGTACATATATAGCTAATTAAAATGTACGATACAGATAGAGCTTTATTAACTCATTACTTTATCCTAAAAACTCAAGTTATATGGTTGTCAGTGAGGGAGTGGAACAAAAATGAACTGAGCATAAGTCATGTGCTGAGAATTTTACATATATTGTTTTATCTTCAGAACCATTCTAAAAACAAGAAAACTGAAATTCAGCAAGGTGTAGTAAAGATAGAAGTGTATTCAAAACTAGGCCTATCCAACACACTGCCTTGAAAGTGTCTCAACCCTAGACAGCCTCTTTATGAGTCTCATATTTAACTTTACTTCTTAGCTCTCAGCCTCTCTCTGAATTATCTCATTTTATAATTATCAAGGTACTGAATTGCTTTTCCTTAACCTATAAACAAGGTATCACAATGTATTAACACAAATCTAAATCATGACCTGATGTATAACCCAAAATAACCCAGGTACAGACTTCAAATAGTAGAGGGAAAGTTCTTTATACAACTTTACTATACCTTCTCTACAAACAACTGCTTTATTTTAGATTATTCTAACGACAAACAGAATTTTCAAAGTATAGAGCCAATCCTTCTTCTACTAATGAGAAGAACTCATGAAATTCTAAAGAAAAACATCCTTTGAGTCTATATAGCTCAAGACAGGAACTCCTAACATCACTTGTTTTAAAATTAGAGAAGTGAAGAGTTACTAGAGTAATAACAAATTTATGGCCAGTAAACATGTCTATATATATAAGTATTCCTCTTCCCTTTCCCCACATTCTGACTTCTTTTATTTCCTAATACAAATTCTGTCTTAAAGCCAAACTTACTGTATTTTGAGATATAAACAGAAAAGAATTCATAACCCACTAGCTTAACCAGTACAAAAAAGAACTCATAACCCATTGGTTGCCTTGGTAAAAGCCATAAACCTCTACATAGCATTACCTATGATATATTCATGCTGAAAAAAAAAAAACAATTCAACAGAATCAGATCAAACCTCCGATTTATAGGAAACACAAGGGATGAAGGAACATGTTAAATGGCACTAAAGGGATGCAATCAGCAAAATCTAAACAGTGGGACACTTCACGGGGCAACTGACAGTTTTTTCAACAAATAAACTTCAGTGCAAAAGGGAGAGGGGGGTTGGACTATTTAAGTTAAAAGAGACTTAAAAGCCACAAGAAACTGCAATTTAAAGACCTTATTTAAATCTTGACTCAACCAACAAACTATTAAAATTTATGAAGTAGTAATTTGAGGAATCTGAAGACAGATTAGGTACTTGGTAGTACTAGGGAATTACTGTTAATTTTTTAAGCTATGTTAATAGAATTGTGGTTATGTTTTCTACAGTGTCCTTACTTTTTAAAGATACATGTTAGAATATCTACAGATGAAATGATATGATGTCTGGGATTGTTTAAAAATAATTTAGAGGGCTTCCCTGGTGGCGCAGTGGTTGAGAATCTGCCTGCTAATGCAGAGGACACGGGTTCGAGCCCTGGTCTGGGAAGATCCCACATGCCACGGAGCAGCTGGGCCCGTGAGCCACAATTGCTGAGCCTGCGCGTCTGGAGCCTGTGCCCCGCGACGGGAGGGGCCGCGATAGAGAAAGGCCCGCGCACCGCGATGAAGAGCGGTCCCCGCACCGCGATGAAGAGTGGCCCCCGCTTGCCGCAACTGGAGAAAGCCCTCGCACGAACCGAAGACCCAACACAGCCAAAAATAAATAAATAAATAAATAAATAAATAAGAAAATCCTTTAAAAAAATAATAATAATTTAGAAAAGAAGAGTGAAGTTTGAGTAAGATATAAATGAAATGAGATGGGCCATGAGTTGATAACTGTTGTGCTAGATAATAGGAATCCATTATTCTCTCTACTGTTACATATGTTTGAAATTTTCCATAATAAAATATATAAAAAGAAAAGTGGTAAGCTGTGACAAAGTGAGAGAGTGGTATGGACATATATACACTACCAAATGTAAACTAGAGAGCTAGTGGGAAGCAGCCGCATAGCACAGGGAGATCAGCTCGGTGCTTTGTGACCACCTAGAGGGGTGGGATAGGGAGGGTGGGAGGGAGGGAGATGCAAGAGGGAAGAGATATGGGAACATATGTATAACTGATTCACTTTGTTATAAAGCAGAAACTAACACACCACTGTAAAGCAATTATATACCAATAAAGATGTTAAAAAAATAAAGAAAAGAAAAAGTGTTTTCAAAAAAGTGTTCTTTGACCATCAGAATAATTGTTTGCATAGGGTACTTCTGTAAAAAAGAAAAAGTCGTCTATTAGAAATTTATTCTTACATATATAATTTAATACTTCAAAATTTAGGAGCCTATCTAAAGAAGTATGGATCTCATTATTTTGTCCTAGTAAATACTCCTATCTGATAAACATTACACCAGGGATACTAGTGTATAATGCATTGGTGAATTTTATTATACAATAATGAATCAAAGATACTAAGGATAAAAAATCTGTTTTGTATAATCAACTGAAAAGCTGATAATAAAAATACCTAAATTATTTCAATATTTATCGGCTATACATTAATAATTTGGTCTTTGGACTTCCCTGGTGGTCCAGTGGTAAAGAATCTGCCTTCCAATGTAGGAGACGTGGGTTTGATCCCTGGTCGGGGAACAAAGATACCACATGCCGCAGGGTAACTAAGGCCATGCACCACAACTACTGAGCTCGCACGCCTCAGCTAGAGCCCGCGTGCAGCAAACTACAGAGCCCATGCACTCCGGAGCCCACGCACCACAACCAGAGAGAGAAAACCCGCACGCCACAATGAAAAAGATCCTGCATGCCTCAACGAAGATCCTGCGTGCCGCAATTAAGACCCAACACAGCCAAAAAATAATAAAAAGAAAATAAAGAATAAAATAAAATAAACAAATATTTTTAAAAATAGTAATTTGGTCTTAAGGCCAAAATGTGTAAAAAATTTTAATTGAACAAAATATTCAATATGAATCATCAGTATATTCAAAGATTGCACAGAATATCCACAATAAAGAAACCAGAAGTAATAATTGTCCTGAAACTTTCCAAAATTTCCCATCCTATGGCACAGCATTAGACTCATGACATCTTAGATTTTTTTATCTAACCAATATAAGTCAAACATCTATTATAGTTCCTGGCTCGTAATCAATAAACGATTCTAACTTAAATGGCTAAATTCATTTAATCTGTACCAATTTGAATGACTCTAGTTTATACTTTTCCTCCTCCATTCTCAACTGAAGAGTTCTGTATTATTAGCTGTCACTAAACATTGGTCAGAGAATGCCATCAGCGTCTTGGTCCATGCCCCACCACAATTCAGGTTAAAAGTGTTCATTCACCCAACATTTAGAGAGAATTTGTTGATTTTTGTTACCCAATACAGACTCCCTACTGGTAGCAATAAAACTTCGAGTGACCCCCCCCCCCTCACATCTGCTATTCTTATCCACAGGCTATGAGCAAGCTGACTTTTGGCCCCAAGTTCCAGCAGAACACAGACCCGGGCTAAACCAACATTACATTTTAATCCCCAGTAACTGATTTAAAAATGAGCATGTGATTCAAGTTAGGACAACTAAGGCCAGTAAGCCTCAATTTCAGGACTTTTATTTGCATATAAAGGATAGATACTCTTCTCTACTGGATTTGGTGTTACGACGCTCTAAGACTGGAGCTGTTGGGAACAAAACCAAGAGAGCAGAAAGTAGAACTGAGGGGTGGCCAGCAGGTCAGATCTGATTTCAGCAGCACCAGAATCTAGATCTAACTGTGAATGTTTTAGGTGTGAGGCCAAGAAATTCCTTTTTCCTTAAGCTACCTGTGTCAGTCTTTGGAATCAGGCATATTTCAGGACGAATCTTCATTGTCATTCATTGGTTATGTGAATTATCTCAAAGTACGTGCAAAAGAGTTGTAAGTAAGCAAATGTATATACTCCATCAGTGGTATAAGTACACACTCTGGGAAACACTCTATTAAACATAATATTCAATACCAAACAGGAAGTTTTACATTTTCAGCTTTATATGCTTCCATTCTTATCAAATCCAAAACACATGGCATTTCAAAAACACTAGGACTTTGTTGTCACTACATAATAAATAACCAGTGAACAGGTGGTTCAAGAAGACAACTGGTAAATATTTTGCATGAGGCGCTAATGATTCCAGGAAAAAAAAAATCATAATATGTCTATTCAAAACAAAGGTTCAAGTCTTGGTTACAGGGCAAAAAATGTTTCCCAAGTTTTAAAAATCACTAATTAATATTCTAATGCTTTCTCCTTAAAACTCAACATCTTACCTCAAAATATTGGCAAAGCCTCCCCAAAAGAGGGATCCAGTCAATTTAAATTTTAAAATTGTGTTTTTGCTTCTGTCTTTAATACACTGAAAATAGATCAAAAGCCTTTTATGAACCTCTAAGCAAAGCTGTTTCTTCATGTTTATCAAGTTATTTATAGAAACAAATGTACCTTCTGCAAGAACATACGACCTCAATTGTACTTTGGATTCACTGTTCACAATATAAACATAACATTGCAATATGGTAACATGATTAGATTACTGTACAAAAGCCATCAATCTTTGCTATCAGAAAAGAGAAGCAATGAGAGGACCAGTCCCAATACCCATGGTTTATGCTCTTCTAGGACTGCTTGGACTATTATTATTCTAAGAATGTTAAGTTTAACCTTCTAGAAGTCTGCAAAACAGATGTAACGTTGTTTGTGTGGTTCCAATGACTTGATATAAAGGTTTCAAACATCTATTTTTCACCAAGTGCTCTGTTATATTACAGTGATATTCATATGGGAATTAACAGTGGTGACCTGTGATACTCAACCAAACATATTGACTTTACTTGCTCATTACCCTACAGATTTTCTTCTGAGGCATAGTTTTCAGATAATAACCAGGACAAATTTCTTCATTACAGTTAAACTTCAGAAACTTATGTTTTCTCTATTGCTAAATGCTCAGAGCACAAACTTTTGGTTCCCAAAAGTAATATCTAAGGCATGACTTGAGCCAATTTCTGTAAGAATAATGCTTAAAATGAAGAGGTTGGTTCCTAAACACAATATTATGGCAAGATTTTTTTTTATTCATTTTAGAGATGAGTATCACAGCACCACTAATTTACAAAGTTATAAATTGCAACCATGCTGTAATTTTTTAAAAAACACTTAAGTTAAACCTACATATAGAACTATATTAATATACTATATTATACATGTATCTACCTACAAATTACCAAAGAAGCATCAATAAATTTTTTAAATTTAACTTTTGAAGTGCCCTAAAGTTTAGACAGATGTTATCCTATTTTCTCTGAGATTTTCTCTGAGCAGCTGTTCATTTGGACATGCTCCTTATTTATTGATATACTGTGTTCAATGCTAGGGTCACATTTCTTAAACAGGAACTTGGCAACTTCCAAATTCTATGGTAAATATTGACATATCTCAGCATGTCAATATTTATACTGTCAGGACACTTTGATGAGTCTCTTCAACAATGGCTGCATCTTATTTCTTGGCAGCCACTTGTTTCTGTTCCAACTGAGCAAGATCTTTCTTTATTCAATAAAATTCTCACTAACCGTTCAGACAAAATTACAAGTAAGCTAATAGCATCCTCTCACACAAAGACCAGATTGAACTCCTTGCTTATTTCAACATTTTGGTCACTTCTGCAGGGTTAGTAAAGCTCAAAGAAACAAGGCACAAATTCAGGAGTGTACTCCAAGTAATACTTGTTTTTGACTGCAGCAATTCCAAGCCTAATCATCATTTTCAACCCCATTGCTAAGGGTGAAAGCCGCCGAAGCCTTTTCAGAATTTATAGAATTAAATTATTTCCTTTTTTGTTAGTCCTAAAAGCTAGACAAATTTATAAAAGATTGGTTTACAGACTGCAACGATGATGATGATAGTCAGAGAGAAGTTTGAATCCAGAATGCCTGCCATAAAAGGTAGTTGGAAAGTCTGGCTCATTATCTAGAATTAAACAGTGTTTTACATGCAAAATTAGTGTACCTAACTTTTGTGCCAAGTATCAGAAATCATGTTAACAAACTAACCATCATTAACTCCATCTTAAGAGCAAATTTCCATCATTGGGAGAAAATCTGTGCACTACCTTGTAAATACCCTGGGATTTCCCAATAGCACAAAAACAAAAGTTTAATTTAAAGCTATTGGCAATACCGGCATCTAGTAAAAGCATGAATGCCTCATCAACAGTTTGGAATTCTCACACAGATTTTTTCTTTTGGACAACGAAAGTCTCAGTGGTGTTTTTCTTCTAGAAAGAGCCCAATTTTATCAATATTAAAAATTTGCTGACTATAATAACCCTCTGTTCACTGATTTCAGCCAGTGTTTTAGAAAAAGACACAACTCACTTTCTCATCAGCTTCACAAAGGACAAGGAACAAACTGCCCAGGGCTATAAAATGCATTAATTACCTCCTACTAGTACAAAAAGAACTAGCTTGAAGATAGCCACCTTCTTCCTTGAAAACAAGGTATTGCAAATAAAGCATTGATTTTATACTCAGAAGACTCAGATTGAAATCAAAACTCTACAGCTTCGTAGCTGAGTGACTTTGGTCATGCCATTAATGCATTAAAATGCTCACTGACTACATCCTATGTGCCAGGCTTTCATATCTCAAATGAGTAAGACATATCCCCAGCTCTCTGGTGAGATAGAAACACCAAAAGAGGATTATTATACAAGCTTGTAAAGTGCAGAGGCAGGGTGGGAGCTCATCTGAAAAGTAGCACGTTAACCAGCCTGAAATTTCAGGGGAGGCTTCCTTGAGTTATATCTGATATAAATCTTAAAAGGTGGAAAAGGTTTAGGAGTAGAAGGAAAAAGATAAGGAAACACATTCCAGGCAGAAGAAGCTGCATGAGCAAAGGCTTGGAGACAAGAAATAGCAATGATATATCAAAATGAACAATTCACAGTTTCAGACTGACTGCTGACACTAACAAGAGCATTTGGGGGAGCAATAGCCATGTTGAAGGGATCTCAAGAAAGAACAGTAGAAGGGAAATTGGGACTTGGGGCATAGAAACTCCTTAAAGGATTTTTGCTCAGAGGAGCAAATAAATGGGGTTGGAAGTAGAGAAAAGTTAAAAGAAGCATTTCTTAAGGTGAAAGAAATAACATGCAGGTCAATCAAAATTTTATGGGTCTTAATCTAAGAGCCATGGGGAAAGAGAATTTAAAAAGAGGGAGAAAAAAAGGACAAAGACGAACACTAAATAACAAAGAACTTCAACCTCAGTCTATGGAGACTAGCTGAGGATCAAAGAAAACGAGTTAAGTAAAACCATTGTCTTTTAATATATGAGAATATCATTGAATGAGGGAAAAAAAGGAAGTCAGATAAAAGGAAATAATCAACGCTATCAATACTAGACACAAAGTAAAAAGAGAAGAGGGAAGAAAGTGGTCTGGTGGTAGAAAAGCGATAACAATTTAATTTTAAAAACCGTTAATTTAGAAAACATTTTATTGAGTGCCTAACATGCAAGTCAATCAGCCCTCCACCATTATCCCTCCCTTCAAAGAGTTTTTAATTTAGTGAAGAAAGCAAGCCAGGCACACAACAGGCAACCCTTACTGAGTGCTTAGTGTATGTCAAATACCTGGCTAGATGACTTACTTGTAATAATTCATTTAATCCTTACAATACTGGGGAAGCCTATGCATTCTCTCCACAGAAAAACATAAATACATACTATTTTTGCATACAATCCTACTGAACCCATGAAACCAAAGTTAAAAATACTCTTCTGGATGCAGGAGAGACAATAATTTTTGAAGAAGGAAATGACAGGGTCAGATTTCATTTTTAGTAAGCAAGAAAATGATCCAAGATAGTTTGAAATGAGAATCCATAGCAGAGCTATGGAAAGTAGACTTCTGAAACAGCAATGTAAGATAGTACTTACATTAGTTCACTGGCAGTGAAAACCAAGAGCAGGGAGTTTATGTGCTTAATGACCATATAGCTCAATTACCACCTCCCTAGAGATCTTGCCACACATCAGATTAACTTTGTTTGCTGTGATACATGAAAAACAAACTACACATTTACGTATGTTCAGCCTTATCTATTGCTATTTGGGCTCCTCTATGGGTAACTTTAAAATAACTGACATTGTTCTCTCCTATTTTGAAGCTGAAGTACATAAGAGCCCATGACCTAAAATTTATTCAAATCCATAAATATAGTAAATCAATTGTGATCTCTAACAACTTCAGTTTCCTGGTGCACTTCAGGTATTACATATTACCCTAAGCGTTCATAAAGATGAAGACAATCTTCACATGAAAGCAAAATGTCTGCAGACACAGTTACTACTTTAGAAGCCAAGCTTGATGAGTTGCACAACATAATTTCCATAACTAAGCCAAGGTTATTTAATTTGAAAGGCAACACTTGCAAGGTATACTCTAAAGCAATCAAAAGCCAGAGCATTATGGCTTGTTTTTTGATAGAAGGAGGGTACAGTACCTTTTTATACATTTCTTATTCCCCTCTTCCCCATACCCATTAAATTTCTGGAACGAACAGGCCATCTTTATTCCTCTGCTGCACTCTCATGATCCCATGAATAAAGCTCAGTTAAATACTTGCTCAATTTGTGTATTTGACCAACTCTTAACAATTCAATAGATTCAAAAGTAAAGTTAGTTATGGTTCAAAAAAAAAAGAAAGAAAAAAGAAAACGTGTTGGGCTGCAGCTAACAATGTAATCACAGGAGAAACCCAAATGTTCTAATCACTGTGTTGCCCTAAATATAGAAGGGTCTCATAGTTTGGCCAAGAACAGCACATAAATCAACACCTCATGTGAGTTTCCTTTCCTCTTTTTCTCTATCCCACTTTAAGTCAAAGCATTAAAAAACTGATAACATTCTATAAAGAATCTCGGGGTGGGGGGAAATAGAGCCTTATCTAATGGGATTATTAAAATTAGAGAAAGCTAAATAATAATACTACTGATTAAAAGAAAAAGTTGGCATGTTATTGGTCTTGCAGCTGGACTCCTTCTCTGGAGTACCTAATCAACTACTGAACTCAGGAAACGCAGTTCCTTTCCATTTGTTACCACAGAAAGTTCCTTCCTGACCCCAACGGGCCTAGTACGTTTCAGCCCCAGATGGAACCCATTTACAATTTACAAAATGCTGGGGATTGGAAGAGAGAGAACGCCAATGTTAGAGAAATAATCCAACACCTTCTCAACACAACCCACCGAATTCAAGTGTCCTCCTAATTCCACAACTTTACAGGGCATTTCAAAGGCGCTTTACATTCCAAAGACTCTCTCAGGTGCAAAGGGAGAAACTGTAAAGGGAGTCAAGGAGATGAACGCCCTGCGTTTAAGCCCAGGGAACCCAGGTGTTCCCGAAGAGTCCATAAACAGAAGGGCCAAAAGCTTACACATCGTGGGGGGAGGGGATCCAAGCAGGAAAAAATTTGCGCGCTGCGGAGTTCTACAAAGCTAAAAAAGAAGAGAAAAAAAAAAGAAAAGAACTGGACCACCGAGGCAGTCGCCACTTCCGGACCCTACCTGTCAGTAACTCCACTTCCGGTCTCCTCCAAAAGGCCCGCTCCCACAGGCAGACATCCAGCAGCCAATCAGAGTGTCATTTACTTCCGCGGGGCTGAATGACGGCATTTACACCCCGCCCTTTCCGGTAGAGAGGAGCCTATCGTAGAGTCTGAGACGTGCGGCTCAGGAGGAGGTACCCTGACAGGCCCAACCAGACCGCGGAGGGAGCGAGAAAGGCAAGCCGGGCCTGTACGCCTCTTCCGCCCCGGGCCCGGAAGGGTGATGTGGCTGGGGTTTCGCCGGCCTCACTATGGTAAGAACCGGGGCTTCGGGGTCGCGGCTGAGCTTTGTGAAGGGGCTGCGGGCCCGCACAAGGGCTGGAGGGTTGGGCGGCGATCCCGGGTCCCCGGCTAGGGAACCCTGTCACTAACTTGATTTTCCCGGGCCTCGGAGGATGCACAGGCCCGGGAGCCATGTGGCCCCTCCACGTCCAACCAGGGAGAACCAGGGCTGGCAGCCCAAGAAAGACCCCGGGGCCGCGGAACCCCTCTTCACACGCCGAGGCCACTTTCCTGACTTGTTTCGAAGAAGTGCGCTGGTTTGGTTTAACCCATCGGTTACTTAGACTCTTTGTGGTCATTTTGAGGCATTAGAGCTGCCCGGGTTTGCGCTTGTTATTTTGCGGCGCCTTATCTCTCTGCGGGCCTGATCCAGGTTTTTATTTCCCTGTTGTCAAATAAGCCCCAAGTGCTACACCTTAATTTTCACATGTTGAATTAGTGGCCTTTTAGGTCCCTCCAACTCCATTCTCTCAACTTTAGAGATGCTACTTTATGAGCTATATTTTAATGATTGGAGTTGTCTGCGGAGGTGGCTTCTCCTCTAGGAGCTTAATGTGCTTGGAGTGTGTCTGGCCTCGGGCCTTCCTCCCCTTCCACGCATTAAGAAGGTTTTATGTGTTATTTTGTCTTATTGCAGATTCCTTTAATAGTTTAGGCCTTTTAGAAAAGCTTAAAATAAGTCACAAAAGTTCGCAAAATGCTTACGTCTCCAGGTTGAGAAAAATAAAGCCAGTATAGGCAGAGGACAGATGTAATAATCAGTAGTAATAGCAAAAGTCTCCCAAGCTATGTCTGCAGGCATTTCACTTTTGTTACGGTAAATGCCAACAGCCTCTATCTACACCAGGCCCTCGCGGTGAATGTATGAGGTCCATGTGCCAGATTTGCGTTTATGAGCATATTTATGGGGAAAAGATGCATGCCTTTTATTATAGTATCAAAAGCAACCATGACAAAAAAGCTCTTCTACAGTGAAAAGTTGCTGAGCTTGTGTTCCCAGAAGTTCCTGCAGAATCCCATACAGCACAAAACCCTTAGACATTAATCGAAAACTCATTAATTGTTGTTTGCTTTATGCCAGCTACTTTGGTTATAGCTGGGGCGTAAGTCACAGTGTCTTCCCTGGAGAAGTTTACCGTTTATAGAGGAGATGGCAGTTTATTAGAGGTTATTCCTTCCTTGGCCAGCTTCTTTCTCCACCTACCACATGATAGGACGGATACACTTGTGTCATGAGTGAGCGGTTATTTAACTTAGAAAATGTGGTTCCTTTTTCAATTCAAAAAGAGTAGAGAGACTGTTACTCTTAATTCTTGCATATGCTCTTCGAGGCTGAAGTTGGGTTATTTTGCTCATAGTACAGTCAGAGATAGATTATTCTTTTCATCATCTTATTGTCTTATGTACTATCTAGAAGCAAGACATACTGTGTTTAAGATTAATAGTATTTGAATCATCTGGCCATACTTGTTTTTTAAAAGTAACTATAATAGCTCTCGTTTATTAGCACTTGCTATGTGCCAGGCTGCATTTGAAAAATCAGTTTATAAGCATTGTCTTATTTCAGGCTTGAAACTGAATATATGTTTGCAGGCAATGGAAGTCAGGCACAAGGAGACTGACGTGCTTGGGTTATACACCTAGTAGGTAGTGAAGCCAGAACTCAAACTTATTTTAATGTCCAGATGCCGGAAGTCCTCATGCCGTTGTTAATAAAAACAACATAACTGAGGATAAAATATGTCGTAATGATTTGTTGCTCTCAAATATAACATGTCAATCAGACATGGGGGAAAATAGAAACAACTGCCCGGTGGTTAATTTTTCATTCCTGCTCTGTTCCTGTGAGCTTAAGTTGTCCACATTTCAGAAAATGTACATTGTAGTTGGAAGAGCTACACAATGAGGTTTCTTTTTGAGTTTGTACCTACACTTGGTATATTTGTGAGGTAGCCCAGTGATAATGACTTAAATCTGAATTACTGTATTTTAATGAATCCATTTTTTAAAATGCATTTGAAGACCATAAAATGTTTATCAGCAATAATTTACAACTATCAAAGCATAAACAGTCTGATAATTATATCATTTATGAATGAATACTTTTAATTTCATCTCTTCCCAAGAAGCCTTCCCTGTACCTTCTATTTTCTTCTGCTCCTTTTAGGTATCTATTTGGACATCTGTACTCCATGTATATACCCCCAGTGTTTCTCTTGCATAGAAAACAGCAGTAAGGTGTTGCCTATATTTTTCCCTTCTCTAGGCAGAGCTCTTAAAGTAGAAACTACGTCTTTTAATCTCTACATCACAGTGTCAGAGTTGGTACTCAAATGAATGAGAGTCTGGGGATACAAAGTCATGTAAAACATGCTCATTGTCTTCAAGGATTTTACAGTCCAGTGGGGGAGAGTATTAAATAAGTAAATTTTATGTGTTAGCTGCTAGGACGTAGAGAGATGACATGTGTGGTGGAAAGAACATGGGCTTTAGACTGAGCCAGACAAGGTTAGAATCATTCCCAGGGCCCAGCCTTTGCTTGATCAACCTGAGAAAGTTTGTCTTCATTTCTTCCTCTGTTGATGTGTTACATGACTTACAGATATATTCATTTAATGCTCATAAACCCTGCAAAGTAAGACCTATTGCCCACATTTTATAGTTAAATCAAATATCAGAGAAAGGGTGTGAGATAGTGTCCCTCATCTTGTAGCTGAGATACATAGGAAATATGTTAGAAACAGAGGAAAGAGTAATTGTGGTTCAGAACTGCTGGGGAGACATCCCCAAAGAGGTAACACTCTGACCTGTATATTAAGGAGTGAGTAGGGATTAGGGAAGGAATCATTAGCTGGAGCTGGGAAAGCATTTTCTATCCTTCAGACAGATAAAGGAAATGGTAGTTATGGACACATAGTGCATGAAGTCAAATAGTTGCTTGGGGACTGGCAGGAATAGAAGTTAAGCCGTGAAATGATGAGAGATGAGACTAGGAAGACTGGGGCCAGATCTTGAAGTCATTTCAACGCCTTTATATTTTGATGATGTTTGTGTACCTGACAAAGACTGTGAGCAGGGAAGAGAATGGTGTGCATTTTGGAAAACCAACTGGTAACAATGTTCAGGGTCTATTTACACGGAAGATTAAAATCTGGAAGACTAGTTTAGAAACAATACAGTGATAGTAGATGATTGAATGCCTTAACTCTTGACAATAGTAGTTAGGTTTGAAAGATAAGGATAAGTAAAATCATTTTGATGGTGCTTAGTAAGGAGTGGTGGAGCACAACTCCAGTTTAGATAATTGGTTGTATTGCAAGGAAATATTGATTAAGCACCTACTCTGCCATGTGTTTTACATGCAGTGCTTTATTGAAAACTTACATTATTGGCCACAGTGTACATATGAAGAAAAAGGCGCAGAATGATTAAGTGTCTTGCCCAAGACCATACTGCTGATAAATAGTGAAGCTCAAATTTAAACATAACAGCTCTGTTTGTCACCAAATCTTGAGCCCTTTTTATTATACAACAATGCCGATAATTCCACAGGAAATTCAAGAGGAAAAGCAGCGTTTGTATGCCTCAGTGGTTGAGGGTGGAGGGAGTTTGTTAAGATGATAATTCTGTAGCTACCATTGCTTTTGCACCATCAATACAAATGGCATCACAGTAGAAAGGCAGGTATTTTCTTAGCATTATAAAAGTAGTTTTGACTGTGTAAACCCATGAAAAGATTCCATAAACTACACTTTGAAAACTACTACCTCAGGCTAATAGGTAGGTAACTGAAGTAGATGCTGGTCTTCTGTAGCATAGTGGCTTGTAACCTTGACTGCAAGTAAAAACTCCCAGGGAACTTTGAGAAAACTATATGCCCACCCAATTCAGTCCAATTTTCTGGGCATTGATTGTTTTTAAAAGCTCCAGGTGATTCTAATGAGTAGCCAGTGTTCCTACCCTGACTCATTATATTTGCAGGTTTTTCCATTTTGTCATTCTTTGTTTTATCTGACTGCATGATCAGAGTACTTTTTTCATAGCAGAATTTGCACTTTTCCTTCAGAATAGTTTCTCATCAATCATTTATCAAGGACGTGAAGTATTTACATCTTCATTTTCTTAAGTCTACTATTAATCATAGTTATATGTATGCTTTCTCTTGTTAATACCTGTGACACTCTTGTTGCTTCATATTTAGATGTGAGGTGTCTGTAAAATAGCTCAAATTAAGCAGCACAAATATAGCAAATGCACTGTAGTTGCCATGACAATGAGATGAAAATAGGCACAAATGACCACCCATGTTGCCAGTGGAGAACAGAGTTGAGGTGCAAAAGAAAATGTTAATATTTCTGTGTGTTATTAGAAATCTTTTCAATCACCTGTGGTCACTTATCTTGGGCATACAGGGTGTTGGGTGTCTTTGCACATTCACGTATTACCTTACATTTGTCCCTGTATTTTCACGTTCTCCATTTTAAGAGATAATAGTGGTGCATATGAATTTACAGGTAGAAACTAGTTGGGAAATGCTGACCTAACCTAGATTTGTAAATGATAAAATGCTGACCCACTTTTCCAGTGCTGTATAATTTCTATCACAGTTAGGTCATGAATGTCATTTCTGGGTTTCCTTCCACCTCCAGAAAGGGATCAACGACTTTAGTTTTGTGTAAAAACAGTAGGTTTTTAAAACAAGTAAAATTGTTAGTGTCTGGAGTTTTAAAAAATTTTGGTATTCAGTTAAACTGGAAGAATTAGTTAATATGTCAGTCGAAATATATTTCCCACGTAGTCAACATTTGAAGCTCCCAGACAGTGTTATGCATAAAAAGGGCCCTTAATCAATACATTGGTTAAATAATTTGTGTTGCTAATCCTAAAAATAAGTAAATAAGCTCCATGAAGCTCAAGTGATCCAGGACTAATGAATATACTGGAGGCTTAGTCGAAGTCTTTTCTGCAGATTAAGTACAGTTAGCAACCAGTCATTTAACATCTTGGGCAGAGCACTGTTTAGCATATCAATATGTGTATTTCTTCTGCTTTTCTCAATGTTTCCTTCTTTGTTATGTTCTGTTGCTTGGATCTTTTCCCCGTTTTTTCCTCTATTCCTAATGTTTTGGGTATTCTTTTACTTAGAAGCATTTTTATTTATACAGCTAAAAATAAAATTCTGTATTGAATTCTTGCACTTATATCCATACTTAATATAGTTTTAACGTTCAGGAATGACTCTGAAAATAAGAAATTATATCTTTATAGATAAAATGATAGAAATTGAATCTGAAATAAATATTCCTAACTTTTCAAATTGACTTGAGAATAGAGAATTTTAAAGAGATGTGTCAACACTAGAGGTTATTTCATGTTTGGAAACTAAGCTTTGCATTGACCAATCTCTATCTTTCATTGATGAACAGTTTGATCTAGTGGTGACCAACTGAAAGTCTGAATTATTTTTGTTATTTCAGTGGCCTAACAAATTGTGATTTACTTCAGATTGATTATACAAAGTGACTAAGTCATTAAGTGTATTTCCTCTGGTTTGGATCAGTTAGTTTAGTACAATGATTTTAAGCATATCAGAAGCTCTAATCAGCTATGAGTAGTATGATGGGTCTGGAATATGGAGGGATAGTAAAAGGGGCCTTTGGAGAAAAAGAGTTTGGGATTTTCATTGCCAGTTAGGGTCAGGGCAGGGCTCCTGTATTCCAGGACCGCAAAGGTTACCATTCTGATTGTATTTGAGGATGTGCTCCAGAAGTTGCTACAGGCAGACCTGAGTCTAGGGAATGTTATTGGATACCTCTTTATAAAAAGGAAATGTTTGTAGGTGTGGTAGACAATGCCCTTCTCCCCAACCCCGTTTAAAAAAAAAAAAAACAGAACACTGTGAATATGTTATCTTACTTGACACAAGGGACTTTGCTTGTGTGATTCAGTTAAGAATTTTGGAATGGGAAGATTATCTTGAATTATGGGGAAACGGGGCAGTTTATTCACAAGGATCCTTGTAAGAGGGAGGCGGGACAGTCATAACATAACAAAAGAAGTTGTCAAGGTCAGCCTTGACAGGCAGCCTTTAGAATCTAGAAAAGGCAAGAAAAGAGATTCTTCCCTACAGCCTCCAGAAGAAACAAGTTGTCTTGTGTTTTATAACTCCTTAGTTCCAATGTGTGTTATTTAATGTTTAATAGTTAGCTAAATTTATTAAACTGAATAGCGTGCCATTGTATACTCCCTGGCATTGTCACAGGGTGTACTCTATGAAAATTAGGTAAACCTTAGGTTTGAGAACTATTTGAGGTCCAAGAATTTTCTGCCAGCCAGCTTGCCTACTCCGGCATCCAGAACTCTTGAGGATGTGTCTCTCTTACAAATTAAGTGGACTCGGAAAAACACACACTGTCCCATATGCAAGCACCTTGAGGCTGGCTGCTCAATAGAACTTTCTCTGAATTCCAGTTAGTGATAAAAGATTTGGATGCTGAGGAGAAATTATCTCAGACCTTTATTTTACCCTACAGCCCAGTCCCTTACCATAAACATAAATATATTTGCTTCTTCATTCTGAATTTTCCAAAATATCATTGACAAGTAAATATAAATGCAAAGCAATGTGTGGAGGTTCCTCTTAAATAAAGAAAACATAGCATGCATTGTTAATTTGTAATGTAAGTGTGCTTTTGAATTTGTTAAAATGTTCTCTTGAATTTGTTAAAATGTTCATTATTTGCAATTGTTGTCAAGTTCTTGTTAGTTCAGCATTTTTCAGTGACTACTGTGCACTATTTTGTTTAATAGGCACAGGGGATTGATAAGAACCTCAATAAAATAGAGGAGACAATTACACTACAATTTTGGGTGGCAGGTATGTGTGTAACACATAGGTGTACAAAGATCCAGACTCTGCTTGGTGTGGAGAGTAGGGACAAGGAACACTTTTCAGAAGAGATGACTCTTGAGTTGAGACCAGAAGGTTGAAAAAATAGCTAGCATGCACAAAAGCATGGAGTACCTTGAAAAAGGTTGCAGGATTTGAAGGATCTGAGAAAAAAGCATAGTAAATGAATTTCACTTCCCTTATCACCTTTTTTTTAAATCATCTTTCCCTCTATATTGTGATCGAATATGTTTGCTTTCTTCTTAGCTTCCTCCCTTCCCTTTAATAACATTTTCGTATTGAACATCTCAATTATTTTTCTGAAGAACAGTAACATCTGTTTCCTTTAACTCTGAGACTAAAATTTTATATCAGTGGGCAACAGATGCTAAGCATTAAGAGGAATGCTTAGGTAGGCTAAGCAGTGGTAGGCTAACGTCCGTGAGTTTGAAACACTTGACCAGAGACTGAGTACATCTAAAAGACTGTACCACCTAAGATTATTTGTTTAAATTTAAGGGTCTATAAACCCCAGGAACAAAGTTATATGTATCATATAGTGCATATTTGTAAATGGTTTTCAGTTGTAAATGGTTTCACGCACAGATGTATATATACATACCCCACTTCTTTAATAATAGTATGTTTTTAAGTGCCTCTTAAAAATCTTTTATTTTGAAAAAATTCAAACATACAAAGGAAGAAAGAAGAGTGTAACGAAGTCTCAGATACTTAGCGTTTCATCATCAGCCCCACGCCTCCCACCATACACACTGGATTATTTAGAAACCAATCCCAGACATATCATTTAAGCATGTTTCTTTAACAAGACATTCAAGGAATAAAAAAAAGTATACGTTGCAAAATCATGAATTTAGATACTCCATTAGGAAGATGATAAACCTACTTTGCAAATTTCTTTTCCAACCACTTAACTAAGTGAATCCTTTGCTTAAAACAGTAAGTCTGCTCATTATTCCCTGAACTTGCGAATGAATTCCTGATTCTGTGGGGACGTTTTCCATGCTTTTGTCTCCTCTGGAGCCTGCTCTCTATTCTTTGCCATGTGACTGTGCCCTTTAAGGCTTGACTCAGTTCCTGCCTTCTCCTTGAAGATTCTCCTGACTTTTCTTTGGGAAAATGCCTTTTTATTTTTCTTTTTCTTTTTCTGTGAGCATTGCTGAGTTATCATTTATATATGCTATGAGTTGCTATTGAGTTTTTAAAGTTTAATATTCTAACTCGATTATAACTACTGTGTGCTTCAGTTGTCTCATGTATAAAAGAAGGATATTAATAACAACTGCCTCAAATATGAGGATAAATAGGATAACCAAAACAAAGAATTCCGTGAATATCAGTTATTTTTGTTGTCAGCTATAAACTGAAAAGAAGGAATCATGCTCTGTCCTTTTTTTAAATTTAATATTTATTTTATATTGAGGTACAGTTGATTTACAATGTTGTGTGTGTTTCAGATGTACAGCAAAGTGATTCAGTTATACATGTACATATATCCATTCTTCTCAGATTCTTTTCCCATATAGATTATTACAGAATACTGAGTGGAGTTCCTAGTGCTTTACAGTAGGTCTTTATTGATTATCTATTTTATACATAGTAGTGTGTATATATTAATCCCCAACTCCTAATTTATCCCTCCCCGCCACCTCTCCCCTTTAGTAACCATAAGTTTGTTTTCAAAGTCTGTGAGTCTGTTTCTGTTTTGTAAATAAGTTCATTTGTATCATCTTTTTAGATTCCACATATGAGTGATATTATAATATTTTCCTTTCTCTGTCTGACTTACTTCACTTAGTATGATAATCTCTAGGCCTATCTATGTTGCTGCAAATGACATTATTTCATTCTTTTTTATGGCTGAGTAATATTCCATTATATTATGTACCACATCTTCTTTATCCATTCTTCTGTTGGTGGATGTTTAGGTTGGGAGATTAATCCCTTGTCAGTCACTTGGTTTGCAAATATTTTCTGCCATTCTGTGGGTTGTCTTTTCGTTTTGTTTATGGTTTCCTTTGCTGTGCAAAAGCTTTTAAGTTTAATTAGGCCCCGTTTGTTTATTTTTGTATTTATTTCCATTACTCTAGGAGTTGGATCCAAAAAGATATTGCTGTGATTTATGTCAGAGTTTTTTGCCTATGTTTTCCTCTAAGACTTTATAGTGTCTGGCCTTACATTTAGGTCTTTAATCCATTTTGAGTTTATTTTTGTGTATGGTGTTAGGGAATGTTCTAATTTCATTCTTTTACATGTAGTTGTCCAGTTTTCCCAGCACCACTTATTGAAGAGACTGTCTTTTCTCCATTGTGTATTCTTGCCTGCTTTGTCATAGAGTAGGTGACCATAGGTGCATGGGTTTATCTCTGGGCTTTCTATCCTGTTCCATTGATCTATATTTCTGTTTTTGTGCCAGTACCATACTGTTTTGTTGACTAGCTTTGTATTAGAGTCTGAAGTCAGGGAGCCTCATTCCTCCAGCTCTGTTTTTCTTTCTCAAGATTGCTTTGAATATTCAGGGTCTTTTGTGTCTCCATACATATTTTAAGATTTTTTTGTTCTAGTTCTATGAAAAATGCCATTGGTAATTTGATAGGGGTTGCATTGAATCTATAGATGGCCTTGGGTATTATAGTCATTTTGAAAATATTGATTCTTCCAATCCAAGAACATAGTATATCTTTCCATTTGTTTGTGTCATCTTCAGTTTCTTTCATCAGAGTATTGTAGGTTTCAGAGTACAGGTCTTTTGCCTCCTTAGCTAGGTTTATTCCTAGGTGTTTTATTCTTTTTGATGCGGTGGTAAATGGGATTGTTTCCTTAATTTCTTTCTGATCTTTCGTTATTAGTGTACAGAAATGCACCCGGTGGGTAAGGTTGGTCCAGGGGTCTGTGCAGGCCTTCTGGTTGAAGGGACTGGTGCCTGCCTACTGTTGTGTGGAGCCGGGTCTTGTCCCTCTGGTGGGCAGGGCCGTGTCAAGGGGTGTGTTTAGAGCTGGCTGTGAGCTCAGTAAGGCTTTAGGCAGCCTGTGTGTTGATGGGTGGGGCTGTGTTCGCACCCTGTTGGTTGTTTGGCCTGAGGCATCCCAGCTCTGGAGCCTGCAGGCCATTGGATGAGGCCAACATGGCAGCCAGTGGGTATTCCCTGGGCCTCCACCAGCAGTGTCCTTGCCCCCACAGCCACTCCCTACCTCCCCAGGAGACCCTCCAGTCCCCATAAGTAGGTCTGACCCAGGCTCCTATGGAGTCACTGCTTTGCCCTGGGTCCCAGTGCACGTGAAACCTTGTGTTTGCCCTCCAAGAGTCGAGTCCGTTTCCCCCAGTCCTGTGGAGCTCCTACATTCAAGCCGCACTGGCCTTCAGAGCCAAATGCTCTGGGGGCTGCTCTTCCCACTGCCAGACCCCCAGGCTGGGGAGCCTGACGTGGGGCTCAGAACTCTCACTCCTGTGGGAGAACCTCTGCAATATAAGTACTTTCCTGTTTGTGGGTCACCCACCTGCCAAAAGCACCTCTCCTACTGTCTTGTGGCTTCTTCATCTTTGGATGTAGAATATCTTTTTTGGTAGATTGGAGTCTTTTCTGTCGATGGTTGTTCAGCAGTTTGTTGCGATTTTGGTGTTTTCGTGAGAGTCCATGAGCTCAAGTCCTTCTACTCCGCCATCTTGTCTCCTGTCTTGCTATGTACTTTTTTTGATCCAGTGTCTACCCTCATGCTCCAGACAAAGTAGATATGAAATACGTGTTTAGTTATGTTGGCTAGGAGGAAGCCTGTGCTTTATATTTCATTAGATTATTATCAAATACTATTCATTGACAAATTCATATACATGTTCAAAATATGACCTTTACAAATAAGCATTGTGAGATACTATGATTTCTCTCTAGAGTTGATCACCATTTCCTTTATTGATTTATTTCAAGTTTAAAAATATATATTACTTGCTTTCACAGATGCAAGGTTAAAATCCAGTTCAATTAAAAACCAAGACATATTAAATTTTATCCTTATTATATCCATGAAGAAATGATTTGCACAAAGAACAGCTATTAAAATAGTAATTACAAATCAATTTTACCTTGTTCAGACCATAATCGTAACACTTAGAAAATTTGAGAAATCCAGAAAAGTTGATAATTAGGTTAAAAACCTTCCAGTGATAATCATTTCATTGTCTTCTCTTTGCATAAAGGTTTACATAGCTACAGATATACTGATTGTGAAATCATGTTTTTCCATCACTTAGCATTGTACAGAAGCATTTTTTTGTCCTTAAAATATTGGCAAATAACATGTATAATTTTTTAAATGTTTTGAATAGATAGCAAATAAAAATCATTAAATGTGTAAAAGGTTAAAAAATATTATGACAGTTTCTGATAGCTAATTCTTTTTTTAGGATCTCCTGGCTATTCTTGCTTACTTATTTTTCCATATGAATTTCAGTATCAGTTGTCAATTTAAAAAAAAAAAAAGTAACTTGTTGCAGTTGGGTTCATTTTAAATTTATAGATTAGCTTTACAGTATTGCCTTTCAATATAAGAACCTGGCATACCACTCCATTCTACTTTTGTATGCTTCAGTATGTTTTAAGGCTTTGTCAATTGGCCTTTGATGCCAATATTACAGATTTCTTGTTAAGATTATTCCTATATATTTTAGCGTTTTGTTCTAATTGCTGTTATAAATGGAGTCCTTTTTTTCCATTTTGTTTCTCAACTGGTTGATATTGTAATTTTGATGATTGTTGATTTAAGTATTTTAAATATGTGCCTAGCCACCTTACTCAATTTTAATTCCCTTATGGTCTGTAATCATTTTTCACTAGATTCTTTTGGGCTTTTCAGGTAACGCTTTATATTTGCAAGTAATAATTTCACCTTAAAATAGTTTTTTTTATAACTCTTATTCTTTGTCTAACTCCTGACTTTACAAGAAATACTTTTTTTTTAATTGAAGTATAGTTGATTTATAATATTCTGTTAGTTTCTGGTGTTCAGCAAAGTGATTCAGATATTTTTTTTCAGATCCTTTTCCATTACAGGTTATTACAAGATATTGAATATAGTTCCCTTTGCTATACAATAAACCCTTATTGCTTATCTCTAAGCAATCTGCTAATCCCATACTCCTAATTTATCCCTCCCCATGTCCCTTTGCCCTTTGGTAACCATAAGTTTGTTTTCTGTGTCTCTGAGTCTGTCTCTGTTTTGTATATAGATTCATTTGTATTACGTTTTAGATTCCACGTATAAGTGATGTCATATGATATTTGTCTTTCTCTAACTTACTTCACTTAGTGTGATATTCTCTAGGTTCATCCATGTTGCTGCAAATGGCAGTATTTCATTCTTTTTGTGACTAATATTCCATTGTGTGTTTGTGTGTGCATGTGTGTGTGTGTGTGTGTGTGTGTGTGTGTGTGTGTATGACATCTTCTTAAACCAATCCACTGTTGTTGGGCACTTGACTAGTTTTCATTGCTTGGCTATTGTAAATAGTGCTGCTGTGAACACTGGGGTGCGTCTATCTTTTCAAATTGGAGTTTCCATCTTTTCCAGATATATGCCTAGGAGTAGGATTGCTGGATCATATGATAGCTCTATTTTTCCTTTTTTAAGGAACCTCCATACTGTTTTCCATAGTGGCTGCACCAATTTACATTCCCACAAACAGAATAGGAGGGTTCCCTTTTCTCCACACCCTCTCCAGCATTTGTTATTTGTAGACTTTTTGATGAGAGCCATTCTGATGGGTGTGAGGTGATACCTCATTGTGGTTTGGATTTGCATTTTTCTAATAATTAGTGATGTTGAGCATTTTTCCATGTGCCTATTGGCCATCTGAATGTCTTCTTTGGAGAGATGTCTATTTAGTTTTAGGTCTTCTGCTCATTTTTTGATTGGGTTTTTTTCATATTGAGTTGTATGAGCTGTTTGTGTATTTTGGATACTATCCCCTTGTAGGTCTCATCCATTGCAAATATTTTCTCCCATTCCATAGGTGGTCTTTTCATTTTGTTGATGGTTTCCTTGGCTGTGTAATAACTTTTAAGTTTGATTAGGTCCCATTTGTTTGTTTTGCTTTTTATTTCTTTTGCCATGGGAAACTGATCTAAAAAAAATGTTGCTACAATTTATATCTGAGAATGTTTTGCCTATGTTTTCTTCTAGGAGTTATGGTGTCATGTCTTGTATTTAGGTCTTTAATCCATTTGGAGTTTGTATATGGTGTGAGGGAATATTCTAGTTTCATTGATTTATGTGTAGCTGTCCAGCTTTCCCAACAACACTTGTTGAAGAAACCGTCTTTTCTCCATTATATATTCTTGCTTCCTTTGTTCTGGATTAATTGACTGTAGGTGTGTGGTTTTATTTCTGGGCTCTCTATTCTGTCCATTGATCTGTATGTTTGTTTTTGTGCCAGTACCATGCTGTTTTGATTACTGTAGCTTTGTGTACTATTGTCTGAAGTCTGGAAGTGTTATGCCTCCAGTTTTGTCCTTTTTCCTCAGTATTGCTTTGGCAATTCTGGGAATTATGTGGTTCTATGTAAATTTTAGGGTTATTTGTTCTAGTTCTGTGAAAAATGTCATGGGTGTTTTGATAGGGATTGCATTAAATTTGTAGATTGCTTTGGGTAGTATGGCCATTTTAACAATGTTAATTCTTCCAATCCAAGAGCATGGGACATCTTTCCATTTCTTTGAGTTATCTTCAGTTTTCTTTATCAGTGTTTTATAGTTTTCAGCAGATAGGTCTTTCACCTCCTTGGATAAATTTATTTCTAGGGTTTTCTTTTCTTTTTTTTTTCTTTTTGAGATGATTTTAAACAAGATTGTTTTTTTACTTTCTCTTTCTGATAGTTCATTGTTAGTGTAAAGAAAAGTAACAGCTTTCTGTATATTAATCTTGTATCCTGCTACCTTGCTGAATTCATTTATTCTGCTAATTTTTGTGTGGAGACTTTAGGGTTCTCTAAATAGAGTATCATATCATCTGCAAACAGAGACAGCTTTACTCTTCCCTTTCAATTTGGATACCTTTTCTTTTCCTTGTCTGATTGCTGTGGCTAAGATTTTCAATACTGTGCTGAATAGAATTGGTGAGAGTGTGCATCCTTGTCTTGTTCCTGAATTTAGTGGGAAGGCTTTTAGCTTTTCAGGGTTGAGTATTGTTGGCTGTGGGTTTGTCATAAATGGCTTTTATTGTGTTGAGATATGTTTCATCTGTATCTACTTTCACGAGAGTTTTTATTATGAATGGATGTTGAATTTTGTTTGCTTTTTCTATATGTATTGAGATGATCATGTGATTTTTATTCATCAATTTGCTAATGTGGTATATCACATTGAGTGATTTGTGGATATTGATAAATCCTTGCATCCTTGGGATAAATCCCCCTTGATCATCGTGTATGATCCTTTTAATGTATTGTTGGATTCAGTTTGCTAACATTTTGAGTATTTCTGTATCTATATTCATCAAAGGTATTGGCCTATAATTTTCTGTTTTTGTAGTGTCTTTGGCTTTGGTAACAAGGTGATAGTGGCTTCATAGAATGAATTTGGTAGAGTTCCCTCCTCTTCAACCTTTTGGACCAGTTTGAGAAGGATAGGTTTAAGTTCTTTCTATGTTAGGTAGAAATTCCCAGTGAAGCCATCCAGTCCTGGACTTTTGTTTGCAGGGAGTATTTTCTTACAGGTTCTGTTTCACTTTGATCGTTCTGTTAAAATTATGTTTCTTCTTGACTCAATTTTGGCAGGCTGTGTGTTTCTAGAAACTAGTCCGTTTCTTCTGGGTTGTCCAATTTCTTGGCATATAATTGTTCATAGTATTCTTTTATGATTTTTTATATTTCTGTGGTATCAATTGTTATTTCTCCTTTTTCATTTCTTATTTTGTTTATTTGGGCCCACTCTTTTCTTCTTGGTGAGCCTGGCTAGAGTTTGTAGATTTTGTTTATCTTTTTGGGAAACCAGCTCTTCGTTTTACTGATCTTTTCTGTTAGTTTGGGGTTTTTTTTAATCTTTATTTCTTCTCTCATCTTTATTTCCTTCTTTCTGCTCACTTTGGGTTTTGTTTGTTCTTTTCTAATTCTTTTAGGTAGTAGGTTGGGTTGTTTATTTGAGATTTTTCTTGTTTCTTGAGGAATACCTGTACTGCTATGAACTTCTTAGAACCACTTTTGCTGCATCCCATAGATTGTGTAAGGTTGTGTTTTTATTGTCATTTGTCTCAAGGTATTTTCTGATTTTTTTTCTTTTATTTCATCCTTTACCCATTGGTTTTTTAGTAGCATGTTGTTTAGTCTCCATATGTTTGTTCTTTTCCCATTTTTCCTCCTGTGGTTGATGTCTAGTTTCATACCATTGTGGTCAGAAAAGATACTTAAAATAATTTCTATGCTCTTAAATTTGTTGAGGCTTGTTTTGTGACCCAGTATGTGGTCTATCCTAGAGAATGTTCCATGTACGCTTGAAAAAATATGTGTTTTCTGGTTTTCTGGGATGTAGTGTCTTGTAGATGTCAATTAAGTCCAACTGGTCTATTGTGTCATTTAGGACATCTGTTTTCTTACTGATTTTCTGTCTGGAAGATCTGTCCATTGATGTCAGTGGGATGTTAAAGTCCCCTACTATTATTGTATTTCTGTCAGTTTCTCCCTCTATGTCTGTTAGTATTCTATTGATATATATTTAGGTCCTTATACCGGGTGCATATATGTTACTGAGTGTAATATCCTCTAATTGTATTGATCCCTTTATCATTGTATAATGTCCTTCTTTTTCTTTATGGACTTTAAGTCTACTTTGTCTGATATGATTATTGCTACCACCACTTTACTGTCATTTCCATTTGCCTGAAATATTTTTTTCCATAGCCTCACTTTCAGTCTATGTGTCTCCTTAGCCCTGAAGTGAGTCTCTTGTAGGTAGCATATTGTAGGTTCTTATTTTTTATCTAATCTGCCACTCTGTGTCTTTTGATCAGGTCATTTAGTCCATTGACATTTAAAGTAGTTATTGATGGGTATGTGCTTATTGCCATTTTAAACCTTGTTTTCCAGTTAATTTTGTACTTCTCTGTTGATTTCTTCTTTTTGTTTTTCCTTTTGTGGTTTGATGGTTTTCTTTCATATTATGCTTGAGTTCCTTTCTTTTTGATTTTTGTGAATCTATTGTATGTTTTTTATTTTGTGGTTAACTGGGTTTTCAAGTATGTTGACCCATAACTATCTCTGTTTGCTTTCTACAATTTTGTTTGTTTGTTTTTGTTTTTGTCTTTGATTTGGCTGCATTGCATCTTCATTGCCGCACATGGGCTTTCTCTAGTTGCAGTGAGCGGGGGCTACTGTTTGTTGCAGTGCATGGGCTTCTCACTGCGGTGGATTCTCTTGTTACGGAGCACAGGCTCTAGGTGCATGGGCTTCGGTAGTTGTGGCATGCCTTCTCAGTAGTTGTGCCTCGCGGGCTCTAGAGCGCAGGCTGAGTAGTTATGGCACACAGGCTTAGTTGCTCCACAGCATGTAGGATCTTCCTGGATCAGGGATCGAACCTATGTCCCCTGCATTGGCAGGTGGATTCTTAACCACTTGGCCACCAGGGAAGTCCCTTCTTGTTTTTAATCAATGTAATGTCTTATTTAAATGATCTTCAATCCTTTTATATATTTGCCTATCCTATTGTAATTTTCACTTTCGTATAAATTCTTGCTACTTTTCTCTTTTGAGGAGACCTTAGGGTAGGTTTAGTATTGCTGTATTCTTTTAGTTTTTGCTTGTCTGAGAAATTCTTAATCTCCTTCTATTGTAAATGATATTCTTGCTGGGTAAAGTATGTTGCAGGTTTTTCCCTTTCAGGACTTTGAGTATATCATGCCACTTCCTTCTGGCTTGCAATTTTCTGCAGAGGATTCATTCAGCTGATAGCCTGATAGGGATTCCTTTGTATATGGCTCTTTGTTTTTCTCTTGCTGCCTTTAGAGCTCTCTCATCGTTTTTAACTTTTGCCATTTTAATTATGATATGTCTTGGTATAGATCTGTTTGGGTTCATCTTTTGGGGGACCTTCTGTGCTTCCTGTACCTGGATAGCTGTTTCTTTCTTTTGGCTTGGGAAATTTTTAGCCCTAATTTCCTCAAATAAATTTTCAATCCCCTTTTACCTCTCTTCTTCTGAGACCACTGTAATGTGAACATTGGTATGGTTAATGTTATACCAGAAATCTCGTAAGTTGTTTTCATTTTTAAATTTTGTTTTTCTTTAGCTGTTCTGATTGAGTGATTTCCATCATTCTATTCTCCAGATCACTTATTTGTTCTTCAGTGTTATTTAGTCTGCTGTTGGTCGCTCTAGATTGGTTGTTATCTCAGCACTTGAGTTGTCTAATTTTGATTGCTTCATCTTTGTAGTTTCTAGTTCCTTGTTACAGTGATCTGCATTTCTATTGGTAATCTTAATTCCTTTAGCACTTTTTTTATCTTCTTTTTGAACTCAGGGTCTAGGAGACTGGTGAGGTCTGCTTCATTTCTTTCAGATGTCTGTTGTTCTTTTAATTGGGAGTAGCTCCTCTCCTTTTTCATTTTGTTTACCTTCTTCTGTCTGAATTTAGGAGAAACATTTTCTACTGTGGTCTTGAAGGGGTGTTTTCAACGTGGGAGTATCATGTGTACTCTGTGGGAGTCCAGTATTTTTGGTGTGAGGGCCGGTTTTGGTATGGATGCCAGCCACCTCTTCTCCCCCGAGTCTGCTGGCTGTTATCCCCTTGATGGGGATGTGATTGGTGTTTTGGAGTCCAGGGCCTGCACTGGGTGTTAGGCAGGGCCCCCTCATTGCTCCATGGCCTGTTGGGGTCAGGGCCTCCTCCCCAGTTGTTGGAGTAGAAGCCCTGAGGGTTGGATTTGATGAGGCCCCATCGCCCTTGAGTGCGTGCCCTGTCCCAAAGGAGGTGACTGCTGAAGCAGGTGAGGCCCAGGTGGTCACGGCGAACCTATGCATCTCCCACGCAGTCCAAAGCTGCTCCCCTTTTTCCATTGTGTTCGTCCTAGATGTAGTGCTAGGCTGTGGTATGGAGTAGGCTGGCGCTGGGGGCCAGGGTGCTGGGGCTGCATGAATCGAGATGGTTGGGCTGCTGCCTGGGACCTTGACTGCCTCTGTGGCAGGCCTCTCTCAGGACCTGTCCACCCCAGATCCAACAACAAGCAGAGGTGTGGGGTGGGCAGAACTGGAGCACTGAGTACTCCTCCCTAGAGGCTTTGTACCAGATACATGCCTTTCTGTGCTCCACCAGGTGCTGCTGACAAAGCCCAGACCCACCCCCTTCCCCCCCACCGCCGCCTTAGGAGTGCTGACAGTGGGACAGTGCGCTCTGTTGTTAGACCTGGACCACACCCCAGACCCTCAGGACTAGCTCCTTGCAGCTAAATGGAGTCTTTCTCTAGGGTTTGTCTGCCGAGATTCACTGCTTAGCTGCTGTAGGTATTTGTAGCCCCGCCAGATTCACACTTTGATTGGGAAGTGTGGTGAGGTACAGGCGCCAGCACCAGTCTCCCTCCACCGTGACTGTTAGCAGGCCAGCCTGCACACACTCCTCTCAAGTAAAGGCCAGGCTTCTCCAGCCCCTCTGTCTGTCCCAGCAGGCAAGGGGGCTCACTAAGCCTGACTGTGTGGACCTCTTATCCTTTACACATCCCCCCCAGAGGCTCAGGTCCCATCCTGATGCTTTTTTTTTCTTTTCCTGTCCTACCTACTTACATGGAGGTCTTTCTTGCAGTTTTGGTTGTATAGGAGATCTTCTGCCCATTTCCCATTGGTTTTCTGTGAGTATTGTTCCACATGTAGATGTATTTTCGATGTGTTTGTTGGGGGAGATGAGCTTCAAATCCTCCTACTCTGCCATCGTGATCCCCCCTCAGGAAGTACTTCTGAATTTACTAAATAAGCATATTGCTGGCTACTGTGTGAGATTGATATATTTTAGCTACCTGTGTATAATGGAAATGTTATTCTTTATTATAC
Organism: Balaenoptera acutorostrata; assembly: GCF_949987535.1. Taxonomy (NCBI): domain Eukaryota; kingdom Metazoa; phylum Chordata; class Mammalia; order Artiodactyla; family Balaenopteridae; genus Balaenoptera; species Balaenoptera acutorostrata. The sequence goes on along the minus strand of NC_080065.1, from coordinate 69,443,581 downwards.
GTACAGTAGTATTCCTGCACTTTTTAAAAATTGTTTTATTTATTCAGTCATCTCTTATTGGGCTCCCACTGTGCGGCTGGCACATAGTCAGGTGCTGGACGTTCAGAGTTGATAGACAGTGTCCACTCTTCAGGGATGAGTATTGTGATAAACATATAACAGTTTTCTTCAGGAACAGAATCCTGTGTTAAATTTTATTTTAATAACTTTTAAAAAATCAGCAGTGAATGAGCAAGTGCTTTTCTTTCACCAAAACCTAACAGGCTAGTATTATCAATAAATGGAACATGATTACTTAAATTTAAAGCATTCTTATTCTAAAAGAATTTCAGAATTGAAAGAAACTTGAGCCAGCATTGAATCTGTCTCCCCATTCTCCACCCAGTTTTACTGATGTGAAACAGAGATTTAGAGAAGCCAGTATTCAACTGAGGTCATATATAACCAGCTTACTTGCAGAGCTTGCAGACCCCATGTCCTGCCTAGTAGTCTGGGATCCTAGAATATCTCTATTAATTATTGGTTAAGCTTTGGTGAGCTGTTTTGGATTCATGACATTTTTGGTAGTGTTTTTAAGTTCTTGAATTTAGAATTTTTGTTGCATCTTCTGAATTCCTTAGCCCAAAGAATGGAGAGGAAAGTATGCTCTCAGAATACCTTGTGATTTTGCTTTTAAAGTGTTCTCAGACATGTCATTCTGTTTGCCTTTTTGAAGAAAAAAGTATGATTCTTAATATGAAATTGACATTTTTTACCTGTGCAGTTTATCTTGTGACATTAATTTTTCTTTTTCTCTTTTTAGTCTGCCATTTTCAATTTTCAGAGTCTGTTGACTGTAATCTTGCTGCTTATATGTACCTGTGCTTATATCCGATCCTTGGCACCCAGCCTCCTGGACAGAAATAAAACTGGGTATGTCACTAATAATGTCTAATCACCCAAATTAGTTCTTAGAGATATTGAATGTCAATTATTGAAAGTCATTAAATAATTTAATTCCTATATGTAATTTAGTTTGTAATAACTTTTTACATTATTTTTTCCCTATTTTTAAAAATCCAAATCTTTATATTCACAGAAGCTTACTAAATAAAAATATAAATATCAGAAGTGACCTGAAATGTGTTGGACTGAAAAAAAAAATGTATTTTAAAAGATGTGATAGATTTGTTTCTGAGATTGAAGCTATAGTTTAGTACTTTCAAAGACAGTGTTTGGCCTTAGTATATAATAGAATATTAGTAAAATTGGTTATCATATTTTGAAAGCATTAAACATCTTATAAGCACTGTGTCCATAAAAATAATAATATAGACATTGCCTCTTCATTCCAAGACTGGTCTAATCATATAGGCTCCCCATCTGTATCATAAAGCAAACATCTTTGGAGAAATTTATTTAGCTTACTTTAAAAAGTAATGAAAATTAAGTCTTGGGCATGTCACATCACTTTTAATTATATGTTCACACCCCCAAAAATTTTAAGCTTAATATGATACCACAAAGACTTAAAATTTTTAAGTGCCATGTTCCTAATACAGAAATACATATTGAGTTCAACCAGAAGGACAAGTATGTAAAAAAACAGAGACCATGTGGTGAAAACTATGTAGACTTTCTTTGCCTTACAGATTTATTAATTTCTTGAATTCACAATTGTCTTCATTCTTTTGTGGTAAGATCCTGTACCTCACTTAATCATCTTAAGAAATAATAGGATGAAATAGTAGAATACTTCACATAGGAATAATTAATTATCTCCAGCACCTTTTTTATTTTTTTTTTTAATTAATTTATTTATTTTTGGCTGTGTTGGGTCTTTGTTTCTGTGCGTGGGCTTTTCTCTAGTTGTGGCAAGCGGGGGCCACTCTTCATCGCCGTACGCGGGCCTCTCACTATCGCGGGCTCTCTTGTTGGGAGCACAGGCTCCAGACACGCAGGCTCAGTAGTTGTGGCTCACGGGCCTAGTTGCTCCGCGGCATGTGGGATCTTCCCAGACCAGGGCTTGAACCCGTGTCCCCTGCATTGGCAGGCAGATTCTCAACCACTGCGCCACCAGGGAAGCCCCCACCTTTTTTATTTTTGATGAAAGGAAAAGGGCCAAATTAAGATCCTGAAAGGTCAAACTCTGCTTTTCCACTAATAAAAAGCCCCTACAAGAGGCCAGGTAGTAGATACTCAACCATGAGAAGAAATAATTCTCTTTCCTTCAACTCCATTATATCTTTGGGGTCATAATTAACATTTATTCAAACATCCTATTATCTAAATCATTTGGCTTTTGTTACTATTCCTTTCTTTTTATTACATGTTTGTTTGAACATCTATAGAGATATAAATAGAACCCCTAACCAGTTTTGAATAATGAAAATCTATAATCCTGTTCCAATAAACTGATTGTCTCTATTGGCATGAGGGATTTTACTTAACCTACTGAAGGTGAAAATAGATGTTATTTGTCCATCAGTTTTTCTGACAATGCCTCACTTCCTTTGTAGACGTTATCTTCTCATCAGTCCACCTTTTTCTCTGAACTCAGCACTCAATACTTTGTCCCTTTGTTGAAATTATATAATCCTATTTGTTGTTTAGTTGTGCCTGAAGCCTTTCTACCCAGCCAGTTTTATTTCCTCCTACCCTTCCTCTGCAACCCCAACGATTAACTTATAGTTAAAGCATATGGTAGAATCCAATAAACAGTCTCATTGATCATTAGTTTAGATTTCTAATGTAATACATAATGTCTAATAAGAAATGTAAGTGTTTATGTCATTGAAGAATAATCTCATAGTGGCAGAACAGTGTATTTGTACTTTTCTGATGCTGCGACAAAAAAAGTAGATTGCATGTGGAAATGTCTGCTCCTCATTCCTTTGGAAGCAGGAATACATCCATAACATGCTACATTAAAAAAGGAGTTCTCAGGGCTGCCAACCTTACAGTAGAGGTTGAGTAGTAGTATATTTCTCCTACATAAAAACCAAAGAAATAGCATGCCTATTTTCACATTTTAAAATATATAATGATATAGTCAGCTGTTTCAAAGCTTTTTTTAAAACTTTGCTTCTATTTATATAAATGTTAAGCCCTTTTTATTTTGACTTGTACATATGAAGTATTTTCTGTAGAAGAAATTTTTACTGGTCATTGTTCTCTTCTGTTGTAATGCGTATTTTTATGAGACTCAAAATAAGCTTTCCTTTCATTGTAGTGAGTATTCCATGCTAAAGTGAAGATATCTGGACCAATTAGATAAAATGAGTTCTTGATAACTTCACTGTTGAAAATAACAAATTAATTTTTTGCTGCTTCAAATAATATAGAACTAAAAAGCAGCAGAGAAAGATTGCTACTTTGTCTTGCTTCATATTTTCGTAGACTTAATAGTTTTATCAGCAGATATACTTATTGGCTTATATCCTTAGAAACTAAGCAGCATATCTGCATTGGTTTTTACCAGCTAATAAAGTTCCTTGTAGCATTTGGGATGTTACAGAAATGTCTAGGTAGGGAAATACGTGAAAAAGGCCAAAGCAGTACCAATTAATCTCTTCAGTTGCCAAGTTGGGAAATGTTTTTCATTTAAATAGCTTTCAATATGCTAAGTGTGTTATACCAATTTCCTAATGAGGCTTTTAGTTATTTCTAGGCTATATGACCTGAAAAGACCTTGACTGTGGTCATGTGGTTTCAGATTATTCTGTGGGGCCCTAAGCTTCCCATAGAGGAACTTCAGGTGTCCTGCCTCTGAGTACCTCAACCAGAGGAGCTTTAAGTCAGTAATGCATTTTATAATCAACAGACTTTTAGAATCAAGCATCCAGGGCTTTGCAGATCACTAACCAGTTGTCTTTCATTTTTTGATGAAATGTAAGCCAATGTAAGTGATACCTGGAGTTATTGTCACATCCACCTTTAGCCTGTGTAATACTGAACACAGTGCATGTTAATCACTATTCTAAAGACTTTCTGTGTAATAACTCATTTAATCCTTGTAACAACCCTATGAGGATGAGATAAAGAGATAAAAGAGGTAAAATAACTTGCTCACAGTTATGCAGCCAATTAAGTAGGATTGAATTTAGGCACAATCTAGCCCTGATCCTTTGCTTTCAAGAGTGAGTATGATTTTTGTCCTTTTTATTCCTATAAGAAGAAAATTGTTTTACCTGTCAGAATGCCCATCCTTCACAGTAAACTTGTATTTTTGCCATTTCATTTAATCTGTACTAAGAGACTTCTTGCTTTGATGTCAGGAATTTTCTGTATACTTCAAAGGAGGAAAGTGTATAGAACTTAATTGAATCAGCATTTTCTTTCAGTCTTAACCATTCAAATACAATGATTCATTGCCAGCCATCTCTTTGGGGAAAAAAAAAATTATAAATTTCCCTGTAATTTAAACATTATGATTTTCTTATACCAATCCTAATTCACTAAATAAGTAATGTTAATTTATCTTGATTTGTAACCATGTGTAACACTATTTATAATTCTATTCTTTTGTCACACCAACAAAATAGTTGTCTATAATGTGTTTTTTTCCCAGATATCTCTATTCATTGAATGACTTGTCTTTTTTATTGAGCTGGTATTTTTTAATGCATGCAAAATAAGTGATATATCCATATAATATGTATTCATAATATATTCATTCATAGAATTGAAATGGACATATTAGTCTAATTTTTATTTCCAGAGTATATGTGTTTTAAATGGCATATTTAGTTAATTTCATATACAATTATATGAAACTAGGGTTTTCCACTTATATTGAAATGTATGTTGAAATATATTGAATATATTACACTGAAATATAGGCTCATATTTTTGTATTCCTCCTTATTTAATGTTATAGTTATGTAAATGCTATCATTGGAGTTCATGATTATAGATCATTTAAATAAAGAACTATATTAAGTAAGAAGTAAGTTTTTTCAGTATGAGAGTTTTATTTTTTAATGTCAAAATTTATCCAGAACCAACTGTTCCCATTTACTGTTTTCTCAAAGTTAACATTTATTTAAATGGGCATATGTATTTTCTGCTTTTGAAGGTAAAGCACTTGAAGTTGACTGAATCAATCTTCTAATAGTAAGCCCTGGTGCAAATTTTTGCCACTCTCACATTAATTTACTTTGGGCTTAACCTGTGACACAACATATGTTCAGTTTCTGACAGTTTCTGTACATTGATGGTTGATAAGCTTTTGTGTCCTACTTTTCTCCATAAGTGGTGGCTCAACATCAACTACATTTCAGTTTAAAGCAAAGCATCAGCAGTTAAAATACTAGTATATAATAAATTCTCCATATGGTTCTGAATAATTCACCTTTCCCAGTAAACAGTAGCTACTTTTTTTTATTCTATGCAGGTTGTTGGGTATATTTTGGAAGTGTGCCAGAATTGGTGAGTATCTATCTATAATCTCTCTCCACTTCTTCATCTGTAAATTGTTGGCCAATTTACTTGTTGTGTTCAAACAAATCAAATGTCACTTTTTAAAGTGCAGCCTTCCCAACTATGTGCATTTTGCAGTAGTTTGTAGAGTTCCACCTAACTCTTTTCCTGACACTATTTAAAACTAGACTTCATAGATAGCTCGTAATACTTCATTAGCAGGGAGATGGAAAATATGACAAAAGTCTCTCTAATTCAGATATCAAATACTATGCATTCCTGGTTTGGGGGAGATTTCAGACAAATATGTATAGTTTTATGCACGCATACTTTAGTATACAGCATGCAATTCTGTATAATGTGTACCATTTTGATAACTGAGGATGATTTTTCCATTTAATGAAAGGCTTGATGAGCAACCATCTAATTGCCCTCTGCTAGGTCACAGAATCTTATTGGTTGCTTTTAGAAAACATGAACTATTTCATCTTTTGAATCCATGTATGTGGTCATACTTGAGCTTTGTGTAAATGTGGATATCTTCTAACTTTTCATAATAAGATTAGTAGCGCCTTAAGTGTGTTTATGGTTAGATAACAATATATACTATACATTATCCCATAACACTGTGTATATAATAACATTTAACACAGTGGCCAGCACATAGTAGACTCTCAAATGATTGGTAAGTAAATGAATTAAAATGCATTTTATTTGCCAGTATTCTTTTTTTATTGCAGTATAGTTGATGTAGAATATTACATAAGATACAGGGGTACAACATAGTGATTCATAATTTTTAAAGGTTATATTCCATTTATAGTTATTATAAAATATTGGCTATATTCCCTGTGTTGTACTATTCTTGTGGCTTATTTATTTTATACATTACAGTTTGTACTTCTGAACCCCCTGCTCCTGTCTTTCCCCTCCCCCCTTCCCTCTCACCACTGGTAACCACTAGTTTGTTTTCTAGATCTCTGAGTCTGTTTCTTTTTTTGTTGTTATGTTCATTCCTTTGTTTTATTTTTTAGACTCCATATATATGTGATATCATACCGTATTTGTCTTCTCTGAGTTGTTTTACTAAGCATAATACCCTCCAGGTCCATTCATGTTGTTGCAAATGGCAAAATTTCATTCTTTTTTATGGCTGAGTAGTATTCCAGAGTGTGTGTGTGTGTATGCCACATCTTTATCGATTCACCTGTTGATGGACACTTAGGTTGCTTCCATATCATGGCAATTGTAAGTAATACTACTTTGAACATTACAGTGCATGTATCTTTTCAAAATAATGTTTTTGTTTTAGTCAGATATGTACCCAGGAGTGGGATTGCTGGGTCATATGGTAGCTCTATTTTTACTGTTTGGAGAAACCTCCATCCTGTTTCCCGCAGTGGCTGCACCAGTTTACATTCCCACCACCATCCACATCCTCAGCAACATTTGTTGTGTTCTTTCTGATGATAGGCATTCTGACAGGTGTGAGATAACATCTCATTTTTGGTTTTAATTTGCATTTCTCTGATGATTAATAGTATTGAGCATCTTTTCATCTGCCTGTTGGTCATCTCTATGTCTTCTTTGAAAAAATTTCTATTCAGGTCTTCTGCCCAGTTTTAATTGGGTTGTTTGTTTTTTTGATGTTGAGTTGTATGAGCTGTTTATAGATTTTGTATATTAATCCCTTATCAGTCATATCATTAGCAAATATTTTCTCCCATTGTGTAGGTTGTCTTTTTGTTTTGCTGATGGCTTCCTTTGCTGTGCGAAAGCTTTTACGTTTAATTAGGTCTGATTTGTTTATTTTTGCTTGTGTTTCCTTTGCTTTAGGAGACAGATCCAAAAAAAATATGATTTATGTCAAAGAGTGTTCCACTTAACGTCTTCTTCTGGGAGTTTTATGGTTTCCGGTCCTACATTTAGGTCTTCAATCCATTTTGAGATTATTTTCATATGTGGTATGAGAAACTATTCTGACTTCATTCTTTTACATGTAGCTGTTTTCCCAGCACCACTGAGGGGGGTGGGGAGCGATTCCTTACACAGTTTTGTATGGAGTCCAGGGTGTCCTGAAACTTGTGTTGGCCTGCTACTGGGCAGGACCATGTCCCAGCTGGTCCCAGGGCAGGGTCTGGCCTACTGGGGGGTGTGGGCAGGCTGGGTCCGCAGATTGCAGGATTGTGGTTTTCTTGCATTTGGTGTTTGCCACCTGATGGGTGAGGCTGGTCCAGAGGCTAGAGCAGACTTCCTTGAGGGAAGGGCTGGGCTCCAGGAGTTTCTGGGGCTGGTGCCTGCGCACTGGTTGGGGAACTGGGTGCTGGGACCCTGCTGGACATGGCCATGTCCAGAGGCAGCTGTGGGCTTAGGGGGTCTTAAGGCAGCCTGTCTGCTGATGGGTGGGGCTCTGTCCCCACTGAGTGAGTTGCTTGGCCTGAGGTGTCCCAGCACTGGCACCTGTAGGCTGTTGGGCCAGGGCACGGTTGGGTCCTAGCACTAATAAACTAGAGGGAAGATTCCACAATGGCGCCTGCTAGCACCAGTGTCCCCATGGTAGAAGTAGCTCTATGAATGGCTGCCACCAATGCCTATGTCCCCAGGGTGAGTTGCAGTTGCCTCCTGCTCCTCCGGGAGATTCTCCAAGACCAGCAGGTAGGTCTGACCCAAGCTCCTATCAAATTACTGCTTTTGCCCTGAGTCCTGGAGTGTGTGAAATTTTGTGGGTGCCCTTTAAGAGTGAAGTCTCTCTCCCCGAAGTCCTATGGGACTCCTGAAATTAAGGCCCACTGGCCTTCAAAGCCAGTGCTCTGGGGGCTCGTCTTCCCAGTGCAGGACCTCCAGGCTGGAGAGCCTGATGTTCGGCTCAGACCTTTCACTCCTTTGAGAGAATCTCTACAATGTAATTATTCTCCAGTTTGTGGGTCGCCCACCCAGTGGTATGGGACTTGAATATACAGCTAGTCTTCCGTACCTACCTGTCTCCTTGTGGTTCTTTCTTTGTGTCTTTGGTTGTAGAAGATCTTTTCTGGTAGGTTCCAGTCTTTTTCATCGATGGTTGTTCTGCAAACAGTTGTGATTTTGGTGTGCTTATGAGAGGAGGTGAGCTCAGGGTGTTTCTACTCCGCCATCTTGGCCAATCTCCCCAAGAGGTAGTATTTTCTGATGCTTTTAGATCACATTTGCAGAGTCCCAATGCAAACCCTGAAACAACAGAAGAAATCTTAAGCCCTTCAAAAGTAACCAAGAAGAGAGAGAGAAAGAGACAAAAAAGCACCCTCAAGGGCTAATGCTGATAGCTAATGGTAAATGTAAATATATATACACCAAACTCCTTGCTTCAAGATCCAGGTCACTCAAGGAAAAAAGTAATCTCGCTAAGGAACAGGCTGGGAAGAATACCTCACGTAAACTGCAAAGAGAGAACATAATGGGATTGTCTCCATAATTTCACTTTCTGATATTTCATTGTTTGTTAGTGTATAGAAATGCAACAGATTTCTGTATATTAATTTTGTCTCCTGCGACTTCTTTACCAAATTCATTGATGAGCTCTAGTAGTTTCCCCATTTACCGTCTCATCAAAAAGAATAGAATACCTAGCAATAAAGCTAAGGAGGTTAGAGACCTGTACTCCGAAAACTAGAAGACACTGATGAAAGAAATTGAAGATAACACAAACAGATGGAAAGATACACCGTGTTCTTGGATTAGAAAAATCAGTATTGTTAAAATGACCATAGTACCCAAGGAAATCTACAGATTCAGTTGCATTCCCTATCAAATTACCAATGGTGTTTTTCACAGAACTAGAACAGATAATTTAAAAATTTGTATAGAAACACAAAAATTCCGATTAGCCAGAATAATCTTGAGAAGGAAGAACAGCTGGAGGAATCTTGCCCTCTGACTTCAGACTATTACAAGGGTATGGTCATAAAAACAGTATGGTACTGGCATAAAAACAGACGTATAGATCAGTGGGACAGGATAGAAAGCCCAGAAATAAACCACGCATGTATGGTCAATTAATCTAGGACAGTGGAGGCAAGAATATACAATGGAGAAGACAGTCTCTTCAGTAAGTGGTGCTGGGAAAACTGGACAGCTACATGTAAAAGAATGAAATTAGAAGATTCTCTAACACCATACAAAAATAAACTCACATCTAGGTGTTTAATCCATTTTAAGATTGGATACTATGAAACTCCTAGAGGAAAACGTAGGCGGAACACTCTTTGACATAAATCGCAGCAATATTTTTTTGGATCTGACTCCTAGAGTAATGGAAACAAAAACAAAAATAAACAAATGGGACCTAATCACACTTATATGCTTTTGCACAGCAAAGGAAACCATAAACAAAACGAAAAGACAGTCTATGGAATGGGAGAAAATATTTGCAAATGATGTGACCAACAAGGAATTAATGTCCAAAATATACAGACAGCTTGTACAGCTCAATATCAAAGAGACAACCCAATCAAAAAATGGGTAGAAGATCTAAATAGACATTTCTTCAAAGAAGACATACAGATGGCCAACAGGCACATGAAAAGATGCTCAACATTGCTAATTATTAGAGAAATGCTAATCAGAACTACAATGAGGTATCGCCTCACTCTGGTCAGAATGGCCAACATCAAAAAGTCTGCAAATAGTAAATGTTGGAGAGGGTGTGGAGAAAAGGGAGCCCTCCTACACTGTTGTTGAGAATGTAAATTGGTGCAGCCACTATGGAGAACCCTTAAAAAACTAAAAATAGAGTTACCATATGATCCAGCAATCACATTCCTGGGCATATATCCAGAGGAAACCATAATTCGAAACGATACATGCACCCCAATGTTCATTGCAGTCGTAGAATATCACTGAACCATAAAAAAGAGTGAAATAATGCCATTTGCAGCAACATGGATGGATCTAGAGATTAAGTCAGAGAAAGACAAATATCATATGATATCACTTATATGTGGAGTCTAAAAAAAATGATACAAATGAATTTATTTACAAAACAAATAGACTCATAGACATTGAAAGCAAACTTATGGTTACCAAAGGGGAAAGGCAGGGGCAAGGGGAGGGGATAAATTAGGAAATTGGGATTAACAGTTATGCACTACTATATATAAAATAGATAAATAGCAAGGACCTACTATATAGCACAGGGAACTATATTCAATATCTTGTAATAACCTGTAATGGAAAAGAATCTGAAAAAGAGTATATGTATAAATGTGTGTGTGTGTGTGTGTGTGTGTGTGTGTGTGTGTGTATCTAAATCGCTTTGCTGAACACCTGAAACATTGAATCAACTATTCAGTAAAAAAAAGAGAGAGAGCATATGGAAGAGCAAGACAGTTTGAGGGAGTAGAGAATATCACTGGATTAGAGTCATACTAACATTAAAGTTGCTAGCTCATGAATAAAATATTAAGGTATTTTATATCCATCTTTTGTGTAATAAATTAGAAAACACTGTACAACTCCATTTAGTAGCCAGTCCAGGTGATCCTTTTGTTCACAATTTTAGCTTGAAAGTATAGCTAAAGTTTTCAGACATCTAGTTTATAGCTTTCTTCATGTTATCCTATAGTACTACCTATTTTTATGTCTAATTATAAACTGTGCCTTTTTTTGCTTGCCCATGTATTTCCATTTTCCTGTCTTGACTATATGAATACCATAGGTTAAATGGTTCAATTATTCATTTTTGCCAATTATGTGGAAAGCATTAGCTTTTCATTTTGGCAAAGTGGTTTAGAAAATGTTGATGGTGATATGCTGCTTTCTCAACCACATGCTCCTCTCTTATCTTGACACAGAATATATCCACAAAGAAAGGAAGCAGTTTTAATGGGAAAAGGCCCAGCCAGATCATCTTATCATGTTACACATCACATTACAGCAACTGTTTCACATTCACTTATAGAGACCTAAGACCAGACAAGAAGTAACATTCTTACGCAAGTTCAACCAAAGATGTTTAGCTCTACCACATGGCAGTCTCTTTTAAGAAAGTTAAAAACGGGAAAATGAAACCCATATGTAAATTATAGCATTCTAAGTTGGAGGATGAGAAAGAGAAAAACTTCCTCAAAAATTAATTTCCAGCAGATGGAAAATTTAGGACAATATTAGTTTCTTCTTTTAGTGTTTAAGAAGACTATATTAGACAGTGAGAGTATCTAGCACTATGGTGAGTAACAGGCTTCCTTATGAGATCTACCAGAAATTTTGGTCTGATTGTTTTGTTGTTGTTCTTGTTTTGTTGGATAACATGAGTTTTTTACCCTGAAAGAATCAGCATGGCTAAAAAATGAGGAACCACAGTATTTTTTAGTTTCAAAAGATTTTTTTTTCCAGTTGAGATAATATTGTAAAAGCACTGTATTTTCTCACTTTCTAGATTTTCCTTTAGCTGGAATGCAGTCCATTAAATGTCTACGGAGAGAAAAACCTTTCAGAAAAACACCAGATGTTTATTTGTATGTGTGTAATGTCTTCTGTGAATATTGCCATTGAACAAAGATATAAACTTTTTGACTGTATCACTGTGATCTCAGTGAGGAAGCTCTGAAAATGAAGATGACCTTCAAGGTTTTAGTTGATAAGAGTGGTCAAGATTGACATTTTCCAGAAGTAGTTAACTGAACTTGCTAGTGAAATATGGAACTTAGTTACTAGAAAAGATTATTTTAAACATAATAGAAAAACACAGGTGAGGTGAGTATAAACCATCTCTGTAAAGGAACCAGGTACATACCCAGGATTATTCCTAGAAGTAGCACATCACTCTTTCTCCTTCCTTCTTCCTTTCTTATGTGCCCTCAAGGCAGCATAAAAATGCCTGGTGCTTTGGGCAGCCTTGCAATTACTGAAGAAACAGGAAAGAACAAGATGAGTTTGAGTTAGCTCACAATTACAGGATCTCTGTTTATAAGACAGTTTCACAAGCCAACTCCAGATCTACTTCATGCAAAGGAAAGTCTCCAAGTATAAACAAACACTCCTTAAACACATGTGAAAATTGACTAATACAGAAGTGGTTGTTCTAAGTTCTACATCTCTAACCCAGAGTAATTATACTGTAAAAGATTTGATATGAAATCCATTTCAGAAATAGTTTAGTTTTCTCTGATATGTTTTTATTAAGCATTCTACGTTATATTGATTTTTTAAATGCAGTTTGATTGAACACCCTCTGTTTATTTTCATCTAGGAATGCTTATTTTTTACCCCTTATAGTTGTCATGAATTGCTATCAATGAAGAAAAAAAGTATGGCTAGAAACTGTATGTTGAACTTCTTTTTATAGGTGGAAATTTCCCTTTTTTATAGGAAAAAAACAAGCAATATTTCTTTGGTTTGAATTGAGTTTTTGAGATAATTTCATTTGGATCTTTAGCCTACATTCTGTGTTATATTTTTTAATATTTGGGTTTGTGCAGTGACACTGAAATGGCTCATGAAGGGTTTTCTAAAGGCATGAAAAGGGAGGTGGTCTTAAAAATAGATCAGTATAGTTTAGCTCATTCTGGAGTATACTCACTTTTATGTTGCATGTAGTTTGTTTTGCCCACCCCTGCCCCTAAATATACGGGCTTCATAGGCAAGAATTTTATCTTGGTTTTTTTATATGCCCCTCTCCTGTAGTAAGTAATAACCTTAATGCTAACCACTCAGTTAATCAACGTGAATATATCTACCTTTTTTCCAACAGGTGAACGGAAGAGTCCTTATGTTGCGGTATGCTGTATTGTGATGGCCTTCAGCATCCTCTTCATACAGTAGCTTGGAAAAATGCCAGAATTCAGTTGCAATCAGATTTAAATATGAAAAAAAAGGACTTATCTGCAGAAAATAATGGAAAGAATGGTTAACCCTTTTATCTCTGAACATTGAATGAGATAAATTTTCAGCTGCTGTTCTCTATTATTTTTGTTATTGGACCAATGTTCTATATAAATAATTAGGATGTAACCATTTAATACTCAGAGTTTAAATATGTCTGTAACAATCAACCTCAGTACTGTCACTACAATATTACATTCTGCATATGTCATTCTATTGTGTCAGATACCAGTTTTTAGTGAGGTATCTTTAAGGCACATAGGAGAAAACAAAATTGGTAAATTACTTAAGTTCCTTTCACCGTGATTTGGAAACGATAAATCTTTATAGAATGAGACTTTTTGGACTAGCTTTTTTATTGAAGAAAAAAAAAGGTTCAATTCGTGTTGATAAGGACTGCATTCATATTTAATAATGCTTGCTTTTCCTCTGGCCACATCATTTTGAGCATTAACCAGAGTACCTCTACTGTTAGCAAACTGTAGTTTATTACAGGTATTTAAACTATTTAAAACAAGCCTATGCAGTTCTTAAGGAGGAAGATAAATGAGAAGTGACTTAAGAGTGCTATTGAGAAAAATGTTCCTATTTAACATAAAAGAATTCAGAATACCTGACTGGTGTTATTGTCTCTGAAACCTCTGGTTAAGTATGGATAAATGTCTTAAGCATAAATTTGACCAGCTAACTGTCGTTTTTGGAATAAGACTACATGCTTAGAGTAAAGAGCTAAACTGAATGATAATCTTATATGCGTTTTTCATTCTTTTTAGTGTTAGGTCTCTACATTTTAATTACCCCAAAATGCAAACTGTGTTTTTGTTTTTTAATACAGCACTTTAAATCTAGTTTATGTTTTGTCTATCAACTTGAACTGGAATCTTGTGTAACTTACTACATGATGATAAACAGTTTTCACATCTACTTACCATATGCCATGGCATAAATGTCTTTGAGCTTTGATGATAAAGGAGGACCTTCAGTAATTTAACATTGGAAATGTGACTTATAAATTTTGTAGTAGAGCAGTTATTACACATTTATGGTTAACATTTCAAAATTCAGTTAAAGTTTCAAAGCAAAGGAGAACTTCTTAACTAAAAATTGCCCGTTATACATAGTATTAATTAGATATTGTTGTCAGCTGTTAATTCCCCATAAAGATAAAAAGAATAAACTTTTTTTTCTTTTAAGAAAAAAAATTGTTTAGAATTATTTTTAAATGAGCCTGCCAGTAGCTGTTTCTGCAGAAACAAAGTATGGAACTGAAAGTTACCTATTTTTAGGACCACTTTAAAGTACTTAGAATTCTAGGAAACATCGAAGAAAATCTTGTTACACGTTGCCTGCTTTTTTTTTGCAAAAGATAAAAGCTGCTGTTTGGCTGTCAGTATATTTGTTTATTGTACGTTTCTGGCTTATCTATAGCTGGTTTAAAATGGTATATTTTGCCTTAAACAGGTTAATCAGGCTATGATAATTGTTCCTACTCTGCACTGTCTCTTGGGCTTTGCATTAGGTCAAGGATTTTCAGGGTATCCCCAAAATAGGACTCTTATCAGCATATACATGCAGAGTAAGTCACCTTTGTGGGTCTAGTTTCTTGAGTGGCCATCTGTTGTCCAACTCTGCTGCCAACTAGACTTTCCAAAAGCTATATCATCTATCAACTAATTTTTTATATACTAACACAAATCTAATATGAAAAAGGGAGGACTATTCTAGATAATCAGTTCTAGGACATTTCTTTTAAGTTGGCATTTCAGAGGAGGTAGGTGGAAAGTAGAGGAAGAAATAATTTTTTGGAAAATTTGTGGCAACATATAAACATTTTTTACATTTTTTACTGTGTGTAGATGCTGAACAGAATGGGAAGCAGCTTATTTCTGACCCCAGACATTCTGACCTTTTGAAACACAAGCTCTTTGGGAGGTGGTGAAAGACACAGGATTCTGTGAAGAAAAGCAATGAGCATTTTCTTTAATGTATTTTTTTTTTCAAAGAATTACCACTAAATCCTACTCTCTAACCCAAAGGGCGGCGTAGGTAGTTTTAAGCCCACAGAATATTCAGATATTCCTTTTGTGGTCTTGGAGAGGTGGTAAGATGCAGAAGAGGATTAAGGATCAATTTAAACATCAGAGGGACTTCCTCTGTCACATAGTCTTGGTGCAGGGCCGGATGGGATGATGGGCACTAAAGTCCACAGCTTGCTAGATTCAAATACCCTCCCTGAGCTCCTTCCTGGCTCCAGAATCTTTTGATTCCATCTTGCCTGGAATTTGTTTTGTGCTGATGTTTAGTCCCTGATTGGCCTCGGCTGTGCCAATGGCAGGAGCATGCCTTCTTTCCAGGCAGTCTTAAAAGATGTTCAATCAAAAGAAGACATAGTCTGCTGAATTCCCTCTGTGGCTTAAAAAAGTTTAGATTCAAGTCCAGTATTTTGTTAATGCCTATGCTGCTGTGCCAGACACTACTATCCTGAATGTTCTTACATCATCAGATTCAAAACAGTCCTATGCTGGGAAAAGTAGTAATATGTAACTTGTAATAGACACCATCATCTTCTTAGTAAAATGCAGATCAGTCTAGTTCTAACCTAGGACAAAATTGAGATTTCAGTGAAGTAACTTCTTCAAGTTCACAATGTCAAAAATGAACAGATCTCTGCCTGGTTTTGTGAAAAAGACCTACCACTTGTAAATAGAATATTTATATTTCAGCATTTTTAAGAGGCATTAAGAGAGTGCATTCAATCTATTATCACTGAACACAAGTACACAGTTTCTTCCCTCTAGTGGTTCATAATGTAGTGGGTGAGAGAGAAATGAGGTTATTTTATATGAAGTGCAATGTGATAGCATTTATTAATGAGATAACACCAGGATTCTGGAAGAAAATAAAAAGGTGACAGCTCAGTCAGGGATATGAACTTCCTTCCAGAGGAGCAAGGCTTAAGCTGAATTTACGAGCAATATGCAAAAGCACCAGGGGTATATTATGGACCATCAGTACCTAGCTTGTCATGCCAGCTACTTGGGGAGTACAGCTGAGCCTTGAACAACACAGGTTTGAACTGTGCAGCTCCACTTATATGTTGGGTTTTTTTCAGTGGTAAATGCTACAGTACTGCACGATCCCAAGTTGGTCGAATCTGTGGCTACGGAACCTCGCTTATGGATGGCTGACTGTAGGATATGGCTGGAGTGTGGACTGTGCAGACGGTCAACGCCCCCTAACCCCCACATTGTTCAAGGGTCAACTACACTACGATATAAGCCTAGAAAGGTGGAGAGAGGTTAGGTCCTAGAGGGTCTTGTATTTTTCTCATCGCTATCTATTATCTACCTCAGAATTGAAGTTGAATATGTTTCCTCCTGCCTGACAAAAAAATTCAAGAATAAAAATAAAATCCTCCCTTGGTGTACGTGTAAACAAGGTTGAATATATCCATGCCAACCTTATTTTCGGCCAAGAATACAATACTGTCCTCTCCAGAGGCACCTGCATAGCATAAAGCCAAGGTAACTTACCAGTCAGGTCAAGTATTTCCAGGAACTCTGAGTAGTTGATACTCTATCAGTGCCAAAAGTAGTCAGGATTGTTAAAGCACGCATGTGCATAAGAAGCGAAGGTGGTTGCAATTTCTACATTTCCTGGGTGCACAGAAAAGATTTCTAATAAACAAGGACATGTGCTCCTTTCAAAGCCTTTGAGAAGTACTGGGTCATAGGAAACTGAAAACAAGAATGGAAGATTCTTAGGGACCCCTCTTTACTTTCTTTGGTATCCAGTAACAGTAGATGTACAAAATAAAAGTACCTGAGTAATATCAGCATTGTGAGTACTGCACAGCCCTGTTATTCTCAATCAGCAAGTTACTACTAGCTTCCAAAAATAGCTTCATGATTATGTAATCTATACATTGCCTTCTACAGTTTCTTTTACTTTGCCCTCAACCAGTCCCAAAATGGTAATCTGAAATGCCACTCCAATATCAGAAAAAAGAGGGTAGGTGGAAATATATTTCCTGTGGTTTTGAGAGTACAAAAAAATCATCCTGCTCTCTGGTTAGTGCATATGTCTGTGGTATGTAATAAAGATCAAAATGAACTTGCAAGAGCCTCCTAGTTTTGTCTTATTGTCAGATGAGTGAAAGATTTTTTAGGGGTTGGTTAGAGTATTGAAATTGCCATGTTTTGAGTAAGATGGGAATAGAGAAATGTTTCTATTTGTTTTACCTGTATTTTAATTCATGGCTGGTCAAGGTTGGTTTGGGGAAGTTTTATTTTTATATTGTTTTGCATCTTAAAGCTGTTCAATCTATTATATTGCTATTTCTTTGAGTGAGCCTTCAAGAGTCTAATGACTTGCTTTAGATGTGAAGTCATGAATTCCCTCCAGAGATGGTGGAAATCTGATTCTGAATGAAAGTGACAATTAATTATTGACAGTGACTTTCAACTTGTCCTCAACTGAGAGCCTTCAGATGCCCAAGCCTTCTGGCAAGTAGCTATCAAGATCTGTGAGCAGTGTCCATCAGAGTGAGATTATTTACCCAATTTATACCATTTATTGAGAAATATGAAAAAAAAACATGTACTGTGTACTTTGGGTAGCATGGTCTTTCTACTGTTATCTTCCCAGCACCCAGTTAACACAGACAAGCCTTTGTTAGACCTGTTACCGGAAATAATTGACTTAACCAAGTGAATTGCAACAACTATATTTTTAGTTGAGTTTTGAATTCAAAAAGTACTTCATATACGAATAGAAAAACAGTATCTTAGTTGTATCCTCAGTGTATATTATAAACCTCCCTCACTGCTCCATTGTAACTACCAGTTGATGTGAGACTATAGAGAAAAATGACTAAGTTTCTGATTTCTAACTTAGATCAAAAGAATTCAAAATGGCTTTGCTTGAGACCATAAGTTTAACACAGTAGGAAAGCAAAATGTGTTTTCTATTCGGAGGGTTTGCATTAATATCCTGAACCATAACAGATTTGCTGGGAGAAAAAAAAAAAGAGAGAGAGAAACATAAATATTGGAAATAGGGTACGTCACTTCACACACACTTTGTGGAGGATGAGAACACTCAGGAATTTCAAAATACCCAGACACCACTACTGTTTGAGCTTTATTTGGCAAGGGAAGTAGCCTGGGAGCAAATGTGTAGTGATTGAAGGTTTGTACCCAAATTGCCAAAACGTCTAATTTATGAGCCACTTCAACACTTTTGATCACGTAGTATGTGTAGGCTAAATGCTGGAAAAGTAATGTGTCCTTAAAAAGAAATAAGGACACATTTAAGGCGTGAAGGATTTCAAGAAGGCTGGCATCAAAGAAGGAATATTTGCAGTAGTGAAGTTTTAAAGAAAAATGATCTGCAGACTCAGGGTAACACCAAAAGATTTGATCTTGGAGACTGAAAGGAAGATAGAACACTCTTTGAATAATATTTCATTAGGGCCTTAGAAAAACAAGATAGGATTTTCCTTTTGATTTTATTTAATAAAAGTATTGTTTATTCTTTGCTTGCTTTTTAGCTAATGTTATTCACAAATGGAGGAACCTCTATTAAATCTTGGAAAGTGATGAGAGTACTCTGACTTATAAAATATGTTTAAGAAGTTTACAGTATGAAATTAAGAGAGCTGTAGAACACAAAATATAGGGTAATAAAGTTAGATGAGTTTTCAGAAAAGTTAGTTTTATGAGTATGTAATCTAAACCTCATTCAGCTCTCTATTAATGGGTCACTGTTTTGAGCTCTAAGTGAATCAAAGCCAAAATAACATACAGTAACAGAACTTAAAACCCATAACTTAAAACTGCATTCATACTACTGGCAACTCCAATCCTAGTTGTTTTTATTTTTAAGTATTACCATCACAAGCATCCTTTCAAAGAGGCGTAATTGAATCTGTTAAGACAGAAATTGGACATAGAAAACTATTGAGATGGTTCCTGAATCCCTAGGCAATTATTTGACTTGCCATGAAGAACAGAGATAAGGGTAGAATTCAGGATAATCTTTATGCCTCCAAGGAATGGAAAATTAATCCCTCTGACATGGCTGTCCCACAAAGTAGGTTCCTCCACATCTTCCTTTCTATTTCTAGAAGAATCCTTTGAGAACTGGCTGTGTGCCAGACACAGTGCCAGCATCAGTGTATACAATGTGGAACAAGACAGCTCCTTCCGTCACAGAACCTCGATTCTAATGAAGACCAACTAACCAAAATAGTTAGATAGGCATACACAACCTCCAGGAAGGACCTTGAAGACACCAGACAAAGGATGATTTTAGATGGAGTGGTCAGAGATGGCCAGTCCATAAAGTTGATGGGTTAGGCTAAGACCTGCAGACGAAAAGAGCATGAGCCAGGAGGCAGAAGGAACAGCATACTTGAGGACCTAGAAATGGGAAAGCGCTTGGGGCTTGAAGTGGAGAAGTTGATAGGAAACTAGCGTGAACTAAATGAGACCAAGAATGGTATGAGTTGGATAGAAAAATGAGCCAAATTATGCAGTGCTTTGAGCCATAGAGAAGACTGGCAGACTCATGCAAAGGATGAGTCAATACCTGCTTGCAAAATTGGAGCAGGTATAGTGTCTATCAGGCTGTCCTTGGATCTCGTATTGGAACTGAAATCCACAGGGCAGGTAATTGGGAAGGAAAGGCTAGAAGCTTCAGGATGGACTAAAGCCCATCAGTTATTATTGCTCTGATCTTGGTGCTGTGGTCGTCCTGCAGAAAGAAGCCAGTGCCCTTCACCTTGGAGCTAAACACACATCTGGCCAAGGGTTAGAGAAACTGAAGGAGAAAGTGGAGTAGCTATAGGCCCAGCCATTGCCTCATGCTAAAAAGTTTAGCACACCTGGGACAACATGTGTGAGCTAACAAAACGGTGGTTGCTGCACCTCTGCCCTCAAATTTCACACGAGACTCTCCTGTGGCCCACTCTAACCAAACCTTAGAGGAAATGGAGTTCTGGGAAATGTAGGACGGCCTAACCAAGCTGACACATTACAAGGGCATCACATCCTCTTAAAGACCCACTTGGATCGCCTCCCAGCAAGTCAAAAACGTATGCCAAACAAAACTGTTTATCCCTTCTAAATCTGCTTCTGTCTGGGTTTCCTTATTTTTGTAAACAGTACAACTTTCTTTCTATGATAGAAACTTTCTAACCCCCTAAACTCCTTTTTTTCCCTCTCTCTCATATCCCTCCCTTGCTCCCGCCAATCTGTAGTTTAGTTCTATCATTTTTACCTCTGCAGTGCCTACCCCAGGCATATGAGTTCAAACTCACCAGGTGACTATACCATCCCACACATTGATTTCAGATTCAGTTTTATATAAGCCTCATTCTGGAACCCCAGAAGTACAACAAGGGCATTCTCCCCTCCAAAGACACGTACAGAAGAGTGAGTTATGGCAGAGGTGCTAGCATGCTGTTATCATTATTTAAACCAAGAAAAACACACTGTAGACAAGATGAAAGATCTAATAAAAACCTGTTCTTGTTCCCGATTCTAAAACTTTAACAGCTGGGCTTTCCCATGTGAAATAATGTTACATAAATAACTCAGCTAGGAAGCAGAGGGGCTGTGAAGAAGTCCACCGAAATGATAGATGATCTTGGTCAATCTGAATCACACCCAATGGAGTTACAAGGAAAGAAGTGGTCATTGGAAGGTACTGGTGAGCTGGTGCTGGTACAATCAGCAGACTTCACAGAACCTTAGTCATGTACACTAATTCTTCTATAGAGGTTTTCTTTCTACTTAAGCATATTAACACTCTAATCTATTCCATAGGGACTTTTTCTGCTCCATCTGAAAATGTCACGGAAATCTAGAGAAATTGGCTCTCAGAGAACAAACTTGTTGAGATTTAAAACTGAAATAAACTGAATTCTTATGCTTACTTTTCTTTGAAAGGGGACAAATATCTCTGAGTACATTCTATTTAATATTCTCGTCCACACAATCTAGGTATAGCTCATGTTACAAATCCTACTCCCACTTCTTCCATCAACTGAAGCATATGTAGTTGCAGTTGTGGCACAAATGCCAAAAGGCATAATGAGAAAATATGAGTAAGGAACATAGCTTCAGCCTAAGAAAGTGAATGCAGTTCTCCTTTTCCACTTATATAATGGGAAAGTGGTGAGAAGGGAGCCGTCATCTGTATGATAGATACAAAACTTTAGGGCGAGTCTCATCTTTCTCAGATTTGGGTTAGATGATCTCTAAAAGCCTGTCCAGCTCTAAAAACCGATGACTATCCTGTATTTATAGTACAAGTTGTTCTTCACTGGCCCCCACTTATATTTCTCAGCAGTTGGTTAAACAAAGGAAAAGAGCTCTTAGAGAGTGAAGCTTCATTTGTTTTCTTCTAGGCATATTCTTGGAAATCCCACTGTGGTTGGAAATTCTACTTTGTGAAATGTACCCAGGAATTCACCTTGCCAGAAATTCTATAAGGATTCACTTCGATCATTTTAAAGAGTTACAGGAGACATTCTGTGATTAGAACAGTGGTTATTTCAGTAGGAAATATTCAGGGAGCATGTGCTTGTTACTCCTTTTTTTTTAAACCTAATCCTGAGATTAACCTATTCTATGAATATCAGCAAGAATCAGCTCACCCATTAGCCACACCATGCAAAGGGAAATGTCCACATCAACTTGAAAGAAAAGAAGGAGGAAAAAAATAGAAAGAAAATAACTTTTAGGCCTTGAATTGCTAATCACTTCCCCCTACTCTCTGCTGTCCAAATGTTTTTACTCATGATAATCCAAGGAAACATGCTAATGTAGCTGCCCCTTACCTCTTATCAGCCTAGCACAGTATGAGTCACTCAGCAGGAGATACTTCTAATTTCTGCTATTGATTCTGCCTTTTAAGAGAATGGCAACCTCTGAATGACAAGCCATCTGCTTGAGAGATGGTATAATAAGCCCCTTCAAATTTTTTTATCTCACTACAAAATTGAAATCTATGAATTATAGAAAACTTAAAAAATACAAATACACAAAAAGAAAAAAAATAGAAGTTTCCAATAATCCTATCAGTCTAAAACAACCACCATTAACAATTCATGTAAAGATATTCATGCAAAGATAGCCATGTAAAGATAAAGCATACAATTTATTTTTATAAAATAGCACATGCTATTTTGTAGCCTCCCCGTTTATCAATACATCATGGGAGATTCCTGGACAATATGGCGGAGTAGAAGGATTTGAGCTCACCTCCTCTCATGAAAACACCAAAGTCACAACAAACTGCTGAACAACCATCAACAAAAAAGCTTGAACCTACAAAAATGATATTCTACACCCAAAGACACAGAAGAAGCCACAGTGAGATGGTAGGAGGGGTGCTTCTGCAATATAATCAAATCCCATACCCACTGGGTGGGTGGCCCACACACTGGAAAATAATTGTGTCACAGAGGTTCTCCCACAGGAGTGAGAGTTCTAAGCCCCATGTCAGGCTCCCCAGACTGAGGATCTGCTATCAGGAGGAGGAGCCCCCAGAGCATTTGGCTTTGAAGGCCAGCAGGGCTTGAGTAAAGGAGCTCCACAGGACTGGGGGAAACAAAGAATCCACTCTTGAAGGGTGCACACAAGGATTCACGTGCACTGGGACCCAGCAAAAAGAAGTAACTCCATAGGATCCTGGGCCAGACCTACCTATGAGTCTTGGAAGGTCTTCTGGAGAGGAGGGGATCAGCTGTGGCTTACTGGGGCAGCAAGGACACTGGTGGCAGAGGCCCCAGAGAATACTGATGGGTGTAAGCTCTCCCAGAGGTCGCAATTTTGGCGTCAAGACCTGGCCCTACCCAACAGCCTACAGGCTCCAGTGCTGGAATACCTCAGACCAAACAACCAGCAGGATAAGAACACAGCCCCACCCATCAGCAGACAGGCTGTCTAGAGCCTTACTGACCTCACAGCTCACTACTTGACATGGCCCTGCCCACCAGAAATTGAAACAGTGATTAAAAAACTTCCAACAAACAAAAGTCCAGGACCAGATGGCTCAGAGGCCAATTCTATCAAACATTTAGAGAAGAGATAAATGTCTGATATCCTATTCTTCTGAAACTATCCTATCCTATCCTTCTGACCTATCCTTCTGAAACTCTTCCAAAAGATTGAAGAAGGAGGAACACTCCCAAGCTCATTCTATGAGGCCACAATCAGCCTGATACCAAAAGCAGACAAAGATACCACACAAAAAAGAAAATTACAGGCCAATTTCACTGATGAACATAGACACAAAAATCCTCAACAAAAACTAGCAAACCAAATCCAAGAATGTATTAAAAGGATCAAACACCATGATCAAGTGGGATTTAGCCCAGGGGTGCAAGGATTCTTCAATATTCACAAATCAATCACTGTGATACACCATATTAACAAATTGAAGAATAAAAACCATACGATCATCTCAACAGATGCAGAAAAAGCTTTTGACAAAATTCAACACCCATTTATGAGAAAAACTCTCCAGAAGGTGGGCATAGAGGGAATTTACCTCAATATAATATAGGCCATATATGACACACCCACAGCTAACATCATTCACAATGGTGAAAAGCTGAAAGCATTCCCTCTAGGATCAGGAATAAGACAAGGATGTCCCCTCCACCACTTTTATTCAACATAGTTTTGGAAGTCCTAGCCACAGCAATCAGAGAAGAAAAAGTAATAAAAGGAACCCAAATTGGAAAAGAAGAGGTAAAACTGTTACTGTTTGCAGATGATATGATACTATACATAGAAAATCCTAAAGATGCTACCAGAAAACTACTAGAGCTAATCAATGAATTTGGTAAAGTTGCAGAATACAAAATTGATACACAGAAATCCCTTGCATTCCTATACACTAACAATTAAAGTTCAGAAAGAGAAATTAAGGAAACAATCCCATTTACCATCACATCAAAAAGAATGAAATACCTAGGAATAAACCTACCTAAGAAGACAAAAGACCTGTCCTCTGAAAACTATAAGATGCTAATGAAAGAAATCAAAGATGACACAAACAAATTAAAAGATATACCATGTTCTTGAATTGGCAGAATCAATATTGTCAAAATGACTATACTATGCAAGGCAATCTACAAATTCAATGCAGTCCCTATTAAATTACCAATGGCATTTTTCACAGAACTCGAACAAAAAATTTTTAAATTTGTATGAAAACACTAAAGACCCCAAATAGCCAAAGTAATCCTGAGAAAGAAAAGTAGAACTGGAGAAATGAGGCTCCCTGACTTCAGACTACGCTACAAAGCTACAGTCATCAAAACAGTATGGTACTGGCACAAAACAAATATAGATCAATGGAAGAGGACAGAAAGCCAAGAAACTCATGCACCTATGCCAATTAATCTATGACAAAGGAGGTAAGAATACACAATGGAGAAAAGATAGTCTCTTCAATAAGTTGTGCTGGGAAAACTGGACAGCTACATGTAACAGAATGAAATTAGAACAATTTTCTTACACTAAACACAAAAATAAACTCAAAATGTATCAAAGACCTAAATGTAAGGCCAGACACTATAAAACTCTTAGAAGAAAACGTAGGCAAAAAACTCTTTGACATAAATCTCAGCAACATCTTCCTTGATCCACCTCCTGGAATAATGAAAATAAGAACAAAAGTAAACAAAAGGGATCTAATTAAACTTAAAAGCTTCTGCACAGCAAAGAAACCATAAAGAAGATCAAAAGACAACCCTCAGAATGGGAGAAAATAGTTGCTAACAAAGCCACCGACAAGGGATTAATCTCTGAAATATACAAATGGCTCAAGCAGCTCTATGTCAAAAAAACAAAAACCTAATCAAAACATGGGCAGAAGTCCTAAATAGATTTTTCTCCAAAGAGGACATACAGGTGACCAAAAAGCACATGAAAAGATGCTCAACATCGCTAATTATTAGAGAAATGCAAATCAAAACTGCAATGAAATATCACCTCACACTGGTCAAAATTGCCATCATCAAAAAGTCTACAGTGAATGCTGGAGAGGATGTGGAGAAAAGGGAACCCTCCTACACTGTTGTGGGGAATGTAAATTGGTACAACCACTATGGAGAACAGCATGGAGATTCCTTAAAAAACTAAAAATAGAACTACCATATGATCCAGCAATCACATTCCTGGGCATATATCTGAAGAAATCCATAATTTGAAAAGATCCATGCAACCCAATGTTCATTGCAGCACTATTTACAATAGCCAAGACAGGGAAGCAACCTAAATGTCGATCAACAGAAGAATAGATAAAGAAGATGTTGTACATATATATATGATGGAATATTACTCAGCCATAAAAAGGAATGAAATAATGCCATTTGCAGCAACATGGATGGACTTAGAGATTATCATACTAAGTGAAGTAAGTCAGACAGAGAGAGACAAATACCATATGATATCATTTATATGTGGAATCTAAAAAGAAATGATACAAATGAACTTATTTACAAAACAGAAATAGACTCAGAGACATAGAAAACAAACTTATGGCTACCAAAGGGAAAAGGTGGGAGGAGGGACAAATTAGGGGTTTGGGATTTACATATACACATTACTATATATAAAATAGATAACCAACAAGGACCTACTATATAGCACAGGGAACTCTACTCAATATTCTGTAATATCCTATATAGGAAAAGAATCTAAAAAAAGGATAAATATATGTATATGTATAACTGAATTACTTTGTTGTACACCTGAAACTAACACAACATTGTAAATCAACTATAATATAAAATGAAAATTCAATTTAAAAAATTTTAATAATAATATAAAATTAAAACATAAAAAAATACATCATGAACATCTTTAAATAAATTATAGATTTTTGCTATTATACCATTTAAAAATAATTGGAGAGTATTCTGCTATAGAATACAATATAATTTATCTAACCCATAGACTGTTATTGGATAAGTATATTGTTTCCACTTTGGTAATGACATATTTAAAAGGACAGCATGGCACAAATCATATCAGTGTCCTCTAAGATTAGTGTATATTACACAGGTACCTAAGTTAAATGGATATTCTAAAGTTCCACTTAGGTCTGCATGAACAGGTCTCTTGTTCAAAATAAGAGGCGCATGTATGCAAAAGAGTTGACTACTTACTTCTGATTATTTCAAGGGCACTTGGAAATATCTCCCCACTTCACCTCTACCTGCAAACTGAAATCACACCCTTAAAAAGCTTAACATTCATATTTTATCAGTTTTCTATAGAGTTGGACATGATGCATTTTAAATAATTCCCTCCCCCAAGACCATGAGTCTTCAGTGAAGTATGTGCATGCATTAGATGGGGGAATCAGCCACTGAAGTACCATATTTGAATCCAGTTCTATCACACATTGCAGGACACGGAGAAAAACAGAGATGTTCCCCAGGCTGGGCAAAAGAAATTAGGCATCTGGGGAGTGAGAGAGACTGAATAACATCAGACACAGGAAACTGAACAGTGAGTTGAGACTGTGGGAGTGCTGTAGATCCTTTAGACTAAGCAAAGCACTACTGGATGCAACAGCACTCTAGCCTACTGATGCCTCTGCTTCCACAGTTTTTCAGTCATTCAGGGTGTAGGGGGGCTATAGCTCCATTTTAATAATGGAAGTTGTGAGGGATCAATTTACAGAATATTTTGATAGAATTCATTTATTTGTTTATTCTACAAAATGGAATATTTATGCAGCCATTAAGTGTATTTATATTGAAGTCGATTTTTGACATGAAAGGATGCACACAATATATTAAGTGATGAAATATGTTACAAAACACTTGATAGAATGAGATCCCTTAGTGTAAAAAATCCTCTACGTGTAAGTGTGTCTGTGTGTGTGTGCATGCACACACACACACACACATTTATAGGAAAAGACTATAAAAATATATACCAACATGCTAAGAATGACTTTCTCTAGGGGTAGGAATGACAGTGTTTTTTTCTTTCCTTTTATTTTTTAAATCTGCATTTTTATGGTAAACATACATGATAAAATAAATGGCAACAAATGTACATTTGAATTTCATGCTCTACTTTTTTTCTTCATGCTTTTATTTTCAGGCCATCAAACTTTTTTTGCAACTTGCTTTATTGATATTTTTCCCCTCTTTGTTTCATTCCCATGAGAATATAAAAGGTCTTTGTCATTTTATCTCCAAATCTGTTGCTCTAATCTTCCCTTTTCCCCATTTCCTCCCACACTCATTTTCTCAAACTAGATGTTTCATATGAATTTAATGTATTTAAGGATGGGCACTCCTTATTTGCCTTTCTAAATCCAGAATGTGAACAGTATTTAGTAACCTTTCATCTATCATGTAAATTCTAAATTCTTTGAAGAAGCACAAATGGCCTGAATTTACCCCCTAATGCCCCAACTTCAAGCATTTTCAACCATCAAGAAAAGTAAATCATTTAAATTTAGAACTGACAAGAAACAGACTCAGTTATCTCCAACATGTATGCATTAAGACTAGTCTGCCAAGGGTTTTGTGTAAAGGCAAAAGATAATAAACTTAAAATGTATATACTAGTCAATGAAGGTTTTACATATACAACACAGTGAGTGTGATCCAAGTTCCAGAAATAAATGCCTTGCATTGAATGTAAAATTCATGCTAAGTAAATGAATTTATTTTTTTAAGTGATGAAACTCAATTCTTTTTTATCTTAAATGAAATTATATGCATCTATCTGCAATTACGTGACACAAAGATGTCAACTTTATAAAATTTCCTGACTCTCTGGTTTATGAAAATAGTGGCAAACATATCTCCATCCACATTACATACTTAATACAATACTAGAGAATTTAGTATTTATTACACCACTCAATTATGTATACTTTCAGGCTTTTGAAAAAATGAAGCACTGGATAAGTCTTAGTAAGAAAATCTGAGCATGAATGATTTTGTAGCAGTTATGTATAGCTTTGGACATTTAAAACATTTTTCTATAATTCTGTTAATTACTGAAACCAAGTTAATGAATGGCATGTTGAAGAAGCCTATTATATAGAAGTTGTGGCTAATGATTGAAGCCTTCCTTCTCACTTAATGATTTATTCCATCTTCCTCACTAGGAGTTCTTAGCATATCAAAAAGGCATCTAAGTATTAACAATTAGATAAGGGGCCTGCTTGGCCACTCGCCCACAGGGTGATGCATGGATTCCAGTGCGAGGAGCGCAGTTAGAAGTGATACATTTCCTCAACGCCCTCCTGTTCTCTTTGTGAGCAACAACATGCGTTTTCCAAGAAGTTAAGTGAAACTAAGGATCCAGTTGGTGGCCACTGAACAGAGTGAAGGACATCTCAATCTGAACTAGCCACCTTTCAATGCTGAATAGCTCCATGTGGCTAGTGGCTGGCATATTGGACAATAAGCTATACTTCCAATGGAGAAAAATTATTCACACCATTTCTTATCAGTTTGCGGGATCTTGGTTCCCAGGCTGGAGGTCAGGCCCGAGCTCCTATGGTGGGAGCGCTGAGTCCAAACCACTGGACTAACAGAGAACCTCAGACCCCAGAGAATATTAATCAGAGTGAGGCCTCCCAGAGGTTCTCATCTCAGCACCAAGATCTGGCTCTACTCAACTGCCTTCAAACTCCAGTGCTGGAGGCCTCAAGCCAAACAACAAGTAAGACAGGAATACAGCTCCACCCATCAAAAAAAAAAAAAAAAGAAAGAAAGAAACGACAAAAACATACGTTACAGACAAAGAAGCAAGGTAAAAACCTACAAGACCAAATAAATGAAGACGAAATAGGCAACATATCTGAAAAAGAATTCAGAGTAATGATAGTAAAGATGGTCCATAATCTCAGAAACAGAATGGAGAAAATACAAGAAACGTTTAACAAGGATCTAGAAGAATGAAAGAGCAAACAGTGATGATCAACAAAATAACTGAAATTAAAAATACTTTAGGAGGAATCAATAGCAGAATAACTAAGGCAGAAGAACGAATAAGTGAGTTGGAAGATAAAATGGTGGAAATAACTGCCAGGGAGCAGAATAAAGAAAAAAGAATGAAAAGAATTGAGGACAGTCTCAGAGACTTCTGGGACAACATTAAATGCACAAACATTCGAATTATAGGGGTCCCAGAAGAAGAAGAGAAAAAGAAAGGGACTGAGAAAATATTTGAAGAGATTACAGTCAAAAACTTCCCTAACATTGGAAAGGAAATAGTCAATCAAGTCCAGGAAGCACAGAGAGTCCCATATAGGATAAACCCAAGGAGAAACACACTGAGACACATATTAATCAAACTACCAAAAATTAAATACAAAGAAAAAATAGTAAAAGCAGCAAGGGAAAAGCAACAAATAACATACAAGGGAATCCCCATGAGGTTAACAGCTGATCTTTCAGTAGGAACTCTGCGAGCCAGAAGGGAGTGGCAGGACATATTTAAAGTGATGAAAAGGGAAAACCTACAACCAAGATTACTCCACCTGGCAAGGATCTCATTCAGATTCAATGGAGAAATCAAAAGCTTTACAGATAAGCAAAATCTATAAGAATTCAGCACCACCAAACCAACTTTACAACAAATACTAAAGGAACTTCTCTAAGCAGGAATCACAAGAGAAAAAAAGACCCACAAAAACAAACACAAATCAATTAAGAAAATGGTAATAGGAACACACATATCAATAATCACCTTGAATGTAAATGGATTAAATGCTCCAACCAAAAGACAAGACTGGCTGAATGGATACAAAAGCAAGACCCATATATACGCTGTCTACAAGGAACCCACTTCAGACCTAGGGACACATACAGACTGAAAGTGAGAGGATGGAAAAAGATATTCTGTGCAAATGGAAATCACAAGAAAGCTGGAGTAGCAATAGTCATATCAGATAAAATAGACTTTAAAATAAAGAATGTCACAAAAGATAAAGAAGGACACTACATGATGATCAAGAGATCAATCCAAGAAGAAAACATAACAATTACAAGTATTTATGTACCCAACATAGGAGCACCTCAGTACATAAGGCAAATGATAACAGCCCTAAAAGGAGAAATCTACAGTAACACAATAATAGTGGGGGACTTTAGCACCCCACTTACACCAATAGACAGATCATCCAGACAGAAAATAAATAAGGAAACACAAGCTTTAAATGACACAATAGACCAGATAGACCTAATTGATATTTTTAGGACATTCCACCTGAAAGCAGAAGAATACACTTTCTTCTCAAGTGCACACGGAACATTCTCCAGAATAGATCATATCTTGGGTCACAAATCAACCTTTGTGATTTAAGAAAATTTAAGAAAATTGAAATTGTATCAAGCATCTTTTCCGACCACAATACTATGAGATTAGAAATCAGTTACAGTAAAAAAAAAAAAAACAGTGAAAAACACAAATACATGGAGCCTAAACAGTTTATTGCTAAATAACCAAGAGATCACTGAAGAAATAAAAGAAGGAATTAAAAAATACCTAGAAACAAATGACAATGAAAACACAATGCTCCAGAACCTATGGGACACAGCAAAGGCAGTTCTAAGAGGGGAGTTCATAGCAATTGAAGCTCACCTCAAGAAACAACAAAAATCTCATATAAAAAATCTAAGCTTACACCTAAAGCAACTAGAAAAAGAAGAACAAAGAAAACCCAAAGTTAGTAGAAGGAAGAAATCATAAAGATCAGAGTGGAGATAAATGAAATAGAAACAAAGAAAACAATAGCAAAGATCAATAAAACTAAAAGTTGGTTCCTTGAGAAGATAAGCAAAATTGATAAACCTTTAGCCAGACTTATCAAGAAAAAAAAAGGGAGAAGACTCAAATCAACAAAATTAGAAATGAAAAAGGAGAACTTACAACGGACACCACAGAAATACAAAAGATCATATGAGACTATGACAAGCAACTATATGCCAATAAAATGGACAACTTGGAAGAAGTGGACAAATTCTTGGAAAAGTACACCCTTCCAAGAATGAACCAGGAAGAATTAGAAAATCTAAACAGACCAATCACAGGTAATGAAATTGAAACTGAAATTAAAAATCTTCCAACAAACAAAAGTCCAGGGCCAGAGGCTTTCACAGGCAAATTCTATCAAACATTTAGAGAAGAGTTAACACCTATCCTTATCAAACTCTTCCAAAAAATTGCAGAGGGAGGAACACTCTCAAACTCATTCTATGAGGCCACCATCACCCTGATACCAAAACCAGACAAAGGTATCACAAAAAAGAGAAAATTATATACCAACATCACTGATGAACATAGATGCAAAAATCCTCAACAAAATACTAGCAAACAGAATCCAACAACACATTAAAAGGATCATACACGGGCTTCCCTGGTGGCACAGTGGTTGAGAGTCTGCCTGCTAATGCAGGGGACACGGGTTCGAGTCCTGGTCTGGGAAGATCCCACATGCCACAGAGCAGCTGGGCCCGTGAGCCACAACTGCTGAGCCTGCGCATCTGGAGCCTGTGCTCCGCAACAAGAGAGGCCACGATGGTGAGAGGCCCGCGCACCACGATGAAGAGTGGCCCCCGCTTGCCGCAACATAGCAATCAATCAATCAATCTTCAAAAAAAAAAAAGGATCATACACTGTGATTAAGCGGGATTTATCCCAGGGATGCAAGGATTCTTCAATATATGCAAAACAATCAATGTTATACACCATATTAACAAATTAAAGAATAAAAATCAAATGATCATTTCAATAGATGCAGAAAAAGCTTTAGACAAAATTCAACACCCATTTGTGATAAAAACTCTCCAGAAAGTAGGCATAGAGGGAACCTACCTCAACATAATAAAAGCCATATGTGACAAACCCACAGCAAACATCATTCTCAATGGTGAAAAACTGAAAATATTTCCTCTAAGATCAGGAACAAGACAAGGATGTCCACTCTCACCACTATTATTCAACACAGTATTGGAAGTCCTAGCCACAGCAATCAGAGAAGAAAAAGAAATAAAAGGAATAGAAATTGGAAAAGAAGAAGTAAAACTGTCACTGTTTGCCAAGGACATGATACTAATACATAGAAAATCCTAAAGATGCCACCAGAAAACTAGAAATTTTACAATTTGTATAGAAACACAAAAGACCCTGAATAGACAAAGCAATCTTAAGAAAGAAAAACAGAGCTGGAGGAATCAGGCTTCCTGACTTCAGACTACACTACAAAGCTACAGCAATCAAGACAGTATGGTACTGGCACAAAAACAGAAATATAGATCAACGGAACAGGATAGAAAGCCCAGAGATAAACCCATGCACATATGGTCAACTTATCTTTGACAAAGGATGCAAGAATATGCAATGGAGAAAAGACAGCCTCTTCAATAAGTGGTGTGGGGAAAACTGGACAGCTACATGTAAAAGAATGAAATTAGAACACTCCCTAACACCATACACAAAAATAAACTCAAAATGGATTAAAGACCTAAATGTAAGGCCAGACACTATAAAACTCTTACAGGAAAACATAGACAGAACACTCTATGACATAACTCACAGCAAGATCCTTTTTGACCCACTTCCTAGAGTAAGGGAAATAAAAACAAAAATAAACAAATGGGACCTAATGAAACTTAAAAGCTTTTGCACAGCAAAGACAAGACAAAAAGACAACCTTCAGAATGGGAGAAAATATTTGCAACTGAAGCAACTGACAAAGGATTAATCTCTAAAATATACAAGCAGCTCATGCAGCTCAATATCAAAAAAACAAACAACCTAATCCAAAAATGGGCAGAAGACCTAAATAGACATTTCTCCAGAGAAGACATACAGATGGCCAACAAATAAATGAAAAGATGCTCAACATCACTGATCATTAGAGAAATGCAAATCAAAACAACAATGAGGTATCACCTCACACCAGTCAGAATGGACATCATCAAAAAATCTACAAACATAACGCTGGAGAGGGTGTGGAGAAAAGGGAACCCTCCTGCACTGTTGGTGGGAATGTAAATTGATACAGCCACTATGGAGAACAGTATGGAGGTTCCTTAAAAAACTAAAAATAGAAGTACCATATGACCCAGCAAACCCACTACTGGGCATATACCCTGAGAATACCATAATTCAAAAAGATACATGTACCACAATGTTCATTGCAACACTATTTACAATAGCCAGGACATGGAAGGAACCTGAATGTCCATCAAAAAATGAATGGATAAAGATCTGGCACATATATACAATGTAATATTACTCAGCCATAAAAAGGAACAAAATTGAGTTATTTGCAGTGAGGTGGATGGACCTAGAATCTGTCATACACAGTGAAGTAAGTCAGAAAGGGAAAAGCAAATACCGTATGCTAAGGCATATATATGGAATTTTAAAAAGCAGTACTGATGAACCTAGTGGCAGGGCAGGAATAAAGACGTAGACATAGAGAAAGGACTTGAGGGCATGGAGGGGAAGGGGAAGCTGGGACGAAGTGAGAGAGTAGCACTGACATATATACACTACCAAATGTAAAATGGATGGCTAGTGGGAAGCTGCTGCATAGCACAAAGAGATCAATTCAATGCTCTGTTATGACCTAGAGGCATGGGATAGGGAGGGTGGGAGGGAGGCTCAAGAGGGAGGAGATATGGGGATATATGTATACATATAGCTGATTCACTTTGTTGTACAGCAGAAACTGACACAACATTGTAAAGCATTTATACTCCAATAAAGATGTGAAAAAAACACAATTAGATAAGGAATAGAAGTGTCAGTGAGACATAATTTATTAGTTTTAGGATTGTTGATGAACATAGTTTACTGACTGAAAAAGTTTCATCACTCCTTTTGAAAGAAAGCCTACTCACCGACCCCATTACTCACATGCTCTATGTGAAAGTAAGAATCATTGAAAGTTCTCAGAAGCATAAAATAAAAACCCCACCTTACACTACGCAGAAATTCTCCACACCCTGCCACCAGAACTGTGGACCCATGAACTAATGTCCCTGCTTCCTCCACTCTTGGCCAGTTTCACTCTCTGCTTTTCCATATCCTCCACTTCCAGTGAAATATAAGGGCTGATTCAGACAGGTTCTTATTTGCAAATACTACGTACTGACCCAAACTAAGTTAAGCAGAAAATAAATTCACTGGAAGGATATTAGTTATCTCATAGAATAACCCAGAAGACCAACAAACCAGGGAAGGAAATCAAACAAGAACACAGGGAAGCTGGGTAGCCAAAATCTCAGCCAAGTTAATGCCCTGGTTGCACACTGAGCCTTGTCCTCAGGACTTCATCACTTGTCCCTGAATACAGTCTCTCTGTGGAGGAGATAAATTCTTCAGTGTCTGTTCCTATGCATCATGGGCTATAGATTCAAAGTGCCAAGCTGAGTGTATTGGTCAACTGTTCCCACACCAGAGCTGCATAACAAAGCACTCCGAAATTCAGTGACTTAAAATAACAGTATTTTATTTTTGTTCATTTGTGGGCTAGGGGTTAGCTGATCTAAGCTATACTTGGCTGTACTTGGCTCCAAACGTCAAGTTGGGTTCCACTAAAACTCCTTATCTCTCATTTTTTTTGCATCAGTCAGCTGCCTGACATTTCTTCTCATGGTGATGGCAGAAGTTCAAGATGGCAAGCCAAACTGTGTAAGTATGTTTCGAATTTCTGCAACATCAAATCTACTAACATTCTGTTGGCAAATCCAAGTCACATGGCAAGCCCGAAGTCAAGGGGACAACGAAAAACATTCCACCTCTAATGAGACGATCTGTGAAGTGACATAGCAAAAGTCACACACATAGGATGGGATGAAGAATTGGGGCTAATATTTCAATTTATTCCAGTGACAATTACTACTGGTCAAGTTTAGGCCTTCTGATAGTGCCCTGGCTGCCATGCGGATGAGTAGAGCAAGTATCTGGTCCTTTCTACTTCTGTAGGGGAGTAAGGGCCCTATCGGGAGGGGGTTCAAATGCTAAGCAGGTATCAAAGCAACAAATATCTATCAAAAGTGCCCAGTCATTATGCTTTCCCATTCCCTTCCAAGGAGTTTCAGTAGACAGTAAAGAAGTGGCATACCTGGAAAGTGGAGACTAAATCAGAGTAGGAATTTGGAGATTTGGGCTACATGTAGGAAAAGAGGAAAAAACATCATTTTCTCTAGAATAATGACAATGAGATGATCATATTTGTAAGACCTTTGCCCTGTCTTTACATAGAACCCTGAATCAATATGCTATTCTTCTCTCATCCTCACACCCCAAGTGATTTATTGGAAGTAAATATATGTGAAAAGGAAAGAAAGGAACACTCTCATTTATGAAGGTGTTCAATTCTCTGCACGTGCACATATCCCAGGAGCAAAAGTTAAACTCCTTTAAAAAAAGCAGGGAAATCTTCTGCCAAACACCACATTTCTCATAAGAATTTAAACAATCATTAGGCTTATAGCACCGCTATAGAAACGAAAACAAATCTGGGGCAAATCTAGTCTGATTTTACCTCTAGTCTCTTGACTTCTACAACTTTCTTGAATGTAACTTCAGGCATATCTATGTGTTGGGCAAAAAGTTTAGAGTTAACCCAAGTGGTATTACTTGGTGAAGACAAGAATGTAGAGGCAGAAAGGTGAGCTGGTCCATGGGTAACTAGTTACCCCACATCCTTCAGGAGGGCATGGTTGGGCTGGTGCATAGCTAATATAAAGGGTGCTCCAGGAAAGGGACCTTGACCCCTGTTGCTCTTCCTTCTCATAGGTCAGGTATGAAAGTAACATTGGTTGGAGGAACACATGATTTGGACTCAGCGGCCAAGCAAAATAAGCCATTAGTTGTTTAGGACAATAATAAGAGATACTAGCTGCTCAGCTCCTGGAGACTTTGCAGATCCAAGTTCCCATGGGAAGTTGAGTTCAGATGCATTTCCCCACCATCAGGATTAGGTCCACCTAGCTTGTTGCTGGAGAGAGTTACAGGGTCATTCACTGGAAAATACTGCTAGGCTTAGAGATGGGCCAGGTATTATACTGCTACTGGTATGGCAAAAGTGACTCATGGAGAGGTCAATTTGTAAATAAGTAGCCGTTGCTATTGCTATTGATGACCATACGTTATACTGATTTCTTTAGGTAAGAAATAGGCTCAAAACTTTCATTAACATCACCCACTTCCTAAGGAGCATCTTAAACAGCTTCTATCTTTCTGCCAGTTCAATGGACATGAGGTACTGAACACCAAGGCAATGAGGAATAGGCTGTGGCCTGGCCATCAAAATGCAGATGTATGCCTAATACTGAATTTTTCCTTAGCAAAATAAACAAAAGCAAACAAACAAAAACACCCCCACAAAAAACCAAACATGTTAGTCTGATTGAATTCGACAAGAAATAGACTCCTTCCTTCTATGGAAGTTAGATCTTTGCCCCCAACTCGGGCATTTTCCTGAAGATCAGGTGAGTTTGAGTGATGTGTACTTGACACAAGTTTCCTGAGCTAAACCCTTTCTGATTGCCAGCCTAGCTTAGTTTTCCTGCTTCTCTGGGAATACCCCACAAAGGGCTGAATTTTCCAGGTGTGGATGACACCTGACTAGCAGAGACTACCAGATTCTTTCCCCCAGGTATCTGAAATCTAGTTTGGAGAGACAGTGAGTCTTGGAGTAAGTGGAGTTAAGGTGCATTAATGGCAGCATTCTGGTGAGATCCTCATGAAAACCCTCAAAAGCTTTCTAGTAACTTTCCTACTCCTTTTATTTTAATATTATTATTATTTTTGCTTAAATTAGCTATATTTTGTTTCTGTTGTTTGAAACTAAAATAACTATTCCAACACATTCCTCTTGGGGTTCAAGGACATGCAAGTTACCCACAGACTCTCACAATTACAGTGTTATTTTATACCCACGAAAGAATCCAGGAAGAGCTCATTGTCAAGTGCTCCTTCTAATAACATCCTCCAGAATAGGTGGCTGGTTGAATGCTTCCCATCTTCTAACTAGGACAGGGACAACCAGATGAAGTCAAACAACAGCTAACTGATCCTTTTAAACACTGGAAAACATAAGACATGACTGAAGTGGTATCTACGCTACTTATGACTCTAGTCATAATTATGCTTCTTATTTCTCAAGCACTTTGTATATATTCAAGTCCTATAATAAGGAGAGACTTCTTAGAAGATGCCTCAAGATACCCAGATGTTTCTAAATAAGTCATAGGTCATCTTTCTATAATGAGAAAGGGAATCAAAGGATACTTATAATTCCTGCCAGCTTTGCCTTGACCATCCATCCACTCCCTCAAATAGCCTTTTGATATAAAAGACTGCAAGAAACAATCTTATTCTGCCACACCAAGGGTTCATTCAATTAGTGGTAATTAAGATTATATCAATGGTTTAATTACTTGTTCTTTTATCCCTTACCCCTGGGTGTAACGTCTAATTGAAGTATATCCCATAAGAGAAAAGAGGGGAAAAATTGATGAAGTTTTTCAATGGCTGCTTAAATCAGAGAATCTTATAAAAAAACCTTAATCACAGTTAATAAGTAATCCAATCAATTCAGATGTGGCTTGATCCAGAAGTGTGATCTAGAACTGTGAATTAGACTCTGGTTGTTTACATATAGTTTTCTCGGCTCTATCCTCCATATTTTTGCTTTTGCCTCACCCTTATTTCTTTCATAATAGCATTAATGGCTACAGCAATTACGGAATTTGCTTCCTTACCACACAGTCAGCAGCGAAAGAAAGAACCTCTTCCTTAGCTCCTGATGAAGAGCGGATCAACTCCTTTCCCATGATTCCTCAGCAAAAGTCCTTTCACGTTTCATTGGCCAGAATGAGGTCCTAAACCAATGACCATGACCAGGGGAAATCAGATGCTCTGATTGGCCTAACCTACCCAAATCACAGGGCCATTACCGGTGGAGGAAATTAAGCACACACCCTAAAGGAAATTAGTGTAAACTTGTTAGAAGACGAGGGATATCAGCGCTGGAGAGACAACCGATTCCTCTACACATACTGAAGTATATGCTCTGAGAGGCCAAAGCTGCAGCTAATAAGCTAGAGTAATAGGAGTAGCACTTTCTAGGAAGGGCAGTAGTGAGCAGGCTAAAAAGCCAGTAATTTATCCAACCTGCTGGTGAGATGCCAATTGGTAGTGAGTAAACCACCAGGCTCAGGCTGAGCCAGGGAGGAAGGTCGATGACTCTGCCTGAGACTGGGCAGGTAAAGAGCACTTGGGTCTCCACAGAATAAGGACTGACAAACTATGGCCCACAGGCCAAAAATGGCCCCCAGCCTATTTCCATATGACCCACAAGTTAAGAATGGTTTTTTATTTTTTTAATGACTAAAACATTTTTAAAAGAACGATATTTCATGAAATAAAAATTATATAAAATTCAAGTACAGTCATCCCTTGTATCCACGGGGGAATTAGTTCCAGGACACCCCCCCAAGATACCAAAATCCACAGATGCTCAAGTTCCTTACATAAAATGCAGGGCATCACTGTGCCTAAATAAACTTTGGCCAAAACACAGTCACACTCATTTATCTACGTATTGTCCAGGGTTGCTTTTGAAATGTTTACTGCCTGGTGCTTTGTAGAAAAAGTTTGCCAACCCTGATATAGAAGTATTGGTGCTTAAAGTATGATTCATGACTAGCAGCATCATTACCACCTGGAAACTTGTTAGAAATGTTAAGTCTTGTGCTTACCCAGGCTTTTTGAATTAGAAACGATGAGAATAGAGCCCAGCAATCTGTGTTTTTAAACAAGCCAGATAGGTGACTCTGATGCAGGCTGAAGTTTGAGAACCACTGGTATAGAAGGATGTTAAGATGAAAATGATCTGAATGACGTTGGAATCCCAACGAGGAGGGCACTGTGGCTTGTTTTCTGAAATAAGAGCACAAGGCATGGAACTTAATAAAAATAACTACTAATAATGGTAATGTTTATGGCAAACTTGAGTGTGTCCGACATTTTGCTTTACATTCATGATCTTATTAAAAACTCACAAAAAGTCTGTGAAGTAGTTGCTATTATTATCCCCATTTTGTAGCTAAATATATGAAGGCTTCAGGAGATTAAGAGATGAGTTACAGTGTTAGTAAGTGGTGGCTCTAGTCTGAGACTTAGATGGTTTGACACCAGGGTTAGACCTTTTCATGTGATGTGACTCTGAATTCTGTAAGCTAGATAAATGGAAGTGTTACTGAAAAAGGAAAGTGACACATGAACACCATCAGTTTTGAAATCAGTGTATACATTTATACAAAGTAAGAGGCACTTATAACTCCAATCTCTTCTTGCCAGGGAACTAGCTTCAGCTAAACCAGACATGTAGCCTTTTCTTGAGTAAATCTAGAGGAAACCACCACCATTTGTGACCACCTGTTAAAATCTATTTCTCTGTCTTCATACATTTCACATAAATTTAAACCAAACTATTTTAATTTTTATTTATTTATTTATTTATTTATGGCTGTGTTGGGTCCTCGTTTCTGTGAGAGGGCTTTCTCTAGTTGCGGCAAGTGGGGGCCACTCTTCATCGCGGTGCGCGGGCCTCTCATTATCGCGGCCTCTCTTGTTGCGGAGCACAGGCTCCAGACGCGCAGGCTCAGTAATTGTGGCTCACGGGCCTAGTTGCTCTGCAGCATGTGGGATCTTCCCAGACCAGGGCTCGAACCCGTGTCCCCTGCATTGGCAGGCAGATTCTCAACCACTGCGCCACCAGGGAAGCCCCATTTCACATAAATTTAAAAAGTAAGATTTCCCCTCCCTTTCATTTTCAGATGCCTGGGAGTCTTTGACTTTTGCTTTACTATATAGATTGTAATGACTTATGATTTTGTTGTTTTTCACATAATTGTCAGGATAGTTCATTTTGGTCTACTTTTACATGACATTACAAGTTTTATTTTCTTTTTCTGGTTGGTAAGGCTGAGTAGGAAGGGGAGAAGACATGCGCTGCGGAAGGTGGGGAAGAGATGAGGAGTAAACTAACACCAGGAAAAGTAGAAGTAGAAAAACAAAACAAAAAAAGATTCTTGGTGCTGCAGGATGTCAAATCTAGGCAAAAGACACCTCATACCAGGGATCTGACCTTTTTATGTTAGAAAAACAAAGCCATGTTGAGATGTGAGAGACACTTGAAAGGGACAATTTGAATTTTGAACAATGTTTTCCATATGGTGCACATGTCATCCATAATCTTTACAGGTTTCAGTTCACTCCTCAGTGAAATTCACATTTCCGGTTTCAGTCCGTCAAGACTAGAAATTATAGCTCGGCATACCTTTAAAAGGCTTTGAAAAAATATGAAAAATGTACAAAAATTAGTTTTTATTATATTTTATAGAGAGATTGAATACGAACCAGCAACGATTTCTGAAGAAAGAAAATTGTCAGATTAATGTGTATGACTATAATAAAGCTCTTGACCTAGGAGACCAAGGGCAAGTTAGAGAACATTTTGCTTTGTGTTGCAAAGTTTCTGATTCTGTTCATTAAATGCACTGAACCAACAACTGTATGTGGAGAATATTACACAATTCTGGCTGACTGTATGCAGATTGATCATCAATCATGGATTAGCCTAGAACATTAGAAAAAAATACAGCCTTATTATATAGCAAGTTCTTGCAGAGATGGAGAATGAACTAGATTAATAATTTTTACATTTCCTTGGGTCATAAATCTTTTAAGAAAGCTGATAAAACCCAAGGATCCTCTTCCCAAAAGTATGCACATACCTATAAACGATTATGCTTATATATTCAGGAGGTTATGAGCTCCAGGTTAGCAATTTCCAAACTATATGGGTTTTGGGGGGTTTTTCTGATTAAAAAATTCTAGGATGAAAAAAAAAAAATTCTAGGATGATGTGATTTCATTTTTAAAATCATCTGAATTAATATCAATCAGGAAGAGCTGATGGCTTATCTCATAGCTCACAGAACTCTGGGAAATCAGGATATGGATGACCTTGGTGGAAAACCATTGAAAACCACTTCCCTATAGACCTAACAGATAATTTTCAGGATATTTTGCACTTTGAATTAATTGTAACTTTTAGTTTCTTAAACAAAGAATGGTTGATTAGAAGTAATTAATTAATTGAGCTTGGTTTTCATGTGCTAATGTAATACTGGATTTCTGATTGCACCTTCAGGAGATGCATTTTATAACTTTTATCGGTCATATCTGCAGTCCACAGAGACTTGTAGCCCTTTAGAGTTATCAAACTTAAATCCCTTTTATTCTGTGTCATAGGGAAAACTTGGCTCATCAAAATACTTCACCTTAGTTGAAGGGAAAAGACAATAAACAAAGTGACAATGATATTCAGGGGGATTTGGTTTATTTAGGGATGAATAGCATCCTGGCACTTACTTGGTGTTAACTGCCTGGTACTAGAACTACTTTGGTTTCTGAAGGAGTGTTTTTTTAAATTTTGTTACTGCTTAGTCTTTGTTTTCTAAATGATGAGCTTTCTTTAGAAATATTCTGAAAGGAAAAAAAAGGTAGTGGAAAAGTGTAGACCCCATTAGGGAAATAAATGGTGTAATTATATATGGCGCTGAAATAAATGAAGGCTTTCCTTCTTCCAATCCTGCTTCCTCCTAATGACTCTGATAACTGAAGTGTTGGGTTTTATTAAATAGAGCAGAATTGAACTCTCGGGAGATGAAAGTGGCTATTGAGATGCAGACCTGCTGAAATAGGAGTCTCCTCCCTTTTGGAGCTGGCAGACAGGCCCGTAATGAGCACATTTTGTAGCTGGAGAGAAAGCAAAAGAAGATGAAAGTAAAATCTTTTGAAGACTAGAAAATAAAGGGAAAATCCCACTAATATAGTGAAACCCCTTAAATTGTTTTCTAAGAGACAGAAAAAAATACTATTTAAAGGTCACATTGGCTGTTGGAAGTTGTTTGGTTTTGAGAAGATAAATATTGTGTATGGGAATATAAGAATATCTGCTAGAAACCACTTTTACACAGTGAACAAAGGAGTCATCCCTAATATGTGATTAACTGATGTTCCCTGTTAACCACAAATGTTGGCTTTCCAAATACTTCAAGTGAAGGGGCTCCTTATTAATTGGCTCAAGCATCCCTTAGGACTTCTAAGAGGTTAAGGCCAGGGTGATTCAAGGTTCTTTCTTTCTTGAAAAAATATGCATACAGATGTTCAAAACATGGTGACTGCAATAGCATTGTCATCTATCTTAAATTACAGAATTAACTTATCGTTAGTATTCAAAAACTTTTCAGCAACACACCAGGTTAGCTCACTGTCGATTAAATAATGATTTTATTTTTCCTTGTACCTTCAAAAAAAAAGTCTAATTGTAATACAATTTGCTTTTAAACCCAAATAGAGTCTGTGACTTTAAATGCAAATTACCAAATGGTTCCTGAAGCAAGTGAAAAGAAGGATTGCATCCATCATGCTGTAATTTAAAATGAATTTTAACCCCTTAGGCTGACAACGAACACAAACCCAGACTGCCACAAACAGAAGCCAGGGGGTCTGTTGAAATAAGAGCTGCCATTTCCAATAAAAACAGAGTGCTGCAATAATGCCACCACGAACAGGACTTGATGTTGAAATCACAGATCTGATCTAGATGAGATTGACCGTGAAAAACTAGGGAAGATATGAATGAGATTTTCCGTTGGGCAGTGGTAATTCGAGGAGCCTTTCACACACTGCCGAGGCAGCCATTGTTTCATAAACCCTACTTCCCACACACACACCCCTATCCATTGATTATCTTATGTTTGGAATGATTGATGCCCCTTTGACTCCAAGGAACCACCCTGGGATCTGAAAGGAAATGGTGGATTGTTTATTTTTTAATTATAAAACCAGTTGAGCTCCAGAATCCATGTAAACAAAATTGGATCTTACCTTAGAAGCCACCCTGTAAGCTGGGGCTCCAAATCATGTTCTGCTTATTATAATGCGTTTATTTACAACTTTTTACATTTTTACTGACTCTACAATTCTTTAAATGAATCATTCCCTGTATCCTCTTAGTTATGGCTAATAGCTCAATTCTTCAACACTGTTAATGGTGCGGGCTGGTTCATAGCCGTTACTGGTTCAGCGGGCTGTGTGTCTGTGCTGTCC
The DNA here is from genome assembly GCF_949987535.1 of Balaenoptera acutorostrata. Taxonomy (NCBI): domain Eukaryota; kingdom Metazoa; phylum Chordata; class Mammalia; order Artiodactyla; family Balaenopteridae; genus Balaenoptera; species Balaenoptera acutorostrata. Next base: position 69,400,121 of record NC_080065.1, on the reverse strand, counting down.
CAGACATCACCAGTCCTGCTCTCTCTGAAATGTGGCTGGGTGCCCAGGAAATGAACTAGCTACTGCCTGGTAGAGAGGAGAATCAAAGACTGGCACTTGGCAGGGACCCCTGCTCTTGCAGCTGCTGAGTGCTAAATTATTACTGATGTGCTTCTCCAGCCGTGCACAGCAGGGCTGGCCTGACGCAGCACGGAGCCCCCCTCCTCTGGCTCTTAACACAGGACTTGGGTTTCAGAGCTGGAATCAAGGGGGCACGCTGAGCTGGCTTCTGCCAGAGCAGTGAGCGTATCCGTCCCGCACAGACGCTGAGATGCGCAGGACACGTTTCCTGCTCTTCGTGTGCATCAGAACATGTCTAGACTCCCTCGTGTGATTGCTTCAGAAGCTTGGTGGGGTTTGCATAGGTATATGAGCTGATCACACTGAACTTCTGAGGCAGAGTGACACCATTCAGACAGAGCTTTCCTAACTCTGAGGTCTCAGTGAGAGACACAGTGAAAGGGTAGAAGCGTCTTTTCTTCCTTCTGCTTCAAGAAAAGAATCAGGATCAATCAACCTGAACTTTGTGAGCAGGTTTTTTTTAACCTGGCATTAGGTGTTCTGTAGTCTCCCAGAACACTAGTTAGGTCTATCTGCTGAGGTGGATATTTGTAAAAGAGGCAGGGATCGTTCCTAGGAAGAACCCAAGGTCACAGAGCCCCAGTCCGGGACCGCTACGTGACTGTATGATTGCAAATAAGTTGGGCTTTCTGTGCCTCTGTTTTCTCATCTGTCTCGTGTGTGTTAGGTACATAGATTGCTAGTCTTGGTTACTGGGTTCCTGCCTACAATTTCAAGATGAATCTCCTGCAGTGCCAGTGTAGGTGCCATTGTATGAATAGTCAGGTTATAAATTGTAACATAAATTATGTTTTTAGGCTGTCCCCTTCTCATGTCTCATGCTCAATTCTACCCATCAGAGTAAGACAAATTCTTCACTGAACCTCTTTTCCCAAGGCTGTTCCACAAAAAGACAGGGCTTTCTCTCCTTTTGGATAATTTTCTTCTAAGAGCCGCTCAGAGCAGAGGGTGACCATATTTATTGGCAATTGATTTATCTTGCTTACAGTGATAAACTTTAATTAACTTTAGACATTTTATGATCAGATCTACCTATGTTGCTATGTAAAACTGAAACATTCTGCGTGGCTCTCATTTCTTTCTTCTCAAGATAATGCACTCAAGGAAGAATAATTTAAAAGCCAAAATTTTGTTCAAAATGAAAAAGCACACACATTTGCCTTCCATACCAGCTGAAGCCTGTTCTTCGCTCATCTTTCAAGAAGAAATTTACATTTAGCAAACTAAGCTGGCTCTTGTTAACTGTTTACCCTGGTTGTCTGATAGCCTCTACAGTCCAAACAACTATGTCACTATTTTATTTTTCGACTGGTTGCTTTGCTGTAATATGGATACTACTGCCTTAGAACACTTTCATGCTTTTAAAAATGTTGCAAGTGGAATTTGAAAGAAGCTACATCTCCACTTCAGAGGTAAACCCATAAAAGCGCTGGTATAAGTGCTCTACACAGTGGCACATATTTCATTATACATTTAAATTTTCTCACTGACAAGTCCTTCAAGAAGTGGATCTCCAGCATCCCTTTTTACATGTAATCTTCAAGCTAATAAGCGTGAAAAGTCAAGAAAGCTTCTTATCTCTGTAGGTGGTTTTTCATGGCAGCAAAAATCATCTCAGAGAAATTGCTTTAGTGTAGTACAATTCCAGCTATTTGTGGTGTATTTTTAGATTTATAGAAAAATAGTAAAGATAGTACAGAGAGCTTCCATTCACCTTGAACCCAGTTTCCCCAAATATGAATATCTTATATTAGTATGGTACATTTGTCATAATTAATAGACCAATGTTGATACATTGTTATGAAGTGAAGTCCATGCTTTATTCAGATTTCCTCAGTTTTTTCCTAATGTCCTTTTTCTGTGCCAGTCTACCACATTACATTTAGACTTCATGTCTCTTTAGGCTCCTGTTGGCTGTGACAGTTTCTCAGGCTTTTCTTGTTTTTAAAAACATTCACAGTTTGGAGGAGCACTAGTCAGGCATTTTGTAGAATGGCTCTCAATTGGGATTTCTTTGATTTTTTTTTTTTTTTCATTATTAGACTGAGGTTATGAGTTTGGGGGAGGAAGAGCACAGATGTGAAGTGCCCTTCTCATCACATACTATGCATATGACTTATGACTGTGATGTTAACCTTGACCACTTGGTTCAGGTGGTGTTTGTCAGATTTGTACACTCTAAAGCGTCTCTTTTTTACCTTTTCCATACAGTACACTTGGGCAGGAAGTTAGTTACTATGTGTAGTCCAAACTAAAATAGTAAGGGGGGCTTCCCTGGTGGTGCAGTGGTTGAGAATCTGCCTGCCAATGCAGGGGACATGGGTTCGAGCCCTGGTCTGGGAAGATCCCGCATGCCGCGGAGCAACTAGGCCCGTGAGCCACAACTACTGAGCCTGCATGTCTGGAGCCTGTGCTCCGCAACAAGAGAGGCCATGATAGTGAGAGGCCCACGCACCACGATGAAGAGTGGCCCCCGCTTGCCACAACTAGAGAAAGCTCTCGCACAGAAACGAAGACCGAACACAGCCAAAAATAAATAAATAAATAAATAAATTTAAAATAGTAGGGAATTATGCTCTACCTCCCTGAGGGCAGAATAGCTTCATAAATTATCTGGAATTATTTTTGCATGTAAGATTTGTCTCTTTACCCAATTTATTATTATTTTTTAACCAATCCTATTTTCTTATAGCTGTCTGGACTCATGAATATTTAGTTTATACTTTGGGTTATTATCCAATACAAATTTATTTACTTGGCTGCTCAAATCATTTCCGCATTGGCTGGGCCATTGGGAGAGCTTTCAGTTGGTGCCTGTATTTCTTTGACACCCCCCCATCATTGTGGCCTTTTTAGATTCTTTTTGTTTTGTTGTTTTGTTTTGTTTTGTTTTCGAGAACTTCCTTACTTTATGGCACTATGTTCCAGGATCATTTTATATATTTCCTGTCCTAGTCCTAGAATCAGATGTTCCTCCAAGGAGCCCTGGTTTCTTTTATTGGAGAATGGTAAAACACAAAACAAAAATAACAAGATCTGATTGCTAGGTACTTATCACTTTATAAAGCATTGTTAGTAATTTATAATCAGTTTCCCCTGAAAAAAGTGAGCAACTATCCTGAACGTTTTCCAAGTTACACATTTACACATGGTAAAATTTGAAGAGCATCTTTAGCCTGGCATTCCTGTCAATGGCAATCCAGGTGTAGGATAGAAAATGTACCCAAGCCAAGCAAATAACACTTTTCATAATCTTTTTTTGTGTGTGATGTGAGTCAGATACGAAAGACAGCAAGTGATTTGAATTTAATGTTATTTATGTTACATTATATTATATTACACCCCCAAAAATTCACCTCAGTAAAACAGAAAGGAAAATGTGTTGGTCCCTTGCCCTACCTGCCCGTCCCAATACCACAAAATCATTAAAAACTTTTTTCTAAGAACTTACAAAAAGATTTTTTTCTTAAGGTAAACTTGGACTAGGCCAAGTGAATATTTTACTAAAACATTCCACTGGAGCTGGTCTTGGAGGGAAGAAGGGAGGCATTTCTTCCAACTATGGAAGCACTAATGCAAACCAGTTCTGCTGTTTGTTTGATTCCTTTGCTTCTAATTCAAAAGGGCAGTGACCTCATTCTAGCCCTGCCCTATGCTGGGTTGGTAATTCTGCTCTCTTCATTTTGGCCACCCCAGCCAGCTGCCCTTCCCACCCCCATCCTTCTATCTGTACCCAGGCAGTATCTTCCATCTTCACACACATCTTGCTCCCACTTACACTTAACCCTTCAGATATTCCCATTAATTTTTCAGTTTTAGGTCATTTTGGTCTGAGGAGAAGTAAATCACACATCCCTGTTGTAATCCTGAGACCATGATTTAAGCCTATACTATTTCAGATTCTTATTGAACTTTTGAAACAAAACCTAAAAAATGATGAATTGCTCAACTACATGTGCTATATTAAAGCTGAATTTGGGAGTTCTATAATCTAGCCAAAGATTTTAAGAAAACTGTAGCCTGTGTTCTCATTTTTTTCTCTCTCTCCCGAGACAATATATTTGAATTAATATATATCTCCTCTCATTTTCTCTCTTTCTCATCATAGTGTCATTTAATCCAAGATTTCACCCAAACCAAGGATCTTTTTACAAAATCCCTGAGAGTTGACTGTTTACCATCTACTCAAACATCTCCACTGCCTGGAACTCATTTCTTTGTGAAGCTTGCTGTTTCATTTTTGGACAGGTCAATTTATGGAAAGCTGTCTTTCATACTGCACTGAAATTTATCTTATCGTCTGTGCGCATCATTCCTAGAATCAAATGAGATACTATATGCAGAAACTTTTTAAAACAGCAAAGCCCTGAATAAATATAAAGAATATTAATATCAATTCTACCATGTAGAGTTTGACATTTTGACAAGCATAATGTCTTATCCAATCCATTGGAATAGGTGAATATGACAATAGGGCAAAGGATACTCTGCACAGGTTTCTGAAAAGCTCCCTCCAGTTTCACATTAATCCATTAATCAGTGTTCTTTAAACAGCTCTATTTAAGCAATAAAAAAACAAGGGCCAAGCTAAGCTGAGAGCTAGAAAATAGAAACAAAGCCCAAACAAGGAAAAAACCAGAACCCAAGACTAAAGTCGATCAGAGGCCAGAAGAAGTAGGAGGAGATTGGTATGACTGAATCATCTCTGCTGGTTAGGATACTTCTGTCTTTGAGATCAGTGGAGGCAGTGGTTTCATTTCTGCTTCTCTCCTCATGGTCAAAGACAGCCTCAGAGTACTTAAGAAATTGTTCCAATTTGAGCGCACCAAATAAGCAGCAGCACTAGTTTGGAAAAGAGTCCCAGCTGAAGGCCTGAGAAGATTCCCAAATTTACTCTCAAAATGTCATTTTGAAAGCAGTCCTTAAGGCTTGGATGGGTGTGCTCCACTTCCAAGCTGAGCTATGTATGAACTACCCTGCCAGCAATCCTGGATTTGGGGGTCAAGGGAGGGCAAGAACAGAGCAGGACCGGACCCCACGTCTAGGGGTGTCCACTAGACAAATTTGACAAGCACTCCCATATCCAAACTTCCACAGAAGGTCAGAAATCACTGGAAGCTGTGTGGTATTCCAAAGGCTGTAAATAGAGTACCTTGATCCAAGTAACACAGAACACTTGGATACACACTAGATGGCCTATGGGGGAATTTCAGGCTCATAAAACATCCCAGGCAGTTCTCATAGAGGGTGAGAAATTGGTTCAATATATAACATAAATGATTAAATATGAGTAACTTCTAGATCCTTTGGAATTGAAATTAGCACTATATATCACTTGAGACATAAATTCAGAGTTCATGGTAAGGTCTAGGATATGGCATATGACCTTATACCGTGATAATTAGACCCTTATACCCAGGGACCTTAGATGCTTTTACGAAGACAGAATCTCAATACTTTCTTAATCTCATCATGATCTTTCCATAAATGTTAGCTTTGATAGCAATCTTAACTTTAGGATAAGAGGCCTAAACTAGCTGCTGGAAAATTTCTAAGATATTTATTGTACATACTACTGTTCAATGTAATGAATATAAATCTATAAAATGCTCTTGGCCCAACCAAAAGATCATGCTGATAAATTTTCTCTAAAGAATATTAAAAATAAATGGTAAAAACCCTGCTTGGAATGTTTAGTCAATAAGAAGAGGTATGTCTTATACTGTGCCCTCCTCCCCAAACTGGAATATAATACAACAAGCCAAATTCTAAGTGGAAGTATATTAGCCATTCTTTCCATTATTTTTTTCAACCTTATGTAGGTAGAATTGACAAACTAAGATTGTATGCATTTAAGGGGTACGATGTGCTGTTTTGATAAATGTATACATTGTGAAATGTTTACCACACTCAATCAAGCTAATTAACATACCTATCACCTCACATTGTTATCTTTTTTTTTGGTGAGAAAGATTAAGATCTATTCCCTTAGCTGATTTTAAGCGTACAATACAGTATTGTTAACAATAGTTACCATGCTGTACATTCAATCTCCAGAATGTATTCATTCTGCATAACTGAAGCTTTGTACCTTTTGACCAACATTTCCGCATTTTTCCCACCCCCATCCTCTGGTAACTACCATTCTACTCTCTGCTTCTAAGAGTTTGACTTTTTAAAATTCCAAATATAAGTGAAATCATGCAGTATTTATTTTTCTGTGTCTGGCTTATTTCACTTAGCATAATGTCCTCCAGTTTTATCTGTATTATTGCAAACGATAAGGATTTTCTTCTTTTTAAGACTGCATGATATTTCTAGTTTGTTGAAGATTTTTATCCTGAAACGGTGTTGAATCTTATCATCTTGTCAGATGATTTTCTGCATCTATTGAGCAAATTATATGATTTTTTAAATTAGGCATTATTGAATGCTAACTGAATGATACCATTTAGTAAACAGAAAAACGGACTCAGTGTACAATTTAGAATAAAAACTGAGATTCACCTTTCATGAGAAAATTTGACCACAGTACTGAAGTGACAGTCTGTGTATCATGTTCCAAGTCCATTTTAACTATCTCTATTTTGTTTTTCAAACAATAGAATATAGAGAGTGCTTAGTGATAGTCTTAGCTGAGTTAAAGCAAAGTCCTAGAATCAACTTGATCTCTGCCCGTTACCGCTGCTCAAGCACTCTTCATTGTAGTATGGATTTGGTCCAAGAAAATGAACTTCCTGTTTTCTCATAATACAGAGCATAATAGACATCCACTGTTTAACTAGCTACTTAAAAATACTTTCCATGTAAGGTGATGTAAAGAAAAACCTTTCATCATATCCACCTACTTGGAGCCTCACTTTTCTTTTTCTTTCAAATTAAACTCTCAAGGAGCTTGTCCTGAGCAACAAAAACTCCTGAAGTACTTTCATTGACTCCCAAAGACAGAATTGGAGGGCAGACCTTAAAGGTGACCCTAAAGGTCACATAGTTCAGCCACCCCCACAAACACTCTCACTTCCGAGCTTCTTCTGGGTTATGTCACCTCCCTTAGTTCCCAATGGAATGAGACGTTTAAATTACAACAGCTCATTCAGAAACACAGAGCAGCTGCTGATTTGACTTGGCCTCAGTATTTGTGTTTGAGAGAGGGTCCTGGTTGTCTGTTTCACTCCAGAAAATTATTATAGATGGTGCAGTTGGGTCACATGACACAGGGTTTAAAAAATAAACAACCCTCTTATTGACACATGACCTAGAACTAAGACAGAGGCTTTAGTTCTTGTGATGAAATATTTGTCTCTGTGGCAATGTTTTTCTCAGCATGGGAAGCCAATTTATATTTTCATATTAGGACTGATTTTCAACTGTGTCAGCCTTGTGGTATCTCAATAAATTGGACCACTCAAAAGTTGCTTTCTGCTCTGCAAGAATAAGCTACAAAAGCTTTTTGAAATGAGAGACTTTAAGAGCCATTCTCTCTCCTTTCTGTGCTCTCCCTGGCTGCTGGCTTGCTGACTTGAGGCTTTTTACCTGGTGGTCTGATGAGTCATGGCATTAAAAAAAAAAAAAAAAAAGAGAAGATAACGAAGATATTTGGGTGGTTATATGTAGAGGTAATTAAAAACCTGCTGGGTGGGCTTTTTCCTGTAAGTCCTGGATGCTGATTTGGAAGACAGTAGTGGATTCTCTTTGTGGTGCCTACAAATATTCTAGAAAATGGAGTAGGAAGGGAATGTGAAGCCAGACCCATCAGAACAGACTGTCCACAAATTCTTAGTCTCCATGGATTTTATTCTTTGAAAGATCTCCAAGAAAGTTACTTTTTAAAAAAAAAATTTCAGCTATAAAATTGACTTGGAAGAACAATCTGGACCAAGCAAGCTTGATCACGGAGGGAAGTGTGTCTGGTGGTGGGCTGTAATACAAGTCCTTATCCTGTCTCTTAAACCAGTTCCTTCTGTGTTCTCTCTCTTTGCTGATACTGTTCGCAGCCACCAATAGCCAGCCAGACGAGAGACTTTGGAATGCTCTTTGATTCCCCTTCCTCATCCATTCACACATGGTAAGTTACTTCTCAAATATTTCTTGTCACTTCCTTTTGCCACGGCTACCATACAAGTTGAGGGCCTCATTTCATCACCATGGGGTCCTGCAGCCCTCTTTGAACTCTCTCCATTCTCTCTATCCTATCCTATGTCCCCAGAATGATCTTTTCTAAAATTCAAGTCTAAACACACCCTTGCTTAAAAACCTTCAATGGCTCATTGCATAAGAATCAAATTCAGATTTTTAATGAAGCATGAAATGGGGTTTTACAAGCTAACCCGATCTACATTTGGGAGGCATATAGCTTAAGAGTGTGGGTTCTGGAGTGTGGGTGAGCCTGACTGTTTCCTTTACCATTTGTGTGATTTTCAGGAATTACTGACACTCTGAACTTCAGTCACTTCATGTGTAAAATAGGGAAAGTAACAGGATCTACCTTATGAAATTGTTGTGAGGATTAAATTAGATAACACAAAAATTCTTGACAGGATGCCTGACAGATAGCTACTGCTCAATGCTTGAAAAATTTTACTACTGTTGTTGTTTTTACTTTTCTACCTCCAGTATTTGTTTTTTCCCAAACATTTTCTAGCCATATTCAACTTTTGTCTGCCTCTGGAGGATATCCTGTGATTTCCCACCATTTTTCAGGTCCTGCCCAGGAGGAAGAGGCAGACTTTATAGAGAAATGCTTTAAGGAGCTATGGATCATTGGAAGGTGCTAGACTTTGGGTTGAACGGAGGTGATGTTGTCCAGGAATTTTCCACAATTATGCTGAGATATAAACCCATTGCTAGAGTCAAAGTATAAGACAGATTGGCTCCTTTATCGAGCCAACGGGGTAGAGGTCAAGGTATAGAATAGTAGCAGACGGGTCATACAAATCTGGGGAAAATTGGAGTTTCAAGAAGAAAAGTTTAGTAAAATTGAGCATGCAATGGGAAATTCTACACTGTGGGACATATCACATTCTGCCAGAAAGGGGCAGATTCTTAAAAGTGCCACACCAGGTTGGGCAACTCTCTTCTTCACCTGGATTGGCCTTCTTTGCTCATTCCTTTTCATCTTTCAATGACCCTTCTCTATTAACCTTCCCTAACTCCCCCAATGTTACATACCCACTCCTGGACGCTCTCTAACTTGTTGCTTCTATTAGAGCACATACCATGGTACATGTAGTCATCTTTGGCTTATTATATGTCTTCCTTGTTAGGTACTGACTCCCTCAATCATTGTCAGATACATGGTAGGAATCAAGTGATTACTTGGTAAATGGCAGTACACAAAGCAAATTTCTTCTTAAGATATGTTTTTGACCTGGCTGAATTTTATTTCTGCTCTTCTAATTTTTCTCAGGTACAGGGTACTTTGAAAGGTAGAAAAACTTAGAAGACCTTTGATTGACAACTTAAAAAAAAAAAACAAAACTGTGTAAGGATACCAACACTTGAGTCCAAGGACAATGGAAAATAGAAATCTGACTGGAATAAATGGATCACATATAGAAGACATGCTACTATATGAGTAGAGTAGAAACAAATTAGGTTGATCCATAGGAAAGCAAATAAGGGTTCTTGGAAAAAATATAGGAAATGGAGAGCTAGTGGTTCTGGCTGACCTGAATGCAAAATGCTTCATTAATTTTTGCTGGCAAATTATTTTCTCAGCAATCTGGCTCTCTGGGTCTGCTGTTTACCAACTGTGTGATCTTCTGAGTCTCAAATTTCTCATATGTAAAATGGAGTGAGAATGCCTGTTCTGCCTACTTTATTGGTTTTAATTTTCAAAAAAGAGGGAATATGTGATAGTATAGTTTTGGCCTGGTCATAGCATTTCCATGAATAAGTGAAGGTAGAAAAGAAATGCTGATTTGTGGTTGTTTGTCACGTTTTAACTAACGTAACACTTTGGAACCTATGATTAAGCTTGAACTCATCATTGAGGTAGTCACTTTGTGTTTTCAGGTGAAAAATTAATGATTACCTAAAATAATGAGTGAATGCTTTCCTTATCAGAATTTTGAAGCTGTTTTACTGCATTAGTCCAAATCAGAAATGTAATTATGCAGGCCTTTGTAGTTGGTATCTGAAAATTAGAATGCATCCTATGAGTAGCTTGCTAGAATGCATATCACACACAAAGTAGAACATTTTAAAGTAAAATAAGTGACTAAACTAAATAAATTTGTTTGTACTCTCACCTTTTTGGTACTTGATGTTGTAAAATTTTAGTTTGAGAATGTGATATTAAATATTAAGTGACTTTATAGGAACTTGATTGCTACAGTTATAAATAGTAACAACGCAGGTAACAGAGAGAGCTTTTGGGACTAGCTTTCTTTATAATAAGTAAATAAGAATAACTGGTAGTTCATTGGATGTAATTTGGTTATAATGTAATAATGTTAATTTTCATATTACTGGATTTAAACAGCTTTTGGCTGTACTTGCTTCATTTAATATTAGTGATCGAGAAATGTTTCCTGGCTAGGTAATTGATATATGAATGATATTTATTAAATTGTTAAAGGTATTTGAGGTATTGACATATTTTAAACTCTTTCTTTATAATCTGATTTATACCCTTCATTTTCACTAACCAGGTAAAGTTTGTTAAACAATGGTAAACTTTCCCTTTCACTTCTAATGAAATCATATTAGGGAAGAATCCATTTAAAGTCATTTGTGGGAGGGGCTTCAAGATGGCAGAGGAGTAAGACATGGATATCACCTTCCTCCCCACAAATACATCAAAAATACATCTACATGTGGAACAACTCCTAAAGAACACCTACTGAACACTGGCAGAAGACCTCAGACTTCCCAGAAGGCAAGAAACTCCCCACGTACCTGGGTAGGGCAAAAGAAAAAAGAAAAAACAGAGACAAAACAATAGGGATGGGACCTGCCCCTCTGGGAGGGAGCTGTGAAGGAGGAAAAGTTTCCACACACTAGGAAGCCCCTTCACTGGTGGGGATGGGGGAATGGCGGGGGGATGCTTCGGAGCCACGGAGGAGAGCGCAGCAACAGGGATGCAGAGGGCAAAGCAGAGAGATTCCCGCACAGAGGATCTGTGCCAAGTAGCACTCACCAGCCCGAGGGGCTTGTTTGCTTACCTGCCGGGACGGGTCGGGGCTGGAAGCTGAGGCTCAGGCTTCGGAGGTCAGATCCCAGGGAGAGGACTGGGGTTGGCTGCATTAACACAGCCTGAAGGGGGCTGGTGCGCCACAGCTAGCCAGGAGGGAGTCCGTGAAAAAGTCTGGACCTCCCTAAGAGGCAAGAGATCATTGTTTCAGGGTGCACAAGGAGAGGGGATTCAGAGCACCTCCTAAGCGAGTTCCAGAGACTGGCACGAGCTGCGGCTATCAGCGCGGACCCCAGAGACGGGCATGAAACGCTAAGGCTGCTGCTGCCGCCACCAAGAAGTCTGTGTGCAAGCACAGATCACTATCCACACCTCCCCTCCTGGGAACCTGTGCAGCCCACCAATGCCAGGGTCCCGTGATACAGGGACAAATTTCCTGGGAGAACACGTGGCGCGTCTCAGGCTGTTGCAATGTCACACTGGCCTCTGCCGCTGCAGACTCGCCCCCCATACTGTACCCCTCCCTCCCCCCAGTCTGAGTGAGCCAGAGCCCCCTAATTAGCTGCTACTTTAACCCCATCCTGTCTGGGCGGGGAACAGATGCCCTCAGGCAATCTACATGCAGAGGCGGGGCCAAATCCAAAGCTGAACCCCAGGAGCTGTGCAAACAAAGAAGAGAAAGGGAAATTTCCCCCAGCAGCCTCACGAGCAGCGGATTAAATCTCCACAATCAACTTGATGTACCCTGCATCTGTGGAATACCTGAATAGACAACAAATCATCCCAGAATTGACATGGTGGACTTTAGGAGCAACTGTAGACTTGGGGTTTGCTTTCTGCATCTAATTTGTTTCTGGTTTTATGTTTATTTTAGTTTAGTATTTCTTATTATCATTGGTAGATTTGTTTATTGATTTGGTTGCTCTCTTCCTTTTTTTTTATATGTATATTTTTTCCTTTTTTTCTTTTTGTGAGTGTGTATGTGTACGCTTCCTTGTGTGACTTTGTCTGTATAGCTTTGCTTTTACCATTTGACCTAGGGTTCTGTCTGTCAGTTTTTTTGTTTTTGTTTTTTTTTGTATAGTTTTTAGTGCTTGTTATCATTGCTGGATTTGTTTTTTGGTTTGGTTGCTCTTTCTTTCTTTTTTTAATTACTTTTATATATTCTTATTTTTAATAATATTTTTAAATTTTAATTATTTTATTTTATTTATTTATTTACTTTCTTTCTTTCTATCTTTCTTTTTCTCACTATTCTATTGAGCCAAGTGGCTGACAGGGTCTTGGTGCTCTGGCCAGGTGTCAGGCCTGAGCCTCTGAGGTGGGAGAGCCGAATTCAGGACACTGGCCCACCAGAGACCTCCCAGCCCCACGTAATACCAAACAGCAAAAACTCTCCCAGAGATCTCCATCTCAACACTAAGACCAAGCTCCACTCAACAACCAGCAAGCTACAGTGCTGGACACCCTATGCCAAACAACTAGCAAGACAGGAACACAACCCCACCCATTAGCAGAGAGGCTACCTAAAATCATAATAAGGTCACAGACACCCAAAAACACATGACCATACGTGGTCCTGCCCAGCAGAAAGACAAGATCCAGTCTCATCGACCAGAACACAGGCACCAGTCCCATCCACCAGGAAGCCTACACAACCTACTGAACCAACCTTAGCCACTGGGGGCAGATACCAAAAACAATGGGAACTATGAACCGGCAGCCTGTGAAAAGGAGACCCCAAACACAGTAAGTTAAGCAAAATGAGGAGACAGAGAAATACACAGCAGATGAGAGAGCAAGGTAAAAACCCACCAGACCAAACAAATGAAGAAGAAATAGGCAGTCTACCTGAAAAGAATTCAGAGTAATGATAGTATAAATGATCCAAAATATTGGAAATAGAATGGAGAAAATAAAAGAAACGTTTAACAAGGACCTGGAAGAACTAAAGAGCAAACAAACAATGATGAACAACACAATAAATGAAATTTAAAATCCTCTAGAAGGAATCAGTAGCAGAATAACTGAGGCAGAAAAAAGGATAAATGACCTGGAAGATAAAATAGTGGAAATAACTACTGCAGAACAGAATAAAGAAAAAAGAATGAAAAGAATTGAGGACAGTCTCAGAGACTCTGGGACAACATTAAACACACCAACATTCGAATTATAGGGGTCCCAGAAGAAGAAGAGAATGAAAAAGGGACTGAGAAAATATTTGAAGAGATTGTAGTTGAAAACTTCCCTAATATGTGAAGGGAAATAGTTAATCAAGTCCAGGAATCACAGAGAGTCCCATACAGGATAAATCCAAGGAGAAACATGCCAAGACATATATTAATCAAAGTATCAAAAATTAAATACAAAGAAAAATATTAAAAGCAGCAAGGGAAAAACAACAATTAACATACATGGGAACACCCATAAGGTTAACAGCTGATCGTTCAGCAGATATTCTGCAAGCCAGAAGGGAGTGGCAGGACATATTTAAAGTGATGAAAGGGAAAAACCTACAACCAAGGTTACTCTACCCAGCAAGCATCTCATTCAGATTCGACAGAGAAATTAAAAGCTTTACAGACAAGCAAAAGCTAAGAGAATTCAGCACCACCAAACCAGCTTTACAACAAATGCTAAAGGAATTTCTCTAGGCAGGAAACACAGGAAGGAAAAGACCTACAATAACAACCCCAAAACAATTAAGAAAATGGTAAAAGGAACATACATATCAATAACTACCTTAAATGTAAATGGATTAAATGTTCCAACCAAAAGACATAGACTGGCTGAATGGATACAGAAACAAGACCTGTATATATGCTGTCTATGAGAGACCCATTTCAGAGCTAGGGACACATACAGACTGAAAGTCTGATGGAAAAAGATATTCCATGCAAATGGAAATCAAAAGAAAGCTGGAGGAGCAATTCTCATATCAGACAAAATAGACATTAAAATAAAGACTATTACAAGAGACAAAGAAAGACACTACATAATGATCAAGGGATCAATCCAAGAAGAAGATATAACAATTATAAATATACATGCACCCAACATAGGAGCACGTCAATACATAAGGCAAATGCTAACAGCCATAAAAGTGGAAATTGACAGTAACACAATCATAGTAGGGGACTTTAACACCCCACTTTCCCCCATGGACAGATCATCCAAAATGAAAATAAATAAGGAAACACAAGCTTTAATGACAGATTAAACAAGATGGACTTAATTGATATTTATAGGACATTCCATCCAAAAACATCAGATTACACTTTCTTCTCAAGTGCTCATGGAATATTCTCCAGGATAGATCATAGCTTCAGTCACAAATCAAGTCTTGGTAAATTTAAGAAAACTGAAATCGTATCAAGTATCTTTTCCAACCACAATGCTATGAGACTAGATATCAATTACAGGAAAAAATCTGTAAAAAATACAAACACATGGAGGCTAAACAATACACTAGTAAATAACCAAGAGATCACTGAAGAAATCAAAATATACCTAGAAACAAATAACAATGAAAACATGATGGCCCAAAACCTATGGGATGCAGCAAAAGCAATTCTAAGAGAGAAGTTTATAGCAATACAATCCTACCTCAAGAAACAAGAAACAACTCAAATAAAGAACCTAACTTTACCCCTAAAGCAATTAGAGAAAGAAGAACAAAAATCCCCAAAGTTAGCAGAAGGAAAGAAATCATAAAGATCAGATTAGAAATAAATGAAAAAGAAATGAAGGAAACAATAGCAAAGATCAATAAAACTAAAAGCTGGTTGTTTGAGAAGATAAACAAAATTGATAAACAATTAGCCAGACTCATTAAGAAAAAAGGGAGAAAACTCAGATCAATAGATTTAGAAATGAAAAAGGGGAAGTAACAACTGACACTGAAGAAATACAAAGGATCATGAGAGATTACTACAAGCAACTCTATGCCAATAAAATGGACAACCTGGAAGAAATGGACAGATTCTTAGAAAAGCACAACATTCCGAGACTGAAAAAGGAAGAAATAGAAAATATAAACAGGCCAATCACAAGCACTTAAATTGAAACTGTGATTAAAAATCTTCCAACAAACAAAAGTCCAGGAATGGATGGCTTAGTAGGTGAATTCTATCAAACATTTAGAGAAGAGCTAACACTTATCCTTCCCAAACTCTTCCAAAATATAGCAGAGGAAGGAAAACTCTCAAACTCATTCTGTGAGGCCACCATCACCCTGATATCAAAACCAGACAAATATGTCACAAAAAAAGAAAACTACAGACCAATATCACTGATGAACACAGATGCGAAAATCCTGAACAAAATACTAGCAAACAGAATCCAACAGCACATTAAAGGGATCATACAACATTATCAAGTGGGGTTTATCCCAGGAATGCAAGGATTCTTCAATATACGCAAATCAATCAATATGATACACCATATTAATAAACTGAAGAATAAGAACCATATGATCATCTCAATAGATGCAGAAAAAGGTTCTGACAAAATTCAATACGCATTTATGATAGAAACCTTCCAGAAAGTAGGCATAGAGTGAACTTACCTCAACATAATAAAGGCCATATATGACAAACCCACAGCCAGCATGGTCCTCAATGGTGAAAAACTGAAACCATTTCCACTAAGATCAGAAGAAGACAAGGTTGCCTACTCTCACTACTGCTATTCAACATAGTTTTGGAAGTTTTAGCCACAGCAATCAGAGAAGAAAAAGAAATAAAAGGAACCCAAATCAGAGAAGAAGAAGTAAAACTGTCGCTGTTTGCAGATGACATGATACTATACATAGAGAATCCTAAAGATGCCACCAGAAAACTACTAGAGCTAATCAATGAATTTGGTAGAGTTACAGGATACAAAATTAATGCACAGAAATATCTTGCATTCCTATACACTAATGATGAAAAATCTGACAGAGAAATTAAGGAAACACTCCCATTTACTACTGCAACAAAAAGAATAAAATACCTAGGAATAAACCTATGTAAGGAGACAAAAGAACTGTATTCAGAAAACTATAAGACACTGATGAAAGAAATTAAAGATGATACCAACAGATGGAGAGATATACCATGTTCTTGGATTGGAAGAATCAACATTGTGAAAATGACTATACTACCCAAAGCAATCTACAGATTCAATGCAATCCCTGTCGAACTACCAATGACATTTTTCACAGAAGTAGAACAAAAAATTTCACAGTTTAGTATGGAAACACAAAGGACCCCGAATAGACAAAGCAATCTTGAGAAAGAAAAACAGAGGTGGAGGAATCAGGCTCCCTGACTTCAGACTATACTACAAAGCTACAGTAATCAAGACAGTATGGTACTGACACAAAAACAGAAATATAGATCAATGGAACAGGATAGAAAGCCCAGAGATAAGCCCACGCACATATGGTTACCTTATCTTTGATAAAGGAGGCAAGAATATACAATGGAGAAAAGACAGCCTCTTCAATAAGTGGTGCAGGGAAAACTGGACAGCTACATGTAAAAGAATGAAATTAGAACACTCCCTAACACCATACAGAAAAATAAACTCAAAATGGATTAAAGACCTAAATGTAAGGCCAGACACTATAAAACTCTTCCAGGAAAACATAGGCAGAACTCTCTATGACATAAATCACAGCAAGATCCTTTTGACCCACCTCCTAGAGAGATGGAAATAAAAATAAAAATAAACAAATGGGACCTAATGAAACTTAAAAGCTTTTGCACATCAAAGGAAACCATAAACAAGATAAAAAGACAACCCTCAGAATGGGAGAAAATATTTGCAAATTAAGCAACTGACAGAGGATTAATCTCCAAAATATAGAAGCAGCTCATGCAGCTCAATATCAAAAAAACAAACAACCCAATCCAAAAATGGGCAGAAGACTTAAATAGACATTTCTCCAAAGAAGATATACAGATTGCCAACACACACATGAAAGGACGCTCACCATCACTAATCATTAGAGAAATTCAAATCAAAACTACAATGAGGGGCTTCCCTGGTGGTGCAGTGGTTAAGAATCCACCTGCCAATGCAGGGGACACGGGTTCGAGCCCTGGTCCCGGAAGATCCCACATGCCGCGGAGCAGCTGGGCCCGTGAGCCACAATTACTGAGCCTGCACGTCTGGAGCCTGTGCTCCGCAACAAGAGAGGCTGCGATAGTGAGAGGCCCGCGCACTGCGATGAAGAGTGGCCCCCACTTGCCACAACTGGAGAAAGCCCTCGCACAGAAACGAAGACCGAACACAGCCATAAATAAATAAATAAATAAATAAATAAATAAATAAATAAATAAATAAATAAATAAAAACTACAATGAGGTATCACCTCACACCAGTCAGAATGGCCATCATCAAAAAATCTGCAAATAATAAATGCTGGAGAGGGTGTGGAGAAAAGGGAACCCTCCTGCACTGTTGGTGGGAATGTAAATTGATACAGCCACTATGGAGAACAGTATGGAGGTTCCTTAAAAAACTAAAAATAGAGCTACCATACGACCCAGCAATCCCACTACTGGGCATATACCCTGAGAAAACCATAATTCAAAAAGAGTTGTGTACCACAATGTTCATTGTACCTCTATTTACAATAGCCAGGACATGGAAGCAACCTACGTGTCCATTGACAGATGAATGGATAAAGAAGATGTGGCACATATATACAATGGAATATTACTCAGCCATAAAAAGAAATGCAATTGAGTTATTTGCAGTGAGGTAGATGGAAGTAGAGACTGTCATACAGAGTGAAGTAAGTCAGAAAGACAAAAACATACCGTATGCTAACACATATGTATGGAATCTAAAAAAAAAAAAAGGTTCTGAAGAACCTAGGGGCTGGACAGGAATAAAGACGCAGATGTAGAGAATGGACTTGAGGACACGGGGAGGGGGAAGGGTAAGCTGGGACGAAGTGAGAGAATGGCATGGACATATATACACTACCAAATGTAAAATAGATAGCTAGTGGGAAGCAGCCACATAGCACAGGGAGATCAGCTTGGTGCTTTGTGACCACCTAGAGGGGTGGGATAGGGAGGGTGGGAGGGAGATGCAAGAGGGAGGGGATATGGGGATATATGTATACGTATAGCTGATTCACTTTGTTATAAAGCAGACACTAACACACCACTGTAAAGCAATTATACTCCAATAAAGATGTTAAAAAAAAATAAAGTCATTTGTGGAAAGAGTTGTGAATAGCTAGTTCAGTAAATAAATAAAGGTTTTGCATATTTTGAAATAGGCTATGATACCAAAACAAGCAGTTAGTTGTTTTACAAAGTTCATTCAAACAGGCATCCACCTTTCTTCCTCACTTCATGAATGAGCACCAGCCACCAGGTAATTTTCTGTAGATCTCTTCCAGCTAATATTAAATTGTAAGTGCAGAACTAAATGAATTTGTTTATGTTGTCAGTTTTGGGTACCTGATGTTATAAACCTGGAAATATGATATCAACATGCTCTCTTTAGGAGTTTGATTATATGACTTATTTTATGAAGCAAGAAATAATAAAATTTTTAGTAATTTTAATCAAGAAACGTTTGAATGCTCATAAATTAAAGATATTTAGGTGTCAAGGCAATAAAGCCTATGAAATGAAATGGACCAGATAACTGTTTAAAAGAATACCCACGTGTCAAGTTGCATAAATAACATGGCCTAGATGTGAGGATTAATTTTCTCTCAGATAATAATGTTATCTTGTTTTAATGTGATTAAAAATCCCCACTGGGCTTGATGCTAATCTTTCCTCCAAAGGCTTGGATCTTATCAAATTTGGAGCTACTCTGGAAATAAGAGAGTGCTCTACAGAAGAACTCTCAAGAGCCGGTATCAGTTTTTTTCATCTGTTTCGGGGCTAATGAGAGAGTGGTTGAGTTTACACAGATTATCATTTGTGGCTGTCTCATCAACTTGACATTGAACAGGGGGAGAAGTCAAAGCTCAAGGAGGCTCAGACAAGGTCAGACAGGTAGAAACTGGGAGAACATTTTTAGTGTTTTGCCTTAAGATGCTTTAGGTATTTTTTTTTTTTAATCTCCTCCTTCTGATGTCCCTAAAATTTCTCTTTCTAGCCCAGAGGCTTACATTATATAAAGAGTCTTTGCTTTTAAAAATTCAACATGTTATTCATTCAAAAAAACATTTATTGAGTGTCTGTTATATGCCAGTTACTGTGCTTAGGGACTGGGGATGTAGCTTTGAATGAGGACCATCAGGTGCTTGTCCTTCTGAGACTCACAGTGGTGGTGACGTTGGCACTAACTAGACAGTACACAAGAGCAATGAGGGCCCTGAAAATGTCTTTCCTCTTTAAATACTTTTTATCACTGTAGCCTTCTCTTATGATACTTATTGCCTGTATTTAAGTCCTCCTGTCACTTTATATTTGAATATAATGAATATTCATCTATCTATTCATTCTTTATTCTTTCAACAAATCATTTGAGTGACTCTATCATCTTTCTAACAATTGAGTGATAGGAAGATGAATTAGTCCTGCCCTCGAAGACCTTAATAGACATTTCTCCAAAGAAGACATACAGATGGCCAGTAGGCACATGAAAAGATGCACAACATCTCTAATTATTAGAGAAATGCAAATCAAAACTACAATGAGATACCACCTCACACCAGTCAGAATGGCCATCATTAAAAAGTCTACAAATAACAAATGCTGGAGAGGGTATGGAGAAAAGGGAACCCTCCTACACAGTTGGTGGGAATGTAAGTTGGTACAGCCACCATAGAAAACAGTATAAAGATTCCTCAGAACACTAAAAATAGCATTACCATATGATCCAGCAATCCCACTCCTGGGAATATACCCAGACAAAACTATAATTCAAAAAGATACATGCACCCCTATGTTCATAGCAGCACTGTTCACAATAGCCAAAACATGGAAACAACCTAAATGTCCATCAACAGATGAATGGATAAAGAAGATGTGGTACATATATACATATATATGGAATACTACTCAGCCATACAAAAGAATGAAATAATGCCATTTGCAGCAACGTGGATGCAACGAGAGATTATCATACTAAGTGAAGTAAGTCAGACAGAGAAAGACAAATACCATATGATATCACTTATACGTGGAATCTAAAATATGGTACAAATGAAACTAACTACAAAACAGAAAGACTCACAGACATAGAGAACAGACTTGTGGTTGCCAAGGGGAAGGGGGGAGGGAGAGGGATGGACTAGGAGTTTGGGGTTAGTAGATGTAAACTATTACATTTAGAATGGATAAACAACAAGGTCCTACTGTATAGCACAGGGAACTATACTCAATATCCTGTGATAAACCATAATGGAAAAGAATAAAAAAAAAAGAATGTATGTATGTGTATAACTGGGTCACTTTGCTGTACAGCAGAGATTGGCACAGCATTGTAAATCAACTATACTTCAATAAAAAAATTTTTAAAAATTGGTCCTGCCCTCAAGCATCTTATAGTCTAGTGTGGGAGATAATATACGTATATACACGATGATGATGATACCACTCCATCAGAGTTATGGAAGTTCAGATAAAGGAGGGATTATTTCCAGTTGACAGGGTCAGGAAAGTCTTCATGGATGAAGAGGCTGTAAATGGAGCCTTATGATTAGTGAGGTTATGAACACATGGCAAAAAGAGAAAGGTAGCACATGTAAAGGACAGGAGAACAAAGGCATAAAATTGGGAACTCAGAGACAATCAACAAAGCAAGAGGAAGCATTCAGTTTGGCTGACTTATTATCTCAGTTTTGATGGGTCAGTTGGGAAGAGTAAAGAGGTATAAAGAGAAAAAGAGGAGCATTAAAAGCAACTAGTAGATACTTGTTGCCAAGGACCACCACAAAATCCTCATGTGTTTGGAAGCTTCTTTAATGAGACACACTTTGAAAATGCAGGTGTTCTACAACCACCCATTCCATGGTGCTGGTCCTCTAAGTTCCAATTCTCTTACACTGTCTAGATATTCAGGAATGTACAATATTAAACATGATAGATACTGGGGCCAAATAATCAACAAGAGTTGGAAACATGTAACTTGGAAAGACGTCCTCATTTTGAAATTGAATCCCAGACAAAACTGGGATTTCAGATCTGTTCTGAAGGTCGAACTTGAACAAAGTTGGCTTCTAGGGATCCTGTAGAGAATTAGGTGTAAATCAGAACCAGCTGAGGTGGCAGCCTGCATACATACATTCATAGGTACAGACAGACATCCTTCAGGACTCAGGTGGAAACCATATGAAATGCCATGGCAATGCACAGCTTTGGCCAGAAGCCCAGCCAGTTCAGTGTATTCCATCGGAACCTGAGCTTACTGCAGGGTGCATATCCTGCCCACAGAAAATACGAAGCTTGAAGAAATAGGTGGGCCCAAACTATTGTATTGTCCTTACTGCCCAAACCTACATTCTGTAAAATTTATGACAGATGTGATCACCTCACATTTCCATGTAAATTAGAGCATGAAAGGGGAAGCTGAACCTGCTGGGGCTTCCATTATTGGATTTTTCCAGTTGGCATCAATGTCTATGCCTAGGTGGAATTATGACAAAAAGAAAAGAATGAGAGGGAGACAACATCGTCTTATCTTAATTTAACAGGATCTGTTTCATTGTAGGTTATCAATTATGTTAGCATTTTAATTCACCTGTAAAATGTGTACTTTTAACCACAATTTTGAATTGTTTGGTGAGTGGTATTTAACTTACAAAAGAATAAAACTGTGACAACTGATGCCTTTAGTGCACCTTTCCTGGCTAAATAAATGTTTAAAAATGTTCAGCATTGCCTCTGTTGGGACTTTTCTCCTTTATACAAGCCAAAGGTGCAAATTTTAGAAACAAACAGATGCTAAAGTTTCCTATTTGAATGTGCTTGAATAACTGAGATGATGCTTTGGTACTTTGTTTAAGAACATTAGACAGAAAGTTGTGTGCAGTATGGCTTAATATGTATTTATCACATCAACTGAAAACGTATTTGAGTTTTGTATCTTCACTCCCTGCATAGTACAGTAAAAACTTACTGAGTCCTAAAATGGTGCTAAAAAAGTTTAAAAAGCACTCCATCGTCACATGAGTGAAATGTACAAATGAAGGCGATGTGTTTTGATGTTGTAAAACAAGCTTGAAAGGCGGGCATCAAAATGAATCTATTTTTAAAGGTCTGAATTTCATACAGAGTGATAATGTGCATTTTATTGCTCATTTGCAAGGTCCGGTACAAAGGAGTACAGTATCCCTCTCCCACCAGGCTGTAGTCATTCAGTACATTTCAGACATGTTGGCTCCAATAGGAAAAAGGAAAGTATATGTGTTCTAATACACATTATTTCCATATCTAAGATGTCTATCACCATAACAACAAAGTTTATTTATATTTTTCCAAGTGACTTGCCTTCTTAGTTTAAGCCATCAGGTTAAAATGAAAAAAGAAAAAAAAATGAGGAAAAGAAAGACCACATTTCCTTTCAAAGAAAGGTGTAATCATTGATTTTTCTTGCAATGTTCCACAAGAAAGTGGCACCACTGAGTGATATGTGCACCCCAGGGCTAGCTGCTGGAGGGCAAAAAGCACTTTTTATCCATGATTGACAAATAATACATAATGAGAAGAGAGAGGCAATTCAAGTTTTAAATTTCACTCTCTCTGGATTTTTCAGGGCAGCTGGGCACTGCTGTTCTCACTTGGTAACCTTTGAGGTGCTGCCAGGAAAGGGGACCTGAGTGACAATTGTTTCGCTCCTCCTACAATCCCCCAAAGCTCTATAAATATGTGTGGCTTGCTCCTTCAAAGAGGATCCAGCTGCTAACAATTCCACCGTTTCTCCTCGAAATGAAAATCCTGGGGGTCTGGAAATGTATTGCATGGTTATAATGACCACAGTAGAGTAAGGCTGAGATTTAAAATCCCTACAAGTGGCCTCGCAAGTGGGGAGTCCATTGCTAACTGATGCCTAGGCAGTTGGAGAGCAAGTAGAGCCTACTGAAAAGAAAAATCACATCAGAGCTCTGTCGCTTTCATAAATGAGTGTTGTAGATATTCAAATTTTTTACATTTCACAAAATTAAGACATGCTTAATGTAAATAATCTAGGAAACGTGTAAGAGAAAAATCTTCATGTGAAGTAAAAAGCTAGAGATAGCTGGTGTTAACATTTTCGGTCTCTTTTAGATTTCTTCCTACATCCCCATCTCTATATTTTTTCTGTGTCGGTACTCATATCTGTATCTTTATCTCTCTGTAACTATATCTACATACAATACATATCCTTATATACTTGCATTCATCCATCAGTCTAAGTGGCTATGCCATGTGGCCTTTCTTCCTAATCCCTCCGCCTTCAACCAAAATTGTGTTCCCTCTGAGTTTTCCATCACAACCACAAATGACGATTCTATCCTTCCAAACGATAGATACTAATCAGGCCTAAAATCTTGGATTCATCCTCTACTCTTCTTTCTCTCTCACGCCACTTCTACTGCATCAGCAACACCTGTTGACTCAATCTTAAGTATTTATTCAGAATCCAACCAGTTGTCATCTCCTCCTTTCTACCACCCTGGTTCAGCCATCATCATCTTTTACATGGATTATTGTGACAGCCTCTTAACTGGTCTCTGTGCTTCTGCTGCGGTCTTCTTCACCTCCAACACGACGGCTAGGCTGAGCCTTGATAAATATGTTAGACCACTCACTCTCCTGCACTGAGATCTCTAATGGCTTCCCATCTCATTCAGAGTAAAGCCCATTGTTGCCAATGGGCAAAACAGTTTTCCACCATACAAAACAGAGTCCTACAGAGTGTCTCTGCTCCCCTTAAGTGCCAGTAGGGTCCCAGAGTCATTGTGACAACTAAAGAAACCTCTCTCCCACATTTCCAGCTGCACCCTAAGGGGGAACTCCCTCCACGTCGGAGAAACATTTTGGCTTCCCTACCCACAATCCTCTCCTAAATCATCTCCACTATTTCCCCTGGCTTACTCTGTTGCAGTTTTGCTGTTCGTTGGGTAGACTAAGAATTTTGCTAACAGGGTGCCTTGCACTTGCTGCTGTATTTACACAAATGTCATCTTCTCAGTGACGCAGCCTTCTCACTCAACACTTCATATCCCCTCACTCTACATTATTTTTGTTCCTTAGCACTAATCACTATTAAACACACTATTGGCTTCCTTATTAATCTTGGTCATTATGGCCAACGTTCTGCCTCACTAGAATGTAAACTCCATGAGGGCAGAGGATTGGTCTATTATGTTCACATTGATATCTCAATATTTAGAGCTCCCCTGGCACAAGGTAGGCACTCAATAAATAATGATCATCAGAGATTTAAAAAGTAGAACTATTTTAATATATTGTGTATCCGGAGAATTAATAAGTTAATGGTTCTTAATCTTTTTTTTTTTTAATTTTGTTAGTTTATTTATTTATTTATTTTTGGCTGTGTTGGGCCTTCGTTTCTGCGCGAGGGCTTTCTCTAGCTGTGGCGAGCGGGGGCCACTCTTCATCGCGGTGCGCGGGCCTCTCACTGTCGCAGCCTCCCTTGTTGCGGAGCACAAGCTCCAGACGCGCAGGCTCAGTAGTTGTGGCTCACGGGCCTAGTTGCTCCGTGGCATGTGGGATCTTCCCAGACCAGGGCTCGAACCCGTGTCCTCTGCATTGGCAGACAGATTCTCAACCACTGCGCCACCAGGGAAGCCCAGTTCTTAATCTTTTTTATGTCAGGAAACTTTCTGACAATCCAGTGGAAGCTATGAATCCTCTCCCAAGGAAAGTATATATTTACGTGTATGCATGTGCACTTGAGGGATTCAACATTTCTGTTCCCACAGTATTCTTAAAGACAGATAAAAAAAAAAAAGCTAACACTAGGGCTTCCCTGGTGGCGCAGTGGTTGAGAATCTGCCTGCCAATGCAGGCGACACGGGTTCGAGCCCTGGTCTGGGAAGATCCCACATGCCACGGAGCAACTAGGCCCGTGAACCACAACTACTGAGCCTGCGCGTCTGGAGCCTGTGCTCCGCAACAAGAGAGGCCGTGACAGTGAGAGGCCCGCGCACCGCGATGAAGAGTGGCCCCCACTTGCCGCAACTAGAGAAAGCCCTCGCACAGAAACTAAGACCCAACACAGCCGTAAAAAAAAAACAACAACAAAAAAAACCCAACTAACAATAGAGTTGGGTGGATCACTGACAGGTAAATGGCTCTTCTCAAAAAATATTGAGGGACCAGCTTGAATCTGGAAACCAGGAAGGAGGACCTGAAGCAAAGTCCTTTCCTGCTCTGCTTATTTTCTAGTGACTTGGAGGAAATAATTGACTACACATGAAATTTGCAGAGATAGAAATCAAGGAGAGAGAGTTCTAGAATCAAATCCAAAAAGACCTTGACAGGTTGGAATAATGGGCCAATATAAACATGATGAGATTTAATGGGGATAAATTCGAAGTCCAGAAGGCTAATTGTGGAAGCACATGATGGTGAAGATGAGCTTTAACAGAACTTGGTGGTGCAACTCGGTTCCAGTCGACTGCAACAACATGTGAGTCAACAGAGACTTGTAGCTGCCAAAACAACTAATTAAACTTCAAGACTGCACAAATAAAGTTATTGTAACAAAGTGATTCAATATTCTCTGCTATGCTCTGCTGGACCAGACAATACCTGTAATGCTCTGGCCAGTTTGGGGCGCCGAGAATTTTGATGGAATATAATGAAACAGAGAAGAAATAACCAGGGGGTGAAGAGAGTCTTACTAACCAGAAACCAAATGTGTTTCACCTGAAAAATGGAAGACTTTGAGGCAACTATGACCATTGTCTTTAAATATAAACAAAGTTTGTCACATGTGATTATTGTTACCCCAGAGGGAAAATGAAGGACTAAGGGGGGAAAGTTACAATAAATCATCTTTTCCTTACATGCAAAAAAGAATGCTTTTGAAGTACAAATTGTGAAAATTTAAATGGGCTTGCCCTCATCAGAGAGCTAAAGATTTAAAAAATCAATTTGGTAGGAATGTCATAAAAATAATTAAAGCATTGGATTGCCTTTCTTTAGATCCCTTCTTGCTATGGGATTCTGTCACCTGCATTGTATTCTGCTCCCCCCGATTGTGGGACACTAGTAAATAGCTTCCCTGGCAATGTCTCAGTGTGACATCCTGTAGTTCAAACGACAGTTTTCTTTCTGTGTATAGAATTTCTCTGTATTTCCATTAATACACCTGAATGTAACAACTGACTTAACTTCTCCTTGAGGTTTTCCTACATGAGGAGGGTAAGCTACTTTTTCAAAGATGGTTGAGAAAATTGCTTTCACCAGGCCATTGTTGAAATAGGTGTAGAGCTCTGGGTAGAGGTAATGAGCCTTAGGGACTTTTTTCTAGAGGGTTTTTTTTTTTTTTTAATTAATTAATTAATTAATTTATTTATTTTTGGCTGTGTTGGGTCTTCGTTTCTGTGCGAGGGCTTTCTCTAGTTGCGGCAAGCGGGGGCCCCTCTTCATCGCGGTGCGCGGGCCTTTCACTGTCGCGGCCTCTCTTGTTGCGGAACACAGGCTCCAGATGCGCAGGCTCAGTAGTTGTGGCTCACGGGCCTAGTTGCTCCGCGGCATGTGGGATCTTCCCAGACCAGGGCTCGAACCCGTGTCCCCTGCATTGGCAGGCAGATTCTCAACCACTGCGCCACCAGGGAAGCCCAGGGACTTTTTTCTGAAGGAAAAAGGATCAGCACTTCTGGTAGGAATTGCAAACGTAAATGTATAGCATCCAACAGGTATCACAAATCAATATAGCCCCCTCGGTGTAAGACAACCATGAATGGTGGGCTGTGGCACACCAGACAGCCTGCACCTTATTGAAAATGGGCAGGTTTTACCAACTCCAGCCAATTTTGTCATGTGGTAGGGTAGGCTCAGTATTGCTAGATTTTTCCATTTTCAAGAAAAGCTAGAAATTTAGATTTTTACATGAGATCTTCTGATTTTAAATGCTGGCAAATAATTCAAATTAAAAATTAAACCCCCAAAGAAACAAACCCTGTGCTAACAACACACATGTCTTTCAGAGTGTCACAAGCTACCAGTTCGTGATCTCTACTGTAAAATCAGTTTCTGGGTTCTCTCCAAAGTTTGCTTCATCTTACAACGCACCCCTGGTGTTCCAGAAATATCAGTTATCAAACTGAATTCAACAAATGTTTCTGAGCCTCTAATAAGTGAAAATAGTTTCCTACATATTTGGAAAAACGAACATGGATAGCAATGATCTTTGTTCTCAACGTTTACAGTTTTGTAGTCAGGTTAAGACAAACACCAATTCAACTATAATTTAAGACTAACATGTAGTTTTGTGAGAGATATAATAAAGTACTGAGAAGAGAATAATTGGAAACTGGGGGAATCCGGGAAAGGTGCATTAAGAGGGACCATTTGTGGTTAACTGGAAGATTTTCAGTGACAAATGAAGTGGGGAGACATTCTAAGGGGGAAGAGAGAACATGAGAAAAGATACAGTGATAGAAGAGTGAGAGGTATTTGGGGAACCAGTGCGTAAGTACTAGTTTACCTGGAGCAAAGGATAGGTGTTGGGGATTTGCATGAGAAAACTTCTAAGGAAGGTTAGAAATCAATGGTAGGCTAAAGAGTTTTGATCTGATTATGCTGTATGTGAGAGGCTGCATGATATCACAGAAAGTGGCATGTATTAAAAGCTCAAGTCTCAGCAGCATTACCAGTTAGCTGTGTAACCCTGAACAAATCTTTTAAATTCACTACATGCCATTTTACTACTTGTCATATGAGGCATAACCTACTTCAAAATGTGGTGTGAAACATAAAAGATATCAGTAAATCAATTCTTGTGAACCTTGTGAGTTAGTTATTAGTAATGGGCATGCACTGAAGGTTTGGGACTAGGGGCAGGATGTGATGGGAACTGTGCTTTTGGGAATTTGGCTGGCAATGGTGCTTTGAATGCATTGTGAGACAGGCAAAAAGGCCACTAAAAAGTTAATTCATTTGCAATAGACATATTGCATAAACACATATAGCCTTCAACATTGAAAAAGTCCAAGGGGTTGGTAGGGAGAAGGAAAGCAAATCTCTTCTCTTTGAATGTTCCCCAACCATCCAGCTATCTTTCCCTGAGGCAATCACAATGGCCAGTTTTTATCCCAGAGTTTAATCATGTGTTTATAAACACACAGGTATAAGCTATTCCAGTTTTAGAGCTATTTCCATTTCAGTTTAGGAGACCCTCCGCTCTGACACGGTGTGAGCCTGCATTCCATTTCGAACTGACAAGGCAAGGCTAGACTGCAAAATGTGTGGAATGTGGAGGAGCGTCCCTGGAAGGTCACCTGGGGGCCTGTGGGCTTTCCAGGTCACCAGGATGTCTCTTGCTTTCTCCCTGGGGTAGGCTGACCCAGGATTTGAAAAGTATTAACCTTTCAGCTATTAAGAACACTTCTATGCTTTTGAGTTTAATCTAAATGTCTGAAAGATGTTGGGTGGTCTCTGGTGATTCATTTCAAGTCTTTCGGAATTTGAAGATGCAGCTGAGGGAGAGAAAGAGAGGGGAGGAAAGAGTTCAAACAGTTATTTTTTATTTATAAATTTATTTATTTATTTATATTTTTGGCTGCATTGGGTCTTCGTTGCTGCGCGCAGGCTTTCTCTAGTTGCGCGAGCGGGGGCTACTCTTCATTGCGGTGCGCGGGCTTCTCATTGCAGTGGCATCTCTTGTTGTGGAGCACGGGCTCTAGGCATGCTGGCTTCAGTAGATGTAGCTCTCAAGCTCAGTAGTTGTGGCGCACGGTCTTAGTTGCTCTGCAGCATGTGGGATCTTCCCGGACCAGGGCTCGGATCCGTGTCCCCTGCATTGGCAGGCGGATTCTTAACCACTGCACCACCAGGGAAGTCCCTCAAACGGTTATTTTATATTGAGAAATTGTTTTGTAAAACTCTTCAATGCCTCTGTTAATCTCTATAACCCAACTCCACTGAATTTGCCCAATCTTTTCTTCTCTTTGACTTGGTTCAAACTTTAGACTCAGTCTGCACAGTTTCTTTTAAGGGCCCTAATATATACCATGGACACTCTGGCAACTATGTCTTCACTGGTGTTGGTCCTCCTTCCTAAAATACCTCTCTCTATCCTCCTTGAGTTAGAAGGACCTCTAAGTCTTGAAAGTGCTCACCAAGTTTGTCATATTCCATGGAGGCAGAATACCTTAGTAACTAAGTAACCACATGGTAGGATTTGACTATATGGGCTCAATTCCCAATTCTGCTTTTTACTAACTTTTCAACTTGGGCAAGTTAATCTCTCTAAGCCTCAATTTCTTTGTCTGTAAAATATTGATGATAATGATTAGAATGTATAGGGTTGTAGTGGGATTAAATTATATGTTATTAAACATATCTGGTACATGGTGAGTATTCAAAAGATGTTAGTATGATGTTAATAAGGCTTCTGTAATTTCTATGAAGTACATGATTTTCCTCATCTGGTCTTTTCTATATGACTATGCCTTGATTCACAATTTAGTGGTTAATTAAATGCTATCATTTCTGGTTTATTAATTGTTTCTTATATTTTTGGATTGATGTCTTCAAACAGATTTTAAATTCTTGAGGGCAGGACTATGCATTTTAATTCTTTCTGGGTATAGTACCTGTTTTATAAATACTTAATCAATTAATATAAACAATAATTTTTCAAAGTTAAATTAGTTTTAAAGAAAAGCCCAGGGCTTCCCTGGTGGTGCAGTGGTTAAGAATCCGCCTGCCAACGCAGGGGATACAGATTTGAGTCCTGGTCTGGGAAGATCCCACAGGCTGCGGAGCAACTAAGCATGTGTGCCACAACTACTGAGCCTGCACTCTAGAGTCCGCGAGCCACAACTGCTGAGCGCAAGCACCACATCTCCTGAAGCCCACGCACCTAGAGCCCATGCTCCGCAACAAGAGAAGCCACTGCAATGAGAAGCCCGTGCACCGCAAGGAAGAGTAGCCCCCGCTCGCCACAACTAGAGAAAGCCTGAGTGCAGCAACGAAGACCCAATGCAGCCAAAAATAAATAAATTAAATAAATTAAAAGACCCTATTTCCAAACAAAGTCACATTAAAAAAAAATATATATATATATAAAAAAAAAAGAAAAGCCCAAACTTCTTTGGGGAAGAGATTTGTAAGTGCTTTAAGAACAATTATAGGGCATGAATAAAAAGAAATTCTAAAATAAAAAAAATATTTCCTACTTTGATGCAGTCAACACTGTCCAAAACACCATTTCCAGAAAGTCTTTATTTTCCTCTTGGCTTCATTAGACCTCTGAAAATCTTCATTTTTCATTTTTAAAAATCGTGGTAAACATTAACAGTCATATATAAGTCTTTTTGTAAGTAAAATCTCATTTCCAGGGAAGTATTTTTGTTATTGGGTTCTGGACAGATCACTGGTTAAAATTAATTTGTGGATCATACTAGTATCTGGCATTATATGAATCTTAATACCATCCCACTCCTAAGTGCCTATCCCAAAGCTGAGTGCTTTCTATGAGAAAACTTGTTTTTCCTCTTTAATGCTAGTTTGCATGAAATCTTCTGGTTTACATCTTTAAGAGGTGATATGCACCATTGTATGAGCATGAAACATATTTGCAGAGTGCTCCTTTCTTATACTTGGATTTATTCCAGCCATTAAACTTAAAGTTTAATCTTGTCCATAACTTGTGACATGGTTGCTTGCCAGCAATATAAGAATTTCATAGCTCAAGCCAATTTATTTAATACTTAAAATATTTGTACTTTTCTTCCAAGATTATATCAGAAGGAGTATTTGTGTTTCAGGATCTTAACTATCTCAGTTAATACCTCTTAGAAAAATGAATGGGTAGATATTGAAAGAGGCAGAAGACACTGATTGTTGCCTATGTAGAGGTACATATTCTCCATTTATTCCTTCCCAAGAGAATCTCAGTTTTGTTTCATTCATTACCCTTTTACTATGCAGCCAAATACCTCAGGGAAAGTTGACCTTGAGTGGCCATAATTCCATCACTCTACCACCTCAAACACTGGAACAAAAATGAGCATGCAACTCAATTTCAACCAAACACATTTGAGGGGGAATTTGCTGGGGGATTCAGAAAGAAGTTTTCTCTCTTTTATGAGAGAGTTCTGAAAGCTACTTTTTTCTTCTCTTGGCTGTGGTCATTTGCTGTTGTGGGGTTTGTACCTTCTGAAGCTATTCTGCTCCATCCTGAGGAGTGGGACAGAGCTGAGAAAACTGTTGGGGAACCCAACCAGAACCACTGGATAATGCCTCCTCCAAAGTTCACCTTAGCCCTGAATTTCCAGCTATGAAAGCCAATAGTTTCCTTAATGTTTAATCCATTTTGAGCTTCCTATTACTTGTGACTGAGAACATGGTAAATGATACAGAAATACTCTGAATTTATGTACATAAATATATTAATGCAGTTATCAACACCTAATATTTGTGTAAAGATTTTGGGGTGTCTTTGAATGAGTCCCTTGGAATTATAATTGAGTTTCTCACCTTTACATTTATTACTACTGTATTCCAATCCTACGTTTTTGGAATGGTTATAGAATTAAAAGGAGACAAGGAAAAAACAGGGCATTCATTGTTAACTATGATTATTTCATCAAACATGACCTTTTTTTAGTTGTTGGGATACATTCAAGGAAATGAATCCAAGCCATAAATTAAAAGGAATTCTCTAGCCTCTAGGAATCAGTATCAAATTGTACCATCTGATTTTAGAAATACTTATGAATTCATGCTGATCGAGATTTGAAAGCTAACACTGATTCCCATCCCTTTTGAATAATGTCAGATATTTTCACAAAGCAATGCTTTCCTACCCCATCTACAATTATGGTAATACTCTAACTATCTGTTGATCAAGAAAATCTATACTGGAATTCAATAAAGCTTTTTATTAAATTTTCAGTTTATTTATTATGAGATCAAAACCCTAGAGATAAAAGAAATAGAGTCACATAGCTCTGTAAGACATACTACTTATTCAGTTCAAAGAAATTCTTCTTGTACATCTGGATTCAAGAACCTTTGCAATACTTCCAAGGTGTCCAAGAGGTAGAACGTAAGTGCCTGGGGGAGGGCTCTCTGTGTGTGGTCAGCATTTTGTGTGTGATGAAACCTATATGGGTTTTCACTTTCTTTCCTCCAAGAAATATATGTATTAATGGGAAAAGAGAAATCAGCATAAAGTGAAGTGCTAGTAGCAATGATTTATCCAATACTTATTGTGGCCAAGACTTTTACATTTGTTATATTTAAGATCCATAACAATTTTTGTTTTACAGATGAGGAAATTAAGGCTTGGAGAAACTAACTTGTGAAGCTTCCTTGAGATGTTAAGTGGAGGAATGGGGAGGTAAGGCCAGGTCTGGGTGCCTCTGGAGCCCATGCACTTAACTGTGATGTCATGCTACTTGAGAATACTAAATCAGGCCAAATGGGGTGGAGATAGGAATTCAGAGCTCCTGAATTTCAGACCGGTCTGCACTTGTCTCATCTGGCTATTCAAAGTGAATGTAGTTTCAGAATTAGAGAACTTGGTAGCATAAACACTGCAAATCAGTAGCAGAGCAGAGCTGCTTGGATTCTTAATCCACCTCTGCCATTTACTGAGCATATCAGCTTGCACACCTTATTTATCTTCTCTGAGCCCCTACTTCTATCTCTTGAGCATGGAAAGAATACAAATTTCACTGTCTACCTCATAGATTTTGAGGAGTCAGCCAAATTGTATTAACTATAAAGTACAAAAAAAGTATGCATTATCATTATTTTGTAATTTTCTCATCCCTTCTTACTGTTTTTCCACACCTGTAAACACTAAATTTTATAATGAAAGACATCTATTATTGTTGTTGTTGTTGCTATTAATCTCGTATAAAGAGACGGGATTGACTATCCATTATTTGGGGAGGGAGTAAGAAAAAGGCAAAATGTTCCAGGGTTCATGCTCATTTTGGGAAACCCGATAATCTAGTGCTGGAATAAGACTTTGACCTCAACAGAATAGCCAAAGGGCTATGCCACCAAGAAAAACCCTATTTTAAAAAAGGGAAACATTCCATTTCAATTTTCTCATTTGTAAGATGTAGAGCAGAATTTAAAAGATGCCTTTTCACCCCCACCCCACCAGAAAAGGAAAATAAATCTTATTGATGTAGCATATGCATTAGACAATTTTATACCCTTTCTACACTTGGATGAACAAAGGACATATTTTCATGATATAGAATTACTTGAAATGGAAAGATTATGGAGAAACTTACATGTAAAACAATTGAAAAAAAGTAGAAGATAAAAATCATACTTACAAAGTCAATTAGAAAAATTCATTAATAGAGATATCCTGTCAAAGTAATGAGTTCCGGATCTAATGGATTCCTTACCACACAGATATTCCAAGGGCAATGTTAGTATGTCTGTTTTTTAATGCTGATGTTTCGCTCAGATAGATTTTTCTAGAATTGAGTGCAGTTACAACCTAGGTTTCAAGTACCAGCCAATTAGGGATACAGTTTGTTGGATTTTCATCACGCAGAAAGGTAGTATGAAATAATAGAAAAAGCTCTAAGATACAGATGATCTAGGTTCTAGTACTTCCTGGATCTACGAAAGTAACTATGTAACACATTATGTTTGAAGATTTCAATTTTAACATCTGTTAAATGGAAATAACAATATATGCTTGGTTTACTTTAAGCTTATTATAAATGCAAAATAAAATAGGCTCTGTAGTGCTTGGTAAATTGTAAACACCAAATTAGAATTCTATTAATCACCGTCCCCAACATTTCTGTGCATACCTTTAGTTACTGTTGAAGTTTTAGAAAACAAAAATTCTAGTTGCTCTTTCACGTTGGCATTCTGAATGGGATGTATACTAATGCTCGAAATATAGCTGAATCAAATAGTTATTTGCTGTCTCAGTTTTTTGGGGGAACACATATACCATAAATTATTTGGAAAACTGGTTTTAAAAGCAATCTATGAGGCCTTTATACTGTTTGGCTCTTGTTACTTAGAGGAAACCCTTGGCGAATCCTTTGAATGTGAATTGTTAAAATGCTAACTATTACCTAAAAGTTATATTAATTCTAATATTTCTTTATGTATATTCAGGGATGGTCTGTATACTTAAAAAGACCCATAACTACTTTGAGCATTAAAATATTTCTATTATTTCTTCAAAAACAAGACAAAAATTAAATTAGCAAACCTTTTCCCTTTCACCATTCTGGCAGCCTACTCATGTGAACCGAAATATGGATAAGGAAGCATATCTGGTTCTAATTTCTGAACTCAACACCAGATGTTGTTTTCAAGGTTTGCCTTTAAAAAAAAAAAATTAACTTTCATGAAGCCATCTCAGTCCAAGGGGTAGGGCGAATCACTGCAGATTAAAATTTTGAACTTATATTTTACTATTAAACCATGCGTACGAGGAACATCTCCAGTGAATCAACCATAATGACCAAAGAGACCTTTTCAATATAAATATATACACTGCTCATATATTGTCAAATCTTTTAAAATAGAATATGAGATGTGCAGTTTTTCTGAAATAGAAACACCATGTTCCTTATGAAGGCCCTCACACACTGCAGGAGGAGAGAGAGGACCTTGGGAAAAGTTTGTATCGCAGGAGCCTTGTGAGACAGTCAGTTTTGTGATCTGTATTTGCTCTACAATTTTGTGCCACGGACAAATGTGAGTCATATGTTACTGCTGAGTATAGGGAATCTCCAGCCATTCATGAAATGAAAACATATTTACCTTTTTTTTTTTTTCAGCTCGTGACTAAGTTATTTATTTAAGCCATCTCCTGCTATAAGCAAAGGGACGGAAGATCAGTATAATGGTCATCAAGTATAATGGTCATCACTGGATACAAGAAGGTGAGCTTAAGGTCCCGTACAATTTTCTGGTCCATGTGTGTAGAGTAATGGTCCAAACCAGCGCTGTGGTCTTCACTGTGCAGTGGTCCAGGTTCTCTTTATTCGTCTTCATAGCCAATTGGAAGCGGATTCACATGAGGGTTATGGAAAGGGTATGGTTACCATCTCCCCAGGGAAAGGGCTTGGACCTGATGTGGATATAGGCGTAGGCGACGAACTCGGGTCTCTCCTCCTCTCCATGGTGTGACTTCAGGAAGACGTTCAGCAAGCTCACTCCCACCCCGGGGAGCGCCACGAAGTAGGTGAGAAACCCGGGCTCCAGCTGCCGCTGCCATCTTCGACCAGGACCCATATTTACCTTTGAAATAATCTTTTCCAAGTTGTTGCCCAACAGTCTTTTTCAGGCTCTTTGTAGTTGAAAGGAAATGTAATATCTGACAACTTCAAGTAAGCTCTTAACCAAATAGAATAACCAAATGTTGAAATGCTGATGGTTATTTACGTAGTTATACCTGTAGTTACTTATATGTGTTGCTCTTTCCTTAAAATAAGTATTAGGGATATGTATATTTCTCTATTTATATTAATATGGCGTTCAGTGAGTTTTATCTTATTTGAATATGCTAAAAGCAGATGAGAATTGTGAATGGGGTTGTACATAAACTACTACTAAAGAGCATCTACTAACATTAATTCAACAAACAAGGGTTGAGGGCACTCGGAAATGGAGATCTAAGACGCATGTGTATAAAGCAGAATCTATAAATAAAGAGAAACAAGCATGAAAAACTGTAATCATGTTATCATAAGAACTCGGAGTATTGGGTAGACTTTCATTCATTCTTCATTTATACAGCAGTGTTTATTGATCACCTGTTATATGCTGGGCTTCAGAGATACCATGGGGCAAAGGGAGCAAGACAGACACAGGCCTTTCCTCTTGGAGCTTACATTTCCATTTGTCCAGGGGACATTCTCACCCAGATGTACATAAAAAACAACGCATGTAAAATTGAGCTAATGATGTCTGCCCTGAAGTCAGCTTTTCCTTCTGGTATCCTCACTTTTGTTAATGGCACTTCTATTCCCTCAGTTTCTGAGGCCTCCAACCTCAAATTGTCATCTCTTTTCCTTTTCCTCTCATAACGGTACTGTTGAGCTTGCTTTCCAAACACCTTGCCATCTTCTCTTTTCCGTCCTCACTCTCCCCTTTTAGTTCCTCACTGCCTTTAACCTGGCATATTGCAAAGTCTGATTTTACTTGTCTTCAATTTTTTTCCTCTCTCATTTATGTGGATAAAGCTGTTAGATAATTCTTCCTAAAGAAGAATACTAATCACATCACCACCTCGTTCAGGAGGCCTCAATGTCTCCCTAGTCTTTGTCTAATTAAGCAAAATCTCCCCAGTCTGTTATTTATGCCTACCATAATAGCCCTGATCCCACTAACCAATGAATATAATTTATATTTATGTCCAAATTACAATGGTGCTGAGCTACCCCCTGCAGAGGATATTCCTTAAGCTTCTGGTTCTGACTATCTAACTTTGCTTTGGATTTAAAAAAAAAAAGAAAAAGAAGCAGAAAGCTGTTTTCAGCTTGTGTATTGGGTTTTCCTGAAGATTGCTGTATCCCTTTATATTCCAATAACAATGGCACAGGCCTTCTTCTGCCTCTCTGATTATGTGCTCTTTTGTCTATTTTCCATTCTTGATTGTGAGAACCTACAGAATGAAACTGACAAGGCAAGGGCCTCCTAGGTGGCTGGAGAAAGGGAAGAAATGGCATAGAAAAGCAAGACTCCTCTTGAGCCAGTTGGTGGATGGGAAAGGCTGGCAACAGTCATACATTAATAATTTTGATCCCAATCACACCCATTTGCCAGCTGTAGTCAACACTTGGCATCTTCCGACTTCTTCCTTTCTGCTTTCCTCTTGTCAATGCCTGCTTCATAAAAAGCTCAATGAAAGAGCTGACCGCTGTTCCATCATGAGAACATTGACACTCGTGCCAAGAGCTGGAGCCCAAGGCTGACTCCTGGACCTCACCCTACAGATGAATGGGACTGTAGGCTCTTCCCCCAAACACATCTGATTTCTTGTCCCCATGTCTTCCCTCTTTCTAAATGACATCTTCTCATTTCTGCCTGTTATAGTCCTGCCCTTCAAGTTCCATATCTCATGCCAGCTACTCTCTGATGCTTTTTCCAATCTCTTTAACAGCAGGGCGATCATACTCTATGCCAAAGAAACATTCCCAATTACCTTGAATAATCTGCATTGTTCAAGACTAATTTCCCCATATCATTCAAAAACGGTGACAAGCATTTCTATGTATCAGCCCCCATGTGGGGACTGCCACATGGTAATAGCATAAAGAGAATTTATAATTTACTTCATCTTCATACTGTGAAAATATGTAATTCATGATAATTTCTAAACATTTTGAAAGATGTACATTATTTTGAAATCTGTGTGTAAAAGGACACCTGAAATACCTCTATTTGTCCATAACTCTGCTGTAATCTAACTGAAGAATATCAGGATTATAGGCATAAAAGGTAAGTCTATATGATATAGGAATATTCAGTAAAAAAGTTCATATGAAACTAGGGCAAATGGCAGTGTCCTTCAGGAGATAGTTTTCTATGTACAGTATGAGACTATTTATTGTGCTTGGGAAGCTCACTGTGCAGTGTTTGGAAAGGTCTGGAAAAACCATAGGCAACCCATACTCCATTTGGGGCCTATTTTCCCCTTGGGGTATTAGTAAAATTTGATTTAAAGTTTATCTCCTCTTTCTTTGTCTACTTCACTTCTCTGTTAAAACTTGCAGTCCCAGCTGCCCTCCTGTCACCTGTTTTAATAACTAAGTTAAAAAGTGAATAAATTTACTGATTCATCTACATGAACTGAAGCAGCTTGGGGTTCTGTAACTTTATGGAAGATATTAGGTGAACGGTGCCTCACTGTGGAGTGACAGCCTTTTGTTAGCACTCTTTTTTCTCCTCTTCTTCCATTTTCCTTTAATTTCCACTCCTGTCCATACCTCTCTGATATAACCAGGAAATTCTTCCACTTGGTCTTGCAGAACAGTTTGAAGAGCAGCCTTACTTGTACCTTTTTTTAAAAAATTTATTTATTTATTTATTTATTTTTAGCTGTGTTGGGTCTTCGTTTCTGTGCGAGGGCTTTCTCCAGCTGCGGCAAGTGGGGGCCACTCTTCATCGCGGTGCACAGGCCCCTCACCATCGCGGCCTCTCCTGTTGCGGAGCACAGGCTCCAGACGCGCAGGCTCAGCAATTGTGGCTCACGGGCCCAGCTGCTCCGCGGCATGTGGGATCTTCCCAGACCAGGGCTCGAACCCGCGTCGCCTGCATCGGCAGGCAGACTCCCAACCACTGCGCCACCAGGGAAGCCCCACTTGTACCTTTAATCCCAAGAGTCTATGAAAGATTTTTCTGAAGAATTTCAGTGTCTTCCCTGAAAAGAATTCTGGTCAACACAGTTTTTTTTTTTTTTTCATTTTTTTTCTTATACTAAGGCAGACTAGAAATCAGGACTCAAATCACGTTGATGGAATTAACATACATTATATGTGATGAAGACACAGTCATTTTTATTTTTGGAGCTAGTGGCAGGAACAGATTGTGTCTATTGCACATGATTGTGTGGTGCCTAATCCAGTACCATAAAGTGAAGGTTTGGTTTTCTTCTTTATAATTACAGTTTTAAAACTGAGGTATAGTTAATTTACAATGTTGTGTTAATTTCAAGTATATAGCAAAGTGATTCAGTTATACATATCTACCTATCTATTCTTTTTCAGATTCTTTTCCATTATAGGTTATTACAAGATACTGAGTAGAGTTCCCTGTGCTATATAGTAGGTCCTTGTTGTTTACCTCTCTTATATATAGTACTGTGTATATGTGAATCCCAAACCCCTAATTTATCTCCCCCCGCCAATCCCCTTTGGTAACCATAAGCTTGTTTTCTATGTCTGTGAGTCCATTTCTGTTTTGTAACTAAGTTCATTTGTATGCTACTGGTGGAGGTTACCAATAACTTAGATATCAGACAATTACAGCAGTTACTTCTGTGAATGTGGCCCACACTCTAGAGATTGTCCACTGCAATGACCAGGCAAGTCTGTTTCTTAGGATACATTTTAAAACATGAGGGCAATATATGTTTAACATTTTCAGAACAGCGAGCCAATAATTCAAGATACTTAGATTACCTCCCTGGGTTGATATAAAAATATTATTTGTCACTAGTTGCTTAATAAAACTGTAGTGGAACAGTTCTGTGGGCGAGTTCTTCCCCTGAAAGGAAAGGCTAAAGGTGTTAGGTGTTTGCTGTGCCAGAAAATTCCAAAGACTCCCACGTATACTGCCAGCCCTTTGGGGGAAAATGGTTCTAAACTGATATCCAGTTACTGTTTAATAAGTAAGGTATTCTAATTAAATTTTGGAATTTGAAAATAAAATTCTTCTGAGTCTAAACTTTGTGTCATGTTTTTTTAAAAAGCAAGAAAAATGAGGAATTACAGAGAAAAGAACTGAAAAATTGTCCAAATTGATTTCAAGAAATTTAACATTTCTGTCTTTATTGAATTTTTATCTTCAAGAATTTGCCAAAAAAGAACATACCACGTTTATTAGCGGTGCCATAGAAGGAGGACAATGTATTAATCACGAAGGCATGAAATAAATAAAATAATGGCAGTTTTCTACTTTGAACAAAAGACTTGCTATTTTAGTGGCAAAAGTAAGTGCGCGAATACACAAATAAATCTAATGTAAACAATAAGAAGCCTTTGACTGCTTTTGGAGTGATTATTTTTGGAGTGATTATTGATCCAAATGCTATCTGCTGACTGAGGCTATCCTAGCTAATGGCTCCAAATACTCAACTCTTCTGCAGTAGTTTTGTAGCTGAGGCTTTCTGAGTGCCTGTGGGAATAGCTGGGTTGGTGGCATTTACCAAGACATTTTTCTTAGTTTACACATTTGTTTTGACTTGAAAAACTTATAGCTTGGGATTTAGCCCTGAGCTCATGGGCTAACCACATCGGTTTACTTCTGTCTCATTCCTAGTATTTGCACCTAACTTCTGCTCTAAGAACAAAGAAACAACTTTCACAGAGAATCACAGATTCAAAGAGCATGAAGATACATAATAAATTGCAATGGATCAAAAATCAGGAGATCAAGAAGACTGTTCTCCATGTTCTCCTAATTTCCTCATGGGCTGCCCTCACACTGTGTTTCCTTAGCTTTGTTTGTTGAAATCGCCATGGCATCTATCATTTTTATTCAACGAAGTGAAATGAACACATCATTGTGATTTCTGAGACCTCTTGTTCCTTCACTTAAGATGAGTTAGCTGACAAATCCACTCTGTACTTTTCTTAATATTTATATTACATGGATCCTTTGAGAAAAGCAAACTTTTATTTAGACCTACTTAATTAGATAACCTAGAAGATGATCAATCATTGGGTTTTCCTTAGAGAGTCAAATTGTGAGTGAATTTTATTAATTAAAAAATTGTCGGGCTTCCCTGGTGGCGCAGTGGTTGAGAATCTGCCTGCCAATGCAGGGGACACGGGCTCGAGCCCTGGTCTGGGAAGATCCCACATGCCGTGGAGCAAATGGGCCCGTGAGCCACAACTACTGAGCCTGCGCGTCTGGAGCCTGTGCTCCGCAACAAGAGAGGCCGCGACAGTGAGAGGCCCGCGCACCGCGATGAAGAGGGGCCCCCGCTCGCCGCAACTAGAGAAAGCCCTCGCACAGAAGTGAAGACCCAACACAGCCAAAAATAAATAAATAAAAATAAACTATTTAAAAAAAAATTGTCGAATGAAAACAACCTAATATACCATATGTACACATTTATGGGCATATAGGCATATATGTTTAAGCAGATGCATTTGATTTTAGTAGTGCCCATGTCATTGTTTATCTTTGCAGGAAATTCACCTGGAGCAACTGACTGTCGCTGCGCTGTGCTCCGTTTGTAAGGCAATTATTAATCTGCGTGAGAATGTAGCAGGATCTCACCCATCCCAAGGTTTGCCTTTATTTCTTAACGAAGAGGTCTGTTTAAACAGTAATTTTAACTTTCTGGTAAACAGTTCTTCACACCTATGCCCTTTCTTTAAAATTTCACCCATTAACTTCAAAATGGAAAATTTCCTTCCAGGCTAAGGTGCGGGACATATCTGGGTATAAGTGGCTGTGCTTCATGGCACATGTCACATGATTCTGTAAAGGACTAGTCCAAAGATACTCTGAAAGAATGATTAAAGATCACATCAGTGATTTTGTCAGAAGGACAAGCACAGGTACCTGCTGGTCGATACCTGTCTTCTGTAAGGTGCAGAGGGGAAGGAGAAAGGGATTGACATCAAAAAGACCAGCGTTGGGACCTGGCTTTACCACCATGGGCATGTTACTCTGCCCTGACATCTCCTTTTCCTTAAAGAATTGCTTCGAAGATTAAAGGTAATATACATAAAGTGTCTAGCAAAAGGTGCCTGGCATATAGTATATATGATTGTTTTATAGGTTCAAAGATCGCATATTTCAAGCCACTCAGGAGCCGATGATTAATACAGTGTTAGAGGAAAA
Organism: Balaenoptera acutorostrata; assembly: GCF_949987535.1. NCBI lineage: Eukaryota > Metazoa > Chordata > Mammalia > Artiodactyla > Balaenopteridae > Balaenoptera > Balaenoptera acutorostrata. Next base: position 69,358,202 of record NC_080065.1, on the reverse strand, counting down.
AGACTGGAAGAACTCATTGCACAGAGCTGGGCTATAGTTCTCAACCTGCATTTATTTATGGTTATTTTGCAGCTAGTGATCCTGTGGATATTGGAATTCCTTTCTTAATAGGGTCCTTTATCAGGGAAAACAAATAGAACAGTCTTTACAACTAGCGCCCCTTTCCCCCTAGGGTACTAGAAAAGTTACAGTTCTCAGTATTTTGAAAAGAAAGAAAGATGCTAAACATTAATTATGCATAGTTACAAAATAGACTTCTCCTTGATGGAAAAGTTTTTAAAAATGAATTATAGGGGCTTCCCTGGTGGCGCAGTGGTTGAGAGTCGGCCTGCTAATGCAGGGGACACGGGTTCGAACCCTGGTCTGGGAAGATCCCACATGCCGCGGAGCGGCTGGGCCCGTGAGCCACAATTGCTGAGCCTGCGCGTCTGGAGCCTGTGCCCCGCGACGGGAGGGGCCGCGATGGAGAGAGGCCCGCGCACCGCGATGAAGAGTGGCCCCCGCTTGCCACAACTGGAGAAAGCCCTCCCACGAACCGAAGACCCAACACAGCCAAAAATAAATAAATAAAAAAAAAAAAAAAAAAAAAAAATCAAGTAAAAAAAAAAAAAAAAAAAAAAAATGAATTATAAGCGGGGGAGGAAATGAACAGCAGAAAGGAAACTATATTTTGGCAAGCTCTGAAACATGGAAACATTATTCTTTCCTGGTTTTCCATGAATTTGAATCTCCTGACAGTTTCTCAATTATAGCTTGTAACTGTGGGCTTCAAAGCAATTCTGCAGTTCAGTTCACCTCAGCTGGTCAGTTAATAATGTTTATTGAGTTCCCATGGAGGGAAGAATACTGAGTAAAGGACTCATTTTCCTTTTCCTCAGCATAGATGCCTTGATCCAGAGAGTCTGTCATTCAGCCAGTCAGACCTGCTAATGTTCTCTTACTTTGAATCCTCCCTGACCATGTTTTCCCGGAGACCCTCGGAAGCTGGAGCTGACCTCCTCCCATCTGCCATCCTACATCGTGTCTCTTCCTGCCTGTACCAGATGAAAACCCTTGAGGCCGGAAGCTTTCCCAGATTAATACCAGACCCTTAATCTCATACCGCCCCTCCCCACCGCCGCCCAAATTTATTTTATAAATATGTGTATTGTTTGGGTTGAACTGAACCAAACTATAATCTCTACACGTTTAAAGCTTAGGCTCAATTATAGGATCATATGGTATCCATGTTCAGAGGGGTTTTTAAGTTTTAGCCCAATCATCTTATTTTTTCAGATTAAATCAAAACTAAAACCCAGCAAAGGAAAATTACTTGTCATAGTATAGTGAAGCGGCAGTAGGCTTTGGAGTCTGAAAAATCAAACCCAGGGCTAGCTCCTGGCTCTGCAAATTACTAGCTAGCTATTAGTGCTTGAGCAGGTCACTAAACCTCTCTGTGCCTTATTTCATTTTAGTCTATAAAATGGGGGTTTAATCGTTATTGTAGCATTATTGACATTTTTAAAATGGATGGAAAATACCTGGCAAATTTGAGCTGTTCAGTAAATGATGACTGTTCCAAGGTCAGAACGGACATAAATGGCAGACCAGAACTGGAACCCAGAGCCTCCAAGTGCAGTGCTTACTCTTTCCTGACCTGCTGCTTATTTCCAGAGGAGTACCACCCCCTGAGGGCATTCAATAAACATCTCTTGGGGATGGCTGTTTCCCAGACAGATTATAATTCTTTTGAGACAGGAAGGTAGGAGGGATTTTGTTATTGTTTCTTGCCTTGGGGGAGAGATTCCATCAGTAAAGTAGCAATAAAAAAGGTTCCCTCTATTAGTGGAAATGATTAACACTCCTTTAGTTAGGCAATATGTTCCCACCCATTTCTGAATTTGGCCTCACATGAAGGAAGCCACACAGATGGGGGAATCAGAAACCTAAGAAAACAGCAACAAATTGGTTTGATGAGTGGATGTGGTTGAAATCTTTCATCTGGTTTGTCTCAATTGGTTGTGGAAGTTAGATGGGTTTTGAATAAAGTCAAAAATCCAAGCAAAATGTTATGAATATTAAGCCACAGGTATCAAAGCTTGGAGAATCTGATGAAAAATGAACCAATGTAAACCAAAACATAAGGATATTACACACCTCCTTTCCTGACAGTTAATTTCTGGCAGGAAGAGACTCAACTTGCTGTAGGAGAGGAATATGCAGCCTTTCTGATTAATTATCACCTCAGTGTTTATTTTTCAATGAATCAGTGTGCTGGAATGATTAAAGTATATGTGGCTCAGAAACTCAGGCGGGAAGGAATGAGCCAGGACTAAAAGCCAATGTTAAATGTGCCCACATTGGCTGTCCCAGTGGAATCCAGCCTTGCCACGAATAAAAGGGTTTTCTGAGGCATAAGTACTTACACAGCCAGCCAATTTGGCCCTCCACGTATTTGTGATGCTTGCTTGAAAATGGTGCTTCCAGATGGAAATCTGGGGAAGGGTGAGTAAACCAGTATAGAGGTGATATATATATATTGTCTACTTCCTTTGTAGAAAGTTCATGGTGCCTTATTTTAGCTTGTTGGAGAGGTAAGACATTGACCGTCAGAACAAATATCTGAGATACAGCCTATGACTTATTTTGCCTCAGTCAGACCAGTGGGTGAAACTGCTAGTGGGTGAGATTGTGCAGAACGAAGAAGCAGCTATTCTAAGTTCCAGAAGAAATAAAAACTTTGTTTTCTTGCCTTGTAGCTGTTCTTCATCCATCTTCAAAGGGTCTACACTTATGGAATATTTTAGACTGAGGGTTTTTTTTGTGTGTGTGTGTGATTTGACAAAGAAATGATGGTTCTCTTAAAACTAGCGAAACTGTGTTTGGAATCTGCTTTGTCAGAGGCCTATTTTTCAAAAGCTGCTATGCAGCTTTATCAAACTGCAGTTTCTCAGGGCCTATAAAAAAATTTGAGTTGCTTTAGAAATTTAGAGACGGAAGATCCAAACTGAAAATTTTAACTGTCCTATTTAATTATAATGAATGTTTATGATTCAGGTACAAGATGTGTCCACATATGGAAGGTCACTTTAAAATAGATTTGCTTTAATTACAACTACCTGTGAACAAACCATCACCTGGATGACTTAAAGCTCTTGTGTTTAGTTCAGAGGTATAAATATTCATGAGAAAAAAAGAAGTTAGGCCTTGTAAAAATCTCTTGTTAAAAAACATCATGTTGAACTTGTTAATGGGTAATCTTAAATCATTCTATATAAAGTAATATGTAATTACTGATCTAAACCTAAAATTTTAATTGAAAGCAAGGAGTAAATTGGGAGAAGAGCTACTGATGGTTCTTGAGAAGAAAAGGGCCTTGGAGAAATATGAGTTGCATACAGTGGCTCCTTGGTAACTGTCTCTTCCTCACTTGCCATGAGACAAGGACAAGGCAGGGAGGAAATTCTCGTTGGACAAAGAAAATACAAGAATTTTGATTTCTTGGGTTAAATGGGCAAAGTGCTCGCCAAAGAAATTAAAATATGTAGACAATTAAAGGCTTTTGGTGGCTGAAGTAATGTCTTTCATGGCAAGCATGGCAACACCTAACTGCCATGAGTTGACATCAGCTGGCTGGAGTTGACATCAAAATTCTTTTGAACATAAAAACAGGTGCAGTGCAGGTTGAAAACAGTTTTTCTGGTTGCAAATATAAAAATGGAAATAAACAGTATTAGATAAATAATAATCATTGTCACTAAAGCACAACTGCAGGTATACCTGGAAATGGCGGACTATGTAACGACCAGAATGGTCCCAACTGCTCTGTCAAATTACTCAGCTAGGGAGTTGTGGACCTGGTACAGAAAATAGATCTGTGGTTTCCTAGATGATTTTAAATAGCATTTCAACTGTGCTCTTAAAATATTATTAACATTTCTAAATGTTTATTTTAAGATGGTGGATTGAGAACGTGCTTTGCTCTTCCACTCTATCATTTAGGGACTAGCAAGAAAACAAACCATTCTAGGCATTTTATTTTTTTTTTATAAATTTATTTATTTTTTGATTTTTGGCTGCGTTGGGTCTTCGTTACTGCTTGCAGGCTTCCTCTAATTGTGGCGAGCGGGGGCTACTCTTGGTTGTTGTGAGCAGGCTTCTCAATGCAGTGGCTTCTCTTGTTGCAGAGCGCGGCCTCTGGGTGCGTGCGCTTCAGCAGTTGTGGCACGTGGGCTCAGTAGTGGTGGCTCATGGGCTCTAGAGCACAGGCTCAGTAGTTGTGGCTCATGGGCTTAGTTGTTCCATGGCATGTGGGATCTTCCCAGACCAGAGTTTGAACCCGTGTCCCCTGCATTGGCAGGCAGATTCTTAACCACTGCACCACCAGGAAAGCCCCAGGCATTTTAAATGAAAGGAATTTAGTACAGGTGATTGGTTACCACACAATCAAAATGTAGACAAGGGGGCTTCCCTGGTGGTGCAGTGGTTGAGAATCTGCCTGCCAATGCAGGGGACACGGGTTCGAGCCCTGGTCTGGGAAGATCCCACATGCCGCAGAGCAACTAGGCCCGTGAGCCACAACTACTGAGCCTGCGTGTCTGGAGCTTGTGCTCCGCAACAAGAGAGGCCGCGATAGTGAAAGGCCCGCGCACCGCGATGAAGAGTGGCCCCCACTTGCCGCAACTAGAGAAAGCCCTCGCACAGAAACGAAGACCCAACACAGCCATAAATAAATAAATAAATGTAGACAAGGAAAAGAGGAGATGGCAAGAGAAATAAAAGGCATATTATAGCAGGAAACCACTATTTACAAGCTCTGGGAACAGAGCTTAGAGGGTAGAACCATACAGCTATTGGTCTAGTCTTGGTCTAGGATCCTTAAACGTGGGGTAAATGGGTATTGAAGCTGCAGAGAAAACAGAACTATTGCTAGAGATGCCAAAAAAAAAAAAAAAACCCAGAGGAAACGGAGGGGAAATACCCTGACTTTTCCCCTCCTCCAATCTTCCAATCTGGCAAACTGACATTCAACCCTAAATATATAACTGCTCATGAAAATAAGACATAAAATAAATATATAAACTGCTAATGAAAATAAGACATAAAACTCAGATGACTGGGGCTTCGCTGGTGGCGCAGTGGTTGAGAGTCTGCCTGCTAATGCAGGGGACGTGGGTTCGAGCCCTGGTCTGGGAGGATCCCACATGCCGCGGAGCGGCTGGGCCCGTGAGCCACAATTACTGAGCTTGCGCGTCTGGAGCCTGTGCTCCCCAACAAGAGAGGCCGCGATAGTGAGAGGCCCACGCACCGCGATGAGAAGTGGCCCCCGCTTGCCACAACTGGAGAAAGCCCTCGCACAGAAACGAAGACCCAACACAGCCATAAATTAATTAAGTAATTAATTTTAAAAAAATAAAAATATAAAATAAACTGACTTCACAGCTAAATATATCTTATATTTAAAAAAAACAACAAACAAAAAAAAACTCAGATGACTGAAACTTGTGATGAACCCATGAATGTTAGAAAGCAGATGACATCAAGTTGAATAGAGAAATTGTGGGCCAGGATGCGTGCAGGGGAGCACTAGCGGTGGGTCACAGACAGAGTGAGAGGAAGCCAAGCATAGTTGGGACATTGGATAGGATCATTATTTGGAGTCAGTCGTAAGGAGTAGAAATGAATGTTGAGCTCTATTCATGTTCCTACCTTGGACCACAAAATCTAAACATAAAGTCTGCCTCCAGTTAGGGACAACGAAAACGGGCACTCTGATTAAAGGAGGAATCACCGCAGATCACGAAAACAGCTACTGCCTAGTGGCATACCTTGCCCTACCCCCTTTCTCACTAAAAGCAGTGTGGCATGCAAGCTGCAACAGCAGTGCCCACATTCTCCCAAAGAAACTACATGAATAGATGTGTCAAGACAATCTAATAAGGACTCCCAATGGTAAACATAAAGGCACAATCCAAAAAAATCCTTTTCTTAAGGCACACTTAAGAAAAGCCAACAGCATAAATGGAGGCGGTATCCTCAGGACCAAAGGAAACCGAGTTATCAGGGCAGCCAGAGGGAATGCTAAAATATATGACATTAATATTATAAACAAGAAAGGATATTATGTCCATGAAATTAGTATAGGTAGTTTTGAAACAAAGAAGACAGATAAATCCAAATGCATCATTATTTACAATAAATATCAAGGAGGGAGAAGGATAAGAGGTTTACTTTGGTTAGAATATAAGTTCAGTCCATATTTTTCAGTAACCATTCACCTATTAACACCAAAAACGTTCAATAAATCTTGGCTTTTCTTTTGTGAGACAAACTAAAAGCATTTCTAGAGTTGGCTATAGGAACCAAGTTGAGCAGCCTAACAGAAGATACAACTACAATTTTGGTCCAAGCAACAATAATATGAAACCCTTGAAAATTAGATTCTCTCACCTCAATGCACAATAAAAATTGAGTGCCACCCTTATGAACAGTCACTTTCTTTTTCTTTTGCATGTTCTGCTTTCAATGCTTCGCTTCTCTGTTACTCCTCTGAGAAGAATGTGGGGGGCAGGGTGTGGGTGGAGGTGGTGTACATCAAGTCAGATCTGTAGATGAAGGGCCTTGTCCCGCCACCAATTTTAACCAAAGCTCCCTAAGACGTCATGGGAGCTCCTATCTCAGCAGGATGGATTTCTGGTTATCAGAAAAGCCTTGGAAGTTGATGCATATAAGATCCACAGAGATTTCTTAGTAGCATTGCTAGGATCATTAATATGGTTTCCCCTTATCCTAATATTCTAGAAGTTAATCTCCCTCTTCTATTCACTTTCAACCTGGCAGGCACCATTATAACTCCAATTACAAGGGTAGAACTTACTGTACTTCATCCATTTTAAGATGCATGTTTTTTATCATCTCTGAAATCACAAGGCATGTTACAGCTGATGGCATGTCAGCTTAGTAACTTTCCTTTCCCCCAAGTGGTACATAAATAATGGTGCATCTTACAGTCAATGGTATCTTGGAGTCAATGAAATTCGGCTTTTTTTTGCATGCTTATTTTCACCAACACAGAAGATGTGACTATTTACCTTGATAAGTATTGTAGTCATCATCCGCTGTTCACAGAATGAGTGTGTGTGTTTGCGCACTGGAGTTTTTGTTTTGTTTTGTTTTTACAGTAAAACATTTCTAGACACATATTTTATAGAATGCTATAGAGCTGTGCTTCCTAAACTTGACCAACTAGCAGAATCACCAGAGGAACTTTTAAAACAATACAGATATCTGAGCTCTCCTTCTGAGTTTCTGATTCTAGATGCATCTGAGAATCTGTAATTTTAGAACTCTCCCAGGCTGATTCTGATGAGAGCCATGCTACAGATGAGGAGAACAACAGAGGAATGTATCTGCTCTATAGGAAATATGTGAAAAATAATTTTAATATATAAATATCACTGTCTTCGAGTAGGGAAAGAAGAGTCCACCCAAAATCATGTTCTTTCATACTTAAAATTTCTGTTGTTTTATGAAAACAATCTACATTGTATCTTCAGTGAAATTTTTTAGCACTAAGAAGTCAACTTTATGATCCAAAATGTATTAAAACTCAATCTTCAGTGATTGTCAAATTTCAAATAGAGTTTTAACCACAGAAAATTATATTAATTTCCACTGAGACTTGAAAATCAATTCCATTCAATTCAGTGCCCTTTTTATGTTGCTTCCAAGGTTTATGGCACTCTGGTTACATGAGACACTACGGAATTATACTAGTCTCCTGAAATACTGGGTTATATTTATTTAATTTTGGTAGGCTTCATTGCACATGGGGAGGCATGATTTAATGGAAAGAACCAGGAATCACAGGAGACCCACCATTAGCTGTGTGACCTTAGGCAAGTCATTTAATTTCTTTTGGCTCTAATTTTCCAATCTGTAAAATAATTAAGCAGGATTAGATGACCTCTAAGGTTCCTTCCACCACTAAGATTATATGGTTTTTGTGGTCTGAATGGATGCAAAGCCATATTGTATCCACAGCTTATTGACAGGAATATTTATATTATATTTACAGCTTACTGCCAGGAACTAATTGATTGGCAATGTGAAGTTAAGAGGCAACTTTGCTACGGTGACCTTGAACTGTGATAATTCAGTACACTAATAAATGGGTTTCAGGGAAAGAATTTCAAGTGAATAAAGCACCAAAAAAGGAAACGACTAGGAAATCAGAGAAATCTAGAAACTAATTTAAATGAGTTTTTAAAATTTATGTTATTCCAAGGACAAAGTTCAACACAGAATATATCCTTCAAAAGTAGAAATTTGAGAGAAACTTCTTGGTCAAGTAAAAGAAAAGGAAAATTAAGAAGAAATAAAAATGAGAGTAGTTCTATCAGTTTGGATGATGTCAGTTCCAAGCAACAAAAGACAGAAGAAATTTATTGGCATATATAACTATTAGTTCATGTGTACAGAGTGGGCTTCAGTCATGGTTTAACCAGGAAGTTGGCTGAAATTCCCATCAGTTCACCTGGCTCAGTCTCACTCTATGCATTGGTTTGTCTAGACTGGCCTCCATCATGATAACAAACAGTTGCAGCAATTCCAGGTCTCATTGGCATACGTGACACTATCCAAAGCAAGAGAGAGGGCTTTTCTTCCCTCCACCATATCATAAACACCTGAATTTCACCCTGGACCAAGCTAAACCAGTCTCTGAAGTCAAATGAATGTCATGTTCTGATTGACTTTAATCTAAAGGGCTGTTCCTTCCTCAACCATCAGGGATTGGATGAACGGGTGGATTGATACCACAGTCCACACCTGGAGCAGGAAGTGGGGTCAATTCCATTCAAACCATATGCTTGCTGCACAATGGGGGAAGATTGATCCCCCAGAGGAAAATCTGGTTGCTCTTAGGAAGGGGAAAGACACGAATGGATACCTGATAGGCTACCAACAAACATCTACTTCCAAATTGAACGTGTATTATTGTACCGAGTGTGGAGAAAAATAAGAACCTTTCCATCCCAAGATTTTGTCCTGAGATATAGACCAACAATAAGCACAGAAGTTTGAATATTAAACCAAAAGTAGTTAAGTGTAAATAAACTCGATCTATCATGTGACAACAATAGCAGAGTGGTTAAGAGTTTGAGTCACAACAGACAGATTCAAATCTCAGTTCAATATAGCTATGTGACCCCATCCTCCACCTATATCGTGGCAATAATAATAATATTTATGTCACTGAGATTTTATTGTGAGAATTACATGAGAAAATGTAGGTAAAATGACTCTCAAAGTTAGCTGTAGAAGTTTTTTAGATATTAGCTTTGGTAATATACTGATGAAAACACAAAAGACAGTCATCCTGAAAAAGTTCCAAATGAAGGGAAAAAAGGAAAGGTAATTCTCAGTAGCAATTATGTCCATAAAAATATAAAAATTGAATGCCACAAAAAACTACACTTAATTATTGTGCTTAACAGAGAACTGATAGCTCCTTGCAAAATGACTCAAGAGTTCACATCTGGAACATGATGCTTTGTTTAGCACAAGTCATTCAGTGCAGAAAAGATGCTGCACATAGGTCAGTAAAGATCACCTGAGAAGGAAATTGAAGGATTGAGCTGTGTGAAAGAATAAAAAGAAAAATAAAATATTTAATTGTCAGGCAAAGCTTCCTAACTATAAGAGCTGTTAATCTCTCTAAGAAAGTGATGGAAGTTTCAATATTTGGGGACCTTAAAAATAAAATTGGGTGCTTCCCTGGTGGCGCAGTGGTTGAGAATCTGCCTGCTAATGCAGGGGACACGGGGTAAGCCCTGGTCTGGGAAGATCCCACATGCCGCGGAGCAACTGGGCCCATGAGCCACAACTGCTGAGCCTGCGCGTCTGGAGCCTGTGCTCTGCAACAAGAGAGGCCGCGATAGTGAGAGGCCCGCACACCACGATGAAGAGCGGCCCCCGCTTGCCACAACTAGAGAAAGCCCTCGCACAGAAACGAAGACCCAATGCAGCCAAAAATAAATAAATTAAAAAAATAATAATAAAATAAAATAAAATAGGATAAATTGAAAGTCTAATTCACCTAGAAGCAGCCATTCATAAAATAGGCACATAATAAATGTAAGTTGGATAAATGAAGTTCTATAAATTATTACATGTTAATTAATTTTTCCAAAGTGAAGTGAGTTCCTGCCAGATGCTATTCTACGAGCTTGGGATACTTTAGTGAACAAAAGTTCCTGCCTTCCTGGAGTTTATATCTATTATTAACTTTCTAAGTAAATAATTTTGTAATCTCAGAGTTATCTTCTCTTGGAAACACAGATAATTTGAAGGAATGTTAATCTCCTATAGGCCAGAAAATCACGTTCTTTGTCTTAGTTGCAATCCCCAGAGTTTAATGAAATAAATACAAATTACACAAAATATCAGCATTGAAAATAGAGATAAAAGTAAGTCTGCAATTATAAACACTTAGATAGTTGTAATAATTTGGAGTTTTAAACATATTAATATTTCGCTTTAAAATTCTTGCAGATTCATTACATTCTTGGTGTTCATTATTGGTACAGTGTGATGTAATATTATTTCATTTGCGGTAGATTAGGTAGTAGCATTTCTGCTCAAGCTCTCACTCCTGGGAATTCCCTGGTGGTCCAGTGGTTAGGACTCCACGCTTCCACTGCAGGGGGCATGAGTTCGATCCCGCATGCCATGCGGTGCGGCCAAAAAAAAAAGGTCTCGCTCCTGCACTATAACTTTTATGAAGAATGGGTACAATTTCTGTCTCCTTAATGGGAGTATATCATGGAGCCTAACTGAATGTCATGGGCTTAAAAATATTATTTGTCTAACATTTGCAACAGAATTCCTCAATAAGAAAACTACATTTGCTTGGAAAATATATCTTGATAATCGTACTTGAAAGTAAAAAGTTCATTCCAAGGGATATGAGTAAGGATTGCTTATTACTCTAGAGAGGTTGGAGCAAAGGAAGGAGAGAATGAACAGGGTAGGTCTAGCAAAATGGCAGAGTGGGATGTGACCTCTTCCCATGACCTTGTGAAACTTCAGGAAAGTTTTAGAATGCATGAAATTGTTAGCTCAAATTGATCTTTTGTGGACATCAGCTAAGAAACTGAATTTTGGATCTAGGTCAGCAGAGGCTGAAACAAGGCATCCTATACAGTTTCAGGGAAAATATTAGAATTCAAATTGTTACAAATTGGTAGAAAGTATGGGGAGGGCTCTGGACCCTTCTGGGTCATGAAAATTAGGAGTTTATGTCAAGTATTCCTAAATCTTGTGATGAGAGCATATAGGTGAGAGCAGGGAGACTTCTTGATTGGTAGATGGCTGCAGGTGGAGATAGGAAGGCATCCAGCTGACAACTGGGTTACAATAAATACAAACAAACTTTGTAATATTCCTCTTTTCCACTGCTTGGCAAATCTGTCCTTCAATAATTCAACTAATTGTACCTTTCGGTCTTTTGGCTAAGCATCTTGCACTGATGTTTGAAATATGGTGATGGATATACTCTGACCTTTTCATGCTTTCTTTGGGATTAATAATAGTAACTGACATTAATGAGCAGTTACTACATGTCAAGTATTAACACTTAATGAGGAGTAGCTTCTTTAATCCTTATATCAACCTGTGGGGTAGGTACTGCTTTTTTCATCATTTTACAGATGAGGAACTGAGACTTATAAAGGTTAATTAGAACAACCAAACAGAAGATCAATAAGGAAATAGAGGACTTAAACAATAGGAAAGACCAATTAGACCAAACAGACATATACAGAACACTCCATCCAACAACAGGATACACATTCTTCTTCAGTGAACATGGAACATCCCCCAGGATAGACCGCATGTTAGGCCACAAAACAAATATTAACAAACTCAAGAAGATTAAAATCACACAAAGTATTTTTTTCAATCACAATGGAATGAAACTAGAAAGTAAAATTGTGGTTACCAGGGGCTGGGAGGAGGAAAAGAGGAGTTTTTGTTTAGTGGGTATAGTTTCAGATTTGTAAAATGAAAAAGTTCTGGAGATCTGTTTCACAACAGTGTGTTTATGCATAATACTGCTGAAGTGGATCTGGAATGTACTTTCCAATGCAGAGCTCACAGGCTCCTAGAGTGTCATAGTTTTTCAAAGATGGCATGAGTCCATATGCTCTAAGTACTTTCTGTTTCCTGAATAATATGGGTGGTCACATAAATCTTAGTCATCAAATACCAAGCACCCAACATACTAGGCTGATGGGAAATTCTGTCATAATCATCACTGGGTTTCCTTCCCCTTGGTTGTATCAGAGTCCTCAGTCTTTGTGTAGCACCAAAGCCTGAGGAGGCCCCTGCATTTCTCACTGGTCTCCCTGCAAGGCTTACTGCTGTCTGGCTTACAGGCTGCCTGGATCCCTAAGGGCTCAGGACCTGCCGGAATGTGGTTTTCAAGCAACATCTGCTTTCATCTCTGTAAAAATTCCTGAGACAGGGAGATTTGAATATATTTGCTTTTGTCTGCCCTGTAACTTTTCCTTATTTTGGTAACAGCACCTTGGTTTCCTTTGGGAATACAACTCTTCCCCACTATTAGTTTGTTTGGCTTATATGGGAAGAATTTTTGCTGAGCTGGACACATAACCCAATCCTGACCAATAAGAGTATTTTATCCCTTTAACTATAGTGATTGGTAAGAGATGCACAGAAGACCCAAGCCAGGCCAGTAAGACCCAATCTAGGATAGATGAAACTATGGGGATAGAGGCTTTTTTTCTGGAGGTGCTGAGAGCTGCGGTGGGAGCCCACAAGACAATGGAAACAGTCCAAAGAAAAGCAGAGCAGAGATAGGCAGAGACAGGTAGCAACATTTGAGCTTTGGTTCTAGCCATGCTTGGACTTTCTAGGGAAGCCAATCAGTAAGCTTTTGTGGTGATTTCACTTTGCACTGTGACTTTGCACTGTGACTGTATCTTTACTGATACACTGTGCTTCATGATCACAATGCAGGGGAGGGAAAGCTCAAAAAGTAAACAAAACAGATGCTAAGATCTCAAAAAATTACCCTTCTACATACATCTTCCCAGTAGAAGGGTGTTTATTCAGACTAAATGGAAATAACCACTTTCAAATTAATGACATTTCCAAAATTTAGATACGTCAATTCAAAACAAGTATACCCCAAATTTTCTGGAGGTATTCTTCTGGGTTTTCTTTCTGTTATATAGATTAAGAAAGAAGATGCATAAAAATAAGCATTTTAACCATTGCCGTTTAAATCTTTAAAACATTTGTTACTTGCCAAAATATACAAACAGCAAGACCAATGTGTGGGCATTTCACCTGTTTGAATCATACCACATTTGTCAATATTGCTCATTTGCTCCTACAGCATGATGTCTTCCTTGCATATTATGCATTATAACAAATTGTCCTTCAATTATTATAATGGAGATTTAAAAAAAATTATGGTCATAGAGAAAAATTAGAAATTTCCATTTTTGATGCTTTCTTTGTTTAGACTCCCAGATAAATGACTTATATATTCGAATTTGTGTGGATGCTGATAGAATTTTTTAAAATAAAACATTTATTTCAAAGACATAATGAATTTATAATAGCTCTCTGACATTATATATTTCCCTAATCAGCAACTACTACAGAGAGTTCTGTCTTTTTTTTTTTTTTTTTTTAGTTTTGGTAGAATGAGTTCTTAACCTTGAGGAGTTGGAAACCACTGATGGAAGGGATTTGGTGCCCTGCACAGTAAACCAGAAAGACTCTTATTGCCCTCAGGGTTCACCCAACACCAAATCTTTAGCAGGGTTCAAAGTTATGTCTTTGGAGATGCAAGTTGTTTCTTGTAAATTAAAGCCTTTTGCTGAAGAATTTTCCTTCTTATAATCAATTTTATATACTCCAAACCCTCAAAAGAGAAAACATTTCAGGTTCCTATCAGAGAAAATCAACTAACTTCTGCTGAATCCATTCAGCATTTCATATGATAGCATGAAAGTTGACACATCTGTTAGCCTAAAGAAATGAAATTAAAAAACCAAAAACCCAAAATAAATCCAACCATCACCTTCTAAGGAGAATACCTCTGTTTCAGAATTAGGTAGTTTTAGGATTAAATTTTGTCAGTTTCCCTTCACACCTCTCCTTAAAGGGGAAAATTAAGACACAGTTGATGTCCCAGATATTTACAATAAGGACTAATATCTTTTAATCCACAGACAACAAGAGCTGCATTAGTGTGCAGTTTTCCTGCCTTGATCTATTTGCACTAAGCCAGCAGGGAGACATTTCTGGACCACTTTTACCTCCATCTACAGGTAACTGCTTTGGAAGAAAACCCCATTTATCTGGGCTGCAAATAGAAGAGTTGACAACATATTGAAGATGAGATGGTTTAAGTAGCCAACAATTTATGAAGGAAACATTTTTTACATAATTCAATTTAGGTTAAAAATTTTTTTGATAGTTTTTGTATTAATTCTAAGAGAAAAACATACCTTTCCCACAAATCTCAGAAAATAAAAATATTTTTTAAAACTAAAAAATTCCAGTAATCCCAACACCCTATGATTGCCACTGTTATGCTGGCATATGTTTTTCCAAACTTTTTAAATGCACACACACACACACACACACATACACACATGTAGGATTGCAGCAAATGCTTTTAAGAAGAAAACTAATAATCTTGAAAAGTTATTTTGCTATGGTATTCTAGATCATTTTATGGTTATCCAGATAGGATGATAAGCTCCCTGGACAACTGGCATTTTATTTTGTAAAGCATGCTCAGGAAAATACATAGAGATACCCAATGTGAAGTGTGTTTTTCAGCTTGAGGCTATAGGCGGTCACAATTAGAAACTCATCTACCAGCCACTGGGAAGAAGCACTGGAATTGTCTGTGTGCTCATGTGCTATACTCTGTAGTGCAACAAAAACTAAACACGTGTCCAGTATAGCACACTGTTTCCCCTTTCTGTATCTTTCTTACTTTTCTTTAGTCTTTCATGTTGGGCACCTTGGAACACAGCACTGAACCAGGTGGAAAATGGCTCCTTGTAGAAATTCTTTTCTTGGCCTCCATGACTACCTTCTTCTGGTTTTCTTACTTCCCTGACTATTCTTTCTCTTTCTCTTTTGCTAGATATTTTTCCTCTATGTCTCTTGTTGATGTTGCTCTTCCCTACCGTTCTGTCTGTAGCTCTTCTCTCTTTTCAGGATTCTCCCTCTTCTTTCTCTTCTTCTACCATGTACTCCTAAGGCTTTACACACTACTTTTTTTTTTGGACAAGATGCGCGTCTTGCAGGATCTTAGTTCCCCGACCAGGGATTGATCCCGAGCCCTCGGCAGTGAAAGCACGGAGTCCTAACCACTGGACCGCTAGGGAATTCCCTACTTACTACTTTTAAACAATTATTTCCAACTACGTATCTCAAATGTCTACTCCTCTCTTGAGGTCCAAAACCATACTACTTCCCACTACCTACTCTGACTATGTAGGTGACTATTTTAACTTGAATTCTCTCTGGAAAGTAGAGTCTGAGACAGGGTAGTTTATTTGGGGATGTGAACAGAAGTTGGAGACCAGGCAGAGGGGAAATGGAAGGAGAGAATGCTATTTTAAGGGTGTTGGAGAATGCTATGTTGCATTGGTCTTCTCAGGAGCCTTATAAAGGCTCACACAAAACTTCTAAAAGGCTTCTCAGAATTTTTCCACACAGAGCATGAAAGGAAGAGGCTTTATCCATTGTCTGCCTTCCCCCATTTTTTGAGAATTGCCCCACTTGGTGTTTATTCTCTCATGCTTTTCGTGGCTCAACTCAATGCTGGGTGGACTCCCTTGAAACAGACATCCCACATGAGAGTCAGAGAAGCCCCTGGAAGGAAGCTAGCATTCAGGAGCTTATATCTGAGGATGGGCACTGGCAGAAGGAAAAGGGTCAAAATCTATACTCAAGTGTTCACCATGACTTGGCTGGAATCAGAGGCATGGCTGAGAGTTGCATAAACCTGGACAAGTAACTAATTTGGGCATCAATCTCCCAATCTGGAAAATGATGACTTGCACTGTCTGTCTTATGAAGCTATTATGAAGATAGAAAAGGTAATATATCTGAAAGTGTTTTGCAAACTCAAAAAGCACTACAGAAAGTTAATATAATATTATTATGATGCCCAGTTTCCCAAATATAACTTTCTTTTTAAACTTCAGGAAGCTAAAACCTATCCTATTTTGACTTAATTTCCCAAGAAAATATGATTATTTCTTTGGCTCCTATTATGGCTAGAAATATTTACTATTGAGCAAGGTCATTCAAAATATTTTACATTTTTATATAAATTGCTTTTAGCAGGATAATTTATCTCTTAAAACCTTCTTTTACAGTATTTGGTTATGCTTAGAATAGCTCAGTAATTAAAAAACAAAACAAAACTCTCAGACCTGTAATATAACTATATACATATGTATCTACACTAAGCTACCCTCAGATATTGAAACATTTCATGAATAGCAGTGACACTCATTTATACTAATGAGTATAAATTAAAAAGCATTGCAGAAAGGACAGATAGAAGATAGGACAGAGCTGCATCATGATGCTAGTTGAAAACATGAAGAATGTCTAAGATTTCCAAAGTTCTGATATATAGGATCTGGGCTCATATATATAAATTATATATATATATATATATATATATATATATATATATATATATATAATAGCTTATAATTATTAAGTTCCTGGGAACTTTGAACAAGAGTTTTTTTTTGCTTGTTTTCTTCATAAAACATAATATGATTTTTCATTAAGGTCTATATTTTTACAAAATCCTTACTTTGTTGAAGAATTTTCTTCTTCCCCAACAAAACAGTAATAAACAAAACATTTTAAACAAGGAAGCTACAGTTGCTTTGTAATGTTGAAAACAATCACCCATCTTTGCAAAAGAAAATATATTTTCAAATGTCTTTGTGGGCTAACTTTATGTTAAATGTGTTGAAAGAAAGAAAGCAAGCTTGTGGGCTCCTATTTCTTTGAAGACGTACAGTTTATCACTCTTTCTTTGACACGTAGTCATTATGTTGTATATGAAAGTCGACTGTAGCTCCATGGGAGGTGTCCAAGAGATTTCATCGTAAGGTATAAAAGCTTCTTCCTTAGGAAATTACCTCAAAAGCATGCAATTTACTAACCCCTAGAGACACTGCATTCTGTAAATAGCTTCAAGAGAGCTCTCCTTATGCTAATTACAACAGAAAATGGACTTAAGCATATCTGGAAAATAGTGTAAAATCACTCTAAAGTTCTCTTTCTTAAGAGAAATATATATGCTCAAAGGCATATATATTTGATCAATTTACAACATTTACAATATACAGTGTAATAAGATTACCTTCAAATTCCCAGGTAAACCCAGTGAATCCACATTATGTTACAGACACAATGCCAGTTGAGAATATTGGGCAGATAACAGTAAGAGAAACGTTTAATTTTTTTTCTCTAATTGGCATAGGCCTTTGCAAGACCCATTTGATTGATTTCATACATAGGTTTATTATGCTGGAACAAAATAAAAAGTCCAAGGTTAAAATATTTTTGGCTTCTACTATCCACACTTTATCAACGGAGACTTTGACCTATGGTTGATGTAATGAAACTGAGACCTTTTTCCAACCCCTTATACTAAGAAATGATTACAAATGCTACGAGCAGACCAGACGGAAGTTGGTGACAAAAGTGTTGACAAAGGAGATATCTACCCAAGTTGACAGACAGCTCAGTCTCCATCTTTGAACCAGTGCCTGTGGATTCACTGCAGTTAAAAGGACATGAAATGCATTCTTTTTGTCCCTCCTGCTCTTACTTTATCCTTCAAGAAAACAAATATATAACCTTAAAGACAGAGCTTATTCCAAACAACGTCTAATTTTGGGTGACAACTGAAGAGCTGGGGTGACCTTTTGCTCCAAAAAAACTTTTCTTCAGTTGATTTTTTTTTTTTTTTTCTTTGCAGATGTTGAAAGTGCTTTCAGGTCAGGTGCAAATACAGATGCATTACTGCTTGACAAGCCTGTCAGTCTTCTCCTGTTTAAATGCTTTTTGGCACTTAGGGTTTTGAGACTCAGAATCATGCCTTTTCACCTTAAATTATCAAGTCCTTTCATAGCTGTTACTGGCCTTTCAGGGGAGGACTGATGGCAGTGAAGCCTGAAGTTCCCACTTACGGTTCAGAACATAGAGTGTCTCTCACAAAAGGTACTCAGACCCACTGCAAAATAGATTACTTCCATTCAGGAAATAGTCCAGGAAGAATGAATATCCAACCAGACCACACCGAAGTAAACCTAGTGTTTCTCTAGTTAGGCTGTGCTTATCTGCTCCCCAAACAGCTTCCATGGATCTCAAACAGTTGCCTAGCGCAATAAATCTCGGCAAGCTGTGTTGTTGAAGCTGACTCTGTCACGGAGGAAGTAAATGAGCACGATTTATATTTACGATTCAGATCTTTTTTTTTTAATGGAAGAAAAACTGGGACTATTTCTATTGTGTATAAAAACTGCAGCAATGTTACAAGTAGCTATAAGGTAATTATTTACATCTTTCCTCATTGTTTCCTTCTTTTCTTGTCTTGCTAATGTTTGTTTTGATGACTGGGCAAAGGGACTGACTTCATTCAGGATGAGAACAAGGCTGAATGAAGGCTGCCACCCAGGTAGTTCCTAATAACCAAACTGTTGAGTGGGGTTTCTTTCTTTCAGTATTTCTCATTTTCACATTATGAACATTGAGCAGCATTTACATAATTTGAGCTATGAACTGCTAGTTTCTAAGGACACTTGTTACGTATTCACAAGATCAATTGCATTTACAAACATTTTATTGTATTTTCCAAGTACCCTAGGATTTGGGATTAGATTTGACAGTCTGGCTGGGAGTCACTTGAGGCTCACCTGGATCAAGAGACTTTGCTGAAAAGAGGCAAAGTGAAATTGTCCACAATAATTTTCTCCAGACACTTGAAAAATCCAAATCAGATTCTTGCCAAATGGTCTGTGTCTGAGGTTGCTTGTGTGTTAAGGTGTCTCTTTACACCAACATAAAGAAAGAATTTCAGACTTGTATTGGTATAAATCAGTGGTTCTCAAAACGTTCAGGACTAGCCTTTCCGGGGAGCTTCTTAACAAATGAAAATTCTCAGATATCACATAGTCCTACTGAATCAGAAAATCTGGGGATGGGGGCCCAGCAATCTATGCTTAACAAGCCCTCTCAGTGACCCTGATGCTCACTGCATTTGAGAACCACTGGTCTAAATAAATCACAAAGAATTCCATCATAGTTATTTTAAGCTTATGAGTAATATTAAGAGTACAGTGTTATAATTCTGAATAAAATCTACACAACTACTTGATTTACAGCTTTCATTAGGTATCATGGAGATGTGAAGTCAAATTTAGAAAGTATAATTTAAAAGTGTGATGGTGATGTAAACAAAAGACTTCATTAACTGTATTACACCATCACATTGTTTTCTTTTCACTCATTTTCAATTTAGTCAAAGGATAAAAAGTTGACTCGAACTGGCTGAAAAGAGGGTGAATCATATATGTATACTAAATATTTAGATTCCTATTTTACTTTATTTTTCTTTCTATACAATTTCCTGGTCTCCATGTTTGTTATTTTGTCAACATTCTGCCAAGTTATACAATTTAAAGGTGAAAGGAGAATTTACCTACACAGAGAGATATATGCCAGAAATCAGTATTTCCATGAAAGTCAATCTCTTTCTAGAAAATTTCTTTTATTTTCTATGTGAAGAGAGAGAAGAAATCTACAAGGAACAGGCACTGTTCTTGAAGTGTCCACAGACATTAGGAGAGGCCGGTTGGTGTTTTATCCATGAAAGACAACCTTGGGATCATTGCCCACAGAGAATGGTGTGGTTTAGGATTCTGAGCGGAAGAAAGGGGAACTAATGAGGCAAAGAAAGAAAAATTCGAAATGTAAATTTCAATAAGCTTTAAGGGAAAAGTAAAGGCTTTCGATGGGAATCAAAAAAAAAAAAAAGTGTTCTCTAGATTTGGCCATTCCCTAAGGGAAACAATGCATTCCATTCTCTCTTTTACATCTGGAGGCAGGTTAGTTATGTGTTCTTCACATTCAGGAGGTAGCCAGGAAATAATTTCTCTCAGGCTCAGGCTGGGGCTACAGCATACCCTCTCCCTAGTTTGGTAGAAAGAACCATAAACCAAGAGTCAGAGAAATCAAGTTCTACTCTCTGCTCTGTACTTCTGGTTTAGAGACATTGGGGAAATAATCCAGTAATCCCTGCCCCTGTCCTTGCTCTTGAATTTTAATTTGTTTTCTTATCTGTCAAATGAAGGGATTGTACCAGAGAGATCTGCTGATAGCATCCAGCTCAACCATTCTCTGGTTTTTCCATTGTCTGGCTATTAGAGTGAAAACTATTAATGATTTCCTAGCTTAAATGTAACTTATTGTTGTTTTTGGAAAAAGAGGATGATTTTGGCTATTCATCAGGAAACATGTTTTCTGAGTACTGCTTCCTGTATTTGTGATGGAATTATACTAAGCCACCCATCCTTCACTCTGTCCTCCTTGTGAATAACAGTATATGTTGACTGTCTAGGGTTAAATGTTGAACTTTCAGTTGTGAATCACAGGAAAGCCTGCACTTAAACTTCCCGTTTATGACTTTCAACTCATTAGCACTGCACTTTAACCTCTAACCAGCTGTTAGGTAACCAGTTAACCAGCCACAAATACTTTACCAGCCAAGATAAAAGAAAGTTCCCTGGTTGTTCAGTCCAGTTGTATTTATAGGATGCATGAATTTGGATAAACCACTTAAACTCTCAGTTTCCTCAAGTGTAAAAGGGCCACCACGATTTGACCTTGCAGGACACTTGTGAGCTGCTTCATTTAAACCACGTAGATCAGATTCCAGTTCTAAGCAAGTGCCGAATAATCGACAGTTGGAAGTGGTGGTGGAGATTGAATTGAAAAATGGAGTTTGCTGTTTAATGCATAGGAAACTTAAAATAACAAAACAGATCATGTTAAAATACAAATGTGGAGACAGGTATCTTTCATATTTGCAGTTGGAAGAAATGAACCTAAAGGCAAATTGACACTGCCCCTTCCTCTCCTGGCCCCATATGTAAGCAAATGCAAACCAGTCAGAATGCAAATAATATGAGAGTAATGTGGCCAGGATTCTCAAAATCACTATTTCCATCCCCCTATGGAATGAATCTCAATCTGTGAAGGCAGACATAAACCATTGAGAAGAGATCTATATAACATAAAATAAGAAATAAACCAATTTTTAAAAACTGTTTTGAGGGAGGACTTTTAGCTATCTCCTTCTTCCCTCTATCTCCTTCTTCAGAGTATCCATCATAACAATGATCTATAAAGAGGAAATGAATGCAAGAGTGTACGTTGTCCATACCTAGAAGGAAAAGCTGGATAGAATGCTCTCCAGGGATATTTAAATTCTATACCTGCAGAATAACTCCTTTGAATGTATGTTATTTGTTAATGTGCAATATGTACCAAGTCTCCATGTTTGCGCACAAAAAATGGAAACTTCTGCTCCCACTGCTGATTGGGTGCAGGTAGCTGGAGCAGAGTGAGTGAATGGGGAGAAGAATGAAAGGACTTTGGGCAGGTAAGCAGGGTCTAGAATATGAAAAACTTCTAAGGCTACAATAAGGAGTTTGGGTTTTATTCTGAATGTGATGGAAACCTATTGGAGGGTCTTGAGCAGAAGTAAGATATGAATTGTTTACATTTAGAAAAGATCATTCTGACTGGTTTTGTTTGGAGAATCGATTGTCAGGGAGATGTGGTGGAAACTGAGAGATGAGGGATGAGCTACAAGTTCAAGGGTCAGTGCTGCACACAGTTGCTGCTCAGTAAATTTGTCATGATTTGGCAGGTCTATAAAATTGATAACAGAAAGCCTTCTTAACAAAATTATAGAGTCACACAAAGAATGTTTCATCTAAACCTAATAATATACACAAAATTCATAGTAGAAAAGATGTAATTCACAGAAAGTTTCTCATAGGATTAAATCTTTGCCATTTCAATGTGTTTGTATCTATTATAATCTTTTATTTAACAAGCACCTATAGAGCCATTAAACTCTTCTTTAAGGAAAAAATCTTCAAAAATTTTTTGAAGATTTACATCATCCAAAAAATTCTGGATTTTCCCATTTTTCATACATAAGCTTACAGAAAACTTCTCATTCTTTTGAATTGTGATAAATTAGCATCATGAATGAAATAGCAGCAGAATGAAAATAGCAGCAGAATCTATAAAAAAATTGATATTATATACATCTAGATTCCTTGGAGATGTTCCAATTTCTCTGATAACCTGCCTGCACCATGGTCCTGTTAGGTGTATTGACATTACGTGACAGGGTAAATAAACCCTCTTCCATCAAGCTGCAACTACTGAAGAGATTGAGTTATTTGGTTTTGAAAGGAAATTTATCCTCCTGAGCTTCTCGTACCATGAAAGACACAAGGCCTTCCATGGAAGCCAAGGTCTTCAAGGCCATAGCATCTGGAACTCATTCCTGAACAACTGCCCAGCTTCCCTGTATAAACATCGCCTTTCTTCCCTTCATCTTTCTTTCTGATGTTAAAAGCAAAATGCTGGTGAGAAATCTCATTTTGATAATCAAGGAATATTTACTTGAGAAATTTACATCACAAGCTTCTTCCATCCTCATAAAGCCCAAAAGACAGAAATAAACCCTAAACAGATTGCCTGTTATTTAACTAATCTCAGAGGATTTCTTTCTTTCTTTCTTTTTTTTGGAGCAATCAAATATGGATAGAAATGTTTAGAGCACAGTTAGAAGATATACAGGTCAATCTTCAAGATCAGAGGAAAATGTGGACATATTTTTATACTTGAGCTCTGAGCACTTAAAGACTTTCTTCAGGGCTTCCCTGGTGGCGCAGTGGTTGAGAATCCGCCTGCCAATGCTGGGGACGCGGGTTCGAGCCCTGGTCTGGGAAGATCCCACATGCCGCGGAGCAACTGGGCCCGTGAGCCACGATTGCTGAGCCTGCGCGTCTGGAGCCTGTGCTCGGCAACAAGAGAGGCCGCGATAGTGAGAGGCCCGTGCACCGCGATGAAGAGTGGCCCCCGCTTGCCACAACTAGAGAAAGCCCTCGCACAGAAACGAAGACCCAACACCACCAAAAATAAAAATAAATAAATTTAAAATTAAAAAAAAAAAAAAAAAAAAAAAAGACTTTCTTCAATTCACAGTAACATGGCATAGGTTTTTGAGGTAAAGCATATGTACATTCAAAGAAAAATCAGGTTTCAACTACTGTCACTTGATGAAGAGCAATTTTTTTTTTTTTTTTTTTTGATAACACTTTTATTTTATTGTTTTAAATTTTTAACAATAAAATATTTCCATCATGGAAGAAGGTACAAGGAATAATCTATCACAAGCCCATAAACCTACTACCCACAAATTTAGCAAAACAGTTTGCCATTTTTTTTTTCTTTATACATATTTATGTTGTATGAATGATTACAATGAGCATGTATTACTTTTGAATAAAAGATTTAAAAATAAGAAGCACAATAACAAACTGACAATACATTAGCAATATAACATTGCTATGAGTGCACAAGCATCATAGTAGAATGCACAAATAGGAGAGATTCCTTTGCCACACATGTGAAAAATCCATCCCTTTCAAAGACCTTTGGTAAACAACTTTTTTTTTTTTTTGCCTTATAAACAACAGAAGTTTATTTCTCACAGTTCTGGAGGCTAGAAATCCAAGATCAGGGAGCCAGCACGGTCAGGTTCTGGTGAGAGCCCTCGTCTGGATTGCACCCTGCTCTCTTCTCATCACATCCTCACATGGTGGAAAGAGGGCAAGGGAGCTCTCTGGGGTCTCTTTTTTTTTTTTTTCCACACACACACACACTGTATTTTATTTTTACAAGAGATAGATAGACTGACACCAAGCATTGTACATGGATGACCACAACAAAAGCAACAATGATTGCAATTACCAAACATGAAACACACTTATACTATGTCATAATATTGACATTCAGTCCAGTAATCCTCCACTGTAACAGCTCCTTTACTTTGCAGTGAAAATTGATTTGTATATTCTTTTCCTCTGAGTCCTTGTGGGATTTTTTTTTTTTTAATTCAGACAGAAAGTCACAAAAATTATACTCATCCTCATCAGTTCACTCAGTCCCATGTAATTAATTTCTTTTTTTTCATCTTGATCTTTTGTTAGCACTTTTATGAGTTCATCAGTTTTTCATTAGAGTTCTGAAAATGCTTATTCATTCAGTTCAGCAGTACAGTCAGTTACCAGAAACCTGTACTTGTCAGAGTCTTTTCCATGAATTTCTTGAAGATGAAACTCTTTTATAGGAACATATTTGCAAAATCATCAGAGTACACCCAGAACTGTCTGTAAATGACAAAAGACTTAAAAATGACCATGGTTAAAGATTGGATGAAAGTTCATAATAATGCAGTTGACAAGAAAATTAGTTATTTCTGAGATATACATTTTAAAGTAATAACTAGGATTATTACTTATAACATTATACCAGAACATATAAGATTTTTAGACGTTTCCTGTAATGTCTGAAACATTTATATTAACATATTTCCATACATATTTCCATACAAATACAAATATAAGATTTTTAGAAATTTCATGTAATGTCTGAGACATTTATATTAACATATTTCCATACATATTTCCATACAAATACAAATATAAGATTTTTAGAAATTTCATGTAATGTCTGAAACATTTATATTAACATATTTCCATACATATTTCCATACAAATACAAATATAAGATTTTTAGAAATTTCATGTAATGTCTGAAACATTTATATTAACATATTTCCATACATATTTCCATACAAATACAAATATAAGATTTTTAGAAATTTCATGTAATGTCTGAAACATTTATATTAACATATTTCCATACATATTTCCATACAAATATAAGATTTTTAGAAATTTCATGTAATGTCTGAAACATTTATATTAACATATTTCCATACAAATAACCCAATGAAAGTTTAGTATTAGTTGTTTTGTTTGTTTTTTTATACTGCAGAGCAATTATTTTTTGAAATGATGGTAGCCATAAGCAGTTTCATTTTCAAACATAATCTCCTGGTGCTGGGAGATTTCAGTTTCTTTGATAAGACAATCTGTTATATATTTTAAATGTTTTTCGTACACACAAACGTAAAGACATTTCTGTTTTCAATAAGAGGCAAGACAAGTAGGAAAATACTTGTGTTCAAAGATCATTTAGCATTTAATACCAAGTAAGAAGTAACAGTTTCACTGAAAAAAAAGAGCAAATCTTGTCAGAATATTGGTAATATCTGTAGCAGTAATATCTATATTTTCTTTTTTTCCCTAATCAGTCTGGATAGAAGTTTATCACTTTTCTTGATCTTCCTAAAAAACCAAACAAACCCTAAAAACCTAGCTTTGGGTTTTCATTGATTTCCACTCTCATACTCTCGTATTTATCATTTTCTTTCAGTTTCATTTGCTTTTCTTTTTCCAAGATGGACCTCTCTTCTTTTCTAATATAGGCATTTAGGGGTATATATTTTCCTTAGCAACATCTCACATATATTAATTAGGTCAAGTTGGCGTTTGGCATTAGACATTTTTATATTCCTATGAATATTCTTTTTTTTTTAAAATCATTCACTTTATTTATTTATTTTTAATTTATTTATGGCTGTGTTGGGTCTTCGTTTCTGGGCGAGGGCTTGCTCTAGTTGCAGCGAGCGGGGACCACTCTTCATCGCGGTGCGCGGGCCTCTCACTGTCACTGCCTCTCTTGTTGTGGAGCACAGGCTCCAGACGCGCAGGCTCAGTAGTTGTGTCACAGGCCCAGCTGCTCCGCGGCATGTGGGATCTTCCCAGACCAGGGCTCGAACCCATGTCCCCTGCATTGGCAGGCAGATTCTCAACCACTGCGCCACAAGGGAAGCCCCCTATGAATATTCTTGAAGTTTGTTCTGGGGTGCTGTTAAGTTACTTAGGAAACAGTATGATCCTTTTGGGTCTTGATTTTAAGATTTGTTAACAGAACTAGATCCATGTTTAAACTAGGACTAATTGTTCACTCATGAAGTAAGACTATTCTAAGTATTCTGTGATGCCCTCTGAATTATGAGTTTTTTCTGTCTGACTGGTGGGACAGACAATATGTCTTGCCCTGTGTGAGTGCCATGTACTATTCTTTTTTATTTTGGGGGTAGTTTTTTCCCTAGCTCCGGGTGGTTTCCTCATGCATGCACTTATCAATACTCTGTTGAATACTCAATGGAGATACTCTGAAGAGCCTCCAGAGTTCTTTTTCTGTGCAATTTTCTCCTTTGTTTTTCTGTCCTTCAAGCTCTTGCTGCTTTTATTTCCCCAGACTCTCATCATTATTTCCTCAACTCAGGCAATCTGCGGTACTTTGCCCAAGTTCTCTTTCTCTGTGCTGTGGTCCCTGGCAGGAAACTGGGGCAATTTGCTCACTTTATTTCTTTCCCATCTCTCAGGAATCATTGTATTTTATTGACAGATGTTCAGTGTCTTCAACACCAGTGTTTCAGGTATTTTCTGATTTTTGGTTGTTTCAGGCAGGAGGGTAGATCCAGTTCCTGTTATTCCATTTTGACCTGAAGCAAAAATCCTACTCATAATTTTTAAAATAAAGAACAGATACATCCTAATTTTCAAATAAAATAATTTACTATTTGTGAAATCATTATGATTGCAAGGACTGTTTCTTTTGAATCTGTCATAGTCTTCATCCACATGAATGAAGCAGTCCAAAACTTATCCACCTTTCAATTTTTACCTCAGATGCTCTCACGTTTCCTGCAACCAGAAGATTCTCCTCTGATTTGTCATTACTCTTTTTACTTTATCTATGTGTTTATTTTCTTCCTTCTACTAAAGTTTGAACAGTTAGAAGAGAGGGTTCAGATTCTTATGTTTTTGCTTCTGCCACAGTAACATACACAGTGCTTAGTACATTGTAGCTATATCATTTTCAAGGGGGAAGAGTGATGTCTGATGTGGAATAAAATAGCCAGTTGAAACATTAGATGGTTACTACACCCTTCACAAATCTGACGTTTTAATTGCTTCAAGTTGTTAATTAGAATAGAGAACTGTGTTTGTCTCCTAAAATATGAACATAGATGCCCTATTAATAAATGACTAATATATTTCTAAACACTTTATATTAATAGAAGGGGGAAAACATTTAACCTTAAAGATCAAGACACGTAAAACAAAAGTGAGATCACTCTCTTTGGCCCCTGACTCTTAATTTTAATTTGCTCAATATGTTTTTATAGCTCAGTTCCCTAAATTCAGTGATCACAATAACATAGCATATGTTCTGTAAGCAAAAAGAGTCAACTGTCAGTAAAAATGAATCTCCTCGGAGTTCCTTGAACTTCAATCATAAAGATTATTGAAATTTCTTCTTAGCCTAAATTTGCTTTGCATTTGCCAGCAGGTCTACATTATAATAGAATAAACTGTATTACAAATAGAATGATACACATATATATAACATACCAATATACAAATGTGGATTTCTTAGCATTTAAGCCTTTGGACACATTTGGAGCCAATAAATATATTTTCCTGCCTTTTTTTCCCCCAATCATTTTGTGCGATGGTAATGAAGCAGATGTCAACATTATTTTTATTGAAATGGAAAATAATTTGAAGGCAGAAATCAAACCTTTTTTTTTTACTGATTGAATTAATTTTCTATTTTTTTTCAATGGCAAAAGAAAGACAAGCTGATTTCCATTTTTTTCCCTTAGCTAACAAACATTTGTTGAGCAACATGAGATTTTTTCCTCTTGTTTGGGGTTAAGCCATGAATAAGTATTCCCTCCTTGCCCACAAGGAACTTGTACCTCTAGTAGGAGAATATGGACATGAAATACTCTATGGTGTTTTAAGTGTTACAATAGCGATGCACAGAGGTAACAATGAGGGCAAAAAAGGGGAAGAATTATGATCCAAAAAAGGCTCCACAAAGGAGATGATTAAGCTGAGTCTTCAAGAATGAGTAGGACTTTATGAAAGGAGTATTCTAGGCAGAGCAAATAATCTAAACCAAATGAAAGCTGAGAAGCATAATACTTCTTGGCACTCTATGAGAATTGCCAGAAATTTGATATGGTTAAGGCATGGGACAGAGGAAAAAGGAATTAAAGTGGGACAGAGCAGGGTATAAAACAGGAAGGGAAGCTGGGAGAGAGGAGATTAGAAAAATAGGCAGGGGTTAGGGAGTGAAGGCCTTGGATTTTACTCAGAGAGGTTTAGTTTAGCAAGGTTTCTCAGTGGAGGGTGTGACTGACATTTGAGCAGGACAAGTCTTTCTTGTTCTGGATTTTCCAAGCCTTGTAGGGTAGCCAGCCTCTCTTCCCTCGACCCACTAAATGTCAGTCATGCTCACTAATCCCTGGACAACCAAAAATGTCCTCTGCCCAATATTTCCCAACAGCCCCTAGGAGTGGTACCACCCCTGCTGGAGAACCACGGAAGGATGGAGAGCTGACAAAGGTGTTAAAGAGAGAAGATTTTTCCTTAGATCTCTGTGCACCTTTTCTTTATTCTCACCCTCCTTCTCCTATTTTTGAATACTGACTATGAAATTAATATACAGAGGGCTACATAGCATAGTCTCTATAACTATGAGAGCTGTCCTTTCTGTTTTTTAAAGAAGGATGTACAAACATATTTATTTCTAACGCTGGGGTAACGTTTATGTGTTGAAAAAACTTGTATCACTAGTGTGATTTTTCAAAAGCTTAAAAAATATTATACAAGTGACATGATTATTGAGAACACATTAGAAAACATAAATAAACCAATCTGGAGAAAATATATAGAAATCAAGTATACTTGCTCAACCAGAAATGACTATTTAACATTGTGCTGGGTGTTCTGTTCTGTTTCATATCTATTATTATACACAACCATCTTTCCAGGTCAATAGATACACTGTATGTTTAGATGGATGTTATAGTCCATGATACAAATGTGCTATAATTTATCCAAATACTATAACACTTTAACATCATATCAATTTTCTACTATAAACAATTTCATGATGTGATAAACCTCTACGTACATCTGTCTGTTTTCTTAGATAAATTTCCAGAAATGGGTCGAAAGATCTTTGCATTTTAAGGCTCTTAAATACCTATTTCCAAATTTTCTTCCAGAAAGATTTTTCACCAATCAGCAGTATCAAAGGTCACATCTTCAGTAAATATTGCTTTCATTTTAAAAAATCTCTTTTAAAACTGCTCAGCAATTGGATCAGATGAGCAATGCAGAGTTTTGCATGAGCCCGGCAGCTCATTCTGGGGCCATGGGGGAGGGTGGCCATACTCAGAGGGCAGTCTCTTTCCCCCGAAGCTGTCTTCTGCTGTCAGCATAGCTCTGCTCATCCCCTTCTCTGGGAACTACTCTCCCACCCACCTAGCCACAAGGCCATTGCAAGGCCACATGTCCTTGTCACCATTGCCACAGTGGGCTGGAGCAAACAAAGGTGAGTACTCTCTTCAAGCTGTGACTATCAGCTCTCAATCCCTTCCCCAGAAATTCAGAATTGGGACCCAGAAATATGTTTCAGTCTCTTTCCAGGTAGCTGGACGCGCATCATATAAACCTGGGAGCCCTCAGTTGTCTTTATTTTCTGTTACTGAGTTGGATCCGCAGGAGAAGCTGAGAGAGAGAGAGAGAGAAAGAGAGGGGTTGGGGGCTGGGGAGGGAGAGAGAGAGGGAGGGAGAGAGAGAGAATATTAGGCAGCAAGAAACAGAGATGAGGGAACATCCTGATGACACTGGAATCTCTGGTTCCAGTCTTTTCTGAGGCAAGGATGCATTCTTGCCCTTAGGTTCTACGGGTCATGTCCTAATGCTTGTAATAAATTTGTTTTTCTTTGCTTAAACTAACACAGTTGGTTTCTTCTCCTTAAAAATCAATGAATGTAAACACATGTGATTCCCCCTGAGGGATATGCAGAAATGCTTGGAGCATGGGGTCTTCTCTGCAATGGGTTGAGGCCCATCAGCCAGTAGTATTTGGGAGTTAATCTTAATGTGACTCACTTGTGCCCCTAGGCTAGTGTGATCTAGGGACATCTAGGTTACATATTTTAAATAATATAAAAACCAGAAACGGGCCTTATTGGAAAATCCACACTGTCCATAATGTAAAATCAAGTCAATTGCTCAGGTGCTTTCAACTGTTCTTGAGACCAGAAGGAAATTTCTCCCTGGAGTCTTCACAGAGGAGACGCTGTGCAATATATCGGAAAGATGCGCAATGCCAAGAAATCATACTTTTTAGTATATTTGTCCTCACATGCAGGTCCCCAGTTGGGACCTTTGCTTTAAATGAGCTCTTAGTAAGATCAAAGGAAATAAACAAAGATTTCCCTCCACTGGGTCCAGGCATTACCTTGGAATAAAAAAGAACCCAAAAGTAGGCTGTAGAAATGAAACTTCTCAGGGAATTTACTGGGCCTTCTGTTCATTAGAGTCATTAGTTAGGTTGGCCACAAAAAAACAATGCTTTGTATTAGAATTATCCCTCCCTGTCATGGAGAGTACATGAATAAAGCACGATCGGGCAGCTCACGATGAAAACACATCTCAGAGGATGAGAGGGGTGTCGATTTGGTTTGTACCAGAGCTAACGATTTGCGCTGGGAGTTTGGATAAAATGTTACTGCTTATGGACTTTTCTAGAAGTAGCCAAAGATTTAATAGATTAAATATTTGATCTTTCATTATTTTTTTTAGTACAAAAATCACAACCAGGCAACTTGGGTTGTTTTTCTACTTTATCCTTTTAAATTTAGCCTTTCTCTTTTTCTCTTTCTTGCTCATTTGCTTTTCTAGCTTTCTATGATAAAAATAATTCATGGTTATAAGTAAAACTTTAATAATTTAAAAGAAAACAAAATGGAGAATTAAAAGCCTTGCGGTCACTGTCCTCATCTCTATTTTCACTTTGTAGAGCAAAGCACAGTTTATAGTTTCCTGTGTTTGTTCCAAAAATTTTTAATGTATTTATTAGCACATGTCTTGTGATTTGTACATTTCTCTCTCATCAAAAGACATAGAAAGTCACCCATGATATGTTTAGTGACAAAATATTGCAGAGCAACATGTACTATATATACCCCCATTCTTACAGCAATAGTAATATGATAGTATGTACATAAAATAAATTTGAAAAAATAACACACTGCGCTGTTAATAGTGCTTCTCTCTCAGAGGCTGAGATAACAAGGACTCTCCCCTAGCTTTGTTGTGTATGAATATCACAACATGTATGTATTTTTTTAATTATTATTTTAAAAGGTAGGGACAAAAGTGAGATGCACTGTCAATTTGGGGAAAACATAACAGGCCACGTCTATTCTGTTTTTCAAAACAAATGTTCCCTACTTTTCACTGATTTGCTTCTTGTGACTCTAATTTCTAATCTGATTCTTTGTGACTCCTGATTTCAATTATCATAATAATCCTCTTTATCATCTAATGAAGATATATAACAACTCTTTGCCATTGATATCCATTCATTCAAATGTCTGCAGATGAAGATAAGAGCAAATTAACTGTCAGAATTATGCTTTATGACAAGCGAATTTTAGTCTTGGTCTTCTATCATACATTTGCCTATAAATCATGTCTTTATAGTAGCACCCCTACGTACCCCTTTTTTGCAGAAAAATGGGTTACGCAAACACTTGTAGAACGGATTGCTCCCAAAGTAATGAGCTCTTACAACTGATCCATCATAGAGTATCTCTCATTTTGTAGTAGAGATTTTGAGAACTGTGAATGTGAACTACCCTCAAAGAAAGAAAAAGTTAAATATCTCCTCCTTAGGAAGTGAAGCTTATAATTTTCTACTTGAATATAGGTCTTGAGAAGTTCCTTAAGACCCTGCATTTCCTTTAAGGAAACAGTGAAAGGCTAACAAATTGGCAATCCCACAATTAAAATTAGAGCCCCTCACGAGTACACCCTGTCCCTCCCATTGTTCCAAATTGTTCAGTGTAACAGCTAAATAGCAGCTTTAGCATCCACATCGTGTTATTTAGGGTCCAACCACAATTCTATTCCTAATTTCAATTACCATAATAATCCTCTGGTAGAACAACTTTCTAAAAAGTCAAAAATCAAAGCAGTTTCTACTGAGAGCTCTCAGGACTGCCTAATTACACCAAATCAACATTCAGCCTACTGGTCTGTGTGATTTTATTTGCACTCACGTCTTATGTGGCTCTTTTCTGATTCAGAGAACTGAGGAGGGAATCAGGCTGAGATCTGAAGAGTAACCGACAATGGTGAAATTGTTTTGGAGGAGGTTCCTTTTCTTTTCTGCTTCAAAATGAAACTCAGGTGGTTAATAAAGAGGAACTGAAGTCTTGCCTTTGTTCTTTTCTGTTTTCCTGACCTGGTCTGTCCACTGTGTATCTTCCAGTGGACTTTGATAAGGGATAGAAGGAGTCTACAGAGTTTACATTTTTTGGGTACTCAGAGAAAATTTTTTATTTTAGAGCACAGATTTCTTCTCCTGACTTCAGTCAGGCTACTGAGTGATTCCATCCTTGTCTTCATGTTTTACCCAGTCCCTGCCCTCTAGAACAAGTGGATTAACTCTACCATGTTATGAAAATTTAATAATCCCAGCAAACTTTCCATTTTCACAAGAGGAGACTTTCTACTTCTAACTTAAAGGACACTTGTTAGGACAGTGATATTATAACACCCTCATAATTAGAGATGCTCTATCTGCTTGCCTGAGCATTCCTTCCATCAGAGATCATGCTGCCAAAGTGGTCTATAGCCTCTAACCTGAATAATTTCAACTTTCTTTGCTTGTTTGTTGGTTTCATGAGGCCATATTTTAATTTTTGGTTAGACCAAATGATACCAGTTGAAATAACTCCAGTCACTTATGCATTGATCCAGTTGGAACACAGAATAGAATTATTTCTCCAATCTCTGGCATGAAAAGGGCTCATGAATCCAGCTCTAGGCTGATTCAGCCAGCAGTGAACATCTGGAAGTGTTTGTGTCCATTATAACGTTGGTTGGAAAGACACATGACATGATGCGGTACCCTGGGGTTAAGATTATACATATCATGAAAAGATCTGGAGACTTTAGAGGAGAAATGTGTGGCTGTTTTTATCTATTACTGAGACACCTGCCCATTATCTCTTTAAGGTTATGAACCGTTATGAACTGAATTGTATGCCCCCAACAATTCACATGTTGAAGCCCTAACCCTCAATGTGACTGTATTTGGAGATAAAGCTTTTAAAGAGGTAATTAAGGTTAAATGAGGTCATAAGGGTGGGGCCCTAATCCAACAGGACCGGTGTCTTTACAGAAAGAGGAAGAGACATCAGAGATGCACAGAGAAGACCACTCGAGGACACAGCAGGAGGATGGCCATCTGCCAGCCAAGGAAAAGGGCTGAAGGATAACCCAATACTGCAGACACCTTGATCTTAAACTTCCAGCCCCCAGAACTGTGAGAAAGTCAATTTTTGCTGTTTAAGCTACCTAGTCTGTGTATTTTGTTATGGCAGCCCTAGCAGACTAATACATGAACCAAAGCTATTTTCTTAGTTAGCAAGGACCACTTCCAAGAGTAAAGTGCAGGGGGAGTATACCGTCCAGACATTTAAAATGACTGTGGTGATGAGAAGTATATGTGTGTACTTATGCATCTGAAAACACCTGTTTCATATAATATCTACTCATCTAGAATAGGGAAAGAAGAAAACTTGCAGTTCATAGTAAAATTTCTTGAGACATCATGATGAAAAAACTTAAAGTAGAACAAAAGATAACAGGATAATATTTGCTCCCATGTGTGATCCATAACTATCCAACATGCATGGTGCTAAGTTGCTACATTGCTTCAAGGACACAGCCAGTAGAATTCTACAGGATATTAGCAGTACAGCACACGTTATTGCTAGTGTATTACAGGCTGGGAATAGCACTGAACTAAATACCATAATTTGGGGATAAAGCCCAAAGGGAGTGAACCTATCTTTGACACACCATTAAAAAAAAAAAAAAAGCTAAGTTAGTGTAGCAAATTTAAGCAAATGCATGGATAAATCCTCACTTCTGTTAGTCATAGTGCATTATGACTAGGAAACCTAGATTCTGGATCTAGACATGATAGTTTTGTTGAGGTTTTCCTTCAATAAACTAGAGTCACATGATAACATTTGTATAGTTATTTCACTTCTACTGCACTGGCTCTGTTTTTACCATATTTTTATGATAAAAACAATATGGTTTAGGATCAGTATTTTTATTTTTTCTCATTGCTTAAAAGTGTTCTCCATGACAAAGCATGGAAAGCAGTGACTAACCAGTTCCTGGAACTCTTAACCTGAGCACACTTTTTTTTTTTATAGTCAGTTACAAGCACATGTAGAATATGGTCAAGAACTAGTTGATTCTGCCTATAGCTCTTAGTCACACCTTAAATGTTAACTTAATTCTATTATATTTTTGAAGAGAGACCTGGAATATTTCCCGTCTATTCTCACGGGGAAAACACCTCTCAAGCACCTGCTGCTATCCATTCTCCTTCAGAAAAGACAGTACCTTGAAGGGATTTCCAGAACAGTTCTTTCTAGAACAAGTGGACAGAGAAAGTATGGGAGGTAAAGAAGAGGGTATGATAATTCTCATAAAGAGGCATCTTTGAAAACTTAACGGTGACCAGCAAGTGATTTGTGAGTTCCTGTATCCAGGGGAATTTTCTATGTGGAGGGCACCTTGTGAAAGCCTAGAGGCTCTATAGCCTCAGTGCTTGGAGAAGAGACTGGTGGAATCTCAATCTATTTTTTGGGGTGACTCTGAGTCTATCATTGATTATTTGCATATCTCCCCTTCTACATCTATAGTATGTAATATGTACTGAAGATGAAACTATATGTCTTTATAGTTCTTAATGTTCTCATTCTTTCCCAGCTCCAAAGTTCTCCATCTGTCCACTGGGTTCAGACTCTGACCCCTAACTACGTATTCTGGAATCTTGAAGTCTTCTAATTGACTCCCCCTTAAATCTAAAGAATCATACCCTGAGTTTTTGGAGTCTTTATTACTCTCAGAAAAGGTGAAACATTAAGTTCCTGAGATTTCCACACTGATGTAAGTCTTCTAACGAGGCCACAAAACAGTACTCTTGTGTGTAATGTGAGACTCAGGCAGCAAGAATTCTGGGATGTTATAAAATCACACTTGGCTTGCCAAGAACATACCAAGTATGGTTATCTAGAGATGGTTATAGGGAATGTTTAGTGTTCTAAAAATTTAGAATAATGTTTCTCAAACAGGGGTTTGAAAGAACACTAAAAATAACTTTCAAAGTTCTGTTTTGTATTCAACAAAAAGCTAAAATAAAATTAGTAGAAGCTTAGTTTGCTATTCTGAATGACTATAGCTGAATAACACCATCTGATTTTCGTGCTTACAGTTGCATTTTTTTCAACTTTCTTATTGGCACCAAAAAGTACCTTGTCATTGTTGGGCTTCCCTGGTGGCGCAGTGGTTGAGAATCTGCCTGCTAATGCAGGGGACACGGGTTCGAGCCCTGGTCTGGGAAGATCCCACATGCCACGGAGCAACTGGGCCCGTGAGCCACAATTGCTGAGCCTGCGCGTCTGGAGCCTGTGCCCCGCAACGGGAGGGGCCGCGATAGAGAAAGGCCCGCGCACCGCGATGAAGAGCGGTCCCCGCACCGCGATGAAGAGTGGCCCCCGCTTGCCGCAACTGGAGAAAGCCCTCGCACGAACCGAAGACCCAATACAGACAAAAATAATAAACAAATAAATAAATAAATTAATAAATTAAAAAAAAAAAAAAAAAAGAAAATCCTAAAAAAAAAAAAAAAAAAAAAAAAAAAAAAAAAAAAAAAAAAAAAAAGTACCTTGTCATTGTTGTGTGCTAGTTAGAAAAAGAACAAAAGATAACTTAATTTAGAAATGATGGCTTCCCACTAAGTAAAGAACAAATTACATCATTAGGCATGATTTGAAATTGAAAAAGACTTGGAAGGAAACTTGAATCTTCAAAAGGCCCGCAGAGGTGTTGGCATGTGAACTCTCCATTGGTCTTGTGAATGGTGACTTCATTTCCACACAATGTACTTTATCACATAAACTGTTAATTTCAATTTTGACTTTTTCATTTTTGTAATTTTGTTTACATTGATTTGTCTGCTTTGGTTTTATAGTTGTAGCACAACTGTGAGACAACAGAGCTTACAGTTAATTTTTTGGTGTATGTACAATTAAAGAATATAATAAAAATTATAGTTAACATTAATGCTTCAAAAACTTTTCTCTTCATTTAAAACGTTATATTACTGAAATTCAAGAAACACTGACCTAGGTGCACCAAATTCCTCAAAGTGATGGTAAACCAAACAGAAATATTAACTATTTAAAAATAATTCTCTTTGTTGAGAAAACTAAATAATCTAATGAATAAACAGATGTTTGAAAAAATGTTTAAATGATATAAAGAAAGGTTAGTCATTTGTTTACCATAGTCAGAAATTTCTTCTTGCATAGCACTTTATCAGTTGATTTGACGAGATGTCTTATTCATCATGTTACTTCAGTCTTCCATATCTTTTTTATTTACTTATTTATTTCTGCTTTATGATTTTCTTTCATAGAGAAAACTGATTTATTAAATTTTTAAATTCACAATTAAGCATTTGGCTACAACTTTCATTTGCTTTGTGGCAACATCTTCTGGTGAATGTTACTCGTACTTGAAGGTTTTAGTGCTATTTTCCATATCTTCTCTTATGTAACCTTTGTATCAATACTGTATCAATTCCTTTTATTAATGAACAACTTGAATTTTCCTGAGCAACTATTCATAGAAAGCTCCTATAGGAGAAGAAACACAACTGTAGCTTTTCAGGCTTCCTAATGCAGTGCTCTCTCCTATTCTGCTTCCTCAGAGACAGACTTCTTCCTTCTAATATGGCTTAGCTGGGTGTTTTTTTATGTAACCCCGCCTTCTCTGCTTCTCTCTAATTAACTGTGTTCATGAAGACTTCTGCTGCCAGCCCTGCTCACACAGGTCCTACATCCATTGCTGCCAACATGGATACAGCTTCCTCACCTCTCAATGAACCTCTCGCCTGCAGGAAGTGTGTTTTTTTGAAATCTGCTGCCATTGGATCATCTTGTGACTCTCTTTGCTATTTTCCTCATGTTTTATGTGTGGCTTCTGCCTGGTCTTGGCTGCTTTTGGTAGCCTTCACATTTATTTTTGAGACTGTAATTTAAATCTGCTACCTTGTTTTGCCAAAATGGAGTTTGTGGGTTCTTTTTATATTTCTTGTCTCTTTGATTTCCAAGAGTAGAAGGGGGAAAATATGACTAACACTTCCATGTTAATACAGAAGTGCTTCTAATTCAAATTTAATCTGCTTCAACTTGACCTTATACAGTGCTTTTTTTTTTTTAGGACATTGAGACCAAACTGAACATGCATGGCTAAGAGGATGTTGTCCAGAGGGGAATTGTCTATAACATTGCATGTATGGATTTGCAGAAAAAAAAAAGTTAAAAACAACCTTGAAAATGATTGTTTGGAAATGACTCCATTAAATGTAAAATTAGAGAATTTGGTTATTTAAAATAATTTTAACTGGTGACACTAATGATTAGAAACCATTTTAGTGAGAGCAAAAATAATATACATGTGAAAACTAGAAGAAATTACACAGAGACCACTGTCTTTGAGTTTTCTTAAAGAATAAGACAAAGTTGTTATTGCTCTGTCTTTAATAAAATTTGCTGTAGGTTAATTTGGTCATACTTAAGATTGTAGCAAAAGTTGTGGCTTTCAGATGCAGTCTCACTAAGCTTATACATTAAAATATTTCATTTTAGAAAAATTTACTTTAATGAGATCTACATTTCCTCATAAGGAAGGAAGAACATATGCTTATAAA
The DNA here is from genome assembly GCF_949987535.1 of Balaenoptera acutorostrata. Lineage (NCBI taxonomy): Eukaryota > Metazoa > Chordata > Mammalia > Artiodactyla > Balaenopteridae > Balaenoptera > Balaenoptera acutorostrata. The sequence continues at coordinate 69,320,015 of NC_080065.1, read as the reverse complement.
AATTCTAAGGATGCCTAAGTCTTCTCTATGTAGTATGTAATGTAAAGAAAACATCCAAAGGGCTTTGAGTATAATGTGTATAACAGACGGTGGTGACTTTGACTAGTAAAACAGAGACTACAAGGAATGAGATTTTCCAATATTTTGACAAAGCCAGTTTTTGCTAGGTCTTTTCTTTCTGACTGGGAGAATAAAAAAAATGATTTGAAGAAATGTTTCCTCTGGGTTTATGCTATGGTGTGAATGTGTGTGTCCCCTCAAACTTCACATGTTGAAATTCGAATCCCCAAAAGTGATGTGATGGTATTACCAGATGGGGCCTTTGGGAGATGCTTAAGTCATGAGGGTGGAATCCTCATGAATGGGAGTAGTGTCTTATAAAAGAGGTTCCAGAGAATCTCTAGCCCCTTCTGCCATGTGAGGATATGATGATAAATCAGCCATTCAGAAGGGGGCCCTCACCTGACCATGCTGGCTCCTTGATCTCAGACTTCTAGCTTCCACAACTGTAAGAAATACATTTCTGTTGTCTATAAGCCACCCATTCTGTGGCAATTTGTTAGAGCAACTCGAATGGACTAAGACAGTTTATATATGTCAATAATCAGCTAAATGGAAAACAATATTCATTCCTCTTACAGCCATTTTCAGGTATTTTAGAAAGGACATGTATTAGGATACAGTTGTTTTATAAGTAATACAAAGTATAATGAGTAAGTATATAATACATAACATACATTGTTATGAACTGAATGTTTGTGTACCCCTCCTAAATTCATAATTTCAAATCTTAACCCCTAATGACATAGTATTAGGAGGAGAGGCCTTTGGGAGGTAATAAGGTCAAGAAGGCAGAGGCTTCATGGATGGGATTAGTGCCCTTATTAAAGAGATGCCAGTGAGCTCTCTCATCTCTCTTTCCACTGTGTGAGCAGACAATGGGAAGATGGACAGCCTACAGCCTGGAAGATGGTTATCACCAGAACCCAACTGTGCTGGTACTCTGACCTTAGACTTCTAGTTTCCAGAAATGTGAGAAATAAGTTTCTGTTGTTTATAAGCCACCCAGACTATGATATTTTTGTTACAGCAGCCTGAAGGACTAAAATAGACACGTTACTAGTTATATTAAATGACGCAATTCAGAAATCTTCCCGTGTCGGTATATTTGAGAAATATTTTACACACACACACATACACACGCACACATTCAAATTAGTTGTCACATAGTATTTTGTTTTATGAACCTACATTAATTTATTTAACCAAATCTCTAGTTAGGAACATTTAGGTTGTTTCCAAGTTTTTTTAGTTACACTTTTGTAATATAACCTCATTGTGTAAATATTTATGAAAGTTAAATTCCTGTAAGTGCATTGCTAGGTCAAATGGTATATAGATTTGAGTTTCAGTAGATGTTGCAAGGTTGTTTTATTACAGTGTGTGAAAGGGCATCTTTTTTTGGATGGAGCAAACAAATGAGGTGGAGATGAGAAGGAGATCAGATCAGAGAGGGAGAGAGAAGGATCAGAGAGGGAGAGGAGGCGGGTCATGAAGGCCTTGTAGGCCACTGGAAAGATTATTATCACCTATCTTTTTAATCTTGCCAATCTGAGAAGTAAAACAGGATTTCTTATTATATATGCATTTTCCATTTGTGTGTTTTATTATGTAAATTGCTCATTTTATCCATGTCTTCTATTGTGTTGTTCATCCCATTCTTTTTGATTTGTAAGATCATTTTTTAAAATATTGGGCTTATTAGGTCTTTGTTTCCTATATGTCAGCACAGTTTTATTCTTAATTTTTTTTTTCTTTCTAAGGATCTTAAGAAGGCTTCTCTACTTGCGAATTACATTTAAAATATACCTTTGCAAAGTAAATAAAGATAATTTCAGGCCTATTATTTGCTTTGCCATGTTTGTCAATCACAGTATCCCAGATCTAGTAAATAATTATTAAACTTTTTAAAACAAAATTAACACATGTATTTGCTAGATCCTTAGCCACTAATGAGGTTTAAACTTTTTGGTTGTTATTTGTGGTAGGCAGAATAATATCCTGCCTCCCCCCTGACCCCCACCCCATATACTCAAAATCTGTAAATATACTACCTTACACAGTAAAAGAGACTTTGCGTTCATGATTAAGTTAAAGATCTTGAGTCGGGAGATTATTAACCATAAGGGTCGTTGTAAGAGGATGACTCAGAGAAGGGGAGGTGACAAGAGATGCAGAGGTCAGAGAGGAAAGATACCTGATAATGCTACGTAGCTGGTTTTGAAGAGGGACTGTGGGGTTATGAGCCAAGGAATGCCAGTAGCCTCTAAAAGCTCCTGTAGAGATTCCAGAAGGCACACAACGCTGCCAGCTCAGTTTAGACTTCTGACCTCCAGAACTCTAAGAAAATAAATTTGTATTTTAAGCTCATGGTAATAAGAAGCTAATACATTATTCCACCACTGACCTACATTAATCACTTTGCTAACTTCTTGGTTTGTCAGTTTCTTCATTTATAGGGTGGAATTTTATGATATTTCATTAGTCTTTAGATTCCTTTCAGATAAAGCCCTTGGGGATTGTATATTTTGCGTAATGAAGCAGAACTCAGATTTGTCACTCTCCTGACTTTGTCTCTCAGAGGGAGGGGACAGCATGTTCACCTTAATCCCTCAGGGAATTTCTACCACATGTTAGTTTGGCTGTAATGCAAGTTGCTTTTCTCTGCTCTGCTCAGTTAATAAAAGCTGTGTAGAAAAATGATCACAGGGGATGAGAAATCTGCCATCCCAGCCTAAGTTCAAAAAAGGGTACCCAGTCCAGGCCAGGACAGAGGAGTGGTGCAGCCAGTGAAGATGGCTCTTTGTGGAAGGTCTGGACCCACACTGATTTCCTGGTCCCTCCAAGGGCCTTCCTTGTGAGGTCACTGGCTGTGTGAAATGGACAAACATTTCAATGGCTACACAAGCAGATTAGAAGGTTGCAGATGAACATAATGGAACAGAACCCCCATTTAGTGGATCCCAAGAGCTCATTTTTCATTGGCAGGCAATAGGTCTTGGAATGAACCATCCAAAGATGCCCAATTCCCTTTGTGGTCTATTCAAGGGTGACCAAGCAGCATTTTGTCACTGTGTAAAATGCATGACTCTTAGAGGGACCAAACATACTACCTGGCCTTATTTACACCATGAACTAAGATACATGAATGTCTTGATACACTGTGTAGACAGATTATAACTACTGACGCCCTGAGCAAATAAGACTGAATATTCTTCAGACATGTATGAGATGGAGAACGTAGGTCCACAAACCACCATAAACACCATCATCTCATGACTGAAGTTTTAAGCCTACAGTAATCAGAATACATAAAGAACATTTGTACAGAATAAGGAATATCATTTAGAGAAGTTATATTCCTAGGACCAAGAATACATTTTTGATTAAAATGGCAGAACTATGAAGTCAAATACAAAACAAAAAGTTTCTGTACTTTTCCATGGATAGCCTCATGGGATTTAGAATGAGTTTTCTATTCTATTGCTCATAGTTATACTTCCATGGTTGGTTCCAAGATGTCTAATAGCTGTTCTTTCTGATTGGTCAGGAAGATTTGGATCTGGCCACCTATATGACTGCCCTGTGGAGCGGGGACCAGATGTATCTGTCTTGCTCTTTACCGGCGGTTGCATGTGGTCTAACTGACTTGTACAGGCCGAATGTTTCCATGTTCCTGTAAGAGTATTGAATGAATAAACAACTGAGCACACTAAGCTAGCCATTAATTTATATTGGGAAGCAACACAAAATATGGTAAAAATAAAAAGTGATATTGTGTAATGTGACTTAATGGCAGCTGATTTATGAGAAATTTCACACTATAATTGGGATGGTTGGATTTACTAATTTACTAGGTGTTACACAACTAGGGTTTTCTACTTTCTCTCATCTGTTGGACAAACTATGTATTTCTCAAAGGAACAGTATCAGTTTCTTTGGTGCCTGGGCTTGGAGGCCACATTTGTGGTTGGTTAACATTTTGCCAAAAGCTTTGTTAAAATAAAATAGACCATTCTCTAATCTGTGTGGAAACTCTGGGAGTGGGAAGAAGAAGCTCTTTCTTACCGTGGGAAAAAAAAAAACTAATTTTGCTTTGGTTTCAACACAGTATTCAGTTCTTATTTGACTGATGAACAATTCAATGTACACAGCTTACCCTGATGGGGATAATGTTTGGTTTTAGGGTATTGTGAATAGGAAACGTTAATAATACTTTGAATATATTCTTTTATATGATTAAAGAGCACATGTATTTAAAGAACTTGTCTTCTTTCTGTTCAGTGTTTATTCACCAAGGAGTATAACAGTGGTTAAGGTAGCTTCGTCCAATCCTGAACCAGAGTAAACGGTGTCTCCTGAGGGTAATCAGTTGTTTGGGGGGAGTCTACAGGCTACCATTCAACGTGCCAGTGAAACAATTTCCTCCTCCTTGCCATTTCATCATATTAATTATTACCTCCTTTCAGTGTTTATGGAGCATGCTCTGTGCACATCTTGGGTTCAGGTACCGGAAGTCTTTAGCTAATTAAGCAGCACCCTCTTCCTTACAGAAGAGTCTCAACAAAATGCTCACTGATACCTGTCCTGAGAACTCTCGCAGGAAAGGTAGGGTGGTGTGGAGCAAAGAGCACCAGAGTAGGAGGCAAAAAGGCAAGGGGCTTTCCTCACTTTTTTTCTGGTCATGTGATTGTGCGTGCCTCTCTTTCCCAGTAGAGCGGTGATAATATGTGTGGCCTGTTAACATCACAGGGCGAAGTGTGACATGAATCAAGAATGTGGGGGACTTCCCTGATGGCGCAGTGGTTAAGAATCCACCTGCCAGTGCAGGGGACATGGGTTTGAGCCTCAGTCCGGGAAAATCCCACATGCCAAGGAGCTACTGAGCCCATGCACCACAACTACCGAGCCTGCGCTCTACAGCCCGCGAGCCACAACTACTGAGCCCACATGCCACACCTACTGAAGCCCGCACACCTAGAGCCCGTGCTCCGCAACACAAGAAGCCACCACAGTGAGAAGCCCGGGCACCTCAACAAGGAGTAGCTCCCACTCGCTGCAACTAGGGAAAGCCCACGCACAGCAAGACCCAAAGCAGCCAAAAATAAATAATAAATAAATTTATTAAAAAAAAAAAGAATGTGGAAGTGCTTTGTTGGCCATCCTGTGCTGGGCAAACACAAGGTGTTACTGGTCCTGGATTCCACGGAGGCCCTCGCCTGGCCGAGTCTCTCCACACCACCACCGTCTACACCTGCTCTCACCCCATCAGAGCAGCAGAGCCCTCTCCTTGGCAGCCGGAAGACAGAGTCATCCTCAGAACTGGTGTTTCCCATTCAAATGGCTCATTCATCCCACCTCCGCCAACTCCCATCTGCTGTGCGCAGACGCTCTCACCCCGGGGAAGTGACCCAGTTGCCTCACCACACACAGAGCTCCCCTCCCTAAGCACACACACCCAGGACACAGGAGTGTAGCTTTGCTCCCCCTTTCAGCAGAGCCCCATCCAACACAACTCATTGTCCTTGCTCTACACCCACGGTTTGCTCTTTCCTGCTGCCCTCTTGTCCGTGTTGCCCCTTAATAATGTTCCCATGTCCTGGAGGCGTCGGTATAATTTCTCTTTCATTATCAGTGTTCTCAGGATGTAACTTACTCACTATGACTCAGTACGAATTCAAGTACTTCTAACAGTGTTGTTTACAAATTAGAAATTGGTGTTGATAATGTTGAAAAAGGACTGAGTTAATTTGTTCTCGTTGCTCAATTCCCAGACGGGCCCTAAATGTGAATCGAAACTGCAGAGAAGATGGAAGGGGGATTCAGAAGAGATCTAAGAAAATGGAATCCAGGGATAGAGAGCACAGCCTTCCAGGAAGAGTTAAAACAACTGCCATTATTTTGGCCTAAAGGTGAAATATGCAAAATGCTGGTCAGCTGTTCTCCATCTCCACCAAATAAGGAAACAAGGAAATGTTTAAAAATGTAGCAAGAGGGATTTAGGTTAGATATAAAGAAGAATTTCTTAATAATGTGGGTTGTTAAATATTGCAAATGTTTACAAAGGAAATTTGTGGAATTTCCTTCTGTGGCAACCTTTCCATATTAGGATGGATTCCACTTGTGTAGAATGGTTTAAATAGAGTACTTCATAATTTTTCTAAAATGTCTGTACATTCACTTTGGCAACTGGGCAAATAGATTGGAGCTGCGGTATCTCTTGCTCATGATTGCCTCTGTATCTTTAAACAACTTTGGGGGAGATTCCTTTGAAATATTGCATTCTATTGTTATTACATGAATATAACGTCTTCTCACATCACAGTAGGATATTAATTAGAATAGGCAGACTGATTAAGAGAGCAAACTCTGGGGCCAGCCTCCCCTGTTAGAATCATGCCTCCACCACGTACCAGCTGGACACCCTTGGGAACGCACCACACTTCTCTGTGCCTCAGTTTCCTTATCTGTAAAATAAGGATGGTGATGATACATACTTGGCAAGGTAGTTGTGAGGAATATGTAAGTTAATATATATAAAGTCCTTAAAACAATGCCTGACATCAAATAAGTGCTATAAAGTGCTGTTATTAAACTCTCTTCTGTTTTCTGCCAAGTTGATTATTCTGTTTTATTATTTTGTCCTTTTTCTTCTGTGCTTCTAGTTTTCCTATATTTTTTGTTATTCAACCACTTTAAGAATAAAGAATGAGGCTCTTGGACTTCTCTGGTGGTGCAGTGGTTAAGAATCCTCCTGCCAATACAGGGACACGGGTTCGATCCCTGGTCCAGGAAGATCCCACATGCCGCGGAGCAACTAAGCCCATGCGCCACAACTACTGAGCCTGCATGCCACAACTACTGAAGCCCGCGCACCTAGAGCCCGTGCTCCACAACAAGAGAAGCCACCGCAATGAGAAGCCTGCACACCTCAACGAAGAGTAGCCCCCACTCGCCACAACTAGAGAAAGCTCGTGTGCAGCAACGAAGACCCAATGCAGACAAAAATAAATAAATAAAATAAATAAATTTATTAAAAAAAAAAAAAGAATGAGGCTCTTTATTTTAAGTGATTGGTATAAGTGTCATCTGCTGGTGTGTGAATAGGTTTTTTCCCAAAAAGTACCCTCCACTACATTGAAATTTGACTGAAAGTTTTATGTATGTGGACAAGGGTGTGTCAAATAAAATGATTTGCTTCAGGGTGAGTGATCTGGACATCAGCTGATAGGTTGTGGTTTCTCTAAATGCTAGGACAAAAAGGTTTCAAACTTGTATACCACAACATAAGCCTTAGCAGTTCAACCAATTTAGGTCGCTTGACCTTCTATTTCTGGTGTGAGGAAGGAGAGATGAGAGGTACACTGGGCAGTGATTTGGTTCACAGACCTCCAGATAATCTTTGTTTGCTCTGTTTCTCTCTCCCACACTCTTCCTTATTTGCCACCTTCAGCCTGGGGCCTCCAATGGGAAAACTGACTCCCACTTCCATCTCCACTGCAGTCTGGGATTAGTGGATTTGGACCTGCATTTTGCTGTGTTCTATCTCATATGTCAATTGCCTTTTATACCCTTTCAGATTTTCAAAAATTTGTTAGAGTCTCTGTTCTGATGTTACCACCTCTAACCCCTCACTATCTTCTCTGTTAATAAGATTAATTTTTTTTTTGTACTGCTGTATGATATCTTAAAATCACTGGGATTTCCATCGAGTCCTTAGAGCAATGGCAGGTTTGTTGCTCGTTCTGCCCTCCTGATCTGCAACTAACATCACAAGTATTATTGTTGGGAATCACTGGAGATTACCAGTTAATTATGCATCCTCTCTTCTTGATTCTGAAACAATTGAAAACAAAGATAATAGCCTTCCACCTCGAAAAAGTGGTCACATTTAAACAGAAAAAAATAAGGCATTATCCCTTCCAAAAAAGGAACCAAGACTAATAGATATTAGACTCTCCCTAATTGCATCAATCAATTACGTCACTTCTTCCTCTTAGGGGAAGGAAAAGTAAAATGTAGAGAAAATAGTTGCGTTTGGCCTCAAAGAATTGCCTATGAGGTGAGAAGTACTGGTCAATTTCCACCTTATGAGTTGAGATAGGAACATAGGGAGTGGAATGGTAGGGATATCTTTAAAAATTATTTTATAGGGGCTTCCCTGGTGGCGCAGTGGTTGAGAATCCGCCTGCCAATGCAGGGGACACCGGTTTGATCCCTGGTCGGGGAAGATCCCATGTGCCGCGGAGCAACTAAGCCTGTGCGCCACTTCTACTGAGCCTGTGCTCTAGAGCCCGCGAGCCACAACTACTGAGCCTGCGTGCCACATCTACTGAAGCCCGCGCGCCTAGAGCCCATGCTCTGCAACAGGAGAAGCCACTGCAATGAGAAGCCCGCACACTGCAGTGAAGAGTAGCCCCCGCTTGCAGCAGCTAGAGAATGCCCATGCACAGCAACGAAGACCCAGTGCAGCCAGAAATGAATAAATCAAATAAATTAATTTTAAAACACTATTAAAAAATTATTTTATAGATGAAGTACCTGAAACTTTGCGGGGATTAAATGACTTGCTCATGGTCACAGAATTTGTAAATGATAAAGCCAGACTCTAGCATTTCTTACTTGGAGCCCTTTAATCCTTCTTCTGTGTTACATTCCTTCTCTATAATATGCTATGGAGACCTCAAACATCAAAACACTAAACCTTCAAAGATATATTCAATGAAATTAACAATATTTATTTAGAATGATACTCTTTCACACAGTCACAATATTGTAATTCCCCAGGCAAAAAAGGAAACTAATATAACTTAGATATTTCAAAAATATACTGGAAACAAAAGGATTTTCAGACTCTCATTACTCTACGTTTTATTAAGCAGAGTTATTTTTTTTCTGCTTTTCAAGCTTTCTGATATATATTTTTCTAATATAGAAAATATTTTTATTTTCTGAATTTCTCATCTCAGTCTTTAGATTTCCTAGGAAATAGTTGACTTCATCCCTATAACTGCCCTGTAGTAAATCACAAGGGTCTGATTTCTTAGCATCAGAAAAAGCACAAAACTGGAAAGCCTGCCTCAGGAGATGTATTGTGAGGCTTCATAAGCCTGCAGATGGCTGGAATTCAGCAGAAGTCCATTTTACCTGGGGATGGCTCCTCTCACAAAATAGCTGTTGATAACATTTGGCCATTTTCATTAAGCACCTCATTTTTTCCTCTGCTCAGCTTGAGATCAGTTCCCGAATTATAATCTCTGGCAGGACAGCTGAAGCAGGAAAATATTAAGTTGCTGGCACATGGAAACTCCTTTCCTTCATCCTCAGATTCCATTAAAGCATCTCTGGCCCTTTACTGGCACTTTTATAATAGGTATTCCCATGTTATTTGAGGAAAAAGGACAACTAGCTGAAATAAAGCTTTCTGGTGTTTTCTCCTTTGTAGCATAAAAATGATAAAGTCAAAGAGAATGTGCTATACAGGTCATTTCAGCCAAAACAACACACTTGTGACCTGATTCACTAAATAGTTTAGAAACAGTGTATCTTCCTTCATTCCAGTATATATGGGGCATCTACAATATGTCATTCAGTATGCTTGGAATTGCTATATAAAGATGACCAGAGCAAAGACCCTACTTTTAAGGAGCTCCCGGTCTAGTGAGGGAGACATAAGAATGAACGATTACGACGTTCTGTGAAACACTGTAATAGAATTTGATTTAGGTGAGTATATGAACACAGTATAGGGGAGAATAGTAGCTTATCTACGCAGTGCAAAGCGTAGGAGAGGCACAGGAGATGATCTTTGAGTGAAACCCTAAAAAACAAAAACACACCTTCCAGAAAGACAAGAAAGGGCCGTCTAGGCAGAGGAGATAGAATCTTTAGGCGGGGAGGCATGAAGGAGGAATGTGTGCTCAGACATAACGTCCTTACAGCTGGAGCAGAGTTTGGGGTGAAGGGAGAAGTGGAGTGATGGTAGATGGGACCAGAGAAGAGGCAAATGGCATTGTCGATGTGAGAAGGACTTTGAACTTTATCCTCTAGACTTGCTTTTCCTAACAGGTCTGAGTTTCTCACATCTGTCTGTATACTGGGTTTCTGGTGGCACCTGAGAGAAATGAACTTGCATCCATATTTATGGCAGATCTTTTTTGCCAACTGTTTGAGTAGAACTGCATCCTGCCTTGATTATACAAAGATGGAAAAGTTCCCTCATGTTCCATGGACATGTGCTTTCCTTGGCCCAACTTAACATTTCTCTAGGCTACTTAGCAACCCACACCCCTTCTCCATCATTTCATGATCACCTCAATTCAGTGTTCTGTGTGATAGATGTCACTGCCACAGTATTAGCCCTGGTGAACCAATAAGGCAAAACACTTGCATGTTGCCTCAAATTCAGCAACACATCTGTGAGAATGACCAGTTGAGAAAATGATTGAGAATCATTCCTAAGAATCCACTGAGATTAAGCAGGAGTGTGGCACATTTGTGGTTTAGGAACTTAATTCTGGAGGAGGAATCATTCAGATACATTATGGTCAGAGCTTTATCTAAGTGGTGAGGATGGAGAGCAGTGTGTATATGTAAATACATATGTATATAATGTATATAATAAATAATTTGAGAAGGCAGAACAGCACTCGGATTGAGAGCATAGGCCCTGGCGTTACTCACTTGGGTCTAAGCCCTTCCTCCTTTAGTTACCTGTTGTATGATATTATATGGCAAGTTATATAACATCTTTGTACCTCAGTTTCTTCAGCTGTAAAATAGGGATTAAAATAGTACTTGCTTCTTAGAGTCATTGTGAGGGTTAAATGAATTAATACATACAAAGCAATTAGAATAGTAGCTGGAACAACACAAGTGCTAAATAAGTTAATATTATTATACAGGAAAGTATGATTTTACCAGAAGGAGAAAATTGATGGGATATAGGAAATGCTAGGATAAAGGGAAATGAAAAAAGGAGAGAAGGATACCTTGAACAACTGGATTATTGATTGAGTGCATGATAAATAAGGAAAGAATATAGAAGGAGGTGAGGATTTGGGGAAGGTCATGAAAGAAGAAAGAATTCCAGTGTCTCAGGTGTTAAGTTTGAGGAAGCTGTGATATATTTATATATTGAGACAACAAGCAGTCAGTTGGATACATATGAGTTTGGGGTTCATAAAAGACTGGGTAAGGATATAGATTTGGGGAACCATCAGCCTATGGGTGAATGTTGGGGCCATGGGGGTAGAGCATATTGCCAAGGAGAGAGTAAGGAAAAGAGAGCAATTTATCTTTTGGACAATTACTGAAGGTATTCAGATGATTTTCTCTTTTTGCCTCTTTTAAATTAATCCTGTTTTATTTTTCTGATGATGCAAGTAATACACGCCTTCTGCACGAAATTCTGAGCATTTTCTTAATGTGATTTTTCACTAGCAGCCTTTGCTCTGAGAAAATGTTCTTGAGCCATCCTGCATTGGGGCTTCGAATACAAGACAAATGTAAAATGCCTCCTGCTCTGTTGTCTTCAGTGAAGGCCAAACAAAAGTAATCAGCTTGAATCCACCCCTTATTAGATGAAAGCCCAGCTGTGTTCCTGTCCAGACAGGGAGCTGGGAGCCAAGCGGCAGGGGGATGTGCTATGTACTCTGTGATGGAGGAAGAATACTGGGGCCCTTTGTGCTGCTGACACTCTGGCAGGACAGGCTGGTATTAGAGGAGAAAGCCTATGATTACTTCAAGTACAGACATTTTCCCTTCAGTGGCTTGACTCTGCAGCCTGGAAGTTCAACTGCTAAGTGACCGCCATGGCACTGTCAGGGCTCTCCCCTCGCTCACCCCACCTCAGATGCAGCAGCCCAGCCCACGTGGGGAGGAGGACTGCTTCACACCCTTCTCACTGGCCAGGAGGGCTGAGGCCTGGGACCAGCGGCCACTTCAGAGGGAAGATGATTCTGGAAGGCTTTCCACAGTTATCCAGTGTAAGCTCTGTTCCTGTGCCCCGGTCCTCTCCCTCTGCCTTCTCCAGCCCCTGTTTGGATCTGGAAGGAGTCCAGGGGTGGATCAACCAACAAGCAGACTCACTGTGGGTCCAGGGCACCAACAAAGCTGAGCCACCAACCCCACACCGATAAGAGAAGTCAAGCTCCAATGAACTCAGCCAGATTCTGCAATCAAAACATCTGGTTTATTGTATGTCAGTTACACCTCAATAAAGCAATTTTTCTTACAAAAAAAGATCTAGAAAGAAGCTATTTTAATTTCAGCATTCCTGCAAGTTGTGTTGCACTCTTTAGGTATTGTTTGAAATTGCCAGTGGGAAGGACCTCATAATATTTTCCATGTTAAGAGCCTCTAAAGATATTCATCTGACCCTGAGCAAATCATCAGTGTCAGTACAATGGGGTGGTATGTGGGGAGCTGGGAATATCTATTCCTCACTTATTTCTATTAAAACTATGTCCATTTCCCTTGCATGTGGGGAGAAGGAAAAGACCCGCTGTTCTCGTTCCAAATTCTTAGTTGTTTTTGTACATCTGGTTGACCTCCTCTGCTGAGACAAGAGATAGAGATCTATGACCTGCTTCTTTTGACATTTTATCCCCTGCTGCCTGCCTTACATCCAGCGTTAGGTTTAGCCACTTATCTTCAGTAACTGTTTTTCTGCTACTCTGCTCTGCCATTGTTCACAGACCTAACATTTCATGGACTTTTATGTCGATGACTCCTTAATACTATATGAAATTACCCTGTATTCTTTAGAGTGTGCTTTGTTCCACCGTTGTTAAACCCTGCAGAAGGTTACTGTTTATCACAAATCATTGAAGCCAAGGCCAATACATTGTGAACTCTCTCCTTGAACTTCCAGAAAATCTGCATGAGTGTAAAGTTAAAACAAAAAAGAAACATGACCAGTCTGAAAATGACTGCAAAACCCTCAAAGCTTCTGGCTCTTGGCCAGAATTTATTGTATAGGAAACCTCAAATTTCCCCGTTTTTCCTTGCCTTTCCTGGGTTTCAGATTGCAGGACCATTATAATGTCACCACACAGAGCTCATGGCAGGTTAGTTAGATGAAGCTACTTAAATCCTGACAATTTCACTTTACACTTAACATCTTCAATCTTAGATCCTTCTCTTCCCACACTTCGCTTCCTCCTTCCTGTTTTTCTACAATTCCTCCCCTACCAACACATTCCCCTTAGGGAGACCAAGAAGGAAAAACAAACAAACAAACAAACCCTGACCTGTAAGAAACAACGTCTTAGAGTTTTCTCACTAATCTACATTAAAGGGAAAAAAGAAATCAACGGAACACCTTCTCCATTCTTTTAAATCCTCCCATACTACTGGGATTGGACTGATTTCCAACTGAAAAGGCTTCAGAGAATACTCAGAAACTCTGTGAACAGGAGTAGGAGAATTTTGATAGATTAAGAACAAATGTTAACAGTCAAGCCACTCCAAGATTGTTCTGCTCTCTTTCTCCAGGAGAATTTCAGTTGAGCTGTCTTTAAAAGACACAATTGGATGTGTAACATTTCTGACCCTTGACCTCTTGGGTTTGGGGTGTTTTGAAGGAGGGGGAGCAGTGCTAAGGCTTTTATAGTCACTTTCTAGAATGAGCCTCTTCTTTAACCATAAAGGGGTACCTCCTGCAGCTAACACGGAAAAAACTAATCTTTGGAAAGCAAACACCTTGGAAAGAAAAGCTTTAATGCCTGTAATTAATTCATGTTGTTTGTTGTAATCTGAGCGGGAGCTAACTGAACACTGTATATGTGTGTGTGTGTGTGTCTGTGTCTGTGTGTGTGTCTGTGTGTCTGTGTGTGTGTGTGTGTGTGTGTGTGTGTCTGTGTCTGTGTCTGTGTATGTGTGTGTGTGTCTGTGTCTGTGTGTGTGTCTGTGTGTCTGTGTGAGTGTGTGTGTGTGTCTGTGTCTGTGTGTGTGTGTGTCTGTGTGTGTGTGTCTGTGTCTGTGTGTGTGTGTCTGTGTGTGTGTGTGTGTGTCTGTGTCTGTGTGTGTGTGTCTGTGTGTGTGTGTGTCTGTGTGTGTGTGTCTGTGTCTGTGTCTGTGTGTGTGTATGTGTGTCTGTGTGTGTGTGTGTGTCTGTGTCTGCAAGAGAAGGATTGGGTAGAATGTAGCCCCCTCCTTTTTTAAGAGGAGTTAAAATAAATTGTAGGAAGAATTTTTACACTCCCAGAAAAGATTAATTTGGGAAACATTTCTTTTGACACATTGCTCATAATTAAAGTAATTCTTCATTTTCTCTGTTTTCTTTAAGTAAAAACTTGTGGCTTTATTTAACCTTCCATCAATTAACTCTCTCAAAAGAAAATAACCTTGAGCCCCATAAACATACACTTAATTCTCTATTGACGGAGAAAAGAGAAGCAATGACTGTCCCCCCACTGCAGGGATCCAGCGTTATTGCAGCTCCAAAGTCTGTCGCCCTGTGTGCACCAACCTCCAGTTTCCTGCTCTCACTGACAGAGGGCTTGACTTTGAAGTTCTCTTCCACATTTCACCAATGCCCACAGCCATATAATTCTATCAGAACCACGCTGTTAGAAACATTTGCACCAGAACAGTCTTAACAAATATGTCTTGAACTCCTTCATGCTAGGAACTGAGGGCATGATAGTGAGCAAAATAAACATGATTGTTTCTTTCATGGGGCTTATAAACTGGTGGGGAAGAGGGAAATTAACCAAGTAATCCAAATAATGATGAGTAGTAAAAAAGCATTACAAAGAAAACTACCAAGTGCTATGAGAGTGCCTCATTAGGGGAACTGATTGATCTCTACCTATCTATCTATCTATCTATCTATCTATTTACATGGTAATGAGGTGTTGGGGGGAGTTTGTCAGATCTGAAAAGTCCTTCCTGAAGAAATGTGTGAACTAAGATCCAAAGGATGACTGGCATGTTCATACAATGGGATTCAATATCGCAGCTAACAATAAATGAGCAAAAACAACATGTATCAGAATGGATGGCCCTCTAAATCATATTGCTTGGGAAAAAAAAATCTCTCTTTGAGTGTGGGTGGGTCCAGGTGTAATCAGATGAGCCCTGTTAATAGAGGTTCTAGAAGACAGAGAGACACATCAGAGAGATTTTCCTGGTGGATTCGAAAACACAAACTGCGGCTGTGGAGAGGCCACATGTCAGGCAAGTGCAGGTGGCCTCTGGAAGCTGAGTGTGATCCCCGCCCACAAGCCAGCAAGAAAACAGGGACTTTACAACCACAAGGAACAGAATTCTGCCAACAACTGGTGAGCTTGGGAGAGGACCCGAGCCTCAGATGAGCTCACAGCCCCAGGTGACTCTTGATTTCAGTCTTGTAAGGCCCTGAACAGAGCATCCAGTTACACTGTGCCAAAATTCCTGACCCACAGAAACTGAGATGATAACTTTGTGTTGTAGTAAGCCTCTAAGTTTGTGGTGATTTGTTACGCAGCGAAAGAAAACAAGTACAGCTACTGACATAAATGTTAGGCAAACGCACAGGCTCACAAGATGAGTGGCAAGAAGGGGCACAGAGGCCAAGATAGCCTCACATTGTAGGATGAGATGGCGAGGTCTGCATGGCTGATGTGAATTGCCCGGGGATGAGCATCTAGTTAGTGACACGGGCTCACTAGAGTCCAGGAAGAAGACTGAGGACAGAATAACACATGAGCAAGATATTGTAGAGGGGAAGGGAAGAAGAATAAGGTAGTGATTCTAGATTATTCTACCTTAGTGTCCAAGTTAAATATACAAAGAGGTAAGTGGAGTGATAAAGCAGATCTGGTTTCCAAGACCACATCGCCACTTAGTTGTTATATGGTCTTAGATAATTTGTTTCACCTTTATATGTTTCAGTTTCTTCATCTCTAAAATAAGGCTAACTAGTGTGCTTATCTCATAATTACTGTGAAGTTTAAATGCGGTAATGCACTTGGAGTGCTTATCATAGAGACTGACATAGACAAAACACTTGTTATTGTTAGCTGTTAATATCACTATTGCTACCAGTGTCATCACCATTATCACTGTTACTATTATTTATTTTTATCATCTGAAGTATAACCTTAAGAACAGAGCTTAACCTTAAGTACATCCTAAGGAAATGGGATACTGCGTATAACTAAACACTCCCTCTGCTTTATTAATGCCCTGTGAATGGGTTAAGCATTTTAGAAAATTTTCACTAATGTTTTTAATCTATCAGAGATTACATATATTTATTCAGATAATTCAATCAGAAATCCTCAATTTTACCTTCTGACCATGACTTTCTGCACTTCCTTCCAGCTCACCTATTGTGTTAGGGTTCTCCAGAGAAACCAAATCGACAGAACCTGGATACATAGAGAGAGAGAGAGAGAGAGAGAGAGAGAGAGAGAGAGAGGGAGAGAGAGAGAGAAAGATAGGTATAAGAGAGAGAGAGAGAGATTTTATGGAACTGGCTCATGCAATTATGGAGACTGGCAAGTCTAAAATCTTCAGGGTAGGCTGGCAGATTTGAGACCCAGGGCAGAGCTGATGTTGCAATTCAAGTCCAAGGGCCTCCAGCTGCTTGGATGAGGCCGACAAACATTACAGTGGGCAATCTGCTTTACTCACATCTGCTTTACTTAAATTTACCGATTTAAATGTTAATGTCATCCAAAAACACTCTCACAGAAACATCTAGAATAACGTTTGACCAAATATCTGGGCATCGTGGGCCAGTCAAATAGACACATAAAATTTACCATTCAGGGCTTCCCTGGTGGCGCAGTGGTTGAGAATCTGCCTGCCAATGCAGGGGACACGGGTTCGTGCCCTGGTCTGGGAAGATCCCACATGCCGTGGAGCAACTGGGCCCGTGAGCCGCAACTACTGAGCCTGCGCGTCTGGAGCCTGTGCTCCGCAACGGGAGAGGCCGCGATAGTGAGAGGCCCGCGCACCGCGATGAAGAGTGGCCCCCACTTGCCACAACTAGAGAAAGCCCTTGCACAGAAACGAAGACCCAACACAGCCATAAATAAATAAAAATAAATTAAAAAAAAAAATTTACCATTCAAACCTACTCTGTATGCCCACTCCATCTATGGTTTGACCTTGTCAAGAAGTCCAATCCATTGATCCTACCACTTTCAAACTCTCATCACCCCCCTTTTGTCCACCCTTCACTTCTTGCTCAGATTAATCACTCACTGTAAAAACCCCGAACTCCTTTATCTCTTTCATTGTTTAAATTCCAGAATCTACCTACTTTGTGCTAGATCAATATGTTCTATTGACTTTTCATCAGCAACACTGAATGCAAGAAAATAGTGAAACAATTTCTTCAAGATTTCTGTGGGAAAATAATTTTGAATCAAGAATGCAAGCTAATACTAGGGCCTATAAGGAGTCATGAAGTTTACCACCCACAGAATTTCTCAGAAAGAATTTCTAGAGGATAGGTTACAGCAAAATTAAAAAATGAGTATAAGAAAAACTATGAGTTAAAAAAATAATAATTGAGCAAGGAAAACTATAGAACTTATAGTTAAGTGTAAATAGTATTTGATTACTTTAAAAAAGAATAATTGGCGATTAAAATTCCAGATATTCTCAAGAAAGAAGTGAGAAGAAGAAAGGAAATATTGTGGGGATTTACGTGTTTGTATAGGCTGTACTTATTAATTCACTCTAGCTGTTGTTCAACAAACATGCTTCTAAATAGTATCCTTTTATCTTTTATTCTAAAGGCCCCAGGGAAACATAATAACTGAAGTGGAGAAATTTATAGCAATTATGTTTAGATAATTCAAGCCAAAACAAAACCAAAAATCTTTTTTGTTTTGCATTTTCTGAATACCTCAAATCAAAGGTAACTTTGGATTTCTCTTTACTTTCTTTTAATGATCCCCACAGAATTTTCTCAGTTTCCCACATCATTTGGCAAAGACAAAGACTTTACATTTTAAGCATATTTATAACAAGACGCTGTGGCTTTGGTTCAAATTTAACTTTACCCTCTGGCCTGCACTGCTTTGCATTTCAGTCTTCACCCACCACACCCTTGCCAATTTAATTTCAAATTATTTTTAATTGAGACTGAACACTTTACAAATTTGGGGTGTTGTGAATATAATTTATGGGGACCAGCTGGAGAGCCAAAACTTTGATCAGATTGTAAATGTTAATGGGAATACCTAGATGTAAATGATTGATAGCTTAATTTGACCCATCTAATTGATTGTTTTTCACAGAAATACCTCTACTTCTTGAAGTTCTGAGACTGTCATCCTTCATTTCCAGAAAAGGAGAAAAATGTGTTAAATAGCACTTACTTTCTTTGAATGGTGTGTTTTCTATTATTAATTGTAAAAACTCAATTTCTGACCTCCCTATTACATTGTTAGTTTTATCAACTAATTATTGATGTGTTTTTATAATAATATCTGAAAGCAATTTTTAAAGTTGTGTTTAAATTGTGTCGGGTTTTGTCATGAGATTTCTCATATGACTGTTAGAAAATGACTTAGAAAAATAATTGATCAGCTTAGCATCTCTCTTCATGTACAGCTGTTTCTAAACCCTGTGGTTGAATCCAGAGATCAAAGATTACAATCATTCTGGTTTTCAGATTGGATGGGTACTGAAAGGAAGAGCAGTGCTTTTGTGAATATCCAGCCATTATACAAGTGCTGCCTCTGACTTCTGATTCTGAAATGAGAGTCAAGGGAACATTTTGGCCTGGGGCAGGACAGGGGAGAAGAAAGAGACAATACTTACCCCTCCCACCACTGCCTCGCCCTGTGCCCATGCCCTTGTTTCTGCTGAGAACTCGCTCTTTATGACAGCTGCTCACACTTGAATCTTGAAGGCTAAAGCTAAAGGATTCTGCTGGGCATTCCAGAATAGATCATTATTTGCCTTTATGTCCTATAAGAAAGTCCCTTTCAGCAAGATATCTCTTGCTGACGATCAGGCTATTGTATATGGTAGTGAAAAAACATTGCCTTAGGAGTCAAAATCCTCGGTATTAAGTCTCAGACCTCCTATGGCTAATCTAATCCCTGAGCTACTTTTTAAAAGCCTAGACCAGCAATAGACATTTTTAATGCTACACATGTAATTTATGGGTACTAGAAGGAGAGAGCCAAAACTCCCCTTTCGTCTAATTTTTTAATATTAATGAAAAAAGGCTAGAATTAAATTATTTACTTGACACTACTTGGTTCACTCTCATAGGCCTAATTATCTCCTCAATTCCTCTTCTTGCTTCACTTGCTGTGGTGCTTTCAGCTGTCTGCACAGGGTAGCCTGTTTCTACTCCTGGGTCCAGAAAACTCAATCACAGAGCCAGGGAGAACCACCTGCTTTCATTCATTAGATGTATTATAATTTAAAGTATTGTAAAGTGAAGAAAGCTAAACCTATGTTCTACTGTAATTAAAAGAAAAAAATTAAAATCTAATGGAAATATTTTGAGTGTTTTGTGTTACTGTACTAATATAGCATCTCTCTAAAGTTGACCATTAGTACCCAGGAAAAAAACGAGGAAATAATTATTGTTATTAGGTCAAATCTCAACTTAGGATCACAGACATGGTTACTGCGTTAGATCATCATATTTTGATTAATCCCTCTCGCCAACCAGACTCTAAGCTCCTGGATGGCAGTTCCATCCCAGCGTGTACCAACCACAGTTTGAGGACTGATGACATATGAACCATCATAGAAGATTTTGAAAACACAGAAAATATTCTTTAGTGATAATAAAGGGCAAGAAATGAAAAACTGTTTTATAAAAATTAAAATAAACTCAAGTGGCATGCAGAAATTAAGACTGCATCTTTCTTTTTTTTTTTAAGTTTGGGTGATATGTATGTAATGATCAGTGGGACCGCTTTTTTTTTTTTTTCAATATGGAATGCTTCACAAATTTGCATGCCATTCTTGCACAGTGGCCATGCTAATCGTCTTTGTTTCCTTCCAATTTTAGTATATGTGCTGCCAAAGCGAGCACAGTGGGACCTTTATTTCAACTCAGTGCCTGGCACAGAATGGGCCATCAGTATATGCAGTTTTAATTAATGAAGATGGTTGTACACTGATACTCACTTGGCGTAAGGCTTAGTATATTCTCATCACCCTATAAAATATAAGTCAACTAGCAAACTTCTCTTGATTTTAGTCTTATTTTTGGTCACAATATGTTATAGGTAAACTGATCCTTTTTTAAAAAAAAATAAAATCTGAATCACCAGGTAAATAATAGAATGGAAAGACTTGTACCAATTTCCAAACCCTATTGAAGGAGGAGGGTGAAGGGTTCATAGGCAGAACCAGTGCTGGCTCACAGCAGACATCTTCCAGGGACCCCTTTATTTTCCCTTTACCTCCTCTCTTTTCTCCTCCCTCTTGTGTGACGAGCCTAGTAATTGAGGACGTTTCTATGTATAAAAAGAAGCTAATCATTTTGGGAATCAAAATATCTTTAAAACTGCAAGATGAGCAGATCTGAGCTTTGCTAAGTCTGTCCACAGGTCAGCCACTAAATACTGGCCACAAACTTACAGCCAGATGAGAAATGCAGGCTAGAAGGGACAATTTAGGGGACTGGGAAGGTAAGTCAAGGACTTTTGCTCTAACCAGTAGAGGGATGGGGTGGGTGGTGAATCGATTTGAAGCAACCCTTGTCTGGGATTGTGGAAATGGGCAAGACAGTCATATTTAGGGGAAATTTCACTTGGCGTCTGGCCATGGTTATTTTGGGCCCCATCATGCTAGGCTTTTCAATCAGAGTGAGTCACTTTCCTGCAGAATTTAATATCTGTAAAGCAATCATACTACTTGTCTGGTGGATATACACTAGAGGAAGATGGGCCAAGCTACTTAAGTATCTAACAAATACTTCTGTCACCTTTACTTCCCTCACAGTTTGAGTCTGCAGGTTTCTACCTGCCTACATTTATGATAACATAGTGAAAAATAGCTCAGCTTCTTTAAAAAAAGAATAGAGCGGCTTGAATGTAATACTGACTTCATCTGAATACTTGTCTTCAACCATTTAGCCCCCTTCGGTGATCTTTCCTCCGAGTGAAATAGCTGACAGCAAAGAAAGGCCTCCAGTTTCAACATGTTCACCTGTTCACTTTTGTCTTTGAGTCTGAGGTTTGCCCTGACACAACGAACAAACACATAGAGGTTCAGAGACTAAGAGATATTCTTGGGAAGAGACAAGTATGAAAACTGCTATTTATTTTAAAAGGGCAGGTTGAGGTCGTGTGTCTTCTGTGTTTGGGAGACACACGTCAATCCTGTATGCAGAAGAGGCATGACTCTGTAGAATTAGGGTTTCACAAAGTGAATGAAAATACTGTCATTTCAAAGTTTGGCATTTTGATAACTAAAAGTTCTTTACCTAAGTAAATGAGTTTTTCTTTAAAAAATGAAATTAACCTGATAATGATTTCTGTATCTTTTTGGTTCATTTACATGTATAATGTGAAGAATTACCATCTATTTAGCTCTAGTGGGACTCAGGTCCTTTAGAGACCTTTACATACTGATTTTCTCTGCTCTGTTTCCTCTTAAAGTATTTATCAAAAGACACTGGCTTGTTAATTAATCTGCCTCTTTCTCCTCTATGCCTCAGAGTGTGATTCTCAAAGGAAGGTTCAATACCTCCTGCATTTGAATAACCTGCACAATTTATTAATGCAGATTCCTGGGCCACATCTACTGAATCAGTTTTTCTGAGCTCAAGGCCCAGAATTTTGTATTTTTAATAAACTCATCAGGTGATACACACTAGAATTTCAAAATTCTTTCATATTGGGAAAACTTATCTTCCAAGGAGTGGCAGCTTTAATGTAAAAGTGGGGCATGGGCAGGGAACTCAGAGCTTTTTGGCCAAGGGGACACAATCTCGCTTCAAGAAGTTTTATAAACTTGCACATTAAAAATGAATAGTATTCAGTTCTAATATTATCTGGGGGGCACTTATCATACTGGTAATTTACCGGCAGGATTAATTGAACTGGGATAGATGCTTAACTTAGAAATACATACTTTTCCTTATGGGAAGTTTTAAAGTGACATAACATGACTTTATTGCATGAGCGCCCACAGAGACCTGCATTCCTGTGGACGTGCATCACAGGAGGCTTTTCCGTCCCACTGCACCACGGAAAAGTAGGAGTCGGCAACGTCCTCATCCTGTAACTATTACACACACAGTTACTTGCACGTGACAAGTAGCAGAACTTGATGATAACACTTCAGTAGCTTGATATGGCACTCTCTCAACTTTAATGACTTAATATATTATCAAGTAAGTCTTTCAAAAATGTCTACCAAAGCAGAAAATTCGAAATAGGTCACGCAGAGACACCTATCAGCACTGAGATGGGCTACAGCTTGCCTCCTCTGTGCTTCCAGCAAGAGCCGTCCTTCCAGCCCCAGCTGCATGCTCTAGTCACTCAGAGCTTCCTAAAAACACCCAAAACTAAGGCTCACTCCAGAACTTCCGGTTTCATTACACTGTGGTGGAAGAACCAGAAAGGAAGAACCAGAAAGGAATATCTTCAGTCCTGCAAGGCTGAAGAGAGGTATATTTTGAGAAAAAAGGGCCGACATGAAATGTCTTAATAGCCACACCACAACATTTAGCACATTCTGTTAGTGAAGATTGCAGGGTCTGAACATTAATAGTGAAAGTATAAACTCTCAACATTGAAGAGAATGGGAAGGGAGCCATCATCGGAACAGACATTTCAATACTTTCCTGGAAGGACAAGGGTGATTGGGATTTGCTGACGTGGAGGAGAGGAGGCTGAAGCCTGAAAGGGGAGGGGAGGGCTGCAGGTCAGATGGAAACTCATCAACTCTCACAGCACTAGAGAATGTGGCTCGTAGAATCACAGGGACAGTGGAGAGTAGGGGTGAAGCAGGGGGCACTGAATAGGGAGTGAATTGAAGTACAGAATATAGACTACCCTGCTGCAGCCTCCCCTTCCCCTGCACACAGCACTCCTGGGAGCTAGGCACACACTCCTTAAACAAACAAGCCCACCAATGAAAAAAGGAGGACGATCTTTTCTCATCGTATTGAATGAACAATCTAAGGAGAACCAGGACAGCCAGGAAGGGCACTGGAGCAAATGCCTCTGTTCTGTCATTTTAGAGTCCCCTGGTGTGAGAGCTGGCCAGTTGACAAGCCCCACTCACCCCAGAGAGACTGGCTCTTCTGTGGCCTTGTGCTTAACTATAAATGAAAAACAAGGGACACTGAACATGAGAAAACCCTGCAACAAAAAAAGAGAAAGATCAAAATTAACAAACAGGAAAACATGATCCTAGAGGAGATAGAGTTAATTCAGAAAAAAAAACCCAAAACACTTCTAATTAATATAGAGAAATCAGACAAGATTCTGCATCCATAAAACAAAACAGGATGCAATGAAAAAGAAAAATCAGAGACCAAAGAGATCCCTAGATACTTAAAAATATGTGGTCTGAAACTAAAAAATAGAAAAGCAAAAAAATGGAAGGGTTAAAAGAGAGTATTGAGTGAACTTTCTAGAATAAAAATCAAAAGGCTAAAAAGAAAATATGAGAAAAAAGCTTTAAGATATATATTCACATATATAATTATTCAAAAGCTCAACAGCCTGTTCATAGGAATTTTAGAAAGAGAACAGAAAAGATAGAAGGGAGGAAACAAAAACAGAGACTTCCTAGAGTAGAAGACAAAAGTCTTCAGACTAAATAACTCCAGTGAATCCCCAGTGCCTCACGTATTAGAGCTCAGATTAATTGTCATATTGTCATAGATTTTCAGAATACCATGGAGAAAGACTATCCTAGTAGTTTTCAAGGAGAAGAAACAGTATATCAACAAAAATAATAAGTTTAAGCTTAAGCTTGGCATTGGTTATCCAGTCAACCATTTTGAATGCTAGAAGGTAATGGAGACTTCAAAGCTTTGAATGGAAATTATTTTCAACTTAGAATCCTAAAAGCAGTCCAATCAACTGTCCAAAGAAGGACACATTTTTAAAACCTTCAAAAATGTACATCCCCTGAAAGATACTATCCTATTTCTTAGGATATTACTTGAGAATATGCTATAGCACAATGAGACAGTAAACCAAGAAAGAGGAAAATGTGAGATCTAGCAAACAGATGATCCAGTCATCTGTGAGAGGGCTGTGATGATACATCCTAGAGAGAAATCAGAACAACTTGGAGCAGAATAATGGAAGGCTTGGGAAAAGGTATCAAAGGAAAAAAAAGATTTAATACTACTCTCGAGATCCTAAAACAGTTTAGGAGACAGAAAAGGAAGGTAAAGTAAGAAAAAAAAAAAAGCACTTAGGAACTCTAAGAAAACAGACCAGATAAGAAACTAAGTATAATCCTAGCACACTACTTGGCATTGCCATGGATTCCATTTGATTTCTTATTAGAATGTAAATAGTGGTTAATGACTTTCAACTTGAACAGACAACCTAAAGAGATAGTATTACACAGCTGTTACGAGCACCATCTCTAAATTTCTTACTGGCTATATGAATCTAGAAATTTTCTTGATTTCTATACTACCCAATTTCTTTTCTGTAAGATAGAAATAATAAGTTATCTATTTTATAGTCTCGTGAGGCTTGAGTTAATTTACACAAAGCACTTGTAACAGTGCTTAACACATAGAAAGTCCTCAATAGGTGTTAGCCAAACAATAACAAACCATATATTAAAAAAATAGAAGTATTTCTTGACACAGAACAAAATGAAATGTTATTAAATTTGACAATATACATGTATAAGTACAGATGGTTGAAAGTGGGGAAGAACAGTAGTGAGGCAGAGTCAAGAATATTGTTTGCAGTTGATAGAAACAAAAATAAACAACAAAGGCAAACTAAAAGAAAAATAAAATTTAGCAATATAATTATGTAAATGTGTTAAATCATAAT
This sequence comes from Balaenoptera acutorostrata, assembly GCF_949987535.1. Lineage (NCBI taxonomy): Eukaryota > Metazoa > Chordata > Mammalia > Artiodactyla > Balaenopteridae > Balaenoptera > Balaenoptera acutorostrata. The sequence continues at coordinate 69,294,996 of NC_080065.1, read as the reverse complement.
GCATCATAGCAGGAAGCTAATAGCAGATTATGACTATAATGAACAAATCAAAAGCTAGCAGGTAAATTTATAATCTAGAGATACAGGAAGAAACAACAGAAGAACCAAAAAATAGATAAAAGTGTTTCTACTCAGGAATCAAGGAAGGTAAATATCTATATCTTTCAATATCCTAAAATTTTATTTGTCTATTAAAACCGAAAACTCAATAAAACAAACAAGTAAAAAAAGGAATGTGAAGGGGATTTGGGATGGATGGTGGGAGCAAAATATTTTTAACAAGAAGTAAAATTAACACTATGATATCTAGAATTCTTGCTAGGAATTTCAGGAAACTCCACGAGTTTGGAAAATATGGAAATCTTAGGAAAAGAATGCCAGTTTCTGGACCAAATTTGATCAGTTTAAAATAGTCTAGGAATTGACCATAAAAGACAAAGGTAATGCATACTTTTACTGATGAAGTCAAGCAAAAATCACAGTACATCTGAAAAACGAGGGAGGCTCAATGTCAGTTACTCTTTTATTTCCCCCACCCCTTGAAATCATCAAGCATAGTTTGAGGAGGCGTTTGATTGCTGACTTCAAGCTCTTTGGGTGTAGCTTTTGCCATCCAGTCCATGCTTCTCCTTCTGGTCTCTTTCTTTCCTGGCTGCTCTATGACTATTTCTGCATCATTAGATTTCCTTTCCTGTTTTCCCAAAGGATGAACATATTTGCAGTCACTGCTGGAAACCTGATCTTTATCCTGAATTTCTGCTCAAATGCCGCCAGAGATGAATCATGTGGGCAGTCTTATTTTATTAAGAAAATGTGTAATACATACTAAAAATAGCAAGGCTTGCTTTGTCAATTTCATCAATGTTTCTTAATCTGGACCTCATAGAACATGCATTTTTTTTTGCTTTTTGATTTCCTTTATTCTTCGGTCAGTGTCTAAGACCTTAAAATTCATAATCTTAATTCAGTTGTTTGCCTAGGCTAGAGGTATCAATGATGAAACATTTCTATCTTCCAAAGCTGACCAGTGTTTCTCAGAAACTGGAAGAGAACCCACTCTGGCAGCTTTAGTTGGGTGCCTAGGAACCACAGTCTACACATTTATATATATTCATGTCTCTCTTCTAAATGGTACAGAAATGTTCATATGAAATTTCTGGTTTTAATGAAAGGTAAGAATATAAAATAATATGAAGTACTTTGGGAATTAATCTCAGCTGTGGCTTAAGGCTCCATTCTCATAAATTTATAGTTCCATTAGGTCTCCTCATCTTCCCTTTCTTTTCTTTCCGTCACGTATGATTTAGCTGTTCTTCATACTTAGAGTAAACATGTGACTTCAATAGAAGAAATTTAAAAGAGTATCGTAGGAACCGTTTTCTCCTGATGACTGTCCACTGCTAGCTTCAAGGCTGGAGTTCTTATGCAGGCGATGCAGCTCCTATGGGGTCAGGAACAGAAAACTCACGTTGGAGGGAAGAGTCCCAGAGGCTACCACTAGCACCTTGAGAATGGAAGAAGGGCGGGGAAGATAATGTGGCTGAAGCTCCGCAGGGGAGAGAGTCCCGGGAGGTGAGGTCAGAGAGGTAAACAGGATATGAGATAAGGGGGTAGACTTTGCAGGGCCTTGGAGGCTCTGAGAGACTTTGAAGGATCTTTACTTTGGGAGAAATGGGAGAATATTGAAAAGTTTTAAGCAGAAGAATATGAGATTTTAGAGGATCACTCTGGCTGCTTTTTTGAGAGTAGACTATATGGAAGAAGAGTGAAGCAGGAAAGCGGAAAGAAGGATAAGGCTACGGCAATAAACAGTAGATGATGGTTGCTTAGACCAGGAAGGTGGTGATGAAGGACATGAGGAGTGATTGATTGGATTCTGGATCTATTGTGAAGATAGAATCAATAGAATATGCTGATCACTTGAATGTTGGGATATAAAAAAGAGAGAAGTCAGGGGTGACTTCAAGATCGTGGCCTGAACAACTGGAAGGATGGAGTCGCCATTTACTGAGCTGGACATGTATGTATTCAGGTAGATCAGGCTGGTGGAGGGACATCAGGAGTTCCGTGTAAGAAATACTAAATTTGACAAATCTGTCACAACTACAAATGGAAAGTTGATACGAATAATCAAGAAATAAACTTCTAACTTTTCTATATTTATTTTCAAAATTGAGTTGACATAGACTAAATATCACAAGATAAATTTATAGCTTGATAATTTTTCATATAAAAACTCTATAGGGCTTCCCTGGTGGCGCAGTGGTTGAGAGTCTGCCTGCCAATGCAGGGGACACGGGTTCGAGCCCTGGTCTGGGAAGATCCCACGTGCCGCGGAGCAACTAGGCCCGTGAGCCACAACTACTGAGCCTGCGCGTCTGGAGCCTGTGCTCCCCAACAAGAGAGGCCGCGATAGTGAGAGGCCCGCGCACCGCGATGAAGAGTGGCCCCCGCTTGCCGCAACTAGAGAAAGCCCTTGCACAGAAACGAAGACTCAACACAGCCAAAAAATAATAATAATAATAATAAATAAATAAATAAGTAAAAAATTAAAAAAGAAAACAGCAACATTGTTCTGAGCCTGTTTAAAAAAAAATTCTATAGCAGATCTATTTTTTGTTGTTTTTATTGAATAACAATTATAAACATTTCTAAAAAGACCCCAATATAAAGCATAACAGCAAAGCTTGAAGATTAAATCTTTTACCCTTGTTCCCCAAATTGACACCAATGAGCTTCAAAAGCCCGAGGGTCCTTTACTCTCAGATCATTCATTATTATAATGAAGCATATCATGTCATAATTCATCAGGCATTTTCACAAAGCATATTTTACACTTGACTTGCCCCTAAGCATTTAGATATTTATTCCTCCCTGTAGCCACCTGTAAAGTTAGATTAGATAATTCTTAGGAGTTTGATTTTACTCAGGTGTGCTGACAAGCACAAACAATAAGTCCTTGGGAAGTTTCCAGATTTCAGTTGTCCTTTGTGCACGTTAAATGAACCACACACACAAAGAAGGGTAGAGTTTAATTTATTCATCTTTCTCTTTACTGAAAATTTTGTAGCCAGTTTATGTGATTCAGAGGAGGCCGTATTAGCTCTCAGATCTAGGGCAAATCCACAGTGGAGATAGATATGAGTCTACTGGGAGAGACCCGGAAGGACCTGAGGCTTGAGAATTTTCCACGGCAGCTCTCACATGTCCTGGGTCCCTGCAGCTGTTCCTCCCCACCCCTACCCCCTTGCAAATGACTGTATCCCCTAACTCATCCTCCCCACAGCTCTTGATATCAAAACTCCAGACTGTCCAAACACCCAGACTCCAAGATCAGTCCCTCTATTCTCATTTCTGAAAGTAGCATATGCTGACTGTCGTCCTACTACTCAAGTCTCATAAAATTTTTGCCCGTTTTCCCTCCCTGAATTACAATACTTCTTCGTAGCTTTTCATGCCTGGCATTTTCAAACAAAGGTTTATATTAACTGGTCCATGAAGCCACAGTTATCCTATGCCCTGTGGAATTCCATTACTCCCATGTTAGGGCCTCTCCTCCTGGCAGAGTTCAACTGTCGGTCACAAGGAGAGAGACACGAAGGGACGGACTGGGAGACGTGTGTTCCAGGATAAAGGAAAAGCATGCGTGAGGAGGCTCTTCAATGTGGCTGTGAAGGAACAGTGAACAATCCCAGTTGTCCAATGCACAGAAAAATCGAAGGCAAATAAGTATGAAAAATAGACAAGGGGTAGATCTTATAGGGCCTCAAATGTCCAGTCCAAGAGTTTAGAATTAGAGAAGTGTAGGTAGTTGTTGAAAACTCCCCAGCTGAGTAGTAACATGATAACGAACATGGAAAAGAACTAACATGGTACACTTTTGTAATTTACTAAGTTCTTTCCTATATGTGATCAGAGTTAATGATTGGTTTTTCGTCATGAATTTTCCTCTGACATCAACATTTAATCTGGATCAAAGAAAGAGGAGATTACTGGGAGCAAAAGACCTGTTAAACCCACTGCAATGACATTTGGGATTTTAAGTCTGAGTGATGGGGTGGGAATAATGGGACTGAGATGATCAGAAGTGGAGGAACGAGGACACTGAAGGCAGATGGTGATGATTCATTTTTCAGGACATATTGAATTTGAGGTGGTAACCAGAAAGGCAGACAAGTTTTACATGCCATTAGATCTATGGGACTCTATTTAATACACAAAGCTATAGATTCGGAAGTTATACAACTGGAACATTACGTGTGATGATCAAAGGAGATTGAGTAAAAAGAGAAGTTCAAGGACAGAACTTTGATGGCAGGAGGAAGAAGAGAAACTGGAGAATATTATGCACTTTATGAAGATTGGTCCTTATCCTGATCGTTCAGTGCTGTAACCCAGCACCTAGTACTGTCGCTGGCACCGAGTAGGCTTTCAATAAGTGTCTGTAGATTGCGTGGCTGAAGTATTGCCAAACTGCCCTCTGGTGGAAAATGTCCCTCTGCCTATCAAGACACACCCTTTCTGCAAGTATGCATTCAAAGATGGATTCTGGGAAAAGGGAAGCAAGAAGTGTATGCAAAGATAACTGGTTTGTTCAATTTCCAACAGTGCATTTTGCTCTAAAGCCATCTAAATAAGAGCAAAAGGGGAAGAAAATGGGGAAAAAATCTTGCTAGTGAGGCCAATGCTCAAAGCCAGGGTGGCTTTGGTTTCTTTTTGTTTGTGTTTTTAATGAGTAATCATTTGTTAAATTTATCCATTGACTGTCAAAAATTCCATCCTTTCTATTAATTTACAACCAGAGGAAATTCCTGGGAGATTTCTGAAGTTTTCCTTTGTCCAATATTTGGATGAGCCATGGGCTGCACAATGCTTACATAACCTTTAAAGTCAGAAAAAATAAAAAGTAACTCAAATGGCAGTTTTATGAGACTTCTAAAGGGTGGTTTTCAGGATGACGCTTTGATTCTGTGATTGAAATCATAGTTTATTTTCAGCACTGGCTATGTGGAAAATTTGTTTTACTTTCGGCATATCACATACAATGGAAGGAGTCTGAATGTGTTTCCTTTAACCCACTTCAAACTCCTTTGTGGATGTAGGCTCAACCAATCAGCTGACAAATTCATGAAGTAAAAAGTTGAATTTAATCGGATAACTTATCCCACAATACAGAAAAGATCTTAATATTGTTAAGTACATACAAATAAGCCTATTTTTCCCACATACTGCAAAGGGGGAAAATCTAATCTTGGGAGTGAATGTGGGGCAGTGACAAACATATGTCAGCTTACTCCAATAAGGAAAAGGAATAACCTTGTGTCCATACAGCTATACCACATTTCTCAAATGGGCATATACTGTTTCATTTCTGTGGATACCATGCACCCTTACTCCCTTTCTTTCTGGGGGACTTGTTCCTCCTCCTTCCTTCCCTCCCCATCTAACCCATGGTTCCCATGGAAACCACCAAATTCTTACAAAGCAGTACTGCTGATTAGTCCTTTGATTAGTCCAGGGGTGGGCACCTTCCCAGCTAAGCCATTCTGAACTCTTCCCTGAGCAATGTCAACCACCAAGAAGAGACTCAGTACCCCTCTCTGGTATATAGGAACCACACAGGGAAATGATAAGCCATCAGTGATTTCTTGCCCCATGGAGAAGACTTCCATGAAAGAGAATGAAGGCAACTCCCCGAGAAGAGCCAAGGAGAGTCATGGAGAGGGAAAGGGGGAGAGAGAGAATGAGAATGAGAGAGACCTTGCAAAATCTAGATGGAGGTTTCCTGTTGACTTAAGACCCAGATGCATTTGTATCCTTTCTGTTTCTTCAGTCTTTAGTCTCCATGAACCAATAAATCCCCTTTCCTATTTTGGTTGCCTGGCTTAGTTCAAGTGGATTTTCTGTTAGTTGCAACCAAAAAACAAAAACAAAAACAAGAAACAGACCTTCCTAGCCCTCCAAAACAAAATAAAACAAAAAAAAAACTAATATAATTGATGTTGTATAGCTGTGCATGATTGAGTTAGGTTCAATAATTGTAACTTCATGTAGACTTCTGAAAGGCAAATTGACTTTAGCTCCGAAGAGTCCATGAGACTTAAGAGTGTAGAAGTCACAAAATCAGGATGAGCTGAGAACAATCTAAGAAGTTGACAAAGGCTGGTGTTCCCCTGTCAGAGGGTGCATAGCAAATACCCACTTAAAGGAGTAGAGGTGAACAACTCAGCTCTAGATTATTCTTTCAAAGTAGGCTTATATTTGACTCATGTAAAGAATAAATGAACTAAAAACTGATACTCTCCTCAACTTTGAGCCAATCAGCCTTCCTAAGTTGCTTCCTAAACTAAAAAGAGAATAGGATCTCTTCTGGGAGAGGTGAAGGGCAAGCAGAAGAACTACCCTGGTCTGGAAAAGCTACAGACATTACAAGGCCAATTCCCAGCCTGACCCAAGCTATGCTCCTTTTATATGACTTGACTTGAAAATTGTGCAGCTCCCAAATGGAGAGGAATTCTCCCCAATCATCAATCTGCAGAGAGTTCCTTGGGGAGTTTACATAGTCTTTATCTGCTTTACAGAGGAAAACAAAAGATACCAAAAAAAAAAAAAAAAAAAAAAAAACCTTCAAAATTCAAGTAAAAGCAAGAATGGAAGTGGGGAAGCAAATTTTAGCTGCAAACCACCAAACCCATAATTTTACACTCTATACAAGCATCTAAATAAACAAAATCATGCAGTATAAACACTGCTGATAAAGGACTAGCACACAGTGTTTAATGGCCCTAGGGGAAATAAAAAGACAGCATAAATACTTTTTTTCACAAAAGACACATTCTCTATAGTTTCAGAAAAATTATTATTTTTAAAGAAACTAAGTGATTTCTAATTTCCCATTTAAAATATCATATACAAGAACATGAATTTAGGGAGATAACGATGTTTATGAATCAAGAGTGCCTGTAATTCGCAGTAAAGAGTTTAGTTTGAGTAACTTTCTAAAACTTTAAAGTAGGATATAGTCAGTAAGCATAGTGTACACTTACTCAATATTATACAGAAAACTAATACTGTGTCCAACACTAAACATGAGGATGGTTTTCCCTGCAGAGTCCCAAATTTATTAATGCTCAAAGTGAATGTATTTAATAGTCCACAAGAATGTCTTGATGAACACAGAAGTAGAGTAAATATTTGAATAATCTTGAGGAAGTATTGATATTTTACTCAGGCTATGGTGAAGAAGAAGATATTTTTATGCTAAAATAGACTACACATTCGTAATGATTGGGATATCTCTGTCTGCCAGATTCAGTGTCTTCTTCCTTTGAAAGATGTTGAATAAATGCAAAATTTCTGCATCTTGGTCTTCCCATTTCTGTAATGCAGGGAGACCACCTACCTTCTCTTTCTTTCTTTAGACTGGGAAGAATACAGCTGATGAAATTCGAATTCTTGTTCACATCAATCATATATGTTAAGATATCCCTAATCTCCTTAAACACATGCTTATAGACTATATCTTTTAGTCTGGGTGATCTCTAAATTACTTAATCACATAACAAGGTATAGCTAATTCCTCTGAAGTGGCTAATTCCTCTGCAGCTTGTGGGCTGCCTGAGGCCGATCGTACTCCTATACACATGAGACACCAAGAAGTTTGTGGGAAAGAACTCATCCCAAAGCAATGAGGAGATGGAGAGGAGCCAGTGAGCTGATACTGGAAGGGAGGGATGATTCTGGACACAATTTGTCACCCAGATTATGTCCTGGCCCAGCTCCTATGGACTCATGGCCAAGTTTATGGAGGATAAAATTTGAATGTAAAAGTAAAAGTTACTTTTACTTAACAAGTAAAAGTTAAAAAGTTATTTTTTCTTACATCTCTCTGGGACATTAAGAGTGCAAGGCATCTGGCCCATAGACACCAAGAGTGGCACTGGTGGTGGTGACAACATTGCTGGCAACAAAAGCAGCAACATTAGTGGAAGTGGAGTTTGCTGCAGCTGTGGCTGTTTGTCATGTCCTTACAGTGGGCAGAGTTACACTTGGTGTAGATGTAGTGACGTCTTTTTCTGCAGGCAGGAGCAGTTTCCGTCTGGAAGGCAGCGGCAGCAGCAGAAGCAGCTGCAATGGTGTTTTTGGCAGGCGGCACAGCTGCTACTCTTGGCATCAGCTGCAGTTGGGGTCTTCATCACAAGGAGTCACGACAAAAGAGGGATAGAATTCAAATACGCCCCAGTAGTCCAGAGGCTTATTTCTGCTAGCACATGGGAGAAACCCTCCGGGAAATGCAAGCTCCACTGGTGAAAAAAAACAGTTCCTTCTGAGCACAAAACGATGGACTTTGACAAATACTATTTGGCTACTGATGTTGATATCCTTTCCCCAGGCTAGTATGACTGGGGAAATCTAGATCACATACCATACTCCCCATCAGCTACGCCTTTCTGGCTGGAATCACTCACTGCTCTATTTGAGTGGTAAAGGCCAAGAAATCTTTGCTGCCAACATGTGCTACTTTGAGCTGCATTCGTGGTGCTCTATCATTTCAATGACCGATGTCAAGACCTGTATTTGTGGCCGTATAAGTGTTGACCCCTTTAGTGAGCATGAATAAAAATCTAAAATTTTCCCATACTAACCAGGCCCTTCCACTCTGAAGGCCTGTCATATGCATGATGTCTTTCAGAGAAAAGCAGCTGCAGGGGGATTCCCTGGGCATGGAGACTCATGCTTTCTGCCAGGTGACCCTGCCCTGGTCACAGTTAACTGGGCCAAGGACTGATGCCTGATACAAAAGCAGTCCATTTAGAGGCTACTACAAAAGCTTTTTAGTAAGGATGGTGACAGGCTGAACTAATCAGATTCTCCCTCTGGGTGAATTTGAACGCCAGATATCCAGAGAGACTTGTCAGAGTAGAGTAGCGTGGGTTGAGGGAGACAGAGAAAGGAGGCAATAGGGAGATGCCATGTACCAGGAGTAAGAAGATGTTCACAAGCAAAGAGGATAAGAGTAGAGAGTGCTGGTCAGAAGTGGTGAAGTCGTCTCAGAAGAAGTGAAAGCAGAGATAACTTGAGACCTATTAGAAGGACATATGAGAGTAGGAAGCATTATATTCTTTTTTTTTTTTAATTATTAGCACCTTTAATTATTATTTATTTATTTATTTATTTATTTATTGGCTGTGTTGGGTCTTCATTTCTGTGCGAGGGCTTCCTCTAGCTGTGGCAAGCGGGGGCCACTCTTCATCGCAGTGTGCGGGCCTCTCACTATCGCGGCCTCTCATTGCGGAGCACAGGCTCCAAACGCACAGGCTCAGTAGTTGTGGCTCACGGGCCTAGTTGCTCTGCGGCATGTGGGATCCTCCCAGACCAGGGCTTGAACCCGTGTCCTCTGCATTAGCAGACAGATTCTCAACCACTGCGCCACCAGTGGAAGCCCAAAGCATTATATTCTGATGCCATTTTAGAACCTGTTCTAGTTCCTTGAGGCCTGAATGGGCAGCTGCTATTAGTAAACATTCAAACAATTTATTAGTTGAGTAAAAGTGAATAAAACCATAGTAAAGTCAAGAGAGAAATCAAAGTATTTGAGAGGCAGATCATTTAATAAACAAATGAATTCTCAGAAAATTCATGCTTTTGTTTGTTTGCTTGCTTTGCTTATGCAGCAAAATATTCATAGGTAGGACAGCTAACGCACACTTCAAAATATGTCATATATGCCAATATAAAACTCTTTTTTTTTTCCCTGTTATTCTTACTTCAGTGGGCATCCTTATATTTAACCCCCATTGCAAGGTTCTCTGTTCCCTGTAACCTGAAAGAGCTTAAAGAGTCCTCATTTTCCCATCTATCTTTAAAATAAAATCCCATAACCTGAGTACTTTGAGTGGGTCTCTGCTCATTGCAACCTACAAGAACGTAAGATAAAGGAGAAGAGGAAGGGGAATGGGTGAAACGTTTGTGCTGCCATCTAGAAACTGTGTGTATAGATACATTTGAATAAATTTTCTGAAGTTACAAAGAGCAACCTGCAGGAAAAACAAAATTAGCTTTCAAGAGCCCACTTCCCACTTTGTAATGTGAAGTTTCTTCCTCCTCTTTTCCCCAGCAACAGTTTATACCCTACGATTCCTGTTAAGAGAGCTGCAGTGGACTTCTGTGCCAATAAAGTGCTAATTGATCAGGACAGCACATTCACACCTTTCAAACCTACCCCGGGGAAAAACAGTGTAAAAATAGAATGAACCACCAACTGTGTTCACAACTTCTAATTTATCATGAGGACAAATGTTAAGCATTAAAGGTCAAGATAGTTTCTGGTGATGCTCACAGAAGCAAAATGCCTATAGCCTATAATAAAGTTGCATTGAAAGACTAGGACTTTAGATATTGTCATTTCTCTTAGCTGCTAAAAATGCTGTTTCTGTAAAGTCAAAGTTTAATTCAGTTCTTACCCAAATGATTCTTAAGTGAACAATAAACAAGTAAGAGTCATCACTAAAATCCTGAGGGCGGGGGGGATGTGGGGGAAGAGTAATTAGTGGGTCTTTGACCTGGTACATATTGAATTGTATTATAAAGCTACAGCAATGAAAACTGTGTGATTTTGGTGTAGACCTCCAATCTGAAATATTCTTGCATAATCACACCAAAATGATCCTACAAAAGTGATCCTACTTTTTTTCTTTTATTTCCAAGAAATTTGTACCAAAGACACATTTTACCCTTATTCTATCTCTAACCCTTACACCAGAAATGGAGAACTTTTACTTTACTCAGTGCTACACTGTTGGGATTTGAAAAATTACATATGCATTAATTTTACAGTCATATCAATTCAATAAAATATTTCAAAAACCTGTTATAAGTAAGCCAGCCTCCCCAAATATATTAATCCTATTCTTCTAACCACATTTATAAATTTCATATAATTCACATATATCATTGAGGCATTGTATAAATGTTAGTGTTAGGTCTGAGTCCGCCTCCACCCCTTCTCATGCCTACTCTCTTGTATCTACTTTATGCTGATTTAGATAGATTTAGAATAAGTAGGAAGTCTACAAAAAGAGGTGTATATCTTTTAGATCTTCAAATAAGTGCCACTAGTAAACAGTTCAATAACTTACTAATTGAATGTACATGAATAAGGCCATAGTAAATAGAGAAATGAAAGTATTGAAAGGCAGACCATTTAATATACAAATAAATTCTCAGAAAATGTACAAACTTTTTGCTTACTTTGCTTATGTGACGAAGTAGTCATGGGTAGGACAGATAACCCACACTTTAAATATATAATATATACCAATGTAAAACTTGTCTGTTATTTTCCTTCTTGGCCATGAGGCAAGGCCACATCCTGGTTGATAAAAGTGGGTTCTTTCCTACTCTCAGTGATCCTGGGAAATGGTTACTCTTGGAGCAGAAGTGAGTCATCAGAGAGGTTTCATTAGCGAGTGCGGGAATGTGAGGGGGGAGGGTATGACAACAGGGTTGGTGAGCTGCCCCTGGCCTAGGAAGACAGACAAAGAGCAGCTGGGGCCCTGTAGTCCCATCTGTGCGTGGAGGCAGTTATGACAGCAAGAAAACTAGTGCATCAGGTGGGTAGTCCCTGGGTAGCAAGTCAGGTTCAGCCACTGTGGAGGCCTCTAGTCCTATGGGGTGTGCCCAACTTTCACACCACCACGAATGGGAGGGAAGAGCAGCCAGGAATGAATGGAGACCTTGTGAGAACTCTTTTCTTCCCCTGGGATGGAGAGAGGCACCAACAGGGGACATCAGAAAAGGACAACTGTGCCCAGGGATAGCTCAGGACTTTGGTGAGGACGCCTATTTCACACAGTACTCACTGATGAGTTACCCACAGAATGATTGCTTTTTAAGCCATAGAGAAACATCCTCACTTCAAAATCGTCACATCAATGCAGTCACACCAAAATGACTACTACTAAAGCATAGTATCCAAGTCTACCCTGATGGGAAAATGGAGCAGAATATGTGAAGTCTGAATTTGATTTTGGTTTTGCCACGTAATTCTTTATTCTAACAAAATCTCACACACAAGCCCAAATGTCTGGGGAAAAAAAAAAAAATCGGTCTGGTAAAAGGGGACTGGGAGACCCAGAGCCTCCAGCTCTCAGCAGACGGATCTGCTTCCCGCCCACACCCCAGAGGCTCTGAAGAGCCCTCAGAACTCTGAGTCAGTACAAAAAAATCACTGGGACGGAGTCTAGAAAACACACTGACAAATCGTTGGGAATTTGCTCTGTAATATAATTAGCATTTCAAATAAGCAGGGGAAGAAAATGGATAGAGAATAAATAAGGAAAGGGAGGCAGGGGAAAATGTGGAAGAAGGTACATCAAAATGTTGCTTGTGATTATTTTTTGATGATGAGATTATCAGTGATTTTTTCCACTTTTTTCTTTCCATCTTTCTATATTGGAATAGCTTATAGCACATAGATTGCCTTCATAATGAGAATAAATAATAAAGGAATTTGAATTAAAATGTAAACAAGCAAATGCAGAACACAGCACCATCTTGTAGTGCACTTTATTTTTACTGCACACCAAGAGAAAAAAGCAGATTGAAGAAAAGCCAGAGTGTAAAATGAGTCCGATTGAGGCAAATCTGAGAGCTCCGTAGTGACTCAGAAGTGAGAGAGAGACGGTTCTGAGTGAGAATGAAATCAGCAGCTAACATTTATCTCACATTTGTTCATTCTCTGCTCACAGAGCCTTTGGCATCCAGGGCAGACAAAGTGTGATAACTGTTGGTGATGGGCTGTTTGTCCGCCTGATCTCTGAGGAAACAAGGTGAAATGGGAAAGAGCATATTTTACTGTTTAGGCTGCAAATGCATCAGAAGCGAGAAGGCCTGTGTTGTGTCTAGATATTACTTTTCGTCAAGGCCTTCCTTTGGTAAGCGCTTTCTCTTGATGCCTAAAATCTTTTCAGTATTGAATAGGTTGACTTTTTCTTTTTTTTCCCTCTCTGCAAACAACCCAGGGAATGAAAAGTTAAAGTACCTATTCGTTTGCCTTCTTAAGCTGGAAGTAGCATATCGCAAAATTACCCAGGAACTGTTCGGCTAGACACCACGTGAGAGAATAAGTGGAGGTAGTGAGAGGCAGTCAGTGTGCCAATTTTCCAGTGTTTGTTGAATGTAACTGCACACTGGTGCTTTTACGATGCTTGCCATCAAATCCCCCCAAAATACATTCTCAGAGGCAGAGGTAAGTGATGTTTCGCGTCGGTTTGTTTTCTGCAGCTTTCACGCCATCAGAGGTGAGGTGGCTGGACAGGAGAGCTGTTGAGTTGCTGCCCCTGATGAGGAGCGAGAGGCCCAGCGCTGCCAACAGGGAAGGCTTCGGGGCAGACTCCTGGCAGGGAGTTGTTCCTCCTGCCAAAGGGGGATTTAAAATCCCCAGGTCTGCCACTGAGACCCAATATTGGGCCAGAGAGAAGAGTTCCCTAGCTGGAGGGACAGAAGACCTACAGCATAGTCAAGCAGGCCCTCTGCATTCTGCTGAATGTGAAGGAGAGAAGCAGAGCTTTTTATAGACGTCTACTGGTAAACTCAGTACTTGAGACTATTTTGGGTGCAAAGACTGAGAGCTCTCTGAGTGTAATCATTACGGTGTAAAGTGACAGGTGCAGCTTGGGATCCACGAGAGATTCCTCAGAACCTAAGAGAAATCCCAGCTGGTCCAAACCCCATCTCCTGCAGGTTCTGGTTAAGAATCATCAACCCTTCCTTGATGAGCAGGGTCTGGGGGCTGATCGCAGAACTCACTGACCATCTTCTCAAGGCTGTTGACTAAGCTGCAGGTTCTCACACTGCTGCTTAAGGGATTCCCAGCCAATGTGTCCTGTGACAACTACAAGAGTCTCTGCAGGTCTTGCAGAAATACAGTCACAATGGCTACTCTTTTTTAGTACTGATTTTGTGAAGCTATTTTACAGTCTTTACTCCTAATTATAATAGTCCTTCAAAGTCCCTATTTTCAGAACCACGATGATGCAGGTGATGTACTCACTACAGAAGCAAAATTTAAGGGGGCATCAAAAAACTCAGTACTTTGTTAATGTGGCAAGAAACCCCAATTTTCAGTGAAAAGATGTACAAATATAAAATTTTAAAAATTAAGTAAAATTTTACTAAATTATGCTAAATATTATGGTGTTATGTTAAGTGAAATAAGTCAGAGAAAGACATGACGTGACTTATATGTAGAATCTAAAAAATAAAACAAAGGAGTGAATATAACAAAAAAGAAACAGACTCACAGATATAAATAGAGAAACAAACTTGTGGTTACCAGTGGGGAGGGGTGGGGGCAAGGGGTAGGGGATTAAGAGGTAGACTATTATGTTATAAAATAAATAAGGTACAAGGATATATCATACAACACAGGGACTACAGGCAATGTATTATAATAATTACAAATGGAGTACAACCTTTAAAAGTTCTGAATCGCTATACTGTATACCTGTAACTTACATATTATTTTATATCAACTATACCTCAATTTAAAAAATAATTTAAAAATTAGGGCTTCCCTGGTGGCGCAGTGGTTGAGAATCTGCCTGCCAATGCAGGGGACACGGGTTCGAGCCCTGGTCCGGGAAGATCCCACATGCCGCGGAGCAACTGGGCCCGTGAGCCACAACTACTGAGCCTGCGCATCTGGAGCCTGTGCTCCGCAACAAGAGAGGCCGCGATAGTGAGAGGCCTGCGCACCGCGATGAAGAGTGGCCCCCGCTCGCCGTAACTAGAGAAAGCCCTCGCACAGAAACGAAGACCCAACACAGCCATAAATAAATAAATAAATAAATAAACAAATAAATAAATAAAATTAAAAAAAAATTAGAAAAACTAAGTAAAAAAACAAAAAACTCAGTACTTAACAAAATATTTTCATGTAATATTTAAATAAAAATCAAAACTAATACAAAAACTCCATGAAGAATAAAACAATTTTAAATAAAAATTAGCTGTGTGTCTCACAACCCTGTACTATTACGCAATAGGAACAGTCATTCCCGGTCAGCACGTCCCCCACCAGCCACTTGATTAGAGTTAGTAATAGTGTGTGACTGGACTGGGTAACACAGAGCTTTATAAAAAGGCAGATTTTTTTGCTGGAGAGCTTCTGCTAACTTTTTCTACTTGATTCAAAATATGGAAGGGTATTTTGATAAGTGTATGTAGGAGGGTATATTCTTCTTTTGTTTCAGGCCCCAAGATGGCTCAACAGGGCACTACATATTATTTTCCTAAATTTAGACATTTTCCTAAATTTAGAGACGTGAGCTAACTTGCCCAAGGTCATGTAAACTAGTGAGTGTTCAGGCTGGGGTTCCATCCCAGCTCAGTGTGCCTTGCTAAATAAGCACACTACATCCCATAGACCATAGTTAGCTCTGTAGGGACAACATTCCTTCATGTTATGCTGAAGATTCTGGCTCCCCAGTGGGCAAAGCCATGTAAGCAGCAGGTCTTGAATGTGCAGGGCTTCCCATGGGTATGTGTAGCTTCAGAGGTGACTTGGAAGCAGCTGGATAAGACCTGGGTCATTGGTGCCTCATTCTCCTCCAACACAAGTCCTTTTGCCTTGATTCGTTGTAAAAACAAAATTATGTTGGTTTTTTTGTTTGTTTGTTTGGTTTTACGTAATATACCATGATGTGAAAAAGGTCAGAAGGTACAGCCTGCTGTCAGACCCAGGCTCATTTCTACTTGGGAGTTCTAATCCTCTCCCACTCCCTCTGTACTGCTCTCCTGCCCAATCCTGGGAAAGGTTAGAACAGTGATGCTATCACTTGGCTATCTGAAGCTAGGAATTTCAGTTATTATGACCTAAGTAAGAGTTTTCTCATTCCTCTTCCCACCACCTCTTGCTTTATCTATGCATGAGTCTATGTGTTCCACTGAAATGTACACTTCCTAGAGTGGTTGGACCTTATGTCATTATATGGTGTCTCTTCTTCCTTTTCCCGCTTCAACCCTAGAGTCTAGCACAGTGCTCTGCACACATCAATGCTTAATAAACGCTAATCAAAGTGAGAATTAGAACACAAAAATGTTTCGTTGTGTCCTCCTAAGGGGGTATGTAGGGAACATGCAAATATGTACAGATCTATTTATAATTCTTAAAATAAGCTCATGATCCAGTCAACTGTTCATTGTTATCATCTGTGCATTAACTACTTTAAATGTAATAATTTTTGCCATAAGCATGTATGACTTGGATAATACACGCACACAAAAAAAATAGAGCAATTTTAAGTCCAAAAGTAAAAACTGGCTAATTGAGTTGCTAAAACTATTATTCAGATGATAGTTGCTTTTCATTCAGGCACCCAATTGAGAGATGAGGCATATGATATAATTCACCATAAGAGGATCCACTTTAAAATAAAATTTATTAGCAGTAATTTAGGACAGTGCTTGAAGTTACTTTGTAAAATTGCAGCTTGCTTTCTAACTCGATTTCCGGGAGGTTGTGCTATCTGGTAAAGGTACAATACCTCAAGGGTTAATTTACTTAAAGGAGAAGGGTGTGTGTGTGTATTATTAGGTCTGCTCAGCAGGGCTTTTTGGTTTTCTTTTGTTTTGAAAATCAAGACTTTCTCTCCTGGAATGTCGAAGTGGGAACGAGTTGCTTGCTAACCCCGACTCTGACTGGGGGCTCTCAAGAGCTACCACCGGGAGGAAGCTGCCCATGAATGAGATGCCTGGCGGCTACACTGCACTCAGAGGATTTCTTGTGCAGAGAACTGCAACTCCAGAGCCCCTGGTCTTCTGGCTCACTTGAATCTGTCCTCCAGCCTATTACATATTTTTTTCACACATATAATCATTTGTTTGCAGTCTGGAAATATAAAACCGCTCAAGAAATGGAGGCCAAACTGTTGGTAAGAAACTTCTAATCCACATTGAATATCTCACGATGTGTGTGGTAGGCAACTGAGTGATTTATCTTGTTCTCCTCTGTCTGCTTCTCAAGTTCTGTGTACTTCCCTTCGGATGGAAGTCATCTGTTGTCCAGCTCACAGTGAGTTATGAGCATTTGAAATTCAATGCGAAGAGAGTGGAAACACCTTTCTCATTGTTTCTCTTTTCCTTATGTTTTTCTGCTGATTTTTGTCCAGAGACGGGTTTAAAATATCAAACATTAATAATTCAGGGAAAACAAGTTGAATGATGGAGGCAAACAATGTGGGTTTATTGTGAAAGAGGAAGAATATCTTAAATATATTGTCTCATCTGGTGGTCACAACAATCCACTGAAGTGTGTGTGCGCGCGCGCGCGTGTGTGTGTGTGTGTGTGTGTGCGCGCCTGTGTGTTTTGGGAGTGGGGTCCTATTATTATCTCAGTTTTACAGATTAGTACCTGCAACTTAGAGATGTAAAGTAATCTTCAACGTCACACAGCCGGGGATTTGCCGGGCTAGGAATGAAGCCAGGCAATCTTAATCACTATGCTACACTATATTGCTGAAATGGCTTTAAATTACTCAGTTCAGGGAAAGGGAAGTTGCCTACATTGTTAACGCATGTCATATACTGCTCAGATATTAAAATCAAAATAACTCAATTGATCTCTTGAAAAGATGCTCAGAATAAAAAAGCCTCTGCCTGGTGTTCATCTCCAAAAAAATGTGATTCAGCGAGAAGGTTAAAACATCCCTGGCTTTGCTGCTGCAATAGCACAACATGACTTTATGGCAGAATTCTGGGCAATCGGAATTTTTCTCTGTATAATTATAAAGCTGTGCTTGTCCAGACAACCTGCATTTATTGGTCCCTGGGAGGGAGAAAAGAAAAAGGAGGGGAAAGGTCTCGGACAGAGATGGTGTGAAAGAGGACCTTGGGGAAAGGGACCAATCAGGGCTTCTCTCCATGCTGGTGGAAATGAGCCCTGTTCCTCTTTTGTTCCTGCTCCAAGTTATTTGGCATCCTTTTCTTCTCTTTTCTTGATTCTATTAAACTCCCTTGGGGCAGAACGATAGTCACAACAGCCAATTAGGGGGACACTGAAGGAAGAAGGTTCTCCAGTGACAGCTCCTTCTCTGTCCGCAGGGAAACAATCACCTCCCTGGAAGTGGTTGTAATTGCCCTACTCCTTTCTTCTCCTTTCCGTCCTCCCCATCCCTGCCCTCTCAATCAACCTCCTTGGCCTAAAGCTAGCGAATTACAGGACCAGAACAGCACGAATATGCTCCCTCGCAGGTGGTTTGAATTAATGTGCAGGCAAACCCAAGTCTTCTTCTGGGATCAGCTAGTGCTTGTCCCCAAGCCCTGCATATACCAGAGTGTTTCTCAAGGTGTGCGCTTGGACCACTTGCATCAGGCTCACGTGGGTGCTTGTTAAAAAGGCAGATTCCTGGGAGCCTCCCAGATCCTCTGATTCAGAAGCTCTTAGGGTAATGCTGGGAAATCAGCATTTTTAACAAGCTCCCCTGGTAATTCTTGAATGTGCTATAGTTTGAAAACCACTGCCCTGCCACTTGTGAAGTGCTTTTCCATAGATTGCCAGGCTCAAATCCCAGATTCTTCAGAGGTTTGTTTCCTAATCTCCTTTTCCGTGCTGTTGCTGTTTTCCTCTCCAGTTAGTCAAGCATCTCAAACCAGTAGGTCCTCCGTTAAGAAGACCTGAGAAACCAGGGTTAATTTCCCTGCCAAAGGTGACAATGAAAAGAAAATCCCACAAGCTTAAAAAAAAAATTAAGACCAGAAGTGAGATACTCGTAGTGGAGGGTGGAGAGACTTAGTCTTAGCTGAATCTTTGTCATAACGCCTGGAGCAAGACTGGGTTCGAACCGGGCTTTGTCAATTTGGCTCAGTTTCCTCATCTGTCAAATAGGGGTAATAAATTATTTACCTTATAGGGTTGTTGTGAGGATTAAATGAGTTAATACAGGTAAAGTGCTTAGAATAGCACCTGGCTCAATGATAGCAGCTAGTTAACCAAGGTGGCAGAGAGTGGCACGTTGACAATCTACAATTCAATAAATCCAGCGTGTCTCCAAGTTACAGTTGGTAAAACTTAAGTACTATTGTCATCCTTTGTTGTCTTTAATAAAGATGTAAGAAAAAATATTAACAGAACCAAATGTTAAGAAATGTCACAGTGCCCCTTACATAGAGATTTCCCAACTTTAGCGCTAGTGTTATTTGGGGCCTGGTAATTATTTCTTGAGGGCCCAGGGACTGTCCTGTGAATTATGGATTTTTTTTTTTTACCAGCATCAGTGACCACTGCCAGTAACAGTTGCAACAACCAGAAATGTCTCCACATGTTACCAAAGCTCCTCTGGGGGGTGGGGCAAGATCACTCCTTGCTAGGAATTGCCTTATTTATATTTTCAGAAATGTCCACAAAAATTATATTCTCAGACTTCCCTGGTGGTGCAGTGGTTGAGAATCTGCCTGCCAATGCAGGGGACACGGGCTCGAGCCCTGGTCTGGGAAGATCCCACATGCCGTGGAGCAAATGGGCCCGTGAGCCACAACCACTGAGCCTGCGCGTCTGGAGCCTGTGCTCCGCAACAAGAGAGGCCGCGATAGTGAGACGCCCGCGCACAGCGATGAAGAGTGGCCCCCACTTGCCGCAACTAGAGAAAGTCCTCGCACAGAAACGAAGACCCAACACAGCCATAAATAAATAAATAAATAAAAAATCCTTCCCTCTACTTTAAAAATAAATAAATAAATAAAATTATATTCTCTCATTTTCTAACACCTCCACCTAAGGTGGGGAATGCAAATAGTCCATCATTGCTCCCAGTTTACAGATTAGGTGATACTGAGATTAAGCAGCTTGCCCAAGGTCACTTAGCTGCTTCTCAGGATGGTTATGCTCCCAGTTTACTTCTTGATTAATTGATACCCTCCACATCCATGTCCATGAAGTGCAAAACAGTTGTATGCCGGCTAAAGTCCTGTATCTGATGACCTTTCATCATTTACTTTGGCACAAAGTGAGTAAGCAAGTATCGTAAATTCAAAGTCTTACCCTTCACAGGTAGCCCTCAATCATCTTCTTTCTAGAAACTATCCAATAATAATGAAAGTGTCTACAGGCTCCTATACCTCTGAAACATGATTCCTTATTCTTTCATTAGACGTTCACAGAGCATCAGCCATGTGCGTACTGGTTACTGGGCTACCCACTGAGGAGTATAAGGCAATTAGGAGGCAGGACCATTCCTTACAGAGCTCACCAGCTAGATGAGGATCAGTCACACACAAACACACATGGTAATAATGTGGGTAAGATAAACAAGGCTGGTAAAGCATGCAGGTATGAAATACCTCTGAGCAGGGGAAATTGCAAGAGTCTGGGTTTGATGGAATATTCTATGTGAGAAGTGGCAGGACGTAAAGCTAGACAGGCAAGGAGAGACTAGAACATAAAAGGAATCTGAAGTTCCCCTAGGAGGCTGGATTTTCTTCTGTTGGTGAGTGGGAGACTCTGAAAAGGGAGACCCAATCAGACTCTGTTTTAATATAATCAGTCTGGCCTAGATCAAAAAGGGGGTAAGACCAGAAAAGAGCAACACTTTGGTTTTGTATGAAATTAAAACCCCCAATATTTACTGCCAATTTTTTTCCCCCAAAGATCCCAAGAAAAAGAACAAATCTTAAATAGAAGAAAAGATACAGCTGCTCTGGCCTAAGTGTAGAATCCTTTAATACTATCTTCTGGATGATATACATATGCGTTTACTCAAGTCTCAGATTTAATTGGATTTAAATAAGAATCTGAGCACAATCACCCAGAAGGCCTGACATAAATAGGAGAGTAGCAAGAGGTCAGAGAAGATACATCCTGTCTGTTCCTATTGAAAGCAGATTCAAGCCTTCCCCACCTGCATCTTCCTCCCCCTCTAGTAAAAACCTGCTCCTTATATTACTAGGCAACAAATATGCATTTGGAAAGTCTACATTCAACAACTTCCATCCTCACCCCCACTCCAAGAAAGGGCAACCAAATGCTATAATTTGGATTTATTTCTTTTGTTATCTATGTCAAGCGTGATTAAAAAAAAATGCTTTGTTCTACTTTGGCTTTAACAAAGAGCTGCTTCATTCTCAATCCAACTTTAAAGCTAAAGTATGGTTGGGACGCTGGCCATCATTTTGCAGGCTTAGGTTAGCACGCACACTTGTAGAACTTGATTCTTTTCCTTCTAATTACAGCTGTCTGCCTGCTCTATGAGGAAGCTCTTAGGTGAAGAGTGACCCAGGCATTATGGCCTCATGATCTGAGTCTACAGCATTCATATGCTCATGGTTAACTAGGTCTCTTTTAATCTTGGAAGTTAATTATGTTTTTTGAAAAAAACACGGTTGCAGGGGAGAGGCCAGGAGAGCCAGGGTGGCAAAAAGGGCATCTGGGGGCTTGAGGCCATGGTTACTTACTGATTACTACACAAATACTTCATTATTGTAGCTCATGGTATAGCCTGTGCTGTATTCTGCACCAGCTGAATGTCAGCTCTGGGTATAGTTGACTCTAAAATAGAATGTAGTTCTGCTCCATGTGCACTTCTTGAATGAAGAGAGAGGGGAAATTTTCTCAAAGGAAGTGTTTCACTTTATGACTGAGAATCTTGACCATAACATATAATTTGTTGAGAATTTACACTGATTTTTCTTTGCCAATTTCTAAAGTTCTCCTGATTACAAATTCTTTTGAATCCTTTGTCTTAGAACAGTTGTGCAATTAACTGTCAGAGAGACAAGGATAACCTCATAATAAGGTAAGTGTGGAAAAGAACCCTTCTACCTCTGAGTATGAGAAAGAAAACAGAAGGGGAGAAAGAGAAATAGTGCCGAGCAGAAAAGCAGGAAGCAATACCCATCAATGATTTTCCTGTCCCCACAGCATTTTAATCAATGTTATGCATTTGATGCTGCAGTTACATATAGCTTTAATAACAATAAATACTGGATATGAACAAAATAAAATTGTTTAGGCCTAAGTAGTGAAACCGAGCAGGATCCTGTGGGGCTCCTGGACTTGGGAGCCTTTCTTTGTCTCCCATTTCTTGTTTGTAGGGAATAGACTCCAGCCTCCATGACCTTCCCTGAGTCCCAAAAGGCAGATTCCAACTGTTGCTAATCAGGGAAGGGAGGGGATGCAGAGACAAGGCAGGAGCAGTCAAGAAACAACAGTGCAGCCTTGCGGCAGGGTCCTGGTTATGCCTCAAGGGATACACATAACAATATCTCTGAGCTCTTCTACAGAACTTAAACCCCGAAGAAATGGAAGATGTCAGCATTCTTCATTCCAGAGAAGGCCACAGTTTGATAACTTCAAGAAGCTTAGCAGGAGATCACCTGAGATCAGGTTAAAGGAACCAGAGAAGCTCATCAGGAGACCACCTGAGGCCAGATTAAAGGAGTGCAGGCCCTGCTCACACCCTGATCCTTATCAGAAACCCCACCCTGGAACCATCGTGATAAAACTCCTCACCAAATACCCTCCGGATTGGGACACCCAATTTTGAGGGGCACAAGCCCGCTGTGTCCCCCATTTGCCTGGCAAAGCAATAAAGATATTCTTTGCTACTTCACCCCAAACTCCATCTCCAAGATTCAATTCGGCACTGGCGCACAAAGGCGTAGTCAAAGAGAACTCAAGCCTATGAGATCAATCCAGTTTTGTTCCCACGTGTAAGTGGTTTTGCAGGTAAATGAGGAAGAGTATTTGAAATCTCTGCTCTCTTGGAACTCCCGGACGGGACAGTGGTTGTAGGTTTGGAATGCTTAGAGAAAACTGTCATGTCCCAAATGAAACCCACCTATGGCTACTGATTTTCCTATATCCTCTAGCTACCAATTAGCAATTAGAATAAAAATAGCGAGAGTAATTAAAGAAAGAGTTCTCCAGATGTAGTAGGCCATATGTTTACTGAACACCAATTCTCTCTCTTTCTAAAAAACCCCTGAATTTTGTTTTAATGTATACCTGCCCACCTCCCCGCCCCCCAGGTGGAATCCAGATTGGCTAGCACTGTCCGAAAGAAATACAGGGAGTCATATATGTAATTTAAAATATTCTAGTAGTCACATTTTTTAAAAAAGTAAAAATAAACAGGTAAAATTAACTTTAATAATATATTTTATCTTATCTAACATTATTTTAATATATAATCAATATAGAAATTATTGAGATATGTGATATAATTTTTATATTAAGTCTTTGAAATCCAGTGTATCTCTTTCACTTACAGCACATATCATCTTAGACCAGCCACGTTTCAAAGTGCCCAGTAGCCATATGTGACTAGCGGCCACCATATTGGTCACTGAAGGTCTAAGTTGACTACATTCCCCTGGAAACTATAATTCATCTGGAGCCTGAGATCGCCCAGCCAGGCTGACAGCAGAGACCTTGCCTGTGGGCAGAGTTTCTCTTTTCTCTCTCCTGCCAGACGAGAACAAGAAAGAATAAAGCCCTGATTAACACTGTCAACCTTCTTGGTACTACAAGAGGAACCAGCCTTTGGATGACATTGACACTGAATTAAGTAGAGAGGAGAGAAAGAAAGAACCTAGGGCTTTGGTGACAATATTGGGCTGCTTATCAAACTTGGAGTTTGCCCTGACTCTGGACTTTCCATTTAATGAGACAATATTTGTCCTAATGGTTTAAGCTGTCTTGTGTTACTTGCAGCCAAAAGAGTCCTAACTATATACAATTTGAAGCTGGTATGTGGTCATTCTTTGGTCTATTAATATATCCCTCAAGGTTATGAAATAGTAGAGGAAGAACTAACCCACATGGAGTTGGAGGAAAAAAAAAATATGGAAAGCACTTGAATTTACTGCATTAAATATAATGTTTAAAATGTACAACATAATAGCCATATGTATAAGTAAAAATCATCTGCAAAGCACTCATGTTCACTTTCTGTTCCAGAGCCGGGCATCTGAATTCTGAGAGAGAACAAATCCTAAGGAAAAAACCCACCTTAGATATATCTTTATAAAATAAAGTTATCTTTATAAAATCTATGTGAACTACAAAGTTATGAAGATGAAGGGAAAGCTGTTCAATAAAACTAAAGCCAGTCTTCCTCAAAGAGGTACCTTTAGAAGTGTGGTTCTATTTTAGGTTTCCCACAAAGTGCTAATTAGAACATACATTTCAATTAAAATTAGATTGCACTTCAGGAAGTGAATTATTAAATGACCTAGCACATTTTGATGTTTTCAAATGCTGAAACTCCCAGCTTTGGAGGACAATGAGTCTTTAATGATAATTTATTCCCCTCTTGTCCCCATTATTGCTAGATAGCTGGGAGCCCTAGATACTTACAAGGCTCCTGGGACCCAGAGGAGGGTACCAATTAGGCAGTTTGGTTTCACAAAGAAGCAAAGATTGCCCTGAGGTGAAAAACTCTACCTCAGACGGCACAGCCTTGAACTTTAACTGGCTTTATTGCTAATCATTAGAAGCCAGCAAAGAATTTGGCCTTTTCCTCACCATTTCATTATCTCTACTCTTCAGCCTAAAAGCACATACTTTCTCTTATTCCGAAGGCAACACTAAAGACAGCAAATTTACCATATACATAAAAGAGAGCAACCACTCTCTACTAGTTTTAGTAGCTACTGCTTCCAAAAATTGCCTTAGGTCACCTAAAGTTGACTGCCCCTAGAGATAAACATCTGAAGATTTTACATAAGTAATGGGTGTTTTCAGGACAGCATAATTACCTGGGGCTCCATGAAAGTGACAAGCAGCAGCCTCAAGGTTACTGAATAATATATGGTTGCATGTTTGACTCATACATAGATATAAAAAAGAACAGAAAGGTCAATCATCATGTAAATGACAATTTTATTCCTTTTTCCCCCCATTCATTTAATTACTTCATTCAAAACAACTTGGAGACTCTATTTTGTGCCAGGCCCCGTACTAGGCACCTAGGATTTTATGAGAAAGGCAGTAGATTTCTACCTTCTCAGTTGCCCCCATTCTGGAGGGGCAGGGTGGATGCAGTGGGTGCAGAGGGGAATGGAGAATGGTGAATGAGCAGATTATTAATTCCCAGAAAGTGCTACCTCGGTGTACCTGGGGAGGCCAAGGAAGGTTTCTCTATTGTCTTAGAGAGTTTCATTTTTTCTAAACATCAGGGGTCTGTACATTCTACATTTCTTTTGACTCTCTCAACACTTAACCACCTTTCTGGCTACACAGTGAATTCAGTGACTTCAGATTGCCTGGTGAGAAGACACTTTTCCTTTGCTTGGAAGAAAGTAACCATTTTTGAGTTTGCAAAAGTCAGTACTTAATCATAAAAGCATTCAGAGAGTAGTATATCCTAGTCTTGTGGAAGTTCAGACTCCAGAGCCAGACTCCCTGGGTCTGAAACCCAAGCTCTGCTGTTACCCCATGTGTAACACTGGTAAGTTGCTAAACCTCTCTGTTCCTCAGTTCCTTCATAAGTAAAATGAAAACTTTATAGGATTTTTATGTATGTGTATAGGGATGCATGCATATAAGTTTATAGAGTTATTATGATGATTAAATAAATTAACTTACTTAATAGTACCTGAAATATAGTGTTAGCAGCATTATGTCTCCATACAAATGGAATTGCATGTTACTGGGCGATAAGATTTGAAAATCAGTAAGTAAAGTGATATTTAAATATAATCAAATTTTCCATGAAAATCCTTAAGAAGTTACCTTTTTGGAGACCCACAGCCCATCTCTCAATATGTCTAGCACTGTCAGTTTTTCTTTCAATATTGGAATAGATTCCTGTTTCTCTGATTAAACACCAAGTAGCATAGTAAGTTTGCATGTAAGAACCATGTCATTAAAAAGTCCATGTTTTTAAACATTAACCTCCTGCTAAGAGGAACTCAGGAACTGATCTAGGGAAGAGTGAACTCCTTTTTCATCCTTTCTTAGTACTGCCTCCAGTTATTCGCTTGGCCAACTCTCTAGCTTTCTTATCTTTGCTCAAATGTCATCTTCTCAATGGGATCTACTCTGTCCACCACCCGATACTGTCTACCCATCAATTCGTTAGCAACTCAGAGATTAAAAAGACAAAGCTCAATTGTTTTGCTCACTATGGTCAGAGAGAGCTATGCAGATCACCCACAGCTTCTCCAAGCAAAGCAGAGAGCAGACTGTTACGTTAATCTTACATAAAGTTTTGGGAAACATGAAGTTTAAGGATTGGCAGAATTTCAGAGGCATGAATTCATTGGTAGAAGAAAGATTACTCCAAGAGACTGCTGTTGATTGGTGGGTTGGCACTCAGAGGTATGTTTTTTTGGAACGAGTTCCTTTCTGATTGGCTGACTTTTAGAAGAAAGGGATTGACACTGCTTGGTTGGCTTGTAAAAGTGTGTTCACAGAAGTGAGTTGTCCTGATTCACTGAAGATGTCTTGTTACTAGAGCTACAAAAATAACCAGTCTTTTCCTAGCAGTGTGGAACTTTTTTTCTCACTCTACACTCTCAGTCTCCCTTATCCTGCTCTACCTTTCCCCCCTATTGTACTTATTACCTTCTAAGGTAATAGATGTTTACTTATTATGCTTACTGTTTATTGTCTGTCTTCCCTTGCTAGATTGTAAGCTCTACAAGTCAGGTACTATTAGTTGTTTCATTTTCCTGATAAATCCCACTTTTCTAGGACACTGCCTGGCACAGAGTGAGCACACAATAACTATTTGTTGAATTATTGAATGTTTGAACAGTGTCCGCACCAAGCAAGAGTAAAGAAGACCAGTAAAGTTTATTTCTATACCTTTTCCTCCCTCCCTGGACAGTCCTGACCCACCTGCAAATATGTCTTTTATTGTGATGCCCTGTTGATATGATAAGAATATACTTTAGTCAACATTTTTTATTCTCAGGGGCATATAGTATTTTAGTTTGAATCTTGTTTGAGGGTGGATCCAGGTTTTGGGGACACTCTTCAAGAAAAAAGAATACACAATTACAAATACAAAAAGTTGCTTGGAAGGGCCCATGCATATGGAGCTCTGACTCTTCAACTTCCCTCATTCCAGCCCTGCTGATGGGATACAAGACACCATTCCTTTCTCTTATCATTTTGGAAGGAATTTCAGACAGTAGCAAATTGGAGAAACGGTGATGTCTCCTAGCATGATCTATGATGTCAACAACAGACAAGATTAAACTAAAAGGTAAAGAGAAAAATAGCAAAAAATGTAGTTTGAGTCTGTCAGCATAATACAAGTTAAAGTGATTTACCTGAACCATTTAGGTTAATTACAATGAAGCACAATAGGTAGTACGCATGTCATTAGTTTGACGGCTTAACTTTGGCTGCGGCGGGAACTTGCACTTGATTCTATGCTGAGCCAAGGAGCTTCTTCGGTTTCTGACATGCAACCGAAAACTTTCAGATTTTTTTGTTAAAAGCAAAGAAAGGCTGGCACAGCGTCAAATGTGTGAGGCAAATAGCAATCGGAGGGAAAGGGGATGCTAGAGACATTAACAGTATCCACAGCCTCAAATGACCTTTCATTCATCTCCATCCAACACCGCATTGTCTGTCCAGTCAGGTGATGCTTTGTTTAATTGCTTGATTGATCTAAGTCTTCCCAACGATACTGTGAGCTTCATAAGAGCAGGGGCCCCTTCCAAGTTCTTCCTGCTCTCTCCCCAGCACTGGCAACGTGTCTGGCACATAAAAGGGCTCAATTAATAATTGTAGTGTGTTAATATAAATGTTTCAGACATTACATGAAATTTCTAAAAATCTTATATTTGTATTTGTATGGAAATATGTATGGAAATATGTTAATATAAATGTTTCAGACATTACATGAAATTTCTAAAAATCTTATATGTTCTGGTATAATGTTATAAGTAATAATCCTAGTTATTACTTTAAAATGTATAACTCAGAAATAACTAATTTTCTTGTCAACTGCATTATTATGAACTTTCATCAAATCTTTAACAGTGGTCAATTTTAAGTCTTTTGTCATTCACAGACAGTTCTGGGTGTACTCTGATGCTTTTGCAAATATGTTCCTTTAAAAGGCTTTCATCTTCAAGAAATTCATGGAAAAGACTCTGACAAGTACAGGTTTCTGGTAACTGACTGTACTGCTGAACTGAATGAATAAGCATTTTCAGAACTCTAATGAAAAACTGATGAACTCATAAAAGTGCTAACAAAAGATCAAGATGAAAAAAAATTAATTACATGGGACTGAATGAACTGATGAGGATGAGTATAATTTTTGTGACTTTCTGTCTGAATTAAAAAAAAAATCCCACAAGGACTCAGAGGCAAAGAATATACAAATCAATTTTCACTGCAAAGTAAAGGAGCTGTTACAGTGGAGGATTACTGGACTGAATGTCAATATTATGACATAGTATGAGTGTGTTTCATGTTTGGTAATTGCAATCATTGTTGCTTTTGTTGTGGTCATCCATGTACAATGCTTGGTGTCAGTCTACTTATCTCTTGTAAAAATAAAATATAGTGTGTGTGTGTGAAAAAAAAATAATTGTAGTGTGGATTTTTTTTATGAATGAATACATGCTTTCAAGAAAAGTTGTCTCCCTTTAGAATCTTTCACTTGGCAGGGCATCTCCCTATTCTTCTTTTATTTCATTTATTTCTACCTCAATAACTCCTTTTCTCCTTAAGCCCAAGGCTGGAAGACTTAAGTCCCTTTATGGGAAATTCCCTAATAGCAGCTGCCTTAATCAGAACTAAACCTGACCATCAAGACATCTAGTCTGTATTTCGTCAACTTATCACCTTCATTTTTCTTGTAATATATTAACAATAAATGCACAGCAAGAGAAATGAAAAATATTATAACACACTCTCTTTACCTTGAGCATATGTTTGGCCCAGTAAGTATAAAACATTTGATATTCTTCATGGGGAAATTGGGAACTTACGTTGTCTGAAGTTGGTGCTTTTGTTTGACACGTTTTCCATAGTCATGTTACCAGTAATTTTAGAGGTCCCAGGGTAAGAAATGTATCTCCTCCCTGGGTTCAGTAATTCTGTCATCCAAAGGTCTGAGAGTTTTAACACTTGCTTTTGATTGTTTGGCTAGAGAGGAAGTTTTATGAAATGTCCTTTCTATTTTCAGAATGTATACTTAACACTAGAAAACCTGCTGGTAATTGTGCCAACAGTTAAGCTATTATTTCTTTTAAAGGGCCTATTCTACTGCATGTGCCTTTTAAATGTAACTTTAAAACTTAAGTTCAAAGGACCACCTGTCCTTTCACCAGATTGCAGGGACTTTGGAACGCTGTGAATTCATGACCCATTCTATTCCCAGTGATTCTGGCCCAGGACAATTTTCCTCTTCAACAGCCCCTGTCCTTAGTTGTCATCCATCTCTGCAGTGTCCCTCTAATACCCAGCTTTGTATTTCCTGCCGTGGACATTTCCTATGATCACCTAAGCATATGTTCCATCACTGAGAGAAAGCTGATGAGAATTAATTATCCATACATGTGATTATGGATTAACTCTTCTCAGTTAAGATGTTGTAGCTTAGCAGGAGACTTTTAAAATATTATCACTTTGCAGATATGGCATTTTAATAATCACACATATGGTTTCATTCAATACTGACAAGCCCATGAAGGAGAAGACGTGGCTAGAAATATTGGGTTGGCCAAAAAGTTCGTTCGGGGTTTTCCATAACATCTTATGGGAAAACCCAAATGAACTTTTTTGCCAATCCAACAGTATCCTGATTTTTGTAGATGACCACACTATGGTTCTGAGGGGCTAAATGATTTGCTGGTGGTGACACAATAAGTAGCAAAGTCTGAACTGAAACTAAGCCGAGTCAAGATACTCTTGTCTCTTTCCACCACCAGGTTGCTGTCATTTGGGATGATCAGATGATGAAATTTTAAGCAACAAGGCCAGCCAATAGGAGGCACTAGGGGGTACATCAATTTCTTAGTACTTCCTGAATAGCCCTTCCCCATCCTTGGAATTCTCTTTTGCTTCTTTGACTCTGCATTCCCATTCTCCTCCTCCCTCTCTGACAGAGTGTTATGGAATCCTAAGCAGATTCCTCTTTCCCTGTCTGCACCTTGGAGCTGCCATGGTTTTTGACCCTCTTCTTTCTTCACTCTATATTTCTTATCTGTAGCATCATAGTGCTTCCTTGGCTTTAACTATCAGCTTTAGGTTGATGACTTTACAAACCGAATCTTGAACCTAGTTGAGTCTCTGCAGAGTACCTTGCTGGTATACATAGTTGCCTACTGGGCAGCTCTTCTGGATGTATAATTACTACTCTAATAAGATATGGCCAACTCATGAGCTACGTTATGGACTGAATGTTTGGAGATACATTTGTGCCCCCCACCCCCATTCATGTGTAAAGTCCTAACCCCCAATGTGATTGTATTAGGAGGTGGGGCCTTTGGGAGATGAGATAATGAGGATGGACCCCCCCTTAATGGGATCAGTGCCCTTAGTTTCCTCTCTCTGCCATGTAGAGACACAGTGAGAAGGCGGTGGTCTGCAAGCCAGGAAGAAAGCTATTACCAAGAACCAAATCTACTAGCACCTTGATCTTGGACTTCCTAGCCTCCAGAAGTGTGAGAAATAAATATCTGTTGTTTAAGCCATCCAGCCTATAGTAATTTGCTATGGTAGCCCAAGCAGACTAAGACAAGCTATATTTCCTACCTGCTACCCTCACACATTGCCTGCAATATGAAATTCAAACTTAGGTATAAGGCCGTTTTCCAATTTCATCTTGGTAATTTCCCGTGCCCCCCAACCCAGCACCCATGCTAACCATGCTGAAATACTTGCAGTTCTCTGAGAGCACCTTGCTGTCTGATGACTCTCTGCCTTGGTATAAGCACTTCTTCTTTCCTGCAATGCCTTTCTTCCCTCTCCTGCCTGACAAATCTGTTTATCTTTGAGGTTTCTCCTCAAGAATCATCTCCTCTGGGAGGTTTACCCTGACTCTCCAGGGAAAGTTTATAGTGCATCCCACATCTCTCTTTTAGAACAGAATTTCGTGAAGTATCAGTGGTGAAGGACTAGTATTTTTTTTTAGCTCCAATCTATCATGGACTAATAATTTTGTAAAATACAATACAAATAAATTCATAGAAAAATGAAATAAAAAGATGTAAAATACAATCACAATTTTTAATCATTAGATTCAACAGATACAGATTTACTCTGTCACTGTACAATAAAAGTTTTAAACACTTACTTTCAATTTCTGTACTTATCTTGAAACAATAAACATCTGTGGGCTAGCAGTGGTGTTCAGATCACACTCTGAGTAGCACTGTACTTGAGCACCATTAACGCTATATTTGCATTTTAAACACAGATCAGATATTTCCTGAATAGCAGAGACCATCTTTTATTGATCTTCATGCCAAAACATGGATCAAGGCATTAAACACTTTGTAGTTGCCCAGTGAATATGGCTGGATGGGCAGGCCAGGGGGTACCGGCTCAAACCCGGTCTTTTGGCAGGGACTTGGGTCATTCTCTGTATGTGACATGCTGCACATTGAATTCTTACAAGTCCTTACTCAAGATCAGACCAGAAATAATCACAATTGGTCCATAGGGTAAGAAACATATAAGCTTAATATTTTCAGTTTTACTCTTTGTTGACTCATAGGAGGCCCTATTACCATCTCTTCTGAGAAGAAAGAAGAGATGAGCAGAACACAGACTGGGAAATACAGGGGTCCTTCTGATACAGTCAAGATATCCCCTCATCAGGTTTATCTCCTGCGTTTTACACATCTCTACTCTCTCACCTCATTATATGTGCAGTTCATTTGCAACCCACACACTGCCTCACCTGTATACTGGAGTCTCTCCCTGACCCCTGGCTTTTTTTTTTTTTTTTTAATTTTTATTTATTTATTTTTATGGCTGTGTTGGGTCTTCGTTTCTGTGCGAGGGCTTTCTCTAGTTGTGGCAAGTGGGGGCCACTCTTCATCACGGTGCGCAGGCCTCTCACTATCACGGCCTCTCTTGTTGCGGAGCACAGGCTCCAGACGCACAGATTCAGTAATTGTGGCTCACGGGCCTAGCTGCTCCGCGGCATGTGGGATCTTCCCAGAGCAGGGCTCGAACCCGTGTCCCCTGCATTAGCAGGCAGATTCTCAACCACTGCGCCACCAGGGAAGCCCCTGACCCCTGGCTTTTATTCACCCCTCACGCTACTACATGCACAAGGCTGTGCATTCAGCAGACTTCGAGGGAAAACAAGTGGTATTTACTACAGCACCACTCAGAAAGTGACTTTCAATAGTATTAGAGAATCCCGTTCTTAAAAAGTCCCTCCGCATTCTCAATGGCTAATCCCTGCTGCGGAGCTGGACATCTCACCATTTTACTGGGACCCGGTCTTTTAAATAGATTCTCCCACCCCTCCTTAGGCTGTTTTAATTGCTTGTCTCTCACCCATGAGTTTCCTGTTTCTTTCTTATGCAAAGCAGTTTATTTCTCTCTGGTTTATTTCTCTCCTTCCAAACTATTGGCTATGTAACTCAACAGCTACAAATGAATATTGCAGAATGTTTTATGGAAGGTATTATAACATGCTCTGCAGCCAAAATGCCTAATCTCAAGAAGGTGTTGGAGAAAACCAGCAGTAGCTTCAAAGCACAAAGACAGAAAGCTTAGTTTCGGGGATGCACGTTGATGACTCTCTCCTCTCCTTTTCTTTTTTGATCTCTTTTCCTTCTCCCTCTCCTTGCTTCTCCTCCTTCCCCTCCTCCTCCTTTTCCCCCCTTTCCTGGATAACATAAAGCTTGAGAGAAGCACAGGTGAGATAAGCTATGTACCTGAGAAGATGGGTGTATCTCTGATAATGTGATGCAGAAAAGGTTTATTCACGCATATTAGTTCCCTGTGTCTTTTCTATTGATTATTTAGGGATGACAAATCCTTAAAAGCTTAATGTAAGGTTAGGTACAGCGATTGGGAAAAGAGAAGGGATTCTGATGGTGTACTTGTTTGAAATATTAACATTCAGTATTTCTATTTTAGTCTCATAATGAATATTCATTTTCAACACTCAGACATACACACAACACAAACACACATGAGGCAAGTTCATTTAGAAGATGATTCTTCCTCACTGCTTTTTTAAATATACTTCAAAAAATTGAAATATAATCCATGTACGGTAAAGTTCACATTCTTAAAGTGTAAAATTCTGTGGCCTTTAGTATATTCACAAGATTGTGCAATCATCAACACTATCTAACTCCAGGGAATTTACATGATCCTGAAAAGAAACCTCGTACCCATTAGCAGTCAGTCCCCAATCCCCTCCTCCCTCAGCCCTGACAGCCATTCATCTCCTTTCTGTATCTATGGATTCTTCTGGACATTCATATAAATGGAATTATATGATACATAGCCTTATATGCCTGGCTTCTTTTACTAAGCAAAATGTCTTCATATCATCCATGTTTTAACATCTATTAGTACTGTATTTCTTTTCATGGATGACCCATATTCCATTGCATGGATATACTACATTTTGTTTTTCCACTCATCAGTTGATAGACATTTAAGTTGTTTCTGTTTTTTGGCTACTCTGAATATGCTATGAACATTTGTGTGCAAATTATTTCTGTGAAGGTATGTTTTCAGTTCTTTTGGATATATACCTAGAGATGGAATTGCTGGGTAACTCTATATTTAACTTCTTGAGGAACTGCCAAACTGTTTTCAAAATAGCTGCACCATTTTACATTTTCACCATTGTCATATAAAAATTGTATTGGATGGAGTTAAATAGGCAAGGAAGACTTATTCAAAATTATTGCAACAGGAGAGAGAGATTGAACTCAACTCCAGATACAACAGGAACAGCTGAGAATTTACAGCCAGCTGGCAGGGTGAGAGAGTAGGTGGATGGAAAATCATTACGAGGATCTGCGTTGGGTATCAAGGCGGGTAATTCTTGCTAAACTGTCTTGACAGGATTCTTGCTGAACTGGGCTCATCAATCCAAGAATGGGCAGGCCAAGGATGATGTCTAGTGGAGATGAGGGCTCAGAGGAGCCTGACTTAAGTCTGATCAAGGAGGGAATCTTTGTCACGCACAATATGTAAGGGTTCTGATTTCTTCATGTCCTCACCAACACTTGTTATTGTTCATCTTTTTTATTTTAATACCCTAATGAGTGTGAAGTAGTATCTCACTGAGGTTTTGATTTGCATTTTCCTAATGACTAATAACATTGAGTATTTTCACATGCCTACTGAAAGATTCTTATATCTTCTTTGGACAAATGTCTATTCAAATTCTCTGCCCCTTTTTTATTGGGTTATTTGTCTTCTTGAGTTGTAAGAACTTTTAGTTGTAAGAATATATTCTGGAAAGTAGATCCTTATTAGGTACATTATTCATTTTGTGAATTGTCTTTTCATTTTCTTGACAGTGTCCTTTGAAACACAAAAGTTTTTATTTTAATGAAGTCCAATTTATTTTTTCTTTGGTATCCTCATTGCCCTTTAAAGGTTACTTTTCCACAAGTAACTTACAGAATCATAGGAATCATAATGTCCCCAAATGTTAATATGCATCAGAATAACCTGGGAGCTTGTGAAAAATGAGTACTCCCTCAACCTGTTCCAAGACATTCTGATTCAGCAGGTATGGCTCTGGACCTAGTAATCTGCATTTTTAGAAAGCAGTTCAGGAGATTCTCAAGTATGAGGTCTAGGGACCATATTTCAAGCCACACTGTTTTCTAAGTAAATAACTTACTCTAGAGATCATCTAGTTGACACCCCTGAAGTGGACCCACTCGTGGTGACCCAAATGATTCATGCCTCGAGTAGAATTCCTTCCGCTTGAGCAGATAAAGCCTATGATTTGCTTCTAATCAGCAGAATATAGCAAAGGTGCTGGATGTCACCCCTTGATTGTTTTGTTATATAAGGCTCCATCTTAGTGAACTGGAGAGAGAGATTCTCCTGCTGGCCTTGAAAAAGCAAATGGCCATGGTATAAACTGCCAATGGAGAGGGCTGGGAATTGTGGGTGGCCTCCAGCTGATGACCAGTAAGAAGCAAGAGCCCTCAGTCCTATAAACACAGCAAAATAAATTCTCCCAGCAATGTGAATGAGCTTAGAAACAGATTCTTCCCTATTCAAGGCTCCAAATCAATCCAGCATTACAGACTGATGAGATCCTGAGCAGAAGAGCCAGCTAAGCTATACCTGGACTTCTGATCCACAGAAGCTATGACATAAAATGTGTTTTCTGAAGCTGCTAAGTTTGTGATAATTTGCTGCACAGCAACAGAAAACAAATGCACTGCCTAAACCTATACTTAACCTGTTTTAATCCATGTCCCCCATTTTATAACAGTAAACTTGCACATTTACCACTCTTTTAGTGTTACCTAAAATACAAAGTAAAAATAAATACTTTGACCAAATAAAGTAAAAACAATGACATAGCACTACCTTGTTTTCAAAGTATATGCAACTCCATTTCTAATTTTGATATTTGCCTTTGTGGCCAAATATAAATTTCAAAAACATGAAGTAACTTGTCCAAAATCACAAAGCTAGTTTGTGGCTGTCACCATCATATTACATCCCCTGTCTAAATAGCTTCTTCAATCTTCTTGAAGAAAAAGACCATACTTAATATTATGTTGATCATTTTTCCAAAGGAAAAATTGAGACTAGTGGTCTGATACAGGAAATCTTCCAGTTCATAAATATATTAATAGGAAAGGTCTTATGATATATAAATACTAAATCACATATAATAAATATAAATAATAAATATAATTGTACATTTAAAATGTAATCTTCATTGAAAAGATTAAAATGACCCCAAATCAAGGCCTTTTTTTTTTTTTTTTTTAATTTTTTTTTAATTTATTTATTTTTATTTATGGCTGTGTTGGGTCTTCGTTTCCGTGCGAGGGCTTTCTCTAGTTGCGGCAAGTGGGGGCCACTCTTCATCGCGGTGCGCGGGCCTTTCACTATCGCGGCCTCTCTTGTTGCAGAGCACAGGCTCCAGACGCGCAGGCTCAGTAACTGTGGCTCACGGGCCCAGTTGCTCCGCGGCATGTGGGATCTTCCCAGACCAGGGCTCGAACCCGTGTCCCCTGCATTGGCAGGCAGATTCTCAACCACTGCGCCACCAGGGAAGCCCTCAAGGCCTTTTGAGAACTTCTGTTTCATAGCAGCATAATTAAACAGCATAGTGTCTGTGGGGACCAGATTGTCAAGAATCACTCTGGGGCATTGTTTAAACATACCCATTCCGCAGCTTCCAGAGCAGGGACCTGGGATTCTGTATGTTAAGGAAGTGCCCAGGTAAGTCCTATGATAAGGCACATTTGGGAGACTGGATAATACGAAATATTTCTTAACTGATTAATTAACAGATAGATTGACGTGTAGATATTCAGCTGTTCAATTGCTAATATGCACACTTAGCTTCTGTATTGGGTTTTAGGGAATGTTTAAGTGGAGAACATCTAGACTGAAACACACCATCAGTTAAGTATGGAAGAAACTCAAAGCACATGTGCTGAATTTATTATACAGTTGACTTCAAATAACTTTTTTCTTTTTGAAAATAAGAATCAAGGGGGATGAAAGCATTCATATTCATAATACACATTTTGGGGATTTATCATTGCTAATATTGTTAATGGACATGTCCCACCTATCCTGAGAGCAAAGCAAACAATAGGAGAATTGGGGACCTCTCAGAATGGCAAAAGAGATAAGATAGGAAAAATAAAGTGGAACTTCCCTGGTGGTCCAGTGGGTAAGACTCCATGATCCCAATGCAGGGGGCCTGGGTTCGATCCCTGGTCAGGGAAGTAGATCCCGCATGCATGCCGCAACTAAGAGTTCTCATGCTGCAACTAAGGAGCCAGCAAGCAGCAACTAAGAAGCCCTTGAGCCACAACTAAAGGAGCCCATGAGCCACAACTAAGGAACCTGCCTGCCACAACTAAGACCCGGCACAACCAAATAAATAATAAATAAATTTTTTAAAAGTTTGAAAAAAATAAAGTAAAAAGAAACATGCAATGGCTTCTCAACTTTTAATAAACTCTCATAATCAGAGTTTGAATCCCCTCTGGATTAACTGAATCCAAAAGGAAGATTTTAAAAGACTTTCTTTTCTTTTCATGGACTCCCTAGACCTTGTGCTTAGCAAATAGGTCTTGCCAATCTTGATAAATTAGTTGCAAGTTAATCAGAAACATATGGACAATATGTATTCATATTTATAATTAGGGGAAAGGTACTTGGAAAGTACATTTGGTTAATGGCAAAGTCTAAACGTTTCAGAAATAGTCTGTGGTGTTTTCAGAAAACAAAACATTTCTACTTTGTCAGCAGTCTAACGTCAACATATTTATATAATGCTTCTTTAGCCTTAAACCCAAATTAACAGAAAGGTTCATATTGCAAAATAACTAAGATTTTTACTAACTCATGAGCACTGACTTGGCTGGTCTCTACTGTTCTCAGTCAATCACATATTCGTTAATGTTCAGTCCTTTTTTCCCCACATGGCACGTACAGGAGTAACACAAAGGTAAGTGGTTCCAAGGTCAGCATGTACCCATTCTGACATCTTCCCAAAGGTTGGTGGATCTTTAAGAGATGCAAACAATATATAGAATTCTGCATATATTCCCCAATGTATGTTCTTGAAAGAACAATCAGTAACACACAAAGTTAATGCAATACTGAAATATAATATGCAACTCAAATCTTAATTGTCGTTGGACAGCTAATGTAATATTACATAAAGAGGAATAGTATTTTATGTGGTGAATATCAGACTCAGTTTTTCCAATTTTAATTTGTTATATAATGTTATTTTTACATCCCACTCAGAAAATCCATTATTAACATTCGAGCATTTCCCTGAACTATCAGTTATTTTACCTATATAACATATGCACTTTAAAAAATTGGTAAATTGGGCTTCCCTGGTGGTGCAGTGGTTGAGAATCTGCCTGCCAATGCAGGGGACACGGGTTCGAGCCCTGGTCTGGGAAGATCCCACATGTCGCGGAGCAACTAGGCCCATGAGCCACAATTACTGAGCCTGCGCATCTGGAGCCTGTGCTCCGCAACAAGAGAGGCCACGACAGTGAGAGGCCCATGCACCGCGATGAAGAGTGGCCCCCACTTGCCACAACTAGAGAAAGCCCTTGCACAGAAACGAAGACCCAACACAGCCATAAATAAATAAATAAATAAATAAACCCAAAAAAAAGTTAAAAAAAAAAAGGAAACAATACAAAGAAAAAACAATAGAAGGATTTATGTATAAAAGATATTAAATGTATAGTGTCATAGAAATTTTAGGGAAGAAAAGCTGTTCTGACAACTTACAAAGTTAGATTGATTAGAAAAGTTTTGGAACATTACCAAGGTCCATGAAAGGCATGGGAATTCATTTCAAACAAAAGTGGAAAATTTTTTTTAAAAAGTTTTCCTCTGTATTGAAGAATATTACAATACAATAGCAGACCAAGAGTTTCTGAAGAGTTGCCATGTGTTCCATGGAATAAGAAATAACATACATCAGCATGCATAATTATAATAGATACCAGCTCAGCTAACGTTTTATTGCCAATGTCAAGTGATTTGAAGAAATACTAAACAAACTAATTTCTTGGATTTGCTTTTTATTCTTGTGTGAAAAGGAATGGTATATTGTTTTTGTAACATCTGATTAATAAAACTGATTTTTCCCCTTTTATACCTTGCCTGCCATGAAAGTAAGTAAAAAAAAAAAAAAAAAAAAAAGAAAGGCAATGGCTTTTATTGTGAATCTTTTGTTTGCATGCTTTCCTGGCAAAATGAGTATTGCTGTTTTGTGTGCCTGTGTGTAAACTGCTTTGTGTTTTACTTTTGTCCTTAAGCACCATTGTTTTAAGATACATCCCTGTTGCCATGTGTATATTGAATCCATTTCTTCTGACAGTTACACTCCCAGTGATAGACACCCATGTTGCCCCAACTCTCTGCCACCACATGTAATGCTGCAGTGGACACCTTGCACAAGTCCTCTTGGATCTGTGTGAGCACCTCCTTGGGATATATACCAAGAATGGAATAGCCGGAGGTTTCCAATTAAGAGAATGTCTTCTCCAGATCACCCAAGACCATTCCAGCTGTATTTGCCACTTAAGGTTTTATTTCTACGGCTTTAA
The DNA here is from genome assembly GCF_949987535.1 of Balaenoptera acutorostrata. Classification (NCBI taxonomy): domain Eukaryota; kingdom Metazoa; phylum Chordata; class Mammalia; order Artiodactyla; family Balaenopteridae; genus Balaenoptera; species Balaenoptera acutorostrata. The sequence goes on along the minus strand of NC_080065.1, from coordinate 69,255,747 downwards.
AGAAGATCATGGTCTACTTTGGCTGGGACAGGGATGTTTAGGAATTTATTTACTTATTCTTTCATACATTCAACAGTTTACAGAATTCTTCCTAGATGTATTTGATGGTGTAAAGATGAATATCCTATCTTTCACCATAAGCCATTTTTACTGGTGGGTAAAATACAGCTTGAGGTCATGCGATTAGTAAATACAGAGTTAGGATTTGGAAAAATTCTATCTAATTTCAAATCCCCTAGAGAGAATGAAATAGAGGAAATACTGTCTCTACAGGAAAAATATTACCTTGCTCTCTTGAGAACGGGAAATGAGGGAAAATAGATGTTCTTCCTCAGAAAATTCACACATGTGGTTCTTGATTTGTCAGTGGAAAATGGTTCCTTGGCAAGATGGGTCTCCAACCCAAGAGTTCTGACAGAGCACTTTTGTGTCCAGAAAGAAGAGTGGATGCTCTGAAGCCCAGGCCAGAGGGAGTGGGAGCTGGGCTGTGGGATCTGGTAGCAGAAGCTTATAAAAGGGTCAGGTTCTCCTGCCAGACACATCTCTCCCTTTCCTCAGTACTTTCTCTAACACAAACTCCAGCAGAAAGTTCACGGGGCACAGAACAGCATGACAAGAATGAAGTAGCCCGTATGATCCCCATAGGAAGACAAGGAACATGTGCTGGGAGGAGGAGGGTAAAACAACTAAGGGTAAAAGCAACTAAGAACTCCTCAATCAGGGGTCTCAACTTTTTCCAGTTTGATATCTCATAAGCATGAAAAGCATTTCAGGGATGTGTTACGACAATGGTTGTTCATTTCATATTAGTTTTGAGTGAAATACATAATGGCAAAAAGCTACCATGAATGTAGTAATACTTTAATTTGTATCTAACATTTCACAAATACTAGCAGATAATATTTTTATTTTATTATTTTACTTCTGCTGGTTGCATAAGGAAAGCTCAGGTGTGCCTTGGGTAGTAACAGTGGTGTACTCTCGACTTCATTTTTGGTGTTTTGATGCAAAAAGAAACCCAGCTGCTTCTGTGCTCCCTGCAGCCTGCCCAGCTAGGGCTCTGTCGCCTCTGACACGGGGGCTGGTGACTGCAGTTGTGCCCGGCCAGCCACCCAATTGCTCCCTCTTGGCTTCCCCAGCCAGTTCACAGAGGATCATGCCACTAGAGCCTTGGGGAGAGTCTGAGAGCTCTGGCGACTCCAACACCATGGCCAGGAGGGGAGAGTGGACTTTACAAAGACAAGCTGGCTCACCGGGGCCTGCCCTGGGGGGAACTGGGTGGTGAGGGATGGCTCCCCAGGGCACTTGTCACTTCTGTAGGAGCTTTTACTGGAAGGGGGATCCAGGCAGCACCAGCACTAGTCCGGAGTAGCCAGGAGCCAGCTGCTGGAGGGAACGGCTGCCGTGCTCTGCTTGCGGCTAACAGAAGGCCGGGTGTGTAAGGGGCTGGTGGTGCTACACCACGCAACCCATTTGCCGGGGAGACTGCTGACGGCTGCTCCACCACCAATAATGGGAGTGCGCTCGGGGTGTCTATTTATTCTATCACCACATACAGCCTGAAACCTAGGGTTAATGCTTGATGAGCATTTGGATTCCCAAACTCTTGTAATGCTTTACTCTTTCCACCTGTCTACAGGAGACCATGTCGTGGAAACCACTATTCTAAATGCCCCAAATCAGTGCCCCTAGGTAAGCACTTAATATACCACTTGGCACTGATATTCTTCAGTTCTATATTTTTTATGTTCATATTCCTCATCTCCTTCATGTGGATCGCAAATCCTCTAAAAAGAGAAATTATGTATCACATTCTAATGCCCAGAATGTTTAGGAGCAAGAAAAGTGCTTGGCAGAGGGCCTTGCCCAACAGGAAGAAAAAAAAAAAATGATTAAGCACCCCACTCAGTGCCAGGAATTGTAGGGGTGCTTTACATCTATAGCAGACACTGAGATTAACTCTGACCTCCGTTCCAACCCCTTCCTTTGTGCAGCAACAAAGGAATGGTTTCTAAACAGGCTAATCCCGTCAGAGTAATTCCATTCTCTCTCCTGTAGGGGCTTCTGAAAACCCAGGTTTAAGCCTATCGGAGCACTGCACTCACCTAATGGGTCATTGGACTTAGGCGGGGCATGAGACCTAATCTGGGAAATCTGACTGAAAGGAATGAGTTTTTCCATTTTGGGGGGGAAGAAGCCAAAGTTCTGGGTGGCAGACTAATGGAAGGGTCTAGATCTTTGATGCCATAGTCATTAAATCAATCAACCAAACCTCAGCTGAGCTGGGCAGATATCCTCCTTTCCCCCTGCATAGCCATCACCTGCTTTTCTCACCCTTCCCTTTGCTGTGAAAGGCCGACTTGTCTGGACCTGTGTGGATGGGCTGCTTTGTCTCTGGCTTCCGGTTGGCTCTAACCAATGGGAACATGGGCAGGACATGAAAAGAGGGAGTAGAGTAAGTTCAGCATATTTATTCTGAGACAATATCCTGATCTGGAACACCTTCTTCTGTGAGATAATAAATTCCCTTACTATTTAAACTAGTTTGAGTTATGTTTTTAGTTACAGTAAAACATGTACACCGATACATATGTTATCTCATGTAAACCTGAGGAGAAGTCGAGGTAGCATTTTTTTCCATGTTATTCTAAGGAAACCGTGGCCCAGAAAGGTTGAGCATCTTGGACAAGAGGCTGAACAGGCTGCTTTTTTTCTTTAAGTTTAGAAACTGATTTACGTTTACTAAATGCTCTATTATAGTATTGTTGATTTGTTTGAAAAAATTATTAAATGTCTTTCAAATACTTTCTTAACCAAATATCATAATCAGAAAATAGACTCATTTAACCTTTCATATACGTTTTAGCTAGTGCCTGGATGCCACGTATATTTTCCTTCATCATTTAGTCACCCTTAATCTGAGAAGATTCTGAAATAAACTAGAACACATAAATAGAGGAAGCAATTTGCCTTCTCTTAAAGGACACCCTGGTATACATCCTAAAAGCTTTTTTAAAAATCTATTTATTTAGAATTAATTTCAATTTATAGAAAAGTGGCATGAATGGTACAAAAACATCGCTGTATGATTTACCAAGATTCTCCTATTGTTCATATACTGCTCCGGTTACTTTTTCCCTTCTTCCTGTCCTCTTATCCTTCCTTCCTCTCTTCTTCCTATTCTCCCTTCCTCCTTCCTCTCATCCTTCCATCCTTCTTCCCTTCCTTAATTCCTTCCTTCCTCCCTCCCTCCCTTCCTTCCTTTCTCGTTCTCTCTTTCTCCTCCATTCTGTCCCATCTTCTCTCTCTCTCATATATATGTATATTTTTTTCTGAACTATTTGAGAATATATTGCATATATTATGCCCCTTTACTTCTAAATACTTCAGTGTGTATCTCCTAAGAACAAGGACATTCTCTTACATAACCAGAATAGGGCATTTAACATTGGATACTTTAATCTCTAATTAATATTTCGATGTTTCAATTAGCCCAACAGTGTTCTTTAGAGCGTTTCCTCCTCCATCCAGGAGCCAGTCTAAGATCACATGTTATCCTTTCATTGCTTTTTATCACACTGTCATTTGTGAAGCCTCCAGCCTCACTCCTCCCTTTTAAATAAAGTGCTCCAAAATTATTTTTCTGATGTTTCCTTATGATTAGAGTCAACTTTATGCATGTCCTGTCAGACGACTACCGAGATGAGGTCGTGTGCTTCTCAGGATATGACCCCCAGAGGCACCAAAGTCTGTCTGCCCTTCCTTGATATTTTAATTGTGACCACCTGGTCAATATGCTGTCCGATTTCTCCACTATGTAGGAGAGGCCTGATTTTTAAAACCAGGGTTTGTCAGACTGCAAAGCACTGCTATCGGCTGTCTCCTGTTGACTTTGATTCATCTGCCCTTACTGAGAACCTTCGTGGAGCCATTATTTGCTGAGTCTAATTGAGGAGCGTTTTCTTTCTCATGAGACCAAAGTCTGGGCAAGGGAGGTTACAATCAAAGGATTTCTACAGCTTCTGAATTGTTTTCAAATCCTAACAATTGGCCTCTCACTATTCAATCAAATAACTCTTAAGGGAAAACAATTCAATCAATTTTCCAAACCTCTTCCCTTGCTGGCTCACACTGCTTTTAGGGTATCTCACCTTCTCTGTAAAAGAAATGTGTGTTCTGTCTGTTCAGACCCGGGGTGATTTGTTTCCAAATAGCAGGCAAATTGCTTTGCTCCTAGAAGCAGCTTCGGGAGGAGGAAGCCCAGGGGTGGGATGGCATCAGGGGGGTTTTATACAATGGCTGGCTCCTCTTCCACGTCCCTGGGATCCCAGGGGCCTTAACCGCTTGGCTCTGGTCCACCCTGACAGTGCTAAAGGTCACACCTCCAGTACCTTTCATTTCATCTTTCCCGAAGGATTTTCCCTGTCCCAGAAGGTAGCTGGAAGACAGTACACTCTGGGCGGGCTCTGTGGGTGGGTCTCTTGGCTTGTGTAAAATCTGGATGTTACAGATTTAAGTAAACAACTGATCCTAAAACCAGTTGAATTGGTGTTGAGTCAAAATTTATCCCAGGCCTCAAAGACCTTTCAAGGGAGTAAAGCCCAACTCTTCACCTGTAATTACGTGCTGTTGATTTGTCCAAAGTCACTCCCTTTTGTCACTTCAGGTCTGGACAAGGCTCCCAGAAGACAGTGATGGGCATTGTTGGTGTGCCTAGTGCTGGTGGAACTGTGTGTGCAGAGGAAAGAACTTGTGGTCTGTGTGTTTCACTGCAGGATACAAATCCTGCAGCAGAATCTGGCAACTATTATAAGGCTGAAATAAGCACCTATAGTCACAGAACAAAGCCACCAAATTATGTGTTTAACATAATAATAATTATAAAAGCTTTATAGGCATCATTTTGAACTATCTGCTGCCATGAGTTCCGAGGGCTTCCTTCAACTGCGGGGAACACTGAAAAATGAACAGTGACAGAAAGCTGGGGTGGAGAGCGGGCTCAGACATTAGTTTTCTTTTGTGCGTGAGTGATTGTTTCAAAGTTCAAATGCAATACTTAGTGTATCATTTGTTCCCACAAATTACCCCTTGGATGGTTTACTCCGAGTGCCAGCTTCTCTGGTGTACCTTCTGGATTTTACAGGTGGTGCCATCAAACAGTGATTATTATTCTTCAAGAAATTATCCAGAGTGGCTTGTTACATGACAGACATGTGGTCTGAGTTTTATTGTACACGCAGAACAAAGGGTCTGAGAGTGTTTCTTTTCATTATCTGAGCTACGTGGCTCTGAGGAAACATGAGACAGTTCGTTATTCAAATGAGATTTTTTCCTGCCTTTCATTTTCGGTTTTATTTCTGTATATCCCTGACATTTCAGCAGGCAAGCTGCCTCGTCCAGAAGCACCATCTGCTTTTCTTTTCAACTGTGACACCATCTGAGAGAATACCTTCTTACTCGGAAAAATACGTGTGGGGTGAGGGGAATGGTGGTGTTAATTATATTGATATGTATGATTATGTATGAATATATACATATAGAGGCATACATCTCAGTGTGTGTGTGTGTGTGCTTTTTTATTTGTTTTAACACTAGAGCATAGATGTACAATTAAGAAATTTGGTCTCAGTAAGAACAGTAAGCAAACATTTCCAACCAAACTTTCTCTCATGTCTCAAATTCCTTCTCAGTGCAATAGGGTGTCAGTTCCACGAGTATGGGGATTTTTGTCTATTTGTTTATTGGAACATTCCCAGCATCTAGAAGAGTGTCTTGTATTGGTATATAGTAGGTGCTAAATTAATAGATATTGAATGAAATGGTGTGAATAACAGCGTTCCTCCTGAGTAATTTTTATGTACTCGGCATATAACAGTCAGAAATTTCTCTTCCTGGCTGTGGATGTCCCATGCCATCCAAACCCGGTGTGGTTGTGATACTCTTTTGTCCTGCACTGTGTTAGGTGATGGTCTTGAGTGGGGATGTCTTCTCTGACTTGCTACATTTTCGTACCAGATAAAGCAAAGATGCTTTGAGGCCCTCTCCTATGAGTTGTCTGGCTGCCCTGCTAACTCTCTAGAGTAGCTTAAATTATCACCAGTGAGCAGCCAGTTTGGGGCCTGGCCTTTGGCCTTTTGCTGCATGAATATATGGATAGTAAAAGAAATCAGAATCTACCATCTATTGAGATATCTAATATTAAACTGCTATCATAACTCAGGAAATCTGTGAAAAATACCCTCCTAGGTACAAGTTAAAATAGTGCAGTCTAACAGGCCGTGAAACAACAACTGTCAGAGTGGCCTGATGTCTTGCAACTGCAACTGGATAATCTCATTTCAGCAGAGATTTCAGAAAAAGGCAGGGAGCCCGAGCAGCTGGTCTTCAGGTTTCCACGGTGGAAAGGACTCACGTTCACATATTGAACATTTTCAGCTCACTCAGAGAAAATCTGACAGCAGCAAGCTCTTTGATTGTTCTTGACAGAGATACATAGAAGACAGAGAAAGAGACTGAGGTCATCCATGATATCATTAGAGTCTAATAGCTGACACAGGAGCTAGAAACATGCGATCACGTTTTTAGGTGCTGCTCTAATCGGAAATTTTCAATGATCCCCCATTCCCTATGGAATGGAATTCAGAATTATAAGCAAGGTTTATAAAAATCTGAGCCAAATCTACCTTCTTGGATTGAAGTCTCTTTGCTCACCCTGTGCTGGAACTGAGCCGGAGAAATGTCACCATTCAACAAACCCCCCAGCCCCCCTCGTCCCCCGCCCCACCCCCCACCTCCGTCCAATGTTGTTTTGAATAGAATGACCTCATCTCTGGTGGTTAAAGTTCTGTGAAGGGGCTGATGAGTTCCTCTGTGGACAAATTAAATTTGAGGTACTGATAGCATTGGGTTGGCCAAAAGGTTCGTTTGGGTTTTCCACAATACAAACAAGGGGAATTGTACAGTAAAGACTTGGAGATATGCTTGGAGCTTCAGAGGCCTGGCTGGAGACTGAGATTGAAGGGGCTTTCACCTCTTGGTTGTATGTGAAGGTTTGGGGTGAATGAGATCATGTAAGGTGAGTGTGTGGAGCAAGAATGACAAAGATGCTGATTTTATGGGATTAGGCGAAGGAATTAGTTCCCCTGAAGGAGACCGTGAGACAATGATCAGAACAGGAAGAACGCTAAGAAAAATAGTATTAACAATAATGAAGCTAATATTTATTGAATCTACTACGTGGGAGAGCTCTTTTTAAGCATTGTGCTTCAGTTAACTCAACCAACACAATAACCTTATAAAGTAAGTTCTATTATTTCCATTTTTAAGATGGGAACACCGAGGCACAGAGAGGCCTGGGAACATGCCTAAGAGTACCAGCTAGTAGTGGGGCTGGCATCTGATTCCAGACTCGGTACCCTCGTCTCTTCTATAATATCTCTCCAAAGTAAAAAGAAGAAAAGAGTCAAGATAAAGAGAGTGGTCCACGTTTTCACAATGCCACATGCTCCAGAGAGGTCACTTAAGATAATGAATGGGAATAGCTTGGCTTTCCATTGGATTTGATAATTAGGAAGACACTGGTCTTAGCACAAGTCATTTTAGTGAACTTGGGGTGAAGTTTGAAGTGAAGTGAAGTTTGAAGCAAATGGGTTCTAAAGTAGTATTACCTATATTCTGGTATAGGTTATATTACCTATACCATCTACTTCTCTCTTTACCACAGGGCCTAGTTTCAGGGCACTTAAACAGCTATTCAAAAGATAGTCATTCTCCGAGTGTTGCAAGAGTGATACTGGGCATGAGACTTCAATTCTTCATACTACTTTCAATTCTCTGTTACACTTCAGTTGTGTAGAAATAGCCTACGTTGAAGATACAAAGCTGTACAGCTTGGGTAACAAGTAGGACTGATATTTTTGTTTGGGTATGTGAGAGATGGTGGAGGAGGTAAGCTATACAGCTTTCAAAGATGAGGAAACTGAGGCAGAGATTAAGTAACTTGCTATGGTGGGGAGGGAGCAACTGCCTAGTGATTATTTCTAGGAGATCTGAAAGGCTTTCACTCTAACCGAAACTAAAAATTCAATTCAGATTTAATGTTAGACATTTCTTTTAATTCCCTCTTGTTGATTCTGGTGGGAAAGAGAGGGCTTGTAGGATGAGAAAGAAAGATCTCATCCCTGCCTTCAGGAACCTTCTCTCTGGTTTCTCTTAGGCTCCAGAAATTAAGGAGCCTCTGTTTCTTGCAATTATCACTGCCCTCCTCCCACATCATGAAGGATCTTCCTGACCCCTTTGGCAGCCACAGAAACTGGTGTGAAACATGACTGCCCCTTTTCTGATGTTCAGACCAATGGAAGAAGATTTCCTTATTTGAGATTGCCTCAGTAATTCATGCTGGACAATAGCATGAAATTCTTCTCATTATAGTGCAAATTTAAGTCACCAACTAATGAACAAGTAATTCTGATTTGATTTTATGTGTTTAAAAAAATATGTAACACACTGAATAATAGTTGATATCTTTTTAGTCATGCAGTTCAAATGCCCTCTACTAATGATAAACAACATCCAGGTTTTAGAAAAGCATTGAAAAGAGCAAACTTTTTTTTTAAAACATCTTTATCAGAGTATAATTGCTTTATAATAGTGTGTTAGTTGCTGCTGTATAACAAAGTGAATCAGCTATACATGTACATATATCCCCATATCCCCTCTCTTTTGCATCTCCCTCCCACCCTCCCTAGCCCCCCCCACCCCAGGTGGACACAAAGCACCGAGCTGATCTCCCTGTGCTATGCGGCTGCTTCCCACTAGCTAGCTATTTTACATTTGGTAGTGTATATAAGTCCATGCCACTCTCTCACTTCGTCCCAGCTTACCCTTCCCCCTCCCCGTGTCCTCAAGTCCATTCTCTACATCTGCGTCTTTATTCCTGTCCTGCCCCTAGGTTCTTCATGACCATTTTTTTTTTTTTTAGATTCCATATATACGTGTTAGCATACAGTATATGTTTTTTTCTTTCTGACTTACTTCACTCTGTATGACAGACTCTAGGTCCATCCACCTCACTACAAATAACTCAATTTTGTTTCTTTTTATGGCTGAGTAATATTCCATTGTATATATGTGCCACATCTTCTTTATCCATTCATCTGTCGATGGACACTTAGGTTGCTTCCATGTCCTGGCTATTGTAAATAGAGCTGCAATGAACATTGTGGTACATGACTGAAAAGAGCAAAAAATTAAGAAAAGAGCAAAAATTTAAAAGCAAAAACCATTAAAGCCCTTCACTCGAAAAACCCATTTGTTTTAAAACTTTAGTCCAAAGTTCAATTCTCACCTGGTTCAAAATCAATTGAGTTCACCTTATCACGCGAGGGGTTTAGAATGGAGTAGGCAGAGAGACAAACGGAAAATGGCAACATGTGTAAGTGATCACCAAAAACCCTACCTCATTTCCAACTAAAAAGACATGCCTTGTACACAGGTCACAGAACAAATGAGATGAAACCAAAGTGCCAGGAAAAGTCACAACTTAAAGAAAAAAAAAGTACAAGAGAGGTCTTTTGCCAGTAGATGGAAAGAAAGGGTATGTTTCACTCTTATGGACCAGAGAGTAGGCTGTCTGAAATAGCATGTTAATAACATTAATAATAATCACAAGATAACTCTGGAAACTAAAATAAGGGGATTAGGCCGAATGGGGAAGTAAGGGACTAAATAAGAGAAGGGACTTTCCAAAAAGTTCATGAAAAAACAATCTGGTAGCTTGGGGGTTGATTCTTCCCACTGGAGTGAAATTCCTCTACAAGGGTTTTCTTTTGTGGCTGCATTTTTTAGCACTGGAAACGGTTCCTCTGGAGAGAATGAAGTCAATTCACTATCGAATTTGTATTCAAAGGTGCAAAGAGTAGGTGAGAATAAAGGTATTTTGTACTTGGACCACATAAGAATGTGTGGAAAGGAGTCTATCCCAGTGAATTTGAATTTTTCATCCATTATTTCATTCACATGGTGGAGCATTTCTCATAAACACACCTTTATGGACTGTCTCCCCCACTGTTGTAGCCAAAGTTGCTACAATCAAAATCAATGTTTCTCATATTGGCTTCAATTGATTTTTTGGTGAAAATTTTGTATTGCCTTCCAATGTTATCAGCATGCCTGCCCATAAATAACCCACCAGTAGCCCACAAATGACATGACCCAGGACACAAATCTGTCCAAAAAATCTCTGCCCCTTCTTCCATCTAAAGAGCAAAAGTTCTGGCAAGGATCACATATTTGGTTACTGATGTGTTAAGTTCCCCATTGCTTTATACTTCACAGGCTCTGTAACCCTTCGCAGATCAAAACACGCATGGTGTGGAAGAGAATGAAGAGTGGAACGCTGCCATAATCAGCCTTGGACAACGGGAGAAGAAGAAACAGAAAAAAAATATCAACAAAAAATAAATATGGAGCTCTTACTCTGTGTGACATACTGTGTTAGACATGGTGGGTAATACAAAGAAATTTAGGATAGAGTTTGTGTCCTTCGGAATCTCTCAATCTAAGTTATAATCTGGAGATCGTAGAAATAGAGTCATCACTTGAAGCCTGTCATTTGAACAAGTATATGATAAAAGGTCAAGGACTCAGCACTAAGAATACCAAATTAAGAGGCATCTCCCTACTACTCTCAGCTGATATGGGACAAGATTTACTAGGGCACATCAGAACATCCCTAAATCTGGAAGAAAAAAAAAAAGAACTATTAATTGATGAGTACACATCAAGTGTTAGGCACTAAGTGCTTTACAGGTATTAACTCATTTAATCTCCCCAACAGCCTTTTGAACTGGTACTATTGCTGTTTCCATTTTACAGATTTGGAAACTTGAGATATCAAAGCTAAATAATGTGACCAAAATACAGCTGGAATTATCCTATGTTATGTCTGAGTGCGCAGAGACCCCAAATGAGTCATCAGCAGTTCTGCAGTGAAGAGGAACTGGGGGTTAGCACTAGAATTCATTGTAGAGCCTGCCCATTTTATACAAACAAATGCATCCATAATACTCAAATACATAAAGAAAGGTTCTTTGTGCTTCCTGAATTAAGGAGGCCAGATAATCTGTACAGATACTCCTCTAGAGATGATCAACTAGGGTTCTGTAAGATCTTTTCCCTTGTATTCTTATAATGCAAAATACTATTAGATAAATGGATACTGTGCTTTTGCTCTGATGCATAGGTACTTTGAAAACCTATACACTGAAAAATTTTTAAGTAGCAAATTTTGGACCCAGGAGACTTTAGAGTAGGGAACCATTAGATGGAAAGCACTGAGGCAAAAGCTTAGATCAAAAGAAAGCGAAGGCAGAGTTTACATAAGTGACTGGGGTATTCCCATTTCCAAATAAAAATTCTGTTTAGGTGAGGAGCCACAAATAGACCAATCGAGAGGTATTTTTCAAGAACCAATCATCCATCTAAGCACTCTTTTAGATGCTGCGAGGGACATGTCATCATCCTGCCTTTGTGTACTCTACATTATCATTGAGGAAAGAAAACTAAAGCACTCAAAATGATGAGCAAGAAGCTCTGACCACAAGTCTGAAAGTTCAAGAAGAGTGTAAGAGAATAAACACCTTCCTGCTCTGAGTTTTCTGAGAAAGCAGAGCTGACATTCTGAGCTTGGAAGCACCCTTCAAGAGCCTGAAGATGGACTTTTGGGACTTGGCCTGAAGAGCCCTGTGGAGAAAATCAGGCCCTGGGCTAGATGGCTTCCTCTCAACCAGCTTCACTGCCTACCTCCCCTGCACGTGCAGAAGGCAAATAGCTCTGTGACCTACTTGATTAAATGCTTCATCAGGCAGGCCTTCCCCTGGGAACTGTATGCAACATTTTATTGCCTTTCTAGGCAGTTGTTTCTCATTGTATAGATGTGCCTGAGTGGATAAATAATCTAGAGCTCCAATGCCAAAGGCTAATTTGCCCTTGGGAAATATCTGTTTTTTTGAACCCCTAAGCAGCATGAATTATATTGATAGGTTTGCATATTTCTGGCTGACTACCAAGGGCCCCCCTTCCAAGAGGATGGGAAAGTCACCGGATGAAGTTTTCTCACAGAATTTACCACTGACTGTAAAGTGAAATGTCTGCAATGAATGCTCATCTCTCCCCCATGCAATCTTAATTGGGTTGGCAACATGTGTAATTACCATGATGGCAGAAGAACCGTGTGATGTTGAGTGAAGGACCAGCTCTTTTGGCAGACGGCCTCAAAAAAAGTCATTTTCTGAAAGCCCTGACCACCACTGAACTCATTTGTGTAGAGGTACATTTTGCTTTGCTTGGACTTACACGGCTTTCAAAATGCAGTGCTTTCATGCCTTGGAAATAGGAACTTTTAGAAAGTGAATGCTTGCTGGTTAAGGGGATTTTAATCTCTCTTTCAAATGCTGTTACTAAAGCTCAAAGCATATGAGCCTCTATCAGTGGGTTGCAAACCACTGTAATGCCACACTTAACCCAATTTGCAAGGATGTTAGTTTTAAAAAATTTTTTCTCTCAAGGGAAAAAAAAGAAGCTTCACAGAGAGAACCTACCCAGGAGGAAATGATAAAGATCTCCCACGAACATCAGAGCTACATAAACTTAAGGATAATTACCACCTTGGTAGGAAAAAGGAGTCTTTATTTTTTACCTTTTCACCAAAAGACTATCCACTCCTAGAAGTACATGAAAGGTCATTGGCAGAACCTAACCTCTACTTTAAGCAAACTACCAAAGCTAAATTACACATATTTTTAAGAGCTTCTTCGCAAATGCCAATTTCCAGTCCAATCATCAGTGAAACCTCAAGTCAGTGTCAAATGCTTGTAAATAATATCGAAGTTCTTTAATTAGATGCCTTTTACCAGAGATAGATTTCATTACTTTCCCCTCCGATTCTTCATAACTAGAGGGGAGCTAAAGGAGGAGAAACTGACGCTGCAAAAATAAGCCTTGAAAAGTGCTTTGGCTTGTCCCAAAATTAATGAGCTAGATTTTTTCTAGTACAATCCCGCATGAAAGTATGTTTCATGCTTGAAATCTCTATCAACTTATTCAGAATCCTGTTATATCATTTATTTAGTAGTTATGGGCTTTCAGGGACTCTTGGTCTACATTTTATTTTATCTGAATTATTAGGAAATGGTTATATTACTCAGGGTAGTGGGAGAGAGATGAATGCTCTTGAACAGCAAATGTCAAAATTGTGAAACAGAGGAATTTGTAAGACCCTTTCTGATACTGCCCTTTTTTTCAGCGAGCTCTCTTGATAACATGTAATTCAGTTTGTATGCTAAAGAAGCATGTTTGTATGTATTTATCTTTGTACTCCCATTTGCTCAGCGTGACTTTTGCTTGTTAGTTGAAAGTAGTCAGGGAGACTAGGATTATTATTCCATCTGTTCAGAACTCAAGGCTAGACCTCTAGGTAGAGACTTTGGGTCTAGGGGACCTTTCTGATATGCTTCAGGTTACACTTAAGGCAACTTCTATTTCTCTTATGGTAAGTCTGATGTGATCTGAGATATTGTTGTGTTGATTGGCATAGCGAGGTCTCCTCCCTGAGGAGATAGTTTCTGTGAAGCAGGATAAGGAGATAATTTGTGTAAAGAGAGAATCAGCCTCATTCTTCATGGTAGGAAATGAAAGTATATTTCAAACCTTACGTTATATGCCCGATAAATGTAAACTACCCAGAATTGCCTGTCCCCCACATTTTGGATAAATGGTGGATCTGGGTCAGCAGGAAACGGTTTTGTTTGTTTTTTGTCCTCTTTTTTGTAACATAGCACTTGGAAGTGTTGATGTGATTTAAAATTTTTTTTCTATTTTAATGCCAAGAAACAATTTCCCTGAAAGCATATAGCTCAATATTTCTTAAAAGCCAAAAGAACAGAACGTGAAAAGGCTTTTTCAAAGAGGTTTCTGTCTTAGCTAAGGCAACAATGATCATAGTAATAATCATGATCATTATCTATTTCATTTGTATAGGATTTTATAGTTTATAAAGCACTTTCATGTATATTATCTCATTTTTTAATATTACCAAACCTTGCATAATATGAAATTAGCTGTTGCTTATGTCAAAGCATCCTGTGGGTTATTAAAAGCTGTAGGCCAGATGTTATGAATGGTGTAGAGAGTGTTTCTTGGCAGAGAACTGAAAGGCCCAAACTTCTGTGTAGACTCAAATGGTAAAACAATGAGAAGAAAATATGTCATAGCTTGCTTTGCTGAATAAAGGTTCCAGGCAGGATCAGGACCAACAGAGGCATGAAAACCTGATTTGGGCTCATAATCCCTTATTCCAGGAATGGCAGGGATGTACTGGGAGTGGCGGCCTAGGAATCTAGACTCCTAAGCTCTACTTAGGAGCTTCCCACTTAAATTGTTGAAAAAACCTATTTGCAAAATAAAAGCACCTCTATCTTTCTATCACCATCAGCTTCATTCATTCATTCATCATCCTTTTCACACATAATTATTGTGCCAGACACTCTGCTTGGTATTGGAGATGCAGTGAACAAGACAGACAAGTCCCTGCCCTCATGTAGTGTATGGGGTAGACAAAGAACAGGGAAACAGATAAAATAATTACAGATTGAGATAAGTGCTACAGAGGAAATAAATAGCTCAATAAAGAAAATCTTTAAACTTATTTTTGAAAGCATGGATCCCAAGATCAAGCTCTATTAGGAAAGTCTCAAAGATTGTCTTATGGAGAAGGATATATAACACCCCTTTGACAAAGTCTGGACTTACTTCTTCAAAAGTGTCATAGATAGCAAGATCAAACTGTCATGGAAAATAAATGGTTAGAGAAAAAGAGATAAACATGGAAGTAAGTGTATTTTAGGAGTACAGTAAATCAAATAAGATATCCTTTTGCAGAAGAAACCAAGCACATCAGTGTTAGAAACTTGCACTGGTAGATAGCCCTTCTCTTTAAACAGCTTCTTTAATTTTTCAGAAAAAAATTTGCTGCTGCAGATTATCTCATATATCAGATATATATATATATATATATATATATATATAACATATATTGTTTTGTTATATAATTCTGTACCACTTTTAAAACATCTTGAACAATCTTGTACTGGCTTGAAATATATTTTGATCTCCTTCCTTCCTCCCTCCCTCTCTTCCTTTCTTCCTTTCTTTCCTTCTTTCCTCCTTTCCTCCTTTCTTTCCTTCTCTCTTCCTCTCTTTCTCTGTTTCTCTCTTTCTTTCTTTCTGTCTCAGCAAAATGCTCTGTTAACTGCTGAACGTTTTCACAAAGTGTATGATTCAATGCAAAATTTTAATCTTCAATGCATTTATTATAGCACTGAAGTTAGAGCAAATCTCCCTTCTCTGCACCAACCAAATAGCTTGCTTACATGGTTGACAGGAGGGAACACCTATGATTATTGACACATGTCTTGTTTAATCAAACTGATCTGAATTTTAATGTGTTAAAAAACAGAGATACAAATATTTTAGAATGCAAATGGATATATTAGGGAAGAAGTGAATCTTCAAAGGAAAATCAAGATAATGGTGGCAGAAACAACAGGGTCAGGAAATACTCAGCTTACATGTTACAAATTTCTTCTTCTGTGTTCATAGCAGACATCGCTAATCAAAAACAGAATTCTTTTCTGCTGAGTTTGGAGGTGGTCAGCACATTACAGACAGCCTCTGCCACTTGATCAGAGATATCAAATGGGGTCAAATCTATTTGCCAAAGTGCTGCAAACCCAAATATTTTCATTTTAACAGTCTTCAAGGTCTTGGCATGAAGCAGTAATATAGGAATTGAGGACACCCATTTGGGAAATGTGGAAGGATGATATTTTAGGACCAGGAGCGTCTTCTCTCTTGCTCCTCAAATGTAGCTCATCACCTTTTTCCAGTCGCCCAGCATGGCAGTCCTGTCCTAGCACACAGTAGGGATATGTAGGCAAGGGTATGAAGAGCACAGACTCATCTTGCTCTGTCCCAAAATACAGAAAATGTCCGTGATTTCCCCTCTGGGAAGAATTTGCTGGCATTTAAAAGGAATAGCAGGTAGAAGACTCATTGGACAGTAAAATGTTCTCTGTGGCTGGGACACATTCTGTCTGTTTTTCTGCTGCAATAGGAAGAAAGCCCAGTTCCTATTTTGTTCTAAAGCTTTTTGAAACTTTTCAGCCCATAGTTTAGTTTTGGTAACGTTCGAGTGTTGGGGTTAGTAGGTATTATGTAACAAATTATTACTTATTAGCTGATATTCTTTCAATTCAATAAGCATTTAAAATCTCTTACTATGTACCTTGAATGTATTGCTGGAAACTTTCAAGTAACATTTTCAGTCTTTTTTCTTTGCAGAACAGGAATAAGACATATATAACTGGCAGTTATTTTATTTTAGAAGAAGTTCAAATATATTATTACTTTTAAAAATTAATTTCTTCCATTTATTTGTTTGCTTATTGATTGACTGATTGACTGATTTACATACAAAAAGCTGTAAATGACTAATGTATACAGTTTGATGAGTTTGGAGGTAAGTATATACCTGTGAAACCATACCGCAATCTATACGATAAACCTATCCGTCCGTCACCTCCAAAAGTTTCCTCCTGTCCTTTTATTACTTATTATTATTATTATTTGTGATAAGAACACTTGACATAAGATCTATCTTTTTATCAAATTTATAAGTATACAATTCAGTATTGTTAACTATAGGTATTATGCTATAGAGTAGATCTCTTGGACTTACCCATCTTGTATAACCAAAATCAAATATATTATTTTTTAAGGTCTTTTGTAAATATCTGGACTGAAGGAAATTACAAAAAAAAAAAAAAAAAATCTAAAGACCCATACAATTTTATTATCCCATGAAATTTTTACTACTGACATTTAGGTCAAGAATTGATGTCTCTATCTTAGAAGCTAATGGTATTAATTCTCTAGATCTGATTCTTTGTTAGCAATATCAAACTAAGTATAGAAATATTACAATTATGAAAGCAGTTTTCACCCAAGTGGTCCGAGGAGCATCTGGGACCAGGCAGACTATGGAAAGGTTAAAGGTTATAGTTTAGGGGCTGAAGGTGACACTATAATTCACTAATTCAAAGTTGAGTTATATCAACTTAAGGTATTTACAGAGGTTTATTAGTGACCCCGTCGGTACTTCTGATTCCCTTACAGGATGATTGGAGTATAGTAGCATAAGTATAGTCAGTCGTAGAAGGAAGCATCCTACTGTTAAAAATTAGTTATTTACTTGCTGATGGATAAACACTGCTCTAATACACAGGAGAAAAAAATAATATCTGCTTGTGCTTTCCTTCTTTCTTCTTAAGCTTAAATGAAACCTAAGTATCTCTAATATTGTGAAGGAGAAGACACCTAAATCGGTTTATTTTCTCAAGTAAAGGACCAGTGAGGTCACTCTTGAAATTTTGCCTTGGAGGGGCCACAAACTTCTGTTATCCTTCTGTTTCCAATTGTGTATACCATAATTTTATTTTCTGCAGCTCTGACTGAGGACTTCATATTTTCCTCATTGCATTTGTTCAACTTTTTTCCAAGAAAATGGTGCCATTAATTTAATTGCAAGATTTCTATTTGGATTTAACTTATAAGAAATATATGTTGGGAATTGCTTAATACTGTATTAGTTCTGGTAACATAAGAAAAGCAACCACTGTTGCTAATACATAAAATTAGGAAAGAGAGAAGACTGCTGGGGTTCATCATATACAGCATATAGTCAAGCTATTGTAAAAGTAGTCATTTATTATATGGGACCTATTTACATTTTCTATATTTGTGCTGTCTAGAAGGATTTTGTTGCAAAAGAATGGTAAAGGAGGCCAATAACCATTAATAACTAGATAAGTTCCTCATAGAAAGGCAGAGAGGCCACAGGAACATTATATGCTAAGTTTTCCAGCAATTGTGGATAGCTGTGAATAACTGGGTTTCAGCCAATTTTTGACAGCATATAAATAATTCGATATATACCAAACAAACTTTGGGGAAGTTAAGATGAGCTTTTTCTTAGAAGCACTACTGCATAAAGCTGGGCTGCTGATCAGAGTGTGGAAAAACAGTCTACTGCTTATCTAGTTCATTCAGTTCAAAAAGATCCTCCCATTTCCAGATTTGCACCCCAACAATAAGTATAGGGGCTCCCAGAATAGGGCTAAAAATGAGGTCTCTTTTGTACTGTGACTTGGCTCTTACAACTGTTGGAGAGGAAAGAGAAAATAGTTGATTCAAGTTTGTAACAGAGTTCAAACATTTTTTAGGCCTACCATTGTTTATATTTTCCAATAGACTTTGGTTAGGCTCTGCCCATACTTGTACTGTTATCTCTTATTTCTGCTAGCCTCAGCCTGCTTTCTACATAGAAATCACTCAAAAGATGCTGGGGCAAACCTGAAATGTATTTATATGATGAATACATTGAAAATGTCTGTGTCTACACATGCAAAATGAAGTGTGGTCCTGACTTTTCATTCCCTGTGACAAATCACTGTATTATAATAAGCAACTAATAACTTCATTTTGCTTGATGCTTCATTATATTTGAACTTAAGTGTTACAGTAAAATTATTGCCTGAGAAAATTATCAGAACAATTGTCAAGAAGATAATAGGGTTTAGTAAGTGTCTCCTAAAGTTTATACACTAGATGCTGGAGGCTGGGGTGCAGAGGATAAAGGGTATGATGATTAAATACATTTAGGGAATTTTGTACACATTTTGTATATAGGCAAAAAGCATGAGAAGTCCAGCACCAAATAAACCTATTTGATTTTGTTTGATGTAACCCTTCTTAAATTTATTTGACAAAGGAATCCCACCCCTCCCCGCCTTTTTTTTACACGAAACTCCAAACATTCTGAAGAACTAGCATTTTGCCAAATGTACTTTGAGAAATGCTAATCTGGATAAGCCCTTCATCTTACAGATGATGAACTGAGTTTTTAGAGGTTAAATTGCACACCCAAGGCCCCACAGTTAATTAGTGGCATAGCTAGGCCTAAAATCTAGGGCTCATGATGTTCTAAGCTTCAGTATACTATACCCAACTTGTTCTCTTTATCTATAGTGCTCTAATTTAGCAGATACTTCTGCAACATTTACTTCTCTTTTTTTAAAGCTTTTTAAAATTTGAAGTATAATTGATATTAAGTAAATTTCACCCTTTTAGTGTCCAGTTTCAAAAAACCACCACCACAGTTCCATTTATTTCTTATAAAATTAAATTCAAAAGTTAAGAAAAAGTGTACTAGAATGCACTGAAATAATTTCAATTGGAAATATGTTCAAATGAGTTTAAAATCTGCTTAAGATGAAAATCCTAGTCAGTCTCAATCAATGCAGCTGACTGTACAAACATCAAGAATGACAGTACGTACAAGAACTATATTGGGAAAAAGAAATGATAAGCCAAACAGTCAAAGACGAAACTATTGTGAGAGGAACATGCAACCTAGGAAGTTGCCAGCTGACTGCCTATGGGAAACATCGAACAAGGAGGAATCTTGAGACTTCAGGCAACTTCAGAGTTCAGAGAACTCTGAACTCAGAGCATGACCATTTCTCATTAAACATATAGTTCCTTCAATCCACTCCATAACTTTGCCCTTCAGTTTTTCCTTTCTCCACTCTACCCTTGTTCTTTTTGGTTTCCATTCCTGAACTGAACCTGAAAGTCCCCCTCTCTTTTTTTTTTTTTTCTTCTGCCTCCCTGTGGTGTGCATTATTCAGTGGTGAGCTAGAATTGTCATGTTTTAGTTAAATACCAGTCATTGGAAGCCCCTTGGAATCACTCAGTTTTCAGAATGGAACTCCTCACTTCAGTTCCATATTGTAAGTACATTTGTGCTACTTGATTACAGTTTCCAAATGAATTCTGTCTTTAAAACACTATGCCCAGTTTTGTTTCTGAGACAGAATGGGCTGTGATCAAAACCAGCAAATCTCACTTGCATGAACTTTAGTCCTTTTGTCCAGATTTGCTTTGCTCTTCTTGACCATTTCAAACAGAGTCATTGGGTGAGAGGGCATACCGAACGTGGGACTTTCCTTTATAGATGCCACCCACTGAGTGGGAACACAGCCCGTTTGCCCTCACTCTAGCCTAGCCTGTTTGTTTCACAAAACAACCAGCTTTGACTGTGTGGGATGAAAACAGGAAGTAGATGCTCATCAGGAGGGGAGAGCACGCCCGCTGCGGAGGTGCATCTTGCCTAACTTCAACATGAAAAGGACTCGGTAAGAAAGAAAACACGAAGCCCTGGAAAACAACAACGATCGCCATGTGGAGGCAGAATGAAACTGGGTTGTGTATACGGACTCTCCATAGGGATCCCACTGCGGAGAGGAGGCTGCGGGGACTCTTCCGGCCCCTCAGATGGCTGAGTAGAGAAAGCGCAACCCTAGTGCAAACCTGCTGTTCCCCAGGTGCTGCTGAGCACTGACGCCTGTCCTCCTGCTCCGGCTGGGGGGCCACATGGAAACCAAATGCAAAATGATGTCTAAGAGTGCAGCCACTGGCTCTTCATCTGCAGGAAAGCACTATCCTAGAATGGCAAGTATGACAGAACTCTTTAAATCAGCAGGATGATCCCATCGCCCAACAGGACACGCTACTCTAAGAAGCTCTTGCTATATGTCAGGCACTGTCAGCTGGTGTATTTGCTTTACCTCACATAGCAACTCTATGAAATAAAGACCATTTAAAATATCCCCATTTGATGATGTTGGAAACTGAGGTTCAAAGAGCTCATGTCATTTTCTTAAGCTCCAAATTTAATCAGTGGCAATGATGAGCCTCGAACCTAAGTCTGGTTGACTCCAAATCAAGTGCCCTCAACTTCCTTGCTGTGCTGTAGGCTAATGAGGCGAAAGGAAACAACTTTTGCTCTGCATTTTTTCTTAAGTCATATAAACTCAAAGGAGAGCAGTTCTTTTGGCTACTTAAAAGGACAACTTGTTCTTATCTGTAGGATGGTAACTGTTTTAGTCTCAGCACAAGTCAATTCTCACTATTTTTACAGAATACACTGCTTCTCATATATGCGTATATTTTACTCCTTAGATGGTAATGACTAATTTTTTTTTTTTTTTGTGGTTAGGCAGTTAATTAATCCACAAGCAAGAACAAACTTGAAAACTTTATGTGGAAAATTTACCTCTCACCCCTTTCCCAAGAGTCAGGGAAGGGTGCTTTGAATTGCCCTGTTAGTTTCTTCATTTCATTTAATGAATCCCCCTATAAAAACATAACTTCAGTCAAAACTCATGAAGAAAGCATCAGTGTTGTATCAAATATACCACATTGGACAGGGAGATATCAGTTAGTCCAATGTCATGGAGGAAACCACTAGAGGATTTAGCACCCTTTCAATTTAGTTGACAGAAGTTTTCTGCGTTCTTAATCTTCTCACAGGTGTCATGGGGCATTGGCATATTTGTTTTGAACATTTCACGTAGGAAGCAAAATTCTAATTTCTCTGATGACCCGGTGCTATTTTGTAAGGCAGATATTAGCACATCACTGAGTAATAAGTAACACAAAAGCCATGACAACTACAGGAACATCAGGTCTTTTCCTGCCTCACGTGCTTGCCAGGCAGCTGCAAGAATGTCTGTGAAAGATATTCCGAAGGTAATAGAAGACAGAATCTTCGCTCAGATATATTTTTTTGGAATTTACATATGCTATTATTTACCATATCCTATTGGATATGGTGAACTAGACATGACAGTCACATTTGGAATGAACAAAAACCTTTACTTATGTGCCATACATATGGAAATCAGATGAAATTCCAAGAAGTCCTAAGAAGAGGGCGTTGACTCATTTTACTTTTTTTTCTCGCAGTATTATGTGGGAACACCCATACCACATGGAAAGCAAATTCACAATTGCAAGCATTCAAACATATTCATTGATACGGAAGGCTTGTACTGTTGCTGTTCGTGTTAAGTCTTAGCACCCAAATTGACCTGTGGGTCTTGATGCATATGGTGGCTAGGCTAAAAATCTGGGTTTGTTAGTGGCTGCCAGAGTAGTCCTTGATACTATTGTTATAAAAGGAATAGGAAAAATTAGACCAACTTATCTATTATCAATAGATTTTTATGTGAATCAGATGAGATAATTTACATAAAGTGCATTGAAAACTATAGGACATTTTATAAAGAAGAGTTAACGTATATGAATCTTAGAAGTAAAATGTGAAGTGAAAAAAGCAAATGACAGAGGATTTTATGCAGTATCATACCATTTTAATATGGCTCAAAACCAAATAAAACTAAACAATCTATTGTTCAGCCTACCTATATAGGTGATAAAACTATACAAAAAAAGGAAGGGAATCATGAGCGCAGAATTCACTTAGCTGTTACTTCTTCCCAGGGGAATGAGATGAGGTAGGTTAGTAACACATAGGTAGACTTACATTCTAGTTTCTGAATGAGTATTAGCTTTGTGGACATTCATTATATTACGCTTTAAATTTTAAATGCATTTTTTAATTTAAAAAATTTAAATAAATATTACCTATATTTTTTAGCTATCAAAATATATTAAAAAGATAAATTTATTCCAGCTGGTGCTACATAATAACAAGGGAATTCAGATCCAAATTTTATCCCTGAATCTTAATAATATTTTTAGATTCATATATTTTTAAAATTGCTTCCTCCTCACCTTCCCTTCTTTCTTCCTTTTCTCTTTTCTACTTGTTCTCTCATCCATAGACTTATATTGAATACGTAGAAGCACCAAAAGCAGTAGAGCAGAGATATATAAACTAGCATCATAACTGCAGAGACTTGGAGCCAATTTCTACTACTTGCTGTGGTGACCTTAAGTAAGGTCACTGAGCATCTTTGTGCCTTAGCTTCCTCAGCCTTAAAATGGGGATAAATCCAAAGAAATAGCCTTATTTCCCAGGGCTACTGTGGAGATGAAATGAGTTAATGTCTGCGAAGGGCTACATTGTGTTGTTAAATTAGCTAAACCCTGGAGCTATAACAATGAGAAAGATGTGGTAGCAGTCTGGTCAGCTTACTTGGTCAGTCCTTCAGAAACAGAAATTGGATGCTAAATGCTCCATACCATTACATAAGTAACTGAGCTTGAGCAGACAAACAAAAATTCTTCTGTAAACACATTCTGAGAAAGAATAAATGACTTGGGCCTGTTACCATGATTGGATTAGACTCCTGAGGATGAAAGGACTATGCTCCTCCCCCCAGCCCCTAAAACAATCCTATGCATTCACTCTTCTGTGGAGAGACAACTGGAAGACCTCACAGATGGAAATGGTGGTCCCGGGAGATAGAACTGTCAGACTGCTCATTCACTACCTTGATGAACTGTTGACAAAATATTAGACCAATGAAAGTTCATCGACAGAGACAAAGAGGAGCTGAACATATGCAGTGGTTTTCTTGTTATTCCAAGAACTGTTACAAACTGTGACCCCTAAGACTAGATGGTAGACTCTGTAGACTCAAGAAAAACTCAGGAATAAATCTTAAGATTTCAGTCAAAATAATCGCAACCATGGGAGGAGAATTTTGTTTGCAGGAATTAATTATTCACATATTTTTCAGAGTCTCATAGGGAACATTTGTATTTTCTGTTCACTTTGGTAATAATACTTTTTGGTTTTTTTGTGGGGTTTTTTGGAGACAACCTATGATTATTTACTGACCCATTAACTCTGGGGATTTTATGAAATACTATGATTTTTTGGGATTAATTTAAAAAATTGTGGTTTAGTATGAGAGTGAGTTTATGTATTTTGTTAAAGACATCGAAATTATGATGAAGCTGTTACAAGATGAGAAAACAGCTAGCAAAGAACTATGACAACTGCAATAACCAGAAGTTATAAGAACAAATATGCAAACGTGGTTTGGGGTAAAAACCAAATGAAAAGGTTATTATGAATGTCAAGCTAGAAGCAGGAGAGAGAAAATTAGGAAAGGGATGAGAACAGAACAAGGAAGATAAAATGGAAGGCAAAAGTACAGATTAACAAAAAGAAACTAAAGAGTTCATGTATCTATTCCATTTCAGTCCCTGTTTAGAAAGGAAATCTGCTGAAAGGGCAACAGAGGAGAGTGGGAAAAGATAGTCTTTGCATTGACTTAAGCACAGCTTTAGTCTTTCACATTCTCCCTCCCTGTATAATTGAGGCCATTTTCCTGGCGTGCTCCCGTAAGAAAAGGAAGGAGGGTAGAATCTGATGATTCATTCCAATCCTGAGTGATTTTCTGTTACATTTTTGTTCTGCATCATTGCCTGAACAGGAGAGCACTGGGTTAATGTCCCCCATATGTCACACACACACATCTACATTGGGTCTTGCTTCTGAAGACCATGTACAATTTTCCAACATTATAAAAGTGATGTCTACTCCAAGCCTGTCACCCTTGGGTAACTCTGCCATCTCATCACTCACTTGAGCAGAGAGCTAGGTCTTTCTTGTTTTACCAGCCTGAAATTAAGGAGGCAGGGATCCTAGAGATTTTTTGACTAAGCTTTCTTTCAAAGATTCTACCAAGTGTATTGGAATCTTTCTATTGCTTTCTTAACAAGGAACAAATAATAAGCCCCCCCGGACGCTGAGGGTTCATAGTGCTCGGAGGCTAGCCTTCTGTCTCCATTTACCACTACTTGTTACTGCTGCACCCCAAAGATACTGCTGACAGGCTTCAGCTGTGCCGCAGAAGGCATCTTTGTGGAGTCATGCATATGGGACAGCTCTATACTACATTTCACACCTTGCTTCCTGTGAGAGTGAACATGCTAAGTGCCAACTGCGAACGGTAAAATACGGCTATAGTATTAAAAGAAACTTTCTCAGAATTGAAGAGATGTCACAGGTCCTCCTTTCTAGGACAATACTAATGACAAAAAAGAAAGACAGAAAATAAGATTGAAAGGGAGGAAAAAAAACACCAAGCTCTGAGTATTTAAAATATCTTTTTCATTTGGAAAGAAACCATTGTAACTAACAAGGAGCGGATTGTTCTGCAGCTCCTTATTGCCTTCAGTATTTGGAGACAGTCATCACTAAATTGTCTGTTTTCTACAGCCTAATTTCAAATGCAGTGTAAAAAGAAAAAGTGAATGTCTCATTTGGGCTTTTTAAAATGTATTACGAGAGAGCATTTGTGTATATGAGGCATCTAATAACGCAGTCACCCTACAAAGCCAAGCTAGTACTAAAAAAAGTTTTACATTACAAGTGGAAACAATGATTTTCAAAAGTCAAGGGAAGGAATACAGCTAATCTTCATTGTGTACACTAAAAATAGAAGCTAGTATAATGATACATGTTTATCCCCTTTTAATAGCAGTTAAAGCTAAACCTTTGTTAAGAGGCCAGTTGGGTAGCACAACACCCACTTAATACCCTAGAGGTTCAAACTTTAAAGTCCCTTGACCAATTACTGTGTTCACCTTGGCTTAAATTATTAATTTATTTAAAGGCAATTTTGAAACAGCTACAACATTCCATTCTTGCATTATTAACACAGAACATACCACCATTTTTTTTTTTTTAATTTGGCCCTACCCTGTGGTGTGCGGGATCCTAGTTCCCTGACCAGGGATCGAACCTCAGCCCCAGCAGTAGAGCGCCAGGTCCTAACCACTGGACCACCAGGGAATTCCCCATACCACCATTTTTATTTTAGAATGACAAACTACTTAAAACATGTTGGCAACTATGGAAAATAATATAGCAAAACACAAAGTAGCCACCATCCAGAGTTAGTGAATTTTAACAATTTGCTATATTTGCTTTAGTTTTATTTTTGTTTCAGAGATAAAGTATCACTTATTTATTTGTTTCCTGGAGGTTTCTCCAAGATCCTATATTGATTCCTTCCTTCCCAGCAGTAACTACTGTCCCAAATTTGGAGTTTATCAGACCAACATATATTTCATATATTATTACTATTTAGTTATCTGTTCATAAATATGATACCATTTAATTTTGCTTGTTTTTAAGCTTTATATAAGCTATGTGTAAATTATATTTCACCTATTATTCTGTAACTTGCTTTCTTTCAACTCAAAAGAGTTGAAAGATGCATGAAGCTCTCATTCATTTCTTTTAAATTTGTGGTGTATCTTTTGTTTACATGGATTCATTTATCTTTTCCTAAATGTTAATGAACATTTAGATTATTTCCTTTTTTGTCTTTTTTGGCAACAAGTAACAGCAATCTTGTGTGTGTATTCCCATGTATAGGTGAAAAATTTCTCTGGAGTAAGTAGATGCGGAACTGTTGTGTCATGGAGTACCCCTGTCCTCACAATTACCAGATATGTTGTGTCATGGAGTACCCCTGTCCTCACAATTACCAACTGATCCAGTCAATGGATCAATTTATACTCCCAGTGTTCTACACCCCTGCAAAACTGGATATTGTCAGACTTCAATTTCTCAGCTTTCTATTTTTTAAGCTTTTTACTTTAAACTTTTATGCAAAAATGTAAACATATTTAAAAAGTAGAAAGATAATATAAGGAACTTTGATGTTCATTTCATACAGCTTCAACAATAGTCAACTGATGGTTAGTCTTGTTTCAGGCACGGACCCACCCCCTATACACCTACCCCATTTCCACCACTGGGTATTTTGGAGCAAATCACTGACAGAATATTATTTCATATGTAACTATTTCAGCCCATGTCTCTAAAATAGGAGGATTCTTTAAAGATAACTACAAAATCATTATCATACCTAAAAAATTAATGAAAACTTTTAATATTATATATCCAATTCTTGTTCAAGTTTTCGCAATTGTATTGTATATCTTTAGTTTGTCTATTTGAATCAGGATCCAAATAAGATCTAAATATTACAATTGATTGATGTGTGATCTCTTAATTTATATGTCCCCCTCTCCTATTTATTTATTTATTTTCACAATTTTTTTTTTAAGAAACAGTGTTATCTGTCTTATAGAGTTTCCTATAGTTTGGATTTTGCTGAATGTATCCTTGGGTGTCCTTTAACAATTTCTTCTTTGCAATCTATATCCTTTAGATTGGCAGTCAGGTCTCGAATCTTGATCAGCTTAATTGTTTTTGGTAATAATACTTCATGTGTGCTGGTTTATACCTTTCAGGTTTGATTTGGAAGCGATAATATTTCATATGCGGCAGTGTGTACTGTATAAACTATCTTTTCCTATTTTCTGTATTCCTGATGCTCTGTTATTTGTGGCCTTGCTGACTGGGGAGAGCCTGCCCCTCCCAGCATTAGCCAATCCTTAGAGATAGCAAAGGACTTTCATATGTACACCAGCCAGTTCAGAGCCCAGACCACCTCCTCTATCGGGCCCTTACATTCCAGGAGGCAAGATCCCTGCTTACCAGGGCCAGGTACCGGACAACTAAAGATGACCCCTAGAGACCAGAGCCTGCCAACATCATTCAAACTAGCCAATCCTAAACTGTTTCTCTTGCTTTTCTTTGCTTTCCCACCAGAAAACACAATGAAGTCCGTGGGCCATGCTTTCCCCTTGTCCCTTCTGCTTCCTGACCAAATCTGGTGCTCCCCAACATGACCCTGAGTGCATGGCATGCCCCCTCCTCTTGGGACATGTAAGTATCAATAATAAAATTCTTCTTTCAATGCCTTAAGCCTCTCCATGTCCTCACTCAGTCACCTCTACGTGTAAAAATCCCACAGGTACATTTTGAGACATGTACTTCTATTAGAAAAGCAAGCCATGTCATTTATTGATTGATTGATTGATTGATTGCTTTCGGTGATGTTAGTAATCATTGCCTAGATTAATTATTTCCGCAAGGGTTACAAAGTGGTGATATTCTAATTCTGTCATTCCTTCTTCATTTATTAGCTGAAAACTTTTTATAAAAATAAATTCTCATCACCTACTTGGATCACTTGAGTTATTGTTTTTATTGGAAAGTCAGGATAAATGCTTGATTCTTTACCTTTATATACTAGTTGGCAAAATGACTTGCTTCTGTAGTGTCCCCTAAAAATGATGAGTGAGGTGTGTTATGGTGGTTATTGTTGTGTGGTATCACTGTGATCTCAAGGACATATACATATTTACTTCAATCATTTTTACTGTCATTCTTATTGATACTCAGATTATCTTTGGTCTGTGGGAACCTCTTTAAGTTGGCTCCTAAATCCTTCTGTCATGATTTTAGTAGTTTTGAGAGCTTCCTTGCTTTGGAGATAACAAGATATTTTAGACCATCTTATAAATGTATTACCTCAAACCTAGAATCAGCTATTTCTCTAAGGAGCCCTGGTTCATTTTAGTAGGAAATTATATTTGGAGACCATAATATAGAAACTAGGATCGCACATGTATCAATTTATGTATTGTTTTTTCATTCTTGTTTCAATACTTTATCATCTTAACTTCTATAGCTTAAAGTCCTGAAATTTTTAGGACAAGTCTTTCTACCTTTTTCTTTTTTGAAAATTTTTTTCAATAGATTTGGCCTTTATAAACTTATATGTAAATTTCAGAATCATCTTATCAAGTTTCACCAAAAAATATTAAATTTTGGGAGGAATTTTATTGACTTTATAAATGAATTTTGGGATAAATGATGTTTTTATATTATTGCACCTTATTTATGAATATGGCATATTGTTCCGTATAATTAGATATTTTATATCTTTCATAGATACTTTGTCATCTTCTATATGAAGTTCTTGCTTATATTTTCTTATATTTACTTTATAGTATTTGTGTCCATTGTGAATTTTGTTCTATTACGTACATATGATATGTGCACTTTTCTGTACAAATAATATACTCTGTTAAATGGGATTTAAAGGAAAGAAAAATCTGGCAATCAACTTGAGAGTATATGAATATAAGTAAAAATTGGTCAAATAAGTATTTCTCAAAGGGACGAAGCTGAAAAAAAATTGATATTGGACTGCCCAGTCCATGGGAAACAAACTGAGGGGTTGTAGTACAGGGTCAAATAAGATGACACACTGATGATAAATGAATGAAACAGGGTGGTTGTAAAAAGCATGGTCTATCTTTACTCTGCCTACCCCTGATAGAGCTAGGGTATAGAGAAATGTTTCTCCACTAGAAGAGAAAAAGAACAATGCAGAGTGATAAATGTTATGCAAGTCATGGGAGGTGGCAGGGCTGTGGACAGTGGGAGGGCAGGGAGATCCAGCTACCTCTCTGCTGCAGTCAATTATTGCTCTGCAGGAATGTGAGCCTAGTGTAGCCTGATCGTCTGAATTTCCAAAGGAAACCAGAAATTCAGATTTTTGTGAATTCTCCTGAATTGTAAGTTTTGACAACTAATTCAAATGTCTTAAGAACACTGACTGTATAAAGTACAAATACAGGCTCTTAATGGTTGAGAGCCACCCCATTCTGACCCTGGATTAGAGATTTTCTAAATAATATAAGCTTTAAAATTTAATATTTGGATGGTTGGGGTAAGTCAGTTAGTGGAGAAGAGGGAAGTAAAGTCCACTTGTAGGGCATTGAAAGATTACCTTCGGGTGGAGGGATTTCTTCAAACCACAAATTCCCCTTTCCTACCCCACTAGCAATTCTGATACTCTCCAGTAGGCGGCACCTATCCTCCTATTTTAGGATCTCTCCCACCGCTTATGATGGGAATGTGCTGCTCTCCTTAAATTATGCTGGGATATGAAAAAGGTGGAGCAGGTGATCATATAAGCACAGACTTTGAAATCTGGAAGAAATCTTGGAAGGAACTGGTCCTACCCCAGGCTATGTAGGTGAGAAAGTTAAGTCTTAACAGAAACTGAGTGACTTGTTCAAGGGCACAAGTGAGTTAGTGGCATCTGCTGGTTTTTTGTTTTCTTTTTTTTTGGCCATGCCACACGGCTTGTGGGATCTTAGTTCCTCGACCAGGGACTGAACCCAGGCCCTTGGCAGTGAGAGTGCGGAGTCCTAACCACTGGACCACCAGGGAATTCCTGGCATCTGCTGATTTTTTAAGTTTCTTATCAAGTCAGGTTTTGTGCTGCTGCGTACAGCCAGCCGAGCTAGTCATGAGACTGCATGAACATCTCAAGACCCAAGGAAATGCTAGGCTTTTCTCTATGCATAATGAGGGTTTAATTAGATTTAATTATTTATAATTACTCAACTAGAGATTGAACATACTATATTCTCTTCACCATGCTTGAATAAGAATCTGAAAGTTCAGTGAAGTCAGTAATTGAATAAGAATGCAGGGTCTTGAATGTGTAGTAATTACACAGTGGTTTCTTGCCATAGTTTCCAACACTGCTGATGGAGTTTGCATGGAGATAATTCCCTCATCATTGTAACTCTAGGTAAAATTATCATTTTTTAACTATAATCTTACAAAAACTGCTATATGTGTGTCTTGTGTGTGTGTGTGTATATATATATATACATATATATATACACACACACACACATATATATATATAACACAAATGTTGACGTTTTTAAACAATCAGCATAAGGAATAGTAGAGTGTAAGCTTCTTTATGACCAAAAAATAATTAAATGCCATCTGATTTCTTGCTTTAATTTCAGACAAATACTAATAGTAGTATATGTTATCATTTATTAAGTCCTACTATGTGTCAGAATTGACGCTAAATCCTTTGCAAATTCTCTCACTTGATCTTTTTAACAAGCCTATGAGGCAGCTAGTTTTACAGATGAAGAACCTGAGTCTTAAGTGATTAAGTATGAGCTTAGACTTGACCCAAGCCCTCTGACTTCAGAGCCTGTATTATTAATCTCCTCACTGCACTGCCTACCTAAGCAGATGCTTCAAATGACATTAGCATCATCTAAAATTCTAACAGAGTTCACCCATCATAGTCTTCTCTGGGGTTAAAGAGAGTTTACGAGCACTGTTTGTTCTTCACATTGCCTTTGCAAGTTCTGAGACTTGATTTCCTCAGAGCAACATCTGACTGGTGGCATTGCTCAGACTTCTGGCTTGTATTTCTCTTAGCACGTACTCCATCAAATGTAGTTTGAAGTGAGACCCCTAACAAGGAAAGTGAAAACACCCAAGAAAGTAATGTTGTCAAAATGAATAAATCCTATAACAGACTTGTTGTGAGCATTAGTGAGGAGATTATCTGACAACGGGCCACAAATTTAGATCCCAATTAGACACATGATGTGCAGTGGTTGCCTATAAAATGTGAACATGTTGTTGATATTTTAAAATTCTGAATTTAAGCCTGTTGCTTAATGAGAAAGAGCTGTTGTATGATGTCAAGCAGAGTCATATAGCACTTATGAGGAATCATATCTTCACTTGATTTTCTCTATGGAAGTAAAATTAATCTGTGAGCAATTAGGTATTGGGATGAAAACTGTTTCCTGTTTTCTCAGATAATAGAAATTTAAGTAAGGGCAATTGGCAGTGGTTTACTCTCCTAGGCAGTAGAACAGATTGCTAGACGGGGAACCAGGAAACTCCTTGACATGCAAACTCTTCTAAACCTCGGCCGGTCACTAGTATTTGCCCCCCTCCACCTTGAAGAGTCCGCATCCACTTTAGTGGCTTATCCACGGAAAGAACAGCGTCATAAGTTTTTGGCCCCATAGTTTTTTGGGAGTTTTGTTTTATTTCTTTTAGAAAGTTCATTTGCATTCTCTAGGTTGTGGTACACACTTTCCAGTTTTCCACACTCCCCATCATTCCCTATTATATTAATCCTAGCTGCTTCACTCCTTCACTCTTTCCCTGTCCATTGAGACATTTAAATTTGCAACCCTATTTTATGACCTAATGGAGAGTGACACATATGTAAAGAAATGGAATAATGGGATTGTGTTTCATCATTCTACAATTTATTTAGGGTTGGAGACACACCATTGTATTTTCAGAACACTAGAGTTATTATGAGTTTTCTGACTTCACAGTCAGTCCAATCCCAGAGAGAAACCCAAAAGGATGGATACTTTTACAAAAGAACGATTAGATATCCTTTTGTATGTTTTACATACATATCAATGCTGGGCAAAATGCAGCGGAATGATAGCCACTGAGCAAAGTCTTTAGCACTAAAGGGCGCACATGGCAGGATTCTTGTTAAAAGACCAAAAAGCTGTTATAAAGCGACACAAACACTATTACTAATTCCATGTTCTCCTCATATCCCCAGTGCATTGTGCTGTATAATCCGTCTCTCTCACCATAATGCAGAAAACTGGTACTAGCACGGTTATCTGTGACCCTTCGCACTTAGTATTACAATGGATTAGTATCACATTTAATATTTATGGAGTAAAGGTATCATTCTTAAATGGTTAAAATTGTCCACATGGCATAAAACAATGCTAGATAATGACTAAAAGAGGAATTTTGTAAATGTTTCTTTATTCTTTAGTTTCTGCCTGAATAGGAAATTTTTAACTTGATAAAGTTTCAAAATATTATCGGTGCAAAATGTACTATATAGGGAACGTATTGGGGGAATTCAGAAGAAAGTTCATCCATACACTTGGAATCCAGAATTCTAAGTTATTGTGGCTGTGACTGGCAAGCCTTACGGGTTTTCTCGGCCAATCCCACTGTTTTATAGGTGTGAAGACGGGGTTCTAGAGAGGCTGCACTACTTAGCCTGTGTCAAATAATTCTTAGAGGCAAAAGCTTGATGAGAATGCCAGTGTCCAGTTCTTTCCACAACATTAAATTTTTTTTTTCTTTCTAAATTTTATGGACTTGTTGAAGTCAAAGGAATCACTATATTCACATCACCTTTTAATCCCATATCCAGACTATAATCTATGAACACGTTTACTTAAATAAGATCACAGTTTGCTATTAAACTCCAGGTCTCTCTTCTGCACCGCTCTTCCTTGCCAGCAAGTCTGTCATAGATAGGATTTCTCTCAAGGGTTCCCCAAAGAGGTGATTTGGGGAGCCAACTGACAGAGGGCCAGAGCCCTGAGGTCATCAACTCCCATTCATATATAGTTACATATATGTTTTTATTAAAATGACGGTTTGAGGCCCAGCCCAAGTATCGGCTTTTCACTGACCTCATTTAGAGTGAGGAGAAAATGAATTATTGCTAAGATTCAGAAGTTGTCACATTTCATGTCCTGTAATGGTGCTCTGGTGACAACAATTGATTGCCTCATGGGTCTATAGCCTACGAAGCCCTCTTTAAAATGTGCCCCATAGAGATATTCTAGACCAGATGGTAATTGATCAGACTTGATCAGATTGTTTTTGTTTTAGGAATTTGAGAGAGTTATGCTTAACAGGTCTGGAGTTATGCTGTTCTTAATGTATAGAGAAAATGGTTTCTTATAAACTCCTTTACCTTCTTTCCTTGATGTGCTTACAAAGTGCTTCTGCATTAGATTCTTTGCTTTCTCAACCATAACCCAGGAATCATTTGGTGCTGTAAGGGTTGAATCTGCATCCCTCCACAGCTCCCTCAGAGCCCCAAAAGGTTTGTTTCCGGGGATCATTCTGGTGAGGCTTGTACCCAAGCAGCTTGCAAAGGCACCAGGTTGGTCTTGACTACATTTACCTTGTATTCCTCTTTGCCTGCCTCCACTTGACCTTCATAGATTGTATCCACACCAAACAGATTAAGAAGTAGTGCTGGCCCACAGCAGGCATGCAGGACCCAAAACCATGTGCCACAGCACTATTTGTCAGGGGAAACTTCACACTTTACTTTGGAGATTCATGTGCACAAACCCTTCTCAAATGCCCTCTCTGTTGGTAACACGACCATCCTGTATTTGGATGTGTTCACTCTTATCTTGGATCGCCAAGCATTTCTGAGCATAATAGTCAGTTCCCCCCTCTCATCTTCTCCTATATTGTACTCGCAGGTAGGTTTTATGCTTGACAGATTGTACAAATATCATCTGGCTGAACAGATACTCATGTTAGCAGCTTGGCACAGATCTGCAGGTTTAGCAGCACTTCGGGGGGTAAAGTGTTACTAGATGGGTTTTGTTTTTGTTTTTGTTTTTTTGAGTAGTGGAGTTTTAAAGTAGCAGGAAATTTTAACCAAAATCTTGCTACAGCAGCTTACAAGTCCCATTGCCTGTACCCCAGTGTCCTGGTGACATTCAGAGACTCTTCTCTTTAATTACAAGCAGATAGAAAGGCTGGAATATCATGGTTGATAAAGTAAGTAATGTGGCAAATAATTCAGAGAATTATAGCTCATTTTCTAAGACAGGACAGAGACAGGAAATCACCCTGAGAGAGAGAGAGAGAGCCCTCTTTTTTTTTTTTTTTTTGCCTTGGAATGTTCACCATCGATCTATTTCTTTTTTAGTGTATTGGAGTGACCTTGCCCTAATGCTTTCTCTTTTTGATCACTCTTCAGCAATAAACCAGAAATAGGAAATCACTACTAGGTTCCAGTGGGAGCTGGATGTCAAATCCACAAAGCTGAACTTCAAAGTATTTTAACAGATTAAAAAATAGACCACAGAGACCACATGGGCCACAGAAAGGAAAGAAGCTTGTTTACGAGGACAATGCAATTTATAGTCAAGTGAATGATGTATCTGGGATAGAATTGTGCCGGAAACAGCCAGGGACACTTCTGGCAGTAAGACTAGGACAGGTTGACTGATTAAGCTAAACACAGTTTAAAAAGCCTCACTATCAATAGCTTTCCAAGCCATGCATTATACATATGTATATATAAATGATCGTGTGTGGATGAGTATGTACATGGGTGTGGTGTGTGTATGTGACTCTATATGTATATGTGTGCATATGCACGTGGGTGAGAGGTAATGAGTGTGTGTTTGTTTGGGCATGTGATGTACATGTCAGCAAAGTCTATCTCACTACTGGCTGTACATATTGTTGGAGCTCTTTTCTGTTGCTTATCACTGTAATCTTTAAATAAAGTATTTCCTTTTGTTGCTTTCATGTGTGCTCCAAACTTGCATATTCCCAACACACTGATTTCCTCCTCTACCACCTACCCTGTGCCTTCCTCTGCACAAAGAGCATTCACTTGTCATCCTCATAGCCACTATCATTTATGGAATTTTTACCATAGATCGGGTGTTCTCCTGAAAGCTGGACACTGTTACTTCATGTAATCATTACAACACTGATTGTAGGTATTATTATCTCAGTTCTTAAAGTTAAGGAAACTGACTCTTACAGAGGTGAAGTAGTTTGGTTAAAGTCACACGGCAAGGACTTGAAACCAAACAAGTCTTATTTGAAAATAAAGTTGTCTATTGTTAACCAAAAAAAAAAATTAGACATTTTTAGAATATTTAACAATTATTCTGACCAAAAATGGTGAAATAAAGAGCCATCAAAAAATCTACCTTCCCTACTATGAAGTAAAATGAATATAATTAATTGGTCATGTACAGATTTAAAATAAAATTTAAGTCCGGTAAAGTTTTAAAATTTTTGAAAGAAACAGCTAAACAAAGGGGCACAACCAATGAAGTTAAACTTCAAAAAGTGACAGCCAGGGAAGGAAGCAAAGAATCCTGTCCTGCTGTGACCTTCCATGGTCCCTCGTCCTGCCCTGCCTGCCAAAACACTAATGGACATCATCAGAAAATATGGAAAATACTAATATCCTAAATACACACAGAGGCAAATAGGGCTATCATGTCTCTTTCCTGACTAAGAGGGGGTTGGAAGAGTTGCTGGGGAGAGAGGGGAAACAGGAAAAGTGAACACCTGGGGCTGGCTATGGAGGAACAGCTGGTCCCGGGGCCCCAGGCTGAGCTAGGGATGTCCCCCAAGGCGGCCGCAGGAATGGGACACACCCTTACTGCCTCTTCCTGGGTGCAGTAAATCCTGGTATGGGACATTTCACAAAGAGCGACCACTTATGACCCATGTGCTTGACTGGGAACAGGCAGGCAGGGCGCTGAATGTGTGAATAGGAAGAGGTAGAAGGCTTCAAGGCCTACCCCACCTTTTAAAAAAACTGAAGCCAGGAATAAGAGTGCTGGGCAGCCTTCTTTGATTTTACTTTCAGAACTGTCTCTGATATCCATAAAGCTTTTAAGGGATTACTAAGTAAATTTCCCAAAGACCCGTGGAGAAGCGTTACTGAGAGTACTTAGCAGAAAGCTCCAAATCTGCAAGCCAGCCCCAAGAAGCTAGCTACTTGACACCTGCAGAGAAGCAGTCACTTCAAAGGACAAACGGGAGGGTCTCTCCCAAGGATCAGGATGTAATCCTCTGCTTGGGCAGAAAGCTCCAGCGTTTTGTGGGCAGCTTCCAAAATTCCCAGGAGGACAGATCTCACTAAGTCAGCTGGCTCGCCCGTTAATTACTGCAAGAGCCTTTTAAACCTCAGATGAACAGAACAGGTTGCATGGAGCTTTTCATCCTTGCTAAAGGCTGAAAGCTTAGCACTTTGTCTCCATAACAGCGTCTCCTCGGTGAGGCAGGACGCGCCTAGGTATTCAGGTGCTATATGTTCCCAAACTCACACCTAGTCAGTATAGCAGATTTTAAATAATGATTAGATTTTATACCCATGGTACTAATACTGGAAAAAGCCTAATCATTCTAGAACCTCGCCTAGAAGGCCTGACACAGAAGGAGAAAGGAAGAGGTACAAGTTCCCACCTTCCTCAAAACTGAATGCTGTGGCCTCCATTTACTAACACAGATTCCTAAAAATGGCCAGAGAACACAGGGCAATTTCGTTTCAGGGCCAAAAAGCTAGACTCCACCCCTGACATTTCTTTTCCATATTTTCAAAACATTCCTTTCTTGGGACTCTGCAGGTTACTGGTAAGCAATACAGTTGCACAAAGCAGAGCTTCTCTGTTTAAATAAACCTGAAGTACCCCGATATCACTCACGTCAATACATCAGGAATGGGGGGAGCCTGAATACATCTTTGTCTTATAATATGCTACTGCCTTTACTTGTTTGAAATCTGACTAGCATGTTTCTAATTTTGTCAGCAAATTTCCTCTTTTGCCTTCAGATGGCACTTTTTCCCTCATTCTTCTTCCTGGGGGAAATCTCAGAACTCAAAGGAAATTTTGTCCTTTTTCAGAAGGCGGGGCCCTCAGAGGTGAAGAAAGACCTGCCCAGGGTCATACAGATGCTAAAGGAGAGAAATGAGATCTCCCAGACTCCACCCTTGTTCTACGTCATCATGCTGTCACTCCTCACAGGGCTTGGATGGATACGGCTGGTCTGGACAGACAGTTTCTCGCAGTCTAAGACTTCCTTCCGCCCTCCCTTCCTTTTCCTTCCTTTCTTCCCTCCCTGTCTTCCTCCCTTCCCCCTTCCCTCCTTCTCTCCCTCTCCCCTCCCCCTTCCTTCCTTCCCTCCCTCCCTCTCTTCCTCCCTTTCTTTTATTTTCTATTTGATAAAATTGTCTTGACATGTTTTAAGCATCATTCTTCTTGACAGTGTTTTTCTTCTTCTTTGTCAAAAATGGCATATACACATATGCACATATATATGTAGACTTTATGTGTACTTTTTTTTTTTTTTTGCAATTACTTAGTCAGAATGAGATTCCAACTAGAAGTAGTTGCTAAATGTCATCTTTAGATTTCCACAGAAACTAGAAAATCAAATTTGGTTTGTGTCTTTGCACAGCACATATTCCCTATCGTGGGCCCTAACATACTGTTTGGCTGCCTCGCTGGAAACAGGAGTGATCACATTATGTTCTCTTCTTCATCCCATGAAAATTTCCATTTGATCATATAGGATATTTACAGCAAGGCTGGTAAAGAGAGCATTCAGGTCCTACTGTCCAAAGTTTTAGTATAGGAAGTTAAAGGGCTCTCCTAAATGCCAGAGGCAAGGAAACCCCTGTTTCTCTTGAGAGAAAAAAAAAAATTTCCTCCCCCAAATAATCTCTGATATCAGAAAGTTTCCTCCGATAGTCCCTTCTAGTGTCCAGTCACAGGTGACGTCCTTCTCCCTTCTGCTGGCTAGGGGAAAGGAGGTCATTGTGTTGCTACAGTATTCTCATGTTTCAGAAGTGATAAAGAAATGTCCTATCCTCATGATGGGCCAGCTTCTTTATTGCGAAGTTCCGTAATGCGTGGTTGGGCAGGAAAAGCAAAAATGCTTATAATTTTTATGACGTTATATATAAAACAGCTCCTTAAATACAGAAAAACGGATGATTCCCAAAGGTTTGCTTACATTTGCTTCTGGTCAACATCATTCTTCAAAATTCAGCATTATAGGATTTACAAACCAAACCAAACCAAACATCGCACCTCAGAAGAGAATTCACCTGTGTGTGGAACAGGTTTGAGTAGATTTGTTGCAGCGGTGGACTTGTCCCCAAAACGACTTGCTAAGCTCTGTGGAGGAGTGGCAATTCTCACCCTTGGCTCCACATTAAAATCTCCTGGCCTGGGGCACAGTTCACAAGTACCATTTCTGTGCCCTATCCTCGGAGGGTTTTTCTTTCCTCTCTGTACAGGGCCTAGATATTTTTAAAACATCTCTCTGGGTGATTCATGTGCAGTCAGAATTGAGAATGATTAAGAGACCAGCCTAAGTGGATCCAGTTCTCTGCAAAAATAATTAATTAATCAAGGGCTATAGAATCAGGAGACTTCATTGTACCTGATTCAATCAACTGCCCATCAGGTGTGCATGGCTTTCTCAGGAGCTCACAGAAAAAAGGCTGTGATCAAGGTTTTCTGAAAAAGACTCCAAGTAAATGTACAGATTTCTCAGCACATAAAACATTAATACCAGTGTTCAATCTCACTAACTTGCAATAGAAACTGCTGTTATTGATTTGTGGTACTTACAGGGGCAGAAATAGATTGTAATTTGAATCAAATTGCTCAGAAAATTCCCTTTGTAAGTCCATCTACTAGAAAAATCATCTTAGAGAATAAGGAGCATGTTATTCTCCGCAGTGGGCCAGAGCCCACCTGCTCAGGCCCACATAGGAGGCAAGTCAGGGGCCCCACTGACATCTTCCTCTGAGAGAAACCCCCTTTCCAGGCAGGGAAGCGCTCCTCCTCCATCCTGGGGCGGTGCGTGGACACCCTGGTCCACTCAGCCCTGTGGAGCAAGGAGGCAGAGGTGAGAGAGGGGTGAACTGTCAAGCCTGTTAGAGGCCTAGAGGCAGGGGCAGGGGGAATGGGAAAGAAGGGGTCTCTGGAGGAAAGGGCAAAGGGGCTTTTGTACCTATATAAGAAGGGCTTTCAATCCTGGTCTCCCACTGGAATTACCTGCAAAGCTTTAAAAATACCCCAGGAGGGCTTCCCTGGTGGCGCAGTGGTTGAGAGTCTGCCTGCTAGTGCAGGGGACGCGGGTTCGAGCCCTGGTCTGGGAAGATCCCGCATGCCGCGGAGCGGCTGGGCCCTTGAGCCACAATTACTGAGCATGCGCGTCTGGAGCCTGTGCTCCGCAGCAGGAGAGGCCGCGGTAGTGAGAGGCCCGCGCACCGTGATGAAGAGTGGCCCCCGCTTGCCACAACTGGAGAAAGCCCTAGCACAGAAACGAAGACCCAACATAGCAATCAATCAATCAATCAATCAATCAATAAAAAAAATAAATAAATAAAATCTTTAAAAAAAAAAAAAAAAAAAAATACCCCAGTGCCCAGGTTCCACCCTGGAACAAATAAGTCAGAATCTTTGTGGGCAGGGCTTGTGTCCTCAGATATTTTCTAAAAACTCAGAGATTCTAATGTGCAGAGAGAGCTGAAAACCATTACTGTACTATCAACTTCTGAAAGGCTAGTAGAATAAATTGGCTATTTATGCAGTATGATTTCTTAGGTGCTGAAAAAATCCTCTTTCCCCTGAGCTTCTCCCCAAACCACACATTAATGCCTAAGATTCAACACTTAGAGATGAATTCCTTTGACTTAACAAGAGGTTTTGTCCTCTGTTATAA
Organism: Balaenoptera acutorostrata; assembly: GCF_949987535.1. Taxonomy (NCBI): domain Eukaryota; kingdom Metazoa; phylum Chordata; class Mammalia; order Artiodactyla; family Balaenopteridae; genus Balaenoptera; species Balaenoptera acutorostrata. Next base: position 69,215,804 of record NC_080065.1, on the reverse strand, counting down.
AGCACACACTCCAGAAAGGAGTGTATGGAGCCTTTTTCATCATTTAAACCATGATTTATGGGTGTTAACAGAGGAAGAGAAGCCCAGAAAGTCAGAGGAAATCTTAGGGCACCAAGAAGGACAGCACTAGGATGAGAGCAGGAAAGAGGGAATGAAGACTAAGTTAGCCGTCTCTTCAATTTAGCCTAGAGCTGGTTCCAGTGGATGACTGCTGCAGACTGCTGACTTCAAGGGACTTGTAGGTTGGCAGTCCCACTTCTGACACTGGGAAGACTCAAGATTCAGTGGTCACAAGATTCAGTGTAGCAACAAGGCCACATGCAACCACTCTTCCAATCCTTCAATCTTTAAGAATCAAAGAACAGATCAAGGCTAATGTCATGAATTGATAGATGAGGAAATTGAGACTAGGAGTGACAGAGTTGGGATGATGAGTCAGGTCCCCTGATCTAATTCACACTCTCTACTCTACCAGAAGTTTCTCTTTCAAAAGAAGACCAACCTCTTCCTTCTTTGGATTTACTTTGTTCTACGGGAGTGAATGAATCTCTTCCTCACTAGAGGCACTTACTGGCAATTATGTCTTTTTGTTCCCTGAATGCAGAGGGTTCCCCAATTATAGACAATTGTGTTTCAAAAGCTTAGCTATAAAAAAAAAAGCTTAGCTATAAGGTGGTTATTTGTAATTCAGAATACACTTTCCTATAGAAACAGTATTATCAATATATATGGCAGTTAGTTTCCCAGATCAATCCATGAACAACTTCAATCATAAATATTGCTGAAATGATGTGATCATCTATAACCATCATGGAAGTAGGAGTTTATCAAGTCAGGAAATCTTAACTTGCAAATTCAGCTCCTCTGTCTCTGCCCCCAGAATTAGATGTTCTTTCCTCAGATGTCTCCCCTCCCCTACCATTGCAATATTTTAGGGCAAGGATATCCATGCATAAGTTGGTAAGTCAGTAAATTTAAGTTTATTCTCAACAGTTTGGGGTGGGGAGTGAGAGACCCTTTCCCCCAGGAAGTAATTTGTAATATTTTACAAATGCATATATTTATAAATGAGGGACATAGACAAAATCCACATATTCATTTCCTAGCAGAATTGTTTTCATCTAGAAAAAAAAAATTAGACTCTTATACTTAACATTCAGAGAAGATATCTACTGCATCAGGTCTAATAGTATTTAATAATATCAACTTATCCAATTTGTATCTTAAAACCATGGTGTAGGGCATGCTATTTTTGAGGATGCTTGGCACTTCAGTAACAAACTCAAGTGACAGAATGACTTTGGCCAAGCTGAAGATGTGTGATAGATATATTAGTGGAAAGAAATGTGTTCCTAAAAATGACTTTGAAAGATGGTATAGGAGTTTTGGCAGGATGTGTCTTCTGCAGCTGAAGACTTATCTTTATGCCTTATAAAGTGACAAAGTTGTGTCAGGCTCCACAAAGGAATGGGGCTGTTGGCCATACAGGGCAAAAGTAAGTAGCCCTACATGACTTAAGACAAAAGAACCATGAATGCAGCCATCCATGAGGCAGAGAACTTGCCTTTCAAGCCACAGAGAGGATTTTGTCAGACAAAATGAAAGAGAAACAACAGCTGAAGCAACAAGAAAAGGAAGAAAAATAAGGGGTGGGAGGTCATCAGAGCAAACCTTTAACACTTGCATCTTCTGACTGCTGGGTTGTGGCTTTCCTTTAAATTCTGAATGAACAAGAAGAAGAGAGCAATTTTTTAGCTTCCATTTTCTACCAAAAAAATGTTTCTTTTCTCCAGCCACCTATGCCAGCTGATGACACAAGAGTTGTTTGAAATGTTAATCAGTACCTAAATTCCTATATAGATCCTCTGTTACCCTTTAACTCCGAGGTTATGTCCATCCATCCACCCATCCACACATGCAGTGAATCTGTAATGAGCACTTACTTAGTGCCAGGCAATGATAAAGCAGTGAATAAGAAAAAGGCATTCCCCTTATCTTATAGGAGAAACAGCCATAAGTGAGTAAGCAAAGATTTATATAATATAATTTCAGGAATAAGGGATCATTAGAAAAATAAAGCAGTGTAAGGAAATACAATGAAGTAAGGTTCAGAGCTCTTTTAGATAGGACAACCCTGTTGAGGAGATGATTTTTGAGTAGAGCCTTGAGTGAAGAGAAGGAGTCAGCTATTGGAAAATATGAGAAAAAGGTGTTCCAGGGGGAGAGGTCTACTAGAGCAAAGGCCCTGGGGCAAGAACAAGCTTGGCATATTAGGAGAAAAGCCAGACAACTAATGAGAGTCAACTGGAGTAAGAATGGTAATGAGATCATGGAGAATCTTGCGGACCTTGGCAAAGAGTGTTGCAAGGGAAACTATTTGGAGATTTGGAGCTAAGGGGCTGACATAAAGCAATTTTGTTTTAAAAGCCATCCTGTAAAATCTGCTTCTGATGGAGGAATAAGGATTGAATTCACCCTTCTGCCTGAAACAATTAGAAAACCAGACAAAATATAGGAAACAACAACTTTCAAAACATTGGGCATCATGTGGAGAAGGATCTCTCAGAGATGGAAAACAAATCAGTTGACTTCTACAATTGCCTGGAGAAAGTTTCCAGGCCACAGGAAAGAAGGGGGAAGCTAGGCAGGGCTCAGCGAGTTCATGAGTTGAGGAGGCAGCTGTGAGTCTGGGAAGCCAAGGTGAACCTTGAGATTGCAGAGGACCAGAGAGGAGATAGCTGCCCAGGAGATAGATGTCCAGGGATCTGCAAAGGAGCATTCAGCCGAGTACTGATTGGGGCATGTGTGTGAAGAAACTACCTGAACCTGTTGGGGGTGGCAGGGAACCTCCTGAAAGAATGAGAGAAAACGGTACCCAGAACTCACACAGGGCCAGGAATAGTGCCTGTTTCCAACAATTACAGGTGAGAACCTCTTAACTGAGGGTATCAGTTAGTACCGAGAAGAGTCTTACAACAATCATGGGGAAAAATTAACCCTACATTAAATGCTGCTGTGGTTCTACTAATAAAGCTTAAAAACAAGACCCAATAGGAACGAATGAGATCTTAGAGCCAGAACAAAGCTCAAGAATATTTATAAGTATACAAAAATATCCAGCACCCAACTAAGTACAATTCACAGTGTCCAAAATCTAAAGGTATGCAAATAAACAAGAAAAATAATGAGATAAACCAATCATTTGCAACTGACTTTTAGACAACAAAGATGATGGAATTAGATTAGGACATTTAAATATTTATTATTATAATTGCATTCCATCCACTGAAGAATATAAAAACAACCCAAATTTAACTTAGAGTGATAAAAACTATGTCTGATTAAAAAAATTCACTGCATGAGATTAACAGAAGATCAAAAATTGCAGTAGAAAAGATTACAAAGCTTGAAGACAGAGCAGTAAAATGAAAAAAGAGGAAAATGTGTAAACAACAAAAAAGAACAACGTATCAGTGATCCGTGGGATGGCTTCAAATGACCAGATATATATATATATATATATATATATATAATTAGACTTCCCAAAGGAGAGGAAAGAAAGGGGCGAGATATAAACCTATTTGAAGCAATAATTGAGCAAAATTGTTAAAACTGATGAAACTATAATCTCACAGATCCAAGATGCTCAATAAACCTCAAGCACAAGAAACAGGAAAGCTATACCAAGAAGCATCATCATCAAACTGATAAGGAGAAAAGTTTTGTAAAAAGTTCTGTGAAAACTACAAAAATGTTTTTATGCTTCTCTTTATAAATCTGATCAAAACTTCAGTGATTCTGGTATTATCAGGAACTATGGTTTTAGAATTTTTTGTCAAAAATAAAAACAAATAAGTTTTGCTTTAGATACAGAAGATAGCTTCCTTTTTTCCATCAATACAGAACATATGAACAACAAAAATTATAATCGCTAGAAAAATGTCTTTCCAGTACTGTTTAGTATCTCTCATTTTATACTGGGATTTATGTATTAATTAAGGATATCTTTAAACATAACAAAATTCTCAACAAAATTGAGTAGGAGAAAGTGGTGAGTATTATGCAATTAATGCCCAAGATACTAGACCAGCCAAACCAAGTGACCATAATTTATTCGGTAGATAAAACTCTGCATGAATATTAAAGTGCTAGGTTGTTTCATTTTGATTAGTACTTCTAAGCAGCTCTTCACTAATATATACTGAGACTAACACATTTCATCATGAATCTGTATAATGGCTGTAAAATGGTTAACAAACGATTTAGAAAACTACTATGTAGAAATGAATAAGGCACAAGAGTTGAGTAATTGTAATTCTGAAAAGGAATTAAGCCCTGATTTTTAAAATGGTATTTCTGGAGGCTGAGTTCTTTTCTTTCAAATAAAAATTTTAAAAATCCAAGCCCATTCAAACCCGATTCCTGTCAATTAAACAATTGAGTCAGATTTACTGTGTGGTAAGATCAACTGACAGATTGTGCAGAAATCCTTGTTTGAACTGGATGAAAACAATTATTTGTCAGAAACAAAAGTTGTTTCTGCTTTTGTATGTAAGTAGATCCCTTCTCCTGCTGGCATACCGAAAGGATTTGCCATTTTCTCAAAGGGATAGAATGCAAATAAATGGAACATAAATACTGATGAACCCTAACCCTCCAAGATATTATTTTTTAAAAGACAGTAATCAGATCATTGGTCTGAAGTAAGAAAGCAAATGTCTTCACATATGAAGAAACCTGATGCCTGATGTGTGAGAAAACTGGACATTATTTTTATTTCAAGTAAGGCTAAATACAGAACAGTATGAAAAGTAAGACTGCTATTTCAGCCTTAAAGGCAAAGAAAGCATCTGTTTTACAGAGAGTTGGTACAGCTAAGAAGGATTTTTATAACAGTATGATGTTTTAATAAGAACTAGGCATCAAATCTTTCTAGTCTCCTCTGTAAGCAAAAGAGACAATGACGCAGCCTGAATCTGCAGGTTTTTATTTCATTTTTGAAAAATTTATAAATCCTAGTAAGTCATTACATCTTGAGAAGTGGGACCTCATGATTTTTCCATTTATATTCTCAGGGAAGATCTTTTCTAAAGCAACTGAACCATTAAAAGATGAGGGAAGTAGTTATATAAAGAGTAGCTAGAACAATGGTGACGGGTGTCCCGAGAGAGGGCATGCTTCAGGGAACATGGGAGCCCAGAGATGAGGTGATGATCTCGCATGCCTCAAAGACTCTCCACTGACTCTAACTTAGCCATTTCCCTCTCTTTTGGTTCTCTCTCACTTCTAGATTTTTTTCTTGATAAACCAAAAAGTTAAAAAAAATGTGAGGAGTGACCTGCTGCCAGAATGTCATTTAAGAGCATCCTACTTGGAACACTCTTTAATGTATAAAAACAAAAATTGAAGCAAAAACAGAAAAAGAAAAAAAACAACCCTTCAAAGATTGAAATCATTTTCATGATGAAAAAGTTCCCAAGGACTGCTTAGACCTATTTATTCTCATTAGTCAATTTATGGGACAGTTTTATAATCAATAAATATTTTTAATAAATGATGCAATGAGTACGAAGAGGGATAAGACATGATACTGGGAGAAAAAAAAACTTAACTCAAGCATAGCAAACAAATATTTTTAGGCAGAAAGCAAACTTCATGCTCCATGGAGGTCTATGCAAATACAATGCCAAAGTTATGCACAAATACTCTGGGTCTCCTATTTGATTCTCTTCACTTTATATCTTAGGAAAATTCCCTGGGAACTATTGGCTAAATAACTATTGAGGGAACAGAATCCACCTTAAGTCAAAAACAAACGCAATTTAGTTCAATCTAGCTCCTTTTGTGATCTTTAAAAGTGTTCAGAGGTTAGCTGAAATGGCTCCCAGAACTAGGAACGAAAGCTTTACTTAAATGTCAAAGGAATATTATAGAAAGACATTATAGAGACATATTCTCTTCAGGGATATGGATGATGGGAAATTTCTTAAGAACAAAACAAGAATTTTAGATAGGATGAATAAGCTTGACAAGGGAGCGGTGTTGTTTTCAGAAAGCTAAGTCTGAGTGTGCTAAAATATTTTTATGATAAATGGCTTCATCGCTTCTCGGCCTTTTGGCTAAGATCAAGTGTAAATGGCTTCTTTTTTCTTCTACTTAAATATTAACGCTATTAATAATAACACCAATATTTGTTGTCTTAAGAACAAGTGAATTATTTATTCTGGTTTTGTTACTTTGAAAGGTCTTGAAACACCTTATTAATGCTTCTGTTAAAAAAAAATCTCCCAGAGTAAGACATGGTCGCTTTAAATTTCCAGTTAGTGTTTTCTGGTGAAAAAAATGCAAAAATTAAAAAAGAGATTTCTTTTCCTTGTACACATGACCGCAGGTCATATACATCTTATCCTTCTTGCTCTTCTCATAGGATATAGCTGATATGATTATTGTCTAATGCAGAGACATCTCAGCTGCCTGTTTAGAGACACTAAAGCAAAAATGAATCTTCCCAGGTTATTCACCATATACTTCTAAAAAATTAAAACTAAAACCAACCATCAGAAAAAAAAGAGGGAGCTGCAGAATAAATATGCCTCCTGTGGATGGTTCATCCCCTTTCCCTTTGCTCCCCAGGATGTGTCTGGATTTACGGGGAACGGAGGATGCCCTCTTCATCCACATGTGTTTCTCTGTGTCATTGGATGCTCAGCACTTCCTGGAGAAGCCCCAGTGCGATGATCTGACTTTCCACATGAGTGATGATGCTACAAGCCCTGTATTGCCCAGCAACAACCATTCCTCTCCCCAGTCACATGATCCATAGAAAACATCTGAACATTTATTTTGGCTCACATTTGTTAAAACACAGAATGTATTGATAGTCTACTTCTCTTGCTCACAAGCAAGCTTTTTAATTTTTTTGTGTTCCAGTATGAAACTGTTCCTTCTTATTGGTGCTGGCATATGGCACGTGTTAACAGTTAACACACTCTCCTCCACAAAGGGGAGAATAAGGACTAAATTGTTAAGCTGTAGAGAGCCAACGTTTCTCAACAGAGAAAAAGGTCTCTTCCCAGTGTTACGACACACAGCTCAGAAGATGCTGCCTTTGGCAATCTGCCTTTATATGGAACAACATAAGGGCAGGATCAGCCAGAAGTACGATCAAATAGCTTTCTCATGATTAGACAGATAGGCAACTGAAGTGAGATGATCAACTTGGTAATGGATATACAGGAGGCTGATGTTCTTGAATTTAGAATTCAAGGTGAGGACCTTGAAAGAGAGCCTTGAAGAGAGCGGTCCCCTTCCTTCCTGGAATGGGGAAGATTTACTTTCATTAATGTGGCCTATTTGAGGGATGACCATGCTATTTTATGTCCCAACTGGGACACTTTTGAAGTGAAAGGAGGTGATGTTAGTTACACTGGGATAACAGAAGTAATCAGGACCGTCCCTGGCCAAACAGGATGTATGCTCCCTCTACCTAGTTACAAGTACATCAGCTCTTACGGCAATCCATCCATCCATCTGTAGACCATTTTCTACTGTTTACAAAAGTCTTACATCTGTTTTCATTCTTTTGTTCTTCAGTAAACCAAGTCTATTTTTGAGGTTCTTTCCACAGTGCAAAGGAGTTAACTTCATGCTGTACAAATTTAAGGTTTATTTTTTAGATTTTTTGGGGCTGGAGAAAGAGGGACCTGTCCTCCCTAGGATGACATACAGAACCTAGTGCAGGAGTTGTGGGTGTGTGGTCTTCTAATATCCTTCACTTTGTTCTCTGTTGAGAATTTTAAAAAGAAAAAGAAAAAATTCCTTCCCCTTTGAGCCATTTAGCAACTTTGGCCAGATGAGGAATACACACTTGGGTGGTGTGGATGGAGAAGAGTGTGACTCTGATTGTTTCAAAGTGAGTAAAATAGCAAAGCCTATCCCCACCGGACTGGCCAACCAGGCTGACTGTGTTGACACTGCAGGCTGTGTGCTGATGAGATCCACTAGGCAAATATTGCTCTGGGAAAAGTGCTCCCGGACTGAGCATGTGGGGAGTTCCATGTGAGCCTGAATGAGGATATATTCCTAGAAATCTATTTTCAGACCTGGAAAAGACTTTAGAAGTCATCAGTCCATATAGAAGATGGCAGAAGAGTAAGACGCGGAGATCACCTTCCTTCCCACAGATACAGTAGAAATACATCTACACGTGGAACTGCTCTTACAGAACACCCACTGAACACTGGCGGAAGACGTCAGACCTCCCAAAAGGCAAGAAACTCCCCCACATACTTGGGTAGGGCAAAAGAAAAAAGAAATAACAGAGACAAAAGAATAGGGACGGGACCTGCACCAGTGGGAGGGAGCTGCAAAGGAGGAAAGCTTTCCACACACTAGGAAGCCCCTTCGCGGGCGGAGACTGCGGGTGGCAGAGGGGGGAAGCTTCGGAGCCATGGAGCAGAGCGCAGCCACAGGGGTGCGGAGGGCAAAGCAGAGAGATTCCTGCACAGAGGATCGGCGCTGAGCAGCACTCACCAGCCCGAGAGGCTTGTCTGCTCACCTGCCGGGGTGGGCGGGGGGCTGGGAGCTGAGGCTCAGGCTTTGTACGGATCCCAGGGAGAGGACTGGGGTTGGCGGCGTGAACACAGCCTGAAGGGGTTAGTGCACCACAGCTAGCCGGGAGGGAGTCCGGGAAAAGGTCTGCAGCTGCCGAACAGGCAAGAGATGTTTTCTTGCCTCTTTGTTTCCTGGTGCGCGAAGAGAGGGGATTCAGAGCGCCGCCTAAATGAGCTCCAGAGACGGGCGCGAGCCGCGGCTATCAGTGCGGACCCAGAATCGGCCATGAGACACTAAGGCTGCTGCTGCCGCCACCAAGAAGCCTGTGTGCGAGCACAGGTCACTCTCCACACCGCCCCTCCCGGGAGCCTGTGCAGCTGCCACTGCCAGGGTCCCGTGATCCAGGGACAACTTCCCCAGGAGAATGCACAGCGCGCCTCAGGCTGCTGCAATGTCACGCTGGCCTCTGACGCCTCAGGCTCGCCCCGCGTCCGTGCCCCTCCCTCCCCGCGTCCTGAGTGAGCCAGAGCCCCCGAAGCAGCTGCTCCTTTAACCCCGTTCTGTCTGGGCAGGGAACAGACGCCCTCAGGCGACCTACACGCAGAGGCAGGTCCAAATACAAAGCTGAACCCCGGGACCTGTGCGAACAAAGAAGAGAAAGGGAGAGCTCTCCCAGCAGCCTCAGAAGCAGCGGATTAAAGCTCCACAAACAACTTGATGTACCTGCATCTGTTGAATACCTGAATAGACAACGAATCATCCCAAATTCAGGAGGTGGACTTTGGGAGCAGGATATATTAATTTTTCCCCTTTTCCTTTTTTTGTGAGTGTGTATGTGTATGCTTCTGGGTGAGATTTTGTCTGTATAGCTTTGCTTTCACCATTTGTCCTACGGTTCGGTCCGTCCGTTTTTTTTTTTACTTAAAAAAATTTTTTTTCTTAATAAATTTTTTCTTAATAATTTTATCCTTCTATTTTATTTTAAAAAATTAAAAAAGTTTTTTTCTTAATAATTTTTTTCTTAATTTTTATTTTAAAAAATTAAAAATTATTTCCTAATACATTTTTTCTTAATAATTTTTTTCTTATTTTTTATTATAAAAAATTAAAAAATTTATTTTAAAAAATTAAAAAATTTTTTTTCTTAATACTTTTTTTTCTTATTTTTTATTATAATAGCTTTATTTTATTTTATTTTACCCTCTTTCTTTCTCTCTTTCTATTTTTTCTCCGTTTTATTCTGAGCCGTGTGGATGAAAGGCTCTTGGTGCTCCAGCCAGGCATCAGGGCTGTGCGTCTGAGGTGGGAGAGCCAACTTCAGGACACTGGTCCACAAGAGACCTCCCAGCTCCATGTAACACCAAATGGCGAAAATCTCTCTGAGATCTCCATCTCAACATCAAGACCCAGCTTCACTCAACGACCAGCAAGCTACAGTGCTGGACACCCTATGCCAAACAACTAGCAAGACACGAACACAGCCCCATCCATTAGCAGAGAGGCTGCCTAAAATCATAATAAGGCCACAGACACCCCAAAACACACCATCAGACGTGGACTTGCCCACCAGAAAGACAAGATCCAGCCTCATCCACCAGAACACAGGCACCAGTCCCCTCCACCAGGAAGCCTACACAACCCACTGCACCAACCTTAGCCACTGGGGACAGATACCAAAAACAACAGGAACTACGAACCTGCAGCCTGTGAAAAGGAGACCCCAAACACAGTAAGATAAGCAAAATGAGAAGACAGAAAAACACACAGCAGATGAAGGAGCAAGGTAAAAACACACCAGACCTAACAAATGAAGAGGAAATAGGCAGTCTACCTGAAAAAGAATTCAGAATAATGATAGTAAAGATGATCCAAAATCCTGGAAATAGAATAGACAAAATGCAAGAAACATTTAACAAGGACCTAGAAGAACTAAAGAGGAATGAAGCAACGATGAAAACACAATAAATGAAATTAAAAATACTCTAGAAGGGATCAATAGCAGAATAACTGAGGCAGAAGAACGGGTAAGTGACCTGGAAGATAAAATAGTGGAAATAACTACTGCAGAGCAGAATAAAGAAAAAAGAATGAAAAGAACTGAGGACAGTCTTAGAGACCTCTGGGACAACATTAAATGCACCAACATTCGAATTATAGGGGTCCCAGAAGAAGAAGAGAAAAAGAAAGGGACTGAGAAAATATTTGAAGTGATTAGAGTTGAAAACTTCCCTAATATGGGAAAGGAAATAGTTAATCAAGTCCTGGAAGCACAGAGAGCCCCATACAGGATAAATCCAAGGAGAAACACGCCAAGACACATATTAATCAAACTAGCAAAAATTAAATATAAAGAAAACATATTAAAAGCAGCAAGGGACAAATAACAAATAACACACAAGGGAATCCCCATAAGGTTAACAGATGATCTTTCAGCAGAAACTCTGCAAGCCAGAAGGGAGTGGCAGGACATATTTAAAGTGATGAAGGAGAAAAACCTACAGCCCAGATTACTCTACCCAGCAAGGATCTCATTCAGATTTGATGGAGAAATTAAAATCTTTACAGACAAGCAAAAGCTGAGAGAATACAGCACCACCAAAGCAGCTTTACAACAAATGCTAAAGGAACTTCTCTAGGCAAGAAACACAAGAGAAGGAAAACACCTACAATAACAAACCCAAAACATTTAAGAAAATGGGAATAGGAACATACATATCGATAATTACCTTGAATGTAAATGGATTAAATGCTCCCACCAAAAGACACAGACTGGCTGAATGGATACAAAAACAAGACCCTTATATATGCTGTCTACAAGAGACCCACTTCAGACCTAGAGACACATACAGACTGAAAGTGAGGGGATAGAAAAAGATATTTCATGCAAATGGAAATCAAAAGAAAGAAAAGATATTTCATGCAAATGGAAATCAAAATGGAAATCAAAAGAAAGCTGGAGTAGCAATTCTCATATCAGACAAAATAGACTTTAAAATAAAGACTATTACAAGAGACAAAGAAGGACACTATATAATGATCAAGGGATCGATCCAAGAGGAAGGTATAACAATTGTAAATATTTATGCACCCAACATAGGAGCACCTCAAAACATAAGGCAAATACTAACAGCCATAAAAGGGGAAATCGACAGTAACACAATCATAGTAGGGGACTTTAACACCCCACTTTCACCAATGGACAGATCATCCAACATGAAAATAAATAAGGAAACACAAGCTTTAAATGATACATTAAACAAGATGGACTTAATTGATATTTATAGGACATTCCACCCAAAAACAACAGAATACACATTTTTCTCAAGTGCTCATGGAACATTCTCCAGGATAGATCATATCTTGGGTCACAAATCAAGCCTTGGTAAATTTAAGAAAATTGAAATCGTATCAAGTATCTTTTCCGACCACAATGCTATGAGACTAGATTTCAATTACAGGCGAAGTTCTGTAAAAAATACAAACACATGGAGGCTACACAATACACTACTTAATAACGAAGTGATCACTGAAGAAATCACAGGGGAAATCAAAAAATACCTAGAAACAAATGACAATGGAGACACGACGACCCAAAACCTATGGGACGCAGCAAAAGCAGTGCTAAGAGGGAAGTTTATAGCAATACAAGCCTACCTCAAGAAACAGGAAACATCTCAAATAAACAACCTAACCTTGCACCTGAAGCAATTAGAGAAAGAAGAACAAAAAAAAACCCAAAGCTAGCAGAAGGAAAGAAATCATAAAGATCAGATCAGAAATAAACGAAAAAGAAATGAAGGAAACAATAGCAAAAATCAATGAAACTAAAAGCTGGTTCTTTGAGAAGATAAACAAAATTGATAAGCCATTAGCCAGACTCATCAAGAAAAAGAGGGAGAGGACTCAAATCAATAAAATCAGAAATGAAAAAGGAGAAGTTACAACAGACACCGCAGAAATACAAAGCATCCTAAGAGACTACTACAAGCAACTTTATGCCAATAAAATGGACAACCTGGAAGAAATGGACAAATTCTTAGAAAGGTATAACCTTCCAAGACTGAATCAGGAAGAAACAGAAAATATGAACAGACCAATCACAAGTAATGAAATTGAAACTGTGATTAAAAATCTTCCAACAAACAAAAGTCCAGGACCAGATGGCTTCACAGGTGAATTCTATCAAACATTTAGAGAAGAGCTAACACCTATCCTTCTCAAATTCTTCCAAAATATTGCAGAGGGAGGAACACTCCACAACTCATTCTATGAGGCCACCATCACCCTGATACCAAAACCAGACAAAGATGTCACAAAGAAAGAAAACTACAGGCCAATATCACTGATGAACATAGATGCAAAAATCCTCAACAAAATAGTAGCAGACAGAATCCAACAGCACATTAAAAGGATCATACACCATGATCAAGTGGGGTTTATTCCAGGAATGCAAGGATTCTTCAATATATGCAAATCAATCAACGTGATACACCATATTAATAAATTGAAGGAGAAAAACCATATGATCATCTCAATAGATGCAGAGAAAGCTTTCTACAAAATTCAACATCCAGTTATGATAAAAGCCCTGCAGAAAGTAGGCATAGAGGGAACTTTCCTCAACATAATAAAGGCCATATATGACAAACCCACAGCCAACATCATCCTCAATGGTGAAAAACTGAAACCATTTCCACTAAGATCAGGAACAAGACAAGGTTGCCCACTCTTACCACTATTATTCAACATAGTTTTGGAAGTGTTAGCCACAACAATCAGAGAAGAAAAAGAAATAAAAGGAATCCAAATCGGAAAAGAAGAAATAAAGCTGTCACTATTTGCAGATGACATGATACTATACATAGAGAATCCTAAAGATGCTACCAGAAAACTACTAGAACTAATCAATGAATTTGGTAAAGTAGCAGGATACAAAATTAATGCACAGAAATTTCTTGCATTTCTATACACTAATGATGAAAAATCTGAAAGTGAAATTAAGAAAACACTCCCGTTTACCACTGCAACAAAAAGAATAAAATGTCTAGGAATAAACCTACCTAAGGATACAAAAGACCTGTATGCAGAAAATTATAAGACACTGATGAAAGAAATTAAAGATGATACAAGTAAATGGAGAGATATACCATGTTCTTGGATTGGAAGAATCAACATTGTGAAAATGACTCTCCTACCCAAAGCAATCTACAGATTCAATGCAATCCCTATCAAACTACCAATGGCATTTTCCACAGAACTAGAACAAAAAATTTCACAGTTTGTATGGAAACACAAAAGACCCCGAATAGCCAAAGCAATCTTGAGAAAGAAAAATGGAGCTGGAGGAATCAGGCTCCCTGACTTCAGACTATATTACAAAGCTACAGTAATCAAGACAGTTTGGTACTGGCACAAAAACAGAAACATAGATCAATGGAACAGGATAGAAAGCCCAGAGATAAACCCACGCACATATGGTACATATGGTCACCTTGTCTTTGATAAAGGAGGCAAGCATATACAGTGGAGAAAAGACAGCCTCTTCAATAAGTGGTGCTGGGAAAACTGGACAGGTACATGTAAAAGTATGAAATTAGAACACTCCCTAACACCATACACAAAAATAAACTCAAAATGGATTAAAGACCTAAATGTAAGGCCAGACACTATCAAACTCTTAGAGGAAAACATAGGCAGAACACTCAATGACATACATCACAGCAAGATCCTTTTTGACCCACCTCCTAGAGAAATGGAAATAAAAACAAAAATAAACAAATGGGACCTAATGAAACTTAAAAGCTTTTGCACAGCAAAGGAAATCATAAACAAGACCAAAAGACAACCATCAGAATGGGAGAAAATATTTGCAAATGAAGCAACTGACAGAGGATTAATCTCCAAGATTTACAAGCAGCTCATGCAACTCAATAACAAAAAACCAAACAACCCAATCCAAAAATGGGCATAAGACCTAAATAGACATTTCTCCAAAGAAGATATACAGATTGTCAACAGACAAATGAAAGAATGCTCAACATCATTAATCATTAGAGAAATGCAAATCAAAACTACAATGAGATATCATCTCACACCGGTCAGAATGGCCATCATCAAAAAATCTAGAAACAATAAATGCTGGAGAGGGTGTGGAGAAAAGGGAACCCTCTTGCACTGTTGGTGGGAATGTAAATTGATACAGCCACTATGGAGAACAGTATGGAGGTTCCTTAAAAAACTAAAAATAGAACTACCATATGACCCAGCAATCCCACTACTGGGCATATACCCTGAGAAGACCAGAATTCAAAAAGAGTCATGTACCAAAATGTTCATTGCAGCCCTATTTACAATAGCCAGGACATGGAAGCAACCTAAGTGTCCATCATCGGATGAATGGATAAAGAAGATGTGGCACATATATACAATGGAATATTACTCAGCCATAAAAAGAAACGAAATGGAGGTATTTGTAGTGAGGTGGATGGAGTTAGAGTCTGTCATACAGAGTGAAGTAAGTCAGAAAGAGAAAAGCAAATACAGTATGCTAACACATATATAAGGAATCTAAGGAAAAAAAAAAAGGTCATGAAGAACCTAGTGGCAAGACGGAAATAAAGACACAGACCTACTAGAGAATGGACTTGAGGATATGGGGAGGGGGTGGGGTGAGATGTGACAGGGTGAGAGAGTGGCATGGACATATATACACTACCAAATGTAAAATAGATAGCTAGTGGGAAGCAGCCGCATAGCACAGGGAGATCAGCTCGGTGCTTTGTGACGACCTAGAGGGGTGGGACAGGGAGGGTGGGAGGGAGGGAGATGCAAGAGGGAAGAGATATGGGAACATATGTATATGTATAACTGATTCACTTTGTTATAAAGCGGAAGCTGACACGCCATTGTCAAGCAATTATACTCCAATAAAGATGTTAAAAAAAAAAAAAAAGAAGTCATCAGTCCAACACTTATATTTGGAACAGAAAAGTGAAGAGATTTGCCTACTGTGTCAGGGCTTAAATTTGTTTCTGATTCCTTTTCCAGGGCCTCTGATCCAGTTCCATTGTGTTGCACAGCACGTAGGGCAGGATTCACATAGACTGCAATGGCATGAATTATGTGTGTATAATGTATGGGGGGGTGGTCTTTGTTAAATTTTGAGTTGGTTGCTTTATAATACTGACTTGATCATTAGTTCTAACTCCAGTTCGACTATTAACGACCAGGAAGAACTTGGCGAAACCATTTCACAGTGTGGTTTCCTCCCCAGCAACTGTGGGGCTAAGCTAGATGAAGTTCTTTCAAAGGCTCCTTTAGCTTGAATTCCCAATTAATCAACTCCTCTCATTTTACCATACTAATGTGTAAGGTCATTTGAATAATAATTACAGTATAAATCCCCAAACTGTAGGAAATTAGCAGAGGGGCAGATCAAAATGTTCTGTTGTACTTTTTCTTTTCTTCCCTACTTCCCCTTCCTAATCATCCTCCTTTTTTTCTCTTAACTCTTCATCATTTCTTTTATTTCTATTTTTTCTTTCTGTTTATTTCTAAATTTCCTCACTGTAACACTTGCCTTCCAAAACTAAAAATAAAAGAGTATTAATATCAAAGTAACAAAAAAAGAAAGAGAAAAGAAATATTCCTTTTAATGTAATAAGTCAATTTGCCTTTCCATAAATGGTCAAATATTCACAGAAAAAGCCATAGAGGCATCATCCAACCAGATTTGCATCTCAAGAAGGTGACATACAGTTATCATGACATTACTCAGGTCCTTATAAATCTCAGGTATATGAGAACAAAAAGTTGTCCATGACCAGCAGAAATGCACCCTCTCCCAGTAAGCTGAGAGTCAAAAGTGGCAAATGACAGGACGTGTGAGACAGCCTTGAGGTCTTAAAAGTTCTATAAAGACTAAATTCAGATTTGACCTGTAAGAATCTGCCTGCTATGAGAGACAGAGAATAATGCAGATAGTTGTGGACCCTAAACTTCATCTATTTTAGTAATTACTGAATTACCATAGAAAAAAGAAAAGTGAAATACTTCTAACTCCTTAAATACAGATTTGTAAAGAAAAGCAATAAATGCTACACAGCGCAGATCCATTAGTTCAACATGAGTCACAATCAAATGGAGGGAAAAAAGCAAAAGAAAATTTTAATGGTAGTCATTTGAGAAGAATAACAAATGTTTGTGGGGTTTTTTTTGTTGTTGCTCTTTCTCCCTTTTCCTGTAAATGCATATACTTTTTATTGATATTTTGCTACCATATTTTCCACCAGGAAACTACAATCCTACACTACTACTTTCACTAAAGTGGGGTAACTAAGTCTTGCACAAATGTTGAGCAACAGCTCTCTTAACACAAACAGAGCTTCTTTAATATTTTATCCCCAAGAGTTAGCTTCTCGGCATTCAGGACTTTTAAGACTATACAAAGAAACTCCTGTTTGGTCTCAGTGAAGATCAAAAGATTTGGTTTTTGGAGGAAGGCAGGTTGTGTTAATTGTAGTTACTGAGAGGAACAATATCTTTTGCTTTTCCCTGTTGGGTTTGAATGCATAGGTTTCTGATTATATGTTAAAAGCATCAGTTCTCCCTTTTTACTATGCTTGAGAGAGCTAAAATATATAGTAAAATCCCTTCAGTCTTTCACTGCAAAAAAATGAGTAGCAAAAATTTGGCTGGACAAAAAAATGCAGTTCTCTAAATATACCCCAATCTCTGTATTTTCATCAACCTAATTAACCTTTAAAAGGATAGAGTCATCATCTTGTCCATCAAGCTTAAAAATTTGAAAAACTACTAGAAACTATTGCCAAATGGGAACAGCATTAAATTCAACTATGGATGTAGAAATCTAGTAAGTCTCTACACAATGTACAAATCTCAGTTGACTGACTATGGCTGCAGGCAACAAACATAAAAGTAAATAAATTGAACTATATCAAAGCATCAAAGGATACAATCAACAGATTGAAAAGGCAATTTATAGACTGGGAGAAAACATTTGCAAATTATCTATCTGATAAGGGATTAATATCCAGAATATATAAAGAACTCCTACAACTCAACAATAAAAAATAATAACCTAATTAAAAATGGTGCAAAGGGCTTCAACAGACATTTTTCTAATGACGATATAAAAATGGTCAACAAGTATATGAAAATATGTTCAATATCACTCATCATTAGGGAAGTGAAAATAAAACCTACAGTGAAATATCACCTCATACCCATCAGGATGGCTCATCATATAAACAAAAATAACATGATGATGAGAATATGGAAAAATTGGAACTTTTGTGCATTGTTGGAGAGAATGTACAATGGTATAGCTGCTGTAGGAAACAGTAAGGAGGTTCCTCAAAATTTAAAAATAGAATTACCAGATGATCCAGCAATTCCACTTATATATCCAAAAGAATTGAAAGGACTCAGACAGATATTTGTACACTTATGTTTATGGAAGCATTATTCACAATAGCCAAAAGGTGGAGCAACCCGAGTGTCCATTGACAGATGAATCGGTAAACAAATGTGGTATATACATAAAATGGAATATTATTCAGCCTTAAAAAGGAAGGAAATTTGGACACATGCTACAGCATGGATGGATCTTGAGGACATTGTATTATGTGAAATGTGCCAGTCACAAAAAGACAAATACTGTAGGATTCCACTCATATGGGATATCTGGAGTAGTCAAATTCATAGAAACAGAGAGTAGAATAGTGGTCGCCAGGGGCTGGAGGGAGGAAGAATTGTGGTTACCGTTTCAGTTTTGCAAGATGAAAAAGTTCTGGAGATTGGTTGCATGTTGTGAAATATACTTAATACTGAACTATATACTTGAAAATGGTTAATATGGTAAATTTTATGTTATATGTATTTACCACAATTTAAAAAATTAGGATGCTTATAAAAGGAACTGTGATCGAAAACTACAGTTCTACTACTGAGGACTTCCTTTTTTTTCTTTGTATGATATTAAAAAAGATTACAGACATTACCCATTCTAAAAAATACATAGTCTCACATAAGATATTATAGAGTAAAATATGAACAAAGATAAAAGGTCAATGACAAAAATACTAAACAGACTCCTTTTGTTAGTGGGATAACAAAGAAATCCAACCAGGTAAATGAAGTAGAAAGGGACTTCCTTAATAGAAATGGTAATAAGCTACTTTCTGAAACATTAACATGTGATCTGAGCAAACAGAGCATAAAATACAATGTGGGCTCCTCTTATTTTCCTTCAAGTCTTTTAACATTAATATGAGCATTTAACAATTTTGTAAAATCCTGGTGAGAAGAAATCCTTTTTATTCAGTATACCTGCCAACAGACATTTTAAATGATAGGAATCCTTCGGGCAACTAGAACCTTTTTGGAAGCTATTATTCATGTCTCCTATAGTTACTTCTTTCTTTTGAAGTCTCACCACAAATGCCAGACGTCTAAATTGTATGTGAGGGGTTCTCTAATGACAAGTGGGTGGCATATTCCCTGCTACTATGGTTCAGAGTGGCCCCTGAATCTGAACAACCCCTGGCCCACTGGTGCAGCTTATTGTTGAGACCATGATCCAAGAAGACACAAGGGCTGGTATATGCTCCACCCTTAAGCTAGCTGCCTTCTATTGATAGAGGATTCCTACAGTGAATCCTGGAAACCTGCTCCCCTCTGTTTGAGACCTCCCCCCCCCCCCCCGGCAAAAAAACCCCCTCAAGTTTGGTCTAAATTCATCGGTTCTACTTTTTCTCTCCATAGACATTAGGAGTATCTAAACATGTGACTTCCTAAAGCAAGTCAAAGATAAATTTTTAAATTAATATGTTTAATATGCTCAACCAGCAAGATGGAGTCTGACTCTTCCACTGATTTTAGAAATTTAGGAAATTAACCCCAAATGCATGTAATAAACTGATCACAGCTCATTGAACGTGATTTGCCCAATAGTCTTTAAAAAGCTTTTTGTTTGTTCAGAAGTAGTGTTAGAAAAAATGTGACTTTTTCTCTGTCTCTGCCTTGACCCTGGTGGGGAGGACTGTTCTTCTGAGTTTAACCTACACTGATTAGTACTGTTCTCAGGGCTGATAAACAAACAGATAGACCTACTGTGAGCACAGATTCAGGGACATAACACAGTGGGGGCAGAGTCTCTGGTTTTCTATGATAGATTTTTAAATGTGGTTATCATTCTTTCCCCATTCTTCATCACTCATTTGTATTTTGCTGTTTAAAACATTTCAATTTTAGAGTCCCATTGAAGGTTCCAACTTGGTGCCACGTTTATGTGCTTGTTTACATTCTTATTCAAAATGTTATTTGCATTTCAACCAAGGAAAAATACCATAGGGTTCTATTTCACTTAGAATTTCCTGAGCCTTGAAAAGAACTGAAACTAGGGTTGGCAGTTTAAACAATACATCCTGTATAAAAGTTATAGCACAATGAAGGCATCTATAGAGACAGAGTCTGTACATCACAAAGGCTACAAATTTCTACCAGGAAGGTCAGCATGTCTGTACCCAAAGATCTCCAATGACCTTCCTGAAATAGTTAGTTCTTTCCCTTTGAAGAAAATTCTTCACGAGGTAGAGATGTACCAGTGTCTCATGCGATGTGTAGTCTCTGTGGTAACTGATCCCCTTTTCCCCTTATGGAACAAGCAATGCATTGTAACCCCTAACAGAAAACTCCAGCTGTTCCTTTACACGCCAGCCTTTTGGCAAAGGTTCAGATTTTTTTCCCCCTTGAATAGTCATAATTCATAGAGAGAGCCAGACACACAGATTTCTTTTTTCGACCGACTTTGTGTTTCTTTGGCTATCTTATCCTTAACTGCTCCTTGCAAACCCACCCCTCCAGACTGGGAAACTAGAGGGAACCAGTTTCATGAACCAGTAAATAAGAGATTGAAAAATTCACTTTTTGAGACATGTACAACATTTATTGCCAATTTTGATTCAAGTAGAGGAAAATTGCATAAGTCGGTTATTAGGAACTGCAGGAGTGCTCGGAGAGGGAGAAGTTTTCTTATTCAGGAACTATAGATAATCCCTCTTATAAAACTTCCCTAGTTGTGAAATATTTTTTTTCCTCATCCCTTTGGGAAATGCTGTAAGCAGGAAATCGTATATGTGCATTAAAAGTGAGGTGATAAGCCAATTTTACCAGACTGTACTTTCAGGAAATGACTGTGAATTTCAGAAGTTTGTTATTCTTCAAAAATTTCTGATTTCCCTGAACTCAATTTTAACCAATTCATACGATATATGATTAACTCACTTTGTGTGTATGTCTTTCTACATGCCTGTAGATAAGCTTCCACAGAAATAATGCTGTTTGAATGGGCAGGAAGTCTTTATTTCCTGTCTGAAATATGCTGTGAGTGAGGAGAACATCTGAACAGGGCTCTCATCCTTTCATTTGTCCTTTTTTTTTTTTTTTTTTTTTGTCTACTAAATGGTGCATTATGAGTTCTTCCTGAAGCAGGGGCACCCAGGTATGAGGAGAGCTCAGTGAGGGCATTCATGAGCATTTTTAAGAAGCAAGGAGTTTTTTCTTCTACACAGCTGATCTGAAGTGGGTCAGGGTTTGAGGAGTAAATATATTCTGGATGAGCACCGTGCACCAGGCCCTGGGCTGGATGTTACACACATAGTTCATGCCTCAAGGAGCTTAATACCTCACAGGCAGAGCAAGATAGATACATTGCCCAGATATACGGCTACACAGAGCAGGGTGCATTCAAGGGCCCAGATGAATGGAGCAGATGGAACTATCTACATGTGCCACAGAAGGAACTGGTAGCCAAGGCTGGGGTGAGTGGTCAGTGAAGGACCGGATGGGAAGGCTTCCAGGGTGGACACGGCTTGGATTGTCAAAGGGTATTCCATACAGAGGAAGAAACATGAGCCCAGGAGAAAGTATTCTAGTGGTTTGGGGGTTGCAAAGGAAGGAGAGAGAGAAAGGTCTACAGTGGGGCTTGGCTACCAAGTAGGAGAGTTTGTACTTTATTACAGGGGCAAGACAAAACCTGCTGAAGAGTCACAAGCCGGCTGGTGACACCGATTTGGACCTTGTCTGATACAGTCTAGACTGGATCTTTCTGGTCTCAATATCCTTATCTTTGCAGAGGTCTGTTTGGGACCCTGGACTATGCCCCCCCCCCCAGATTCCCTTTCAGGACTGAAGGATGTATTCTCACAACTGCTGGGGATGCGGCCCGCAAATAGACCTCAATTGTGGGGCCTGTCTGGGGGCTGCTTCAGCTGATGAGAGTTGTCCCTTCCAGGGGTCGCCCACATCTAAAACTGGTCAATGGGCTGAGCGTGGGTATAAAGGTCTCGTCCCCTTGCTCTGATTCGGGAAGTCTCTGAAGGGTTATCCTGGCTGCCATGTCCCCCGTCGCGCCTGCCCAGGCCTTGCTGGATCTGCTCTGCAGCCCTGCTTCTTTCTCTGCTCACCTTGCTTCCTTCCCCCCCCCCCTTCTACAGTCATTGATCCCACGAGTGCTAACCTTCCAGCATATTCATCTCCATCTTAGAAAATGCCTCCCATACCGCCCAACCTGCAATGAGAGAGGTGTATCTGAAATCAGTGAATCTGTCAGGACTGTGATTATCTCAGACAAAAAATAAAGAGGTAAACCTGGAAAAGGTGGAGCTACATTGTGTAGGGACCTGGGATTTTTTTTTTTTTTAAATAATGTTTTCCACTTCATTCTGACCCTTTATTTTTTTTTTTTAAATTTATTTATTTATTTTTAGCTGTGTTGGGTCTTCGTTTCTGTGCGAGGGCTTTCTCTAGTTGCAGCGAGCGGGGGCCACTCTTCACTGCGGTGCGCGGGCCTCTCACTATCGCGGCCTCTCTCGTTGCGGAGCACAGGCTCCAAACGCACAGGCTCGGTAGTTATGGCTCACGGGCCCAGTTGCTCCGCGGCATGTGGGATCTTCCCAGACCAGGGCTCGAACCCGTGTCCCCTGCATTGGCAGGCAGATTCTCAACCACTGAGCCACCAGGGAAGCCCCACCTGGGATGTTTTGAGCAGTTAGTATCCTAGAAAGTAATGACTTGCCCAAAAGCCTCCCAGGAAGGTATAATATCCTAAGCTAGTGACTAGTTCACAATGGGTGGGTGGTTTTGTTGTTGTTGTTGTTTTTGTTTAACATTCTCAGGAACTAAAAAAGTAACAAGAAAGCAGAAGGCCGCAGACAACGTTGAGAGCTTGGAACAAAAGAAGGTGAGCATATGCAAAAACCCACCCATTAAGAAGAAAATTATTTCTAAAATATTTCCTTTCAGCTTTATTCTCTCCAGATTGTGAGGAAGGAGAAAACTGCAGCACAGAGAGTTTTGTAATTTGTACAACCATGAAACTCCAGCTACTAAATAGTAAAGCTGTGATTCGAACCCAGGCTGCATGATTCCACAGCTGACATACTTAACAATATTACCTTTTGCTGGAATCCTTACAAATAATTCTAATGAAAGGAGAGAAGTAGAAATTCAAAAATAGTTTTTTCTTTCCCAAATAGCTAGTCAAGAAGTGAGTTATTCTTTTCTTCTATTCTGAATATGATTGTTCTAAATTTTAGTTTCTGTATACTCATAGATGTTTTTCTTATTCATAACATTAATTTGGCATGATGCCTTATAGCTCTGAGTCTATCTTAACACCCTGACTCTGCCCCTTGGCCAATTTCTCGATGTAGTATATTAACTTCAACTTTCTATGTATATTTCCTAGATTAAACCCTCAAGACGAAATACGTTTGGTCTAGTTCATTTTTTAGGACAGGAACAATGTCATAAACCCCTGTCAGGAATTGGATGTGCTTGGGTCACATGTCCACCTCTGATCCAATCAGCTGGGGTTGCTAGCGAGGTTTTTCAGGAAATGTAAAACAGGGCTAACCAGGCATAAAAGACTGTAGGTGTGGAAAATTTCCTTATGAGGTAGGCAGGGCAGGCACTGTAGTCAGGCTGGGTCTAAGAGGATAAAGCCAGAAGAAGATACTATTCAATACTAGGTGGCAATTCCTTTTTTCTTTTTTTTTTGAATTTTAGAATTTTATTTATTTTTTTATACAGCAGGTTCTTATTAGTTATCCATTTAATACATATTAGTGTATACATCTCAATCCCAATCTCCCAATTCATCCCAGCACCACCCGCCCCCCGCCACTTTCCCCCCTTGGTGTCCATACATTTGTTCTCTACGTCTGTGTCTCTATTTCTGCCCTGCAAACCGGTTCATCTGTACCATTTTTCCAGGTTCCACATATATGCGTTAATATACGATATTTGTTTTTCTCTTTCTGACTTACTTCACTCTGTATTTTTTTTCTTAAATTCCTTCGAAAGAATTGGGAGGGGAGGACCACAGTGTCATCACTAAAGCTTCTTTTTTTTTTTTTAACATCTTTATTGGAGTATAATTGCTTTACAATGGTGTGTTAGTTTCTGCTGCATAACAAAGTGAATCAGCTACACCGCATTCCTGCTTTCCCCCACCATCGGCCGCTTGAAAGGAGGTGCCCTAGCTTAGTGCTTTGACTATCATGTACTTGTCTAAATCCAAAGGCAGAAAGATTAAGTAGAAAAACAAATTTTTAACCTTCTTTCTTTAGTAATTATTTTATCTTGTCACAGATGAATAATGATTTGAACAGGATTAGGCACTTGAGATGGAAATCCAATTAATGAACCTAATTGATATGCAGTCAAACTTTCTCCCAAAACAGCTGCTGCTGACTCTTTACAACCTTATGATCCTATGTAATTTACATTCCTGCATAAACATCTTATTTTTGCCGCCACTGGACCATTTTCAAATTGCTTTTTACTTAACCTAATAATCTGAACCTTAAAGTCAGGCATAATTCATACACCATGGCTAAAAACTTCTGAAGCAGCATGACCTAAGATAAAGTAAGGAAAGATATTGATCCTAGCAGAAATCACTTTCAAAATACAGTTGCTTTTACTGTATTGAAACTGGTTAAATATTAGATAGTGGGTTGACCATGTATCCACAGGTAAATTGAAAAGTATGTTTTATTAAAACTGTGATATTTTCTGCAGTTTTGATTGTAGTTAAACCAGAGGTTCTCAACTGGTGACAATTTTGCCCCCCAAGAGACACTGACAATGTCTGGAGACATTTTGGGTTGCTGCAATGGAGTTTGGGGGTGAGAGGGCATTACTGGCATCTAGCAGGTAGAGGCTAGGGTTGCTGCTAAACATCCTGCAATGCACAGGACAGCTCCTACAACAGAGACTTATCCAGCCCCAAATAGCAACGGTGCCAAGGTTGAGAAACTCTCAGTAAATCGCAGTAGGAATCTGAAAGTGCACCATAAACTGACATGTAGGTAACAATAAAAGAGTAACGCGGGCGGGGTGGGATTGTGTCCCTTTAAAGAGTATAGCTCCTTCTAAAGTGTCCGGCTGCACCTCAGCTCCAATTTATTGATTTCTCATGGAAATATATAGACTGAGTTTAAGTATGGCCAGAAATATGGATTTTTATGTGAACACTACCGATCTTGAAATGTTGACAAGGTATATAAAATATTGATTGAATTCTTGGACTAGTAATCAGTAAGTAAATCAACACACATTCAGCTGTAAGATATCTGGTCATTTTAGGCAGAAGAGAAATCATGCTGCGTATGATTTTCTAAAACTTTCCAAATTTTTTCTCAAGATTTTATTTTAGAGTAATTACCCAAATAATGTATACTGCCAAGGCAATAGGAATGTTTTTATGAAAAACTTGACTACAGAATAAAATTATCAAATAGTAAAACTACAACTCTTTAGAATACTCTACATAATAGAACAGTAACACCTTCTGAAAATTTTCTAGAAAACAAAGAAAGCCTTTAAAAATAATGGTTGGATCTCAAGTTACTCAAGGTATGCCCCTGTCAACAATATATGAGAATGCTTATTTCTCTACAGGTTATTCAGCATTGTTTACTAGGAATATTTAAAAGTTTTGCTTACATAATAGTAAAAAAAAAAAAAAAAAAAAAAAAAAAAAAAAAAAAGGATGTCCTGTATAGTTTTAATTTCCATTTCTTTTATTATGAGAAGGGTCAAGCATATTTTCATATTTTATCAACTATTTGTCAGCTCATATTACATGTTTATTTTTATTTTTGAATTTACCATTGGAAATTGAGCCACCAAGGAGACCCTTCTCACTCTGGGTCTGGTGGAGGTGCACTGACAGACCTTGGACAATGGGCTTTTAGCATGATCAAAGCCTCAAGCTAGTGTGGTGGTACGCAGAACACCCAGAAACTTCTAGCTCACTAAATGCTAATTTGACCCAGAGTATCACTTGGCCTTCAGGTCACCTTGTAAAGGACAATTGCCTAAGTCAAAGAGGGAGCTGCGTGATCAGAAACAAAGGGATTTGAGATATCTAAAGAGGGCTATGGAGAGAGTGCTGAAAATACTTGGCTTTTCATCAAATTTCATGTTTCTCTCTAAATAACTTTCTATCTTCAAAATTTCCAGAAATTGTATCACTTACTTTATGTTACCTATTAGGTAGGTACAGACACAAGAGAAATTTCAACAAAAAGCAATGATAGCTCATACTAACTGCTAAGGGTCAGGTTCTGTAAAACACATTATGAGTAAAAAGAATTTAAAAATTGTAAATGTTGAATTAGGGTTTAGATAAAAATTAAGGATGAATATTCTCCATTTCCCAATAAATTCTGGGAAAGTAAGCATTCTGTTTGCAATATGTTCTCCATTAAAAAGTATTAATGATGGTCCTCCAACTTTTCCCTTTCCCCTCTCTACCAGCTCATCAGAGAGTAATGTGCATAATTTGAAAAGTTTCTTAATTATGTTGCACATCCTCTCCTCTCCCTACTGGCTCCCCTCACCAACCCCAGCTCCAAATTACTGAATTAAACTCATCCTTAATTATGAACACAGAAAACTATTTACTCCTGATTTTCCCTCCTCTACCTGCCTATAAAATATTAATAAATAAAAATGGGAGAGAGAAGTAAAGTGCCAGAGGAGATAGGTATTAGGACTATTAAATGATCTTCAGATCCGGGAAAATGTTTATCTGACAAAAACACTAATAAGACCCTAAAGCAGAAATACAGGGTCACATAAGAAGAGGCCTAGGATATTCGTACTAGTTAACTCCAAGTTTATAACCCTTACCTTGGAGACAACAGGTATGTGCTCAGAAGGGAAGCCCACATTTCCTTCACACTAGAGGTGCTTTCCTACACGGTGTAGAAAGGCAAGTGAAGCACTACCTTTGGAATTGGGTACAGCCTGAGTTTCCATGGAAAACCCAAGGGAAATAATGAGGTGTTTGGAGCGCTGTAGTCTGTGACAGTGGTGGCTCCCAGTGGCCTAGAAGTTGTGCCCTTTGGTTGCCCCCAAAGAGAACAACATTTTCAAACCAGGTTCCCAGTAGGAAGGCCCCTCAACACCATGATAAGTATGTAGAGTAGTAATTCCCTCATTCTTCCCCAACGGGGCCCATGGCAGTGTACTCGTATGACTACATCCTGGGAAAGGGAAATACCTGAATATTTTGAAAACAGCTGGACACAGTCCAAAATTTTTTTTGATAATCGGGGGACCTGATGCATCAAGATGGCAAGATATTTACCTTGAGCCCCTTCTACTCTGGAAAGGCAGTGAATACCTGTTGAATATGGACCAGTCCTGTGATTTGCTTTAACCAATGAAATATAGCAGAAGCAACATGGTGCCAGCTCCGGACCTAAGTCTTCCTAAGGCTTTGCAGCTTCTGCTTTTGCTTGCTTGGGAACCCTGTGCCACGTAGGAGGTGGGTTTCTGGGCACAATAGTAAGTAGGGCCAGTCTTGCTCTGCTCTTAATTCCTGGAACCATGAATTGGTTGCATGGGGACAAAGCATCATGTAATAGTCATCAATTTGGGGTATATTCTGTTCTAAAGGATAATACTTCATTCTAGTGGGTGTCATCTCCAAACTAGATCTCACCTACACCAACTTAAGGACATTCCATTGTTTTATCAGGCTGGCAACTTCTGGGTGCTACAGTATATGGTAGGATCAGTGAATCTCCTAGGCATGTGCCCACTGCCTCCCCTTTTCTATTTTAAATTGGGATCCTTGGTCTGATGGGATGATACTTAGGATGCCATGCCAGTGGATCAAACACTCTGTAAGCCCTTGAATAGGGCCACCTTCCATCCTGATGCTTTATGTGCCTTGGTGTTGGTGTCAACCTGGACCCTGTTAGAGCAGACCTCAAAACATCTGAGTATTCTCCTTTTCTCACAATACAGTTACATGAGTAAATGGCCTCCTTTGAGAAGGGTCTTGGGGGATTGTTACTCTATGTATTTACTGTTATGTTGCACAGTCCTTCCTCTTGGGGACCTACCTTATCCTATGGTCAGTGAGCTCTGAGCCTAAAAACAGCTCAGTTTCTAAAACTGGGAAATGGACCTTAACTTTTTATTGGACAGCTGCCCTCAGGCCATCTAATCCTATCTATCTTTCATTTCTTTTTATTGTATAGATTAATATCCTTGTTGCCTTTCCATTCACTTTGCTGCTAGGGATGCTAACTTCTCTTTATCTCCATAACCCCCTCTAACCTTGCCTTTCATTGCTGTACTTGCACACACCTTGTTTCTGGTAGTTAAGTCTCTACATGACCTCTATTATTTTAGTATCTTCTTACCCACATTGCTATCAGGGAGCCCAGCTGCTAACAGTATAACCTACTATGTGCGCGGGGGATAATCACCACTGAACTTTTCAACAATGCTGGTGCCATTCTCACCCCGCAAGCTTTCATCACTTTGATAAGGGACTCTGGTCTGGAATCTCTGGGCACCATGGTTTCTGGGTCATTGTTTCATCTGAATATCCAGAGTTATCTGAGAAAATCATCAAACATTTAGTGCCATTCTTAATAAGTGTGAGTTAGGAAGTTCTGACTGAGTAGGACTAAACAGTAAGAAAAGAAATCAATGGCATGGGCTTTTGTCTTGGATACGATATCGAACCTCTCGTTACTATAAAACCACTATCATTACCATGATTAATTTTAAGATAATGCTATACTGTTTATAAACCACATTATTGATGTATATTTTGTAAGAGGCTTAAAGGATATACACCAAAACTTTGATCATCTTCTTTGGACGCTGGGATTATGAGTGATTTCCTTTATTGCATTTACTGCAACGTAACCCAAAGTTTCTACTGTATTTATTAATTGTATCCTAATTTTTAATTTAAATTTTTGCTTAAAAGTACATCAAATGCCTATTTTCCAGTAGAATCAATATTCATTGATTATAGTATTCAAAGTGCAACAATGTTAAATAAGTTTTGAATGTGTTTTTTCACAATTTTGATAATGTAAATGTCCTCATTCATCCATCTCTCAATTGCCTTCAATATAGGCTATTTCTCACAAATCTTCCATTCACATTCCTACTCATTTTTTCATCATCTTTTAAGTTCTTCGTTAATCGAAACAACAAAAAAATAATGGCAGCTAAAAATGTAGGCAGCTTTACCATGAACTAGGCACTCTGTTAGCTTTAGGCTTTTTACATGTTGTTTTTTGTAACCACATTATAATCTCGGTACAACCACCCTTATTTTAACAGATGAGAAAGTCAAGATCTAGACAAGCCACTGTGGCTTGCCCAGCGTGGCACAGATTTAAGTAGCAAAGACACAGTTTATATGATTCCCAAGCCACTACTACCTCATCCCACCACCGTGCTTCCTGACACACGCCCCTCAGTATTGTGAGGCTGAGATCATTGTTTACTCCAGCTTTTTGGGAATTGGATACTGCTTTCTTTTAAACCAAAACCATTATCCTTCTGCTGATTGGATGGTGTTTAAAAGCAAGCTTAGCGATCATCAGCTTTTGGGGGTGCTTGCATCAGTTTTTCAATGTAATCAGAACTAAAAGATCAGCCAAGCAGAAGGATAGAGTGAAGACACAGTATTCTTTCCATCTTCCACACAGTCCATCCTTAAAAAGGTATGTTCATCATTTTGCTTGATAGGTGGGCTTAACATGGAGACCTTACACTCAAATGTCAGGAAGGATACAACTCCAGTGATATCCAAAACTAAGTTACTTTTGGATGATGTCCTGTTTAGGAAAAGCCTTTAAGTGTTCATATTAGCACTTAGTGAATATGCTTAGTGAATATTAGCACTCAGAAGATTGGAGTCACTGAATAATATGCTCATCTAGAAAAGTATATCTATAAGATACACAAGTCACAAACTGTCATATTCCATGGTGAGATCGGCTCAGTTTATTTATTGTTGTAGCTTCTCATTTTTAAATTATATCATCTTCCTTGCAAAATACTTAATCTATCTGCCACCCTTCTCTTCACCTGTACCTGGAGCAGCTGGAGAAAAATCATACAACCAGGTCGATGGGCACCTTAAACTCACTACAGCATCCTCAAGCACGCCCAGCAGCCCTGCTATGTTTCCCTTGTCTCAGCTTTCCCCATTCTTCACAGTGACCGCTACTAGCAATTTTCCTTCTGTTCAAACATTGAACAATAAACTCTCTACACCTATACCCCTTCAATCACCTCTAAATTCTCTCAAAAGAAAATCCAAAATCTCTACCACAGTCTCCTCCCTCCCAGACTTGGCTGATACCTTCTGATGCCCATCTTTCCCTCTTTGACTCCTGCTGACATTCTTGTTATTCCTCCCCCAAAACACCTCGCCCCAGACCTTCCCACTTAGGACCTTTGCACACGCTAACCCTCTTGCCTGAAAAGCTTTTCCTTTCATCTACGACTTGCTTCTTTACTTCACTCAGATCGCCACTCAAATGTCACATTTTCGGGGAGACCTTTTTTGACTACACTACTTAAAATAGCATCACCCCCCTACCACTATTCCCTATTCCCTTTATCCTGTTTTAGTTTTCTTCATAG
The DNA here is from genome assembly GCF_949987535.1 of Balaenoptera acutorostrata. Taxonomy (NCBI): domain Eukaryota; kingdom Metazoa; phylum Chordata; class Mammalia; order Artiodactyla; family Balaenopteridae; genus Balaenoptera; species Balaenoptera acutorostrata. The sequence continues at coordinate 69,185,246 of NC_080065.1, read as the reverse complement.
CACTAATTACCAACTCATATAGTTTATCTATTTATCAGATGTTTTGCAGGGGAGTCTGTTTCCTTGATTAGAATGTAAGCTCTATGACAAAAGAGATTTTGTTTCCTTCACTTCTGTATCACCTGTGTTTACAATTTGGCATGGACTGTTCCAAAATAAACACTTGTTTAATGAGTAAATGAACCAACGAATAAATGACAGATTGAATTTCTTGATGGCTCTTTATTCCCAGTCTCGCCCTTTTCCCACATATTCTGCAGAGTGTCAGAGCGAACGTGATAAAACAGGACCGCTCAAAGTGTGGTCCCTGGACCAGCAATCTCAAGCTCCATTCAGGACCACTATTCATACTCTCTGTAAGTAGGGACTCAGAAACTATATTTTTAAAAGTTCTCTAGATGATTTTTATGCAATCCCAAGTTTGACAAGCATCTCTTAAAAAGAAAATATGACAAAGTTATTGCCTTACTTTAACTCTTCCCTTTTCCCTGGGACAAAGTCTAAACTCTTCCACTTGTTCCTAAACCCCTTGAGGTCCAACCCACATCCATCTGTCCAGCTTCATCCAGTCACTAACCTCCTCTTAGATTGAGCTCCAGTTTGCTCAGCTTTTTAAGCACTTTGAGTGAACTGTGTTCTCTCCTGTTTCATCTTCCACACATTTTCCCTCTTCCTGTGACCTGTCTCCTCCTCTTTGTCACCTTCACCTGCTTGTTCCTGTTCATCTTTTGGGCTGTTACGTGCCCCTGCCTTGTGTTCAGCAGCATCCCGTACTTTCCCTTATCACACTTGTGTTTGCGTGTTAATGTGTTTAATTGACTAGACTGAATGCTCCATGAGCAGCTCATGGTATTCACTTACCATTTAACCTGGCCCTTAGAAGGCATTCATGAGTATTTCTTATATAACTAACTAACTAAGTAAATAAATATAGAACTGGGAATACATTTTTTTCCCTGATATTAACAATGCTGTAAATGATGACTAGAGATAGGTTGGATGGTACTTCATTCAGTTCCGCAGCTCAGAGAGATTATTTGTTAACTGGGCTTTTTGGACTCATCTGGATACATAAACATTTTGGAAACTCATTTCAATTCCCAATACCTGATTTCCACATTGTCTTTAAGAAGATTCCCAACTGGTAAATTTAGTACTGCCATTAACAAGGGGAAGCAATGCAAAATAAGGACAAGGAAGCAGTTCCTAATGAAAAGACCCATGAAAGATTTAGCAAACCACAAGCATGAGGTTTTGAAGGAAAGTGTTAGAAGGTCACTTAGAAGGCTAAAAAACCCAGACTGGTTAGCACCAAAAGCTTATTGTAGAGACTTCTAGGAATGCACGATTTGGGAGAGTTATTCTCTGACTCTGATCTATGAAAAGAAAGGAAGTTATTATGCCTTGAATTGCCCAAACTGCTAGTTTATCAAATGACCCAAGGCCCTACATTAAGTTAGAAGAGAGGTAATTGCAAATGAATGTTCATATGTGTTATTGCTTAACCTCCTCTTTTATGTTTCTAGTCCAATATAAGGAGCTGTGGTATTTTCTTTTATATCTCATTTTCCCCGGGCACACAGTGCACTGCAGGCTGCCATAGACTACATATTGGAATGATTAGTTGATCAGTTAGCTCTTCAATGCAAGGACTTTTCATACCTTATGCATTCATCTTCGAGTGCTTAGGATCACCAGGGATTCTATGGTTATAGCTGCCAGGAAGAAACAATAAATTTGGATCATACAGGGACATTCCCACTTCCCATCTTTCCTTGGTTTTATGTTTTTGGTTTACCATTCTTCATTTAGGCAATATCAATTCAACTGGAATAATAAGGAGGCAGCTTAGTGTTTTAAAAAGAGCCTGGATTTTGCAGCCTACCAAAATTCAAGTTCTAGCTCTGCTGACTACTAGCTCTGTGACCTCAGGCTAGTTATTAATTTGAGTCTCCATTTCTCTCATTAGTAAAATAATGCTAAGAATCGCATTTGTCATGAAGCAGAAGTCACTTAATGTGTGTAAACTGCATAACTTATAGTAGACTGTTAAAAAGATTAATTCTGCTTCCTCTACCCCACATCACCCTTTAAGGAAGGAAATAATTATTGATTATTTGTTAATTTGACTAATGTAGCATTAGATTTAAGACTGGAATTATCAGGTCTAGGTGTTTCTATGTTTATTAAACACTCTGGCTAATTAACAATTCTTTTTATACCTGTATACAACTTAAAAATCAATCCCACATGTTGCAGAAATCTTTCTAAATAGAAGTGCCAAATGTGGGAAGCAGCACATAGAAGCACAAATTGTGTGCCTCAAGTGAATCACATTTTAGAAAAGCTTTTACAGAATAGAGATTAGAAACATCTGAGAGACAGAGAAGTGGAGGTATAGTATTGTGATTGCACTTATTTTTTTTCTAGAATCTCATTCTACATGGGATGTATTGTGCATCTTACTCTCTCCCTATTATTCAGCTCATCATCTTCAGAAAGCATATACTCCTCTTTGCCCGGATTATTCCCTAAAAGGGCCATAACTTGGTTCCAACCCATTTTGGTAAGCAAATGTTGCAAAATCTAGCCAGGCATCTCACAAATTAATTTATTATTCAGACATTTAAGTTGGCAAGATCATCACTAGGGAACTGCAAAAATGTATATGCCATACCGAAGGTGGGTCAGCAGTATCACCGTATACTTGGTGACCATACTCTCTCAACCAAAAATTGGACTGCATTGTCTAGAAATGGAAGAAAATATTTTAAATCTTTATGGTTTTTACATAACTTAGTTAATACCCAAACTTTAGGAAAATGCACCTAGTATTTCAATGAGCAATTGCGAGCTGACCTCACGGACCACGCATGTGCACATGTGTGGATATGTGGTCTAATGTCTCCAGGAGGGTAGGTAATGGGCTGGCATAGCCAGGACTAAACAATGTGCAATGTGTTCTTCATGAGTCAGATGACTTTTTTAAGGGCTGAGTTGGATCCACCCAAGAAACTATTTTTACCAAACCAGAGTTTGACTCAGCAAATATTCCCACACAGAATGGAGTTTGATGTTCAAGAGGGAGGTTGATGTGTTACTTTAGAAATTTCTTTGCTCCTGTGCGGTGTCTGGAATTGTCAGTGGTCTACATCTACATGATAAATAACGTGGCAGACAAAAGGCTTGGCCTTACCCAATTTTCCAAGGTGTTAAGGATAAGTGCTTTATGATAGGGTGTTTATAAGAAGACAGGATGTGAAAGGCTATCCTTGCTCTGGGCCTGGAGGATACTCCTCAACACCCAATCAGGCTAAATCACATTTCAGGGCTGGGGGAAAATTTAAGGTAATATGGGATAAACCTAGAAATACACTCAAAGTGAAATTTTACAAATATATGAAAATATAAAACTATTATTTAAAATATAGGACTTTAACCATCTCTTAGATTTCTTAAACATTTTACCTCCTGGAAATGAGTTGAAGACCATCCTTTTGGCTTCCCTATCCAGAGAGTCTCAAAAATAACCAGAGTTTTAAAACCCATACCTCATTAGAAGTTACACATTGATCCAGAAGCTTCAAATCTTAAAAAACCACAACTGAACAAACACCCCTGGCTTGAATGTAAATTCTCTCTCTCCTCCAATACTTTGAGCCTCTCCTGTAACTCCTAGCACACTTTACTGAGTATTCCGGTTCTCAGGGGGGCTTCTCTTTTTCTCCTATAGATCATAAGCTCCAAGAAACCACGAAATTTATTTTATTCATCTAAAAAACAATTTCTTACTGAGACTAGCTCAATATGATTATATAGTAGGAAAGTAAAAAAGTAAATATTATTAAATGTGTATATTTCAATGAGGTAAAACCATTTTGGCATATGCAGCAGAGCCTGAGTCTACAGAAATCCCATTTTAATTATGTTCCATCAAGGTCCGGGAGTCTGGTCACTGAGGGGATGGATAACAAAGGATTACTATGTTCGTGCATCGCAACTTATGGGGAAGATCATAAATTATCTTGATGACTCATTTCCTCTAGTCACTCTGGCACTCCCAATATGGGGAAAACTTTTCTGTCGCTTTCCTTTAGATTTGTGAGATATAAATGGGGCAGAGAAGCTAAACTTGAGGTTGTTCAAGAATTATTTAATGTATATATAAAGCTTAAAAAACCATTAATGGCTCTCTTAGAACCATTGTAATAACCATCAGAGCGCAAAGGCCATACTTAAGGTGACAGCATTCTAAGTGTCATTTTGTAGAGGAGTGGCTGGTGACCCCAGAGGTTGTTTGTTTCATCCTAAATCACCCAGGATGCTCCCCATCTACGTGCTGAGTATATGAGGCGATTTAACAAAGGCTCCCTGTTCTTCACACGCAGATTGAAAAAGAGAGTACAAGGATAGAATCTCTTTCATTTCTGGATGATTTCTACTATCAGGGTCTCTGAAATGCAATTCAGAACCTTGAACGTTTATATCATTTCTAGATCCCTCCATGTCTACGCCAAATTCACCCACACAATTTTTTCATTCGTGTGCATATTCATTACTGGAAACAAATGGCCTTATTTTGTTCTTTAGTTTCTTACCTATTTGTACATATTTTTAGATAGGTTTTTTTTTTTTCCAGTACTTAGGACAGTCTTAAACAAATAAATGCTGAATAAATATTTCTGAATTACCCACCATAAAGGTCTCCTGGAAATTTGCCTGTGGATTACTGCTCTATGGCTGCTAATTGTCTCATTTCCTTGTCTTTGTTCTCATTCCAGGATCCTTTGGCACCTGCTTTACTTCATTGTTCTCTCATTTTTCATTGTTTCACATAGGCTGAGCTAATTAACTGCAGCATTGGAAGTAGCAAGGATATTAATTCTGTACAATGCTTTGAAATATACTTCATAGGATTATATATTTATGGATAAAATTTTCATTCTGTGCATTTTCTCCTTATTCTTCCCTTTGAAGAGAGGAAAGAGATCATCCTAAGGAACCTAAACTCACTCACTTCACTAATATTTCCATGAATTTTGCATCTCTCATCGCTGAAACTTTGGACGTTATAGATATGTTTTTCATTAAAAAGCCTACTTTTTATTGTTGGTGTGTATTTCCTGTTTTTCCTTTTCTCAGTTCCCAGACCTTGTTTCAGAAGTCGCCTCTAATGATGGATTTACAGAGGGACCTGTTAACAGGGCAATAATCACGACCTCCCTCTCAGCTACTGCCTGTCAGCGCTCCCGCCCAAGTGGCATCAAGTCCCTGTGTGGTTCCTTTTCTCTCTTCCTTTCTTTTCTCTTTATCACCCAGAGCCTTTTTTGTGCATGGGGACATTTCACATGGGGACATCCTCAGTTCTCAAATGGACTTCAGGGGACCCTGAAATTTGCCTCTTACCACTAAGATTTAGCAAAAATGAAAGCAAACAGAATTCCTCCGTACTAGCCTCCTTGAGTTTGGAAGCCAAAGACATATTTTCTGCTCTTGCAGAAATGGACTGAAGAGAATCCTACCTGGAACAACCGGATGCTGTGTAAAGAGCGTGAAGGAGCGTTGGATAAAAATCACCTTTGGGGAGATAAGTCCAAAGATTCCAGACTGCCCTCTAGATCATTGTCTTTGTCAGAGGCAGATGTAAAACTTAACAGAGAAGGGCTGATATGTGAGGTTTTGTAAACAAGCTTGGCATTAATACTTAGGGTTATTAGTGCTGCTTCAAATTTGGAATCCTTTAGCTCCTGTCTCTTGCCCATTCTTCCTTCTTTATGTGACTTGATATTAGACTGTCTGAATCAACCAATCTCTCTCTCTCTCAACAGACCTTAAATAATTAAGAACAAGTGTAACATGAAAACCTATTATCTTCGATAGTTTTTCTTCACCATTTCATGGTAAGTCTTTAGTGGAGTAAAGAGTAAAGAGTAGTTAGGGCCAACTTAAAACAGTAAATTATTACTTTCATCGATCATATTCCAAAATATTCCTAAAGACAAAAATCAACTCATTCCCAAACTACCAGCTGTGGCTCACTTGCATCATGAAATTGACTAGAGAGATGACCTCTGAGGAGAATGCTGTAGTAATTCAAGGTCACTACATCAGATAAATTTGCTAACAATGTTTAAAGATCAGGCCAGGGTCTCAAAGGACAGAACACAAGAATAGGTGAAGAAGTCTTTAAAAAGCTTGATTATCTATCAAACATTATAATAACCTCTGAGAATTACAATCTTTACCTATCATGGTGTTTTAAATACTTGATAGACATCTTTGTTCATTACTGTATTGATAAGATTTCTCACAAGTTCATTTTTCTGAGGGAAAGAAATAATTTCTTTAAATTCTCTGAAAAAGTCATAATAGGCTTTCAAAATCTATAATGGCTTGTCAGGAGAAATAGATTACTAATAATCTAGGATTTAAGAGTGCAATACAGAAGGCAGAGTTAGAAAAGACTTTAAAAATGGAAGCTGCCCAACAAAGTAATGAGCTCCTTATAACTAAACATATTACAGCCAAAGATAAATGACAATTGGGCATGGTTAGGAGGCTGTATTAGAAGATGTCTACTCAGTTTATTTAACACAATCTGACAAAGTTTCCAAATTCCTTGCCATTTGCACCTTCGGGACAAGCCGGGTCACTCTAAAAATGCAATGTCCAAAGTTTTGTATAATACTGCAGATATTCTCTGGCTAGGGCAGAATACAACGTGACTAATGTACAAATGACCTTTTATTAATGTAGTCCAAAATTATGTTAGATTTTTTCTCATAGCCAAACCATATGGCCAATTCTTAGTGAATTTTACTCTGATAAAAGTAAAATCCCCAGAGTTTTACTCATATGAATTCTAAGAAACCCAGCCTCCTTCATCCTGTTCTTGCATAATTGATTTTTAAATCCTGAATGTAAGTGTTCATATTTATTGCTGATAAAGTCTGTTTTATTGATTCTAATGTCAAGATAATTTTTCACCCCAAATTAGCTTATTGCATTAAGTATTTCAAAGTATTTGTGTCATTTCGAATTGCCAAAAAAAAAAAAAAAGAAAATTGCTATAGCTTCCTAATTGCTGATAGAGGTTGAATAGAACTGAATCTAGTGACACGCTGATGGAGTTTTCCCAGAGGAAAGTTATGACTCCTCTCCATAAAGCAAATTCTCTAAAGAACCTACAATTTTTAAAAGAAAGTGTCTTTCCTTTAATCCCTGAAAATAACTCGTTACCATCTTTGAAAAAGAGCACAAAAAATAGTAATATATGATTAATGTCAGGATTTCCTACTGAGTGGTTTTTAAGTTATCTTAGGCTGAAAAATATAAGGACTCAGATAGGGACCTCCTACCCATTCTGGGTTAATCAATAACCTTTGGTTTTGCAAACACATCTGTGACTGTTAAGAGTGAATTGAAATACATTAGAAATGGCATTACCAGGTGATGGCAAGGCTGCAAACCAGAGGTTACCATCTCCAGCTTCCCCGGGCAATAGGCTCGCCTTTTGGTCCCTTTGAAAGCCCTTCACATCTGGCTGGTGCTGAATGAATCTACTGTCAAACCACGACTGCTGTGGTACCTGGTTTCTTAAGAATTAATTACACGTTCAGAACAGAGGACTTAGGGGTGTCTGGGGACTCGTGGCAGAGTTCACACAGCCTCTGTTAAACAAAGGAGGCTCTGTCTCTCCTTATGCTCCTGTCTTAACGAGGAAGTGAGTTTGATCACGGGCCACATTAGGGATCTCTTATTTAACAGAGCCAGAGGTGATTGGATCAACGTTTTTCTAAATAGCATCTTGTGTTTTAGCCATAAGGGAGGTTAACTTTGTACTATTTGGCTTTCAAATATGGTTCTTATCACTGACTAGCCTCAGAGAAAGGAAAACAGCACGACTGTGTTTCCAGGGAGGTATGTGTGTATGTGTGTGTGTGTGTGTGTGTGTGTGTGTGTGTGTGTGTGATTAATCACAAGAAGTGGGAGAAAGGCAGAGGTTCTCATAGGACAGGAGGAGTGGAAGCAAACTAACCAGTATCAGAAGATAAGGACTGTATTTGTTTGCTGTTTTTACCTCTGGCCAGGAATTTCTATGTGAAACATTGGAGGGGGTTTGTGCAGTCTGAAGGGACAACTCTAGTTGATAGTGGAAAGTTCTGTAATTACAGCACATCTCAGAGGTTGCAACCTAGAAGCCAAGTCCCAGAAACCTAGGATTTTCAAAATGGTTCACATCACGTATTAAGAAGTTCTTGAGTAACAGTGGTTCTTTGGCCAAGTCCCTTTCTAAAATCAATCTAAAGTAGCAAAACCACAAAAGATAGTCAACACGACTGGATTTTGGAGATGCAGCTGGGACTTGGAATTTAGTTAGTGTTGCTTTTCCATTATCGTCAGCCTAGACTGTGCTGTCTAATCATCTCTATCCATGTGTGTGCTGTGCAGGATGTTAACAAGCACAAAGGAGAAGGAGACACTAAAAGGCTAAAAGGATGGCTAAGCAAGTACAATGAATAAGAAGGAATAAATACAGCAGCTATAACAAGCTGGCTAAGTGAGGCCATTGCGTCCCAAAGGCACTCAGGACTCACCAGTAGCTCTTCAATTCCCAAGACTGGATGAGAGAACTTTCCCTCTTCCCCACTCCTCAGCTGTCAGAAACTCTCCTCAGAGAAGAAAAACATCCAGAGGCAAAGAATTAATGGGATGGAAGAGATGAGGGGTGTGAAACGCTGGAGGCAATCCTTGCATATTAAAGCTGCTTTCTTTGGTCAACTGAATTGTGCTGGCTGAGTTCTTTCTAGAAGTAAACTTGTATGCATTTTATTTAGGTACTATGAATCAAGAAGAAGGAAATTTACCCAGATTCTGCTGCTTTCTCTATACTCTTCTTCATGCTGAAATTGATGACCAAACAAAAACCTCTGACTTCTCAAAGATTTTCTTATGAATTCTCACGGCCAAGTGTTAGTGAGAAAATCAACAAGTAATACTAAAAAGGAAGCTCATGGGTGGGTTTGTTTTCTGGTCGGCTTTGTATGTGATGCTGTGTTAGTTGTACAGCTAAGCTGTCTTGAGTCGACACATGAGGAGGCATCCAAGGGATGGAGGTGATGAATTAAAAGGCTTTTCTCTTACCAGAGTCTAGAATTCTAAATGGACTTGGAAGTGGACCAAATCTAAGTATCTTAGAAAAACAAAGAAAAGCAATCTAAAACAAATGGGAGGAGTGGTTCTTATGTGTAATTATTACTTTTAAATTTGGCATTGTTTCCTAAGTAACTAAACCAGTTCACTTCAGCAGCTAAGCACCACTGCTTAGTGCCCAATTCTCTTGGGGTCCTGTTATTTCAGTCACGTAATTTACCGAGATTTCCCTTCGCCAAAAGAACCAGCGGGATCCTTGAAAGCAATTTTGGATCACACCCAAAAATCTAGAGGATCTGGTATTTTCTTTTCAATTGCAAAGCAAACTGAATTACAAGCAATCGGGAAGGGTGATAGATAAGGGAGGAGGGAGTGGTGCAATTTGTAAAATGGAATACATTCTGTCTCCTTTTAAGGACAAATTGGAGTTTATATATTGAAGTAGGAATTCAGAATAAAACAAAAAGAAAAATGTTTCTGATTTTTTTAAGATTGGTCAAATTATAAGCTGATTATTCAGAAAAATAAAGATGCAAGATATGTTACATTATATTAGCAAAGCAGAAAGTGAGTGGCAGTTTCTGGTTGTCTCAGTCCCACATGCGACTGGAAATGTACGTTGGATTTTAGCCCGAGTTACTCTCCTCTTTTGGCTCCATAGGGAGGAAAACTATTTGGCATCTGTTCCAATTCGGTGTTGGAAACTGCACTTTCAAACACCATTTGTATGTATGTGTTCATGCACTTGCTACTGTGAAAAACAACTAGAAGACACGGTCCTTTATTTTATGAATTTTACTGTGGCTTATGATAACAATATTGTTGGGATTTTAGGGGATCAGTATCTAGCACTCTTCTCTTTGCTACCTGAACTCTGAAGCAGAATTGAGAGACAGAACCAAGAGCCAGACAGATGGAGATCAAAGTATTACTTTTGTTACTGATAAACTGGACGATGTGACTTTTGATTTGCAGCCAAGATGGCTTGCGATTTTATATTTCAGCATTTACACCTCCAAAAGTTTCCGACAGAGCCAAGCAGCTGCGGGTCTCCCGTGAAGTGAAGGCTCCAGAGAACACGGCGGAGCACGGACCAGGTGATCTGATGAGCCAACCCAGAAGCTCTGAGGCCCTGTGCAGTCTCTCCTCCTCCCCTGGGCAGGAGTAAGGGAGGGGCAGAGAGAGGCCAGTGGTGTTAATCCTAAATTCCTCCACGTGGAGTTATGATGCCTTAGAGAAAAGTAGATCCCACAACAGGAATAATAATTCTACTTCTGTAGTGATTTCATATTCCCATTTATCATCACAGTTTGCAGAGGGAAGAGGGTCTTTGCAGCTGAAAAAGACTCACTTTTGAAAGGGAAAGAGAAATGCCACTTTGTGGATGTAAAGTAGATTTACCTCTTTTCATGGCCTAAACATACTACATTTTCATCTCGCTAATTTGTTTTTCTAAGAAAACATAGGTCCCGACTACAATCCCTTTCTTGCTCTAATTACCTAAAAATTAATAACAATGATTTTTAATTTTATTCTCAGAAGTTGATATTGCAATGTTCAGTGATAATATATTTGATAACATTTTCAGTCTTCTTACCTAGATTGCAAAAGAAGTAGATTTATTTTGTCTAATTCATAAAGAAGGCAGTTTGTCATATTCATGATCTTTCTTCTTAAATTCAGAAGTCTCATTTTTTTTCCTTTTTCTTCCCATCCAAAGCATAAAGAACGTAGAATATGAAAAGATTCTTTTTTCTAAAACTGGGATTCAAATGCTTGGTTGTCAGTACAAAAGACAAATAAGGACTGGGGAGAGATTGGGGCTCAAGGTGCCAGTAGATGTCATCTGCCCCCATAGGGAGCACTACAGCAGGAGGGGGACAATCCAACCATCATGGCAAAAAGCAGCAGAGCCAAGGGATGGTTAGAGAGAGGGCCCCAGCAACACCATCTACATTTCTAGTTCTAGCAATGAATTAAGCCAGCTCCCTCCTTGACTTCCTAGTTTTGGGAGCCAATTCATGACCTCTAGGTGAATAAGAGTTGTTTTCTGTCACTTGCAACCCTGGAAGTCCTGGAAAATGCAAGGCTTGTCCCCCCCCTGCATATCTAAACTTAGTCTGTAAAGTATAATAAGACTTTAGTAAAGGTTCCAAGTTAATGGGAGAAAATCACAACACAGAGGCACAAAATTGACTCTCTACCAATAAGACTGATCCTGATCAAAACAGGAGAAAGCAACAGTGTACTGGTCCAGAATGATACTTTCTCTACTTGGAAAGTAAGTCTCTAAAGAAAACAGAGGCTATAGAAATGCAGCTTTACCAACAGAACATGTCAGTTGTCTCTCTACCCAGCTCTTCATTCAAAGAGCTGAGAAAATTTTCTTTATTATTTCCTGGGTCCTACCCTAGACCTGGTAATAAGAACTTTTGGAATGGGACTTGGAGATCTGAAAATTTATAAAGTTTACCATATGATTCTGATACCGTATTTTGGGACCTTTTTTCTACCAGCTGTTTTGGTAAAAAGGAAGCTTCTCCCACACATGGCCTAGGAGTGAGAGCTCTGAGAGCAGAAGGTCTATTTTTCTTTTAATATCTTGTTCCATCATTGCCTTTCTCCTATGCAGTTGGACTGAGATATTCGCCAAATCTTTCCCAATGTACACTTATGCTCTCTCTGCTGGAATAAGCTGTCGTTTTTGTCTTACATTTTTAATAATAACTATATATTATGTAAAAATGAAAAAAAGAGCATGAGGTCTAAACAAGACTTGGTAAGGTTGACTAGATGTCACCTCACCTGAGCTAGTCTAGTAGGACTAAGAAAAGTATCGGTCCCAGAACACAGGGTGGGAAAGAGTTTATGTATGTTTTTAAGTGATCTCAGCTGAAATGTATAGTGTGGGCAATAGAGGATGAGAAGACAGGAAGTCAAAAAGACCATTAATTCAATACAAAAGAAAATCCCTTTGACATTCATAAACGCAACCACACTTGGTATGGGTTCAATAATACTTCTGCTAACATCCAAAGGGAACACCTAAGAATTTCTATGATTTTAGCTTCCTGCATCTTCAAAACCACTTATGCATGTGCTATGTTAGTGAGCCAAAAACAAAGATACATTTGGCTAAAAGTAGTATTAACTGTAAAAGACAGAAGAATCATTTGAATCAAGACTCACTGAAGTGAAACAGTGTTGCCATCAATAAGACATTATTGACGTCATAAGACAAGATTGATCCTCTTCTATCCAAAATGCTGATGGATTGGAGACATACAGTTTGTCCAACAGGGTATGAATACACCACAACACAACACAAACAGCAAGCAGTTACTTTTAGCATATTTTGGACAAAAGCCAAAAATTGCCCTCAAGCCCATTTTACCATATTTTAAGCATAAAAATAAATGATGACCTTATTTTAACTTTCAGATGACACAGAAATTATATTATTCAGGAGTTTATAGGTGTTTTAGAATAATAGAAATCAGGGTGTATGGTGAAAGTAGAAACTTAGATGAATTAGACATTGAAACAGGAACCTTGGCAGTAATCATAATCAAAGAATGTGTGTATGTGTGTGTGTGTGTGTGCACATGTGCCAGTTTGTGTCACAACAATCTCATCTTTCTGGGAATGTTGTTTTTCTAGTTTAGAGCACTAGAAAATTTCTTGGGGGCTAGCCAGAAAACCAAATGAGAATGTTGCTGGAATACTGAGGATTGGTTAGAGCGGTTATTATAGCCTTTTGCATAATAACCACAGTGTTAACTTGGCTAGGCTGAAATACGTTTCCCAGAATTGCCTTTCCTGTCCATTTCCCATTAAGGTGGACCCCATGAGAGAGTCTTCTGTGGGATTTGGAGACTGCAACTGCTCCCCCTTCCCTGGAACTCCTTCAGCTTCTCTGATTCTTGGGCCAGTGTCTATGTTTAGTTTCAAGACAAAGGATCTCCAGCTTCTGTGGGACACACACCAGCAAGGTCAGAGACAATGAAAACCGACATGTGTGTGTCCTCATATATATTCCAACTTGTGCTTGTGACTTCCACCTTACTCTTGCTCTTCCCCATTTCCCTTCCTGCTGCCTGCCCTGCAGACTTCAGGCTCTAGCATCAGATGCAAGGACAATGGCATTATAGAGACTGCTCAACCAGCTCTCATGATTGTGTAAGACCAGATCACTCTAAAAGTCTGTATTAATATCTATATCATTGATATCTATAATTATAGATGATATAGCTATAGATAGATAAAATATCAATAGATCTATCTATTAATATACTCTAGTGGTTCTACTTCTTTGATTGAACCTTGACTGACAAAATAACTACAGGAATTCCATAACTTCCCAGGTCAAGCTCTATTAAGCCATACTTGTTTTAACATATAACACACACACACACACACACACACTCATCATCATCATCTTTTGAGGTCTTTAGTAGAGATAAAGACCTTGAGAACTTACACACTTTATGTACTTCCTTACCTTATTGGATGAGAAATGGAGACACTCTATTTCATTGTGCTAATTGTAATATATGTAATGCATATAAAAATCATATTTGAAAAGTATCTATTAAACATAATAATTCTTTGTCCCAATAATGCAACTTCTGTGCCCCTATCCTCCATGAAAAAAAAGGACCACCACCCCCTTCTAACTGTGGGACATTTATACTGTAATTTATCATGTAATTACTAAAAAGAATGTTTGCAAAGCAATATATATGTTATGGTCCTATGCTTGTAAAAAAATAATAGAGGAGAAGACTTATGTGAGAATATGTTTGTATATATTTATAAAGAGCATAGGAAAAGGTGGATAAGACATCATCACACTGGACTGATAACATTGTTTACTGGAATGGAGTAGCTTTGGTGAGACATTAACATTTTCTTTATACAACATGTCTGTACTGTTGGAATTATTACAAAAAGCATGCATTAGTTTTATGTTTTTTCCCATCCTCCCCAAACTAACTTCAGAAAACAACAATAACTTTGCTGTTGTTTTGTTCCTTCAATAGAGAAATGAAAGAAAGTATCACATGTGACTGCTCCCATGCTCCCTGCACCTAGCAGCTAGTTGGCTGGTGTGGTGCACCCATGAGGAAGGCTATCTCAGACCCCAAGCTGGACCCCTGGCCCCGATTAGGTCACCATCTATCTTCTCTAGCACTTGAACTTGAATTTCTTCAACTCTCTGTTCAAGGCTTGTTTCTCATCATCAATACACCTGAAGTCCAGGAATGGGCTATAGTTCTTGGAGTTCAGCTCAGGTGTAAAAATCTTATTCTGGCTCATTCTTCATTCCTTTTTTATGTATGCTGTTCAGATAGACTCAAAAGTATCTCACTGAGTATTTAGAGAGAATTGTCCTTGTCTTATTTCAACTGGTAACCTATTATCAATCAACCACTAACCAACAAACATCTTTTGAGAGCCTAGTCAAATACCTATAGGAAAGCGCTAATTATATATATTAAATATCTATACTTGCAATCAGATTTTCCTTAAAATTGGTAAGACTTATTTAATTTAGTAAGTAATCTACTACTTACAGTTTTGCTAAACTCTGAAGGTTAGTAATCAAATTGAAAGAAATAAGTCAAATCATGTCATTTTGTAAATGAAAGTACTTTAAATAATGGTAACAGGAATGCAGAGATTCCTTGTCACGTCACAAAGTTCTCTGTAAGGGCTGACGTGATAGAGAGAGGTGTCTAAAGATGAGTGAGCAAAGAGAGGTTCCTTCTACGCAGAGCCCTCCTGAATTTAACAGAAGGATTTTCTCTCAGTGGCATTAGATCTTGATTATGTTCATAATCAACACCAGAAACAGAGAGGCCCTGGGACCTTAATTTCGATTTCCAACTTCTCCAGAAAGGAAGGAATAAAAATGTTTCATGTTATAAAAGGGAACATATTCCATTTCTTTGAACTAGAGAAGGGCTCACTTCCCTTCATTTCGTTTTGTCTGTGTATGGAGGAAGGAAGCTCCCTCAGCCCAGTTTTGAGGCTATTTCTAGATTTATCCCTCCTTTCTCTTGTGGAAAATAAGAGTAACATGGGTTTATCAGACTAATTAATTTACTCACACAGCTTCTAAAGGAGAGAAAGCAGTGTCCTTTCCCACCACTGTAAAGATAAAGTCACTGGGTAGATACTGATGGAGGCTTTGCAATCAGTGAGGCAGCCCTCCCAATGCCCTGCCCAGACTATAGGCCATACACCCAATCTTAAACACTTTAAAGACAGAGAAAGGTATTTCACAGAATGTAGCTACCAACCAGAGACTAATCCTTATTCTCTAGGAAAACAAATCTGGCTTTCCACTTATGGCATGTCCATCAAATCTGACAAAGCAAATTTAGCCTATTTCTCTTTTTTAAATGATGTCTGAAAATAGTTTTTTCCTTTTTTCCCCTAATTTACTGCTCTATGACGTCATGTCTCCGAGATCTTTCTTCGCTTCCTTCTAAACACAGAGGCCTTCCCTTTCTACCAGCAAGAAGCGTTCTAAGCAGCAAGCATCCCTACCCTGTTTGTTTCCAAAAAGTAAAAGAAATATTTCTGGGCTTGGTTGAAAAGAGAAACATTTGGCCACTTAAATGAGTTATGCCTTTTAAAACATTGACTGAGAATTTAAAACTAAAAACCATGACAGAAGACACTGATATTTCAAAACATCTATAGCTCTTGGACTGACATTAGATTTTCTAGACCCACTTCTTTATAAATCTTCATCTCTCACACCAAATTTTGACAGGAGGGGAAAGAATGAAGAAACTGGGTTATAAGAGAAAGCTTTTGGGAACCAGACACCCACGTTTGTTTTCTATCATCTAGTATGAGTCAAGAAATTTAGAATTATCAGTGATTGAGCAATTTATTTTGAATGGCAGTGAAAATGAATTCTAAATGTTAAATTGTAGTACTCCTGTCTCATAAAGATGTATTATCTGTCTCTGAGTTCATCTGAGAGACAGTGTTTCAATTTTGTGCTGTTTACACGATGTACCTAAATTTGAAAGAAAACAATCTGGCTAAGTCAAATCTTCTTGTGGCGACTTAGATTTGGAAAGGATGGACTTCTGCATTCAGGATATGGAAAGATGCCCATTACAGCAGCAAGAAACAAACCATAAAATGTGTTTAATGGATTACCCCCAATCACCATTTTTGAAAGATCATAGCTCTCTCTATAGCAGTGGCTGCTTGGCCATGCTTTTGAATCCCCTGGAGAACTTTTAAGAAACTCTGATGCCTTGGTTCCACGCTCAGAGATTCGTAGAGAATTGGGCGGATGTGCAGGGGGCACTCTCATGGGCCACCGAGCTTGAGAACTTCTTCTCCAGAATATGCTGTTAAAACCTCCCTTATCATGTCCCAGCCACCCAAGTGGGGAGTTACAAGGCGTTTCATGATTCAAGCCACCTCATTTGCCTCAGGTACCTTCAACTGAAAAAAAATAGAAGCATTCCTGAGAACAGTGTGGAAGGTGAACTCTGAACTACCAGAGCCAAGTTGATGCAATTGTAAATATTAAAAAGGAAAAAGAAAAGATTAGTTAAGACACAGAGAGGTACACATATCTTGAAATAGGGTGTCTCTCACCTTTCCTTTCAACTTACTCAGAAGTAGACGTATTCGTGTTTTCCTTCAACTCCCAGAGGAAAGTGGGGAAGGACATTTAAACATGGGAATAAAGCAGGTGCCAAGGGCAGCTGGAGCAGAATAGAGCAATAGTCACAATGGCTCCTGTAGCAGCTGAGAGGCCCCTTTCAGGAGTAAGAACTTTGGAAGGTTCAGGATCATGTCCCAGGGCCCTTGTTCTCAGCAGACTCAACTAGCCTTTCTGGGTGTCATAGAAGGAAAGCTGTCCCCTGGAATAAGGTCCCATCCCTGAGCTCAGACTGGCCTGGACTGTCAATGGGGAAACTCTGAGTCACACAAGACAGAAACCACACCATTTTACTTCAACCCAATTAAAATTGCGAAAAAGTAAAAGAAATTTGACAGGAAACCAGTGTACAACAGTCAGGATAGTTTTTGATTTTGGTATTAAGGAAGCTTGGAAGTTCATCCAATACTCTTCTTCCTGCAAAGAACAGTCAACACCCTTGTTATAAAAAGGCATCCGTTATGCAAACTGACTTTGGAAGGTACAAAGTCAGATTATACACATTCTTTCCACCTAGTCTTCTGAGACTTATATTGGCTAAGACAAAATGTCTTGCAAAAAAAGAAATTGGCATTTTTCTAACTCCATTACCAAATTTCCTAATTGCAGATACTTCTGAAGTTGGAATAATTATGAATAATAGTCAAGTTGTAAGGCAGCATACTGCTTTTCAAGACCCGAAGATAAACCTTCTTTCTCTTTGTATTAACAAGGATCAAATGAGAGTTGATATATTTCTGTTCTTTATTTTTTCTAATATAGTCTTTAATACTCAACAAATTGTCATTAAGCATCTGTGTGCCACGCTCAGTGCCCACTCCAGGGATTACAATGATGAGTAATATTTGATCTTTATGAGAAACAGACAGGCCAGTGGGAGAAACAGACACAGACACCACTAGCTGTATAGTAGGGGCTACACTAACGGTATGCACAAAATTCTTTAGAGCATAGACTCAGAAGCGACGTAAGAAGAACACGGGTGTACGTGTGTGTGTGTGTGTGTGTGTGTGTGTGTGTGTGTGTGTGTGTGAATATTCCCACGTGGTTGATAATTTGGGAAAGAGTGCCTACAATGAGATCTATTTATTTGTCTCCTTCTGTAAGAAATCTTAGCACAACTCACTTTTAAGACCCACAGTGACTCTAAAAATTGGAAGTCTAACCATCAGTGTCGTGCTCACTTCCTCAGGCTCCACAGACAGCTGTTGGGACACTAACAAGGCTCCCGTTAAGAACATCTATTAAGTTTGATATCAGAAGCCTCAACATGGACAGAGTTGGTTAGTTTTCTGCTTACTGGTAAACATTAACCAGCTGGCAAGTATCGACTGTGACATCCATGAAGAATAGCGCATAACCGTTTGCACTTTTAAACACTCTGCACCACCTTCCTTTCTTGTCTATTTCATAATCACTGGCTTTAACTGGGTTCTTTAAATGTATTGGATACAAAATGTACAAAACCTTTAAAATGATGCAATATCTAGTTTTCAAACACTTTAAGGCCACAGAACCCTTTTCTTTAAGCAAAGTCTTATGAGGGAGATAAATATACAAAGCAAATTATATCAAGCCTCCTCAGTTAAAGGGGAGAGGTTGCTTACAGCCCTGTTTGCATGGATTCCACCCCAGTTCTTTGTTCTTTAGCTGCTGTTTCCTTTCTCTCCCAGGCGCCCACCTGAGACTCTCCGAAGAGGTCTTCAGGCTCCTCAAGACACAGTTGGAAGACAACTATTCTAAGGAGAACAGATTTTTCATGCGACACATGCAGTAACATTTCTATGGTTGAGTTTGACTAGAGTGTCAGGCACTAAACCAAGTCCCCCAAAGCGGCCAAGCCGTGCAGACTTGGCATATCCCTGAAACTCTGCAAACCCTTCTTCATCTCTACCATAGTGTCCTACTAATTTGCAAACTTTAAGTGCTTTTCAAGTATAAGAACCCCTGAAAATTTGTAGCATTTTCCCTTGATTTAACTGGGGTAGAGTGAAAACAACTTTAGACCCAGAAAGTTCTGCATTCTCATCCTGGCTCTGCAATTCACCAAATATGTGACCCTGACTGAGTCATTTTTCTGGACCCTCGGTTTCCCCAGTTGCAAAAATGGAGGTAGTGATAGCAAAGAGAGTTATTGTGAAAGTTAAATCACAGCAAGAATTCCCTATCTAGCCCGATGCCTGGTACATTGTAAGAACTAGATAAGTGTTCATCAGATCCAAATGCCTTTATTTTAAAAAGAGCCACATCATTTCTCTTTAGCATGGGTTTTACATCAGAGCCCTGCACTGTAGCGAATATATTACCGATTGCCTCCCTTGAGAAATGGTGCTGTATAAATGCTGAGAGATGGTGCTGTATAAATGCTGAGAGATGGTGCTGTATAAATGCTGAGAAATGGTGCTGTATAAATGCTGAGAGATGGTGCTGTATAAATGCTGAGAGATGGTGCTGTATAAATGCTGAGAGATGGTGCTGTATAAATGCTGAGAGATGGTGCTGTATAAATGCTGAGAAATGGTGCTGTATAAATGCTGAGAGATGGTGCTGTATAAATGCAAGCTTAGTCACTTATCACAATCACACGTGCTCATCAGGGTGCCTCCTCACACCTTTCTTTCTTAAAGGCTATTACACCTGCTTCTTGGCTCTGTATAGCAACTGCCCTTAGAACTTAATGAGCCAAATTATTCATTTCTGAGCTTTTTCTCTTTTTGATAGAAAAAGCTCATTTGGTTAAAAGTGATTTGATGAAAGTTTACGGTCACGTTAAAATGTAGAAATGATTATATTCAGTTATTTAAAACTAGGAGAACATTTACTGTTTTTTCTCTTGAATCATTACTTTAATAGTATGAATTTTCTGTTATATATGAGACATTTCTGTATTTTCCATATCTTATTGACAATAGGCCATCATGGGAATCTTAGAAAAAGGAACAAAGAAACCAGAGAAAGACCACCCTGCTATCTAACTCTTCTTGCATTTGTTTGATGACTATTTTTGAAATCTTGAAATATGTGTAACACATATCTTGCCAAATCTTTATATGTTTTGTCACTTCCAATAAGAAATTGGATCTCACATCTGTTTCTGTTTTGAGAATACATCACTTTTTTTTTTAAACAGACATGTGAAAATCAGAAAATAGAGGGATCAGAAATCTGTGCAGAGAATTTGAGTTGGGGGTTTGGGGGGGATAGTACAGTGGATTCACAGTAGGTCCTTGATATGGTGGAGGTTTAACTATTCCAGCCACCTCTCACTGCTCTATTCAGGGCATTTTAGTTGTAAGAGCACTGAGCCTGTCTCATCTGAGAAACTCATTGACCCTTCCAAACCAGAAGGAACTTATTTAACAAGCTGCAATCTCATGCCACTTAAAATAGTGTGACCTTAATTTTAATTCAATTGAAATCAGTGACCATTTATTGAAAACTAACCTAATCAGTTCCGGTGGGAAAAGAGAGAATTCTTATTCTAACCCACTTAGTTACAGAGACCAAATTGATGAGACAAAACATGGATTTGGTGTAATTCCTAGTTTTGGGGGAACAACTCTGGTGCTCATAATAAACTGAAACTTGGAGATACAGTGCATTAAATGCCACATAGTACACCAGCAACAACAAAAATTGCTGTATGAAACTACAAAGGTGGAGTTGATTGAAAATGATCATAATATGTAGGGAAGTAAGTACACTTCCCTGGCAGGGACTTTGTTGTACTGCACATATACCATTATCTTTACAATGATGTTCAGTGGGATAGTCATCATTAAAAAGGACACAAATCCTTTCTTTATTCATTCCTGGAAGAAGTAGGGATATAGGTAGGCCTGAGAATTATCAGTAGCCTTTAAAAAACAAACTTTCCTGAAATCTGCCTCGTCTACAGGGAAGTGGGGGACGCAGGAATGAAATGTGCTGTTGGTCCTCACTGCCCAAGTGATGATGATGGTGGTCACCTCACTCCTGCCCCGCCCACCTCACTAAGGGTGCTTCATGAAACACTGCACAGTGTACTGTTGTGTTTGACTGTCTTTGGTTCCAGAACTTAGAATATTCTCTTAATTCCAACATCTTTTAGAAAAAAGCAAAATAAGATGATTCAACATGATTTGTTTAAGTTACATTTCTTTTCAAAGACAAAAAGAGACAACTACACACTGTTTTAATTGTTAGCTTATTTATGCCTCACAGCACCCTGAGTAAGGAAGCAAGACCAGAGAGACTCACTTTATCAATTCCAAATGCCCAGAATAGAGTCTCTCACGCTTGGATCTGGTCATGTGTCCATCCAATCCAGTTATACAATTGCAGCTGGGGGGGGGGGGGTCCATCCCCGCGGGCCTCACAACTCAGAGAAAATGAGGCGAGTGTCAGGCTGGGAAGACGCTATAAAACACTATCTATTTACTACTTTTTTATTTTTTTTTAATTGCCTGCAGGCTCTACAGAGATCTGTAGGGCAGTCCTATTATTTATTTATACTCTACCTTCCCCCAAAATGAATTTCAAATGGTATAGAAAATGATCATATGAGCAGAAAAGGGCAATTAGAATTGTTTTAAAAATAGATTTATATGAAATAATAATGAAATGTAATGAGAAAATAGATGACTCTTTCGAGTTCTGAGGTAATTAGTTAGCTAATGCAATTACATGCTAAATTTACATCTGAGTTCCCCAGCAGCCAAGATAACAGGAAAACCTGATAGATTATAGAATTCTCTTGTCCAGAAAAAGAATTAATAAAAGGAAAAACATTCTTTTCCAGGCACTGAACTCCAGAAAGAATTCATAAATTAGGTACTTACTGAAGAGATACCACATGAAATAATAGAAAATGACTTCTATTATAGTTTTTTAAATCATTCTTCAAATGGATGTTTCCATTTCATTTCTGTGGAAGCTAAAGCAATAACATTAACCTTAACTCAATAAACTTAGGGTAAAAGATTAATGTGGTTCTGCCTGTGAATACTTGTGGCAACGCATGATTTTTAGATCACAACTTGCTCTGGGGTCTGCATCAGGTCTGAGCTAGTCTGAAAGAATAGGCTGAGAGGTATGTAGTAATTCTCTAAAAAAAGAAAAATATAATATTACAACTTCCAATTATTTTTAAATAATACTTTTATTATAGAAGTATGCAGACATTGTAGATAATTAGAAAAAAATAAAATCTTCACATTGCCACCACCCAGTGATTACTACTGTAAATTCTTAAGCACATCTTTACAGATATTTCTGCAAGTGTTGTTCTTTTCTATTTTTTATTTTTTTGCCAACTTGATTTTTTCCCAATCACTAATCTCCATCTTTCCCTTTTAATAAATTTTCATTTCAATCAATACTGAGACCACATTCACATTTACCCAGTTGTTTCTAAAACACTTTTACAGCTGGTTTGTCAAGTCTAGGATCCAAGAAGATTCATTTCATCTGGTTGTTAGGTTCCTTAGGTCTCTTATTCAAGCACAATCTTTTTATTATGACCTCAATTTGTTGACGGGACAGGGAAAGTAGTCCAGCAAAGTGTCTCACCTTCTAGGTTTGTCTGGTTATTCAGATAATCTAGCTGGGGGTTGGGGGGATGGGAAAAAAATCGAAAGACCCAGACGCCTCCTCCCCTGGTTTCTGGTTTAGGCCAGGAGAGAGCCCTGGTGTGTGCGTCTACTGTTCAGGAAGATTCTAAATCACGGATGGGTTAGTCTGGGCACTGGCTAGCAGGGGAGTGTCCCTTTTCTCGAGTTTGTGATTAGGAAATTGCAGTCAGAGGAAAGGGGTGGGGAGCAGGCAGTGGGCCAGGACTGAAGCAGGAACTAGGTCAAGAGCTGTTTACCTGACCATGTATATCTCTCAGAAAATGTGAACCAGTGGCCGTGCTGACCAGGGTCTGGCTTTCAGTACTACCCATTAAATAGAACAATTAGCCCATCTTAGGGGCAAAGTCACATTACAGTGGTTCTGGGAAAGGAAGGAACTCCCCTCTCTGCCTGTGTTAATGTTTGCATTTCATAGTAGCCTTTTCACAAGAGGATAATTCATTCAAGGGTGGTAACTGATTCATCTCTGAATCTGCAGTATCTGGCACAGTCCCTGGTACATTAAGGGGCAGACTTTGGGGAGTGTCTGACATCCTTTAACATATAATCAAGAGCAGCTATTCAGTACTGTCTTAGACCCAAGCAAGTGGGGTCCCTTCTGTAAAGGGCTCTGCCCTGGCCTCCTGCAGTCATGACTCTCCCAGTGGGGTGAGGCTTCTTTGGGGCTGAGGGGCATACCCACCCAGGGCCCTCCCCTTGTTTCTAGACTGTGCTGTAGATACGCGGACCCTGGAATTCACTGCACAAATAGCCCCAAATGCTTTTTGAAGGACCTGAGCCAAACTTTCTGCAGGTCTGATCTCCTGGGAGGCCCTCTGAGCCAATAATGTACACACCCCTAGGCCTGGAGGCTGGCTATGGGATGACTGTTTGCAGGGGTTGTGGATGGAGCTTGGACCAGAGGGCTAGTCTGCCTGTGAACCCATGAGAAACCTTGAGATTTCGGAGGGAGCTGGACTTGAAGGAGAAGTGGTACTGGGTTGTGGGGAGAGGTGGGCAGAGCCTGGACCAGCTTCCCTTATACCGCCACGTGCCAGCTGGGAACTCTGAGGAGTCTTGAGTTGTCAAGTTCTAACCTGGTTTTCCAGCTTGTTATCAAGGTACATTTGTTAAGGTAGGAGGCTAGGATATTTTATTTGAGTATTTTCTCTTGATGTATCATGTTTAAGTATTTAGACAAACAGTAGAGATACTCTATTTGTACTCTCCCCCCAGGCCTGCAATCACTAGGAGTGATTTCTTGCTTTCTTTCTTCTTGCTGAGGAAGCAGGCTTTAAAGATAATTGTTTTTTCTACTTTTTTGCATAAAGTGCTTAGAGTCAACTAACCCACTGTTCCTGAGTGAGTGGAACATGAGCCTTAGAAGTCAACTGCATTCAGGGGAATCCTTCACAGCTCCCGTGTTCCTCTCTGAGATCATCATTATGGGGCCACGAGTGAACCAAACTTGAGTCTGAGAAATAGCTCATGGATCATCCAGACTCTTCACTGCTTCTTCTCCTGCTCAACTTTAAACCACTGTACTACACTTTTC
This sequence comes from Balaenoptera acutorostrata, assembly GCF_949987535.1. Classification (NCBI taxonomy): domain Eukaryota; kingdom Metazoa; phylum Chordata; class Mammalia; order Artiodactyla; family Balaenopteridae; genus Balaenoptera; species Balaenoptera acutorostrata. The sequence goes on along the minus strand of NC_080065.1, from coordinate 69,161,248 downwards.
CACCTCTATCAGTACAGTATCAGGAGAAATATAAAGAAAATGGATATTAATTTCACTGAGTTAATGTCCCTTGTAATAGACAAGTACTGGAAGTATGAAAATGTTATTATTTTGTTTTTATTATTGCTACCATTCCATATCTATTTCAATGCTTTTGCTCTCCATTAAAAGCTAGCGCCCAAAGCTGACTAAAGACCGATTTGGGGAGAAATATCAACTAGCTAACACACATCAAATGAGTGTTTAGGAAATCGTACACTAGAGAAATGCTTTTGCAAAAGGGGGAAAATGAACATTTCTATCTTGTCAGCTATGCTGCTATAGAAAGAAAAATGAAATATTCTTACTTCCATAAGCAGCAAAGTTTTTTTCAACCCGAATTACCCATCTGAGCCGTATCAGAGACACTTCCTATAATAATTTTATAAGGAAAGAAGATCATGTGCCAGCAAAACTCAATCCTTAGTTTGAAATGTATTTATACATAAGTGAGGTCAGAACAAAATGAGTCAGGGAATGGAGGGAAAGTTTCCTTTGAAGTGTTCTGAGAATAAGAGAAGCTCCAATACACAGATGGAAGTGCCATTTGCTTTGTGTTTTCCAGCTCTCTCTCTCCCCCTCCCCCTCCCCCTCCCCCTCCCCCTCCCTCTCCCTCTCTCTCTCTCCCCCTCCCCCTCCCCCTCCCCCTCCCTCTCCCTCTCTCTCTCTCTCTCTGTCTCTCTCCCCCTCCCCCTCCCCCTCCCTCTCTCTCTCTCTCTCTCTCTCCTAAGACAAACTACCACAGTGGCCCTCATACCTATGCTTTATAGGAAGACTCATAAGTGAAAACATCCGAACCTTGGGAACCTGATCCCCGTTACCAATTCTACATTTCCAAAAGGGCATTTAAAGACACCATTGTTTGTTCCCAGTGACTAGTTAATTGCATTCTGATCTGGTAATTGCAAACAGATCCCAGTGTCTCAGTTTTTCTGTAAGCATAACAATCTTTAATACGATGGAACCAGAGTTATACTCACAAATTCCCGAAGAGGTTTGTATCAGAGTCTCAGATGATTTTCTGCTCTTCTATTGTTAATGTTAGATCTGGATTTTTTTTTTTTTCCTTTAATTTATAACAATGGTCATTATTGATTCAATGTTGATTTGGTCTATTGGGAAATTGCTCAAAGATGGTGGCAGAAAAGACCACAAAAATGTTCATATTATCTTGTTTCACACTGTAGATTATTTACATTTTCATGCATTCCAGACCGAGAGAAAGAAAGGATACCCACAAGAAATGGAAGAGTTTTCTTCCCGAATTGGAAAGATCTGGGAATTATGAGCTGTCTTTGGAAACTATTTCTTCTAAGAGGGCAACTGGTCGCCATATTTGTACCATCTCTAAAGTGGAGGCACAGATTATTATTTGAATTAGTAGGATTCTGAGCAAGATGAAACCAGTGCTAAAAGTGAAGGGACTCTACACAGAAATAAAAACAATGAACTATGGATAACATGCAACAAAATAGATGAAGCTCACAGATACTGAGCAAAGAGGCTAGACATAAAAGCCTACATGCTATATGATTCATTATGTGAAGTTCAGGAATAGGCAAAATCATCTATGGTGTTCAAGTCAGAATAGTGGTTATCTCAAGGGTAAGGGTTGGACATGCCTGGGAAGGGCATGAAGGAAACATCTGGCATATGGAAATTTTTGTTTTTTTAATTTTTATTTAATTTATTTTTTTATACAGCAGGTTCTTATTAGTCATCAGTTTTACACACATCAGTGTATACATGTCAATCCCAATCACCCAATTCATCACACCACCACCCCCACCCCCCGCCGCTTTCCCCCCTTGGTGTCCATACGTTTGTTCTCTACATCTGTGTCTCAAATTCTGCCCTGCAAACCGGTTCATCTGTACCATTTTAATAGGTTCCACATATATATGCGTTAATATGCGATATTTGTTTTTCTCTTTCTGACTTACTTCACTCTGTATGACAGTCTCAAGATCCATCCACGTCTCAACAAATGACCAGATTTCGTTCATCATTATGGCTGAGTAATATTCCATTGTATATATGTACCACAACTTCTTTATCCATTCGTCTGTCAATGGGCATTTAGGTTGTTTCCATTACCTGGCTATTGTAAATAGTGCTGCAATGAACATTGGGGTGCATGTGTCTTTTTGAATTATGCTTTTCTCTGGGTATATGCCCAGTAATGGGATTGCTGGGTCATATGGTAATTCTATTTTCAGTTTTTTAAGGAACCTCCATACTGTTCTCCATAGTGGCTGTATCAATTTACATTCCCACCAACAGTGCAACAGGGTTCTCTTTTCTCCATACCCTCTCCAGCACTGGTTGTTTGTAGATTTTCTGATGATGCCCATTCTAACCGGTGTGAGGTGATACCTCATTGTAGTTTTGATTTGCATTTCTCTAATAATTAGTGATCTTGAGAAGGTTTTCATGTGCTTCTTGGCCATCTGTATGTCTTCTTTGGAGAAATGTCTATTTAGGTCTTCTGCCCATTTTTTGATTGGGTTGTTTGTTGTTTTAATATTGAGCTGCATGAGCTGTTTATATATTTTGGAGATTAATCCTTTGTCCGTTGATTCGTTTGCAAATGTTTTCCCCATTCTGAGGGTTGCCTTTTCATCTTGTTTACAGTTTCCTTTGCTGTGCAAAAGCTTTTAAGTTTCATTAGGTCCCATTTGTTTATTTTTGTTTTTATTTCCATTACTCTAAGAGGAGGATCAAAAAAGATCTTGCTGTGATTTATGTCAAAGAGTGTTCTTCCTATGTTTTCTCTAAGAGTTTTACACTGTCCGGTCTTACATTTAGGTCTCGAATCCATTTTGAGTTTATTTTTGTGTATGGTGTTAGGGAGTGTTCTAATTTCATTCTTTTACATGGAGCTGTCCAGTTTTCCCAGCACCACTTATTGAAGAGACTGCCTTTTCTCCATTGTATATCCTTGCCTCCTTTGTCATAGATTAGTTGACCATAGGTGCGTGGGTTTATCTCTGGGCTTTCTATCTTGTTCCATTGATCTATGTTTCTGTTTTTGTGCCAGTACCATATTGTCTTCATTACTGTAGCTTTGTAGTAGAGTCTGAAGTCAAGGAGTCTGACCCCTCCAGCTCCGTTTTTTTGCCTCAAGACTGCTTCGGCTTGTCGGGGTCTTTTGTGTCTCCATACAAATTTTAAGATTTTTTGTTCTAGTTCCGTAAAAAATGCCATTGGTAATTTGATAGGGATTGCATTGAATCTGTAGATTGCTTTGGGTAGTATAGTCATTTTCACAATATTGATTCTTCCAATCCAAGAACATGGTATATCTCTCCATCTGTTGGTATCATCTTTAATTTCTTTCATCAGTGTCTTATAGTTTTCTGCATATAGGTCTTTTGTCTCCCTAGGTAGGTTTATTCCTAGGTATTTTATTCTTTTTGTTGTGGTGGTAAATGGGTGTTTCCTTAATTTCTCTTTCAGATTTTTCATCATTAGTGTATAGGAATGCAAGAGATTTCTGTGCATTAATTTTGTATCCTGTAACTTTACCAAATTCATTGATTAGCTCTAGTAGTTTTCTGGTGGCAACTTTAGGATTCTCTATGTATAGTATCATGTCATCTGCAAATAGTGACAGTTTTACTTCTTCTTTTCCAATTTGTATTCCTTTTATTTCTTTTTCTTCTCTGATTGCCGTGGCTAGGATTTCCAAAACTATGTTGAATAATAGTGGTGAGAGTGGACATCCTTGTCTTGTTCCTGATCTTAGAGGAAATGTTTTCAGTCTTTCACCATTGAGAATGATGTTTGCTGTGGGTTTGTCATATATGGCCTTTATTATGTTGAGGTAGGTTCCCTCTATGCCCACTTTCTGGAGAGTTTTTATCAGAAATGGGTGTTGAATTTTGTCAAAAGCTTTTTCTTCATCTATTGAGATGATCATATTGTTTTTATTCTTCAATTTGTTAATATGGTGTATCACATTGATTGATTTGCATATATTGAAGAATCTTTGCATCCCTGGGATAAATCCCACTTGATCATGGTGTATGATCCTTTTAATGTGTTGTTGGATTCTGTTTGCTAGTATTTTGTTGAGGATTTTTGCATCTATATTAATCAGTGATATTGCTCTGTAAATTTCTTTTTCTGTAGTATTTTTGTCTGGTTTTGGTATCAGGGTGATGGTGGCCTCATAGAATGAGTTTGGGAGTGTTCCTTCCTCTGCAATTTTTTGGAAGAGTTTGAGAAGGATGGGTGTTAGCTCTTCTCTAAATGTTTGATAGAATTCACCTGTGAAGCCATCTGGTCCTGGACTTTTGTTTGTTGGAAGATTTTTAATCACAGTTTCAATTTCATTACTTGTGATTGGTCTGTTCGTATTTTCTGTTTCTTCCTGGTTCAGTCTTGGAAGGTTATACCTTTCTAAGAATTTGTCCATTTCTTCCAGGTTGTCTATTTTATTGGCATAGAGTTGCTTGTTGTAGTCTCTTAGGATGCTTTGTATTTCTGCGGTGTCCATTGTAACTTCTCCTTTTTCATTTCTAATATTATTGATTTGAGTCCTCTCCCTCTTTTTCTTGATGAGTCTGGCTAATGGTTTATCAATATTGTTTATCTTCTCAAAGAACCAGCTTTTAGTTTTATGGATCTTTGCTGATGTTTTCTTTGTTTGTATTTCATTTATATCTGCTCTGATCTTTATGATTTCTTTCCTTCTGCTAATTTTGGGTTTTGTTTGTTCTTCTTTCTCTAGTCTCTGTAGGTGTAAGGTTATATTGTTTATTTGAGATTTTTCTTGTTTCTTGAGGTAGGCTTGTATAGCTATAAACTTCCCTCTTAGAACTGCTTTTGCTGCATCCCATAGGTTTTGGATCGTTGTGTTTTCATTGTCATTTGTCTCTAGGTTTTTTTTTTTATTTCCTCTTTGATTTCTTCAGTGATGTCTTGGTTATTTAGTAATGTATTTTTTACCCTCCATGTTTTTGTGTTTTTTACGTTTTTTTCCCTGTAATTGATTTCTAATCTCATAGCGTCGTGGTCAGAAAAGATGCTTGATATGATGTCAATTTTCTTAAATTTACTGAGGCTTGATTTGTGACCCAAAATGCGATCTATCCTGGAGAATGTTCCGTGTGCACTTGAGAAGAAAGTGTAATCTGTTGTTTTTGGATGGATTGTCATATAAATATCAATTAAATCTATCTGGACTATTGTGTCATTCAAAGCTTCTGTTTCCTTATTTATTTTCATTTTGGATGATCTGTCCATTGGTGTAAGTGAGGTGTTAAAGTCCCCCACTATTATTGTGTTACTGTCGATTTCCTCTTTTATAGCTGTTAGCAATTGCCTTATGTATTGAGGTGCTCCTATGTTGGGTGCATATATATTTATAATTGTTATATCTTCTTCTTGGATTGATCCCTTGATCATTATGTAGTGTCCTTCCTTGTCTCTTGTAACATTCTTTATTTTAAAGTCTATTTTATCTGATATGAGTATAGCTACTCCAGCTTTCTTTTGATTTCCATTTGCATAGAATATCTTTTTCCATCCCCTCACTTTCAGTCTGAATGTGTCCCTAGGTCTGAAGTGGGTCTCTTGTAGACAGCATATATATGGGTCTTGTTTTTGTATCCATTCAGCGAGCCTGTGTGTTTTGGTTGGAGCATTTAATCCATTCACGTTTAAGGTAATTATCGATATGTATGTTCCTATGATCATTTTCTTAATTGTTTTGGGTTTGTTTTTGTAGGTTCTTTTCTTCTCTTGTGTTTCCTACTTAGAGAAGTTCCTTTAGCATTTGTTGTAGAGCTGGTTTGGTGGTGCTGAATTCTCTTAGCTTTTGCTTGTCTGTAAAGCTTTTGATTTCTCCATCGAATCTGAATGAGATCCTTGCCGGGTAGAGTAATCTTGGTTGTAGGTTCTTCCCTTTCATCACTTTAAGTACATCATGCCACTCCCTTCTGGCCTGTAGAGTTTCTGCTGAGAAATCAGCTGTTAACCTTATGGGAGTTCCCTTGTATGTTATTTGTCGTTTTTCCCTTGCTGCTTTCAATAATTTTTCTTTGTCTTTAATTTTTGCCAATTTGATTACTATGTGTCTCAGCATGTTTCTCCTTGGGTTTTTCCTGTATGGGACTCTCTGTGCTTCCTGGACTTGGGTGGCTATTTCCTTTCCCACGTTAGGGAAGTTTTCGACTATAATCTCTTCAAATATTTTCTCTGGTCCTTTCTCTCTCTCTTCTCCTTCTGGGACCCCTATAATGCAAATGTTGTTGCGTTTAATGTTGTCCCAGTGGTCTCTTAGGCTGTCTTCATTTCTTTTCATTCTTTTTTCTATATTCTGTTCCATAGCTGTGAATTCCACCATTTTGTCTTTCAGGTCACTTATCCGTTCTTCAGCCTCAGTTATTCTGCTCTTGATTCCTTCTAGTGTAGTTTTCATTTCAGTTATTGTATTGTTCATCTCTGTTTGTTTGTTCTTTAATTCTTCTAGGTCTTTGTTAAACATTTCTTGCATCTTCTCGATCTTTGCCTCCATTCTTTTTCCGAGGTCCTGGATCATCTTCACTATCATTATTCTGAATTCTTTTTCTGGAAGGTTGCCTATCTCCACTTCATTTAGTTGTTTTTCTGGGGTTTTACCTTGTTCCTTCATCTGGTACATAGCCCTCTGCCTCTTCATTTGTCTCTCTTTCTGTGAATGTCTGGAAATGTTTTTAACTTGCTCTAGGTAGTAGTTACCCAAGTCTGTACATAAGTAAAGCATCATTAAGGTGTATAATCCTAAAATTCATGCATTTTGTGCACTTGACTATATGAATGTTTGACTTCATTTAAAAAATGAAGAGAGGAGAGAACTAGCTTCAGTTAGTCTCCTTTCACTATATCCTGCTCTACTTTATTTAGCTTCTTTCATCTCTTTTTCTCACATCTTTTTTTTTCATTCCTGTGTTTACATAGAAGGTGATGGGAGATTGAGGAATCATTTGACTTCAGGAGAGAACAAATTGGATTCCAACCTTATTGAATTTGGTTTGAATCCAAACCAAATTTAAAATTGCTTTAAGGATGCAAGTATAAAAAAACAAAATAAATTTAGCTAACATTTGTTTATCACTTTATAGTTTACAAAGCTTTTCCATCTTTATTATCTCATTTGATTATGAAACAACACTATAAAGTATATATTCATGCCCTCATTCTACAGGTTTAAAAAATCCCAGCTTGGAGAGTTAAAATGACAAAGTTTGCACAGTCAGTAAGTGATAGAGCCCTTATTGAAACCTAGATTTACAACTCTGATTCAGGAGATCCATGAAGCTGGATAGGAAAACCAATTTATATCTTTATTTTATAATTCGTAACTAAACATTTCTTTCCATTTTAAATGTATGCAACACATTTCTGTGCTATTCATAGTTCCTGTGACTATCAATGTGTTAGTCAGCTTGGGTTGTCAGAACAGAATACCACAGACTTATAATGAAAGTTACGAACCTCTGCTTCAGACCTATGCTTTTTCCACTATGTGATCTTTCACATTGTTTAAGAATAACAGGAACACATTTAGGAAAACTCTGCTTGAAAAAGAAGTAAAAATTCATGGTCTGTATCATTCATTTTCTTCAGCTATTGCCTAAGAACAGGGTGAGATGTTTCCACCTTTCTCTTCTAGGTCTCTACAATGCCAGGATCCACCCAAGACAAGCATAGCCCATGTTACAACCTTTCTCTGCAGTAGTTGGAGGTGCAGCCAACACAAGTTTTACAGGTTTAATGTTAGTCAAAGTAACTAATTAAAAGTGGTGTAATGGATGGGAGTTAGAGCACTGTACTCTAGCATGCTTTGTTTTATGATGAGATTACATAGCAAGGCTTTAATGCCATTTGGGCAGGTAAGTTTCTGCACCTCTGTCATGCTCAGCTATATTTTCTTTTTCTTCTCGTTTCCCCTTTGTCCTCTCTTTTTCCTCTCTCCCTCCTCCTGCCTCCTTCCTGCTGGATTCGTTTTATCTTTCTTTCCCTTTCTCAGATTATCCTTCCAGGTTTTCATAATAAATTTATATTTTGTAAAAGGATTTTCTTGTACCAGGTTTGGCATCCTCACTGAATCTGACTGGCTTTTATTTTCCTCTCCAAAATCAGGTTTTTGTTCTCAACATCTCTCCCCATCATGTCCAGTCACTGTTTGGTTTTGGCACCATCAATATCAAATGTACAAATGGTTCTTTCTAACCAACACCAGGTATATCTGATGTTAAGATGAGTTCTAATAAAAACCTTTTTTTTTTCAAAAAAAATTAGTGGTATACTCTGCCTGCATTAGGCATAGCTCTTTTGCAAGCTAAGTGGTATTAATCCTGACTGCCTAGAAGTGGCAAAGCATGGTTATTATCAGCCTGGGATTGGGGACACTATGTACAAAGGGTCTTGGCATCTGTACTGATGGTTGTGGTACCATCAATAGATCAGGATTCTATCAATACATTGCAGAATCATGTGATTAGACATCATGTGATTAGACATCATGTGACTGCCATCACTACCCTCTCTTAAGTATTAATGCAACAAATAACAATGATAATTATTCTGTATTTTAATGTAGGAAATGCAAAGCACTATTTTTTTTAATGAATCAAATGCTATTGCCCCAGTTACGTATATGATGGAAATGAAGACAAAAGTGGTTAATCTTTATAAAAATGTCTAAAAATATCTAAAAATAAAGGAGATAGAACTAGCAGCAGGTGTCCAAATGCCTAATTCCACATTTCTTTCTTTTCACTTTATTGAATAGAAAATCAATTACAAGTATTGGGCACTTATAAATGATTAAAATACATTTACACTGAAATACTGCCTTAAAAATAAAAATAAAACCACAAGTGTATTGCCAAATCCAGCACTTAATTATTCCCTATTTTTCAGGCTAGTGAAGTGTGGTGGTTAAGTGTGGAGGTTTATTATGTCCTAGTTCAATCGCTTCCTAGCTCAGCGATTCTGAAGAAGTTTCTTAACCTCTCTGGGTCTCAGTTTTCTCACTGTAAATTACAGTATTAGTACCTCTCTTAAAATATTGCACACAGTAAGCACTTAACAGTGTTAACTATTGTAAACCACACAAACCTTTGGAAAATAGATACGGATAAAAATTATGTTTAATTTTGGTTCTACATAGAAATTGAACATTTCTATAGGGTCTTTTCTATTTTTTATAATTCATCCTTCAAAATAGAGGGCCAGATGGCTGACATTAGGTTCTTAATACATTTAATAAAATATTTTAAATATTTGATTTCTACAAGGGAAGACGTTTACAAAAGTCTTTGAAAACTTGATCATTTCCCACTATTCAAAACAAATCTTAGGAGTGACCGATAACCAAAAGTATATGATCCACTCTGTCTATCCATAAGAAATCATTTGGCTGCCCTGGATATTACAAGTATAAATATCTTGCCCATTGAATTGTTTTTCTATGGTCACAAAGATGCCCTATAATGACCAATCACAAATCCTCAGTGGCATACAACAATTAGCATCAATTGCTCACATATCTAGGGCCTGTGGCTAAGCATCTCTGTAATCCAGGCAGGGTTCATTTGCACATGTAGGGTTGGCTAGCTAAAGGCTGATCTAATGGCTGTGGCTAGAGTGACTTAGATGATTCAGTTCTACTCCACATGGATTTTATCATCCTGGTTAGCTCAGACGTGTTGTCGTCATGGTGATGGCAGAGGACGAAAGCACAAGCAGAAATGTGCCAACACCTTTTCAAGTCTCTGCTTGGTCATATCTTCTAAATCCTACCAGCCAAAGTGAGTTACATAGCTGAGGGCCTGAATCAAGAAGCAAGGATATATACTTCACCTCCACATGCAAAGTCACACGGCAAAGGACAGGGACCTAGGGAAGGGTGAAGACCTGAGACCATTAATGATATCAGTTTACCACACCCATGTACATGTAAATAGATCATAGCCACTGAGTCTACCAAGCTATTAATAATATAATTCACAACCTAAGCCAGTAACTTTCATGCATCATAATACATTAATGTATGCATACTTTACCCTTGAATGCCATCTTGTACCACCTTTCCTGCATTTGTCAATTTCTCTCACAGTTTGTCTCACCCGAATTACTGTTTCCATTTTTCCTTTTCTTCTGGAATAAATATAAACTCTATTATCAAGCAAATAATATAATATATACATTTTTCTCCATGTTATAGTGTGCCACTGTTGACTACAACTGAAATGTTTAAATTTTGCACAAGTCAAATTAAGTGCATGCAAAACCCAAATTTATGATGAGTATCTAAGGGCAAATATATCTTCTGTAGGTTTTCACTGTTATGAAAAAGAGTTGTGATTGATGGTTTATACTAGTCTCTCCTGGTCACAATTATTGCTTATATTTATATTCTTCTATAAATACTTCAAATCTGCCTAGAAAATGGTCCACAGCTGACTTTTGTAACATCGTCATGTCTCTTGTGCATGATGACCTAGCTAGCAACACCTTTGCTCATAAATACATGAATGATATACATCCTTGACCTCATGACATATTCCAGCCAGCAGTTTTTACTATTTCCCTCTACATGGGTTTTCAAAAGTAAGTCAAGAATTTCCCCAATCTCTAAACCTTACATCATGTTCTTTCACACTTGGCATTTATGACATTCCTAGTGACTTTATAATGAAGATGCCCACAGTAAAATCCTGAAGGGGGCACTTGATAACGTCTTTGAACTTCTTTCTGAATGTTGAAATATGAGGATGGTTTTGAATTTGGTGCTTTCCCCCCAAAGTAATCTTTTTTCCTCTTCTCTTCTTGGGACATTGGAAACCTTTTAGATCTTTTATTCTCAGTTCTTGGTACATCATTAATCTGTCATATCTCACTAAAAATACGTCTGCATCTAAGAAACCTCTTGCAGAGGAAGAGTGTCGATAGTAAAAGCCAAGTTTTCCAGAAATATCAAATGTATGTGTCCACATTACAGACACATACAGAGTATCATGCACTTGGTTAGAGTTTACAATCCTACAAGCTAATGATAGGAAACACGATATGACATTTGACAGCCTTTGTTCTTTTTTTCCTTCTCCATCTCTTCACTTTGCTCTCATTACTGTCTGCAATGAATACTTAATATTTTATGTTTTAATCAGGAGGAAATATGTCTGCTCTGTTTGTACTTACTCTCTTCCTTGCTAAATCTTTTTTTTTTTTTTTCTGTTTCCTCAAATGCATCACAGTTCTTCCATTCTTCTGTGGTACTAAACATCCTTTAATTCTTTGTTTCCTATGGTTCTTGAAAGAAATCTCTTCGGCTTTTTTTCTTTTCTTTCTTTACACTGCCATGGAAAGCAGCCTTACTGACTTATATAAAGTTAGGTCTTACCCTTTCTGTTTTGGAGAAACTCAATTGAAAGTTTCACTGGCTGGAAAGATAAAAACAAAGAACTGTTTTATGTACATCTAATTTATATGTGTGGCTTTTATTTCATTTCCCTCATATTTAGTTTTGTTGTAAAATAGTCTGCCAGCTATAAAAATTTTTTCTGTAAAAGGTTGGTTTGAAAGACAACTAGCAGCAGTTATAGGCAGATATAGTGACCTCTTTTGCCTTAAAAGACTTCAGAAACTCAAAACAAAAGGATAAGTGGATAATGTTAAGAGTGGAGCTGATGGGTAAGGGATGTTACCAGCTATTTGCTTTTTTAGTCTTTAGGACCAAGTGATTTAGCTCTGAACTCTGATTCTCCTAATAAATAATAAAGGAGTATATGAAATTTGAAAATAAGCTATGACATCTGTGCTCTATTGTGTGGTGACACAGGCACTACCAAAATTTGGATTGGAATATAAATTAGTATAAATTTGCTGTTCAAATTTCTAGCTATTTCTTTGATATTATTATATCAATATATTATATTATATTATTTGTCCCTATAGGCTGCCTTGATGGTTTCATATTTGTCTGTCCAGTCTTATTCTTTTTTGAAACAATAAATAAGCTTTACCTTTTTCTTAAAAATGTATATTCACTGTAGTTATCTGGGGTATTCAAAATAAAATACTAAAATAAACTTGGGGTACTCAGAATAAAATGGTAAATTGAAAATTATCATAATTCTAACAACCAGAGTGCATTACAAGTGTATTTTAGTTGTTTCCTTTTAGTCTCTTTACATCTCTAACTACATGACCCATGAACGCCTTAAACTCAACATAACCAAAACTAAACTTACCCTATATTGAGTGCCTATTAAACATCAGGCATTAAACAAAATTAAGTCCGTGCCCTACTGACTCTTACAGTCTAATGGCAGAGTGATAAGCAAATAGATTAAAAAATCTATTTGTGTCACCTTTCCTCCCAAACCTACTCTTCTTCATTTTGAAAGATACTTTAGAACCTTTCCTCTTTCTCATACCTGTCATCCAATCATTCGTCCATTTCAGTAGATAGTATCTCCTTAACAGCTTCCATATCTGATACCTCTATCACCTATGCCCACTATTTTTGTTCAAACCTCATTGGCTTTTGTCTAAACTATTACAATGATCTCCTAAATATGCTCCATATCTCCAGAATATGCTTCCTAAAACATAAATTGGTCTTATTACTCCCCTCCTCTATATCAAGTTTTAGTGTTTTTTTTGTTTTTTACTTACAAAATACTGCAGCTCTAGGGCTTCTTAAATCTTTGATTATAAGACACAAATAGGACAGAAGTAATATCTCTGCTATGGCTCTTGCTAGACAAAAAAAAAAAAAAAAAGACAGGACAAATGAATAGGAATATAGAGGTTTGGGGAGGGATTGGGTTTTTTTCTTTTTTTGGTAGTCTTATCTTTTCTGATATTAGTGGTCCACAATATTCTTCTCATGTGTGAACTGTCTGAGAAAAATGTGAAATTGGAGATAACAAATAAATAAGTGAGAGAAATAAATTTTTAAAAAATGTATAGTTTAGAATAAGTAAGGAGAAAAGATAATAAAATATCAAATCAAAAAGTAAGACTCAGGACTTAATATAGGTAGAAAAATGGTAGAAAAATGGTAGGGGTTTAGACTAAGAAAATAGGGGTTTAGACTAAGAAAATAATCTGTGCTATGAAGAAACAGATGGGATAATCACAACTTTTATAAAATGAAGGTTTAAAAGCACATATAGTTAACACCCCTGAGTGGAATATTCTTTTCTCACCTAATATTCATTACTCTACATAATCATCTACATATTCCCACTTCAGCAACAACAAAGCCTTGCAAATCTGAAAGAAAAGGAATGTGGAACTGGCTTACCCAACTCAGAAATGGGGGGTAATAGACTGGAGTCCGACAAACAGGGGTTCAAATCTTGACTCTGCCACTTACTAGCTTTGAGTCTGCATGAGTTAATTACTCTGAGTGCCAACACCTTCATACAGAAAATGAGAACAGTAATAATTATCTTCCAGAAACGCTAAAAGGTCTGGACATGTTACACGGCATATATTTGGCGTAACTGCATGGCACTTTCCTCCATAAATGGTATGTATTGTTAGGATTACTAGAATAATTGAAAACTCTAGAATCAAGGCAAAGTAATCCCATGTCCAAATCAAAGCAATCATGTGGTTTGACCTAAATTACATTTTATGACTGAGGAAAGAGATGTTATCAGAGAATTCTAGGTAGAAATGACTGTGTTACGAATACTTTAAATTAATTATTAAAGCCCTCACATAGTACACGTTATTTAGAGGAGAAATGTAATCTTCAGCATTCATCCTGTTAAATGCTACCACTCTTCTGCTTTGCACTGTTTGTGTAGGTAGGCTGCTCAGAGAAGCCCCGGGAGAAAAGCATCAAGTATCTATTTCATTGGAGAATAGGACAGACACTGGTATTTGAAAGACCCTTGCTAAAGTGTTGAAAGCATGTGATTCATGCTTGGTGTAGTAGTTTAGGTCACTTAGAGGTGTTTTGCAACCTGCATTTTGGCAGAACCGTAACTTCCAACTTCATTCCAAAGGTCCAAAGAAAAAATCTATTCTAACCAAACAATTTTAAAATGAGAGAGAGAGAGAGCGGAGAAAACATCTTTCCCAGTAAACAATGAGTGAACAGACCAGTGTTTGTGAGGAACCCACTAACTCACGGCTCATCCAGAAAGTATGTCAGAACACCAGGTATTTAGTTTCCAAAACATGTTGTACTTGGCATTTCCACTTTTAGTAAATATGATGGAGCAGCCAACATGCAATCCAGAAGGACAACATGTGCACAGAATCATCAGTTCTGTTTCAAACTGGCTGGAAGAGCAGAGGGTTGACTTGATGGGTTCTTTGACGATGTTCATTCCCCAAGAGTCTCTTAGCCTTTCCTTGCTTTAGCAAGTGGATTCTGTGTCTGGAAACATAACCCAGTACTACTCCTTATGGCTGGCTTGCAGCTCTAGTCCCTGGGGGACTGTGCTGGCCAAGACTAGCAATGTTGTTCAGCATGTGTGTACCGTCCAGTGGCTTTAGCTACTCAGTGCAGAATTGAAATTTGGGGGGAACTTTGGAGAAAAAGAACTAGCTAACTTGAGACCCCATTTTTCTAAATTTTAACATTTATAAAGTTACTTGGAACATATGAATACATGATAAGCTGTAAAAATTTCATCCCAGGAAATATTTCTTGCCTTTTGTTTCATTTTCCTCTTGTTTCTTTTACTAGGTGTATCCAGATAAATATTAGCAAATGTATTGAGATCTTTTGTCAGTGATAGCATTTTGCTGCTAGAATTCAATAAATGATTATTCTCATCGATCATTCACATACCAAGTCATTGATAAAAATGCTAATCAGAATATTTGATACATAATACTGCAACTCACAACAAAGTATCCCTCTAACAATGATATATATTCATTAATCAGCCCTTTTTTGTACATTTGTTCTGTTATGAATCCATCAAACTCTCCATGATTTCAAGTCTGATTTCCCAAAATTGTTCAATTGTCAAATGGGACATTATGAGAGACCTTGCTAATATACCTTAATAAAATCCAGATACACTAGGTTAATGGCATTTCTCAATCTAGTAGATGAGTAACCCCACCTGTGAAAAATGGAATTGGACCTACTTTTAGTAAACTCAGTCCAGGCACTTGTGATCTCTGGTCTCTTTTCAATTTGCTTGAAAACTATTCACTTTTAATGCCTTTTGAAAACATAGCTTTATAGAGATATGTTTATATACCACAAAGTTCACCCTTTTAAAGTGTACAATTAAATGATTTTTAGTATATTTACAGAGTTATACTACTATCACCATAACGTAACTTTAGAACACGTTCATCACCCCCAGAAGAAATCTTATGCCCATTAGCAGTTACTCCCCATCCCTGCCCCATTCCATCCACCTTCTCCATAGCCCCAGACAACCACAAATCTACCTTCTGTCTCTATATATTTGCCTATTCTGGACACTCTCTTTAAATGGCATTACACAATATGTGTTCTTTTGTGACTGGCTTTTTTTCATTTTATATAATGTTTTTGAGGTTCTTCCATGTTGTACATGTATCAATACTTCATTTTTATTGCTGCATAAGAGTCCATTTTATGGATACACCACATTTTATTTATCCACTTATCAAGTAATAGACATCTGGGTTATTTCCACTTTTTAGCTGTTGTGAATAATGCTCCTGTGTACAAGTTTTTGTTTGAGGATATGTTTTCATTTCTCTTGGGTAAATACTTAGGAATGAAATTGCTGGGTCATATTTAGCTCTATGTTTAACATTTTGAGGAACGACCAAACTATTTTCCAAAGTGGCTGTATCATCTTACATTCCCACCAGCAATGGATGAGCGTTTCAGTTTCTCAACATCTTCACCAACACTTTTTATTATAGCCACTCTAGTGGGTATGAAGTGGTATCACATGGTTTTGATCAGCATTTCCCTAATGACTAATGATGTTGAGCATCTTTTCATTTGCTAATTAGTCATCTTCTTTGGATTAATGTCTATTCAAATCCTTTGTACATTTAAAAAATTTGGTTGCCTTTTTATTGTTGAGTTTTGAGTCTCTTATATATCTTAACTACAAGTCTCTTAACAGAGCTATAATTTGTAAATATTTTTCCACATTCTGCTGGCTGTCTTTTCACTTTCTTGGTGGTGTCCTTTGGAGCACAAAAGTTTTTAACTTGATGAAGTCCCTTTTATCAATCTTTTATCACTTGTGTTTTTGGTTTCATGTCTAAGAAGTCATTGACTAATATAAGATCATAAAGATTTACTTCTGTGTTTTCTCCTAACAGTTTTATAGTTTTAACTCTTATATGGGTGCCGATGATCCACTCTGAGGTAATTTTTGTGTAAGGTGCAAGGAGTCTAAATTCTTTTTTTTTGGCATATAGATACCTTGTTGTCCAGCATCCAGCATCATTTATGAAAATTCCTCATTGAATTTTCTTGTCCCCTTTGTCTAAAACCATTTAACCATAAATGTTAGGGTTTATCTTTAATGCCATTATTATCTAATTGTAATATAACAGAATGATAAGAAATTACATCAATTTAATAGTGTATTTTGGGGGGAATTACATTATTTTTGTCTTTCATTAAAACTAGCCCATAGTTACCCTATAATTATATACTACTTTCAAAAAATCTCAGCCTTCTTTACATGCAGAAGCTAAGAATTCTTTTGAATAATTTTGGCTTTGCCATAATATTCTTCTTTCACAACCCACACTCATAGTCATGATCTCTTGTTACTTTTAGGCTTGGCTGTTGATAAAATTTAAAAATGTACTCTGAAGTTTTTGGCAGGTAGAGGACATCACATAGATTCATCACAACAAACTCTTTGAACTTTGAAAATTCTATGATCTATTCCAGAAAACATGACCATTCTTACCAGTCATCATTGCGTTCCTTTGTAATGTATATTCCGTATGCCCCAGAGCTTTTCGTTCCAATAGATCAGAATGGTTTGTAAGATATTTTATATGACAAAAAAAGGAATCAAATTTGAGTTCAAATCTACCATATATGTTAAATGCAAATAACTTAACAGAGGAACACGTGGTAACTAATCATCACTAATGCATCTGTAGGCATTAAAAGTCTATATTGGGCCTGGTGGCTTGAGGGTGTACTTTGTCTTTGGTTACTAGATATCTCTCATTTTCCAAAATGTTAATGTGCAAAAAAGAAAAGTGTGACTTAAAATCAAGAAAATATAATAATTTCTCTTACAATCTAGCCTGTCAAAGCAGTTCATGGAGCATACTTTTCTCCTGTTGTAAAATAGCAGAGCTACACACACACATCCTTAGTCTCTCAGCAGTCCTCTGTATTCCAAGATTGCTGCTGCTCTCCTTTGAAAGTTCTTTTTGTGCCTTGTGGTTGAATTTATTCTGGTCTTTAGGTAGACTCCTTTAGAGCTGTTAGGGCCACTCTTAGAATCATTTTGTGTTTAATGGGCTTATTTCCCCTTATTCATATTCATCTCACCATTTTCCATCTAAAGATGATTCTTCTTGATGGAAAAGAGAAGCAAAATAGAATGTGGAGTTCAGCTTTTTGTATCTCCAAAATTGCACCATTGTCCTTGGGCAGCAGGCCTATTTTTCCTTTGCTTTTATGGCTTCAAAAAATAACCCAAAGCAAGTTTTTTCTTCTGCCACCAACATTTTTACAATAGACTTCCTGACATAATTCTAATAAGACCCTGACACCCACTTGCACTTACCCTTAAAAGAGAAACTATATGCAAAATGCTTTGTATGGTTCTTGGCACATTGTGAGGTATGGTAGTAGCCATCATCGTCCCTGTTGTCATCATGACTGTCATTACTAACTGCTCTTATTTCTCTTTTTGGAATTGCCTCCTTTAAAATTTGAAATATTTGTGCAAACTTAATGCTTTTGAACAATAGTACAAACCTCTAATAACTGAAGAAACTCTTGACTCTAACCATCATCACTAATTTATCACCATAAATTGCTTGTCTGTGTTCCCATAAGAAAACCAGGCTTCTAATAAAGTCTTTGAAAGAAAAATACTATATTTTCAGCAAACAGGAGGAACAAATTAAAAATTGGCTCCCATTCCTCAAGCTTCAAGTGAGTGCACCCTATTGCTTTCAAAAGATTTTTATGTAAGATATTTAGACTGGAAAGTTGATCTCACAGGTGTGTACACTGGGTCTACTCATGCTTTGACAAAAGGAGTAGGGGGGAGGGGGAGAGGGGTGGAGGGGCTGTCCTGAAAAACTGTCAGGTTTCAGTGCCTAGTCACTGGAATCACAGTCAACAAACACAAACTCAAGGCTAAAAAGTAATGATTAGAAGCTTGTACCCCCTCAAAATGATCCATCTCTTTCTTTTTCTCCTAAGCTTTCTTTATTGTTCTTTACCACTGTATGATGCTGCTCTACAGATCAAAAATACAAGTTTTATCACTATTAATTTGTAATTTTTGCCATGCTTATAAATTTCTAAATTATATGCTTTAATAATGATGATAATATCAATAACAATAATGATTACACAGACACTCAGCTTAAGATAACCTTCTACATGAAGCCCTTTCTGACTGTCTCAGGTAAAGCCAACCACTTCCTCCTCTGTAAGTGTGCACATGTCCATCCCAACTACACAACACTTCACTGTGTTTATTTATATAGCTACCTCCTACTACCAGATGTTAGCTCCTGGTAATGGCAACTGTACTGGGGGATACATTGTAAATCTCAACAAATATTTGTAGAATGACTCCATGAATAAAGATATCTACCCAACAGTTTATTACTTCTGTATCTTTTGTTGTATCAATTTGACACTAAATTTTTCACATAAGAAACTAGTGTTTTACTCTATAAAGTATGAATATTTTACTTCTCAGAATAAGATTGGTGTAACAGTTAAATCCACTCTTCACCTTGACTTTCTCTATTCCATCATTATAATAACACTCAGGTCAATGCTGGTATAGCCCAGGGAATATATAGATTTAACTTTAGTGGCCAAACCGTTTTCCAAAACATTTGCATCAAT
This sequence comes from Balaenoptera acutorostrata, assembly GCF_949987535.1. Lineage (NCBI taxonomy): Eukaryota > Metazoa > Chordata > Mammalia > Artiodactyla > Balaenopteridae > Balaenoptera > Balaenoptera acutorostrata. The sequence continues at coordinate 69,142,155 of NC_080065.1, read as the reverse complement.
TTATCCTTCCCACCTATGGTATATGATAGTCTAGTAGCTGCACAGACACTCCAACACTTAATAATGTCAGTCAATTTGTCATAGCCATTCAAGTGGATGTGTATCACATTGTGATTTTAACTTGCATTTGCCTGATAATGAAGGATGTTGAACATTTTTCATATGTTGATTAGTGATTTGAATATGTAGTTCCATGGCAGAGAATAACAAATTTTTGAAAGATGTTTGAGACAACAAACCTGAATTGAAGCCTCATATGGACTTAGATCCCTGTCCTAACCCTCTCCACGCTATTCATCAGCAAATACTAACTTTAATATAGTTATTTGGGTCCAAAGATGAGAAAGGAGCAAACACAGAAACATACACATGCACACACACACACACCTCAAAGGAAAGGGACATGAAAACCTTATATGAAAGAGAAAGCATCTATATCATTCTCATAATCTCTGAGAGACTGAAACATGGTCTTTGAAAAAAAAAGGATCCCAAATAAATCATATAAAAGGTTAAAGAAAAGATGATAAAACTTCAGGAGAAGACCACCAAATAGCTAAAGCCCAGGAAAGAAATCAAAGAAAAAAAGAAAACCTCAACAGATGAAAGCTACATTAAAAACAATAAAAGGTAAACAAGAGATAGAAAAGTTTCATAAAATTATATAAAAATAAAATGGAAAAGAAAAAGATATAAAAGTGATTCTAAAAAAGCTGAAAAGCAGAAAAAAAGAATACCAATGTATACATTGCTGTTCTTAGAAAAAAGAACAGAACAAATGGAAGAAAAAAGTATTCAAACAAGTAATAGCATGAAATCTGCCAATTGAAAAGGCAGGAAAAATAAAAATAAATAAGAATGATCCCAAGGTCCCTAGTTGGCATGATTTCTTCTCTCCACCCTCCAGAGTCTTCTCACGTTTGGTACTCCCTAACACTGTTGAAGTGATTTTTTAAGTTAATCATCTTTACCTCCCTCTCCTACAACACAAAAACCTTGGAACACAAATTCCACAAGTCCAATTTAATCTTCCATCTTGTTATTTATGTTTCTATACTTAAACTCTTGTTTTAAAGAAATCATTATTATTTTATATGCTTCATATTTTTGAGGAGTTTCCCACATGTTTAAAATGTCTTTCTTCATCTTTCCCTCTTGACTCTGAGGACTTTTGGGTTCAATTTCTTTTTTCTTGAAGTACATCTCATAGAAGGTTTTGTTGTGAAAGTCCACTAGTAATCTAATCTCCATTTTGATTTGTCTGAAAATGGACTATTTTGCTCTTTAGGAAAAATATTCCAAGTTAACAATACTCTTCTGGCAGCATTTTGAAGATACTATTTCACTATCTTCTGACTTCTATTGCTGTTGAGAAGTCAGCCATCAGTGTCTCTTTCCTTTATAGATAATGTTTCTTTTCTCTCCAAGTGCTTTCAAAAATCTTTAGTTTGGTTTGGGTGTTGTGCAGTTTCACAACAATGTGTGTAGATATGTATTTTTTACTGTATTCTTCCTGGGATTTGTTGGGATTCCTGAATCTTTGGATTGATGTTTCTCTTGAGTTATAAAAACTTCTTAGGCAGTTATTTCTAACATTGGCTCCTATCATTTTCTCTTTTTAAGAATCCAATTAGTTAGATTTTGATTTTCTCATTTTACCACCTCCCTATGTGTCTTTAACTCATTTTCATGTTTTCCCTCACTTTCTCTTTGATGTATATTCCACATGACTTTCTCAGAATTATCTTCCAGTTTATTGTTCCTTGCTTTAATTGTATTTGGTCTCCTATTTAACCTGTCCATTAAACTCTTCATTTCATTTCATTTCTAATTTGCTCTCATAGTCTCTTAGATTCACTCATTTCTTTATATATTTAAAGATAATCACTTTATGTTTCTTACATGATACTTCCAAAATTTGAAGTCCTTTGAGCTTTAATTCCTTACTTGTTTCTGTTAATTTGTGGGGTTTGCTTTGCTGTTTATAATTTGAGTGTATGCTCCTAGTTTGGTGATCTATGTTTGTGGGAATCATGAGGGTTTAAGCGGCAGAGACATTCCTCCAGAGAAGTTTTGCATTGGTTTCTTCCAGTGACTCTGGAATACTTATGATCACTTTAAATTAATTTCCTATTTTAGGTTTGCTGGACTGCACAGGTAGTCCAAATTTAAAACTCCAAACTCACATAATGGCTGGTCTCCAGTTACAAATTCTCAGGAGAGAATTTCTTTTTTTTTCACTGTAAAGACAAATTAATTGATTGTCTCCCTTTTCAAAAAAGCATAAATTTTTATTGCCTACCCTATAGCATTCTTAGTTCTAATCCCCACCTTGCACAGACCTAATGTCTTATTTCTGTCCTGTACGTAGCTGTTAAAATTGATGGCCATGCGTTTCTGGTGCTGGCAAACACCTTAAGGGCTGCCTTAGCATTAGAAGAGGTTTTCAGTTCCATCTTCATTTTTGGTCCCTGGGAATTAAAAACATACTCTTATTTTATTGATGTGAAATTAACATTTATAGTGATAAGAATAAAAAGATAATATTCTTCATTTACCTGCTGCTTAAGTTCTTTCCTTGCTTTATTTTTATTCACTTTTCATGTGTATGATCCACTTTCACTTTTTTCTAATCATTACTCATTTTTTTTTTTTTCTTTATTACTCATTTTTAAATGGAGCCAGCTTTTTGCTAAAGAATAGAGTCATGGGGCTTCCCTTGTGGTGCAGTGGTTAAGAATCCACCCGCCAATGCAGGACTACAGGATTACTACAGGCCCTGCTTGCCGCAACTAGAGAAAGCCCGCATGGAGTAATGAAGAACCAATGCAGCCAAAAATAAATATTAAAAAAAAAAAAAAAAAAAAAGAATAGTGTCATGAACAGTGTTCTTGAGTTGGGAATATGAATGCACCTCCATCCCTGGAAAGTGACTCTATGAAGGTTGAGATGTTTCTCCAACAGAGAGCAGTTGTTCTGGCACAGAGAAGGTTCTCAATATTATTTGAATAAACAGATGAACAACTCTACAACACAGGTTTATATTGGACACTTTCTCATTGTGGCTGTTTCGCTTCTTATCTGGGTACATATTTCTCTTCCTTCAAGATTGGCATTCAAAAATCCAGTGTTCTTCACAGTAAAATCCCTCATATGCCAGATTGTTTCCTCTTTGCCCTATCACTTACCTAGGCGAAGAGGCTAGAGCAGACATAATTCCTGGCCATTCTGAGCTATTTGAGCTAGCTGTCTATAAGGAATAATCTTACTTCCCCTAGGTTGGCCCACAGTCTGGAGCTCTTATCCCTTTAATTAAAGGATCATTGGCTGAGCCTTTCAGGACCGTAACGCTGACTTCTAAGGAAATTTGTCTCCTGCCTGATGTCTGAAAAGGTTTGTCTGGCACTCAGCTCCCTCTCGTTTTCGTTGGTGTAGATTTCTCAGTATTTGGAAGGTTTGCTTTATAATTTGTGGTTTGAGGTTGTGGTTATTTCTCTGTTTTATTAAAAATGGAGAGCTTTTCCCTTCAATTTTTCACTAATTTACTGTTCACAGTTGGCTTTGAGAAAGAGTGTGAGTTTTACCCGTGGTGCCTTCCTCTTCTGGAGTGTAATCTACCCACATGTATCTCCCTCTTTTTGTCATTGTTGCCATCATCTTCTCATATCTAGAAAACTGAACCTTTTTTAATGTTTCAATATCCAGCTCAGACATTTTCTCCACAACCGTTTCTTATCCCACTATCTCTGGGGGTTATTAACTTTAAGTTGGGAACAAGAAAATCATCTGGTGCTTCTCTCCCCATAATTTGTGTATCACCACATAATATATCAGTGTTTCAGCTCTGAGACCAGTTATACAAAAATAAATCCATGATTATAGTAATGTCATGGGCAGCCTCATTGCCTAGGTATCTAAGTTAAAATTCCTTTATACTATTGATCTATAAGCAATAGGGTTTCAACAGATTTGAACAATGTATAATTTCATAAATTTCTTCTGTGACCGATAGAATGTACTGCAAGATGGCAGGTCTGGTTAGGCGAGCCATCTGTATCAACAGAAATAAACAGTTAACTTGGCCATAGGACTCCAACTTATGGCCTTTGTTTTATTAGGACTCTGTTTCTACCTAAGTGAACCAATCAACCATGGGCTCAATTTCCTATTCTGTAATAATGTGCTCTAATATTCAATCTGTTTATGTTCCCATTACTTCATTAAGTATAATACTTCTTAATAACAAAATATAAATTTCAAGTTCCTTTAAAAAAAGCTATTATTTTTCACCACATCTATGTTTTTCTCTCCCTTACATGTTAGACCAGAGTAAAGGTAAGATAAACAAAATAGAAAAAAAGAATATTTTATGCCCAATCTCTTTTCTCAAATTGTGTTATTTCCTTTTAGCTCATATCTGATGCCACCCTAATGCTATCTTTAAGTCAAAATCTAGAAGGTTTTATTTATTTTTAAGTTTAATCAATTTACATTGGAGAAACACAGAGAACCAAATCTTACCAAAATTTTAACATACTTTCCAGTTGTAGAAAGGAATTCATGTAGGATCACCATGACCCAAAGTCTCTGAAATCTTTGATGACATTATCTATTATTTGAAGTGGGATTTTCTTCCCTTTCCAATAATTATCTGGACATTCCATCGCTTTTGTTTACTGATTGTACAATCAGTTCTGCTCTAATTCTTGTTTTGAAAAATGCAAATTCGTTTCAAAGCAACTGATATAACAGGAAACAATTTTAGGATAACACAGATTTTGTGTTTATGTGTAATTTTGACTGGAAGAAACAGTAGGTGAACACAGAAAACTGTATGTAGCTCAATGATGAGACGAGCAGGAATACACAAAACACATACGTGCAACATCTCAGTTCTCAAACATCACCAGCTACTTCAGTTCACTGCATGTGTTATGAGCCACACCAATGCATCTGGTGTTATAACTCTTCATCCCATTTGTAACAACCCTCCTTCCACCGCATCACAGTAACTCACAACTGCAAGCCCTGCAATGCCTACTTCCACACGCAAACTTCAGCTCTTCGTTAAGGTAAGGTGCCATGTTTAGCGTGGTATTTATGTATTTCTTAAATACTGTGTAAAACTGTGCTACCAGCTTTATAAGGTTATTATTATTTAAAAGTACCCTTGTAATTTTTTTAATTAAACATTTGTCTTTAGAGATAATTGTAGATTCACTTGCAGTTGTAAAAAATACTGACATATCCAGTGTATCCTTTACCCAGTTAGTTCCTCCAATGATAACATCCTGCAAAATGATAGTATAATATCACAATCAAGATATTGTTATTGAGACAGTCAGGTTAGAGAACGATTCCATCCCCACAGGGATCCTTCCTGTTGCCTTTTTATAAATACTACTATTTTCCTCTTGGTCTCCCTCCTCATCTTTAACCCCTGGCTACTACTAATCTGTTCTCCACTTCTATGGATTTGTCACATTAAGAATGTTATATAAATGGAATCTACAGTATATCACTTTCTGGGGATTGAAATTTTCCACTCAGTGTAATTCCCTGGCGATTCACATTGTACATATCTGTAGTTCGTTCCTTTTTATTGCTGAGGAGCCTTCCACGGTACAGATGTACCACAGTTTAACTACTGGGGGTTGAAGAGCATCTGGGTTGTTCCCAGTTTTGGGCTGCTACAAATAAAACTGCTATGAACATTCATGTAAATGTTTTTGTGCGAACCTATGTCTTTATTTCTCTGGTATAAATGCCCAGGAGTGTAAATTTTGGGCTGTATGGAATTTGCATGCTTACTTTATTAAGAAATTGTCCAACTGTTTTCCAGAGTGGCTGTACCATTTTACATTCCCACTAGCAAGGTATAAGTGACCCAGTTAATCCACATTCTTGCCAGCATTTAATATTGTCACCATTTTTTATTTTATCCATTCTGACAGGTTTGGGGATATCTTATTGTGATTTTAATTTGCATTTCTCTAAGGGCTAATGTTGAACGTCTCTTCATGTGTTTATTTACCATCTGTATATCCCCTTCAGTAAAATGTCTCTTCATGTCTTTTCCTTATTTTCTAATTAGATTAGCTTGCTTGCTTTTGTACTGTTAAGATTTTAAAATTCTTTATATATCCTAGATACTAGTCCTTTGTCAGCTATGTGGATCGCAAATTTTTTCCCCAGTCTGTAGCCTGTCTTTCCATGTTCTTAACAGGGTCTTTCACAGATCAAAAGTTCTTCACTTTGATGAGGTTCAGTCAATTTTGCCTCTTGTGGTTCACGCTTTGGTGTCAAAGCTCTATGGTTTCTGTTAAATGATTTTGCATAGCATGTGGTTTTAAGGCATGCACGTGTCACATTACAGCAGAACTAACTGTTCTTGGGAGAAATAGAATTAAGAACTATTAGGGCAGCAAACATCATTTTAAAGTAAGCTGTCATTGGCTCAATGAAATTATAAAATCCCTACTAAATTCTGGGGTTCCATCTAAAACAATTCGGAAAAACTGACTTTAAGTCTGACTCTACACTGCACTAAGTTCATGGGAGATGTGGCAATTATCTGCTTAATTTGACAGTATCAACGAAGATGAACTCAGGGGAATAGATCCTCACAACTTGAAACCTGGAGATTCATTCTGTTTACAGCAGTGCCCTATATTTAGCCACTACTCCCAATCATTAGTAGGAAAATATCTGTCAATGAGTTTAAGTATTAAGTATCCAGCATCCTGTTAAAAGATCTCTTTATCTCACTGATTTTCAATTAAGCAAGACCTCTATTACAACAAAAAGCTGAATGTTTTCCAGCCAGCCCCTCAGGAAAGATACCATTTTGGCTCTGAAAGCCATTATGAAAATTTGACCTTTTTACCTTTTCCTGACCAAGTCTTTCCCAGATGCAAATTTAATGGTTTAAACGCTGAATGCTATCAGCCTCATAAAGCACGAAACCTCCTCTCATCAAAGCAGCCCTCGTAATTTAACTGGCGAGGCTGCCACTGTGCAGTGGACTCCAGCCGTGTGCCTGCCAGAGAAGCCGTCAAATCAGTCCTGCCCTTTCTTCAGCTTTCAAGGGTACTGAGAACTGACCTCAAGTTAGGTCTCTTCCATGTCCAGGAAGGGGAGGGAAGAAAATAAATTTTACATAAAACAAAGACTATATTATTTGGTACATATGTTATGGTTTACCCCCATTTCATCCTCTGAACAAGGCACTGTCTGCCTTCAACTTTTCCAGGCTCTTAAAATCCCTCTTTATAGTCTGTGCAGTCAACTTAATGAGGACCATTTGAGGAGCATAAGCGAGATGATGTCATTTGGTCTCTCTCTTTCTCCTTCTCGGTCTCTAACTGCAGGATTTGATCCACCCTGAGCGGGACACAATATGCACACAGTCTCAGAATTATTAAGGTGAAAGCTCTGACTTGCTTCAGTGCACCAAACTAATTCCTGCCTCTTCTACCATCCAAGACTATTCTGGATTCCCCCAGAATTTACTGAGCCCCAATGTGCCAGGCGTTATGCTAGACATTTTTATTTCATATGCATTCATTTTTCCCTCACGACAATCCGCAGTGCTAGCTTACACAGCTCTGGCAGATTATTATTAGACTCGCCTCATTACATTACACCCAGAGGAGGGCTGGAGCCGGGCTGTGCTGGCTTGTAAGAACCGATTGTTAAATTTTCAAGAATTTTGTGAGCACTTATTCAACACGGCCATTATTTAAAAGTTAAATAAACTTACAATTAAATAAATTATATTCAAAGCAAAGGTAACAAATACTCAAAATTCACCACTTCCTACTTATTTTACTACATTTTATTAATATCTCTGCCCTTGAGGTTATTTATAACTATTGACTCTGTGTGGTGAAAATACTATATAATGGTGTGGTCCTGAATGTCTCTTCCCAATTCCACCTTCAGTGATGTTACATTGGTGGCTTAAACCTGGCACTGGTGGGAGTATTTCCACCATGGAAATCAACCAATGCTACAAATCAGGGTTTTTGTCCTCTCCAGAGGTAGCTGCTGATAACGTACCAGCATACCAGTGACTACACTGTTCCACGGCTCATACGTGGTACTACGAACAGTACCTTATTGACTACAAGTTTTGTGGATAACTGTGAACCGAAAGAAATTAACTACAGGACAAAAAGTCTCTCTGTGTCTTGAACTCTGGTAGAAATCAGAAACTCGTTTACATTAAATGCATTCTTCTGTTGTTCTAGAAGGAAACACCCTCAACTTAGGGACTTGAGCCACGTGCATCGTATAAATCCACATCTGTCTGAGCATCGTGCACTGGGCCTCAAAGACAATGTCTGCCTGGGGAAACGAAGAGCCCCATGTGAGATAACATATCCTAAGGACAGAAAAATGTGATTCACCCAAGTATGGACCAAGGGCAATGGTGTGAGCACAGCTGGGATATATACTGCCCTCTAGCTCTTTCCTCCACTTCAGCTTTGTGCCACAGTCCCACACGATGAAGCCTCTGAAAGACAGAGGACACCAGCAGGAGGAAATATGCAATTTCACTAAGCTCACTATATGACGTTGGCAGCATGAGGTAGCCCAGCCTTGTGACCATGGAATAGTGTATGACGAGTTAGGATAGAGAATTTTTCTTCACTTCAGCAGGATGCCGAACCAGGATTTAGGGAACCCAACACAAGATGCAAAGCAGGAGAGGGCACAGAAGCCTGACTAGTCTGTCTGGTCTACGTCTGGAGTTGATTAGGAGTCCCACAGGACATAATGCATCAAGGAGGATCAGATGGAGTTCAGAGAGCCCAACATTACTATAACAGACAGATGGGAGAAAGCAAGGGGTACTATGAGGAGGTACCAGAACAGCATCCTTAAGTGTACAGCGGAGAAAATGGAAGATGCCACCTACTGGTCAGCAGTATTGTTTACATGATCACATACGGAAATAAGCTCAAGGGATTTCTTAAACTAACTGGGAGGAATTTAAAGAGGCTGAAGTCCCCACACATTCTTCTAGACAGGAGGTGAGTAAGGAAATTCTACCCTGTCACTGTTATTCAAATCTAGTTTACCCCTGGGTTGGAGTGGCTGAACCGGGCCTAACCTGTTTTCTCACCATTGGTTCCAATGGCTTATCTATGTTCTAAGACAGGAAGGCTTAAAACCAGAATTAATATAAATTCTAAGCGTGTATTCTGTTACATTCAATGGAGACTGCAGATATTAGAAGTAATGCCTACTATGTATTTAGGTAGTTTTCCAGAGAGAAGAATTTGGTATATTCTCTTTTGACATTTCCATCAGGAGGCAGTTCTCTTAATGAGTTAATAAAACAAACTGCAACAAACCAGGTCCTCTGGTTTTGAGGAACTATTAGGAACAGATTTGGGTTTTAGTCCCAGCTGAGTGACCCTTTTCAAGTCACAAAACCTCGTGTCCGTCTCTAACCATTAGCGATGGTGGGATCCTGACATCCTAGGATTCCAAGTGAGCCAACCCAAAGGAAACCATGCTCATAAGGAAATGTGTTTGCAATTATTCAAGTGGCCAAATAGTCAATCACCAGACAATCTTCTTTGGGAGAAATCTTCATTGCAATCTTTGAAAAGCATCTGGTCTAGAGGACAGTGCTAATGACTCTTCCATGGTTTAATGTCCCAGGCCTCCTTTGCCATTTGCCTCGCTGGCATGCTGCAGGAAAGAACACTGCTACAGAAACCTCCCGCTTGATTCTCCAAGGTATTTCCACAGAGGCAAGCCGTGCCTTTCAGACCCCACAATTATGTTGTACGGGAGATATGCGTCTAACTCACAGCTCAGGTCTGAGTTCTTTAAGTGCGCGCTCCACACTTCATGATTTAGAATAAGTCAGGCATAGACTGAGCACTTTTCACATCTTTTCAAGATCCTGTGTCCACTAAGCCTGCTTAAAAATTAGTAAATAGTTCCTAGGCAGGCTGCATTGTTTATTATTTTTAACATAAAAGAGAACTTAACATGGAAATAATTTTCAGATTAGTTAACATGCAACTGCTGAACCAGGATAAGAAAAGCTCCCGGGAAGCTATTGCCAGTAATGATGGCACTTTTCACACATTACTACAAAGTGGAACAAATAAGGGGACTGGTGCTTTTCAAACAGAGAAAAGCAGCTTGGAACAAAAGCAAAAATTGAATGTAAGTAGCTGAGTGGTTCTCGCTCTCCGACCAGGATATTGGCGGTGGTTCATGGGCTGAGCAGCAGCTAGTCTCACCAAAAGGAATCCTGTCATTGTATATAGAGATTCTTCACTCATAACTAAGTGGGAGAAAGAGACTGTAGTAGAGTGCGTGAGAAAAGAGCATTTTTATCTCAAGAAAAGCAACAATCTGTAGGCCTCATTCTGGTTTACGACTGGCTACATACCTGACTCAGCTATACCAAAAGACATGCTGCTTTGGGCATAGTTGGCTTAATACTGTGTTGCCCACAGCTTTTCTATTTAACCCAGATGACATTTTGCATTCACTGATCATGTGCTGAGAGGAAGTCAAGGAGTATGGCCCTTGATGGGAACACGGTTCATTGGGTCTCAGAGTCCTGACTGTGAATCATCAATATTCATGCTAAGTAACAGACAGGATACACACTGGTCCAGGAGTCCAGGAATCTAAGTTCTAGATGTGTGCTTACTACTATTAGGTTGTATCTCCCTCATCAAGCTGCCTAACAACTCAGCATTGGATTAGATCATAATCATGATCCCTTCTAGTTCCGTATTTTAGGATTTTTATAAGGAACCATGAATACCTTTCGTAGATGAGTCATTGTTAAGTCTCTCACTGGATAAGCATCAGTGCTTGGATACTCTGGAATGCAGATGTGCAGAGGGCAACTAAGATTAGGGTGATTACTCCAGACCCTATATTAGGAATCTCTGACTTGTCAAAATAAATGATTGATGGACAATGAATCTGGGGGCCATTTTGTTGGAGAGAAGGAAGAATACTGCTCCAGAGCCCTCTAGGGGAACAACCCTAATTCCTTCATCTCAGAGGTATAGTCTTAACTTATAAAGATACCCAGAATGTAAAACACAGAATATTTAAAAACAGAAGTGAAGAATGGGAATTTATGTCAGGCCAACCTGCAATGCTCTATAAATGACTTAGTCATGCTCTGCCCAATAGCGTGGGCATGAGACATGTGACTATTGATTGAGCATTTGAGATGAGATTGGTACAAGCTGAGATGAGCTCTAAGTGTAAAACACACACTGATGTTTAAAGACTTAGAATGAAAAAAAATCAATGTAAAATATCTCAATCATTTTTATATTGATTACATGTTGAAATGATTACATTTAAATGAAATATGTTCATTTCACTTCTTTCTTTTTACTTTTTAAAATATGCCTCCTAGAAAATGTAAGGTTCACATTGTATTTCTATTGGTCATTCATGGTGCAGACAGTTTGGTGACCTTACATGGACCCTGAAAGAACCCCAAACTGAGATTGTAGGGTGGAGCTGAAAGTAAAAGGAAGGGAGAAGGCAGATAGGGAGGGAAAAAAATTTAGCCTTGTTCCTGGAACTACATGGGTTTATGCTAAAACATCTACTTGTGTTTGCATCTATTTGTTTCTTTGACTGCACTGTACGTCAAGCAAATATCACGTTTGTTGTTAGCCAAACATCTCTCTCTCTCTCTCATTAGGTTTACTTTTTTTTCTAATTAAAGATGAGGCTATAGGTGGGTGCAGTGCAGATCGTTTGGGGCCTGGTGGGCCCTGTAAGGATTCTGTTCTTCATTCAGTAGGCAATGGGAGGTCCACGGACGTGTCTCCTCAGGAAGGGTATGTGATCAGACTTAGATTTCATTGTGACACAGCAGAGAATGGACTGGAAAGGGCAGGCAACCAAAGGCAGCCAATCCAGCTTAGAAGCAGTTCAGCGTGGCAAAGTGGGGGGGATGAATGGGCCTGGGCTCAAGGAATATTTTAGACGAATCAGTATTTGGAAATGAATGGATGTTAGGGGTTGATGACAAAGTGAGGAGTCAGGGATGACTCCTAAGTTCCTTACAATAAATCCCTGTCTTTGCAGAGACAGCACTTAAGGAAGCCAGGCGTAATCATGCACTCTGCCAATTTAGCCTCAGAATCAAGTGCTGCAGCCTCTTCACCACATCCCCGCCCTTGCACTAGGACCCCTTACAGAGGGCCATCAACAGCCCTGGAATCTGTTACTTCTGCCTCAGTCCTTTATTAAAACATGAGGGTATATGTAAAATCATATGTGCATGCTAAGCCTTCCTTACCTCAGACTAGTGATGGGCTTTATGGAATTCTCTGAATATGAGTGATGTCATGTAAGGGGAAAGAAACTCAAGATACGGGGTCAGTGAAGACCAGTAAATATAAAAGGCAGAGAAGTTTAATGGAGAGGGTTGCTCAAAGAGTCTTTAGCAAACTGTACCTGATGGTCTTTCCTCAATTCTCTTGGGGAAAACTGAAGAGTGACAAGTCGTTTTAGAAGGGACATAGTAAAATCCTAATAGTAAGATATTACATTAGTAAGATACATGTGGGCTTCCCTGGTGGCGCAGTGGTTAAGAATCTGCCTGCCAATGCAGGGGACACGGGTTCGAGCCCTGGTCTGGGAGGATCCCACATGCCGCGGAGCAACTAAGCCCATGAGCCACAACTACTGAGCCTGTGCGTCTGGAGCCTGTGCTCCGCAACAAGAGAGGCAGCGACACTGAAAGGCCTGTGCACCGCGATGAAGAGTGGCCCCCGCTTGCCGCAACTGGAGAAAGCCCTCGCACAGAAACGAAGACCCAACACAGCCAAAAATAAAATATAATAAATAAATTTAAAAGTTAAAGTTTAAAAAACAAAAAAGATACATGCATTACCAACATGTATGTATGTTTGTTTTACTAATTTCTTGCCAAAAAAGGGGAGTATATCAAACTTGGAAAATATTTAAATGCAATACCTAAATCAAACATGAACACTTGGTGACTTGCTCTCCTTTGGAAATTTTTTAGTTTATTTATCTAAGGTTTGAATGTAAGGTTTCATCAGTCTCTAAGTTGCGACTCATTAAAGACTTTTACCTTTAGGATCCGTGCTCCATAAAACCCTCCAAACCACTCTCTTCCAGAGACATAATATTGTACAGAGCAGCCTTGTGTTGATTTTTTTCCAACCATTATACACTCTGGGCCAAGAACCACACACTAGGAAAAGCAAACCTCCCCAGTGCATCACCAGACTCTTATTTTTTTTTTAATGTTCCACATTATATGAAAGAGAAAAATGTCTTCGTTGTGACTAAATGCATATATGAACAAAATATGAAACCTGCAGAATGAACAAACATCAAGCAAATTTAGCAGGACTAGGAGAAGCCTTAAAGAAGAGATTGCAGCCAGCGCCAGCTCGCCTCCTCTACCTAGCTTTTCCTTTCCCTTCCCCATTCCCCTGCAGTAACAGCAATAACAATGGCCTTTTCTGGCTTGAGACTTGAAATTGGACCTGTTTTGTCTGCAACGGAGAGACCTGTGAAAATGTGGACCCACCTGTTGGAGAGAGAGCTCTCTTTAAAATGTGAAGGGCTGACTGCTGAACTAGTTCATGGTTCATCAAGATGATGAGGGAGACCCCAATCAAAATCAATGGCTAGGTCTCCAAGAGTTGAAAAGGCAGGCAGTGCTTGACTATTGGGTATCCATAGTTCTTCCCCCTGTGAACAATCAGTCTGTACATCTGGGAAAAAACTAGGACCAAACTATCTGTGGTATGTGTCTACAGTGTTCAAACCACCCAAGGCACTTTTCACCACCCAGCATATTTTGTCACCCAATAAAATCAGGCACTCAGAAGTTATGTATTTGCTTTGCCACCTCTCAGTTTACCTACTCCTGTTTTGAGATAACCCACTAAAATACCTGGGATAATGATGGCATGTTTAGAGAGCAGTTTTCTCTGCTGTCTCTGGGTGGACTCTTTCCCAGGAGCACTTGTGCTTCAGTACCTCTGTGTGTTTCTCTCCTCCATTACAATCCAGCTGCAGCTCTGCACAGCACCTTTGCAAACACTGGCACTGGGGTTTGACTCTCCCCACTTCTGTCTGGGAGCAGGGATGGAGGACAAGACAGCAGTTTACTGATGGAGGAGAACAGTTTGTTTGCTGGAGCCCACTGGCTTGCCAGGCTGGCACACTGCCTCTCTGGGCTCACTGCAAATGGCATTGCTGAAGTGCCCAGTCACAGGGTCAGGAATCTCTGCTCAGAGAAAGCCGTAGGTGGAGAACCAAGACTAGCCTAGAGCCCTGTCTCCCATCAAACAAGACACACAGAAATAGGGACTTAACAAAACCTTCCCAATCCCTCCTTATCTGTGCTGCCTCATCTGCAAAGATAACTCTGTTCCTATTTTTAAAAGGTTAAAAGAGTGAGAAAGGCTAAAAAACAGCATAAAGATTATATGCATAAGGGAACCAGGTCTCTGCTCAGCCCTGCCATTAGGGCCCTGCGCATCCGTCTCAGGCTCAGGGCAGCACCACTTGTCACCTGCTTGTCCAGTGCCCCTGAGCTTCCCACGGGCGTTCACGTAGCCCACGCATGCTGCAGGGTCAGAGTTCCTATTTACAGATTAGATCACTGGCACAAGCCAGAGGAAGGTGCTCTGTACCTAACTTTTCTGGAGACTCTCTGGCAAATCTCATTCATTTTCTCAACTCTCAGGTTCTTGCCTAGCTGAGTGGACAGGTGATCAGGCCTCAGTTCATAGTCAACGATAGCATAAAATATTAGCCTTCTTTGGAGACACTTGTACTGGAAAACCTGCATTCATTATCCTTCTCAAAGAAAGTGACCCCTGGTGGGGAGACGGAGGTGGGGGTGGAATATGGCGGAAGGTGGATGGGGGAGGGGGGAGCACCAGCGTAAGGCTGGTTCTTTTAGGTGTATTTAGAGTGTCCTAAAATGAGCAGAATCAAGAGGTATCTAAGATGGTTTGAAGCAATAGGTAGGATGGGGAAATGGCTTCCAGAATTTGCTTGTTCCTCCATTTACCACCTTCAGGCCGTTAACCTTTTTCCTTCGTAGAATGACCTCTCTGCCTTGCAGCTTGTGTCACCCAGCCATTCCACTCATCTTGCCGCTGTTATGTCGTCTACACACCTCCCAAGCCCACACACCCCTGAGACCCGTTCCTGGAATACACTGTCCACTTCTCCACCTCAAGTCCTGCCGTCACTGGACAGCGTCCACCATCTTGTGGGTGACACCCGTCACCCACCCGCAGAGCTTCTCATGTCCTGAAACCAACAATCTTCACCTGCACTCCACCCCAGCCACCCACCCTTATGAACCCCTCCCTGGCCCCATCATCACCTACGGTTGCTCCATCTAGTGGCTCCTGAATACAGTCCTGGGCCCCTGCAATCTCACCCCCTCGATTCCAATGCAACTGCTCTTCAATCTCAGATCTTCAAAGCCTCCTCCTCTCTTTTTTCATTGACCGTAACCCTCCCCATGGCTGTTTCCTTCTCTACCCTCAAAGGCCCCATTGCATCACTTCAGCCAGAACCCTCAGGATCCTTCTGCCACTCTGCCTTCCACTTTGGCTCAATCTCACTAGTGACCCTTTAGTTTCCACTCACAGAATGCTAAGTATTATTGTGTAAACACACACATGTACTCACAAACATACACACGTATAGATGGAGTCCATGAGAAATGTATCATCTAAATTGATTTGAAAGTCCAGAAACCTGCAGTCCTTTTACAATGTCCTGGCCAGCTTCCTCTGCCATGTCTTGAACCACACTTTCCAAGCCCCTGATTGTCATCTCTCTGACACCTGTGTTCTTTGTCCCATCTCTTTTCATATTTTTCAAAACCAGCACTTTGTTTCCTCTCCTGTAATTTCATTCTTTCCATCTCTGTTTTCTTCCCTGCCGCAGCCCATAATATCTATATTATCTATTTTTTAAATTCTCTCCCTACTTTGTGTCTACTTCTGGTTATTTCCCCATCTCTCTCCAGCCCTTTACAGCCAAGCTCCTCAGAAGAATAATCTGATAGACCAACTTACTCACCTCCCAGCCACTCTTCAAACCACTGACACCTGGTTTGTTCAGATGAAAATAACACTGAAAAAGCTCTGAAAAAGGTAAATGAAATTCCAAACTAAAGAACTCTTTTCCTTTGTCATCTTGCAGCATTTAATAATGTCATCTTTTTCCTTCTTAAACTCTCTTGTCCACTAATGTCTCTGGCCTCCTTCTTCCAGTATTCTTCACCAGTTCCTAGTCTGCTGTCCAACTCTTAAATAATTGTGTTCTTAAGAGATCCAATTATATCACTTCTCAGTTGTGTGACCTTGGAGGTGTTTCAGAAATCATTCTAAGCCTCTATTTTTTCAGCTATAAAGTGGGAACAATAATGGTACCTCCTTCCGAGGGCTATTGTGAAGATTAAGTGAATTAGCATAAGGAATGTGCTTACAATAGTTTCTGGCACATAGCAAGCACTCAGTAAACATTAGCCGTGGTTGTTGTTATGATGGCCCTCTCCCCACTCCACAGCTCTTGGAGGGAGGTCTCACTTCCATTGTTCCTACAAATATGTATTTGATGATTCCTCTCAAACTCAGTATGTCAAGCATTAAGCTTTTCATTTCCTCCTAAAAACTTACTCCTCTACTAGCGGGAATCTCAATGAATGACCCCATTGTCCTCGATTCATTCTTTCACGTATTTATTATGTATCTATCCTTACCAGGCACAATTCTCTTTGCTGAGAATACAGACACAAAGGCAAAGTCCCTCCCTCATGGGCAATAAACAAGATACAAATGTTACCCCAGGGAGTGATGAGGTCTGTGAAGAAAATACAGCAAGATAAGGGACAGAGGGTGACTGGACCGAGGTAGAGGATACTGTCTTAGAAAGGGTGGTCAAGGAAAGGGTGTCCTCCTGGAAGAGATGGCATTTGATCAGAGAGACTCTGGAGCCAAGACATCAATGGGAAGGTAAATTCTGATGTTTTTGTCTTCATGTTTCTATGTCGGTTCTCCTTGCTTTCCCTCTTCCTATCCTTTTACGACCCCCTTCTCTCTTATAGCAGTTATCAGATTTTTCTATCTCTTTGTTCTAGTCTTGCAGTCTTAGCCCTCTATATGTTTTGTAGCTCCGTGGTCTTTTAAAAATTCACGTATGAATCATTGCAGATCCAGGTGAAAGGTGGTCAGCTGCTTCCACTCCTCCCTGAGGGAGGTAGACAAGGACCTCCAGGAACCTGCCTCTGTTTTACTTTTCCAGCCTTGTGCCGACACCTCCACTCATGCTCTGGGTCCTCTCAACTATGCGCCATCCCCACCGAACACCCATGGTTGTAGTTCACCTCCTTTTCTTCATTCATGAGGTCCCTTCTAGCCACCATGCCCTTTCTACCTAGCAATCATTTAGATTAGCCACTGATTTTCCAATTTCAGCAAAAGCTGAGTTTCACAGGGCTTGTTCTACCTTGTACACTCTAGCAGATCTGCCCTCTCCTTCTTACGTGCCTCCACTGTTTACTTGTCTTGCTTTCCTCTCCTGAACTCTGAGATCCTCAGGGGCAAGAACTGTGCCTGAGCCCCAGAATCCACTGCAGTGCCTTGAACATAGTTCATATGTAGCAGAGCAGGCCTTCACACCCACGTGGAACTTTGAAGTTCACTTTGTTCCCATTAATCTCTGGAATAAGAGATTACCCCAAAACAAAAGCAAGGTGAATTATTTCACGATGAGGCTCTGATTTAGGACCCCTGCACATTCTTCCTCCTGCAGCTGGTCTCACCTTCTGCCGAGCGTGACTGGCACCCCGTTCCTGCCCCACGTGAATCCACCCGCCACATTTCACTCAGTGCCACACCTTTCTCTTGCTCCTTTGCAAGGGTCTACTGTTGTATTGGTGCCGGTCTTACTTTCTTAGTGGCTGCGCTGCCTCATCCAGGATAAGCTAAAGAAAGATCTGAGATATGGGCTTAATCCATATGTATCTGCTCGAGTACTTGCTCTGTGAAGGCCACTGTGTGCAGAGAAGCAGGCATTACACAAAGAATCCAGGTCTGATCTTAAGGCACGTGCAGTTCGTGGGGAAAACAGACTCACATGTAGGTAGGGTAGAAGGCAGAATGTCAGCAGTGCTGCAGCAAGAATAAAAAGTCTCAAGGGTATTTCAAGTACTGTCCCTCTTCACAGGGCTCCTGGTGCTGGGTCACTATCCCCCACACAACCTCCTTGTGGATTGAGTACAAGAACTTCCTAGAGACCCCAGACACCATTGCCCTTGTTACCGCCACAGCTTGCAGAAGACATGAGCATCTGCAAAGCGCTGCTCTTCCACTGCGAATAGCCTGGTGTTTCCCTCTCCCATCCCACAGCCCCAGCTCTAAACAGAGTGAAGTTGGATGTCTGTGCTCCACCAATGCCGCACCCAGCTGTTAATCCACAGACTAGGACTAAAAACAGGGCACTTTATCTTGATATTCTGAGAGGCTTGGAATTTGACTTGGTCTTCATTGCTGTTTCCTGTCCCAAGGACTCTGGCACTGACTGTAAGGGCCTGGGAAAAAAAAAACCTGAGCATCTCTGCCATGTGATAGATGTGACTGTCCCTCATCTCTGGGGTCCTCAAAGTGTCTCATCCAGGGATGAATCCCATCTGCTCAGTTGGTAAATGGAGGGAGAGCCTTTTCTTCCCAGTAACTGAGGGTCTGGCACTTTGTTATTCATTTCATGGCCTTAGGTTCATAATTCCAGTAGATCTCCACCCACTAGCTCTCTGTCCAGTCCATACAAGTCTGAATGTGCCACTCCTTGCTCCAAATTACTTCAAAGGCTAAGGAAACACACTGGAGAAAGAATGTTTATCTAAGTGAATCTAAAAGTACTGAAATGCAGCTATTGAGAAGTTACCTGCAGAAATTTCAGTTTCTCTGTAACTTCAGATGAAGAAAGACAGATTAAGTCACAGATTTCTGGTGGAACAAAGCAGGTTCACTCTACTAAATAATTTAAAGCCTACAGTTGAGGTAGCAATCTGCAAGATTTTGAAGAAATCCAATCTTCTAGTACACCTGAGTTTGCACAATGAAACCATGATTGTTTCCTTAGGTGATATATATATATTAGCATGTTTCAAAGTGTGGTCCATGGAAAATTCCCCTGGGATCTGCAGTCAGATAACTTCGGGAAATGTTGGGTTAAAGTTAAATAGGTTTCTTTACAGCAGAACTAACCAGAGACTTTCATAAGCTAAGGTACCTTACGAATTTTTAAGATGGGATAATAATGGCATAGTGCAAATCATCATTTCCCAAATGTACTGGACCATAGAACCCTTTTTGCAAGGTGCATCTTATAGTATTGGTGTTCCATAGGACAAACTTTGGGAAATGTTCATCTCAATGCATATCAAGCATCTACTTTATTAATGTAGACCAGCCTTTAAGAAAAATCCATACCTTCCTCCTATTAAACTCATTACTTTATCAATATTTTCGCTGACAATGTAAAACCTAGTTACTTTGATTTCTTCCTGAAGAATGTAAATCCCTACCCAGGAGTGCTGAGAATAGCAGCATTCCCATATCTGTCTCTTATCAAATGTGACCTTTCAAAGTGCTAATGCTTTTCTAATCCAGCTCTCTCTGGAAGTATCACATCATTAGAGTTAACAGAGCTGTCTATTCTTTTTATTTTATATTTTATCTGAAGTATAGTTGATGTACAATGTTGTGTTAGTTTCAGGTGTACAACAAAGTGATTCAGCTTTATATAAATATAAATATATACATATATACATACATATATATATATATATATATATATATATATATATATATATATATAGTTTTTCAGATACTTTTCCCTTATAGGTTATTACAAAATATTGAATATAGTTCACTGTGTTATACAGTAGGTCCTTGTTGGTTATCTATTTTATATATAGTAGTGTGTGTATGTTAATCCCAAACTCCTAATTTATCCCTCCCCCCAAACTTTCCCCTTTGGTAACCATAAGTTGTTTTTTTCTTTGGGTCTATTTCTGTTTTGTACATAAGTTCATTTGTATCATTTTTTTTTAGATTCCGCATATAAGTGATATCACATGATATTTGTCTTTCTCTGTCTGGCTTACTTCACTTAGTATGATAATCTCTAGGTCCATCCATGTCTGTTCTTAATAGCCTGAGACAACATTTTTGAAAAATTTTAGTCAAATCCTCAGAATTTAAATAGATACCGATAACAGCTTACATCTACTGGGCACTTGTTTATTATCTCATAAAATCATTACAGCAACCCTATAAAAACCGGCAGTATTATCGTTCCCATTTAATAGGTAAGCAAACAGAGAGGTTAAGTAAAATGCTCAAGGCCACACCAGTAGGAAGTGGATGAGCTGGGACTGGAATCTGTTTCCAGAAACCATGCCCTCGCCCACCAGGCTGTACTGTCACGTGAAGGGAAAGCTAATGAGGTTTGTGGGAACACATCTAAACACAAAGAATTGGTGGCACGGGATCAGTCACCCGAATCTCTGCCACACAAATGTCGCTGGCTGTTGATGGACAGTCCCTAATATTCTGGCACCAAGAGTTTGCTCATCCTCCAGGATAGACCTGAGCAAAATAGGGTGACCTGTAGGCTATTAAGATAATACTGGAGGAGGCCTAATTCAACCACATGTTCTCATCCCATACCCTGAACTCCCGAGTCCCATGTTTAGAGTTTGGCAGGACTCAGAGCACACTGAGCCAAGCTTTCTTCTCTTTAATTGCTAAACCCATGTTTATTTGAAAGCAGAGTTAATCCATGTATTTCTGATTACCCATCAGAACTCATCAAAATGAGGTCCTGAAAAAAAAGCCTGTTTGATGTTCAAAAAATAATCTGAAGCCATTGCTCTTGTGAACAGGAAACTGGACTTTGCCAAAAGTAAACAGTCCCAAATTCTGAAAGACCAGTTTGGTCTGATCCTTTATAAGATATTTGAACCTCTTCACTGTAGACTTGGCCCAAATTTAATCCCTCTGTCTTTTCTAAATCCACAGCCCATGCTTTTATTTAGTGTGTGATGGTGATTTTTGTCATCTGGGATGAGAACACTGCGAAAAATTATGCTGTGTAACTAGTAGCAATAAAAACATATTATTTCCTTCATATGCCAAGCCATGGTTTCCACTTTCATGATAGATATTTTTTTCTTTTAGCTCCTTTTACTTCTCTTGCTTAATATTATTTTTTCACCATGGTTAAAAATCTACCAACTAGTTAATTGACAAATATTAATATTGATATAACAGAGCATTGAACTTGTAGGATATTTTAAAATGTGAAGAAAAATCCATTAACTTCAATTTAGGTTTCAAGTCATATATATGTAATGGGTATGTATATATATTTATTTCTGGACCTCGGTGTTTCTTTTTTTCATATAAAAAATTAACTACATGATCTCGACCTTGAGATCCAACTCTAGAATTCTCCGATTCCGTCAAAAATCTTATAAAGTCCTATTTAAAGTAATGAGATACAAGCCGCACCTGAAACTTGTTCTCATCACTTCTCACAAATGTTCTATGGATAAAATGTACCGAATGGATTCAGCACATTTATATGATAGGTTTGGGAATAAGAAGTTTTGTGTAAGCCCTTGCAATGCTTACAACATCTATAAATATCACGTAAATGTATTTTTATCCTTCCTTCATTAAGAAATTTACATCAAACACTCTTGAGTAAAGTATTGCATTTGTTCCCTTAGCGAGTATAACCTGTTTGATGGTTTAATTTAATTTGAGAAACATGAGAATAGACAGAAAATAATGCAGGTGTATTCATTTTCTTCCTTCATAGAATAAATGTTTCTTTTAGCTCAGTCATCTGTTCCATGGCACGGTCAAGGACTTAATTCTCTCTCACATCTGGATATCTTTATCCTGATGAAAACTGCAATTAACTTTGCAACCCAAACTCCCACTTTCACGGAGACCCAACATTTCTAGCTGCTTCCTGGCGCTGCCCATCGTTTTGCAGTCTCCAGCGATTGGGGGCCCGGGGGCAGGGGCGAGCTCAGAGCAGGAAGAAAGGAACCCACAGAGTGGATGTCCTTAATCGGCCACACCCTATGCCCTGGTGTCCCGCGTGTCCCCTACAGGCATGAGAACGCAGGTGTGGGGTGGCGAGGACCGCAGTATTAGGCAGCAGTTTGCTTCTCCCGGTCTCCTCACCCACCAGGGGAACGCGGATCCCAGGTCCTACTGAAACACTTAGGGGTACGTAGGTGAAAAGTCCGGGGGCTGAGTACGACCCCGAAGTGCCCAGATCAAGGCACCTGCGGAATGGGAACAGAAAGGGCAAAGCAGTGCCAGCCTAAATGTCTGCAATCAAAACAAAATCTCCTCCAGGTCAAGACCCCAGACAACTTTGGGACTTTGTTCTCCGGGGCGGCACTCTTTTGTCTTGCTGGGGGAGCGATGGTCCATGATGACTGTAGAGCAGGGCTCTGACTCAGACAAACACTGAGGCTTGTATAACTCTCCCCGGATTTGTTTTTGTTTGTTTCTTTTTGTCAGAGAATAGGCAGAAAACTACCTGATGAGATCATTAGTTTTCTTTCCTTTTTTTTTTAACATAACATTTTTTTTCAGGTTTGAAAGTAACATGCTCCTTATAGAAAAGCCTGTACATCCAGAAAAATGTAAACAACAAAGTAAAAAATAATTCAGAATCCCACCACCACCCAAAGATAAACATGGTAATATTTTGTAGTATTTTCCTCCACATTTCTTCCCCTTGCATTTATTTCACCAAATTGGGATTATGCTCTGTATAGAGTCTGGGGTCCTGCTCTTTTACTGACTGTAAAAAAATCTGAAATTTGAGCATTTCCCCCAGATCATAAAATGTTCTTCAAAACACGATTTGGGATGGCTGCATAGTCATTTTCTTTAAATGGACCAATGTTGAAATGTTTTTGGCTGGAGAAGATCATAGGCCTTTTCTAATAAGCACAAAGAGTTCCCAGGTTTTGTTCTATGTATTACGTGTTCTGTTTTCCGTTAGGATTTTTCATGGGATGGGGTGGTGCGGAAGGACTGATTCAGCTCTTTGCGGAGGAGTGCAAGCAGCTGACATGCAGCCTTTTGGAGATCTGAGCTCACCAAGTGTGGAATCCACACTCAAGTCCTTAGCTCTGAAGGTAAGAAACAGTTAAGTGCCATACCCTGCCACTTCTCCTTCCCTAACACATTTCTGAATTTCTGCTTTCTTTTCATGGTGTTAGGGAATGATGGGATGTAATGACAAAATGAAGCAATAAATAAAATAAAAAGGCAAGCAGAGGGGGCTTCCCTGGTGGCGCAGTAGTTGGGGGTCTGCCTGCCGATGCAGGGGACGCGGGTTCGAGCCCTGGTCTGGGAGGATCCCGCATGCCGCGGAGCAACTGGGCCACAATTACTGAGCCTGCGCGTCTGGAGCCTGTGCTCCGCAACAAGAGAGGCCGCGATAGTGAGAGGCCTGCGCACCGCAATGAAGAGTGGCCCCCACTTGCCGCAACTAGAGAAAGCCCTCGCACAGAAATGAAGACCCAACACAGCCATAAAATAAAAAGTAAATAAATAAATAAATAAGCAAATATGGGGAAAAAAAAAAAAAAAGGCAAGCAGAGAATTTACAAGAGATGAATGTACACCGCAATGGTAGAGGGAAAACTTTGATTAAACTGCGGAAGAAATATGCATGATGCAAAGATTAAACAGAGCTCCTGTACTGGAAATGTGAAGGTGACAAGAAGAAGAACACAGGACATCTTAAAGGAGATGGAGAAAAGAGGAAGACAATGAGGATCACACTGGTCGAATTAAACTCAATGTATGCGTACATGGCTGGCAAAACTACATATTAAAAAAAATTATCAACACAGCATTGAGGATAGAGGTTACCTTTTGGGAGGTGGGAGCGCGTAATGAGGGAGCATTCACAAAGGGCTTTTGAGTGTTGCCAATGTTTGATTTCTTGACCAGGGTGGCTTCATTGTATGGTAATTAATCTGTCAAGGAGCTTATGTGTATGCACTTTTCTGTATGATAAATTCACAAGTAAGACAAAAAATAAAATCAATTGCTAGAGGCACTTGGAAGAGTGTGGGATTTTGTGTTTGGACTGAAGGAGAGTAATTGATCAACAAGGGAATATACAGAAGAGAAACAGCCTTTTGTTGAAAGGGGAACAAATGGAAAAAGAATTCACATATGGGAATTGGGGTTGGGAAGGACAAAAAGATACTCCTAGTTTGCAAACAGTTA
Organism: Balaenoptera acutorostrata; assembly: GCF_949987535.1. NCBI lineage: Eukaryota > Metazoa > Chordata > Mammalia > Artiodactyla > Balaenopteridae > Balaenoptera > Balaenoptera acutorostrata. The sequence goes on along the minus strand of NC_080065.1, from coordinate 69,117,790 downwards.
CTTACATTAACAGTTGTACAAAATTCTTAAGGGTGAGTAAATTAAACTCATGGCAAAGGTCTTTAGGAAAATACAAAATGCACAGCATGGTGACTATAATAATGTTGTACTGTATATTTGAAATTTGCTAAGAGAGTAGACCTTAAGTGTTCTCACCCCACACACATACAAAACATAACAATATGATGTGATGGACGTGTTAATTAACCTGACTGTGGTAACTTTATCTCTCAATATATACATAAATCACCAAGTTGTACACTTTAAATACACACGATTTTATTTGTTATTTATATCTCAGTAAAGCTGGGAAAAGAAAGAAAGATACAGGAAAGGGGCAAGACAATGAAGTAAGGACTGCTGATTATACGTGTGCGTGTGTGTGTATATATAATATAGATGAATGCATATATTTAAAACTGGAGGCTATTACCATTGCTCAATCAAATGATTAATAGCAGAAGACTGGGAGGCAGACAACCTGGGTTGCAGCTGCACTAATTTGCCATGTAATATTTTGCATAAAATAAAAAGGCAGTATAGTATTGATATAAGATTTAAGCTTTTGCCTTTGCAGCCAGATTACTTAGACCAAATTTCACTTTTGCTGTTTTGAGTTGTGTGACTCTGGTCAGGATTCTAAATCTGTCTGTGCCTCAGTTTTCTTGCTGTAAAGTGGGGACTATAGGACGATGATCCTTTGGGGACCTCACAGGATCGTCATGAGGATTACATGAAATTGTCCATGTTATTTGCTTATCACAATGCCCATAAATGTTAGCTGTTCCTGCTATCCTTGTAACAAGTAACTTGTATGTGTCTTAGGTCTAAAGTAAAGGTAAAGCTCTAAACAATGACTAGGGCCCCTTCCTATTAAAAAATAACAGGGTTCCATTCCAATGGCTGTGCCTTTGATGTGTTAAACTATCTTAGGCTGTCACAGAGCCAAGAGTAATCAGTAAAATTGTGCCCAAGTGCAAGGAGTCAAAGAAATATGAGGTGAAAATCACTCCAATTAATCACTCCGAGTCCATGATGACATATCCATCAAGAAGAACCAGAGATAGTGAAAGTCAGCCTCCTTCCCCTGCTGACACCTCCAACAACCTGACTGAACTAATCTTTCCCCAAATCCCTAAGATAACGCAATGCTTGATGTTCCCTTCCCTCAAAGGGTCTGCCCAATAATTCTTTACAAATGTGTTATTCAAGGGAAAGAAAGCATGCATATTTTTAATTTGTTTTAGTTTAATGAAAAGTGCTGTTTTGAATATTGACTTTGCTTATACCTGCTGACAGCTGACTTTAACCCCATGGTATTGAGATGTCCCAAACCCTTTCTGCCATTGACTGCCATAATATCTCATAGTCATGGCCATGAAACTCTTTGAGGTTGAGTCAAAGACTAAACTGGAGATGTTTTTCTGTTCCCTACTCCCTGAAAATATTGTTCAATATTTTTGTGATTGTTAATATAGCGTATATCTTAAATCATCCAAAGCTAGACTACATTCAAACAGCCTTCCATTTATCTTTTAGGGTCATACGGGAAGGAAAGTGTTCACATCTTTACCTATGGTCACTCTGAAGTCACCTACTCCTAACCCATCCCCTCCAGCCCACGACACTCAGAGAGCCTCCTACCGTACCCTTATGTCTGCAGTTCCTTTCTGTCAAAAGCATCAACTGATTTTGGTTTGTGTCCAATAGACCACATGTAATGCAGAGCTAGTTTTTAGAATTTATCATGTATTATCTGATTTTTCTGAAAGTCAAAAAAGTGAACATGTCAAATTTTGTGAGTACTATTTATATTCATTTTGTCATCCTCATAGCAAATGAGAAAAAAAGTAAAATAATAAAGCTATTGCATGAAATGTGATAAAGTACATTTTCATGAGTATTTAGGTTTCATATTTTTCCAGAATATATTGTACAATTTTCTTCAATGAGACAAACTAAGAATTTTTAAAAGGGTATCGTACTTTTTCAAATGAAGATCATTTCTACTAAATTACTATTCTTTCAGATAATTTTAAATTGAATCTTGATCATTATCCAAAACCTAAAACACTGTAATTTCATAAATGGAAATGCTCATGAAATACAGTGTTTTCTATGAAAACAATTGCTTCAATGAAAATATTTGTAGAGGCTAATCCAGGGAGGCAGAACTGATATTTTGTAGATGTTGGATGGAGATCTTGAAGGTTGTTGCGCAGAAGGTTGATAAATCTCTATAAAGATTCCAAAGATTTATACTGAAACCTAACAAGGTGAAATGAGATAATCCTGACAAATGGCAAGTGACAGGGAAGGGCAATGAGAGCCCTGAAATAAAATCCCCATGAGAGACGGGAATAAAGGCTGACTGTTCATGCAGTGTGAGGGTGAGGAGGACCAAAGTGGAATGGATACCCCACATTTATAAACTACTAGCCCCTAGAACATGTTCCAAGACCCAAGGCAGCCAGCGAGAATATCGTTGTGTTATCAAATAAAAAGGGCTACTCCATTGCCCAAGGCCAGTATCACATTCTTGAACCACTGTTGCAAGAGGAGGAATTTACACCAGCCTCAGTGGCAATCACTGGACCAGAAAGCTCAGCCACTGGGTCAGCACTTCCGGCCTAACAGGAGGCAGTGTTAAAAGCGGTCTTAGTGGTAATCATGGACAACTCCATGAGTTTGACCTGAGATCTTCTGCAGCTCCTTCTGAAGCAACTATCTCTAGAGACGATTGTGAAGTTCATCAGCCTCCTAGGTTCCCTGGCCTAGCTGAAGTTGTATCCAGCACCAAGGCGAGGGTGACCCTCTCTAAGACCTGAGCCAGCACCCTGAGGGATTCTTGGACATCCCAGGGGTGAGGTCTGAGAGAAGGAGATGGACTTCCTAATAAAGGAAACATGCACAAGACAGAGAAAAGGGACCACGATGTTACATAACATTCAAAGAACACTTAAAGTAAAAAAAAAACTATTTGTGAATTTACAGTATATTTGGCGCCATATTGGGAGTCATATTGATTGAGACAGTTTTGCTGAAACTAGTTTTTTTTAACTCCCTGCTTTCAAGCCAATATAAACGGTATCCAGATTCTAAGTCCAAATATTAATACCTGTTTTCATTTGAAGTGAAAATTTAATCATAAAATTGTTCAGATTAAAGCACTCATCAGCCATCAGGATCACATACATATTTTAAGTTTGTTTTATACTTTGGGATAAATGTGTTTCTAGTGCAAAATAATTTTTTTACTAAAATTCAGTTCATTAAATCTTAGTAAATATAGTTTTTTCCATAACATTTCACCAAAAAATAGTAATGTGAAAGGGAACAGTAACTGAACTTTAATCAATCACTGTTACAGTTTAATATTAATACTATGTCAATCACTGTTACAGTTTAATATTAATACTATGTTCTGCTACCACCAAAATCCCTCTATTCCATTATATCCCATTTTATATTTGACTTTTTTGAAAATAAATATGGTTAGATATTAGAGTTTCATTTTACTCCAGATTTCACTTGAATCTTTGGGTGGGGTTTCTGATTTCAAAATTCCAATTATTCCAATTATTAAAATGAAGGTTATCTTCCTCTTTAGCTCATGAATTCATTTCTCTTAAGGTTAACCTTGATTTCTGCTTTCAAATAAAATATTTTTTCCTTTATATACTTTTAAAAAGCCAGGGACTCTCCCTGTATGTCCAACATACATACATTTGACATCAAAACCCCAGGAGATGATGATTCATGAGTTGGTAGTGAAAGTTGCACAGAATGGAAGCTAGACCAGGATGAGTTTGTACAGTGCATGTAAATATGGAAAATGGGTAAGAAGGGCTCATTTAGTTCCAGGCCATGAAGTTCATTATAAGCAATTAAACATCTGTAATTAAATCTCCATTTACTCAGCAGACCAGAACAGCACGCTCAAATCCAGTCTTCAGGGTAAGTAAGTAATAAGCTTTATAAAAACTACATTCATTAATTCTGATAATAAAGAATGTAACAAAAACAATAAAAAATAAATGTGTTTAAGAGCTCTGCTGGCATTTAAGGTCTAGACAGGCTTAACTGGACTCCAAAATTAATATGTACCTGCAGAAATAAAATAAACAACCCTAAAAATTAATATGCATTTATTTCAGTACTGGGTAAGAGTAGAAATTCATGTGGACAAGAAAGAAGTTTAAGAATGAAACACCTGTGGGTATTAAAAATAGTAACATGCTCCTTTAAAATGATTTCTGTTGCTATGAACAATATTCAAGACATGTGGAAGGGGAGATTTATAATATCATAAAAGTGTGATTGCTGGACTCATGGCATCCTTGGGTCTTAATAATACCCTTCTTCTATATAAGACAAATTGGATTATATAATTTTCCATCCAAGATGATAAATACGAAATAAAAAGTTTCTAATTTGAGAAACTCTAATTTGAGTAAAAGTGCTGCAGATAAATGACAGTGAGAGTTACTGAATCAGGGTTTATTGTGGACTTTACATTTTCAGAGATCTGAATTAGAAACACAAGGTCTAGAAGAAACGAAAATATGACTCCAGCTTTTCAGAAGCTTACATTGCGACTAGAGACCCAGGACATACTCATAAGGAACAAATAGAACAATTGCAAAAGTGTGCATACACATCCAGTTACAAGATACTTTCCTCACATTATTTCACCAGCTCCCCCAAAAGCTTATAATATGGGAAGAGAGGGGAGTCATTATTGTTATCTGTGGGCTTTTGAGTTTGAAAAACTCCACTTCTGTCATAAATTAATAATAACGTAACTAAAGAATTAAACACTTTATAGGTTCAGGCACTGAGATAAGCAGTTGAGTGCAATATCTTAATTACACCTCACAACAACCCCAGGAGAGAAGAGTGATTATGTTCCCATTTCAGAAATGAGAAAAATAAAGCTTATTTTAATAATTTTCCTGAGAGAATACACAGCCAATAAGTGATAGAGCTAGGACAGAGGATTTGAACCTCTGTCCGACTGACTCAGAGCCCATACCCTTAACCTTTATGGTGGCCTGCCCTCCTGTTTACCTCGCTCTAAGAAGGTGACAGGTTCCAACCTCTCTGAGCTTCAGTTTCCCCACGGATAGCATACAGCTAACAACATCTGTGTCTGGGGCTGTTTTGTGGATTAAATGGCATGACTTCTGATAAGTTCTCGTCCCAGTGAATGCTGCGTTAAAGACACGGTCCTTCCTCTTGCCTCTCCCTTAAGTTGTATGCCCAGGGTCACGCAGCTAGTAAATGGCAGATCCAGTGCTGAGACCCACGTCCTCTGTCTCCGTGCTCTCGGATTGCCCTCAGTTTCCTTCCACGATGTGCCCGCACTGTGCCACATTCACAGTAAACATCTCACTCTATTCACAGTGTTACTCTAGTTCAATGACTTATGTGTCCACGGCCTATAATAGATAAGAGCAAGCAGCTGGTGTTCCTCAACGTTCACTAGGCACTCATTTGAAAGACTGTTTCCTCTGTGAGCTTCTGAACCATCACTGACCATTCCATCTTTTCACTGTTTTTTTGGTGGGGCAGGGGTGTGCGGGTGTTGGGCACGGGGAGAGATGTGTTAACAAGTAAAACTAAGTATCCTATAAAACAAAGGAGGTCACGGAGATTAGTTCTATGTACATCGATTTGGAAACAGTACTGCAGGTATTGAATATATTGTTAAAATCACAAAGGCAACCAGCTGACAAAGTGTCGTTTCTAAAAAGAACAGCAGACTTCAGTTGACTTGACTTATTCATTGGGGGTCCCTTTTTGGATTTTCCTTACTCTGCTCTCAGAGGTGTTTTAGCATCTTCTATGATCTGAAACAGATTGTTTAAGAAAGTGTAACTTCTATGCTAAGCCTGTACAAGAGCACAAAGATGGTCAAGTTCTCCATCAGGTAGTAACTTACTGACCAGTTTCATATGCTAACAGACATTAAGATGCAGTGAGTTATGTTTTGAAGTGCATGAGTTGTGTCCTGATGTTTGAAGACCGGATAATTCAGGATCTTAATAATTACTTGTAAGAATAATCACTTGTAATCACAATAATCACGCGTAATAATGTTAATAATAATAATATTGCACAGTGACAATTCTTCCAGTTCTGACAGTAATGGAAAGCTGACCTCCTCTGCTGAGGAACAATGGAAATCAGAGGGGAGAACTCACAGTGGATCTTTGAATTATTCATGAGCTCACACATGTCGCTTGCATCTGTATGTTAAACAAACAAACAAAAAAACACGAATGTGTAATAGCACATTAGTGATGCAAATTACAAAAAGGCAGGCTTTATTCTGGTTTAGTGAAGATTTTCATAATTCAGTCCAAATAGCACTTTTACCAACAGTGAAGTGCCTGTTTTTCATTCTTTACAGTTGTTAGCATTCATTTACTTGGCCAGGTCAACATTTTGGGCATCTTTATTTCACTCAGCTCTGATTTTCGCATTTTTGTCAGATTCTAATGCACACCAGTGGCATTAATTAAATCACTCTCATAATTTCTCTGAGATGCAATTTGAGTGGGGTTGTATCATTTGTACACTTAAAATATGTGAACTTAATATATGCACAAATAAGGGGAAACAGTTTTTAAAATCTCCTGCAAAAATACAAGAGAGAAAAAAGAATAAGGCAAATGTGGCTGAAATGTTAACACTGGGGAATTCTTTGCACTGTTCTTGCAGCTTTTTGGTAAATCTGAAATTATGCCAAGATAAAATATTAAAAGAGAAAAATTACATTGCAACTCAATCTGCCATTCCACTGAATGAGCATGGGCCATGGAATGAGAGAAGATGGGATGGGATGTAAGAGCCTCAGTTAGCTGTAGTTAACACTTCCCTCCAAGCATGAGCATCATGCCATGCTGAGTGTGAGTCTAGGGTTTTAATACACATAATTTTTGTATCTATCTTTTTAAATTTGCATATGCATTTTTATTATACAGTATATATTACACATTTAGGCATACAAATTGTTAAACAGGATTATAAAATCTATATACTACATTTCAAGGGTGATTTCAGGTTTTCAAGGGTGATTTTGGCTGTGAATGATTTTTGCTCTATGTGACAACTTTAGGTCTTGTCCCTAAGCAAGATGTGACTACACTGAACTCTCATTTACAGGTAAAGAAAGAAGTTACATGAATGAATGAGTTAACATTTTTATCTGGATGGCTACTCTATACTCACAAAACCAAGAGAATGAAAACTCTGTCTGATTCAGCATTCCGTTCCCTTTTCTGCGCTCTTTGCCCCCTTTTAGCATCTGCCACCACTAAGAGGCCACACCCTTAAAGTGCTCTGGTGCCCCTGGTCACCGAATGAAAACATCCTATAAACTTAATGTGCTACACATCCCGGGAATATATTGAGGGGAAAAAATGCTGTCTGAGAAAAGTAACAAAGAAAAGGAAATCTGACAAATCTGAGTTATTAGTGGGAAGAAGTCTTTGGTCTGGGGCCGTTCCGTAGCTCTTTGATTATTAATTATGCTGACATACTTATTCCATTTATTTCTTGCCCATTTTAACCTCTACTACCACTGAGTTCAAGTTAACATTTATTCTAATATGTCAAGCCTATTACAGGTACACTATGTACGTTATAACATGAACAAGCTTGGCCAAGGAAATTTTTATTATATGTCAGAATATGCATCTTTTGGAGATTTGATTGTTCTTGTAGCTGTTGTTTAGACTTTGAAATAAATGTGAAATGTAGTCAAAAGGGTCTAGGGTTAAGATTTGGAAGATCTGTTATAAACTATATGTTTGCCAAGTTACAAAATCTCTCTATGCTTCATTTTCATAATTTGTAAAAGGCATGAAGATCATTCACTGACTTAATAATTACTTTTGGTCACAGTCATCACCTGTGAAAAGGTTAATGGCAATATGTCCTACCTAGCTCACAGGTTTGTGGTAAGGACCAAAAGAGATATTTATGAAAGCACTTTATAATCTCTAAAGCATGACATAAATACAACCAGAGACTAGCTGCAATGGTTGATTTTATGTACCATCTTGACTGGGCATGGAGTGCCCAGATATTTGGTTAAACATTATTCTGGGAGTGTCTGTTGAGGGTGGTTTCTGGATGAGTAACTGGAAATGGAAGTATACCATCAGCTCTCCAGCTTGTAGATCTTGGGACTTTTCAGTCTTTATAATCACATTAGTCAGTTCTCCTTATAATAAATTAGATAGCTAAGAAGATGGCAAATGGATAGGTAGATAGATAGATAGACAGATAGATCAATCGATCTCCTATTGGTTATCCTATTATTATATATCATATATGTAAATTAACATATGTCATATATATCTCCTATTGGTTCTGTTTCTCTGGACAACCCTGAATATACTAGCCATGAGAAATATTTATTTCTTATACCTGTTATCTGGGTAAATTAAAAGAATGACTAGTGAACAGATGTGTCAATCAAGCAGTTTCATCATAATATCTATGCCCAGTGATCAGTCTGAAAATTCTGCACCCTTCTCCACTATATCTTAAAATTATGAAAAAGGCTGATCTGAGGTGGTATAGGACCATCTGAGCTTATTTCTGGAACCGTCCATTTCCGCTCAGCTTGTCCTCTTTGTCCCTAGACTGCTTCACAGTCACGTAAAAGAAAAGGAAATGAGATTTCATGGTTTAAAAAATGAGAAATCACAAAGCACCATATTAAGCATAAATGAGCATTATGAATCCAATTTATCTCACTGTGATGATGTCTCATGTATTTCCTCTTCCTCTGGAAAAGGTTTCTGCTTGTACCTGGTCATTACCTCCTTCTCACAGTGGCATTTGTTTTCCATTAAGATAGCTTGTAATAATTATATGCCAGCCACTGTCTTCACAGGCTTTTTGTTGTTTTTATTGTCCTTAAATCTTACCTAGATTAGGCGTTTAAGACATTAAATGCCCTAGGACAAAGTTAAGTAAGGAAATACCAGCAGAGGCACAATCGTCATCAGTGACAATGAAACATCGCCACAGTTTGATTCACTCACAGGACTACATTTCTATTGATATAATGGTTCTTGTCAAACACAATGGATTAAACTGGAAGGGGAATAAAGGTCTAAGTTAGTCTGCCCTCTAGTGTAGTTTACTGGTTCCTAAAATAAACTGGAGGAACGTGTCCTGGAAGCTGACTGAGCAATTCTGTCAGGATGGCAAGTTGCCATCTTCACCAGCACCAGATTGTCACAGCTCCCTCCTCTCTGGGAGCTACAGACATTTCTAGCATTAGGTCACATTTCTAACCTAGTTTTCAAAAGAAACGCATATGAGCCACACCCTCCTGGACCTGCGCCTGCTTTAAGTCAGCATTACATGGATATCCTTGACCAGGGTTTTTGCCATTTGCTACCATTTCAGGAGAGCAGGGATGCAAACAAATAAAAAGACATTTCTGAGGTCAGACATGAGGGCTTTAGGATTGGCTTCTGGAATGGAGCTATTTGGTCTAAGCACTGTTATTAGTTTGAGCTAATCTCTTTGGGACAGTCTGGGCCGTCTACAAAATAAAGCACCCTGTCCTTGCCTGGCTGTCTGAACATGAGCTTCCTGCAGTATGGATCCCATGCTGGACTCCGGGGGCCATGTTAGCAGCACAGAAACATCTTTGTGTTCCCTGTTTTATATCTTCCTTCGATTTCTGCTTTAGAGCTGGGAACAAAAATGCCTTGGGGGAGAGTTTTTTGAAAAATCTGCAGTTTATGCTCTACCACGTAAACATTCCCTTGCTTTTTTAAAAGAAAGTCTAATTCTTGCAATTGGTGTACTTGCATAGGTCTGAAAGGTTTCCTGTGACACATCAATTTCTAAGTGATTTCAAACAAATAAATACAATGTCAAATTACCTTTTAAAAAAAATTTCAAGGTCCCATGTACCTATTTACCTGGAAAACTCAAATTACCCAGTTGATCACTATCTGGCCTGTACTTCCTTGCTCTTTCCACATTCCCTTAGTCCATGTCCCAAAGATATGTTGCTAAGTAGCAATATTTTGTTTCCAGGCACCCCTCCAATCACTACTGATTTCAGGAAATAGCAGGTTCTGACTTCCACAAATAAAAGAAATAAAGCAAATACCTTTTATATGTAAGTGATATATACATACACACACAAACATTCTAAAGTCTGCAAAACGTGAGAATATTCTCCTATTTATATTTCTGTTGTCGTAGCTAGCAGTTCAGCTGGGCTAATTATGACCTAGTGGCCCAACAGCCCCCAATCCGATTGCACCATCACATGCTACCTGATATCTCATTGACATAAGGGCTTACTTAAACCATCAAGTTGGGTTCCTTCACAATAGAAGTGAAAATACAATTTTGATCTATTTTCTAATTGTTCACCTTTGACAGTAAGATAACCATAGGATCTCAGGCTCTAACATTACTTTTTAAGCTGAATGGAGCTTAATGAAAAAGGAAAGGCAATGTGAAGAACAGACAGAGCACTAAGAATCAAGAGACCTGGATTCTAATTGTGTTCCTGTCACCAGATAGCCTGTTCACTTGAGCAGGTCACTTCACTATTCTGGAGTCTTCTTTTCCTCCTTTGTGACAGGTGGGCTGGATTTAGATGAAGTCAGAGGTATCTGAACTTTCATCACCAAACTGCCTGTTCTAATCGCATCTGTGCCTTCACATCCACATCTGTGTTTCAGACTAAAAATATAACAGATCTAAGTCTACCAATCCCGGGACAGTGTTACCCAAATACCATGTTCTCACTGATGCTGGTTCCTGGTCTAATCCACACCCATGGCATGTTTACCATTTGCTGTACTGATTTTCCAGCTTTTTTTCTTTGCCCAAGTCTCTGAAAGACATTATGAGCTTAATCATTGTTCTAAAGGGAAGATGAAAGATTGAAGGCTCTCTGATTAGCATTTTGCATATTTTTTTCCTCAGAATTTCGAAAGCACATAAAACTCACTCCCTATCAGCATTTCCCTTTGCCCCTTTGGTTGGCTGACATGTGACTTTCAAGTCATTTTTGGAAATCTGAAACCTGTTAGAGATCACAGATGCCAAGATCTGCACGATTGCTATAGTTTTGGCAGAATCTGTTTTTTTAAGACAACAAAGGCAATAAGTAGAAAGCTGCTTTTCTCCTACTCTATTCTTTTCCAAAAGAAAAAAAATGTCTTTGTGGATGCATGGCATTTAATAAGATTTTTAGACCGTCTTGGTTTAGACTGTTTTTGTCCTTAGTTTTTACTCAAAATAGCATTTGGGCTTTTCATCTTGAGAACTGCAAGCTTATTCCTGTTACCAGCTTCCCCTTAAGAACAAGCTTCATATTCTCTTTAATGTCTGTGATTCTCTGTAATAAAACTAATCATGTAAGTGCCAATAGTTGGCAGCAGTAAAAATGTTTCTGCCAATGTGAACAACTATTTGACTAATTTGAACCCTAACCCTGCCCAAGCCTCTTAGTCTTCATGCCATTTAAGTCAGCTTCTAAAGAGGCCCCGAAAAATCTATAAAAGAAGTATAGTTTTATAAATAAGCACTGTAGATGAAAAGAAGAAGCTATGACATATGACTTAAGGTTTGGGGAAAGGGAGGCATGTGAAACCTTCAAGATTGGGTACAATTTTAATGGAGAGAAATGGGAGAGACAGAAGTGGGGCAGGAATATTAAAAGCAAAGGTGAGGAGATAAGAAAGGGACAGACAGCTTGAAGAAGAGCCAGTTCAGCTTTGTTACAGCGTGTAACACCTGAGAGGTGGCGTTGGAAAGGTGATCTGTAGTTAGATTGAAAGGATGCAAGAGTGGGAAGTGGTCTGTATTTCCTCAGTGAACAAGGAGGGTGCCCTGAAGGGAGAAACAGGGACCACCCAGGACCCCTACAGGCTTGGGACACCCTCCAGAATGGCACCCAGCCAGTTCCAGGAACCAGAGGGGGGCCCTGAGGTGTGGGACCCAGAGGAGGGGCCCCAGTGGCCCAGGACTAAGGGCAGCGCTTTGTGGGATACCACAGGGAAGGAAGAGTAAGTTCTGAAGAGTGCACACAAAGTAGAGAGAGAGGCAGTGAAGACGGCATCAAAATTCTAAGCCTGAGGACTGAGCCATCTGTCGTGTCATTTGCCAGGTCCTCCCCTTCTCTTCTTAACAATGTCTTAGGCCATTTTCACCTCTGAGAACTTTCAACAAAATGAAATAAAATAAATGTGACTGTGGCAAATTATTTAACCCTTCTATGCCTCAATTTTTTACCTGTAAAATGGGGATAATAAGGTTTTACATGTTTATTAAAAGCATCGAGTTACTCTTTGTGAATCAGAACAGTACCTGGCACAGAGTAAGAGCTACTTAAGTGGCTGTTTAAATACATAATGTCTTACTTCTTCAGAATCTTCCTTCACATATAAACAGCACAAACGGGGAGCTGAAGAATCTCACAGGTGAGCACAATATTAGAGCCCTGACGGCAACCACATTACCTTATCCTTCCAGAAGCTCCTCTTCCTTCCCTTGGGAAAGGGGACAAGGGGAAATGGAATTTCACCCCACCTTTAATATCAAGTCTTCATGTAAATTTGTATCACCTCTAATTAATATTTTAGCTGATAGCCAAATTCAAATGCATACTGTCTCTTCCTTCCAAGGCTTTGTGCTGTTACAACTCAGATCTCAGGGTTTGGTGTACTGTTTGTGTCTGCAGTGGGACACGGTGAGCTAAGACTTCTTTCTCCCCTCCTGCCATAGCAGTGATCCCATTTTGCACACCTCTATGTCAGTCTGCCCTTGTTAGATGGGAAGTTCCTCGAGATCTGGGGCTGTGTCATTTTCATCTTTTTATTCCTCAGCAGTGGTCAGCACTGGGTTTACACAAAGCACATATTTGACAGTTATTTGAGCAAAACTGATAGGAAAAGCACACAAATGACATGTGTGTACAAACACTTTCAAGTAGATGAACAACTAGTTTTCTTTTAAAAACCAGAAACAGTCTGTGTGAGAGTATATGGCTGGGCCCTTCATGTGTGACACCATCCGAATCACCTGTTTTGTCTGAAGACTAAACTTTTAACCTCAGCCCCACATCACAGCCCAACGTAATGATGTAAATGAAGCCATGTGGTCGAGCAGGCCTAACAAATAGCAGTCTCGTTTCTCCTGTAGCTTTAAACGCTTGAAGTTTCACATGACTGGAGACTGTTAGAATTATTTGGAATATGTTTCCAAAGGCTTGCCTCTGCCCTCTTTGGAAATAAGTCACATCCAGCTGCAGTTCCTGCCACATCACAGTATAGATGAAACACATGCAACTTTGTTTTCTATTAACATAGAAAAATCCGAGTCCTGGATCCTGAGCAAGCATCTGTAATATCTCAGGGAGTTAAAGCAGAAAAGACTTTGGAAATCAGATGGTACAGTTCCTTACTTTTCCTGATGAAGTTCTATAAACAGAGGCGGGGGGCGGGGGGGAAAGGTAGCTGACCTACTTATCCACAGGGCTCAGTAAGTCACATTGCAAGGAACGTGTAGATGACTGAGGAGATGAATTTTTAGTTCAGATACTATATACGGGATTTTCATCTGGGAACAAAAGTGTAGCTTTGTGGATTGCTGTTGTTGTTGTTGAAATCCCCCCACCGCTTTTTCAAAATTGGTTTCTGCTATTTCATTCTCTCCTGGTTTTCCTCCAAATGTTTGGCCTCTTTTTCTGAACTTGCATCCTTTCCCTCCTAGTGTCCTATAAATATGGATGATCTCAAGGATCATACTGATATCTTTTTCTCTTCATGCTCCAACTCCCTCTCTCTTCATGAGCCCAGCCACCCCCATGCCTTCAATGACCTCTGTACTTGGATGTTTCCTAAGAGTCAGTTTCCAACCCAACACTATCCTCCTGAGCCACAGACTCTTCTGTGTTGAAGAATATCTCCACTTGAATATTTTCCAGAAATGTCACATTCGGGGTACAATGAAAAGATCTTCAACATGGCATCAAGGGTGCTCATAATTTGACCCTGGCTGCTCTCTGGGCTCCTGTTTCACCTTGTCTCTGCTCACCTCTCCCCGACCATTCATAACAAACCAACTTGCATTTCTTTGAACACATTCATTTGAACTTGAACTCATTCCTTTGAATCTGTGCCCTTTCTGCCTGGAAGCCTCCTGCACCTGGTTAACTCCCACTCAATTTCCAAGCGCAGCTCAAAGGTCATCTCCTCCCAGATGTCTCCCTGCCTCCCAAATCTGCTCAGTGCCTCTCTCATGTCTCACATGTTGTCCTGGATCAACTCTGCTACATCACTTATCCCAGTTCTATATTTCTTAGGGAGTGCACTTCTTGACATTAGAAACAATATATTGAGCTTTGTTTCTGTAGAGCTGATTGAGCTTAGATCCATTCCTGACACATGGCAGATTTTCAATTGATGGCTGTCAAGTTATTAAGAGAATGGAAGATGAATCTAAAAAGAGACCCAGACCCTTTTAAGCCAGGTTATTATTTTTTTACAACATTTTATTTTGATATAATTTAAAGCTTACAGGAAAGTTGTAATATACTACTACAAAGAACTCCCATAGATGTCTTATCCAGATTCATGAATTGTTTATACTGCTTTATGATTCTCTCCATCTGTATCCATACTATTTCTAAACCATTTGGGAGTAGGTTGAAAACATCATGCCCCTTTACCTCTAAATACTTTAGTGTGTATTTTCTAAAAGCAAAGATATTCTCTTATGTAACCACAGTGAAGTTATCAAAATCAGGAAGTTTAATGTTCACATAATACTGTTAATCTAACTCACAGTCCAGATTCAAATTGTGCTTACAATGTCATTTGTTTATAGCTATTTTATAGCTACTATTTTGCCAGTAATGTCTTTTATAGCTATTTTTTCCTGAGCCAACCCAAGATCAAAACATATTTTCCTGTTATTTCTCCCTCGTCTCCTTTAATCTGGAGTTCTAGTCCCTGAGCCTTTCGTTTTTTTTTTTTCTTTTTTTTTTAAATAAGACATAAATCTTTTTTTTTTTAAAGACTTTTTTTTAAAGGAATTCCTTTATTTTTATTATTTATTTATTTATTTATTTATTTTTGGCTGTGTTGGGTCTTCGTTTCTGTGCAAGGGCTTTCTCTAGTTGCGGCAAGCGGGGGCCACTCTTCATCGCGGTGCGCGGGCCTCTCACTATCGCGGCCTCTCTTGTTGCGGAGCACAAGCTCCAGATGCGCAGGCTCAGTAGTTGTGGCTCACGGGCCCAGTTGCTCCTTGGCATGTGGGATCTTCCCAGACCAGGGCTCGAACCCGTGTCCCCTGCATTAGCAGGCAGATGCTCAACCACTGCGCCACCAGGGAAGCCCAGCCTTTCGTTTTTGACCTTGACATTTTTGCAGAATATATCCTAGTGTTTTTAAATAGGCTGTCCTTTAATTTGGGTTTTTCTGGTACTGCCTAATTATTAGATTCAGGTTATGCATTTTTGCAAGGAAGTGTTGCTGCATCCTTCTCAGAAGATGCTATCAGTATCTTCTGTCCCAGTATTGGCCATACTAGCTTTGATCACTGAGTTAACATGGTGTCTGTCAGTTTTCTCCACTGTGAAGTTACCATTTTTCCCTTTATAGTTAAGAATGATTAGGAGGGGTGGGACACTTTGAGACTACATTAATATCCTGTCTGTTGTAAAACTTTTAGTTTTACTGTCCACTGATGATTTTCTAATACCACCATTCCACCTTTACTTGCATGGCATTTAGCTATAAAGAAGAGTGTTCCATTTACTCCTCCCACTGATTTATTTTTTTCATTAATTTATTTATAACAGTGTGGATTGGTCCATTCTCACTTTATGCAGTGAGGTATATCATTATTTATTTTGATGTTCAAGTTGTCTCTGACCTGCTCAGTGGGAGTCCCTTCCTTTAGACTGGTCCCTTGGTCCTTTTGACATCCCCCCCAGTATACTCTGCACAGTTCTTTACTGTCAGGCACAAAAAGATATCCTAGGGGAAGCTATTTTCCCTTGCATAACACTGGAGTTAACCAGTTTTTCGGGTTCTTTTTTTAAAATAACCTTTATTAAGGCAAAACTTACATACAATAATGTGCAATAATTTTGACTATATGGTCCAATTGCCATAATCAAGTCCTTTTCATCACCTCAAACTTTCCTCTGCCTCTTTGTTGTTAATCCTTTCCTCTTCTCCTCAGTACCTGGCACTGGCTGATCTGCTTTCTCTCACTGTTGTTCCATCATTGATGGAATTTAAGGTAAACAGTATCATACAGTGCCCACTATTTTATATCTAGTTTCTTTCACTCAGCAAAATGCTTTTGAGATTTATCCATGTTGTTTTTTGCATCAGCTGTCTATTCCCTTTTATTGCTGAATAGTATGGATATATCACATTTGGTTCAAGGTTACTGTGAAAAAAATGCTATGAACATTCACATACTAGTTTTTCTGTGGACATAGGTTTTCTTTTCTCTGAGAAAATACATATGGGAAGTGTTGGCTTACCTTTCTAAGAAACTACCTAACTTTATCCATTTTGCATTCCCACCATTTTGTATCCCCACTGGTGATATGTAAGAGTTCCAGTTGCTCCATATCCTAGCCAACAATGGATGTTGTCAATATTTTTAACTTTAGCTATTCTAGTGCATGAGAACAAGCATTTTATCATGGTTTTAATTTGCATTTTCCTAAAGATTAATGATATTGAGCATTTTTTGATATGTTTATTTTCCATTTCTATATCTTCTTTGGAGAAGTGTCTGTCCATATTTTTTTTCTCACTTTTTAACTGATTTGTTTCTATTTTTGTTATGGAGATAAAAGTATTCTTTGTATATTCTGGTTGGAAGCCTTTATTAGACATATGTTTTGAAAATATTGTCTCCCAGTCTGTGGCTTGCTTGTCCATTTACAAAGCCAAAAGTTTTGTAGGGCAAAATTTTGAATTTTGATGAGGTAATTTCTTCATTTTATTTTACAGTTTATGATTGTGTCCTGAGATATTTTTGTCTCACCTAGGTCAGAAAAGTTTCTCCTACTTTTTTCTAGAAGTGTTATATTTTTAGCTCTTATGTTTAGAACCATGATACATCAAATCAACAATTACATATGATGTTAGGATCTTTTTCTTCCATTTGATACCTAACTGTTCCAACACCATTTGTCGAAAACATTATTCTTTCTCCATTAAATTATCTTAGCAACTTTGTCAAAAATCAACCATATGTCTATGTCTGTACCTGGACTCTCTATTTTGTCCCTATTTTGCCTTTGCCTTGTTTTAGTATCAGTAATTCCAGCCTTCTAAGATGAGTTAGAAAATACTCTATCCTCCTATTTTCTGGAAGATTGAGTAAAAATAGTATAATTTCTTCATTAACTGGCAGAAGTCACCAGTGAAGTCATTTGAGCTTGGGGATTTTTTGATGGGAAAGTTTTTAACTACGAAATCAATTTATTTATAGATTATAGGACTATTTAGGTTATCTATTGCTTTTAAGTAAGCTCTGGAAGTATATTTTTTAAAATTGTTTCTTTTCCTGTAAGTTTCACATTTATTGGTATAAGTGTTTTCAAGTATTCCTTTATTATCCTTTCAATTAAATTCTATAGGATCATTAGTGATGCTCTCTCTTCTCACTCCTGATACAGGTAATTTGTGTCTTGTGAATTTTTCTTCAATCTGTATGGAAACTAATCAATTTTATTGATCTTATTGACTTTTCAAAGAACAAGCTTTTTATGGTTTCTAACTCATTTATTCAACTCTTTATTATTTCCATCCTTCTGCTTATTTTACATTTAATTTGCTCTTCTTTTCATAGTTTCTAGAAGTGAAATCTTAAATCATTGATCTTGTTTTTTCTTTTCTAATAAAATTATTTAATCCTATAAATTCCCTTCTAAGTATTTCTTTAGCTCTATCTCACAAATTTTGATATATTGGCCTTTTATTATTATTTAGTTGTAAATTCTCTGTGACTGATTTTTGACCCATGAGTTGTTTAGAGATGTTTTGTTTAATTTCCAAATATCTGGGGAATTTTTTTTTCATATACCTTTCTGCTAGCAATTTCTACTAAATTTCACTGTAGTTAGAGAACATACTCTGTACAATTTAATCCTCTTCAATTTGTTGAGATTTGGTTTATGAATTAGCATATGGTCTATCTTGATGAATGTTCCATATGTACTGGAAAAGAATGTGTGTTTTTCTTTTTTAGGGTGGAATATTCCATAAATGACCAGTCAAACTGCTTAATAGTTTTGTTCAAGCCTTCTGTTGCCTGACTTAATTTTTCTTTTTGTTTTATCAAATTCTTTGAAAAGAATGTTGAAATTTCAACTATAATTGGGATTTGTCTATTTCTGTTTTCAGTAGTTTCAGGTCTATTTCTGTTTTCAGTATTTTCAGGTTTTGGTTCATGAAATTTAATGTTCTTTCATTAGATGTACATAAATTTAGGATTGTTACTTCTTCTTGATGTATTGACCTGTTTGTTATTTTGAAATGTCCCCATTTATCCTTGGTAATATTTCCTGTTCTGAACCCTATTTTGTTGAATACTAATACAGCCATCTTTCTACTTCCGTATACACTATAGTCTGCTCACCACCAAAAATTTAGTTTCCATTCATCACAAGGTTGATCCCCTTTACCCATTTCACCCTCCCCCTGCCACCCCCTCCCCTCTAGTAACCACTACTCTGTTCTCTCTATCTATGTGTTATACCACATTTTCTTCATCCATTCGTCCATTGATGGACACTTAGGTTATTTCCACATCTTGGCTATTTTAATTTGCCTTCATTTCTGAAAGATATTTTTAGAAATGCTGTTCCATTGTCTTCTCACCTGTACATTTTCTGACAAGAAGCACTGTAATTCTTCTATATAATTCACTACTGGATTTATCTGACTTGGTCGTCGTGTGGTAGGGTCATGGAGAATAGCTCAGAAATGGATGATGAATTCACTTCTGAAATAATTTAGTAAATATAGGAGTGATCAGAAATTGGTTTATGAGGCTGGGAGGCAGTGGAGTGGTTGAGATATACAATAACTTCTTTCAGCTGCAGCTTCAAGCCTTAAAAATCCTCTTCCCTAAGGACCAGTCTTTTCATCTAGTAACTGACTATAACTACAAACGTATATGATGAGAATTAACTATGTATGATACCAAGAAAAACAGCCTATGCTGATGCTTCTAAATAGACACTGGAGAATTACTGAAGAAAGAAAAAAAGGCTAAAAATGAAAAGTAAAGCTAATTACATCAATTATGAGGATTATTTATGTACAATAATCTCTATGCATGCATATGCATCAAATTAATATTTTTGAAAATCCAGTTGTTTGCAGTCAGCTCTTTTCATGACTACTTATCCTTCTACTGCTTATATTCTAATATTTTATATTTAATACCAATATTAAAACAATATGGGAAAAGAATGTTCCTGCCTTCATAAAAACAGTTTGGTGAATATAACGACTCTTCTTTTGTGATAAACATGTTTTTGCCAGTAGCCATTCTCACTAAGGTAGTTCAAATCCAGGTGGTTTAAGGCAATGGTTCTCAAACTTCAATGTACATAACAATTACCTGGAGAATTTGTTTTAAATGCAGGTTTCCTGCCCCTCTCCAAACATTCTGATTCAGTAAGAGGGTGAAACCCAAGAGCAAGTGTCAACAAGCACCCTTCTGAGGATTTTTATACAGGTGATCTGAAGAACACACTTTGAGAAACACTGTTGGGTTTGAATTGACCAAAGAATATATGCAGAGATTCAAGAGACAACCTTTTTTTTGCCATTCACTTCTTTCCTCTAAAAGGAAGTTGAAAGCAGGATTTGAGGAAAATATTTAAGTAAAGCTTAGGTTTTTAACTTTTACTCAGAGTAGTGTTGCAGATGATTGGTTATAGTTGTGATTGTATGAAGTATCAGACTCTTTATGTACGTTATCTTTGAGGCAGGTATTATTGTCTCATTCTGGCAAATTACAACCGAGAGATGTGAAGTAACTTGTCCAAGGTTATACAGCTAATAAATGTGAGAGCTGGAATTCAACCCGGGGCTATGTGATCCAAAGCCTGTGTCTTTTCTGCAGCCTCTGCCTACCCCTCCTCATCTTCCCTCTGTGCTGTTTCCAGACACTGTAACCTTAGGAGTAACTAAAATATCTAGAAAGTTCCTTATTCTTATCTTGGAAAATGTATGTTGTTGAAATAAAATAAATAAAACCAAGAAAAATAAATGCTCCAAAGAAAAACAGCCTTAAGAAGGAAAGAAAACTTTATAAAACTGACCAGAACATGCTGATTAATACTTCTCTCTCCATACTTATTACTCTGTATTGATGTTTACTGTGCAACATATCTTCCTTTCCCACTTAAAGTGGGAAAGTGAGTTTCTCTAGTTCAAGGTACATGTCTTATTTATCTCTGCTAACTAGCCCCCACTGCCAAATCACACTGACAAGTTGCCCTGTGGTAGATGCCAACACCTTACAAGAAATGTCTCTACAAATGTCACTATTTATATGTACTAAAGATACGGTTGAGGACATCATTCATTATTATTCAATGAACATATTCTCTACATGACACTCCATAAAACAATTTTTTTTTTCAAATTGAAGTGTCAGGAAATTTTTTGCTTTGCCTCAGAAATTAGTATGCTCTCTTCTTATGGACAGTATGAATCATATAACTTTAAGAATTTATTTTTAGTATTGCTTTGGTTTCCAGGAATTCAAGAGCCAAATTTGTGGCTCAGCTGAGTGTTTCTCTTCTAAATTACCACTGATTTTGGTCTTATAATCTAATTTGTATTTTCCCATTTTTATTTTTTATTTTCTATTTAAATTTTGTATTCTTGTAGGTTATCTCAAATATTTTGTGAACAAATTGTAAATAAAGTCCCAGTGCCTAGCTTTGTTACTTAAGATCATACTAGCTTCTCTAACACATAACCTCTCAAATTTTAACACAATAGAATTATATTTCTCACATTAATTTCCTTGGCTTAGTAGCTTTCCACACGGTTATTCAGGGTCCAGGCTCTTTTCACCTTCTGGACCCTCCCTCCTCCAGGATCTTGGAGACATTGAGATTTAACCAGTATATGGGGATCAGACTGGAGGAAGGTACCTCCACCTCTATTCATGTTTCACTGTCAAGAACTAGAAACTAGTTTCCACTTATGTCAGGTGTGCTAGAAATCTAAGAGCTGGAAATCCTGAATGGGCAGCAGCCTCCCAGCACTGAACTGTATTCAATGGAGATGGAACACAAATCTGTGCCGATCACCTAACTAGTCCCACTCTCAACTTAAAAGATGTTTCAAAATATGTGTTGGATGATTTAAAGGCATACTTCCATAGCTAGAAACTCCTTATTTGGCAAAAGAGCCGTTCTGTGTATACATGCCCTTGGACCTTGCATTATTCACATGTAATCAACATGTATATAGTGCTTACATGGTCGTGCCTGTGAATTAAATTTCTTACATAAAACACACTAAAGTCAAGTGTCTTGTGTGACCTCAAACTGCCAATCGAAGTTTCTTGGTCACGGTCATGTAAGCCAACAGAAGGTGTTTGTTAATGACTGGCCTCCAGTTGCTTAATGGAGAACTATGGCCAGTAGGTTGAGCAGATGGCTGGATGATGGTGGTGGTGGGGGAGGTTGGGCTACATGGACCATGAACACAGTTGTCAGTGTGGTGGCAGGAGCTCTACAAAAGGCATCGTGATTCCTTCTAATCCTGCAAACTAACACAATGGGGTAGAGGACCTGAATATGATCAGCAAAGTCAGACCAAAAAACATCAAATTACGACATGAGAAGGATCAAGAGTCTTTGAGTTTTCCTCACCAGGGCTGCAATAACTTAAGAGCAAAGTTAATTCTGCAAAATGTCAGACCTTTATATTTCAGGTCAGATTCTGCATATACCCAGAAACAGACTTGTCTAACTTTGTTACCAGGATCTTCAACATTTCCCAACACTTCTCCAAACACAGTCCTCTTCTCACATTAGGCCCTACTTCTTCTTAAAAATTATATTGGTTTAAAGGGAAAAAAACTATCAAAAATGAGCATTCTACTTTGGTTCCTTCAATATTCCTTTAGAAACCTAGAAACCGCATCTTATCTGGGTTTATTTCCGCAATTGCTGCTCTCAAATCTCTGCTCCTGTCGAAGGAGAAATACATAGACATTTCTTTGAGAGCATTCTTCAGCTACGGCTGATAAAATTAATTATCATGATTTCACCTGCATTGGATATGGTTTCATAGTTCACAGTTCACAAAACAGTTGCACACATTTTATTTCATTATATCCTTACAATAATCTTATAAATAGGATTATTTCCATTTTACAGATGAGGAACTATAACTTTAAGGAAGTGGGCTATTTTGCCCAAACACATTGTGAGTAGTAGAATGACCATACATCCAAGCTTTCCCAAGACAGTCTTGGTTTATGCCTGTTGTCCTGGTGTATTAATAGCAGTCCCTTTCACCCTCAAAACATCCCAGGTTTGAAGACAGTCAATTATTGTCAATGGTGAATTCAGAACTAGATCATAGTTCCTTTGACACGAAGAGCATGGTTTAGTGCTCTTTTCACAATATCAAGTTGTTTCCAATTATAACCAAACATCAGCATTAAGGGGTGTGGGGAGCACAACACTCCCTCCCTCCTTCTGGGTTGCTAGAAATGTATAGAGCAGAATGTTTAGTCAGAGAAGAACAGAACCATGATTCTCCCTTTCTAAGAATTGGGTTAAAGTAAGCACATTGGGATAAAGAAGGAAGGCTGTTCTTTCTTTAACCTCAAGGTAAGCTCCAACATTCATCCTGAGTTTGGAAATCATGTCAGCTCAATTTACAACTAAATTGGAAGAAAGTCCAGAGATTTTCCCCAGACTCATGCATCCATTGTTATTATTCAACACAGGTCTTTTTCTGCAGAGCTACATCAACAGCTAGTCTCATACCACTTCTATCATCCACTGAGAAGGTCCGTTAGTGACAGTTTCCTCTTTGTTCCCCATACCACTGGGTAAGGCCAGAATGTGGCATATTTTTCTTTCCTCAAACAGTCAGTCATAGTAGCCAATTTAATGTCAATTAATAACTGAGTCATTTGCTGCCACATGCAAGAAAGAATGTAGCTACCTATCCGAGAATAAATGTGAAAACCAGACTATAATGATCTGGAAGCTGAACCCAGGTAGAGATGAGACAAACAGAAGGAATGTGCTCTACCTTGCAACATGTTTTCCTTTCATTTCTTTATGCTCATCACTGGCTAAATGCCCCAGAATTCAATTCCTCTTTCCATCTGCACACCTTCAGGAGGAAGTGGCTCCCCACGAAGCAGGGAGGGAGAGCAAATCAAACAAATGGCAATAAAAAGCCACTTCATGAAGCCAGAATAGACTTCTGTCTGAAGGAAATGGCACCACTGAAGCTTTTTATGAAAAGTACCTTTGTTCCAATAGTTTTTCAAGAACAAAAATGTATCTTCACACTTTTGTCATTATAGTTATGAACTGTAAATCCTCATTTTATGGAAACACTCCAGAATTTCAAACTCTTAAATCAACCTGGTAAATCTCCAACCTCAGGAGTTCAGTTCAAGGAAAACCCCTTCAAAGATACTGACATTTTATAAGGAACTTCAGGAAAAACAAACAATGAGAGTTTTCAATGTACATTTTTTTGTTACCCTAAAGGCTTGTCATGGGAGACAGCTAACATGTAGAAAGAATAAAGACTGCTGCTGAGATTGCATTTTCTGAGCCCCAGGTCAATATGACTTAAACAATAACAGTCAAATGGTCTCTCAGGAAATTAGGTCTGGGGCCCCTAACAAACCACCATTGTTTCCTTAGAGGACTAGTTTACTTTTATATCAGGGTATCATGATGTTGGATATACAAGTAAACTTTTGAAAGGGAGAAAAATGACTCTTTAGAAAATCCATTTGCAACTGCAAAGTACTTTATAAATATTGTAAGCTTGAGGTTTCGCCTCCCTTAAAATATTTCCCATTCTCTGCTGGACACAGTCCCGTTATAGTGGTTGTATCTCCACAAAGTGTATGCCAACGTCTACTAATGACGCCATTTCAATACACCCAGCCTCACCAATGTTTAGCCAGCTGGTAGCCCACGTCAGCCAATCCAAATATTTCATTGTTGGATGAAATAGTTTCACAGGCAACCACAGGTCTTGGGCATGTGAATTTTATTAAGGCTTATTCCACAGACCAGGACAAAACAGAACACAGAGCAGTTTGCCCCGAGTTGCTGAGTGAGACTCATTGCAAACAATTTCCACCCATTCGCTAAACAGTGTCCAAAAACTTATGGTCCTCATGGAATTTTGAGTTGTGGAGGTATATAGAAGTGATTAGAGTCCTGAGAGCCAGTAGAAACTGTGTCTTTGTCTGGTAGTGGGAAGGCCTTAGTTCATGAAGTGCTTAACAGAGGTGGAGGCAAGGGTCTGTTAATCCCCGAAATAAGAGAATACATAGAAACTATATAATGAAATGCCATCTTCCTCTGGCCAGTGTACAGTGGTGGCTATGCCAGGCAGTAATGCTCTATTTCTGCAAGTCTACACTGAGCTCACTTAATGACATTATCAGCAGGGTGTCCTACACTCACTCCTACATGGGGCATCTTCTGTGCTCTTGAATGAAAGACTCCCCTTTCATAAGCCACTATGGAAACACATCATTTCCCACAGCTTCTCCATGCTGTCATAACTGCTTTGGGGAATGTCTTTATCAGCCACTAGAGACTCAGCGCTGGAAGAGAATTCCAGGGTTATCCTTAGGTCTGCTTACCGAGAGGGCTTTAATGTGCTCCGTGGTGTCACCAACACATAAAAAAAGTCAAACATTTTTACCAATTCCTTTGGAAAGGGAGTGAAGAACCTTACAAGGGAACTGGGCTCAGACTCCGGAAATTCAAATTCAAAAAGTATACAGATGACATGGAAATGCAACACTAGTGTCAGCTAGGAGGGGAACAGTCACAGAGAGCAAGGATGTTCAAACAATAAATCTGGTTTAGAAGATTCAGTGAGGTGTTGGTTACACAGAGAAACTGGGGACAAGAGTCAACCACAGGAGACTCTGTTTCCCTTTGCTGCTACTGACCTGTGCGCGAAGTGTCTAGGCACCCTCAGCAGAGTTAAGCACCCTCCACACCCACTCAAGGTGATGTCTCAGATTTGAAACCTTCTATCAATGTGGACATATGCCCAATATTCTACTTTTCTTTGATTTTTGTTATGTGTTTATGAATCTTGTCCCTGCACCTAAAATTATAATCACTTTAAGGTCACAGACTATATAAAATATGTCCTTTGGATCCCACATGAAACTTAACTCTAGAGTATGCTGAAGGAAACAGAAGAGCAAAAAAGTCCAGGCATCCAATAGATTGAGTTCCATGAGGACAGATGCTGTAAGAGCTTTTCTGCTCACTGTTCTATACCCACTACTTGGCACAGAAATGCTTAGTGCATTTTTTGTGGAATATGCCAGACTTGGCAAATGAATTTATGACTATTAATACATATCTGACAACATTTATATACTTATATCTGTGTTTTAACGTATTAATACATAGTACCTATTTTCCCACTTAGTAACCTTTCTTCTATAACTGACTTGGCAGTTTGGCATTTATTGCATGAATGGACCATGCAAAATACTACACATTCTTTCCATCTTTTTTTTTTTTTTTAATTTTTTTTTTTTTTTGCTTTCTGTCTTTTTTCATCTCCCTCATCTTCCTTTCTCTTTTTTCTGAGGACCAATCTCTTTAAAAATTCACATAGGGGGCTTCCCTGGTGGCGCAGTGGTTGAGAATCTGCCTGCCAATGCAGGGGACACGGGTTCGAGCCCTGGTCTGGGAAGATCCCACATGCCGCGGAGCAACTGGGCCCGTGAGCCACAATTACTGAGCCTGCGCGTCTGGAGCCTGTGCTCCGCAACAAGAGAGGCCGCGATAGTGAGAGGCCCGCGCACCGCGATGAAGAGTGGCCCCCGCTTGCCGCAACTGGAAAAAGCCCTCGCACAGAAACGAAGACCCAACACAGCAATCAATCAATCAATGAATAAATAAATAAATAAATAAGCTTTAAAAAAAAATTCACATAGGAAAGTCTTTAGCCTTTTGGCTAGAAAAATTTTTAAAGCCAAATCGCTTCTGAGAACAGCTGTGGGGTTTTTGATTGTTTTTTAAGAAAAAATTGTAAAGTTTTTTTTTTTTTTTTTTTTTTTACTTTTGGCTGTGTTGGGTCTTCGTTTCTGTGCGAGGGCTTTCTCTAGTTGTGGCAAGCGGGGGCCACTCTTCATCGCCGTGCACGGGCCTCTCACTATCGCGGCCTCTCCCGTTGCGGAGCACAGGCTCCAGACGCGCAGGCTCAGCAGTTGTGGCTCACGGGCCCAGTTGCTCCGCGTCATGTGGGATCTTCCCAGCCCAGGGCTCGAACCCGTGTCCCCTGCATTAGCAGGCGGACTCTCAACCACTGCACCACCAGGGAAGCCCAAAAATTGTAAAGTTTTAATGTGTTACATGTATTTGTTTTAAACCTTCTTATTTTCGCATAATTATAGACACCTGCAGTTGTAATGGCAGCGAGAGATCCTGTGTACGCTGTACCTAGTTCCCCTCACCCGCCGCCTGCGGGTGAGAACATCCTGCAAAACTACAGTACAGTATCACAACTGGATCTTGACCCTGATAACAGTCAATATTCTGAACATTTCCATCAATTCCTCCTATTGTACTTTCACAGACACATTCTCTTCCCTCATGCCCCGCTCCCTCCTTAAACTCTGGCAACCACTAATTTGTTCTCCATGTCTAAGTTTTGTCCTTTGATGACTGTTATATAAGTGGAATTATACAGTGTGTAAAAACTTTGGAGACAGGCTTTTTCACTCAGCATAATTCTCTGGATATTCACCCAAGTTACTTCTTGTATCAACAGTTTGTTTTCAGTTCTCTTACTGAGTAGTATTCCATGGTATGGATCTACCACAATTTGCTTAACTATTCATCCACTGAAGGACATCTGAGTTGTTCCAGTTTGGGACTGTTATGAATAAAGCTGGTAAACATCCGTGTACAGGTTTTTGTGTGAACATAAGTCTTTATTTCTCTGGGATAAACAGACTAGAGAGCAAAGGACAATTGTTGGATCGCATGGTAGTTGCATGTTTAGTTTATTAAGAAACTGCCAAATTGTTTTCCTGAATGGCTGTATCATTTTACTTTCCCATCAGCAATGTATGAATGATTCAGTTTTCCCACATTCTTGTCAGCATGTAGTGTTGTCAATATTCATTTCAGCAATTCTGATAGGTGTGTAAGGATAGCTCACTGTTTTTTTAAATTAGTAAACTGTATTTTTTAGAGCAGTTTTAGGTTCACAGCAAAATTAAGTGCAGATTCTGGCGTTTCCATATGCCCACTGTCTCTACACCACACTGGTACATTTGTTACAAGTGACGAACCTACACTGACACATCATTATCACCTGAATGTTAGTGTTCGCTCTCAGTGTTGTACATTCTATGGTTTTGACAAATGTATAAGGCGTGTATCCACTATTGTAGAGTCATACAAAATCGTTTCACTGCCATAAAAATCCTTTGTGCTCCACCTATTCATCCCTTTCTTTCTCTAACTCTTGGCGACCAATAATCTTCTTACCATCTCCATAGTTTTGACTTTTCTAGGATGTCATATAGTTGGAATCATACAGTATGTAGCCTTTTCAGTTTGGCTTCTTTCACTTAGAAATATATATTTTAAGTTTGCCCCATGTCTTTTCATTGCTTGATAGTTTATTTCTTTTTAGTGCTGAATAATATTCTGTTATCTAGATGTACCACAGTTCATTCACCTACTGAAGGACTTTTGTTTGCTTCCAAGTTTTGGCAATTGTGGATAAAGTTGCTATAAATATTTATGCGTAGATTTTTGTGTGGACATAAGTTTTTTTTTTTTAATTTATTTATTTATGTATTTATTTTTGGCTGTGTTGGGTCTTCGTTTCTGTGCGAGGGCTTTCTCTAGTTGCGGCAAGCGGGGGCCCCTCTTCATCGCGGTGCGTGGGCCTTTCACTGTCGTGGCCTCTCTTGTTGCAGAGCACAGGCTCCAGACATGCAGGCTCAGTAGTTGTGGCTCATGGGCGTAGTTGCTCCGCGGCATGTGGGATCCTCCCAGACCAGGGCTCGCACCCGTGTCCCCTGCATCGGCAGGCAGACTCCCAACCACTGTGCCACCAGGGAAGCCCTGGACATAAGTTTTTAATGCATTTGGAAAATACCAGTGAGTAAGCCTGCTGGATCATATGGTAAGAAACTGCCCAATTGTCTTCCAACGTGGCGGTAGACCATTTTGCATTCCCATCAGCAATGAATGGGAGCTCCTGTTGCTCCACATCCTCACCAGCATTTGTTTGTCATTGGTTTGGATTTGAGCCATTCTAATAGGTATGTAGTAGTATCTCATTATAGAAAGTCCCCTACATATGAACCTTCAAGTTGAGAACTTTCAAAGATGCGAACGTGCGTTTACATGTCCAATCACGTAAGTTAGTTCCCATGTCCAGCGTACATTGTCACATGCACGCATCCTCTACAAGTGGTTGTGCTTTTGTGTACTTTACTGTACAGTACTATATAGAGTACAGTAGTACAGCATCTTTATTTCAAGCTAGATCTGCAGGAGGATGACTTCACTGAACTCCTTGCTGTGCAACACGAGGAGCTTACTAATGAAGACTTGACAGAATTGGAGGCACAGAGAAAGGACGAAGAAAGACAAGAGGAAGAAGAAGTAACTGAAGAACCGAAGAGATTCATGATACAGGAAATGGCAAGGGGATTTTCTTTATTTGAGGAGGCACTGTTAGTTTTCGAGACACAGGACCTGAAAGTAGAACAGTACATGAAGGTTACAGCAGCCGTTCAGAATGCAATCCCATGCTACCATGTCATCTATGATGAGAAAAAAAGAGCTACTATCCAAACATCACTGGATTGTTTTTTCAAGTGGGTAGGTAGAATTGAATCTAGCAAGGAACCAGAACCTGTGTCGTCAATGTCAGGCATGAATAAAATTGCAGCTTGCCCTTCATCCCCTATTGCTGACGATCCTTCAGCTCTACCATCTCCCACCTCCTCTCCTTCCTCCAGTCAGCAACTCTTCTTGCCTGTTCACTCGATGCCAGCCCCTGTATGCCAGCCGTCGTACTGTACTACTGTACTTTTCAAGGTACTGTATTGTAAGATGAAAAATGTTTTCTTTATTTTTTGTGTTTGCTTGTTTTTTATGTATTATTTGTGTGAAAGGTATTATAAACCTCTTACAGTATGGTAGTATATAGCTGATTCTGTTAGTTGGGTACCTAGGCTAACTTTGTAGGACTTACGAACAAATTGTACTTACAAACGTGCTCTCGGAACGGAACTTGTTCATATATAGGGGACTTACTGTATTGTTTTAATTTAAATTTCCCTGATGATATATGATGTGAAGCATCTTTTCATATGCTTATTTTCCATCTACATATCTCCTCTGGTGAGGTGTCTGTTAAGAGGTTTTTGCCCCTTTTTTAATCCAGTTGTTTGTTTTCTTATGGTTGAGTTTTAAGAGTTTTTGGTGTACTTTGGATAAAAATTCTGTATCAGATGTGTCTTTTGAAAATATTTCCCCCCAGTCTGTGGTTTATTTTCTCATTCCCTTGACATTGTCTTTCACTGAGCAGAATTTAATTTATTAAAGTCTAGCTTATCAATTATTTCTTTCATGGGTCATGTTTTTGGTATTGTACCTAAAAGGTCATTGCCATACCCCAAATCATCTAGTTTTTCTCCTATACTATCCTCTGGGAGTTCTATAGGCTCTGATAAAACCCCAGCAGGTTAGACTCTGATAACACAGTTTCTCCTGAGGACAGGCTTTGTTAAGAACAGAATGCTCTGGCTATTTCAAAATGGTGACTTTCCCCCTTCTCCTGCCAGAAGCACAAAGGGATTTTTCTCTGGTATTCACTGTAAAAACATGGTAGAGTTCCTGGAAGTGAAACTCACAAAAGTGTTGGAGTCCCCCTCTAACTGTGTTACCCTGGAGTTTTTAACTCACACTTGTCCACACTGAGCTCCAGCAATTTGTGAATTACAGTTCAGGTTTTCCTACACAGGTACTGATTCCCAGGGAGATTTTTGCTCATGGATACCTGTGCCAATAAGTTGTAGTTCTCTGTATCTTCCTGTCTGTCTCTCCAATATTGGGGGCTGCAGTTTTTCCTATGATCTCACTTCTCTGGCAGATCTAACAGGAGTTGTTGATTTTTCAGTTTGTTCAACTTTTTACCTGTTGTTAGGACAAAGTGACAACCTCTAAGCTCATTTTATACCAGATCAAAAACTGGAGGTCTCTCATTGTAGATTTAATTTGCATTTTCCTGATGGCTAATGCTGTTGAGCATCTTTTCATGTGCTAAGGTCAGTTTAAACCACATTAACTTTTAGTGATAACTAACTTTTCTAACTAAAAAGAATAACTGCATTCTCGAAAAGTTTTCACCTAAGGAGACTAGACTACTCAGATCTAGAGTCATGTGTCTGCTGGAAAGATAACCATTTACTCACTGAGAGCTTCTTGTCATTGGAAATGGTATCTTCTCCTGTAAGCACAGTGGTGTTTATTGAGCTGCATTAACCTCTCTAAGAGATGACTCGTGGCTTGACAACAGAACTCTAGGTGGGAAAGAACATCACTTTCTTATTTTATGGCAGTAATAGACACCCAAATGTAGGCCAATGAAAGGTGGAGCTAGGGGAACTCGGTTTTAAATCCCTAAAATCTCCCATAAGAACTGTAAGCCCTATTATGGTATAGTTTATTGTTACACGTATCAGGCCATTGCCAGTAAAACAAGAGCTCCAACTGCTACAGATTTTAAAAGCTAAAAATTATCATGTGAGGGAAGAGTTTGTCCTGTCACAGCCTCAGCCTTACACAGAGCTCTCGGTGTATATAAAGCCAGTATGGCAAATGCCACATCTAATTACAACCCAGCAGTTCAGTCTTCTTGATTCTAATGATCTATTTCCCATTTTACCCGGACTTCCCAAATTCACATTTTTTTAAAAATTTTTTTAAAATTTTATTTATTTAATTAATTAATTTATTTATGACTGTGTTGGGTCTTCGTTTCTGTGCGAGGGCTTTCTCTAGTTGCAGCAAGTGGGGGTCACTCTTCATCGCGGTGCGCGGGCCTCTCACTATATCGCGGCCTCTCTTGTTGCGGAGCACAGGCTCCAGACGCACAGGCTCAGTAATTGTGGCTCATGGGCCTAGTCGCTCCGTGGCATGTGGGATCTTCCCAGACCAGGGCTCAAACCCGTGTCCCCTGCATTGGCAGGCAGATTCTCAACCACTGCGCCACCAGGGAAGCCCCCACATTCCCATTTTAACTGTGAATTTTCAGGTATGAGGTGCTCTCTGACACTTGGAAATTATTTAAATATCTTTGTATTTGCCTTTGGATTAGTTTTGGCTTCTTCATGGAGAGATATATATATATATACATACATATATACATACACACACACATATATATATTCATTGGCTTGAATTTAACAATGCAAGAGAGATTCAATCACTCTTTAGCGCTCAGGAATTGCAGCCTGCTTCATCAGACACACAAAAGCCAAACTAACCCAAAATACATATAATGCAGGGTCAAATCAGAAGAAGCAGGAGGGCCAAGAGATGCAAACAGTTGCAATTGTCCCCTCCAACCCTGAGGAAATTGTTGAGGGCTCTGGTAGAACAATCTGTTGTTTATCCGTATTAGTCACTCATATCCCACTGCACACATATTATCCAATACAGTGGATGCACTTGGTCCCCTTGCCAGTTTATTTTTCATTTGTGATTAAGCAACATGTTTGGTCCTTCTCCTTCTCCACTGACATTCTGTCTATTTTGTTTTGTTTTGTTTCATTTTTTAAGATGTTGAGGAGAACATAAGCTTATAAAAATGGGCAGTAGAGTTTAGAAAACAAAGAAGTATGTAAGAATAACTGTCAAATATGGAAGTGATTCTAAGTAAGGACTCCTGTAGAATTCTAATATCCTAGAAGGGTGTAGATAGAAAAATTAACATCAACAAAGACTGAATGGGGTGGCAGAAACACAAGTTGGCAATCTAACATCTATTCTCTCCTTCTTTTTTTCTTACAAAGAGTTTATTTTCCTGCCTCCCTCACAGACGAAGGTGGCAAATGAGATAGAAGCAGAAATTATTGAGTGGCATTTCTGAGGAAGCATTTTTGCCAGGAAATAAAAATGATCACCGTATCTCCAGCATCCATGTTGGACTCATGAGGAGAAAAAAAAGCGTATCTTAGAGATCTGGGACAAAATATCCTAGAGGTGCCAAACCAAGCCAGCAAATGCCTACCTGAACATTTAGGAAAAATAAACTTCTGTGTGATGAAGCCACTTTTGTCTGAATATTCTGTTATTGGTAGCAGAACCTAATCCTTTCTGATACTATTGGTAATGGAAAAAATTCAAACCCCATTTGCTGACCTTGAGGAGAAAGTTTAACTCTTATTTGAAAGCAACCAATAATAATTCCACACTTACCCTCAATGGAGAAGAGTATTTCTGACTAATATGTGAATATATAATAAAGATGCTATATGCTGACATGCATGAATCTTGAAATAGGAATAAGGATAAAGTTAGGACAGAAAAAACATAATGGGAGATTCCTAAGAAGTCTTTAGAATGGTGGACTGACTTGTTGATTTGACCAACTGGAAGAGGCCATCTGGTCAGAGGTTACACATGTAACTTCTACGAGTTCAAATTAAAATTGTTCATGGTGCAAGCAACATCAACGAAAAGAAATTAAAATGTTATATTATTCATGGTATTTATGAAATAGTCTTAACTGATCATTCTGACTAACAAATAAAGGCATTACTTATATTTTTTTAAAAGGGACCTCAGAAGTGATTCCCTGAACTTCCATGGTTAACTGGTAACTACTGGGAAATTATCTTTGCAATGACTTTAGTTATGTTAGTTATGTCTTCTGTTGGGTTTATCTAGTTTGTTTGAAGCTCAAAAACTAAATCATTATGTTGAACATTTACCAAAAGAAAGTCAAAACTTTTATTCAGTTATCTGGATATAATGGGAAGAGAGAAAGAAAATAGTCTGATTTATGAAAATCTGTACTTCAATCTTCCAGACCACTACTTGCCTTGTTGGACAATTTTCTTATTAGCCTTTAAAACTTTTAATACAAAATAAAATAAGTCATAGAATTAGTTTCAGGGAAAAAAAAATTTCCCTTAGCCACACAGGAGGCAAAGGTAATTTCCTCTGGATAACATTTTCAATGGACCCTTTGTGTTTTGATATGATTTTTAAAAATGTTAAATCTAATCAGGCAACTCTGCTCTTTAATTACTATTATTACTTGTGTAGAAGTATAAAATTTAGGTTAAATCATTAGCAGTTAATCTTCTGAGCTAGATACCATCTCTGTAATGAAATACAGTTTATGGAGCAAAGGTTTTGCTTTTTTAATATTAACTGGGAAATTAAGTGAGAAGACTAGTTATAAACAATTATTCCCACTAATAATAATTATTCTATATCATACGTGTACTATACCCCAGGCACTCTATTAAGGACTTCACTTTTAAAACTCTAATTTCAACATCCCTAAAAGGTAAGTACTATTATTAGCATCCCCGTTTGACTACCAAAGCAGGCTACTGAGGCCAGAGAGGCTTTGTATTTTCCCGAAGTCACATGGTTAGTGGAAATGTCAGAGGGGCACCTAAATGCAGTCTGTCTGATTCCAAACCCACGAACTAATCACTACATGATACTGCTTAGACACTGAGGGGTCATGTGTTATACTGGAAAGTAGGTTTAAAATTTCTGCAAATGAACATGGAAACTTAAATGAATGAAAAGGAAAACTTATAGCTTTAGACTAAAGGATGACTGAAAAATTAGTTTGTATTTTGAGGCCATATTGAATGAGTCAGGGGCAAACTCAGCATGTTTTGTCATTGATGAGAGACAGTGTCTACCTGGCAGATGAGCTAATATATGTAAGATGTAGACATTTGAGTTCTCAGGAAGTTTAGTCTTAAATAAACTAGCTCCTCCCTCCCTCCCTTCCTTTCTTCCTCAATAGAAGCCATCTTAAAATATAGCAAGACTATGAAATTAAAGTTTCATCTCCTATCCCATGGCAATTCTGGCATCCAAAAATTACAATAAAAATCAGTTCCTAATTGTTTTTCTCTTTGATCAATATAAATTGTTTTTGCTGCAGACTTTGGCACACTACTTTGTCCACTCCATAGACTGTGAGTATATGAGATCACAATAAGATCTTATTGAACAAAAGCTGCAGAGACAGCTGGAGTTCTAGTCCTGCTTCTGTACTAAGACACTTAGTCTCTCAGAGGGTTTCTCTGACCCTCAGTTTTCTTATCTATAAAGTGAAGTCGTTGGACTGTATGAATTCTATCCCCTCCAGCAACAAGATTCTATACTTTCTCTGAAGTGTCACTTAAACAAATTTTCAGTGTGGGTTAGAAAAAGATTTCCTCACACACTTTTCTCAACTTGGGCACCCCTCCTCATGATGTGTCCCTACACATCGCCCTTCCCACGCCTTTAGACAACCACTGCCCAACCGTCTTGTGCATAAGATCAGCTCCAGAGCAAAACTTGCTTGTGGTTTGGTGCTCTGGGCAGCACTATCATGAGATGTAAGTGACCGAAGGCATTTTTATGATGTCAGTAGGGGTGAGTCAGGGTAGAGTTTAATGAGTAGAGTTCATCAGAACTACAGTAGTGTACTTACAATCAACAAGCACGTTTTCTTGCGCAACTGAAGCCAATAAGTAGGAGTGTGAGCAAGGAGGGTTAAGGATGTGAAATCAGGTGTCTTGATGCTTCAGGAGTAAGTTTACCTCTCAGGACTCAGAGGAGAATTGTATCACTGAAATCCCGTGGAGAAAGAGAATCCAACTCACATGATAAAAAAGACTTTCATAAGGGACCATTTACAGAGGTGTAGGCTGGGTGAAGAGAGACCAAAAACGATGTTGGAATCTCTTAGGAACTAGCAATACAGGAAGGCATTATCATGCCTAGACCTGAAGGGGCATGAGAGATATTAGCATTGAGAAGCCCAATGAGAGAAAGAGCCAGGGAGAAGGGCCCATATAATAGGACCTCTAGTGGTGGAGGGGTGCACCCAATGCCAGAAAACAGCCCAAAGCAGGCGGATACAGGAAAAAAATGACCTATCCTTTGTCATGCTGCCTTCCTATCTCCTGGTGGTGCCTATCATTGGCCAAGGATATTCTTCAAGGAGCCCTGGTAATAGTGTGCTTAGGCGTCAGTGTCTTACAGCCCAAAGTAGGGCAGGGAACAGCAGGGAATGGATCTGACTCATGCAGGGGGCTGGTGTGCAAAAAACCAGCATGGGTACTAAGATTTTCCAAGATAAGTTTTAGTACAATTGGATTATTTTTCATTCTTAATGGAGAGCCAAGTATAAAGAAATGACAGTATGATTTAGCAGACAGTCTATTTTTCCCCAGTGATTTTTATGGGCAGACAATTTCCTTTTGATTCATTTTCATTTTGATTTTCCATTTTTATTGGCACTTAGCTGTTAATGAGGAATTGCACCATTTCCCTCTAATTCTTTGTCTTGTTTGATACTTCTCCACATTAGGGTCTTGTCAACCACTGTCTAGCACTGGCAGCCACTGGCCAAATAGACACGTCTCTTTACTCTGTTAAAGCTTGACATGCGAAACAGTGCAGATTGCCTTCTGTCCTCTCATTTTGAGATGTTCCAAAAGTTAGTAATTCTGACTTTTAGGTTTAAGGAAAAGTGAATTTAGCCTAGGAGAATATGTACTTAACATTAAAGTGTGGGCACTATTTCTGGGTTCCTATTTGCTGTCTCTGAAGCATTTGTCATGCCTTGGGAAGAAAGGTAATTAAAACATGGAGAAGCTATTTCCCAATGAACCACTACATAGACTATATTGCTCTTCCTAAGCATGATATTTTGGATTATTCTAGAACATGATGTTGAAGTGTGAACAGACTAGGAATAAAACTGAGTCCAGTGTGTGCCAAGTTTGGGCAGTTTATAAACCCAGTGGAGCTTGCTGTTAACGTACAGCTTGGCAAACTCACTCATGGTCTGAGTTGCAAGTTGGGCTGTTTTCTATCTCTTTGTAGCCTTTAAGATTCTGGGATTGAACCAGAGATGTCAGCTTGGTTTAGTGAAACAGAAGCCAGCTCCCTCTTCGATGCCTTCAGTTTCTTAGGGGAAAATTAGCTATAATTTAAACTACATATATTTACATATATATATCCAAAATTGTTAAATGAAAAGAAATTTTCAGGGTATAGCAAGACTTTAAAGTCACCCTTGGATCATACAGTAGACCTATTTGGTTTTATATTTTACCATTCTTTCTTCCTTTACTCGCTTACCATGTAAACTAACTTCTAGAAATATATTTCAAATTTCGGATAACTAATCCAACAACAAAGACAATTTGAAAAGATAGAAAAATATTTATTCCTTTTAATTTATAATTTTGTCACTCAGTCTTCTTTGTGTCACTTGAGCTAAATGGTTCTTAACATAGTAGCACAGGAAGACATACAAACATATAAACAAACATATAAACGTATGAGTATCGGCTTTCCAGTTGTAGAGGAAACATTTAGAATAAATACAGAATTCCTGTGTTCACCATCCAGAAGGAGAGAGATGAAAGATTTAAAATACCACGGGAAAAGGGCTATAAAAGATACATTCCCAAGGAGGTCTGAGGATGAAGCCTGGGGAGTCAGATGTGGCTTCACTGAGGTACCACCTTTGGGGATGGGCTTTAAAGGATAAATAAAAGTTTGCTTAGTAAACAGGAGAGAAAAGGCATTCCAGACAGAGGGAATGGCATCATCAGGGAATAGTTCTGCTCCTTAGAATGTGGCCTTTGCAGAGAGGGAATTATGAGAAATAAGGCCAGGCATAGGTGGAAGCCAGATCAGGAAGTGTGTTTTGTGCCTGGCTGAGGAGGTTGATATTTATCTGTTAAACAGTGTTTAAGCAACTGTGATATATTTTAACTATATATTTGTCTTGATTACATGAGTAATTAAGAACTTACAAAAAATCTCAAAAGTTTCAGAAGAGTTGAGGAAAAGGTGAAAATCCGCTTGATCATAACCTCCATTGTTTGTATGTTAGTATATTCATCCAGAGCTTTTCAGTGCAGAGAAGGACTGAGCTAAATCACACCTGATTCCTGACCTACAGAAATGGAGATAATAAATGCTGCTGTTTCAAGCATTAAATTTGGGGGTCATTTATTAGACAGCAATATAGAACTCTAATATACACTTCCGCTTCCTGCCTAATATCTTCACAGCAAACTTTGATTCCAGCTGTGGCTACGGCAGCTGGCTTCTCACAGGTGTAAGGTGACAGCACCTCCCCTTAGTTGTCTTGTTTGTTTTGCACTTCGTGCCCCAAAATTTCTGACACTACAGGTATAAGACTCCTGTGGGAACTTGCTCACAATTACACGTGTACAAACCTGTGTAGGAGGGGAAAATTAATTTTCCCAGTACTCTTCTAGGTTCTGTGGCTGAGACCCTCACTCCCCCATAATAAAAGACAGGTTAACAGGAGAAAAGAAAAATAATGTTGATTATGTACACCCCAGAAAGATATGAAACTCCAAAGGCTGCCAGACGATTGAGGCTTATATGCCATCCTGAGCTAAGGAGAGGGATAAGGTCTGGGGCTTCAAGTGAGGGAAGGTAATTCATGGGAAGGTGAAAAGAGGAAAAGTTTGGTAACCAAAATCGCCCTGCCCTGCAGATAAGTCTCTCAGGGGAAAAAGTGATCTCTGGTAATATCTTCTTTCCTGGTACAGGCCCCCATTCTAATGTAAATTTCCCTTATGAAAAGGGTATTACTACTCTTGTTTTCAGAGTTTCTCCTTTATCTGTAATTCCTCAAAATAATCAGCTCATTGTTTCCTTAAGCCAAAGAGGCCTATTTTGGGATGGCCAATTCTGCTACCTGGAAGTACAAGGGAGTTAGTCCTTATGGGGCAACTCTAGACCCGTGTAGGACAGGAGCCAGCAGAATCATCATCCCTCTGCTGTTGCACAGAGGACGGTTCTGACAGTCTAGGTAGACCCCCAGAAGGCCCCAGTGCCGTCAAGCACCAGGTGCTCGCAGTGGTGACCAAGTCAGTTATGCATCCTTTATTGGCTTTCCCTCCCACCTGTTAACCTCTTCTCAGAGACAAATTACTAAAGCTCTTGTCTCAGGCTCTGTTTTTGGTTGCGGTGTGGGAACCCAAGCTAAGGTACTTTGTCTCCTCTTAGCATGGTGTTACCAGGTCAAGGACTTGCTAGAATATTGATGGTTCTATTTCTTATACATTGAAGAAGCAAATTTCTAGCATAACCCAGTAAACATATACTCTTCCTTTGGCTTATTATTACACATGTCTCTCATCTCTTTTTCATAGCATTTTCACCTCACAGGCACAAAACCTATTCAGCCCAATATTCTCTCTGACAGACTTTGCTACAACAGCATGTACACTGAGTTACAACTCAAATACTGGCCTCTCGGATCAAAATGTAGTGGCCCAACTTGAAATGTTTGCAGTGCATCCGCCTATCACGTACACCAACTGAAGACCTCTAGCAAATATATTTAAGTTAATTCCATAGTGTGGGTTTGGCTCCCAGTTTATTCTTTTGTTATTTTTACAGAAATATGAGTAAAAGAACACCTCTGATTACTGCTAGAGTTGTATCTGGACAACTGCACGTAAACTCTGAGATATCCAGTCTATCTCAGGCAGTTTCCCAAACGTTACTGGTTCCTGTAGAGTTTGTATAATGCCTGACAGCTCTCTGTAGAAAGAAGGTCAAATCCCAGATCCTAACCCCATGGTCTGTGCCCCAGAATCCAGATAATATTTTTTTGCAAAAGCTGTCTGTGTCTGTGTATATCTATGTGTGAGAGAGAGCATTTTACAACTGACCTTTCAAGAAATTCCACAGATCTATTTTTTTAAGAAAAATGCAATGTCTCTCTCAGCATTTCCTTATTTAGAAAGAAAAAAGAAAGAAAATTAGTTTTCATTTAAAATCATTGGCAAAATTTCCAAGAATGATAAAAGACTCCTAAATAAAATGTATTTATCCTTGGATTACATAGCTCTCTCTTTCCCTTCCTGATCTCATGCTGAGATAAAACTTTTAATTCTCTCTCTCAACTCTGCTTAGTTTTTATCCCCAAAACCAAGCTGATTGGCTCTCAACTCTACTCG
The DNA here is from genome assembly GCF_949987535.1 of Balaenoptera acutorostrata. NCBI lineage: Eukaryota > Metazoa > Chordata > Mammalia > Artiodactyla > Balaenopteridae > Balaenoptera > Balaenoptera acutorostrata. The sequence continues at coordinate 69,078,244 of NC_080065.1, read as the reverse complement.
ATTTTTTATCCCAAGACTAATGAGGAATTAAAGTAGAAAGGAGAATTGGAGAGATTTTCCAAACTAGTCTAAAGAGGCTATTGAAATTGCCTCTGAGCCTCTGAGAGCAACTTGGGGGCTCCTAAAGAATTTAAGTATAAATAAGCAATTTTTCACATAGCAACAACCTTGCTGTGGAAACTAAATGAGTAGCACAACAGCTTGTGGTCATGTATAAATTTGTTCTCTTCTTATCTTTCTTTGTCCTTTGTCTAAAACGGCCAACTCATTCTTAAAGGGCCAGATACTATATATGGCTTGTGAGCCATACAGTCTCTGTCGCAACTGCTCAACTCTGTCCTTGTAGATTGAAAATAGCCAGAGACAATATGTAAACAATTTGTGTAGCTGTGTTCTAATAAAACTTTATTTATAAAAAGAGGGTCAGCCTGCCAACTATTTTTTTCCAACCCATGGTCTAGAACAAGAAACTTAAAGAACAATAGAGTGAGGTTACATTGTTTTGTTTCTATACCATCCTTTTGTCCCAGTGACCCAACCACTATATTTTAGTTTATTAAAATATATGGAAAGAGGAGAGATGTCGTTGTGGTACATATGGAAATAAGCACATAATTTTGAAAAACTTCCAGAACGTGAAACGGGGCTGTCTACACTGATGGATCATCCAAGTTCAGCTTCACAGTGTGTCTGCTGTACTTTGGAAGTTTAAGAAAAATGCTGCTCTGTGTAATGGATAGCTGTGTCAAACATAGAAGTAAATAAAAATGCAAATGGAGCACTGGCTCATGCAGATAATAGCTAAATAAAACTATTTCTAAAATAAGTATCTCCTTGACCAAAATAGATATATTCCAGTCTCACAGTAATCAGTATGCTGTCATCCATTCCACAATACATAGCACAGCTCAGTATGTCTGACATGACATTGATAGGCTGAGGTAACATTCAATATTTCTTCCCTCTCTGCCTCATCTAAGGTTTTGTAAAAGATCTTTACAGTCATGTGAACCTCTGAAATCATAAGTGGAAAGTGTTATACAATTTTTTCTCAGGAGAGTATTCATAACTATCAACAGCTTCTCAGAGAACTCCATGATCCCAAAGTAAGAAAAATCACATCATTAATGAATAAATGGGAAAAAATGAAATTGTTCACCAAACCTAAATTTTAGTCCAGTTTATAGGGTACAACTGGAAGGTAGCAGAAAGGCTAAAAAAACTCAAGTAAAAATATCCTCTCCATTGAAACCTCAAATGTCACTATGACTTGATACCTTTGTGTTTATTATTATATTTTATTTCAGCTCCGTTTTTAAAACGTCTTTTGTTTTAAAATGTTCTTTAAATATGGAACTTGCTTGTGATGAGACTTCACACACACAAAACAAACAAACAAAGAAAAACTATGGGAATTCTACTTCTGCACCAGGATACAGAGAGCTCAGAGTAGGGTTGCCAGTTTTAGCAAATAAAAATATAGTACACTCAGTTAAATTTAAATTTTGTATGGGATTATATTTATACTAAAAGATTAATCATTGTTTATCTTAAATTCAAATTTAACTAGGTGTTTTGTATTTTATCTGGTGAGTTTAGCTGGAAGGAATATTACTCACAGCATTGCAATGAAAAAGAGCTAAACTAGCTTCAAATTCATGACATTTTTTTTAACCTATCGGAAAACTACAGTTGCAGAACAAATAACTTGCTCAAAATTTTAAGAGAAACAGGCACCTACTGGGAGAGAGGAGACATAAGCACTCACTAACCCAGGTTAAAAGCAACCACACACCAGTGAGGTTTCAGCTAGGATAACTGATGAATTGCTGAAGGCAGGACAGGACTGGGTGCACAGCATGAAACAGCTGAGAGCCACAGAAATTGGGAGAGTCCATACCCTCAGCCCTTTTTTTTTTTTCTCTATAAACCCCACTGGATGCTCATCCACAAAAAAGAAAAAGTCTTAAGAAATATCAATTTTAATGCAAACCTGGGAGAGGAGAAGAGGAGCCCTGTGGGAGAAGCAGGACCCCTCATCTGTTTCTCCAGTCTCTCTCTGGAACAAAAGTCTTAATCTTCGGGGAAGGGGGGAATAACAATGATGCTCTCCTTAGGACACAGATGAAAACTTGCAGTGGGAGGAGGGAAATAGAAAAAGACAAAAGGTTAGTCCTATGTTAGGGGCAGGAATACACACTAGGCCCCAAATTACAGTCAGAGAAGGGGTAGGAGAATTGAGAAGGCCATACTCCTAAGACCCTACCTAAGACTGAGATTTAGTCATAACAGTAGAGGATGTTCCATTCCACTGTCCTCCACCACCAAGGAAAAAGGTCAAATAACAAGTAACAAGAATACTGTGGGGAGAGGGACATCAGAGGAGCAAGAATGTACAAAGAGATCCTCCTGAGGTAAAGTAGAAAGGGAAGACTTAGAGTGCAGGGCCAAACTGACACTGCTCTCCAAACTCTCAGATTAGACACAAGGCATCCACATTTGAAGGCTGTGGGGCATTGAGGGTAACCATAGCAACAACAAACTTCAAACCAGCCCAAGTGCTCATTAGATTTACTCCAATGCCCACATTAAAGACCTAATGAAAGGAAAAGTGTGTCTATTTCCAGGCATAAAAACAATTTACCTCAGTCTTTCCTATCTTATACAAGACATTCAGCTTTCAAAAAATATTATGAGGTATACAAAAAGGAAAGAAAGAAGACACAAAGCAAAGCAATAATCAGAACCACATTTAGGTATGACATAGATGTGGAAAACATCTGATAGGGAATTTTAAAATAATGGTGATTAATATGTTAAAAGCTCTGAAGAAAAAAGTAGGCAACACATAAGATCAGATGAGTAATTTCATCAGGAGAGAGAAACAATCCAATGAAAATGCTAAAAATGAAAAGCACAGTAACAAAGTTAAAGAATGACTTTGACAGGCTCACCAGTACACTTAACTCTACCAATGAATGCATCACTTAACTTGAAGAGAAGTCAATATAAATTACCCAAATTAAAACCCAAAGAGAAAAAAAGAGTGAAAAATAAACCAAAATAATTAAGAGCTGTGGGACAATATCAAACATTTATAACATACATGTAATTAGAAACTCAAAAAGGGAAGAACGCAAGGACAGGGCAGAAAAAAATATTTGAAGAAAAATTGGCCAAGAATTTTCCAATATTAATTACAGATGCCAAACAGAAAACCAAGCAGGATAAATACTAACACACACACAGACACACACACATCTTCAAATGTCATATTCAAGTTGCTGAAAACAAAAGACAAATGTAGCATTTTGAAAGCAACTGGAAGAAAAAGAAACATTACATGCAGAGAGGAAGAAAGAGAACTATGACAACAGATTTCTCATCGGAAACCAGTAAACCAGAAGACAATGAGAGACATCTTTAAAGTGATGGTATCGGGGCTGGGAGGAAATCATCAACCTAGAAATCTATAGCCTGTAAAAAATAACTTTCAAAACTAAAGGAGAAAGACTTTCTCAAACAAATACACACTGATGGAATTCATTGCCAGCAGATCTATTCTATGAGAAATGCTAAAGGAAGTTCATCAGGCAGAAGGAATATGAAATCAGACTAAAACTTGAATATGCAAAAAGAAATAAAGAGCACCAAAGACCAGGAGAAATTAATATATAGATTAATTATATATAGATAATTAACTTATATCCAGGATATATAAACAACTCTCAAACCCACCCCCCAAAAAAGAAAACACACAGCCCAATTTTTTAAAAATGGGATATGTTTCTGAGCAGATGCTCAAAGAAGATATATGGGTGGAAAAAAGCATATGAAAAGATGTTCAACATCAGTAGTCATTGCGGAAATGTAAATTCAAACGTCAATAAGATGGTGATATACAGAATGGCTAACATTAGGGAAAGCTGGGTTAAGGGCAGAGACTCTGGCTATCTTTGTAAATCTTCTGTAAGTATAATATGATCTCAAGATAAAAAAGGCATGGGACCATTTTCCGTCGTTGAGACTTCAGTAACAGAAATTGTGGTTACTAGTAGGGAGGACGCCAGAAGAAAGAGGATATTTTTAGGAGGGCTAAAGACACACTTTGGCTAGGGAAGCCCCTTGTTAAGTGCTCCTTAAAAGGAAACCAGAATATGTCACCTCAAAATATCCCTCTTTGACATAAAAATAATTTTGAGCGGAAGGCAATTAAGAAGTAGCAAAAGCAGAGAAAACCTCTCCCTTTCCTGCCTAAAGGCAGGATGTAAACTCTCCTTTCACTGGAGACAGACTCTTATCAGCCCAGAGGTGGCACCAGAGGAATCTACAAATTTTACCTCATTAGTTTCCACCCATATATTTACCTTCCCAGTTTGCTGCCTTTGGAAGCCTAAAACCGCCTTCCTGTGTCTGTCATGTCTCTATAAATTTAATGTTTTTTGTTGAAGATGTTATATAAGCTGGAACTCAAAGCTGCCATTTTGAATTACTTTCAGTTTAAGTTGCTCCCATGATGCGTACTGCATGCATTAATAAACTATTTTTCTCTTGTCAAGCTGTCTTTTTGTTAAAGAGTCCCAGCTGAAAACCTAAGATGGGCAGAGGTAAAATTCTGCCTCCCCTTCACCCACAGGGACTCAAAGATACCCTAGTGACTGACAGCACAAGTATATTCTGGGCAAGTATAAACCTGCAAGCTTTGGCAATCACATCTTACTCCCGATATATGATCAAATCTGGGGTGACGAGTTTTCCTTAGTTGTTTCTGTAGTATCTGCTGCATCAGGTATTGGAGTATTGAGAGAACAGAGAGAAAGGCAAGGCAAGGAGTTTCTCAGGAAATGAACTATCTGGTAAATTTAAGTGATCTCGTTGTTCAGTGATGGTTTATTATAGTGTCCAATAATGAAACACATTTAAGTTTAAAAGTGGTCTATCTTGGTGGTGATTGAGCCTGTCTTAATGACTACTTCCACTTGCAGTTATGGACAGTTTTCCTCTTCATTTAAGACAATTCTAAGACCTCACCAGGCAGAAGTTGATTTGGGGCTTCATGTAGATCTGGCTTCACTGATTGGGCCTTGGTAAGCTCACCTCCTAAACATTATTATCCTTCAGTCTTAAGAGTCTTTTTAAGAAAAATTAAAATGTTAAAGAATAGTTTTGGATTCAGACTTTAATGTTTAAAATCCTTTTCAGGTGTGCTCACATATAACCACATAACATCTGGTGAATTTCTCAGAAAACGATGGTCTACATGGCCTTTGAATGCAGTTCATGATTCTATCAATTAAATTTAAAATAACCAAAAATATGACAATTTCCTCCACTCATCTCCACACACAACCATCTTTTAGGAAGCCAAATACAACCTTCTTTTTGGCCAATGAAACATACATCGAAAACCACTTTTCTGCAAATGTATCAAATAGACCTATGTGAAGAAGTTCTAGCAAGTACTCCAAATAATACTTCTCTCTACATGGAATAAATATGTAGAAAATCACCCTTCGCTTTGTTGAACTAGCTAGCCTTTGTTCTGGGGGGCAAACATTGGCTTTATTTTACTCTTCTTTATAAATTACTCACTCTGGCTCTGAAATTGAAAATGACACCCTGAGAACTATGCTTCTCCTTTCATCACCCGTCTTTCTCTCTACTCAGTGAACAGGGAAACCATTTCAATCATAAAGTTCTCAGAGGTGTTCCTTGTCCTTCTTACCCTATTTCATTGGCTTAAAATGAATGTTACAATGCTCCACCTGTATAGCAGTTTTGACAGAAATCTCTCTCCAGCAGCTTTGCTGCTCCAGACAAGGCAAAGAGCCTCCATCCTCGGGAAGTCATCCTCTGAACGCAGGCTCCTGTGCCCACACCCTACCTCGAGCCTGGAAGAATGTCTTGTACATCAAGTTAGTTCCCTCCTGACCCCTAAATCCTCCCTCGATTCCCTTTCCCATAAGACACACACGTTCACAGGAAGATTCAGCCTTTGGGTATGTCATTTGTGAGGGAAGTAGACACTTTCAATGGGATGAAGGAGAAGCAGCAGCCAACCAAAGGCAGGGGTCATAACTACTTAGCTTACTGCGTGGTATTTGTCAGTTTATTTTCCTGTTTCTTCCTTTGTACTATAGGAATCTTGAGGGCAGGGACTATGTCTTGGTATTGTATCTGACCAAGAATAAATGTTCAGTACATTTAAAAAATTACTTAACAGTACTGTTTAATCTTTGCCACCTACAGCAATAAACAGAAATAAATACCCAACCAAAAAAAAAAAAAAAGACAAACTAATTGGGGTTTTATCTATACTGGGGATTAATAATAGTGACTGCTTTGGTTCTCTGACAAAATTTTCATCTAGATATACAAGATATATTACCCATACACAAGAATCTAAAACTCATCAATGGAAAAAAAAAAGGCAGGAAATCTAAGACTGTGGAAGTTCTAACTGCTTCTCATAATCAAGAAAATTTTTAATGTGCTACATACCCCTTTTTTCAGCCTATACTTTGGTCATGATGAACTTGGCTTTTAGCCTTGAAATAAAGCTGAATTAAATCTTTAAAAAGTAATCAACCACTTAAACTTGGGCATCCTGGTTTTTGCAAAAGAGAAGTGAAGTCACAAGCAGAGATGAGCCATAATTTGGTTTTGTGTTGGGGAGTCAGAAAAATAGAACCTGAATGCTGAAGATCTCCATCCATAATTGAATATCATTGGCTTTATCTGGAAAGCTACTATCCAACTACCAAAAACCTAGTCGATGTGTGCAGTTCTGCATACATAAACTGCCTATCATCCTGGAGAGTCCATTTTCACTTGGCTTCCTTAACAGACAGTCAGAGAAGAAAGAATAATACCAAGAACCCCACAGCTGCTTCTGCATAAGGCAAGGGTTTTCCAGCCATACTGTAGTATTTGGCCACCAAATCACTTTTTACACTCCACAGTGCGTGTCTGCACAGCAAAGAAGGAAAGGGAGTTGGAACCACATGGGGCCACATGAGAAATGGAATTGCTTCTCTTGGCATGAAGTGCTAGGCAATCTATAAAACTAATCCCTGGGACACTCCAGCCATTTTTTATTGACTTCAAGTGATCTTAAGGCTGGAACAGCCAAGGTCAAGGTAGATGTTCTTAACATCTTGACACCTATGGCCCAGTCCAGGAGCTGCCAACAGGCCTTTGAGGGAACTTCTGGGGCACCCTTATTTCCCTTTCCATAAGAGACACTGGGAGGACCATATACTGTAGTGATTAATAGCTTTGAGGTCAGGCAGACTTCAACCTAAACATCAGCTCCACCACTGTCTAACCTGTACAGAAGCTTCTCTGAGTCCCAGGTTCTTTATCTATAAAATGAAAATATTAACACTTACCTTGTAGGCTTACTCAGGGAGGGAGGAGGGGATGAAATGAAAGAAAAAGAACCAAAAAACGAAGCCAGCACATAGTAAGCGCTATTGAATAGTAGCTATGATTACAGTTCTCTCTTCTTTCTCTCTTAATGTTTCTCCCTGTTCCTTTCCCTCTCCCTTTCCTATGCGTCTACACTGCCCCTACCTCAGGCTTGTAGAGACATCTAAGAAGAACCACAGTCCCTGCACAGGCCGCCGCTCTGCCTAGAGACCCCACTGGCCCTCATTCAAGACTTTACCAGCTTCTCGACCACAGGATGGCTTTTGCCAACTTGTAAACACCACCCAAGTGTTTTTGCTTGTTTAAAGGGCCCTCCTTTCTACTGTTAATTGAAGTTTGCTTTCCACCTGGTATAGTTTCTTAAACAATTTGCTTACTTCAGTGAAGTGCACTGTGCCACCCCCAAGACAATCCAAATAATGGGATGCTGAAAATTAGAAAACCTTAAAATTTTTGCTTGATAGTGAATTTTTTCCTCAGGATGAGAACTCTTAGGATTTACTCTCTTAACTTTCATATGTAATGTAAAGCAGTGTCAGTTGTATTTACCATGTTGTACACTACATCCCTGGTACTTACTTATCTTATAACTGGAAGTCTGTATCTTTTGACTGCCTTCATCCAATTCCCCCCTCCCCTCCCCTCCACCTCTGGTAGCCACAAATCTAATCACTTTTTCTATGAGCTTGTTGGTTTGTTTGTCTGTTTTTGAAGTATAATTGACCTACAACACTGTATTACTTCCTGTTATACAACATAGTGTTTCTATACTTTTCAAAATGATCACCACAGTAAGTCTAGCTACCATCTGTCACTGTACAAAGTTATTACATTATTATTGATGATATTCTCCACACTATACATTTCATACCCGTGACTCATCTGTTTTGTAACTGGAAGTTTGTACTTCTTAATCTCCCTCACCTATTTCTCTCTTCCCCTCACCCCCCTCCCCTTTGGCAACCCTTGCCATTGCGTTTTTAACTAAACTTTCAGTGTTCCTAAGGAAGTTTGCTAAATGAAGTAAAAGAATAAGCAATATGATTGGAGAGGCAGAATAGAAAAACAAAGAACCTTATAACAGAGACTTATATCGTTCTTAAATTAATTTCTTAATTACAGAAGTCAGTGCTTTTTGTGATGCCTTGTGTTTTTCTTTTAAATTTTTTTGAAGTTTGTAATTTGTGGAATCGAAGGTTTTCTACCTATAAAAGTAGCAGTTGTTTTTTTACACCTACAATCATAACCAATGAACTGAGCACTGACTGGAGTAGAAATGGAGACTTCAAACTTACAGCCTAGATATGCCCAAGAGCATATTTTTTCAGTTTTCAGGTTTTTTCCCCTCAAAACTTGAACCATTATTTCAAAATCAGAAATTTTGCATGTAAAACCTAGATTTCTATTCTCTTGTTTAAAAGCCAGATTATGACAATTCTAGAGCAACATTATCCTATGGTGACAATCAACTTAAGCTGAGTAATGACTGTGTCCATTAAAAAACAAAAACAAAAACTTTTCTTGTTTAGTTAGAAGGACCAGCACTGCTGCTGAGCTGGGTGTGGGAGATGGAAAAGGAAGGGAAAGAGTAGGACAGGAATCAGACCTATGTGACGGCATTTACCTGGGCAGTGGACTTGGGAGTGAAGGAGGTTACAAGAGGAGGGAATAAAAACAACAAACCACTCATCACAAGAAAAAAAAAATGTTTTTCTGTATCTTTTATGTTGTAACTATACGAGATGATGGATAGTCACTAAACTTATTGTGATAACCATTTCATGATGTATAGATGTCAAATCATTATGCTGTACACCTTATAAACCTTTTATAAACCTATATGAGGCTGTATGTCAATTGTTATCTCAATAAAACTGGAAGAAGAAAACAGTATTCCAAAGATTACCTCAAACAAAACTTATGAAGTGTTCTCACATGTATGGAAAAGGATAATAAAAGGTAAGGAAGACAAATAAGGGGCATTTACGGAGTGTGTGAAGATTTTTTCTTTTCCATGCAAATTGCAACCAAGTCAGATCCCCCACCTACAGATGAGACTAAAAGTATGTTAGAGAGGAGTAAATAAATTGATAGAGCATCTAGGGCCCTTGAACAGTACCTGACACGTAGCAAGAGCTCAATAATTGTTGACAATCATCATCATCTAATAAGAAGACAAGGAAAAATAGACAGATTGGACATTCTACCATGCAGCTTTACATAAATATGTATGCGTATGACCAGTGGGTTTGGAAATGTTGCCACTTTGTATTTAGAAGGCTTACAAATTCCTACCTTAATAATGCAATCTTCTGTGGGTGTTTGGCAACCCAAACAATGTGTTTTGGCTATTTACATACAGTTTGTGCTATTGACCTTGCAGTCTTTTTCCAGTCTACTAATTCTCCTGACACACCATCCAGAAAAAAATAAAATAAAAATCACAAAAACCTAATAATCTAGTGAGAAACTTCTCTTCATGTGATATAAAGTATCCCTTGTAACTTTGTTGTTCTGGTGGTTCACTTCAGTAAATAGTACTTATTAACTGTGGAAACCATATTTCCATGCCTTGGTAAACAATGCATTATTCTGAGAACCTGATTTAGTAAATACTGTGGTCTGTGGGATTTCAGTACAAAATTATAACAGCAAATACAGAAGGAAATCTTTATAGCTTTTATCTATATTTCAAGAAGCAGAGAGATTTAAAAGTCCTTTCATAGTATACTTGATCGAGTTTCAGAAAGTGGAAAAACATTTGTAAATGATATTTAAGGAAAGTAAAACTGCTTGCAAGATTTACTGTTTTAAAAACAGATTTAAACTAAGAGGAAAATTGAGTTAGAGATTCCAGACAGGCATCTGACCACACACTTAACTTCATATTAGTGATTAAAAATAATAAAATTATGTATCCAATAGTAATAACACTTATTTTTTAGGCAAAACTCAATATAAATACATCATTAATTCATATACAATAAAATAGAACTGTACACCTATTTAAATACAAACACTTACAGTTTTCTAATATCAGTCTCTTTTTTAAAAAAGCTGAGATGAAATTTGGAAGACATTCACTTTCAAAAAAGTTAAGACTTCAGCTTGGTCTCCTTAAGAGTTACAGATTTTCAGACTTGGAAATAGTCTTACATAATCAAGCAAGCTCTAATCCAAATGGACAGCCTTGAAAGATAACTAAGAGTTAAATTCACAAGTGTGAATTTAACTATGTGTTCTATCCTTCTTCTCCATGGTAATTATGGCAGGGAATTGTGAGACATAATGAAAATATGTAGGTGTTCAGGCATATACACTGTGGGCATTTACAAGCTCAAAAACTGTATTTGTGGGGAAGATAGCTAGAATGTACAGCCCTCCAAAGTTTATTCATGAAAACCTCCAAGACACTTCAAAGAGGTCTCTTCTCAGATAATTGCCCTAGTTGTTTAAAACTGTTCTCACCTGAATATGAATTTTCTGTTGCTGTGAAAAGTTGTTGTGTTTCCTCCTATATATTACTATAAAGAGGGAGGAAAAAACCCCATAATATGCTGAGAGAACACTATCAGAATATGATTGCTAAATGACCCCTGAGCATTTTCCATTTCCCAACACATCACTACAGTGAGCAGCATTTTAGGGTAATTGTCAGATACATGTAAATCCTCTCAGAGTCTCCTTGCAGAATTAACAGCAAAACACTACCGGTGGTCAATCCACTCCACCCATCATCTTCCAGCGTAATCACGGGTAGCTTGCCCCAGAGCCACAAGGGCAGCTCCCGGACCACAGGCTCATGGGGGAAGTGTGTTCACCTATGATCTCGGATGACGTAGACTTAGGGAAAGCTTTCATCCTGGTTAATAAGGTTCTCCTATGGAGGTGAGGAGGTAAGAGAGGAAGGGTAGCATCTCCTGGATGTGAAGGAGAAATAAACTCCTCTACATCCTCTGGCCGTTTTGTGAAGAGAAAAGTCAGCCTTTATCCAGTTTGAACAGCTACCAGAAAAGGGGGCCACCATTGCCCCAGAGGGCACACATGGACTTTCTTCCTCCTGCTGCATTCACTGAGGGGAGGGCATCTGTCAGGAGGAAAGCTGGCCACCCGAGGTCAAATGTTTCCACCTCCACCCCGAGTGGCCAGAAGCTGTATAAAGTGCACCTATACCACGGTTAGAAGAGAGGAAGGAACTTCCTTCACTAAGGAAGCATCCAAAAGAAGTCTTTTTGCACATTTGTGGCAGCCTCCTTTTCCTAGGGAGAGTGCCAGGCATTGTAAAGTTTCCATCAAGTCCTATAAAGACATATTAGTGAAACTTAGACAAATTATATAATCTCGTCACTGAGTCTAATGGCCCCAATATACAGCACATGGGGACAATTTCCCACCTTTGTATAACCCAAAATAAGAGAAAGAGGAAGAAAAGAAAGAAATTTAGCACATGCCCATGACATGTCTTGCACATGCCCTATCAGTCTGATCACTTCATGAAAGCAATATTCTACTCACATATGAGCATATAAAACACATTGCTCTATTTCTAACCTAATGGCCACTGCTCAACAATTAGTGATTATCTAATAGCTTGATTTCTTGGCTTAATGAGGTACTTTAACAGAACTGGAGCTCAGCCCTCCTTTTATTCACTGACCTTTTATAGTGACCTTAACAAATTCAGTGGCAATTTATCCTAGGGTCCTTTCAAGTGTTCAAAACATTTATAAATCTTTTCTAGAGTCTGACAACATTCTATAATGTAAACCTAATCTCTTCAGACTGAGAGCCTCAAAATCATTCCACAATAATGCGAGTGCTAAGCAGAGGCATCTGACCCTCAGACAAGCCAGTCCTGCAGTCTTCAATTAAAATATTATGTGACCCTATGAAGGCATGTAGGACTCCTGTTAGTAAGATATAATTTCCCACAGCCTCAAAATCCCTTAAATGGTGGTGGTGGTGCTCATGGCTCCTATGGCAAATTTAGCTAACTGCTTTCAATATACTCATTTGCCTCTAGCTATTTTCAGAAAGGAGAAAAAAATCCATTTTATTCTGATACAATTAAGATGTCCTTTTGCGTGAAGATTTTAAACCTTAGACTATCAGAATTATCATTTTCATATCGTTAAAGGAACCACAACATTTTAAGAGTGTTTAAGTGTTTAAGAGGCCACAACATTTCTCCACTTCCATTTGATTGGGCAAGAAACGTTAGATTTTTCTATCTTGGATCCTAGGGGCTTGAACAAAAGTTAACTGACAAATGTTATAAGCAGAGAGATTTGATGTTTAAAAAAAAAAATTCTAACAGTTAAAACAGTACAAAAGGAGAGTGAGTTCCTTCTGGAGGTGGTAAGTCTGTGTGTGTGTGTGTGTGTGTGTGTGTGTGTGTTCAGGTATAACTGAAAATACACTTGGGGTTGAGAGGGAGGGCAGATGTAGTATTTATCCATTCACTGATTTTTTCTTGAGAACCTGCGATGGGTCAATTATTTCCTCGACAAAGTATGAGTTCTTTCATGCTGAAGGAGTTCCTCAGAAAATACACACTGAAGAATTTCAATGAATGCTTTCTCGTTCTACCATTTCTATGGAGGTTTACACCAAATGTCAGTAGATCACTTAATAGTTCAAAGTATTTATTTTAAACCCCATTAGGACCCATTAAGGATCAATAACATCAATCCATTTGAGTAGAAACCTGTGTATGCAAATAAGGGTATTTCATATCTCTGTCTCTGTCTCTCCCCCCTCCTCCCTCTCTCCTCATTCTATTTTTACTTTGTTGATTCAACACATTATAACAAATGTATAATATTTAATAAAAATCCCCATGTAATGTTTACTTACAATTGTCTTTGCTTTACTATTTTCATTAAATAAGATTTTACTTCTAAAATTGAGTGATTTTTTTTAATTGAGAAAAATCAAAGAACTCAAATTTTATTTAGCCCTGAAGACAATTTTTAAAAGCAGATTAAAAACTAAAATCATGAAAGATACTCCAGATTTCCATTTTTTAATTTTTTACTTAACACTTACTCTTATTCAAAAGTCTATTTTCATCCTTAAAAGTTGTTCCTAGTCATGGGTAATATGTTCAGGCTTCACATTGTGGAAAAGCTTTCAATCAATGTCCTCATATTGTCCTTTTTTATGAAACAAGAAGACTCCAAAACTAGAACTTGTTCTAGACCCATTTATAATCTTGTATCATGACCTGTGACAGCTTGTACCTTTTGGTTAACATATCAGATTTTAGATCAGCCCCACAGAATGAAAAATAGGCACTGCAATTTTAAAATTTCTAGACAATGACAATGCTTAATGCACTGACAGTCTGTCCTTGGAAAGATGAAAACAGAGAATAACCTGAGTAATGTAACCTCTTTTTTCAGTGACACCACTGACAAAATATGTGATCTGAAATGTTTCTTAAACTCAGTTTCCGCATCTGTGAACTCTTCACCTAACTAATACATTAGACTGTCATAGGACAGTGGAATCAGAAACACTTTGGAAAGAAATCAGTGTATCACAGACTCCTGATTTGGACATTTGTGCAAAGAATTCTTATTTTTTCATTTTAAATTTTATTTATTAAAGAGTTGAATAAATATTGAAACAAAGAAATAATGGAATATGACACTAAAATGATAGAAATGAGCAAGATGTGGGGAGCCATGGGAGGGAAGATCAGATGCAGTTGGCAATTCCTAGGAGAACTAGTCACAATAGGCAAAAGCTGGAAACAAGTCAATCAATCATCATCTGATAAATGGATAAACAAAACGGTCTAGCCACATAATGGAATATTATTTAGCCATAAAATGGAGTAAAGTACTGTTACCTGCTACCACACGGATGAACATTGAAAACATTATGCTAAGTGAAAGAAACCAAACACAAAAGACCATGTATTGCATGATTCTATTTATATGAAATACCCAGAATAGGCAAATGTGTAGAGACAGAAAGCATATTAATGGTTGCCAGGAACTAAGGGGATGGGAGAATGGGGAGTGACTGCTTAATAGGTATGGTGTTTCCTTCTGAGATGAAGAAAATGTTCTAAAACTAGATGGTAGTGATAGTTGTACAATATGTATTTTTAAATGGTAAATTTTATATTATGCATATTTTATCATTAAAACTATATATAGTTATATATATATAGTTATATAGTTGGTAGCATAGGCCGGAGCCAGATGGTGGCCAGAAGAACAATTTGGGAGGCTATTGTACTGGCCCGGTGTGGTAGGCAGGCAGAATAATACCTACCTCTTCCCCCACCACAAAGATGTCCACATCCTAATCCCTAGAACCTGTGAATATGTTATGTTACATAGCAAAGGGGAATTAAAGTTGCAAATAGAATTAAGTTTGCTAACCAGCTGATTTTAAAATAGGGAGCTTGTCCTGAATTATCTGGGTGGGCTTGATGTAATCACAGGGGTTCTTAAAAGTGAAAGAGGGAGGCAGAAGACAGTCAATGTCAGAGCTAGGCAGCACGAGAAAAGCTTGACTGGCCATTCCTGGCTTTGAAGATGAGTATAGGGGTCACTGAGCCAAGGAATGTGAGCAGCCTCTAGAAGGTAGAAAGGGCAAGAAAAAAGATTGTCTCCTATAGTGTCCAGAAGGAACCCAGCCTACAGATTCACTTTAGACTTCTGATTTCTAGAACTGTAAGATAATAAATTTATGTTGCTTTAAGCCACTAAGTTTGTGGTAATTTGTTACAGTAGCAATAGGAAACTAATACATTATTCTACTACTGATCTGGATTAATGAATTTTACTATTTCTTGGTTTATCAGTTTTTTAATTTATAGTGTGGAACTTGATTTTAGCCCCTTTGAAACCCATTTTGGACCCTGACTTCCAGAACTGTAAGATAATAAATTTGTTTTGTTTTAAGCCACCAAATTCATAGTAACTTTTTACAACAGCAACTGGAAACTATTAAACCTACTAAGATATGGCAGCAGACTAGATTAAAGTGGATGCTGTTGTATGGAGAGAAGTACATACATTCAAGAGATTTTTATAAAGTAAATCGATCAGGATTGGTTGTAGTTTTGAAATGGAGATTGAGAAAAGAGAAAAGGGGCATTAGAAACACTTGGATGTTTCCAAGATTTCTAGACTGAGCAAGTTGGCTGATGGTGGCATCATTCCCTGACATAAGAAACCCTGCAGGAGAATTAAGTTTGGGGGAGGAGGTCCATGAGTACAGTTGTACTCTTGTGCAATCACTAGCACAAGACCAAATCGAGATGTCTACCATGCAGGTAAAAATCAGAAGAAACAGGGAATGTAGATCTGGCAGCTGAGAGAATATAGATAGAAAATGAGGCCACAGGGGCAGAGCAGACTCACTAGTGTGTATGTATAAAATGAAAAAAGAGGAGGGTCCATGAGGAGCCCTGAGGAAGTCAAACATTTAAGGTAGAGACACCTTCCAAGTAGAGAAGGTGATCCTGAGGAGGGAGACTAAGAACAGTAGCCTGAGGGGGGGACATCATCCCTTGGAACTAGCCACTTAGACCTTGGAGTCTAGAGCAGGAGTAGTTGTGATAAAGTGGTGGGAATAGAACCTCTATCAGAATTGATTGGGGAATGAGTGGGAGGTGAGGAAATGGCACAGTGAAGACAACTGTTCCAAGAAAACTGAAGAGAAATGGAGAGAAGGGCTGGTGTTTTCCAAGTCACAGAGACAGCACTAGCCATGCTTTGGAATAAACCATAAGAATAGTGTGTGAGTGGGGCCAGGAAAAATGGGGCAGGTGAGAACACTGACTACTTAGGAGATGGGTTAAAAGGATGCAGTGTGAATGTCTTTGAATACCACAAATCCAATCCACGCTGCCCAACGTAAGTTAAGTCCGGGCTGTGTCATTATACTTCACACATCTAGGAGTGTGCTGATAATTTACTGATTTATTTGAAGGTAACACTATTGTTAATAACCTATTGCTTAATGCATCTATTTGCTTTCTACACCTAGGGAGTGTAGAAAGCACAGTCTCAAGGGTTGTCACGTGCCAGAGAAGAAACAACCTCAGAACTAACATAGAAACTCACACTAACATGTGAAAAATTCTGTTGATTTCCACCCAAATAAATAGGAGACCATAAACCCCCAAAATGGTTTCCCACTTATTAAAAAAGCCTACTACTGGCAGAAAAGCTTCAGGATTTCATTTTTTTTCTACAAAATGGCATGATGTTTCTGCTTTCTTTCCCCATCAATATGTGATTTAATGTAACAGGTACCACTGAAAACTGCAACATTCATTTGGCTGTAACAGCCAAGAGTTTGCTGATTTGAGCCGTTGGGAAAGGCATTCTGAAGGGCTGGCATTCTGCCACCAGTTCTATGGTTTGGAAGCACCTCCAAAATTAATCCTTACTCTACTTGCAGTCACTATGCAGCACTGCCAAAATATTGTTCATCTGCTGGAGTTAAGTACTCAGTGAAAGCCAGAGGTAAAATTGTAACCTGGATAAATCATAAAAAGACTTGAAGCAAGATACACATCTGTCTGGTTTGAATTTTTCGCTTTTCTCGCTAGCCTGCCCAATTCATAAGGGGTTCATCCTTCACAACTGCTGAATAGTGGGGTATCAGCAAGATGGCAGTGGCTATGAAATCAAGGGAGTAAGGATGGCACTGACTCTTTCACTACCCCTTCAACAAATTATATCTGAAATTGCAAAAAAGAAAAAAAAAATAGTGGGGGAGGGTTTCTGTGAGAATTTAGTCACTGTCATGTGAAGGATTAGTTTTTGGTTTGTGAGAACAGAGCTACTCCCCAAATCATAGTCTCAAAGAGACCACCACTGCAAAAGTTAAATCTTTACCTATTTCAAGCTCTTTATTTTTTTTTAATTCAACTAAGAATTGTTTTCCAGTGTAATTACATTGAACTCTGGCACTTCCATTTAATATATTAATGGAACTTATTCAGAGCTGAGACCAGGGGGGTAAAAGAAATAGAGACATTACCTAAAATAAGAGTTATCTTAGAATTAAGGTGGGAAGGTAAAGAAGAGTTATTCTAGATATTAGTTTCCCTCTGGATGGACCCAAAGAGATGAATTTGCACGAAAGCTATAAAGTCTATTGGAGGACTAGTTTCAGATTGTTATAAAAACTGACTTCTTAAAAGTCAGAATTTTGTGAAATTGAAACACCTTCATAATTAGTAAGTTACCTATCAGAGAAAACTTTCTAAGTATTACTCATTTACTGAGTAATTTTAATAGGATACAAATAGGAAATAATTTTATTCTTTCTCATAAATCTCCTCTTGACCTGCTTTACCGACTATTAATTCCCTCCCCTAGAAAAAACCTTTTGAAGACACCATTGCATTGTCAAGAAGACCCATCCAGGTGATTTCAGAACTTTGATCTCTTATCCAGTTTAAAACTTCTCCCCTTCCTCAGCTCAGAAGCCAGCACGGGGGGAGGGGAGTAAGCTTGACCAGCTTCTTCACTGCTTCTCCCCGGTGCTCCTACAGTTCCTCCTGTACTTAGCAGATTCCTTCGGCCCCTCCACAGCTTACTGAGGGTAGGAGGGGAGATGAAACGCAGAGGTCATATTCAATTAGGACATCTGTAATCTGGTATCAGGACTCTCTGTGTGTCAAATAGCAAAACACCGGCTTTTTCTCAGATGGGCAAACACACTTTTTCTCCCTACCCAGCAGGGAGCTCTGAGAGCAGTTCCCTGGTGTGGCCCTACTCAATATGCAAACATAATTTTTAGAGAGTTCTATTACATAGTTCAAACTTGAACAACCTTTTATAAAAAAATTTTAGCAGGCTGAGCATCCAGAAAAAGTCTGTATTTTGCTTATTATGATTCCTTTTCTATACATTTAAAGAAAATCTTGCCCCCTCTTCTGTGAAAAACTATTTCAAACCGTGAAAAATCAATCCTTCACCCCTCCCCACATTCCTGACACCAAGACACAGGATGAGGATAACCCCTGAGAATTTTCTCCACTGTGTTCCACATGATTCTAGCTTCCATCTTGAGTACTGATCTAGAAAAGTCAACACACTGACAGACCTGCTTTTATAGACTATATGAAACACTATGACTAAAGACTGCTGGCAAAAAGATCTAATTCATCTGTTAACAATGTAAAATGATCACTGATTCAAGCCCTTGTACAGAAAAAGGGGCACTAATTGTGTAGAAATTCTTATTTCCTGCCTTGCAAGCGAAAGAACTGAATTCGTCCAGCTGGAGGATTGCAGCAATTGTTTCCAGAAAGTTTGAGTAACTGCCAAGCTATAGCACTGATGTACTAAAGACTGGTCACACTTAAGCAGTGTATCTCTTCGCTTGGAATCGGATTTGTCTATCATGCCACCACCAGACAGAGTGGTTGATTCCTGTCTTTCAAAAGTCCCAATTGGTGGACTGGAAATCCACCAATCTATGTAGAGTGATGGATTCCAGAGACTGAATATAGAATCTCAAAGGCAGTGAATCTTAAGCCCAGTCTGACAAAGATTGATGGTATGGCACTGGGAAAGTTGCTTCACCTCTTTGGACCCCAGAATCCTCACCTATAAAAGAAAGAGCTGGACAATGATTCCTAAGGACTCTTGCAACTCTAACGTTGAACAATTCCAGGAGTAAGAGTAAATTTGTTGTACCATTACCAACCAGGAAAGTTCCCTGGAAAATATATATACTGGACGAGAGAGGTAGAAAAAGTTGACCAGAATTGTATAGATTGGCCCTAGAATTGATGGGAAAAGCACTCTCCCTTGTGATGCTGAGACAAATGGGCCAAAACTAAGACATTTACTTAAAAACACCTAAGCTCCTCCAATACTGTGGTCAGTCTCAGGTTGGAGACTTTTCTTTCACTTTTCTTTCAAGTGTAATTGAAATTCATACATTTTATATTCTTTCACTAAGGCTCAGATATCATTTTACCAGACATTTCTAAGAACATGGATAAAATGTGATTTCAAAATCCTAGTACTCCCAAACCAAAGAAGTCTTGATTTTAAAGACAAAATTGTGTGCAGAACAGTTTCTTTTGCTTAAAATAATAACTTTCTACCACAAATAAATATACACAACAGTAAGCTAAGCTATTTAAAATATTAACAGAAAATTTTCTTGTGAAAAAATTATGTATTTCTAACTTTGGAGATCTAGCCACAGTCAATAAAAACTCTATAAATATATGCCAAGTTCTTAATTAATTGAGCACATTATATCCACCTCTTCTAAATCTTCTCACTATAGGAGACATCATCAGTTTTGAAGATTTTAATCTAAATTCAAAAATAACTTAATCTAAAAGATAGCAACAATTATTTTCCACAATTACTGATATGACACGGAGTAAGTAGAGACTGGCAAAGCTATGTAGAATCTAGTCAAGAAATAGAGTGGGTCTATAGTGGAAATGAGCCTTTTTAATAATTATCATGAGAGATGGCATTATCTGACACTCTACGTATCTTTAAGAATTAGAAAGCTATGAAATAGGTCAGGTGCAACACCATCGGGAGACGGAAATAGTTAAGCATGACTACACCTTTATAGCTTAAAGATTCTATGTGATATGAAATTCAAATATAAAATAAAGCAACTGGATTTTCTCTGAAAGCACAGATTCTGGACCCCCTTCCTGCAAGTCAGAGGTGAATAAATGGCACAACATCCAGTTCACCGAGTGACTAAAAGATTCATCTCCTTCCAGCTCTATATGGCTTGCCAGATACTCAAAGGGGAGTAAAGAATAACTGGGCTAATGAAACAAAAGATGTTTTATTTTAATACATTTGACCACTGACAGATTCCAAACCGATATTTCTTTTTCAAAGAATGATTGAAGAGGAAATCAGATAGCATCAGAAAACATTTTTAGCACATGATTCTCCTCTATATTACCTTTCACCAGCTCATTCTCTTGCCCCCCTCCAACCCCCTCAAAACACCAACCAAAATCGAAACCACTGGCGCCTTTGCACAGAGGGGAAATGTGTATGCTGTACAGATGTATTGCTACCTTTGGGATTTGAATCACCCAAACAATCTGAGTTAATTACATCAATTGATGTAACCTAAATCCTTTAAAAGAGATGTCTGGCTGTGAAGAATTTTGAATGGATATTTAAAGCTTTCCTTAGCCCTCTGGAGAGAGTTTGAAATTAGGAAGGTATTTTTTACCTAAGGAAAGCAGTCCATCTTTGCAAATTCAACATTTCCATGCTCTTTACTCACTCATATTTTTCTATATTCTTTTTAAAGTTAGACCTTTTATAGAACCTCCTAATAATGCTGGTATGAAACTTTCATTATAAAGAGAAGGGAAGATAGTATTTCGCCAGTAAGGCAGCAATAAGTCATGTGATATAAACAACAACACAAAAATCAGCATTATCCTAATAATCTTAAGATTCTCTCCACCAGGCAAAGGCAGTTCTGTAAAGCCATTTTTTCCAATTATTTTCTCATAAAAGGTAGGTGATCTCAATGGTTTCCTGAGCTCTTTTCTGCTGACCGTGTCCAAGGGTAGCTATCAGCCCCATGAATCTGTTTTCTGGTGCACAGATGGTGGGACTGATTGTTCTGAAAACAATTTCTTGCATGGCCACCCCTCCAAAATCACCCAAAGCAAAATCCATCCCACACTTCTGTATTTACACACTGAGAAAAATCTCCAAGTTTCTAAGGATTTATGGTATTACCAGCATGTTTTTGGATGGTGGAGGCAAGCCATCCTAAATATTGACTAAAACATTTTAGTTTGCCTAGCCACGACTGCACTGGAAAATTAGAGCAATGGCCTGGACACTGAATAAAGAAAACAGCATCATTAAAATACAGTAATTCTGTAATTCTGTCCACTAAAACAAATGCAGTTTTATGGTACTCAAAATGAAACCTGCCATGTTGGCAGAAGAATTGGTGAGAGTGAACATGAGCATAAACACATATCTAGTAAAGATAACTATGGGACTCATCTTTTTAAAATTCCAATTGTGGAATAGGGTTAAATCATAAATACAACCTAGGAAATTCAATTAAAGCTGACAGTGAATACTTAACCTATGTGCTTGTAGTAAAAAGGTCATAGTTCAGTGAGCTAAGGGGAAGAATGTCAGGTTTAACTTAGCATTCCATGTTTATAATATTCTAATAATGCAGACAATTTAAAGGGCATCTTTCCCCCCAAAAAATCCTAAATGGTGAGTGGAAGAAGACTGGTAGAGAGTTTTACAGAAAAACATAATGCATTCAGGAAGAATTCATCAATACCTAAAATATAGTATCTGATCATACCTGGGAGCCACGAAACAGTATGTCAAGAAGGAGTAAATAAATGTCCCATTCAAGTAAAATGACTGGAAAATAGCCACAGGCTAACAGGAGCCCACATAGTCCCTCATTAGTTTATGATGTATTCACTTAAAGGGGCTATCAGGGATAGATATCTCCTCTGAGGATATCTGGGTCTCTGGGGTTTCAGGTCATACTGATGAGTCAGCCACCATCCTCTGTAAGCAGTGCAAAGATGAGGCCACTTGGAAATCCTACATGATGGTTTGGTGATGCCAGTTTTAGAGCTCTGGATAAATATAATTTCTGGCCATCACAATGATTCAAATAAAATAGAGCTCTCAGTGTCTATCTCATTCTGAATCTTGGAGGTTGCGGGTATGTTTGCACAGGTTTAGTTGCAAGTGATAAAATGCAAGTAAATCTAAGCTTAAGCAAAAGAATTAAGTTTATTAGCTCATGTTACTGGGATCTGGAGGGACAGAACTGGGTTTAGGCCAAACTGTTTGCAGAGATCTCTTGGTATCTCAACTCCAGTTCTCTTTGCTTGACTTTGTTCTGCATGTGGGTTTTCTCCTCCTGGAAGGCAAGATGACTACTGATAGACACAGACTCAAAATTTTCCTAGTTTGACCTTAGCTAAACTTACCCACCTACATACATGAAAGAGACACAGCTTAGCTTAAACTCCCCTCAGCTTAGCAATTGTATAAAGCAAGAAAGATATGTCTCCCAAGAAAGGAGTGTTGCAATGAAAAGAGCAGGTCCTCTAGAGTAAGTCTAGTGAGGCAATGTTTGAAGCTAGGGTATTCCATCAGGACACTCCTTCAGGAAACTAATATCAAGCACAGGCTCAGCATGATTATGTCATTATTTCTTCAGAAGACAGCATCAAAGCATTGCCACCAACACATACACCTACACATACACACACACAATTGGGAAACCTTCTATATTGGGCAAGCCAAAATGGATTGGAACTATCAACCAGATTCCCCTTCTCTCCTACTCTACCTCCATTCTTCAATCACTGATAAGGGAGAGCAGATGAGCAGTCCTGCCATCATCCCTGCTTTCCCCACAATAAGATCTGTGTTTTTAAGGAAAAGTAGAGTTCTAAAATTCAACAATAATAGTGATTGTTGCCTATTGGTGATTAAAAAGAAGAGTAAAAATGACATACCTAGCAGTCAGCTGTAGCAATTGGAATTCAACCATTACAAAACTGCAGGGCAGAGTGCACACTCATCCTACATGTGAGCAAGAACTTCAGGAGATGACAGGTCCCAACAGTGTGCGCTACATTTTCCCCGTTTCCTCAGGGGTCAAATTTTTCCATGCCGTTTCTTAGCCCAGAGACAACTCCTGGAAGCTCTTACAAAACCTATTCAGTTAAACAAGCCATTTTTCCCCAGTGACCTGTGAACCCAACAGGTTTACCAGCCAGGTGAAAGGATTTAGATCTGGACTGTTTACTTTGAGCTCACCTAAATCCAACCAAATGCCATCAAATCTGCCTAACTTGAAAATTTGTTTCCAGGGAAGATCCATCTAGCTCAAGCCTATAGAATCTGTGCATCTCTAATCAGGGTAACAGAATGTCTCCTTTCTGTGTATCCCAGTTCAGGACCATTGTGGCTATGTTCAACACTTAGCAGTTTAAGTTAGTGCAAATTCAGTTTCATGATATGTTCAATTTTTATTCTATTTTGTCTAAAATAATTTCTATCCATTTATCTTCTACCTAACTCCCCTCTTAAATGTCACTACATGCCAACTGATTATTGGCATGTAGTGACAATGAAATTGAAACCTAATCTTCCAAATTAGGTTTCTTTCCATTCAGTAGTAGTGTAGCTGTTCTGGGCCTCTCTTATTAGTAGACAAGCCAATGTTAAAATGTATTAGTAGAATTGGCACAAGAATATCCAACACTACCAAACCACATTAAAGGTCCTTGAATGGATCAAACACAAAAAAGAAAAACAAATTTTATATCGGTCAATGCAAATGAAAATCTATTATATAAGAACTATTAAAGGTTTATTTTGTATATTGAGGGAATTAGTTCTAAAAACAAAATTACCCTCAAAATTCACACTGACAAATGTATTTTTTTATGGATGAAGAAGGCTTCTTTTAAGTGCTTATAATACGTAGGTTTCCAGAAAGGAAGAAGACATCAATGTCTGTATGAGGAATTTAGCCTGTGTGTGTGTGTGTGTGTGTGTCTCTGCTTTTGTCAATTTTGGCTTATGATATTCTACACAAATATTGTGAAACAGAGGGGACTTTTCCTGTGAGAATCTGGCAAGAATAGAACTGAGTTGATGTTCCTAATTCTGGGGTTCAGTGAGGCATGCTGGAAAGGTTCCCAATTTGGAGTAAGGCAGTTCTGTATTGAAATCTCAGTTATACCCTATACAACCCACATATTTTCAGCAAGTTATTTAAACTCTCTGAACTTTAGCATTTTCACCTGCAAAACAGAGACAACACTTATGGTGTTGTTGCAAAGACTGAATAAATTACTGCCTTTATGGTGGTTAGCATGATTTAAACAAATTAATTCTATAGTATTATTTTAGAATCTTAGAGTTGGCAGAGAGTTCATTTAGTTCTTTTAGTCCAACTTTGACCCATTGCAGGAGTTAGCCACACAAAAGTTGACTGACAGACAATGCTATAACCTCCAGTGAAGCAAAGCTCGGTGTCTCAAATGTAACTGTTCCATTTATATAAATATTTCCCTTGTAATAAACCCCCAAATTACCTCCTTATAACTCATATCTAAAGCCCTAATTCAATCTTCTAGCATTAAATAGTACATTTAACCCTGCCCTTTTACAATAAATCTTAAATATTCAAAGACTATCAAATTCAAGAAATTATTAGAGCTATCCTCTCCCCCCCCCCACAAAATGTATTTTCTTACCAAAACTAAATATTTTCATGCCCTGTTTCAAGATCTTTGGATATTCTGGTTGCTCTTCCTTAGATGTATTCCAGTTGATAAAACTACTGATATTTTATTTCTGTAATTTCATTATTTTCTCTGTAATAGAGTGACTGATAGGTACACTTTCTTTGTTTTAGTGATTGCATCGAAAATTTTTAACCTTCATAATTAATTTAACAGAGTCTAGTGTTACCCACCTTGAAATTTTAGCTTTAATTATCTCCCTCCCAAGTTACCTGCTTTTGATTATCTGTATTTTAGTTTTATATTTTTAGGTTCACATAGTAGGCATTATTATTATTGTTTTAGATAGTCAATGTCTAATAGAGTTTTCTGTTTTCACCATTCATTTTGCAGGTCAAACACTCCTATGACATTTCCTCTTAAGTACATCCTTTAGAAATGCCTTTACTGAGGTTCTACTGATAATGTAGCTTCTGTTTTTGTTTTTCTGAATATGTTCTTAAAAGATAACTTTTAATAGATAAATAATTGAGTTAACAAGCATTTTCTCAGTATTTTGAAGATAGTATTCCACCACCTGCCTTCCATTGCTTCACTTGAACTGACTGCTGTCAGTCTATTTAGACCACTTGTTAAAATCTTCTCGTCTCTTGTATTTTGTACTTCGACTTTGTGTGTGGTTATGAATGCCTCTTTAGATATCCTGTTTCTGATTTTTTGGAATTCCTAAAGCTAATGATTGATGTCTTTTATCAATTCTGGAAAATTCTTAGCCATTATGTGTTCACATACTTAATTTCTCTCACTTTATCTAATAGGTCTTCCTGATACTCCAAGTAGATATATATTAAACATTTGGATTTTCGTCTTTTAACCTTTCTTTCATATCTTCCATCACTTTGCCTTTCTGTTACTTTCTGGGAAATTTCTTCAACTTTAACTTGCAGTCTACTAATTTCTCCAATTATACATAATCTTCTGTTTATGCATCCAAGTGAGTTTTTAACTTCAATTTTTTTTTAGTTTTTAAATGTTCCATTTCCTTCTTTTTCTTATTCTTTGTTTGCATTTTAGATTCCATCATTCATTTATTTAAATATGTTTCCAGAATACCAAAAAGTATATAGTATAACATAGTGGTTAGGAGCTGGTCTCTGAAGTTGGACTCTCCAGGTTCAAATACCAACTCTACTACTGATGCTTTATGGGTCTGGTTTTGTTGTTTGTTATTTCTGCTTGTTCTCCCTCACAGTACCTCATCTGTAATTTCTGACTGTGATTACTTATTCATTGAGAATTTATTTATTAAAATTCTACAAAGCTTGAGTAAAAACTAGGTTCCTCCAGAAGAAATATTCATTTCCTTTTCACTGGTGCCTGGAAGTGTTACCAATTTGTAGTTATGATAAAATAATTCCTCAGGTGGCAGTATTTTCTGATCACAGATTACCTGTCTTTGAACCTTAAACTCAGGTGGGGTAATCCATTAGCTATGGATCATCAGAGATAATATTTTCCCTACTGTCCAGGTTGTCTTGGCATCTCCCTTTGTAAAGTAGAATATTAAGGTTATTCTTTTTCTGAGGGTATAGCCTATTTTGTTTTTGGACTATGAAAGACATTTTAATTTCAATTTTATTATCCAGTGTATCAGCTATCTGTACCAAATTTGCAATATCTATTAATAGTTCATGGGCATGGGCAAAAATGTTAACACTTCTGTTCTAGTTAAGGCCAATATCACTACCTGTCCATTAGACCCCAAAATTATCCTTTCTATAAATCACATCGGTAACTTTCTTCTTTTCTATTGCATCATTTCCAGAATATATCAACAGGCTATTAGTGGGGGGCACCATTAAAAAAAAAACTCTTATGACCTCATACCTCATTTTTCTCCTTTCGTTTATAGCAAAAGTCTGTGCGAATGCTGTTTATCCTGTAGTCCCCAACTTTCTTAAATCTACTTCAATAAAGTTTTTCCCTCACCAATCCACTGAAACTGCGTTTATAAAAGTCATCAATAACATCCACCTTGCTAATACTTTGTTTTCGTTGGCCTACTAATTAAAGTTTATCACTTGGCCCTGAATAACACCATAGCCTGGTTTTCTCTACCTCTCTGGCTGTTCCTACTTGGTGTTCTTTGCTGGTTCTTCTACATCTCCATGACCTCTAGTTCGAGACATTTTAAGCCAGGGATTTTGATATTGATCCTTAATCAAATTATAAAACAGATTAATGTTACTACTTCTACCAGCTAAAGACATTATACAGATTTCACAGTTTTTCACTACTTTATCTCATGTACTTTTCATAGAAACCCAGCAAAGTAGGTATTATCAACCCAATAAATAAATTTTAGCAGATGATTTTGGAGCCCTTGTGCAAGCATATGGTTATCAAGAATAAGTTTTCCAGGCAAATCTGATCTCCTTTACTGCTAGGAGTTTTGACGTGTAGATCAGAGGAATACTACAGACACAACTGTGTTTTTACCAAGTCTTCAGACACTGTCATTCCTGACTTTTTTGGAGAGGAAACAATAAAATGTCTAGGAAGTTGAAAAACAAAATGCAATGAATACAAATGAATACATCCAGATGGAAAACAGAAGGGCTTTAGGTGCCGTTCTGTAGTTATGTCCTTGCCTCCAATTGCTACATTCATTAATTAATTGATTAGTTAAATAAATATTTATTGAGTGCCTATTTCCAGGCACTGTTTTAGATGCTGGGTATATAAATAGCTATGACATGTTAGAAGATAAATTTCTGGCTTTATGAAGCTCCATTATAGTGGCAGAGACAGGTAATAAATAAGTAAAATATATTATACATTAGATAGTAATAAGGGTTAAAGATAATAAAAGTAAGGAAGGGTGATAAGAAGTGTGTGATAAGAAGTGAGGGAATAATTACAGATAGAGTGGTCAGCATGGGACTTAGTGTTACAATACATATAAGTAAAGAATTGAAGGAGGGGAGGGAGGGTGTCTACTATTGCTTTACTCACCACTGTATCACACCACTTAACATATGGTTAGCACAAACAGGTACTCAATAATATTTTTGAATTAATGAACAAATAAATAGATAAAGTTTGATTATCTACAAAGGCCTTTATCCTACTAACCATATCAGAATCTTAAGAAGCATTTCCTATAGAACAAAGTCATCTGGCTTTGATTTTTCACTTGTACTTTCTGATGACTCAACAGAGCCACAAAGTGAAGGAAGCAATAATTCTCTGGCCACCACAGCTGCTCTTGGGGTGTCACCTGTTGTTATTTCCCTTTGACTCAAAGATGGTTTGAAAAAGGTCCCTGTATGCTTTGTTTAAAAGCATGTGTTAGCTGGGGGTGAGGGATGTAATATATCAGGGAGCATGGTTCAGTTTAGTGCGTGTATTCCCTTTGAGTCTATAGCTATATTCTGTAGTGATCTGAGGTGGAGTCAGTCCTGAGGGGTTTTGGGGAGGAAACAGGGGAGGGGAGAATGAGAGAGGTCCTATTAATTCTACTCATAAAATAGAATTGAACCAATGAAGTCTTTTGGAAAAGGGTGAAATAAGTATCTCCAGCAACTTTCAGAATGTCCTTTAATATTGCTAAGTTTTTTTGTCAAGCATTTCACCAAAATTTCTCAAGCTCATGTTTTTTTGTTTTTTCATTTTTTTTGTTTTTGTTTTTAAACAGCCTGAGTTTCCTGAGGAACTGCCATGTCACTGATATTCTTTGCCTCAGTGTCTAGCTCACTGGCAGTACACTCAGCAGGCCCTCTCATTCTTTCTCCTTTGGATTGTCTGAAATGGTGAAAAAATGAAAAATATGAAGAAAGCTGTTATGACTATCCATTACAGCAGCAGCCATTAAGGAATTATCTTCCAGGCTTCCCTGGTGGCGCAGTGGTTGAGAATCTGCCTGCCAATGCAGGGGACATGGGTTCGAGCCCTGGTCTGGGAAGATTCCACATGCCGCGGAGCGACTAGGCCCGTGAGCCACAATTGCTGAGCCTGCATGGCTGGAGCCTGTGCTCCGCAACAAGGGGGTCCGCGATAGTGGGAGGCCCACGCACTGCGATGAAGAGGGCCTCCACTTGCCACAACTAGAGAAAGCCCTTGCACAGAAACGAAGAACCAGCACAGCCATAAATAAATAATTAAAAAAAAAAAAAAGAATACCCAACTAAAGACTCCTGAGTTTAAAAAAAAAAAAAAAGGAATTATCTTCCCTTTCTTGTAATTCAATGGCTTGTGATTTTTTTTTTAATGCACTTACATCAAGCTTAACTGCCAAAGCAAATCCAACAATTAAATTTTCCTAAAAGACTGACTAAGGATAAAAGTCAGCAGTCCTCAAACAGGATGAAAGTGACTGGGTTGTTTTCCAGAGCTTTACCCTGTCCATCAGAGACTAAACTCACCCTGAACTGAAGAGGAGATGAGTCGTATAGGTCCTAAATATCAATCTATAGGGCATTGTTCTTGCTTTTCAACACAGGTCGCACAGTCAAAGAACAAAAAGGGCAATTTTTCCTTCAAAATACCTAAGTGTTAATGATAAGTAGTCCTTATCATATTTCATTTCTCACTTTTCTATGCCAAAGTCTTAAAGAATGAAATCTAGAATGAATGGGAACAGCAGGGTGTGGTCTCTTGCCTAAGGCAGTCATTAGTCTAAGAATCAGTTTTTGGTGAACACCATCCTTGCCTTTCCCCTTTAGTCCTGAGATTCACATACTCATCAGCAAAATATAGTCCATAGATCATATGTGTGCTCACCTAATTGTGGTAAAGCATGTTGAAATCTCAGAGAAATACATGATTTTGAAACAAAAATATTCAAAACTATCCAAACTTTTAAGTTCAGGTGTACTAAATAAGAACTGGTACTTTTTAGAACAAGGTCTGCAATAAAGTTTAGTTTTGTAAAACCCCCATTTCTGGATAATTTATATATACTCCAGAAGCACAACTTATGATTACAAAATGTTAATACACTAAGTTGTCATCATAGTAAGTCTCCTTACGAACCCCAACAGATAAATATATCGTTAGTCTGGCTATGTTTATTTTATGCATTTGAAATCAATGAATGTCCTTTCTTCTATAATTGTTTTTCCCAACTTGGATCTCTCTCTCAAATAAATGAGAATTTTTGGTTTAATATTAATATTAATCTTCTCTACACACTTACATACTTCCTCCGTTGATGTAGTCAGAGGTATATTATCAATTTCTGCAGAGAGAAGTCAAACAGCCTAAACAATGTTAACAATATTACCAAAATTTGGGTAAAGTTATTTCCATTTCATAAGCTAGATAAGGTTAAACACATGAAAACCTACCAGAACATTGGACTTTTTATTGCCTTTTTACTTGATATTCTAATTATAATTTTAATATATTCATTTGAAAATTAAAGAAAATAGGGGGAGAGGGGAATGTGGGGAAGCAAAGGTTTTAGAGATAACTTGTCAGAACCATGTCTTCACTCCTCAAGTGAGTCTACCTGAGTTCTCCCAGCTCTGCCTTTACTACCTTTGTGATCTTGGCCAAGGCATTTGTTCATCAGATTCTGATCTATAAAATGAGGGAGTTCATCTAAGTACTATCCAAGGTTGCTTTCAGCTTCAATGGAATCTAAATTCTTCCTTGTTGTTCTGTAATGAGTTGACATTCAAAGAATTGCAGGCACTAACAAGCCAGGTTTCTGTCTCAGACATGCCAGGGTTCTCAATCACTGTTGTGTGCATGGCTTCTTCTGAGGGAAAATTCTCTGTTTAGAGCTCTCCAGGGGCAGCCTCATGGAAGCCAATGCTGAACCCAGACCCCATCATGGTCACTTGGTTCACAGGATGAATTCAGACTCTGGCCATGTTCTGGAGCAACTAATTGAGCATGACCAATAAGATTCTCTGAATCTCTGGAAATTTGGAATGAGAATGAGAAAATAAGTCAATTACTCATAGAATTTGGAGATGTACAGTCATTACAAGCAGAAAAGCTGGAGAGGTCATGGTAGACTAAGAGAGGTCAAGAAATTTAGAACACTTTTATTCAAAGGTTATGGAGGCTTGCTCCTCCTTACTTGTACCACATTAATTAGACTTTTTGTTATTAGCTAATAAATAAAAGGTTTGGAACTCTTTGAGACAGACATCGTTTAGCAGATCATTTCAGAAAGTCCCCTTGGTTTCTACTCAAGATAACACTAAAAAACAATGAGTGACAAGGCTTGTGATCAGTCACAGCCCGCTGTGATGAGATTTCCCTCCATGACCATTTCAGAATTTTGAGCACCAACTAGAGACATCCCTGTCTTAGGAGGGCCAAGCTCAGACATAATTTTCATGGGTTCTCTCGTTTGGAATGACCTGCCTTCCTCTTTTACACCCAAAATGACCAACGGAAATTTTTTCAGTTACAACCTCTCCTCTCACAGTTGAGGCATGAAGAGGTGACCTTCATCACTCTCTAGCAGAGAAATTACAAAGTAACGAAGCAAAAAATTCTCATGACAAGATGTAAAATCTATCTTTACCATAAACCCCTGTTTTCTGAGGTAATCGATGGTTTTCTGATCAGACTCTTAAAACCAAAAGTGACTACTTAAAATAACTTTAAAATCAATAATCTAGGAGCACTTTAATGAGGGAAAATCAGAATCATGGAGTTAGATGGTCATTAAAGAACTAATTGAGCCCTTTGCCTGCAAATTTATGCCATAAAAAATGGACAACTGTTGTTCCTACTTTGAAAGCTCTCTGATGAGGATGTTTCAAGGGAACGTAAAAGCTCCCCAAATCTTGGTAATTGAAAGTGGTCTGGAAAGTAGTCTAGAAAGTGGTCTCATTTCCACAGATTAGGCTTCCTCCTGCCTAATCCCAAAATGTAGGCTAAATTGACCTTAGGGGTTCTACTGATCTATCGCAACTCTGGGCCTTCAGTCCCAATGCAGAACCATCTCCTTTAATCCTGGGTCTGAGGTGGCATCCAGAATTACCCTTTATGGGGCAGAGAGTTTCCTTCATCGTTTCTTTGATTCACCCAGTCAACATTTGATTGTGAATTGCTTATAACAGTCCAAACATTGCTCTGGCCATAGGGATTATAAGATAGTAACAAGAGCTCTGCTATTACAGCTCTTACATTCAATTTGGGGAGAGAAAGAGAAAAACAAACAAATGAATAAATGAGAATATGCAGAGACTAGCTCTTAGGAGGGCTGGGTGTCTTCTTCAGATTATGATGCTGACCTCTTAAAAAGTTCAGGAGCTGGAATGATGAGAAAGATAGTCAGCAAAGTTTTAAAATATACTGTTTCTTTGAAGTCCTGTGCCTCAATGCCACCTTCTATGGTACTACCCAAGAGCTCCAGAACAGCTAAGACCAGCAGGCCTGCCCCTCCACAGACACTTCGCTCTATATGTCACTAAGAATACCCCTGGGTGTTGTAGATCCCAGAAGACTGGGGATGTGTGGGTGAATGGCTCCTGGCCGGCTGTACACTCTGGGCCCCGAAAGCCTGAATCTAGGCTCTTTACAAAGAGGGAATAAAACAGCACCTTCATCCACTGAGGATACAGAAGGTAGAGGATACCTCTCCAGGTTCTATCTGGTGCCAAACCACCGGAGAAAAAGTAAGGGACCTAGGGGATAAGAAGTCGTCGCTTAATTTTCTAGGGTAATCATTTATAATCCCTCATATTAAAAGGCCTACTTTATTATTCCACAACTAAGTTAATTTCGAAATCTTTTCTCCACAGTTGCTCCTAATAAGCAGCAGATGGGGGAAGCACCTCAGAACCAGGAGAATCCCTCTCTCCTATCTCTCCCAACCTCTGTCTGTTGCAAATAAGCCAAATTTAAACCAGCAATCATGCATGTTTCCAATCAGCACTCCAACTTTCTCCTCATGGAAGTAACTCCTTGGCTTGCACAAGGGAAGGAAATGTTTCCTTCGAAAAGCAGTGCCAGGACAGGGAGCAGCTTATTCTCACGATATTTAACATGCTAACCGGCCGGCCAGTCCAGTGAGAAAATCGATGTAAGAGCAGCCAGGGAAAGGCAGGAGAGGCCCGAAGCCAGCAGAAACAATGAGAACGGCAGAGGAGGAATGGGGAAAACATTTATAAAGTTTGAGAACATGAAGCTTGTCTTCCTAGAAGCCCACCCTATTGTGGGTTCATACAGAAATGTGATTCGTGGTGAGAAGAGCAGCCTCTTCTTTATCTCACACATTCCTGATCATAAACAGACAGAAATGGTATTCTGAAATCCACAGAGGGGGTGGGGTCGAGTTTTTGTGGTTTGTGGAAGAGGGGACATTACACTAGTGCAGCTAAAAAACAAAAGTGTCCTTCATGTGTTTTATGACAACTCTCTCCAGTAAGAAAAGTTAAATATTTTGCCATACCGTGAAAAATAAGAAAATGCCATGATTGCCCAAAGAAGAGGTCCCCATGAATAAAACCTGTTTGGGAGGAAAGTCAAACTAAAATGTAAGAAGTAGTCATTCTTCCCCCTAGCCTCACTCATACTTTTCTAGATCCACCCCCTCAAACTCTTCTCAGCACCCTCAGAAAATGTGTGAACTCAGCTGTGAAAAACTTTAAGCTATTTGAGGCTTCTGGACAGTTCATGAAAGCAATAGGCTCCTTGGGAATATTGTTGTTGACACTGGCTTTTGTTTGGGGTTTTCAAATATACATGCAAGGAAAGGTTACTTGTGAGGATGTTAGAGGCAGTTTCACTGGGTGCATAGTCTTCATCAAAAGTAGTTAGCACTAAGCCAGTCTTCCATTTAAAAGTCTTTTCATTGGGAAAAACACCAGTTCAATTATGTGCTCTTGCCTCTGACAGCAGTTCTCAAAGCAGAGCAAAGCCACGGCACCCATAGTAACGATCAAAACACCAGACGACTGGTGGTTAACTCAATAAAACTCTTGACAAACACAAAGAGCTGATAATGTCTAGTTGACTGAATAGATAGTGAGTAGCTTACAGTTCTGGGAATTAAACTGGATATTTATTTTAATCTGTTTAATTTAAAATTGGAACAACATTTTATTGTACTGTAAGTTTATATAAATTTTTTAACGGTTGGTTAAGTTACATGCTTGTTTTTAGATGGCAATTTTAAAACACTTAAAACATGTAGCTTTTTAAGATATTTTCAATTTTCCCAAAGCCCTGAGAAAAGAGTTTAATGCAATAAACATAAAAAGTCAACAGACCATCACACTATGTTTAAAAGAGCCTTCCCGACAACAGGCAACCTGCATTCAATTCTTGCCTCTGCCACCTTCTAGCTCTGTGAGCGTGGGGAAGTTACTCGCTAAGCCTCACTACAACCATCTACTAAATGAGATCAAAACAATCCTGAACTCATAGGGTTATTCTGAGCATTAATAAAACAAGGCAGGTAGAGCAATTAATAGAATGCCTGTCAGTACTCAGATATTATTACTCACTCTCTTTGGCAACTTGGCATCGGCTATTTAATCTACCTATTTGCCCTGAATTGTTCATGCACCCCAACTCTGGAGCCACGAGGCTCATTAGAAACCTATTACCACAGGGATCATTAAAAAGCACATGGATCTTTTTGTTTACTGAAATCCAAAATACAGAACCACAGTTAACAGAGAAACACTCTCTAGGAAGAGTCGTTAGGTAAAGAACGGGTTTCAGAATACATTTCATTTGTATTTTATGCAAAGAGAGCTGCTCATCCACAGACCCGTAGAATGCTAGCCCAGCAACCGATCTCAGGCTAGTCAACATCCACAACCCACCGCCCAACCCTCTATCACTTTACTTTATAAGGGAAAAAACCCCCCAGCTAATTGCTATGGTTCCCTCTCTTTCATCATCCAAGTCTAGAAGCAATCCAGAACCAAATCTGGGGTCTCTCGATGCATGAATAATTTTTTTTTGTTTCCTCTTTATTTAAATTGATGATATTTGATTTAATATAAATGAAAATATGGGATTCTTACACAAAACTTACTGGCATTACCAGGTAAGTGTGAGCCAGAGGCCACATGGCCATGATGCCACTGATTTGTCATACAATCAAAGCTCACTATTATGTTGTCTCAGGTTCCTTTAACAGAAAAATAGCAATGACTCCTGGTCAGGTTTTGAATCCCAATGTGGCTAGTGAGGCAGCCTCACAGGTACGCCCTCTAGGGGATGAAGTCTGGAGGACACAAGTCAGAATTCATCCTGTTTCCTCTGCCCACATTATGGCAGAGATGTCCCTGGACAAGACTTCTCTCATTCAAGTCTTACCCAGAAACCTATACAAATATCTTTCTTTGGCAGCTCAGGGCTGCTAGTTGAAACTACACTGGCCAGAGGAAAAGTATTAAAAAGAGAGTCTACGGGCTACAATGGAAATCATCAAAGTTGCTTACACTAACAAAATGATACACTTTTTTCAGTGAAACTTTGCCAACCAACTTTTAAAACCTCAGGAAAGAGTTTCCAAGCCAGGGACTGTAATGCAGATATTTCTTCCTGTCACTGTTGCTTTCGACACAGTAGTCTGCTCAAAACTCTGACATCACAGCAATCAAGGATCTTCCAGCCCTTGGGGTACCCACAGCCCTACCTGAGCTCTCCAGATTTTACAAGAGTGTACCCTTGAGTTCACCTCCTAGATTGGCAACCGTTAATAGTTCATCCACTTAGAACTTCAGCTCCAATATAGGTACCTAGAGATTCTCTCCAGAAGCCTCATTCCCTCTACACATCTCTGTAGTCTCTGTACTATCAAAGGCTCATTCAGAAGATGATGTTTCTGTCTCCTCACTGAGGACACATTTAATAATCCTTTCTTTACAACACTTCTGCTGTCCTCGATAGTGACATCCACCAGAAAAGACTCCAGATCTCCATCCTATCTCTCAACACTGGGGACTGGCAACCCTTCTTCCAGGAACTAACTTTGTAGTTCTAGCATATGTGCAACCGCACCATATGTGCATCTAAATTACACAAATTTAGGCATACAAACTTGGGGATTGAGTTTGCAATTGAGGGCAACCTGCCTGCCTTTGTTTCAATGAGAAAATGCCCTAGCCATGGGAGAGGTGAATCTACTTTTCCCTTAAGTGTGATTTGAGTATTTAAAATGACATATTTTTGGAATAGCATGGCCCCTAAAAGCAAGCCAACCTCTTCATCTGGTGCTCATCTGCTTGAAAATCTGAAAACTGGATCTATCTTGGTTTCCAACAGAGCATCTTCCTTAAAGCTTTCCAAGAATTATTCTGTCTCTGTGATTTTCACTTACTTACTGCCTATGGAATTTAATCTTTTTTCTAACATGTGACTTCACTGTAGTCCATTTTTGACTGGAGTTTGATAAATCATTGTGGTTCATGACCTGTCATGACATTAATGACCATACTGTCATGAAGCAATAAATAAAGATGGTCAAATCAGGAAAGCCACCACTTCTTTTCTCAGACTCTCCATATAAACTCCTGGTGAATCTGGAGTCTAAGCCAGCCTAATAGAGTTTCAGAAGTGTGGGTAAAGGACAGTGAGTTGAGTGTCTGGAGGTAACAGTCTCTCCTCAGTGAAAGAAAGGCATTAAGTCAACTCAGCCCCCTAAATAGCTTTATAACATTTCATAAGAATTGTGAATTCTCTGCTTTTAAAACACTAATCAGTACCATTCCTGAATAGTCTTCAAAAGAGGCAGGGTTTAAATGGTCCCGAAAGACAGTAATACTACTTCCCAGCTACTCTAGTGAACTTGGATACTGAAGTGACCCTACCACCTTTTTCTGAGATTTGCTTTTGGTGTCTCCCTCTAAACACACAGCAGACAGAATCTGAGAGTTCACTTAGTTCAACAGGGGATGGGCAGGATGGAGCCTGTCATGAAGCCAGAACAGCCACATGTGAGGGAGCTCTATCTGGATCCTGGTGGGGATAAATAAGATGTCAAGAGATTTAAAAAGAAAAGAAGAGACATCAAATTTTGCTGTAATAAACTTCAATTCAAACAAGGCAGTGAATTCAAAAGCTGAGCCTGCTTAGACTGCATAGGCCTCTGTCAGGGCAGACAAGACATCCCTTGAGAGATGAGGCTAAAACTATTATGGGAAAGAGCCCAAAAGGCCTACGGGGAAAGATTCTGAGGCAAAAAGCTCCAACTTGAGAGGAGGAGAGAGTTTGGAGGAGAGAGTTTTAACCAATAGAGATAATTAAGGAGGAATTTCATGAAAAGAAAAAAAATATGATAAGTTGCTTGCAATTTTCCCAACATCTTCAACCCAGAAAAATGTGGTTGGTGTGTTTGGCATCCTTGCCATCTGCATATTCCCTGGAGCATGACACGGAGTTTGGAGGCAGAAAGAGGCCTCCAACACAGGAAACACACAGGAATGTCCTGGCCAAGTGGTTCAGGGAGGGTTGGGAGCAACATTGTAAGCTTCCTTTATAGCGCTCTAATTTTTTAATCCTTCTTTTTGTAAGAATCACATAGAAAATAGCATCTATTTTAAACCCAGAATTCACTGACAGAGAAGCCAGTGTCAAAGCCAGAACTACCCATTATGGACCACAGATGCATTTCTTATTAAATAGCAGCTCTATCATCCAAGCCACTTTGACCTGGGAAAGGAGTATTTGCAATGCTGTATCACATGTAAAAACTCAGCCTTCACTGCAGGAATGGGGAGAATCATAGCACAGAACCATAGTTATTATCTATAGCCTATGACTACAACTACTTTTGTTCCTCAATACTCAATATTCTCGATACTCAATCATCTAAATACTCATATAAATTCGACTGCTGTCTGAAGGTTCTCCAAGACTGTCATTATAAAACAGAAACAAATTCCCAGTTTTCAGGCAGGACTTTTCTTCAAATAACAAGTCTGTTTCCGCAAGGTCAGTTCAAAGAGCATCTATCCTGAGAAGGAGGGCATTTTACACAAAATCTCCCTGTGTTCTTCAGAACATGATAGGCTATGCTGCAGTAACAAATAAACCCTAAAATCTCAGTGGCTTAACAAAACAAAGATTCTTTTCTCTCTCGGGTAAAGTCTGATGTGAGTGTGGCAAATTTTCCAGAGCAGCTATGCTTCATGTGATAATTCAGGGATCCAAGTTTCTTCCACCTTTCCTTAAGCAGGGGACAAGAGACGGAGGAAGAACATTGACTTTTAACTTGTACTCACACTCCATTGAACTAAATTGGTCACACAGCCTTAACTGCAGGGAGGAGAGAAGATTTAGAGAAGCACAGGAAGTATTTAGTTTGTACTAACTGTCTTTGCCACATTCACATTCACACAGTTATTCATCTGAAGCCGGGTGAGATTAGGCTAGATGGAGCGTCAAGGATAATTCACGGGCTGGCTCACTATGTAGGTGGCTTATGAGGTCATTTCTGTGGGATGAGATGGGAAGGCAGGAGCTAGGAGAAGACGAGTGCTTGCTCCCTTACCCTGTGCCTAAAATTTCTACACTACTCTATCACTTGAGTTCAAGACATTTAAGGTTGCTTTTACTTTTTTGATTTTTAAACCACTTTATTGAAGTATGACTGACATACAAAAAGCTGCAAATTCTTAATATACACAGCCTTTTCAATGCATCCTTTCTCATTTCTGTGCCCCAGAAATGTGTGCTATGACCTCTGACCTAGACTATGAAGTTCTCATAAAGGTATTTTTATCCAGGGATGGTTGTTAAATCAGTGTTTGTCCCCTTGTGTGAGGGGACAAGGGCTGGGACCTCCTATTCTGCCATCTTGCTGACGTCACTCAAGGCTGCTTTTAAAATACAAATATTATCTAAAAGAAACACACTTTGAGCTAGAAAATTTACCAAATAAGGACTCTCAAAGGGACAAATGAGAAATGAAATTCCTCCTGGGTAAAGGCCCACAGGCTCACCTCGTGCTACAGTCCCCAACCTTGATCACCCAAGGGCACAGACAGCTGACCTCAGGAGGAACCACTTGCAGATGAATGGTGGTCCATCCCACACTCTCACTGACTTGACATCAAGACATTAACAACTTATCTGGAGCTGGTTCATGTGTTGATCTTATCAGACACTTTGCTGGCCTCTGAAGAAGTAATAAAAATGAAGTAGTAAGTTAGATTCGGAAGCAGCATGTCATGGTAGTAAGCGTATGAGCTGTCAGTCAAACAGACCTGGGCTTATATTACTAGTTCCACTAATTATTAGTGATATGAGTTGGGCAATTTGCTCAGTGTATATGAGCCTCATGTGTAAAATGGGAATAATATCTTCTAATATTTCTTGGAGATTGTTTTGAGGAGAAAATCACGTCAAGATTCTGGCTGAGAGAAGGTACTCAATGGATATAAATTCCCTTCCAGATTACTCTGGGACAGAAGGAGACAGGGAAAAGTTTAACCCTTGTAAACCAGCATGAGACTCGAAGTGGAAGAACATGACGACACACTGGGTGACTAGGTACCTGGTCACAATGTGAAGGGACTGCAGGAAAAGAGGAAGGAGAGGAAAGAACTCAGCACAAACTTGGCCAAATTCACAATTTGGGGCAGATCAGTCTGCACTTCAGTCTGATTCTCATTCTCATTCATCATGCATTTAGTGACAACTGGTAGAAATGATGATAAACTACAGAATAACCATGAAGCTCACTAAAACATTTACAGAGGCTTTTGGCTCTATATTTGTATATATCCGATATTTAATATCCCACATAGTATGATGACTCTGGGACACACCTCAATGTCAATCACTAAGAAAATGAGGAAGGCACTTTGATCACCAAAATAAGGCTGGCTCAAGAGAAAAGAATTTATTTCCCAGACTTAAAGATCCCATTTTTCTCACAGTGTCTTAAATTATGCAAACACAGGGAAACACTCCTAACTAAACAGTGTATTGGCTTAGTTTTCAAATCAAAATTTCGTAAAGTATTCCAGGAAATACTTCCAGAGCCTCTGAAAAATATTTAAAAATATCCTGTTCTATGACACCACTTTTGCTAAACATTACATAAATCAGAGAATTGCTGAAGGAAATAATCCCATTTTTGAAGTAAACTTTCATTATACAGTAATACACTTGCTCCAGAAAAATCATTTAGCTGAAACAGCTGCTCACAATGTAATAAAAAATAAAATATTTACAAGGCTTCAAGTTGCCTGTATTTAGGCATATTAGATTTTAACTACAATCAAATCATGATAGCCTTTTGTACTGGAGGTAGAATTTTTTCAATTGATTAGTTCAAAAACTAAACTATGATTGCCTTTCTTACAAGAATCTGCCCTGTTGCAGAATTATACAGGAATCTGTGGAAGGCAAATAAAAATAATAGTTCCCTAAAACAGTACGGAGGCTTATCAAAAGACTAAAATTCCACTCCTGGGCATATATCCGAAAAAAGCAGAAATACTAATTTGAAAATATACGTGCATCCTCAATATTCATAGTAGCATTATTTATAATTGCCAAGACATGGAAACAACCTAAGTGTCCATCAACAGATGAATGGATAAAGAAGCTGTGGTATATATGTACAATGGAATACTACTCAGCCATAAAGAATAATTAAGTTTTGCCATTTGCAGCAACATGGATGGACTTAGAGGACATTACGCTAAGTGAAATAAGTCAGACAGAGAATGATAAATACTGTGTGACATCACTTATATGTGGAATCTAAAAAATACAACAAACTGGTGAATATAACATGAAAGAAGCAGACTCCCAGATATAGAGAATAAACTTGTGGTTACCAGTGGTGGGGGCAGTATAGAAGTGGCGGAGTGGGAGATACAAATTACTGGGTATAAGAGGCTAAGGGGGGCTTCCCTGGTGGCGCAGTGGTTGAGAATCTGCCTGCTAATGCAGGGGACACGGGTTCGAGCCCTGGTCTGGGAAGATCCCACATGCCGCAGAGCAACTGGGCCCGTGAGCCACAGTTACTGAGCCTGCGCGTCTGGAGCCTGTGCTCCGCAACAAGAGAGGCCACGACAGTGAGAGGCCCGCGCACCGCGATGAAGAGTGGCCCCCACTTGCCGCAACTAGAGAAAGCCCTCACACAGAAACGAAGACCCAGCACAGCCATAAATAAATAAATAAACAAATACTTTAAAAAAAAAATGCATTTGTTAAAAAAAAAAAAAAAAAAAAAAGAGGCTAAGGGATATACTGTGCAACATGAGGAATATAGCCAATATTTTGTAATAACTGTAAATGGAAAGTAACCTTTAGAAAATCATATAAAAATAAAAAATTTAAAAAAAGAATAGTTCCCTAAAATGCAGATTAAAAGTACCTACAAAGTAGACTGAAAAAAAATATGTTGTAGTGTAGATAGTTTTGCATATGCCTCTCACTAGACACAGTGTTGTGGAATAATGCAAGTCCTTTAAGCACTGCTTAAAGGCCAGAGTGGAATCTTTGAGATGCTTGCTAAAAATCAAGATAAAAGCAAAAAATCTGCTTTCTACAGAAACAGTGGATTCATGATCAGATTTAATAGTTCGGCTTCATCATTAATAAGCTATGTGGCACTGAAACAATTAATTAGCTTCTTTGATTCTTTTATTTCTGATCAATAAAACAAAAATAATGTGTCCTTCACAGGATTGTTGTAAGACGAAGTATAGTCATCCCTTGGTATCTGCAGGGGATTGTTTCCAGGACCCCTGCAGATACCAAAAATCTGAGGATGCGCAAGTCCCTTATATAAAATGGCGAAGTATAATTGGCCCTCTAGATCTGCAGGTTCTGCACTTTGGGATTGAGGTTACCACAAATCAGGACCCCATTAAAATCATAAGAGGTGGTAATAAATAAGAATGACCCCTCTCCCAGTCTTTGAAGGAATGTGTGACAGTTACTCAGTAAGTTTTGCTGGTTTCTCTTGGGTGCCCAGTGTAAGGACACCAGACATACATGCAGTCAGCCTCAGATTGTGGCTGTCCACAATGGAAGACTTTTGGCCTAAGCATCAGTGAGATCTTTTTAATTCTGTGCCATCTAGGGAGCTGCAACTTAAAACTGTTTGTGATTCTTTTTGGCTCTTATGATATTGAGTAGGGGAGTTCTTGATGCTTGGGTTGGTTCTCGGTGAATGGTTGTTTTTGTTTATTTTGGCTTGAGTGTTTTTGTCCTCGAAATAAAGAATACTTTGCATATATCTAT
The DNA here is from genome assembly GCF_949987535.1 of Balaenoptera acutorostrata. Lineage (NCBI taxonomy): Eukaryota > Metazoa > Chordata > Mammalia > Artiodactyla > Balaenopteridae > Balaenoptera > Balaenoptera acutorostrata. The sequence goes on along the minus strand of NC_080065.1, from coordinate 69,036,372 downwards.
CGTAGTTCAAAACTCACCGCAACAAACAGGTACCTTAAGTGTTTTATTACTATTGTCTACTTGTTGTCTGCCCTTCCTGGCTGGTTCTTGCAAATTTTCCCTGACAATCCCAACTGTCTATTTCCCCCTTCATTGGATTCTCCTGGGACAAAAATCAAAATAATTTATATGGAAAAAGGCAACAAAGGCTCAAGGGATAAAGTGATGGACTAGAAATATTTATCTAAGTGCTGCTCTGCCATATTTCTTACAGTGAATCTCCCCCACTAGCCCACAGCCTTTGAAAACTGGTTGTTCAAGTCCCTATGCTGGGAATCTTTCTGTCTAGTTTGAGGAGTAAGACACATTCATAAATAACCACAACACAATATTAATAATGTTTTGTGTTTTATAATAAATTTCAATACTCTGGTGTTTCATGATCTCTTTGATCCTCACAAACATCCTGAGAGGGAATTATGGTATTATTCCCATTTTATAGATGAGGAAGTAGAGACCCCAAGGAGTTAAGGAACTTGGGCAAAGCCAGCCAACAAAGAAAAGGGAAAGTCTGAAATGGAGTTTGATCTCCCACTCCTAGTCCAGTGCCTACAAAAGTCCCACGCAAGCTCCCCAGCAATCCATTCTAATGACAACAAACTGGCACAGGGACATGGAGAGGAGAGAAATGACTTCCAGCTTGAGAAAGTGCCGTCTAGGGAGCTGCAACTTAAAACTAACAAAGACCTGCTTACTCATTGTTCCATAAATATATATCCTATGTTCCCCAGCCAGACTCTAAGTCTGTGGGGCAGCACTGGGTCACAGTAATAATAGTGTGATAGTTATTTTTTTTGAAGTGATTAATACCAGACACATTGCAAGGTAGAATATAAACATACACAGTCTTAATTAATTCTTACAATAATCCTATGAGGTAAGGATCATCACACCCATTTTACAAATGATTACACTGAGGTACAGAGAAATTAAATCATTTGCATGGGGTTATACAACCTGCAAGTGACTGGCCCCAAATGTCATCACCATAGTTCCCATGAGCTACACTTTCCACCACTCAATGCTAAGAGCCGAACACACAGTGAATTGTACAAATGCTTGACTGAAGCATAAGAACTGGGCCTGCTCACTCTGAGACATATGAAGATTAATGCAGAATGCTGTGTTTTAGTCACACAAAGTTCATTTATTTGCAGAGAGATGCTCGAGGAACCACTGTGCAGTTCTACTTTGTAGACACAAGAGGAGTAGTATATACTGAAGAGTTTAGGGTTAAAAAAATGTGGAGAAACTGTGCCAGGCAGAAAAAAGATGCCGTTATTCCTCAGTAGTAGCACAGGACAGACTGAAGGGCTCCCCACCTATTGCCCTTCTCTCCTCCCCTACCTTGGCAGCTCATGTTCCCCAGCCTCTCAGTACTCCAAGGACCGGCAGAATGTGGAGAATAAGGAAGGAGATTTGGGCTCTAAGAGTTTTAAGAACTCACATGTTTTCTAAGAAATGTTATGGAAACACATTCCTTCATTTCAAAAAGGACATATTCCTTTCTCTAGGGTCACATTGGTTCAATTCGATAAACTGCTCTACTGGCCCCCTACAGTCCTGTGATTCATTTTACATATAAAGCATTAATTGCTGTTATTTCAATACTGCTGGCTCTTATGTTGTGCCAAGTGGTGTGGGCCTGTACATTTGTGGTTTAACTCAGTCTTCTGTTTATTTCCATTGTTGGCACTATTTAAAGGGTTATACTAGCATTCAGATTTAGATGGAAAGCAAATTAACCTCCGCTTTATTGTTTATGATTACCACTGTGCCTTGTTTTACATATATCTGGGAATAAGGGGAGTGTGATTCTTTTCTAGTCTTCGTCCAGAAAGTTGATACTGTAATTGAGAGCCTGGTTAATAGTCGCTGGCAGTGTGGAAACCAGGGCTTTGTGCTGAGTCAGCTTATGGTCAGCTTTCTGTTCAGCAGAGACCCCAGTCTGGGGGCTAGAAAGCTTTTGTGGCCCCACACTGGCCATGGATGGAGTGCTAAGTTTTCAAAGCATAACCTTCCTGAAGTATATGAAATCTATGTAGGCTTGTAAGGTATATAGTTGGAAACTGATCTTCATGTATTGTCATATATATCAATAGTACTCAGGACCCTTCCATAGGTTAGTAAATCCCTCCGTAGAAGAATATGCAGTAAATGTTAGCTATGATTACTATTACGATTTCACAAGGATCCTTTTGATCAATGAGGAAGCTGAGGCATTAAGAAAGCAAGTAACTGGAATTTTAGTTCTTAGATTCTGTGTCCATTATGAATTTGAGAACTAAGACCCTCAGCTCCGAATCCCAGTGCTTAGCACTTCCCCTCCGTCTTGGAGTAGCTACTCAGAGAACAAAGAATAGAACCACACCTGCCCTCAGCGCTTCCACTTTTATTGATTAATATATAGCCTTGGGTCCCTAGTCTTTTAGGATTCATGGATTTTTTTCCCCCCTGAAATCCAACTAACATGTTATAAAAGGAAAAGCCAAGTGATTGATAAATTAGAGGCCCACTACTGTTACTAAAGTGTTGAGCCTTGTTTTGGTATTTGAAGTCATAATGCAGGTTGAAAATCAATTAGAAAAAGGAATTTATATAAGGCATATAGAAAAAATGCTATAGCTATATAAATCTTCCCTATAAAAATGCTGTTAGAAGAGCCCAAAAGAAAGGCTTGTCAAGTATTTGAATGGTGCTTTTTAAAAAATAAGAGATAGGAGTAGAATATCAGAGCAAGATTTGGTTTCTAGGAAGTCCCTAACTAAGCAGAGTCCACAAAACCAGAACAGCCCTGGTTTAATGGGCAAAGATTGTGATTTTCCTCAAAATCTGAACAAACAGTCCCACTCTGATACAATGTGGAAGTCTGCAGGTCTCTGGCTTCCTTTGGAGAATCCTGAGGAAATGTGGCCAAATAATGCAAAAGCTGCCTTTGGCTGAATACTAATGTTTCATTTACATCACAAAAGCCCACGATGTAATCCCAATCCAATAAGCAAACTACTCCAAACCCCAGGAAAACTAGAAAACAAAAATATTTGAAAAAGCCAATATTTAGGCAGCATTTCCTGGAAAAACTACAAAGATTAAATGCTTTAAATGCATTGAAAATGAGCCTGTTCCCAGATTTTACCTCCTTGGCTACATTCAGAATGGCCACATATGTATCCTTCTCCAGGACAGGGGTTTGCTTTAACTTTCTATAGCCTTGGGCTTGATTACAAAGAGAAAAATAAATTAGGATTTTTTTTTTTTTTAATGAGAATATTTTTCCCTTTCCTTCAGAAGTATGGTTTATGGGGCCTTAGGATACTCTCATCTTTCCAGTTCAAGGAACATAAACTCATAGCTCAGTTTTTTAAAAAAAGATACTGGCACTCAGATTGGCCACAGCAGGGAAATTACAGAGCCTAAAGACCATCTTTGAATGTAGGAGGTTTTCTAGGCGGGACATGAATCCACTGGTGATTTATAAACAAATAAGGCAAAGGGATGCTCATCTAGAAACTCTATTCTGATACCAGTAATCGTTCGGTTATTTGCTCCACTGCATTGCCAATCTGGTGTAAGTAGAAACTGTCTTACGATGTCAAAGGCATCAGTGGCACCAAGTTAAAATCAAGACTCATCCAAGTAGCAGCTAACTCCCTTTTTACTACTTATGTACTTATGTATGGTTCACTTCCTTCCACAGGCCAAAGTGCCAAAATCAATTTTCCCAGCTCATCTCCATCAGATCACAAGCTCCCCTTTGTCTCCTTTCTGGCTCCACTGCGTTCAGTCAGAGAAATCGATTCTCAAATTTCTCCAATGATAAAATCTTTTTGCTGCTAGTAATTCTGGTGAGGCCTCACATTTGTTTTCAGAGTTTTTGCACGTGTTGTTTTTAGTAACCCATTCCTGTATTTCTTTCCTGGAGAAAACATTCATTTCTCTTTTTCATCTCTTCTTCAAGTCCCCCACCCCCAGCCCCACTCCACTTAATATCTTTATTTCTGTGGTTGCCCTTATGTTATGTATTCCAAACAAGGGGAATGTACTAAGGAAATCTGGTTACTCAGTGACGAAATAGTTTAGAAGCCAAATAGGGAACAGTGAGGTAACCCAGAGATTAGCAACACGTTCAGCTGGAACCCGGGAAATGCAGTCTACGTGGGTCAGCCTCCTAATCACAGAGAAGGGCAAGGAATGACTATGAGAGCAAAGAGGGCAAGCCCCGAAGACACCACCTACATAGTCCACGTGAAGGATAATACCTCAGAACTTGTTCACTCTGAAAGTTTAATTAAAAGTCATAAATGGACCCTGGAGTTAGACAAGGCCATTCCTTGTCAAGGCCCTTCCAACTCTAACGTTCTGTGATTATTCATTTCTAAGAAATAAAGAAGGAGCCCTTCTTGCTCCCAGTGACACCACTCACTTGGCACTTTTCCTGCCCTGTGCTAATCAAAGATTCCTTCAAAAATATTTGAGAATCTGCTAACCACCGTGCCAGCTACCATGGGAAATAGATAGGAGGACAAAGTCCTTAAAATATCATTGGGGTGACTAGATAGCACAGATAAATTACTAGAGTAGAATAGTGGTTCACAGGTATCAAAAGGTGGATAAGAAAAGCCAAATGAGCAGGGGCCAAACCTGAAGGAGCAGCTTTGGCAGAAGTAGGGTTTATGCTGGTTGTGGAGGAAGGATAGAATTTGGTTTGGTAGAAAGCAGCAGCTCAGGAAGAACTGTGGCGACAGATAACACTGACTGACTTACATTTTAGAAAAAGTTTTTCCATTTTAGAAAAAGTTTTTCCACAGAAATTCATCTGTTTTTATTATTGTACTTCCCCCTTCTTTAGAAATCAACATACTGCCAGATAATAACATCTCCACAATACCTAGGGTTGTGCCAGGTTCTTGGCTGGTGACAACTACCTGATAATATCACAATTATAGTTCAAGTTTACTAGGAGAGCATGGCTGTGTTAACTTCCCATGGGTTTTTGTATCACTTCTTTTTTTTTTACAGATTTACTCTATCTCTGCTGTTCCACACCTAGTCAGTCAAGAGTATTTACTGACCAGACTAAATCGATGTGGAATACTGCCAACCCAAGGACACTATTCTGTGCATATTCTATCTGACATTTCTACAGCATTTGACACTGTTGACCTTTCTTTTCTAAACATGCTTCCTCTTGCCTTTCTTGACACCATGTCCTCAGGGTTTCTCGCCCACTCTCTAGCATTCATTCTCAGCCTCTTTGAAGCACTCTTCACCTTCTACCTGTATTTTAAATGCTGCTTCCCAGGGATTTGGTCTCAAGATTCCTCTCTCCTTATGCTATTTACTTTTCAAGTGACCTCATTGCCCACCCATGACTTCAGCTACCTCTGTACACATCTATGACCCCCAAATTCATAGCTTGAGTCCCAACTTCTCTCCTGAGATCCTGACCAAATATGCAACTGGTAATTGGGTGTCTCTAACTGAATGGTAATTCAATGTCACAACTAAGCCCTGTGGGTTGTACATTCTAAATATTTCTCTAACCCACCATCCTTTTATTCCTACTGTCATCATAGCAATGAATTACCATTTCTTGTCTGGACTTCCTGCTGTTGTGTCCCTTCCTCCAACCTTACCCTTTGCTGGTCTCACTGCTGCCTGACCTTCCTGAAATGCAAAGCTGATCACTTTACTCCTCTGCCAAATTATGCTTGGAAAGTTTGTGTAGCCAGTCTCCAACCTTCGCATCCCAACATTTTCAGGGCCTGGGGTAGGAACAGACATGGAGGTCCACCTACCATACACCTTACTATCTGAAACCTATTAATCAAACTAGCAAGCTGTTAAGCATATTCTATTTTCTTTATTGACAAATATAATTTCATAACTTAGAATGCCTCATCCAAACATATACTTCTCAGGCCTGCAACGTTCCCTACCAGCGCTTAGCTGCACAGGAAGAGACTTCCCCTGACCCAGGGTCCTCCTCCTTTGTCCTCGCATCCCTGGCTCCATTCAGCATGGCAGGTGTCTCATGTACGTATGAAGACACTCCAGCCCACAATCTCAACTGCTGCCCGCATTCCTCCAAACAACTACCCCTTACCTCCCCCTCAGGCCTAGAAGATGCGCACAAATGTCATCAGGAGGACAGGCCCAGAGAAGAGGCTGAGCAAACCTGGAATTACAGGATCCCAGGTATCCTGAAAGGTCACCCGGTCTAAAAGAGAGAGGGCAACATGTTGTGGATAAGTCTATCCCCTTGGCCTTGCAAACTTCCCACCTTGTGTGGAAGGAACATAACTAGGCTCTATAAACATGATTTACACCATATTCTACTTCTCTATTTACTTATCTGTCTCTCTTTTTACACTGTGAGCTATTTAAAGGGACAGTATCTTTCTTCTTAATACTACATCTTTTCATTGGTGGTCTTCAAACTAGTTTATACATACCTCTGAGAGGAAATGAAGATTGTCTGGGAGAAATACAGGCACCTGGACCAAAATTTCATGGGAATCAATCTGAAGGTCTTCAACTTTCATAAGTATATTTTTCCTAAAACTGATTTCCTGAGAACTCACCTATGTTTTTCATTTTCCCTCCCAGATGCCCTTCTCTCTCTTCACCACATAAAAGTTAACCTCTCCTTGGGCTTCCCTGGTGGTGCAGTGGTTAAGAGTCCACCTGCTAATGCAGGGGACATGGGTTCGAGCCCTGGTCCGGGAAGATCTCACATGCCGCGGAGCAGCTAAGCCCGTGAGCCACAACTACTGAAGCCCGCATGCCTAGAGCCCACGCTCCACAACAAGAGAAGCCACCCCAATGAGAAGCCCTTGCGTTGCAATGAAGAGTAGCCCCCGCTCGCCGCAACTAGAGAAAGTCCGCGCACAGCAACGAAGACCCAATGCAGCCAAAAGTAAAATAAATAAATTTATATATTAAAAAAAGTTAACCTCTCCTTCCATCCCAAGCCTTACTACCATTCATTACCCCCAAGGAAGGGTGGTACGTTACTCCAGGGAGCCAAGCAGTGTTTGTCAATTTCTGCAGTATACATGCTCCCACAATTTCAAGCTACCACCACGGGGGCTGATTTCAAGCTACAACATGTCACTGAGCTCAGAGCTGGGAAGATATGAGCAGAACTAACTCTTGCAAATTAGCACACCACTGTGCTATGACTACAAAAGATTTTAATAGTCACTCAAGTACTCCCTAACAGAATGAGGGGAGCAGAGATTATTTGCAACCCTAGCTCCAGCTCTCAGGAGCCCTTGGCAACTTACTTTTCTGTATTTCTTCAACAGCATATTCTGTTAAATAGTATTTATGCTGCAGTGTTATTTTGTAGAGTAAAAAGGTTAAGTATGTGAAAATGCATGCACAACACTTAACACAGGAATTAGTAAATGTCAGTGGCCTTTCACTTCTGTTTTCTCCCCTTCAGGTGGCTGCCTGCAATACTGGACAAAGTTAATTATGAAACAGAATGTCCCCCATTTCCTCCCCTTCTCTCCTGTCCCTCCCCCTTCTTCACTCCCTTGCCCTACTGTCCTGCTCTGAGCACAGGTCCCCAGGCCTTTCTGCAGAGTCCTGACAACCTGTGGCATCCATGCCATGGTATTCTCCAAAGGGCCCAGGCTTTGAATATTCCTCTCTCCTTCCTTCCAGCCAAAAGTCAGACATTCTGTTACCATTTTTTCAGTAGAGTTATGTGGTTAAGAGGTTTTGTAAAAGCTGATATCATTCCTTGTCATTCATTAAGGGATGAAGGCATGGGTGGAAACAGACAAGCTGGACATGCACACACCATAGTTTATTTTCTGGCTTTCAGAAAATAGTCTTGTTGCGTGACAGTAAAGTGCAAGACAAGACATTGGATTTTCCTTAAGTAATGAAATAAGATGTTAATGGAAAAATGTTACAACATAGTCTGTTGCACTGATTTACTATTGAGCCATAGACTGGCAAAATTAGAGAGCTCTGTGTACACGAGCAGGTAACAAACTTGGAAATGGGTCATACATTTTATAAATTATAAGAGTTTAAATTATAAGGGTATATCAGTGACCTGAGATTTTTAAGTTTTCTCGTAGATTAGGTGACATTTGGCCCTCTCAAATGGGAGACAGTTTTTCTTTCCCCCAGAGCACTGTAGCTGGAGAAAGACAAATCCTCTCATCACTGCTTACTAGCTATATAAACTTAGGCAAGCTTTTTAAGATCTCCAAAGCCTCAATTTTCTATTATAAATAGTAATATGTAAAATAGAGATAATAACAGTACTTACAGTAAAAGCTAATATTTATCAGCTGTCAGGCACTATTCAAAGGACTTTACACAAATTAGTTTATTCTCATAATAAATTCAGTGAGGTAGGTGACTATTATTAGCCTCATTTTGTAGATGAAGAAACTAAGGCACTGAGAGCTTAAGCAACTTTACCAAGATCACACTATGGGTAAGCAACAGAGCCAAGATTTTGACACCAACTTTTTATTTCCAGAAACAACTTTATTATTAAGGCATACTGCCTCTCCTAAGCTTACTGAAGGTTTTCTTAAGGATTAAATGAGATAATCCATAGGAAGTATTTAGCACAACGCCTGTCACCCTATACTCCAGGGTTTCCATTTTGCAAAACTCTAAGGAACATCACTCATATTGTGTTCTCAGGAGTGCCCTACACATAAAATGAAAATCCAGAATGGTGTTGTGCAAAGTAGCTACCCAACTGCTCTTCCAGATGATACTGAGTGATGATGATTTCATCAGATAACATACTCTGTCACTGTGTTTGTTCAAGTGTCATTCCTCCCCAACAAAGCATGTTACATGTATAAGTCACCTGGAAGAGCTTTTAAGGACATGTGCAAACAGAGTAGGAAAGCTGGGCTTCAGGATACCAATTAATAAGGGATCAAAGTGCCAGACAGTGTCATCCCAAGCTTGTCAAATGGTATCCTGCCTCAGGGCAGCACAGTGAACGCAAAGGAGCTCTGGGAGCTATTCTGCATTACGAGGAAAACCATGATCCTCTCCACTTACAGAACACTGCATGACCTACTAACCTGACGTAATTCACCCTAAACATCAGATCACACTACATTCCTTTCGATGACATTAAATCTTTGGGAAGCTGGGTTTTCCACAGGCACTGTGATAAAAAGCAAGTACTGCAGGAAAATCAATGTAGAACAGGAAATGAGAGTGGCAACATCCAATCTGATTTCAAAGTTTGAGAAATTTAACAGTGTCCAACAAACACATAATCACATGGGTAAAACACTCTGGTTAAGAATGAAAAATATGTTTAATCTTTCAATGTATATGTATTATCTTTTCAAGCACCCACTAAACTGTTAGGACATAAATATGTATTAAAATATGTGGCCCTAACTACTTAATAAATGAAAGATTCAGCTCCCATATTTCCATCATGAGTCATACCTGAATTACACCTGTGCATCCTCACTGTGCCATTAGGTATTTCTTTTGGCTTGAGAACCCCATGAAAAATGACTGAGACCCTGAGGGCCCCATGAGCTGAGAAAGTCTGGGAGCATCTGGTGTAATCCCTTTACAAGTATCATCTTTTATAATCCTTACAGTAACCTAAGGAGTCAAGTGACATTAATGTTTTTAATTCACATACATGGGAACTGAGGACTTGAGCAATAACAGGACTAGACTGAGATCATAAAATGTCTAAGCAGGGGATCCAGTGTCCAAACCCAGCCCTGTGACTCTGAAGCCACACACTTAATCACTATACCACACCTAAGGCCAAATACACAGGTAATTTTGTCCAGACAGACCTCTGGGCAAAGCGCCTGGCTACTTCCTTACAGTACTGAACCTGACCCCCAACCAAGAACAGTCAGCATACGTTTTCCTCGCATCTTGTCACTGGACAGACTAGCTCAGGTTCTCAAAGCTATTTGCTGAAATAACCAATTTGCTGAAGTTTCAGGCTTCAAGCTCCTGCAAACTGTGTGTATGTGCTCTAGATGAAAGTCACCTTGCCTCCATGCAGACAAAGAAAATCAGAAACTGTCTAAAGTGGCAGCTTGAGTTCATCAACCCTATCAACTTGCTCAGTAAACATTACCAAGTACATAGGCCCTGTCTGAAGGAGTCTCTATGGAAATCCAAGATAAAATAGCAGAATTTGGTATCTGTTCCAAAAGAAACATGACTCATCTGTTTCTGACATGTCTTTAAAGTCTGAAATACAGTCAAGCTACTGCGAGCTAATGCAGAGTGGGGTCTATGGTCTAACAGCTGAAGCAGGGGTCAGCAACCTGGGCCATGTGATTTGGAATTGGGCTTCAGCCAATCTTGGGAAGCCCTGGAGAGACAGACCCAGCTTCCTCTAGCGGTCTTGAGATAAAAGGACTCCTTGTTATTTTCCCTGTTTGAGTCCCTGCAATTACAGGTTGTAACTTGCTCTAGAGGGGAACAAAATTGGTCATAACACTAAGGAACTCACCACTGATGAACCAGCACCACCCCATTTATTTCTACCATCATCATCCCTGTTTAACCATCAGCTTCTATCTCAACCCATCATGCCTGAGTCCTTCTTGGAGAGTCTTTAACTGCCAATGTGTGCAACAGCCAAGAGTACAATGCAAGTATGATGAACCGCTCTCCAAGTGAAACTGCAAATCTACTGAAAGACATAAAATTGGATGAAGCCATAGAAGGGGATTTTAGAGAAACATTCACGTATTATATAAGACATTGACAAATGAGAATCTGCTAACCTGGTCAGCAATCGAAGAAGAAAAAAATCAACACGAGTTAAGGCAACACCAGCTTTCAAGAGAATGACTATCAAAATACCAAGAGGCTCTTGAGAAAATTGATGAAGGGGTCAAAAGGTTCCTTTGCCAAAATGTCTGAACTAGTCATTGTGCTGCCAAAGTCAACATAAAGTGCGTCATATTTTTGTTACAAATTTAATCATATGCAAAAAATTCAACACAATATACCTTTTGACCTAATAGTACATAATTGCAATTACACCTAAATTTCATTTGACATAATTAAAACTGACTGATTTTTACAACTTTAGATGAGTTTTCTTTTTTCTTTTTAAAATCTTTATTGGAGTATAATTGCTTTACAATGGTGTGTTCGTTTCTGCTTCATAACAAAGTGAATCAGCTATACATATATATATATATATATATATCCCCATATCTCCTCCCTCTTGCGTCTCCCTACCTCCCATCCTCCCTATCCCACCACTCTAGGTGGTCACAAAGCACCGAGCTGATCTCCCTGTGCTATGCAACTGCTTCCCACTAGCTATCTATTTTACATTTGGTAGTGTATATATGTCCACACCAGGAATAAAGAGGCAGATGTAGAGAATGGACTTGAGGCCACGGGGAGGGGGAAGGGTAAACTGGGACGAAGTGAGAGAGTGGCATGGACATAGATGAGTTTTCTTTAAGGTGAATCCCAATGAAACTTTTTTCTAACTTTCCTATGAAATTTTGGTTCTGTATGAAATGGGCTATTTTAAGTGGCATTTTCCCACCACTAATTTTCAGATATTAACAAAGACCTCTAGGTAACAGGCCATCCAATTACTTTAAGAACCGCATCCACTAAGCCCTGTAAAAAACCTTTCCTTTTTCTCTCTGAAGCTGTGATGACTACTGTATTAGTAGGGCTTTCCAGAGAAACAGAACCAATAGGATGTATATATAACAGAGAAAGATTTACTTTAAAGAATTGGCTCATGCAATTGTAAAGGCTTAGCGAGTCTAAAATCCGATGGAGAAGCCTGGCAGGCTGGAGACTTAGGAAAGAGTTGCAGTTTGAGTCCAAAATCAGTCTGCTATAGAAAAGGAACGGCAGAATGTGCAGATGAAATCTATGGACAAACTGCTGGAGAATTCCCTCTTGCTCAGGGGAGAGGTCAGTCAGTCTTTTGTTCTATTCAGGTATCTAACTGGGTGGATGAGGCCCACCCACATTGTGGAGGGCAACCTGCTTTACTCAAATCCCACTGATTTCAATGCAAATCTCATCCAAAGGCATCCTCACAGAAACATCTAGAATAATGTCTGATCAAATATCTGGGCACCGTGACCCAGAGATATTGACACATAAAATTAACTATCAGAGCTGCTATAGACTAGGAGAGACAAACCAAATTGATAGCCCTAAATAGATTCTGGAAATCCCAGAGAGGGGCCTTCAAAGAAGTTCTGAGAACCAGAACCAGGCACAGTGCCCTCCCCAAGATGCTGCTTCCTGGCAAACACATGAGTGTATGTGAGGGAATGAGATATGGTTAATGTCAGGAGATAGGCTGTTAGAAAAGTGTACAGCAGTATACAGCCGGTGCATCACACACCACTTGAGCACTTCAAAGTCTTCCTGATCCACCCTTCCTCTCCTTCCTGCCGGGGACTTCTGACATCCCAAGGTGGGCTACCCAAGAAAACCTTACTGAAAACTCATGCATGTGCACATCAGAAGTGAGAGAAAATTAATGCCCCTGGGGCCAGCCTTGGTCAGTGGAGACTGGGCTCCTAGACATGTTTTGTAAGGGCCCCTAGAAGGGAGAGCCGCCTGCAGCGGTGTCCAACTTCATTAAAAATGTTCTTCTTTGTTGTTTCACGCGTCCTTCCCTGCACTCCTGCTCCCTAGGATGGCATTCCCAAGTAAACCACGTGCCCTGCAATTCTTAATCCCAGGCTCTGTTCTGGTATCTAAATCGAAAAGTGAAAATCTTTCCTCTGAATTTGTAAGGAAGGATTTAAATTAAGCATCATAGTCTATTGATTACCAAACACTGGGTTGAACATTATTTTATCCCATGCCACAGAAAGCTATAATTGAGCAAGGAATACACGGAGAAGCCGGTGGAACTGGAATATGAACGAGTTCAAACGTCCATGAAAAATAGATACATTTCATTTTATAAGTCTCTCGCAGTTCTCCTAGCCTGAATAACGGATTTAACAGTCTCCATTTAATTGATAATGTTTATACTGCTACATTCTTTCCATTATTTCTAAACTACATTGGCTCTTCTGGCTTTTTATATGGCCAGATAGCTCCCTTGATTTAAGAGATTTCTTGCATCCCAATGAGGCTCCTAATTAATTGGTTGCTGTAAGCCATATCAGAAACAGCTTATTTTTTATTTCTACAAATCCCCTAAAAGACATAATTATGATTATTTATTAAGGACTCAGAAAAATAGATTTTAAAACACATTTTAAAGGCTAGGAAGATAAAGAATAGTCTAAAATAGAAAAACTAGTGAGATTCTCAATCTCACAATCTGAAAGGTTGTGAAATTCATTCATTCAATATCATGTCAGTCACTATGCAAGCAAATAGGCCAGGATCCCCTCAGGAACCAAGGAAAAAGTTGAGGGGCCTTCCCTTCTAATGTGGTTGTTTTTGAACTACCAAGCATAAAACCCAATTGACTAACCACAAAGGACAGTATGTGGCCCAACCAGACCATCTCTTGAGCCAAAGAACTAATTCAGAGGTGGGCATCTCCTCAGGGTTTTCAGTTTGAAGGTAAAAGAGAGGAGGCCTTGACTTTTGTGTCACAGAGTTGGAAGAGCGTGAGGGGGAACTGGTAGTGGTCTTCTCCTCTGCCACATGAAGAAAATATATATGCAGTGAGACAACATGAACCTGAACAGAGTCAAGCAGAGATGAGAGATGGACAGAGGCAGAGAGTTGTCACTTTTAACCATCTGCACCTTTCATGCCTGAGGCCATTCCACTTAATTCATTTCAGTAAGATGAGTTTAAAATGTCATTTTATACTTATGCTAAAATTGGCTTTTTGTTGCTGTCAATTGGAAGGGTCCTCACAGTGTCCTATGAGAAAGGCTAATTGTGAGGAATATCTTTTCTCTACTCCTGTTTTCTGTGACAGGGGTGTTCTTCCTAAATACTCCTGGCCGCTCTCTGTGCATTTACTTCATCTCAGAGAAGGTAGATCAACTCATCTGATCTGTAAATTTGAGAAGAGTAAACAGGTCACGCTCAGCTCAGCTACTTTCTTTTGTCTTCTTGGAGGCCAGCTGCCTGCTGTGAGGGGGAATTCTCCTCCTAGCCTCCCTGCTGCAAGTTTTCCCTGAGTAGATTCTCTGTGGGTGAGGCCTGCCTGATCCAGGCCTGCCATGACTTGCAGGAGACTGGGGTAAAATATTCTTAATTCTAGAGATTAGTAACAGTAGCCCCATTTTCCAACAATAATAATAGCTAATACTTACATACTTCTTACCACGTACCAGGCATTTTTTCTTCCCTCAGCGCTTTCTTAAGTATTTAATCCTCACAGCAACCTTTTATGGCAGGTATACTCTTATTATCCCCATTTTACGTTTAAGAATATGAGACATAGATAGTGGAAGCAACTTTCCCTAGATGACACCTTCAGGAAGTGGCAGACCTGGGATTCAAATGCAGCCCATATGATCTGAAGTCCATGATCTAACCACTATTCTTTGTATCACGTGTTGGCCATACTCTTACCTTTATCTGCCTTCCTCTTTTGTCTTAATTCTGTTCGTTCAAAGGATATTCTTTATAGGGTCCCCTTAAAACTCCCAACACTGATTTAATCACAGGTTTGAGATGATTTCTCCACTGAAGATATACCTAAAGAGCTATGCCCAGTATTGAAGTTAAGTGAATACTGGTTAGTGTCAATTGAATGCAGAACATATTTACAGTATAGTAAACCTACATTAGCCCAGAAAACTCAACTTCACAGGCCACAAATTCTTTTCTCTTGATCAACAAATAAGTCAACTCTGCAATTTTCTTTAGTGGGCTTTAAAAGCTTCACTACTGATTTCTATGATGCCTAACATAAAGTTTCAGCTACTTCAACATAAGCAGTGTGATATTATACATGTATCAGTCGGTTGAGCTTCATTCTGAAGCAGTCAGTTGCTCTAATGGAAGAGGAACAGTCCAGGAGTGGTCAGTTAGGAAAACACGAAAAGGCCTAACTTCAGAGGCAGCTATCACAAGAGCTTCATCAGCTAATCTAAGCTCCCTCAACACCTCAGGAGTTGATAATTAACATAGCAAATGTCAAAAACCAAATATCACCTGGTTGAAAAAGTGGCCTATTTTCTAGCATAATGAATATTAGAAATGGGCTTTCCTTGGTGAAAGCAAAGTTATTCAAGATATATCAATTGGCTAAAACAGTTTAAAACAGGATATAAGAATCGAGCACCAGCCTATGGCCTCTACCTTTAGGGATGGACCCTGGTGCTTGACCTCTAAACAGTCTTACATCCAAACATTTTCTTAGGGGGATTTCTGGCTGACTGATGGCAGTGCTAAGAATGCTGCCTCTGGAATGCTGTTGTAGCCACTGCGCTGTGTGGTTTTGGTCAGGGCACTTAAAAGAACATGGACCTGGAAATGTATCAAGCCTTTAGAAAAGGTTTATAAAATGGTTTGTGTCAGCTTGTTAATGAACGTTGACTTAATAAATATCTGTTATGTGTGACAAAACCTAGCTGGAGTCTTGCTTTGACTATAACCTGGTAGCAAAGTTTTAGAGGCATAGCTAACCTGCACCCATTGCTGGCTACCATCATCTACCAGGAAGAACTTAAGAATTGTGTATAATTAAATTGAGTTAGGTCAGCTGTAATACAGATAATAGAAGAAAATAGGCATTTTCTTTGGTCCTCAAATGAATCTAATTTGTAAAGTAGCTGTAAATCCCTGAAAGCACCAACAATAATATGAAGTGGTTATGGTACATTTTCCTCCCTCACCTGAGAAAGATGCATGACCCACTATATAGGCTTGCCTTTCCTCAGAGACTTTACTGAACACCTGTTGAAGATAATAGTCCTAAAATGTGATCTTTTGCCAAGGCCAGAACCTAAAACATCCTGAAATATCATGAAGAGTTCCAATAAGGGAAGCACTGATAAGATCTCTAATTCAAAACTGTGTTCAAATGGGATCCTTGTAGATTTGTGACAATATATACTCCACTAGTGACATCTTCATGCTTCATTCAGTGACAAATACCAGGAGAGATCGCACATGAGAATCCTGAAAGTATAGTTAGATGGACCATCGGTCATTACTTTATCTGCTACACTGTGAGGCAAAAGCAGGGTCCTAATAGTCCTAAGCAACTTCTTTGTTCTCTCTCCTTTTTTTTTTTAAGGCCGAGCCCTGTGACTTGCTGGATCTTAGCTCCCCCACCAACGATCCCAGGGATCAAACCCAGGCCCCTGGTAGAGGGAGCACGGAATCCTAGCCATTGGACTGCCAAGGAATTCCACTAGGTAACTTCTTTAAACTAACAATGTGCGATAGGCGAATAATGACCCCTCCAAAGATGTCCATGACCTAATCCCCAGAACCTGTGAATATGTTAGGTTACAAGGCAAAGGAGAATTAAGTTTGTTAATCCAGTGACCTTGCAATGGGGAAAGTATCCTGGACTATCCAGGTGGATCCAATGTAATCCCAAGCGTTGTAAGTAGAAGAGGGAGGCAGAAAAGGGAGAGCAAGACATACGGAATGTGAGAAGAATTCAGCCAGATTTTGCTGGCTTAGAAGATGGAGGAAGGGATAATGAGCCAAGGAATACAGGCAGCTTCTAGAAGCTGGAAAAGAGTTAGAAATGGATTCTCCCCTAGAACCTCTTTAAGGAACACAGACTCACTGTGATTTTAGCCCTGTGAGGCCTATTTCAGAGTTCTGACCTCATGAACTATAAGATAGTACATTTATGTTGTTCTAAGCCACTAAGTTTGTGGTAACTTGTTTTATCAGCAGTGGAAAACTAATACACAGGGTGAAAAGAAATAAGGAAATATGACCACCCACTTCCAATAGCCATTTTCTGCACTCTTATGTGACCACCATAATGGCATCACCCAGGCTCCTTTGCCTTCTGGCTTCTGGGATTTCAGACAGTAAGTGGAGAGAGGTGTCAGGTTAGGATATTCCTTCCCCGACACTTTCTACTTCAATGCCATGATCTTTGCAGCAGCTCTACCCCACTAGACCACAGTTCCTATAGGCAGCTCTCAACCACAGTAATGCTCACCAGGCTCTGCTTATACTGCTTCCTCTCTGTGCCCCTTCACCTAGTAAATTTTACCTCTTAACAATAACGGAAGCACGTGAAGTCATTTGAAGGGTCAGTGATGAATCTGTAGGCGATCTGAAATTCTGAACTCCTGCCCTACTTCTATCATAACATAAGGTCCTCTCTCAAAAGAAAAATTAAGCCTTTCCTGGAAAATGCTACAACCTTACATCAATTTGGGGTAATTCCCAGCTGTCTGGTTAGCCTTAGGGCACAGCAACAGTTAATATTAAATCTCTTCTCTTGTTTCTGTCTTTTAAAAAATTAGCTTAACCCTCCCACTAGTAAAACTTCATTTGTTACAGAAATAAAAATAAGAAGGATTATGCCTTCTTTATTGCCTGCAGAATGCCAGGGGAGGTTTTCTTTAAGAGCAACTAATGTGAATGTGAGAATTATTATCAAAGAAAGCCCTACTGCTTTAAAATTCTTCTTTTAAGTATTTTCCAGCTGTTCTGAAACCTTTAAGTTTTCTTTTTTGCACAAAATGCAATGTTTCGGTTACTTAAACTTCACTACATAAATGTTCACAGTGGAACTACTAGAAAAGGGCACTCAGTGTATTTTATTAAACCAATTAAAGAATTTATGGAGAGAAGAAATCAAGTTAACTACCATAGGAAAGGAAAAGGAAAACAAAGTCTTTTGTACTTGAGCCAACTCCTGCATAGTTTCACAGGTGCCCCACTAACGTGATGTCATTTTGACTGGGGCAACCTCCCTCCCACAAAGACAAATGAAAGAGCTCCTTTTAAAATAACCCTTGCACCTCAAACAGATGGTCACATCTAAAATAAACCTCCAGACAGCACTTCAGAAAGTATTTTCTAAAGAAGCGTTCTTTTAGGGCTGCCAAAGAGGAAAAAAGTGATGCCGTTATGTGCTGACTGCTCTACTGAAGAAAAACGGAGAATATGGTTTTTCTGCTCTGATTAGAATGAAAGGCATGGTCACTGACTAGTAGTTTTGTCTTTAAGAAGATGCCTTTTCTTGGAATTCAGGTCTTTTGAGAATGAGCCACCCCCCTATACCAACTCACTTCCCAGCACCTCGCCATCCTCACCTCACACCCCCACCCCGCCCCATTCTCCTTGCTTGGCCCTTGAAATAAACCTTTCTCCACTCAAAAAAAAAAAAAAAAAAGGCTTTTGGGTCACCATCTTCCATTAACTATCTCCAAAACTCTTCATGGGGGGGGGGCGCCTTCAAGATGGCAGAGGAGTAAGACGTGGAGATCATCTTCCTCCCCACACATACATCAGAAATACATTTACATGTGGAACAACTCCTGCAGAACACCTACTGAATGCTCTCAGAAGACCTCAGACTTCCCAAAAGGCAAGAAACTCTCCACGTACCTGGTAGGGCAAAAGAAAAAACGGAAAAACAGAGACAAAAGAATAGGGACGGGACCTGCACCAGTGGGAGGGAGCTGTGAAGGAGGAAAGGTTTCCACACACTAGGAAGCCCCTTCGCGGGCAGAGACTGCGGGTGGTGGAGGGGGGAAGCTTCAGAGCCACGGAGGAGAGCGCAGCAAAAGGGGTGCGGAGGGCAAAGCAGAGAGATTCCTGCACAGAGGATCGGTGCCGACCAGCATTCACCAGCCCGAGAGGCTTGTCTGCTCACCTGCCGGGGCGGGCGGGGCTGGGATCTGAGGCTCGGGCTTCGGAGGTCGAATCTCAGGGAGAGGACTGGGGTTGGCTGAATGAACACAGCCTGAAGGGGGCTAATGCGCCACAGCTAGCTGGGAGGGAGTCCGGGAAAAAGTCTGGACCTGCTGAAGATGCAAGAGACCACTGTTTCGGGGTGTGCAAGGAGAGGGGATTCAGAGCACCGCCTAAATGAGCTCCAGAGACGGGCATGAGCCACGGCTATCAGTGCGGACCCCAGAGACGGGCATGAGATGCTAAGGCTGCTGCTGCAGCCACCAAGAAGCCTGTGTGCAAGCACAGGTCGCTCTCCACACCTCCCCTCTGGGGAGCCTGTGCAGCCCACCACTGCCAGGGTCCCGTGATCCAGGGACGACTTCCCAGGAAGAACACAAGGCGCGCCTCAGGCTGTTGTAATGTCACCCGGCCTCTGCCGCTGCAGCCTCGTCCCACATGCCGTACCCCTCCCTACCCCCGGCCTGAGTGAGCCAGAGCCCCCTAATCAGCTGCTACTTTAACCCCGTCCTGTCTGAGCAAAGAACAGATGCCCTCAGGTGACCTACACACAGAGGCAGGGCCAAATCCAAAGTTGAACCCCAGGAGCTGTGCGAACAAAGAAGAGAAAGGGAAATCTCTCCCAGCAGCCTCACAAGCAGCGGATTAAATCTCCACAATCAACTTGATGTACCCTGCATCTGTGGAATACCTGAATAGACAACCAATCATCCCAAAATTGAGGCGGTGGACTTTGGGAGCAACTGTAGAATTGGGGTTTGCTTTCTACATCTAATTTGTTTCTGATTTTATGTTTATCTTAGTTTAGTATTTAGAGCTTATTATCAATGGTAGATTTGTTTATTGATTAGGTTGCTCTCTTCCTTTTTTTATATTTTTATATATATATATATTTTTTTTCTTTTTCTCTTTTTGTGAGTGTGTATATGTATGCTTCTTTGTGTGATTTTGTCTGTATAGCTTTACTTTTGCCATTTGTCCTAGGGTTCTTACTGTCTGTTTTGTTTTTGTTTTTTTTTAGTATAGATTTTAGCGCTTGTTATCATTGGTGGATTTGTTTTTTGGTTTGGTTGCTCTCTTCTTTCTTTCTCTTTTTATTTATTACTTTTTTATTTTTCTACTTTTAATAATTTTTTTCTATTTAAATAAAATAAAATAAAGTTATTAATTTATTTTTTCTTTCTTTCTTTCTTTCTTTCTTTCTTTCTTTTTCTCCCTTTTCTTCTGAGCTGTGTGGCTGAACAGGGTCTTGGTGCTCTGGCTGGGAGTCAGGCCTAAGCCGCTGAGGTGGGAGAGACAAGTTCAGGACATCGGTCCACCAGAGACCTCCTGGCCCAAGTAATATCAAATGGTGAAAGCTCTCCCAGAGATCTCCATCTCAACGCTAAGACCCAGCTCCACTCAATGACCAGCAAGCTACAGTGCTGGACACCCTATGCCAAACAACTAGCAAGACAGGAACACAATCCCACCCATTAGCAGAGAGGCTGCTGAAAATCATAATAAGTTCGCAGATACCCCAAAACACAACACCGGACGTGGTCCTGCCCAGCAGAGCAGCCTGCAAAAGAGACCACAAACACAGTAAGTTAAGCAAAATGAGAAGACAGAGAAACATACAGCAGATGAAGGAGAAAGGTAAAAACCCACCAGACCAAACAAATGAAGAGGAAATAGGCAGTCTACCTGAAAAAGAATTCAGAGTAATGATAGTAAAGATAATCCAAAATCTTGGAAATAGAATGGAGAAAATACAAGAAACGTTTAACAAGGACCTAGAAGAACTAAAGAGCAAACAAACAATGATGAACAACCCAATAAATGATATTAAAAATTCTCTAGAAGGAATCAATAGCAGAATAACTGAGGCAGAAGAACGGATAAGTGACCTGAAAGATAAACTAGTGGAAATAACTACCGTAGAGCAGAATAACGTAAAAAAAATGAAAAGAATTGGAGGCATTCTCAGAGACCTCTGGGCCAACATTAAATGCACCAACATTCGAATTATAGGGGTCCCAGAAGAAGAAGAGAATAAAAAGGGACTAAGAAAATATTTGAAGAGATTTTCGTTGAAAACTTCCCTAATATGGGTAAAGAAATAGTAAATCAAGTCCAGGAAGCGCAGAGAGTCCCATACAGGATAAATCCAAGGAGAAACATGCCAAGACACATATTAATCAAACTATCAAAAATTAAACACAAAGAAAAAATATTAAATGCAGCCAGGGAAAAGCAACAATTAACATACAAGGGAATCCCCATAAAGTTAACAGCTGATCTTTCAGCAGAAACTCTGCTAGCCAGAAGGGAGTGGCAGGGCATATTTAAAGTGATGAAAGGGAAAAACCTACAACCAAGATGACTCTACCCAGCAAGGATCTCATTCAGATTTGATGGAGAAATTAAAATTTTACAGACAAGCAAGAGCTAAGAGAATTCAGCACCAACAAACCAGCTGTACAACATATTCTAAAGGAACTTCTCTAGGCAGGAAACAGAAGAGAAGGAAAAGACTTACAATAGCAAACCCAAAACAATTAGGAAAATGGTAATAGGAACATACATATCGATAACTACATTAAATATAAATGGATTAAATGTTCCAACCAAAAGACACAGACTGGCTGAATGGATACCAAAACAAGACAAGTACATGTGCTGTCTACAAGGGACCCACTTCAGACCTAGAGACACATACAGAATGAAAGTGAAGGGATGGAAAAAGATATTCCATGCAAATGGAAATCAAAAGAAAGCTGGACTAGCAATTCTCATATCAGACAAAATAGACTTTAAAATAAAGGCTATTACAAGAGACAAAGAAGGACATGACATAATGATCAAGGGACCAATCCAAAAAGAAAATATAACAATGGTAAATATTTATGCACCCAACAAAGGAGCACCTCAATACATAAGGCAAAAGCTAACAGCCATAAAAGGGGAAATCAACAGTAACACAATCATAGTAGGGGACTTTAACACCCCACTTTCACCAATGGACAGATCATCCAAAATGAAAATAAATAAGGAAACACAAGCTTTAAATGATACATTAAACAAGATGGACTTAATTGATATTTATAGGATATTCCATCCAAAACCTGCAGATTACACTTTCTTCTCAAGTGCTCATGGACCATTCCCCAAGATAGATCATATCTTGGGTTACAAATCATGCCTTGGTAAATTTAAGAAAACTGAAGTCGTATCAAGTATCTCTTCAGATAACAACACTATGAGACTAGATATCAATTACAGGAAAAATTCTGTAAAAAATACAAACACATGGAGGCTAAATAATACACTACTAAATAACCAAGAGATCACTGAAGAAATCAAAGAGGAAATCCAAAAAACCTAGAAACAAATGACAATGAAAACACGACCACCCAAAACCTATGGGATGCAGCAAAAGCAGTTCTAAGAGGGAAGTTTATAGCAATACAATCCTACCTCAGGAAACAAGAAACATCTCAAATAAACAACCTAACCTTACACCTAAAGCAATTAGAGAAAGAAGAACAAAAAAATCCCAAAGTTAGCAGAAGGAAAGATATCATAAAGATCAGATTAGAAATAAATGAAAAAGAAATGAAGGAAACAATAGCAAAGATCAATAAAACTAAAAGCTGGTTCTTTGAGAAGATAAACAAAACTGACAAACCATTAGCCAGACTCATCAAGAAAAAAAGGAAGAAGACTCAAATCAATAGAATTAGAAATGAAAAAGGAGAAGTAACAAGTGACACTGCAGAAATACAAAGGATCATGAGAGATTACTACAAGCAACTCTATGCCAATAAAATGGACAACCTGGAAGAAATGGACAAATTCTTAGAAAAGCACAACGTTCTGAGACTGAACCAGGAAGAAATAGAAAATATAACCAGACCAATCACAAACACTGAAGTTGAAACTGTGATTAAAAATCTTCCAACAAACAAAAGCCCAGGACCAGATGGCTTCACAGGTGAATTCTGTCAAACATTTAGAGAAGAGATAACACCTATGCTTCTCAAGCTCTTCCAAAATATAGCAGAGGGAGGAACACTCCCAAACTCATTCTGTGAGGAAACCATCACCCTGATACCAAAACCAGACAAAGATGTCACAAAGAAAGAAAACTACAGGCCAATATCACTGATGAACATAGATGCAAAAATCCTCAACAAAATACTAGCAAACAGAATCCAACAGCACATTAAAAGGATCATACACCATGATCAAGTGGGGTTTATTCCAGGAATGCAAGGATTCTTCAATATACGCAAATCAATCAACGTGATACATCATATTAACAAATTGAAGGAGAAAAACCATATGATCATCTCAATAGATGCAGAGAAAGCTTTCGACAAAAGTCAACACTCATTTATGATAAAAGCCCTGCAAAAAGTAGGCATAGAGGGAACTTTCCTCAACATAATAAAGGCCATATATGACAAACCCACAGCCAACATTGTCCTCAATGGTGAAAAACTGAAACCATTTCCACTAAGATCAGGAACAAGACAAGGTTGCCCACTCTCACCACTATTATTCAACATAGTTTTGGAAGTGTTAGCCACAGCAATCAGAGAAGAAATAGAAATAAAAGGAATCCAAATCGGAAAAGAAGAAATAAAGCTGTCACTGTTTGCAGATGACATGATACTATACAGAGAGAATCCTAAAGATGCTACCAGAAAACTACTAGAACTAATCAATGAATTTGGTAAAGTAGCAGGATACAAAATTAATGCACAGAAATCTCTTGCATTCCTATATACTAATGATGAAAAATCTGAAAGTGAAATTAAGAAAACACTCCCGTTTACCATTGCAACAAAAAGAATAAAATATCTAGGAATAAACCTACCTAAGGAGATAAAAGACCTGTATGCAGAAAATTATAAGACACTGATGAAAGAAATTAAAGATGATACAAATAGATGGAGAGATATGCCATGTTCTTGGATTGGAAGAATCAACATTGTGAAAATGACTCTACTACCCAAAGCAATTTACAGATTCAATGCAATCCCTATCAAACTACCACTGGCATTTTTCACAGAACTAGAACAAAAATTTTCACAATTTGGATGGAAACACAAAAGACCCCGAATAGCCAAAGCAATCTTGAGAAAGAAAAACAGAGCTGGAGGAATCAGGCTCCCAGACTTCAGACTATACTAGAAAGCTACAGTAATCAAGACAGTATGGTATTGGCACAAAAACAGAAATATAGATCAATGGAACAGGATAGAAGGCCCAGAGATAAGCCCACGCACATATGGTCACCTTATTATTGATAAAGGAGGCAAGAATATACAATGGAGAAAAGACAGCCTCTTCCATAAGTGGTGCTGGGAAAACTGGACAGCTACATGTAAAAGAATGAAATTAGAACACTCCCTAACACCATACACAAAAATAAACTCAAAATGGATTAAAGACCTAAATGTAAGGCCAGACACTATAAAACTCTTAGAGGAAAACATAGGCAGAACACTCTATGACATAAATCACAGCAAGATCATTTTTGTCCCACCTCCTAGAGAAATGGAAATAAAAACAAAAATAAACAAATGGGACCTAATGAAACTTAAAAGCTTTTGCACAGCAAAGGAAACCATAAACAAGACGAAAAGACAACCCTCAGAATAGGAGAAAATATTTGCAAATGAAGCAACTGACAAGGGATTAATCTCCAAAATATAGAAGCAGCTCATGCAGCTCAATACCAAAAAAAAAAAACCAAACAACCCAATCCAAAAATGGGCAGAAGACCTAAATAGATATTTCTCCAAAGAAGATATACAGATTGCCAAGAAACACACGAAAGGATGCTCAACATCACTAATCATTAGAGAAATACAAATCAGAACTACAATGAGGTATCACCTCACACTGGTCAGAATGGCCATCATTAAAAAATCTACAAACAATAAATGCTGGAGAGGGTGTGGAGAAAAGGGAACCCTCTTGCACTGTTGGTGGGAATGTAAATTGATACAGCCACTATGGAGAACGGTATGAAGGTTCCTTAAAAAAACTAAAAATAGAACTACCATACGACCCAGCGATCCCACTACTGGGCATATACCCTGAGAAAACCATAATTCAAAAAGAGTCATGTACCACAATGTTCATTGCAGCTCTATTTACAATAGCCAGGACATGGAAGCAACCTAAGTGTCCATCAACAGATGAATGGATAAAGAAGATGTGGCACATATATACAATGGAATATTACTCAGCCATAAAAAGAAACGAAATTGAGTTATTTGTAGTGAGGTGGATGGACCTAGAGACTGTCATACAGAGTGAAGTAAGTCAGAAAGAGAAAAACAAATACCATATGCTAACACATATATATGGAATCTACGGGGAAAAAAAAATCGTTCTGAAGAACCTAGTGGCAGGAGAGGAATAAAGACACAGACCTAGAGAATGGACTTGAGGACACGAGGAGGGGGCAGGGTAAGCTGGGACGTAGTGAGAGAGTGGCACTGACAAATATACACTACCAAATGTAAAATATATAGCTAGTGGGAAGCAGCCACATAGCACAGGGAGATCAGCTCATTGCTTTGTGTCCACCTAGAGGGTTGGGATAGGGAGGGTGGGAGGGAGATGTAAGAGGGCGGACATATGGGGATATTTATATATGTATAGCTGATTCACTTTGTTATACAGCAGAAACTAACACACCATTTTAAAGCAATTATACTCCAATAAAGATGTTAAAAAAAGAAAACTCTCCATGGGTCAGCATCGTGTAGCTATGTCTCTAACCTTGCCACTCATTAGAACACTTGGGTCCACAAAAATTTTTAACCACCACCCTGCCTCTTGTTTCAAGGTCCTACCATAGCAGATCTGCTTTGGCTGGGCACCTAATCCATCTTGGAGCTCTATTACTGTCACGGCTGGGTGGCGTTTTCTCTGCTCTTCCGCTTTAAGCACTGCTTTATAGGCTACCGAGGAGAGCATCTGTTTCACACTTAGCTTTTAATTGCCAATTAAATGTTCTCAGCTTTTTGTTATTTTCTTTCAGAGCATCAGTTGAGGCTAACAATGGACATCCAATTCCATTTTCCTTATAGTTACTATTTTCCCACATTCCTCAAATGCTGGAAACATCTCTTGAACTGACGCATTTTCTTCCAGTGGTATACCATTCCAATTTTCCTCTAGGGGAAGTTCTAACAATTGCACTGTTTGCTATCATATTCCAGGGGCTATTTGTGCTTCAACAGCCATCAGTTTTGGAGTCTCCAGGACTAACTGAAATAGCCTCAAAATCTCATCCTCACATTTTCTCTCTTGGGCCACTCTGGTACCATCCGCCACAGGTTGGGTTTCCCAGGAAGCCAATTCTGAAGCAGAAATTAGCACTTAGGAGGTTTATTAGGGAGTACTCTGGCATTCAACACCTGTGGAAGGGAAGGGATGAAAGCAGGATTGGCCAGAGAGAGAGTGAAGATGTAATGTTGTCTCAGTGGAATGCCTCAGTTGACCATGTGAGGAATTCTGAAGATGAACTGACCCTTCAGAGTGTCCCACGTTGGTCTACCAGTCATTTGTTTTGATCTGCTATAGGAAGACGGTGTAAACTTGGTTGAGGAGTCTCCAGTCTCTCTAGGAGACTGACAGCCATGGGCTATATGCAGGTGACACTCCCAGTAGCTGAAGTGATAAATCCTTTAATCCTGAAGAGAGCTGTGGAGAGCAAATCACAGTCCTCCTTGTGATTTAAAACTTTTATCATTATGTAAGGACTCCATAACTCTAGTAATGCTTTTCCCTTAAATTTAAGTCTGGATGTGAATAAAAGCACGTAAGCTTTCAAAGACCTGTTTAGTAGATTTTACATCACTTTCATTTTGAGTCACTTTCTGAAATAGAATTTTTGTAATGTTCAAACTTGATTTTTATAGCAGCTGAAAAAAAACCAGCTTCAAAGGCAACTGAGAAAGGATATAGGAATGAGGAGGCAGGGAGAAAACTGCATTTCACTTCCTTTTAAAGAATATTATTGTTAAAGAAAAATAATAAAGATGAGAGACCGAAGTCAGGCTCTGAGGGGAAGCTCTGCCAAGCAGAGCTGGATGCAGCCCAGGCAGAGCCGGGCCCCTGCAAGGCAGCTGGAGTAGGGGAAGTAGGACTTTCAAAGCCAAAAGACCATCATTTCTCTCCCACATTAGAAAAGCAAGGCCTATGAGAGTTGTTGATTGGCTGGAGCCACCTGAGCTTGCAGTTTGGACCGCTCTGAGCCGGCTGGCGGTGGCATGTGGGGACCATGTCTCCGATTAAGGATTCTAGCTGCCTCACACTTATCTGAATGACTTGAGTAAGTTGCTTGATGTCATAAGTACAATGGGTATAATCATCATTACCTCTCCAGGGTGAGCAGAGGAATAAATGAATAGTGTATGTCAAGCAAATGCCAAATATTTACTAAAATTTGTTCTCTTCTTTAAACTCCCTAGCTTTGCATACTTTTTTGTTTTCTGACCCTGTCTTCCTTTCTAATTCATCTCTTTCCACTTTTCTGCATCAACACTCTTTGCCAAATTATGTTACCTACACACAACCCTTACACGTGTCTTTAGTTTTCCCACCCCGAAGCTTTGGTGCATGACTTTTAAAAAGTAGCATCTATTTATGTGCTGGTACTGTGTTACACTGATATATTAGCTAGTTTAATCTTAATAAATAATGTATTATGACAGATTAGGGAACTGATGTTTCAAAACGTTGAGAAACTTCAAATTGTCATCCATCACTCTGAGGGCGGTACTCATTTTTCCCATTTACAGATAAAAAAATCTTAAAGAGTTTAAAAAAGTGATGAGTGGTGGTTTCAAACAATTTAGGTCAGCTTGCTTCAATAATGACAGAACAACTGTCCCTTAATATCCTAGGAGAAAAAAAAGGTAGAAGATAAGGCAATAGTTTATAAATAAAACAGACAAGACAATTTTGAAGACAAAGAACTTGAGGGTCTTACAATAAAGACAAAGAAATGAGGGTCTTATCCGACAAAAGACCAAGATAGTATAAAGTTATAGTCATTTGGATGATGTGGTATTGGCCCAGAAGTAGGAAATGAGCCAATGGAACAGAATACAGAGCCCAGAAAATGGACCCATTCATCTAAAGGAATGGATTATATAGTTGATATATATCTGAATCATTGGAAAAAGGGATATATCCTACAATAAGTGGTGTCAGGGGGAAAATAAAATTAGACCCCTACTTCATTCTACAAGAAAAATACAAAAATAAATTTCAAATAGATCAAATATCTAAATGTGAAAAACTGTAAAAATATGTGGAAGAAAACGTAGAATATCTTTTTTGACCTGAGAGTAGAAAATGATTTCTTAATGCCAAAAAGCACAAATAATTTAGGGGAAAAAAGTGATAAATATGTTCACATTTGTACCCAAGTCTGCAAAATTACCCACTTACAATAAAATATCAAGTACAACTTTTCACCTATCATAAAATCTTTGGAGCGAGATTCTTATAGTGGTTTGTGGGAGTTTTCATAAATCACTTAATTTAAACATTATAAAATTTTCATATTCAATTCTTTTAAATCCATCATACTTTGTGATAGGTATATTAAGAGCCCATCAAAATTTCCTTTCAAATGAAAGAAGATAAAGAGTAAGACAAATACTAAGATGATCCTTTGATGACTTAAGACCTGCATACTTTTCTCTTTTTTCTGTGAAGAGAATATGTGAAAAGGAATTTATTTCCAAAAGAGACCATCTCTTCATGAAAATCTGAACTCACAGAAGTAGCTGGCAGCCAAAGAATCAGCTCAACACCAAAGTTAAGGCTGGAAAAATAAGTGGTCTTCCTAAATCTCTAGATCTTGTAATGGCAACTCTTTTTTTTTTTAATTGAAGTATAGTTGCTTTACAATATTGTGTTAGTTTCAGGTGTACAGCATAGTGATTCAGTATTCTTGCAGATGATATTCCATTATAGGTTATTACGAGATGATTGGTATAGTTCCCTGTGCTATACAGTAAGTCCTTGTTGCTTACCTATTTTATATACAGTAGTTTGCATCTGTTAATACCATACCCATAATTTGTCCCTCCCTTCTTCCCTCTCCCCTTTAGTAACCAAAAGTAAGTTTCTATGTCTGTGAGTCTGTTTCTGTTTTGTATTAAAAAATTTGGATTAATTTTTAGATTCCACATATAAGTGATATCATATAGTATTTGTTTTTCTCTGCCTTATTTCACTAATCATAATATTCTCTAGGTCCATGTTGCTACAAATGGCAGTATTTCATTCTTTTTATGCCTGAATAATATTCCATTGTATATGTATACCACATCTTCTTAAGCCAATCGTCTATTGATGGGCACTTGAGTTGCTTCCATGTCTTGGCTATTGTAAATAGTGCTGCTATGAACATTTGGGTGCATGTATCTTTTCGAATTATCATTTCCATTTTCTTCATTTTTTTTTTTAAGGGAGATGTGATCAAATACTTTATTTATTTATTTTTGGCTGTGTTGGGTCTTCGCTTCTGTGCGAGGGCCCTCTCCAGTTGTGGCAAGCGGGGGCCACTCTTCATTGCGGTGCGCGGGCCTCTCACCATCACGGCCTCTCTTCTTGCGGAGCACAGGCTCTAGACGCGCAGGCTCAGCAATTGTGGCTCACGGGCCCAGTTGCTCCACGGCATGTGGGATCTTCCCAGACCAGGGCTCAAACCCGTGTCCCCTGCATTGGCAGGCAGACTCTCAACCACTGTGCCACCAGGGAAGCCCCATTTTCTTCAAATATATATCCAGGAGTGAAATTGCTGGATCACATGGTAATTCTATTTTTAGTTTTTTAAGGAAACTCCACACTGTTTTTCATAGTGGCTGCACCAATTTACATTCCCACCAACAGTGTACAAGGGTTCCCTTTTCTCCACATTCTTGCCAACATTTGTTATCTGTGGTCTTTTTGATGACAGCCTTTCTAACAGGTGTGAGATGTACCTCACTGTGGTTTTGATTTGCATTTCTCTAATGATTAGCGATGCTGAGCATCATTTCATGTGCCTGTTAGCCATCTGCATGTCTTCTTTAGAAAAATTTCTACTCAAGTCTTCTGCCCTTTTTTTGCTTGTATTGTTTGGGTTTTTGATATTGAGTTGTATGAGCTGTTTGTATACTTTGGGTATTAACCCCTTGTCAGTTGCATCATTTGCAAATATTTTCTCCCATTCCATAGGTTGTCTTTTCATTTTGTTGATGGTTGCATCTGCTGTGCAAAGGCTTTTAAGTTTAATTAGGGCCCATTTGTTTATTTTTGCTTTTATTTCCTTTGCCTTGGGGGACTGATCTAAGAACATATTGCTACAATTTACGTCAAAGAGTGTTTTGCTTATGTTCTCTTCTAGGAGTTTTATGGCTTCATGTCTTACATTTAGGTCTTTAAAACATTTTGAGTTTATTTTTGTATATGGTGTGAGGGAATGTTCTAATTTATTTGTTTTACATTTGGCTGTCCAGTTTACCCAGCACCACTTGTTGAAGAGACTGTCTTTTCTCCATTGTATATTCTCGTCTCCTTTGTCATAGATTTTTTAAAAATTTTTATTGGAGTATAGCTGCCTTACAATTGTGCTAGTTTACACTGTACAGCAAAGTGAATCAGCTATATGTATACATATATCCCCTCTTTTTTGGATTTCCTTCTCATTTAGGTCACCACAGAGCACTAAGTAGAGTTCCCTGTGCTATACAGTAGGTTCTCATTAGTTATGTACTTTATACATAGTATCAATAGTGTGTATATGTCAATCCCAATCTCCCAATTCATCCCACCCCCCCTTCCCCCTTGGTATCCATGCGTTTGTTCTCTATGTCTGTGTCTCTATTTCTGCTTTGTAAATAAGATCATCTATACCAACTTTTCAGATTCCACATATATGCATTAATATGCAATATCTGTTTTTCTCTTTCTGACTTACTTCACTCTGTATGACAGTCTCTAGGTCCATCCACATCTCTACAAATGACCCAATTTTGTTCCTTTTTATGGCTGAGTAATATTCCATTGTATATATGTAACCACATCTTCTTTACCCACTCCTCTGTTGATGGGCATTTAGGTTGCTTCCATGACCTGGCTATTGTAAATGGTGCTGCAATGAACATTGGGGTGCATGCGTCTTTTTTGAATTATGGTTTTCTCTGGGTATATGGCCAGTAGTGGGATTGCTGGGTCATATGGTAGTTCTATTTTTAGTTTCTTAAGGAACCTCCATACTGTTCTCCATAGTGGCTGTATCAATTTACATTCCCACCAACAATGCACAAGGGTTCCCTTTTCTCCACACCCTCTCCAGCATTTGTTGTTTGTAGATTTTGTGATAATGGCCATTCTGACTAGTATGAGGTGATACCTCATTGTAGTTTTTATTTGCATTTCTCTAATAATTAGTGATGTTGAACATCTTTTCATGTGTTTGTTGGCCATCTGTATGTCTTCTTTGGAGAAATGTCTGTTCAGGTCTTGTGCCCATTTTTTAATTGAGTTGTTTGGTTTTTCGATATTGAGCTTCATGAGCTGTTTGTATATTTTGGACATTAAACTTTTGTCAGTTTCTTCGTTTGCAAATACTTTCTACCATTCTAAGGGTTGCCTTTTCATCTTATTTATGGTTTCCTTTGCTGTGCAAAAGCTTTTAAGTTTCATTAGGTCCCATTTGTTTATTTTTGTTTTTACTCTCCTTACTCTAGAAGGTGGGTCAAAAAAGATCTTGCTGTGATTTATGTCAAAGACTGTTCTGTTTATGTTTTCCTCTAGGAGTTTTATAGTGTCCAGTCTTACATTTAGGTCTTTAATCCATTTTGAGTTTCTTTTTGTGTATGGTGGTAGGGAGTGTTCTAATTTCATTCTTTCACATGTAGCTGTCCAGTTTTCCCAGAACCACTTATTGAAGAGGCTCTCTTTGCTCCATTGTATATTCTGGCCTCCTTTGTCATAGATTAGTTGACCATAGGTGTGTGAGTTTATCTCTGGGCTTTCTATTCTGTTCCATTGATCTATAATTATGTTTTTGTGCCAGTACCATACTGTCTCGATTACTGTAGTCTTGTAGTATAGTCTGAAGTCAGGGAGCCTGATTCCTCCAGCTCCATTTTTGTTTCTCAAGATTGCTTTTGCTATTCGAAGTCTTTTGTGTTTCCATACAAATTATAAAATTTTTTGTTCTAGTTCTGTGGAAAATGCCATTAGTAATTTGATAGGGATTGCACTGAATCTGTAGATTGCTTTGGGTAGTATAGTCATTTTCACAGTATTGATTCTTCCAATCCAAGACATGGTATAGTTCTCCATCTCTTTGTGTTGTCTTTGATTTCTTGCATCAGTATCTTACAGTTTTCTGCATACAGGTCTTTTGCATCCTTAGATAGGTTTATTGTGTGGGTTTATTTCTGGGCTCTCTATTTTGTTCCATTGATCGATATGTCTGTTTTTGTGCCAATACCACAGTGTTTTGATTACTGTAGCTTTGTAGTATAGTCTGAAGTCTGGGAGGGTTAGCTCCCAGGGTAGCTTTGTTCTTTTTTCTCAGGATTGCTTTGGCAATTCAGGGTCTTTTGTGATTCCATATAGATATTAGGATTGTTTGTTCCAGTTCTGTGAAAAATGTCCTGAGTATTTTGATAGGGATTGTGCTAAATCTGTAGATTGCTTTGGGTAGTATGGACACATAATGGCAACTCTTGAATTCCCATCTTTTGGCTCTTTTTTAACCCTCTTAAGAAGTGCCTTTTTTCTTTATCCACACTAGATAAGATCCACCCACCCCCCACTCTCTGGCCCCACTTCCAGCCACCACTATTAACAGTTATAGTGACTTGTTATGAACTCATCTCCTATGTCATCTTGGTTTGTAAAAATATTCTTAGTAAAATCAAATAGAAACTTCTCAATATAAAAAATTTTATATAAATAATAGAATCCATGAGACAACAGGTTTTAATCTTTAGTCAACTTGGAGTCTTCCCCTGTATCTCCTTAGAAGTGTTGATCTCAATCTCACTTCACTCCAGTCGTCAACTAATACTGTTAAATACTGATTTCATAATGTCTAACCAAAAACTTTAAAGAAGTTTTCTTGGCCTCCAGGATCAAGAAAACATCTTCAGGGTTTCCCTAGTGGTGCAGTGGTTGAGAGTCTGCCTGCCAGTGCAGGGGACACGGGTTCGAGCCCTGGTCTGGGAAGATCCTACATGCCATGGAGCAACTGGGCCCGTGAGCCACAACTGCTGAGCCTGCACATCTGGAGCCTGTGCTCCGCAATGAGAGGCCACGATAGTGAGAGGCCTGCGCACCGCGATGAAGAGTGGCCCCCGCTTGCCCCAACTAGAGAAAGCCCGCACACAGAAACTAAGACCCAACACAGCCAAAAATAAATAAATAAATCTAAAATATATATATATATTCAGCCCAGAACTAGAACTTCTCTATAATACTACTATCTCTACCCATCAACTTATTCCTTTTCTTGTCCATAACCTGCCTTCTTAAGTTCCATATTTTCCATGATGCTTTACCTACCATCTGACATACACAGATCTTCCATCTTTTCCAAATTCCATTTGTATGTCCCA
The DNA here is from genome assembly GCF_949987535.1 of Balaenoptera acutorostrata. Taxonomy (NCBI): domain Eukaryota; kingdom Metazoa; phylum Chordata; class Mammalia; order Artiodactyla; family Balaenopteridae; genus Balaenoptera; species Balaenoptera acutorostrata. The sequence continues at coordinate 69,002,893 of NC_080065.1, read as the reverse complement.
TAATCTTCACTCTGTCAGCATCCATAGTTAATTTCTAACATGTCCTTGACATTGTGGCCTCCACCAAAGGTGAAAATTGGCTGGTAAGTTTAACCATGATTATCACGAACTGAAATCCTTAACACAAAGTGAATTTAAGTCAAATCAGAGCAGGGGATTCTTAAAAAAAAAAAAGAAAGAAAGAAAGAAAAGCAGCCTGGAACAGCTCACTTTCCTCTACCAACAAGTTCAACCTGTCTACCTCTTCTCAGTCAGAAGACTGCTTACAGGTTCAACAAGCAGGGAGAAAAGCCAGTCAGAACAGATGGAACTTCCACTCAGGGAAGTGGCTGAAGTATAGCAAAGGTAAACAGAAATTAAAAGACCTCCTCATGGGGACTTAAGTTCAAATACAGCACAAAGAAACATTTTGGGGAGATAGAAAGAAAATTATACTATAAATTACTGAGTGGCCGACTGAAATAGAAGTTAGTCATTTTTGAGACCCATACTAGTGGTTTGGAAGAGCATATGGAAGATGTATTTTAAAGCACAGCACAAAAATACAAAAAGATGGAAATTGGAAAGCAAAAGAGACGAAGTATAAATCCTGGAAAACTGTGCTTTTTCTAATTTCTTATGGTGTACATTTTTTTTATGTCTTTAAAAATGAAAGCACATAAAGCCATAAAACTTTTTCTATCTTTCACTGTGTCCCATAGTTTTTTTGCATAAAGTATATTCCTTTGTTTTATAATTTTGAGTTAAAAACTGATACAAGGTTTATCAGGGGGTGTGCTTTTTCTAATAGAGATAGTTTTTATCACATTTAATTTTTCATTTTAATTTCATTAGTGTATAAGTAAATATGTAGCCTGTAAAACATTGACTTTTTTGGAATTTGTAGCTAGGTACACACTCAATTTTTATAAACATTCAAAGGTTATATTTGTGAAAATGTGTATTATGTTTGAGGGTTGTAAGTTTCTTTCTATACATATATATATGTTTAATACAGTTCATGGAATGTATTTTAAATTTTTAAATATAAAATTTCTTTATGTCATATATTTTTTATTTTCATTTTTGTTCTTATTCATATTTGTTCAATTTGACTTCCATGTATAAATGCTTAACACAGTATTAACAAATAAGATTCAGCAATATATCAAAATATTAATACACTGTGACCAAGAAATTCTTATTTTAGAAAAGCAAGGTATTATATCAATATAATCTGTACATCAACACAATCAGGAGTTTTATCCACATAATCTATTGTACCAACAAAATAAAGAAATATTGTATCAATAAATGCTGAAACTTCATTTAATAAAGTTCAACAACCATTCCTGATAAAAATCCTCAGTAAAATAAAATGTATTAGAATCAAGACATTTACCAAAAACCAAGAACATTTTCCCTAATGGTAAACCACTGAAATTTCAATTTTAATTTCAATTAAATTCAGCTATCACCATTATTATTTAGCATTGTTTCATAAGTTCTAATAAATACAAGAAAATTAAATGACTAAGCATTTAATATAAGCATTAGAACAGAACAGTTTTTAAAAGACTCTTTTTGTTGACATAACTGAATGACTAGAAAATGTAATCTATTCATGGAAAAATCTAATAGCATTAATAAGAGAATTTGGTAGGGTGTGGAATACAGCGCAAATTACAGGAAAAAAAAAAGACAATAGTTTTTCTCTGTTTCAGCTATAAATCACCTAAAGAAAGAATACGGTATTCAGGGGAAAAAATTCAAAATAGCAATAAATAGTAAAAATACTTGGGAATAAGTTTAACAAGAAAAGCACAAATCCTATATGAAGAAAATTATAAAATTTTACGAACGTGTGGAATAATATACCATGTTCATGGATGGGAAGACAACATATGAAAAAGATTAAATTTCCCAAAATTAATAATCTCAATGTCATTCTAATTGGATTTTGAATGGAAATTTTTTGTCATTTTATGTTGGTGTGTGGTTGGGGTGGCAGCGGGTATTTGGATAAAATGATCTTAAAGTTTACAGGAAGGATAAAACATCTGATGAGAGCTAATAAATTTAAATTATCTTAAAAACAAGAGTACTGATTAGTATTAAGCAATTTCAAAAATAAAAGTTCAAGATTTTTTAAAATGTCAAAATTTAAGGCAGGCTATAGAGAGGAATATTTTCTGTAAAGGAAATCATCAATCCTGATTTCCACTCCCTCCCTCCACTCTCTCTGTGCCTGCCCCTCTTTCTGATTTCTCCAGTTTAGTTAAAGATACCACCATACAGCCAAACATAATCCAAATGTAACCCAAATCCATGAACTTCTTTCAATCCTCAATACCACCACGCCAGACTAAACCATTCTCATCTCCATCCTGGACTACTGAAAAAACCTTCCACATGTCTTGCAGCTTTCACTCTTGCCCCTTCCAATCCAGTCTCATCAAAGCAAACAAAGCAGAATTTCAAAAACGTCTAGTGGTTTCCCAGGGTACTTAGATAAAAATCTGTACTCTCCACTTCTCCAAAGTTCTACAAAGCTTGCTTCCAGCAGCATCACTAAACTTCTCATTTTATATCACTCTCTCCTCTCACCCTCTATGCTCCAGCAATAATGGCCTTCTTTCAGTTCTTTAAACACACCAAGCTTGTTTCAGCTGTAGAAACTTCTCACCTACTGGCCTCTGGGTTTGCCATGGCTTTGCCCTGATCAGTGCATGGCCAGTGCCTTAAGCGTTTCCTCCTCAAATAGATATCCCTTGACCACCTTTCAGAGCACCCTATTTTAAATATCTGCCTAGCCCTAAATATCTGCCTAGCCCTGTTGGATCTTTCTTTTGTGTATTTATTTGTTCGGTCAATGTTTATTCCCCCATGAGAATCTACGCTCCAAGAATAAGCAACTTGTCTACCTGATCTCTTCAGCACCAGGCACAGTGCCTGAGAAACAGCAGGCACTTGATAAATCAAAGAACAATTTGTTAAATCAAAGAACAAATGCTTGACCGAAGTTTTATTTCTGAGACTGTTTTCCTAAGAAAATGCTGAACCTCCAGAAATAGGTTTGCTTTGAAAGATCACTAAAGGAATGTGCCATATGTGTCATATACACAGGCCTTTATTATGTCAAAAGGAGACATTTTATAGCCTAACTTCAGGAATATTTTAAAAATCTAAATGAAAACACAGAAGCCTTGCCTTATATCTGAAGCAACCATCATCAAATACATATTGACTGCCTTCATCTCTCAAATGTCAAGAGACTGATTAGCAGCATCTAACATCTTGACTGTAGGAGACCTTGACATATACGCTGAGTGTGCTATAATGATTCATATAAATTAGCTGCCACATATTTTAGGGGAGACATTAATTTCCCACCACCTATTTCTAAGATGAAGCACTAAGTCCTAAATTCACCTTCAATGAGGTGATCAGTCACCCACAAAGCCTGGTGTCAATGAAAAGGCCTCATTTGATATTGACATATGAACTAGCTTGGGGCAAATAGGAGAGAAGCAGCATGGTGAACTAGATGAATAATGGATCACACTCTGAGTAGTTACTCTAGAATGCTTACCTCCACCAACATGGTCACTTGGTAAGGTTCATTGTCTTCTTCCCGACTTGTAGGATTTCTGATTTAAACAGAATTTCTACAGCCCTAAAGATTTCCCTGAATATCCCTGCATCTGCCTGGCCTCAGTTCCCTATGTGGTTAAGATCATCCTTTAGGCTTATTTTTTCAATACAACATGCAAGTCTAATTGTTACTCCTGAACCAACTGAAAACTGTCTGACAAAGCCATGGCAACTACTGGTAAAGCCATGAGGGAATGCTGGCCCTGTTATGGCCCAGATTGTGTCTCCCCAAAAATCCATATGTTGAAGTCCTAATCCCCAATATGATTGTATTTGGAGATAGACCCTTTAAAGAGGTAAAGTTAAATGAGGTCATAAGGGTGGGGCTCTAATCCAACAGGATTAATGTCCTTAAGAGAGAGAGACATCAGAGATGTGTATGCACAGAGCATCTGTCTGAAAGCCAGGAAGAGAGAACTTGCCAGAAACCAACCATGCCAGCACCTTGATCTTGGATTTACAGTCTCCAGAACTGTGAGAAAATAAATGTCTGATGTTTAAGCCACCCACTCTGTGACACATTTGTTATGACAGCTCTAGAAGACCAATACAGTCCTCCTGATGCACTCTGGTCTTGGGACGCCAAGATTTACCCCATCACCTTCCCATATCTCTCTTCTCCTGGTCCCTTACCCTGCCTCATACCCAAAGCACATTGACTTTATCAGGACTGCCATTACTGGGGGGTGTATGACAGCTTCAGGCAGGAAGGTACAAGTAGCTTAAATGGAGACCATTTATCATACAGTCCTGGAAATGAAACCTAAAGGAAAGAATATATTCAGTCACTGCACAAAGCTGTTTTCTTCCAGGAATATCTGCTTTAGAGCAAAGCTGCAGTTACTACATATATAACCTCAAATGACAGTTGTAGAATAGCTTTCTAGTGCCTTTCCTATACTAAAAACAAAATCTGTTCTAATTAGCTGCTAACAATATGCTATAAAACATCCAGATGCTTGGGGTCCAGGCCCTGAACACCTGCCTGCCTGGAATAAGACAGGTCTTCCAATGGGTCAGAGATGCCTGCAATGTCGGTGCTCATGTCCTACTTAACTGATGAGAAACTTGTACACGTTTAGACAGGAAGCAGAATGAGGGACTGTGTCCCAGCCCACTACTCCCTCTCTTCCGAGTACCTCAGACCACCTCATACACTAACTGATGTCCAGAAAGAGAGGCTGAAAGGCATTGATAAAGCTATTAAAAACTAGTTCTTATGTTCTTCATGAATTCAATTTTGATTTCAAAAAGGTTAATCTTCAGCATTCCTATTGGAAATGAGTAGAGAAAATAATATATACACAAGCTACTAGATCTGACTGAAAACTCTCTCAAAAAGCCAAACACACTCTCATATATTTGGGGTTCTTCTACCTGGTTGATTTTCTACCAATTATTTTATACTCTTATTTGAAAGCTGAAAGGAAGCCAATATCATAGAAAGATGAAAAGTCCAGTCATCCAGTTTTGAAAAAGAAAACTCAGCAGCTCAGATTCTCTAAGTGACAATCATTTGCTCCAACCTTCTATAACGCTGTGGAATAAAGGACTACTCTCCAGATGCTCACCAATTTGTATCTGGGTGCTCTCCAACTTGTAAAAATTTTGCAAATTATTATTCACAAGTAAAGTTTATTGAAGACTCACTTTCCAGTTAAGGTTATAAATTATTAAGCAATAGTGCATGACGATTTGTGTTTTACAAGCCATTAGTAGCAGTTTTATCTGCCTCATAGCTACAATGATGAAGGTCAAGTGACCCTAGGGATCTTCAAAACACATTAATAACCTGGCTTGATAAATGAACTTGAGGTCTTCCTGGCATTCACAGTAGCTGGAACATTTTTAACAAAGAGATATTAACGGATTTTAAATTGTGTCCATTTGACTATACATTCTTTATTGTGAAATAAGAAATTGTTTAAGAAATGGAAAACAATATAATGTGTTAAAAAAAAAACACTTATATGGAAGACAAGCGACTTGTATCCTACATTATTTCTGCCCTTCTCACTAGTTATATGATCTGTGTCAAGTAACTTTACTTCGCTGGGTCTTACGCTCCTCAAACGTTCAATAAAAGGGCTAGAGCGGGTGAGCTCAGGCTTCACAACCTAGGAATCTTCCACGTGCTTCTCATAACTTGACTTTTTCCCTTTGCTGAAATGCTCCAGGTGAGGTCTTTGTAGTTTTCTTCCTCTGTGCTCTTTGTAGGGAAACTATAAATGACAGGATATACTATAAACGATAGGATGTACTGATAGAAAGGAGGTATTTACATGAATAAAGCTGATTTTGGTCAATTTCAGGAAATATTTATTTTCTAAGATGTGCTGAGTCCTCTTTACAAATTGGTCTTTGAAATTCAGAAGTCAAAGGCTATGTTTAAAATGGTCCACCTTCATTCACTTGAGTTTCTCGTCAATTCCCTTCTACACTCTCCTTCCTTTTCTTGTTCCACTCTTGGGAAAATGAAGACCATCCTTCTAGGTGACCACGTACATGAGGGGAGCAACATGGAATCTTAAGTAAGTCCTCTCTGAACCATTTCTGAAAGAGCTCTCAGCAGCTTCAAAGGAATCAGCAAGTGATTAGAAAGGATTTATTTGATCACCTTATATGTGTTCAGCCCTGTGAACAACAGGAAGGAGGATGTGAGAAACATAATCACTGTTTCAGTATCATCAAAGTGCCTGCAATCTAATGTGAGAGATAGAAGTAACATGTGAAACCCAAGTAGAGGACAGTGTCTAGCACAATGCCTAGCAGTGGAAGTGTACAACGAATGCTTGTCAGGCTGTCCTGAGTGCCACACTTTTTAGGAGGAATGGTAACACTGTAGTCTGTTCTGCACCAACCATGATGAGAACAGTTTCCTCAGTTTGGGGTACCACTTTTCAAAGTTTTCATTTAAACAAGAGAGGGGGCATCCAGAGGAAGAAGGTAGGGAGGGTGAAGATTCTGGAAATCATGACCTACAAAGATTAGCTGAAGATAATCTATAAGAATACTGAATCACTATATTGTACACCTGAAACTAGTATAATATTGTAAATCAAGTATACTTCAGTAAAAATAAAAACAGATTTCAGCAGTAAATAAGGGGAAAAAAAGATTAGCTGAAGAAACTAGAGCTGCTGAACCTGAAAAAGGGTCTTGGAACTAGAACACTGATAATTGTATTCAAATATCTGAAGGGCTGACTGATATGCTAAAACAGAAAACTAAGGTAGTATCAGGTAAGAGTGAAGTGGTGGCAAGAGGATATAACTCCACATATCAATATTGGCTCCTCACAATAGCCCAGTGAAATACAGTTGACCCTTGAACAAGGCAGGGGTTAATCCACATATAACTTAGAGTTGGCCCTATATCTGAGGTTCCTCAGAATCCATGGATTCAACAAATCATGGGCCATGCAGTATTGTAGTATTTACTATTGAAAAATATCCACGTGTAAGTGGACTTGTTTAAGGGTCATCTGTATATTCATTTGCCAGAAGAGAAAATTTTGCTTTACCTGTTGGAAATGGATGTTACTACGTTAAACGAATTGTTCAAATTGTGAAACATAGATTACAAATCTATTTGTTCTGTGACAGTGGGTAAATAACACTTATCATAAAGGTAACAATTTAAAACAAGAAAAACCTAAGTGCACCATAGATAACATTTTACCTGTCACCCTGACTACACACTCTTACCCAATTTTAGTTACCCTAAAGCCCTGGAAGAAAAGTTATGGATGAGCCACCATTAAAGGAGGATTAAAGCAGAAAGGGGGACTGTTATCAATTAAGGTTGTGCATCTCTTTTTTAGAGATTCTCTCTCTAAGTTCCAAATTTAACATTTTTATCACTATAGATGCTGTCTTGCTCTAGGTGATTATAAGGGAAGAGAGGAAGTCAGGAAAATGAAGTCAGAGAAATCTATATTTTCTGGGACTTTGTGGGTATAAAAGGACTTAGAACTAGAAGGGAGAAAATTTACTTCACTTAAATCAAGTGAAACAAGATTTCAAAAGGCAGAGAAGTAAGAATAAACATCAAGCAGCCCATCACCCAGTGGAGACAAGTCAACAAAGCTGATCTGACCAGCTGTCATAGGGCAGTTGTTAATGGGTCTGAGAGGTGAGGTGAGGCCACATTAGGAAAAAGACAGAAGCAGACAAATAAGGCAAAGGTTGAGTTCAAGAAAGAGTTAATATAAATATAAAACAACAAGGCCTCTGTTAATAAATGGGCAAAAGGCATGAACAGTGAATTCACACAAGGGAAATACAAATAAGAATCAAACATATGGAAACACATTCAATCTTAAAACTTGCAATTAATAAATAAAACTGCAAGTAAAAACAATAATAAAACAATTAAACTAACCAAAATTTTACAAAAGAAGAAACCTATTCCAGGCAAATTTCAGGAGAAATAATAGTATTTATACATGGTTTATAGCATTGAATGAGCCTTCTGGAGGGAGACTTAGTAGTACTCTCACACACACTATATATATACATGTATACACATATACATACACATATACATAAATTTATTACAACCTTTGGCCCATTAATTCTATGACTTGGAATTTCTCCAAAAGAAATAATTGAAAAGAAAAAAAGTTATGTATACTACAGCATTTATAACTGTTATATTAGCAAAAAACTGGAAATAGTCCAACCATTCTTTTTTTTTTTTTTTTTTTTTTTTTTTTTTTTTTTTTTAATGAGGATCTTGAATCAGATGCGTATGTTTGATTGATTGATTGATTGATTTTGGCTGTGTTGGGTCTTCGTTTCTGTGCGAGGGCTTTCTCCAGTTGTGGCAAGCGGGGGCCACTCTTCATCGCGATGCGCGGGCCTCTCTCGTTGCGGAGCACAGGCTCCAGACGCGCAGGCTCAGCAGTTGTGGCTCACGGGCCCAGCCGCTCTGCGGCATGTGGGATCTTCCCAGGCCAGGGCTCGAACCCGTGTCCCCTGCATTAGCAGGCAGATTCTCAACCACTGCGCCACCAGGGAAGCCCCCCAACCATTCTTTTGTTACTGGACATTTTAATTATGGCACAGAATCAATGAAACATTATGTGATCATTATAAACAAAATAGAAAAACTATGGAATAACATGAAACTGTTTATGAAATATTAAGTAAAAACGTAGGACACAGAATTGTACACACACTTTTTACGGCCATGTAAAAATATACCATGTGTGGATAGATTGGAACATGAATAGTGAGAAAGGAAAGACAATCCTGTTAGGATGTTGGTTAAGTGTGATTTCTTTTCCTTGTTCTTTTTAATGTTGTTTTTAACATTTTAAATAATATTTTAATAAATTCCTTCTTGTTAAAGAACTGGGAAATGTTAAAGCTCTTTTACATAGGGAATATATATGATGAAAGCAGGACTGATTGAAGGATTAAGAGCCTACATCATATAATCCAAGTAAGAGACTGGTGACATACATACTCTAGAGTGACAAGAAGTTGGACGAGCGTACAGAGTGAAAATAGAAAATAAAGTATGATCATGGAGATTTTTTTTTTAAAAAGCAACAACAGAGTTGTTTGTGTCTGGCAGAAAAATGAGTGAACACATCTTTTCTAGTCTTGATGACTAATGACTAGCCTAGATGCTACAAGTTTAACCGTTTATTCAACAAACATTTATTGAGCACCTACTATGTGCCAAACTCATAGTTCTAGGCACTGAGGCTTAAAGACAGATTCATGCTCTCATGGAGCTTACAATCCATTCCAGTGGAGGAAGAAAAACAATAAATAGTTTCATGATAGCTTAGAAAGAGAAAGACAGACAAAAATATTATACGGTGTTAATTGCTCTGAAAAGGATCAAAATAGAATAATTTGTCCGAGAGTGACTTGATAGTTACTTAAGATTGGGTGATCAGAGGAAACACTTTCGCAGATGTGTCATTTGACACAATATCTGAATGGCAAGAAGGGGCTAGCTATGTAGTATCTGAGGAGGAGGGGGTGGAAGCACAGGGATATTCCCTGGCAGAAAGTCAAGTACACAGGTCTAGATTTAAGTATCGTATTTTTGAGGAGTCAAAAAAAAAGAAAGATTAAAAAAGACTAGAATGGCTGGAGCACAATGGTCCAGGAGGAAAGGTGCACATGTTGAGATAAGATATAAATCACGTAGGATTAAGGGATTTGAACTTTAAGCTAAGTACAATGGGAAGCAGAAGACAGCCATAATTTCATGTACAGTTTTTTAAAAGATGACAAGTACCATGTGAAGTATAGATTGCAGGAGATAAGAATGGAAGCAGAGAATTCAGCTAGGAAGCTACAGCAGTAACCAAAGGGAGAAAAAATGATATCCTGAACAAGGGTGAGGATGGTGGAAATAGAGATAAGTTAACCAGTCGTAATCTGTACTGGAGATAGAGTCTATAGAACTTCTGATCTCTTGGATAGCAGGGCCACTGGAGGGGGATGTGTCCTGAAGAGTAAGGGAAGTGGAAAAAGAAGACTTAAGGATGTCTCTAATTGAATGGAAAGCTGCCACAAAGGAAATGCTGCCAGAATTGATGCTGTGAGCAAGCACTGGTAGCAACAAGTAAAGGACAGAACAGACTGGGGAGAAATTATTGTTCAGTATATCTACCCAAGTTAGTCATTCCAGAGTGCTTTCTCACTGAGAAAAGGAAGAGCACAATGTTCCTCCAGAAAGACTGCTGGGTCATGAGTTAATTACAGAGACCTTCAATTGCAACCAGCCTACAGCTTCTGGGGAAAGATATGGCCTGGTTTACATAATGTTTAAAGCAACAAGGTCTAGGAATCCATCAGCCTTTTACACATGACCTCATTGATCCCCACAAAAATGAATCAAGTTTCTGATATCCATATTGACAAGCCATAAAAAAATAATTCTTCTTGTGTTTGTTTTTGTTTTATTCCATGGGAAATGCTCAGACCAAAGGGAAAATACTTAGGACCACCATCACACTAGTTTTCTCTTATTTCCATTTTTAGAAGGACATTGAGATTTCACAGTGGCCTGAAATTCTCAGTAAATTTCATTGTTTAGAGCTACTCCATACTTCATTTGGGAACCTTAGTTCCCTGCACTTAAACATTTAATTGTTTATGGAGAACAAATAGCACTTGGATAAAGTACCTGGACTAAAATAATGTATCCCCCCTCCTACCAATTAAAAGGCACTCCACATAACATTTGGAAACTCATACTTGCCAACTTCTTGACTCCAACCCTAAAACTTCCTTTTGAAAAAATGTTCTAAAACATCAGGGGTAAAAAGACTCTTTTAGCAAAGTTGCTCTATAAATTGATTTTGTATTTAGACACGCAATTTGATGATCAAGACAACACACAGAAGTACTTTTAAGATACTTTTTCAACTTTGAGATTTTAACCAGGCAGATGGATGGATCAAGAGACTGAAAAAAGAGCTTTCACCACATAGGTCATTGGTTCAAACCCAACCCAACTCAGTGGGAAAGCAATTACCATCTGCTGATCTTTATGAAAGGTACTGGTGGGCTAAATTCAATTTCTAAGAAGGAAAATAAACAGCTACAATTGTTGGGAGCCTAGATGAGGGGCCATGGATTAATTTAGTTGTTTCATGTCAGGATTGATATACATCAGAAAGGCTACATTGCAGTACTGACTGAGAATTTTCATCAACAATACGCAAGAGTACAAAAAAAAAAAATCAAGGAAATTCACATGCATCTACTTATGTATACATGTACATCTACAAGTGTGTGTATATACATACATATACATGTATATGTATGTAAATATGGATATATACACATTTCTTTTGAAATATCATAGATCTTAACATTTGTAAGCAAACAAAGATTCATGACATAGTTCTGTGGACCCTTACCACTCACAGAGAATACTTCCCTAGACATTCAAGAATCCCATATTCACAAATGCAACTCTTGCATGTAATTTCTCCCCTTAAAAGCACTATGATATAAATGAAAAAACTGAAGCTACTTCGTTAGGCCCTTCACAGAAATGTTTATATGTGCTCCTAGCTTTTTCCACATTCCATTTCCATTAAGAGTTATATGTTTCCTGCCCATATCCTCACACCACAAGTTAACTGCCTTTCCACTTTCACTTAAGTTTAATTCCCTCTTTGTTGAACAATTCTTATGCTGGCTGGAACACTGGCTGGAGTTGTTTTATGAAATGCTTTTGTCTTGTTAGCCTAGCAAAATTAATAAACCTCATGGACCTTCAGGGCCATAGTATGTAGCCAAGCCCAGAAAGTTAAATCAGTCAGGGTTCCCGATAACGTACCATTTTGCTAAGTTGGTAACTTAACTCGGGCACATTATGTTGGGAGGAGTCTTTTAGCGAGTAAGTGAGACCAGCTGATTACTCAATCTTTTCCCTTCAGTGCAGATTTTTATTTTCTTTGTCTTTAGTAGTATAAACTTAAATTTTGCTGCATGTTATGGGACAAAAATATTTATAGTACTATTGAAGACCTACAGGTTCTGGAAGTCTTAGGAATCTATCCCTAACAAACATCAAGGATCTGCAGATTCAAGTACATCCTTCTCTCCTAACATCTGGCTGAAAGTTGGGTAATAAGGAGACGGTCAGACCAATGCTTAAATGGAAGAATGAAGATGCTGTTACCAAGAAGAGAGAAATTTGTAGGAGGAAATGAAAATTTCAGTTTTAGACATCTTGATTTTAAGGTCTGTTGTGTTAGCTAGGTAAAAGATACTCAATAGGAAGATGAATTTTTAGAAAAAGACTAAAAAACAAACTATAAATTTGGAAACTTTCAGCATAGAGGTAAAGGCTGAAGCTGAGGTGAAGTGTGTAGAAAATGGCTTTTCTGAAGTCAGTCAGTCCACATGTACCCAACTCTTCATGAACTTCATGTGTGTTGAGGGTCAGAATTCACAGGCTCAGTCACAGTTCAAGATGTTAATTTTGGGGACTTCCCTGGTGACGCAGTAGATGAGACTTCACGCTCCCAATGCTGGGGGCCTGGGTTCGATCCCTGGTCAGGGAACTAGATCCCACATATGTGCCACAACTAAGAGTTCGCATGCCACAACTAAGAAGCTGGTGAGCCACAACTAAGGAGTCTGGGAGCTGCAACTAAGGCGCCCATGTGCTGCAACTAAGGAGCCGGCCTGCCACAACTAAGACCTGGTGCAACCAAATAAATATTTTTTAAAAAGATGTTAGTTTTGCATTCACCATGTTTCTTTGTATTACACATTTTTTCCTAAGGACATTTGAACTTCATTTTCACACACTAAAGTGACCACTCAATTTAGTGTAAAAAAAAAGACAAAGAATCCTTCAGTTGACCATTTTAGCCATATGAAAACTAAGGGTGGAAGAGTGCCTCTGTAAAGGTGCCACAGTCAGTGTCTCCAATTCAATTAAGTGTCCATTCTTCCATTTAGCCGCCACCGCATGGACCTTCATTTTGTTCCAAAGTTGAGCAGAATTTAACTGCCAAAATACACAAACCAGTTTCTGAAAGCAAAATGTTAATTCATCAAGTCATGTCCTGTTTCCTTTTCTTCATGGGAACGTTTTTCATTACAAATTCAATTTCTTTAATAGATACAGGGCTATTTAGATTTTCTATTCTGTTTTCTTTTTATTAAGGGTGGTAGTACAACAATACCAACTTGAGGAAAAGCTTATATTTTTATAATTTCTAACAGTAAAGGAGAAAAGAGCTCTCCTTACAAGAAATCTTTTGTTTAAATCTTCCCTTTCTGTTGAAAATTAAGCTACCATGAACATGAAGCCAAAAAATGTTGGTCTTTCCTTCTAATACAACACAGATGGATGGTGCCTCTCTGAGGCCATGCAGGGGACCAGCATTTCAGCACTGGAAAGGTCACGTCAGAATTAAGTTGCTTTCAGTGAAACGAAACCAAATGAAAACTTTGTGTCCACCCCCCCAACCCAATTTTTTAGGTTCTTGCATAAAGACACAGCCGGCACAGAATTGCTACAGTATTACCTACCACAGGCTCTGCTATTCATAATCTGGAAAGATGGTTCACTGCCCAGAAAATTTCATCACTAAACACCTTTAGTACTTTCATGAGACACTCTGTGTCTCACCCTCCAGAAAGTGCTCCATGAATGTTGATGAAACAAATTAACAAATTAAATACTACTATGCCTTTCCTTCTTGCTGATTCTCCCAAAAAGTTGTAAAGAAGCTTAGTTTCAAAGTTTTAGTTATTAATAAGAGCTCTTTGGTCTGTATCTAATTTCGCATAAAACATGTCAGGTGTGAATGATCCTTTACACCTGTTTAAGGGTTGGGAGCGCCAACTTTTGCTGCAAGAAATTGTAGTGAATCTGACCTCATGCTATGGATGTCACACAAAAGATTTAGAAAGAATTAATTTTGCCCTTGAAGTGTTTTGGTGTGAAGAAATGTCACTTATGGGATTTCCTCAGGAATTTATCCTTTGGATAATTTATTTATAAATTCAACACCTTCTACTTTTATAGGTAAGCAGGCAATAAAACTTCCTTATATTTATCCTAAATTTACCTCTCCCTTTTATTCAGTTATTCCAGAATTTGTATAAATCCGTTCATCCTCAGCTTATCTAAACTCTGATTCTCTATTGTCATCAACTGTTATAGTAAAAGAGAGAGGACTTGAAGTCAAGACCTAGATTACTCACTATGGACTCTTGTTCAGTCACTTCAGGACTCTAAGCCTCAGTTTTCTTATCTGTCAAAGAGACCTAATATGACCTACATCTCATAAGGACTATGTGGAAGGGCTGAAGTACCAATACCAAAGGACTCTGTAAACTATAAAACCCCTCACGAATGTAAAGTATTATGATACTGTCTCCATTGGTCAGCTAATCTACCCCCATCCCTTGTTATTTGAAAAATGCCTTCTGCACTTTCCACAGCTCTTGTATGCCCTTCTTGGGTATCTCTCCCTGACACCAGTCCCCTGCCACACACACACACAGACACACACACAGCCATGAGCTCTTACAAGGTCACATCAATGTCTCTTAGTGCCCCAGACTCTCAATAGATATTTGTTGTATAAATTGAAGACAGAAAGTAAAACATGTTAAGTATGGGAGAGTACCTTGAGAAACGTAATTTTTTTTTACATTTAAATGGGACCTTACACTTTACAAAGTATATATGTATAAAACTTTGGTTCTCAAAAAGCTGGGCAGATATTATTATCCTCATTTTGTTAAATGGAAAATAAAGTTCAAAACGATTAAGTGATTTGCCTATGCCCCCAGTGAGTAACCTCCAATACTTCACGAATGTAAAGTGCTTTCATTTTCTGCACGTGAACAGTATTTTCCTTTCTCAACTTTCCACCCCATTGTTTTCCAAAGCAAATTGAGGAAATGAGAAGACCCCTACCTCACAATTCATGAAGTGCATTTACCCAGCATGATCTTCTACATGAACCCCCCCCCCCCCCTCATCACAGGTTTTCTTTCTGGAAGTCTGGAGTTTCTAGAATCCGTCTGGGAGAGAGGAAGGTGTGGGCTATTCCCCTGCCTTGGTAAAATGGTCCTTTTCACTTCTGGGTGCTGTTGATTCCAGGAAGAAAGGCTCCATCGCCCCTCACTAACTTCCTACATACTTCTTAATAAACTGAAGTCATATGGCAGAAGGAATCGAGCATTTGAAGAAGTGACAGTTTAAAGTGCAGGAATACACGGTTGCCACTTAAGAACCACAAGTCAGTCACAATCAGTAAGTGGAAGATTTTGTTTGCCAACCTAGCTATAGGAAGTAATCTTTGTCTTTTACCTGCAAAATAGAGCTTGGGAAATACAGTCATCCCTCGGTATCCTCAGGGAATGGGTTCCAGGACGCTTGAGGATACCAAAACCTGCTGATGCTCAAGTACCTTATATAAAATGGTGTAGTATATGCATATAACCTACACACATCCTCCAGTATATTTTAAATCATCTCTAAATTACTTATCATACTTAAAATGAAAATGCTGTATTAATAGTTATAAATGCTATGTAAATAGTTGCTCGTGTATGGCAAATTCAAGTTTTGCCTTTGGGAACTTTCTGGAATTTTTTTTCATATTTTCAATCCATGGTTGGTTGGATTCATGGATGCAGAACCCTTGGATGCAGAACCTGCAGATATGAAGGATGAATTGTACTGGTGGGGCTGCCTTTCAAGCCCCTTTATATAGGCAGAGGCATTTTAAAGATGATAAGGGGACAAAGAGCGAGAGAGAGAGAGAGAGAGAGAGAGAGGGAGGGAAGGATGGAGGGAAGAAGGTAAAGATGGGGAGAAATATGTCTCAACAATGTGTGGCTTCATAAGCAAATGGAGTTTATGGCCTATAAGCTTAGAGGTGGGACACTGAAGGACAGTTCCTCTGTGATTCTGGAAAGGAAGGCAGAGGCCACTGCCAGAAGAGATGAGGTCATTCAAATAGAAGATGCAGTGATTTGGAGTGAAGGATGGAGATAATCCACAACAGAGTTGGTGGAAATTCTGAGCAAATTGAGGGCTTTGGGGAATGGCCATTGCGACCCAAATGATGAAAAGAGAGGCCAAACCTATCTGCTTAATAGTAATTCTATTAGCTATTTTGTATTGAACACTCCTATGTGAAAACCATTTTAATAACAACAGCAAACTCTTATTATGAGTCAGGTTTCTAAGTACTCTACATCGATCATCTCATTTACTCCTGGCAACAACCCTATGCATAGGGTAGGTACCATTGTCACCGTTTTACAGATGAGAAAGGGAGGCAGGAGAGGATTAGGTGATTTGGCCAAGGTTCAACAGCTTGCAAGTAACAGGGTCAGGACTGGAACCCAGGCAATTTCTCCAGAGCCCATGTTCCTAACCCTTCACTATGTACTCTCACTCTCATTATCTCATTTAATCCTCACGATGACACAGCCAAGAAGGTACTGTGAGAAAGCTGAGACTGAGAGGTTAGTACCTGCTCAATGTCAGACATAAAAGGCAGGGCCAGGATTCAGACTAGGTCAATGGTAATCCACAGCCAATAAAGTTGCCCTCCAATACATAACCTGCCCAGGGAAGAAGTACCCTTTCCAGAACTATAGATCCCATAAAGAAAATGGAATCGTTTCTACTTTTTTATGTCTCAGATTTCTCAGAGCCAGGTTTGATGTGATGCTTTGGTTCAAAAAGGTGTCTACATTCCCAAGTTCCCACTCAGAAATTACACATTTTCCATGTCGGATGTCCATTAGGATTTCCAGGACTAATCAGGAATCAAAGGCAACCTAACAACCTTCCCCCAATTAAAAGGGCTAAGGAAGGGAAACCTAACATTCTTCTAAGCAGCTAGGCTAGGGAAAGATCTGTTCAAGAACAGATCCTGTTTTCCATAAAGGCAAACAGGGTTGGATTTATTTCAGCAGAACAACATTCTCAGAAATCCCCTTTTTAACAAATTGCAAAACTACTGTTCCCCAAGCTCACTCTTGAATGTTTCCTACTTCATCTTTCTTTATATCTCAACTCAGAAGAATTTAGTTGGAGAATTACAAGAGTAAAATCTGAAAATGAATAAAGACCCACTTGGGAAAAAATGTTAATAATACAGGCTTATTTGCACCAGGACTTCACTTTCTCATCCAGGAAGCCCTGACCCCTAATGGTCAGGACCGGCTCAGACGAAACTGTAAATTAGGAAAACTCTTTCTATCCTTCTGTCATAACCCCCCTTCCCCAGCCCCACCCCAGTACACACACAGCCTCCTTCCAGTGCCCTCAGATATTGGGTTTCCTCATGCTCTGGAGCTCCTAAAAGCTCTATACAGACTGATAACTCAGGTATCCCTATATATACACACATACACCAACCAACAAAGCAGCTGTGAGACAGATTAATGGGGAATATACTTGTGATTACATGAGGTCACACGGTACACTGCCTAGGTGATAGACACCTTATCACCTAGTCACCCACTTATACAAGACCAGTTCTGCAGAAGCCACGGCTCACAGGAGGCCAATGACTGGGCCAGCCTCTAGCCACCTAGAGTGGTGGGTTCAACTTGCACATAGAAGCAGCAGCAAATCTAGAGTCTAAATATACAGAGAAGCTGACAGTAACTGGCAACACAGTCCCCCCTGTCCCATCCTATCGAAGACCTTTTATTCTTCCATGTCTACTCCCTCCCATGCCCTCATGTTTTCAAGCAGTTTTGTCCAAGGACATGATTCTCTGGACTTTGCAGATGAGTGAGAAACAAGCTCTGCCCTTCGTCTGTGATCGTGCTCCAAATACTGTCAGCAGTAACTTCTGCTCTCCTGTCTTGAAAAAGAGCCCTGTATTACACTCTCCTACTGCCCGTCTCCCTATTCAAAGTGGCCCATTAGATCCCTTGTGTGTATGACCCTGTCAGTGGACAGTGAAGGAAGTCCTGGAGTGATTCATGTTTCCCGGACAACTCTGCAAGGATTCATTCACATATAGTAAATCACCCCATCCCAAGAGTGCTAAGATGTCATCTTGGAAGGCTTAGAGTATCACAGACACAGGAAGCCAAGGGTAAGTTCATGAGAAGCAAATGCTTTATTTGATGTGGAAACTCCTCAAGCATTATTCCAGAGCACCAAATTCACTGAGTTTAAAGCTGAAACTGCTCTAATTAGCTCCATCTTGTACAAAACCACTGGCTACAAAGATATTTTTGACCTATTTAATTCAAGGGGCTCTGCCTTCATGGGGGAGGATGATTATTTTAATGCTTTGGGCTTTTATGGATATAAATTCAAAAAACTCATCATTCTCCAGTTTCTATTTTGTGTTTAATCTATATTAACCCATAGCCTTAATAAACATCAGTAAATCTGAATTGAGTACTCTCTTGGTGCAAGTCTCTATGTTAGGGACCAGGAAGATGGGAAAGTGTTTACCTAATGTAAGGAATCAAGGAAAGAATTCAGGCAAGTGCTGATAATTCTGATTCAGAACTAAAACTTCCAGACAATTGAAGGAAGAGTGGGGAACTGCTTAATGTTAAAAAAAACATTTTTTCAGATAAAAATGCCAGTTCTATATCTATGAAGCCAAAAGTAAAGTGTTAGTTATTCAATTGTTTTGGCTCATGCAGATAATAAATCCAGGCTCCAGGAAACCATACAAGAAGAATGGACCAAAATAAGTAGAAATAAGTGGAAAAGCTGAAAAAAGCAGCCCCACCCTATCCACACCCTACCTCCCCGACACATACACACTCATCAGTCTATTTTCTCCCCCAGAAAACCTCTCTCTTTCTTCCCAATAGAAATATCTGTGTGATTTTTCTAAATAATTACTTCTAGAAGTCATTTTACATTGCCTTTGTCTACACACACTAGATGAGGAAGAAAAATAATTAAACCGCGAAACCATCTGGCTAGGCAGTCACATAAGGTGGCATTCTATGCCTGCCTGCATTTCTGTACTGCAGCCCATCTGTGTAAGAAAACCCCTGTCAGACGAGGGGAAGCCTCCCAACACTGCTGGAGCGGATCTCTATCAAAACACACAGAGCAGGAGACCTTCAAGATGGCGGAGAAGTAAGACGTGGAGATCACCTTCCTCCTCACAAATACATCAGAAATACATCTACATGTGGAACAACTCCTACAGAACACCTACTGAACGCTGGCAAAAGACCTCAGACCTCCCACAAGGCAAGAAACTCCCCACGTACCTGGGTAGGGCAAAAGAAAAAAGAAAAAACAGAGACAAAAGGAGAGGGCCCAGCGACCTGCACCAGTGGGAGGGAGCTGTGAAGGAGGAAAGGTTTCCACACACTAGGAGCCCCTTCACGGGCAGAGACTGCGGGTGGCGGAGGGGGGAAGCTTTGGAGCCACGGAGGAGAGCGCAGCCACAGGGGTGCGGAGGGCAAAGTGGAGAGATGCCCGCACAGAGGATCAGTGCCGACCAGCACTCACCAGCCCGAGAGGCTTGTCTGCTCACCCGCCGGGGCGGGCGGGGGCTGGGAGCTGAGGCTCGTGCTTCGGAGGTCGGATCGCAGGGAGAGGACTGGGGTTGGCTGCGTGAACACAGCCTAAAGGGGGCTAGTGCACCACAGCTAGCCTGGAGGGAGTCCGGGAAAAAGTCTGGACCTGCCGAAAAGGCAAGAGACCACTGTTTCAGGATGCGCGAGGAGAGGGGATTCAGAAGACCACCTAAACGAGCTCCAGAGACGGGTGCAAGCCGCGGCTATCAGCGCAGACTCCAGAGACAGGTATGAAATGCAAAGGCTGCTGCTGCAGCCACCAAGAAGCCTGTGTGTGAGCACAGGTCACTCTCCACACCTCCCTTCCCGGGCGCCTGTGCAGCCCGCCACCGCCAGGGTCCAGTGATCCAGGGACGACTTCCCCAGGAGAACACACGGTGCGCCTCAGGCTGGTGCAACGTCACGCCAGCCTCTGCCACCACAGGCTCGCCCCGAACTCCGTACCACTCCCTCCCCATGGCCTGAGTGAGCCAGAGCCCCCTAATCAGCTGCTACTTTAACCCCGTCCTGTCTGGGTGGGGAACAGACGCCCTCAGGCGACCTACACGCAGAGGCAGGGCCAAGTCCAAAGCTAAACCCCAGGAGCTGTGCGAACAAAGAAGAGAAGGGAAATCTATCCCAGCAGCCTCAGGAGCAGCGAATTAAATCTCCACAATAAACTTGATGTACCTGCATCTGTGGAATACCTGAATAGACAACGAATCATCCCAAAATTGAGGAGGTGGACATTGGGAGCAACTGTAGACTTGGGGTTTGCTTTCTCCAAATAATTTGTTTCTGGTTTTATGTTTATCTTACTTTAGTATTTAGAGTTTATTATCATTGGTAGATTTGTTTATTGATTGGGTTGCTCTCTTCCTTTTTTTTTTGTTATATATAGACTTTTTTTTTTCCTTTTTCTCTTTTTGTGAGTGTGTATGTGTATGCTTCTTTCTGTGAGTCTGTCTGTATAGCTTTCTTTTACCACTTGTCCTAGGGTTCTGTCTGCCCTTTTTTTTTTTTTTTAGTATAGTTTTTAGTGCTTGTTATAATGGGTGGATTTGTTTTTTGGTTTGGTTGCTCTCTTCTTTCTTTCTATTTTTTTATTACTTAAAATTTTTTTAATTTTTAATAATTTTATTTTTTATTTTAATAACTTTATTTTATTTATTTTTCTTTCTTTCTTTTTGTCCCCTTTTCTTCTGAGCCATGTGGCTGACAGGGTCTTGGTGCTCTGGCCGGGTGTCAGGCCTGTGCCTCTGAGGTGGAATAGCTGAGCTCAGGACATTGGTCCACCAGAGACCTCCCAGCGCCACATAATATCAAATGGTGAAAGCTCTCCCAGTGATCTCCATCTCAACGTTAAGACCCAGCTCCACTCAATGACCAGCAGGCTACAGTGCTGGACACCCTATGCCAAACAACTAGCAAGACAGGAACACAACCCCACCCATTAGCAGAGAGGCTGCCTAAAATCATAACAAGGTCACAGACACCCCAAAACACAACACCAGATGCGGTCCTGCCCACCAGAAAGACAAGATCCAGCCTTATCCTCCAGAACACAGGCACCAGTCCCCTCCACCAGGAAGCCCACACAACCTACTGAACCAACCTTAGCCACTGGGGGCAGACACCAAAAACAATGGAAACTACAAAGCTGCAGCCCGTGAAAAGGAGACCTAAACACATTAAGTTAAGCAAAATGAGAAGACACAGAAACACACAGCAGATGAAGGAGCAAGGCAAAAACCCACCAGACCAAATAAATGAAGAGGAAATAGGCAGTCTACCTGAAAAAGAATTCAGATCCAAAATGTTGGAAATAGAATGGAGAAAATACAAGAAACGTTTAACAAGGACCTAGAAGAACTAAAGAGCAAACAAACAATGATGAACAACCCAATAAGTGAAATTAAAACTTCTCTAGAATGAATCAATAGCAGAATAAATGAGGCAGAAGAACAGATAAGTGACCTGGAAGATACAATAGTGGAAATAACTACCACAGAGCAGAATAAAGAAAAAAGAATAAAAAGAATTGAGGACAGTCTCAGAGACCTCTGGAACAACATTAAATGCACCAACATTCCAATTATAGGGGTCCCAGAAGAAGAAGAGAAAAAGAAAGGGACTGAGAAAATATGTGAAGAGATTATAGTTAAAAACTTCCTTAATATGGGAAAGGAAATAGTAAATCAAGTCCAGGAAGCACAGAGAGTCCCATACAGGATAAATCTAAGGAGAAACACGCAAAGACACATATTAATCAACCTATCAAAAATTAAACACAAAGAAAAATATTAAAAGCAGCAAGGGAAAAGCAACAAATAACATACAAGGGAATTCCCATACGATTAACAGCTTATCTTTCAGCAGAAACTCTACAAGCCAGAAGGGAGTGGCAGGGCATATTTAAAGTGATGAAAAGGAAAAACCTACAACCAACAATACTCTACCCAGCAAGGACCTCATTCAGATTCAATGGAGAAATTAAAACCTTTACAGACAAGCAAAAGCTAAGAGAATTCAGCACCACCAAACCAGCTTTACAACAAATGCTAAAGGAACTTCTCCAGGCAGGAAACACAAGAGAAGGAAAAACTTACAATAACAAACCCAAAACAATTAGGAAAATGGCAACAGGAACATACATATCGATAACTACCTTAAATGTAAAGGGATTAAATGCTCCAACCAAAAGACATAGACTGGCTGAATGGATACAGAAACAAGACACGTACATATGCTGTCTACAAGAGACCCACTTCAGACCTAGGAACACATACAGACTGAAAGTGAGGGGATGGAAAAAGATATTCCATGTAAATGGAAATCAAAAGAAAGCTGGAGTAGCAATTCTCATATCAGACAAAATAGACTTTAAAATAAAGACTATTACTACAGACAAAGAAGGACACTACATAATGATCATGGGATCAATCCACAAAGAAGATATAACAATTGTAAATATTTATGCACCCAACATAGAAGCACCTCAATACATAAGCCAAATGCTAACAGCCATAAAAGGGGAAATTAACAGTAACACAATCATAGTAGGGGACTTTAACACCCCATTTTCACCAATGGACAGATCATCCAAAATGAAAATAAGTAAGGAAACACAAGCTTTAAATGATACATTAAACAAGATGGACTTACTTGATATTTATAGGACATTCATTCCAAAAACAACAGAATATACTTTCTTCTCAAGTGCTCATGGAACATTCCCCAGGATAGATCATACCTTGGGTCACAAATCAAGCCTTGGTAAATTTAAGAAAATTGAAATCGTATCAAGTATCTTTTCTGACAACAATGCTATGAGACTAGATATCAATTACAGGAAAAAATCTGTAAAAAATACGAACACATGGAGGCTAAACAATACACTACTAAATAACCAAGAGATCACTGAAGAAATCAAAGAGGAAATCCAAAAACACCTAGAAACAAATGACAATGAAAACACGATGACCCAAAACCTATGGGATGTAGCAAAAGCTGTTCTAAGAGGGAACTGTATAGCCATACAATCCTACCTCAGGAAACAAGAAACATCTCAAATAAACAACCAAACCTTACACCTAAAGCAATTAGAGAAAGAAGAACAAAAAACCCCAAAAATTAGCAGAAGGAAAGAAATCATAAAGATCAGATCAGAAATAGATGAAAAAGAAATGAAGGAAGCAATAGCAAAGATCAATAAAACTAAAGCTGGTTCTTTGAGAAGATAAAAAAAAAGTGATAAACCATTAGCCAGACTCATCAAGAAAAAAAAGGGAGAAGACTCAAATCAGTAGAATTAGGAATGAAAAAGGAAAAGTAACAACTGGCACTGCAGAAATATAAAGGATCATGAGAGATTACTACAAGCAACTCTATGCCAATAAAATGGACAACCTGGAAGAAATGGACAAATTCTTAGAAAAGCACAACCTTCCGAGACTGAACAAGGAAGAAATAGAAAATATAAACAGACCAATCACAAGCACTGAAATTGAGAGTGTGATTAAAAATCTTCCAACAAACAAAGCCTAGGACCAGATGGCTTCACAGGCAAATTCTATCAAACAAGTAGGGAAGAGCTAACACCTATCCTTCTCAAACTCTTCCAAAATAGAGCAGAGGGAGGAACACTCCCAAACTCATTCTATGAGGCCACCATCACCCTGAAACCAAAACCAGACAAAGGTGTCACAAAGAAAGAAAACTACAGGCCAATATCACTGATGAACATAGACGCAAAAATCCTCAACAAAATACTAGCAAACAGAATCCAACAGCACATTAAAAGGATCATACATTATGATCAAGTGGGGTTTATCCCAGGAATGCAAGGATTCTTCAATATACACAAATCAATCAATGTGATACACCATATTAACAAATCGAAGGAGAAAAACCATAGGATCATCTCAATAGATGCAGGGAAAGCTTTCGACAAAATTCAACACCCATTTATGATAAAAACCCTCCAGAAAGTGGGCATAGAGGGAACCTACCTCAACATAATAAAGGCCATATATGATAAACCCACAGCCAACATCATTCTCAATGGTGAAAAACTGAAACCATTTCTTCTAAGATCAGGAACAAGACAAGGTTGCCCACTGTCACCACTATTATTCAACATTGTTATGGAAGTTTTAGCCACAGCAATCAGAGAAGAAAAAGACATAAAAGGAATCCAAATAAGAAAAGAAGAAGTAAAGCTGTCACTGTTTGCAGATGACATGATACTATACAGAGAGAATCCTAAAGATGCTACCAGAAAACTACTAGAGCTAATCAATGAATTTGGTAAAGTAGCAGGATACAAAATTAATGCACAGAAATCTCTTGCATTCCTATACATTAATGATGAAAAATCTGAAAGAGAAATTTAGGAAACACTCCCATTTGTGACTGCAACAAAAAGAATAAAGTACCTAGGAATAAACCTACTTAAGGAGACAAAAGACCTGTATGCAGAAAACTATAAGACACTGATGAAAGAAATTAAAGATGATACAAACAGATGGAGAGGTAGACCATGTTCTTGGATTGGAAGAATCAACATTGTGAAAAAGACTATACTGCCCAAAGCAATCTATAGATTCAGTGCAATCCCTATCAAACTACCAATGGCATTTTTCACAGAACTAGAACAAAAAATTTCACAATTTGGATGGAAACACAAAAGACCCTGAAAAGCCAAAGCAATCTTGAGAAAGAAAAACGGAGCTGGAGGAATCAGGCTCCCGGACTTCAGACTATACTACAAAGCTACAGTAATCAAGACAGTATGGTACTGGCACAAAAACAGAAATATAGATCAATGGAACAGAATAGAAAGCCCAGAGATAAACCCACGCACATATGGTCACCTTTTTATTGATAAACGAGGCAAGAATATACAATGGAGAAAAGACAGCCTCTTCCATAAGTGGTGCTAGGAAAACTGGACAGCTACATGTAAAAGAATGAAATCAGAACACTCCCTAACACCATACACAAAAATAAACTCAAAATGGATTAAAGACCTAAATGTAAGGCCAGACACTATCAAACTCTTAGAGGAAAACATAGGCAGAACATTCCATGACATAAATCACAGCAAGATCCTTTTCAGCCCACTTCCTAGAGAATTGGAAATAAAAACAAAAATAAACAAATGGGACCTAATGAAACTTAAAAGCTTTTGCACAGCAAAGGAAACCATAAACAAGACCAAAAGACAACCCTCAGAATGGGAGTAAATATTTGCAAACGAAGCAACTGACAAAGGATTAATCTCAAAACTTTACAAGCAGCTCATGCTGCTCAATATCAAAAAACCAAACAACCCAATCCAAAAATGGGCAGAAGACCTAAATAGACATTTCTCCAAAGAAGATATACAGATTGCCAACAGACACATGAAAGCATGCTCAACATCATTAATCATTAGAGAAATGCAAATCAAAACTACAATGAGATATCATCTTACACTAGTCAGAATGGCCATCATCAAAAAATCTACAAACAATAAATGCTGGAGAGGGTGTGGAGAAAAGAGAACACTCTTGCACTGTTGGTGGGAATGTAAATTGATACAGCCACTATGGAGAACAGTATGGAGGTTCCTTAAAAAACTAAAAACAGAACTACCATACGACCCAGCAATCCCACTACTGGGCATATACCCTGAGAAAACCATAATTCAAAAAGAGTCATGTACCACAATGTTCATTGCAGCTCTATTTACAATAGCCAGGACATGGAAGCAACCTGAGTGTCCATCAACAGATGAATGGATAAAGAAGATGTGGCACATATATACAATGGAATATTACTCAGCCATAAAAAGAAATGAAACTGAGTTACTTGTAGTGAGGTGGATGGACCTAGAGACTGTCATACAGAGTGAAATAAGTCAGAAAGACAAAAACAAATACCGTATGCTAACACATATATATATGGAATCTAAAAAAAAAGGTTCTGAAGAACCTAGGGGCAGTACAGGAATAAAGACGCAGACGTAGAGAATGGACTTGAGGACACGGGGAGGGGGAAGAGTAAGCTGGGATGAAGTGACAGCGTGGCATGGACATATTTACACTACCAAATGTAAAATCAATTGCTAGTTGGAAGCAGCCACATAGCACAGGGAGTTCAGCTCGGTGTTTTGTGACCACCTAGAGGGATGGGATAGGGAGGGTCGGAGGGAGACGCAAGAGGGAGGAGATATGGGGATATATGTGTGTGTATGGCTGTTTCACTTTGTTATGGAGCAGAAACTGACACACCATTGTAGAGCAATTATACTCCAATAAAGATGTTAAAAAAAAAAAAGAAAAAAAACAAAGAGGGAGTCCGAATGCAGACATGCCAACGCCACAACCCCTAGGGACTTTTGGTGTGAGCTCCTTTTCTATCTACACTCACTCCCAGATGATCTCATCTGCTTCCATGACTTTTAATGACAAACTATTTCCAAATTTGTATCTCCAGCCAGGGCCACCCCTTGAGCATTTGAGACCTGGGCAAATTTTTTTTGTTTTTTTGTTTTTGCCAGTCTCTGTCTCTATAAACAATTTGAGTCACCCATAATCTGCCTGTCAGCACCATTATGATGGCCCAATTTCACTCAGTCTTGAAAAAGAAACACCCTGCTGGAGAATGGAGTGATCCTCTTGGGATGACCCTGTCCATCATGTACTGACATTTCCAGTTGTCCCAGGCAACAGAGGGCAATTTAAAAAGCTGGACAAAGTCAATCCAAAGCCTGGGACACCTGAGGCACAGGGCTGGACCAGTGGACTGTTTTCTTGGACAAAGGGGACATTGTCTCCAGCCTCAACCTCTGTTCCAAATTTCAAACTTGTCAGAAGTCACCCACTTCCCAGCATATAACCATCTACCAGTCCAACCACGGGCACATTTACACATATTCATTTCTCAATAACTAATATCTGTATATATGAGCATATTGTGTGTCTGTCTCTATCTTTTCTCCAGAGAGTTACACTGCAAAATGCTCTGATGAAGCCCTCATGATGCCCAGACCATCACTATCATGGTGGGAGGAAGAGGGGAGGATGGCCTACCAAGTGCCGCTTAATCAGCAATCCCATCTAAAAAAACAACTTAGCCAATCTCATTTTGCCCAAAATTGTTGCCAGCGGGTGGGGAAGGGGTGGAAGCCATGAACTCAAAAGAAGTATCTAGGTTATAGAAAAATGATTTCCTTTCTTCTGTGCACAGAATGGGGACACAGCTAAGACTCCCCTGAACCAAATGAGAAAATCAAACCTCTCACTGAAGATAAACACAGAGAAGAGCTGAAAAGAACATAAAGTTGAGGAAAGGTTGTCTTCTTTCCTCCACTCCCCCTGCTCCCCAAATTTACCCCATTTACCGTGAAAGCTACTGACAGGAATGATTCACAGCTGAGATCTGCCTCTCAGACATCGGGGGGGGACATGCCTACTGGTTCCCAGAAGTTAAAGAGGGTCACCCCAGGGTTAAATGGGGCTTCTTGGGTTGCAGCACTCACCCTAGGGACTGGCATCTAGCTCTTCCAGGAAACTTTGAGGACTTGGAAGCCTCAAAAGAGGAAAACAGCTGTCACAATCAATCAACAGAATTGCATAGCACATATTCAGTTAAAACCTCAACTAAAGAAAAGACCCCTAATGCTTTACTCCCTTAAACCAATGTTGTGATTCTTCTGCAATATTCCGCGTTGCACTCCCCATTTCTATTTGCTCGATAACAGCTACGCTCCTTTTGTTTCACTAGATAAATAGCATGACCTTTTCGAAATATATATTATCACTTTCCCCTTTCTAATGGCTTTTAAAGTTTGCCAGCTTGTGACTTCAGGCCTAGCTTACGCACCCCTGTTAAATGTCTTAAGTTTGTCCTACCTAAATGTCACAAGGTCCCTCCTTCTTCTGCTGACTTCAAAACAATTTTGGGGTCAGGGAGCATTATTAGGTTGTCCACATGTACAAAACAGCCTATGGCTGGACATGTTAAGAACAAAGGGGTCATCACTCAACCTAACTTCCTCCTGAGCGCAGACATTCTGAAAACAACCAAAGCCACATCCAAAATTCTGAATCTAAGGACTTTTTTTCCTGCAAAACAATTCAGTGGTGTTTTCTTATGTAATGTCAGCTAAGAGACACCAAAAATCTGGTTGACTCACCTTGTACTTCTACCATGGACTTATCACAGGCAGAGTTTTCCCTAAATATATAGCACAGACCTATATGACCAGTGACCAAAATCAAACACATTTCCATTGCTTCTGCTGACATTCTGCATCCCTGTTCATTGCTTTGCATATTAACCACAGAAAGTGATTTGACAATAGGCTCAGGTTATATCTGCCTAACAGAGTTCTTTGATCCCTTATGGAATTCTGACATTCAGTAAATAAGAAAAATATCACTGCTCACAAAACACCAGGTGATATCCCAAAAAGTGTCCATGTTCATACGCTCAAAGTCTTTCTTGTTAAAGGAAACATATTCAACAAATTGTCACATTACGTGCAGAACTGTGACCTCCTCATTTACACTTGGTTAGATAACTTGGTTGACTCTTTCTTGGAGGAACAGGAGATAATCTTGGAATTAAATATTTGACTATCACTTTGGGATATGGGCTTATAAACTAGCAACAATTGTGTTGAACAGCCAGTGAATGTAGGCAGTAAAGACCTTTCCAATTATACTCCAAATACCCTTGAGAGAGGCATACAAGGTCACAATGAAGTTCATACATCTTAAAAGGATGAACACATTGAGAAACTTTGTTCCAGTTTATCAAGAAGTCCAGGACACAAAATGAAAAAGGATCGGCCTTTGGGAAAATATTCTCAAAGAAGTGGAACAAACTTGTAGATTCTGATTATATAGCAGAAAGAAATCAAGCTCCCCTCTTGTCTCTGGAAAAACACTGCAGGCTGATGTATCAGTACTGCCATCTCGGTCTCTGTTTTGTGAATATAATCAACCAAGCCTTTTCTTTCACAGAGGTATCTCACAACTTTATTTAGTTTTGGGGCTCCTTCAATGTAGTCTCCACAGTGCTGCCAGAGTGGCCATCCTAAAATGTAAACCCAATCATCTCACTTCCTTGTTTAAAATCCTTCCAGCTTCATTGACTTCATGTAAAACTCAAACACCTTAGCATGGCATACAAAGCCCCCTTCCTTACACCATCTCTTTCGACTCCCCAACTCTTATGTAATGAATCATTTGCAGTTCCCAGAGTCCCCCATGTTCTCTCATGCTGCGATGGCTTTGCTCACAATGTTCCTTCTTCCCGGAATGCTATTCCCACCACTGATTGCTTGGATAAATCTCCTGGATAAGTTTATTCAGTTCTCAAGACCAAGCTCATTCTTCCCCAGAAAGCCTTCCTTAGCCTTACCAATCTGGTCTAGGCTCCCTCCTCTCTGTTCCTGCAGCATTGATTCATACTTGTATTATAGACCTTATCACATTATACTGTAATCATCTACTTATAGAAAATGAAATTATACAGAACATGCCTCATATAGAATTATATGTAAGGAAATGTTATGTAAAAGTATGTTACAAATATTAAAAATATGTAAATATAAAACAAAAAGACTCTGTGAAGCCGTTTAGCCCATGAACTTTTCTTTGTCTTTTCTCCCTGTGGTCTCTTGCAAGACCTTTGGGTACTGTTTGGTTGATTAGATTCACAAAACAGAGAGCAAGATGGCTGTCTAAGAACCCCCTCTAAGATCATGAACCAGAAGGTACTTGCATAACCTTTGCTCACATCCTATTAGCCACACCTAGCTGCAAAAGAGGAGAGAAATGTAGTCTCCAGTTATACAGCCAAGTTATATAACTTAGGGTTATACAGGGCAAGCTAAACTTAGGGGTTCTCATACTTTAAAAAAAAAGGAGGAGGAGAAGGAGAAGGAAGAGGAGGAAAGATTAGATACTGGAGGACATCTAGCAATGAGTAACTTAAATAACGAGAAAAAGCTAATGGACATAGAGAACAAATACAGAAGTTTACAAAAGTAGAATTCCAAAAACATTTTGAACAAGGTTTTCTATCACCTAATACAGAAAAAAAGTATTTTTTCTGGAGAATTCATGGAGAAATGGAGGAAGAGAACAAAATCAGAGCTTGACTATGTTGAATATACTCCTATTTTATAGACACAGATAACTTATCTCTCAAATTTAAAACATGAGCTTTAGACATAACAGTCCCTAAGCTTTTTAACCTCTGGGCTATAAATTAATAGATATGCATCTACTCTGCTTGTGAAACTTTTCTCTTGGCAGACAGAAGAAGAGCCCAGCCTATACAAAGTAGTTTCCTAAGGTTTAATATAGTAAAAGTAAAGATTGCAACAAAACTACACACTCTGCCAAAACTTAGGGAATTCACTAATTTCCCCAGTGGCTTCTGTACTTGCTCAATTTCTGAACAGCATGATCCTGAAAGGAGCAATTTATTACTTAAAAATAAATCTTGAGTATCACATAAAAATATATTTTGCAACAACTGACCTAAACTTTGGTTTGTAAAGTACCTAGGCCCCTGGTTTTTCTCTTGCTGTTGAATATCATGTTCATGTCAAAAAGCTAATCCTTTGTACTCTTTGCTGTTGACTGACATGGCTCTGAATTGGGCACAGTTGCTGTTCTCTAGGAACTTGAGGCCGGTCACCAGTAGGGACTGTGTTTGTCTTGCCCTTAGGAATCACAGAAAAGAGAAAGATCAGGAGAAAGGCTGCTATGGCAGAAATCAACTTTAAGATCTACTAGGAGATTCTGATCTCCGGTTTGGGAGCCTTATGAAAGGCTTTTTGAGGTGAAAGCTTTTTTGAGGTGAAAATAATAATAATAATAAATGGCCCTGACAAGATGAGAAAGAAAGTCAGCCAGTTATTGGAGAAAATAATGACTCACTGAAAAGAAGAAAGCGAGAGAGAGGCAGAGAGACAGACAGACAGACACAGATATACATCTTTGTGGAAAGAACAGATACAGGAAAAGACAGCTAAACTTCTAGAGTAGGGGTATAATTTTGCTCTACTGGCCAACAGAAAGTCATGGGAGTAGATTTACGAAAAAAATTATAGTTATGTTTCTATCCATTTCATGAAACTAAACACCCAGTTTCTTTCTTACTGCTTTTAAACACACGTGCATGTGCACACATACACCCCTTTTAAATGCATATCTGATTTCATGCAAATATAAGGGAAATTTCTAAGAATCA
Organism: Balaenoptera acutorostrata; assembly: GCF_949987535.1. Lineage (NCBI taxonomy): Eukaryota > Metazoa > Chordata > Mammalia > Artiodactyla > Balaenopteridae > Balaenoptera > Balaenoptera acutorostrata. The sequence goes on along the minus strand of NC_080065.1, from coordinate 68,971,481 downwards.
AAAGTGAAGGAGAAAGTAAAAACCAGGGTGGGAATCCTTGGATTGGTTTGCCAGCCTCAGGAACCTAAAGGGCTTACGTTCTAACACATATGTGGGACAGGCAGGAGATGGAATTAAGATCTTCACATAAAGTTGGGATCTTTAAAGATCTACACCTACATTGCAAGGGTATTTTAGAAAAAATTCTTCCACTAGTCTAGGGAAATAACAAGCAAGCTTGTCTATTTGGGCCTGGGATCTGGGTGGGTGAGATTTAGTCTTCCCTGTAAATACCTAAGTGTAGGCATGTCACATTTGGGTTTGGGGTTCAAATTTATACTTCCTACTTGCTCAAGAATCCACCAGGTGAGAAATAACATAGAAATAGACCCAAAGTTTGCATCTGCTAGTCCCAAACTCCCAATTTGCAAACTATTATATATATTAAAAAAAGAGAAAGAAATAGACCCAAAGTGAATGATACCTGGGGTAACTAGCATAGACAGAACCACTCCTGAGGGACATATGTCCAACACAGGCCAGATAAAAGTCTTCAAGCAAAGCCCTGCATAAGATTTCTTATAACCGAAAATTAGAAAACATCTATGAAACAATTCAAATGAACTAGAGAAGCAGATACAATAAACAGCAGTATTAAACTCCAAGAACTCTAGACTGTAGGATTAGTAGAAAGAACGTATAGAATTAGCGTGTTTAAAAAATAAAGACAAGACTTCCCTGGTGGTGCAGTGGTTAAGAATCCGCCTGCCAATGCAGGGGACACGGGTTCGAGCCCTGGTCTGGGAAGGTCCCACATGCCGCAGAGCAACTAAGCCCGTGAGCCACAATTACTGAGCCTGCACTCTAGAGCCCACAAGCCACAACTACTGAAGCCCGTGTGCCTAGAACCCGTGCTCCGCAGCAAGAGAAGCCACCGCAATGTGAAGCCTGCGCACCGTAAGGAAGAGTAGCCCCCGCTCACTGCAACGAAGACCCAACACAGCCAAAAAAATTTTTTTAAGTAAATAAATTAATTATTTAAAAAATAAATAAAGACATAAAAGAAAATTAAAAACAGAAAAATGTATAAAACAATATCTAAAACGAATGGGCAGATCTGAAGAAAAGAGAAAAAACAGAATACTAGAAATTAAAGATAAAGGCATTGACATTAAAAGCTCAACCGAAGAAAGTAAAGTAAACTAAAATTAGGTGTGAAGAATTAATCCCAAATGCACCACAGAGAGATAAAGAGATAGAGAATACAAAAGAGAGGTTAAAAATCATGAAAGGAAGAATGAAAACGTCCAACATAATCAATAGTCTCCTCCGAAAGAGAATTAGTGGAGAGACAATATTAGAAATAACATCTGAAAATGTTTTAGAATCTTTCAGAATTGATCAAAAATATGATCCTTGGATATAGCAAACATAGTGATTTCAAACCATGATAAATAAAATGTCCCTATGAGGATTTATTATCTCTAACTCTCAAATAATAAATTACCTGGGCATGAAATTGTGAAGCTGATAGTTATTTTTTCTCAGTAGTTTCAGTCTAGAAAAACAGTGAATTAGATATAGGGAAAAAATGGTAAACATGTAGGTAAATCTAAACAAATCCCTGACTATGTAAAATAACGATAACGAATAACTAATGCAGGTAATTGTGATGGTTAATTTTATATGTCAATTTGGCTGGGCCATGGTGCCCAGGTATTTAGTGAAACTTTACAGATATTTCTGTGAAAATATTTTTTGGATGGGTTAACACTTAAATCAGTAGACTTTGGGTAAAGCAAATTGTGCTCTACAATGTGGGTGAGCCTTATCCAAACAGCTGAAGGCCTTAAGAAAAAAACTGACCTCCCCTGAAGAAGTGGGAATTCTGCCAAGAGATCACCTTTGGATTTGAAATGTAACTCTTCCCTGGGTCTCCAGCCTGCCCGCCTACACTGCAGATTTCATACCTGCCAGCTGCAAAATCATGTGATTCAATTCTTTAAGATAAATATCTTCTCTCTCTCTATCTCCCACCATGTATTAAAGTTTTTATATTACTTTTTATTGTATTAGTCAGGGTTCTCCAGAGAAACAGAACCAATAGGATATACGTGTATGTGCCAGTCACAAGTCCGGGTTGTTACCTGTGCTTCTGACCAATCAGCTATAAATCGGAGGTTCCCATGACTCCCTCCTTAGGTTCAATAATTTGCTAGAGTGGCTCACAGAACTCAGGAAAACAGTTTACTTACTGTTTCCCACTTTATTATACAAGGATATGATAAAGGATACAGATAAAGAGATGGAGGAGATGCACAGGGCAAGGTATGTGGGAAGGGCAGCAGAGCACGCGTGCCCTTTCTGAGCATGCCGCTCTCCCAGCACCTCCACATGTTCAGCAACGCAGAAGCTCTCTGAACCCCATACTGTTGGGATTTTTATGGAGGCTTCATCATGTAGGCATGATGAATCATTAACTCCATTTCCAGCCTCTCTCCCCTCTCTGGAGAATGGGGGTATGTATGGCTGAAAATTCTAAGCTTCTAAGCATGGCTTGGCCTTTATGGTGAACAGCCCCCATCGAGGAGCCACCAAGAGTCACCTCATTAGAACAAAAGACATTCCTAACACCCAGGAAATTCTAAGGGATTTGGAATTTAAGGTCAGGAACCAGAGGCAAAGACCAAATCTTCGAACAAAAGATGTTCCTGGTACTCTATCACTTTGGAATTTCCAAGGGTTTTAGGAGTTCTGTACCAGGAACCGGGGGCAGAAATCACTATATTTTCTTTTCTGTTACTTCACAGTATATACATACATACGCATTCTCTTCATTTTGTTTCTCCGGAGAACACTAACTAATACAGTAATAAGTAATATAAATACTAGGTGTCACTAAACTACTAAACAACAATAACTTACAATAAGCAGGGTCTTGATTGATGGTAAATTGTTATACAGTTGATGTAATGTTTATGAGAAATACAGATACAGTGAGCAACTTTTGATTTTATGGCATGAATGCATGTTAGATTTTTTTAAGGTAAACATTACAAAGAATAGGACTAGAATATATAACTTTAAACAAGTAGAGGTAGTCAAGAAAAGTCCATCAGTATAAAGGACGGCAGGAAGGGAAAAAAAAAAACACAGAAAAGGCAGGAAAAAGAGAAAGCAAAAAGGATAGAAATAAATCAAAATCTACTGGTAATAAGTGGGCTAAACTTGCCCATTAAAAGGGATTGCTAGATTGAATAAAAAGAACAAAACGGTACTCTATGCTCTTTAGAATAAGTACATTAAAAACATTGGAATAAAGAAATGTTGAAATTAAAGAATGAAAAAAAGATATACTGGACAAATACAAATTGAAAGAAAATAGTAAACTATGTTAATATCAAACGAAATGTAGTTTAAGGCAAAAAATAATAATAATCATTAAGGATAAAGATGGTTATTACATTACAAGGAAAGGAACAGTACACCAGGGAGATGTAACAATTCTCAATGTACACGGACAGTGTAACAGTCTTAGACTATATAAAGCAGTGAGATCCATCTAGATGGCACACAGCTAGTAATAGGGTTTGCAACATTTTAGCGTCGAGATTCTTCAGGGAAAGCGATTAGTCCAGCCACAGGAAGACTGAATACAGACATCTGTAGAACCAAGAAGTTTAAGATGGAAACCATACAGCTCTACCTATACTGGCCCAAGAGTCACAGCAAGGCAAGAGTTCACTGACTGTGAGGAAAAGCAAACTTTTCTTTTTATTAGAGTTCTGAGGCAGGAGTTAGAAACTGGGGACACAAAGATCTCCCATCTCCCCAGTCTCTCACTTCCTCCCTGGCAGTAAGCCAGACCCAAAGGTAGGTCCTACATTCCTTCAACAATATCTCAAGATGGTCCCATGAGACACCTAACTCATTTATGGAAGGTGGCCTCCACCCAGAGAGACTCTGCTTCAGTACTTCTTAATATAAAATGTAATGATAACGATTTGAGACAGGCCCAGATGTATTACAAAGGAAGCTTCTGGGTTCCTTCCTTCAATTAAGATTATACAACCTGACTTCAGAGGTAGAACATCATGGTGGCTAAGAGCCCAGGCCTTGTCATCAGGTGGTCATGGGTTCAAATTCTAACTGCAGCAAATGAGTTAGCAGTAACTTGGGGCTTAAACTCTATATGCCTCAGTTTCTACATTTATCGACAGTGAAATAGTATATATAAAACACTTAGGACAGTATTGTCACAGAACAATCACGTAGAGCTACTTAAGCAAAGATTGACTGTGATTTGATGACAATGATAATGATGATAATTTGATGAGTCTCAACCCGCCTAAGACACCCCCTTCTAGTTACTCAGATATGAATGGAATTCCATAGTCCTTCACAAGCTGAGCACTGAACCTCCTATCACACAATCCTCCTTTAACACAAAACCAGGGGGAGTGTTTTATACCAAGGCAGCTCCTTCTCCTCCTCTCACAGTCTCTCTGTTCCATTCCTTGGCACTGCCCTCTGCAACCAACTAAAGACAAGGAAGGTCATATCGTGATCACTGGAAGTGACCACTGTGCTCCTTTGCTGGATATCGGCTCTGCCCTACAGAAACCAAGGGAGTGCTGGCTACTAGGCACTCCTTTGCCAAACAGTACCTGAACTGCCCCACCTTTATCACCACATTTGGGTCATCCAATGAGAACAAGAAAAGGCTCTTCCACTTTTCTCTCTTTTGCAGGAAGAATTGGGGACTTGCTCCTGGTTCTGGTCAGCTTTCCATGCTTCTATCTCTTGTCGGCAGAGCACAAAGGGGCTCTCTGAGTCACAGCTGCATGAGCTCCAACTCCCTACTCCAAGAACAGCCTTCTAGTAGCCTTCTAGTAGGAGTAGGAGTGGAGGGAATCTTTTTCCCTACAGTACCTCAGGGACTGTGAGTGCAGCTCCCACGGCACACGCAGTCTGCTGACTGAGGCAATATGTCAAGTAGCCTCCAACTTCAATTCCTTCTGCAGAGGCCCCAGTTCAGGAAAGCAAAAAGAAGAACAAGGACCAACTCTCCCCGCTGCAAGAAAAGAATAAATAAATTTCTTCTACAGAATCACATCTAAATGTATTGGAAAAGAAGACTCATGATATGAGGAGGAAGGAAAATCTATCCTGGCGTAACTGCCTCAAGCCCCTTTGTGGATTTGCAATAAACCCATAAATTTTTCAGCTCCTGGTTCTGGACTTTCTTCCCATTACTTTTTGTTTCTTTGTTTGTTTCTTCATTTATTGTTCAAAATATTTACTTGGTTGACTGGAGAGCAAATCATACCAGAAACAAAATCAGCTACAGGCAATTGACTGGCTTCATATAAAAAGTACTCATTCTGGCTGCACCATTTGTAGTACAGTCTGTAAGCACAAAAGCCAGTTCAGTCTCAATCATTCTGATAGTTTTTATTCCAGCCTTCAGTAAGACATGAGAACAAGAGAACCTGCATTCATTTCTTTGTGCCTGAAGTCATGTAAATATATTCTATTCCCATCTATCTTTGGGAAGTGTCTTTCTGTTCATGTATTTCTGACTTTCTCTTACTTGGGCATGGCCCGTGAATCAATTCACATGACCACTGGTTTATTAACAGTTGTTTTGAGGCTCTGCAATGAGGACATCTTTCCTGAAACTGCAGGAGCTTCTCAGATTTTAACATGTAAACAAACAGTGGTTTGATTTTTTTTTTGCCCAACTGGCTGCAGCTCCCTTGTGTGGGGATAACTGTGGAGCTAAACAGACAGAAAGATGGAGCAGGCAGTTTGTCCCTCAGATCAGAGAACAAGGTTAACTGTTTGCAGCCCTAACAAGCCGGAACTGAAATTCGGCAGGCTTCATATCCCAAAGCAGCAAAGCCAGGTGAAAGGAAAAACAGCAGGAGCAGCAATCTTGAGCTTTCTGCCCTGTACACTGTTGATATCAACTGTGCAGCCACTGACGAGCCAGAGAAGAAAGGGCAAGAAACAAAGAAACAGGAAGAGTCTGCCTGATGCTTCGCTCCTCACGCAGCAGGGCCTCCCAGGGCGCACACAGAACTCCCAAGACAAGTGTTCCACAAAGTTCATCAAAAAGCATGGCTCCTTTCTGCCTGGAAGCCAACAGGTCTGCACCCCTCTGAGGTTTGTCCAGATTATTTTGAATCTGATTCTCTATTCGGTGTCTCGCCAGACAGCAGGCAAGGTCCAGGGGGCTTTGGCCGATTGCTCTGGCAGAAGCTGCTCAATTCAAAGAGCTGATGCCAAGCATTGTATCCTTTCTGAGTGTCAACTAGGCAGTGTTCTCAGAACGCACCTCCAAACCTCTAGTTGTGCAAGCTGTTGAAAGGGGCAGTGTTGGAATGTGCTGCCTACCAGCAAGTGGTCCTGAGAGCCAAGGAGTGAAAGGGCTTCCCAGAGCACTGCTCCTGCCTTCTCTTTTGTGCAGTGTGGATGAGGAATGCTAGAGTCGAGCCTTGAGAATCCAATGTCCAATAAATCTGATACTTATCGGGACTATAATAACCAAAATTTTAAATTAAATAAAAATTAGCCAGCTACTCAGCTTGAGAATAGCAAGGCACCAAATTAATCACTATTTTGATTAACATTTGTACAGCAATGAGTGGTTGATAACCTCAAACAATATCTCATTTAACCTTTGTAACACTTGTGAAATACAATGATTACTATGCACTCTTGAGGCACCAGAGCCCAAGCTAGACTACAGTCAGTAAATGGCAAAGCTCAAACTAGAATCCCAGTCTTTGAGCACCTAACTTGTTATTTTTTTACTTGACCTCAGCTCCCTCACCTGGGAAGTTGTTACATGTATTTCCAAAGTTCTTCACACATTTTACCCCATTTTACTCTTCCATAACTCTATAACATATGAACTATTATTATGCTCATTTTTACAGACGAGAAATTTATACATCGAAAAATTAAGGGATTTGGCCAAAATCCTTCAGCTAATTAATGGCCATGATCCAGGTCTCCTGAGGTCCCAAACCAATGTTCTTTGGGCATTGTGACAACAGTCATCAAACTAAGATCCCCTAACAGAGATGGGCAATAAAATTAGGCCATGGCTGGAGCCGTGAGAGACCATGATACCATCTTTCCATCAGCACACTAGACTCAGAGTGATGGTGTTGACACAGTGCCGGATGTATTTTTCAATTTCCAATGGTTCTTGTGGTTCAGAATAAGCTTATTGGCCTTAACGCTTCACTGCTGAAAGCTGCCACCCTGCCAGGCCTGGCGCATGGTTCCTATTTCACATCTTGCATCCTCCAGCCTACAGACTCAACTCCTTAAAGTACTTGAAAGCTATGGTACTAGAAAGAGGGGGCCTTGAGATTCTGCTTCTTGAACCAGGGAGCTGGGTAGATTGACACACTGATTATGACATACAGATTTCCAGACTCTCTCTGTTTAGTGTATTACATACATCAAAACAGTGGCCTTAAGTCTAAAGGATTGATGACAAATGTTCATTATTTCTAATTGGGAAACTCCTCCAATGACATATTTAGTATCAGTCTCTCCATGATCAGGAAAAGAAAAGTACCTTCTTGGCATCAGGCAAGATCCAGCCTCCAAGGACCAAACAAAATGGCAACCAGTTGCTCCAAATCCCAGGTGACCCCAGCTCTGGATGGATGGAAGGTGCAGGTGCAGGTTGAAAACAGCAGCCTGCTCACTGGGGACTGGCTGAGAAGAAATCAACCACACAGCATCTTGCTTCTCTCTCCAGCCTGACTTACTTCCCTTTCAACAGAACACGTGCATCGCCCTAAGCCAGATGGCGAGTTCTCCAAGTCAGCATCCTGTGGTATACTGGTCTGAGCACCAGGGACTTTGGCCTTGGGAAGGAAATGCATTTCTTTCTTCATTGGGCTTTTATGATATATTTTTTTGCTGGATGATATCTTAGATATTAACTCTAGCTGAAGACATCTGGGTGGGTGACAGGATAATTTGAAAAAGATTTGAGGCAGGGGCTAGAGTAGAGGGGGCAGTGAGGACTAGTTTCTATTTTAAGACCCTCATGGGACCCAGGAACTCTCAATTTTGAAAGCCACACCCAACCCACATAACACGAATGTTTTAGAATGCAGCCACACTTCACATGAAAAGTAATTTGCATATATTGGACTCAATATATACAAATTACTATGAGGGCTCATAAACTTTTAATTCAAGATATATTCATTTTTATTTTGAAGGTGTTTGGATTTTGTGGGCAATAAGATCTTGGGGGGACTTAATCTTCCTTGTAAGCCTGTGAAAATCCCCAGGTCTTGGACACCATGCCCACGTTGCCCGATGGGTGCACAGCCCTGGTTGGGAGAAGGTAGCGTGTGATAGCCCATGGTGGCAGAAGTGGGTGAGGGGCTGGAGAAGCAGAGGGCAGCTGCAAAAGAGATTAGGATGGTGGTAGCCACGAAGTCTGACAGTAGCTAACTTATGACACCCACAGAGAAAGAGCTCTGAAGTGGGCCTGAGATTCATTGGAGCCCTCAGCGTATGGCAGCTAAGCAGAGCTAAAGGACAAAGTCTTCAGTGGAAGGAAAATAAGCTCTTCAAGTAGTCTCCTCTTCTCTGTTGTGCATTCCTTCCCTTTCAAAATCTCTTCTCTTTCCTTCTTTCTGTATAGATGGAGAAAGCAGAAGAGCTAGGCCTCCTCCCACAGAGGAGAGCCCCTCATACCTCAAAAGGCCTAAGGAGTTCAGGAGGAGAGTCCAAATTGAGAGGGAGACATAACTTCGCAATCCGTTACCAATCTGTGACTAGAAAATGAGTTTGCACTTCTTTTGTATTCCCAAATCACCATGACATAAGGTCCCATGATCCCAGTTCCTGGAATCTAGGCCTAGACCTACTTAACAATTTCCAAGAATGCTCACAATTTCTGCCCTAGCACATCCTGGTCGCCCTGCCACGTGCTGCCTTTTCTAACCACACCCTCAAGAGAGGCTCCCCTGCTGGACTCGGCAGTCCTTCACTGGTGCCTGCTGCCAGAAATCCCATTCTAGCCTTGGGGCGGGAACAATACTCTCCTGCGTGTTAGTCCTCTGAAATATGGACCAGGACTCCTCAGTCCACAGAGATCAGTTTGTAACTTTTAAGGTCTTTGCTGATGGTTAGAAGATAACAGAAATGTAACAGAGAATAGCTTAAAATTCTTGCTAATATTAGCTACTCCAAGAATCAGTAGGCCCAAATTGAATTCGGAGGCTCTTACTGAGCCAGCTTCCCGTTTGGCTCCTGCCTTGTCTCCACACACACCAATGTTCATGCCTCAGGGTTAGGCCCCAACCAATCACTGGCCCTACAAAGAAAATAGCATCCTTTTCTCCTCAATTCAAGGCTGTCTAATTTTTACTCCAGAAATATCCTTTCCCTTGGATGTTTCTCTTTGGGAGTAGCCATTCCCTTGAGGTTGTATATCCATCCAAGTGTTTAGTCTGACACCAAAAACTATGCTAGAAATTCAAAAAGAATCTCTAAGTTGGAGAACACATTTCTCAAAGTGTGGTGTAATCAAAATGAGATCAGATCATATGTGGGACACCAGCAATTTAGCCTAGCATATATTATACCACTTAGTCAAGCTCTTGATCTTACCTTCAGTAGGATATAAGAAGATCAAGCATGCACATCACCTTTGCCATAATCAAATTTCTACTTTTGATTTCCTGCAAGTGGTTGAATAACATACCCATATGATTAAACAGTAAGTCACACATACAAACACACACACATACACCTCCCCCCAAAATACAAATTATAATTTTAAGCATAGGGTAGTCTAATTCCAAATATAGGGGGAAAACATATCTAATTTTACACAGGAAAATTTTTGCCAATTACTAAACAAAACATTTAATGACTGAAGCATTCAAGTTTTTTCCCCAAAATCAGGAAAAAAAAAAAAAAAAGTATTTGCCTTAAATTTGCCAGAGTAAAAGGGCTAACTCAAGTTGCTTTGCCCAAAGCAAAGGGTCAGGCTTTTATAATCCCTACTCTAAAAGACATACATGGTTGTAAATTTTTAGATGATATTTTTCTATCTTCTAAGGGAAAAAATCTTGGTGTCACTTTTCCACTGGAAACTCTATTATTATAGAGTAGGCCACTTAATCCAGCTCTATTCAAGGCCTTAAGGGGAAATTCTCTATTTGAACTCACTTTCTAGAAACGCATCCTTTCAGTGAGAACAGTGGTGTCCAGAGAGCTAAGAGAGAGAGTGAACCTAGAAGAGATGGACCAAGGAGAGACCTTAGTCTAGAGAGGCAAAAGGAATCCTCTCAATCTACATGTGGTCCTGCCTAGGACACCAGCATAGCAGGTCACAGAGTTATCTTGGGACAAACCTTTAACTCACTATATAGAAAATGCATCAAGAAAGTATTTGGTGTATGTGCCTCCTAGGAACATGAAGCAGTGACTGGCGATGGGATACTGGCCAAATGTCTTCTTTCTGAGACTCAGCTAACAGATGGGTAGCATTAAAATAGGCACAGGAACGTAAACATTCAACAAACAAACTCTTTACTGAGGTGGAGACGGCATCCCACTTTAAATCATTTTTGCATACACCGCAAGAACTCAGAAGCCTCACAATCACTTTGAATCTAATAGCATATACAACACTCTTACCACCAAGATCTTAGCTATACAATACTTGGGCGGCCATGGGAAGCTGTGCTTGTTTCCGTATATTGGTTGACCCAGACAAAGCGGTTGACACCAGTACAGCATTTCCACTAATTAGTGAAGTCTATTTCTATTACCTAGTACATCTGATTAGTGTTCAGGGGGTAAAACCAAAGCATCAATGTTAGAAGATTTCTCCTGTCAAGTCTATATTCATGGAAATGTGTCTACAGTAATGTCCTGAAGGGCACCCTATTTATAAGTTGTAAATAAGGTCTTTTGTTACAAGATGCTTTACTCTGCAGGAACAGCAGGAGGCTGATGGCTAATGGAGACACTCTTGAAGCAGCCTCCCAAAGGTCTCACCTTGCCATCAGACTACAAGGTTAAAACTGTGAGTGAAAGACTATTATGCAAAACCCCACCTGAGGCAGCAAGGCACTTACGTGAATTTTCCTTTCAACTCTTTAATGTGGAGGCTGTTAGTTCAGGTGTTAGTTTTCTTGACATGCCTTGGAATTTTGCTTTGCAGACTCATCTTTGGTGAAAGTGTCTCTCCCTCTCTCTCTCTCTCTAGTGAAGGTTATTAGGGCCCACCTTAGTAATCTCATTTTCACTTAATTCCCTACCTCTTTAAAGACATATTTTCAAATATGGTCATATCCTGAAGTACTGGGGGTTAGTACTTAAATATATGAATTTAGATGGGGGGAGAATCCCACCTATAACAGGGGGCGTGGGGAAGGATTAAATTGTGAACTTAGCATGTCTTCTCTACCAGACTTCCTGGCAAGAAATTTCACATCATTCCCTAAACTCTGAAGGGTAGAGGCCTCTGAGTGAAGTACATCTCTCTACCTCACAACCCAGATGCCCTCCTGCAGCAGCCATACATGTCCTTGGAGATACACAGTCACAAACGGGCCGGTAAACTTCTCCCGAAGTCAGGAGTGAGAAAAGGGACTCTTCAGCCACAAAAGCAGGGAGTGGAGTTGAAGCTATTCTTAGTGAATCCCAACACTAACTCACCACCTGGGGACAAGCCACTGTTCAGGAGTCCTAGACACATGTATGCTCCATGAAGAGAAAGTGAAAGATTTAAAGGCCTTGGGTAGGGATGGAGGGTTGAAGGACAAATTTCACCCCAACAAGAAGGAAAATAATAGAACCAACTGGTAATTTCTCAATAGGCAGGGCAGTATTAAAATCACTATCATTGTTACTTGTGGATCCATCATGAGAAATTATTGAGGATGTTTGTTTTCAATACCACATGCAAGGTATATCACGTCTGGAATTTTATTTTACCCTACTTACAGTCTCACAGTTTAGCCTGTTACTGTTTCGTGGATGCTGGCAGAAGACAAAAGATCCCTGGGTCAGAGACAAAAGGCTTCATTACTCATATTACAGCAAGCAGCATGATTTGTGTTCATTGTGTTCTTGACCCCAAAGTCCTGCAGTGATGATGTGGAGGGCTTAGGTGGCGTTATAGAAAGGAACACTGCTGAATTGTGTCTCTCGCCTAGTGAATATGTTGAAATCCTAATCCCCCAGCATTTCAGTGTGACTGTATTTAAAGATAAGGTGTTTAAAGAGATAATTAAGTTAAAATGAGGTCATTTGGGCTGGCCCCAAACCAATACGACTGGTGTCCTTATAAAAAGAGGAGATTTGAACACAGATAGGTGCAGAGGGAAGACGATGTGAAGACATATAGAGAAGGTGGCCATCTACAAGTCAAGGAGAGAGACATCAGAAGAGACCAACCCTGACAATACCTTGATCTTAAACTTCTAGACTCTAGGACTATGAGAAAATAAATTTCTGCTGTTTAAGCCACCCAGTCTGTGGTCCTATGTTATGGCAGCCCTAGAAAATGAATATAAACACTAAACCTGGGGAATCCAGTACTTTTATAGCAATCCTGCTCTTTGTCCCAGAATGTGACATTACCTCATCTCTTAAGGTTGTTCTATGCAAGCGTAACTGTGAGAAATGGCTCAGGAAGAGAGTACTCAGGGCCTTGCACTAGACAGGTAAGGAGGTAGAGGCCCACAGAGGGCTACTTTTCCCAAGAAGATGGTCAGCATGCATCTTGTAACATCTCATCTGAGAAATCTCAAAGACTGCATTATTGAGGTGGAAAATTCAATTATAAAGGACTGGCACAGGTGAGTAATAGTATGTCTTCAACAATGTTAAAAGTCTTGGTCCAAGGGGAAGCAGCAATTGAGAAACACTGGTGACAATGCCACAGTAAGGATTGTGCTTATGTCTACCAGACTGTCAGAAAAATAACAAGGCTATGTGCATAGCCCTCCATTTTATTTGCTTCAATACATAATGATATTGCCCTTGAAAAAAGTGCAGGAAGTAGGCAGTGTGCATGGTGTGGTGGCTTTGTAATGTGTCAACTTGGCTAGGCTAAACTATACTTCCCAGAATTCCCTTCCCTGTATGCAGGGCAGGCTTGATGGATTTGCAAAAAAGTGCAACTGCATAGGGATCTGTTCTCAAAAGTGGCCCCACACTGGAGTTCAATGCTCTCTGTTAAATTTCTTACCAATTTTATCTTTGAATTTGTGCTTTAAAAGTGAAGCCCAGTGGGTCGCTGGAGCATGTCCTGGAGGCTTGGAGCCTTGGGTCACATGACATCCCACCTCTTACCACCTCCCTAGGATTCTCCTTCCCCCTCATATTGGCTGCTGCCACCCTCCACCCCTGGTGGGGTCCTGGGCATGTGGTAGGGAGCACTGGAGATGTGGTCCCTGGATGCTGAGTCATGGTACAGGGCCCAAGGCACCTGTGAGGTGTGCATTCACCCCACGAGCGTCCCATGAGATAGCAGAAGAAAGGGAAACGCAGTTCTCTTGTATTCAGAACAAGGGGCTCCACATTTTCATTTCACACTAGCCCCACAAATGATATTGCCAACCCTGCCTATACGCTGCACGTCAGGATGTACTACAGAGACATATTTGTACAAGACGCAGAGTGTGGAAGTGAAGCAGCAGCCATATTGTTTTTCACCTTAGAAAGGTAGAGGCAGCCGTTTTAGCAGCTCAGGCACGTTATCATTGATCTGCTGACTCAACACAATGGCTCAGGGCAGCAGCTGATCCTGCAGCTTCCCTAGATTCCCCTAGATCTTCTTTCAGCTTTCCCAGTTTCTGGGCCAGCTATGTATTTAACTCCATGACAAGGGACAACAGCTCCTCCCTCATGGCAGACACATAATAGCCAGAGATGACAAGAGCTGACATGAGTTCCTGTATGTGCTTATGGCTTCCAGTTTGTTCTTGCTCTCCTTCACTTTACATCCATCTTCCCTTCTAAACTGCCTATCCTGTGGACTTTGGGCTCCAGCATCAGACACCAAGACTACTGCTTAACCAGCTCCCATAATTGTGTAAAGTTACATGGCTGTAACAACAAATATCAATATTATATCTCCTAGTGCTTCTGCCTCTCTAACTGAACTATGACTAATAAGTATGGCTAATTTTTTTTACACCTTATAACAGGTTGAGGAAATAGGATTACACATGCAAAAATAAAAACAAAATAATGTGATGTAGTGAAATAATATCTTTCATTTACACAATCCTTTTTGCAATCGACCTACCTTGCCTTATTTGGTCATCACCACAAGCCCCACGAGGACAGCTGTTAGGACAGCTGTAGGTTAGGACAGCTGTTACAATTTCTATTTTACAGATGGAAGTGAGATGTCAGGGGTTAAATGTCTTGGCCAATGTCACATAGATAGAAAGTAGCAGAGTTGGAACCGGTCCCCTAGTCCGTTTCCCAGTTCATTGCCATTGACCCAGAGGGTCTTTCCCAATTATGAAATATTAAGATCAACTATGAAGCTCAAATCTTCAGTGGAATGAAATCCATTTCAACCAGAAGGCATGGTCTCAGTTAGGTAATTGTATTTTTGCTCCACAAACATTAAATAAACAGACTATGAATCATTCAGTTCACACCTTTACATTGATCTCCACTGCCCACACCCTCACCATGGAGCACAAAGCACTAGAAACTCTCACTCAGCACTGAACAGTCCAGCTTCCAGTCTCAGAAAATAAAAAGGACACCTTGAATAACTCCAAGTGTTTCTAAAACTCGGTTTCACACTGGTACTTTTTAACACTCGTAGACATAAGTGTTGTAGGTAACAGAGATGTAAGCAGCTCTCATAATTATAACTCAGGTATAGGTTACACTGGAGCAAGGTTTGGCAGTTGTTTCATGATTGTGGGAAAAAACAGCTTCTTTTCAAACAAATAATCAAAATTCCACAATAGACTACAAAAGTGAGACTTCGTTTTTCTATTTTTACTAACCACAGAAATGAGAAATAAGTCGTTCTATTAAAGCCTTTGAGTTATAACCATATAAAGTAATGAGTACACCAGCACTGTGCAAAATCCAGAGAAAATGCAAATTTTTACCATTTGTCAACAATTGCAAAATCAACCCAAATAACGTTTTAGGTAATTATAGTCCTCCCTCATAGGAGAAAGCAACAGTTGAAATTACAGAGGAAAGGACCTTTAATGAATTTCTGTTCTTCTGGAAAGGAGTTATCAACCCATAAATCATGACCCATAAATCTCCATAACCACCAGCAAGCACTTCTTATGAAAAAGCAGCCCCAATGCACTCCACCACCCATGCTACC